>NC_133507.1:108852996-111352996 GCF_049354715.1 Callithrix jacchus
GAGTCCACCCCTGTGACTCAAACACCTCCCACTAGGCCCCACCTCCAACATTGAGGATTACCATTCAGCGTGGGATTTGGAAGGCCAGTCTCCAAACTATATCACAAAACTGCTTTGCTTGTGGAAAAATATAAGCTCAGAAAAATAAAGTATTATATTAGAAATTGCATACAATAACTAACAAGTATAATAAGTAAGTATTCAATTCAGGATTCAAATCTATCATTGTTCAGACTGGAATTTTTTTCTTTAGGTCTGTATGCTGTATCACACTAACTTTCTCCTTGAGAATAAAATAAATTTGGCTGAGCACAGTGGCTCATGCCTGTAATCCCAGCATTTTGGGAGGTTGAGGCAGGCAGATCACTTGAGACCAGGAGTTTGAGACCAGCTTGGCCAACAAAGCAAAGCCTGGTCTCTACTGAAAATACAAAAATTAGGCATGGTGGCATAGGCCTATAATCCCAGCTACTAGGAAGGCTGAGGCACTAGAATCATTTGAACCCAGGAGGTGGAGGTTGCAGTGAACCAAGATTATACCACTGCACTCCAGCCAGGATGACAAAGTGAGACTGTCTCAAAAATATTAAACAAATAAATAAAAATTAAAAATAAAGTTGATATTTGGGAAATGGAGCAGAAAAATCAACAATTATGATTATCAATTCTTGATTTACGATCCTTGAATAGATGCAGCTGAAAAAGAGAATAAAGGATCAGCTTTGGAAATGTCTTAAACACTCCCTTCTAATCACCCGTGGTTTAGCTAGAAAGTGAAAGGACCCATAGAACTTGGCCAACCCTTGATCACCACAGGTATTAAGGAGATACGGGAATGCTGGGAAGAGTCACAATAATCATGTTGCTCAGGACCATGAAAATAATTATAGGTGACATTTTTAATCACTTATGTAAGATGTAGATGGCTTAAGTCCTTTACTGTATAATATTGTATTTTCATTATAACAAAACTAAGAAAAGTTAAATAATTTTGTGCAAACTTGTCTTCTACTCACTAAGTAGAAGACTTCACAACTCAAATCCAGTCTGATTTCAGATCCCAAACTCATTAATAAGAATCCTTCCTTGTCTGGCTACTGTTGACCTCTAATGAGGTGCTGACCTGGGTCTGACCTAGGTTAACCAGGAAGACCAAAGCTGGAAAGGGGCAAAGAATCCTAGGAAAGAGTAGGGAAGGGATGGTGCAACCAGACAAGGCAGGCATATCTGAAGGTGGTTTAGGAATTTACACCACGAATCCCACACATCCATGGAGGCCTCCTTTTAACATATGACTTGGCCCAGAGGTAGGCACTAAAAAGGAAGTCCAGGTAAGGCTTTTTCTCTGCTTATAAGAAAAGATCCCCAAGTTAAGTTGTAAAGTTATTTATTTCAGCTATTCACTCACTTCAGCCCTAATCAGCTCACGCATCAGAATGTCTGGAGACTGCTCCAATATGCACTTAACACTGGGAGGAAGACAGAAACTGCAATTCAATGTTAACAGCCTGGGGTGCCTAAATGGCCGTTTCACACTGATCACTGATGCCAGGCCTTTCTCCAAACAGAAAAGGTTGATTTTATCAGACATTCACTCTTCTTAATGTGAATCTGTAGTTCTGTCTGACACCAGCCATAGCTTCCTGGTGCCTGAGTTGCCTCTCTCATAGGCTGGTGGGGTTTCTGACAGCGTATCACTAACTGTCCCCAACCAGCTCCAGAGACGCTTGCCCGCACATCTTCTAGGATCCACTGCAGATGTGGCTCTGTGACCTCCCCGTAAACTGAACTCCTAAATGCTGAGGCTTCCAAATTCCTTCCACCACCCCCTGAACCAGAATTAAATATTAAGGAAGTAAAATACATTGTATTTCTTAAAGTGACCTTTACGTTCTCTTTTGCAAATATTAAAAGCAATGCCACTGACACAGAAACTAATCCAAGTCCCTCAGGCCACTTTTCAAAGAAAGAAAAAAGTAATAGTAAGTAAACCTCTAAATGAAATAAATGAAGAAACTACCAGCTAAAATTGCTGAATAATAAAACAAAGACCTGTACATCATCCTCAGGGGATAATTATCTCCTCGACCCTGGCAGATTTTGCAGATGAAAGGAACACAGCGCCAGAAGTTCAGTGACCAGGCTCTTCATCCCACTCTGCCCATTCATTGGCTTTGTAGCCTCACTTCAGGCAAGTCACTCAATCTCCTTGGAGCTCAGTTTACGCTGCTGCTGTAGAGAAATGATAACACCAACAGAAGTCACAGAGGCGGACCTGGAAGCAATGAGAAAGCTAACTATTTTCTGCTTTTCTTCCTAACCTCATTACATAAATTCAAATAAGCCCCATGCTCCAGTTCCAAGAAAGGAGTCTCCTCCTCCCCAGAAAGCTGGTCTCTCCATCTGTGCTCGTAAGCCCACCTCCCATTCCTGTGGGGGCATCTGGCCTGAGCTTTGGTCTATATCTGAGAAGTGGGATTAAAAATATTGCCTGCCTCACAGGGATGTTGCGAGATTAATGAGCTAAATCAGGTAAAACACTTAAGAAAGGGCTTGGTACATGAAAAGTACACAATACATGTTAGCTTTTTTTATGCGTGGCTCTTATTTATCCACATATAAGAAATTTTCAAGTGTCTATGATCTGAAATACCTAAATATAATCTAAACATAATTTAGGCATGTATCACACCACAACGTTTCAGCCAACAGACCACATATACAATGGTGGTTCTACAGGATTATAATGGAGCTGAAAAATTCCTACTGCCTAATTACTTCTTGATGATCCTAAACCGGTGTAGGCGTAGGCTAATGTGTATGTGTCTGTATCTTAACTTATAACAAGAATGTTTTAAAAGTAAAAAACAAAAATTATTAACTGTTAAAAATAGAAAAAAAGCTTATAAAATATGAATTATAAAATACTTTCGTATAGTTTTAAACTCAGTGTCATACGAGTCAAAAAATAAAAAAAATTAAAAATTGTAAAAAGCAAACATGTTACAGTAAGCTACAGTTAATTTGTTGTTAAAAAATTATTTTTTAAATAAATGTAGTGTAGGCTAACTGTATAGAGTTGTGAAAGCCTACAGCAGTGTACGGTGATGTCCTAGGCCTTCACATTCACTCACCACTCACTCACTGAGTCACCCAGAGCAACTTCTCACCCTGAAAGCTCCATTATGCTAAATGCCCAATACAAGTGGACCATTTTTTTTTAGGCTCTATTTTTCCTATAGCTTTTCCATGTTCGGCTATATTAAAATGCACAAATACCATTGTGTTACAATTGCCTTCAGTGGTTAGTACACCAACATGGTGTATAAGTTTGTAGCCTAAGAGCAAAAAGCTGTACCATAAGGCCTAGGTCTGCCATAGGATATACTATCCAGATGTGTGTAAGAACACACTGATGTTCAAACAATGATAAAATCACTTAATGACACATTTCTTAGAATATATCTATGACTCTATATTATATATGACTTAACCATTATATGTTATTAAAATATAGTGAATTATAGTAATAGATATACTATATATAAATGATGTTCATATATTATAAATATATATTTATATATTACATATAAATCTACATTATAGATTATATATTGGATATAATTATATATGTTATTAAAATATAGTTAATCATAATATATATACTTTGTATAAATATATAGATTAACATTTATTATTTAAATAATATATATTATACATTTACATTATGTGTATATTATATATAGATTACATATATATATTTCTTTCTTAACTTCTTCTGACTTGTATCCTCCTCTAGCTACTAACAACTTCGTTTCTCAACTTTCCTATATAACCAAAACTTTTGACCAAATTTTCAACGTTTACAACCTTGATTTTTCTTACATTTTTGAAGGAAAACATAAAAGCATCATAAACTCTATGTATGTGTCACACATATCCATCATCATCTCCATATCTCAACAACTTTCTGTTTTCTATATTATTTTGAGGCAAATTTTTGACATATTATTTGTCCATGAATATCAGTAAGCATGATGGAGAGATTTTTTCACCTCTATATTGTGAATTTCCACTCCATCTCGAACATGTAGACGCATGTCTATTCTAGACACCAAAGAGATAGAACAGAGTGGTGATATCTGAGTAATATTGAATGCCCTCGCTTAATGCACCATATTCTGCCTCATTTTCTCCATTCATGAAAAGGCTTTTGTTGTTGTTGTTAAGCTTGCTAATGATTTCCCCATTGTCAAATCCAATGAGCATTTTTTGTAGTTCTATATTGCATATTGTATAGAGTCACATCTAAGGCAAAATACAGCACTTTTCTATGATTTTATATTCTCCTTCTACCCCCACTCTGAACACATGCAGAATGCATTACCATGGGTGGACTCTGATAGTTGATATAAATGAGAGAAGCTTTAGAAGTTACACACAATTCCCCTGGCCCAGCACGAGTTCCACTCCATCACTTTCTCATTCAAAACAGCATAGGAGTATATAATGCTGACAGCTTCGGTAGCTGGCAGTCGGGTTGCTATTGTTCTTGTTTTTACTTGTTTTTGAGTAATTAATACATTTACATTATACACAGTTAGAAATGTGCACAATCATATATGTTAAAGTTTCCTGACATCTTGTCCCTTAGAAAACCAAGTTCCTTCCCTGGGACTAACCACTTTTCAGATGGCTGTGTGTCCTTCAGAGCTGCCCTACCCATATATAAGCATATAAAGACATCCTCCCTCCTTTTTAATACACAGCTATTAGCATACAAATGCACTGTTCTGCACCTTGCTTTTTCACTTAGCAATAAATCTTGGTGATCTCTTCAGATCAGTGCATAAAACACTTCATTCCTTTTGAAGATGCACAGTATTAAATTGTGTGGGAGTATCATAATTTTTTCAGCCAATCTTCCACTAATAGACATTTAGACTGTGACTAATCACTGCCATTAAAAACAATGTTGCAGTAAATAACTCTGCATACCTGACATTTTGCAAATATTTGAATACATGTATAAGAAATTTCTAGAAGTGTTATTGCTGAATCAAAACATATGAAAACTTGTTATCTTTAGAAAGATAGGGCCAAATTATCCAACAGAGATTTTGAGCCTGTGTACGCTCCAATCAGTGAAAAGAGTGACTTTTTTTTTTAATACTTTCATGAAAATACTGTTTATTAATTTTTCTGACCTACTCAAGTCCAATTAATGAAAACAAATACCTTGAACTAATTATTTAGCATTATGTATCAGACTGGCTTTATTTAGATTTTTTTAAATTTACCTTTTTTTGTTCATTGTTGTCATTTTTGTAGATACTCTGCATATTTTTGGTATTTATTATTTATACTTTAACCTAGGAGTTGTTTTAACATATTGTTGTAGGTTTTTTTTTTTTTTTGTTATTTAATTTCCAGGTGGCAGAATAAATGGATTTTCTAGCTTTTATATTGATTCAGTTTTACCCCCACTGTGATCAGATAATTTTGTCTGCCTTATCTTTATGTTTGAGAACATATTGATGCTTTCCTAGGGATTTTTTGGGGGAAAATGTTCAATGAATCATCTGAAAAGTGTTAATCTCAGTTATTAGTCTACGGAGGGTAACTATCTATTACATCTTATTTTTAAACAATATTACTTAAAGCATTTTTTTTGTTTTGTTTTGTTTTGCTTTGTTTTTTTTTTTTTTTGAGACGGAGTTTCGCTCTTGTTGCCCAGGCTGGAGTGCAATGGCGCGATCTCGGCTCACTGTAACCTCCACCTCCTGGGTTCAGGCATTTGTATTTTTTTATTCATTCAATCTTTCATGAAATGACAAAGAAGAATTCAAATCTATTATAATTTTGTTTCAGTGTATTTCTTCGTATACCTTTTTTTTATTTCTTTATACAAGTTATTATTGTAGGAATTAGGCCTACACAAAAGTGGAAGGAGAGGGAAGTGAAGGTCTAGAAGTGGATCAAGGATTCCAGAAAGTGTCCTCACTATCTACCTGTGATAATAAAAATAAATATATAGACTTTGTCTTCAGTTTCTGGCGTGCAGCTCCAAAAGTCCTTAAAATCTCCAGAGTTCTGTGTCTTTGGTGTACTAAGAGGTTACTGCTGGCTGGAGTCCCCTGGATAGATGCAAGTTGGAGGCCGGGCACCAGCAAGTCCTACGCATGGTTGGAATTCTAACACTTTAAGCCTCACCTGCCAACCTCTGGGGAGAGGGAAGGGGGTGGAGATTCAGTTAATCATTAATGACCCATGAACTAATCAAGGATGCCTATGAAATTAGTTTTCCATTAAAGCCTGTAGAGGGGTTTGGAAAGCATGTGTGGGTCTATGAGCGAATTGAGGTGCTGAGAGGTGGCATATCCCCAAAAGCCATGGAGACTCTTTACCCCTTCACCTGCTCTTTTCCCAATACAGGTCCTCCATTTGGATGTTCCTAAGCTATGTCCTTTAAAAAAAAACAGTTACATTAAGTAAAGTGCTTGCTTGAGTTCTGCAAGCTATTCTGGCAAATTATAGAAACTAAGAAGTGGTTTGTGGAAACCCCCAAATTTATAGCTGATCAGTCAGAAGCACTAATGACAACCTGAGGTTTGGGACTGATATCTGAATCAGGGACCATCTTATGGGACTGAGTCCTTACCCTGTGGGATCTGACAATGACTCCAGGTAGATAGTGTCAGAATTGAGTTGAATTGTACAACACACATTGGTGCCTAGAGACTTGAAAAATGGTTGGCGTGTGGGGGAAAAAAGAAAAAACAGACATTTGGTGTCAGAAGCACTGTGAATAAAACAGTTCAGTGCTCCTGAGGCACCAGTGTGGTGGACAAGTGGGAGCTTTCAGGCACGTTTGAGAAGACAGCACATCCAGCCACCAAGCAGGACTGTGAAATGAGAGCTCAGGAAGAAAGGGAGCTGGTGTTGTTGTGTAGTGATTACCTTTATTGGTCAGAAACTAGCCTCTCAGGATGACCTTGGGACCACCGTGTTATCAGGGTCAGCTGTGAGAAAGAAAAGCTGGACTTGGAATTGAGAACAATGAGGGCTGTTAGAAACCACTGCATCTATCATTGTCCCTGACCACGAAGACCTTCCAGAGGCATCCAGACTACATTTTCAATCTTCTTCAAGTGACCTTGGTGTCTCCCAGAACCATATAGAAAAGGGAAATCCGGAAAATGCATTTCCTAGCTTAACAAAGTTGACTTAGTACAACAGAATTCACCTTTGCTCATTATTATATACTAAACTTTCTGAATCATTTATTATAGATGTGTCTCCTACATACAGTATAGGGTTTAGATTGGCCTTTGTCTGATCTTGGATTTTTTTAAAAATTTTAACAGGTGAGTTCAGTTATATAGATTTAATTGTGTGGTAGAAATGTATGCTTTTAGATATTCAATTTTTTCTGTTACAAAATTTTCTCTTTTCATAGTATCAAAATAATTCAAGTAGACTGTATGTTCTTGGCTTTGTTCTAGCAACGTATGTGAAACCAAAATATCTGAGACAGGTCTTTACCAATTTAGAAAGTTTATTTTGCCAAGGTTAAAGATGTGCACTGGTGACACAGCCTCAGGAAGTCCTGACTGCCTGTGTCCAAGGTGTTCCGTGTACAGCTTGCTTTTATACATTTTAGGGATTGATTGGTATGTGTAAGCTGTGCACTGGTTCTGCCTGGTAGCTGGGACAACTCATAATGGGAGGGTGCTTAGGTAGTATGAGACAAAAGGTTGTATTCTTTTGAGTGCGTGATCAACCTTTCACTGAGTACACAATTTGGTTGAGCGTAGTGAATCTGCATTTTTACATAAACAGTAAGGCAAAAGAAGCAGTCAGATATGCATTTGTCTCAGGTGAACAGAGCAATGACTTTCTGTCTTGCATCTGTGAAGATAAGCTGTTGGTTTACATTGCCAGGGTGAAATTGCACAAAACAATTTTACGGTAAAAATCTGGCCCACAAGGAATTTTAGCTTTAGAGCTATAATTTCATATAATATTTTTAATCCTCTCTCTCTTTAAACATTATCTGTTGACTTCTGGTTCTAACCAATGATTAAATTAATAGCTTTCCTCTCACTTGCACCTGTCACCTGATCTTATTTCATTATATTCTCTTGCTCGATGTTTACCTTCATAACATTAAATAGGCTTACTCTTCTGCTACTTCAAATGTTAGAGCTTAGGGACCATCATTAGAAGATGAGCAGCATGAAAGACACTTCCTCCCACTTCTCACCCCTTTGCCCTCTCAGCCCATTTCGCTGTATTGTTAGTATTTGTAACAGAGAGTCCATGTATGATACTGTTGCTCCTGTGCTCTGTACCATGTCTCAGAAAAGAAAGATAAAATGCCTACCTTCTGCTCTCATGTGCACATTAGAAGTATATGGGAAGTTTTCAATATGTTCGAAGTTAATGATTTCCAAATTTAGTCACTTAGATAATATTATTTTCTAATATTTATTTGCCACACAGCATGATAATTTTAGTCACCCATCAGTTTGTGGAAATCATTTGCTGGAGAACCACTTGTCTTTTCAGATATAACAGCAACTTCCTTAAGACATTTCAGAAACCAGAAAGAGATCATTTTTTTAATCCAAATTGAGTTTATAAGCCTCATGTGTGCTCCTTACAGGGGATATTCTTAGGCTGTCATTCATGCTTCTATCCTTATCATATTCCCACAATTCTAATAAACCAGGTTATTACCGAGACACTATCACATTGAAACCACACCCTAAGAATTTCCCAGAGATAAATTAAGTAGTAGCATACATCCTGGGAGCAAGCAAAGGAATCCTAATAAGCACAGAAATGTGAGGTCAGCAGTCAGGGGCAGCTTCCCAAGCCAGCAGCCAGTGTAGTCACACAAAGCCCCTTGCTCCAGAGGGTCCCTGCTTGAAAATCCTTGAAATAATTAATTTTGCATTTAAATTGTAACTGATGACCCAATGGACAAAGGGGCACATACTGAGACCTCAGAGTTTTGCCTCACAGGTAGATTTTGGGCTGCCAGCTTCTCCACCTCTGGATGCCCCAAACCCTACTCAGCCCCCACTTCACATAGTGACAGCTACCACCCTGTACTTGAGGCAGAGGCCCAGGTGCACACACAGGTAGAGTTGGGGATGGTCACACATCCCCATGGCATCTTGGTGTGGGACATGACAGAGCTGTCCCTTCCCAGGCTGGAAATACCAGGACACATGAGGCAGGTGAGTCGGTGGAGGCAAGCCTCTTGCCCATTCTTGGTTCAGATAACAAGTATATTGTGGAACAAAGTTTGTGGTCCTTCAGGGCTTGTTCATCCTTCTTGGATTGGGAAGCTGGCCTCTGGAAATTGGAGACCGATTTCCCTGCCTGGGGACAGGGCATCTGTCAGGCAGCTGACAGGAGGGATAAATGGACTGCTAGTGAGCCACACGTGTGGCTGCCTACATCCCAGGGCTGGCCCCCAATCGCCTTGGTAGCCCCTTGCCTCATAGTGTATGACATCAAATAGCAGATAAATAACACCACGACAAGTCAACAGAGATAATGGGAAGAAAATAAAGCATATGCATATGAAATTTACCACCTTTAATGGTACTTTATTCTAGTTTTTGAACAAATGATCCATTTTCTTCTTTTACATTGAGTTCCTCAAATAATGTAGTTAGTCTTAGAAGTAACTTAAGTCCAACATAGTCTTACTAACAGCTCTAGCTATTAGGACATAACTTCACAAAATTATATCAAGGGCTCAAAATTACTATCGTAAGCTATTCTAAGTAGGCCAAACGTGTTCAGTCCTACTTAGGGATTTAGGGTGTATCAATCAACTTTTTTTGGTATTTACTTGCTTCAGGAGATCTAATCATTTGCAGATTTGCAGAATACTTCTCCAGGTTATGATTCTTTTGCTGTGAGCTCAGTGGAGTCCTCTGTAAACCCGTCTGGGGCATCTTCCCTTTAAATCATCCATCTATATGTACGGACTGCTCCCTTTGTACTGAGCACTGGGATTCATATTTGTGAATGGGAAGTATATACAAAAATAAGCAAAACACGGACTGGAGATTCCATATTCAAGCCTACCTGGACTCATATAATCGATGAATTCACATACATATATTTGGACTGTTTGGCTCTGGAAAGGAGGGAAGTTAAACCAATTTTAAAAAGGCCAGTCTTTCAGGAGCTTAGAATAAAATTGGCAGCAAAACCCATACTCATGTTGAAGAGAAGTAAACAATGAAAATTAATAATAATTATTATTATGGCTGTCAGATGAACAGTTTCTTCAAAGAGTCATAGGAAAAAGAAGACTTTTTGTTGACTACTTACCATAGGTGAGGCAGTGTGCCAGGATTTTATATATGAGATTTCTTCCTTACACTCCTCCTGAGAGAGGTCTATTGGTCATTTTCTAGACAATGAAACTGAGGCTTAGGTAGCTTAGGTAGTTTCCTAGGGCTACACAATCTGTTGGCATTTAAAGGCAGGTCTATGTGACTCCAAAGTATTCTACTGTAAAGTGTTCCTTCCAAGGATAACTGTCTCATCCCTATTTATTCAGCACATTTGCCATTCAAAGGACTTTCACATCTATTACCTCATTTGATCTTCAGAAAGGCCCTTGATAGAGAGCTCACCACCAGAAAGGGGAGCTGAGGACACAGGGCAGGTGAAGAGCCCAAGTTCATTATCGTTTCACAAGTGAGGCTCCTCTGATCTCCCGTGATCTCTACTTGTCTGGTAAATGAATGGACTGAAAAATGACTGTATAATCAAAGTGTGATTTGTCCAGGGTGGTATTGTATGAATAATTTATGTAGCATAAATACTGCTGGATGGAACACTTAACTAAACCCTTGATCAGATGCCTGTTATTATCTGGCTGGCAGACAATCAAAAAATGAAATGAAATTTGGCAAATTCCATACACACTTGGGAAAGGCCACAGAGAGCAAAGGAAGAACACAGAAAGAGAAGAGGAAATCTTGAGAGTTTAGAGTGCATTTGGATTCCCAAGACTGCTGGAAGTCCATTATGAAAACATGCTAAAGCATAGCTGCATACATTGGAGAGAAATTACATATAGTCACTGTGATTACAGTTAAACTGGAGGCTCCTCTGTGGCTGTGATATGGTGGGTAAGTTGTTTCACGCATTTGCAGCCAGGCATGACTGATTCTGACATTGTTAATGATCTTAATGTCATTTGTACATGATGCATATGAGCCTGTATCAGTATTTGAAAATTCATGGAATACAAAATTATTGATCTCTACTCAAAATCCAAATCATCATACCCTCACCACAGGCTGCATCACATATGTGGATGACTAAAAGCAGCTCTCATGAAGAAGCCACAGCACAATTGAAACAAAGCCAGAAGGGTGGTCACAAAAGGAAATACCAAACTTTCAAAACCCAAGGCCCAATGCAGATGATTTCTTGGGACTTGGCATAAAAATTTCTATGACATCCTGTTGTCTTCTTTCTGGTCCTTCTTTGCATTAGTCATACAGTAGGTCTTTCTTCCGAGTAATAACTTTTATTCTTACAATGTCTCCAAATCAAAAACTTTGTGTCACTACACTGTATCTATTCAGTTTTGTTTTTAAAGAAATCATTTCATAATTTAGCATGCACACTGCTACAGTACTGGTCCAGTTTTTCTCATGTCCTGGAAGACATATCTGATGGGCAAGAACACAGAATGACTTCTCCCTAGCTAGCCATAGGAATATCCCATCTATGCAAGTTTGCTGAAATCTCGTGCTGCTCTGAATATAATACTAGAGTTTCATGTATTCTCTCTAGCAAATTTGGAGCTCCTTGAAGGCAAACCTAGAGATTTCTGTTCCATTCAGGCTTGCATATTAATCTGGCTGGCTTTTTAAGTATTCACAGGAATTACTTTCCTGACTATTAATTTTGGCTTATCCTTCCTTGGTATCATTTTCTTTAGTTTCCAAAGACATTGATTTCCCACTTCTGCTGCTAATACTTCCCTCAGCTTCCCCCTGAGTTGACTATTTGAACACGAATGTCTAGCACTCTGTTTCAGACCTAAAATATGGCTCTAGCTCTGATTGGAAGCATCATATTTTCATCTAAGAGGTGTACTGACCGCCTGCCTTGCTTGGAAGGTTCATGCTTGCTAAGCCAACTTGTCACACTCCTCTTAGAGAGGATGACTGTTAGCTGCTATTCCTCTGTTTCTCTTACATGTTTCCCACACAGTTCGACATAGACTTCCCTGTATGTATCAACTGAGCTCTTTTGTTGAGTTTGGTATTTTGTTTGAAACAAGAAATGTTTGTTGCAAACATTTTCATTTAAAACAAAAGTGTTTAGCACCATGTTTTGTTAAAAAATGATTGCTTGTGTGGGTTCCAATCATGTTTAGAATGAAAACATCATTAGTATTCAGAAGTCCCCAGTATAACCTCCCTCTTCCCAAAAAGTAGACACCATTTGTACTATTGCAGTAACCATCCTTATTTTTCTTTATAGTATTTATTACCTCTGAAGCAAGCATCCCTAAACATCCCATATTTTTTAACTCGATAAACAGAATGTATCATTTTGCATTTCATTTCTTTTGTATAATAGTATGTTCTTTTAAGTTTCTTTCAAGTTGTTGTTTGTAGCAGCCTTAAAAGAACATACTATACAGATAGTTCATTATTTTAATTACTAATTAGGAAAATCCACACTAAACTAAAATAACATTTCATATGAATAGAACGACTAAGGTTAAAAAGAAATTTAAAGCAGATAATTTCAAGAGTTAGCAGAGAGCTGATAGACTGCTTGGGAATGTAAGTATATTCGGGTAATTTGGAAAACAGTTTGCTAGTATCTACTAAAATTTAAATGTGTATACCCATGTGCTATGGCTCAGCAATTCCAATTCTGCATATGTAACCCTCTGACTCACATGCACATGATTCTAACAGCATGATTCATAGTAGCTAGAAGCTGGAAACACTCCAAACAAATGTCAAAAGTAAAAGGATAAATTATTTCATAATCATACAATGAATTACGATATAAGATAAATCTTTTAAAAGTTTTCTGTACACTTTTCTTTATAAGTGTTATAATTCTCACTCACAAAAAGAAAGGTTAAAAAATTCTTTATGTTACAAATTTAAATAGAAATACTCAGTATCTCCATGCTGGGTAAATGAAATACTAGTTCTATTCAAGTCTTTTGCCATTTTTTCTATTTGAATATCTACATTGTATGTTTCTATTCAACTGATATATATTATTTGTAGTAATTTTTTAATATCCTGGATTGGTGCCCTAATTCTATCTTGTGTTACAAAGTCTCATCCAACTTTGTGCTTGTTCATTCTCTTAAATAAATGAAAAGAGAAGTTCTTAATTTTACTAATCTAATTCAGCAATGTTTTTCCTTATAACATTTTGGATCTTGTTTTAAAAATTTATAATATTTTCTATGATTTGGAAGCCTTATTGTTTTACTTTTCACGTCTGTATCTATAATTCTTCTGAAATTTATTTTTGTGGATTATGTGGAGTAAGGTCACACTTTATTTTATTTTTTCCAATTGTCTACACCATTGAAAGGATCATTTTTTCACTGCTCTACAGCATCACCTTTGCTATAAATCAAGTGTGTGTGTGTGTGTGTGTATGAGCTAATTACTAAGTTTCCGATTCTGTCCCATTGATCTATTTGCCTAACTTTGTGTGAATATCACATGGTCCTAATTACCGTAGTTATAATGATTCTTGGTAGATACAAAAAAAAAAGTAAGTCCCTTGCCTTCTTCAAGAGCATCATTAGCTATTCTTCTTCTTTTTAATTTTTTATACAACTCTTAGAATAAGCTTGTCAAGCTTCTAAACAAAATGTATTGCAATATCAATTGGCATTGCATTGAATCAGATTAGGTTCAGTTGAGGAATAATTCACATTGTTACAACATTAAGTCATGAATCAATGAAACTGGTCCAACTTTCTTCATTTATTTAAGTCTTCTAGTATATTTCACTCAATGATATTTTGGAATTTTCTAAATATAAGACTGTATTTCTCTAGTTATATTTATTCTTAGCTATTAATATTTTATGACACATTATAAATTGTATCTTATTTAAAAATAGGATCTTCTAATTATTTATTACTGGTATACAGAAGTAAATTTATTTTAGTACATTGATCTTGATTCACCAGCCTTGCTAACTTCATTAATCCTGATAATTTATTTATGAATTTTATCACTTTTTTGTGTATATAATCAAACCATCCATGATTAATGGCATTTATATATATTCCTTTCTGGTCCTAATATTTAAATCATTATCTTGTTATACTGCATTAAAAAGGACCTTCAGTACAATGCTCAGTAGAAGTAAGAACTATAGACAAGCCTTTTTTATCATTATCTTAGTATAAAATATTTCAAAATTTCATCAATAATATAATATCTGATTGAACATGTATGTATATGCAGCTTACTAACTTAAATAATTTCCTTTAATATATACGATATACCAAATATGTGGAGATATATATTATATGTACATATATTTAATATATTGAAGATAGATATTTTCAAAGGCTTTCTCTGCATCTAGGATTTTATTTTTATGCCATTAATATAATTAATTACACTGATTAATTTTTAAATCTCAAACAAATCTCGCATTTCAAAAATAAATCCAAATCAATTATTGTATTTAGCGCTATATATCTAGACATCTAAATATATGTAGATACTATAATGATATTATGATAATAGCATATGACTATGATTAGCATAATGTTATTATGCCATGATATATAAAATAAAGCATTCTACATATCTTTTTTACATATTACTAGAATCATTTGACTATATTTTATTTTTTAAAGCATGACACATATATAAAGATGTGCAAAAATCATAAATGTACAACTCGAAGATCAACATAAAATTGACATCCTTTTGTAACTAAGTCAGCTAACACTTTGCTTCAGATTTCATTAGATCATAGCAATCTCATAAACCACAGACACATGAACACATTAAGAGTTAATATTTTTATTTTTTGTTAATCACCAGGCTTAGTAATTTGGGACTGAAACCCAGGGGATTGGAAATAAAGATTTGGGGCATAAAGATTATTGACATTCTGACCAAGTAAGGGCTAGCCAGGCCCTCAGTTTCTGAAAAAAATTGAAAAGTATATTATGTTTTGAAAACAAGATAGAGTGGGCTGCTGGCAGACCTACAGGCAAAGCCTTAAGGTAGCAAAAGATCAAGGATTCTGAAGTCAGACAGACCTGGGTGTAACATGATGAAACTAGAATTTCTCATCTGCAAAACCAAGAAATTATTGAATTATTGCCTTTTTACAAGAGTCTTTTGTTTTGTTTTTGAGACTATATCTTCCTCTGTCTCCCAGGCTGACAGGAGGTGGTATGATCAAGGCTTGCTGCAGCCTTGATGCCTCAGCCTCCTGAGTAGCTGGGACCACGGGCAGGTGGCACCACACCTGGATATTTTGTGTGTGTGTGTGTGTGTGTGCGCGCGCGCGAGCACGCACACGCTCATGTGTGTGTAGAGATGAGTTTTACATTTGTGCAGGCTTATCTCAAACTTCTGGGCTCAAGCGATTCTTCTGTCTCAGCCTCTCAAAGTGCTGGGATTACAGGCATCAGCCACCATGTTTATTTCAAGAGTCTTGAGACTAAACTGTGCTGGCTGGTAAAGCACAATGCTTGGCATGCAGTCAATGCTCAGTCAATGTTAATTTCTTTCTCTCTACATCTGTCCTCAGTTAACGCAAACTTACTACAATGAAAAAGCAAACATTAAATGCTCTATGGGGCCAGTTTTTGTTTTATTTGTTCTTTAGGTATAATCAAAGAACTAATAAGAGGGAAAATGTAACAGCACTTATGGCAGCAAGAAAATCCAGACTGGATAGTAGCTGAGGTTGTGGTCCCTCCCTCTCACTTCATATAGAGATAAAGTGAGCACCAGGTATTCAGACTATAAAGGCTGAGTTAGGAGAAATATCTGCAAGGGTGTGAGTCCTGCTATCACAGTCCCCACAGCATGAGCACATGACCTGTTACTCTCTGTAGAAAGTGAAGAAGGGTATAGGGTGAAATTCTCTTCTGTGCAATTATTCACACAAAGGGATAAAAGAGAAGGGAAGAGATGGCAGGAACAGAGTTAAGAGCTGGACATCCATAGTTTTATTTCACTGCGTCCATGCACTAAGTCCCCTGAGGTGAGCTCCGTTGTTTCCTTTTACATTGGTGACTCAATGCAGGCTCTCCACTCATGCATGAAGCACTGCATGTACATTGAGGTGGGTCATAGCCACTGGTCTTTTCCAAGAAGATAAACTCTTCCATTTTTATATAAATTTAAATGTGTAGCACAGATCTCCCAGAAATGTGGGGCCATGTTTTTATTGAGAATTTTATATTTGTCTATTAGTAACTTCCATACACCATAACTTCTGTTAAGATCACACTGAAGAAGTGAACATCCTTCATGAGGAAGGTCCTCTGCGACGTTCTTCCTACATCATCTTTCATAGGCCATGTTTCAGACTGGCATGCACTAACTTTACCCTTAATTCCAGTACAGCTTACTGCCAGTGAACTGGAATCCAGGGTGAAATAATGTGAGCCAGGACTTTAAAAAAAAAATGAAATGTGTTGACAATTTTAAGCACAAATATTTGAGTGGGTCCTTAGCATGTTTTGCCAATATTTTCATGACTTTGCCCTTGAAATGTGAGATGGCACTGAGATACTCTCTCATATCCACTTCTCTCAACAGAGTGGCACACACTAATATTGTCAGCATTATTCTCAAAGTGTTACCTCAGCTTAAGTTTCCCTTATTTTCATTTGATTTTCTGGTTTTGCTTTCAGAAAATACAAACCAAGCCACGAATTTGCACTTCCTAGGGCGGAAACCTGAGGTCTACTCTGGCCACTTTATTTAAATTTCACCTCTCCTCACATTTCCTTATCCCACTTTTCCACTTGATATTATTCTGTCACTGTCTGACATATATTTTATTTGATTGACTTCGCTCTTGCTTGTCTCACTTAGCAGAATATAAACTCTCTGGAGGCAGAGATTTTATTACATGTCCTTAATGCCTAGAACAGTACAAGATACATAGCATGTGCTCCATACATTTTTGTAGAGATAATTTATTACCTCAATTTATTGAAAAAAAAAGCACTGAATCATAAATTATACAGCTTGGTTTGGGGTAAAAAGTTAGGTTGGGAAATGAGGCAAAAGAATATTTAAACAACCTGTAAAGAAATATATTAATGAGTACTTAACACTGTATTTTCTAATCAAATAGTACTCATAATAATAAAAAGTCTTATTCAGCAGAAGTGAATTACTTTTCATAGCACTGACTTCAAAAACCAGCACTGACCTACTCTCCTATTTCGCCCTCAATCACATAGAACAGTAGTTCTCGAATACAAATTATGAAGCTCCAACCCCAGAATTTGTTAAAACTTAACATTTCTATGTCTCACTCTCAGTTTCTGATTTAGGCAGAAATCAAGTGGGCAGATTGCTTGAGCCCAGTAGTTCAAGACCAGCCTGGGTAACATGGCAAAATCCGGTCTCTACAAAAACTACAGAAAATTTTGCCAGGTATGGTGGCATGCACCTGTTGTCCCAGCTACTTGAAACTATAGTTAGTCGGAAACTCTGGGAATGTGACACAGAAGCATACATTTTAAGAAAGTATTCAGGGAATTCTGATATGCAGTAAAGTTTGCAAACCATTAGTCTAGGTATTTTTTAAAATGAGACTATTCTTTTAAAATCATTTTTCTTTCAGTCCTTCTGAAATAAGGTTTGCTCATGATTATGCAACAAATAATTTTGAATACATGTATATATCTCTATATATTTGTGTTTAAAATACACACACATGCGTTATGCATACACACATACACAAAGCCTAGAAAGGCAAATGTAGATCCTTAAATATTTTGATAACTGAAGAACCTGAGAAGCCACAGCATCTGTCTTGGATGGTCATTTGTGCAAACTATATGTCTTGTATTCAACTTAGAACAATTGAGATGTCATTCTCAGACTTGTCCCTTCCAGGGGACATCTCTGTCACTGGGCAGATTCTAAAGGGATAGTAAAGAGGATTCAAAAACAGTGAGCCTTGTTTACCTGTAAAAAAGTGACATGACAGTAAGCCAGTTCACTGTGTAAACCATCATGACCCAATCCGCTTGTGGGAATTCTGAGCTCTTGAGAGAATAAAGAAGAGTGTTTTGGAAGGAAATAGAGGTAGCGGAAGGTCAAGGGGAAATGGTTCTTTGATAGCAGCTCCCACTTCTTAATAGTGCTACAGGACTTGTGGAGAGCTGCTACATGACCAACAGAGACACATAAGGGAGAGGAGGACAACTAACCCTTGCAAAGGCCCCTGATGGCCTGGGAATTAACATGCATATGTCATTTAGTCTTTATAATAACCCACATGCTAAAAAAAAGTCCATCTGTATTTTAGACAATTCAGTTTTACTTTCAGTTTCCTGTACTACATAATTTGTCCAGAATCATATATGTAGTAAATGGGACCCAGGTCTATCTGGCTTCAAATACTATTTCACATATACAATGCTGCCTAGGACCTGGGAGGAGGCAGAGTATCAGAATTACTTCCATATTACCAGTGGATATAGTGGATTCACACTGGCCTTCTTTCTGTTGGCAGAGGAGGTCAGGGTCCTTAGGGCCTGTGCACTTCGTGTTCTCTTTGCCAGGAGCACTCTTGCTACCAAGTCTTTGTGAGGCTGACTTTTCCTGCCATCTTTGTGTCAGCTCTAATAACTTCTATCCCGAGTTTCTTCACCACCTAGAAAGAAGGAACATCCCCACTCACTCTCATCACCTCATTGCTTTATTGTCCTCTTGGCACTTATAAACTGAAATTTCTGTGCATTATTTATGCCTTTGATCACTTAGCTATTGTTCCACTTTTTAAAATTAGAATGAACATTTCTCTTTTTTTTTCTCTTTTTGGAATGAACATTTCTTAAGAGCAGAAAGCTTTCTTTTTTTATGCCTATTGTACACTTGATCCTTAGAGCAATTCATGGTAATTACTAGGCACTCAGTATGTACTGGATATTTTAATAGAGTGGATAAATCTTGTTCTCACCAGTAAAAACAAAACACTTTCAATTTTTAAGAATTTTGTCTATAGTATTGTGGGACTGACTGATCGTAATTTTTATGGAAAATCAGTACACCGAATTCCACATGGGTGATGCCATGTTATATACAACAATAATTTGAGATGGAAGGGGCCAGGCATAGTGGCTCATGACTGCAGTTCTATCACTTTGAGAGACCAAGGAGGGCTGATAACTTGAGGCCGGGAGTTAGAGACTAGCCCAAGCAACACAGCAAAACACTACCTCTTAAAAACAAGATGTAAGATTGACTATGATATAGCATTTTATTTAATGAAATCAAAATTTCAGAGTGATAGTCAAAAACTGCAATGAACAGAAAGAAAGGGAAGAACCCACTGCAGGCTCTTTACATCAGGGAATAATGCAATCTATAAACAAACAAGTACTGAATAATTTAGTATTGGACAACGTAAGGTAGTGGTTCTCAAACCTGGAACCACCTTGAGGACCTAAAAAGTGCTCTTATGACTGAATTCCACCTCATGGCATCTTATTTAATTGTTCTGTGGAGTGACCTGGGCTTTGGGATAAAGTCTCCCAAGATCACACTCTACTGTGCAGACAGGTTTGAGGACCACTGTTCTGGGGATAGAGCACCAGCCATGAGGTTGTCAACCTCTGATGCAAATGACAGATTCAGTAATTATGGTATAGGGCTAGAAGTTATGTCTCATGATAACCACCACCGTAGGTTACTATGGAAGCACAATAGAGATGCTCCTCAACCAGGCTCCTCCCACTACCTCCCAGAACTTAGGCTGAGCTGCAAAGGACAGAGAGACAAAAAGGCAGAAAGGACATTGAGGGCAGAAGAAAGAAGACATCAAATGGCAGGGAGCAAAGGTGAGCCACAGAGAACTTTGACATCTTTGATGCATGAAGTTGCAAGTAAGGGGAAGAAAAAAGCCAGGACTGGACAAGTAATCTTTGACTCAGGACGTAAGCTCTGTCTTAACAGATGAATAAAATATGAACAGGCTCAGAGAAAAGGAAAATTATCTTGGAGAAAACAAGGGTTATAAAATGTTTCGAAACTATCTGGTCTAAGCAGCTAATGTTATAGGTGAGGTAACTATGGTGCAGAACAGTTAGTTATTCAACCTGTCCCAAACAACCAAGCAAACTAGGTAAGGACAGAACCTCAACTGCAATGTACGCTTGGCAATTTACAGGCAAGTTTTCATGCACTACAGTGCAGTTCTGGGGGAAAGCCATGAATGGAGGCACAAAGAGTGTAGTGTGCTTGAGTCACAATACCTATCTAACCAGAAGGGAAAATAGACATTAAGTAAATGACAACTAAATGTCATTTTTCTTATTATATGACCTCAAAGAAATCCTTGGGCATGCAATTGCCCATACCTGAGTCATGCTTCCAAAGATGCTTTTCTTTTTAAGTTGAGGAAGGGATGTGAGGGGTCTCTGTTGGATCTACTGTTTTTGATGTTGTTTGAGAATATGATTTGGCATAAGAAACGTGCTGGTGTTAGCAATTGTGCCATAATAACTATTCATCTGTGTAACAGATTTGAATTACACAGGAGGTTCAGTGTGTTCTGTGTCTTGGACACCTCTGACAGGATTTTTGTATCTGAAAAGCATGGAAGCTTTTTGTCTTATTGCCATGTGCACACACACATACACACATGCACACCCACATACACCGTTGAATACAATTGGTGGCCTTTGCTCTGAATTAAATAAGTTAACACCCTTAATACCTCCTCTAAGTCTCTTAACTTCATCTGATTAGGTAGTGATTGACTCTTTAAATCACACTTTATCAATGCAGACACTGACCAAAAAATACAAGCGTAACTCCCCAGCTGGTCTGTGACACACACATGTGCATTTTCCTTTCCTACTTAGCATACTTTTGTTCCTAATATTTTGGAGGCTTTCTCCTTTTTCTATATTTTGGTTTCACCTACATCAGCACACCCAAGGCAGTCGCGCTGCAGGAGAGAATGCTGTGCATGATTGGTGTGTCTGCACAGTCAACACAATTATCGCTTATGTCTGACTTCCAGGACTTTTATCATCATCGAGGAGAGATTCACACGTAATAGCAAATGTCGCTGTGGTCAAATGCTAAATGAGGCTTTAAGAGGCTAAAAGGGGAAAATTATGAGGTATTTTGAGACATGAGATGTACCATAGGATCCTCATTGCCCTGTCCCCAATCGTTCCTAAACTATCCCATGCGCCCAATTTTTACAGCCCATATTAAGACCTGCAGCTTTCCCTACCACTGTAGCCCACACTGATCTTTCCCGTATATGAACATCAGCTGAGTTTTATAGTGTGTATCAAACAATTTAGCACTTAACGCTAATTAAATGAGGTTAAATAAAATCACTTCTGCAGAAATGCCTGCTGTGAACTGTGCAAGACAGATGCATGATACTATTACCACCATTAATTAGATTAATTGGCTTTTGTATGTTCATTTTTCCTCCTCGGCTCTTTTGTGAGCTTTCTACTGGAGGTTTCATATCAGCTAATTCATGTTGGGGAGATGCTAAATAGCTGTGGATTTATTAAAGATGGGATTACTGGGTGGGCCAGATTCGTGGTTGGTTATGCACAGTGGTCTTATTTCTTCCTGCTACCATTTTCTCCTTGAAAATTTCCTGTCATCTTTGCAAAGGGAACAATGCCTGAACTCTATCCAGCTATATTTAGACAGCCAGAAATGAAATAACTATAACATGATTGATAACCTTAAGTCCAGGGAAATGATATTACTAATTAAATCGTGAAACATTAGGCAGGCTGTCAGGCACAGATATATTTAAAGTCGTAACAGCTCTTGCTTATTTTTAAAGTGTTTGCATATTGAATGATTCTGGTAAAATTGTTTCTATTTATCAGACCAAGTATAAAGTGCTATCTCCATGGTATCTGCAAGCATAACAGTCAATCTAAGATAAATCCAGACCCAAGAGAGCAATTTCTCCTTCATCTCACATTCTCTCCTTCTCTGTAACCCTTTTATGAGGTTCACCAAAATGAGTTTCACTCAACTTCGGAATTAGCAAATTCCACACTTTGCAACTTCCAGAAGCACAAGCATGTGATGAGGTGAGATAGAAGGAAAAGGTACAAGTCACAGAGCTTCAGTTTACTGGGTGCTTATTGTGTACCAGGTCCCTTAGATCTTTGAGTTGCTAATCTTCCTGTCCCCATTTTGCAGATTCAAAACCAAAACGCAGAGATGTTAAAAGACACACACACGCACACACACACACAGACACACACATGCACACACTCTTTCCCGGCCAACAGGGAGCAGATTGCTTTTGGAACTGAGGGCTCTTTGATACCCACGTCAGTGCCCTCTCAAAGTCTGGTGATAAGAAAGGCTAAGAAATAATCTATCTCTCACATTAAAAAGCAGATGAAGATGTAATTCTTCTCCAGAGGTAGTCACACCTGTGAGTTAAGTTCTTTTAAAGACAGATCTCTAAAGCCAGTGGGATGAAAAGAACTGTGTGGGCTTTGAGGTTAAGCACATCTTTGTCCCAAAGCCAGGCTGGACTAAGAACAGTGTGGCCAAGGGCACGTAACTTGTCTTCCCCAGGCATCCTCATCATCTTCTCTAACATGGGGCAATGACACCCATTTTGTTAGTATTTAAGAAAATTAAGTGGGAATAATTTTAGAACACCTACAAGAAGAAAAAGGGCAAGGAAGAGGGGTGATGGTAGGACTCTCTGACATTTCCAGAATTGCCTTCATACAGGGGTTTGCTTATTCTCTGTTAAAGATGGTATTAAATATTTCATAGTGTATGGATTTTGGCAAACATAATAAGCACATCTTGCTGCAACACAATGTATTAGATTGAGCACAATAAAATTGCAGTTTAAGATGAAAGTCCTGAAAATCATGTTAAATAGTATTAAGTAAGAAAGCCTTAATTGAATCTCCAAAATGATTACTTTAAAATCTCTTTATCTTGGTTTGTTATTTTCCTGACGGATGTTGGGGGGAAGGGTGCCTCCAGCTGACCTATGTTGCATTCTAAAAGGCTTTCTGTTAGGATTGCAAATGAGTAAACAGATACTGTCCCTAATCCTGAGAGCACTGAAGGCATCATGGTAAATTACATGCACAGAAGGAAAGAAGGATCTTTTGGCATTAATTTCCTGTCTGGGATCTCATCTTCATTCTTTATGGATTGTCAATTTGCCAAATTCAATGCCACAAGCTATTGTAATTAGACTTTAAAAATCTATCTCTGATTTCCTTTTTTCCACTGACAAGGATTTGCTACTGAAATTACAAATTACAAATATATTGTCAGGGTCTGCAACTGGTCATCTTTCCTTTCACTCCTAAGCTCCAAGAAATTTCCTTTGTTTTAGTGTTAAATTTAGGTGGCTTCACAGTACTAACTCTGATATGAGTGAACAGGGAAGGAATGAGGAGGAATAACAGACTCCTATGTCTTGGTGGCCAGGATCCTTCCCAAGCACAGTGCCCTGCTGCCAAATCTCTGGGCCTGTTGACTCAGGCTCAGTTCTCACAGTCCTTGTTCAATCTTTCACCGATAAACCTTTCCCTCCCCCATCCAAGCTAAATCTTGCAGGTGGAATGACTGCCCTTTAGCTTACTCATGGAATGACCAAATGACTTTTGAGAGTGAAAAAAACACAATCATTCCTGAAAAGGTTTCAAAACAAATGATTGGCTGGGCCACACAAGACATCTGGTCACCCTACCTATACAAACCTATCTTCTTTACTTGTGCCGTCCTAGGATCCTCCATCTTCTTTACCGGTGCCGTTCAAGGATCCTTCATTGGTGGGTGCAGCATCCTCTTAGCTCTTCCAACATTAACTGTGAGCCCCAAATTCATTCTTATTTAAATCTTCCAGGGTTTATATAATGATTTTATTATACTTTGAATGTATGCCATACTAGGTTGCCAACCCGAATCCTAAGCCTAACCTCTCATAGAGAATCTTCTCCTTTACTGTCCAGTGATGTGCCATGGTCAGAGCAGACATTCAAACACTGAATATACATGAATTAAAATTATTTCTATGCTTTTCCTGTCTTTGAATATTAAGAAAGGAAGAAAGTGATATTGTAATAATAGTAGCAGTCCCCAGAAGTATAAAGACTCCAAGAAGAATATTCACGTAAGTAGTGCAGCAGCAGTCATTTGTGGAGTTTAATTTTTTGAAAAACTTAAAAATCAGAGCACTCTACTTAGCTGGTTTTAATTAATGTGAATAGCTGTGTTTTAGTGGAGGTATCCTTCACCTAAGACTTGGGTTATTGTGGTGACCCTGATGGACTAGCTATGCAATCTTAAGTGCATTATTTGAAGTTGATAGATCCCTACTCTTCTAATTTATAAATTTTAGTAAGGATTATCTCTGCCTTACAGCCATACTGTAGTGATGCATTTGAAACGACGCCCTTGTTAAGATCATACATTCCATACGCAAGTCACTTCTTTGTTTATCTTGTGAGGAAATGCCATGAGATGCTTCCCGCAGGACCATTCAGTCCTGCCAACAATCTTATATCATAAGTATTACTAGCTGCATTTGCAGATGAGCAAATGAAGAAGGGTTAAGTAAATTGACCAAATTAGTAACTGCCAGAGCTGGGATTCAATCTCAAGTTTATCTGACTCTGCGGTCAGGAATTGGATTGTGTCATTGTTTCAGCAAATTCAATGATGTGCTGTCAGGTGAGCGATCAGGAGGTAATAGATTGGGAATTAATCTCAGGATTCATTTAGTTCTGGTGGCTCCATGCAGATTCAACCCAAATGTGTTTGTGTAGTGTAGCTGCAAGACATTTATATTATTTCTCCATTAAGGAGAGTGGGTGGTTTCTATATAAGAGCTAAATAAAAGATTTTATGGGGCAAAAAAAAAAAGCTCTGCAGGTATGTTGTAAGCATTCTTCTGTTTACGTTTTTTCGTCCCACTACACAAGCTTTAGAAAGAAATAAGCTCCTTCTCTTATGAGCAGCTCTTTTAAGATTACTGGGGACAAGGACAATGTTTCATTTTGCTGTGTGTCTTGGCACGGTGTTTCAGGCATGATCATACAATGGGTGTGTGTGAAGAGTGGATGAAAACCAAGGGCTTGGTCCTCTCCAGGAAAAACCCTCAAAGAGGCCCAAGGAGAACTGTATTAATAATAATCCTCAGAGAGAGTCCATTGAATATCTCACACTCTGCCGAGAAAAAGAGTTTCACGGACAGGTCCTTCTCTACTTCGGCAGGACAAACGGAGATTATTTAAAGACCCTGCCCTGGCAGTGCCATTGGCTTTCATGAGGGCCCATTTTCAGACCACATCTGAGCAGAACCTATTGCTTCTTCTTGACGCTTTGCTGAGTATAAGAATATACAAGGTTGCTCCTAGTGCTCACCGGTGAACGGTCATTCTCACTGAATTCTTTGGTTGGCTTCATAAAGTGCAGAGTTAATGGTCTGTATTATTGTAGTTAGTATTTAAGTGAGGTGAACTGTGCTGAACTATTAGAGTTAAGATTTTCTTGCAGAGATAAATAAATATTTCCTTCCTATAAAATATAGTCTTATGGTTATTTACATTAATCTGGCTGTATTACATAATGTGCTTCCAAATGGGCCATCTGATTTTATCATTATAATAATTCTGTGAGATAAAGAGAATCAACTTCATCCCATTTTACAGATCAGTAATTTAGTTAATAATTGGTAATTATTGCTCCTGAAGCTATCCAAATATTCAAGCTATATAAATATCCAATAATTGGGATATAATATTACTAATGCTAATATGACAACATTATCAATAGCTAATATTTCATGAGAACTCACTATGTGTAAATGAGCTAAGGATCATTTAATTTTCTCACCTGTAAATTGGAGATATAATTACTGTTCTTTCCACAGCATGGGGTTGTGTAAAGATGAGATGCAGTAATGTGCATGGGAGTACCTTGGCATGTTCCATACTATTCAATCGTAAGTGTTCATTCTCAGCCTACTAGCTGTACTAATGAATTCTTCTCTCTAGCTCACTGAATGACCTACTCCTGGCACCTCTGTAGAACTCCTTTTTTTTTCCTTTTTTTTTTTTTTGAAATGCATATTTTATTTCAATTTGCACAAACACTTGAATAATAAATAGAATTATTTTAAAGGTTTTTAAGTGGTATTTTCAAGCACTAGTTTCCAAAGAACTGCTTTTTTCATGCACCTCTATTCACATTTCTCTCTTTAATTCCTTAATAGCAATACTAATAACTACAATAATAATAGGAATGATAATTACAGTGCATGTCTCCCATTGTAGAAGCCTACCTGGTTTACAAAGCATGGGACATAATTGATCAGCAAAATATCTCTGCGAAGAAAATAAGCCAGTTATCATAATTTTCATTTTTTATTTGAAAATACAAAAAAGATAGTTGAGATTCAGAAAGACGATTCTAACTCACCCTGGTGACAAAGTGAAAATTATACTCAGATGGTTTCATTCCACTCCATAGCTCCTTCTGTTTAAAATGAGTGTCCCTGTCCCTTCCAAGCGCCTTTTGTCCTTAAAAAAAAAGTCTATGAGAGTCCCTATGACTTCTTCACAGCTTCTTATATCAACACCTTTTGTTTGCAAAGCTACTTGCCTCCTCGGATTATCTAAGCTTCCGTACAGTCTGAAGGAGGTCTACAGTGATTATCTCTAATTCTATTTCTCTTTCAAGGACCTGATCACACAGCTGGGGCAAGGACATGTGTCACTCTTTCTATGGGAATCGTCTCCCTCTGCTTATGTCGCTGGAGTCTTAGAAGATTCCACCCACGTGTCTTCTCTTCTGTGAAGCCTTTGCCAACACCTACCTCTCCACAGAGCATTGCTCTCTTTGTGTCTCTTCTGTATCCAGCACAAACTTTCTGTGGAGCACCAGTAATGCCTTTTTTTTTTTTTTTTTAACCTCTGCAGCTGTAACAGATCTGTGAATATGTCAGGGATCAGCTGTCCAACTCCTGACATGGTCAGAGATGTGTTCTAACTACAGACTATGAAATCCCTGACAGCTGAGACCATGCCTTGGTCATATATGTGTGTCCAAGGCCCAGCACTGTAAACGGCAAACAACAACTCCACGGTATATATTTTAACTTTTCCTTCGGCAAATTTTTAAATGACTGAATGACTTTAACAAAACAGCAGCTGCATCTGTTAAAGGGCAGTGTGTCTATCACTGCTGTGAAGCAGCTGTGGTCTGATGGAAGTCGAAGTGGCTAAAGTCGCCTCCTCTTTCTCTGTGAGTCCTTAATTGCTGTTCTTTCCTGCAACATTACCAGTGTAATGTGCTAATTCGTCCTACGTGTCACCCAAGCACATTTCGTAAATGCGTGTGGGGACCAACTCTGGTGTCACCCATTTGTAAAGGCCAAAGCTGAGGCATTGTCAACGTCTAACCTCCGTGCGTCAGTGAGCTTCTCAGGGGTTCATTCCGCAGGACCATTAGTTGCCTAATCCTACCTTCATTTTCCTCCTGGAGTAAAAGGAAAGAAAATTACAAGAACGATGAAACTGTGTATATTAAAGGGAAAAAGGCTTGACACAATTAAGAAATACTCCTCCACACCAGTTATCCCTTGGAAAAGCAAAACAAAGCAAAACAGTAAAGCCAAGGCAAGCCATTTATATTAACACGCCTGGGTTCCAGACAGAAGCCATGAAGTCTATTAATTAGAATTAGCTGGGAAACTACATTCTATTATAAGGCAATTTTTTCTTCAGAAAGCTTGCTATTAGTAAATTCACCTCAGTCAGGGTTCTGGCGCAATGCTATTTCTATCTTTAAAA
Organism: Callithrix jacchus; assembly: GCF_049354715.1. Taxonomy (NCBI): domain Eukaryota; kingdom Metazoa; phylum Chordata; class Mammalia; order Primates; family Cebidae; genus Callithrix; species Callithrix jacchus. The sequence continues at coordinate 108,881,090 of NC_133507.1, forward strand.
AATCCATATTGTCTGCTTCTAGTCAATAAAACACTCTATCTAATAAAACCCAATTGTGCATGGTCCTGAGGCCCAGAAATCATGCAGATAATTGAAATGAAAGACAGACAAATATAAATAATTGGCTGCAGTCAATAGTCCTGATGATCTCTCCCACCTGACTTTTTACATATACCTGCATTTCCTGTCTTAGCAGCCACAATTTCCCAATATTCCTCTGATCTGATCACTCCCCAAGACTCTATCTTCTCCTCCAGCCCATGAGATCCTCAAGGCTAGATTGAGGATCTTGCACTCCCAGAAGAAAAGTTGTATTGTAGAAAGATTGCTGAGCTTTATATTTGGATAAACTAAGCTTCAAATTGTGATTTTTACCTCTTCCTGGCTGTGTTACCTGAGTCATTGCCAGTGTTTCGGTCTCTTCATTTGTGTAACTGTATAAAAATATCTACTATACAGTGTGTTGGGAGAATTACATGAAAATGAAAGGGACAAGGTATGCCCATGTGGCTAGCAGAGCTCCATATTAATTCTCATTTATTTCCTTTAGAAGCAGTGAGGTTCTTAATAGAATGGCAAGAAGAGCAAGAAGTAAGAAAGGCTGAAAAATTCAAACACAGTATAATTTTTCTCTGCATAAGCTAATGAATGGCCAAGTTTTTCACCTTTTATGAAGTGTTACATTTGCAACATTTCTGATAATTCAGATCTGCTGGAGAACAGGGCATTTCCCCAGCCAGCTCTTGTTGAGGGCCAGGCATGTTTCTAGAAAGCAACATGGCATTGCAATCAGTTTTCCATCACAGAAAGACACAGGGAAGCAAAGGGACCCTAGGCTGGCTCATACTTCCTTGGGCCTCTGTCATTCCACCTCTATAAAGCAGATGTAAGCTTGTTTTCTTCATTTCCTCTGTGTTTCTCTTATACATGTCTGCACTAGATTAGTAAGAATGGGCTTCAAGAAAGGCTAGGAAAATATTTTTTCAAATAACAGGTAACTCAAGCACTCATAAGAAGAACTTCCATTAATTAAATGAGCGTCTGTTTCCCTCTGATGCTGCAAATACGCTGTCTCCCCTTGTGGAGTCTTTAGGCTTGTCTCATCCTCTAGCTATTTCCACTCCTATTCCTTTTCCATAGCAACTATACACTGATGTCTACACATCCATGTCAAATCTTCCTCTCCACCAAAAATCTAGGTGTGGAGACCTATGCTTCGTTTGTTCGTTAGGGTCTTTGTGGTGTGCGTGTGTGTGTGTGTGTGTGTGTGTGTGTGTGTGTGTTTACACAAACTGTGATACTTTCCAATGGCTTTTAATTCATGGTGTTGCTATATAAACTCTGTTTATTCCTTTCTATCCTCCAAGCTAGGACAATCACAATCTCCTTCACGAAGACTTATTGATGGCCTGTTCTTTCATGATACCATTATCTGAACTCCTGCACAATGGACTCTTGTGGTGGCATTGAACCTTAAATCTAGGTGAACTGTCTCACAGCAGATGAGGAATGTTGAAGTTGTGCCACACAGCTAATCTATGGCATGTGGTTTTCATACTTAAAGGCTGTGATGTCCAATTTCCAATCAAATACAGATACCTATTTTTTCCCTAAAAATGTAATCTTGTCTTGTAATCATCTGACCCTCTCAAGGATAGAGTCTATGTCTTTTCCAATATATAAATCTTCAGAGCTGTAAGTGAAGGCCTGATAAATGGCTTTATGCCTTCATTCTTTGAGCTTTCTCATTGCTGCAGCTATAGGGTAAATAGGAAGAACTGACAATAGAGGGGAAATGTGAAACAGCTACAGAACTTGTAGACTTTTGACCCATCGTAAGTCAAAAATATCATAGGTTGAAACACACTTATATACCTTACCTTCTCAACATTATAGCTTAGCCTAGCCTACCTTAAATGGGATCAGTCTGACACTTATTATACATTACCCTACAGTTGGACAAAATAATCTAGCACAAAGTGTGTTTTAAAATCAAATATTGAGCATGTCATGTAATTTAGCGAATACAGTACAGAGAGTGAAAAACAAAATGTTTGTACAGGTACTGGAAGTGCAGTTTCTACTGAATGTGTTTCACCTTAGCGTCACCGTGAAAGTCAAACATCACAAGTAGAACCATCGTAAGTCACGGACTGTCTGTAGTGTTAACAAGACTAGGGAATGTGTAAGCAAAATCAAAGTTTCTACTGAAGCTGGATGGCTAAAAGCAATGTACATCTTTTCTGCACATTGCTTAGATTGCTACGTCCTCTTGGAAGTGGCCTTTCATCAGAAAAGCTCTGGTGAGTGAAAGCAACATGCTCTTCCTTGAAAATATTCTTTTGCCATTTATATGCAGTCTTGTCTTTTTGGGATGTCCTGTCACAATTTCTTTGGAGTTTTAGCAGAACAGCCTCTAAAAAGTGCAACCTCTCTAACCTAGGCTGGAGGAGACATTCCTCCTCTGAGTTCTGTCTCGCACTCTTTCCTTCAGCATGGTTTCTATTGTGTTGGTTTCTGTGCACATGCCTGTCTTCTCCTCTAGCGCATGAGATCCTCGAGGCTACATGGCCCTTTCTATCACCATCTGGCACTGCCTAGAACATGATCTGACTGGCTACTGGCCTGCTGTCAGTGTGTGAGAGTGTGAATTTGTGAATGAATGAATAAACAAATGACAAAAAAAAAAGCTGCCTTTGTTTGATACTTTCATAATGTCTCTTTTCATTTGTAGATTTTTTTTCAAATTTGTTCTCCATGTTAATTTAAGCTTTATTTGTATATAATAAAAAAGGAGGAAAAACAAGAAAAAAATCCTCAATTTTTTCTGGAACCACATAGGACTTAATTTAGAGAAAACTTCAGTGAAGTATTTGACTTTGAATGGTTTTCTAAAGTAAACTATGAGTCCTTTTACCCAGATTTAATAGCTTAGAACCAATGCAGAGCATAGAGGTTCAATTTTAAAGATGTTTTTCCACTCACAAATACACACGTATTGAACACACCTGCAAAATTGCTACGTTGGGTGCTTCAGGGAAATAAAAAATGAAATTAATACCAGTCTGACATTAAGGGTCTTACATTCTGGCAGGGAGTATGTGACATATGGATATATCAGTGCTGTGGTGGGGTGCAGAAACTGTGTCAGGAATCTGGAGAGAAAAGGGTGGACTTGCACTTGCCATTGAAGAGATGCCAATATGTAAACATGTGGAGGAGTCAGTGGTCATTGTGGAGAGACAGTAGCATGCAGAGGGCCTTGATCCTAGAGACTAACAGAGTTTGGCTGAAGTAAACACCACCAGAGGAGGTGCCAGGTTCTAAATTCAGAAGAAAAGCCAAGGAGATGCCATGTCCATGCCTTCGCTACCCAGTGTGATCCATATTTGGGAGCAACTCAATTTTGTGGGATTTCATTGATTTCAGCAGGGAGCATATTTCTTACCAAAATTAGATTTCCTCAGTGAAAAATGAGGAACTGTAAAATGTTACCTCAAAGAGAAAGTTAGAGATGATCCTTTACAGATGAGGAAGTGTGGGCAAAAGCCTGGCAGTTGAGGCTGACGCTCTCTCCCTCCTCTGTGTATGATTAGACTCAGGCGAGGCCTCAACACTGATGAGACATTAAGTTTACATGACCTCTCTGTTGCTTGTCACATGCTCTCTCCTATACAGCAAGAACCAGCAAATGAGAAAAGAGGGCAGGCATAAGCCGAAGTCCACCTGCTCTTAAACACATTCCTCCCACGATTCCCGAAGGAACAGTTATCAATACCCTGTTTTCATTCAGGATTTCCGCAATACTGTCTGAGACAGCCTTGTTGTTGTTGTTGTTGTTTGGATTTTTTTTTTTTTTTTTTTTTTGAGACAGAGTCTTGGTCTGTTGCCAGGCTGGAGTATTGTGGCACAATCTAGGCTCACTGCACTTCTGACTCTCAGGTTCAAGCGGTTTTCTTCCCTTGGCCTCCCAAGTAGCTGGAATTACAGGCCTGCATCACCACGCCTAGCTAATTTTTGTATTTTCAGTAGAGACAGAGTTTCACAATTTTGGCCAGGATGGTCTTAATCTCCTGACCTCATGATCCACCCATCTTGGCCTTCCAAAAGGCTGGAATTACAGTCATGAACCACTGTGCCTGGCCTGTATTCTTAATGGGGAGTAGCATTCAAAGAAGTTAGATTTCATTCCTCATTACAAATATTAAGAAATGGACTTCAAATAATATGTACGTATGACTTTTCACAAAGACCTTAAAGGTTTTCTTTTTTCCACCTGAGGATTTCTCTATGATTCATGATTGTATCCTTAAATCACCATACATTGGGCTTCAACTGTTCTAGAATTGCCAGAGCTCCTGGAACTGGAGAAAAGCTGTATTCTGCATGCAAAGCCAAATTGGGGAATTAGTCCATGAGTTTGAGAGAAAACCTGTTTAATTTGATTATTGACAGAAAAATAAATGGCTCTATTATTTGTCTCTAGTCTCCAAATTATGGCATGTAAGGACCCACATGATCTGAATTCCAGGATTTCCAGTTCCCTCCTCTACACATACATACACACACACACACACACACACACACATGCACACACACACCACTATATGTCAGCTCTCTAGATTTACTTATAATTTTAGAAGAAGCCATGCTCTGCCCATCAGCAGCAGTCTTTGCTTAAGAAATGTTTCCTCTCTAGAACACACTTGGACTAACTATTATTAGCCCTTTAGGACTCCACTAGGGTGCTATATATTGCTTTCCAAGCCTGCAATAGATTCCCTTCCACCACATCCCTGCAGCTGTTCAGACTTCCTTCCATCCTGGAAATGAACCTGTGGAATTATCTGTTTCCTTGTTTTATTTTGTTGGAGGATTTTTTCCATAAGACTGTGAGCCACTCAAAAGCAAAGGTCAAGCTTTCTAATCTTAAATCAGGAAATCTAAATATATTCCTAACAAAATAAATTGTGTAAAATGAAGTATTCTATATAAAATCCTTTTATTTCTACCCCAACACACACACACACACACACACACACGCGATGCTGTTTCAAGAGAGACAAAAAAAGCCCTCAAATGCCATCTGATCACTTTTATGTCATTGAATATAGAATTGTTCCCATTTGAAAAACACTAAAGAAAAGTTCAGTGATGCTCCCTAAAGCCAGTCCAGTCCCTGAGAAAGCAGGGGAGCAGTTTTCACCGTGACCTGCCCTCCCTCGGTGTAGACTTCTCCCAGCTCCCCTTCACCTGGTAGTTTATTTCAGAGGAGGAAGAGAAGAGTCTCAGAAAAGAGGACTCTCAGAAATAGGATACTTGCCCCATGAGGCAGGTGCCTACTTCTCCTGTGAAGTGGTCTCCAGAGAGCAGAGAAGGAGACTCTGTTCTGTAATTATCCCCTTCCTTTGGTCTCTCATTAGTGTGCATGGTTGCTGAATAGAGATAAGCCTGTCTGAGAATTCTGTGCCCAATCATTGTTATCAATTATAGGGAAGATTTGATGTTTTAAAGTATATTTAAAGGGATTTGGAGCTTTGAATTTCATGGGAAGGATTAAATGTGATACCTGTTGATAGTGACAATAAATAATACATAGCTGACAAGAATTTCCACTGCTGGGGTGTTGAATTAATAACACTTTGCATTTGTATAGCCTTTATTTTTACTTTAAAAGGACTTTTGTCTTATTCTCTGAAGAGCCTATTGAAAGCAGATAGGACAAAGGCCACCATACCTGCTAACAAAGAGAAAGGGATATGGAGGCACTGAGGGAAGCAGGCAGGTGTTTGAGGCCAGGAGCTGGCAGCTGCCATCCTGACACTGGGCAGCTCACACCCAGGCTGCTAAATGCCCAGATGCCTAACTGTGCCAAAATCACTCATGCTGTTAAACTTAGTTCCCAAAACAAAAATAAAAACAAAATACACATTAACACAAAACCCTCCCTTCCCAGTGTTTTCCGAGAGGGAGTAAGACTCAGGTGTATTAGAAATTTTTCAAATTCTACTAAATTTCCCTCAATTCTAAGGACCTTAACACTCCAGACCTTTCACCTCAGATTCTCATTTCTGGGACCCTATCCTAGATGAAGAAAGAAATGTTCACAGGTTGTTTTTTTTTTTTTTTTTTTTAACATAAAGATGCTCATCTCAGAATTGTGAAGCAAACATTTGAAAATGAACCAGTTCTTCAACATCAGAATACTTAAATTATTTATATTATATGCTGGGATCTTATGAAGCTGTTAAAAATTCTGCTTACAAAGAATATTTAACAAAGTAGAAAATATCCTGTGATTTAACCTGAAGTAAATAAAGAATAGATAAGAACTTAAAGTTATATCAAATGACTAATAGTAGTCATGTTTACTATTATTTATTTTACCTCTTTGTTGTTTTTAGTTTAAAAGTTTGAGAATAAACATTACTTGAATAACAGAAAGGAAAACATTTTAAGTGTTATTTGTAAAAGTGATATTCTAAATTAATGTATTATCTCATTCATTGTGGCTTCCTGAGCTTGTCCTATGGCCAGACACTGTTCTTAGGGACTGAATATGCCAGTCTGTGCCTTTGGAGAGCTAACGTTTGAGTGTGGATGTTGGGGTGGCTGGGGTCGGGGGGAGACAAAACAGAAAATAAGCAATAAACATACCAAGTAAATGACATAGCATTTATTTAACAGGCACTCTGTGATGCTTTCTCTAAGTAATCCAAAGATGACATCGAAAGGAGAAAACAAATGTTCAGGATACGGAGCTTGGAGAAAAATGGAGAGTTGCCATTTTGAAGGAGGTGTTGAAAGTTGGGCTTATTAGGAGTGTAGTATTTGAATAAGATTCTGAAGGAGATGAGAGCCTCCGCCAGAACACAACCCCTTATTTAAAACCTTGCGCTAGATTTGTTTTCAGATTTTTTCAAAACTTGGAGAAGTAATTCAATGCATGTGCTATATATTAGGTAACACCCTGGTGGGATCTGAGACAGCTCCCTTAAGCAAACACATTAATATTTCTGCAGGGAAACATGAATATTCACATAAAGTGGAATAAAGAGAGTATTAGCCCACATAAGTTCTGGCTAGGGTTCTCCACCAAATGAATTTTGGGAAAAACATATTTGATTAAATATCTTTTTGGATTTCGGAAAGAGTGATGAAGAGTTGTGAAACTGTAAGATACACAGAGGTTGAGTGAAGCGATGCAATCAGAAATAATGTTTTATATTTATTGCCATTAGCGTTTACATGTTTTGCCCCAGATGTCCTTCTGACAATGCTACAGCCTCTGGAGAGTGTTTGAAACAGCTCCAGTAGGTGGATGGATCGGTTCTAACTAGCTGTGTGGGGGACCTCCTGTTACTGAGGGGCAAGTGACCCAGGCTTCTATCAGAGGGAACTCCTGCAGGGCATAGAGACTTGGGCTAAGGCACCCTTCAGTGTTCCTCTGTTCTAAGATAATGCATGTCCTTAAATGCATCCATGTATGTCAGTAATGTCTTGGTGGATATCTTCAACAGCGACTTTTCCAAAATGAGAGTAGTGAGGCAGAAATGTGTCTAAGATGCTGAATAAAGCTGGCAGTTAGCCTTTGTGAACACGGTGCTGATTCATGTGGGGTTTCATAAATCTGTGCAGCAGGAATGTTTGGATGGTGGCAGCGCTGGCTGCAGGCACTTTCACTCACACTACCCATGCCTTACCCCACACCAAGGTTTCACAGCATAACTGTCACAGGGTGTCAAGGGTTATAAGCTACTTTATTATATTTTTATTTATTTTTTAACTAAATTACTCTGGTGATCGCAATTTCTAAAATTTACAGGACATGATATGATTGAAAATATTCTCATTTAGTTTTGGTATCCATATCCCAAAAGCTAATTCAGAAAATATTTTACCACGGAAATGCAGATTGTCATGAGGCAGGAACTAGTGGTGGTTTTGTTCTCTGCTGTATCCTCATGTTTCTAAAGTGTGCCTATAACAAAGCAGGCATTAAGCATATATATACATGTACAGATATATATATATATATATATATATATATAGAAACACACACAAATATATATGTGTATATATGCAGATACATATGGACACACAAATATAAACACATGTATGTGGATACATATATGAAGAATTAGCGTTATCAATGGTTTTTGTTGAATGTCCTGAATTCCTATAAATTGATAAGCAGATATGATTTTTCAGTTGTATTCCAGGTTAATCACATATGTTACATGTTTCCTTCCAATGCTTCAAAGTAATGGGTGTTTCATTAGTACTTCCTTACGTCCAATCATCTGGATCTCCTCTGGTTAGTCTGTTCATAGCCCTCACTTTACTCCCATTATCCTTCCAGTCATTACATTTTGGGTCCCTTTGTCTTATATTTAATTCTCATAAATGAGTAAAGAGAGAAAGTGGCATGTTCAGATATTAAGTCTTGATGTTTGTTATTACAAAAAAAGGATTACTAGATGAAGAAAGAGGAAGAAATATGCATTTGCTACCATGATAGTAAATATACCACAAAATACGCATTTGTTCCAAGATAGTGCTGATTGCAAAAAAAAAAAAAAAAATCTCAGAAAAAACTCAACTTTATTCTGAGGTCAGTTGAAATGGAGGCAAATATCACAAATGCACTGGCTTTACAGTTGCATTATCTGTATTCAGAGTTCTCTGAGATATGCGACCAGGGCAAATCACACAATTTTCCGCATTACTTCTCTTTAGCTTAGAAATTTTCTTCAAACAGAAGGGAAATGAAAAAGAGAGACTACACTCTGTTGTGAAGGCCATCACCAGGTCTGAGAGCAGTACTGGAGTGAGCAGCGCGAATCCAAGCGAGAATAGCAACAGTCAGGCTGCGGATGCTTCTCCCTCTCCTACGGCCCTGACTATAAAAATAAAACTCCCCGCACTTTTACAGAGCCAGCAAACACTGAACAGTTCACAGCTGTTCGGGTCACCTGCGTGTCTTTTGTTGCTTCCATAGCAATCCCCTTGGCTTCCGTGAACAGTGAAGGAGCAGCTTCTTGACACTCCCAGACCATTCCTCATGGAGGTGAAAAGATCCTAGTTTTTCACCTTCTGGCTAACACTGCTGCTTTTTGATAACCTCCATCCTGGTGGTTAGAACCTAAATCTCTGTCTCTTGTACCGTCTGTGTATTACTCAATAAAATCTGGGAAAATGATGAGGTGAGAAAGTTCTTAATTCTGTACTCTTTAAAAAATACTGTGGAAAGTAAAGGGATGAACTCCTAATCAGAATATCTTTTTTTCTCCTACAAGAGAGTATGGATTTATTTCTGATTACAAAAAGAACAGCATCAGAAAGTATCCATTTGCTGTTATATCAAGACATTTAAATTTGTTTGCCTCCTCTCTATTAGTGTGTTAAGTAACTGAGAATTGAAATGCAGCCACACACAGTTCCAAACATGTGCAAGGTGTATCGTGGCCTCCGTTTATTGATTTTGTGCATTAACTGACTCACCCCATGGAGGATGTAGTTACAAACCAAAGTCTAGGCTGGTAACTTACAAACTGGCTATAGATATGGATTATGGGAACAAATAATCTAGAGATATTGGATAATGAATTCTTAGTCAGTTTCAGCTGCTATAACAAAAGTATCATAGACTTGTGTGGCCTAAACAACAGACATTAATTTCTTACAATTCCGGAGGCTGGAAGTCCAGGATGAGGGTAGCAGTGGATTCAGTGTCTAGTGAGGACTTGTTTCCTGGTTTGCAGGTGGCTGTCTTCTCCTTGTATTCTCACAGGGTGGGGAGAGAGAAAGAAAGAGAAAGAAAGAAAAAAAGAACAAGCTATCTCCTGTCTCTTCTTATAAGGATACTAATCTCTTCATGAGAGGTCTGTCCGGGTGACCTAATCACCTTCTAAAGGTCCTGTCTTTAAATACCATCGCATTGGGAATTAAGGTTTCAGTATGTGCATTTGTGGGAGACAAACGTTTAGTCCATAGTATGGATATTAGAGATTGTTACTCAGCCTCCTGTCCCTTCTGAAGAGTAGCCTGTGTTTTGACATATCCAAGTATATGCAGCCATTTTTTTTCAAATGCCTACTTAACACCTACCACATACCTAGGGGCCAAGCTCAGTGCTGGAGATACATATGTGAGTAATAGGGACACAGGATGCTGTAAGTGTCTGCTGGGGGTGCACAGGAAGTTCTAAGCCAAAGGCCTACCATGGTCTAGGCTGTGACCTCCCAGCTAAGACTCCAGAGTGGAGCAGAGAAAGGAGGTGCACGTCTCCAGTGAGTACAAGGGAGAATTGGGCTAGAAATCCCAGTGGGAGCCTCACGGCTAGTGTCAGGAATTTAGGCTGAATCCTCAGAGCAATGCCAAGGCCCGAAATGTTTCTAAACAGAGGGGAGAGTGGAATGCATTGGCCTCCTCATCTCCTCTAGGTTCATCTTGCATTGCCAGATCTTCAGAGTGACTCCCCCTTTTCTAAGCATCCTCATGATCTTGCTTTCAGGACTTGTTAAGTGCTGCTGTGTCCAGAGGACTTGGAAGTCAGATGAACCAGGTTTAAAAGTCATCTCTGCCACTTACTATTTGTGTGACTTTAGACATTGTTTTGCTGAGATGTTCCTCCTTAATTGTACCTCCTAACGGGCTACTAATGTCTATGATTCAACACTTAAAAAATGTTCTTCTCTCTTGTCACTGACATATGAATTTCAATTAAATATCTTAACTCACTGGCCTAAGGCCCTTAAGAATATGTATGTACTATGCCTGACAGATAATACAGGACCTAGCTCTACGGAGTTGTCTCATGTAAAGACAATGCAGGCCTCTCCCTGACTAGATAATCCCTACTTATCCTTCTTCCAAGGTGAACAAAGATCTGAGACGCAGGAATCAATACCAACTGCTGTTTAGACTGGACATACACTGCATGTGATTATACCAAAGGTACATGTGTCCTCAGGCATATAACCAAGAACTAATTATCTGGTGACTACCAGGCACTGTTACTTAAGGAACTTACAACTTCTTAAGAGGTGGCTGAGAGGATAAGTGCGACTAGGAAAATCAGTTTATAGGACACACACTGAAAGTACGTTAACACGCACTTGCCATATGGTGACTCATTAAATTAAACTTGACTGAAACTACAGGAAGTGGATGGTGGCAAATGCATTTTTTAGAAAATAAAGTGGAGTCTGGGAGAGGTAAAGCAACTTGCTGACTGTGCTCTACCTCAGGTAAGCCAGCGCACATACAGAAGAGGGATAAAACAGGGCTTGCCTGACTTTCCCATCTAAGTACCTTACCTGAGGATTCCCCGATGAAATGATGCAATATAAAAACGGATATGATTAAACTGTTATTGACTAAATGCATATTACATGCTGCACACTGTTCTAAGTACATTATATCCATATCCCATTGAATTTCTTATATGGCAGATTCTACTATTATCTGGATTTTGCAAATGAGAAAACTGAGATTCAAGCCAGTTAAGCAGATAGCCCAAGGCCTGTGAACAAATGAGTGGCAGAGCTGGAGTGACAGATCTCCCTTTGGCTAGTTCCTTTGTTCCTAAGTATTCCTCTTATGCACCACAATGGAATCAATATTTATGCTCTATGAAATTAAAATGGATATTTTTTCAGGGTGGAGATCAGTTAATGAGGACAGGAGGAGGTTTTGTGGAGGGAGAGAGCATGTGGAGGGACTTGGGCTGAGAGCTGGAGAGAATTCCGAAAGGTAGAGAAAAATGAGGAGGGCATTCCAAGCGAGGCAATCCCACAGCCAGGGTGTTGGAGAGAAACATGACGGATTGGAAAGCCCATGGACTGAACAGACACGCAAGCATGTAAATTTCAGTTTTGAGGAAATAGCCAGTGATCCTATCTTATTATAGCATACACTTCTCTGCTTGGCAATCATAATTCTTCTCCAGTTTCCTATTAAAAGAAAGTTGTAACTTGGAGACAGGCAAATGAAAATCATCCTCATTCATCAATGTTGGTTGCTATAGAAACTACTGGTGAGGCTCCATACAGTATCCTGGAATCAAGGTCATCTAGACCATCCCTAGGGTTAGTTCTGCTTTGAATATTCCATGAGTGATTAACCACCCTAAAACTACCTTCAGGCTAAGGCTAAAATTTGAGGTCAGGATTACTAAAGTTGATTTATAAAAACTTAACCCTTCATCCCATAATGATGTGATTTTAATAATTCAAATCACTCATTGATTTTCTGAAGACAGGAGAAAGAATACTGATATTCATTAAAAAAATAGAAACAAATCGAAAATTGGGAAAAGAATTAGAAAGAAAACATGGAGTGGGCACACATAGCAAATGATGCTTAATAAATATTTAAAATGACAGTCTCCAGTTTCAAGAGGAGACATAGAATGTGGGTCTAGAATGTGGCCTCTGGCATCCATGCTAGGTTCAGATGCTGACGAGGCTGCAGGAGAACTGAATACAGTGGGGCACTGTCTTAGTCGGCTCAGGCTGCTATGAAAAATATCAGAGGCTGGGTGGCTTCAACAGCAGACATTTATGTCTCACAGTTACGGAGGTTAGAAGTCCATGATCAAGACACTGGCAGACTCTGTGTCTGGCGAGGGCCTGCTTCTCAGTTCATAGACAGTCATCATCTCTCTACATCTTTACATAAAGATGAGGCAAGGAAGCTCTCTGGGTTTTTTTCTTTCTTATTTTTTGTTTTGTTTGTAGAAAGTGATTTATTTAAAGAGAGGAGAAACAGGAGAAGGAGAGAGAAAGAAACAGCTAAATCTCACACTGAATGTGAGAATCCAGAAAGATAGAATCGAGGAGAGGAAAGCAGCTTCCGCACTGAATGGAAGAGAATAGAGAGAGATGGAGTTTAGGAGGGGAAGACAGCTTCCACGAGAGAGTGTGGAAGGGGACTCCAGAGAGGAAATCCAGAAGAGAGAAAAACAGCTTCCACAATGGGAGTGTTCGTGAAATGGGACCCAAACATAGAGTACTTTTTTTTTTTAATAGAGTCTTGCTCTGTCATCCAGGCTGGAGTGCAGTGGTTTAATCTTGACTCACTGCAACCTCTGCCTCCCGGGTTCAAGTGATTCTCCTGCCTCAGCTGCCCGAGTAACTGGGATTACAGGTGTGCGCCACCACACCCCACAAATTTTTGTATTTTTCAGTAGAGACAAGGTTTCACTATATGTTGGCCAGGCTAGTCTAGAACTCCTGACCTCAGGTAATCTGCCTGCCTTGGCCTCCCGAAGTTCTGGGATTAGAGGCATGAGCCACTGCACCTGGCTCTGGAGCTTTTTTTATATGGACATTAATCTCATTTCTGAGAAATCTGCCCTCATGACCTAATCACTTCCTAAAGGCTCCATCTCCATATACCATCCCAGTGGCAATTAGCTTTCAACATACGAATTTGGGAGGCCACAAACATTCAGTCTATAGCAAGTAGACACATGAACTCTCTAACCTCCAATACTCTCTTCTGAATAGGTAGAATATAATTCTCCTTAGTTAGGAGTTCTGTTCTTGTGGGATTTCCTTGTGAAGTGGGCTCCTTTGAACCAGAATGAGTGTGGCTATCCTCTGTTTGTTGAATTTGTATTCCCCCAGAGCAGACCCTAAGACAAGAATTCACATGTGAAGAGTTTGGTTGGGAGATAAGGAGAACAGTAGCAGGTGCCAGAGACAAGAAATGAAAAAAGGGCATGGCAAAATGGGTGTTATCAGCTGATGGGGGTGAGGAGAAGTGGAATGGGAACTAATTTAAGGGAAATTCAAAAAGCTGGTGTACAACACCTTGCACACCTCAAAATTACACCTCCCAACCCCCAAGGTGCAGAAGTTCACATTATTCTTGGGTAAAGGGATGCAGCCAAGGAGCAAAAATTAACCTTCACTCTGTCCTGCCACATGATGGACAAAGAGATCTCCACTGGAAAGAGAAACTTTCCCAATGAAGAAAGGTCAGTGCTGCCTTGAAAAGTCCAGTGTGCTGAAGTACTAGAATGGACACCATTCTCTAACTAACTCAGAACAGATCAGCCCTCCAGTATTTGGTTCATAAATATCCATCAAATCATGACCAATGAGATGAATGCAGCCTCAAGCCCAAGAGTTCTTCATGTGGGCTTTTCATTATAATCAGATGGAGAATTACAAATAGCCTAAGACTAGGCTCCACTGCAGACCAGTTAAGTCAGATTCTCTGGTGTGGGGTCCAAGCATCCGAACTTTTAAAAGCTCATCAAATGATTCCACTATGCAGCCAGGACTGAAAATTCTTGTTCAACTAACACATGAATCTTTTCTACAAAATCCTTGACAGATGGCCATACAAGCCTCTTTTGGAACTCTTCATGGAGAGGGACTTTGCTATTCTCAAAAGCAAACCATTTCTTCCCTTTTTTTTTTGATAGCACTAATTGTTCCAGATTTTTTTTCCTTACTGTGAGCCAAAACCTGCTTCTGTACCTTCCATCAGTCATTCAAGCTCTGCAGTTTGGAACAATGCAAAATGAGTCTATTCCATTTTCTACATGACTGCTCTTTAGATATTCAAAGGCGTCAATAACACCCTAGCTTGACCTTCGTTTTTATGCTCTAAAGGCTTTCAGTTCCTTCAGCAACTGCTCTTCAACCTCCTGTAATCATTTTCATTTGCCAATACCATTTTTCTCCTGTGAAACTCTCGGCTGAATCCAAGGTCTGTGTCTGCAGTTGGAAATATACAGGGCAGCAAATGTTAAACGAATTGTGTGTGTGTGTGTGTGTGTGTGTGTGTGTGTGTGTGTGTGTAAAGTCTTGTGAGCGATGGGCCAACTTAAAGTAAATCTGCTTTAATTGGGTTACTAGAAAAAATAGGATTTCACTTTTTCTGTTCCATCTCCCAGGATTTGTTTCCTTAAACTGCATTTTTCTCTCTTGGTTCATTTGTTTGAACACCTCAACTCTTGTTTCGCTTTTCAGGGAAATGCAGATATATATTTAACATGCACAACTTGGAGAGGAGAGGGGGTAGAAAAGGTTTATATTTGAGGTTTTCTCATCCATCCATTTTTTAGGAGTGCTGAGTCATGGAATTCATGGGCTGAAAAACAAAACAAAATAAAAATCAATAAATGTGAAAGAAAAGGAGTACTGCATCTGTGAAACTTCAGGGAAAGCAATTCTTATCTTAATGACCAAGCCTATTGCAAATTTTGGGGGCAAGCAGTTGAGCCTCTTCTTGACAAGTAGGATAGAGCAACCCTTTGCTTCTCTGGAGATAATGAGCATGGCCAGCCACCCTCATAAAACAGAAGCCCTGTTGACCTTGCAAAATATATCTAAAAACAGGTTCAGGATGAGGGTAGGGTTGTGCCAATTAATGTAGCATATTGCAGAAAATACAGACAAATAGAGTTGGTAGGTAATCTTGATCTCAAAAACGGGTTAAGACTTCAAGAATCTCATGGTCAACTCTGAAAGAATCTTAAAGAGACAGTTTGGAATTCCAGCAAGACCAGTGCAGAGCACCAGGAGGGACAGTGAAGATGGCTTGGGGACAAGAGGAAAGACGTGAATCACAGGCCAGCAATGTGCCTCTAGCTCCACTGCTGATCATCATGCTGATCTGTGGTGAGTAAGCTTCCCTTTCAAAGCCTTGGCTTATGCATTTGAGCAATGAAGACAGTCATCATGATGTCAGTTTTCAACCACAGAACTGCTGCAGGAGTAGCATGAATGAATTTCCATGTCAGGCCTGAATGGAATTTTTAAGAGTTCACAGAGCTAGTAGGTCAGGGTCAAACTTTAGTTCCACCATGCACGGAGTAACATGACCTGGTGAAGTCACTTATTACCTCTGTGCCTCAGTTTCCTCTTCTGTAAAATGGGAACCATAAGAATACTCACCTTGTAGAGTTATTAAAATCAAATTACCTGATACTTATCGAAAGCAAATGGAGCAGAGACTGATAATATAGTATGCAAAGAGAGCTAACTAGTCATAAAGGCTTCTCCCTTAACTGTGTCCCACTAGTTCTAAAACCTTTGGGGCTCTGTATATTCCAGCGTACAATGAAGAGCGTGTTTAAAGTCTTTGAAGATTCTGACTCCTATCCTTGGTATCGCAGAATTTGCAGGTTGCACTGTGAGTCTGTTCACATGTCTGTCTCCCTCACAGCTATCCTCTTCCCATGGGTAGAGAGAGCATGAGTATTTTCCAGTGCCTGGCTGGAAAATAAAGACTCAGTGTTTGATAAAGTTTTGAACAAATGAATGGAGTAATTCACATAAAAATTCAGTTAACACCTGTTCCTGTGGCATTGGTGCTTGGCTTCTCTAGTGCTCTAGGGAGATGAAGCTGTGTTAGGTCAACGTTGACGTTTCTGTGTCCCAGTTTTCCTACCTTACATTTATTTTTCAGTATTCCATCTTTATGATCCCTTTACTGAGGTTTCCCCACTTACATTCTATCTTGTTTTTCTGTAGTTAAAATTTGAATATATTAATTCTTTTCAGAAGAAAGAGGGGGTCCGTACCAAAAGACAGAAAATAAATTCCACTTCTATTATATAATTTGGAGTAAGTTATGTGACTTCTCTGTGCATCATCATTCGTAATCTAAAGGGGATCTAGGAGGTGCCATTAGCGATACATGCAAAATTCCTTTCTGTCTTCCTTCCTGCCCAAACCATAATTTTCTTCAAGAATTTCCCTTCTTCCACCCAACTGTGTGCTCATGAGGAGAGTGTCCCCAACCCAACTTCAACACCAAAGTCTGGGTCAATCATGGATGTCTAGCTCTCTGCCAAGAACCGCCTCTGGCAAGGGTATACGACAAAATTCTAGCAAAGTGAAGAATGTTCTTACGCTAAAAGGAGGTGCTTGGGAATAAACAGCTCATTTTATTCTATTGGACAGTCATAACTGTTCATTTTGCAGCTTTGAAAATGGAGATGACATGCTGCATACAGTGAAGTGGAAATATGGAAAGAATGTAGGGTCTTGTTAACATTGTTGAGTCACTGAATTAAACAATCCTGGAGCCACTGAACTTTTTCTTGTTTACTGAGATGGTGAATTTTCTTTTTTGGTTAAGCCAGTCAATTTTGGCTTTTCTATTACTGACAACCCAAAACTCTCCCTTGAAAAGCATTATCCATAACCTAGAGTGATCTAAGCAGTTGATGGGATAATGTACAATACCTAGTAGAGTATCCCTCTGTATCCATAAAGATACCAAAATCTGTAGGTGCTCAAATCCTTTATATAAAGTGGCATAGTATTTTCATATAACCTATGCACATTTCTCCTTTTCTTTAAATCCTATCTGAGTGACTTATAATACCTAATACATTGTCTATGTCATTTCAGTTGCATAGATTCAACTTAATACTTGGTGTGTGGCCAATTCAAATTTTGCCTTCTGGAACTTTGTGAAATTTTTTTCCCAAATATTTTCCATTTGCAGTTGGTTGAATCCATGGATATAGAACCCATGAATATGGAGGGCTGACTCTATTTGTTTTTTTGTGACAAACAGGTTAACATGTCAAACAAATGTTGATACGTTTATGATAGCTGTATTTTCCTGCTGTGAGAGGATATTTCACTTGTTTCTGGGTTACCTAGTAGTTATGTGCTTGTCCTCAAAACAGATTGTTACTTTTCTAGCCATCAGATTGGTGCTTCCTCTTACCAAGGTGTCTCACTAGGGTAAACATTTGGTATCTTTCCATTAAACCTGAATAGATCCTGGCAGGCATGGGGCAGGAGTGCTAACGGTATAAGGGTTGTGGCCAGTAGAGTGCTTTTCCATAGATAGATGAAATAATAAGCTGCCCTCGATACCCACAAGAATCTTACAGTTCAACTTCTAATCTATCTTATTTGAATAAGAACTTCTTAATGGTCATTTCAAACCTTGGGGAGAGAGGTAATGTGAGGTGGCTTTAAGAGACATTTATACTTCATGGGTTTCAACGTGCATAGTCCTGCCCCTGAACAGAACAATTGCCTTAATTGTTGACATTGCATATATGACATTGTGTATGTCCTGGGATATAAAACTCACCTAATGTAAAAACATCTAACATAGTTTGTGGGTTGGTTGTTTTCATTCAGATTTTTTTAAAAAGGTTTAGGTGATATCTCACTTTGTGAGCTGAAGCTTTGGAAGTGTTCTTTTTCTTAATTGGGAATCTGCAAACTTTTTCTGTCCAAGGCTAGATAGTAAATGTTTTTGGCTTTGCAAGCCATATGGTCTCTGTCACAACTACTCAACTCTGCTATAATATCAGGAAAGTCACAGACAATATGTAAATGAATGAGAGTGTGGCTGTGTTCCAATAAAATTTTATTTACAAAAATAGGTGGCAGGCCAGATTTAGCCTGTGGGTCATAGCTTGCCAGTTCTTGTTTTTAATTAGTGAAAAGATCAGTTAGAACACTTTGTCCCAGTTGTCACTAACCAACTGTGTGACCGTGTTGAGTTATTTAATCTCACTAGGTCTTGGTTTTCTTAATCTGGAAAATGAAAGCATTGGACAAAGTAACCCCTAGGTTTCGCTCTACAGCTAATATGTGAAATTCTGTGATTCCATTATGACTCTTCAAGGGTACAGCTAAAAAATGTAAAGACAAGTAAGAACATTACGGTCTTGTTTGGAATACACGCAATTCTGAGCTCACTGTCAAGTATCAACTAACAGCATGTCCAACTGTATTAAAAAATCAAGGATTCTAGGAAATTCATAAGAAAAACTGTTTATCCACGTTTTAAAGGACTCAAGGGATAAATGCATTTGAAGGAGGAGAATAAGTAGGACTAATACTACTTATTAAGAGTCTTCCAAACACTAAGCAATATTCCTATTTTTTTACATACACTGTTTATCTTTACACATAGCCCATGACATAGTGTATTGTCTGGGTACACCAGAGGAACAGACTCTTTCTCCGATAATACATACATTATACATACATAAGAAATTGATTCACACGATTGTGGAAGTCCCAGTATCTGTAGTTACTAAGCTGGAGACTCAGGAGAGTGGATGGTATAATTCTAGTCTGAGTCTAAAGATGTGCGAACCAGGAATCATGACAGTTAAAGTTTCAGTCAGAGGTCAGGTCTGAAAGCAGGAGAAGACCAATGTCAGGCAAAGAAAAAGAATATGATTTCACTCTTTTTAAAGGGTCTGTTCTATTTAGGCTTTCAATGGATTGAATAAGACTTTCTTGGGCTAATAGAGAATAAGACTAATATTACCATCACGGAAATAAAGAAATTCGAATCTAGAGTGGTGGGAAGAAATGGAATAACATTAAGGTCATCAGATTAACAGACGGAGCCCCTCCTCCTCCCCAGCAATGAACTCTTCAGTGCTAAAGACACGTACTTTAATACTCTCCTCCCCAGCGGTTGCTGTTTCTGCCTTTTTTTAAGTTAAGAGCAATTGACCATGGCCATGAAGCAACAAACTATACAAACTGAGCATGTAAGTGTAGAGAATAGTGGCATAATTAAATAAAACTTACAACAGAGTTAATTTGACAGACACCTAATGATAGACATAATGCAGTTTTGAGGTGTGGTAATTAGGTATAAAATGGTAAGCTGTTGACATAAATGGCTGCAATCAGTATTGCTTCTGCACAAGCAAACCCTGTGTTAAATTTTACATTTCTCACTTTGTTAGTCCTTTGGGATTTATAAATAATCATCGTTGTTGACAGATTTTGTAACTGAGCAGTGTAACAAGGCTTTGGAGATTCATGGCCAAAGAGTTATGCTTATTTATTTAGTTTTATTTGTTTTCTTATACTGTTTTTTTGTACTACATCTTACCATTTTCACAAACTTTGGGGGTTCATCTGACTAAACCATATATAATACAATAGGAAAAGAAATACACATACAATCATGAACAAAACAGCAAGATCAGTAGAAATATCAGCAATAAAAGCAGTATAGATAATAAAAGAGGCTAGCAGTTAAATATGCTTCTTGTAGCATTGGCTAGATGATGATAACATCTGTGAACTGAGTGCCTAACACATCAATTTATTTCTAATTATTTTAACAACCCTGAAAAGTAGACATTTCCATTCATATTTTATAGATAGCATGAGGTAGATAAAAAATATGTTGACTAGATTCATTCAGCCAGTAAATGAGTGAGTGGAGCTGAGATGAAAACTTGGTCTGCATGACTCTGATCTCATAGTGCACTCTACTGGATATAAAGAGACTTGGAGTGAGGTGAAGTGAGGAAGATGATGGGGCTTGGATTTGGGGAAAATACACTTTGACTTCCTAGCACCTAGAATTATGAGGGACACAGAGAGGACAGAAGTTGGTATCCTTCCATGGCCCATGCAAACACATGCGCTAACAGAAACTGTATGACAGCTCCTAGAGGCTATTTACACTCAGCAAGCACCCAGCATTTACGTAATGATTTATTGATGGGAAGAGATGTTTCAAAATGTATTAAGTATGTTTTTGTCAATACGCTGATACATTACTTACGCATTTGAATGTGGACCTCTTCCTTGCTGTAAAGAGTCATCTGTATTTTAAAGAAAATGATTTTGAAAGACTATAATCTCTGTGCTCATTGCAAATGCAGATTAAAAAAAAAGAAAAGTATAAAAACAAATGGTATCTGCCCTAGATCAAGAGAGGCTAATGGTTTAATGAGCTACCACAGACCCTGAAAATTAAAATATGAACATGATTAAACAGATCTTGATTAAAATTTAGAAAGCTTTTCAGAATTCATCTATGAATTCAATAGATGAATATAAATGACTGGAAAATGATTTAAAGGTTCAATGATATTTGAGACATATCTTTAATCATATCAAGATTTCAAGAGTTGAGAAAAAAGAACACAGGAAATTAATAAAAGTAAAAAAGGGTAGCAGATGCACACTGTATGTGTGGATACAATTATGGCAAAGCTCATTCAACTTGAATCCTGTGCCACTCACACCCTGAAAGCCATGGGCAAGCTATTTACTCATCTCTTATGCATAATTCTCTCTGTAAATATGCCAGAAAGAAAAGGATAAATAATTTAGTATACTTTAAATTCATGGTACCAAGCCTGGCACATAATAAGTACTCAACAAATGTTGGGTATTTTTTGTTAATAATTATTGAATGAAGTATAGGACACTGGAGTTAGAACATTATTTTATATTTAGTTTATGACTGACATTGTAATTATTATTTATAGATATTAGTTCATTTAAACTTGGTAACAAAATTATGAGTTAGATCTTATTATCATTACAGACAGCAAATCAAGACACAAAGAGATTCATTTACTCATCTGATGCCACACTAGCAAAGGTTGCAAAGCTGGGCTTTACATCTGCACGACATCCACTGTAGCTGTCTTGCCACCTGGTTAGTTTTTCTTAAGTCTTCCACAGTATGGAGATAAAACCCTTATCATTGATTTGGGAAAGATGGCTTGGGTATAAAAATAAAAGAAATCTGATTCTTCCTCTTTATTTCTGTTCTATGCCCATCCATAGTGTGAAATGAAGACTGAAAAGTAGAAATTAAGATACGGGTAAGGTTAAAATTTTTAAAATAGGATTTTATCTAAAATTAAGAGAAAAACACTAATTTTCCTCTTTTCAAAAAGTAAGCTAGGAATTATTTAGTTACTCTATGTCTGCGTGAATTAATCACTACAATAATCATAGTAGTAGCAAGTACCTCACAGAATGTATTTCAAAGCATGTTTTGTATACATGCCACCATGATTTCTGCTCCTTTCTTCATCTCCTCATATCCCAAACATCATTAACCAGATGTAATTTCCAAAGATAAGAGTCTTTGAAACAAATTTTCTCTAAAGTCATCCCTTGAAGTTGAAAAAAGGGGACCTCAAGTCGCTAATGACAGTGGACTTCAAAATATTATGTAACTGATACATTCTTGAAACCCTTCTCCTATCACCATTAACGATTTAGAATCATGGAGTCTTAAATTTGGGAAGAGACTATAGGGCATGTTTAGTCTCATACATCCTTTCATTTCCCAACAGTGGAAACTGAAGCCTAGAAATGAGATCACGAGGAACTGGCAGAATCAGATCAAAGCTAGTATATTCTGCCCAGCAGTGTTTGATATTTGGCCCACAGCACACTGCCCCCCTACCCCCACAAACATTGCAATCAGGAAGGTGACATGCTGCCTCCAGCCCTGGAGAATAGGGATATAGAAATAATTAATTTGTTGATATCAAATTATCATCATAGGAGACCATTAGAAGGAAAGTGTCTTACCTACCTGCTTTCATTTACTGCAAATGTCAAGATAGGATTAGAGTGCTTTGAGGAGTCAGGCACGGGGTTCTGAATCAGATCTACATGAAGATTCTTCAGGACAGAAATGCTAGCTCTGAGGGCTTCTAATTCTACAAGAAATTCAACAACAAATGCTAACTACCTTCCTCCCCTAAAGGTCAATAAAAATAACTCTGGTTTTACTTGAAGTTTCCATTTGGAAAGCAATGTGGTTTCCTCCCTTAAATCTGCACTACAAAAAAGTGACTACCTTTTTTTGACAGCCCTTAAGATTATATGCCTCCCCATTCTCACCTTGATATCTCTCCTCTTTCATCTCATTTCTTTCCAGTTAAGAGAAGAAGAAATAAAATAACATTTACTCTTCTTCCATGAAAAACAAATCTTCCCTTCCTTTTAACTTCAATTATTGCTTCTGCATGCCTTTTTATAAAAGAGAATGACACCTTTCGTAACATTCACAGCTTAATCATTTTCATTCTTTGTTCCAAGGTTTATGACTCTGTTCTTCACTTCCATTACTTAGCTGGAGTCTATCTAATTCATTTCTTTTCTTACATCTGTGTTTATCCCCAGTATTTGTTCTTAGTGGTTTTCAAAACACAATTGTTCTCCTTGTGTTTCTGGCTCTGAAAACACTAAAATGCCAGCCAAATGTTAGAGAATGTACGTGCACATTTCAAGTTGTTCAGCCATTCATGCAAAGAGGTGTGTTCAGTGCAGACTTAGACACTGTTCTAAGCAACACTGCCATAAGCATGCAATACTCCTGCCTTCCTGAAACTTACATGCCAGTGTGGGATGCAGTCAATAAGGAAAAACAAAATTATAACGTAATTTTAGACAGCTGTAAGTGACAAAGAGAGAAATAAACGTAGGTAAGCACAGGGACTCTGTTTTATATGTCTATATGCTTTCTCCTTAAATAATGTCTCGGAGGAAGGGACATTTGAACAGACACCTAAATAAGGTGAAAAAGTAAGGTTTGGGAGAAGAAAATTCTAAGTGGAGGGGAAGTCCATGACACTAAAACACCTTTGATTTATTGGAGGCTCTGCTAGAACGCTAAAGTGATTGGAAGTACAGAAGAGAAAAGCAGCAAGGGAGAAGAGATAGGCCAAGGACGGACTACACAGGGCCATGTAAATCACATGAGGAAATGTGGATTTCTTTCTAAGCATAACCATAAACTACTGGAGGCTTTTGGGCAGGAGTTTAAATGATGCAGTTTCAATATTCTTCACCTCACCTAGGTGACTCT
Source organism: Callithrix jacchus (assembly GCF_049354715.1). Lineage (NCBI taxonomy): Eukaryota > Metazoa > Chordata > Mammalia > Primates > Cebidae > Callithrix > Callithrix jacchus. Next base: position 108,904,688 of record NC_133507.1, read on the forward strand.
GTAGCGCGTAGACCTCAACTGGGGAAGAAAAAGTTAGGTTTTATCCTAAGCTACTGGAAGGGTGGATGGCAGGACTGGGTAGCATGTTTGTGCAGGGAGATGGGGCACCTGCAGACTTCATGACACAGTGTGGTGGAGCAGGTAGAACACAAGCCCTGGAGTCAGACAGAGTGGGGCTTGATCCTTAGATTGTAGTCTTTACTCGGGCTGACTTACTGTCTGTGTACATGTGGATAAGGAGCTTGATCTCCACTGTGAAATGTGGACACTGTTCCCTACCCTGCAGGAGTGTCAGAAGTCATCATGTAATGATATAAAAAGAGCGTCTAACGGGGCAGCTAATGTGTTCACAGTCAAAGCCACAGTCTTTTGAGTCAGACCAGGATTTGAATCCCAGCTTAATCAGTTACTCTGCTTGGTAGAGGAGTTTGTGCAGTAGGTGAATCCTCAGAGGTCCTTTCTCCTCTTCTGTAGAATTTGTAGAATGATATCCATTTTACGTGATTTTTGGGAGAATTAAAACATATGCAGAAGCACCTAAGACACAATGGATGCAATTTAGTAGCTGCCATAAGGTTTTGGACTGGATTCTTTAATCTTTGCCATGGTTTCTCCTTCTGTAAAATGGAAAACTCTGAAATGTTTGTGAAGATCAAATAAGAAATCCTACGTGTAGTGTTTACCAGAATGCCTGGCATCCACTCTATGTTGAAAACCACTTAAGGTGATATCATTATCATCACCAGCAGCACCTTTCTCTTACCTCCCCTGCTCCATGCACAGGAAACACATTTTCACATCAAAGACCAAGCTTCTGAATGGTTTGAGGTGCTCAGCCTGGAGAATGCCTGCAATCCTCTATCTCTGCTTTTAATCCACCAAACCTGGAGGGGTAGCATCTTCTAGGGCAAAATACATTAGACAGAAGCTGTCCCTGCCTCTGCGATTAAAAATCAGACATTTTTTAGGTAAAAAAACCAGACGGCTGACTTTGCTTTGGCAAAAATCTGAATATTTTACAAGTATGTGGAGTGGTGCAGTGACGGCTCTCTCCACAAGGCATGTGCCTTTCATTCAGACACAACCCCCAAAACTCCCTATTGCTTTCACACCCAGCCCGCTCATTCATCCGTGTTGCTTAATGAGTATGCAGAGGATTGAGAGTGTGAAATCGTGGCTGACTCTGAGAAAGAATATGATCTAGACCTGGAGACTCTCCAGATTTCCAGATCCCAGAATTCATGTTTTCTGGTAGAAACATAAATACTAATAACCCAGACAAAATTCTCGAAACAGCCAAGTGTTGGGCCTGTGATTTGCCTGCTCTGCTTCATTAGCCATCGTTCCTGCGGCCTCACATCTGTGAGTTTGTAAACAGAACATGGGCTGAATGACACGGACTGTTGTTTTGTTTAAAACGAATGGCCATAATCCTGATTAAAGCATCATGTGGGAGATTTTATAATAATAATTATCTGTAGTTCCCATTAGAGCCAGCAGGAATCTGAGTCACATTTAATAATCTAAAGCTTGGAACGAGTGACACTTAAGTACGCTGAGATTTAAGTACAAGGATTCCAAGGATGAGGAAGTGTGTATTGCTTCTCTCCAGCCCTGATTAGGTCTCTAACTGTCAGATCAGCTTAGACTAGTTGATACTAAAGCCTTTTCTGGTAGATCATTCACCTACTTATTGTCAATTTTCTGTTGTACCTCGTTCCCTTATTGACTTCCACTTTTACTTATTCTAATGGTGGTGGCAGCTCTATTATTGTGCCAATAAATCAAGCTGATTAACAGAAACCACCAAAAGAAAGAGCTCTACTGTTTCCATTTCCTTAGATTTCCTTCGATGCAGTGACGGCTACCAGAGGGAACAAGTCAGACAATTAGGCTTTATGATTAGAACGTTTATGTTAACAAAGACTACCATGTCATTGGTAGAGATTGCATGTCTGCAGAATTCAGAAGTCCCCAAGCCACAGACTTAATCTATTCTCTTTGTCCTTTGATAAAACTTCCTCAAATCCATCTCCAAGCCTTCCCCAAAGACGAAGCCACAGGATCGGATCTAAGACCTCTGCTCCACAGAGTGGATGCCAATGCACCCCCCACCCCACTTTTTTTGTTTTTATAATCACCTTAACTGTTGAATATGTAAACATAAAACCCTCTTCATTCTTCTCATTTTTGTATATTATTTTCCCATTATCTTCTCTAACTTCTACAACTTAACATACTCTTTTGTAAACTATGCCTCAGATAGCTCTCTTTTTCAAAGAAAAGACTAATAGTCAATACTCAGGGACACTTTACTTGTTGGTAATTCTTCCCATCTGAAGACTAACTTTTAAGTGACAATCTCTTGTTTAGGAAAACCACACATAATTTAATAAAACATGTTGCTACTGCTCCTCAACACAAGTTTTAGGGCTGGTCTCTATTAATGTATTTTCACACGTGACTGTAGACTTAAAACCACATGAGATTAGTAATAAGGTTTCTTTTACACTCCAGGGTCCATTTTTTACTTAGCAGTATTAACTCCACTTACCAGCAGGAGTTGTCAAATAAAATAAAACAATTTTATAAAAGGGTTCTTACTTTCCTCAACACTGCATAAAAATTCTTGAAAAAAATACTTTTCTCACTTTTTTTAAAAAAGCATAAGAGCAAGGTAGCATGTTTAATGGGGAAAACTGATTTCTCTACCATGTACTCTTCCTAGTATTCCGAAAATAACTGTGGGACAATGGAGGACAGATTGTCTCTTGGCATCTCTCATTAGGCAGGAACCTGTCTAGACAGCAATCTCAAGGACAGCTGAACTGTTTCCTGCAGGGTCACAGCCAGTCTGCAATGCATGAGGGCCAGCCCAGTGTGCTTTCAAGAGCCCAGGAAAGGTCACAAATACAAAGAACTGGCTTCCCTTCTTTTGCTGATTCTTGATGTCTGAAATCTGTTGAAGAAAGACAAGCAGCATCCCAAGTGGTGCAAGGCGGAAGAAGGAAGTCAAAGCAAAAGGAAGAAGAGAGGGTGTAACCGAGGAGACAGAGGGAAATGTAGAGAGGAAGACAAGAAAGAGAGGGAGGAAGGAGGCACATTCTTATTCTAATGCTTTCTGAATTTTCCTGGATGTATGACCCAGGATAAGTCAGTTCCTTCCTGTTAAAGGGGAAGAAGAACACTAGACTCATAAAACTGCTGTGAGGATTACACAAGGTCTTGCTATAGGAACACATCTATGTATTAGTTAGCATGCGATAAATGATTTCCTTCCCATCTCATGATTATACTTTCCCACTGTAAATTATTAATCCTATCAGGAACAGAAAACTGGTGCTTTGTGTTTTTAAGCCCACACTATAGCATAGATGGCTGTCTCTGATCGTTTCCTAATGAATTATCTTAGGAACATGAGTAAGCAAGATAAAGAATCTGCCCAGGCCTAGGACTCTTAGCAGAAGGGGAAGCTCTACAGCGCTAATGCATATTTTTTACTCTTCAGTATTTTCTTAGCATGGATTTTGTTTGTTTGGCAGTGATATTGGCAAGCATAAGCTCAAAGTCCCTTCACCCAAATGACTCCATTTATTGGACAAAAAGTTCGTCACCCTATAAACATTCAGATGAATGTTGAGAGAGAAGTTGGAGCAAACCTGCTCTGATGTGGTTGGAGGGAGAAAAAGGTATCTTACAAAATATCCCTTTGATACTTTCAAATATCTGCAAGAATCTCATGTGGGGATTAGACCTGGTCTCAGTAGAAAGAAGAACAAAACAGGAAAGCAAATGGAATTGTTTAACACCATTTATAGTGTAAGACATTGACACATATCATCAGTGATCTTGGATCCTCTGTATAAAGAGATAGAGTAAAAGAAAACAAATAAAATCACCAATGGCTATTAAATTACCATATCATTACTATTTATTGAAACTTATTTCTCACTGAAACAAAGCTAAGCATTTATGTATTAATACAAACTGCCAATTGAGGATTTGAACTAGCTGCATAGCACTTTGGAGTTGATGTAAACTTTAAAAAATCACTCCCTCTGACCGTCCCTATCTCTCACATAGCACACCTGACAACCATCATACTCCTTAGATGGAATCCAAAGATGCTACCTCTTCCTTGAATCATGATGCCCACCTAGAATCAGTAGGCTAGCTATTTGTATTCTCAGCACTGCCTTCTTGGCTTGTTTCTTGCTTCTTCTTTTTTAAAATTCTGTTCGATTCCAAATCTGTCTTCTTTCCCATTGGACTGGACGTCATTGATCTTATCTTTCACAGCTCTACTCTTCCACACGCATACCCAGAGAATAGCATGGGGCAAAACTGAGGAGAACCTGGGGCTGCTCTTTCTTCTCAAACGCCTTGTGGTGGCCTTGTGGTTCTTATTGTCCTGGGTTTGAGACTGGCTCGGGGCTGTTGGATATGAAGGCTTTGGTGATGCATTGTACAGTGATCCACTCACTCAAAAACAAATGGACAAAAGCAGAATCCAATTCATCCATTAAAAAAATTAATTGAAGATGATGAAAAAACACAATAAAGAAAAAAAAGAAAAAAGGTTTCTTCTGAAGGAAAACTTTAATATGGGCAAAGTTCCTGCAAAGACTCTTGAGTTATAAATAGAAACCACAAAGACTTGACATTTATTGTGAACTTTCAAGGAACACTGGACAAATGTGATTTATTTTTAGAAAAATAATAACTGGTAATGCAATGGTGCATTTCCAGCAAAACCCACCGGAAAACTCCATTTCTAGGATTGAAGAACCCTAGCCTGTTGGATTTATAATGCTTCAAAAATAAAAATATAATGCTCAATTATTAATTCTTTTTTTTTAGGTACAGAACAAAGTGAGGGCATAGTTGAGGCTCTTATGCTCAGGCTCAGGCTTGGCTTATGACTTCCCTAACATGAAGGGAGCAGCGTGAAGGCAGTGGCCCCTCGTTCTAGGAGTCAGCATTGTTCGAATAGAGCTAAGGTCCATCGCTTGATCTTATCCTTCAGAGCCTTACTCTTCCACATGCATAATGCAAGTGAGGATAGTCTTCCACCACTCCACATGGATCTGTCTTACCCTCTTCATGTGAGAAAAGAAAATGGGTAAACAGGAGTAGCCTCAGTGTAGAGTGCATCTACAGCTAAAACCTAACTGACACAGCTGTATATTTCGGGAAATGGGCTATATATTCACCTGCAGGAGAGAGAAGAGGCATCATGACTTAGAAAGACAGGGTAGTAATCTGTAACAAATGCACTCTAGGATGACATGGGATCTGTGGACAAGGACTGGAAGAATAAAGAGAAGCAAGCAGAATATGGTGATAGTTATGAAGAAATCCACTTCAGACATTATGTCTTAAATATATATATATATATATTTTTTTTTTTTTTTTTCTCTCTCTCTGAAAGGGCATTGGGTTGCCTTCTGCTTCAGTCACCGACATAACCTTTGCTTTTCTTTCTGAGAGTTACCTTGGGAGTAGCCCAATAAGGATTTGACTTGTTCATTTGGCATGATTTAGTACCTGAGTTAGCTTTTCAAAAATCTTGCCAATATTATCATTGCATGCAGACGCTTCTCAAATGAGTGGTGCTCTGGGACATCAGCGAAGATGGTGCTATTAAATCACACAGCCAGTGTCCTCTGTCATTCTATAAAAGGCAGTCAAGTGTGCCACAGCTTCCTGATGCCTCCACCCGTCCCCTCCAGATAAACTATACAGCCTTTCAAAGAGTGCCCTGGGTAAGCTACCATGGTCATGTGAAGTGATGTGCATTTGGGTGAATGTGATAGAAACAGCTAAGGTGGTGGCCATGGGCCATGTGTGTCAGCTTTCTCCACTGCATACAACTGCCTGGCTGCCTCTATGGCAAAAGGTAACTGTGGGTAGAAGTAGGCAAACAATTGGTGAGAAGAGGGCAGGAGCAGGAAAAGTGCAGGAAATGCCCAGAGAGACAGATAAATGGAGAAGAATGAATAGACAGATGGAGTGGAAAGACAGTGTTCACAGACCCCATGGCCTGTCCCTTCCAGCTGTGTGACCTTGCAGCTGTCATCCTGGCTTCCATATCTCTTACATAGGCAACCCAACAGGCTCTTGTGGCTGTGTTCTGATCCATTAGCCATTTGAGAAGCCCCTTACTTCCATTTCCATCTTCTCTACACCACCATGTAGGTTGATTTTTTTTCATTTCTAAGTTGTTAAGAACTATAGTAACAACCCCATATGGCTGTCACTCAGATAGAAAGAAGGTTATTGCTTTTTCAACACAGGATAGAGTTACAGCACGGATATAAAATGTTGGCTTTCACTGAGTAATTTCAGATGTCCTGTTGGCTCTCCTGTCCTCTGCAAATGCTCTTTCCCTGCTCACTGGCCAGAAGCTACTTCATCTCCCTGAACAAGGTCAGAAAAAGGAGCTGAAATGTATTTTCTGCTAGGTTTTGAACACACAAATTACGGTACCCGACTTGGCCAGCCACAAAGTGTCTTTGCATTGTTTTTTATCACTGGGGTGCTAGCACAACAATATTGCCACAAACCCTCAGCACGTAGCTAATTTGAGCTTTTCTCTGGCTATGACAGCAGCTCCTGGATGGGCATCAAGGGTCCTAAGAAGGCAAAGGAATGGTCAGATTGGCTATGTGAGCAGCCGTCACGAGAGTCCTTGGGGTCATCCTGCCTGCTGAAGTCCTTGGCGGCCACATTATGTGAATGGTTTCTGTCTTTAACTCAGAATCTTGGCTTTCTCCTATCTCTGGTGTTGGGAATTGATTATTTCCCCAGAGTCAAGGCCTGCCTACTAGAGCAAAGGGCAATGTGTCCTAGCGATTCTGGGCATTCGGTAAAGGTCAACCTTTTTTTTTTTTTTTTTTTTTTTTGGTACTCAGAGTAAATACTGACATACAGCTCTCTGAAGAAAATGTTCCAGAAAGGATTTCTGTCAGCCAAAGTTGATTCTATTTTGTGTTCTTTATCAGCAAATAACAACACCGTGACTCCCTTCCTCACTTAGATGTAACCAGTCTCTTCTGGTAACATAGCCAACTTATTATCTCAGAGGCTATGTTCGTTTGTCCTTATGTTCTCAAAGGCCAGCAAGAGGACCTACTTGTTAATGACACAAAAATGCTGAATGATTTAGGAATTAATGTTTTAACATTTCTATTTACTTTTTTTTCTGTTGGTATTTAATGAAATGCCACTTCTGTTTCTTTAGACTTTCCTGGTCTCCATATCCCTTAAGCCGATATTTAAAATAAATTATGTAAAGAAAGGTTGCATTTTTTTCTCTTGAAATAGCAGTGAAATTTGTAAGAATTCTTGAAAGTACCGATAAATATATCCACGTGAAGATGGATGTGATAATTAACTTGGTAAAAGTCATTATTAAATAACTACTAAAATATTTATATATTTGTCTGATTATACAAGTGAGACAAGCTCAGTTTAGAAATTCATAAATTATAAAAAATGAGAAAACATGAAATACTTAATATTAAATCAGTAATAATGACAATATTTTTGATATCATGGTCTTTTTCTTTTTCTTTTTTTTTGTGACAAGTTCTCACTCACTCTGTCACCCAGGCTAGAGTGTCATGGCCGAGTCTGGGCTCACTGCAACGTCCGCCCCCAGGGATCAAGAAATCCTTCCTCCTCAGCCTTCCCAGTAGCTGGGTTTACAGGCAGGCATCACCATGCCCAGAAACTTTTTTGTATTTTTATTAGAGATGGGGTCTCACCATGTTGCTCAAGCTGATCTCGAACTTCTGAGCTCCAGCAATCTGTTCACCTTGACCTCCCAATGTGCTAAGATTACAGGTGTCAGCCACAGCACCTGGAGGTATCATAGATTTTACTTTGCTATGTTTATAAATGCTTGCTCTCTCCCTCTTTCACTCTGTGTGTGTGTACATGTGCATGTGTGTGTGTATAGATTGTTTGCACAGAAATATATACAGGGTACCTCATATTTTTGCACTTTGCTTTATTTCATTTGCAGATATTATGCTTTTAAAAAATTAAATATTTTTGGAAACCCTGCTGTGAGCAATCTATTGGCACCATTTTTCCAATACCATGTGTTGGTTATTTCATGTTTTTGTTACATTTTGGTAATTCTCACACATTTCAGACTTTTACGTTGTTATTATATCTGTTACAGTGACCTATGGTCAGTGATCTTCAGCGTTAGTTATCCTCATAATTTTTTGGGGGAACCAAGAGTGTACCTGTATAAGACAGCAAACATAAGTGATAAATGTTATGTGTTATGACTACTCCACTGACCAGCCATTCCCCTTTCTCTTCCTCTCCTTGGACCTCTTATTACCTGGTACACAATAATAAATAATGAAAATAGAACAATTAATAACCATGCAATAGCCCCTGAACACTCAAATGAAAACAAGTTTTGCACATCTCTCACTTTAAGTCAAAGCTAGAAATGGTTAAGCTTAGTAAGGGAGGCATGACAAAAGCCAAGATAGGATGAAAGCTAGGCCTTTTGTACCAGTTAGCTAAGTTGTAAGTGCAAAGAAAAAGTTCTTAAAGGAAATTAAAAGTGCTTCCTCGGTGAGCACACAAATGATAAGAATTGAAAACAGCCTTAAAAATTTTAGTAGTCTGGACAGAAAAACCAACTATAGCATTTCTTAGTCAACAGCCCAATCTAGAGCAAGGACTGAACTGTTTTCCATTCTGTAAAGGCTGGAAGAGGAGAGAAAGCTTCAGCAGAAATGCCTGAAACTAGCACAGCTCTTCTCGTGAGGTTTGAGAAAAGAAGCCATCTCCATAACATAAAAGTACAAGGTGAAGCAGTAAGTGTTAACGTAGACTCTGCAGTGAATTATCCAAAATATCTAGCTGACATAATTGATGAAGGTGGCTACACTAAACAGATTATTGATGTATACAAAACAGCCTTTTTGTTTCTAGAGAGAATGCCATCTAGGATGTTCATAGCTGGAGAGGAGAAGTCACTGCTCATTTTCAAGTTTCATAGAACAGGCTGACTCCTATTTTAGGGCTTCATGCCTCTGCTGACTTCACATTGTAACCAATGCTCGTTTACCAGTCTGAAAATTCTAGGGTCCTTAAGGAGTATGCTGAATGTATTCTGCTTGTTCCTCATAAATGGAGCAACAAAACCTGGATGGCAGCACATCTGTCTACAGCATGATTTCCTGAATATGTTAAGCCCATTGTTGAGACTTACTGCTCAGGAAAAAAAAAAAGAAAAGATTTATTTCAAAATATTACTGTTCATGGACAATGCACTTAGTTACCCAAGATCTCTGATTAAAATGTTGTAGAAGGGTAATGTTGTTTTCATGTCTGCTAATACAACATTCATTCTGCAGCCCAAGACTTCTAAGTCTTATTATTTAAGAAATACATGTTGTAAGGCTAGAGTTGCCACTTAGTGGTTCTTCTGATGGATCTGGGCAGAGTAAATTGAAAACATTTTGAAAAGAATTCACCATCCTAGATACAATTAATCACATCTGTGATTCAAAAAGGAGGTAAAAATATCAACATTAACAAGAGTTTAGAAGAAGTTGTTTCCAACCCTGATGTATGAATTTGAGAGATTCAAAGACTTCAGCAGAGAAAGTAACTATAGATGTGGTGGAAAGGGCTGAAGAAATAGAACTAAAAGTGGAACCTGAAGATGTGACTGATTTGCTGCAACTTCATGATAGAATCTAAATGTGTGAGACGTTGCTACTTATGGATGAGCAAAAAAAAAAGTGATTTCTAGAGATGGCATCCACTCCTGGTAAAGAGGCTGTGAACATTGTTGAAATGACAGCAAAGAATTTAGAATATGAATTTGAGAGGATTGACTCAAATTTTGGGAAAAAAAATTCTACTGTGAGTAAAAAGCCATCAAAGAGCATGATATGCTACAGAAATATCTTTCATGAAGGGAAGAGGCAATCAATGTGGCAAACTGCATTTTTGCTCTCTTTTAAGAAATTGCCACAGTCACCCTGATCTTCATCAACCAATACCCTGTTCAGTCAGTAGCCAACAACATTGAGACAAGACCCTCCACCGGCAAAAGATTATAACTTGGTCAGGTGATCATTAGTATTTTTTAATAATAAAACATGTTTAATTAAGGCGATTACATTGTTTTTTAGACATAATGTTATGCACAATTAATAAACTATAGTCAAACACAACTTTTATATGCACTGGGAAACCAAAAGATCTGTGTGATGATTTTTATTGCAATATTTGCCTAATTTAAGTGGTCTCTAACAAGATTTGCAATATTTCCAAATTATGTCTGTATATGCACATACACATCACATAAGTGGGATCTACACATACACACATACATACAGAAGCTTAGATATATATAATTTAGTAGCCTGCTTTTGTTCAACATCAATTTACATTAAATGCTCCACAAAAATTTGATTTAATTAGTTTGATTATTTTTAATAACTTTTAGACTCTTATATTCCCTATAAAATTTGTTACCAAATAATATCCATATAGTCTCCTGTGATCTTTTTTATAATTTCAACTTTTATTTTAGATTGATGGGGTACACCTACAAGTTTGTTACATGAGTATATTGTGTGAGGCTAAGGTTCGGGATACAAATGGTTCTGTCACCCAGGTAGTGAGCATAGTAGTTTTCAGCCCTTGTCCCCAACACAAGTAGTCCCCAGTCTCTATTGTTCATATCATTATGGCCACTATAATCAATGTTTAGCCCCCACTTATAAGTGAGGACACGCAGTGTTTGCTATTTTGTTCCCATGTTAATTTGCTTAAGATGATGGCTCCCAGCTACACCCATGTTGCTGCAAAGGACATGGCTATATTCATTTTTATGGCTGCAAAACATCCCATGGTGTGTATGTACCATATTTTCTTTATGCATTCCCCAACTGATAGGCACCTAGGTTGATTTAATGTCTTTGCTATTGTGAACAGTGCTACAATACTAGTGCCTGTGTCTTTTTGGTCAAGCGATTTGTTCTCATTTGGGTCTATACATGGTAGTGGGATTGCTAGGTTATGTGTGAGTTTTCACTCTTATAAATTAAAATGTGAAAATGAACACACTAGTTTGGTAGTCCTCGTGACTGAAAGTACTGAGTCCACAGGACACTTCCAGAGTTTACCATGTTCTTTGCTTCCCCATTTCCAGGACCTTTCTCCTCCTTTCTAATGTCTTCCTTGTTCTCCACATCCCTGGTCTAAAGAAGTGACTGCATGTGTTGCACATGCTCCCTCAACTTCAGTTCCCAAAAAACATGGCAGATGGCCATTAAATAAGAGAAGACAATATGCCTTATTTCACATCTCAATTTTGGGGGACATGAATTAATGCATATGGATGAAATAAAGGAAAAGAAAACCATTATTGAACTTGATGAAAGATTCTCAAAGTAGGAAACTCAGAACTCTGAAGCAGGCTTCTTCCTAAGGGTCTTGTCATCTCTACATCAGGAAGCACTCAATTGGATAGTATAGGGGTCAAGAGAAAATTTCCCCATTGCCCTCTGAAAGGAAGCTGACAATCACTGACAGAAGGCAGATTAATAGGAGGAAAGACATACAAATTTACCTGATTAGAGTTGTACGTGACATCAGAGCCTTCAGAGTGAAGAACGAAAAATGCAAGAGAAACTCCATTTTTGTACTTGGGTTCAGCAAAGCTTGGACAGTTGTCTAAACTTTGACTGGACAAATAGGGTAGGTACAATCTAATGCTCACAGACTGGGAGGTGAAAACTAATAAGGCCTGTTTGTCTACATTCTTCTTTGCCTCTGAGCAGCACTCCTTCCTTCTGGGCATAAGGCAGGACCCTCTCTGGAAGTGGGGGTCTTATAATGATCTACAATCAAACAAAGTATATCAGATAATGTCTTTTTTGGAGATGGAGTTTTGCTCTTGTTGTCCAGGCTGGAGTGCAATGGCACGATCTCAGCTCGCTGCAACCTCCACCTCCTGGGCTTAAGCAATTCTCTTGCCTCAGCCTCCTGAGTAGCTGGAACTACAGGCATGTGTTTTTTGTTTTGTTTTGTTTTGTTTTTGTATTTCTAGTAGAGAGGGGGTTTCACCATTTTAGCCAGTCTGGTCTCAAACACCTGACCTTAGGTGATCTGCCTGCCTTGGCAGGCTTGAATTATAGGAGTGAACCACCACCCCAGGCCAGGATGTCTTTATGGCCAGTTTTTACACAGAAAGGCAGGAGGAGGTGGAGTAATATTTCTAGGTTTTATGGTTGGCTTTGGGTAAAAGGGGTTTTAGTTTCTGTGGCTAGCTCCAGGGAAACTGAGGGGTCAGAGACAGGAGGGTTGGAGAAGGTCAGAGAAAACTTTTGCTTCTGAGGCCTTCACTTTGAGATATCATTTTTCTGAGCTCCTCAGTGATGTATTTCTTTCAGTTGAACTCATTGTATGTGTAGAGATTAACACCCTCATTCAACTCAGGCATCCACTAGGCTATAAAATCAATTCCTTTATTATTCCTTGCTGTCTAATTTCTTTATCTATTAAAAAGAAGTGTTGCTTTCCGCTAGACCTTATCCAAGTTCTTAATATTATCATTCAGTTTCTAGTACTACAAACTAGACTGAGCACTCTAATTATATTCTAACGAACCTGATCAAAATTTGGGAACTAATTGGCAGTTTCTACATGCTGAGATCTCTAATAGTAATTTTAATGTTTTGTTTAATGCTTTATTTAATGTTTTGTTTAATGGTTCAGTATGCTTTTGGAAACTACTATTTAGCTTGTGTTCCATTAAGACTACAAAGTCAACTGGATCTCAGTCCCTCAGAGGTAGAACTCATTCTCTATCTTGGATGTGAAGTGTTTTCGTTGTGATGATGGTGTTGGCAGTTTACTTTTTGGTTTTGGACTTAAAAAAAAAATTCTGAACTAAGTTCACCTTTTAAGATTTTCACATTTATGCTGCTTGAACTCTTGATCATAGACTCATACAGCCTGTAAATAGACACCAACCGCAATAGTTCGAATAAGTAAACAATACTTGTGAAAAGTTCTCTGAATTTTAGAGCTCTTTCAAGAAAGGCTGTATTAATATTAATGTTTCACCCACTCACTCCCATTCCCTACCCAACCAAGCTCCTGACCCTGGCTTTGCATTCTCATGCACCTGTACCCATTCGCTAACTTAAGCATCTTCTTCTTCTTCTTTTTTTGATTTTGAGATGGAGTCTTGCTCTGCCGCCCGGGCTGGAGCGCATCAGTGACATGATCTCAGCTCTCTTCAACCTTTGCCTCCCAGGTTCAAATAATTCTCCTGCCTCAGCCTCCTGAGTAGCTGGGCTTATAGGCATGCACCAACACACCCAGATAATTTTTTTTAAATTTTTATTCATTTATTTATTTATGTTCATGTATTTTATTGCACTTTAGGTTCTTGGGTACATGTGCAGAACATGCAAGATTGTTGCATAGATACACACATGGCAATGTGGTTTCCTGCCTCCATCTCTGTCACCTGTATCTGACATTTCTCCCCATGTTTTCCCTCCCCAACTCCTTACCCCCACTGTTCCTCCCCTAGTACCCCACAACAGACCCTACTGTGTGATGCTCCTCTCCCTGTGTCCATGTGTTCTCATTGTTCAACTCCCACATATGAGTGAGAACATGAGGTGTTTGATTTTCTGTTCTGTGTCAGTTTGCTGAGAATGATGGTTTCCAGATTCATCTATGTCCCTACAAAGGACATCAACTCATAGTTTATTATGGCTGCATAGTATTCCATGGTGTATATGTGCCACATTTTCCTTGTCCAGTTTATTACTGATGGGCATTTGGATTGGTTCCCAGTCTTTGCTATTGTAAACAGTGCCTCAAGGAACATACATATGCATGTGTCTTTATAATAGAATTATTTGTAATCCTTTGAATATATACCCAGTAATGGGATTGCTGGGTCAAATGGAATTTCTATTTCTATGTCCTTGAGGAATTGCCACACTGTCTTCCACTGTGGTTGAACTAATTTACACTCCCACTAACAGTGTAAAAGTATTCCTATTTCTCTATATCCTCTTCAGCATCTCTTGTCCTCAGATTTTTTTAATGAATGACGATTCTAACTGGAGTGAGATGATATGTCAATGTGGTTTTCATTTGCATTTCTCTAATAACCAGTGATGATGAGCATTTTTTCATATGTTTGTTGGCCTCATATATGTATTCTTTTGAAAAGTGTCTGTTCATATGCTTTGCCCACTTTTTAATGGGTTTCTTTGTATTTTTCTTGTAAATCTGTTTTAGTTCTTTGTAGATTCTGGATATCAGCCCTTTGTCAGATGGGTAGATTGCAAAAATATTTTCCCATTCTGTTGGTTGCCAGTAAACTCTAATGATTGTTTTTTTTGCTGTGCAGAAGCTTTGGAGTTTAATTAGATCCCGTTTGTCTATTTTGGCTTTTGTTGCCAATGCTTTTGGTGTTTCAGTCATGAAGTCCTTGCCTATGCCTATGTCCTGAACGATGTTGCCTAGGTTTTCTTCTAAGGTTTTTGTGTTATTAGGTCTTATGTTTACATCTTTAATCCATCTGGAGTTAATTTTAGTGTGAGGTGTCAGGAATGGGTCCAGTTTCTGCTTTCTGCACATGGCTAGCCAGTTTTCCCACCACCATTTATTAAATGGGGAATCCTTTCCCCATTGCTTGTTTTTATCAGCTTTGTCAAAGATCAGATGGTTCTAGAAGTGTGGTTTTGCCTCCAAGGCCTCTGTTCTGTTCCATTAGTCCATATGTCCATTTTGGTACCAGTACCATGCTGTTTTGATTACTGTAGGCTTGTAGAATAGTTTGAAGCAGGTAGCATCATGCCTCCACCTTTGTTCTTTTTGTTTAGAATTGACTTGGCTATGCAGGCTCACTTTTGGTGCCATATGAAGTTTAAGGTGTTTTTTTCCAGTTCTGTGAAGAGCGTCATCCATAGCTTGATGGAGATAGCATTGAATCTGTAAGTTACTTTGTGCAATATAGCCATTTTCACAATATTGATTCTTCCTAACCATGAACATGGAATGTTTTTCCATCTGTTTGTGTCCTCTCTTATTTCGTTGAGCAGTGGTTTGTAGTTCTTGAAGAGGTCCTTCACATTCTTTGTTAGTAGTATTCCTAGGTATTTTATTCTCTTTGTAGCAATCATGAATAGCAGTTTGTTCTTGATTTGGCTCTCTTTAAGTCTGTTATTGATGTATAAGAATGCTTGTGATTTCTGCACATTTTGTATCCTGACACTTTCCTGAAGTTGCTTACCTGTTTTAGGAGATTTGGGGCTGAGACAATGGAGTCTTCTAAATATACAATCATGTCATCTTCAAATAGAGACAACCTTTTTCTTGTCTGATTGTTCTAGCTACAACTTCCAACAATATATTGAATAGGAGTGGTGAGACAGGGCATTCTGCCTTCATTTCATTGTTTATCCAGTCAACATTCAAGAGCCAGTTTTTCAGTTTCCATGAAGTTGTGTGGTTCTGAGTTAGTTTCTTAATCCTGAAGTCTAATTTGATTGCACTGTGGTCTGAGAGACTGTTTGTTATGATTTCCATTCTTTTGCATTTGCTGAGGAGTGATTTACTTCCAATTGTGTGGTTGGTTTTAGAGTAGGTGTGATGTGGTGCTGAAAAGAATGTATATTCTGTGGATTTGGGGTGGAGCATTCTGTAAATGTCTATTAGGTTTGCTTGGTTCAGATGTGAGTTCAAGTCCTGGATGTCCTTGTTTATTTTCTGTCTTGTTAATGTGTCTAATATTGATAGTGGAGTGACAAAGTCTCCCACTATTATTGTGTGGGAGTCAAAGTCTCTTTGTAGGTCATTAAGTACTTGCTTTATGTATCTGGGTGCTCCTATATATGGTGCATATATGTTTAGGATTATTATCTCTTCTTGTTGTGTTGATCCTTTTATCATTATGTAATGTCCTTCTTTGTCTCTTTCGATCTTTGTTGGTTTAAAGCCTATTTTATCAGAGGCTAGGATTACATCTCCTGCTTTGTATTGCTCTCCATTTGCTTGGTAAATCTTCCTCCATCGCTTTATTTTGAGCTTATTTGTATCCTTGCACGTGAGATGGGTTACCTGGATACAACACACCAATGAGTTTTGACTTTTTATAAAATTTGCTAATCTGTGTCTTTTGATTGGGGCATTTAGCCCATATACATTTAAGGTTAATATTGTTTTGTGTGAATTTGATCCTGCCATTTTGATGCTAGCTGGTTGTTTTGCCCGTTAGTTGATGCAGTTTCTTTATTGTTTTGATGCTCTTTACCATTTGGCACGTTTTTGGAGTGGCTGGTTGTTCCTTTCTATGTTTAGTGCTTCTTTCAGGAGCTCTTGTAAGGCAGACCTGGTGGTGATGAAATCTCTGAGAAATTGCTTGTTCATAAAGGATTATATTTCTCCTTCACTTATGAAGCTTAGTTTGGCTGAATATTAAATTCTGGGTTAAAAGTTCTTTTCTTTAAGGATGTTGAACTCTCTTCTGGTTTGTAGAGTTTCTGCCAAGATATCTGCTGTGAGTCTGATGGCCTTCACTTTGTGGGTAACCCTACCTTCCTCTCTGGCTGCCCTTAGCATTTTTTCCTTCCTTTCCACCCTGGTGAATTGGAAAATTATGTGCCTTGGGGTTGCCATTCTTAAGGAATGTCTTTGTGGTGTTCTCTGTATTTCCTGAACTTGAATATTGGCCTGCCTTGCTAGGTTGGGAAAGTTCTCCTGGAAAATATCCTGAAGAGTGTTTTCCAGCTTACATTCATTCTCTCTGTCACATTCAAGTACACCTATCAAGCATATTTGAGGTCTTTTCACATAATCCCGTATTTCTTGAAGGCTGTGTTCATTTCTTTTTACTCCTTTTTCTCTAAACTTGCCTTCTCATTCTATTTTATTGCATTGATTTTCAATTTCTGATATCCTTTCTTCTGCTTGGTCGATTTGGCTACTGAAACTTGTGTATGCTTCACGAAGTTATTGTGTTGCTCCATCAAGTCATTTATATTCTTCTCTAAGCTGTTTATTCTCATTAGCATTTCATCAAACCTTTTTTTTTTCTCAGTTTTCTTAGTTTCTTTGCATTGGGTTAAAACATGTCCTTTTAGCTCAGAAAAGTTTGTTATTACCCACTTTCTGAAGCCTTTTTCTGTCAATTCTTCAGACTCATTCTCCATCCAGCCTTGTTCCCTTGCTGATGAGGAGTTGTAATCCCTTGGAGGAGGAGAGGTGTTCTTGTTTTGGGTGTTTTCATCCTTTTTACACTTGTTTCTTCCCATCTTTGTGGATTTATCCACCTGTGGTCTTTGTAGTTGGTGACTTTTGGATGGGGTCTCTGAGTGGACGTCCTTTTTGTTGATGATGAAGTTATTTTTTTCTGTTTTTTTTTTTTTTTTTTTTTTTTTTTTTTAGTTTTCCTTCTAACAGTCAGACACCCCTGCTGTAGGACTGCTGGAGGTCCACTCCAGACCCTGCTTGCCTGGGGATCACCTGTGGCAGCTGCAGAATAGTAAGGGTTGCTGCCGGTTTCTTCTTCTGTTATCTTTGTCCCAGAAGGATACCCTCCAGATGTCAGCCTGAGTTCTCCTTTATAAAGTGTCTCTTTGGATATAAGGGAGTTGGGGAGCTGCTTGAGGAGAACAGTTTGTCCATTATAAGAGCTCAAATGCTGAGACGTGTGCTCCATTGTTCCATTTAGAACTGCTGGGCAGGTATTTTTAAGTCTGCTGCAGTGGAACTAATAACCACCTTTTTTCTCCAGGTCCTGGGAAGGTGGGGCTTTATTTATAAGTTCCTGAAGTGCTGCTGCTTTTCTTCAGAGATGCCATGAGCAGCATGGAGGTAGCCTAGTCACAGTCATCCAGCAGAGGTGTTTTTGAGCTGCTGTGGGCTCTGCCCAGCTTTTGTGTGAACTTCCTTGCTGTTTACTGCCTTGGTAATAGTGGTCTGCCTCGGTAATGACAGATCGTCTATGTAATGGTGGACTGCCTTGGTAACAGGGGGCTCCCTTCTCCCCACAGAGTTGGACTGTCCCAGGTCCTGCTGTGCTTGCTGTGAAACTCTCAATCCAGAGCATTTCAGATTCCTGGTCTTTGTGGGGTTGGGACCTGCTGAGCCAGATCAACTGGCTCCCTGTTTCAGGCTCCTTTTTTTCAGTTGAATGGGTGACTCTTTCCCCCAGGCTTTACAGTCACCAGTTGAAACGACTGCCCAGATTTGTGTGAGTTTTTGTGCAGAGACCCTCTGCACCAGCTGAAACAGCCATTCTGGAGACTTGTGGTGCTTTTCTGCCCGAGGAATCTTCTGGTCTGTGGGCAGTAAAAACTCATTTGGAAATGCGGTGATCACTCACCCACTGTGTTCTCCCTGGGAACTGCACTCCAGAGCTGTTCCTATTCAGCCATCTTAGTTACTTGTGTCGCCCAGCTAATTTTTGTATTTTTTGTAGAGACAGGGTTTCACCATGTTGGCCAGACTGGTCTTGAATTCTTGACTTCAGGTGATCCACCATCCTTGGTCTCTCAAAAGTGCTGGAATTACAGGCATGAGGCACCATGCCCAGCCTAACTTCAGTTATTGGTACTGAACACATCAGTTTTACTTAGGGAAAGGTATGAAGGCTTCTTTCTTTTTATTTTCCTTTATTTAAAAAAAATTTTTTTTAAAGAATAAAGTTAAAGCTTTTCTTAGAGTGATTACATTATTGTCTGATGCTGCATTCTACAAAACCAGGAACAATCATCCTTCAAGACAAAGATGCTTCCTTTAATAATATTAAATGTCAGTGTGTGCATTACATGGAGTGTAAGGGGGTGAGTTATTTCAAATCACCAAAAGACAAATGTGCTTACAACTTCTATTAAAATTCTAACTCTGTAGCTTTAATAAAATTAATAGGATTTCGATGCATTCCTGATAGGTTTGACTTATAAATTTCAATTCTTGGCCCCTATGCCGAAGCTTGATGCTGCTCATATGCTTGTTTCTGCTCCTCGAGGACAAGGCTATTTCAGAAGACACATTTTATATTGCCATCAAAATCAGGGAGAGCTTCTTTAAAAAATAAATCCATGGTCTTTTTCCTTTTTTTTTTTTTTTTTCTACCTATGATTTGGGTAATTCCACAGTGAACGAAAGAGATGAAAAGATGTGATTTAAGACACATTAAGAATGTAAATATGAAAAGAAGTTTGGCTTCTGCTCTCTTCTCCAACAATTAATTTCATAAAAGCGTTTTCTGGTGGCTTACAAACAATGCATGAAAATGCACAATGGCCTTTGACAGGACGTCAAAGAGCCTGCAGGGCTGTGATGACTTCCATCACAGAAAATCAATTTCCTGTAAATAGTGAAAAAGCAAAGATTTTAGGCCAACATCAGATATGATTCTTGAGAATCTATTTTCTGCTTGTTTTCTGGAAGCTCTTGGTGGAAATTTGAAATATATATTTTATCCCATCAATTAATTTCTCTTCTTTTTTTATCATCATCTGAAATATCAAAGTTAATATTTTATTAATACTTTTAGACCCCATTTTGTTCCAATGGTAGATTCAATACAGTTAAAAATATATATGTATTGGGTGCTTTCTGTTTGCAATCTGAATATACATATAAATGCTAGGGAGAAATGAAGAAAATAAAGATTCAGTAACCAAAGCCTAGATCTGCATAAATTGAAAATAAAATGAGAAGTTTAGAAATATTTAGATTACGTTAAATCTAAATATTTCTAAACTTCTCATATAAATTAAAGATGAGTTTTATTATGACTCATTATAACTAATTTCAAAAGTTGATAGAAATTGTTTAAAGAATTGTGATACTGTTTGGTAATATGTTATGTGGAAACAGAGTTAAGAAATCTTTCCATTTCCTCAGTCTGGATTTCAGGAAATGAAAATTACCCCTATCTCCCCCCAAATAATTCAAGCTCTGCTTTGTGAGTTACAGGAAATGCCCTCCCTGCCAGCTCATTTCCTCTTATCGTTCACTTTGAGTGGGCCCCTCAGGTACATTTTCATGCCTCTCCCGACAGACGCATTAAGCCTGGTAAAAGCCAAGGGTTTCCACAGGAAAAGAGCTGGGTCAGAGATACCCAAGGGCACCATGAATTTCCCTTCCGTAAGAGAATGAGAAAGCGAGTTTGAGAAAAGCCAGAATTAAAAAAAAAAAAAAAAAATCCAGCCAGTCAACTCATTTAGACCAATACATTAACAAGGAAAGGAACAAAGTTTTTTGTTTTTTCACATTTTCAATGTAATTTTGTATTTAATTTTATTTAAATATTAATTTTATAGTTATATTTTATATTGTATATTGTATAAAATGTTTGATATTTCTTTGAATAATCATAGTAATTAGGATACTACTGTGCCTTGAAGGCTCAATAAATAATTGTGGAATTAAGGTAAAGTATGTGAGAATTTCTATGTTCATAAGAGTGATTTCATTATATTTCTGCATCAAAATTATGCTGAGTAGAAGTTTCCTGTACAAAATCAAGCTGTAGCAAGCATCATGGAGATATTCTCAGAATATATGTTACCTATATGCAAATAACCATGTATTCAGGTTTTCCTTTTGTTTTTCTAATTTCTTAAATTATTTCTTTCTTTCTAGTTAGCTGCCTATCTCCCAATATGTCTTTATTCTATATCTGATTAAATTAATTGATGTAGCTAACAGGTCAAGTGGATAAAGTTTCCTATTGAATTATGTGAAAATTGTTTTGTGCTAAGTGAGAAAGGCTTACTTCCAGCCTTGACTCTGATCTTCGCTGTATGTATGTACTTGAGCAAGTCACTTCCTTTTATGAGTGCTATTTCTTCTTTATCTAACAAAGAGAAATCATTCATCTCCTACCTGCATCACTGGTTAAGGCAAAGATCAAATAAGATTATAAATACAATCTGAGATGTATCAAATGCTATATATTTATATAATGGTATCATTTACTAAATGATAATGATGGTATTAATTATGCAACAGACTAATCCTTAATATATGGAGCATAATTCTCTATTTTATCCTTTCAATCCTGATTTATTTCTGGCTCTAAGATATTTAGAGATTCAAAGCTGGCACTGGGAAAGAGGGAATGTCATGATTCCAAAATGTATTAGATATAAAGTCATCCAAACAGCTATAATATGTAGAATTTGGTTTTGATTCATACATGTTTAATTATCTGTAATTTAAGAAAAGTAGATTTAATATTAATTATTTACAAATATAATTTCTTCTCAAAATAATCAGAATTGGGAGCTCATGTTTAGCCATTACATTAATTTTTCACTGTGATAGAAAGCTAGATATAGATCTGTTTCTTATTTATCCTTTATAGGAATATTATTTATCAGCACTGGAAATCTCACTCTCACATCCTCTTCAAATGAAGTATGAAAAAATGATTAGTTTACACACAGTTGTTTACTACTTCTTAAATGTAACGGTAGGTGAAATTGCAAACAGTATCTCAATGAATTCTCAAAATATTTCTAACAGGGGATTGATTGCCCCAATTTTACAGATGACAAAACTGAGACTCAGGAAGCAAGGTCATTTGCCAAAGCTCACACAGTATGTCGAAAATACTGAAACCTTGTGTCAATCAAGACAAGCATGTTGACCTACACACAGGAAGCTTTGAAGGCTACCTCATCACTGACAAATCCAGTGAAAATTAATCTTTTAGTCTCATCCCTTCTGTTCCTAATCTTCTTAAGAGGCCATATGTTTCTATTTAAGTATTTTGCAGCTACTTAAGTATGCCCACTAAAATTCTCCAATGTTTTACAAGTACTAAGCATCAGCCATATAGTATTTCATTCACATTCTTGTATTTATGCCATTCTTTGTTTCCAAGGCATTAGGTTTTCTAGCCATTCATCTTCTGGCTGTGTCTTTAGTACCAATAAAGCCACCTTGGCTCTGCTGTTTCTCTCCTTTTAATCAGAAGCTTTCTTCCATTTCATTCCATATCAGTCAGGTTATTTCACTATTACATTTCTGAATCTTTCATGCTTACATTTTGCCTTCCTTACCATGGAGCCTCTGCTTATGACATAGGAGATTTTCTTCATTCTCACAAGTAGCAACTAAGCAGCAAATAAATCCTTTCACATGGAAGACCCTCCACATTTTCCTTATTTGTTTTTGTAATTTGTACCAACCCTTCATATTTGGTGACAATATCACTTTTATCAGAAAATCTACAGGGTACATTGGTATGATCTAGATTCTTCTCTATACACATTAATTGCTATATTCCTGCCACTGTGCATAGTGATTGGCATTTAATAAACATTCCATAAGTGGTAGAATAAGGGAGCAATTTAATGGATGAATGAAATGTGTGTCTAAAAATGGGGTTGCTTAAAAAATTCTGTTTCTCTGATTCATGTTATAGTGTTAGCTCCAAAAGGGAACATTCTCTATTAATTATTTTAAGGCAACCTTGAAAACCTTTAATAGTTTTCCATCTTAACTATTTTCGATAAATAGTAAAAATGTCTAGTTTTCTTTGAAATACATTCAAATCTTGTGGAAAGTTGAGAATGAAATGTACATTCAATGCGTTGTAATCCAGTGGAATTGAACTTACATTATTGCACTTGTGCTGTATTGCACTAGGTTGATACTGAACTTGCCTTATTGTGCTTGTGCTAATTGCACAAGGTTGAATAGTTTCCTTTAAGAAACTGTCATCCCTGGCATGAATCAATCCAATCAAACAATAAACCACAGTCTGTTCTTTCTTATTTGGCAAACAGATAAAACAGAGTTAATACATTTTTTTGCAACCCTCGAGTGTTCTCTTTCTAATGTTTACTTTAGAAAAGATTATAATAAAGTTGACTTAATTTATTCATACATTAATTCAAAACCCATTTTTTAGTGTAATGTGCCAGGAAACTTTTAAAGGCTGGGAGAAGAGAGATGAAAGATAACATTCACCCACTCAAAGTTTTCACAATCAAGATGGGGAGGAAGATAAATAGATAATTATATTAGGTTGGTGCAAAAGTAATGGAGGTTCTTGCCACGAAAGTAATGGTTTTATGACAAAAACCGCGATTACTTTTGCACCAACCTAATAGCAGATTATGTGATTAGGTCCCAGCAAATAAATGTCCTGAATTTTATGACAAAGAAGAGAAAGGAAAATCACTCGGTAAAGAAATAGTGGATTCAAGATGGAGATCTACATTAGCTAAGTGGCAACAAGTTGTTAGAGTATTGGAAAGTGGAGGAAGTTTGAGGATTTTTTTGAGGGTAGGAGAACAGCATGTACCAAAACATATGCACTAGTTGCGCAGAGACTTGTCTAAGGGACTGAAAACTTATTGGCTGAATTATATTATAGGAACATTGGATTCGCATATCTGAAAGAATGGAAGGAGACAAAGCTGGAAATACAAGTAAGAATTACTTCAAAAGGGACCATACATGCTCTCCCAAGCTTTGGGGTGGGCACAGCTTTGTATAGGGGAACAGTATGATTATATCAGCATGGTGAAGCAGCACTCTGGTGTATGGTTGTCAGATAAAATATAGTCACATTTCGGATAAAGAATGAATCTTTTCTTTCAGTTTCAAAATGTCCCAAATCTTGCACAGGACATATTTAGACTAAAATATTATTTGTTGCCAAATTGAAATTAAACTTTCACTGAACATCCTGTATTTTTATGTGTTAAATCTGACAATCTTAGCCTGATAGCAGTGTGGAAAATGAATTAGAGAAGAAAGGACAAGGCAGAAAGACCGATTCAAGGGACAACCTATTAAAATCTGCATTCACCCTTTGAGTCATAAAGGCATTGCTATTACATTGTGCTAGAGTGCAGGATATGGACAACTTTGTTACCATGGCTGAGACCCAGATAGGCACAGCTTGGAGAAAAAGACAATGAATATTCTGAAACAAATAGGAGAGTTTAGTGTTCCAGGATTTACTGGAACACTAGGCCTATGATGGAACCCTACTTTAAACTGGGAAGAAGATGACATGTGTGCATATTTCCTCTGAAGACAGTGGGGTAAAATCGATACTGTTGCAATAAAATGTGGGAAACAAACACCCAGTGTATTTATCCTGGGTCTCACGGAGAAGTACACAAACAGGCACCATATTGGTATTTGTATAATGATTTGAACTTTTCAATTTCCTCCCATACTCAGTATCTTCTATCTACATCACAATGGCTTTGCAGTCAGGAAACAGTTATAATTAATCCAATTGACAGATAAGGATATCTGCACATATACACATAGTCTTCCTCAGCTACCCTACTAAAATGCCTTTTGCATATCAAATTCAAGCTGAAATGCCACGTGTTCTACCAAAACGTTCAGCCCATAGTTTCTTCTACCTGCCACTTACTATATCAGCATTGTTCAGCCCAGCACAAGGTTGCTATCTGAGACCTTATTTGGTTTTGGCTTGTTAACTCATATTGCCACCCACTGGACTGTAAGCTGCCAAAAGGCAAGGCCAACTTTTAGCATTTTCAAGGACACTTCTGCAGTATCTTAGTGAATATTGGGCATATAAAAGAGTCTTAATAAAGTGTTTGCTTATCAGATTGGCAGTGGAAGAGCCAGAAATAAATTAAAAGTCTAGTATCTCAATATGCAGCCTTTTGCTCTTTTGGGTTATCTTCGTACCTTTTAAAAAATTTTCATCCCTTGTCAAACCATGCAAAGCTGTGATTTCAAGGAGATCAAACACAACACTGTAGGCCCAACATTATTCAGAGGATGTTTTATTCATCCCCAAAACTCGGTGCAGAAACAAGCACAAACCACACTAAAGAGAGAATATCTGTTTAAACTGTACCACCGGGATAGGGTCTACCAGTGTGATGGAGCTGAGGTAGCTGACAGCTGACATACACACACATCTTCCCAGGAGGCCTGCTCCATCCTTGGCTCCTCTTTTATGCACCCTCAGGGTGTGAGTTCAGTCTTCCCCAGCCATTGCACAGATTCTGTGCTGCCCAGGGAGGGGGATTGGGAGCAAGTCCCTCTGCAAGTCAGAATTTAATCCATTAACTGGTTATATATAACATGCTCCTAACTAATGAGCAGTTGCTTTACATTAATGGATATATTCAAATATTTGTTAGCATAGGACATATGCGTATACTCCTATAAATAAGATAATTGCAAAGCACATTTACTATGTATTGTACAGAGCAGCTATGCTCATGGTAACCATGCCAACAAGTATATCAGGACCCCTGGAGGATTTTCTAAAACACAGCTTGCTGGGCCTTAGGGTTTCTGATTCACTTGGTCCTGAGTAGGCATGAGAATTTGTAATTTTAACAAGGTCCCCAGGTGATCCTGATTGTGTTTATCCAGAACCACACTTTGAGATCCATTGATGTAGAAAATACAGTCTTATATTTGTCTGTGTATGTGTTGTACAAATACTGGTTTAATATAAGAACATCTATTCCATAGGTGTGTTATGTTTAGACAAAAATTAGTGTAAATATGTTTACTTATATAGTTACTCATACATATATAAAAATATACAAATAAAATACTTATTTAAAAAGCTATAAATAAATGCTTATGAAAGGTTATGAGCCTAAATATCCAATTGTATGTATGCAAACACTTATATGCATGTTTGTATAGAGAAATATAGTTATAAGTATATTTCTAGGTGATATACTGTGTATGTACATGTGTATAGTATCAATGTATCTTTCCCTTTTATAACAAAGACCTTATTCAGTATAACATCAAATATCATATTTTAGTTAAACTAATCACCAAAAGCAGTGGTTAAGTGTTCCAACCTGAGGACGGAGATGTCTCCAAGCTGGCCCTGTTAAGCTTTATTAGAAGGATAATCTTTTCAATTTCCCTGGAGCCTCTTACATATTTGCTATATTTCACATATGGAAGTGCCAAATTAAATAAGCTTCATGGTCTTTCAGAACCAGCAGGGTCTTCCTATAAAGTCAAATTTCAATCATTCTACGTTTTTGCCTTTCTCCCTAAGAGACAGTACAATTCTTCTGGCATTTAACTAACTAAATGAACAAAACTTCAGTGCAAACTCAGTGTGTTGAGTGCTCCTGGGTCTTATATCCTTCCTAGGCTAGAAGGATCTGCTTTGTACAAAGGCAAACTTTGTCTTTGGAGGAGGAGGAAATGCGAGCCATGAGTTTGAGGCCTGACACTTAGGAGGGCAAAGGTAGAAACAAAAGAAATGAAAGCACCAGGTTGACCTAATCTCCTGTGACACTCAGTACAATAACAACAGCTTCTTTCTTCCCTACTCCACAGTTCTTCAAACACAATAGAAGAGAAAAAACTGTAACCTGAAAGAAAAAAAGAAAAGATAGCTGGAAGAGTGGATACGCATTACTAGTCACTGTATTTCCAAGACATGATTAAGCTCTGGTTATGTCTCATGACACGACATTGCAATAAATATTCCATAGCTGTACTGATTGAGGTCCAGAATCTTTGAGTCACCTACTTAAGAACTCTCAACTAGGCTGGGCATGGTGGCTCACACCTGTAATCCCAGCATTTTGGGAGGCTGAGGTGGGTGGATCATGAGGTCAAGAGATCGAGACCATAGTGGTCAACATGGTGAAATCTCATCTCTACTAAAAATACAAAAAAATTAGCTGGGCGTGGTGGCACATGCCTGTAATCGCTGCTACTCCGCAGGCTGAGGCAGGAGAATTGCCTGAACCTGGGAGGCGCAGGTTGCGGTGAGCTGAGATCGTGCCATTGTGCTCCAGCCTAGGTAACAAGAGTGAAACTCCGTCTCAAAAAAAAAAAAAAAAAAAAAAAAAGAACTCTCAACTAATGGTGGAAGAACCAGAATTTGAGCTAAGCCTGATTTCAATGGTTATATCCAGAAAACCATTAAATCAGTGGTTTTCTAAAATGGGCTGCAAGGAAGGATTAAATAATAAATAAAACTCCATGGTAATTTATTAAAATATACATGTTGCAATGGAGACAAGAGAGGTAGTATGAGAGGATCTAGTGGGCTTGAGTTTTGAATGAGGAAAATACTTTTGGAATCTGAAAGAGGGAATTCTTATACGGTGAGCTGTCTGCATTAGCATTTCTCAAAAACAAGATTGCAAGCTGCCCAAATAGGAACCTTATTGGTATAAAGTGTGAGGTACGCATACTTTTACATCTGGGGTTTTTAGCAGAATGCTTGACCTGGGGTAAGTTCACAGCAAATTTTCAATGAATTAATTGGCTTTTTAGAACTGCTCCTGCTTCAATTTCAGCTTCCCTTCCCAGTCCTCTGATGACTAAAACAATTTTACCAGAGGATAAGATTTTATTTCAAATCCAAAACAGGGTTAAATGCAAATAATGCAGAAAAAGAGAAAAACATATTGACCCAGCACCTGAGAGTATAAATGATCAATGGCAGATCATCTTCTAATATTATGGTTTATTGGATAGGTGAAGGTCACTGAAAATCTGACCAGAGAGTAGGGATGAGCACAGAAATGAGAGAATCAGGTGGTATCACATGAACTGTGCTTATCTCATTAGTTTCTTGACGTATGGTCTTCTGAACAGAACTACAATAGAGGAAAGGCAAGATATGGCTTTGGGAGCCAGGAGACCCTGGCTCATTGTGCTTCGATTTTTTTTTTTTTTTTTTTTTTTTTGCATAAGAAGAAAAGGTATCAATGATTCAGCATAGAAAACAAAAGATCTTGAAGGTAGAAAAAACAGTAGTAAAAAGGTTTATGAATCAACTAAACTTCTGTTTCCTCAAATGTACCTGTTTATGATGATCCTTTAAGAAGTTTGGAAGTAAAATCTTCTTATTTGGAAATAAGAATCCCACAATGATTCTTAAAATTATATGAGTTAACTGATATATCTATTTATAAAAGAAAAAACAATGAGAAAGAAGGGAAGAGTGACAGAGAGAGAGAGAGAGAGAGAGAGAGAAAGACTTTAAGATGGAGGGTTATGTCAACAGCAGCCAGAATTCAGCAGTGGCATCTGACATTGTCATGCTTCAGACATTCTGCCATCACAAAAAAATTGGATTAATCATAACCTAAAGGGTTTCACATCTGGGTTTCTTAAGCCTGGCCTAAATTGGTGAACCCAAGACCACATATAATGGGATTTCAGTATTTTGATGATTAAGTTTTTCATGAGTTCCTCAAAGTTTCCCTCTGCCAAACAGACTGAAATAAATCAAAATATTTAGGGAACACATCTTCTAATCATGAGTGGCCTCTACATAATTAGAAATTATTATTTTTAATTTTAGTTATTTATTTTTCAGGAGAAATATTTGTTAAGCAACTGTGTCAGGCATTTTTTAGGTGTTGGAGATAAAGCAGTAAACAAAACAATAATTTATGATCTTATTTCTGAGCTTATTTTCTAATAAAGGGAGATAAACAAAGTAAATCAGTAAAATACATAATATTCTGAATACTCAATATTATTGAAAACCCTCATAAAGTCTCCTTCTAAGCCTTGTTGGTCAGAAGGACTTCCAGAGTCAATACAAACCCTCTGAGGTGTGTAGGTGTGGAGGCCCTGTGGTTTGGCTTGGTCCTCACACACCTATTATGCGTTTCATTCATCTCTTGACCCTGGAGAGTTCATGGGCTAGTCTGAGCCTCAGTTACTGCAACTTAGAATTGTGATTCTGACATTGACTCTGAAAGTTGTTGAGCATTTTATAGAAGATAATATGTGTGAAAGAGTGTGACTATAACTCTTGATCAGGAGAGCAATGCATAATCTTCATTAACATAATTTTATTAATGTCTTTAATTCAAATTAAACAAGGAGAAAAATTGCTTTCATTTATGGAGATTTTTAACTTTGTTTTGTTTAATACACTGGACAGAGTTCGATACCTTAAGAATTGGCAAGACTTTTGTTGGAATCTGTTGCTATAGATTCCATGCCTTACAGGGCTTCCAGATTGCTATTCTAAATAAAAGGTAAAAATGGGTGTATCTAAAGGTCATAGGGGATGTAGGTATAGGAGACTAAGCTGCTCTCAGCACATCACCCCCTCGGAAAGACGGTACCATGGAGCAGAGACGGCTCCTTCATATGCCTGGCCTTTTCTCTGCCTCCCAAGTGGGCTTTAATCAAGTCGTTTAATTTCACTGAGCATGTTTGCATCTGGAAAATTGGAAACAATTACCAACCAACTTTCCTATTTGCAGCACTAGAGAATCGAGGCTTCTCTCCGAAGAGAAAAGAAGATAAAACAACTTCATGCTTGAATTAAAAATTACAGCCTTCATATGTTTTGCTAGACCATTTTTCCCAAATATTCTTAAGGGTGAGCTTCATCTCTGTTTATTCCATAATGTGTATGTTATTCAAAAATGCATTGTTCGATGGTCTGAATTGGTATATAAGACCCACTATTAGGCTGACAATTGGTAGCAATGATCTTTTTGAGCAAACTTCAAAGTTAGTTAGAGAAGAAGTCTAACAGTATGTGCTTTTTGAGTTAAAGACAGTAATGGATGGTACTCAATGCCAAAGGCTCCATTAGGGAGGAAGAGAGATGAGTGCGTGAATTTCCACTTACACACCTTTTCCATGTGTGAGCTGAGGACTCAACTGGCAGATTTTACCACACTCACCCTGTAGGCTACTTATTGGACCAAGTCTCCTAACCTAAAAGTCAGAGATATCCGAGCCTTGCAAACAACCACTTCCTGGTATTAATTTAAAATATTTGTAGAGAAAGAAAAACAAAAGTTCAATTAAATTACTACACTCCTAGAAAAAAGACACGAAAATGGAAATATCTCTCATGCTATCCAATTTTCTGAAGCTGCCTCTTTTTTATTGAAACAGAAATAAGGGTGTTATAAGAGGTTGTCTATGTCATTAATAAGATCATACATCTATTAAATAATACAGTTACTAACATAATACATAAATATACATACATGTATATGCACATATGTTGTGTATACATATTCCAGTAAATGTAAATTCCATGTCCGTGGGTAGTTTCTTCTAAGTATTTTCTCAGATTTCCTTGTTTATATAAACTATTGACTATATGTGATTTCCCCTGGCATGAGTCTTTATCTTCTCATTCTCCGGGAGGATACCACTCCATGCGTCTATTGTTTATCTAGCAAAGGTATAGCCTTCTCTTCCATTGAATGATAATGGTAGAAGCCTGCCTTTTTTGTGAGATATTTCATTGGAACTAAATCTGTAAATATATACTTATACATTTTATGGATTGTGTTTTGTTTTTATTGCTGTCTTTAAGGAATTTGCATGCTCAAATGCAAACGCCAATATGTATCTGTGTTTTCTGATTAAGGTCTGAAAAAGAAATTGAGTGAACATTTTATTTACCCTTCTCCTCAGGCCAACAAATCCGTATGACTCAGATCTGGTTGTTGATAAACTTTTTGGTGTGGGATGTTTGGGGAAGATCTCAAAGGATGGCGATCCTATGAACTGCTTAGTTGTGTATTTCAGGGTCTGCTCACTGCTTTGAGTTTTTGAACTTTCACTTGCCCACATGTTCTTCTTTAAGAGATTTTACTTGTTTGGTACTTTTGCCAAACAGACTTTGATAAAATATTTATTGCAAGAAAAGGCTTCCATTCCTTGAAAGTCTTGAAAAACTTCTAAATTATGATCAATTATAGCACCACGACATTAGCATCAACCAACATGTTAAAAATGATTAAAACATTTGCATCTCATGATAGCAGTCTCAAGGAATAATTTTTTATTTTCTATCGTTCACATCCACTCCCATAATCCAAGCCCATGTCAAAAACTGCATGATCTTAGCTTTAGCCTACTCTACCATGATTTACAGTCTTAACAAAATTCAATAAATCCAACTATTATGTGACTGTTCTTTCATTTGGAATAACTGAGCTCAGAAAACATCTATCTTTTGCATTTAGTTTCTCATCCAATTGCAAAACATAAAAACCACAAACTCATGAGAAAGAATCTTACTAACACTTAGCTCAAATGTTCTTTACTAATAGAGAAATGTAGTAAGAAGGGATACCTTGGCTGAAGTCACAGGGCTTGCAGGCAAAAGAAGGATTAAAATTCAGAGCTCCTCTTTCTGGGCTTAGTACCCTGACACCAATTTGGTCTTTCACTTTTTTTCTCAAATATGTTACTAAATATTTTGTTTTTCTGTCTTTTTTTTTTTAAAAAAAAAGACAAAATGCTCCAAAGGAAAGTTTTATGACTGCAGTCTTTATGAAAACCATATTTGCTGACAAACTTTGATGTTGACTAAAATAAATGTCTTCGAGGAAATCTGGCTTAACAAGTTAATAATGGGCAAGTATAATAGTTAATGTAAATGATAATCTTATTCAGTCTTTAAAACAGATGCTATACCTTTGGCATGAAGTGCCTCTATGATATTACATTCTAGAGGTCAGTCATTATGGAGAAAGTAGAATTTCTGGCTTTACTGAAATCTAGGTAATTTGATAACGTATTCTTAATATTAACTGCTACTGTAAAAAGTAATTGTACTTAGATGTTATTTTGAAATTAAAAGTGGTAAGAAACATAGATTACATTGCTCATTTAAAGGGCATTGATCAGATTTACAAGAAAAAAAAGATTGTGTGTTGGTATTTTATTTCATCTTGTAACAAACATCTCTAAATTGTATCATCAAAATCAGATATATAACTTGCTCTATTTCTTCATCCTCTAACATCAAGATGCCCCCAAAAATAATTTTAACCACCTATAATACAATTTCCCAAGTGGCATTCCACATTTAAACCATTGTTGATGCTTAACTGAAAAAAATAAAAGGCTTTTATCTAGTTATGAATGCACGTATCTTACTTGCTTTACTTTATTGGAACAGGAGTGAGTGAGTCATTTACAATTGAAATAAAATGTTTTGAAATAGGCAGAGAAAATGTGACATTTTTACGTTCAAGCAGTGAAACCTCCCAATTGGAGTCAAACTCTAATATTTATATGAGGAATCAAAGAAGAAAATAAAAAGGAAGAAAAAAAACTTTGCCAGCATTTCATAGTTTCTTTGGGAGTCCTGATATTTGAGAAAGCATTTTTTGAAATCACTTTAGATGATGTTACTGGGAAGAGAGAAGGTTGAGTTCATCTTTGTGGTACTTTAAACAACAGAATATGGGAGATAATGGGTTATGTTCCATGACAGGAACTAAAAAAATAAAGTAGATTCAGAGCAAAAGAATATGACTTCAATATTCCTTCATTCAACAAAGAGGCGATGGAAATGCCCAGGATGCCGAAACTCTGTCATGGGGAACAAGTGGCAAAAGATATGGATCCCGCCTACCTGAATATATACTCAAGATGGAGAGAGAGACAAGTCAGTTGCCAAATATGGCAGTGTACCTAGGTTAGAAGACAGAGGCAATCATTCAGTGTTAGGAGAGTACAGTGCAAGAACACCTACAACAGACTGGCCTGGCTGGGTGTGGTGGCTCAGGCCTGTAATTCCCGCACTTTGGGAGGCCGGAGCCGGTAGATCACCTGAGGTTAGGAGTTTGAGACCAGCCTGACCAACATGGTGAAGCCCCATCTATACTAAAAATACAAAATTTAGCTGGGTGGGGTGGTGCAGCCCTGTAATCCCAGCTACTCAAGAAGCTGAGGCAGAGAATTGCTTGAACCCGGGAGGGGGAGATTGCACCACTGCACTCCAACCTGGGCAACAGAGTGAGATTCCCATCTCAAAAAAAGGAAAAAAAGAAAAGAAAAATACAAAACCCTCTTCCTCAGCAGGGTCTGGGATCCTACAGAGTACCTGGTGGTGGGGAACCTGCGTTCTTTTATACCCATGAAAAATAGCTCCATTGCTTAAGTGTTGAGCAGGACGCTTTCTGTCTAACTTGCATATCCACATGCTCCATCTTTCCTCTGCTCTGGCCCTGGGAGCCTAGACTTCCTCAGCTGGTTTTCTTTTTCTCTGTCTTCTGTGGGCCTCCATCCATGGGATGCATGAGAAGGGCATGCAAGGGCTGGGGAAGAATGGGTCAGAAAGTTGGTTGAACATTGCGTTTTTGCTCCCTGCTGCCACAGTTGGCCTCTTCTCCCTGGAGAATGCTGTGGCTCCTGCTTTTCCTGGTCTTCACACCAGCTGCCCCCTGCAGCTCTGGTACCTCCCTGCCCCAATCAAGTGCTGCCCACTGTGGCTGCCCAAGGTGTTACACTGTCCTGTGAGGGTTTCTTTCCACCCTTCCATACCCTGAGGACAGTCCCTTAACTCTATTCCCATGAAAACATGTGTTTGAAGGTGCCAATTGCTTAATGCTGATATTCACAACTGATATTCACACCGAATAGGCATTTCAGAATCAGCGTGTCAAAACTGAACTCCACACACTCTCCACCTGTCAGCTTCTGCATCCTCTCAGCAGTGGCCTCTCCATCCCGGCAGCTGTCTAGCTGAAAATCTCAGATCCTTCTCTCACTTCCCTTTATCCTGTGCTACTCTCCTCAACTCTTGGTAAAATGTCATAGACACCACGAGTCCTACTCTAAGCATCCTATTGAATATTAAACTTCATCTTTTGCTTCCTCAAAAACGCCTTCTTCTCCCGGTCTTGCTGTATTTTTTTCTTTGTTTCTTGGTATGTATTTATCATTTACAATAGGACTGCCATCAAAATTGTATGGCTTAAAGCCACAGAAGTGTATCTCAATTCTGGATGCTAGAATTTCAAAATCAAGGTGTTTCTACTTCCTCTGAAGCCTCTAAGGGAGGATCCTTCCTTGTCTCTTTCATTTCCTGGCAGCTTCAGGTCTTCCACAGCTTGGAAGCTAATCTAGTTTATGGTTCTGTCTTTGTGTGTCTGTGTTTCTCTGGGTCATCACGTAACATTCTCCCTGTGCGTCTGCATCTATGTGTCCAAATTCCTCTTTTCCTTTATAGGGCACTGGCCATATTGGATAAAGGCCCTCCTTCCTTAATGGCCTTACCTTAGTGTGATTAAATCTGCAAAGACCCTATTTTCAAACAAGGTCATATGTATAGATACTTGGAGTTAGAACTTTAGACTTCAGTGCCTCTTTTTATTTTTTAAGGGGGACATAATTCAACCCATAACATACAGTTGACTTATTTATTGGTGTCCACTGTTTATTGCCTATCTCCACTAGCTAAGAATTATTCAGGGCAGAGATCTTTGTATCTTTTGTTCATTGATGTATCCCAAGCATCCAGCGCTATGTGGGAAAACAGTGGTTGCTCAATAGGTATTTGTAAAATGGAGGGAAAGTCTGATTAACAAGCTATTTTAGGATTAGTGTAAAATGGAACTTTACTCAGCATAGGGAAAAAAAAACTGTCCCTGAATCTCTAGGTTGACATTATTGGTTTTGAAAAGCAAATACTTTGCTGTGATTTTAAAAGACACCAAACCACTGACATTTCACTTGGAAAATAATACCTCGCTGGACATGGGGGGATCGAAATTTTACTCTAGTATTTCTTTTCTTGATTCTACAATTAGTTTATAAAATGTGAAGCATTTATTTTTAAGCTAACTCCTGTTAAATCTTCTATATTTCAGACCTGAGGCTTGACTCTTTAGCAGATGGTAGATATGTACCTTGGGGAGAAAGAGAGGGTTGGGAGGGAGGAGACAGAGAGAGGAGGTACAAGAGGGGCTGCCAAACCTCAGCCCTGAACAGACTTCAGCAAACAAACAGAAGTGAGACCCAGCAGGACGGGGTGTGTAGCTGGCTTTATTGCTGTCCACCAGCTCCGGGTCATAAGTGACCTAACCAACCTTAGTTTGCATCTCTCTTGGAACAGCTTTGTGCCTGTTCGCTGCACATGGCCCTGATTCTCACTCATTCTAGGCCTTGGTGGGCACATCTAGCACCCTTTATGGGATCCAAGACACAGCTGTTGCAGTATCCCTTCATTCCAAATCACTTCACAACACCTCCCCCATTTATTTTCTCTGCGCTACTAAACCTTTCCAACACTGGATATACCAACACCCTCCTCATACCCTCCCCAGAAGACTTGGCTGTATTTTATATTCAGAAATGCCAGCTATGAAGGACTGCAAGTGAGAGCAACCACCCACCATTGTTATTAACAAAACCCAAATTGCACATAGCACAGGTATAAACTAGGTTCCACATATATATAAACAGGTGTGCTGCCTGTTCAGTTAATGCAATGAGGTCTGTTTTCTCTTTTTTAGAACATGTGGGCAACTGGCAAGGATGCATCCACTGGTTCTGTATGTGCTTCCTTTAGAGGTCAGAAAATTATTTTAAATATTTAAAAATAGTTCACTTCCAATCAAACCAGTTACTAATCTTTATTATTTGAAAAAACTGCATCCATAAAAAAATTGCTTAGAATAATTTTCTTATCTTAGATGGCAACATTATAACAATGAAATAATAATAAAGTAATTATAATCATATTACATAATATATTATATGTAACATATGTTATATGTAACGTTACACACAATGTAGTAACAACATACAATACAACTATAGGTAACATATGAATACAATAACAATAGATCCACTAATTGGGCATTTATCTGCTAAAGAAAGCATTTCTTTTCAATAATGGACACTATGGGAAAGCCTAATACATTGACAAGAGGAAACTAGAAGTTATTTGTGGTGTCGCAATTCAGTGAGTAACTGCTGTGATAATATATAAGGGATCCTGCAAACCAAAAATCTTAACTAAAAGGAAAATGACACCAATAGAAACTTGGCCAAATAGAGCACAAGCACTTTCAGAATAAAAAAACTCAGAGTGCATAAAAAACATCTAGAGAGAAGCTCAATCGTATTAAAAATCAAGAATGCAAATTTGAACAATTTGAATTGAATTGATGTTCAAGTCACTGAACATCTATTTCTCCAGCAAAGGCAAGCAGCTGGGCACCACTACGGGTGGTGTGGCTGGACGTGGCCTAGCTGGAGAGTCAGCTGGCAGGGAGAGCAGATGTGACCCCACAGTTCCTGCACTGAGTGTACATCCTAGAGAAATTCTCACACAGATTCCTGGGGAACTCTACTGAGAATACTCATTTTTTTTGCTTTTAGAGGCGTTGAGAAATGCAGTGAACACCCTTGTGGAGGGGGCTACAAACTTCTTCCAATAAGGGTCTAAGGGCTGCAAGCCAGAGGCTCTCTTGCAATACCCAGTCCCGTCGGACAGCACTGACAGAATCTCCATACAAATGATGCGAATGAGTGAATATGCCTGTGATCTAACAAGATGTAATTTACAAAATTAGGCTGTAAGCTGGGTTTGGCCCAGACTGTAGTTTGTAGTTTGTCCATACCTGTATATCTCAATTCCTTTTACACATATTAAATACACACACACAAACACAGTTCAAAAAATTAGCAAGATTAAACATAAAATACACACAATCATAGATGAACGATTGCTCGTGGAGGATGCAGAGATAAGGAGTGATTGAACAGAGAATAAGCAATGGTGTGATGGGGAGTGATGAAATGAATCTAGAAATAAGGACTGTCCTAACTCAAGATTCTGTACCTCAGTCCGTCCAGTTTTACTTTTTTCTAAACAAAGGCACACAAGCTATGGTTTTGGATGAAGATCTGTAATTGGCTCCCAGTTTTTTAAGAACTGAGATTCTGTGCAGAATGCAGCCAAATTGCCCACAGTGAGTTAGTAGGAAGAGCAGGTCTCTGATTTGATTTGATGATGCACCTAATTGTGGCTGGGAATCACAGTACTTTGCACAGTCATTTTGAGTGCCTTTTTTCTTTCTTTCTTTCTTTTTTCTTTTTTTTTGTAAAATAAATGATACCAGGTAAAAAAATAGCAGTGGTTTGTTTTTTTTCCTCATCGTGAGGTAATGATTTAAATAAATGCCCAAGGGAAGAAGAACTTGTCAAGCTACATGCACAATGACTTAAATTGTTCAAGATACTGCCTCTGATAAAGAAGAAATGGAGCTGTCTCAAAGAAATCCTGTCCCTAGCCGAGAAGGACTAAGAGATAAGCACACTACAGTTGTTAAAAGCAAGGGACTGGAGTAAATTTTGAATTTACACCCTGGATCTTCACGCCATAGCTGCATGGTGTACACTTTGTCAATATTAGTTATCTTATGTTACAGTAAGAATGATATTTACAGGGAAGAATTGTTTTGAGGATTAAATGCCCAATTTAAAACATAAGATGTTTACACAGTGATAACCTGAGCTACTCATGAATAACATGGTATAGTTTGTATGATTAGCAATTCCTAATTACTCTTGCTTTCCATATTTCCATGCAAAGACAGTACACTCATTATCCCATACTCATTAACAGAGAGACGTCTGTTGCCACAAAAGTATAATATAGCTTATGGAATGCCACTATGTATTGTCTTGAACCCCAGAAGCATCGCAGTTCCCACGGTAAACACTCACAAAATGCTTTAAATGAGGTTGATTTTTAAAAGATGCATTTTTGGTAAATTAGTTTATCAGCAAATTAGTAAAATACCAAAGAAACTCACCATGATAGTCAAAGGTCACATATAGTCACACAGGATCCCTGCTTCAAAAGTCATGTAACGGCCTCTCATCTACATTGTCCCCAAACCCTGGGGACAATGTCGGCATTACATAAAGATGCTGCTCAGCCCATTTCCTTGTCGTCTGCCTGCAAGGCATGCAGTGAGTACACACCTTCTGTAAAACCTCTAAATGAAACGGTAGGTGATCTTGACAAATATAGTAGCATGTACCTAGTGCTCAGGTTCCTAAGGTTCCTATGTCATTTCTAAGTCATTCATGTACTTTCTTTCACATGTTACATATTTTATTTCTTCCTTTTAATATTGTTTAATTAAATTGCAGGAATATAAAATATGTATAAATTGTGTGTCAGATACAAATAATCAGAAATACATATCTATACACTGGTGACCTCAATTTAGGAAAAATAACTGCCAGTGTGTGGAAATCTGTCTGTGGTCCTCCTCCTTTGTATCTATTAATCCCTTGATTTTCTTTATGAAAGTTTTACCACCTACACTTCTATCTTTAGTTTTGTGTGTGTGTGTTTTTGTGTGTGTACACATTTAGTTTTATTGTAACAAAGCAACTTGTACCCTTTTAACATTTAAAACTGAACATCATCTCTCCTTTCCAGTGAAACAAAAAGAAAATTTAAAAATAAACAGGAACAAAATTACAACAGAGAATGTCAATTCCAAATACAATCCTACAGGTTTGTGTGATTTTAAACTACGTATAAATTAATCGAGTCACCGTATCTTCTTCTAGGACTTGACTTTTTCGGCAATATTTTCTTGAGATCCGTTGATACTGTTACATGTAGGTATCGTGTATTTTCAGTGCTGAATGATTTTTCTTTGGAATGACATACAAGCCTTATTTATTCTACTGTTAGTGGATATTTGTGTTGCTTCCAGTTTTCTGCTTTAACAAGCAGAGTCATCATGAATACTTTCACACATACCCTAGCACACGTGGGGAGGGCACTTGTTTAGAGTATATGCCTAGCAATGGGATTTCTAGGTCATGAGATGTGTATATCTTTAACTTTGTTAAGATTATCAACTCATTGTCCAAATACTTGTACCAATTCATATTTTACAAACAATACGTAGGTGTTCTAGTTGTATTGACTCTCATCAAAACTTCATATTGAAAGAATTCTTGGTTATTGTCAATATAGAAGGTATGAAATGGTATTTCATTTCCAATTTAGTTTTTGTCTAAGTACTAATGAGGCTTTTTAAAGATTGTGAGCCATTTGAGTTTCTTTTTTTTAAGTTTGTCTTCAGATATTTTGAATATTCTTCTACTGGGCCATCTGCCTTCTTTCAAATAGATTTGTAGAAATTATTTATATATTCTAGATTCTAATATTTTGTCAGTTATATGGTTGCCAAATTATCTTTCAATCTGTGGCCTAGATTTTTACTCCCTTCTTATGTATATACATGTACATATGTATTTTAATATGCAGAAACTCTCAGTTTTTTTTCTTTTTCAACTTTTATTTTAGAATCAAGGGGTACATGTGCAGGTGTTTTACATGAGTATACTGCATGATGATGAGGTTTATGGCATCAGTCATCCTGTCATCCTGGAAGTGAACAAAATACCCAATAGGTAGTTTTTCAGCCCTGCCCTCCTCACTCTCGAATGCTTCAGCATCTAGTGTTCTCATCTTTATGTCCACATTTACCCAGAAGTTGTTAATTTTTACATAGAGGAATTAGTTCATTATTTTCTGATATTTTAAATTCTCTGTATTTTGCTTAAGAAACGTTTTTTTAGCTTAAAGTCAAAAAGATATTGTCTTATAACATTTTTAGTTTTTTTTATTTTCAGGTTTGTCTTTTACAACTAAACCTTTAATCTATCTGGAGTATTATTTTGTGTCTGGATGAGAAGTATGCCAGATTTCTTGACACATGATTTTTTTTTTAAATTAACTGTGAGGTCTATTTTTTCTTCCTGGAAAAGACCTCACAGAACCAACTCTATCCTAAACCAAGTTGCCATGTATTCTGGGGCTGTGTCTGGTTGCCTTATTTTGTTTTTTACAGTGGTAATATTCTATCCCATGCCAATACTCACAATGCAATTACTATGGATTTCTATAATTCCTTGTATGTACCAAGATATTTCTTCTCATCATTTTCTTCTTCTTCAGGAATGTCTTGAGTATTCTTGGGTTTCACTCTTCTAAATAAACTTTAGTATTAGCTTGTCATTTTCCCGAGCTGGAAAGGGAAAATGAAAGGAGTGAAGAAAAGGAACTGCAAAATAGTGTGTGGATTGAATTTTAATGAATTCATAGATCTATTTAGGGAACATCACAATTGCAAATTTTATGGTATCAAGTCTTTCTAGGAATTAAAAAAACCTATTTATTCAGATATTCTAAAAGGTCTTTTCAGAGTATTTTATAATCTTTTCATGTTAGATTTATTCCAAAGTTCTTAGGGTTTTTTGTTTGTTTTTGTTTTGTTTTTTTCTCTTTTGTGACAGAGTTTCACTCTTGTTGTCCAGGCTGGAGTGCAATGGTGCAATCTTGGCTCACCACAACCTCCACCCCGAGTAGCTGAGATTACAGGCATGTGTCACCATGCTCTGCTAATTTTGTATTTTTAGTAGAGACAGGATTTTACCATGGTGGTCAGGCTGGTCTCACACTCCCGAACCAAGATGAGCTGCCTGCCTTGGTCTCCCAAAGTGCTGATATTACAGGAGTGAGCCACCGTGCCTGGCCGGTATTACAAAGTTCTTAGAACAACTATGAATTTCCCATTTTAAAAATCACATTTTCAATTATTCATAGCTGGTGTGTATAAACACAATTGATTTTTGTACATTGATTTGACGCATAGGAACTTGATGAACACTTTTCTTCATTCTAATAATCTCTATGTAGATTGTTTAGGGTTTTCTGAAAATACAATCATATCATCCATGAATAATGAGAATTATGCTTTGTGCTTTCCAATCAACAGAAATTTTCTTTTTCTTGAATACTTTGCTGGGTAGGCCCTCATTTGCAGTGCCAAGTGAGTAATATTCATGGTGGGCATATCTGTTTTTCATGATTCTAAAACAATCTTGTCAGCATTTCATCAGTAAAGGTAATGTTTGCTCTAGGTTTGGCACAGACATACTTCCAATCGTAATTTGCTAAGTTTGTTAAGAACAGATATTAAGATATTTTTATTGGATATCAATTTTTTCAATCTATTGATATAATCATATTAGTTATGTCCTTTTAGCTTTCAATTTGGTAAATAATAATAAATATTTTGCTAATCCAAAGCCATGCTTGTCATACTGAATATTGTTGCATTCTCTTTAGAATTTAAATTACTGAGGTCTCTTAGTCATATATATTTCTTTTTGAGACACTATTGATGGGTTATGGTTTTCTCAAAACATTCCCCTTTTATCTCAGTTTTCAAATGTATTTACATAATCATGTTTAGAGTAACCTCAATGGCTTTTAAGTTTCTCTTTATCTTAAGTCACATCCCATTTTATTTCTTATAATATTATTTTGTTTTGAATTGTGGTTAGAAAAACACTAAACATGAGCTTTACCCTTTTAACAAATTCGTAATTGCACAATACTGGCTGGGCGCAGTGGCTCAAGCCTGTAATCCCAGCACTTTGGGAGGCCGAGGCGGGTGGATCACGAGGTCAAGAGATTGAGACCATCCTGGTCAGCAAGGTGAAACCCCGTCTCTACTAAAAAAAAAAAAAAAATACAAAAAATTAGCTGGGCATGGTGGTGCGTGCCTGTAATCTCAGCTACTCAGGAGGCTGAGGCAGAAGAATTGCCTGAACCCAGGAGGCGGAGGTTGTGGTGAGCCGAGATTGCACCATTTCACTCCAGCCTGGATATCAAGAGGGAAACTCCATTTCAAAAAAAAAAAAGCACAATACTGTATTAACTAAAGTCACAATGTTGTACAACATATCTCTAAAACTTATTCATCTTGCTTCACTGAAAACTTTTATACTTGTTAAAAGATAACTCCTAATTCTCAGTCTGTAACCTTGTTTTGAAGCTGCAGGCACTTATGTCCTGCTGTGTATTTCTTACTCCTTACCTGTATCCCAAAATTCCAGTCCAGAGGCACAAATTGCCCACACTACAGCTATTTCTCTGGTTGCTCATCTGATACCCAAATACTGACTAGAACCTGGGTTTCCTGCAGCTTCCCATCCCCTCTTATAAAGCCCCTTTGTCTGTCCTCTGCAGCAGGGACATCTTCAGCCAAATCACCTCGAAGACTCATATTTCTTCTGGGGTCAGCCCAAGTGATGTCAGTGTTTCTGTGGGGATCTGTTTCACCCTAAGAAAGAGGCAGCATCATGCTATATTTCATTTTCTCTGTTTTCTGGGCCACCCAACACAAGCGCTAAGAGTTGAAGAGCAGGCCTTGCACTCACTTCTATGATTCACTCAAACAGCTGGTACTGCGCGTGGGGCCCTGAAGCACTGCTTGACCTGCAGGTCACCGAACACAAACTTAGAAGAACTTCTCTCTCTGCCTGGACCACTCTTAGGTACATACACTACTTTTAAAGCTGGCCAAGAAGGGAGAGAATAAAATTGAGGTGAAACAATGTTTAGCGATTATGGAAATTGTATCAATCAATCAGTGAGTCAGAAGACATTTGATCATCACCGACATTTGAAAAAGAAGGAGAAGCAGCAGTTACAGAATCGTTACAATAAGCCACATCTGTTATGTATGATCACATTTAATCCTCCTCAACACAATCATGCTACGACAGTGTAATTCTGTCATCTTATATCAAAGAAAACAAAGTTCAGAAAAGGTAAATATAGTATTCAAGGGCATACATCTAAAACCCTGCTTCTTTACACTAAGCGTCTCCCGTGGGGCTCATTATTCTGGTGGGCAGAGTAATGTATAAACCACACTGGGAGAATCACAATTTAGATGGAGAGACAGACAGTAACTATCATGTTAAGCAGTAAGTGACAGGTTCCCCGGTTTCCTGGTTCTGTATCTGGGAAAAGAGATGCAATCAGGGAGCTCAGGCATGATTAAAGAAGGAAAGTAGTTTTTGAAATTGATTCAGAATATGAGGATTTTACATATATAAATTTTTTCCTCAAAAGTCTATGACATAAGCTTAGAGCAGCAATACTTCA
The DNA here is from genome assembly GCF_049354715.1 of Callithrix jacchus. NCBI lineage: Eukaryota > Metazoa > Chordata > Mammalia > Primates > Cebidae > Callithrix > Callithrix jacchus. Next base: position 108,947,460 of record NC_133507.1, read on the forward strand.
ATACATATTTTACATTGCATAGTATTGGTTCATCTTAGTATCAACATTGGTGAAAGTTATTGACTCTGTGCATTAGCCTCATCATTAATATTGTTTTACTTTTGCTTTGTCCTAGGCCCCCAAGACAGTGTTTTCATAATTGAAATCTGATTCATATACATATTATATGTATATTTTATGCATATACTTCATAAAGCATGTTTCAAGATTATTGTTACAATGTAAATCAGTCTGATGTTAATTTAAATATCAGGATATTTATTGTATACTCTAAGTTCTGGAAAGCAAACATGAAAAAGATTAGTATAATCATTTAAAACGATTTCGAAAATCAAGGTGAAAGAATGTAGTCTATCATTTTGTTATGGCCCCTGCAGTAAGTTTCCCCCAATTTTCTATTCTCAATATTATTACTTCAGCAATCATTTAAAATTTCTGTTAAAACCAAAATCAAAATGAATTGTGGGAGGGTCAGAGCAGCCCCAATAAATGTGATTCAGTGGCTATTCTGAGATCTTTCAGAGGAAAACTTTGCTTTTTAAAATGTTAACTTTATCTTGGGATGTCTGTGGTTTTGTGAGTGGTAATCAACCAGTGAGGTTAGGTTGGAGAGCAGGATGAGGCCAACTTCAGGAGCAAAGTCTGCGCATGAGCGTTGTATTAGTCCGTTTCAACACTGCTATGAAGAATAGACTCACAGTCACACATGGCTGGGAAGGCCTCACAATCATGGCAGAAGGCAAAGGAGGGGTAAAGTTATGTCTTACATGGCAGCAGGCAAGAGGGAATGTATAGGGGAACTGCCCTTTATAAAATCATTAGATTTTGTGAGACTAATTCACCAGCACAAGAAAAGCATGGAAAAAACCCACCCCTATGATTCAATTACTTCCCACTGGGTATCTCCTGTGACACATGGGAATTATGGGAGCTACAATTCAAGATGAAATTTGAGTGCGGACACAGCCAGACCATGTCATTCCACCCTGGCCGCTTCCCAAATCTCATGTCCTCACATTTTAAACTCAATCATACCTTCCCAACAATCTCCCAAAGTCTTAACTCATTCCAGCATTATCTCAAAAGTCCATAATCAAGAGTCTCATCTGAGACAAAGCAAGTCCCTTTTTCCTATGAGTCTATAAAATCAAAACAAGTTTTTTACTTCCTAGATACAAGATGAGGACAGGCACAGTGTAAATACATCTGTTGCAAATAAGAGACATTGGCCAAAATGATGGCGCTACAGGCCCCACGCAAGTCCAAAATCCAGCAGGACAATCATCTTAAAACTTTACAATGATCTCCTTTGACCCCATGTCTCACATCCAGGTCACACTGATGCAAGAGGTGGATTCCCTTAGTCTTTGACAGCTCTGCCTCTGTGGCTTTACAGGGTACAGCCCCCCTAGTGGCTGCTTTCATGGGCTGGCATTGAGTGTTTGTGGCTTTTCCAGGCTCACGGTGCAAGCTATTGGTGGATCTACCATTCTGGGGTTTGGAGGATGGTAACCTTCTCACAGCTCCACTAGACAGTGCCCCAGTGGGCACTCTGTGTGGGGGCTTCAACCCCACATTTTCCTCCCTCACTTCCCTAGCAGAGGTTATCTATGAGGGTTCTGCCCCTGCAGCACACCTCTGCCTGGATATCCAGGCATTTTCAAACATCCTCTGAAATCTAGGCAGAGGTTCCCAAACCTCAATTCTTAACTTCTGTGCACCCACAAGTCCAACACCAGATGAAAGCTGCCAAGACTTGGTGGCTGCACCCTCTGAAGCAATGACCTGAGCTGTATGTTGGCCCTTTTTAGTCATGACTCGAATGCAGAGCACCAAGTCCTGAGACTACACAGCAGCAAGATCCTGGGTGCAGACCACTAAGCTATTATATCTCCCCAGGCCTCTGGGCCTGTGATGGAATGGGCTGCTGTGAAGATCTCTGACATGCTCCCCATTGTCTTGGCCAGTAACTTTTAGCTCCTTGTTACTTATGCAAATTTCTGCAGCTGGCTTAAATTTCTCTCCAAAAAATGTTTGTTTTTTTTTGTCTTCTATTGCATTGTCAAGCTGGACATTTTCCAAGCTTTATGCTCTCCTTGTCTTTTAAACTTAAGTTCCAATTCTAAATCATGTCTTTGTAAAGGAATAAAACCGAATATTTTTTTTTTTAATTTTTTATTGGATTTTAGGTTTTGGGGTACATGAGCAGAGCATGCAAGACAGTTGCGTAGGTACACACATGGCAGTGTGCTTTGCTTTTCTTCTCCCCTTCACCCACATTTGGCATTTCTCCCCAGGCTATCCCTCCCCACCTCCCCCTCCCACTGGCCCTCCCCTTTTCCCCCCAATAGACCCCAGTGTTTAGTACTCCCCTTTCTGTGTCCATGTGTTCTCATTTTTCGTCACCCACCTATGAGTGAGAATATGCGGTGTTTCATTTTCTGTTCTTGTGTCAGTTTGCTGCGGATGATGTTCTCCAGATTCATCCATGTCCCTACAAACGACACGAACTCATCATTTCTGATTGCTGCATAATATTCCATGGTGTGTATGTGCCACATTTTTCCAATAAAACCGAATATTTTTAAGAGAACCCAAGTAATGCCTTGAATGCTTTGCTGCTTAGAAATTTATCCTGCCAGATACCCCAAATCATTTATCTCAAGCTCAAAGTTCCACAGATCTCTAGGACAGGGGCATCTGGTCTCTTTGCTAAAGCATAACTAAAGTCACCTTTGCTCCAGTTCCCAACAAATTCCTTATCTCCATTTGAGACCACCTCAGCCTGGGCTTTATTTTCCATATCACCATCAGCATTTTGGTCAAAGCCATTCAGTGAGTCTCTAGGAAGTTCCAAACTTTCCCACATTTTTCTATATTCTTCTGAGCCCTCCAAACTGTTCCAACCTGCGCCAGTTGCTCAGTTTCAATGTCGCTTTCACATTTTGGGGTATCTTTACAGCAGAGTCCCACGAACCAGTACCAATTTACTGTATTAATCCATTTTTCATGCTGCAATGAAAAAATACTCAAGACTGGGTAATGTAGAAAGAAAAATAGGTTTAATGGAGTCATAGTTACACATGGCTGGGAAGGCCTCACAATCATGGCAGAAGGCAAAGGAGAAGTAAAGGTTCATCTTACATGGTGGCAGGTAAGAGAGCATGTGCAGGGGAACTGCCTTTGTAAAATCATCAGATCTCGAGAGACTTATGCACTATCATAAGAAGAACACAGGAAAAACTTGCCCCCATGATTCAGTTGCCTCCCACAAGGTCCTTCCCGTGACATATGGGAATTATGGGGAGCTACAAGTCAAGATGAGATTTGGGGACACGGCCAAACCATATCAAGCATCTACTGAGGCAAGAAGACAGTAGAATCTGAAGGTCCATAGCTCCATTTTCTAGGATATTCCTTGAAAGCCAAAATAAACTGCTACTGAGGCAAGGAGGTTCACTAAAATGTAGGGGCCTAGTGATATGTCTAGTCCAGGAAACAAGATTTTAATTTTTAAGAAAGTAAAAGCAATTAGTTGTAGCCCTAGAAGTAGTGGCAGTAAAATAGACCCAATCCTAAGCTGGAGATTGATATGGTTTGACCATGTCCCACCCAAGTCTCATTTTGAATTGTAATTTCCTTAATATCCACATGTCATGAGAGGGACCCAGCAGAAAGTGGTTAGTTCATGAGGGCAGTTTTCCTCATGCTGTTTTCACGACAGTAAGTGAATTCTCATGAGAGCTGATGGTTTTATAAGTGTCTGGCATTTCTCCTGCTCGCAAAAGGGTTAGGTTGATTTTGGAGGTCTGAGTAGGCCAGTGGGGGCAGCTGCGTGAAGTAGTAAGATGAGGGAAAGCTAGAGAAGAGAGACTACCAGTGTTCCAGGTTCTTCTTGATCTACATGTGGCTCATGGACCAACAGCATCAGAGGCACCTGGAAACTTGACCCTAAATCAGAACCTGCATTTTTATAAATGTAATTCATCCTCACAATAAATTTCAAGAAGCCCTGTCCCAGGGAGTACCTTAGAAAATCAAAAGCAGGTGCCTGGGTAAGGAATAGGTGACAGAAGCCTGATACATGCAGGAATTAGAGGAAAATGACAAAGGTAGGCATTCCATCAGGGTCTACTTGTTTTGAAAGCACAGGTTACAGGCAGAAAAATAAAGGACTATACCACTTAAATAGTAATAGATACAAAACATAAGCAAACAATTATTTGTTTTTTAACTTTTCACATACATTCAGTTCAACTCTTTGGCAAATATGATGCTTAGTATCAAATGGTATCCATTCACATTTTCTTAGTATGCTAAATTTACTCTCAAGTTAAAATTCCATTTAAAAAAATGAGAATCCCTTCCTAACACATTTTACATATTTTAAGGAACTCGACTCTGTGACCCAGTTCATCAAAATGCACTTGAAACATTCTGTCTGGAATTCTCAGACGAATGCTACGCATTAAAGATTTTATTTTCTTCCTTCTGTCTTTTCTCTTCCAAGGCTTGACTCCTAACCCCTTGAGATGGAGTTAAAGCTGACAGAGAAAGTGAAAATCCTCTGCCTTCTTGCCCGGAGGAAATGCTTGGCAGGAGATTTCCAAGCTGTGCTGTCATCAAAGCTAAACTTAACCTTGTTCAGGAAAGGAACCCTTAACTTTCAAACCAACTCCTTGTCAGACCATTCAATTTGCAAAGTACAATGTTGGGGGGATAAAAAAGGAAAAAAAATAGCAAGGAATGCATTGATGCTTGAGATTATTGAGACTTGAAATGATGACTGCTCATGTTTCGCAATGACATTAAAGTTAAATGTCTTGGTTCACGGGCACTTACCACTCCCTTCATCACTATTAATCTTTGCTCACAGTTTGGAAATACACCACTTTCTGTCTTCAGCAATGAAATGAAATTTTCCCGGGGTTATAATTGCTTTCTAGTGTGTCTTTTCTCATGTTGTTTGATTGCTAAAGATTTTCTTCAAAATGGGAGATATTTAGTGAGCACAATACAATGTATTTTCCTGCTATTTTTAATCTGTTCATGCATAATTTGAAGGATTTGGTGAGGGAAAAATGGAAATTGAACTCATCTGACCGTGACAGATTTGCAAACTCTAAATACAACTTAAACTTTATTGATGCTTTTAAATTACAGCACCGAATACCTGGACATGTCCATATAACATTTATAGCATTTTATGTCTTCATAGCTACAGCCAACATTTGCTTAAGAATCACAATTGTAATTCAGATGAGCAAGAAGAGCATTTTACAAGAAAAAATAGAGCATGCTGAAGCATTTTGCCTGGAAGAAGCTTTTATTTTTAGCCTATCCCCCCAAAAATCATTATCTAGAGGCCTGAAATGTCTCAAAAAATCATTATATTTGAGTACCTGGTAGGTCATTTCATAGAGTCCTGAAAGTTCCTATTTTCTGTCAGGTCGGTATGTTCTCTGCACCACAGAGCAATTGAAGGAATGATTGTCCATCAGGACCTACTCCCTTCCTCTGACTTCTGACATGCAAACTTTCTCCAGTGTACAGTTTTTACAAACCGCACACCACAGTTTGGTCCAGTATATTATACCCAGGACTCTTACTGAGTTGTTATGAAAGGTGGCATTTCCAAAATTGATATCTGATAGCCCAAGGAACTCTCAATAGTTAATATTTACCTCCATGGAATACTCTCAGGTCTTCTTTCCTGTGCCTTAGCAAGGATACACTTTGTGAGACTAATAACATATGAAAGAACGTCAAAAACCAAAGGGCTGGACTTGAGACTCAGCCCTAAGCTCTGCCTATGTCCCTCCCTTCCAGTGAGAAAAGATCTTTCTAGAAGAGAATAAATATGGAAAACAGAGACATCCACCATGGATTAAAGGAACTAGATGGTGACTGGGGACAACCCATGCCAGTTTATTGTCCACTCCTGACCAATAAATACCTCCTTCATCCACAAAATACAAAAATCCAGACCGAGAGGCCTGGTGATAAAATCTGGAGGGAGTGGTAGTTATTGAAAGCTAAAAACGTTCTCATGATACAACTCTAAGATCCCAATTTATTCAAGTTCTAAACATCATTTCCTTACTAGAAAACCTTTACAGAGGTTCATAGGATAATTATAATTGCAAACCTGTAGTTATCATTAATTAAGCATTTTCTTTGTGACAAGTACTGTTGTCCTTATCGGTGGTTTGTGACAACCCCATGGGAAACAGGCATTATTATTTTCATTTTTCCATGGAGGAATACTATATTACAGAGAAAGAAATAGATTGTCCACAATTTACCAAGTCAGTCAGTGAACAACTGGATACACAAGCAGGGTACCAGGATCCATAGCTATGATGTTTACATTCTATCTTACATATACAGTTCTACCATAGCTTGTACACTCATCAGACTTCAAGGCCCTACACAACCAGGATGTCCTCCATATTACTAGATATAACCCCAACCAGTCCAGAGTTTTGATTACCTTACTTGCAAAATGAGATGGTGTTGGAGGCTGGAACAAGTAAATCAGAAGGAAGATTCTTTGCCTACCCAGTTAATACTCTTGTGACCGTCATACATGTGCCTCCCATCTGTCAAATGGTCACCATCATGGCTGTCCTTCCTGGCTGAGATGATTTTTGCAAAGCTCAAATAAAGCATTTATAAATCACACACATAGGAAAAATGGTAATGACAGTCTCATCGATATTCTCTTCAAGTGCTCACAGGAATTAGAGGGAGACGTCCAAGGTAGGAATTCTATCTAATTTTGAATGCACTTCTATGTGTGACTTGGGAACATTAGTCACTTTACCGTTGCGCAAGCACTTTCCAGTTTAGAGACCTATCCAGTTTCTACTCAGACGCTTCAGTCTTCATTTAAGATTGTCCTCCCCTTATCTAAACTTCTGCTTAACCAATGAACAATTGAGCAATTCTCTGTGGTCATCGCTGTGAAATGCAGTGAAAGTAGGAAGGTGAATAAGACAGGGCCTTAAAGAGCTTAAGGACCTGTGTGTGACATCATCTTCAAAATAAACATCTGTCACTGAGTTAGTCCTCCTAGTGGAGGTGGACTACCAGACACAAAAGACCCCATAAAGGAGAAAAGAAATATCTTGCCTATTTGCCTAATTCACATCCTATGCAGTAAGTGCATGCTGATGAGTGAGCAAGAGGAAGGTGATGTGGGGACAACCAAGACAGAGTCAGATATAAACACAGCAAAAAATTGGCAAATCCAAGCACAGTCTGAGAAATAATGGGTGCCAGAAGATTAAATAACCAAGAGTTTATTATGAAGGAATATGTAGAAGCAAGGAACTAAAATTTTATTCTGAAGGCATGGAAGACTACTGAACTCAAGTCAATGTCATCTTTATTATTTCCCGAAGATAGAAGTCACTGCTCACCTGTCTTTCAGTAATTAAAAACCATCACCTTATAACATATTATGACTTGTCATCTGAGTATAGATATATGGTTTTTAGTCTTGTGACATTATTATATTTATCTGAAAGAAAGATACGAAGCTTTAACTATGATTTGGAAGTTATCTAAACGTGAGATCATTTATTACCTCTTTTCTGCTTGATATAAAGATGTGTTAATTTTAGAAACTGATTTGTAGCTTTACAGGTCTCCAGGATAACAAAATTAATTGTCAATAGACCTAGAAATATTGAACTAATTCTTTATTCTTACCTTCCTTTTAGTTCACCAGGTCATGATGATTCCAATATAGTATGACTAAAATTATGTAATTCTCTCTATTCCAACTGTCATTGTTTTAGTTCAGGCTGCCATTATTATTATTATTTTTTAAAATATTTTAAATCCCCTGATTGGATCTTCATACAAAAATTTCTCACCCTCAATGGCTTATCCTCATTTCCACTCAAGACATTTTTACATACTGAAATCAGAACAAACTTTCTAAAATACTAATTGGTATGACTCTCTTGCCCAAAACAGTATTTCCCTGTTTTAATTTCATTCTTGTTTTTAAGCTATTTTGGTTCCTACTGCCTGTATAAGTGCAGAATTTCCTTCTTTTTAAGCTTATGATCTTCAAAACATGAGCTTGGGAGGCCCTATTTTAATATATTTACATTTTAAAAATAAATTATATGTATGAACTAGAATGAAATCCAAACATTTTCTTCGGTCAGTTGTCCCACCCTGCCTCTTGCTTGAAAAGTTATATGAGGTCCGTGCTTCCTGTTCTCTTTAAGAGTCACCAGGTTATATATCAGATAGCATGATGCATGATGCCTGGGACACTGTGCTTAAGAAATATTTGTTGAATGCAAGAAAAATGTGATAAAACCTAAAAAAATATATTATGTTTGGTCTTGGAGCATAAGTAATGTGTAAACAACATAGCTCTGGGTACAGAATTATCCTACAAATTCTGAAAAGATGGTAAAGAAAGTGCTAAAATCCATCTGGATGGAAAATATTTTAAAGATATAGTAGAAGGTCCTGGGAATATCATTTTTCAAGGACAGCCGTTGGAACTGGAGATGATGAGCTTGGAAAAAGATAGAAGATGAAGGCAACTTAAGTGTATCCAGTTATGTGCCCATGATCGATTTGGAAACTTTACAGTTACTGTCTCTTTTTGTTCTCACAACAAGCCTGTGTATAGTTATCATTCCCATTACATGTAGAGAAAACTGAGATTAATTAACTTCCCAAAGGACACATAATTAGTTAATTGCAGAGTCAGGATCTGAATTCAGACTGGGCTGGATTCCAATGCCTGGTCTCTTTCCAAATATACTACAGTTTCCAACGCGCGCGCACACACACGTAAGCAGCCACATCATGATCTTGAAGCACCACTCCTTCTGTCTCTGGGCTGCCATTATTTTCTCATCTACAAACACCAATAAAGGTCAATGTTTGTTCAAATTATCAGCATATGTTTATCCCATCCACTTCTAAATGTTTGGCATTGACCCCATTGGTTATACTATCAGCCAGCTGGCCAGTCCTCAACTCAAACCTATTTTTTTAATCAGGCATTTTCCTAAGTTCCAATGAGCAGAATGTGACATACAGAGATGTTAGTTTTTATTTTAGAAATGCTATGCCTAGACCCATGCAAGATGAAAAAGGTTTATGAATGTATACGGATTGATTGAGCACACTTTAAGATCATGGTTTCCTGAGCAATGAGAATTTTCAGTGTAATTTAGAACCACTCAATGCAGGATCATGATTAGCTATTGGAAGTTTAGTGCTATTGTATTCAAAAAAGAATAGATATCTACTGAGAAAGACAGTTCTGGAAAAGAAGCTCTCAACTCTGATAACTACTGAATGGACAGAAATACTGTCTTTACAAATTCCTTCGTGGCTTTCTCTTCCTTATTTTAATAGTCAATGCATAATCATCTGGACAATGAACTTTTTAAAGTATAAAGACATCATCTCTATTTTTAATTTTTAAAAATTTCTACCTTCCCAATCTTTCTTTTCCAATTTTTCTTTCTCCCAATCTTATCATTCAGCACCATCCAATTCATTCATTTATGTAGCTTTGCTTAAAAATCAATAGATTCTGAACATAATGTAGCACTACTTTGTAATGATGTGTGTGTGTGTGCATGCACGTCAGTGTGTTGTGAGAAGTGTTAATTGATGGGGAGGAGGGAGATGGGGTGTATAGAAGCAGAGTTAAATTTGTGGAAACTTTTAAAGTAGAAAACATTTTTTCAAACAATTGTGTTTTTTACTAGTCTCCTATAAAACAATACAAAGTAATCCAGCCACAGCTCTTAGCTTCTCATATTCCAGAAACTTCTAACAGCTTGAATAGCTTTCCAATTAAGCTATGACACACAATTCCTGACCTTAAAAGATTTAATAGCTTTACCATATTTGATTTTTTTTTTTTTTTTTTGAGACAGAGTTTTGCTCTCGTTACCCAATCTGGGTGCAATGGCGTGGTCTCGGCTCACCGCAACCTCCGCCTCCTGGGTTCAGGCAATTCTCCTGCCTCAGCCTCCTGAATAGCTGGGATTACAGGCACACGCCACCATGCCCAGCTATCATATTTGATTTTAAACACAGTCAGAGTGATGCTTTTGGAGGCATGGTCTGCAACTTCTGATAAAGCCGATCCTAACAACAGGTCACTTACTCCTGAACTTGGTCCTACTTTTTGACTCTTTGACCAACTTTCAGTACCACCAATGACTTCCTTAACTGAGGCTTAACTGGGACCTACCATGTGTAAATAATTCTTCTTTTTCATCCTCATGATGCCACTTCTGAAAGCAAAGCTTAAGGCTGGCATACGTAGCAAGTCTTTCTGAAGGAAACACATTGAATATAGGGTTTTTTTAAAAGATGGATTAATGGGAGTACAGCTGGGTACTACTTGGCTCTCTCAGTGAGTAAACTAATGGAAATGATCATTGCAAAAATTATAACATAATATTTAGATAGCCAGAACTAGAATCAAATCACAGGAAAGAGAAAATAAATAAGTGGAAAACTGAGAGACCATTTCAAGAGAAAAAAAAACAACAACAACTCAACGGTATAGAACTTGTATCTTTCATCCTTTCACTCAACAAAGATGTATTGACTATACTTATATATTATGTTGTCTCAAATACTAAATACCAGGGCAAAGAAAAAAAAAAGGAAATCAGTCCAACCTGACCCTTTATCCTTTGCATATCATTAACTCATTATGTTTGTCAAATATGAGGAGCTCATGAAACATTTGTTGCATTAAATTAAGTTACTGTTAATTAGAGTATAAAAGGGAAAAGAATAAAGCAAAACAGTCTATTTAAAAAAATACTTATAACCTGAGAATCAAAACAAAACATAACAAAAATAAATCAGTGGCAACATAAAAAATAAAAACATCAGAAATAACGGAAGTGTTACTTTCCTCTCAGCTGTAATCTGATTGGAAACAATTTAGAGAAGGGTATTTCAGAGCTGTTGAGTTTGGGCTAATTGTGGGGCATCCATGTACAGATGCTCTTAAAAATTCAAAAAAGAAAGAACTATATTCACTCAAAATAGTCAAATAGAGACAGGTTTGCCATCATTTTAGAGTTTAGAAGCAGGTTTTGACTCAGGTTTTGTGCAGAGTAACTTCGACCTTAGTTCAAAGCCCAGTTTAGATACTGCAGAGACTAAATGGGCAAAAAAACTTTAGAGTCTTCATTCTTTTAATAAGGTGATGGTTTCCCCATTGTAGCTGCTTCAGTGACTGTGACCAACTCAGACAGCGGCACCAGGAGGCTCCCAAGGAATCAGGCCTGTTGCTGCTACCTTGTTACGCTTATGGGGTTTATGATGGTATCCTCCCAGCAAGCCTCTTACAAGCAGGAAGTTAATAACTCCAAATCAAATATTTCCTACAATCTTACATAGAGTTGCTTTAAAAACCTGGAAAGAAATCCAGAGCCCTCTTGTTAATCCCTGGACAGGACTAACCTTCATCCTCTTCTGGATGTTCTGCTCTGGCCCCATCACCAGTCACTAATGCAGCGCAGGGAGAGGTGTTGTGTTTATCTCTGCCACGTTTGGTGAATTTGCAATAACTGCTTTTACTATCTGCAAAGCCTGACAGAAATTTTGACACCTAATATGTGCTCAATTAAATTGTAGTGATGAAACAAATGAACAATAACCCCTGCCATTGTAAAGTTGAGGAATCTGAAATACAGGAAAGTAAAAAGGAGAGCACATTACCAGTGCAGGCAGAAGGCTCAGGACTCCTGGATCCCAAACCAATGGTCTTTTGCATGTAACTGCTCATAAATATAAGGAGCTTATTTAAAAAACTGTATGGATTATCCTTCAGTCCAAAGTAAATGTCTTCTTGAGCACAGGGTCTACATATTTGATTTTATTGTGTCTTCTCACAGCAAGGAGCACAACCATGAGTACTTAGTAGATGCTCAAAAAGCACGTTCGGCATTAATTTGGAAACGAATGTCAGGATAGAAAAGGCTTGATCTTCCTTTCATGACTGATTTTAGAAAACTGCATTGTTTGGTCTACTCATTCTGAAGTAATTTATTATTTAGGATTTCATCGTGAAGAAGGGGGCCATGTCAGATTCAAGAATAATATTATAGTATTTTTTTAATTTGCTAAGTGAAATTATAGGTAACAAGGGGAAAAATAATTGAAGCAAAAGGCATCAGTTGTCACATCTAAGCACTGTTGTAGGCACTCCACAAGATGCGTGCTTTATATCTTTTAAATAAAGTAGGCCATTAAGTGTGCAATGCTAAGAGGAATTTTATCTCACCTATAAGTACAAGTGAATCTTTTAAGCTCCAAATCCCCACATACAGACAATTTACGGTGGTAATCAAGACGATGCACACAATTTAACCACAGTACCATCTGTAATTCTATTGGTATTTTAATAATAATGGATAAAAATACATGTTGGCAACAAAAAGTTACTGGAGGTGGAATCATTTTAACGAGTCAATGATAATTTCTCAAAAGTTGTGTAAATACCATATTTATTTAGATTCTCTGTTGTGCCTTTACCTTGTAATTAATATGAGAGAAGATCTTCAGTATTTAACTGTATACATTTATTGAAGGGCATATTATCTTCACTTCTTTGAATTGGAAATATCAAATAAAATGCTTGTCCATGCAATTATTAACAAGGAAATAAATGTTTCTTTAATTTTTCCCTTCTTATCTTTTTTCTTTTTCCCATTTTCTGTTTGTCTGACTTTCCCCTGAGTGGATAGGGTTTAGCTAGGGAGAGTATTGCAGATGGAAAGAAGAAAGGCAAAAAAAAAAAAAAGAGAAATTCAAATTATCATGAAAGTCACAAACTACTCCTTATCAATGTTTTACTGTTGTCCAGGAAATAAAATAATGTATTTCATGTTGCAGAAAAGAGGTCATCGATTATAATGGTTGTTATAAATACTACTACTACTAATGGTTACCCGCCTTCTGCAAAGGCAGAGAACTGGCCTGGTGGTCATCTACAAACAGTAAGGAAACCTGAATTTTGCTCCTGGCTGGTCAAATAATTAACTGAATAGTCTTAGGCAGCCCTGTCATCTCCCTAAGCTCCCCTCATACCCTCATATAATTTCAGAGGTTCCTCCTGGTTCAGAAATCCTCTTAGTCTATGAATGCAAAGCTAAGTCATATGCAAACAGGACTGGGAGTATTTAAACAGCTACTGGATGGAAAGAGCTAAGGTGTTTTTGGTTATACCCACAGAAGTAGATTTTCACTTAGGGGATCAGGGGAGCCAGTAGTGGCCTTTGCGTTATAAAGAAAAAAATACAGATGACAGCTAAGTTATTTGTTGAAGAAAAATGGAGAATCAGAAACTATATATGAATGGGGGTTGCATTTTAAAAATAGCCTTTTATTGTATCAAGTTTTCCTATAACCCTTTTAGAGAAAAGACTCACGAAAGGCTTTTAAAAATCTCATTTTGAGAATATTCTACTAGATAAATGCATCTGTGAAATTTGGTTTATTCTTGGAAACTGATTCCTGGGAAATCAATAAAATCTGCCACAAGTTGTGTGTCCCATTGGAAGTGGGCATGAGAGAAGTCTTTCAGTCTCAATTTTTTTTTCTTAAATTTCAAACACCTTTCTTCATATACCAGTTTCTTCACCCCTTCTTCTTTTCTACATTAAACATTGATGAATATTCGGATATACTTTTGGGGAACAGAGTGATGGATTTAGCATTGTGAGGATGCACCATTAGAAGTCTGAGATGCATGTAGAGACTGAAATAGAAGGATACCATAGCTTTGCTTATTGAAGGCTGCAGGAGCATTGGGGCACACATTTTTTTCCCTTGCTCCCCAGCCATGTGTTTGGGGTAATACTGACCCAGTCTCTGCAAGGCTGCAGACCCACAGAGAGAGAATGGTTGTGTTTCGTCATCTTTATGCACGCACGTGTCCTCATCCTTTTTATGCCCCATCCACTTCACATTCTCCTGTTCATCTGGTCAGTTGTAAACCTTCAGTTTGGAAGAGCTATCTATGACACCAATTCCTGGGCAAGTTTTGTGGCAGAGAAAAAAGACCCCAGAAATAAAATCATTAAAATAATTGCTCTCAATGTCAGCAGATACTACTATGCAATTCATATACTGCTTGTCATCCTCATTCTGGGCATTATACTTAAAAGGGGACATTTTCCCATCTATTCTTATTCCATCTTTAGAATGACTCTATGACTGAATGTGGTGAAAATGACTCTTTATTTTGCAGACAGTGAAAATAAAGTTTATTGTACCTGAATGTATTATCTGGAGTCAGCCAATCAAGAGAAGAAACAAACCTAGGAATAGGGAATCTCCCAGATCTAACACTCAGTATACTTTCCGCTATTGCTGCCTATCCCGAATCACAAAACAAAACAGACAAGTTTTATGGTTCTCATTTATGCTAGATCATTCTTCCTCCGCTTTAAGAATCTGATACATACTTAAAATAATACAGACATTTGAATTTAGAATGGTTCTATCATCAAACACTTAATCCATTTGTGCCTGAGGTTGCAATTTTTTGAATTTTTGCAATCAGACCTTGGAGATGACCTTGAGCAGTATAGATAACTCTTGCATGCTTAGTGTTCCAATAATGGAACACTGGGCATAAATGGGCTTTGATTCCCATTTACTAGGATAATTTCACAGGGACTTGCTCTGTATCAATGTATGCAAGGTTGCCAAATTGGTTCATGTGACACAGAGGTGACAGAGGGAAAGATTTATCTGCTCTGGGAGATGAGGGTGTGGGCTTTTTTCCTTTTAGATTTGAGATTTTCCTATTCTTATTACTTTTAGGGGCACGAAATCCTAAGTTAAGATACGTTTCCCAAAAGCCACTGTTCAAATGTATAAGGTATATGAGGAAAGAAGCATTGAAAAATATTCCTTGGATCTTTCCATTAGCATAGATTGTTTTTTATAGATTTACTAATTTCCGAAATGTAGCCACTGTTCCTAGAAACCGAGACACAAGGTAGACATCTTTCAAAGGAGAAAACGAAGAGTGGGGAATGGCATTATTGCCACAGGCTAATGGGCTCTGGAAACTTTAGTTCTCCTGGAGGTCAGCACCTTGTAATGGAGAGGACTGTACAGGTCTGGAAGAACCAAAAATCCACTTTTCTGAGAGTCTGTACTGATCGATTCTAATTTTGCTAGCTTGGTGTGATCATAGTGAAAGTCTCCTAAATTTCCTTATCAGTTTATTTATTTGTTTACATATCTATATTCTCAATGGCCTCTGCGCTCCTTGAGGTCTAGATTCCATTTTACCCAAACCTATCCTGATTGCCTCTTTGAGAATATGCACAAAACGAGACTGTATAATATTGTTTGGACAGAGTCTTTTTTTTCTTTTTTAAGACAGAGTCTTTCTCTGTCACACAGACTGGAGTGCAGTGACACAGTCTCAGCTCACTGCAACCTCTGCCTGTAGATTCAAGCAATTCTCCTGCCCAGCCTCCCAAGTAACTGGGAGTACAGGTGCCCACCACCACACCCGGCTAATATTTGTATTTTTAGTAAAGATGGGGTTTCACTATGTTGGCCAGGCATGTCTCAAACTGCTGACCTTGTGATCCACCTGCCTCGGCCTCCCAAAGTGCTGGGATTGCAGGCGTGAGCCACCATTTGTGGTCTGTTGGACTGAAATAATTTGAAATGATTAGGTTACTTCTACTATTCCATGATCATTTTAACAATTTACATTTTTACATGAAGATTACTAAAAAAAAAGAAAAAAAGAAAAAGAAGAGAATAAATTCCAGAGTTGTTTCTTAAGCAATGTATGATTGAATTAACTTGAAACCTTGAAACATATACAGAAGTACAGTCAATTCTGCTACAACACAATATATGCATTTGTAAAAATGGATTGCTAATTGTACAATAAAAACTTTATAAGAAAAGATTTAGGGGAGAGTTAGGGTTAGGAGTATAATACTAAAAAATTTCATCAGTCACACATAAAAGACTATAAAAATCTAATAAAACTAGGAGCAGAGTTGTATACATGCTAAGTGTCTAATAAATACATAAGTACTATATAGAATAGCTATAATACTTTACCTTAAAAAGAGCTACCATTTGCCATGCAAATGAGTGTCAGAAAGGCTGTGAATTCTTGTTAAGTGGTGGAGAGAGTGTTACCTGAAATAAGAGGATGGTTATACCTACACATCTGGATGGGTGAGGCTTAGCATGCACCTGTGAATGTAGACACCATGTTGATGCTATATATGTGTGTGTTTGTGTGTGTGTGCTTTGTATGTTCCTATGCGGCTCGCTTTTTTTCTGCATTTGTCTGATGTTTCTTGATGACAAAACAGGCATATGCACATGCAAGATCTGCCTTATGTTGTTTAAAATTTAATAAGTGATTATTATATATTGTCTTCTAATACATAAATAATGCAACAAATGTGTGTCTTTAAACAAATGCTTTGAGGTGCGTATGCACTTTCTGTCACCTGCATGTTCTTCCAGAGGTAGAATGGTACTGATCTATTCACCAAATGACCAATAACTGCCAAGACACCATATCTGTGATTTTTATGTTACTCTTCTTCAGTGAGGATCTGGCTCTGTTTTGCATTTGTCAAATACCTCAAAATATTTTTCAACATTTGTGTTTGAGAAAAACTCAAAATACACTTTGCCAGTTGATTTTTTAACACACTTAATGAAGAATAATCCTTATGTTTCTAATTAATTTTTTTGCAATTAGCTGAAATACTGCTCTGTAAGAATTTGTTAAATAAACAAGCATAATTCTCTGTAAGTGCACTTTAAAAACAAAGAATTCAAACCAATTTTTTTCTGAGAGACTTTACTACCATGAAGTTTACCTTCAAAGAAAAAGACACATTTTAAATTTGTTTTAAATGACATATGTCTAGATTTCATGAAGTCATGAAATTATAGGACATTTGTCCTATAAAATTAAATGTGTACAAGACAAAATATAGGAAAATAATGTTGGCAATATTACGTTGATTAATTGGTTGATTGATTGATCCATCCTGCCTTCCATTCTTTCCTTTTTTATTCCATTAGCTCACCATCCCATTCTTTCAACAAACCTTTATCAAAGGCTTGTTATGTATCAAATTCATTGCTAGGGCCCCATAAAGTGTGTGCCACCAAATGGAAAATATAATAGATAAGTAAATTATTAGAAAAAACTTAGATGATCAATTGTCTTAGACCATTTTGTGTTGCTATTACAGAATGCCTGAGACTGAGCAATTTATAAGGGACACAAATTTATTGGCTCACAGTTCTAAAGGCTAGGAAACTGAATATCGATGTTCTGGCATTATTGAGAGCTCTCTTGTTGCATCATCACATGGCAGAAGGCAAGAGAATGAGAGAGAGAACCCAATCCTGAAAGCTCTTTTGTTAAGGCAGCAAATCTAATCCAATGATTGTGGAACGCTCATGGGCTAATCATCTCTGAAACGCCTCACCTCTTAATATTGTTACCATGACATTAAATCTTATCATGAATTTTAGGAATGACAAAAATTTCAATCATGGCAACAATATAGTACGAGTGAAGAGCAGTTCCTCTCCATGAGATTGGATGGTCAGGACATCAGTGTCAACCTGGATGGGGTATATCTACCTGGTCAATACAAGCATCTTTGCTCATGGCCCCACCCTGTCCCACATTTAGACATCATGGAAAAAGCCTTAGAAAGAATACTTGCCATATTTAGGAAAAGTAGGAAGGATAGCTGTTGAAGTGAATATCAGATTCATGATATACAAGATCTATGACTACTAACTATTGCTTCAGGGAATAAATACAAGTTCTTAAAATAAGTAAATTGTTTTCTAAAGACTTTCACACAACTGGGAGTAAGACATTTTAAATTATCCTACTCCTCGAGACACAATTATTATGGGAGCCACTGAAGATGGGAGAGTAGTCAAACCATTTTTTCCCGTTTAGTCATCTCCCTTCTTATAGAATAATCTCAATAGCAATAATCTGAGACTTCGATCAAGTGGTTTACTGAAAAAATGCAGATAGTTGGGTTTTTGAGTCAGAGAAATTTGGGTGAGAATTCTGGCTGCACTATTTTCTAACATTGAGACCTTGGACAATCTACTTGACATCTTTGACCTTAATTTTCTCCATCTGTGAAAGAAAGCTGGACCTGTCTTTCAGGGCTGCTGTGAGGAGCAGATGCAATAACACATGGAAACAGGAAGTACCTGACCTTGTTCAGAGCAGGTGGTTAATAAATGATGGTAGTTAATTTCTCAACCTTTCTTCTCATGGAATATTTCTTACTAATAGAATCTGGTTTCTCTCCCTCTCTCCTCGTATCTTTTAGACAACTGTGATGACCCACTAGCATCCCTGCTCTCTCCAATGGCTTTTTCCAGTTCCTCAGACCTCACTGGCATTCACAGCCCAGCTCAACTCAACTGGAGAGTTGGTAAGTAGGATGACTGAAATCCTAAGGCCACGCACTAAATAACTACACGATAGGTAGATGGAAGAAAGTGAGTACTCACAAATACTGAAATCATGTCCAATAGCAGTCTTCAGGAAAAGGTTTAGGAGGACAGAGATGAAAATCTAATGTAAGCCTACCTCCACAGCATAATTACTCATTCAAAGTATGCTGACTGTGTTCACTCAAACCACAGTATCTTTTTTTGATAATGACAAGAGGCCTTTATAAAAATTACTTTATAAGAAGCATTTTCTATATTTAATATTTTATATACCTTGTTCAGAGCAAGATATTTCCATATCTAACATAAATAGATATCAAAACATATTTTATAATAAAATATTTATGTTTATGAAATTATTCTTTCAATAACAAATTTCACTTGAAAATTAATATGTCTGATTTTTAAAATACAAAAAAATTTAATTAAAAGTATGAAAATATAAATGAACTGTTATTCTACTAGCTAGAAATAACTGTGAATAAGTGTATAGTGTGTATCTTTAAAATCTGTGTTAAGTAGGAGCACACCCTTAACTAATCTCTCACATGAAATGCTGTTAACAAATATGGTGTTGGATATCTAGACAGATACGTTTTAATCAGATTTGGATGTTGACTTTTATAATGCATAGATACATAGGTAGATAAATACTGAAAAAGATTTGAATTATTTTAATTTATAAGAACTTTTTAGATATCTGATAATATTTTAATATCTACTAAATATTATAAACTTTCTAGATCAATAAAAATACATGTGCAGTTGAAAGAAATCTACTGATTTGTTAGAGTTTATATTATTTACTTTTGACTATATTTTCTATTGATACCTTAAGTAGGTTACATTAGTAAGTTTTTGCAACATTGAATCATCTTTGCATTCTGGAATAAGTCTAATTAGTTGTTGTGAGTTTTTTTTCACACCCTAAAAAATTTAATTTGTTAGCACTTTAATTTATAATTTTAATCTCCATTGTTAGTGAGATTGATCTATAGTTTTTGTTTGTATGTTTGTTGGTTGGTTGTATTGGACCTCATTTCACCAGTTTTCTATTAAATTGGGATTCGTAATTTAAAATTTAGCAAGTGCCACTATTTTGTTGAGAAAGCTACTTAAGAATAATATTCTGGGCTGGGCCCGGTGGCTCACGCCTGTAATCCCAGCACTTTGGGAGGCCGAGGCCAGTGGATCACGAGGTCAAGAGATCGAGACCATCCTGGTCAACATGGTGAAACTCCGTCTCTACTAAAAATACAAAAAAAAAAAAAAAAAAAAAAAAAATACTGGGCATGGTGGTGCGTGCCTGTAATCCCAGCTACTCAGGAGGCTGAGGCAGGAGAATTGCCTGAACCCAGGAGGCGGATGTTGCAGTGAGCCAAGATTGCGCCATTGCACTCCAGCCTGGGCAATAAGAGCGAAACTCCGTCTCAAAATAATAATAATAATAATAATAATAATAATAATAATCTAAAGCATAAAAATGAACAATCAAAGATTCAACGGAAAAATTTCAATTAAACTTTTGTACGAATGGCCTTTTCTGAATATTCTGTACCAAAAATGTGATTAAGCATTTTAGTTTTATTATGACATTTAGTCCTAATAAAGCTATTATGAGCATTATTTATCTTTCACCTTCAGGTCAGGTTCCTGAGGCTCAGAGAAGTTGCATCAGTTTCCCGAGACAGCAAAGTTAGAAAGGGGAAATGCTTGAATTCAAGCCTAAGTTGTCTGAATTCAAAGTCCATGTTTATATTTATCCCGTTAACAAATCACTTCACTAGTACAGACTGAAAAGGGAAGTAGTGGCAAAGAAAAGAAACTGAAAAACTAATCAATCAACCACAGTTCAAATGCTGGCTATTCCACTGCAGAACCCTCTGACTGTATGAAAGTCACTTATGTCTTCTGACTTCAGATTTTTATCTGCAAAATGGCCCAGGAATGTCTGCCTTGTAACATTATGTGCAGATGAAGACCAGACTTGCATATCCAAAATATCTTTCTCACAGCAGGGTAGAGAACTAAACTGGATCAGGAAGCCCACTTTCCATTTCAGGAAGAAACACAAGTCGGCAGAATTTAACACAGTTTCCAACAGGGCTTCCAGAGAAAGGATTTGTCTCAATCCCACCCAGATTGTGTGGCAGCAGAAAGCCATTACTGTCTAATAGCTCCTGGACAGTTTCTGGGAGAAGTTGTGGATCTGATCACAGTCAAGCTCTCTTTCTGACAGACAGATATTGATACTGAGTACAAGTGTCTCTGCTCCAACTTATTATAATGGTTCTGCTCAATGGGGAATCTGAGGGCCTGAACCCAAGGCTAGCACGAATGTACAGAGAGGTACACTTTTCCATTTCTCAACAAAAGTCTAAATCAGGAAGGCCAAGCAGAAGATACAGTGTTACAGTTGGGATGCACTGGCCTAGAACTCATCCTCTAGTGCATAATCCAAGATGCCCAAGGGGACAGCCTCTCCTTTACTCACAGAGGCCCAACCACTGCCCTCAGCAGGAGTTAAACGCTGGCTCACGGAGGTATGAGATCAATGGTTCTCATCCCAGGGCTGTGCCTTTGAATCACCTGGAGAGCTTTACAGGGAGCACTGCCTGAGCCCATTTTTCCTATATTCTGATTTAATTGTCTTGGATGGGACCCAAGAGAAGGTATTGATAAAGTAAATAAACAAAAGCTTTCCAGGTGATTCTAAAATGAAAAAAGAGTTGCAAAGTTCTACATTGGAGGAATTCATGAGTAAAAAAATCATTCAATTAATAACTATTGAGTATCTAGTGTAAGTGAGGCATTGATTTAGATCCTTAACACATAGTTGGCAGCAATAGGTGCAAACAGTATTCATGAAGAGTTGACATGGAAAATACCATTACCATACAATTACAAACTGTGATACTGATCAACAGCTAACATTTGTCATTAATAAGAATAATAGCAATATAATTATTCTGTTAACTATGTCTAGATATATGTGTATACTATAATAAACACATTATGTGATATATATGTGTATACAATATATAGATTAAAATGTGTAATACACAAATACATAGTTGAATATATATAGTCAGAGTCTCTCATATACAAAGAGGTGGATATATACAGGGTTGGTTATATAAATATATTCATATGTAACAGGATTAATATATTTGTGTATATAGGTGGATATAGTAACATACATGCATATGCTGTGATATACAAATGTATGTGTATGTGGTATACAAACATATTAAGGTAAAACTTGAAAGTCATTTATTAAAAACAGATTTTGTTTCATGAGTGGATAGATAAACATAAAATATAGAAAGGTAAGACGAAAACTTATAACTTTTATTTATGTTGGAAATATCAGTATAAAGTACTGATTTATTTTCTTCCTTTTAAGATCAAACGTATGTCCTGTCTGTCCATGGACATGGCTTAGAAGCAATTATAACACTGTCTCAACGAACACTCCTTTTTAATGTGTCTTCCTTTAAAGCTTCTCTGTTGTTTTACAAAGACAGAAAATATATCCAAAAGAGCAAATTGCACTACATGAAAATATCCAAAAGAGTAAATTCTACCACATGGTTTGAAATCTTGGATGCTGTCAGATATAGGTGCAGATATAAAGGAGCCTCTCTCTGGATGGTGAGATTGTGTGCCTAAGAATAACACCCCCCTCCCCATTATAAGCTGAGCCTGGCAACACACAACTAAAAATTATAACACCACTATATTGAGCACTTCCCATGAGCCCTCGCTGTTCCTAGCCCGTAAGGTACACCAATACGATACTTACAACTACCCTTGCGTAGATATCATTGTGATCTCTGATTCATAGGTGATATGGAGAGGAAAGCAATGGCCATGCCAGGCTTTCACGCAAGAGATCTGAATCCCGTGGCCATGCTCTTGGCCACAGCACAACAACACCGTCCTGCCCAGAAAGCCAGAATAACTTCAGTGTTTTAGACAGGGAAAGCTGTGTGTCATTTTTATTAGTTCACTAACTTCCATCCCTCCTATGTGACTGAGGCATAATTGGCAAAGAAACTGTACACATTTACTGTGTTCAAAGTGGTGATTTGATATATGTATGCATTTCAAAATGATTAACACAATCAGGTTAGTTAACACATCACCCACCTCATGTAGTTATCCTTTGAGAACACAAGATCTACTCTTAACAAGAGTGAAGCATACAATTGAGTATTATTAGCTACTGTCACCACACTGTACAATTATTCTCAGAGAATGTACTTATTTTACAAGTGCAAGTTTGTACGTTGGCCAACATCTCCTCATTTTCCTCACACCTCAGTGCCTGTCAACCACTGTTCTACTCCCTGCTTCTCTGAGTTTGTTTTTCAGATTCCTCACAGAAGTGAGATAATGCAGCATTTGTCTTTCTGTGCCTGGATCACTTCACTTAGTACAATGCCCACTAGGCTTATATCTGTGATGTTGGAAGTGGCAGGATTTCTTTTTTTATGGCTGAATAATATTCTACTGTATATATGCCATAATTTTTATCCCTTTATTAATCAAGAAACACCTAGGTCACTTTCATATTTTGGCTGCTGTGACTAACGCTGCAATGAACACTGGATTGCAGACATCTCTTTCAGATACTGATTTTCTTTCCTTCAGTTATATACTAAGTAGTGGTATTGCTGAATTTTAGGTAGTTTCATTTTACTTTTTTAGAAACCTCCAAACTGTTTTTGGTAATAACTATATTAATTTACATTCCCAGCAACAATGTAAAAGTGTTCTGTTTTCTCCACCTCCTCACCAAAACTTATCTCCTTCTTCTCCGTAATATCCATCTTGACGGATGTGAGGTGACATCTCATTGTGCTTTTGATTTCTACTTTCCTGATGATTAGCCGTGTTGAGCATCTTTCTGTGTGCCTGATGGCCATTTGTGTGTCTTCTTTGGAAAAATGTCATTTCAGTCTTTTGCCCGTTTTTACATTGGGTTATTTGGGGGTTTTTGCTACTGAGTTGTATGTGTTCTTTAAATGCTTGGATACTAAACCCTTGTAAGATATTTGGTTTGTGAATATTTTCTTCAATTTTATAGATTGCCTTTTAATTTTTTTTAATCCTTTTTCTTTTTTGTACAGAAGGTTTTTAGTTTGATATAGTCCCACTTGCTCATTTTTGTCTTTGTTGTCTGTGCTTTAGATATCTTAGCTCATTTCAGTTTCTTATGTAAGAGTATCTAAAACTGGGTAATTTATGAAGAAAAGAAATTTGTTTCTTATAGTGATAGAGGCTGAGAAGTCCAAGGTCAAGGGGGCCACATTTAGTCAGTGTCCTCTTCCTTATGGGGACTCTGCAGAGTCACGAGACAGCCCAGGGTATCACATAACAAGGTGGCTGAGTGCTCTAACATGCTAGCTCAGGTCCCTCTTCTTCATCTTACAAAGCCATCAGCCTTACTCCCATGACAACCTATTAATCCATTAAATCATTGATCCATTAATTGGTGAATAGATTAATCTTTTTATGAGGTCCAAATACTCATGAGCTAATCAATCAACTCTTAAGAGCCCCACCTCTCAATACTGCCACATTGGGGTTTAAGTTTCAACATGAGTTTCAAAGGGGACAAACCTTCAAGCTATAGCAGCGTCAGATCCAAAAAAGAATTACTTACTTTAGAAAGCAATGATCAATCACTAAGTGTGCTAGGTATTTCTCCACTCTTCCTTGTTTGATACATTGGGCCGTGTATTGTCGTATTCTGCCTCAACGCTTCAACTGCCAGCATGTTCTTTTCCCTAACAGGTTGGCTAATAGATAAAGTCACAGCAGCCTACTTTCTTTAGCCTCATCTATTCTCTCTTCCAAAAGAGTACAGTGAATCTGCCTCCTTCAGCTCTACTACTCAACACGAAATCCCTGCCCCTTCTCAATATTCAAATGCCAGATTTTTACATACACACTGCCTCCCTCATACACTCACAAATACAAACATGTATTCAGAATTGCATTTAAACTCTCAAAGAGTAGGTACTGGGACATATATGCACTATTTTAATCCTCAGGGAATAGTTTAAAATAGGTGAGCAATAAATACTTGTCAAAGTATAATCTTCAACAAGTTAAAAACATAGCCCTCATACTAATATAAACTCACAGTTCCCATACAAATATAAACTCATAGCTCTCATACAAATATAAAGTCAGTACATTGTGTGTGTGTGTGTGTGTGTGTGTGTGTGTGTGTGTGTGTGTCTAACTCATTAAGGCTGGAACCAGTAACATGGTAAAGCTAATTCAAAGAATATTTTTGGGAACTGTGTATTCAGAGACACTTGGTGAGGGTGGGGGAAGGTGGAAGAAAATAATATTGGAGTAAAATTGCTACGTAGATACAAAACTAGTTAATGTATGTATTAGTCAAGATTCTCTAGAGGAAAAGAACCAATGGGAGACATATATGTATATAAAAATATTTATTATGAAAATGGGCTTGCATGATTATTATGGAGGCCCAGAAGTCTTATGACATGCTGTTTGTAAGTGGGAGAAGAGGGAATCTGGTGATGCAATTCAGTCTGAGTCCAAAGATCTGAGAAATGGGGTGGTGTGACCCTCACTCCGAGGCCCAAGGCCTGAGAAATTAGGGACCACTGAAATCAGTCCCAGAGCTTAAGGACCCGAGAACCTGGATGTCCAGGAGCAAAAGAAGATGAATATTCCAGCCCCAGGAAAGAGAAAGATAATTCACCTTTCCTCTGCCTTTTTGTTCTCTCTGATCCCTCAACGGATTGGATGGTGCCTGCTCACATTGTTGAAGGTGAATCTTTCCACTGATTCAAATGTCAGTGTTGTGCACAAACACCTTCACAGATATATCCAAATATAACACTGTATCAGCTGTCTGGATATTCCTTAACCTAGTCAACTTGACACCTAATACTAACCATCGCAATGTCTTACAGGGTTATAAAACTTGGGGATTATATCTTCTTTATTGGACACACATTTATGAGTTAGCTTGTGACAACTTCACGGTATCTAAGCTCTAACCAACCAGGAACTAGCCAACAAAATGGCAGGTTCATTTTTCTAGAGAATTAAATAATCATTAAATGGATTTGTTTAAAATTGCTCCAGGACGATGTTGAAAGGTCATACTATATTTTCTTATGATTTCCAAGTTTTAGATAGTTTTTTCTTAACATTCATTTATTCACTGGTTCATTTATCACAGTGATTAGTGAATTTCTTCTGCCCAACACTGTTCAGCCTTCCAACACTCTTGTCAAGGAACATCCTGGTGTCCGACTGGGTATCCCACTCAAGATGAAATTTAAATTATAAAACCCATGACTTTCACAGTATAAAATCCCCCTCAAAAAGACAGCGTATACTCAATAATATCCTCGTACCTCATCACTGCTGAATTATTTCACACTGATGAACTCCCCTGCAAGGTTTTGGGCACCACTGAAAATTGCTGAGTCCCTTGATAATTATATGAAACTTTGGCAAACATTAAACATAAATGACTAGGGAAACTTTACTCTCACGTGTGCTCAGATCTGAGGTAGACACATGTCTGCCCTATACTCTGTAAGGAAGTGTGCACAGCTGATCAGTTTCCCATGGCAGGAGAAGAGATCAACTCAAACATTGAAAGAAAGACTAAAGAAAAAATGTGCTGGGTAAATGTTATCCGATGAACTCCCTCAATCCTAAGTAAACCAAGTTTAATGAGTTCCATCAATGAAAAACTAATTTTTCTGAGAGAAAGCACACCTTTGGAAACAGCCGTTGGCCTGTAGGTATTGCTGTGCCAGTAAAGGTCTGGGCAATTCAACACTGGAGGAGGGGATTAATAGTTAAAACCCAACCGTAATAGTCTCCATTCTGCGATTTCATCGATAGAAGGGATTTGCCAAATAGAATTTTTGTTCTCTCACTTCTACACACGCTACAGCCTTCATCTCATCACACACAAAACAAATGAAAAGCAAGAAAGGGAACTAATAACTTTTAGAAAAAAAACCACCACAAAATACATTAAGCTGGAGGTCAGATCACCATTAACTTAGGTTGCCAAGTCAATCTATATAATTGTGGCTTAGGACGGATCAGTCTTTGTCAAATGTGATTTGTTTTGTGGCAGGAAAGCTTTTGATCTGGGCATTAGAGTCAGCTGGGCTTCGGAGAAGCACTTACTGTCAGCAGGAAGTACAAGGACTGGTGGTATAGCACGAAGCCACGGAGTTGTGGGTTAGGCCTTCTTGAAAATGAGGGGAAGGATTTAAGTTACTTTAGATGATTAAAAGGAAAATAGAAATAGACGTCTTTGGCCCCATGAGAGGAGAGGTTTGTATTTTTCTATCTCATGGTGGTTGTTTTCCAAATAGAGTTTGCAAACAATTATGTTTATCATTTGTTCCTTGAAATTTTAATCCATCTTCCTCATTCAATATATTTTTTGAGATGCTTGCCTGTGTAAGTTGAGATTGTGTGTTTCTAGCATAACAATTTTGTTGCCATGGAGAATATGATTTCTTCTGTCAAGACATTTTCAGCTTCCTGGGCTCATGGATGGATAAAAAGATTTTAAATCCTTACCTCTCCCTTTGGAACAGATTCCATGCACACTTACCACCCCCCACACCACCCCCTTGGGCAGCACTGGTTACAAAATGCTAAGGACCCTAAAGGTCTTCTGAAGTTGGTTTTCATCGTGATGTTATCAGGCCATCCATGAGGAGATGAGGGTTGGAAGCAAGCAGAAATCAGGGTTCATTAGTACAATTAGCATATCAGCTGTCTAGGGACTTGTTCCAGATTTCAAGGTGAAAATCCTGGGAATAGAATTTCACAAGCAACACTACAACGTCCGCTCTCTGGAGACAGCACTAGTCTTCTATCCGGATTTGTTAAGCCCCACAGCATATAGATCTAATCTAATCTGTTTTACTATATATATATATAGTGTGTGTGTATGTGTGTGTGTCTGTCTGTCTGTCTGTGTGTGTGTATATTTATATTTATCTGAGACAGCGTCTTGCTCTGTCACCCAGGTGGGGTGAAATGGCATGATCTAGGCTCACTGCAACCTCCACCTCCTGGGTTCAATCAATTCTCCTGTCTCAGACTCCTGAATAGCTGGGACTACAGGGGCATGCCACCACGCCTGGCTAATTTTTAAATTTTTAGTAGAGACAACGTTTCACCGTATTGGTCCGGCTGGTCTAGAACTCTTGACCTTAGGTGAACCACCAGCTCTGGCCTCCCAAAGTGCTGGGATTACAAATAAGAGCCACTGTGCCCGGCCTCTAATCTGTTTTAAAAGACAGTAAGCTATGCAGAAATTCATCACTGGATACCCCCTCTCCCTGTGAAACACCCTTTTCTCTTTTCAGCACCTTTCCTGTCCTGTGTGCTGTTCCAGCTGCCCCAGGCATGGTAGGCATCCAGGTCTATGCTTTCCTCTGGTGCATCACACTCTCACTCCCCACTTGAATTGTGTATGGTGGGTAGAACCTGGGACATCCACCAGAAGCTTGTTACAAATGCAGAATCTTGACTTCCACCCAGAACTCCCGGATCAGAACCCATTCTTTTACAGCTCAAGCATCTGCAAATTGAAATTTGAGATGTAGTAATCTAGAGTATCACTAAACCTTTGTTCTTTCAGTTCTCACCTCTATGATTTATTTCTGCATCTTAGGGGTAAGAGAGAGTAGAAAGAAATCAAAATTGGCTGAGTTATTATAAAGAAGGAACTGGGTCAAAAGCTTTGGTTCTTCATTCCTGTCATCACTTTAGTACTCTGGTATTCTTCTCATTTTTTAAGATGGGGAAACAGAGTCAGAGAGGTTAAGTCAGTGGCCCAAAACTACACAGCTAATTTTGGTCATGCTTGAATTTGAATCTAGGTTTGTCTACACCCATTAATTCATGTTGATGTGAGATCTTAGTACGAATAAAGGTGCTCTTGACATAATTAGCTTTCAGGTAATTTTGGCATTCCCTTAGGGTTCTCAGCATTTTAACTACATAGAATAGATTTTTTTTTTAGACATAAAGGAAGAAAGAGAAATCTGTATATCTTGCCTCTTGCCCCTAAAATCAAACTGTGGCCTAATATGCCTGAGGGAAAAACTAACCTTGACCTGGATAGTTAAACAGTGCCCCAGACCTCTTCTTTTACTAGGACAGCTATAGATCATTGAAAGATACAGAACAGAAACCTTCTGCTATTTAATAGGAGCCTTGGGACCCTGTCTCAGATGGAGACAAATCCAATGTGATAGCCTTCTATTCAGCTGGCTAATTGCAGAACCAAATGACAAGGAGGAGAAGAAAAGGGATTGTAGAAAACTTTTTACTTGCTGATACTTGAAAGATTTAAACATCACCATTTGGCACAAAAAGAGTGCCAAGAAAGAAGAGAAATCTGTGTACTTCATCCTTCATTTACTATTATTATTATTATTTTCTGATTGCGAGTCACTTCCTTTGAAGGGCCAGGTTAAGATGACTTCTAAGTAGCACTCCATGAAATGCAGTGAACTCCCACTTCGGTGTTTCTTAACACTTCTCAAAGAGACAACAGCTTCTTTAATTCATTAGTTCATTGAATTTAACTTAAAACATTGGAACAAAAATATAATAATAGAGTTAAGAGCATGGTTATTAGTGACTTATATTTGCCCAGTAATTGGCAGTTTACAATGGCAATTTACAATGTTTTCAGTGTGTGTCACATTTAGGAGGAAATAAGATGCGTTCAAACAGAATATTGTATGGTACGTGTTTTTCCTTTGTCTAACCAGGAATAGTTAGAAGGAGTTTCCTGGATATGTTTACCTCTCTAGAAGTCTTTCACTTAAACATCATGGAAATGTCCTTAAAAAGATGAGTTCAGGCTTACTGGACTCTCCATGTGAAGTGAAAATGGTAACATAACAAATACCAATGAACCAGAAAATTGGAGTTGATATAATCTTTTAGTTCATCTTTCTCCAGATTTGCAACTTGCAGAATCATTTTACGGTGATCTCCTCCTCATTTCTCCTGAGTATCTCACTCTGCTTATTTCAGTCATATTCATTGATGCAATTGGTTGATCATGTCTAGACTTTAATTTTCTCTCTTTTGTTCTTTTTTTTTTTTTTTTTTTTTTGATACGGAGTCTCCCTCTGTCACGAGGCTGGAGTGCAGTGGCTCGATCTGAGCTCACTGCAACCTGTGCCTCCTGGGTTCAAGTGATTCTCCTACCTCAGCCTCCTGAGTAGCTGGGACTACAGGTGCATGCCACAACGATCAGCTTATCTATGTATTTTTAGTAGAGATAAGGTTTCACCATGTTAGCCACATGGCCTCTATCTGTTGACCTTGTGATCCGCCCACATTAGCCTCCCAAAGGGCTGGGATTATAGGAGTGAGTCATGGAGCTCGGCCTGGACTAATTCTCTAACCAACAAATATGTTTCGTTAAAAATTCTGATTTTATCAAAGAATGTTTATCATTTGTTTTGCTAAGGACTGGCTTCTAGTGAATCTTTTCTACAAAGATATCCACAGCATTCAGAAAGCATTCTGGGGTATCTTTATTAGTGTACTTCTGTGTGTAAATAACAGAAAATCCAATTCACACTGGTTGAAAAATATTCAGTTATTCAGATTAGTCACATAAAGATTCAAAGGCATTCATATTTCTATTTCTGGAACAGGGTGGTTATAAGGATCTGTACCCTGTAATAGATTATTAAGCTAAATATTAATTTTGTGAGACTTTCTGTATGTGTGTTTTTTTTATGTTACAATAGGATTAAAGCTAAAAATTAATTATTAAAACAAAAGAAAAAAATCTCAAAAAGGGCAGTCTCCAGGACTCGCAGATTTAATTCAACAGTGCCATCCTCAGTGGCAGCATACGCTTCCCCAATATCTCAGCCAGACTCACAACATTCTGGGAATCAATGAGACCACGACCTCCTGTGGCTTGTTTTTTAAGCTATCAGAGTGTGAGCCCTGGAACAGTAGCATAATGAACATCTCTTAGGAACTTGATAGAAATGTAGATTATCTAGACTCACACCAACCTACTAAATTAGAAACTCTGGCAGTAGAAATCTATGTTTTCCCAAGTTTCTTAAGTTAGTCTGAGGCTCACAAAAGTTTGGGAACCACTTCTTACAGCACTGAAACTCTTCAAGGACCCAAGACCCAGGATCACCCTTTCCTATTTCATCAGCAGCTATAATTTGGTCATCTGTCCAGTCCTGAAACAATCATAGTTAAAGAGAATGGATTTACCATCACTGAATTTAGATTAATCATCCGATATGAAGTAAGAGAATAATCAACCATGTCTGTAAATACTTATTCTATCCCTTTCTCTCTCTCCTTCTCTCTCTTCTCTCTCCTTTCTTTCTTTTTTCTTTTTCTCCTTCTCTTTCAGAGTAATACAATTCAACTCACTCATATTTAATCATTTTGTGTCCATAGTTGTGATGCCTGTGAGTGGACATTTTTTTTATCTTATCCTTTGTATGGTGACACTGACCATACCTTTTGTATAGAAGTAGAGAAATTACTTGTCTAAAGTCAGTCACAAGGTAGAAAGTGACCTTTTAAACTCAAAACACCAGAATTCAACCAGATGCTCTCTTTCAAAAGAAAATTCCTCCAAGAATTTAAGTTAAATGTCATATGCTCAACTGTGCATAGTATGTTGCTCATGACAAAAATAGCAATAATAGTATAATAAGTGGTAATGTCAGCAATACGAGATCTGCAGTTTCCAATGACTTTCAATTCCAGTTCTCCCTTTTTCCTCTGATTATCTTGGGAAGGTAACTTTTCTCTACATGCCTAAAAACAGCAACACTGTTTTACCTTGCTGCTAAATTTTTTACACTGTTTTACTCATATCTAGAATTATATATATATATATATATATATATATATATATATATATGAAATCAGGAACACATAATCCACTGGAATCCACTAACAATCTCTTAGGCCTGAGCAGCAGATGGGTAGAGTTAGAGTGTATTGATTTGCCAAGTTAACATGGAACTGAACTTCTACTCATTTTATAAATTTTACAGCAGCAGTAGCCAATAGAAAATTCTTCTAGGATGGAAATGTGTAAAACTGTGCTATGCAAAGTAACCACTAGCAACACATGGCTACTGAGCATTTAAATGTGGCTACTGTGACTAAGGCAATATTTTTTTTTAATTAAATTTAAATCTAAGTATCACTGCCATATTGAACGATTAGTTTTAAAACCATTAAGTTTTATATACATGACCCTCCCATCTAAGTTTTTTAAAACGCCTGGGTGTTTTTATGCGCATGTGAATCAGCCCTTGGTCTGTATGGTCATGAATCTGGAATATCCATATTGGGACTGAACTCCAAATCTTCCCAGCCCAGACTGACCTCTGGCCGAGCCCTCTCACTTCTTTTATAACTTCAGAACTATGAAACAGGCAGACAGACCTCCTTTCTGACTCCACCAGGAAATGGATTGTTCCATTTTTCCAAAGGGAAGATATTTATTGGAGGATATCAGCAAAACTGTCTGAGTTATGAGCATCTTTCAAAACAAGAACACAGCTTTCTCACTACAGACACTGGCAGAGACACCAGCATGAAGCCAGGTGCACACACTGTCTCAGAGGCTGTTGGTACCTATATCCCCCAGACTTTACCATTTCAGCCAAAAGCCAGCATCTTGGAAGCTGAAAGAGAGGGGACTTCTTGTTGAAGTGATTATTGGGGCAATGCTCTCTGGAGATAGGGCATGAGGGAAGTAGGATAAGGCAGAGGGGAAAGCTAGCAAGGGTCTAGTCTCCGCTGAATTCACAGTTCCTTCAGATGCCACAAAGAAGTTCTAAACCTCAGACTATGCTAAAAATTCTGTCATGCCTTGAAACACTGGGACCGATCTTTTGAACTTTCTATCAGTCTGATACTGGCTGAGTTGGAGACAGGGGAAGTGACAGCTCCTAGGCAAGAAGCCTTCTCTTTGGCCAAGGACAAATCTCTGGAAAAGGGGATAGGTGTAGTTGTGGTCCAGCACTCACAGCTAGGGGATGAGTTCACCTGCTAGAGAGGATCTGGATAGAGACGTAAAAACATCCTCAACAGGACCCTTTTCAATCCTAATAACACATCTTCTCCTCTCAGTGTTTCTCTCTGTGCTTTAGATGCCATCCTGCTCTCCAGAAGCACTCAATTGATACTTGACCATGTTGGCACAGAAAAACCCCAACTCCCTCCCACTCAAATGAGAAAACCCTAAGATGCTTCTTATCCCAATGGGATGAAGCTCACTTACAGGCACGGTAGCCTGATGATGCCCCATCAGTTGGCTTTCCTTTGTGCTCTCATATTCCTAAGATCACTTCCCAAATGAACTACTTGCATTCAAATCCTTGTTTCATAACTGTCTTCTGGGAAACCCAAACTAAGTCATACACAGAACCACTCTCCCTAGACATTAATCTTTAGGCATCCATCAACTATGATAACCACGTGTGATTCTTATTCAAACTCACCCCTCTGCTACATGAACCTCATCTTAAAACCTCCTTCGTTGTTTTCTGCAGACTGGTCTCAATCAGGGTCACTCCAGGTTTTTTTTTTTTTTTACAGGTTTTTATCTTTTCTGCATTCCACATGGTGTTTTGGCAAGTTTCAACTTTATTTATTTTGTGATGAAGTCTCACTCTGTTTGCCCGGCTGAAATCTCTGCTTCCCAGGTTGAAGCGATTCTCCTGCCTCAGCCTCCTGAGTAGCTAGGATTACAGGCATGCTCCACCAGGTCTTCCTAATTTTTGCATTTTTAGTAGAGATGGGATTTCACCATCTTGGCCACGCTGGTTTTGAACTCCTGACTTCAGGTGATCTGCCAACATTGGCCTCCCAAAGTACTGGGATTGCAGACGTGAGTTCCCACTTTATTTTTACCTGGTTAATTGCTTAGTCCCTAAATTAATGTGGAAATGGAAGTTCAGGAGGCCTGGCCTGGACCAGGCTGCAACAGCTAGGCCCTCCTGAACCTGCCCAGGGCAGAAAGATTGTGCCACAATTCTTGCCAACAGCTTCCCTCTTCAAAGATCCTTGCCTAGCCACAAGTCTTATTACACATGGGAGATCCTGTTTTACAGGGAGGAGCAGGAAGCCCTTCTGAGCCCTACAAGCATGTCTGTGAATGCTGTTATTGCTGTTACACATACTGCATAATGTTCAATATTTATGGCAGAGCCTCTTTCTGTTATTCATTATCATTAGCAGATAGCTGTGTCCCTAAAAAAATCTAGAACTTTTGCTTACAGAGGCTCCAACTGTTTAATAATGAAAGATGCGGCTAGTGATTCAAGCTAGCCTCACAGTAAATTGTGGGAATATGACTTTAGTTTTATAGGACATTCTGGAAGACAGAAGTACCTGCCTGGGAAACTTATTTCCTATAGAGTTTATTTTAGGCTTTAAAGAAAATGTCCAGACTGTGTGTTTAAAACAAATTAGGTGTGGCCGGGTACAGTGATTCACTCCTGTAATCCCAGCACTTTGAAAGGCTGAGGCAGGTGGATCACCTGAGGTCAGTAGTTCGAGACCAGCTTAGCCAACATGGTGAAACCCTGTCTCTATTTAAAATATAAAAATTAGCTGGGCGTGGTGGCGGGTGCCCACAATCCTGGCTACTCAGGAGGCTGAGGCAGATGAATCCCTTAAACCCAGGAGGTGGAGGTTGCAGTGAGTCAAAATCGCATCACTGAACTCCAGGCCAGGCCACAAGAGCAAGACTCCATGTTAAAAAACAACAACAAAAGATTAGGTGTGAAAATGCGATGTGTTTGTATGGCACTTTTAGCTCCAATTGATCCTGGACTAAATGTATTCTCTTTTTTTGAAAGACAGTTGTGAACTATCCTTTTGCAGAGACCTGTATATAATCTGTTATGTGCCAATTTCCAATGTATGACATCAATCAATTATTATTCCCCTTTTGGAGTTAGAAGTGGATATAAGTGTAGAAAGTGAGGAATCTCTGCATTTTCTGCTGGTTATTCTGCTTCAGGCTTACAGCCTACCCCAGTGTGTGCAGTCTCGACCTCAGCATTAGCAATGTGCCCTGGTATACAGAACTGAGCACGGAGTGACCGAGAGGCAGGAGATCTGTTTTTTTCTTTCTTAAAACGTTGCTTAGAATTCTCCATACAAGACTATTCTTGCTTGCTTAAGGTGTTGGTTACTATTGAAATTAAAACTGGGTTGGATTGCAGTCTTTAGCCATACACTTGGGTTAGCTGCTTGGCCCATTGAGGGTTTGAAAAAATGAAAAACAATAAATAAATACTATTGCTAATTTCCATGAGAATCAACTGATATACTGGAAACAATGTCAAGGTGAATTATGTTTCTAGTGAGAATTGCTCTTGTGAAGAAGCAGGAGGACAAGGACTGGAGGGATTTGTTGGTGCACTTGAGGGTCACTTGTAGCCCACGGAAGACCTTGGGTGCTGGATCCAGGTTTCCTGGGTCTAGAGCTCCTGCATTACTCTTTCCTAGTTTATGGTCTTGGGAATGCTGCCAGCTAGTCTGTTTGCATGATGGAGCTCATTTGAGAACCTCTCATCTAGTCTCACATGAGGAGGAAAACTGGGTCTTGAACAAGATCTCCTGAATTTTGGTCCAGCATCTGTTTGTTCCATCTTTTTCTCCAAAGTCAAGTAATACAGTCTGTGGAGTATGAGGGTTGGTGTATGCTAGAAATAGCTAAGACATCACCTCCAAATTATTTTGGATCCTGTGTTTGTCAAACACTTCAACAATTCCAGATGCTCTCTAATGTGAGATTATTTTTTCTTTAAATGCAAGTTTTCCCTTTAAATGTAAACTTCCGTTAAATACCCTTTAAATTTAAACAGCAGAGTTTATAGGATCTTTTTGTAGTTAATAGCCTTTGATACATCAGCCAAAATTACAGACAGCACTGCCTTAGTTAACGCCTTCAACTTGCCAAATGCACTTATTTGTGTATACGTTGTACCCCCAATTTACAGAATAATTCCGAAACAGAAAGCTAGGGTGAGTGCTATATGTCTTTACAGCAACTACAAATAGTTTCTTCAGGCTACTCTCATCATTTGTGAAAACACATTTATTGTTGGTGGAAAGAACAAAATGTTTGCCATAGCAACCATTGCAACCCTGGGTGTCTTCCCTATTAGCTGTAATGCGGGGAGCATCTTCAACAGCAGGAAAGAGTCCTCAGCAATTATCACCCAGATAGCATCCCTCCATTTTAAGAGCTTTGGCTGAAGCTCTTGGACTCAGAAAAATTTTAACGTGATGTGTTAATGAATGCTAGCAACAACTATTCCATTTTGGTTAATTTGGGGGAGATTCATAAGCTAAGTTTTTTTACTGTGGGCAAAAGGGGGATGTGATTTTCTTTAGACAAATTTGCAGAAATCATTTCAATGCTAAATTATTCTCTATTTATTTTGTTTTGGTTTGTTTTGGTTTGGCTTAGTTTCGATGAGTCTTTTGTTATTCTGTAATTTGCAAAACATTTTAGTTCCTTGCTTTCATTCATCATGTAAGTTCTTATCATATGCTAATTATAGTAGATGAAGAAAAGACTTTAAAGCATGATGAGGAGGTCTAGTTGTATTGAGGGTAAAAGGTAAATAGTTGAGGTCTAAAATTTTTCATTTTAAAATTAGTGATGGTCACAGAAACATCAAAAGTTCTATATTACACCATCAGCTCCCAAATTGCTGTACACATTCTTTATGCAATAAATCACATATGAGCAATAAGATTCTCAGCTTATAATAGAACATGTTGATAACGTAAGTTATGTCATATGTAAAAATCAGAAAAGTATAAAATCACTATACATTAACCACTGAGACAAAATTACCATGTAAATTAATTTTCTAACATGTTTTAATATTTTTGAGAGAATATCATTTCAACAACTTCTTTATTTTTATTTTTTTACCTAGAAAGAATGCAGCCTCATGAACTGGGCAGCAGAAGACATTCACTAGAAATTGAAAAATAGGTTTAGAATAATTTTGGATTTTTGGAAATGTAAAATCTTCCTCTCTATAAGCCTCTCTGTCAGTTTTGAGAAGCTAGAGAAAGGCAGAGGGCATTCGGAATTGTGAACATGTTGAGGAAGACAGAGTTGAATGATAAATGGTACTCCTGGATCTGGCACCTCAGAATCTCTGCTCAGATACCCACTTCCAGTGATTTTCCTCCTTACTAATTTTCTAAAGTTTAATAAACTTTTTTTCTGTTGAGGAATGATTGCAAATAGCTGGATTTACCCTATGTTTTAATCCTGGATGCCAAATTTTCTAAATTGCTGGATTTCAGTTTCCTCAACTTTATGATGGAGATAATGCTATTTACTTAAAAGGATATTGTATATTTATTCAAATAGGCAAAATTGCAGTGTCAGATAGAGTTCAATGATCAATGACTTAAGCACAATAGGTAGTTAGCTCTCATTGATCTATTAGGTGAATGTGTTCAAGTAGGCAATTGCTTTCCTCCATGTGATGATGCAGGGATCCAGGATCTTTCCATGCTGTGATTCTGCCATCATCTAGATCTTGTTGTCAGCTGCATCCATCAGTGGTGGAAGAAGAAAGCAAGTGGAGAAGGGGGATGCTAGCCTGGAAGTAGCACATCTTATTCCCATTCACATTCTTATTGGAGAGAAGTTTATATGTGGCCATAAATATAAAATTATGGAAAGCTGAAAACTGCCATGAAGCCATGCACCCTCTGCAATTCTATTACCACAGAAGGAAGAGAGAATGGGTATTGGTTAATATCTGTTACATCTGCCACTGTATGCATACAAAACTCTTAATAAAACACATTCCACAGTAAATGCTGAGCACATTCTCTTCCCCTTCTTTCCTGCATTTGAGTCTTCTCAGAAAGGGTGAGGAAAAAAAACAAAAAAAAAATTTTCTCAAACAAAAGCTGCTAAGGACTGGCTGTTTACTGAAGAAAATCAACCACAATTTTTAAGATGTACCTTAAAGTCTTCTGTTATACTGTCCTTAAAGATAGAATAGAATTGTATCTATGCCCTCTATCACTCTGCATTGCAGTCCTGCGTTATGAGACACTCTGCATGGGGAGCAGGGGCTCGGGAAAGCTCTCAGTTACCAAGGAGATGTCCAAATGACTCCTTCCAAGGTGGTGAGAAAGTGTACTGAGACATCGCTAAAATGGTTTTCAATGACATAGGTTGAAAGAAAAAGGTTATTGATTAAGTCTCCTAAACTAAAAATTCAATTACCTCTCCCTACCTGACGTCCTGAGTTGCTTCCATGCTATCCCTACCCATGGCATAAGACAGTCTGGAATAGCTCCCACTCGGGCTGCAGAAGATTTGTGAGATCTGAGATCAGTAGAAGTGAATATTGTCTTTTTTATTCCTATGTAAAATGAAAACAGAAAATTTAGGCTACAAGTCTTCCAACTAAGAGAGAACTAATACTGATCTTCTGGAAACTTCAGATGTGACCAATACAAAACTCTAGGGCCAAAAACAGTTTTTGTATGTGTGTCAGAATGTCCCTGCGTGTCAGGTATACTGAACCCCACGAGGATCCAGGAATGTTAGAGACTCTGTCCTGCCTCTGAGATTTGGTGTATGTCATGCCCTCTTCCCTGACTGATCTCCATCCAACATTCCCCATTTTTTTCCTGGGATATGGCCGCACTTACCTCAGGTTTCAGCTCTACTATTGCTGTCTCTAGAAGACCTCTCTGATCAGCTCCTGAGGCATTCTGTGCTCTGTGCACCTGCTGTTTACCTCTTGTGAGGGTTTCTTTCATATCACATTAAATGTTTTTGTCAGTATCTCTATCTCTCTTCAGCACCCAGCATGCTCCTGGTGCTCAACAAACATCTACTGAATAAATGACTGATATTCTTCAAAGGCATAGTCAGTGTCCTTTCATCTTTGTATCTGTAGTACAATATCTTGTCCATGGTAGGTTCATAATAAATATTCAGAGTAGAGGAGAGAGAAGGCAATGAAAGAACACTAAAACAAGGAAGAGAAGAAAGGAAGAATATAATAATCAGAGAGAGCGCACGTAAGGCTAGTTCCCACATATCTGCAATCAAAGCTGAAGTTGTAAGAAGAGAAATAAATAAAACAAATTTCACTAGGTGTTTGTAAAATAGAAGTCATAATGACTAAGGAAACAGACACAGAAGCATGGATGATACAGCTTTTGAAATAAGTCTTTAATCTATGATAGAGATTTTGATGGAGGAGGAGAATGGAAAGTACCAGGGGGTTAAGTACAGAGGCAGGGAAGAGTAGGGCCCATTTGGGGGTACACTCATCTTAGTTGAACACTGTTTCATTTCTCTTTGATAGTTGAAAATTGTAGCTATGAGAGACATTGCTACAACTCTCTCTCTCTCTTTCTCTCTCTTTCTCTCTCTCTGATCCTGTTCCAGGAACTGGCGGTTGGTCCCCAGCAGATTCCAATGCTCAACAGTGGCTCCAGATGGACCTGGGAAACAGAGTAGAGATTACAGCAGTGGCCACGCAGGGAAGATACGGAAGCTCTGACTGGGTGACGAGTTACAGCCTGATGTTCAGTGACACAGGACGCAACTGGAAACAGTACAAACAAGAAGACAGCATCTGGGTAGGACATCTTTTCCCTTCCAATGAATAAAACTGAGATGTGCTAATGGTAACTAGAGTATGTTTCCATCATTTTCCAATATCCAGACTGTTGGTAGTTTAATAACTGTTGCGTGCCCATTAGAAATAATTAGACAATTGTAAGGCTCATGCCCAGCATGGCTCCAGTTCCTAGGAAAATTAGGATGCCTGCTGCAAATACTTTAGTATGGTCCCGTTTTTGTCATAAACTGGATAATTCAGTGACTGAGCCTCACTTTCTTCATCTATAAAATTATTTTAAAAACAGATAAATGTACCAACAAAGTGTGATTATGAATGTGATTATACTGATTTCCTGTTTGACTTATTTAATAGTTTCTCTATCCCAGGCCTTCACCTATTTTGCAACAACACAACCAGCTCAATAGCATCACTTGATTAATGTTGCCCTATGTGTGAATCATGACTTGGGAATCTTTAAAGTCTGCTCTGACTTTAAAACCTCTAAACAGTCTCTATCCTAGGTTCGCACATAATTAAAAACTGAAACTACAAAACAAATAGAAAATTTAGAATTATTCTGCCATTGGAAACAATCTTCAGCTTCAGAGTGAAGGACAGTTTGGTCCAAGTTACAAAACCGAACTTTCCTCCCCAATCCCAGCCCCAGACTCTTGACCTCACTGTGTGGATGAAAGGCTGTCAGCAAATTATTAATGGAGGAAAAGGTGGAGGCAAAGCAGATAGCAAAAGTCACCTGGAAGTAGCTTCAGAACCTCAGGCACTGAATAAAATAAGTTGTAAGTTTATATTACTTTTAGTTCAGAAAATAAGTCACCATTTTTTAATCCAAACGTGCGTAAAATATGAACATTTGGAAATTAATAGCATATTCTTTCCTTCTCAGCCTCTCTCTGCTTAAATCAATGCCAGTTAGTGTTGTCTGCACATTCACATTCCCATGCTGGCCCCATCTCACTGCCAAAAATGGAACAACTTCTATTTTATATATTCACTGTCATTTGTTAATTCCTACCTATCACATGCGTTTGTAATTGAAAATAGTCATAAACTGAGGATTAAGATTAGTTATGGCAGACTGAATCCTAAGAATATTATTACTGTCATCTTTATTCTGGGTCACTTATAATATTAGGTTCTAATATTTATAAAGGGCATAAGTTTTCTTCATTTTTAAAAAATAGTCTGAGCATTGAGTATACATGGAAACAAAGAGGGGGAAATGGACAGACCCCAATGCCTACTTGAAGGGAGAGACTGAGAGGAGGGTGAGAGCCCAAAATCTACCTATTTGGTACTATGTTCAAAACCTGGGTGATGAAATCATTTGTACACTAAACCCCAGGGACATGAAATTTACCCGTGTAACAAGCCTGCCCATGTACCCCTTGAGACTAAAATAAAAGCAGAAAAAGAAAATAAATGTCTTCTGGGGACTATTTTACTTTTTCTCAATTTTGACATCCCTATAAATTATTACAGGTTTTCATTTTGTTTGACTTTTAGTTTGAGATAAAAAATAAGTGCACCTTCCATTTTGAGGAACAATTTTAAGGTTTTTATGTTGACTTTAGAGAAACATATCGATGTGAGATTTTTTGTTTTCTCTTGTAGTTTTCATCGGGACTGGTTGTTTTTAGATTGAATTGCAGCTTTGAGTTATTGTGCCTAATTTATTTTAATCATGGGTTTTACTCTCTTTAGAACCAAATAACCTGCTTGCAGCTTAGTCCCCAGGTTGGGATGTATTTCAAAGGATGACAGTTTCTCTGAGCTCATGAGCAGTGTACACAAGGTCTCTTTCACTTCCTTGCCCTTGTCAGTTTATCTGTTTTCAAATGATTCCAAGCCCCTTAAAGGCAGGGATTTCTTTACATGTCCATTTAGCCCCTGTGCCCAATATCACTAAACACATGGCAGGAACTAATTTTGGGGTGGTTATTAACAGAACTGCAGAATTACTAGGGGATCCCTGAATTGAAGGGTGGTGGCAGGAGACCTTCCCCATCCCCTATCTTGCATCCCAAACAACCTTGACATGGTAGGGCAGGTACAAGATGCTGGATGGACAGAGGAGGAATGGCTGGGCCCTCCATGAACAGTGAGGAAGGAAATTCCAGCAACAACTTCCCTAGAGATGGCTGCAGTGGCTGCAGGACACTTCGAAGAGAGGCACCTTCAGGAGCAGCCTTTGATTAACCAAATGCAGGGAGAAGGGATTTGAGGAGGGACCATTACAATAACTTCCAACTTAAGGAGTAAAATACATGGCATTAGGCAAAAATACCGTGATAGGTCATGTGCAACAACTAGGCTCTTCCCTGGAAAAATAGGTGTCCCCTTACTTAATACTAGGAAAACTAACAGTTGCTAAGCACCCATTACACACCATATGTAAGCAAATGTAATTCTCTATGTATATTAAAAACTGTCATTCTATAAACAGGTGATTCAATGTTAACATCTCTGTGAACAAGAGGCATGAGGCTCTTGTGAGTTATGGCAGACTGAATCCTAAGAATTCAGTCTTTGAGCCCAATCCAAGTTCACACAACCAGAAACTCGTGGCCACATGTTTCGCAACTAAGATTTATTCCTAAATATATTTGGTTGCAAAATTGAAGCTTCTATTGCTCTTTTAGTACGCTGATTTTTTTTTCACAAAATAGATTTACTTTCCTCACCTCAAATGTTAATTTAGTAAAGCCAACTCTTTAAGAATAATATTAAGCCTTATTATTTAATTCACATGTTGCTAAATATAAAAGTGTGAAGGTACCAATAATACCCATTTGTATTTGAATATGTTGTAAATAGTGCTGAAACTCTGAAACCATCTCGGCTTTCAGGGTGTTTTACAAACACTTCACAGAAATTTGTGAAATTTGCCTTGTGGCTAATATTTATTGGTACTTTCATCAGATTACCCTGTTGGATGAAAGAGATTATCTTGAGAGCTTTTCTTTTTACTTTTTATCTTTAATTTTAAATTAGAAGACTCTAGATTCACCAAAACTAAGCCTGAGAACAAAGAAAAGAGCAATAGTCAAACAAAAGTTCTTTGTGAAACTGTCTAAATTGTTTGGTTTAACTTTTCAGAAAAAGTTAATACCTAAAACATCAAGTATTGGCTTAAAGGTGGTGTATAAAGAAAATGGGCAGTATATATATATATATATATATATATATATATATGGATGGATGTGTATTATATATATATATATATATATATGGATGTGTATTATATATATATATATATATATATATATATATATATATATATATATTTGAAGATAGGATCTCAATCTGTTACCCAGCCTGGAGTGCAGTGATGCAATTATAGGTGACTGCAGTTTTGAACTCCTGGGCTCAGGTGATCCTACCACTCCAGCCTTTAAAGGAGCTGGGACTACAAGCATTCACCACCATGTCTGGCTAATTCTTTTTAAATTAAGGAAAAAAAATTTGCAGAGATGAGGTCTCATTATGTTGCCCAGGCTGGTCTTCAATTCATAGGCCCAAATGATCCTCCCATCATGACCTCAGGATTACAGGCTTGAGCCACCACACCTGTCCAGTGATGCAGAGCGTCTCTTGAATACTTACTTTCACCTGGTCTTTTTTGGATTCTCAAATTTTAGATAATATGTAGTTTGTAGTGCTCTTTAAAATTGATTTACCAAATAATATATAGCACATGCTGTGGATGGGACAATCCATTCACCAATACTGAAGAGATTTTTTGTATTTTACAAGGTTTACTTCAGAAAAAGAATTCGA
Organism: Callithrix jacchus; assembly: GCF_049354715.1. NCBI lineage: Eukaryota > Metazoa > Chordata > Mammalia > Primates > Cebidae > Callithrix > Callithrix jacchus. The sequence continues at coordinate 108,990,485 of NC_133507.1, forward strand.
AAGGGATACCTTCCCAATGATTGGTAGCATGCCCTAAAAATCCAATTTGGAGAGTTTCTGATCTGACACTGAATGGAACGCTCATGAATGAGGCCACTAGGCAGCCATGTAGTGATGCATCATGATTAATGCACAAGCCAGAGTCCCTCGCTTCACTAAATAATCAGGCATGAAGATGTATCAGGGACAAACCCACCAACAGTGTTCAGAATCCTAGCAGCTCCAAAGCCTCTCTTCCTGATTGGTGTGCAGACATGCCAAATCAACACAAATATTAAAACTCCAACTCTGGGCAGCAATGTGAGCCAATGCTTGGTAAAGTGGGTAAATTTGTTTGGAACAAAGGAACCTCTTAATTATGTCCTCTCAGACCAGGTCCCATTAACAGTCATTTTGAAAGATATGCCAGAAGAAATATGTACTGTCCCTGTTATATCCATGAATAACCACAAGTGTTGAGCCGTTTCCTTCATGAGCACAATTCCCACACTGTCAGTGAGGTTTTTCTGCACTAATTCAATGTCCCCACATCCTCAGCTGCTCATCACATGGCTGACGGCAAGCCCCCCTCTCTAGCCTATCATCTGTGAATATTCTTTATTTTATTAATATTCAACTTGTAGTTTTCTCTTATTAAAATTATGTCACCTCTCCCCAAACAGACAAAACATATAGTCTTTTATTATAGCTGCTTTTGGCCTGTGCACTCCTGATGGTCTGTGATTTCCTGTAGCTTTCTGGAATCTGCCTTAACATGAAGAACTTGTATTTGTTACCCAGGAGTTTTCTCGCACAGAGGTCAATTCAAGCAATGGATTATACATTTTGGTCATCAATTCCCCTATTTCACCCTTGAGTAACTTCCAAATTCTCTAGGAGATGCTTTCTGATCTTCATGATTTATACACATTTATTCTGCCAATTTGGCCTAGAATATACTGAGTATTGATCACTGTTTGATATAGTATTTTAAACCTGCCAATTTCAGAAAACAATTTGAGAGTGAAAATCTCATTACCATCAACATATATCTTTTAAGCTCTCATTATACGCCAAGCACTGTGCAAGGTGCTAGGCTTACAAAGGGGCTAAAGCTATGGTTTTTCCCTACTCTGGGTGTGCAGAACCATTAGGGAGACAAATCAATGACATGGAACACAGTATATGTATATATGGCTAACATGGCAGCAATTCACATGCACGAAGCTTATTAGAGGGGTATTCCTGGCAATATATGAGTGTGAGAGGCTTAGACCAGGTGAACCAGAAGGGACCATGTTTATAATGTTGGCTTGTCAGCAACTACAGAGTACTGTAGGTCTAATAAAAATTCAATGAATGTACAAAAAAATGGGAAGAGAAAATGGTAAAAGTGAGGTGCATTCACAGCAGGAGAAATGCTATAAGCAAAATCTTAAAGGAAGCTATATTAAAGACACAAAGTATTAATAAATTAGATACAAGATATCCCTGGTTAGTGATAGAAAATAAACTTGAAGAGAGAAACTGGGTAGAGATTGTAGGCTAAGAGCACCTTCATATCTTTTTAAGCTAATACATTATCATTTGTTAGCCATTGTAACAAAGTTTGTTAACACTTTTCTGTTTTAATTTTTTTTAATAATAAAGGCTACATATAGGAACATGTTCTTGAATATATTTGTCAGGATTTTTTAAATGATTCTCTCTTTTGTTCTGTCACACACATACACTAATAAGCTTTTAATATAGATATTAATTTTAGTTTTAGCAATTATTAAAAGCTCAATTAAGAACTTAGCATGCTCAGAATCTTGCTGCTGAGTTAATGGAGAGCACCAATGCAAAAGCTAGTTGTTGCAATGTCACAGACTAACAGAAACAAAGGACAGAGGGAAATACAGAGGCTTTTGATTACAGTATGATTTTAGTTGCACCACTGGTTGCTTGCGTGACCTTGAAAATGTCCTTTAACATCTCTGTAGCAGGTCTTTCTCCCTCCCCAGGGCAGGGATATATCTAGAATCTTCCAGGCCCATTGCATCCATTCCTCTACATTTCCTTGCTCAGACACTGGTTCTTGGCCTACCCTGTGGATTGCAATGGGAAATACATGGAGATAAAGCCTTGGCTTCACCATGAAGTCAGCTTAGAATAGTCAACTAAATGATATCAAAGCTCAGTATTCCCCTTGATCATCCCAGGGGTTCTGTCCTAAGCTCTTTTTCCAATTTTAGATGATCTTATCACTTGATGGAGCTCTGCAGAAGAGGAAACAGGGAACAATTGGCCAATCAGCATTGTGAAAGCAACAGCTGGTCTTTACCCCAGCTTCAGCAGGCTCCCTCCAGCCCTCTGGCTCCACATTTAGCCCTTGAAAGTTCCTCGCTGATGCCCATCTGTTTTCCCTTCTTAATACTGGAATTTGCTGAAATGTTTTAGAGAATTTCCCAACATGGGGTCTAACCTTTTTAAGGAGTAAGTGCACTCACACATTTACACATGTGGCATTTAAACACATCACACAGACAGGGAGTCCATGTGTAGTCTTCAGGATTAATATTCATACGGACACTTTCTAAGGGAGACCAGATGTTTGCAGTCCCCTACAAACTGGTTGCATGTGTAGTGGGATAGAATCCAACAGCTTATATCAAAGTAAGAAGGATGATCTGCTTACAATTAATTCTTGTAAATCCACTGCTATTAAATTAATCTTATTGTTAAGGTACTTAATGAGTCCCAGCAATCTCAACTTCTAATTGTATTTTCAGTATGTATAAACCTGTTAGGTTTTGGAGACACTCACTTTAGATTAAGAGGAATGAATCAGAGTGAGAACTAAGGTCGGATTTTTTTTTTAATCTTGCCCAAATTCCTATCTAAGGGATCTGGGGAGTCATGCCCTACAAATCATCAATTCTTATCAGATGGGTTTTATTTGACCCCGCATGATTTACTTTCCAATCTGACTCTGGCATAACAAGGAAGAATATCAAAATGTTTTACCCCAAAATATATTTCCTTGACATACCTGGAAATTGTCCTACAGTCTCTTGTGGGAAAAGTCCACATTCTATAGGATTCTCCTTTTCTCTTTTTTTTCCTCCCTTCCTTCCCAGATCCAGGAGATAATTAACAATGAGTCAGGCACCCTTTTAAGTCTGATAGAAACGTTTTACAGAAGTCTGCTATCTGAGTGCTTCCTCTGCACAACTTGGTCTCCACAATCCTTTACCTAAACCTGAACATCCCTTTCATTAATCCCAGGACTTCAGATAAACTCAACCATTTGTCAATCAGAAAACATTTAAATTCACCTGTAGCCTGGACCCTCCCCCACTTTGAGTTGTCCCACCTTTATGAACCAAACCAATGTATTTCTTAAATGTATTTGATTGATGTCTCATGCCTTCTTAAAATATATAAAACCAAGCTGTACCCCAACCACCTTGGGCACATGTTCTTAGCACTCCCTGAGGGTTGAGTGGCCCATTGTCACTCAAATTTGGCTCAGAATGAATCTCTTAAAATATTTTACAGAGTTTGACCCTTCTCATTGACAAGAGTTAATATCTCAACTTCAACATCTAACAAAGTATTGGGATTTTTAAAATATAAATATAGTCAATGAGGGTATAATGGTATACCATCATTATACTAGGTATAATAGATAAACTAGGTATACTAGGTATCATTATACTAGCTATAATGACTAAGTGGAAGAGATTTATTTACTCCTTTTTTATTTAAGTTTTAGCTAATGGGCAAATTCTTTGGTTTTTAATGTTTCTCTGTTGTTGTTTTCTTACACAGATTATCTGAGCTTTGAAGTCTGGCATGGATTCTGTGACTATAATAAATGACTAAAACCCTAGAGCACTTAGTTTTTTCCTCTGTAAAGTGGATGTCATGAGGGTAGCTGCCTCATGTGATCTGTAAAGGAGAGAATCTCAAAAATGAGCATGCATCAAAATGTCCCACACGACCTGTCAAGGCAAGGCCTGCTGGGCTCTGCCTGCAGAAAGTATTCAGTAGGCCTAGGGTGGGCCTGAGAATTTGCTTTTATAATAAAATCTCAGGTGCTGCTGTTGCTTCTGGTTGGGGACCTCACTTTGAGCAAGAGTGTGAAATGTTAAATGGACTGAAGCATACAAGGAGCTTGACATGGCACTATCAACAGTAAGGGATGTGATTGCCATGAAAGGGAGGTGTATGTCGTGCACCTGGGGGAGAGACTCAGAGGACACTGGCTCTCAGGGTTGCTTTCTTTCGAGCTTTGTATACAAAAGGGAAAGCAAACAGTAAGTCCGTCTTTCTCTCACTTAAGGAACTAAATATTCAGTGGAAAAAGTAAGATCTTGTGGTTACAGGTGAAGACAGTTTATCCAAGCAGGCTCATTAAGGAAAATTCCCACGGGGTCCAGGCTGCATAGAGAGGAGCCGGAGGAGGAGCCTGGGCTAGTTGCTGATGCCTAAAGAAGAGGACTCTAGGTCAGATTTTGGAGCCCCAGGTGTCTACCTGGCTCCAGCCAAATGGAAACATTCCAGGCATGGCAGGGACATCTACAAAGCCAAGAATCTCTTAAGTATTTTTTTTAATTTGAAAGAAAAACAGGATTCATTGAATTTATTATTGCAATAACAACTGACATTAAGAAGAAAAACATAATATAGTCTCCAGAAGTTTCTGTTACTATTAAGTACGGTTTCCAGTTTGTGGCCCTTAATGTTAATTGCAAATAAAGGTAACTAGTTTTAGTCGCTGATCCTGTGATGCTAATAAAAGTAGAGTGTAAACAAAATAAATGTGAGTAGGAGTTGCTCTTGTGTTTCACGTCTCTGACCAATTGCAACTGTTCATATGAGAGGCATATTTCCTACTGCCTTGTAACCGAAGGGCACTTCTGCTGCTGCAATTGTCCTTGGAATTAGAGAGAGAAGCTGAATGATGCACCTATGTTTGTCTGACACCCTAGACATGCCTTGAAAATAATTATCTAATTGAGTAACTCAAGAATTTTTCAAAAGTTAATTCAGGAGCTCATAGGAAAAGTATTAGAAGTACGGAGAAGGAGTAATAAAAATTGGGCTGGAGTTATTTCAACTTGAATGATGTGGGTGCTTTTTTTTTTATTATTCGTTTGTGGGAAGGGAGATGTACTTGCAAAAATCTCTCCAAAGAATCATAGACCCCTAACACCCTGTCTTATCTGATTGTAATTTAGAGTAGCAAGCATCTGTTAGGCACATTCTGCAGATTTAATTTAGGCACTAAATTAAGGAGCCTTCAAGAGTAGAATGTGGAAATTTCCTGTCAGAGGTAAGAAGAATGCATGGACAGGTACATAATGAAGGCATATGCACAGATGGGCACATAGATGAGAGCATGAAGTTTCTGACTTGTCACTAGAAGAAGTGCTGTAATTTTTTTTCTCCCAGAAACGATTTTGATATTGCAATGATTCAGCCTCATTTTTGTCTTACCTGTCTCTATGAAACACCACAAAAATTGAGAGCTGACGTTCCACAAATGGACTGTAAAACAGAGTAGAAAGAACTGATGAACAGAAGACACAGCAGGGAGGCATGAAAAAGCTAACCCACTACGTGTAAACAGGTCACCTGACTGAGTTCAGCACTTCCCTTTTATATGAGGCATTCTGCATGTAGATGAGAGAAAGAAAAATGCAGTGCAGGTGCAAATAACTGTGACCACAGCCATGTTTCTCTGAAGAGTGAATGCTTTCTGCCTTGGGTTTCCATGCCTGGGCAACCTCCAGCTTTTTCCTATCTTGTGCATATTTTTTCAAAGGCTTACCTTGTGTTTCAGATACTGTTTATATGTGAGTGCTATAAATATGTGAAAATTTAAGAATGGATATGTGTATATAGAAGAATCAAAACACAGCTTGAGAGGGGCATCCTAAAGGGCCTTAATAAACAGATAATTTGAGGGAAAAGCCTGTGCTTACCAGGCAAGCTCTGCTTAGAGGTTTGTTCCTGGGTCCCCTTGAATCAAGCTTGCTGCTCCTGAACCTCTCATACCCAGAAATACCAAAGGTGCCCTGCTGGTACAGTTGTGCATAGGGGAGTTCACGTCCCTGATTCATGGGTGATGACCGACCACCCTGCCCAGCAGAGTCCAGGCCATCTTTTTTCTGAAACATCTCTGGGGAGAGATGGAAGCTCAAAAAGCCTTTGGGTCTTGTTTTTTTTCTTTGGTGGGGACTTTGTTGCTAATGATGCCTTCGTACACTCCCCTGTCATTCCACATAATGTGTTTGAGTTCTCTTCTAGAAATGCATTTGTCATCTATTGAATAATTTCTGAAGCAATTAAATGACAACTCAATAAATGGCTTTGTCAATTTTGTGTAATGGAAAGTCAAATTATCATGTAGGAAGTGCAAAATCTTTCTTTTTATAACATTGTTGAAAGGTTTCAAAAGTAACTGCATAATTACAAAAAAATTAACGTATTAAAGTTTGCTAAATCAATAAGAATATCTCATAAACCTATTTATGCTTGGAAATTTTGAAACCATACAGATGGACTTATTTAAATGTAAATGTAAAGATGTGAATAAAGACTGATGGTGGTAGAATGCAATTTTATTATTTAAGCTAAAGTTGATACTTTAAACATATACATCTGTATGTGTACATATATAGATATATATTAGTACTTAAAAAATATATGTATTTATAGGCTTGTATGTATCTGTATTTGTAGATTTGAATACAGTAAGTTCTCACTTAACTTCATCTGTGGTTCTTGGAAAATGTGACTTTAAGCAAAATGATGGGTAACGAAGTCAAATTTTTTCTCATTAATATTATAATGAAAGAATATTGAAGAAAGCAATGCTATTTGAGGACTCATTGTACATTGTGTTATTTAAAGTCTCAGTTTCCAAGAACTTGTAAAAGATGCTAAAGAATTACCATATATTCCATATATATTTAAATATATATACAAGTATATATATTTAAATAAGTTTAAATAAATATATGTATGGTATAACATATATGTACCTATAAACATACATCTTTAATTCTCAGCTAGTTTCATCTAAATTTCTTCTAACCTATAAATTTTGATTATTCAAACTTTTTAACCTTTCTGGTAGTAAATAGAGGATTTAGAAGATATTTGTTCCACTACCTCCTTGGCAGATATGCCAGCTGCCTTACTTTAAAAAGTAACAATTGCAATTCTTTGAGACAATTATAATTCTTTCCTTTCCCTAATCAGCAGGACCTCAGATAAGTGCAATTTTAAGGATTTGTTGAGAGTATTGTTCTGTGGTTCAATGACTTGTGTGATTTCCTTATTTAAACAAGAATAAAGAGCCAAATAAAATAATGTATTTTAGAAATAATTGGGCACTACTTATCAGAGTGGTTGGTGGACTGGATACTAATCAGAATAGCAGACTCTGAATTATTTTTTTTCCAGTTACAAATACCTTTGTTTATGCAACAGTAGATAGAGTGCTGGAAGCAACCTGTAACTGTACTCCATGGATTTAGATAAGAAGATGATAGAGAAGGAGGATTTTTAATTTAAACTGGATCAGGATTATATTGTTTCATTTGAGCCTCTTTTAATTCAAGTGTATTTAATAAAATTCTTCTTTTTGAATGGATTTGGAGCATGAACTTTGGATTTAAGCAAATCTGAGTTTCAATCCCTGCTACTTACTAATGGTATCACCCTGGGCAGCATTTTATATCCTAAGCCTTAGAGTTCACATCTGTAAAATTTTTATAAAACCTACATTAGAGTGGTATAAGAATTCATTGAGGCAATCTACATAGACTCCCAATGTCCCTGACATATAAAAAGTACTCAAGTTAGCAATATTTAAATCCTTATCTAAAGAAAACTTGAATGCTGACCAAGGCTTTATCAGAATCCTAAAAGACACATTTCTTCCCTCAAATGTAACAAAATATTCCCTCAAATGTAAATATATCTTCAAAATATCCCTGCTTCTGCTCCAGGATGTATTTTGCTAGGCCAGAGGCATTTACAAATTCCAGAGGCCATGTCATGCAGGTGTCTGCCGGTAAGGCAGGTAGTCTCCCCTCTGTGGCTTCTGCACAGTCCAGCCTTTATCCTATTGGGTTTGCAGCTAAACGCGCTCGCAGGATGGATGAAGCATCTGCCATGCTTGTGGGTGGACACAGGTTACTGAGTAACATGGCAGAAAATGTAAGTGGATCTGGAAACAAGGTAAACCACCGGGAGAGCCAGAAATTTAACATTGACCAGATTTTAAGCCACTGGCATTTTGTTTAAATCACTTCTTAGGAAAATCATTTGAGCACAGCTTTAAAATAAAAGCTGGGGACTTGGTTGATGATGGGATGCTATGTGGAGTAACTTGCTAGAGGCCCAGAATCTCAGGAACCATTTATCACCATCTCTTCTTGGAATACTAGATGATAGCAGAGCCACCGTGCATTCATTTCAGAATGGGCTGCCTAACCATTCAATATGAGTCAGTCAGGAGACTGCCTTTTGACTGATTTCAAGACAATTGTTTTGCAACTTGTCTTACTGAAGACATAGATTCCTTAACCTTCTTCTACTAGATAAGATATTATCTAACAAGAATTCCCATATAAGCAAATATATTGTTACCCAAAAGCTCAAATAGCAGCAGAGTTTGTACACACCTGTGGGAGAAAGTCCCAAAGAAATAATGCAGGGTAGCAAAGAGAGGTCAGGAAAGTAACAGACTTTGTCACTAGAAGAGAATAGGAGTAAGTATCCGGGTGTGGTGGCATGTACCTGTGATCCCAGCTACACCGAAGGCTGAGGCAGGAGGATCGCTTGAGCCTAAGAGTTTATAACCAACATGTGCAACATAATGAGACCCCATTTCAATTAAAAAAATAAATTTTAAAAAAATGTAAATAAAAACTGGAAATAAGGGATCAAGAAAGATGTTGGAGATCTTTAAGTCACCAAATTTAGAATAATCCCCATTTGGCGAGACTTAAAAAATCTTTTAAGAGAGGTGCCAAGTACAATTAACACAGGATTTAAAGTAAGGAATTACATATCCCATTCCTGGCCCTGGCCCTTATTATTGTGTGCATTTTCATAGTTATTTAATCTCTCTGAAGCTCCAAGGCTGTATCTTATTCAAATGCATGTACCCAACCCAGGCACACAGTAGGTACTCAATAAATGCTGGCTTTAAATAATTAAATGCAATGTCACTTTCAGCAAACATTAGCTAAGTAGGTATTGTAAAAAGTCACAAGATTATTTGAAAATAAAATGTTGATAGCACCCTTTAACTGCCTAGAAAATAACAGAAATGTCATCCATTTGGCTGAAACACAGGACTTGTGCAAGTAGCCCTGGAGCTAAGGCTTAATACATATACTGGCTGATGTACCGCAGGGTTTTCTCAGGAAAATGTAGTACCTTGCTTACATCTGTCATTCCAGTGTAATTATTAATTGAGCCACCTTTCAATATCAAAGATGACTTCATTTGGATAATATGTTATATGGTCAATGTCTTTCTAGTTGCCATCAATTAAGAGTGAGCAACATATAGTTAACTCAGAAATAAAGCAAACTAAGGAAATGCCTTACCCGTGAAGTATGTGTGACAAGAAGCTGGATCATAATATTAGTTGCTATTACATGATCCTTATACCAATGTAAATTCAGGAGATAGCCAGCATTGTTTGTTTGTTTGTTTGTTTGTTTTTTGAGATGGACTCTCACCCTGTCACCGAGGCTGGAGTGCAATGGCAGGATCTTGGCTAACTGCAACCTCCGCCTTCCAGGTTTAAGCAATTCTCTTGTCTCAGCCTCTTGAGTAGCTGGGATTACAGGTGCACACCACTATGTCAGGCTAATTTTTATATTTTTGGTAGAATCAGGGTTTCACCAGATTGGCCAGGCTAGTCTTGAACTCCTGACCTTGCGATTTGCCCATCTTGGCTTCCCAAAGTGCTGGGATTACAGGCAGGAGTCACTGCCCAGCCTGGCTAGCACTGTTTTTTAAGTTTAAAGTTTAAGCATGAAGAAAGGCCTATCAATAGATAAAACTTTAGTTGCCCCTCTCCATTGGTTTTATAAGTTCACCATCTTTAGGGACGTACATGAAATTAGGATGTACAATAAGGCATTCATGTCGAAACCCTAACTGCTAAGGAGTTCCTGCAGGTGGCTCCTGAAGATAATCAAGGAAGGGGCTTAACTGCCTCTATCGATTTTTATTAAAAGCAAAATTTGTTTATTTGGTGAAAAGATGCCCAATGGAATACAGATTAGCAAATTAGTGAAGGATGTACTTCATTTTCCTAAGTTTCAGAGGAATAAAGTCACTCTTCTATTCTACAGAGGTGTCTATAAGGTCTACAAGATTAAACACACTTGGGGTTGATTTTACACTTGTGTAAAAACAGACTTAATGTAGTAGGCTAAAGAGTGCTCCCACAAAATTCCTCTGCACCTGGAACCCCAGGATGTGATCTTATTTGGAAATAAGATCTATGCTGATTAAGTACTTAAGGATCTCAAGGCAAAATCATCCTGAAATTAGGGCAGGGTAAATATGATGACTAATATCTTTATCAAAAACAGATGGGACACATAATACAGGTTACTTAAAGAAAAAGACAGAGACTAGAGTAATGCATCTACAAACCATGGAGTCTCAAAGACTACCAGGAACCTCTAGAAGCTAGGAGAAGAAAAGGAAGGATTCTCCCCTGGGGCTCCCAGAAATCACATGTTGGAATTTGCTTCTGGACTACTGGCCTCCACAACTATGAAACAGTCATTTTCTTTTGCAAATCCCCCAGTTTGTGGTAATTTCTTATGGCAACCCTAGGAAACTAGTACTCCTTACATATTCATTATTTTGTCACCTCAGCTATTAATCCACACCTAACTCTGAGCTCCTATGCTGGGGTGTGGTCACCATGCACTAAACACAGCAGCCTGCACACAGTAATTTGTATTTCTCCAGGGCACCTAGCACAATGTCACTGCTGGTTCAATACATCCATGACTGGCTATGTACTGCCAAGCTTCTGAGTCATTACGTCTTTGTTCATAGTACCATCTTCACCTGGAATTCTTCTTCAATCCCTCATACTCTCTTGACACACACACATCTCCACCTTCTGTAAATTCTTTCTCATCTTTCAAGATCCAGTTCAGCTCCCATCCCAGGTCTCCAACACTCCTCATCATTCAATTACTTCAAGTGGAAGTGATCCTTTGCACATCTGCGTTCCCTTTCTATCTTCCTGGGTCATCTCTTCGGACTGGGAACACGTCTTATCTAGATTTAGTTATAATCCCCTCACATGTTGCTCCATGTGAGTTACTCTTGCCCATGAAACTGAACAGAGTGATTTTGGAAAACAAAGTCTGGTCTGATTTTCATCTTCATCTCTTTACTTGGTCTTGTATGGAGTAAACGTTCAACAGTAATTTGTTGACTATTTGCCCTGGCTGATTCATTCCACAGTGATAAAACTGAAATGTTCTCTAAAATTACTTTTACATCATTATAAATGTGACTTGAAAGCCATGCAACTAATGCATTTGCTGGGGATTATCTTTTGCTCATTTCTCATTAAATCTGTCCTCATGTGGCACCAATATTTATAGGAACAGCTAAACATTAGCACCCAGGTGAGAAAGTGACCCATGCAAATGCCTTGGTGTGACACAAACACCCACAGCAATGCAGATTGTGTGAGGACTCTGCTGGGTGGCTACAATTCTGGGGTATGGGCGATGGATGAGCTGACTTGGAGAAGGCAGCCCAGAGTCATCAAGGGAAAGAAGAGGGTGCAGTACCTCATTAATTTTTTTCCAGGAAACTGTTTTCAAAGATTAGCCACATATTAATGCCCCTAGAATATGCTCTTTGTACATGACCAAAGATGAGCTGACAGGCATTTCGAAACAGCAATTGTTGGACTGATGACACTGCTGAGGAAAGAGGACTCATTATACCCAATTTGGAAGATTGTGAATATGTTGTATAGATGGGTTATGAGAGTGCATTCAGGTAAAAGAGCTAGACAAATGCACAATGACATTATAGTGCCCCATTGGATGTCTCAGACATACAGTACGTTCTTTCACCCTTCATTATCTGAAGACTGGGAACAATACTGCATGTTTTAAAATGTACAAGTTCAAGTTGTGGCCAGGTGTACACTACGGTAAAGAAATAAACTGGTTCTCTAGAGGATTTGCAGTCCTCTAAGGGAGATAGGCAGTTGTGACTGTGCTATCCTGTGCCTCACTTAAAAGGAATCCACCGGACAAAAAACAACATTTTGGCAAAGAAGATTTTATAATGATTGCCGTCTATGATTCACATGCCTTCCTACAATAGGGCATGTATGCATCAGTGGACATTTGATATTAGACAATCTTGAATAATTTTAAATGGACATATCAATATCTAGTAATATTTTCAAAGAGCTTCATAAAATAAAATGTTTTGGATGAGAGAGGTACAATTTTAACTTTAAAAGGGAATGTTCATTCATTCACAGATTAAGAGCTATACACTGAAATGTAAATACCATCCAACGCAAAATACGTGAAATCTCTTCCCTACAGATCTGATTCTAGTTAGATAGAATGCATGTCATACGTATAGACATACACATACAAATGGAGTGCAACTGTCACATCTTAAATAATTTTGAAAAATGACTATATTTATCAAAAAATTATTACCTTTAAATATGTCATTTTAAAAGCATCTTAAGAGATAAATATCTATATATAGATAGATATAAATATATACATAGTGGAAATATGCCTCTAATTTTATAATAAAATTAGAAATGTTAAGCAGTTCTATGTATCAGAAATTCCTTTTGGAAATTTAAGAAATAAAATTGTCATTCTGAAAAGTGAGACATCTCAATATCAATGATAGCCCACATAAATGAAGGCCATGTTTACCTGCTAATTCAGTGACTCATGTAACTAAAGAGGTAGTGGCTATTTTGTGTTGGGACTCATTCAAGCATAGAGATCCCTAAAAATACAAATATCCTCCCTACATAAAACTCTTTAACAAAGGGCCTTCCTGCTCAAACTCCCAACAATCTTCCCTCTCAGCAGAATTTATTGTCTCAGTATTTTCCCACAACTGTCCTGTGAAGAGGACACATCACACTCTATTTTGTAAGCTTTTTATTTGTCTGGCTCCCCAAAAGAGAGTGAGATTTGGGAGAAGGCAGGAACTGTAACTGACATAAAAATATCAATAATGATTGATGATGATAAGACATAGCAGCAGCAGTAGTGTCAATGGCATTTCCCCATTTCCCTACCCCTGCCCTAAGAACAAATCTGCTTCATTATATCCTAACTCCCAGCATCCAGGTGGTTGGTGGTGGGAGCCTTCCTCTTTAGATGTTCCACCTGCCTGCTGCCTGCCTCAGTGTTTGCCTTGTAACCAGGCCACTCTGTACTCAGGAGCTACAGGCAAGTTGCTATTCCTGCAGTGAAATTTCCTTATTTCTTGGCTGTCAAAAATAGAGGTTGTTCAGGTACCAGTCTTCCTGCTCTTGAACAAGAAAAAAGTGCTGTATTTATAGTGAAAGGGATACTGGTTTAATGTTAGCAGGATTTTCTAATTGAAGGGGTCAAGGAAATATGTGCAGATTGAATAAGCACAATTTTTAGTCTTATTATAATGACATGATGATTGTTGCTACTTATTATTTATTTAGAACCCACCACAGCTGGCGTGGTGGCTCATGCCTGTAATCCCAGCATTTCGAGAAGCTGAGGCGGGAGGATCACTTAAGTCCAAGAGTTGGAGACCAGCCTGGGCAACACAGTGAGACCTTGTCTCTACAATTTCTTTTCTAATTAGCCAGGCATAGTGGCACATGTCTGTAGTCTCAGCTACTGTGGAGGCTGAGGTGGGAGGATGACTTGAGCCCAGGGCTCTTGCGATGAGTCAAGATCATACCACTTCAAACCTGGGCCACAGAGTGAGACCCTGTCTCAAAAAATAATAGATAATTAGCCTACCCCATTCTAAGCAGAGTACAATGAAAGGTATATAATAGAAAAGTATGAAATGAATCAATTAGTGAATAGTGGAAAAGAAGAAATAATTGTACACACAATAAATCTAGTGTGAGGCTAATACAGCAAATTAGATTAAATACAAAGTAGATTTTTCTATGACAAGTATGATCTTTGCTAACATTGCTATTGCATAAGAAATACAAGCATCACTCTACAAACTAAAGAAATTAAGAGAGAAATATTAGCAATTTATCCCCTGGTCATCCTTTACTTCTAAGTGCTAGTCAAATTACAAAACTGCCTAGATACTTTGCAGGTCATTGAAGAGACACTAGGGTTTTGGGGTGGAGGATAGAAAAGGATTTTTCTGACAGCATTCTGAGAAGCAGCAACCGATGGAGAGCTGACTCTTCACCAGTCGAGAGTGGGCGAGGATGCTCAGAAAAGAAGGAGAAAAGAGATGGAGGATGTACTTGTGGAGCAATGGGCCATGTCAGATAAAGCCCTCCTTCAAGAGAGCCCACCGGAATAAAGCCACTTGTTTTAAAAAATATGTGGCACATGAATCATATACATTGATATCATTAAGTACTAGTGGATATGTGCTTCAGAGCCCTAGGGTAAAATCCTAGGACCACTCTTTTTTCCTTATCAAAAGAGTAAGCAGTTTCACCAGCAACCTCTCTTGGTAATCATGACCAATTTTTCAGAGACTGAACTTGACTTGAGCCCAGGAGAGCTCCTTGCTCTCCAGGGACACTCTTTGGTGTATAAAAAGCATACCCAAAGTCTCACTGAAGGGGCATAGTCACGCCAGAAAGAGCATGGGGTATATATCCACAAAGCCCCAGCTGGAATCTCAGCTCCACCATGACTGAGTTTCCTGTGCCCATAGCATGATTGTCTTATGTTTTTCTGATCAATTTTCTTTTCTATGTAATGTATGTTACATACATTATCTTATGTTGGATTATAAGGGGATTGCAGGTAAAGTATTTAAGGTGTCTGTCACATGATAGGCGATTATCAAATCATTTACTATTAGCTTTTTTGTTACATGTAGGAAGATAATGTTTTCAATTTCTACATGTCAGAGAAATGGAAACCAGACTCCCCTTAAAAACTATGTGAATGTTCAAACCATGGGTGTGCATAAGAAACTTCTGAGTTAATTCACAAAGTGAGTTCATTTTAACCTTGTAGATGTTTGAGCCTATTTTTATAACAAGAACAAATGGTCACTTCCTATTAAACAACACAGAAATCATCCTCTGGTTGAGAGTATTCGAGTAAACAATGCAATGCCCAAATCTATACTCACACAAACACACAGGCACATACACACACACACACGCATGCACAAACACACACCAATCGCCATGGCTAATATCAGGGTTAGGTTCTAAGGCACGAGAACTTAAACAGTTGATCCTTGTGAGGCAACATAAATATGGTCAGCCAGAGAGTCAGCCCAGTCAGGGTTCTGTGGGGAAACTCCAGAATGACATCTGAGAGATGCACTAACACAGGGCAAAAGCCCAGGAGCAAGACTGAAATTAGGTTGTCAGTGGAGAGCTCAGGCTGGTGTGGGGCGTGGAAGAATGAGACCAACTCTGGTAGGAAGGTCCTGGCTGATTCCCTCCAAACATCGGCAGTGGTTTTGTGGCCTTGCTCACATGCCAGAGGTAGAGCAGACAGTCAGAGAGCTGATGGCAGCTCTGGTCATTCCTGACATTTTATTTGCACTCTTCACTACACTGAAATGCTCCGCTACTATGGGTGTCTACCTGTGTCTGTAAGGTGTGTGCATGGGCATGTGTGTCTGAGTCTGTGTCTGGGTAACAGGGTGTGTCTTTGGGCATGTGGCAATTCCTTTTCCCGAGTTAGAGTGCTTTGTGCTGAAAGTCACATGGAGTGTCAGTAACACAGACCTCCTGAGAGATGACAGAGTGACAGTTCTCACCCATAAATAGTGTTGCTAGAGGACATGGGGAGACTTCTAGCTTAAGGTGCTTTGGTTAGAAGCATGTAAATTCACTGTTTTTGAAATATAAGTTTTAGACAGGGACTGGTAAAATACTGTCTAGCCTCTCTCACCCTGTCCCTTCCCCACCTAGGTGCACAAGGGCTGTGAATAAAGCTCCCACTGTGCACTGCTTTGCCATCTGGAATCCCTTGAGTGAGAACCGTGTCTTTTCCAGCACAGCTCATCCATGTTCATTTGCCTCATTCCTTGGTGTCAATTTCACCTTCTGCCTCCATTAAGGTCCAAATGGGCGGCAGGGCACCTCTGCATGTTCTGATTATGCTAATAACGGCTCGCTGACTGAACTAATGGGGTCATTATCGCCCCTCATGACCATGGGGTGCAAATCACCACTTTAACATCATCATCTCTGTCCTAATCGATCACTATCCTTCACACCAGCCATTCTTAGAAGCCAAAAAATTCTCCCAAAAAGGAGGCTCTGTGCCTGTGCTTCCAGGAAGCATTCAGAGAGGTAAGCATGGAGGGACTGAGGGCAACATGCCTGACAGAGACTATAGTAAGTTAGGGAAGAGAGAAGACCCTCTGGCAAGGTTTTGAGATGCAGAGAGTGAAACAAATTCATGGGTAAAGGGTCCTGATGTGAAATGGAGCTGGTACAGTGTGTGTACACTCTGGCTTATCTAGGTGACAGAGGGCCGGCCTGGGAGCTAGGGACCTGTCTTCTGCTCCAGCAGCTCTGGCTGGACTACACAAAATTAATGGGCCTTCACGTTTCCATTTGCAGCATGAGACTGGTAAAAAGAATGGAGTCAGTTAGTCAGGATAGGGGTCGGTGCAAAGTCAAACCTCCAAGCGGATAATTCAGTAGCCACAAGGAGACAAACTGCAAAGTCCCAAATGCGTCCAGTGTTGACAGCTTTCTCTTGGCTCCCACAACATGGCTAAAGCTTATCACGTCTGCCTCCATGTTCGGCTCCAATCCTTATTAGCTCTGTGGCTTTCAGCAGGTTGCTTAATCTTGCTAAAGCTTAGTCTCTTCATCTATAAAAATAAAAATAAAATTATTGACCCCATAAGACTGATATATGAAGCCTTATTTCTGAACCTTATATATGATAAGGGCCCAACCAATGGTCATTGATATATATATATTTATTTATTTATTTATTTATTTTACTTTAGGTGCATACTGTATGTGGCATTTCTCCCCATGTTATCCCTTCCCACACTCCCCTCCCTCCCCACCTTCACTGTCTCTCCCCTACCCCCCACCAACTGCCCCCAATGTGGTGCTCCTCTCCCTGAGTCCACATGTTCTCATTGTTCGACACCCACCTATGAGTGAGAACATGCGATGTCTGGCTTTCTGTTCTTGTGACAGTTTGCTGAGAATGATGGTTTCCAGATGCAGCCCTGTGTACAATAGCAAAGACCTGGAACCAACCCAAATGCCCATCAATGATAGACTAGACAAAGATATTACTTTGATCTAAGAATTGGATGGAAGTTTGAGACTCCTTGCACTGTGATATCCCAGCATCACCATGCCTGCTAACCAGTCAGAGTTTTCCAGTATGCAGGACTAGACATGACCATTTTTAAGAACTAAATCAGCATATTATTAAACTGAGTGGATGAAATCAACCAAGAGGCATTTATAGATACAATATCAATTTCTTTACAGACTTTAGAAACTGATTTCACTCCATTTGTCTCTGGAAGAGAGCTAAATTTCACCTTCCAAAAAAAGTTGGGCAGCCCTCATAATGATTTATGAATAGGTCTCTGATGCATAAAATCTCATTTTCTTTAGTGCATTTGTCAAAGATTTCCCCATGTGTGTCTTGTGCAGGACTTTGTTGTAACCGTCTCAGCCTCCCATGCAGAAGGCGTATTTTTCCTGCTGCTTTCTCTTGATAGGTCTTTGGATGATCATATTTGACTGACGTGTTGGTGTTCTTACTATGAACTTTATATCATGTTTTACTTTCCTGCATGTTAATGCTCTGGTCTTCATGTGCGGATGGAGTGAAGCCATAAAACTCAGCCCCGTCAGCCAATTAGGATTCATCTGACAAGCGACACTTTGTCTTTTGTGTGCTAGCCCAGGAATGGTGAAAAGACAGCATCTTGTTTGCCTTTCCAAAAATATACCCCCATAGAATAGAAATTACATACGCTTTTCCTGGCTTAAGCATAATATAGATTTATTATGTGGGAAAGATGGATGAGAGATTTTTTTTTAACCATGCTGTGAAGGCTTTAAAATTATTTACTGTCCTCATTATCATTAGGAAGCAGGCATTATCTGATCTATCTCTCCAGTTTTTTTATGGTCAAACCCTAAAATTCACAGTTTTTAAAGACTGCCTGCCCTTGCATAGAGTATGTAGGCTGCACAGGGAGGAGTGATACCTGATGGGGCATCCGACTGCCTTCCCAAAAGCATACTTGAAAAGTTGAGAAAACATTTTCTCACAGGATGTGAAAATTGAGTCCTAACACAGTGGATACTGTTTAGAAGATTATTTGTGAAGAAATGACTGCTAAGTTTATGTAGTGTGAACATTTAAAGTAAAAATTCAAATCTTCACCTTTGGGGTCATGGTGATTAATTTCTATTCCAAATGTAACTCCTCTTACAGGCAAGAAATCCAGTAAATATTCCCCTGTGACCAACAACCCCGTGAGCTGTTGGCAGAATTAATAAAGCTGTCAGGGTTTCTTTGGGATATTGCACGTCTCCCTGTATGTCATTTAATTGTGAAGTGTAAATATGCATATGGCACATCAGGAAGACTAAATATATTAGTCTTTAGGGCTTCAGCTCCTGTTTCTGTACTCATTTATCAATTTTGATTAAATTAGGGGAGAGCATTTTGATACAAAAATATATAACATTTATGTAGCTTTCTAGGAGAATGACTTGCATTGTTTATACAGCATAAGCATCTGGGGAGAAATATATATTTTTCTAATATGCAGCTTTGGATAATATAAAATGTTCTGTATACAAGATTATGTTCACAGCTTGGGAGAATTTGGGGAAAATGCTCCTGGCAAGCAAACTGTTTTTAAGAAGGGAAAGTTGAATACCAGGAGCAGAGGGAAAACATAATGCAACTTCTAGTTTCTCGAACTTTAAAATACGCAGCTTCTGAGGCTGACTCACAATCCAAGTGAGACCTCTGCCAGAAGAGACTGAGTATGCAGAGGGAGGGGTGCACATGGAGTGAGAACACTTATGGTAATGTCAGGATCCAGCTCAATATTTCAAAGCAATGCCTTCCGTACAAGCAAAGCACATTTACAAGGGGATTGGCCTTTACTGTGTGAACTCAGGGCTATCTTTGGACCAGTAGATACTGGCAAAGCCAAGGAATGAGTAATGGTTTGTGACTGCCCACTCTGATTTTGCTTTGAAACAGTCAAAGAAGAGAACAGCCATTTAAAAGAATAACAAGAGATGCTTGAGCGATTGTAATTGGACATTAATAAAATCCAAGGGAGAGCGTTGTGTTGTTTCATTGCGTTTCTCCTTCCCTTCGCGTATCAGACTTGTAAACTGATGCACTGATGAGTTTGCATATGCTCTGTGTGTACAAACATTATAAATTTAAATTCAAGCAAAAGATAGGTACGAATAACCCCTTTTTACAGATGGAAGGGCCATGGTTCATAGAGTAAGCAATCTACTCCAAGCCCTACAATGAGGTAGTGCTCTTCTGACCAAGATGGGGCCTGAGGCCAAACTGTAAATAGCAGCCCCCCTACCAAATGCGTACATATGTAACTGTTATAAATAGTGCTACCAAACTTAAATAATCTGTGTTCTCTCCTCCTTCGTTAACAAGTGTACTTTCACAGCAATGTGGAAGTCTAGGGTGAAATCAGAACAACACGTGATACACATCACCCTGGTCATTCAACATCTGACTCCTTCCTTCACGTCACTGGGACCAAGCTTATATTTCCCAGTTGCTCACAGTGCCCCAGTGTCCAAGCCTTGGTCCCATAGGTGTCCGGCTGGTCTGTGGCCTGGCCTATCTTCACTGGGAGACTCCTTCAAAAGTGAGCTCAGAGACATTTGATTAGGACATTCTGAGGTTTGGATACATGGAACATGGTCTAGACTAGAATGAGAGGGTGGGGTGAAAAGGCAGGGGAGAGCAGGCTTCCAAGTGGGCTCACCACCTGCCAGGATCCCTGAGTGCTCATGGTATGGGAAAACAACAGCAACAGCCAAAGGAGGACCAAAGCAGGGACCCTTTAAAGCAAAAAGCCCAGGAGAGTCCTTCCTGCTCCCCACCACCAGTCTAAGGGAAATGTTAACACCTGGGGATTGTGATTGAAAGGAATTAAATTCAAATCAAGATCATGGGACTCAAAGCTGGTATTTTATCCACTTTACTTTGCTGACTTCCTAGTATTTTAAATAAAAACCTAAGGAAAAACAAATGAAAATGTGAATCTGGTCACCTATTTCAATCCTTTTCATAGTAACAATATAAAATATTTGAAGAGTCACATCCCATCGCAGAAACTTTGAGAACTTTGTGCCCTTGAGAAGTGGCCACAGGTCCCAAATCAGTGCCCCCATTAAGCTAAGCTAGGTTTCTTTCTTTGGGGTTTTCTTGAATTGGGCCTTTGGAGCACCCCAGGACTGCTTATCTGCTAGTAGTACCTGTGATAAGATATTCAGAGCTCTGTCGATTTTCCAGCTGTGCTTCCAGTGAGCGACAGGCATTTTGGGACACTATGTGCCTGCAATCGCTGGGAAAAAGCAGCCATGATAAGCCCAGGGAGAGGGATTTTTTTTTTGCCTGTAGTCTGAACACCGAGAGTGATAAGAGAGGAAGGCTTCCGCAGACTGACCCCAAAAGCAAATGCAGGCGGAACAAAAGGCAGCCCTGACTATAAGAAGATAAGGCAGCTGCACAATTGGTAGCTGGCTGCAGGATCTCCATCCATTCAAGTCATGACCTTATCCTACAGCATGTGATGGAGCAAGGAAGTAAAAAATGTATGTAATTAAAAAAAGTCTCAAGATTTTCTACACTAAAATAGGTCAAAACATCCAGTTAAACTGAAAGAAAGCAATGTAAAAATTTATGTCAATTGGAAAACTGGGCATTGTTTGGTCAGATTGATATCCCACTTACTCAAATCATGTCTACAGGTATTAATGAGGACAAACCAGTGCTTGAGCAGCAGAAGCATAACAGTTCTTATGTTTTTTAAAAATGTGCAATTATAAATAAGCTATCATTGGGGCTGGGCATGGGGGCTCATGTCTGTAATCCTAGAACTTTGGGATGCCAACGTGGGCAGATCACCTGAAGTCATGAGTTCAAGACCAGCCTGGCCAACATGATGAAACTCTGTCTCTACTAAAATACAAAACTTAGCCGGGCATGATGGTGGGTGCCTGTCATCCCAGCCACTTGGGAGACTGAGACTGGAGAATCACTTGAACCCGGGAGATGGTGGTTGCAGTGGACTGAGATGACGCCACTGCACTCCAGCCTGAGCAGCTGAATGAGACTCCATCTCAAAAATAAATAAATAAATACATAAGCCATCATGAAATAATTTTTAAATAATCAGCTGTCAAGGGAGCTTAGTAGTGATTCTGTATAAAGGCCGTAGGCCCAGGTCCCAGCCACATACCCCATTTCAGAGATTGCAGTGAGGATGACATGACAAAAGTAAAGCTCCCAGATCAGGGATTGATAGAAGGTGAATGTGTAGGATACTCCAACTTTATTCCCTACATGCTTGGAGACAAGCCAGGGTCATATCTGTTTGAGAAGCAGAACATTTGAGTTCCGTAAGTTTTTTAAGGAGGGGGTGAAAATGACTACTGAGTATGTAATTTGGTCATTTTAATTTCTAAAGTAAATGCTGCATGTGCATGTGTGTGTGTGTGTGTGTGTGTGTGTGTGTGTTTTAGACCAAGACAAAATGGTACCACATCAAAATTCCTTATCAAAAAACATCATGTCAAATATTCACATTCCAAAATAATGTAAATGGCCATATAAAAATGACAGAGTCAAAACGTCAAACCTCTTTCTCTTCCACCTCAATCCCCCCACTGTTAGAATATGTATGCTCATCACAGTATGTGTCCCATGCTGGGTTCCAAAGTTATGGGCTTCAATTCCATCAAGCAGAGTTTCCTGACTACTAGATTGCAGCAAGGAATGGGTTGTTTTTATAGAGAGCTGTTGATTCTTTCAGCCCTTGGAGTTGCTGCTCTGGGCCTGTGTAGAACCCTGTCCCTGTGGTCATAAGCAATCTCCTACTGTACTGTACCACTATGATCAATGAGTGTTCCAATGTGAAAAAGACTGAAAAATACTGCCAGGCAACTCCAGAAAAGGGAAGATGAAATGGGTTGAATAAGTCAGAGAAAATGTTATGAACAGGGAGGTTTTCCATGCATAGTCTTGAGAGAAGCACAGAATTTAAAGAGAAAAAAAAATACATTCCACAAGAGGAGAACAGAAAAAGACAAAATTAGGAGTGCAGGATTAGCAGGTGTGAAGGTAACAGTAGTGTGGCTGACATTCTGGAAGGGCAGGTCGGGGCCAGGAGACTACAACTGAGACCCGTTTTGTGGCCAGAGAGGCCTGGGGATGGGGGTTGGCTAGAAGGCAAAAGAAAAAGGTGGTCTCTGGGTCAGGACATAACAGGATGAATGTGTGGTTTGGGAAAATGCACCATTAACTGCATGCAGGACTGAGGGAAGGAAAGAGTAATGGAGTCAATAAAATCTGATTAGGGCCTCTCTGAATTTATACTTCTTTAGTTTTCATCAGAAAAATTGGCTTGGAAAAGATACAGCTTTAATTTCCTTCATTTTATTTCTATTTTATCTTCATAGAGTCTTGCTCTATGGCCCAGGCTTAAGTGCAGTGGCATGATCTTGGCTCACTGCAAACGCCGTCTCCCAAGTTCAAGCAATTCTTCTGCCTCAACCTCCCAAGTAGCTGGAATTACAGGTGCCTGCCACCATGCCCGGCTAATTTTTGTGTTTTTAGTACAGATAGGGTTTCACTATGTTGGTCAGGCTGGTCTCCAACACCTGATTTCAAGTGATCCTCCTGCTTCAGCGTCCCAAAGTTCTGGGATTACAGGTGTGAGCCACTGTGCCTGGCCTAATTTCCTCCATTTTAAATCGACTTTATATATTTCTAAAACAAATAAATACAGTTTTCTGCTAGAGAAATTCCTCTTGGTGCAGTTTTTAGGCTCTAATTGTGTGTGCTTGGAACAGAAACGTTTTCTTCTTGTCCTCCACATTTGAGACTTTGCCATAGATCGCTGTCATCAAAAATTAAGCAGGAAAGAAGCTTATTTCTGAGATATTTTTAGTTTTCCCAATTTCTGATCTGGACTTTCAGTCTTCATTTATTTTCTTAAGTTCCGATAAGATGGATTGCTTTGGCTTATGAAGTAGTTACTTTTTCTGGCAATAAACTTTACTTTTAAATATGTTATGAAAGTGGATTGGAATGCTCTTTAATAGAAACTAGCTGTAGCATATATATACCAGACATTTTTATACAGAATGTGCTTACAGAAAGGGAATCTAAAGCCTGAGAACTTTGCAGAAACCATCTGCTCTCTCCCCCACCTCTTCAGAGGAGGGCAGAAAAGAAACAGAGAGACAACATGTTAAACCCTAGAATTTTAGAGTCAAGATAATATAATTCTGGCTTTGTCATTGCACAGAAGAGGAAAAGGGAGTGGGTGAATTAAATAAATTTGAATACAGCTTCCTCACCATTCATTAGCTGTGTGCTGATCAGATTGCTTCAGTACTCTAGCCTGTTTCCTATAAAATTAGATAATAGTATCTGCTTGACAGCACTGTTAAAATGATTAAATGCGCAACACCGGTAATGATGTAAACATTCAATAAATTATATCTATACAATATTATTTCATTAATATCTCTTTTATGAAAAATAATTTAAAACAGTAGAAAAGATTATTAGCTTCTGTTTGGTGAAGTAAAGAATTCAACGCATGAATCTTCTAAAAACTATCTCTAAGTATTGGATGAACAAATGCACAATCCTGTAGGTCATTTCCTCGTGAATTCTGCTTAGTTCTTGACCTTCTTCTCCAAAGGGAAGTGCTAAAATATAGAAAGCATGGTGACAATCTTGATTCTGATACTCACTAGCTGTGCAGTCTTGAGAAAGCCATTCAGATTTTCTGGCTAAGATATCTGTGAGTATTAAATAAGACGAAGTGTGCAGCATACTCAGTATAATGCCTCTCACATATTAAATGCTCAGTAAGCATTGGTCCTGTATTCTTAGCACCTCATCTGTAATGTCAGAATCCTACCAGACTTGCCTATTTCTCAGGTTATTTTGAGTTCAAAAGATATAGTGGATGATATAGTCAAAGCCATTTTAGTTATGCAAGCTAAAATTAAAAGCAATTTTCCAAGATCAGTGTTCTGATATAGAACAATAGATGAAAATGGGAATCCTGATAGCTTGAAGAGAAAGTTGGACTTCCAGATTCACTCTTATTGATATGCGTTCTTGTCCTCATTTAATTTGTTGGTGTCTGGGCCTGAAACTTAATGAGTTTTTCTCAGCTGCTATCATTGTTTCCTTCTCCATCTTCCTCTTGCAATTAGAATTTCTGACCTGTAGTTCCTGTTTCCCAAAGAAAGAACAGGTATAATATGTTCTTTCAGGATGGAGGCCATGTTGGACTATAGACCCTGGAAAGGAGCAAAGGGAGTGGCCCCCTTAACCATGACCTGCTAAGCTGTAAACCCTGGTTCACCTGAATGTGACTGGAGAGTTATACTGTGGTGTCCCCAACGTAGTCCAGAAGGAGCCACGTGGGAGGACCACTTCTAAAATCTCCTTCAAAACAAAAATGTGTGTTCTTTGTGAGTGACTTCTCTCTTCAGTAACTCTCTTCTCTATATAACATTATTTATAACATTATTTATAAATGTTAACCCTGAAGCTCAAAATGTTTAAGTAACTTGACCAACTACATATGTCCAGTCAGCAAAATTGCTGGAGAAGAGGTACAAATTTCTGTGAGTCCACATGTGTAGGCTGGTATTGGCCTGGAGAAATATATAGTAAGTTATATATGCAGCTTTAAATGTTTTAATTGACTCATTTAAAAGCACAGAGAAACAGTTGACATCAACTTAGCAATATATTTCAGCCAAGGTACCCAAAATATTTTTCAATATATAATAATTTAAAATTATTTATCTGTTAGTTTGCTGTTTTCTGCTTTGCTTTCTTTTTGTATTAAGATCTTTAAAACTCAGTGTGTATGTTATACCAAGAGTGTATCTTAATTTGCACCAGCCATAGGTCAGATGCTAAATAGCCACATATTGGACAGCCACCTCACTAGCCACCTCCCCCTTTTAACACCTTTCACAGAGAGCATCTAAGTTATAAGGTGCACTTTAATTTTCTAACACTTTTGGAGGCTTGAAAGTGACCAACAATAAAAGAACAAAATGTCCTCTCTATGTTTATTTTCAGATTTCCCCTCCCTCAATATTGCCTCTGGTAAACTGAGATCTTTTCCCATTTTGTATGGATTGCAGAGAAAGAACCCCCAGCTGGAAAAGACAACCAGTTTTGCTTTTGTTTTTGTTTTTGTGGACCAGGGAATGGAGAAGGCACTCTCTCACTTTAAATGCACACTCTCCCAAAACACTGGAAGGTGTAGGGTTTTTAAGGACTGGATGCAGGGCCAGAGAGGAATGTTTCCATGTACAGGTTGGGACTCCAGGTGTGCAGGCTTAATTCATAAATATATATTCATACAACCCATGTAAACAAAGTGGCAGAAGTTTTCTTTTAGGGAGGGAATTTTAGCATTATTATAATATGATAATGATCTAAAGGCCACTAGGGGTTGTCTGTTCCAGTGTGTGCCAGTTTGGGGATCTTATCTCCCTCCGGTGTCTGGTCAGAGGTCAACAAGCTATGGCACCATCCCAGGCCATCTGGCTTCTTTAAGCAGCTGTGCCCATAAATAAAGGGACTGTATTAGTCCATTTTCACACTACTGATAAAGACATACCTGAGACTGGGAAGAAAAAGAGGTTTAATGGACTTACAATTCCACATGGCTGTGGAAGCCTCACAATCATGGTAGAAGGCGTTAAGGAGCGAGTCACGTCTTACATGGATCGCATCAGGCACAGAGAGAACCTGTGCAGGGAAATTCCTCTTTATAAAACCAGTAGATCTCATGAGACTTAGTCGCTATCATGAGAACAGCATGAGAAAGACCCCCCTCCCCCCATGATTCAATTACTTCACACTGGGTCCCTCCCATGCCTTTGAATTGTGGGAGTTACATTTCAAGATGAGATTTGGGGGAGACAGGAACAAACCATATCAGGAACTAAAGGAAAACAGTAAGAAAATGAGCGTGTCCAGTTGTTTCATCAGGGCTGTCCTGGTACTGACGTTGAGTTTCTAAAGCTCAGTATCAGACCATTCATTCTGCTTCCATTACCCTAAGCCTAAACCACTCAGTTCAGTCAGTTGCAGTCACATGCCTACTTACGAACCACAGATCCCAGGATGATCACACCATCACCTAAATCTATATTTTCAAATCCAGCAAGAAAAGCCTACTGCATGGGCCCAGATCCTGCCACATTATCTCACTGTCTATGTGGTTCCACCATCTTCTGGCTGGAAATGCCCCATATTGACATCTCTGTGTCTATTTCAATTTCAGACCCACTGTTTTGTCCTGGTCATTTTATAATCACTAATCCCTCTTCCTATGGCTGCCTTGCTTCTTGACCCACAGTTTTTCTTAAATTTTGTAAAAAGCACTTCTTCACTGTGGTTTTTCTCATAGGCATCAGATTTGCTTGAGTAGGATGACTTTTCAGTCTTGTCTACAATCTCCAGTATTCTTGGCATTTACTGCATGCTTACTGAATTTCAGATTTCCACACCCTGCATGATCTGAATTTCATCAGATGCCTCCCCAGTGACCCACTGGGAACAACAGGCTTGTACTTGGTCATTTCTTCTCTTAATTTCAAGTACTATGAGATTTCTCAGAAATAAACCTAGCATTCCTATTTGGCAAACTTCACAATGAAACACTCTGTACTCCTGGGAAATATTTTAAGATCTACAAAAGCCAAAAGTATATGGAAAAGCTTCTTAAATGAGATTTTCCTCATGAGCTTAGATTTACCACGTGAGATAGAATGCAAGTCTAAAGTTAACAAGTTCAAAGGAACTAGGAAATAAAACTAATGTCTCATGCCTAAGGGCATGTCAGGGATGCTCCAAATATGAAATGATGTAAAAACAAAAGACCTTAATATGCAAGATTATATCTCTGCTTTTAACTTAAAGGAAATATGGAGCTATCTAACTGAAGACTGAATCAAGAAAAAATCTGAGTGGAACAGCCTCTCTTAGTTGGTATTTGTACAAATATGTCCCTTGATTTATTTAAATGATACCTATACTTAGTAGATTTCAAATTATTAATCCACAAAAATCTGTACATGCCTGGATCATGAGCCCAGTCCAAGGAGAGGACACATTTGGGCCCAACCTTTCAACACCCCAAGTTCAGAGTCTAGGTGAAAACTAATTCCCAAGTCTAAAGTGGATATTAGCTAAGCATGTGACACAGCCTTTCATCCACAATTCATCTATACATCCTTTAATACTATCCTTCTCTGGGCTGGTCAGAGAAAATCTTAATTTAGGCATCATTTTTTTTCTTTGTTTTTTTCTTCTCAAAGAAGGTGATTATGAAATTTTTAAGTATTGCACATTTAAATAACTCTATAGATAAGTGAGTATGCACCCAGGGAACAAACACCAGCAGAGTAAACATACTAAAACCCAGTAACATGTAAAAGGGTGGAAAACATTACAGATGCTCAGTCTGAAAGCTGTTATTTTGGCAGAGTTAAGAGATGAGATGTGGATTCCATGACAAAAACAAGAAGCCACAGAAAAAGAGGGACTCAGGAAACATCAGTGGTAGGACCAGCTCCTACCTGAAGTGGTGCAGACATCAGATGGGGGGAGGTTAATTTAATGACCTTGACAGATCTCTCCAGCCCTGAGATTCTACCACAATACATTCCTTTCTCATACCACATGTAAAATATAAATGTGCTTCCTGAAACCAACTGAAAAACAGGCTGCTTTCAAATAAGAGAAAAAAGAGAATGTCTGCTAGTGAGGACTTTATACTTTGACCTGGGGTTTGTTTTTCTATTAATAACCCACAATGCACATCACCATGCAAGATGGGCTTGGCCTCAGCATATTCTCCTGTCTCATTTTCCTTATACCTGAAGGGTAGAAAGCTCAGGCCCTTTTTGGCCTTGGGCAAGAAAGCTTTTTGATTGCACTTGTCATGAGTAATCTGCAGCCAAAGGAGAGAAACCATAGGAGTCCTATAAACTGCAAGTCCTGGTATTGCATTTGCCATATTTTCAAAATGGATATGATACACAATAGCGATGCAGAAAGCTAAACGTCCTGTATGTTTATTTCTGTCTCCATTAAATCCCAACACTTATTTCTTATGTAAGTGATGGAGTAAAATCAGTCTTTATTAACTTTCACCTCCAAAGGGTTTGCTAAATACCACTATGTGACACTAAAACAAATATTGGGCCAATAATTCTTTTTCATTATTTTTAAAAATATCATTTCAATCATTTGTCAATTACCTCGGTACATCATTTGTGAATAGATTGATCTTCTAGCAAGAAAATCTCTAATGGAGCGGGGGCATGGATTTGTCTTTTGGCATCAGAAATCTAGGCAATTCAAGGCTGATGGGGCAAACATCAAGAAACTAGTAAGTGCACGAGCTATGATTTGAATCTAGATTCATCAGCAGCCAGATGCATTAACAATCACCAGCATGCTGATATACAGAGGGGCCAGCCTCAGGAAACAGCTCATTCCATAACTGCCCTTGTAACCTTCATACCAAGTGCCCCTGTGCTGCCTGCAGATGAAAGAGCAATGTACTGTGTTAAGCTGTCAGTGCCAGTTCCTGCCCTTGTGGGTAGCAGTAGCATCTTCACTGGGGAAGATGACTGTTAAAAAAGCTTAAACAAATTTTAAGACTGAGATGGCAGATTTCACAAATACAGATAAAACCCATTCTGAAGTTAGATGGGACAATAGGCTCACTGGAGTTGCCAAAAAAAAAAAACTCAAGATCATCAGGCTTAATGGACCCAATGCTATATTTAAGCAGAGACATTGAAAATAAGTTCATAATAAGATATAAGCAGATTCTACTCATTTAATTAATTCCCACCAAAAGAATCTCAAATTAATTTCAAGAGGAAAAATAACAGGAAAAAAGTGATAATTCAATGAAAAAGTAAGGCATTTACTCCTATAGAGAAATAATATAAACAGATTTTTGAAACCATTTACCTTTGCCTAATTATTCATTATATTCAACTTAATATGGAAATGACCAAATCTTAATATCCCAGATGGCCCATCATGGACTCACTTTCCGCAATCAAAACAAAGCCCTAGACAGTCAGTGACTTCAACATTTTCTGCAAATTAGTAGTTATTTTGAGCAAACAAGCCTCATGTGTACTTCTTCTGAGTGATCTACAGTTTAAGATGATGTGGAATGATTTATCAAATCCAGTCTGCTCATTCCAAGCTGTGATTTCTGACTGAAAAGCAGGGGAACTTTAGCAAATAGCTCCAACGAAATGGATGCAGACATACTGAGTTACATTGGCTTACTAGTGTTTGGTTTTATCAGTGTTTTAAATTAATCTCATCTTCTATCCTCCTTTCCCAATCCTGTCATTCTTTTCTCATGTTTTCTCATTTAATTGTGTCCTAAGTTCAGTATGAGTAAACACGTACCTCTTTAAAGGATGTTTCTAGCGTAATTTAGTATTGATCTTGTTTATGCCTCAGTTTATGTTGTATGTAGAATCTGTTTCTATTCATTCATTTAATTTTATCTTAAATATTTACTGAACACTTGCCAAGTGTCAATAAGAGACCTGAACAAGACAGGTTCTAGAGTACCATGGGCTGCCACATAACCCAAACAGAGCTAACACTAGGGTGACCTCATAGCCAAGTATTTCCTGGGATGGTTCTGATTGATACCTGCTGTGTGAGCATGACTATTTATACTGATTTTTTTCATCTTCAAGTGTTCTAGTTTGGAGGATAAAGTCTATGATTTATCTATATTCCTAGTTAAGACTACAGGTAGTGTGTGTGTTTGTGTGTGTGTGTGTGTGTGTGTGTGTGTGTGTGTGTGTGTTTTAAATTGGTGAACTTGCCAGCCTGTCTTCCCATGTGTGTAGTTTCACCTAGGCTAAGAAACCTCAAATCACATGATTGACAAGGGAGTGGCATAATTTGCCTATGGTTGCAGCTCTGACACCTACCAGAAAACAGAGGATACACCCAGATTTCTCTGTGTAGTATGAGCTCATATAATAGAGGTGATGACAGATAACATTCATTGACTCTATACTACGTACCAGATTCTGTGCTAAAGGCCTTCAAATTTCATTCAACTCTCACCAATATCCCTACACTAGGGAGGGAGATTTATTTCTATTTTCTTACTGAAGACACTGAAGTTCTCATAAGTAAAATTAGTTTTACTTATCAGGAGATCCAACCATAACCTCACTGGAACCTAACTAAGGAATAATGCATACTGATTCACTGCATCTAAGAAGTGCTACCAGTTACACAGAATCTCTTCTCAACTGGCTGTAGATAGGGTAGAGAGAAAGGATGTAAGAGGAGTCACAACCATTGCATTTGATGAACTTGTAGGTTTCCCAGTTTCTGATAGAAACTGTTGAATTCAGGGATTCATCCCTTACCACCCACACTCCAGTCTCCTTACCTTCAACCTCCCCAGTCCCTACACATACACATTATATCTTTATCACACAAAAAAATGTATATTTAACCTTTGCTCCATGCCTTTCATCCTCCTTTTTTTTTTTTTGCTTTATACCTAAACATGTAAGCTAAACACCCATCCAGCATTTGCTTCTAGGAAATGTATTGTTCGCTGAACTATTTCAGAAAATTCCTACTGCATGGGTTTCAAGACCTGGTGGTCATCCCCACCCAACCTCTTGCTTCTTTTTAAATATCTCAGCCACCTTCTCTGTGATTATTTTTTTGCCACACGTTTCTACACCACCAGTGACACAAAGCTGTTTATTGTATAGCGTGAGTTTTGCTGGCATTTTGGTGACAATGGTGCGTGATTTCAGCACCAAAAGGAGACAACAAAACATTGAACATTGGGTGTTTTCTATCTGTGTCCATCAGCTGTTCTTTAGCTCTAGATAATTAACTGGCCTCTAGCTTTGAGGCCCCAGTCCCTTGCAACTATTATGTCTCCAACTCAAGATACTTCTTTTATCCCATCTTGTTACATGACCCCAGTTACCTAAAATGAATAAATTTATTTTGTCTAGTTATTAAACAATTCTAAAGATAAAACATCCCCACGCAGCAGAATAACCACTTAACCTGAGAGAAGAAGCCACCATTCCTGTTGCTGTACCGTGCTTTATCTACCTTGGTTTAGACCTTCCCATAACCGAAACATTCATTAAGCTGTTTCCCTAGATAGGAGACCAAGGTATTTCTTCTACTGCCACACTAGGACAAAGAAATACTGAAATTAGCTTTTAAACTAAAAATTGTATTCTAATGATATTAATAAAATATATTTAACTAAGCACTAAAAATGTATTTATTGAACTCCTGTACTACTCTAGCAATGAGGGGAAGATTATGGGGCTATAAAGGAGCGTAGAATATGAATCCTTAAGGAATTGTCAAGTCAGTTTAAGAGAGAAAATTTTTGAAGAAAATATACAAAGGAAAAAGGGGTAAAAAAGGCTTGGTTTTTCTTCTACACCTCCTCCTACCTCATTAGAGAAAACTGGTATGAAGATTAAAAGGAATCTATGAAAAGAAACACAGTCTTTAAACTTTAAGTAAATTAACTGAAATTAATTCAGTGCTTATTTATTTCTCAAACCCCCATCCCTTGAGAGGGTGATGGCACTCAGAGATGTTGCAAAAAGAGTATTCTAAATTGCTGTTCAGAAAAATACATCATTGAGCACTGTCAAAGTAGAAAACAGACTTATGAAAAACATTTTACCATGGAAAGTTTCAGGTGAGTAATTTTTTCTCAAAAAATATATTGTTTTGTTTTGTTTTTACACATGAAGATATTTAAGGATTACCATCTTTGTAAAGCAAGCGTCATCCTGTAGATCAGCCCCAAGAAGCAGCCAGCAAATGGAGGAAACTTTGGCACATATGGTTCTCCTGGGACCAATTAGGTAAGAACAGGAGAAATGGGCTTTTGCTTGCTTTTTTCAGCAATGGTCTCACAAACTGGCTGCAGGATTGTTGCTGACCAAATACGGAAGCCGGATGGGACCTTTTAAACCAGAAAGTGAGAGGCATCTTTTAGCATTCACTTCCTCAGGCTCAGGCCAAGAAGCAGTCTCTTTCTGTAACTAACTCAAGGTATTCCCTCATGTAATTTCTCCCAGGAACACGTAATTTCCCCAGGAGCCCTGGTGGCATTTGTCTGCAGGCGGGTTACACCTTCACTCCCTTTCGGAAACCACTTTCCCAGTCCTTTCCTCTTTCCCAGGGATGGATCGGCAGTCCCCCATGTCACACGCAAAGATCCAAGGAAATGATGTTTTCAGGGTCTCAAGACTAGAGCTGCTTGAAAGTTTAAACATATGTAGAGATTCCAATAAGCATAGGCACCCAAAGAGGGCAAAACATTACTGATGGTAAAACAAAGGGCTTTGAAATCTGACACACTCGTGTTTGAATGCCAGCTTATTAGTAAACTAACTGTACACCTTGTGTCTAATGTTTACCTACAACAAACCTCAATATACTTATTTCTAAAATGGGAATAATAGTGAGTTCTGACGCTTAGAACTGATCGGTATAAAATACTAGGTGTTCAATAAGCAATTGTCATGCATTTGAAATGAAAATTATAGGCTTACCTGGAGATATTTTTTCTTTACTCATCTTTAGAATTGATTGTAACAGATAATTTATGTCCTACATGCCAGAGGGTGTTCACAAACAGTTGGTTCCGATGCAGAGCTCCCCAGAATATACTCACAGCACCAACCACCTCTCTGAAATTGATGACAGCTGAAAGTTTCTATTTATTTATGTATGAGGTTTCACATGTGTTTTCTAAAAGACTCTAAACTTCTTCAGATCAAGGACCTTTTCTCGGGGGTAGGGTCTCTAAAAGAACAGTTTTTCTAAAGTAGCCTAGTTAATACACAGAGAGTCTGAGATTCGGACAAAGAAGTGATTCAGTATAGTGTCTATTATCTATTAAATAGATAATATCTCATTACTGTCATTTTTTAATCAGTGAATAAACAGAAGCCTGGAGAATGTTAAACACAGCCAGATGCTTCCAGAGCTGGCACTCAAACCCAGGCCCCCAATTATATGTCCATTGCGCTTTCCCTTTGAGCTACTTTCAGGTCACCATGAAAACCACTCTCAGAATATTCCTAGAACCGAACCTTAACTTTGCTCTTGCCTGGCTATCCAGGATTTCCTTGCCTAGGCAGGAGCAATTCTTTTCTTCCCTTTATGCATTTGTGGAGTCCGTAGTCCTGCCAGAATCTTGATTGGCCTTGGTTGAGGAGGTACCCGTCAGCTACCACCTGCTTGCTTTTTCTAGTTCTGCTGGAGAGCATTTTCCCTCAACATTTCTGGCAGGTGGTCAGGCCTTTCTGTTATGTGAATTTGCTCCTCAGGACACAACGCAATGGAATGTCACAGTGTGATGCAGTTAAGAGGTTAAGTAAAAGAGGTCGCAAGTCTCTCCAGCTCTGGAGCAGAGAGTGGAGCTACCTGACCCTCGCATCTGCTGCATGCTGCCAAGAGTGCTGCAGCTGGAGATGTCCTAGCACATGTGCCTTTGGGACCCAGGTGTGGGCTTTGTGAGTTGTGGTCTCTTGTAAGTCAGCTCTGGTTGCAGAGATGCTGGCTTCAGTCCAGCACGTAGGAATAAATTCACGAGACCATGGAAACTGATTCTGTTCTGACAATATTAATTTTTGCTGGGAAGATTTGCCTTGACCATGGAGAATAAAAGAGGGACTCTCAGTCTGTTTGGGCTACTGTAATAAAATACTGTATACGATGTGACTTATAAGCAATATATTTATTTACATTTCACAGTTCTAGTACCTAGAAATCTTCTCATAGATCTAGGAAGTCTAAGATCAAGGTGCTGGCAGAGTTGAAGTCTAGTGAGGGCTTTTTGTTTCATGGATGACACCTTCTAGCTGTGTCTTCACAGGTTCTCTGGGGTGTTTTTCATAATGGCACTAATCTCATTTATGAGAGCCTCACCCTCATGAACTACTCACTTTCCAAAGTCTGCACCTCCTGGTAGTATTGCATTGTTGATTATGTTTCAACATGCCAATAATAATGGGGTAGGGAAGACACAATATTTAGACCATCACAGGGACTTCTCTTAGCCCAGTACTTGTACTTTACCTTTATTTAGATCTGGGGTGCACCGCATGAGACTGCTGAACCTGCATGCCAAAATATTTCCTCATTAATTGGTAAAATATAAAACACTCAAGCTATCCAAATAGCTTCCATAACCTTTTGGCCACGCTAGCCCCTCCATAGGAAACCCTAAGTCTTCTCATGATTGGGCATCTAAAAGGTACATCTGGCGGCCTCCATGACCCATCTATAAATGAGTTCCCATGCTATTATATGATGACAGTACTCACATAGGCAAAGACTTATTAAATATCTGAAATACTACCATTTCCCCTTTTGGAACTACTAACAAAACTATTAAAATTGTTTTGATTTATTTAGTTCATCTGCTAACTGTAAATTTCTGGAGGGCAAGAGCTCTGCTTGGCTCACTCTTGCAGGCCTTACCCTCAGCATGACATTTAGAACATCCTGTGCTCCAGCAACAGAAAACCAAACACTGCAGGTTCTCACTTAAAAGTGGGAGCTGAACAATGAGAACATATGGACACCAGGAAGGGAGCAACGCACACTGGGGCCTGTCAGAAAGGTGGGGGAAGGGAGAATATCAGGATAAATAGCTAATGCACACGGGGCTTAATTCCTAGGTGATGGGTTGATAAGACAGCAAACCACCATGCTACACATTCACCTATATAACAAGCCTACATGTCCAGCGCATGTATCCTGGAACTTAAAATTAGATCAAATTTTTAAAAAAGAGAAAAGAGCATCTTGTGTTCTCAAGAAACTAAAAGGCCTAGGCAGGTCTTAATAGAGACTACAGCATTCAATGATGTACTAGAAAAGAATGAATGTTGGAGACAGTGTTATCAAGCTTTACACACCCATAAAATTGTTATGCCTGCTTCTAAGGTGGATTGTGTGCTGGAAAGAAGCAGTAGGCTATCCCGAGAAGGCATGAGTCAGTGGGGAATGAGAGAAATGGCATTCCCAAGGGAAAGGCCTTTGTGAGCCAGAGTTCACCCAGGGTATTCTGAGACAGGATCTTGGTTTGTCACCTGGGCCGGAGTGCAGTGGCATGATCATCGCTCACTGCAGCCTTGACCTCCTGGGCTCACGCAGTCCTCCCACCTCAGCCTTCTCAGTACAGTTTGCTAATTTAAAACAGGTTAGTTCCTGGAGTGTGAATATACCTTCAGTAGTTTGGATATGTTTCTCTTTTCTACTGGGGAACATGAGTAGCTTTAATTTGTAAGATGCCAGGTAGACTTCTCTTTGCTGATCGCTATTATCTGAACATCTTTGTAATATCTGAGTTAGTGCAGGTTTGCACGAATTCCCAGGAGAATAACTTTCATGAACTAAGACCACTTTGGCAGCTTTTCCTCCCTTTCCACTCCTGGGAATATCTGGGACATACGTTGAGCTCTCTTTTCATAGTTATCTTAAGAAGCAAGATTATGCACTATGTAATGCATACATTAAATAGGAGGACACTAGATTATATAGAGTCATTTAAGTTGCTAGTCAATTTTATGCATTGGCTCTCATTTCATCTACAGTTTTAGACTTTCCATCTTTTCACATGCTCAGAAAGAAAACCCTGAGTGTGGCCTGTAATCCCAACAATTTGGGAAGCCTAAGAGGTTGAATAGCGTGAGCCCAAGGCTTCAAGACCAGCCTGGGAAACATGGCAAAACCTCATCCTCTGCAAAAAAATATAAAAATAAATTAGTCGGGTATAGTGGCGTGTACCTGTAGTCCCAGCTACTCAAGAGGCTGATGTGGGGGGATCACTTGAGCCTAGGTGGTAGAGGCTTCAGTGAGCTAGGATTGCACCACTGCACTCTAGTGTGGGTTACTGAATGAGACCTTGTCTCAGAATAGAAAAAAAAAAAGAAAAGAGAAAACCCTTGGTTTGTAATCTTGTTGAAACTGTCTGAAACATTCATTCTTTTCAAGGACATCCTTGAACGCTCTGAGTTTAGTCCCTATTATGATTCTCATTTGGGTACCTCTTTATTCAGGTAATAAAATATATTGTTATTAATAATATTTTCATTTAGTCAATAGTATTTATTGATCTCTCATTATATAGCATGTGCTTTAAATAAATCACATTTGATTTTGATAACAGAACTCTAAACAAGGTATTTGAATCCTGATTTTTAACTATGAAGAAACTAAAAGCCGGACAGGTAAAACGATCTCCCTCAGGCCATACAGCTACTAATTGGTGGTTCTGGGACTCAATTCATATCTGCCTGGCTCCAGCTCACAAAGGCCTTTCCCTTGGGAGTGCCACCTCTCTCATTCTCTGCTGACTCATGCCTTCTTGGGGACGGCCTACTTCTGCCCAGCATACACTGCACCTTGGATCAGGCATAACATCTTTACAGTTACATTCCAGAGCAGCAATGTTCAAATTTGGTGGCACCTCAGAATTACCTGGGGGGCTCTAGGTCCCACTTCTAGATATCCTAATTTCATTGGTCTGGAGTGGGCCTGAATATCCGGATTTATGAAAGTTTCCTGGCAATTTTAATGTGCAGCAAAGTTACCACAATTGCTGTAGAGCAGTGGCCCTCTAGTGTAATGTGCACACAAGCCTCCTGGAGATTTGTTACAGAAAATCCTGATTCAGCAAAAGTGAGGTTCGATCTGAGATTCTGAATTTCCAAAATGTTCCAGTGATGCTATTCTGTTGGCCCCCAGACCAACACATTGCTGGCAAAGTCCCAGGATCTCCCCCTTGTCTCTGCACAGCCTGCCATCTCCTTTTGTCTGGGAGAAATTCTCCAGTCCAGGGTTTGCACTGTGCTTTCAGTGTAGCTGTTCTCTTTCAGCAGCCCCTGTTAGTTATGAGAAAGTTCTGTCTCAACTAAAACTCTCTGTAAGCTGATTAGAATAGGGGGTGGCATGTAAAGAAGTTGAGGTCACAAGATCAGTACCCAAGTTTAATACCCACAGAGACCAGTTAGCTTTTCTGCACTCCGAGCCCCAGTCTCCAAGTTTCCAAGCCAGCCATGGCACCAACGTGTTGGATTGACCCTAAGAGATGAATGCTTCATGTCAATCACACATGCAGTACTCAGCAGAAAAGCATCTACAGTCTGACTCCCCCTCACTAAAAGGTCAGTAGCATATCTTGATAGAAAATAAAGACACAGCAATGTTAGCTATCATTGGGTGCTTACCTGTGCCAGGCACTGTGCTAAACATTTTCGAATCTTCACAGCATTCTGTGAGGTAGGTGGTCTCATTATCTCCATTGGATAAATGAGGAGATGGGGTTCATGTTTTCCATCTTCTGACAGCATACAACCTGTAAGTAACCCAAAATGCCAGGACTTAGGCCATTATGCAAGGTGCTAATCAATGTAAGTTAGGGGTGATAAAGGATTTGCAGACCTTTGGGTTGAAAACTTCAAAACATGTTTTCTACCATGTCCCTTTCAAGATTCTTTAATCTCTGTATTGTCCCCTCTCTCGATTTATTGTGATGATGACTGGCTTATTTATTGCATTTTTAGAGAAGCACAAATTAAACCATCCCTATGTTTAAAAATAAAAATTAAAGAACCACATAATAATAGGAGCATTTTAGCTCCATCCAATCTGAGCAGCAATCGTACCCACAGACTTAACTACCAAAATATGGGTCTGGTCCTTCTGATCTACCCCTCTTTTGATTTGTCATCAGTGTACAAGGTCATATTTCTTGTCTAAGAGCCGAGAGCCTTCCCCGTCAACTTTGTTTGATTCTGATGTACCTGACTACTACATCAGCCTGCAATATTTCTGTAGGTTAAAGAAATGTTAATGTTTCAAGTAAAAATTTCAAGGGGAAGCTACATCTTTTTTGATTTAGTGTTTAGAAATACAAATTTTTGATATTTATAATGAATACTGAATAACAAAGCCTAAGGATTGTCTAATTTTGATTTTTCTTTGTTAGTTTGTTTACTTGAGACAGGGTCTTGCTTGCTGTGTTGCCCAGGCTGGAGTGCAATAACGACCTTGACTCACTGCAGCCTTGACCTCTCTGGCTAAAGTGATGCTGCCACCTGAGCCTCCCAAGTAGCTGGAACTACAGGTCTCTGTCACCATGCCTGGCTAATTTATTCATTTTTTACAGACAGGGTCTCATCATGTTGCCTAGGCTGGTCTTGCACTCCTGAGCTCAAGTGATCCTCCAGCCTTGGCCTCCCAGAGCACTGAGATTACAGGCATGGGCCACTGCACCTGGCCAGGATTGCATAACTTAGTACTAAAGACAAACTGCTAAAAACTAAGTAACAGATAGCAAAGCTTTTGGAAGTATTCACCATTAGCCTTCTCTGCTCATCACTTATACTTTCATTCTAAATCAAGTTAATCAAATAATCAATAGATTTTTATTGAAAATGCTATACATGGGCACTGTATTAAGACCCAGGAATTGAAAGAGTCCAATATAAGGCCGCCTCACAAGGAGATGTGGCCCTTTCTTGTAAATTGAATTTTAAAAATTAATTAATTGATTGTTTGCTTCCTCTAGAACTTATTTTCTCCTGATGTCATGGAAGATCTATAAATTTTGAGAAATGCTTTTACTTTGAGTTAACTTCCTTCAGCATGCTTCAGGTAGTAATAACAAACAGAACCCATGATTCTTATTATTTTAATTAAATTAAACTCCTGAAACCCCATTTCCCAAGTTATTTTCCACTCCCTTCTATAGGTTAATTTCCTCATAGGCATTTTATTACTCTCTGAAGTCATTTACTTATTCCTTTATATACCCTGCCTGTTTTTCCTACAATGACTATTTAAGTTCTATGGTGCTAGAGGTTTCGTCCTGGTTTGGTGGTATGTCATCAAAGCCAACAACAGTGACTGGAAAGTGGAAGAAACTCAACAAACTTCCCTTGGATGAATGTGTGAATAAATGAATATTGGCCATACATGCAGTAGAAGAGAATTCTATCCCTAGATTGAACAAATATGGCTTTTTATGTCCTGTCAACCTGTAAGACTTCAGGAATTTACAATTCAGTTTTCTAAGTAACAATAATAACCACTACTTGAGCATGCCAATATATAATCAGCATGGTTATGTGGCCAGTGATCCAAAGACACTGGTCATCAGAATAGCACTCAGTATTGACATTTTGTCTATTGTACTGTGCTTTGTTTCAGTCTTTAAAGGTGTTCACTGTATCGCTCTAATAGAGTTTGTTTTTAATGAAACAGGTGACTAAACTATTGTTAACAATTTAGAGTAATAAATGTATGGAGAATTTTCAGCTGTCTAAAGAAAGAGTTGAGTGATATAGACACAAAATTTGTTTCACATGGCTTAAAAGTATAGACAAATACATAGGTATGTTTAAGGGATATGAAAACGTATAAGGTTGTGAATACAAATTTGTCACCAGCTCCTGTAATATTAAAACAAAACTTCTTGAAGCATAAGAGCATTATTTTGGCATTAGAAGAATAGAATAAAATGAAATCTATACATTTATAACCAATCACTGCTTATGAACATTTCATTGCATAGCCAGACAGAGGGCCAGGCCTTCAATGTATGTATTTTTAAATGTTACTATAATCCTGTGAAATAGATATATCACCATCATTTACAGCCGAAGAAACTGAAACCTGGAGAGATTAAACAATGAAGTCAAAGCGAAATCTGGGATTGAACCAGGTATGCTTCCTGTGCCATGTTCTTTGCACTCTACAACACTGCCTCTTGTGGTTTTGGCTGAAATTACACACAGTGTAAAGTGATCATTAAAGATGCTTAGGTCTATGTACTTTACCCAGTAGCATGGCTTTTGAGAAGCTCTACTGGTGGGATTATGAGTGCTGTTTATAAAACTTTCTAATTTAACTTTTTTGTTCCAAATTCAATCAAGAAATATGTTACATTTTAAAATGTGCATTTAAAAATACTCATTGGGTATTAAGGAGGGTGTTTGTAAATCTTTGGAGACACTGCAAAGGGTACTACAGTCCGTGCCTCCCTCAACTTTCCCTTGGAACTGCTGTGAGAAGCAAGCAGGTAGACTGGGTGGATCGCTGGTCTGACTCAGCATGGCATATCTGAAGATGAACTACTCAGTAAGTCATATTCAATGTGCTTTCCAGTCTTGTAGCAGTTCCTGAAACTCAATAGCTAATAGAATGCCATATTCAAAAGGCATTGAGCTATTTAATGTGTTTTCTCCAGTGCTTTGAGTTTGGAAATCATTATATAAATTATTACTACAATTATTTTCCATCTTCATCTGCCAAAGAAAGGAAAATCAATTCAGTCCACATCTTGACTGCAAAGCTGTTGTAAAAGATCCTGTACCTACTCTGAACATGGATCTTGGAAATTGAACCCAGTGATGCAACATAAATTTTAGAAAAGCCATCTTCAACTGCCAGGCTGGCTGTAGGGCTATTTGAAACATGATTTGGGGACCTCTATTTCAATTTCC
Source organism: Callithrix jacchus (assembly GCF_049354715.1). Taxonomy (NCBI): domain Eukaryota; kingdom Metazoa; phylum Chordata; class Mammalia; order Primates; family Cebidae; genus Callithrix; species Callithrix jacchus. The sequence goes on from NC_133507.1 coordinate 109,031,580, forward strand.
ATTATTCACAGGTCACAGGTCTTCACCTTTGTTTAGGCAGGTCCTAGACTAATGTTCTCACTGAACTGAATAGTTCTGCTGTCACCTGCAGGTTACTTGATCTCTCTCCACTCCAGTTTGTTTTCGTATAAATTGGGAACTGTTCCATCTGCAGTTCACTCAGTAGGCATTTTATGATGATGTTTGTCATTGAGGTCCTACGAGAAACCCATGAGGGTTACACAGTCCTGAATGTTATCGAAGATACAGATTGGGCCCTCCTTCTGGATTCAACTCTTACTCATCATAGGCACTGCAGAGGCCCTGAACCATGCCAAACCTCAGCTTCCCCCTTTTTTTTTTTTTAAGTAGGGATAATTATATATGTTTCTTATAGAATTGCTGTGAATAGAAAATGAAATGTTATCTGTGAAACGTTGCACAGTGACAGTCACAGAGTGAGTTCCTCATGGGCAGTAGATGCAACTAAGTAGAGATATAAATGCCAATCATTTTGAATGTGATAATCATGCATTTATTTTGTTGTTATTGTTTTTTATGTTGACTGATATAGTTTGGTTTACATATATATTCATTATGGAAAAATTGGCAGAGAAAATGAAGGTGGAGATATCTCCATAGATAGATTCTACCACTGCTACCTACAACCACTTTAAACTACTGTTAACATTTTGGTGCTTTTCTCTTTCATTTTTATTAATGCAATAAATATTTTCACTGATATAATTATATATACTTATACATGTTTTATGATACCTTCTTCATTATATAATGAAAGAGAAATACTTAACATTACTATTAAAATACTGACAACTATTAATTAATATTTCATTTTGTATGTAATTATGTAATTATTTTTATCTACTTAGAAACTATACTAGTAAATTAAGAATAACATCAGTATTTGTAATTCTGTAAGCCAGAGAGAGCCACCATTAACATTTTAAGATATTTTCTTCTGGTCTTCTTTTATATGCATAGACCTATGATTTAATCTAAGGTGCCAGTGATTGTCAGAACTACAATTATTTCCTAAGGAAAAAAAATGCTGCCAAATAAACACCGACACAAGGCTTTGTATCTCTTAGAACTTCTATTTTGCATGCCTTGAAATGGCCTTAAAATTATACAGGCAGAGGTTTTTATCATAGTATCAGTCTCGGGCACACATTAGAAATAGATGCAAAATTAATTGGGTAACATATTCCTGGGACAAATGAACAATCACGATGTGTCTCTGTTGACTACTCTTTGGCACATTCACATCTGTGTCCAACATGGTATCATCTTCCGTGCTGCTGTTTCTCCAAGTAAACATGTTTTTTTAATGTTGAAACACAGCATAATATAAGCCATTTTAAATAGCAGTTAAACTTAAAATTTGCATTACCAGAAATGTGTATGACCGATAAAACAATGAAGCGGTGCCCAGCTTTGCCCAAGTCTACACAGTTTTCATGTGGCCAAGTATAATCATACAAGGATCAGCAGTGCCCCATTGACAGGAAGATGCACTCAAATTTTAGGCACACTGCAGTGCAAAAACTATACACAGCTAGAACAGGTTGAAAAGTTACATAACTTTTCCTTTGTGGTGCTTTATTTAGTTTACCTCTCTTTTTTTAAATTCCCATTCAATATCAACTTGGGAACATTTCCCAATATCTTTAAGACTCTTCAAAAAAAAAAAACAAACAAACTCTTTCAAAGTATTCACTTAATGTAGTCCCAAAAACTCTCAGCTTTTGAGGCTTTTAGACAATTACCATTATTGAAAACAAACCTTACAAACAGAAATATGTTGAAAATTATTCCTACAAAAGCAAGAATGGAACTGAGCAAATTAATGATGGACACTCAAATATGTACAAAATTTAACTTTTAAAATGCATAATTGCATGTTGGAATCTCTTGACTTCTGAGAATATTTTGATAGAGCTCCTGTTTTTAATTAGATGAAATCATATCGTATATCAGAAAGAAATAGATGATTTCACATAAACCTCAATCTGATAATGGATTAAAGAGAAGTATAGAGTCACTTTATTTGACAAGTTTTATTGTGTAATATATTTATTAGAGAAAGATATTATAAAAGAAGGGCAAAACATTTCATATATAAAATATTAGACTAACATATTCTAAAATCCCTACACAAAATTATTAGAATTAAGAATATCCTCGACTTACCAATTTTTTTTAATTTTCCAAAACTCTCAGAATCTGAAGACAGAATAAATAATATGTTCTACAGAGAAGCAGCAAGTAGTTATATAAACAATTTTCAACATATAAACTATAGTTCTGAAGAAAACTGCAAGCAGTTTTATATAAAAATTACCCACTTTGGGAGGCCTAGGCGGGTGGATCACGAGGTCAAGAAATCGAGACCATCCTGGTCAACATGGTGAAACCCTGTCTCTACTAAAAATACAAAAAATTAGCTGGGCATGGTGGCGCGTGCCTGTAATCCCAGCTACCTGGGAGGCTGAGGCGGGAGAATTGCCTGAACCCAGGAGGCGGAAGTTGCTGTGAGCCGAGATCGCGCCATTGCACTCCAGTCTGGGTAACAACAGCGAAACTCCATCTCAAAGAAAAAAAAGTTACCATATTGAAAGAATAAATTTTTCAGAAAAATGCAATAATGAGGTAGTAGAGACAGGGTTAAGGCATAAAGTATACGAATAAGTAACAAGAACATTTATTATTTTAGTTTTTAAAAATAATTTTATTGGTGAAAATTGTTTTATTTCTTAAATTAAAAAACCCACCAATACAATAAAGTCAGTTTGTGATTCAGCAAATAAATATTTAAAAGCATATTTTAAAATTCTTTTATGCTTGAAAATCATCTACCATGTGGTATTTAACAAGATATTTGACTGTATCCTTACTGTAGATCATTTAGGATAGTTCTACTTACTGTACTCAGTAGTAAATGGGTGTCTTTCCATTTGCAATTCTGATCATTTTGTTAGGATAGATTCCAAGTAGTGGAATTTCTAAATCTTATAAAAATTTCAACACTGAATTTCATTGAATGTTACTCTATGAATATCGATAAAAATGTTAAAATTCCAATGCATAATTTAATCCTATGCATAATCCAGTGCAGTTAATAACAATCCAATTCATAATTGAAATAAAATGTTTTTTCTTTTCTTTTTTTTAATTGCATTTTAGGTTTTGGGGTACATGTGAAGAACATGCAAGATAGTTGCATAGGTACACATGTGGCAGTGTGATTTGCTGCCTTCCTCCCCTTTACCTATATCTGGCATTTCTCCCCATGCGATCTCTCCCCAACTCTCCACCCCCTGCTGTCCCTCCCCTATTCCCCGCAACAGACCCCAGTGTGTAGTGCTCCCCTCCCTGTGTCCATGTGTTCTCATTGTTCCACCCTCACCTATGAGTGAGAACATTTTGCATACTTCTCTGTCTATGTAATGAAAGAAAAGATCTTGTTCTTAAGAGATTCTTCTGGTGGTGACTGAAACGCATACACCAAGCTAATCACCATAAATCTCCACAGTTGTCCTAGTAAAACACCCAAGGACTGAAAACACAGAGACTGACCAACCCCACCTGCTGGAGAGTAGGGCTGAGACCAGGCATGCTTGGGGCAGATTTCAAAGGAAGCGTGAGAGTAGAACTGAGTCTGGGAAGCTGAGTAGCTTGACAGCAGAGATGAGAAAGAATATAAATATAGAGGGACAACATGGGTGTAGTCCTCAAATAAGGAAAAGTGTGGTGTATATGAAGAACAGACAGGCCACTGTGAAATTGATCTCAGGATGCATGGGGCTGGAAGAAAAGATATGGTGGAAGAAGAATGGAGTCTCCTGTATTAAATTAGGGTGTGTTTTATTTGTTCTGAAATGGATGCTCCTGAAATTGCACTTTTGTCTTGAGGCTAGCATTTATGCTACTATCGTACATAACATATTCATTCAAGAAATATTTAGTGATATCTTGTTTTCTGTGTACGAGACACTCTTCTGATCCCAGAAAAAGAGCCTTGGGAACAATGGATAAATGCAACAGCAATACATGAGAGGTAATTTTAAATAGTGAGAAGTATTATAAAATAAATGAAACAGGAATTTTTTTTAATCCTCAGGCTGAAGTTCAATGTAAATATATTCTGAATTAAGATGTCAGGGATCTCTCTTAAAAGATGATATAGGCACTATAGCATAATGCTAAGAAGAGTCCAGCCATCTTTAGTACCAGAAGAGAAATAATCAAGGCAGTGGAAACCACAGAACGACAAGTGCAAAAGCCCTGGGGCAGGATCAAGCCTGGCAGCTTGAAGAACTGGAAGAGAGCCAGTACCTGAAGTTCCAGAACAGAATACGGATGAAATGGGTATAAGAAGAGTACGTAGAGATATTTAGAGGCTTCTAGATCTTTGTGAGGAGCTTGAATTTGATGCTAAATGCTATGCACAGCTAATGAAAGTTTTTAGACTAAAGTAACATGATCATATTTTCTGGCAACAAAAAATTCACGCTTTTACTTTAATATGGAAGGAAGTACATGCCACATGTATTTACCCAGTATAATGCATCCATGGCTATATGTAATATTTGAAAATATAGCTTTGCATAAAACTAGAGAGGAGAGCTTGCGCATGGTTCTCAATTTCTTTCTTTCTTTTTCTTTTCTTTCCTTCCTTCCTTCTTCTTTTCTTTCTCTTTCTTTCTTTCTTTCTTTCTTTCTTTCTTTCTTTCTTTCTTTCTTCTTTCTTTCTTTCTTGTGGCTGTGAAGATGAATTTGGATTGCTACTGTCTTAGTCTGGATCATCAGGGCTCATGTTTTTGGCAGAGGGGGATGAGACTTTTATGTGGAATGGATTATGTGTTGTACAGAGGTCTACCAGGTAGACACCTGAGTTTCAGCATTGTATGTTCTAATATATAGTGAAGACTTTCTGACTTTTCTTTAAGTACATTATTATTTCAGAAACTAGTTAATTTTCCCTCTGATTATCCTTATAGCAGTGGTTACTGAGGAGAATGAAAAATCACCTGATGACCATTGAACAGACCTGAGAGACAAAATAGAGTACGGGATCTTCTTCTGTCTGTGTGTTTATAGATGTCGTGAGTGTATGTGTGATATAAAAGAGCTTTCATTAATTGACTCAAAAATAATAAGTGCTTACAATAAATATTTTGTCAGGAAAGCAAGGGAATAAAAGAATGGCTACTCCATAGGCAAAGAAGCCCTGAGACCTGCCGGTTGCCCGTTTTTATGCTTACTACTTGATTATATGTTAAACAAGAGATGAATTATTCATGAGTTTCCCAGGAAAGAGCTGGGTAATTCCGGAACTGAGGATTCCTCTCCATTTTTGACAATATAAGGTAATTTCCAGACCTTGCCATGGAAGTTAACACCATTTTGATTTTGATTGATTTTAACTCAACATTTTTCCAGGAGGTTAATCATCTGCAAGAAATAAGTGATTAAAAGCACTCTGAAAGAAATTAAAAATAACTAAAATTTGTGGGTAATCCTCCCCTGAGCAGTATTTTACTTTTATATATTCAATGAAGAAAGTCTTAAAACCTATTATATACATTTATATGGTTCCTTTCCTTTCTATTCATATTTTGATCTATTCTTTCTTATACGTATATCTTAGTAGATTCGTTCATATCTTACAGGCTGCTATTCACTTGATTATAATGATAGTGCACATTTTTTTCATGCAGTGTGTCAAGGTAATTAATATTAGCAGCTCACAACAGAAAATCACCCTTGAAATTTCAGTGGTTTAATGTCACAAAGATTTATTTCTCAGGTCTGTGATTGGGTGGCCATTCACCATCTTGTAGCATACTGCTTAGAACAAGCACCCTGCAAAGTTGCAAAGGCAAGTAAAACAAAGTGGAAGATGCACAGAGGCTCTTAACTGCCCGGAAATGGCCCACAGCACACATCCTCACAGTGTACCTACTGGGCAGATCTGGTTTCATAGCTAAGTGTAATGGAGGACATGAAATGGGGGGTGAACACTGTCTTTGTCACCACCAGCCTTTCTGTCATCAAGTATCTGCTACCCTCTTACACATATATGCTCCCACCTTTTCCTGTCCCTCCACTCACCGGTGGTCACAATACACCACAGTTTTGTCATTTGTGCTTTTAAAGACATTCCAAAGTGCCATCCGATTACCCTGTCTACTTCCAAGACCATGTGCGTGGTAGTGTTTCCATGAAGTTGGCATGTGGTCTGTCTTAGTACAGAGATCTTGACTTTAGAAAACTAATTAAAATAAAAATAAATGAATATCATCTCTTCTTCTAAATACCCCCTCACCCCATAAACATATACACATATAGATCCAATGTGCAAAGGTAGAATTGGAACAAGATAGCTGCGGTAGACACTGCTATTCATTCAGAGGGAGAGACTTGAGAAGGGCACTCTGCCACTCAACATTCCCCAGCCTGCAGCCGTTCAGCAATCCTGTTCAGCAAATGCTGCATCATCCTCCTACCTTGGAAGATGGAAGCTTGATTTGCTCTCTGGGACAGCTCCTTTGTCTATCATTATCCAGGCTGTTAGATTCCTCTCTGGAAGGTTATTCCTCTCCTTTTACTTTCTCTGGCATCAGCAAAAATGGAAATGAGGGGATATGCCTTTTGTGGCTATCCTTTCTCCTCTCACTTCCTACCCAAGGAAAGTCAGAGATACCAGGAATATTTTAAGCACCAAATATTAAAAGTCTTTTTGGTTCAAACTCATGGTATATTTGGTAAAATACTTGCCTCAGAAACTAAGAAAACTCTCTATCAATATGCTTGGTTCTCCATGCCAGTAACCACACCCACAGTTATTTTGAAGTTTTGTCTTCTGTCTCAGCACCCCCTCCCTAAGCCTGTCTCTCTCAACTTAATTTCAAATTTCTGGGAAAATGCATAGGAATGATACACCCCTTGGATTTTTGCACTGAGTTGCTTTATCCAACTGAGAGGTCGTACTGGGTCTTTGTTACTGAAAGTCTTTCTAAAATCCCATAATTTCTTTTGGTTATCTAGAGGAACTGTTTTTTCCAATCAAAAAGCTCCTACATTTCTGCAGTCTTCTAATGTCTCTTATATACAATCTTTTATTTTATTTTATTTTTTCTAAACCTTACCACACACAGCCAATATACTCTTCTGATTTGCAGCTTCTTCCCTTAAGACATAAGGCCTCTGTGCATATGGTCTGCCTTCCAAGGTCATGATTTCAATAAAGGTTTCACCACCACCAAACGTAGTTCTCCATCTTTCCAACTTCCAGTATCAGACTCTTTGCCAGAACCACTAAGCCAGGCCATCCACATACAACTATTATTATTATTATTATTATTGAGTCGGAGTCTGGCTCTGTCACTCAGGCTGGAGTGCAGTGCTGAGATCTTGACTCACTGCAATCTCTGCCTCCCAGGCTCAAGCAATTCTCCTTCCTCAGCCTCCTGAGTAGCTGGGATTACAGGTGCCCACCAGCACACCCAATTAATTTTCTCATTTTTAGTAGAGATGGGGTTTCGCCATGTTGGTTAGGCTGGTCTCGAACTCCTGACCCTGTGATTTGCCTGCCTCAGCCTACCACACATCCAGTTATTTACTTACACTCCCTTCTTCTTTTTTCTTGTTTCTTTGCTTAAACTTTTATTTTTAGGTTGAGGGGCATAAGTGCAGGTTTGTTACATAGGTAAACTTGTGTCATGGGGATTTGTTGGACAGATTATTTCATCACCCAGTTATTGAGCCTAACACTGTTCCCGGACCGAACCAAGTCAGGCTGTTTATTTTTATGGCCTAACAATGAGATACAGATGCGCTGGGAAAGAAAGGAGTATATGTCTGTAACTGAGTACAGGGAGAAGGCCTGGAAAATATCACCAGACCAACTCAAAATTACAAAGTTCTCCAGAGCTTACCTGCTTTCTAAGCTGTATATCTACTTGTAAGTGCGCATTCAACTAAAGCCATAAGTGACTAACTTCCTCTGAACTGTAACTAAGATCTGAGTCCTGAAGACCTTCCTCTGGAGCCTCAGTAAATCTGCTTAATCTAAATGGATCCAAGTGCTGGGGTGATTACCTTTATCTTGTCTCCTGCTAAATCATGGAGGTTTGGGGAGTTCCTTCAGACCCCCAATAAAGTTGTTCGTAGAGGCCTCGGCACTTTCTTCAGATCCCCCAATAAAACTTGTTTAATCCTAAAAAGATCCTGTTAAAAATGCCTTCATTATCTTGTCATGCTTCAAGGCCCAGGGAAGGCCTAGGCAAAACTCTTGGTGGGCTTTTGTCACCTTCCAGCCTTTGTGTAAGGGTACTGGCTCCAGCAGTTTTTAATATTTAACTTAACCACTTAGTGCTGAGACAGTTGTTCTAGAGGCCTGACTGCTCACTGTTCAGCCGTTAGGGAGACCTGGCCTGCCGCAGTGTCACAGGACTATCTCCTTAATTCTGCTAAAGATGGGGCTCCTTGTCACACAACCATGAAAAATTAGTCCCGAAGGCAAATTAAAGAGGGAGAAAAATGGAATTTATTAGACGAAAAGGAAAGAAAAGGGAAACAGGGACTCACTACCAAGCCAGAGAGAGAATCCTGCTAGCATATGCTTCCCACATCACAGATGGAATCCCAGGTTCCACGTACGAAGAGGAGGGGTCAGGCGCCTCCCCACTGCAATTGGCATAAACATCTGTGACTCCCCAGTCACCCAGTGGTGTGCACTCCTCCCAGTGCGCAGGCTGGTTGGAGTTTCTCTGCGGACTCCTCCTTACCTGGCTGTCTCAACAGTACCCATTAGGTATTTTTCCTGATCCTCTCCCTCCTCTCACCCTCCACCTTCTAAAAGGCCTCAGTGCATGTTTCCCTTCTGTGTATCCATGTGTTCTCATCGTTTAGCTCCCTCTTTTTTTTTTTTTTTTTTTTTGAGACAGAGTTTCACTCTTGTTACCCAGGCTGGAGTGCAATGGCGCAATCTCGGCTCACCGCAACCTCCGCCTCCTGGGTTCAGGCAATTCTCCTGCCTCAGCCTCCTGAGTAGCTGGGATTACAGGCACGCACCACCGTGCCCAGCTAATTTTTTGTATTTTTAGTAGAGACGAGGTTTCACCATGCTGACCAGGATGGTCTTGATCTCTTGACCTCGGGATCCACCCGCCTTGGCCTCCCAAAGTGCTGGGATTACAGGCTTGAGCCACCGTGCCCGGCCAGCTCTTTCCTATAAATGAGAACAGGCGGTATTTGGTTTTCTGTTTCTGCATTAGTTTGCTAAAGATATTGGCCTCCAGCACCATCCACGTCCCTGCAAAGGATATGATCTCAGTCTTTCCTAATGGCTGTTGTATTCCATGGTATACATGTACCACATTGTCTTTATTAAGCCTATCATTGATGAGCATTTAGGTTGATTCCACATCTTTGCTATTGTGAACGGTGCTGTAGTCAACAGGCGTGTGCATCTGTCTTTATGCAGAAGCACTCAAGGTCCCACTTTCTACACTTGTCTAAATAATTAATACTAACTGTTCATGGAAGATAAACTTCCAAATTCTCAATGTTGAATGCAGCAATGTATTTCTCACATTATAATTGGATGTGGATAAGGCAGCCTTCCTTCATCTAAAGCTTAGCCATCTGGAGTGCCTGGTGTCTGAGGTCAAGAAGGCCACGGTGAAGGGAAGGACTAATGGATGTGAGACCCTATCTTTTAACCGTCTTGTCCCATAGTTAACACACACCACTCTTGCTTGTGTCTACTTGCTGGAACTAGCTTGATGGCTCCAATCTCAATTCAAGTGTGGCTAGGAAGTTTAGGGGAACACATGCAATATTTGGTAAGATTAAATCTTTTTCTCACACTATTATGAATCAGTTTTCCTTTGTAAAACTACTTTCACATCCATGATTCAATATTAATTTCAACTTTCTCGTAGAGGTGAGAGAGCAAAGTCATGACTCATTCCAGCTCCGTAGATGAGAAAATCTATGAGTGTACACCTGTCTTGCTTCCGTAGCATTTCCTCTTATCTTAGGTTTACTGCACACAGAAATCTGTTTTCTTATTCTCCAAACACTATCACTGAGCACAAACATCCCTGTAATCACAAAGACCCATAATCACAAGGAAGGCAGACAAGTCTGATAAACTATAACAAGTGCAGAGTCACCTCACTGAGTCTATAGGAAGGATCTGCTGGGGGAAGGGAGGTTTAAGCTGATGCACTGGGGATGGACAGGAATGTGTCATGTGAAGATAGAAGGGGAGTGTGGTTCCAGGCGTGGAGCACAGAGTAGAGCAGGCTGGGAGGAGGAAGAGGATAAGAATCCTTGGTACAACGGAGGAAGGTCATCAGGTCTGCAATGGTCCTGCAGAGGGGACAGCAGTGGGTCTGGACCACAGGTGAGCAGCAGGGATAGAAGCACTGGCAGGCCACATGAAAGGGGTTAGATTTTGCTGAAGACAGAGGAGTTAAGCAAAGTAGGACCAGGAACTTTTTCATTCCCTTGCCTTCCTCTGTTGCCCTATAGCCTGCAGGGACTTAGAACAGGTTTGGCCTGATGGCCAACAGCAGCTTTTCAGCAAACAGTTTCTCCAATTATTAAACAAAGGTAACCAGACGGCCAAAGGGCAAGACTCTGTAGCAGCTTTCACCTTGAAACACTGAGGAGAAATATACTTGCCCATCAGATCCAGTTACGGGAAATATAAAACCCAAGCAATTGAGCCGTAATGTATTTCTGCTTTGGAGACAAATATATCCTCAAATACTTCTGTACAAAATACCAGGAAAAAGTTTAAAGACATTGTATGTTTTTAAACAAAACGAACTGCCTGAAGAAGTTGCAGCATCTAAGCTCACACTTGTTTCTTCTTGAACTCATGATTTAGCAGTTATAGGCATCGCATGTTTTTCAAGGATGTTGATCTGTACTTGATAGTACTAACTTTTTTGCTTTGATGATGGGCTATATAACACTTGCAATTGATAGTCGCTGAATCTTTATTTTCTTTTCAAGGGTAACATGTTGTCTCCAAAAACTGGACAGTTGGACTTGCTAAATAAAGTGTAGTATCGATCAACCTCTTAAACTATCGTGCCTTTTACAATTTGTAAACTAACATTGAACTATTCATTTTTCTCTTATCCATCACACTTGACTCTGGCCTTCATTTCTGCTTCCCAAGCAGGGACATAGGAAGGAAATTACTAGTGAAGGATTTATGCATAATCTGGTATTCTTGGCTGTACTCATATAGTTAAATTTTATTTATATTGTTTTGGAAAATTACTTTATAATAACATGAGATTATGCTACTCCAATTGGCTTATTACCTCTAATGCTATGTGACATTCGAGTATACATTATACCCCATGAAAGAAAGCAGGGCACACTCATCTCATATCTTAGTTACTGTGGACATCCTAAAACCTTATTCCAAAAGCTTCTATTCAAACCATGCTTCATCCTCTCCCAGATCTTGGGACTGTAACAGGCCTATGATGATACTCCTGATGCTTTGGTCTGGACATTTTGCCTCTGATCTTTCAGGTGACCAATTTATGGATCCACCTTAAAAGCTCCACTTCAGATTATTGTTAGAGGATACTCACAATTTAGGTGACTCCTTAAGGGAAAATATCACTGAAGTACTGTTATGGACTAAATTTTATTATTCCTAAACTCATAGGTTGAATTCCTAACTTGCAAAGTCATTATATTTAAGATAGGACCTTTAAAGATATAATTAAGATTAAATGAGGTCATAAAGTGAAGCTCTAATCCAATAGGATTGACGTCTTTGTAAGAAGAAGAAAAGACACTGAGATTGCACACACAGAGCCAAGGCCTTCTGAGGATGCAGTGAGAAGGCAACTGTCTGCAAACAACATAGTGAGGCTGCAACAGACACTGAATCAGCTAGAACTCTGATCTGAGATTTCCAGTCTCCAGAAGTACGAGAAAACAAACTTCTATTGTTTAAGCCATCCGGTCTCTATTTTGTTGTAGAAATTCTAGCCAGCGGATGCACAGACTGTTTACTGTTAAGAATAAATAAATAATAAAAGCACGCTATCCCTATCCCTTTGCTCTGTTTCCCATTTATGTGCCCATCTTAGATTATTTCATTCTGCTATAACAGAATAACACAAACTGGGTAATTTTAAATGAATAGAAATGTGTTTGGCTCATGGGTCTCGAGACTGGGAAATCCAAGAGCATGGCCCTGGCATCTGGTGAGAGTCTTTGTAATACATCATCCCATGGCAGAATGTGAAGGGGCAGAGAGGGTGGGAGCAAGAGAGGAAGAGGACCAAACCTATCCTTTTATCAGGAACCCACTCCTGAAATAACTACCTCACTCGGCAAAATAACAACATTGATCCACTCATGAGTGCAGGGCCCTTGCTGGCCGTAATCACCTCTTATCAGTCCCCACCTCCCAACACTCTTGCACTGAGAATTAGGCTTCCAAATGTGAATTTTGGGAGACACATTCAAGCCATATTGGTACCCATTTTTGTTACCTGTTGATTTAGCTCTTCCCCCGCACCCCACCAAAGACTTCCAGGCTTGAGTAAGCTGAGTATGCTGTAGAAAGTACTTAGTTTAGAAAGTAGTTAATCCAATGTGAAATTCCTTTTTTTGCCCTTTGTGAAACGTACCTTGTCTCCAGATTCTGGCCTGAATCTTATGTATTTACTGCTCAGAGCTTCTTCCTGGGAACCAAATCCTTTGTTGCTCTTTGTTGTCTGTATTCTGATTACATAGAATTTCTCTTTGCCTACGTAAAGGGACAACCCACCTTCCTGTTGTTCCTTTCTTAGCTGATCTATCTTTTTGTATTTGACTGTAATTCCCCATAAATTGTGTTTCCCACCAGCTTCCACTGTGTTGTGGAAACACCCTCACTCCTTCTCATGAACATTTGCGAGATCTATTTTTTTCATTTTGTCTAAGCCCTGCTGAATCATTACCAGCATATGGGGAAGAGGGAGGCAGAAACCAAGTATCACTCCGCTGAATCTACTCAAACAGGACAGTGTCTGTTTGGACACATAGCCAGAGTGTTATGGAAGAAATTCATGTAAACTATGTATTCAGTCATGATACACACTTCTAAATGGTGATTTTCAAAAATAGATGATTCTACCTTGCAAACTTGTGCAAATGGGTCCATCAGACCGAGAAGCAGCAGTCTATCTGTTGCAACAGCCATAGAAATGTCTGACCTTTCCTCTGAGGCTAGAAACAGCTGTTGATACAAGGCACAGCATCCAAGACAGGTGTTCAAGTTAAAATCAAACAGTTGTCAAAATTGCTACTTCTCTGTTTCTTTAATACATCAACACATTAAAGTGTATTGTAGTTTTCAGCTATTGATGGCACTAAATATATAGACTATCTTAAAAGAGTAAAAAAGTTTAAAAGGGCAAATTCTTTGGGATCAGTTATTTCCAAATGATGAGGCATGACCCAGCTCACCATCTGAATCATAATAATTCTAAGAGTCATTGCCGAGTTTAAAATGAGGAAACTGAGGCCAGTATAAGAAAATTAAATGCCAATTTATTCAGCTCCCAGGTGAGGTTTTCTGGTCCGGGGAATGGGGGCCAGAGAAGTCACGCTGACTTCTTGGGGTGGGGGTTGTTTTTGTGGGTGCTCTAATTGGCTCCAGGGGAGCGGGATTGGTATGGGTGAGGCCACCATTGGTTGGCAGGTTGTTGGGCAGGTTTTCTGGTGTGAGAGCCAGCCAGGGTTGCATTAGCTGGAGCCTCCCAGGGGAGCCATGTGGCAGAGCTAGGTGCCGAGTTCAGAACCTGGTGCTGAGTGCAGAGGTATGTGTGTCCGGCCTCCTGGCGAGACAACTGGCCTTACAATAATAATAAAAGTAATAGTAACAATAATAACAGACTGGTCGCCATGGCTCATGTCTGTAATCTCTGCATTTTGGGAGGCCACAGAGGAGCATTGCTTGAGGCCAGGAGTTCAAGACCAGCCTAAGAAACATAGTAAGACCCTGTCTCTAAAGAATGAGCCCGGCGTGATGGTGACGCCAGCAGTCCCAGATGCTCAGAAGGCTGCTGGAGAGGATCACTTGAGCCCAGGAGTCCAAGTCTACAGCAGCTATGTTTGTGACACTGCACTGCAGCCTGGGCAACAGAGGAAGACCCTGTCTCAAAAAGATAAAAATCAAATTAAAAAAGTCATACATTTTATTCATGCCAAGAACTATGCTAGATGCTGAGGAGTATGAAGAACAAGACAGAAAAAGGCTCTGAGTTTATAAATTGCATACTTTACAACTTTATAAATTGTACACTTTAGCAACAAGGCTAATTAAATAACTAGGCAAATAATTAGAAACATAAGGAATTATAATTTTTATGCTAAGGGGAAGTACTTTGCAAAAAATAGAATTTATAAATTGAGCCCTTGACCTGGGTTGGGGACCAAGAAAGACTTCTGTGAAGCAGTAACTTTTTTTTGTGCTGAGATATGAAATATAAGAAGGGATAACCACAGGGAGAAATGGAAAAGCAAACCCTGCAAGAAAACAGATGACATAAAAACATTGGACCAAGAAGTGTTCATTAGAATAGCAGTAGGTCATAGGAGCCAGATAGGAAGGGGCCAGATCCTTCAGGTTTCTGACGGCAATGATAAGTAATGAGTGATTTAGAGTTCTGAAAGCCCTAGACAGCTGTAAAGGGTTCTTAAGTGGGGAGTAATATGAACAGAACCTCTATTAAAAAATAACATTCTGGCTCCAATGTTGAGAGTGAATTGGAAAGAGACAAGAGCAGTGATGAGAAAATGAAGAAGGAAACTAGAAGCCATCAACAAGGGACAGTGTCATCTCTCAGTTCATGCCATACAAGAATGGTCAGAGACTTCCTAATTTGTCTCCTAATTTTTAAAAGTATTCTCTGGCTCTAGGTTTTTCTTTGAAGATATCCTCTGTCACTGACTTACTCATTAAACCTCCATTGTTTGTGTACTGACTCTATGTGAGGCACTGGGGTTCAGGGACAGAATGCACAGCCCTAACCCCCAAGGAGATCTCTAGGGACAGGCAATTGAGTTATGGTAGAATGGGGATTATCCCTGGAGTAAGCAAAACAGCAACAGTCACACTACAGGCCAGGTGTGGTGGCACACACCTATAATCTCAGCACTGTGGGAAGCTAAGGCAGATGAATTGCTTGAGCTCAGGAGTTTAAGACCAGCCTGGGCAACATGGTGAAACCCCATCTGTACAAAAAATAAAAAAAAAATAAAAAAAAAAAGCTGGGTGTGGTGGCACACACTTACAGTTTCAGCTACTCAGGAGGCTGAGGTGGGAGGATTACTTGAGCCTCAAGGTTGAGCCTGTAAGCTGAGATTGGACCACTGCACCCTAGCCTGGGTGACAGTCTAAACATACACACACACACACACACACACACACACACACACACACACACCAAACAAACATTAAAAAGTGATGCTGCAAGGATCACCTAAGTTGGGGAGTCAGGAAGTGTTTCACAGAAGTAATGCACAGAAGTAAAGGAAGAATAAAATTTAACCAAGTACTTCTCATGAGTAATGACTGTTACCTATAAGGTGTTAGTTCGGGATTTAGGAAAATTGAAAGCAAGATCCTAAAAACTATTTTGCTTAATTATGCTATTTTTAGAGAAAAATAGTTATCATATCTGCTCTGGTTTGATTATGTCCCCAAAGTTCAAGTGTTGGAAACTTAATCCCATTGCAACAATGTTGAAAAGAGAATTCCTAGTAAGAGGTGATTAGGTCATTAGGGCATTGCCCATTAGTGTTATTGCAAGAGTGACCTTGTTATAAAAGTGAGTTTGGCCCATTGTTGCCCTTGTGGTATTTCATTCTCTTTTGCTCTTCTGCTTTACACTATGAGATGACACAGCATGAAGGCCCTCATCATGTACCAGCACCTTGATATTGAACTTCTCAGCCTCCAGAACTGTGAGATATAAATTTCTTTTTAAAAATAAATTACCTGATATTTTGTATTCTGTTAATAATGGATGAAGATCATGCTGTTTTTCCCGTGTCTTTCAGGGCACATTTTATTAATTTCCTATACATTTCTCTGCTTAGTTCTCAAATATTGTTTTTAATCAGGTCTCACCTTTCCTACTTAAACTCATTTCCACTTCTTTGTACTCTTCCTGCTTCTTGTGTATACATCTGTCTCCTTAGTATCTTTTATTAGTCAGAGATAATGAGATAGTATTTGACAGAACCACAAATCAAATGGCTTAGTAAAAACAGGAAGATGGTTAATTTATCTAGCTGGTAACTGAGGACTACACCAGTTCAAGGCACCTCTGGATACAGAAATCAAATAACGTCCCAGCTACATTGTCCTTCTCTTCCTCCTCAAAGTGCACTCAATTTCTCCCACCCTTTCAGTCTCAGTCACTCTTTCTGGCTCTCACTTCTGCTTAACTCCCAAGCAGATCTTGCCACCTGGAAGTGAGGTAGACACAGGAGGTCCCAGGATGACACCTAACAGTGTGTCCCAAACAAGTAAGTAAGCAGTCTTTTTCCCTCAGCAACTCTATGGAAATTCAGAACTGAGTTCCACATGGTCAGAGAGTTGATGACTCTGGCCAGAAATATGACCTATGTTAGTTGCTCAGACATCAGCCACACACACTCCTGACAGAGAAGGAGCGTGACACCTGCTCCACACAGATGGTATGGGCTAACAGTGTGCACTGCACAGGTTCTCTAGAGAGTGTTAAGATGCCATCATCAGAATGAGAATGCTATAGGACAGTGTCTGCTACCTTCCTCCAGAGCACATCTGCACACTGTCATGGCCATATATTTGCAAACTTGGTTTCTCTCTCTCTCTTTTTTTTTTATTTTTTTTATTTTTAAGACTAAGTTTCACTCTTGTCACCAAGGCTGGAGTGCAAGGCATGATCTCGGCTCACTGCAACCTCTGCCTCCTGCGTTCAAGTGATTCTCCTGACTCAACCTCCTGAGTAACTGGGATTACAGGTGCCCGCCTCCACATCTAGTTAATTTTTGTATCTTTAGTAGAGACAGGGTTTCACCAGGTCAGCTAGGCTGTTTTCGAGCTCCTGACCTCAGATGATCTTCCTGCCTTGACGTCCCAAAGTGCAGAGATTACAGGCATGAGCCACTGCGCCTGGCCTGGTTTCTCATCTAATTCTCTCCCTCCAATGGAGGCAGGGATGAAGAAGATTCTCTTAGTTAGTCCAGGATGCTATTAGCCTGGGTGGCTTAAACAACAAACATTTGTCTTTTATGAATCTGGATCCTGAAAGTTCAAAATCAGGGTGACAGAATGATTGGATGTTTGGTTACTGCCCTCTTACTAGCTATATTGTCACATGGCCTTTCCTTTGTGACACAGAGAGAGAAAGAGAGAAGGAGATCTTTTGTCTCTTCCTCTTTCATAAGGATACTAATCCTGTCATGATGCCCCATTTTCATGACTTATTCCCACCCTAATTAGTTCCCAAAGGTCCCATCTCCAAACATCATTACACTGGGTATTAGAGCTTCAACATATGAATTTGGGAAGGACACCAACTTACTATCCACAGCAAAGCTCTACTCTTTAAAATCACCCACATGTGCTTCTCATAGAACTCATCTTGCTGAGCATTACTTCCACCTTTGATTTTAGTTGCCAAATGGAGCATTGTATCCTGGACCTGAAATCTGTGAGCTCAAGGGTTTTTGGCTTTGGCCTCAGTCATTATTTTTCTATTTGTTGTATTCCGATATAATGTAATTGTATTCTGATAAAACCTGGTCATCCGGAGAAAGAGTGACAATTGCTCATTGGGATCATTCTGGAAATAACAACTTCGTGTACCAGAAATTTCAGATTCAGAAATTAGGAGGACAAGTTCTTGATTTGGGGGCAGAAAAGCAAACCAAAGGTGACTATGTATCTGCTTTAGGACAATGAATGCTCAGTTGGCATTTCTTACGTCACAAGCAAAAATGAAGCGATACAGGTGGGGAAGCAAGTGATGATTGAGCAACCAGGATATGTGGTTGTTGATACTCACTGCTTTATTTCCCCACTGGCCCTCCATAGCTTTAGCAGAGTCTTTTCTAAACCTGACTGGCATCTAATTAGAAGTGCCAATTTTCTAATGCCACCCAGGCCTGCTGGAAAAGAACCTACAATATATGACAAAGCTGGCAGGTTATGCACAACAACTTTACAGTTAGAGAAACACCACTCTGAAAATCTCAGTGTCAAGTACTCTGTGCTTCAGGTTATGGGGAGAGATTTGAGATCTTATTCTTGGCTATAATGTTAATGGAGCGTAATTATTTAGCAAGCTTCTCCCACCAGCAAAGTGAATTTCAAGGAAGAAATGTTGGGCTTACCTGACTGTCTCTTCTCTGTAAGGAAAGTCCTCCTTCATTGCTAATCTTGGAAGACTTCCTTTTAAATAAGAAACTTATATTTTCTTTCATATAGACCAAGTTTAGTTGTGACCTCTCATACCC
Source organism: Callithrix jacchus (assembly GCF_049354715.1). NCBI lineage: Eukaryota > Metazoa > Chordata > Mammalia > Primates > Cebidae > Callithrix > Callithrix jacchus. Next base: position 109,050,129 of record NC_133507.1, read on the forward strand.
AAGGTGGCAGCCTTGGCCATTTATTCACACCCCAACTCTGCTTGCAAACGCTTTCAACATCCCCTTCCCTGGTTTCTAACGTGATTCTTTATTACCTGCTCAGCTAGCAGACTAAATTTATTCCATTTTCTTTTCCTTTGGCACAGAGAGTCAATCCCAATGTTGCAAACTAAAATCAAACCAGATGTGCTAAGAATTTTATTGACTGTTTTATATATCAAGCTGAATTACCAGAAGGCTCAAACCAAATTAATCAAAAATTAAAGCATAGAAGATTTAAGCCAGAAACTATTTACACAGGCTTCAATGGTTATCAAAGGAAAAGAACATGATTCGTTTGTTTGAGTGATAAAGTAAGAAGTTAAGCCGAGTCAAGGAGAGAAAATTTGCCTCTCGACCTGTAGATTTATCTTCAAAATGAAGTATCAGGTGTTTTAATGTTTTTGGAATTTAAAGTGAGCAAATATATAAATAAATATAAAAGCACTGAATGGGACAACTTTTTGCATGTTACACTGAAAATTTATCTGGTTGATTTGTAAAATTGAAAACAGAGGCTTTGGGCAGCAGTAAAAGAACCTGTGCCTGTGAACCAGACTGCACTGGCTTCAGATTTCCACAGACCCTGTGCATGTTAGGACTCACCAGTGGAGCTGCTCAACCCTGAGTTAGCTCCTTTTGTCTGAATGGAGACAGTCCAGTGCCCCACCTTATCCAAGGGAGATATATGCCAAGACCCCGAGGATGCATGAAAACTGAGCAGACCAAACCCTATTGTGTTGTTTTTTTTCCTATACATATAGACCTACAATAATGTTTAATTTATAGAGTAGGTTAAATTAAACCTACTCTATATGACAGTATAGAGTATGTCATATGACAGTATACTGTAATAAAAGTTATGCGATGTGGTCTTTCTCTCTTAAAATGTCTTGCTGTACTGTGCTCACCTATTTTTGGATGACAGTTTACTGGGGGCAAACTGAAACCAGGAAAGGAAAACTGTGGATGGGGAGGGGTGACTGACAGCAAGTAGAAAGGAGCATTGTCCAGATTAAATGTGAGTATCGAGTTATAGAGCCTGACATATACTACAGACATTCAGTGAAGAAGAATAAGCAATACTGGGAGCAAAGTTGATAGGGGAGCCCCGATAGGAGGGAGGTGAGCTTATCTGGTACCAGGGAACATTTATTTGTGAAATCCACTTAAATTAAAAAAAAAAAGTCACTGCTCTATTTTCATATTTGATCTTCAAGGCCAGCGGTTGGATTAGAATAGGTAGATAATTTCCCAACTTAATCAATGTGGAGTGAATACAAACAGCAATGAAGTTCAACGATGATGTAATGCCCCCAGCCATTCTGAGGCAGAGCTAGGGCTGAATCCCAGCAATGACAGAAGCCTGGGGCGGTTAGCCAGATTGGTGCCTCCTCTGCGGATCTGCTACTATGCATGTGATATCCTTACAGCGGTGTCCCACTGCCTCTGCTGATGATCATGTTTCCCATCAAGATAGTTTAGATAAGAAAGAGAAAGGGCTCTGGATAGAATCAACAAAATACCATCTCTGCAAGGCAGGCAATCTTTTCTATTCCATGGATTTACCTGAAATATACATTTATTGTAAGGGCATAACAGGAACAGTGTCTTGCATGTAGCGGGCATTGGGAATATTTGTTGGGTTAATCCGTAAGCATGTGCTTTCATATAGCAATGGAAGGTGGCTAGCTTACACACTCTGCCTGCTCTAGGCAATGTTCATCTTCAAGGGGTCTGAATCTCCTACCTTTTTTATGAACATTGAGTTCAGATAGATGGAGTGGTTCTCAAACGTTAGTATGCGTTAGAATCTCCCCAGGTGTTTATTGTAACTGCAGATTTCTATTCCCAGCATCAGAAACTAGGTCCGCTGGTTGAGGTGGTTCTGGAGACTCTGTGTTGACATTAGTGGTGGTACGTTGGAGGAATACATTGCCTTTCCTGATGACGATTCTAGGTGGAAGTGTGGGCTGTGTGTCAGTGTTTTCGTGAGTGGAAAGGAGGGAGGAGGAAGGCGTTGAGTGAGAAGGAAAAGATCAGAATGCATGGAACTTCTTACTTAGTGTGTTGGTAATCTCTTTCCCCTCTATCAATAATAACATTTATCTCTACCTCCCTTCTGAAGGAAAGGTCAAGACTGGCTAGAAACATAACTTCCCAGTATAGTCCGATTTCCTTCCTTCCTCCAATGCCATCTTTACTGTACTCAAGCCCTCCCCTAACAAGTCCTTGGAGAGAGTCAGAAAAGAAAACAGGCCTCATCAATTTCCCTAATGACCCTTTTGAAAAGCCTTTTTTTTTTTTTTAACTTTGTATTTTTAGATATCTCCAAACAATGTCTTTATTAGAAGGTTTTCAAAGACCCCATGAGATTTATGGAAACTTTGATTAAGAAAAATGTGGAATAATTTGAAGGACAGTGTTAAATGTCATAGAAATGGCTATTTTTTAAGTTATGGATAAGTAGAGGAAGCTTCATTATATCATAAACCACATTTGCAGTGGGAGCTTGAGGTTGGCAGGTGGCAGAGGGAGACTAACCATGGGTTTGAGTCCAGGGCTCAGCAGCCCTGGGCCCTTGTGCAACTGCCTAAGCATGCTGAGGATAATGCCACTCCTTAACACTTTTCTCTCTGATGTTCCTTAAATTTAGATTAAGATGAGACAATCTCTGTAAATAAAACTCTGTATATATTCCTGGTAGTGAGAAAAGCACTCTACAGCTATTGGGTTCCTTACTCTGATACTGCAAGACAGCTTCAAGTCTTCTCACTTCTTCCTAAGAATCCCTTCAGATGAGCTCCTTTTCTTCATTTTCTTCCTTAGATTGTGCCTTTTTTCTTTCCAGACTATTTGTAATAATCTTTTTTTCCTGACTGTATTAATTCACTAGGATTGCCATAACAGAATACCATAGACTAAGTGACTTAAGCAACAGAAATTTATGTTCTCACAATTCTGGAAGCTGGAATGTCTAAGATCAAGGTGCTGGCTGATTTGGTTCTAAGTAAGGTCTCTCTTTCTGACTTGCAGATGGCTGCCTTCTCATGGAGTCCCCACATGGCCTTTCCTTGGTGCATGTCGTTGGACAGAGGAAGGGAAGAAAAGAAAAGGGGGAAAGAGAGGCAGAGAGGAGTGTAGTGAGAGGGGGAGAAAGAAGGAAAGAAATTTCTCTTTTTACGAGGACACCAAATCCTGCTAGGTCTCCACCCTTAATTATGTTCTAAAAGTCCTTTCTCCAAATACGTTCACATTGGGGGTTAAGGTTTCCATTCAATCTGAAGTCCAAATTTCCTGTGAATTTTGGAGAGACACAATTCAGTCCAAAGCACTGCCTAACCCAGTCCTTAAGTTCTCTAATTTTCTAATGCTCCCATAGGAAGAAGTAAATCATTTGTACAAGTAACCTGATGGTCATGTGTGTTCACTCAATGAAACTTTGCCAATACTAGGCTCTGGTTTGCCCAAATTAGTAAAACATAATCTTCGCCCTTCTGGAATCTAACTGGGAGAGGCAGAAAGGTAATAAGGTCAATTACATATTACAGATATGATCATACAAATTAGCTCATGGTACTGTGGGGTACAAAGAAAGGGATTATGACTGGAAATGAAGATTCAGTGGAATCTTGAAATAATGGTAGAATGTGATGTAGAAACAAAATAGAAGGCAAGAAATAGTCTGGTGAAGCAAAGTTAATAAACAAACTCCAGACAATTTGAAGGCTCTAGAAGCTGAATGGAATTAGGTGACCCAGTGAGCCACAAAACCAGCATTTCATATGAGGGCTGGTTAGTAGGAGAACTTATAGCTTGCTGGAGAGCAAGTTCTTTGTCCTTCAAGGCATCAAGTGTATTTTAACAATAAAGTGTTTGAAATAAAAATTGGGTTAAAGATATATGGAATTGAGTCAAAAGTGAGTTTTGCAAGTGAGTAAGACTTTAGAATGATAATTCCTGGTGATCAGTTCTTTCATCGGGGGCTATTGAATGAAAAGAAAACTCCAAGAGTTCTGAATAGACTAGAAATTACTGTGTGTGCATTTTAACAACGTATCGAGAACATTCATCATTGTTTCTCAATTAACCCTGTGCCATCATCGATATGTAACAGTCACTCAGGCTTGTACATTCAATTCCTACCAAAAATACCCTATCAGGTAACTACTTTTAATTATTATACGATTAATCACCAGTCAAGAGTGGTTAGATTTGTTTTGTTGTTGTTGTTGTTACATTTAGGCATCCAATCATTAAATGTATTTGTAACAGAAGAGAAAAAAACTGCTAGAATCTCCATTACCACAATAGGAACTTGTTCAAGGCATAGTCCCTACATTGTAGGATCATTTGACACTGAACTGGTCCATCACATCCACCCAAGAAATATGTGAACAGCAGCCAACAGAAAATCAAGCTGCAGGCACTATTTTTGTTCAGAGAATTGCCTAGAAACTCAAAATTCAGCTTCTGCTTTCACATACCTCTTTCTTTTTCTGTCTTAACATACATTTCTATTTGTCTCTTGACCTAAAAACAAGACAGGAAAAAAAAAAAAAAAAAAAAACCTCTGGCTGTGTCCTCACACCCCTTCCACCCTTGGTAACTGTCTAGAATTTGGATTGTGCTGTTGTCTGGATCATATCATCGTGTCTTTGTGGCTAATTGAGGATGCAGCATACAACCCAGGCAGACCAGCCCAGGGAGAGTAATATGGAATCCAGTGAAACTGCAGGGCAGGCAGAGGGGGTGATGGTACAAGGGATATCAGAAACCTTTAATGTAGATCATCCCTGGTTTCCATTCAATGGTGGGTGGTTTGCCTAGGACCCCAACACTGCACTGGGAGATGAACTTCCTAACAGCATCTTCAGACTTACAGCTAAATCTCAGACTTCATTTGCTTTCCTCAATAACTGAAAATATACTGCATGATATTCCTTGCCCTTCAAAGTGGCTTTTCATGTGTTGGCCCAATGGATCTTTTCAGAAATACTGTGCAAGGATGATTTGTAGGAAAAGCTGAGATGCTGTATATTTTCCAAGTACCGGATTCACAAGGAATAATGTGCTAATGATGCCTTGTTTTCTCAAGCTTTCAGATGTGCCGGCCTGGAATGTAATCTCGTACTACTTCATCTGAATTACTGAGATGGGGGCTTCTGTCTGCATTCTATTACTGATTTCTGTGTTTCACAACCAGCAGTTTCCTAGTCTTCAGGGGTAAAGGAAACATAGCTCAAATACAAAAGTGCCCTGCCAAAGCCAGTAAGAAAAGCCATTTCTCCTTGATTTGCAGTGACTCGTTTGAATCTCCGTAGTGGGCCCTGAGAGACCCATATTTCGTCTTTGGGAGCAGGCGCAATGCAGAGTTGATTTATGATTTTAGCTGAAGGGACACATTGAGGCACCAATTGACTAAATTATTTTCATGTGGATAATGGATGTAGGGCCTCCACTTGATCATGTCTGACTTTTTTCAGTCTAGGCTCAGGATTCCCATCTTGATTTTTTTTAAATTAATAACATTTACGAGTGTGTTTGTTTTCATTTAGAAATGTAATGCAAGCTCATTTTGTACAATACAAAATATATGAAAAAGAAAATAAAAATCTCAAACAATCTCATCATTTTTACCCAGGCATTTCAAAAGCCACCGACATATGTATTTATCCACTTCTGCATATCCTGCTTTAGGAATGAATTTGACAGCTTATTTTACATTATGAACATGTTCTTATCTAATAAAATATCATTAAATACATGTTTTTAGTGTCTGTTGCAATTTTTGTTTCAAAATTCATTTTAATATTAAAAAAATTTACCTGAATATGTATATAACATATGCATATATATATATAGAATGCATACACCAAACAACTAAGCCTTTTTTTCCTTGACAGAGTGTTGCTCTGTTGCTCAGGCTAGGGTGCAGTGTACAGTCATAGCTCACTGCAGCCTTGAACTCCTGGGCTTAAGTGACCCTCCCACCTCAGCCTCCCTAGTAGCTGGGACTCCAGACACATGCCACCATGCCGGTTAATTTTATTAATTGTTGTAGAGACAGTCTTTCTGTGTTACTCAGGCTGGTCCTGAACTCCTAGCCTCAAGTGATCCTCCCATCAAGGCCTTCCAAAGTGCTGGGATTACAGGGCATAAGTCACCACACTCATTCCCAAATATGCCTTTCTGTGGTTAATTTTGGATACTACTTAGCCTATGCTATCCTTCCTCCATCAGCGGAAAACTTGATTATATAATATGTAAAATTTGAAGGCCAAAAGGGAGCTTAGAGACCATCTGACCCTGTGGTTTTCAAATCTCAAGGGTTCCAGGGAGGTGCCTCAGGGTTTGCTTTGGGTCAAGGTAGAAGCAAGCAGAAGCAAGCAGGTTTCTGCTCGGCTATCATGGGAGCTGCTCCACTTCTCTGTCTTATAAATAGTGTCAGGTTTCATAAGATGATGTATTTTTAAAGTAATTTAATTTAATGTTTAGTATAAAGGTTTTTGCTGCTTTTTAAAACATATTTGAAAGCTGCTGATCTTGTTCAAATTTTTTATCAAGGTGGTCGTCTCTCCTACCGCAAGCCTGACAGGTGGCTCTGAGAAGCTACTTTGTCTCCCGCAGGGACTCTTGGATCAGCATGCAAATACAAACCCCAAGCTGTAAGGGGATCCTGCATACCCTGAGAAAAATCTACCCCTCATGGCAGCAATTACCATGTTAGGAATTTAGGTAGATAGTCACTTTTGGGTCAAATGCACATGCAGCATCAGAAAAAAATTTGTCTAGGAGCTTCTGGGAATGAAAGTTCTTCATTCTCATCTTGAACAGAAAAGATGGCTCTTCTTCCTACCTGCTGATGTGAGACTTTGTATAACTACTGCAACTCTCGATACCAGCCTGAGGATGATCCAGACACAGAGGGAGTCAGAGCTAACAGAACTACAGAAACATGGACACAGACCCCAACAAAACCTCAACTACTCACTGCCCTTGACTGCACCTTCAACTCTCTACTGGGTTGGTTTGATTGCCATAATTATTTGGGCCAGCTGGAGTTGGGGGTTCTGCTGTACATCCACTAAAGAATGTAAAATGTGACCTTCGCCATGCCTGCAGACCACACTTTCCTGGAAAGGGTTAGTAGTCCTGGAGTGGGTTAGTAACCTGCTGGGTGTTACAAAAGAGAGCTAGGCTAGGATCAGAGGACCTGAATATGATTCCAAGTGAAATCAGACAGTTTTTATTCCTGTAAGGTTGCCTAACACCTCTTTATCTCAATTAGTACGAGTGAATTGGTGATAAATATCTATAATACATAAGTCACAGACTTGCCGAAAGGTTAGCACTAAGCATGTTATGTACTGTACAAAATGTAAGGAGGCTTTCTCATATTTATGATATCTGCAGTGCATTAAGAATGGCTCTCACATAGTGAGTCTTCCCGTATGCCAAAGTCTACACTAAAAACTTCACTTTCATGCTCACACACACACAAAAAAACTGTATGAGGTAGGTACAGCTACTCAATTTCGTATCTAAGCTCAGATGTATTTTAGATTCCCCAGTGTTCCGGGTTTTAGAAAGGTTACGTTGAGCATGCGCTGGGTGCACACATCAACATCTGCCAGATCTGGCCAGCATGTTGCTATTCACACATGAATATTTCTGCTAAAGAATATGTGGCTATTTACACCAGGTAGTTTCAAACCATTTTTAAAATTGGAACTATAAACTGCACTGTTTTATCCAGTGTTACAGATAAAAAAGACTAAAGGATGCAAAGTTTAAGCAAATTTTCGCAGGTCACTCAGCTTTTAAGTAGGGAAGCTAAGGCTGAACTCAGACTGACCGTCTCAAAAGTTCAGGCTCTTAACCACTTTGCTAGCCAGTGCTCGCAAAGGCTGCCCATCTAGGCCCTGTCCAACACAACAGTTCATGTAGCTATCTACATTATCTTTCTAAAAGGGCATTTAGAACATCAAACCATGTCTTCTAAATCACAGCATTTTTTTTTTTTTCTGGAGCAAAAACAAATACACTTTTCTACTTTTTCTGCTTTCATAATTCTGTATAACATGTCACTTGGTCTAAAAAGAAGTTACTAATAGGCAATTATTAAATCTAGGGGCCAGTTGAGATATCCAAATAGAGTTGCCCATTTGGAGATCATTGAGATCACTGATTAAAATACACACACACATACATTCAAATTCACAGAAACACAACACACACATGTAGATACATCCTTTAAGTAATGGAGCATGTATGTATGTATGTGATATGCATTGTTATGTGTCTGAACTTGCGCTGGAGATGTGAAGCCAGCAGTATGCTAGATACAGAAAGCAAAGACAGCACACCATCTTTTTTGTTTTTTTTAAAAATTGCAGTATGTGCCCTGGTGCCATGGCTCATGTCTGTAAGACCAGCACTTTGGGAGGCTGAGGTGGGCAGATTACCTGAGGGAAGGAGTTCGAGACCAGCCCAACCAATGTGGAGAAACCCCTTTTCTACTAAAAATACAAAGTTAGCCAGGAGTGGTAGCACATGCTTGTAATCCAGCTCCTCGGGAGGCTGAGGCAGGAGAATCGCTTGAACCCTGGAGACAGAGGCTGCAGTGAGCCAAATTCACACCACTGCACTCAAGCCTGAGCAACAAGAGTGAAACTCCTTCTCAAAATAAAAATGCATTATGTATAATAAGGTCTGGGATTGACGTGTTTGTGAGGCTTCACAGGAGAAATGAAAAGGAAAACCTCTCCAGTAAGTGGTTACCAAAAGATGCAAAAGCACAGCAGGACCAGGGCAATGAGCCGTGGTCAGCCCCCACAGCACACAACGGTGGGTCGCAGTTCAGTATCGCTTGGCTCCAAAACTACAGGCAGAGCAGGTGACAGGGATGAGATCACAGGGTGAAGCAAACCTGGGGCAAGTCACACGTAGGCCTCTTTTGCTGTTTGGAAGAGCTGATGAATAGACATCTAAATCTTAAATAATGTTAAGCTAGAAACCACTGTTAAAATACACCTTCAATTCAAACAGAATATATATTTTAACCACTCATTTTTATAAGGCCAAATGTTAAATTATGGTTTGAATAATCAGTAATTCTTCAAAGTATGGATGAATCTGTCTCACATTCCAGGTAGAGTGCATAGACTTGTGATCAAGAAATAATGAGATAATTATATTACTTTATGCTCCAGAGTCAGGCTTTATCGTTTTTAAGGAATGTCTAAAATTCTATTAAGTGTAATTGTTGAAGCTATTAATAAACTAAGGGAAGAGTTTGAAAAATAGCACTTAGAGTTTCGCTTTAGTTTCAGATCATGTGTGAGAATAGAAAAAGGAACTTTATAAAATCCTGAGGCAGAATATTTTGCAATATTTTAGCTTAATTCAGTGTTAATCCTGGCTACCAGCCACTCTGTTCCCTAAGCCAGAAACCCCAAAGTCTCCTCCACCCTCCTCCCCCTCCTCCAACTTCCATCAATCTTCCTTTTCTGTTTCCTAAATATGCCTTTCTTTATTTCTGCTCAGTCCCCCTGCTTACACCATTACTAAAGCACCTACTGAGTGCTTGGGTTGTCATCAAACCTCAACTCTCGGGGCAGTGTTCCCACGTCCTCTCCTCTGTGTTGGTGGACCTGATAACTCCCCTCTTTTGGGCAATACTCGAACCTCCTTGGTCAGGTTTTATCCTTTTCCGCTGGGTATCTGTCTCCCCTCCCAGTCTAGGTGTTGAGGGGCAAGATGGTGCACACTCTCTTTTTCTCTCTGCAATTGGCATGCTGCCAACACATTCACTTGTTGAGTGAATGACAAACTACCTATAAAGGTTCTCTTGCACAATTATTTATTCTTTCATTTCTGTAAGTGGCTTTTCCCATTGATTAACGTGCTCATTAATACATAAGTCCAAAGCAGATGGTAGTTCTTCACTTTGGGGATTTTCAACACACTGATGATAAATGGCAAAACATGTATGTAAACAACTCATTTTCCATAATATAAAAAAAAATGAAAAGTCTCTCATTCTCTGTTAAATGTACCAAAGACTAGTTTGTATCAGGATTCTGCCTTTTGGTCACATGAAGAAAAGCTAAACTTCAAACTGGAACAGTTGAAAATCGGTACCTGGTTTCGTATTTCAGTATAGACTGGGGTATCAATTGTCTGGACTAACGTTATTGATTTTTCTAATGTGTTTGTTTGGTATGTATTTGTGTGGCATAAATTCCTTTTAAAAATTATATAATCCTTTTTATTTGTCACGTTACTCATCTCCATTCTCGAGGTCAGCGTTTCCTAGCCTCAGCATGATTGACATTTTGAGCCAGGTAAGTCTTCATGGGGGGACAAACTGATGTATTGTAGGACATTTAATGGCATCACTGGCCTCTACTCACTAGATGCCAGTAGCACTTTTCCCCCATATGTGACAGCCAAAAATGTCCAGGGAGGAAGGGGTTGGGAAGGTGGCAAAATTGCCTCAAGTGAAAACCACTGCTCTAGGTGGCCAGTGCCACGTGATGGCTATGTTTTTGTAACTCATTCCAGCACTTTATAACTATACATTAAAAGGCATGCATAGAACTTTTAGTTAATCTTTGTTTATAAGTCAAGATTGTATCCCTTCTCTGCTTCCTCCAAGTTGATAGATATGATGCCAACCGGCTCTATTTTAATGTCCACACAATCTTCCACAGTACAGGCATGTTACAGTTTTCTTAGCCAACCCTCCCTGTGTGACCATCCACTCTGATTCTATTCAGATTCAAACGTACAATTTCACAACAAGCACCTTTACAGTTATATTCATTCATGCTGCCTCATTTATTTCTATGGCCTACCTTCCCTGCAGTGAGATTTCTTCACTGTTAAGTATGTGGATATTTAATGGAAACAGATGTTAATAGAGTGCTTTCCTCAAAGACTGTCACAATAGAGATTTTCTCCAGCAATGTAGGAGAGCACCTGCCCACCAGCACTCATTGTCAAGGCTCTACTTCTTAATAGATCTGGAGTGATATCCCATTGTCACTATAATTTGCATTTCCTTGACTAATAGTAATATTGAAGAACTTATTCAATAGAGCGTCTAACTGAAATAATGTGACATCAGATATCTGCAAGGCCTCAAGTTACCTCTCTAGTGCCCACTTATTTCTGAAGCAGCTGCCACAGCCACTTCCGTGCAAGCTCAGACTCATCTGACCTCATGTGCTCTAAAATTATGCCCTATGCTATAAAACTTTAGACCCTTTATGAAACAAGCTTTCTGTGTACAAAAAAAGAAAAAAAGCATACAGATTTGAGAACCTTATCCAGCCAGCATTCATGGGAAAAAAGTTACAATACTTGCCTCATAATTAAATTGTTAAGTACTTCTCACATTTTATATGTGTGCGTATTTGTGTGTTGAGTGGATGTGAGTGTGTCCCCTTCAAACAGAAAACCTGAGACATGTTCGCTGGTGTACTGTGTATTTCTGATGTCAAATTAAGTATTCTCCTTTTTTAGGCATGTGTCACAATGGGAAAAGAGATCAATTGTGAGATGAATAGCTGCTGGGTTTAGTTTAAGGGAAGATGGAATACTCTGTGAGGGAGAATGGAGTCGCTGTATTCCAGGACCCTGAAAAGCAGTTATTTTGGAGCTCTTGGAAAGTCTTTAAAGCAGAATAGCTTTAGCTGCAACATGGCTCCACAGAGAATGGGAAATAAGCTTACTCTGTTGTAGGGATACAGAGAAATTCAGTGTTATAATAAAGAAAATGATTAGAATTTCTTTTGTCTTGTATTTTTATTATCTAAAAAAGGGGGAAAATAAATATTTCACTTTGATTTTTTTGGAAAAAAATTTCAGCATAAAAGAGTAAGTACCTGCTCATAGAGAAAATTTGATAGAAAAATAATTTTTAATAGACAACTTACAGTGGTGCTCTGGAAAACGTATTTTTAAAGAAAATGTGGTTAGAAGTTAATAGAATATCTCCAAGGTTGCAGTACTGGGTTGATGGTCCCAGCTTCCATTATGAATTTGTATGTACTCTGTATCTTTTAAAATATAAAATATTAGGAAGTTAGGACAGGTTCTGTTAAGACTATTCTAATTTTGAGGCTCTAAATTTAAATCTAAAAAGCTTATTTTGGCCAGGCATGGTGGCTCACTCATATAATCCCAAAACTTTGGGAGGCCGAAGCGAGTGGATCACGTGAGGTCAGGAGTTCAGCCTGACCAACATGGTGAAACCCCATCTCTACTAAAACGGGAAAAATTAGCTGGGCATGGCAGCACCCACCTTTAATCCCCAATATGCAGGAGGCTGAGGCAGGAGAATTGCTTCAATCTGGGAGGTAGAGGCTGCAGTGAGACAAGATTGTGCCACTGCACTCCAGCCTGGGTGAAAGAATGAGACTCCACCTCAAAAATAAATAAATAAAGATAAAATAAAATAAAATGTTTGTATTGCTTTTTCAAGCATTTTACTATAGACTTAGTTTTCAAAACAAATCTGTAAAGAAAACGTGCCTGTTCTCATTTGACAGATGACAAACGAAATTTGTCAGGGCCTGGCAACTATGGCACAGGTCAGAGGTCATATTCATTCCATCTCTGTCAGAAATCAGGCAAGTCATTTAACGGCAAGTGTTAGTTTGTTATAGGTTTGAAAGAACTTATCATCTGTAGATTGTCAAGTTAACCTAAGAAATTTTCCTACAGCCACATACCAGGTAGGACAGGCAGGTAATATAAAGGAACAAAAGGATAAATGAGTAAAAGGGTAAAAAATGGGCTTTGAAGATTTTTTTTTGCAGCAAAATTAATAATGAAAAGAATGATAATAAGTCAGGGTCATCAATATGTGTGTAAAGTAATTATTTAGTAGAGCTGTTCTCTCCTTGTCTGGCTAGTCTCAGCTGAAAATTGACTACCATAGAGTTTTCTGAGGAATACTTGTCCGTGGAGAAAGTCCTCGGGTGATGTAAGCATCACTTTCTTCTGGATCCCACAACCTCACCAGGCAGAACTACAGTCTACTTGCAATCCTCATCCTGCCTCTCTAAAATTCAAGGAATTCAAATTACTTTTTTGATAACATTAACTGAGCATCTAACATGTAACTAGCAATGTACTCTGTTCTGTAATATATAAATATCAAAAAGGATTAGACTATGCTTCTTCTGTTCAGGATCTCATAATCTTAAAAGCAATTTGGTAAGTTTATGACATTATAGAAATTAATATGCAAGGCATAAAGGAGACCCATATGTGCCCAAGTGGGTCAGGAACACTTTCCCAGAGGAGGCATTTTATCTGGTGATGGAAGTTCTCGTGAAAGTCAGAAACTTAAAAAACAGAGATCTCAGATCCTAAACTCATAGCATCTCCAGTTGCCTGACTTGATCCTAAGGCTACAATAGGGGAGCACCGAAATAGAATTTCATGGGCTCAAATCAAGACCTACTCTTATAAACAAATGTAAATAAAGCTTGGTACAAGTGAGAGAATCTTGTGTGTCCTGTGAGTCATACCATTCAGCAATGTGTCTCTTGCATCGCTGAAGCTGTCCAAAGGAATCGAGTGTAGGAAATAAGTCAGGGGCAGAGGTTCCATCTACAGGAGAGGAGGACACTTGTGGACCAGACTCTGGGAGGCAGAAGCACTTAGCCCAAGGTGGAGATTCAAGCCTCATCTATCTATAGCTCTAGCAAACTTCCACAGCACCCTCATATCACATGCAAAGGACAGGTGTGTTTTCCATTTAGCCTGCTAATTCAGGCCTGCCAACCCCTGCCTCCTGAGGAGGCTTTCAGAATTAACTAGATCATGTTGGCAGCTAACTAAACAGCTAAGGAAAGAAAGCATTACCTCATCTTTGCACTGGCTCATTTGATATTCCACCTTCAATTACTCCAACTGAAAGTTAAAATAAAAATAAAGTATGGCCTCTGTGTGTGTGTGTGAGTGTGTGTGTGTGTGTGTGTGTTTGTGTGTGAACGGAGAAATAGAGAAAAGAGAGAACAATAGAGATTTCAGATTTTAGAGGCAGAGAGAAAAGTAGGAGAAAGTATTTGCATTAGGATCTAAGTGAAATTTGGGAACAGTGGAGAGCATGAGAAAAAAAAGAACCCAAAATACATTCATTAATATTCATTAATTTGCTTGCTTGTCTTTTTAAAGAGTTGATTATCTACTACGGGTTAAGCACTATGGGAGACAGTGAGGATGTAGGGTGAACCAAACGAAAATAACCTAATTCCATGTACATTTAGTTCCTAGGGAACCATTGAATTGGTAACAAGTTCCTGTATTCTTGGAATTCTGGTAGCAGTTCCATTTCATCCTGAATATCTGAACCAACTTTCTAGGTGAACTGAGAGTCCAGGATACAGACACATAGGGAGTTGCCAGAGCCAGAGTGAATATGAGGCTATACTGACATTGACTGTTGGGCACAGAGCTCTCATAATTAAATGTCTAGGCCCATAGATGTATATGTCAGATTTAAATAGGTCTGAGAGACATCAAAGAAAGTCTAACTCAGAGAAAGATAATGAAAGGGAGTGAGATTTGTAGTAAATGGAATGTGGGACTCAAGGAGAATGCCTAGAATGCTTGAGCCTAACATGTAGCTAATTGGGTCCCTGGAGTTTGGGGAGATGGGTAGAAAGTGGGGAGCCAACTTAGATGTGCCAACCAAAGGAAGTTCAAAGATGAATGGGTTTCTCTTCTTTTTTTTTTTTTTTTTTTTTTTTGAGAGGGAGTTTTGCTTTTGTTACCCAGGCTTGAGTGCAATGGCACGATCTTGGCTCACCGCAACCTCCGCTTCTTGGGTTCAGGCAATTCTCCTGCCTCAGCCTCCTGAGTAGCTGGGATTACAGGCACACGCCACTGTGCCCAGCTAATTTTTTGTATTTTTAGTAGAGACGGGGTTTTACCATGTTGACCAGGCTGGTCTCAATCTCTTGACCTCGTGATCCACCCGCCTCGGCCTCCCAAAGTGCTGGGACTACAGGTGTGAGCCACTGCGCCCGGCCCTGGGTTTCTCTTCTTAAGGACTTCGATAGCCTTGTAAACTGACAACACTGAAGCAATGTGGTTAGTGCCAGGAGGAGGAGAGAACCTACATGCTGTATTCCTGATCAGAGGAGGCAAGCAGGAAGACTTCATGGAGAACTCAGGAAAGAGAAATAGGAAGTTAGCTTTTCCAAATGGAAAGGGGCATTTTTGAAAACAAGCTTGCATTAATCTAAGGTTTTTGTAGTTCTTTGACTTTCAAGGCAACTTAAGGGATCTTGATTGAAGTATTTTGAGTGGGAAAGACATAAGCACACAGTTTGTTAAATACTCTTTTATTCTAGCTCTAAGTAGAAGGCTTTGACAATTAATGAAAATAGAAGAGCCAGAGTTATTCATTCAGTAACAGGATGCTATGGCTTGAATGTTCGTGTTGCCACAGCATTTATATATTGAAATTCTAACCCAGAATGTGATGGTTTTAAGAGGTAGGGCCTGTGGAAGGTGAGGGTGATGCCTTCATGAATGGGATTAGTGTCTTTATGAAAGAAATCTCAGAGAGCTGCCTAACTTTTTCACCCATGAAACAACACAGCCAGAAGGCACCAACCACGAACCAGGAAGACAGTTCTAACTAGATACCAAATCTTACTGGTGCCTTACTCTTGGATTTTCCAGACTCCAAAACTGCGAGAAATAAATGTGTTTTGTTTACAATCCAACTAATTTACAACATTTTATTATATAAACTTGAACAGACTAAGACACAACATTTTCATGATGAGATAGTGAGAAACTGAACTGATATCATTACTACTAATGTGAAAGGGAGAAGACAATTCACAATCACATAATGAAATTCTGTAAAAGCTTTATCTCATTAACGATGTTTCTCTAATACAGAGTGTCTCCATGAAGGGATCTATTTTTTAGCATAAGATAAACTAGTAGAAAAGCATTCATCTTGGAGTAAGAAACTTTGGCTACGAGCTTCAGCTCTGGCATTCATTAACACAATTAAAGACATTGATCAAGTCACTTCTGCTGCATGGACCTCTATTTCTTTACCTCTCAAATACAAAAGGGAGGTGAGACCATTTTTAAACTTCCTTCCCAGGAGAATACTGAACATTCTAGCTGTTGACATGCTGCAGATGTGAGTGAGGATTCATAAATATGAATCTGTTTGCCTTAATTCATATTCATTTCAAGAAATTGAAGAAACTGTGACTATAGACCTCCACTAGGAGGACGAGCCATGCTTGCTGGGCTCCATTCTACTCACAGCCCTCTCAAGTGAGTAAGAGGACTCGGGGCTTTGTACAGGGAGTATGAACATAAACCACACCAGCTAAAGGCTTGAGATCTCAGCTCAGCTATGCTGGCTGCAGAAATGAAGACATGAAATGAGTATAAGGAAGATAAATGTAAAAGAAGATAACAAATAAGTAATAAATAGGATTAAATGTTTGCAAAATGTACCAGAGTGGAGTGCAGCCATGGGAGAGAGCCAAAGTACAGTAAGTGGAGACAGAAGAGGGAAGGTGAGGATGATGTTTCTTTGTGGAAGGCTTATCATCAAGGATGTATCTCCAGGGAGCCTGTGCGAGGGGCTTACCATTCCCGATAAGCAATGTGCATGGCCTGCACAAAATAAGCTTCCTCCACAAAGTTGTGCTATAATTATGAGGATTTCAGTATGATTTTTAAAGCACTAAACTTGTTTTTCAGCCAAAAGCTTGTGATACGCGTTTGTGTGTGTGCCTGTGCAGACATGTGATAGTCGTGGGCAGAAACTCCAAAAGTAAATCATAAAGCTTTTTTCATATGTAACCCCAACTACGATGATGAAGCCTGTGCTTGACAGAGAAAAAACTGAATAATATTCTATTTGAAAGCAAGTTTATTAAAGCAACTAAGAACATGGGCTCTGGAGGTGGATTCCTTCAGAGCAGAAATCTCTGCTGTCAAATTTATTAGTAGATGTGTGGCCTAAGGCTTACTTCAGTTTCTTCATCGTTAAAATGAGCATTATAGGCTAGGCATGATGGCTCATGCCTATAATCTCAGCACTTTGGGAGGCCAAGGCAGCCTGATCACTTGAGCCCAGGTAGAGAAGGCCACCCTGGGCTGCTTGGTGAAACCTCACGTCCACAAAATAAATAAATATACAACTATATAAATATAGATATAAATATAGATATAAATACATACATTGTACATACATACATACAAATATTAGCTAGACATGATGAGGCACACCAATAGTCCCAGCTGCTTGGGAGGCCGAGGTGAGGGGATCAAGTGATCCGGGGAGGTAGAGGCTACAGCCAGCCAAGATTGAGATTGCACCACTGCCCTACAGCCTGGGTGAGGAAGTGAGATTCTGTCTCAAAACAAAAACAACAACAACAAAATAAAACTAAAAGAAAAGCACTATACAAATAATTGCAAACAAAATTCTAACCCTCTCCCTGCATAGCCCGAATGGACCCCTCTTCTCAGCAGAGCACATTCCAAGGTCAGCCTGAAATACTAGTTCAGGCCATGATGGGAGTGGGGCTTCAACATTATACCCTCCTCAGTTTTGTAATTTAGGAAAAGCCAACCAGCAATAACATCCACACAGACCTTAAATTTAAAAAGAAGCATTTACAATCTATTCTCTCTGAAGCCTGCTAGTTGGAGGTTTCATCTGCATAATAAAACCTTGGTCTCCACAACTCCTTATTGTAACCCAGACATTCCTTTCTATTGATAACTCTTTCAACCAATTGCCAATTAGAAAATTTTTAAACCTGAAACCTGGAAGGCCCCTTCCCCTCTGAGTTGTCCTGCTCTTCTAGACCAAACCAAAGTAAGCTGACGTCTTATATCTCCCTAAGACGTACAAAAGCAAGCTGTACCCCAGCCACTTTGGTACATGCCTTCAGGCTTTCTTTATGGGCATATCCTTAACCATAGCAAAATAAATGTTCTAAATTGGTAGAGAATTGTCTCAGATACTTTTGGGTTTACATGTTTATGTCATAAGATTGTTGTGAAAATTAGAGTATTTTTATGTTAAAAAAGAAATCAAGCAGGAACTGCCACATAGGATGTGCTCAAAATCGAAGGCTCTTATGAAAAGAAAGTTTAAAGAAAAATAAAAAAGCAGAACTACAGAAAGAAGAAAAGGATTTATTGTTTTTTTTAAAGTTATGTTTAATTCAGGTCCTATAACACATGTTTTTTGAAGGACAATGTATTATTCCCATTTTTCATATATCATATGTAAGATAAATGAGTTCTAGCAAGTTCCTACTTTAGGGTAAAAATTCCACAGGGAAAAGATGGTTTCTAAATTGCAGATTTTACATTGATGTTCTCTGTTCTTTAAACCAGTAGTTTTGTTTTTATCCTTGGTCTCCATGCATGAAGCTGTGGGTTCATAGCTCACCTTGGTCACATTATAGGTATGATTTAAAGTATCTTGCTTCTTACTCAGAAATCTTTGAACTCATTCAATTCTTGAACTCATCCCAGAGCTCAATCCAATATCTCTGTTTTTTGTCCCCTAAATTAGTTCCTTCTTCCTTCTCACAGCCCAAGAGAGTGATTAAAGTTTCCTTCTTTTTATGGCTCCCTTTAAGTGCTGATAAGCATCATCTCTTAGCAAGGCCTCTCCTCAAAGAAATGCATATGATAAAGGCACCTGTTTGTTCCTGCAGAGGATAAAGAGAAGAGTGAAGAATGCAATGTCTCTAAGAGAATAAGTTTTTTTTTTTTTTTTTCTGACAGTTCTAATAGGATGGAGTGAGACAAGTAGTTCTATAACAGAGATACAAAAGAAATAAATGGGGCAGTTTTTATCCTGATCGGGTGAAAATTAAAATGTTTAGAAAGTAGGTAGTTGTAGAAACTGCTGGGGTAAAGGGTAAGCTTCCTCTCTGCTACTGGAAGTTTCACTTAAATAAACTGGCAATAGATAGGTTAACAGGAGAAAAGGCATCCATGCTTATTAACATGCTTAAGCATGGGAGCCATATGAAATAGGAGACTAAAAAAAGGGCCAGGTGGCCGAAGCTTAAATAGGACTTCACAGGCAAGAAGGAGACAGGGAATGTAGGCAATTTTGAAGGGTAATAAATGATTTCTAGGGGAAATAAATCGGCCCAAGCAGCAATATTTTGTAACTGGTTCTCTGAAAATTGAATGGAACCAAAGAAATGACAATAGCTTGGGATAAAGTTCCTCTGAGCACTGGAGGAAGTGAGAAGTGAAACTTCATTGTGAACAAAGATTATTTTATTCTGTAGATAAAATCTCCCAGGAAATTGTTGGAGATAAAAAAGTGTGTGGTGTGGTGACAACTTTTAGGCCTTTTTCTTCTCAGGTGGTTACTTTCTAGGTTATTTGACAAGACTCCTATGGAGAGATTTTAAGACTATTGCATTTCTTTTGAAGGATGGGTCCTCAGTCAGCTAGGTGAGCTTCCAGAGATAGCCCCTCAGAGTAATGTGTGAAGGTGGGGGTTGAGAAATAAGAGAAGGTTAGAAAGTCCTTGGTTCTGAGACTGCTTCTAAGGTCTTCCAACTGCCTTTAATTCAAAGGTGCTCAGCATGCCAAAGCTCCATGCTTTGGTGTATTGTGCTCTGAGTCCTAACATTTTCCTGCTCAATTTTTCTAAGTTTCAGACATCAAAAGCTAAGTTGGTGGCTGTGGAGAGAAAAAACATACATTAGTAGCTGAGTGGCAAAGGATCCCATGAAACCACTCTCCCATCTGGGGGTATATGTCAGTCCAAATAAACAGTTGGGTCTTATTTCAGAAGGTGGGGTTTGGAGGCTTCCCATCAAAGCTAATTCTATATATGGTTCAAGCAAATAGGTCTTTAACAAGAGGCATTTTTATGGGAACAGAGGAAAAACAATGGTCAATGTTTTAGCCATTAAACATGGTGTTGTCTATAAACCAGTTTTCGTTTGCTCATTTAGAGTTTAGAAGGCCGTCAGTTGAGAAGATTCCTAGATTTGGGTTTGAAATATCTTCACTTGGAGCTGAACCAGGCAGTGGCAATCTAACAGATTTTTCTGGATTGTAGTTTATATCAGCTGTCTCTGTGGACTTGCTCCCAGATTGTACCTTGTAATACCTGTAAGATCTGGGTGGATTCTTCTCTTCTGGAGGCTCTCAAAATAGCATGAGGCTCTGGGACCTGTCAGGAAGTGACTTATTTTACTTACAAGACTAGAAACCTCTATTCAAAGAGGTTTGAATAGAGGAAAACCTCTATTCAAAGTATGAGGCCAGGTTTCCAGGGGCTTCTATAGCTTCATAGTATCAACCTCAGTTCGTTAACGCTATCTGATCATGTCTGAAGATAGAATATTCCAGTCAAAGCCTTAGTGTTTCCAATTGTCCTGGTACAAAAAGAACAGATTCTTATTCAACTTATGCAAATGACTATATTCCCATAATATAATAATACTCTTAGCTGAGAGTACTGGAGGACGCCTGTAATCCCAGCTACTTGGGAGGCTGAGGCAGGAGAATTGCATGAACCTGGGAAGCAGAAATTGCAGTGAGCCAAGATTGTGCCACTGGACTCTAGCCTGGGGACAGAATGAGACTCCATTCACCCTACGCCAAAAAAAAAAAAAAAAAAAAATGCTCACAAATTGTAATCCCCATAATCCCCACATGTCCTGGAAGGGAATGGTAAGAGGTAATTGAATCATGCGGGTGATCTCCCCTGTGTTGTTCCTGTGATACTGCCTGAGTTCTCACAGGATCTGATGATTTTATAAATGACTATTCCTGCTTCACTTAGCACTTCTCCTTCCTGCTATCTTGTAAAAAAGGTGACTTGCTTTCTATTCGCCTTCCATCACTATTGTAAGTTTCCTGAGGCCTTCTGAGCAATGCAAAACTGAGTTAATTAAACCTCTCTACTTTATAAATTACCCAGACTCAGGTATTTCATTATAGCAGCATGAGAACAGACCAATACAAATAATTTCCAAATTTTAGAGAAATCATACAAAAAAATGCTTCAATTATATCTAGAGAAATGTATATATTACCAAATTGCTGTAAGCCATAGAATGCTTAAAAAATGTCTTTTCGCACCTGGAAAACAAAACATAAAAAGAATTAGCAATGTTTCAAACAAAAATTCATAAAAATTTTAACCTCTCATTAGTGTAGTTCCTTGTAATTAATTTTGTTTTCCTTGATGTTGAGTTAGCAATTTCCTGAGTCCGGTTTTTGCATTAGTTTTGAAAATTCTTACCAGATCCAATCATATCAAAAATTACCAGAAACTTGTACTTGTCAGAGTTCTTTTTATTCCCAGATATTCTTAAAGACAACACTTTATAATTAAATTTTCCCATATATCCTTAATGACAACACTTTATAATTATAATTGCCTGTAAAAAACTTAAGATAAAACATCAGAGTAAAGGAATTAGTTTTGAGCAATAAATATTAAAATGACCGTGGTTAAATATCTGATGGAAGTTATAATCATGTCACAATTTACAGGGAAGTTTGCATATAGCTGCAGCCTACAATTATTTCATAGCCATAATTATGAGTGATAACATATAAAATGACACATCAGACATTTAGAAAACTCATAAAATTTGGAACACATATTAGGAGTATATCTACGCAAATGTAACTCAAAATAAGTTGAATCTAATTTTTTATTTGGCAATGCTTTCCATATATCAAACATATCAAATAACCTTAATTGGTTTATTATTTCTATTTTGTACTTTCAGGTTCTATTCTGGTATTTCCAAAACTCGATTTGAGTTTAAAAAGGCTTCATTGATATTATGAATTTTTATGAAAAATAAAGGTTTAATACACTTAATCAAAAATCGGTGCACAGATCATTATAAAATATTATTTATTCATCTAACCTGAGTTAGAATTAAAAACTCAAAAGCAAATACAAGATGTTAACCCACTGTTAAAAAAAAAAAAACCCTTTACTCTTTCATAGAGAGTAGACTCCATTTTTCCAGCTACTCAGAAGACCTAACAAATAGAGCACAAGTCTCACAGAATGTGTTTCTCTCTCTCCTCCTCCTCTTTTTGTAAATCACCCAAAAGATTAACAATTTTTTATTTTAATTTTAATTTGTATCAATATTACATGAAAATCTTAATTCCAAGAGAACACTAATGTTTACTTTTTTATTAGTGTACTTTTGATATTAAAGTTCATTTTAAGAAAAGCTCATAATTTCCTTTTAATCTTTGTCAATTGATTATATATATATGATTTTTATGATTCATCCTTTCTAAAATTTTTATATATTTTTAAGATATTTTACAACTTTTTAAAACAGATATACATTTTTGAATTTATGTAACTTTCTATAAATCTCTGTCCTACTTACTGATTTCTTTCTGCTTTGTTTATATCTATATTAAATCCATTTTTTAAATAACCTTTTAAAATCTTCTGAATTAGACAAAAATTACTTCTTCTTCAACAGAAACAAATTTTCATGTCTTTTAAAAATAATTTTTCTCACCAAAATACACATCTTACTTCTCTTGCACATCTTGCACATGTAATTGTTTCCATTAATTATAGTAAGTTTAATGACATATTAATTAAAGTTGCAAATATTAGCAATTGTAAATCAGCATTCTGTAGGCTAACACCATTTTATAATTTCTAGAAATATGTTTTACCTTATAGAATGATATTTCAATGTGTAATAGGACATATTTACTAACTAGCCCAAATATATTTTGTCTTTTTATAAACTTAAGAAACCAAAAACAAATAAACATATGTTTAACAAGTAATGTTTTAATATTCCATCTTACTTGAAAATGACCTAGATATTCAATGATACTCATTTAATTTGGTAAAACTCTAATGATGTGGTTACCAAAGAGATTTAGAAAAACCTTAAGTAAAAATATTAAAACATAATTATTGTTTTAAACAGTTCATTTCTAAACTTTTATTCCAGTTACATGTATTTAATTAACTTTCATTTAGGTCAAATTCATACTATTATGATTTTAAACATCTCATAGAGATAAAAATTGTGTGTCTGTATTAGATTTAATGTTGACAGACATACCAGTTTTAAATAAAGTGATGTTATTTCTATTTACCAATGATTATAAAGCCACATAAACTTTAGAAGCATTTGAGCTTATTTTTTTAACTGTAAATACTCATTTATCTCTAAGTCAATTTAGTATGGTGTAGACAATATACAAACATAGAGATATACACAGCATACATAAGAATACAGACAAACCCAAATAAAGAATTTATAGCTCTGATTTTATAATTTTCATCATGGGGCAAATAAAACTCACTAGCTTAAAAGAACAGTGTGGGCCTGGTGCTTTGGCTCACACCTGTAATCCCAACACTTTGGGAGGATGAGGTGGGAGAATCACTTGAGTCTTGCAAAGTTGAGGCTTCAGTGAACCATGATCACACCACAGCACTCCAACCAGGGCAACAAAGCAAGACCCTATCTTGAAAAACAAACAAAAAAATGAAAACACACATATGAACAAACAAAAACAAATAAATAAAAGGACAGTTGGATACAAACTGTCTTTGTAAATGGAGCAAGTTAAAGATGGCCTGTTTCACATGGACAAAGCCCCTATTGAGTTTTAGAAAAGACAAGGTAGGAAATTTACATATCATCAGCACAGGGAAAGGACACGAGTTTTTCCAAGAAGGTATTTGGGTGCGTCAGAGAGGAAGGACAAAAACGAAGATTTAAAACATATGCTAATGTAATATAAAATAACCGCAATCCATTACAGGATTTTATAATAAATTATACAAATGAG
This sequence comes from Callithrix jacchus, assembly GCF_049354715.1. Lineage (NCBI taxonomy): Eukaryota > Metazoa > Chordata > Mammalia > Primates > Cebidae > Callithrix > Callithrix jacchus. Next base: position 109,074,036 of record NC_133507.1, read on the forward strand.
AGCCTGTAAGAAAAATGACGAAGCCTGTTTTAAATAACTGGTTCAATATAAGAAGGTTGTAGTTCAAAGACCAATTTTGTTAGATAGATGGCTTTTTGTTTTTTGTATCTTAACTAGATTTTTATTTCAAAGCAGAGCCCAGTAACAAATAGGGCCAACAAGGAATTTGTGGCTTCTGAGGTCTAATACTTACACATGTAAAAGACAGGTGTAGCTGGAGGGCAAAAGACTAAGATCTTTAAAAATTAAGGACCTAAGCATGCAAAACAAAACAAAACAAATCTGAATTTGCCCCTGCAGTAATAATCACTACTGCAATTACTGCTAATTACCTTTAAAATTGCTGGTCTTGCTAGTGACTCATCAGTTACTAAACGCCCAAAGGTCAAGGTGTCCTCTCACAGTATAAAGTAGCCCTTGGTACTTCTAAAACTCAGAGATCACAGCGCTGACTATAAGACAGTGCAGAGCCTCAGACTTCAGTGGAAGTAGTCCAAGACTCTCTGGGCCCTGTGAGGAAGACTGAGGACCCCAAAAAGGGGTTATGTGGTATCTTTTCTGTGTTTCTCAAGGGGTATCTGCATTGCTAAAGGCCTATTTCTGATGCTTTTATGTGACAGCCAGAAGTCTGATCTTTTCTGTTGAAAATTTTTTATCTACTAACCATCAAATGGGAGAAGTAAAAACTTTAAGAGGAATATATCAAGGGGACCAGGTGGAAGTTTGAGGCCATCAAAGTAAGATAGAGGTAGCAGTAAATGAAACAGCAAGTCATAGAGGAGTCTGTTTGGGAGTTTTTCAGAAAGGCCTATGGAGTTTTACATTTTTCACAATCCCTGGCAAAAATCATGTCCACCAGAAAGAAAGCAGACAGAGGAAACTGTGCATATGGTTAACAAGGATTCAGAAAGTGGAAGTTTCAGTCTACTGTGACATTTCCATGGGACACAATGGATCCTATAGAGAGATTAGAACAACCTAAAAAATGTGGCTGTTTTGAATAAACCAGGCTTTTTTACTTTAAATTGAACTGAACTGGGGAAGGAAAAGTCTAAATCAAGGACCCAGACATCCAAACGTTCTTCTGGTGGAAAGGATTTTACTTTTGTTTTAGGTCAGATTTTTTCCCCTTAATTGTATTAGGAGAATTTCTAAGGCTTGATTTGACACTGTTATGTATCTTTCTTTCAATTCAACCTTCCCATAAATGCCAATTTTGTAACTGCTTAGTATGAGAGTTTTCTATTTTTTTTTTCAACTTAAGGAATCTACTGTCTGGTTCTTGACAATTAGGAACTACAATGGTACATTTATTTCAATAGTGACTCAATCCAATGAATCTCTTTATGGAACGACTGGAAGCTAAATCTCCAGGTTCAGAATAAACTCTTTAAGCAAGAGGTTTCCAAAAAGAGTGCAGAAGATGCAGTTGCCATTACCCCCAAATATTCATCGACAGAAATAGACTAAGATGGCAAAAAGATACCTGTTACCACAGGTGGTTAAAGATGGTGCTTACAAATGGTGTCTCTACTTTCCACCCAAAATATGGAGTGCTGCTTAGTCACAGACCTGTCAATTTATGACATTGGGTAAGCACTTCAGGCATTAGACTTTCTGAACACTAACCAGGCAACAGAGCCTCAAATAACAAAAGGCCATTAGAGATGAGACATCTTATTAAGAGAAACTCCTCTGAGAGCCTCGTCCTTTTTGGACAAAAGGAAGTGCTGCTGAATACCATTTGTGTCTTGGGTTTCCAGTCTTCTCAGACTGGCCAGTTGGCAGGACCCAAAAATTGGGCCCCTGACTAGGAGAGTCCAAAGGAGGAAGAGTCTCACTTAGTCACAAAGCCAGTCTGTCAGGATACAAGATGAAAAGAGAACTTTATACCCCAAAGTTCTTTTTATACAAATTACACAAAGAGAGAGACAGAGCAAAATGAATTCCTCTCAAATTCTAGGAGGAAAGAGATGAGACGAAATGAGTATTCATACCAGAAATACACTAGAGTTCTAAAGACCAGTCCATAGGAATGATCATTTCCTATTAAACTAAATTTTAAAAGGAAGGAAAGACAGAAAGTGATGCTCACCATTCACTCAACTGGATTTCATAGACAGAGATTAAGGGGGCTGGCTGCTAAAGATTTCTTACCCTTTTGCCAGCTTGTCAGTGCTAGGTTCTGTCAACTGTAGTTTCAGGTGGACCAGTGTGTTTGTTGTATTCTGCCAACTATGCCAGATCTGCAGGGGTGAAAAAAAGACAAAAACCCCTTCTACTCCACCCTTGGAAGTTTTCTGAAATGAACGAATAACAGAATGATTAATAGGAGAATGGACATACAAATTTATACGTGGACAAGCATGGGAGTCATATAAAATATGACATTTAATGAATGAGTAGATGCTGAAGCTTAAATAACAACGTTCTTATAGCAGTGAGGGAGATTTAAAAAAAAATCTAGGCAATTCTGAAGTGTAGTAAAAATTTTTTTTAGGAGTAATGAATGGGTAAAGAGCAGATAACAGTTTTTAAATGGTATTTTTTGCAAATTAAATGAGACCATAATGCAGATAATAGCTTGGGACTAAAAAAAATGAGGTGCAGAACTTCACTATAAACAAAGATTGCCACATTATACAAAAGTCTCCCTTCCCTAAAGGGAACCAACTTTTGGGTCGTGTCAAGTGGCCAGTCTGAAAAGACTGGAAACCCAGGACACAACTGCTATTCAGCAGCCCTCTCTTTGTCCAAATGTACAAGGTGGAGGTTTTCTTAATAAGAAGTTTCACCCATAAGGGCCTTTTGTTGTTTTAACCTCAGTTGCTGGTCAGTGTTGAGGAAGTCTAATGCCAGGAGCTGGCCTCAGAAAATAGATAAACATCTGAATAGGTGTGGTAACAATTTACAGTCTTTTCTCCTCTCTGGTGGTTCATCTCTGCTGATTATTGAGATTCCTAGGGAGAAGGTTTTAATACAATTTCATTTTTCTTTAGAAAAAGTTTCCTAAGTCAGATAAGGGAACTTCAGAGACAGCCCTTCTCTGCCATTAGGGATTGGGGGAAAAACAAGAAAAAATTAAAAGTCCTCGGTTCTGAGGCAGGTTCTAAGGCCTTCCAGTTGCCTTTATTTCAAAGTGCTCAGCATACCACAGTGCCATACTTTGGCGTATTTTTCACTGAGGTCCAACAAAATCAAAGGTCATGGTTGCTCATTTGATGGTAAACATGACTTGGTCATTCGGGTCTGATGAGTAAGGAGGTGAAATGTCATGGAAAAGCTCAAAAGAAGAGCAGATAGGCTTAGGAGTCATACTCACAGAAGAGCCATAACATCATCTATCTGAGAATTGGGGTACTTTTGGAGAAAAAAGTTAGATGGGGCTAGAAAGAAAAGGAAGAGGACTATTCTTCTTGCTGAGTGCCTTATGTTTGCTCAGTTTCATTCAATCACACTATAACTTTGAGAGGCAATTTTTATACCCACCTTAACATAAAGAAGGTTCTTGGAGTTTTGAAAACTCTGCCAAGCATTGCTTAGCTAGAAACTGCTAGAACTCTCTCACTCCCATTCCAACCTGAAGAGTAAACACATGTTCTTGAACTTACTCAATAATGAATCAAGGTAGGTATCTTGTTAGAGAGCCAAATGAAAGGCTCATATTTTGTATGTCTCCAGGGCACTTGGCATAATCAAGAGTGTAATATTATTAAAATTGTAGATAAAGAGAATGAAGAGGATAAATGTGTTACAGGTTTGCTGACTAGGATGGAAAAAAGAAAAAGAGACAGGAGACAAGTGTGGGGTATAATATCACAGAATAGGGGGCAAAGGGAATTGTTTCCTTCCTCTGAAGTTTTGAGTTTGCAGGAGTAAACAAACAGTAGATTAACTGGAGAAAAGAAATACAAATTTTTTGATATGCAAATATGTGTAATTGCCTAATGGGTTTTTCATGCTCATGACACAGACAAAACCAGTTCACTGAGATCATGGCACTGTAGTACAGTTTAATTTATGTGAGGGCAGCCCACCAGGGACAACTGGTATTATCTCTCAAAGCAGTCTCCCCAGAGGCTTGGAAGGTTAGGTTTTTATGGACAAGAATGCCAAGAATGACTAAGGACAGCTTAGAAGTCAGAAGCAAGATGGAGTCAATTCTATGAGGTTTCTCTCACCATCATGATTTTGTGAAGATTGTTTAATGTGCACTGGAAACATACAAAGCATGACTCAAAAGAAAGGGTCAGAGAGTTGAGACTCAAATACTCTCTTTATGGGAGGGGAGGTGGTTGGGGAGAAAAATAGGATATGTTGGCAGTTTTGAGGAGCAGTCAGTGATTTTCAGGAAAATTGAATGTGCTCAAATGATATACCATCGTCTGAAACAAAGCACTTCTGAGCTCTGGAGTCGTGGCAACAAGTTGTGGGAAGGTTAAAGGTGGAATTTCACTGCGAATAAAGATTAAATGATTATGCATATACAGTCTCCCTGGTAGTCTCTTGGAATTGCCCTGAGAAGAACAGGCGAAGTCCAGGCTCACACGTATAATCCCAAGCTATTTGGGTGGCTGAGGTGGGACAATCCCTTGAAACCAAGAGTTTGAAATCATCCAGGGTAACATAGTGATAATCTGTCTCTACCAAAACATGCACATGCGCACGCACACACACACACACACACGCACACACACTCTGTTATATTTGGTAATATAGCAGTGTTTCCAATTGTGTCTTACTACAATTACACATATTTAATATATAGATTAGGCAGCAAGAGTGATGTGTGCCTGTAGTCCCACCTTCTCAGGAGGCTAAGGTGGGATGACTGCTTCAGTCCACGCAGTTCCAGGACAGAGCTATGACTGTGCCACTGCACTCTGGTTTAAGTGACACAGTGAGACCCTATCTCACACACACACACAAAGAATAGACAAGAAGTCTGTCTGGGTGTGGTTAATCTTCTAAGTTATTTAAATAAAACTTCTATGGAGGAATTTTAAAACACCTGTATTTCTTTTAAAAGAAGATTCACCAGTCAGAAAGGGGAACTTACAGAGACAACCCCTCCCTGAGCTGGATGGGGTATTGAGAAATAAGACATGGTTAGAAAGTCATTGGTTCTGAGGCTATTTCTAAGGCTCTTTCATTTTCTTTAGTTCAAAGAAATCGGAATGCAAAAGCACCATACTTTGGGGTGTCATTTTCTGAGCCCCAACATTTGCCTGTCTGAAATTTCCTTAGAAGTTTTACACATTAAAAGCAGAGCTGGTGGCTATGGAGAGAAAAATGTTAGTAACTGAGTGGCAAAGAATCTCATTAAACAAGCCTTCCATTTCTGGGACTAGGGTGGCACAATTAAAGAGCTGTGTTTTATTTCAGGAGGTGGTGTTTACAGAGCTTCCATCACAGTTAAGGTGAATGAGTCTTTAATATGTGACATTTCTAAATCAGAAGAAAAACAAAGGTTGAAGTCGGTGGTAATCTATACACTCGTTTCTCTGAATTCTGGAGGGCAGTCAGTGGAGAAAATTTCTAGGTTTGAGTTTGAAGCCTCTTCAGTTGGAAGCAGCCAGTAGCAACCTGACAGATTTTTCTAGATTACAGTTTGCATACCACAAAAGAATGTCTATAAATAAGCTCTTGTGGTGATTTCCCTGAAGGTTATATCAAGCCAACCAGTTTTGGCTTGTAGGGCTTCAGAAAATCAATAGTTTTAATGCTAGTTATTTTGAGTCAGAAAATTGGAAATGCCATAATTGTTTGGAGACTCATAATCAAATACTGGAGGAAACCAGAAGAAATTCAGATCCAGTTCATATTATAGGAGAAGGATAAATCTCAAACACAATGAGCAAGGTGGGAACCTAAAAGCGGGTATAGTATACTTTTCTTTTGAAACATATGTTTTTTCTCTTCAGTCATTCTAATTTTTACCAAAGATAATCACAGAAAGTCCAAGTTGTTTGCGAAAATGAGTTGGAGCATCTAGGTTCTTTTTAAGTTTGCTTTGCTGAAATTTTTATGAAGAATATCAAATTAGACTTTTAAAAGACCTCTTACAGCTGTGCACCCGAGCCAGCGACATCCTCAAATTGTGCGCATAATACCTGTAGACTTGGATTAATACCGCTTGTTTCAATACTGTTCTCAAACCATCTCCAAGTTCTTGGGTTTGTTTGTCAGGGAGTGACATTCTTTACTTATCAGGATGGCAGGCATGTAAACTGTTTATTCAAAGTATTAGACCAATTTCCAGGGGGCTTTTTATTGGCTTCATAAAGTCAAACTCATTTCCTTAAAATGATCAGATTATATCTGAAAGTCTGACTATTAAACCAAAGCTTTGGTAATATAACAGTGTTTCCGATTGTGTCTTATTACAAGAAGGATAAGTTCTTATTGAACTTGGTAACTATATTGCCATAAAATAAAAATCTTTAGGAATAGTTTCCAAATTTTGGAGGGATTAATCAGGGAGGAAAAAAGTAAATGTTTCAATTTCATTCACAAAACTACACGTTACCAAATTGAAGCAAGAAGTTGTAAAAGAAATCATAGTTCCTCATCAGTTCAGTCCCAAAGAATTAAATATTATTTAAAAATTAGCTGGATGTGCACCTGTAGTTCCAGCTTTTTAGGAGGCTGAGGCAGAAGGATCTCTTGGTCCAGAAGTTGGAGGTTACAGTGAGTCACGGTAGCACCCCTGCATTGCAGCACAGGTGACAGAGTGAGACATTGCCTCAAAATAAACAAACAAACATGTCTAAAATCCAGCAGAGCAGACATAAATGGTAAAGCCCAAGAATAATCTCCTTTGATTTCATGTCTCACATGGTGGGCAAACTGGCTTGAGTTATGGGCTCCCAAGCCCTTGGTAATCCCTGTACTCACGGCTCTTCTGTGTGCAACCTGCATGACTACCAGTCTCTGCACTTGACAGTGGGAAGAAGCAGGAAAAGGTTAGAAAGTTATCAGTTCTGTGACTGCTTGTAAGGCCTTTTGAGTTTCTTTACATAAGCGCTCAGCAATGTCAAAGTGCCATGCTTTGGGGTATTATTTTCTGAGTCCCAACAACAGGAAATAGCTGAATACACGTGGAAGAAGAAAGTAGACATTGATTGTGAAAAACATTTCAGAGTTGCAGAGTCCTTGTGTATGAGAGCAATCCAGTCCTCAGACTTTAAGCTGTAGAACATTTTGTATAACATTCCATGGAGTAGTGTGGGAATGCACTTTTCCTCTAATCTATTCTAACAATGTCAGAATATGCATTTTCATCACCTCTGTGATGGGCTCCGCAGTGTTTCCTAGATCTTCTGAGGCCCAGTTTCCTCTCACTCATATTTCCCTCTATTACTGTGACCCACATAAAAACTCAGTGGAAACCAGGCCAACATCATAGCAAGCTCATTATCAGTTGTGTGGAGGTGGAGACCTGCTGTCATTAGCATGGGGGAGGAGAGATGCTAAAATTGTGACTTTACCAGAGAGGAATTACACAGCAACTTGGAGAAGCAGTTTAGAATTAAATAGAAATGGAAAGAAGTGCTTATGAAGATCTCAGCTTTCATAAATAAAATAGTGTTGTGGGTGTGTTAAAGATGTAGATATAATTATTTTATACGTCTGTCTTTATATTTTCATAGTAACTGTTATTTTTCAGAAAAGTTTTCATATTGGCTGCCAAATTTGCTCATCACAACTAATTGGAATGCAGAAGAAGAGAAAAATAAGGAAAGAGAGTTGAAGTGACATTGCCACCATGCTGCTAAATCTCTCATGGTCTCATTTTCTTCCTATATTCAGCAAAATTATTCATTCCTCTCTTATTTCCACCCATTTTTCCCTCCCACTTGCTTACATTTACCCAAAGCACCAATGAGCTTGAACTACTTACTAAAACTGAGAAATATTTTTCATCACCCACCTATGAGTGAGAATATGCGGTGTTTCATTTTCTGTTCTTGTGTCAGTTTGCTGAGGATGACGTTCTCCAGATTCATCCATGTCCCTACAAACGACACAAACTCATCATTTCTGATTGCTGCATAATATTCCATGGTGTATATGTGCCACATTTTTCCAATCCAGTCTATTATCAATGGGCATTTTGGTTGATTCCAGGTCTTTGCTATTGTAAACAATGCTGCAATGAACATTCATGGACACAGAAAGGGGAGTACTAAACACTGGGGTCTATATGGGGGAAAAGGGGAGGGCCAGTGGGAGGGGGAGGTGGGGAGGGATAGCCTGGGGAGAAATGCCAAAAGTGGGTGAAGGGGAGAAGGAAAGAAAAGCACACTGCCATGTGTGTTCCTACGCAACTGTCTTGCATGCTCTGCTTAGGTACCCCAAAACCTAAAATCCAATAAAAAAAAAACAAAAAAAAACCTGAGAAATAACAAAAATACCAAGTTGTTTGACCTTGCAGTTCTCGTCAGACAAGTTACAAACACGAAAATCTAATGTTCTTTAATCAACAGTTTATAAGACCAGTGTGGTGAGGTTCTCAAATGTGCTGCAGCTATTTTGCTATCATAATAAAGTGTTAAAGTTTGTGAGTAATTTGCTTTTCAAAAATAAACTAAGGTGTATTTAAGATTATGCCAATGGTATTCCTACAATACCACACTCATTTGCTTACTTAAATTCCAAGATGTTTTCTGGAGAGCAGAAAAGCAGCATGATTTGAGAGTGAGCAAAAGGGTAACTGCATAACTGCAGCACTGGAGAGGCAACTGTCAGTGAGGAAATAAGACAACATTAGTTTAAGGTCATTAGCAAGATTCAGTTCTGATTGTTATGGCTTAATCTGGTTTATTTTTTATTTGAACTATAGGTAGAGATTTAGTCTGAAGGAAACCAAGATACATAAAGTAAAATACTGCATCTCTTTGCAAATCAGCAAGAACACTATGAACACACCAGTTAGCAGAACCTCAGCACTTAGAAGTTCTAAATGAAATGCAAGAGGGTGATGCAGACGACAATTTTAATAGTGCTAATCAATATCATGTTAGACTAAATCAATTCTACTGATTGAAATTTAAAACATAAACTACCAGTGCTTGTTTTTCAATGGCAACTACTTGCTCTCCTAATTAACATTAGGTAAATGGAGAGCTGGGGAAAAAGATCAAGACCTGTTTTTAGTAGCTGAAAATATATTTATTAAAGGACAAATTGTGAAGTTGTTTGATTACTGATTTTACTACTCACTTTTTTTTTTTTTTTGAGACAAAGTCTCACTCTGTTGCCCAGGCTGGAGTATAGTGATGTAATCTTGGCTCACTGCAACCTCTGCCTCCCAGGTTCAAGTGATTCTCCTGCCTCAGTTTCCTGAGTAGCTGTGACACAGGTGTGCACCACCATGCCTGGCTAATTTTTGTATTTTTTAGTAGAAATGGGATTTCACCATATTGAACAGGCTGGTCTCAAACTCCTGACCTTGTGATCTTGTCCTCCCAAAGTGCTGGGATTACAGGCATGAGACACCACACCTAGCCTCTCTACTCAGATTCTTATAAATAACTTTGCATACAGCATTATTAAAATCCAGTACTGGCTGGGTGCAATAGGAGACCACGGTGGGCAGATCAATGAGATCAAGAGTTTGAGCCAGCCTGGCCAACATGGTGAAACCTCATCTCTACTAAAAATACAAAAAAAAAAAAAAAATTAACTGGGCATGGTGGCACATGCCTTAGTCCTAGCTACTTGGGGAGGCTGAGGCAGGAGAATTGCTTGAACACAGGAAATGGAGGTTGCAGTGAGCCAAGATTGTGCCACTGCACTCCAGCCTGGGTGACAGAGGGAGACTCCATCTCAAAAAAATAAAACACATAAATAAATAAATAATAAATAAAATAAAATCCAGTACTGTACGATAATAAATTTGTATTTCTCAGTCACTACGTTTATACTGATTCAGTACAGTGGCAATAGAAAACTAATAGAGACACCAAAACTTGAATAGTTTCTCAACTGCACGGTCCTGAGGCAGCCTCCTGCTCATTATGGGGCATCTAGAGAAAGACTAGCTAAGGCGTCCCCCAGTAGTGTTGCCTGTTTCTCTTCTTTCCTACATATTCCGCACTGGAGAGCACGACAGAGTCTGGAAGACTGAGGGGAATGCTTAACAGCTCAGTGCAGACTACAAACTTACCAGGAAGCCTCTTCCCCTCCACACACCCCACATCCCCTACCCCAGCTACTCCAGGGCAGAAGGACAGGTCTAAGAGCACTAAACGGAAAGATGGAGCAGAAGAAAGCTCTGAAACTGCTCCACATGGGGTGATTCCCCTGAGGTTTTATTCCCAAAGTTAATTATGTGTGTAGTTTTGAGGTAAGCAGGGATGACCAGAAGGTTGGACTGTAGTGCCCAGCATTTGTATTGCTTTCCAGAGTGGGCTCCTGTGATCCCTGTCTATTCACACACATTTATTGAACTCATGGTTTCCTACCTGACTGATATTTCTATTTAATAGGACACTTTAGCAGCTAATTCATAACAAGCATTGCAGATATAGCCCTTTGTGGCCCTCAACTTAGATGATTAAAAAGGTGAACATGTACGTGTGGACGTGTTTACAAATATACCCCCACAAATGTAGACATACACACATGCAGTCTGTCTCCCTGAAAATTTTTACCCACAATAGTGCTCATACTATTTCCACAATTTTTTCAGTGTACAAGTCTTATATTTCTTTTGTTAATGTGCATTTTAGTAGCTTTAATTACTTCTGAAATATTATAAATTATTTTCTTAATTTTTTTAGATTGGCCATTGCTAATATATATTTAAAAAGAATTTGCCAACAGAGAGAGTTTTACTTATTGCTTTTAATTTAGATGCATTTTATATCATTTCTTGCCTAATTACTCTGGCTTAACCTCCAGTATAATGTTGAATAAAGGTAACAAGAGAGGGCATCCTCGTTTTGTTTCTAAACTTAGAAAATTTTCTTTCTCTCACTATTAAGTATGTTCTTAGCTATGGGCATTTTGTAGATGTTGTTTATGAACTTGAGGAAGTTGAGAAAATTTTAAAGAAAATTTCTAATAATAAACTTTAGTTTGTTAATTACTAAAACTGTATAATCATTATAATAAATTTAGAAAATGCAGACATATAGATAGAAGAGTATTTTTAATCAGCCATAAATAGACTACCAAAATAAAACCATCAGTAACATACAATTTGGTACATACCAGAAGGAAGATAGCAGATTTCAAAGTTTATTTACTAGTTTTCAGTTTGGATATACCATTGTATTTAACATATTTATATCTGTAATTTTTCCAATATTATACATTATTTCTCCCCAAATTTCTAGAAATAGTGTTATAGAATGACAGGATACAAATATTGGGTGTACATGAGTGCATGTGTGTGTCAAGCTGTTTCTTATCTATCACTTATCTATCTGTATGTAACTCTCTATATATGCCTATGTATGTAAATGCATACATAACATTAAAATTTATTTTTAAGAATTCATTTTAAATCTATACCCTTTCCAGAAGTGTGTGTTTTCCTTTTTTTTGCCAACTTTTGGTACCTTTAAAAAATATTTGTGAACTTTAACTCGTAGAGATTGTGTAGAATTATTGCTTTGATTGAATATGTCTTGATTAAAATACAGTTATGTCACTCAAAATAGAAGCAGTTTCTGAGAAATGTGTCATTAGGCGATTTCATTGTTGTGTGAACATCAAAGAGTGTACTTTCACAAACCTAGATGGTACAGCCTACTACACGCCTAGGCTGTATGATCTGGCCTATTGCTCCTAGACTATAAACCTGTACAGCATGATACTGTGCGGAACTCTATAGACGATTGCAACGTAATGGTGTTTGAATATGTAAACCTATGAATGGTAGAATAAAAATGTTGTATTATAATTTTATGAGACCCCCATCATGTATAGCCTCTGTCTTGGAACAAAACGTCATTAGGTAGTGCATGACTGTATTAGTTGGTGCTTCGACTTTTCCCATTTGTGTAAGTTATTTTTCTTCCTTTGTGAATTGATGTTCATGTCACTCATATTTGTCAGTTTTCTAGTGCTTTCTTTTACATTTCTTGAGTCCAGCATATAGGAAAAGCAGTAACTCTTTGCCTAACATACCTGTAAGAAGACTGATTCTTGTCAACATAATAAAATGACAGTTCTAATTAAGTGACATTTCCTTCAAAAATAGGAAATGCCACAAAATGGCATTTTCTTCACAGTGGGAAGTTACACTTACTTCAATGATGGTCCCACTTATTAAAACACTATGAGATATTTTTACTCTGAAATAGTCTTTAGAGCTCTCACTCCAACCATAGGATCAGCTCAGGCCTCTTTTAATCATTGGGAACCTAATGCAGTGTAGTCATCTTGCTTACTCACCTATTCCCTAGATTTAGTATTGAAATTCCCTAGACTTAGTTTCTATGAGTCTCAAATTCTTCTTGAAAGATGAAAATTTGCTGCCAGTAATTGTCTCAAAAATATGAGACCTTTGTTCCAAAGTAAATTTGTTAGAAAAAGAAAGAGAAACTCTTCTAATGATGCTTAGTTTTATGAGGAAATTTTGATCACCTTCCAAGTATGACTGCTCAGAATGCTAAAATACTCATTTATTTTCTGATGCATTTAAATACATATGATTTAGAGTAATTTGTGTAAATGCAGATTGTTCATTGCTTGTTTTTTTAATCCTTAATTTTTCATGGTCAGTTCACATTTATACGACATATATACCTTCACATTTATACGACAAAGTCTTTCCTCAAAAATAAATAACTTCAAAAAAATTTTAAAAAGTTACCCCCAAAAAAAAACTTCAATATCTGAAGTTTATGAGAAGATAATGAATTTAGAATTTTTTTTTTCAAGAATCGAAGATACAAAATATTTTTACTAGGTTACTTTATCTGTAATTTTGAAATCAAAATAACAAAAATTCATTCGAGATATAGTATATGTAAGGTTATGTATTTTCTAACCAAATGTAAATAATTAATACTAAAGTTATTGGGCCCAGAATTTGCACATCATGAAGTCTTTGTGCATTCTGAGATAGTAACTAGGACCAGTTATCTTATGGCACTCTCTTTAAAGCCTTCTCTTTCAGCATGTTGCCTCATATTTAAAAAATACAGACAAGCCAGGCTTTTGTGTGTTTCCTCAGAGGCTACTGCCCTGCACATCATTAGAAATGCTTCCCTTTAAACTTTCTATTTTTCCAAAGACTTCGATTTACACTGGCTTACGCTCTTCTATATCGTCCTCTGATATCACCTTATCTGTGTACGACAGATAATGTCTTTGATAGTTACATTTCTCTAGAGAAGAGTACAAGTTTTGAACATCAAACCAAGAAACTCATTCTTTTGGGGCCTGGGAGATGGGATGTAGGAAAGAGGCTTTCTGAAACCAAAGATATTCTTTGCATTCTTTAAGACTTTGCAGACCCCTGAGAGTGTCCTGATTTCAGGGTTGATTTCTTTCAGGGTAGTCTCTTTCTTTCATGCCAATACCAGAGTTAAAGTCCAAGAGAGAAGGAAAGTCTTTGAGCAATGCTTTTCATTCTGTGACTATACATCCTGGCTCCACTAGCTGTGTATCATTTTTCCAGTTCACCTTCTCTGGCAGGTGGACCAGCCAGCCTGGCAGTTTTCTTGTTGGCCTGACAAAACTGTCATGGGTTCTTCTGTAACCTCAGCCATGGCTGGAGAGCTAATGGAAGCGGGAAAGAGTGGGTTCCAGCTGGTATTTTGAAAAAGCTTAACTGAATAGTTTTCAAAACGAGAAGTTGTGGAATAAGAATTGCAGGGAGATAATAGCACAAAGAGAACGAGGAAGCAGAAAGACTGCAAAGAGAAGCAGAAGGCCAATCATGGAGAATAAGAAAGAAATGTTTCCTTACATCTATTGAGTTTTCCGGCCAAGTTTATTTAAAGGACCTGGGCCATTGTATAACAATTAATAGTGTCGAAGAATATTTTACTTTAGAATAAAAGGAGACCAACAGCCACTCATTCACACGTTAATCAAATGTCTGCCATATTACTTATAACTTAATTTCTGTAATTATATTACTGAAGCAAAAATGCTAAATACACAACACTAAGAGCTGGTGTTTACGTACAGGAGTAAAAAGGTAAACAATTTAACATAGTAACACAAATTATAGAGCTGAAAGAAACACAGAGGAAGGACCTGAACTTAATTGGGAGCAGGGGAAGGATTCCAAGAACAGGTGACAGCTGAGCTATAATAGTGAAATGAAACGATTACTTTAGAGAAAATGTCTAGGGAACACCAGTGACCAGTGCACTTTTGCTTTTGGGTATACAAACAGGAGAGGCCCAAAAGATAATTATCTTCTACAGTGACCTTACCCCATTTTACCAAACCCATCTGAAATAAACATTATTTGGAACATTCATTTTCCTACAACACATTAAGTTGTATACTGGTCCTCATGTTGACCAAGGAATTATCAAGGGAAGAAGAAGAAAATTAATATGAAGTGTTTATTACATGTCTAGTTCCACCTTGCCTGTCAGAAGTCTCAATCACACTACTGTTTTATAGATTAATATTACAACTGCTTCACACACAAGGAACAGAGCCTCAAGTGAGTTAAGTAGCTTATGGAAGGCACATAAAGAAGGCGAGTGTTGGATCATCTTGTGAAAGACAAAGCAGTGCCTGAACAGAGAGAAATGCCCAATCTAGATGAAGAGTTCTCTGAGTCCTTAGTGTCTGAACATCTGCCACTTACAAGCTGTGCAAGTTTCTGCAAGTTACATGACATTTCTCAGCTTCTGAAATCTGCTTTGGAAAGAAAGAACATCAGCCCAAAAGTTGTAAATACTGAGGACCACAGAACGTTTTGCCTCTTTTTTCTTTTCTTTTTTTTTTTTTTTTTTTTTGCATCTGTAGTACAACCTGTGGTTTGATAGGCATAATTTCAAATGGAAGTTCAGCTTCCAGGGCCTGAACATAGGCAAAAGTGTTTTGCTCATGAGACAACTAAAAATAATTTGGTGTTGCTTCAGAGTGTGCATAGAAACAGCAAGACTACTGGAGGCTGAAAATCCATGAATTGCCCTTCTTAAAATCCCACACGTCTTTAGTAAAGTTACTGAACTCATAAAATACTTGGATAAAGATGTTTTGTTTTCACAAGAAGGAAGAACCAAAGAAGTGGTGAGGCTTTGGGCCTCTGCAAGGGTGAGGCAGAACTAGAGCAGGACTCATAGGCTGAGATCTCAAAGAGCAAACAATTAGTGCTGGACCCTTAGTGTGGCCACAGAGCCGGGTGAGTCACACTGAGCTAAGTTTCTAGGCAAAGGAGAGCCCCAGCTGACATCTTGCCGAATGACACAAAGATTACAGTAGACATTAGACAGAGGAAGAGCATTTTCAAGGTAAACTATTTTTTCTATGGATCAACACAACGTTTTTGAATGAGAGCCCCTTACTCTCAGGGGCTTATGAGAATCCAACTTCAGTCTTTGACTCCCTCTTTTCAAATTTCTCACTCAAACAACAAAAACAGACAAAAAAAGATGAAGACCATTACAGCACTGTAAGAAGAGAGTGTGACATTTAATCTAATGGTCCAAAAATGGAGATAATTATTATTATTATTTTTTAATTAGTAGGCTGGAGGAGCTAAAGCATGAAGTGGAATTCTAGAATCATATGTGCTCTGCAAACAGCAAGGTTGTCTCTGCCTGCAGGTAGCATTCTCTTGGGTCAGACAGACATTCATATTTTACACAGAAACCTATAAGTCTGTCCCATTGCAGGTCAGCTCTCAGGAAGTCAGAGTCAGAATTTGTATCATCCTCTCTCCCTGCATCTCCATAAGACAGTGCCTTAAATTCTTACATAAATTTTCTTATTCCTATAGCATTGTAGAACAGAATCAGTGACATCTGTACAGGCGTAAAGCAAGAGAAAGGATTCAGAAGTGGAACATTCCATCAGGGACTAACAGTCAACAACAGTTAAAAGTGTAGGCAGGGCTGGAGGCAAGAAGGCGCATAACAGGGATTCTGGGCATTGTAGTTTTCATGGGCTCCATTTTTATTGTGTCACAAAGAGAGGTAGTGAGGACAGGACAGACCACATTTCAGCTGAACGGAGTTGATGCGTTTGATAAAAGTGTTGTAGCCTAGAAGTTTGTTCAAGGGTTACATGTGACAATATGCCACCTGTCAGGAAGATGAAAATTATCTACTTCTTCAGCAAAAAATAATGAACCGTAAAAACTTAACAGGATTCCAGAAGACGTGACCACAATGAAACCAGATACAAGTATATGAAAAGAAAATAGGAGGAAAGAGACACTATGTTGAGATTAAAAAAAAAAATGGATTAAATGCCAAATCAATGAAAAGACATTAAAAATGACCAGGTAAAAATTATTGTCTGTTTTGCTTGAGGCAGTAAAAGACACAAATAACACTGTAGATATTTTTAAAAAGGTAAACTGAAACAAACAAACAAAAAAATCTTTGAGAATTTAGACCAGACCACAAGAGATCTAGAGAGACAGTGATTTGGGATCTTTAGTAATATCTACTACCAACTCTTTAAAAACAATGAAAAACACACTTTGCTAAAGAAAAACTAAACGTTTCAGCCCTACTGTAATGATAGAGAACGTTACTTTTTCAGAGTCGTAGTACTGTCTAGAAGGCAGGGGAAGATATTTTTAGTAGTTAGGGCCCAAGCTGGCTTATTTTAAATCTCATCTTGCCAGACGGGAAATTGGCTGGGACTGAACAGAGCTTTTGACCTAAGACCTTTGGATTGATGGACATGAAGAATCAAGAATCTTGAAATGAATCTCTCATGAGCAAGCTGTCAGTCTTGATCAAAAGCTATTTGAGCCGGTTCTCAGTTTTATCTCATGAAACATGTGTTTCCTGGGGCAAGGTCTAAGTTGTGCTTGCTTATTTTGAGTATTGTTTAACACAGGAACAAAACATGATGTTAGTTTCAGCTCTCAACAGGTAATCTAGTTTTTATGACACTTTTACTATTCTAATTAAAAAAGATAACCAGGTTTTTTTTTAACATGTAGAGTTTTTGTCAATAATTTTGCAAGAATATAGCCTGGTTTTTGATAAGCACCATCAAATCAGTCTTCAGGAGGTCACTTCCATTGAGTCCCCGAGACAAGTCTTGAACCATGAGCTTGTTCTTCTGTAGAAATAGCTATTCTTAAATCAGGTCCACCTTCTCCATGTCCAGTATAGATACGATTTTTCCTTGGCATTTAAAAAATTTGCCAATACTTTACATATTTTTTAATATTTCTAATAATATATACTTTGTATAAGAAATGAATACTTTCAAAAATTAAATATAGACATCTAAGTAGACGTGTACAAGAAATGAGTAGAAGATAAATCTGTCAAAGTGTTTACAAAGTTTATTTCTCTGCAAAATGGGCCAAGGAGGTGGATTTAAAAATCTGCTTTTTTCTTTTTTTCATATTTCTTTAAGGAACAGAAATAATGTTTGCCGTAGGTAGAAACCTCATTTTAATTTTTCAGAAATACAATAAAACTAGCATTTAGATTCTCTTTTCTTACCCTGAACTTTCACTAGGGTTAGATCAGGGTGTGGGGGATGGTGTTGTGGAATGGAGCACAGCTGCTCAGTGTGTTAGCAAACAGCCTCTCAAGCAGCAGGCACCCTACCTGTCATCCCACTGAAACAACTTTTCCATGTCAGCCCTGTGTCCTGCATGATTTGTCTTTGGTGGAAATCCTGGGAAAGTCAAATGACTTTCCATTAGTTCAGTTCACAGGTGAGCCCAGAGAGAGGTTCAACTTTCATCACCCTTTTGGGAAGACTCTCCTGCTTCTACTTTTGGTAGTGAGCTCAAGGTCAAAGGCAAAAAGCCTGAAAAAATGTGTGGGTTTTACAGCTAGGGTCCATTTTCATTTTTTCTGAGTTAAGGGACCTAAACATAGAAATGAAAGTTGGACATTTGTAATTTGCATTTACTTGAAATGATAAAAGGTCATGGATATTGAAGAGGAAGGAGGCTATTTCGACAGTAAGAAAGACTGACCCTGTGAATTCAGTTTAGCCTTTGGAATATTCACTGACAAAAGGACAGAGGCAATGCCAAGATGTAATACATCTGCAAATAAAATGAATGAGATTCTACTATTCTGAGATATTTTATAATTCAGTAAATGTTAAGAGTAGGTAAGAATAAACAATGCTTATATATAAAATATAGTTAAAAACATTTTTCTCTTTCTAAACCTTGGTAGTCATATATTATAACCAAATGACAGAATCAAGATTGTCCTATGATTTGAAAACCATCTTCAATACAACCCTTATAAAAATATGATAAAATCATAACACCTACTTTAGAAGATATAAAAATTAAAGATAATATACTGTTTTTACTGAAATTTAGACATAATGATTTTAACACTTATAAATATGCTTTGACAGATAGGGATGAATAGAATCTCAACACCTTAAATATCATTAACAAGATAGTTCTGAAAGTGATAAAGAGGGTATATCTACTAAGAATTGTTCACTTCCAGAATCCTATCTCACTGTCTAGCATCTTATCATACATGAGACAAATAGTTCTACTTATTTTTATGTTATTATTATTTTAAAATTTAGACTCCCACATTAATTTTTTATCACTGTTAGCCTCAGTAACGTCGAGCATGTCTTTTAGCTTCTCTATAATGAATAACAATACATAAAGTTAGAAAAAGAACAATTATTTATGTGGCTGTGAATAAATAATCATAGTAGTACTGCCTGGATAACTCTACCTGTACCTTTCTGTCAATTTTATTCTCAGCTTGCAAGGCTTAGCCTCAGATTTGACCTTCTTGAGATTGCCATCTGTACCTCTGAAGAGTTCAGTTCCCTTACCTCGGGGTACACCCCACTGGTTAATAATGGATTTTACACCCCGGTAGCACACGCCACACTCCCAATGAGTAATTGACTACATTCTATTTTTTGTTCAGTGTTCAATCGCTGCTCAATAAATATTCAGTCACTATTCTATAAATATTTATGACCACACCTACTATGAGTCAGTCTCCTTTGGCAACTCAAGACACAGCAAAAACACATCAAAAGATGTCACTTATAATAAGGTGGAGAAGACATATTAAACAAGCAACACATGAGCAGGTTTCCGTGTGACAGTTGTGGTGAGTGATAGGAAGACACTGTGATTGTTTGAAATGCCTCATACTAATTGCCCTGTTGCTGGCTGTTAATCAACCCATATCCAACCCAAATTCCACTGAAATTCATATGCGATCACTTCTTCAGTTACTTTTGGGACACTTCACTGTTTGGGTTTTCTCAGAGGTAGTCCCCTGTCAAATTTGTTGGTAGGACAAGTTTCTTCTCCCTGACTTGATTTTATCTATTCTCACGTTCCTAAATGTGAGTGTCCAAACAGACTCCCTTCCTGAACTCTACACCCGCAGATTCACCCTCCTTCTCAACATCTCCCTGTCTCAAACTCAACATAATCAAAATAACATTGCTTTTTCTCCAACCTTGCCTTTGAAATCCCAGTGGATGGCACCTCAATTCTTCTAATAGTTCCCAAATCTTAAAAATATTATTTTTCTTTCTCTTTTTATCATATCTCACAATAATTTGTCAACTCTACCTCCAAAAACTGTATATAGAATTATTTATGCAAAATGGGGGAGTTATATAGATCTGTTGTACAGTGTAGTGCCTATAGCTGACAATACTGTATTGTGCACTTAAACTTTTGTTAAGAGGATAGATTTCATGTTAAATATTCTTACCACAATCCCACAAAAGGGACAAGAACAAAACTTTTGGAAGTAGGTGGATATGTCTATAACCTTGACTGTGGTGATACTTTCCAGATGTTTACATATGTCCAAACTCATCAAATTGTAAACATTAAATATGTGTAGTTCTGTGTATAGCAATTATATCTTAAAGATATATGCATCTACAGACTCCCCCTAATTTTTGCCACTGTGCCCCCACCTCCAATCCAGTGTCACCTTTCCCGTGACAATGTCCCTGCTTCTACCACTTATCTCCTTGGAGACTATTGTCATTTCCAAAGCCAGAGGCATGCTTTTAAAGTTGAAATCATATGATGGCTCTCCTCTACTCAGTCTTGAGAAGTAGCTCCCATTTAAACTCAGAGTAGTAAGAGACAAAATCCTTACTGTGGCTACAAAATTGTACACGATGCGTGAAACTTCCTGAGACCTCCCACTTCTCCTGTCTTACTGTTCTTTCACTCTCTCCAGCCACATTGGCTGACTTGTGTTTTCTCTAACACACTATGGTCTTTGCTTTAGCTGCTTCCTATTTCAGGATGGTTTCTGTGATAACCACACGGCCCACTCTTTACTCCTTGAACTCTTTCTTTCCGATCTCACCCTCCACAAATGTTTTTGCAATGAACCTCTTTAACGTTGCAACCTGCCCCAACTCTGTCACCTTAGCACCTGAGCTTTCCTAACCCTGCTCACCTTTTTATTTTGTCCACATCACCCTAAACCCTTCTATCATACAATACCATTATCTTACCGACTTTTTCTCTGTCTAAACTTCTGCTAGTCATATAAGCTTCAGGAGGGTATACATTTTGCAATGAATACATTGTACATACAATGTATATACATACGTATATTTACACACACACATATAGGCTATTGGAGGTTATACATTTTTCAGTGTATACATTATATATACAATGTATATACATACATATATATACACACACACATATAAGCTGCGGGAGAGTATACATTGTATACACAATGTATATACATACATATATATACACACACACTTATAAACTGCAGGAGGGTATACAAATATATACTGTATATACAATGTATAAACTATATGCAATGTATATATATACATATGTATATACACACACATATAAGCTGCAGGAGGGTATATGTTTTCACAATGCATACATTGGAAAAACGTATACCCTCCTGCAGCATATATGATATACTCAAGGAACCCTCATTAAATATATAAATAGATGAATACTCAAAGATGTATACTCAAGAAACCCTCAGTAAATATATAAATAGATGAATGAATGAACACACTTAGGTATCTTTTATTTCTAAAGCAAGAAAGAGATATCATAATACCAGTTAATTCCTGAGATAGAATTCCTTACAACACATTGGATTCAGAAATTGACTGCAGTAAGTACAATAATGGAAAGAAAAAAAGAAAAGAAAATGCACCAGGGGAGAAAAATCCGAAGGAAACTAATGGAGGATAATACAATAGAGCTTTACTTCCAGGAGTTGTGAGGCAGAGCAGAGCACTGTGTTTGTCTTCCTAGGACACTCCTCATTATGGCCTAACTTTTTGCTTGGCACATGCCACATAGCCGGCATACAATGAATGTGTGCTGAACTAAGCTGAAATTCTGAGAAACGTAAGTTAATCACTGAAAAACTATTGGCTATAGAGTTGATAGAACTCTTCTTCATGGTTCCTGAATAAATTTTTCCAAGAAATATTAGAAATACTAATAGCTTATAAAAAAAAGAAGAATGGATGGGGCATTTGAGACCAACCTGGAAAGGAGAATAAGACCTCATCTCTACAAAAATAAAATGAAATAAATTAGGTGAGCTTGGTGGCATGCACCTGTGGTCACAGCTACTTGTGAGACTGAGATGGGAGGATCCCTTGAGCCTAGCAAGTTAAGGCTGCAGTGAGCCATGATTATGCCACTGTGCCTCAGCCTGGGCAACAAGGCGAGGCTCTGTCTCAAAAACAAAACAAAACAAAAAACAGGAGGGGTGTCAATGGGGAAGACAACTTTGGGAAATATTTGCATATACTTTGCTGTTTCTCAAAAATGCATGATTCACATTAACATGTTAGGATTTGGAAAGATATTTCTTTCTTGCAATAAGCAAACAAGTTTAATAAAGTTCAGCTTAGAATTTTCAAATGCTTTGCAAACTATTAGTGCTACAGAGAACACAGCGTTGGAAACACTGAAGCAGTTGGGTCTGCATGTCCCTTTCCAACAGTAACACCATTGGAAAGCAGAACAAAAGCTTAACTTTAATTCCTTAGACCTGAATTTGAGATCCAGATTTACCGATTTACCACCTATTACAAAAGTTTGCTGGGAAAGTTCTTCCTACTTTCTGAAACTCACCTTATGCATTCCTAATAGGAGATTGACAATTAATTTCTTCACCAAAAGGTTGTGAGGATTATATAGGTCAATGCACATGAAAGATCCAAAAGACATCCGTTTCATAACCAGACATTCAGACCTTCAGATTCATTGCTGAATCTGAAAATCCCATTGTTAAATCTTAGATCTTTCATCTTTACCAGGAGTTCTTGCATTGAATAGTCAATGTATTTCCTGTATTTTTATTTTACAAATGGTGCCTGGGATGCATTTTTAAGGTTATATAACTTTTTTTAAATCTAACTGGTTGTTTATCCTACAACACCAGTTACATTAAGGTATATTTAACACTGCCTTTTCTTTGGAGAAGAAGTCTACACAGAGGGGACTAACACAGGTGGGGTCAGACCATACACACACTCAAATCCTGTTTCTTCCCCTTACCAGATCCTTGATTTCAGTCCCATTACTTGGCATGTGCCATCTCAGTCTCTTAATGTAAAACTAGAATCATAGTGCTCATTCCAGAGGTTACTGCAAGGCTCTAATGAACCAGTGCATATAAAGTACATACCAGGGTGCCCAGCACCGATCAAACACACAATCAGAATACAAACTTTTTTTTTTACTTATATCGATAGTCCTTCTGGCCCTCCATCTTGTTTTTAAATCTTTATTTTCTGTAGTCAAAGTAAAACACATTAAAAAATACAATGAAAAATGATTATACCCACTTTCAATTAACATTAAATTCCTAGGCTAACACCAGCAGTGACCACCAAGGGGCTTCCATAGGGAAAGGAATGGCATTCCAGGGGCAGTGTCCTTTAAGCTTTCAAGTCTGTGTCCTCGGGAAAAGAAAATCAATCTTAGGCTGAAGCCCTGGGTCTGAAGGGAACTTTTGTTTTCTTTTTTTTTTTTTTTTTTCTGAAACAGTGTTTCACTCTTGTGACCCAGACTGGAGTGCAATGGTGCAATCTTGGCTCACTGCAGCCTCCACCTCCTGGGTTCAAGCAATTCTCCCTTCTCAGCCTCCCAGGTAGCTGGGATTACAGGCATGGGCCACCATGCCCAGCTAATTTTTTGTATTTTTAGTAGAGACGGGGTCTCACCATGTTGACCAAGATGGTCTCGAGCTCTTGACCTCATGATCCAACCGCCTCGGCCTCCCAAAGTGCTGGGATTACAGGCTTGAGCCACCGCGCCCGGCCCGAAGGGAACTTTCTTTAAGGAGAAGAAGCAGTAACGTGACTTTTGCCCAATTCTACCTCTCCAGGTGTTATTTTAATGACAAACCGCAGCGACGTATTTCCCACCATTTCTTCCTCCTGTTCACTTGTAATTGGAGTCATAACTAAGACCTCAGTCATCTTATGAGAAGCTTTGGGGCTTGGAGAACGCTTCACATTTGTCCAAATTGAGAAAAGAGGTCTGAGTCTTATCCTAGCCTTGCTCCTACACATGAGCCAGTCTTAGGTCGGCCCCAGGAAGAAGGCATAACATTTGCCAGGGAGATTCTCTTCTGCTGAGAGAGCAAAGTCCAGAGAGGAGCTCAGCAGAAGGCTGCCAGCTGACAAGATGCCCCTCAGCTGAGCATATGGGAGCCTCAGCCTGGAGAGGGATCTGGGCCACACAATATGGCACCACCTCAGTGGATGCTGTAACTGGGTCTATGTCATGTCTATGTGCATGTTTGATGCAAAGTCAAGAGAAAAGAAAAAGGATAATTGTAAGTTCAGAGTGACCTTTAGCTTGAATGCAATGCCAAAGGATAACTATTAGTTTCAGTTTGGGGTTGTTGCTCAATGAACAGAGACATGCATTTAAACTAGTAAACACAGAGGGATAGTAAGCATTGGGATGGGAGCAGGAGGCCTGTTGTGTTAGTCCATTCTTATGCTGCTGTGAAGAAATACTGAGACGGGGTAACTGATAAAGGAAGTAAGTTTATTTGACTTAAAGTTCCGCAGAGCTGGGGAAGCCTCAGGAAACTTACAATGATGGTGTAAGGTGAAGAAAATATGTGCTTCTTCGCCTTAAGAAGAAAACATGAAGCAAGGAGAAGCACAGAGTGAGATGTACAAACCATCAGATCTCATGAGAGAGAACAACATGGAGATAACCACCCCCATGATTCAATTACCTGTCGCTGGGTCCCTCCCCGACACATGGGGATTATAGGAACTATAATTCAGGATGCTATTCAGGTGGGGACACAGCCAAACCATATCACCTGGTTTTTATTCCTATTGGGTTGCCCTCAGTGTGACATGGAGTCCAGTTACTAGCCCCTCTGGCCTCCATTTCACATCTGAATGCAGTCTGTTGCTGTAAATTCATCTTCGAGGGCCTTGAGGTTTCAAGGGGACTCCATCTGAACCATAGAAAGGACCTGGCTCCCTGACATGAAGGAAAATTACAAAATCCACAAAACCTCCTAAAATGCCAACTCTTTTGTTATGACTATTTAATGCCTTCATTCAAAGTACAATTACTTAGGGAAAGAAATCAATTTTTGGAAGAGGACTAGCAGGTAATTTCTGAATGTTCTTGCTGTTCAGTACTATGCTGTGAATCTGAACAGATATTTATTTCCCATTAAATATGTTGCACACGCATGATGTAGAGCACAAGAGTGTCATGCTGGACACCACATGCCTTTCAAATGTGTTTATAATTCAGTTACATGGAACTATAGGTGTTTTTTTCCCATATAAATAAGGTTGCAAATACTGGCTAGATTCCAAGACTAGCCCATGCATTAGCCCTTGAAGCTTAGGTTGAAACAAACAATTGCAATAATAAAAAGCAAGTTTGATTAGTGCAATTCTGACGTAAGGTAATAAAATGTAATATAAGAGAAACAAAGGAAAAGATGGTTTTAAAAATTAGTTTGTAAAACTTAATTCTGTAAGGAGATATACAAAAATAAAGCTGTGCTGGAATGTCATTTCCATTCATCTGACTGACATACAGTTCAAAACGTTTGTAATATACAGTGTTTTTGAGGCTATGGGGAGAGTCAGCTACTCAGATGTGCCGCTCAGAATAAAAATCAGTACACTTGCTAAAGAAACCATTTTGGCAGTATCTATCAAAGTTACAAATATGCACACTTTGACCCTGGAATTTTATTTCTAGAAATTTGTCTTAGAAATACACTTCGTTTGGACAAATTCATGAAATACATTAGTTTAGAGGCTTGTCTATAATAATAAAAGATTAAGAACAAACCAAATGTCTATCAGTAGAAGGGTGGAATATAACTGAATGAAGACATAAGAAAGAATGAGGAGACACCTTATATACTGGTATGGAAAGCTATTTAAAATTTATTAATCAGTGAAAAAACAAGATGTAAAACAGATTTGAACTGGTGAACACAGAGAGTGGTAACCTTTGTGCTGGGGGCAGGGGGCCTGGTTTCCATCTCTACTGCATATACTATATTATTTTTGTATAAAGTAACAACAAGTACATATTTATTTATATAGACGTAAGATGTTTCTGAAAAGACACAGAAGACACTGAACTTAGGCAGCTCTGGGGAGAGAAGCTGAGTGGCTGGGAGTTCAAGGTTGGAAAGGAAACCTCATGAATACCCACTTAATGTTTCACAGTGTTTACCCATATAAAATTATTGCTTGTTTAAAATAAATATTTTTTAAAAATAGTTGAACAGCTGAGAGTTTCAAGACAAGCTGATTTAATTAGAAAAGGAGATAAGAGAGGAAAGAGAAATAGGGTTGTGGAAATCTCGGTGGGCTCCTGGCTGCCTTATAGCTCTGGGTAGTGTGATCAGACATGATTCTTGGGACAAGGGAACTAGAGAGCTATCTCTATCCATCTATTTGTTTTAGTAGAGCCAGGGGCAGAGTCTTTGAATGCCTTTGTTTATTTGCATAGAAAGAAACCTTGGAGGCCACTGAGCCTAATGGAAAGAGAATTTGGGTAGCCACCAGGACCATGGGAGACTCTAGATCTAATTTCAAACAATCAATTATGTAGTTTTAGTGGAATCATCTAATCTTGGTTCTTAATTCTGGCTACACATTAGATTTAATAAAGAAACATTAAAAAACTACAGTCAAAGGCAGTTTTGAAGGTGGGGATCTTACTCCGACCAATTAAAACAGAACCTGTGAAGAAGAGATATAGGCATTGGAATGTTTTAAAAGTTCCTGCAGTGTTTCTAAATCAGAGATAGGGTTAAAAACCTTTTCTTTCTTATTTTGGTTTTATTTTAGTGTATAACCTGTCAAACTATGGTGTAAAAGCATCAAATGACAAAATTTAACATTATAAAGTATTCTTAAAATGAAGATAACATTTTTAAGGACTTGCTATGATGCTTGCCACATAAAAATTACTCAAAAAATGTATGCATGCATATGTCACATGTGTGTTCAAAATATCTCCATGGGACAATCCAAGGAGGTCTTGATTATATCTATTGTGCACATCAAAACACAGGAGAGGTAGTTCCCTTAGGCTTATAAGAAAGAGCATAGAAATTTATAATCAGAGCAATCTGGGGTCAGTTTCACTACCTTCCCGCTGCATGGACACGGGGTAGTTTCATTCACTGTGATTCCTCTGGTACAAATTAATCATAACAATACTTACTTGGTAAAGTTGTTGGAAAAAACATGAGTTAAAATATGAGTTAAAAATGCACTTACCATACAATATTTTAAAATAATCACTACTGTATCCACTATAATCCAAGACAATGTATAACAAATATGTAGATTATTCTCGAGATGCAGAACAAATTCTCTGACGAGAAAACAGCATCTCAAGAATTGAGATCAAAAGAGAATCAAACATTTATCAAGTGAAAAAATGCTGTGTTTTTCAGAGTCCATGTCTAGACCCTCAGCAGTAAAGGTTGTATTTTATGGAAAATGAAGGCAAAGCAGCAGGAATAAGAGAAAGGGCTGGAATGGCTGGAGGGAAGATGAGGGTGTCCAGGTGGGTTGTGTGATACTCTGTGTAAAGAGCCAGCCATCTACTTGAGTATTCCAGGTCTCTCTAATGGAAACCTGCTTTTAGGACTTCTCATATGAAGTGACTACCAGCCTCTTCTCAGAGTCAAGCTGAAGACAAAGAATACTAACAGAAGAAACAACTCTGGACAGCAACTCTGGAGACCATGATTTCTTGGAGATGCAAGATGTTTTAATCTCCTACCTTCCACTCCAAATTGAATTATTGGAGATGAATTCATGGAGATGCAAGATATTTTAATCTGCTACCTTCCACTCCAGATCAAAGGAGGGGAAATTCAGGAAATAAAGTGGAATATGAAGTGAAACTGCTGGTTATTGATCTGAGATTTGATATCGCACTTTAATTTACCACATCCACTGTCCAGACGTCCATAGTGCTGGCTATTGGCTGGATACTGAGTTGTGCTGTGTGGGGGACATAAGGGAGGAAAATATCTTTTCTTCTTCCAATCTTAGGTTTGCAGTTGAAGCCTTTATAATGAAAGATAGATTAACAAGCAAAAAATATGCACATCTATTTCATATAACATTTATATGTCACACGAGTTTTCATAATGAAATGAAGATCTGAAGTAGCATTTAAACCTGAGTTTTGTTTTGTTTCAGAGTAAGCTTGAAGAGTTTACAGTCATGCAGATATTACAAAGCCAAAAAACTATGATCTGATTGTAATGAACTGGAAAACAGCAGGGCTTGTTTATGCAGATTCTTCCCTGTGTTCCTACATCTTCAGAGATAAGGATGCTCCTCTCCTCCAGATATAGGTAGGGTCCCTCTCACATAAGTATTTATGACTTGCTTCAGGGGAAGGTCAGAAAATCTATTGGAGATTTTAGGAACTGCTTCAGAGAAGAAAGGTGAGGGAAAGTAAGAGTAACCCTTTTGCTTTTGCTGTTTTCTCAAAATTCCTTTAGCTTAAAATATCCTGGGGTAATGTTTCCCAAACCTCATCAGGTATAGGAAGAATACACTTGCTCTGACATCTGCCATCTCATCATAGGTTCTTAGTCTACCTAGTATGTAATGAAGGATGGGAATTCTTATTGAAATAATTATTGTATGCAATACAGTAGATTTTCTCTAAGTGTTCTCCTTGAAAACCTTACTACCATAAGATTCAAAAAGATAACATGCAACATGAGAGTTTCATAATCCATTAGCTTTGGAAAGTGAGGAGTTAAATATGTCAAAAAAAACATTTCCAAATGCAGGACTTCTCATAGAGTTTAGCATGCTAATATGTATATGAATCCTCTCCTAACAGATCTAATGTATGGCACTTCATAAATCTGTGAGACTCTTACAACTGAAGCACTCTCAGAGAAATGTTGTAGTAGCTGGTAAGAATAAAACTGGGTAACAGTAAATGTGGAGGGAGTTATGGAAAGATGCAGGGAATCATATACATAATCTTAACATACGACACATAAATGCTTAGCCAATGGGTAAGAAGAGAATGTGTCTATACCACTTCCACTTTCACTGATGCTTTCATTGATGGATCCGATAATACAGAGACTCTGCTGCTCTGGGTAGAACTAGTATCCTAAATTTTCAAATCAACTGCAAAGAAAATGCGATGATTAATATTAGATGCCATATTGACTAGACTGGGGGATGGCTAGACAGCTGGTGAAGCATTATATCTGGTGTGCTGTGAGGGTGTTACCAGAGGAGACTGACATGTGTGTCAGTGGACTGGGAGAGGAGGACTCACCCTAAATGGGCATCGACCAGTTGGCTGTCAGTCTGGCTAACACAAAGCAAGTAGAAGAAAGAGGGTATTCAGTTTTGCAGAGCTTCCTCTCTATCTTCCTTCCTCAGCAAGATGCATTTTCATTTCCTGCCCTTGGACATCAGACTCCAGGTTCTTTGGCCTTTGGACTCTGCAACTTATCCCAGCAGCCTATTGGGGACTCTCAGGCCTTCAGACTCATACTGAAGACTGCACTGTTCACTCCCCTGGTTTTTAAACATTTGGACTTGGACAGAGCATTTATTGGACCAGCATTTATTATTCTCCAACTTGCAGACTGCCTATGGTGGGACTTTGTTTTTGTACTTATGTGAGCCAATTCCCTCTAATAAACTCCTTTTTACATATACATATATTCCATTGCTTCTGTATCTCTAGAGAACCATGATCATTTTCTCCTACGTTTCGATCCTGGTGAATCTAACAATTATGTGCCTTGGGGTTGCTCTTCTTGAGGAATATCTTTGTGGTGTTCTCTGTATTACCTGGGGTTGAATAGTGTCCTGTTTTGCTAGATTGGGAAATTTTCCTGGATAATATCCTGAAAAGTATTTCCCAGCTTGGATTCATTCTCCCCATCACATTCATGTACACCAATCAAACGGAGATTGGGTCTTTTCACATAGTCCCATATTTCTTGGAGACTTTGCTCATTCTTTTTCATCCTTTTTTCTCTATTCTTGTCTTGTTGTTTTATTTCATTAAGTTGGTCTTCGACCTCTGATATCCTTTCTTCTGCTTGATCCATTCTGCTATTTAAACTTGTGCATATTTCACTAAGTTCTCGTGTTGTATTTTTCAACTCCGTTAGTTCATTTATATTCCTCTCTATATTGTCTATTCTTTTCAGCATTTCGTCAAACCTTTTTTCAAAGTTCTTAGTTTCTTTACATTGGGTTAGAACAAGTTCTTTTAATTCCCAGAAGTTTCTTATCATCCACCTTCTGAAGCCTACTTCAAATAATGGAACACAGTCCTTTTCCACCAGGGCTTGTTCCGTTGCTGATGAGGAACTGCAATCCCCTGTAGAGGGAGAGGGGTTCTGATTTTGGGTATGCTCAGCCTTCTTAGGCTGGTTTTTTCCCTTTATTATAAATTTATCCATCTGTCGTCTTTACAATTACTGCCTTTCTAATTAGGTTTCTGAGTTGACGTCCAATTTATTGATTCCCAGTGCTGGGATTCAAGCAACCCACTGCGCCGGCCAAAATAGCACCGATAAGACTGATGGTGCTCTTCTGCCCGGGAATCTCTGGTCTGGCTTCCTTCTTGAGTCCGCAACAAGCAGCTCTGCCTTCCCGGAACTCCAAACACCGGTCAGTAAGGGAACCAGTCTCGTTTACTCTGCATGAAGAGCTGCCGAGCCACGGCGCCAGCAAAACCGCTGCGCCGGCAACAAGAGCTGCACTAGCGACCCGTGGGGCTCCTCCACTAGAAATCTGCTGGTCCGTGAACAACGAAAATTCGTCTGAAAGTGTGGCGTCCTCTCGTTCTCTGAGCTTTCACTGGGAGCTACAATCCTGAGCTGTTAGTGATCAGCCATCTTGGATCAGTCATCTTGGATAATATGGAAGGATTTATATCTTACTATTGAAGGTATATAATTTTTTCCTAATTCATAAGAACTAGGAACCAAGTTGCCAACCATTTGCAGCCAACTTCTGACAATGAAATGAATCAACTTTAGGGTGAAGCTGGACCTATGGATTATAGCAAACAGAGTGGCAAAGAAGTTCTTTTTTTTTTTTTTTTTTTTTTTGAGACAGAGTTTTGCTTTTGTTACCCAAGCTGAAGTGCAACGGTGCGATCTCGGCTCACTGCAACCTCCGCCTCCTGGGTTCAGGCAATTCCCTGACTCAGCCTCCTGAGTAGCTGGGATTGCAGGCACACACCATCATGCCCAGCTAATTTTTTGTATTTTTAGTAGAGACGGGGTTTCACCTTGTTGACCACAATGGTCTCGATCTCTTGACCTCGTGATCCACCCACCTCGGCCTCCCAAAGTTCTGGGATTACAGGCTTGAGCCATCGCGCCTAGCCAGAAGTTAAGTTCTTAAACCTATCATGAAATTACTCAATCAGCCCTTAAACTTTGCCTACTTCTAGACTTGCTAATGTGTGTGAAGTATTTAATTCCTTTATGTTTAAGCCAAATTGACTCAGGCTTTCTGTTAGTATGGACAAAATTTTGCTAACTCATACATCTACCAAGAATTAATAATATGACATCCACTAACACAGAATGAAGTAGTAATTATGTGTAAATAAATGAGAATACTTAAAAAAAAGATAGTGTCAAATATGCATGTGAGTAAGATATGCTACAACTCATAATTTCTTTTTCTTTCTTTTCTTTTTCTTTTTTTCTTTTTTTTTTTTGAGACGGAGTTTTGCTCTTGTTACCCAGACTGGAGTGCAATGGTGCGATCTTGGCTCACGGCAACCTCTGCCTCCTGGGTTCAGGCAATTCTCCTGCCTCAACCTCCTGAGTAGCTGGGATTACAGGCACGCACCACCATGCCCAGCTAATTTTTTGTATTTTTAGTAGAGACAGGGTTTCACCATATTGACCAGGATGGTCTTGATCTCTTGACCTCGTGATCCACCCACCTCGGACTCCCAAAGTGTTGGGATTATAGGCGTGAGCCACCGCACCCAGCCTCATAATTTCTTAAACCTGATGGTTGATGCACAATTAAGCAACTTGATATACATATAAAAAACAAAGACAACAAAAATTATATCCTCGAGGGAATAGACTACCATTCAAACTGAAGACTAGAATGTGGCAGTCCAAAGATAGATAAAAGAACAGCCACAGATGAAAAATACCACTGCAATAGAGGAGCAGCACGTTTCTTGACATTGGCTTGGAGTCTCAGCGGAGAGAGGAACATTCAATAAATTTTTGATTTGCCTTACAGGCAACTTCAAACTCTTGGAAGACATAAGAAATGATGACTAGAGCTATTATTTCTTATCGAGAAGTAGGTGTTGCTTTATAAATTGGAAACAGTGAAAGACTCATGAAAGCATTGAATCTCATCCATTGAAAAGATTCTGACATACTCATTCAAAAGTGACCACAATCAGAATTCCCCTAAAGGAGAATTATAAAAGAAATATATCAAGAAAATGGAGAGATAGCCCACAGGAAATTGTGATTTAATAAATGACCAGCAATGACCAAGATAAATGCATAAAAAGAAACTAAAGTGGTGCCACTGGGAGTTCACTGATAAATTCAGATTTTTAACAACATATTTTCCAGTTTCATGAAAATAGACATGTAACAATAGATCAATACAAATGGATAGCATATAATTATAAAAATACTATCTAGAAGGCTAAAGTTCAAAATTGAGGTTTTTAAGAAAGTAAAAATAAAAATAAAACAAAAAAACCACCTTCAATTATATTAAATGTATTTTCAGTTATATTATGAGTGATTAGAAGGGCTGGGTGGTGATTAAAAGTGCAGACAAACATTTCAGTATGAAGTTATTTATTACAGTCTTACTTAAAGTGATATAATATTTGAAGGAAAGACCTGATAGCAAATATTTGGTTAAAAATTATAATGAACATATAGAATGATGTACTATGCTATTACTAAAATTATATTTATGAATAATTTTACATGTAACATTAATTTTATGTTATGTGAAGATTGCAGGACGTATCAATATATTTGCTGTGTGATATAACTTTTTTGTGTACATGTATATGTGTGTGCATGTGTGTACAGTAGAGATAATATTTATTTATGTTGGTGATATGAAATATTTAATTCTACAGGGACTCTCTATTGCTTTGTAATGAAGAGACTGGTACTATATCTAAATAAAAATAAGTCCTTAAATTTTAAGTGCAAATGAAGTTAAATTAGATATATTAAAAACAATTATATTGGAAAAATGTTGATTATATTAGAGTTAATTATTTCATTCACTAATCATAATAAAGGGTTACATAAATAGAAAGAATGTGTTCTGACAACAACCAGATAGACCATCAACGTTCTGTAGTTTTCTATCAAATATAATTTTCTTCAGGTTGGAAGGGTTGAACCAATGTGATCAATAGGAAAATGAACTGCAAATAGTAGGAAAAACATAAAAGATTCTATTTGCTCTAAATGTTATTCACATTTCCTGGTTCTAATCTGTAGTCTGTTACATCTGTGAGTTCTGAGTATACTAAGAGAAGAAGTCAATCATATTCTGTTCAAAATTTGAGAACAGACGCTCTGAAATACTGAAAATAGTTTGAAATAGTTATCATTTTTAGGAAAGTAAAGAAAACAGAATCCATAAAGTATATGCTAGTAAATAAAATATTTATTTTAGGCAAAAGTATAAGATGACTTAATCAATGATGTGTGAGTGCCTAGCAAGCCACATGCTCATCACTACAAGTTAGTAAAAGAATATGTCACAGACATCAGACCTACTCTATTAGGAATGAAGAACTTGGTTTCTAAGATCTTGGTTTCATGTACACAACCAGGGATTCTTGGAGAAGTGATTGATAGCAGAGCTGAAGCGGGAAGAATATAACACAGGCCTGGAACATTCTATGACTCACAAAAGTAAAGCAATCCTGAAGAAAGGTGGAGGGGCTATCCCAAGGATACCAGAAGTCAAGCTAATAAGAGCTCCCGAACTTAAAACAATTCAAGAGAGGAAATAAATCATGGCCATATCAAATTATAACTCATAAACTGTACCAAAATTTGATGAATCTAACTTGATATAAATAAATAGTTGAATAAATAAAGGGAGAGGGAGCAACTCTTTCTTACAGAGGAATTCTAACAGAAGTAGAATGAGCAAGTTAGAAAATCACCATGAGAACACCACAGTAATAACGGTTGGAAGACATGAAACATGAATGCATGGTAAAATTAGGGAGTAAAAATTTGAGGAGATATAAGATGTTTGCCTCATCTGAAATCATCTCTCCAAAAATATTTATTAATTAAAAAGGGAAAAATAGTAAATTTATTTTATACGATTAAAGAAACTTGCTGACTCCAGCATAACTGATAAGATTAACATAACTAATGAAAACACATACTAGCATCATGATCCCCTTAAATGATGCTCAAAGACAAAATGTCACTTCTGTGGCCTTCTTGCCAAAGATGTATAAACTCAATCTAATTAGTAAAAATAAAAATAAAAACAGATTCAAATTGAGGAGCATTCTAAAAAACAACCTGAACGGCAAGGAAAGATTGACAGCCTGTCACAGATTGTAGGCCGCAAGATAATTAATGCAACATGGGATTCTGGATTGGAAGCTAAAACAGAAAAGGAACAGCAATGGAGAAACTGATAAAGTGCAAATAAATATTATAGTCAAGTTAATAGTAGGACATCAACGTAATTTCCTGGTTTGGGGGACAGTGCTACCATTATGTAAGTTTTTCACATTAGGGGAAACTGACTGAGTGGCATACAGGTTCTCTGTACAGTGTTTGTAATATTTTTGTGTGTAAAAAAGTATCTTAAGAAAACAGAGAATTCCAGATTAATATGTCCATGGATATTCAGGTAGACAAAATGAAGAAACGTACTAAGTAGTAACACTGATAAACTCAGAACTACTTACTACAGAATATTCCACATGCTTCGATGGGTACCTCACTCTGAGAAGCACCCTCAAAAAGGAACCAAAAGTCATTCCAGCCTTTAGCCTGCTATTCTGCATTGGAGTCAGGTTTCGATGAGTGTATTTTCATAGGAGTTGAAACTGGGAAGATGGCATAAGAAGTACATGAAAGCACCTAGTACCCACATTAACTGGAAGAAAGAAAAAAATATTCTAAGTAAAATGAAAAATAATTGCCTTTTGTTTCAAAACAACCATCTACACCAATATAGAAATTCAGAGATGCTGCTTATCATGAATTCAGGTGAAATAAAACATGTGTGACAGATGCCATTTATTTAACATAATTAAACTCTCTTTATTGAAAATCCGTAATGAGGAAAATGGAACTTTTATATTATCCCCAAAAGGAGAAGCAGGAACAAGAATACACATCACTCTGAAGCAAGTGCTGATTCAGAACAAGAAAACCCTTGCAATGGTTATTTATGAAGCCCCGAGTTTTATTCAGCTAAGTGAAGGTATTCAGGAAGAATAGAAGGTCTCTGAGATCATGGAGCTTAGATTTGCTGAGCTAGGATAAAAGTTTTTCATGACCTTTGTGAGTCCCTCTAAACTAAAATACCAGGATGCTTGACATTAGTGTATACACTGTGTGTGTGTGCACGTGTGTGTAAAACTGAGTTGAATGTGCTAGCTATTTTATTATTATAAAGTTTAACATTTGGGGGGTGGCAATTTGTGGTTGCGTAAGTGTCTTTGTGTGAGCATGCCATTCACTGCTAATATCCAAATTCTTTTATTTTTCAAACAATATTTACTCTCATGTGAGGATCCACAGGGGGTTCAGATGGCCCTACCTTGTTTCTCTTAAGCTTGAGAAAGTAAGGAGAAATGAATTAGAGTTCTTCGATGAGTTAGGCTTCACACCTCCAGAGAAGTGCTGGGGAATGCACTATTGATTTATTTCCTTCCACTCATTTCCTGTGCTTAAATGGAAATATTGATACCTATGGATACGCTTCTTTGAGGTTTTGGGGATGTGAGTCTGCATCTTGTGTTTGAATCAAACTAAGGTTTAGATTTTGGGGTATTAAAATAAGTGTGAGCCATAAAATAAAAGTCTCCAAGGAGAAAAAACTTGGAAAAATCTTTGCTAATAGCCTTAAAGCTGCATGTTAGGCAGTTACCACGAAGTTTTGAATGAGAATTCAGTATACAAAATTCAAGCTTACCGAGGAGTTAACCAAAATGGTGGTTATTTACATTAGGAACACTGTCTTCCACTAAATAAATTATTTTTTGCTTTGGTGGAAGGATTTATTCTTCAGAAAAGGTCTCTTCCTATGTATTTAAAGGTTAGCTAATGGGTCACTCTTTGCTTAAGAGAAAGAATAAGGAGTGTAAAAGGTGTAGAAACAAAACAAAAGAAATTGTAGAGAAAAATTTTACTAGGAGTTATCAGTAATTTCTGCAATCAAATATGGGCATAAAGCATCTTAGGGATAAGAATGCATATCCCTGGGGAAAAAAGAAAATATATTTTAGGAAATGTTATGGTTACTGGAAATGTAGTAGCTACACATTAAGCTTCAAAAAAATTCTAGAAAATACAACAGCTTTTGAGCTGCATATGTGAAAGATGAAAGGTAAACTTTCCTATCCACCCTGTGCGTAGCTTAAGAACAATTTTGATTCAAGGGAGCCTTTCGGTGGAGTCTATAGACAGTCTACTTTCATATTCAAACTCTTAGCCACTTGTGATTCTGGAGCCAATGCTAATTTCTGGGAATGTTGTTTAAGAACTTCTACTTATTGCGTACTCATTTTGGCACCATTGCACACTACATACTCACAGGATTTTGTTAATTGGGACTCAGGCTTACTTAAAACCTTTATTAGATTATCTGAGTGGATTGCATGGGTCCAGGTATATATATCCATCACTAAACCTTTCATCCTTT
Organism: Callithrix jacchus; assembly: GCF_049354715.1. Lineage (NCBI taxonomy): Eukaryota > Metazoa > Chordata > Mammalia > Primates > Cebidae > Callithrix > Callithrix jacchus. Next base: position 109,110,603 of record NC_133507.1, read on the forward strand.
AAATTAAGTACTTAATGAGGACAACAAAAAAACTGAGAAAATCTGAATTTACTCCATGGAATCAACCATATGTAATTTACACAATTAAAAAAATAGAACATGCTTTTTAAAAAGCAGACATTAGAGAAAAATGGAAGAATAAAAGTAAAGTTCTCTATTTCTCCTTCCACCTACCCTGCTTCCTCTCGAACTGTCATTGGTAAGACTATGAAGGTGACCATTTTTAGTATTTTTGTATGTATTTGTTCAGGTTTTTCTTTAAATAAAAAAGCATACTATCAATGTAAAAGAATACTTTTTTAAAAACTTTCCTATCATCACTTGTACATGTGTCTGATTTTTTCAATAGCTGCTTAAAATTCCATTGTATTGTCTTACCCATACTTCTTCAACGAAAGTCCTTGACTTTTGTACAAACATGTTGCTGTCAATTAGGCTTTAGTGTCTTAAAAATAGTGCAGATACGGTTCTTGTAAACTTATCTTGACATTCTTTTATGAAAATATCTATGGGACATATTCCTGGGTATGAAACTGTTGAGTATGTATACTTATATATCTATCCTTATTGAATGATGCTCGCATCGAGGTATTGCTCACTTCAGTTATTAGTGACATATGTGGATACTTGTTACTCTCTGTTTACATCTTGAATAAAGGGGAACAACTTTCCATGTGAAAATAACATGGAACAAGCCCACTTTGCATATGAATTCCCTTACATGTAAGAATTGCTTTCTCCAATGCCCTAGGAAAAATGGCTACTGTTATTTTTTCTAGTAGTCTTTATTTTTTAGAGGAGTTTTAAATTCACAACAAAATCAAGCAGAAGGTATAAAAGTTTTCCAAATACCTTTGGCCCCACACATGCATAACCTCCTTTGTTATCAACATTCCCCACCAGAGTGAGGAACTTTTTTTTAACTGAGGCACTAAATTACAATTGTACAATTGATGATCTTGCATGACACATCACTATCACCCAGAGTTCACAGCTTACGTAAGGGTTTCCTCTTGGTGCCGAACCTTCTAATTGTTTTGACACATGTATAATGGCATGTGCCCACCATGATAGTATCACACAGTGTAGCTGCACTACCCTAAACAGCCTCTGTGACCCGGCTCTTCATCTCTTCCTCCCCCAGCCTCCAGCAGGCACGATACGTAGCCCATTTTGCCCCGGCTCCTTTCACTTGCCAATATGCATTTATGTTTCCTCCATGTCTTTTCATGGCCTGATAGCTTATTCTTTTTAACTACTGAATGATATTCCATTGTCTGACATACCACCGTTTATCTGTTTACCTACTGAAGGACATCTTGGTTGTTTCCAAGTTTGGTCAATTAGGGGTAAAGCTTCTATAAATATCTGTGTGCAAGCTTTTTTGTGAACAGGGGTTTTCCATCCCTTGGGTTGCTGCTAACATTTTATTAACTTGGGCATGGCCTTCCTTGTGAGGTCTGGCAGCACCCTGGTGCTGGCTGCCCTGAGAACTCTCAAGAGTGTTTTGCAACCAACCCTGGGATTTTTCTCCTGTCAGTGGTAACTGCAGCTTCCTAAGTGAAGTCCATGATGAAATTGCTGGGCAGAAGTGTATGTGATAGCATAACACATCCTTTGAAATACTGTAAGGCTGTTCAGAAAGAGGAGATGGTGAAGAGAGTTACAATTTAGGCACATTGTGTCTAATATCTTGGTTGTAGAAACTCCTTCCCTTACAGAAATCAGAATTAGAATTCAGATCTGGGTTACCATGCTTGTTTGTCTAATGTTTTATTATTTTTCTTAAAAATGATTCTCTGTCATTCTGAACATAGTTTATTTGCATATCTGTAACTATTTTCCTAGTTATTAATGTACTCTTAGAATTAATCAAATTTTATATAAATTTTAATAGTTGAAGACATTATTTCAGATAGCAATAGCCATTAATAGTTTATTAAGCTTATTAATAGCTTAATAATGTATAAAGATTAACCACGTGGCAAGGACACATTTTGTACATCACCTCGTTTATTTTTAAAGGCTGTCTTATGGAATAAAAAAACTGAGAATCTGTCTGAGAAATAAGGAAATTTGCCAGAGCAGGTACATGGCTGGGCTAAGGTTCAGAGGCAGGTTTCTCTTCCTGCAATGCTCGCACTTTTTCATGATACTGACCAATTTTTATTGAATTCGTCCTTGGGGATATTGTGGCGCATAATGCATTTGTACTATGGTGGAGAGAGAGAGACAGATAATTGCTGTAATTCTCTGGAAATCATAGGAGCCTAGCCTAAGTCCATTCTGTCTCAATCAAATAAGCATATTCCTTACAGCACTTTCCACACACATCATGTATTTTAGCACTAAATTACAGACTCTTGTACTGCTCCCTGTTTTTCCTTTCCATGGGTTTATATCATATCTTTCCAAATTTATAATAAAGTTCGTATCCAATAAATCTCCCCCACCACCCCCACTCCCTTTTGAAGCAGTTTTAAGATGACAGCCAGTCAGTGAATATTCTCTGCGTGTGTGCTAAGTGCAAGGCACTGTTTTAGACTCTGGGGATAGAGCGGCAATCAAAACAGCCTTTGCCTTCAGAAAATTTACATTCCACTGGAAAGAAAAAATGGAAACTAGCATGCTCCAAATAAACAATTTTAGATAATGATATGTGTCAGAGGGTATTCCACCAGGATGGCCAAATAGGAACAGCTCTGGAGCACAGTTCCCAGGAAGATAGACCCAGAAGGCAAGTGATCTTCACATTTCTAACCGAGGTACCAGGTTCATTTCAATGGGACTCGTTGGACGGTGGGTGTAGCCCAAGGAGGGCAAACCAAGGCAGGGCAGGGCACTTGACTCACCTGAGAAGTACAACTGACCAGATGATTGAGGACTTCTCCTCCAGGCCCCGTTAGCACTCCAGTTCAGTTACTGTACTTCTCCCATGACCTATGCAACCCACAAACCAGGAGATCCCTGCTTGGCTGAAAAATGCCGTGAGTTACCAACACAGAACTGAGCAGCAGCTCTGGCTGGCACTGTGGGTTTTTGGCACAGATTTGGGCAAATGTTTTGACTAGCACCAAGAGCACCGGCAGGGCAGAGCTACCTGCTCCCCAGAAAGAAGGGGAGCTGAAAGCAGAGAGACAGGTAATACAGCTGGGCAGGTCCCACACCCACAAAGACAAGCAAACAGAAGCCCTCTCATTTGAGAGTTTGGCAGCTAGCACATCAGTTCAAGGTCGACCTGGGATGATCGAGCTCAGTGTGGGAAGGGTGTCCACCATTGCTAAGGCAGGTCTAAACCTACCTGTATAAACAAAAGCCAGAGGAAGCTTACACAGCAGCTGGACTGAGTCCGTGACAGCCCAGCAGCACCTCTGCAGGCAGACAAGGGACAGACTGCCTCTTCAAGTGGCTCTCTGACCTCTGTATAAACAAAAAGACACTTCATAGAGGAGAGCTCTGGCTGACACCTGGCAGGTACCCTTCTGGGGTAAAACTACCAGAGAAAAGATCAGGTAGCAATCCTTGCTGTTCTGCAAACCCCACAAGTGATTCCCAGGCAAGCAAAGTCTGGAGTGGATCACCAGCAGTCCTACAGCAGAGGGACCTTTAGAAGGAAAACTAAAAAACAAAAGAAATAGCTTCAACAGCAACAGAAAGGACATCCACTCAGAAACTCCATCCGAAATCACCAACTTCAAAAATCAAAGGTAGATAAATCCATGAAGATGGGAAGACACCAGAGCAAAAAGAATGAAATCATCAAAGACAAGAACACCTCTCTTCGTCCAGGGGATCACAATTCTTCACCAGCAAGCAAACAAAACAGGATGGAGAATGAATTTGGGAAATTGGCAGAGGCAGGCTTCAGAAGGTCGGTAATAACAAACTTCTTTGAGCTAAAGGAACATGTTCTAACCCAATGAAATAAACTAAAAACCTTGAAAAAAGGTTAGATGAAATGCTAACTAGAAGAACTAGCTTAGAGGAGAACATAAATGACTTGTTGGAGCTGAAAACACAGCATGAGAACTTTGCAAAGCATACATAAGTTTCAATAGCCAAATCGATCAACCAGAAGAAAGGATATCAGATTGAAAATCAACTCAATGAAATAAAATAAGAAAGTAAGATTAGAGAAAAAAGAGTGGAAAGAAATAAACACAGCCTCCAAGAAATATGGGATTATGTGAAAAGACCTAATCTATGCTTGACTGGTGTACCTGAATGTGACAGGGAGAATGAATCCAAGCTAAAAAACACTCTTTGGGATATGATTCAGGAAAACTTCCCCAACCTAGCAAGGCAGGCCAACATTCAAATCCAGGAAATACAGAGAACACTACAAAGATATTCCTCAAGAAGAGCAACCCCAAGGCACATAATCATCAGATTCACAAGGGTTAAAATGAAGGAAAAAAATGCTAAGGGCAGCCAGAGAGAAAGGTTGGGTCACCCAAAAAAGAAAAGCCCATCAGACTCGCAGTGGATATCTTGGCAGAAACCCCACAAGCCAGAAGAGAGTGGGGACTAATATTTAACATCCTTAAAGAAAAGAATTTTCAACCCAGAATTTCATATCCAGCCAAAATAAGTTTCATAAATGAAGGAGAAATAAAAATCTTTATAGGTAAACAACTGCTGAGACATTTTGTCACCACCAAACCTGCCTTACAAAAGCTTCTGAAGGAAACACTAAACATGGAAAGGAACAACCAGTACCAGCCACTGCAAAAATGCACCCAATGGTAAAGACCAATGACTCAATGAAGAAACTGTGTCAACTAATGGGCAAAGCAACCAGCCAATAACAAAATGGCAGGATCAAACTCACACATAACAATATTAATGTTAAATGCAAACAGCCTAAAGGCCCCAATCAAAAGAGACAACTGGCAAACTGCGTAAAAATTCAAGACCCATAAATGTGCTGTATTCAGGAGACCAATCTCACATACAAAGACACATGTAGACTCAAAATGAAGGGATGGAAAAAGACTTACCATGCAAATGGAGAGAGGAAAAAAAAACAACAAGGGTTGCAATTCTAGTCTGATAAAATGAACTTTAAACCAACAAAGATCAAAAGAGACAAGGAGGGCATTTACATAATGGTAAAAGGATCATTGCAACAAGAAGAGCTAACTATCCTAAATATATACGTACTCAATACAGGAGCACCCAGATACATAAAGCAAATTCTTAATGACCTACAAAGAATTTAGACTCCCACACAATAATAGTGAAAGATTTTAACACTTCACTGTCAATATTAGACAGAAAACCAACAAGAATATCCAGAACTTCAGTAGAGATCTAGATCAAGTGGACCTAATAGACATCTACACAACTTTCCACCCCAAATCTACAGAATATACATTCTTCTCAGTACCACATCACAATTATTCTAAAATTGACCACATAATTGGAAGTAAATCACTCCTCAGCAAATGAAAAAGAATGCAAATCATAACAGTCTTTCAGACCACAGTGCAATCAAATTAGAACTCAGGATTAAGAAACTCACCCAAAACCACACATCTACATGGAAACTGAACAACTTGCTCCTCAATCAAAACTGGATAAACAATTAAATGAAGGCAGAAATAAGGATGTTCTTTGAAACCAATGAGAATGAAGACACAACATCCCAGAATCTCTGAGACACAATTAAAGCAGTGTCTCAAGAAAAATTTATAGCACTAAACTTCCACATGAGAAACAAAAAAAGATCTAAAATCTATGCCCTATCATCAAAATTGAAAGAACTAGAGGAGCAAGATCAAAAATATTCCAAAGCTAGCAGAAGACTAGAAAAAACTAAGATCGGAGCAGAACTGAAGGAGCAAGAGACACAATAAAACCCTTCAAAAAATCAATACATCCAGGAACTGGGTTTTTGAAAAGATCAGTAAGATAGACAGCTAGCAAGACTAATAAAAAAGAAAAGAAAGAATAATTGAATAGATGCAATAAAAAAATGATAAAGAGGGTATCACCACCAATTCCACAGAAACAGAAACTATCACCAGAAATTACAACAAACAACTCTGTGCACATAAACCAGTAAACCTGCAAGAAATGGATAAATTCCTGGACACTTACACCCTCCCAAGACTAAACTAGGAAGAAGTTGAATCCCTGAATAGACTAATAACAAGGCCTGAAGTTGAGGCAACAATTAATAGCGTACCAACCAAAAAAATCCATGTCCAGGTGGGTTGACAGGCGAATCCTACCAGACATACAAAGAGGAGCTGGTACCATGCCTTCTGAAACTATTCCAAACAATACAAAAAGATGGAATTCTCTCTAACTTATTTTATAAGACCAACATTATCCTGATACCAAAATCCAGCAGAGACACAACTAAAAAAGAAAACTTCAGGGCAATATCCATGATGAACATTGATGTAAAAATATTCGGTAAAACACTGGCAAACTGAATGCAACCACACATCAAAAAGCTTATCCACTACGATCAAGTGGGATTCATCCCAGGGATGCAAGGCTGGTTCAACATATGCAAATCTATACATGTAATCCACCACATAAACAGAACCAAAGACAAAAAACACACAATTATCTCAATAGATACAGAGAAGGCCTTGAACAACATTCAATAGCCCTTTATTCTAAAAACTCTCAATAAACTAGGTATCAGTGGAATGTATCTCAAAATAATAAAAGCTATTTTATTACAAACCCACAGCCATTATCACATGGAATGGACAAAAACTGGAAGCATTTCCTTTGAAAACTGGCATGAGACAAGGATGCCCCCTCTCACCACTCCTATTCAATATTGAATTGGAAGTTCTAGCCAGAGCAATCAGACAAGAAAAATAAATAAAGGGTATTCAATTAGGAAAGGAGGAAGTCAAATTGTCTCTATTTGCAGACAACATGTCTGTATATTTAGAAGATCCCATTGTCTCAGCCCAAAATCTCCTGAAATTGATAAGCAACTTCAGCAGTCTCAGGATACAAAATCAATGTGCAGAAATCACAAGCATTCCTATACACAAATAACAGACAAATAGAGAGCCAAATCATGAATGAATTCCCATTCACAATTGCTACAAAGAGAATAAAGTACCTAGGAATACAACAAACAAAGGATGTGAAGGACCTCTTCAAGGAGAACTACAAACCACTGCTCAAGGAAATAAGAGAGGACACAAACAGAAGGAAAAACATTCCATGTTCATGGTTAGGAGGAATCAATATTGTGAAAATGGCCACAGTGTCCAAAGTAATTTATATATTCAATGCTATCCCCATCAAGCTACCAATGACCTTCTTCACAGAACTAGAAAAACCTTAAACTTCATATGGAACCAAAAGAGAGCTCACATAGGGAAGACAATCCTAAGCAAAAGAACAAAACGAGAGGCATCACACTACGTTATTTCAAACTATACTACAAAGCTACAGTAATCAAAACAGCATGGTACTTGTACCAAAACAGAGATATAGACCAATGGAACAAAACAGAGGCCTCGGAAGTAATGCCACACATATACAACCATTTGATCTTTGACAAACCTGACAAAACCAAGCAATGGGGAAAGGATTCCCTGTTTAATAAATGGTGTTGGGAAAACTGGCTAGCCATGTGCAAAAAGCAGAAACTGGATCCCATGCTGATGACACCTTACACTAAAATTAACTCCAGATAGATTAAACACTTAAACATAATACCTAACACCATAAAAATCCTAGAAGAAAACCTAGGCATCACCATTTGGGATACAGACATAGGCAAGAACTTCATGATTAAAACACCAAAAGCATTGGCAACAAAAGCCAAAATAGACAAATCGGATCAAATTAAACTTAAGAGTTTCTGGAAACAATCATCGGAGTGAACTGGCAACCAACAGAAATGAAAAAAATTTTTGCAATCTACCCATCTGACAAAGGGCTAGTATTCAGAATCTGCACAGAACTAAAGCAGATTTACAAGAAAAAATAAATAAATAAATAAATAAATAAATAAATAAATAAACCCATTCAAAAGTGGGTGAAAGATATGAACAGACAATTTTCAAAAGAAGACATTTATGAGGTCAAAAAACTAGGAAATATGCTCATCATCATTAGAGAAATGCAAATCAAAACCACATGGAGATGTCATCACATGCCAGTTGGAATGGTGATCATTAAAAAAATCAGAAGACTGATTTTTTTAAAAAATCAGATGCTGGAGAGGATATGGAGAAATAGAAACAATTTTACACTGTTGGTGGGAATGCAACTTAGTTCAACCATTGTGGAAGACAGTGTGGTGATTCCTCATGAATCTAGAAATAGAAATAGTTGACCCAGCAATCCCATTACTGGATATATACCCAAAGGATTATAAATCATTCTATTATAAACACACACGCACACATAAGTTTCTTGTGGCACTGTTTACAATAACAAAGACCTGGAACCAACTCAAATGCCCATTGATGATAGATTGGACAAAGAAAATGTGGCACATATACACCATGGAATATTATGCAGCCATAAAAAAGGATGAGTTCATATTCTTTGTATGGATATAGATGAATCTGGAAACCATAATTCTCAGCAAACTGACACAAGAACAGAACACTAAACAGGAATGTTCTCACTCATAGGTGGGTGTTGAACAATGAGAACACATGGGCACAGGGAGGGGAATGTCATACTCTGGGGTCTGTTGGGGGGTGGGGGGCTAGGAGAGGGAAGCAGGGTGTGGGGAGGTTGGGGAGGGATAATACTGGAAGAAATACCGGATGCAGGTGATGGGGAGATGTAGACAACATACCACCATGCCATGTGTACTACACAACAATTCTGCAAGATCTGCACATGTACCTGAGAACTTAAAGTACAATTTAAAAAAACGTGGTACATGACACCATGGAATACTATGCAGCCATAAAAATGGATGCGTTCATGTCCTTTTTATGGATGTGGATGAATCTTGAAACCATCATTCTCAGCAAACTAAAACAAGAACAGAAAACCAAATACCATATAAGCTCATTAATAGGTGTCTAACCTTGAGAACACATGGACATAGGGAGGGGAACATCACACACCAGGGCCGGTCAGAGGGTAGCGGGCTTGGGGAGGGATAGGAGGGGGTTGGGAGATAGGGTAGACACTGCATTAGGAGAAATACCTAAAGTAGATGATGGGTTGATGGGTGCAGCAAACCAACACAGCACATGTATATCTATGTAACAAACCTGCACATTCTGCACATGCATCCCAGAACTTAAAGTACATAAAGAATTAGAGTAAAATATAAATAAAAAAAAGATACTGTCATACAGAAAAGTAAACTACTTGTTTATATAACAGAAAACAGAAGTCAGATTTCAAGGAAAAGACTGCCTCTATTCTTCAAAGAGATTTGTGAATAGTGATAAAAGGAATATTTTCATAAAGTTGTGAGTTTCTAGTCACATGATTTAGCCATGTAGACTGTGAATGACCACTGATGAATAAGTAATAGAGAGGACTGATCCAAACATATTTGGATTTTCCAACACATGGTCTTAAAAGCATTTTCTTATCTACTACTAAAAAAAAAGAAAGCAGCTTTACAGAAGCATCAGTGAACAGCAGAGGCGCTCTTCCTGTAAGCAGGACCCCACAGGCAGTGTGCCCAGAGCCGCAGAGAGCCGCTATTCATTACATGCAAATTAAGGGGCAGGTATTTAGAACTTTCTAGAAAAGGGGTGGTAAAAATATATATATATAATAGAAAACAAATTTGAATATGCGGGAACTGATATTTCCCTGGGAAGAGAGGGCTGGAATCTCTGAGTAGGTGGCATGGGAGCTGAGACTTGACTATTCAGAACAGTATGCCAGGTGGGGGGACCCGGAAGAAGTAAGCTCTGCTCAGAAGAAACATGAAGTGCAGGAAACTTGACATGGGAACTAGTTGGGTGTGCTTAAGCACAGATGAGAATCTGATATAGCTGGGTGGCTGGGGGCAAGCGCATATGGCAAAGAGAATAGTGGAGTAAGGTAGTCACAATTCACATGGACCTGAGTTTGAACTTCATTCAAATCGGAACAGGATACAAACACGATATTTCACACGGGGGGAGTGGTGTGATCTGTTTCATTCTACTTGTTCGAACCAGCACACCAGCTCTGGGAGGATGGACAGTAGGCAGAACATGTGCAGAAGTGACCCCGGTTAAGAAATCATTGCTGTGGCTCAAGAAAGAAGTGATATGGCTTGGACAAGCTTGCAACAGTGAAGAAACGAAAAGTAATCATATTGGGAAAGAGACAGTGGAAAAGACTGATGGGTTATTTTTGAGGTGTGAAGGGAAATGGTAATAGGATAGCCACCCCCCGCCCCCGCCCTGCCCCTCAAGATTGCACATTGTGGGAAGAGCCTCATAGAGTGATGCCATTAGCTGAGATGTGTAAGTGCTGAGCAAGAGCTGGCTCTTCAGGGTCAGGGGTGGGGTGGGGAGATGAAAGGCTTTTCTTGAGTGCTGTGATGTTTGAGTCACCTATGAGCCTGGGAGAGGTTGAGTGGGATCTGCAGGTATATTGCTCGATGGTTAGACTACAAATGCGGGAGGCACTGAGCCTATCAGTGGTAGTTACAGCCATGGCTTTAATGAGGCTATCTAGGGAAATGTCGTCCTCTGTTTGATGAAGAGGATGGGACACGCGACAGAGCCCTGGAGCCTCTAGCAACTGGAAGCAAGAAGGGCAGAACCAGGAAGCAAACAGAGAGACAGTGAAGAAGGAAGAAAATGACAAGAGTGTTGTGTTAGGGAAGCAATGAAGGGAAGTGGGAGCAACAAGGGGAAGTGAAATCTGGGTCATTTTTCTTGTTTGCTTTCTGTTTGTTATTTGATCTGTGAGATGTATTAAGGCACACTTGCATTCCCAAATAAACAACCTAGTAGGAAAAGAAAACTTATGACAGAAGGGGTAACTCAGGAAAAGAAGAGTGGGCAGGAGGGTTAAGATAAGCCATCAGTGTGGCTAGGCTGGCCTTTCCTGCTGGAGTGCACAGTTGGCTTGGTTCTCTGCACTGGAGAGAAGGTATCCTGTGCTCTCAGATGCAGGCAGAGAGGGAGGTGGCTTTGTGGATGGGTAGATGAGGTAGGTCTAGTCTGTTTCTGTTATGTTCTAAAAATATGAGGAAGTCATCAGCTAAGTGTGGGGGTGAGAAAGAAATATTGGAGATGTGGAAAGAGAAGATTGCATGAAATGATCCTGGATAGTGGGAGAGTGAATTTTCCTAGGGAAGCATCACTGGGTGGTTTTAAAAATCTGAACAATAGATTTGAGTCTCAACGTATTCCTCTTTCCAGCTTCATGATGTTGGGAAAAGCAGCTTATATACTTTAAACTTGCTTTCCCATGAGTATAATAGTTGTGGGTTTTTGCATAACATCTTTGGGATGTTGGGTACCTTCATATACACTCTCCAATTTATTCTGTAAAATTGGGAGAGTTATACCTACCAGAAGAGAGATTATTTGGAAGAACAAAATATCTATATGAAAAGGCTTTGCAAACTGTAAAAAGCAAGGCACTTAAAATATTTTCCTGCTGATATTCTTATCCACAAATCCTAGCCCAAACTATTTAGTGCTTGATTGATTTTTAGAATCCCTTCTAGTTTAATTCCTATATCTGAAGTTTAGAGATTGAGCTTGTGTTTCTCTTAAAGAAAAACAAGATGTTTAACACAGAAAAAGACTTTTTTTCTCTTTTAAAGTGTTCCTAACATTCCTCAGATTCTGGCATTTTCTTGAAATAAAATTAGGTATGTGCTGTGAAATGTCAAGTTTTCAAATAGACTCCTACAAACCCGCTGCGAAGTTGCTCCCTTTCCTTTGCTACCTTCTGCACACACACCTTCTGTTTGGCTCCAGGTGTCCTAGCTCCAGCCCCACATTCCTGTGCCAAGGATCACAATGGCCGGTGCACTTCCATGTCACCTTTCGTGCAAGGAGTTTAACGCGCCTGGCAAACGTTATCGCTGGAGTAAGAATAGTTTTTCTGGTTTGCAAAGCTCCAGCTTTCCCGGGAGCTTACAATCTGCAAACGTATTACCTGACTTAGTCTCCCATAATGATTTTGGAACAAACATTAGTATTAGACTTGCAGACAGGAAAACTGAGGTCTTCAAAGTTTACAGGCCCAGCTATATCATTTGCTTTTTATGTCCTTCTTCCTAACTTCCCAGCTTCTAGCAGTCTTTTGAGGCCCGTTGCAGCCTCTCTGCACCACGAAATCTTTCCTGTTAACTGCAGTAATAATTGATTCTGCTCCCAAGCTACTTACATCATTGTGCTGACAGACAGCCCCATACACTCTGATACTGCAGTCCAGTGGGAAGTAATGTGCTACTGTAACTTCGAAAGAAGACACATCAGAACGAAACTTGAGCTACAAGTAAACTCCACATATGCTAGCTGTTATTTAAAATCTCTCTGTTTCCTTACTAGAACAATTTGCAAGGCTTTTATGAGGAGAATACTGATTTATGCAAACTGCCTTACTAGCAGAGTTCTACCATGATTGGCACTCAGTGAATCATAACTCATGGGTTATAATAAAAGTATGTTCATTTACTAATTGTTTCACATGAATATGCTTTTCACTTTTTAATGATAAAGTCGTGCACAATACCACCGATATCCGATTATAGGAATGCAATTCTTAGGTTTGGCTTCTCTTCATGCATTTTTTAATCAATGTAGCCAAGTTACACATTTTTACCTAAATAATTCTTTAGCTTTGAGGTGGAGTTTTTTATATTTCATTCAGCTTTAAATGTATTGTCATTCCTCTTATTTTTCTTATTATCACCCCATTAATCCATGGTTTGATATTTGTGTGTTATTGAGTTTCCAGATGTATAATTTAAAATGTGTATTATTATATTTTATATTTTAATTAGATTTGACTGTAGTCAAACCTATATGTCTCTATGTGGTTGCCTCTTTGTAACTTACAGACGTCTCTCTTGTGATATAATGCAGGTTAGATTTTTATAAATACTCCAAGTGTGCTGCAGAAGTGTGAGTATCCTTGGCTACATCCAATTCACATGGTCACATTGCACATGATTTTTCCTAGGTATAAAATTTTTCACTTTGCCTTTCCCCTCTTTCTCATATGGAAATGTATGTATACATTTCTATGTTATTGTAGTAGGAAATTTGGAATGTCACCTGAGTTATTTTAGAGAGGTATTTTTGAAGGTCCTATGTAAGATACAGCATAGAGAAAGGAGGTATATTTTTGACATAAAGAAGGGAGAAGATGCTGATCAAGTAACTTGTATACATGGTTCTTTAGATATGTTGCATCTTAATTCCCATTTGGAAGAGGCGCATTATCTGCATTTTAAACATAAGGAAACCGAGACTTAGAAAAAGTAAGTAAAATTTCTGAAGGCATAAATCTAATTAGAACACTAAAATTTCAATCCAAGTTCATCGGAGTCTAAAATCTGTATTCTTCCTCTGAAGAAGTGGAAAAATAACTAAGTAGGCATATGTTAAATAAACTGCGAATTTCTTGTCCCTCAGCTTTGTTCTTCCTCTGCTACTGGATTTCTCCAGTCTTCTAACCCACAAAGTGAAAAGGGCCAGGGATGATCTCTGAGGCAGGTGCCAAGCCCTTTTTTTTGTGATCACCACGCTGTGCCTGCCTTTCCCATCCACAGTACCACTCCTGACAAGTGAGAGTGCAGACAGGCTGAACAATCCAGAAGACAGAGATGCCATATGGACTCAAAGGTGAGACAGGCGCCTCACTGGCTTGTGTATTCCCATAGCAGCAGCCAGCACTTAGCAAGTGATTAGAGGTCACTTTGCAAATGGCAGGCACCCAACCATTGAGCAAGAGGTCCTCTACCATACCTCAGTTTTGGTCATAAAAGACATTTCATTTGAACATGAATTAAAGGTATGAATTTGGTTTGTATGTGGATGAGGGAAGTTTAGCATGAAAATTGGGCAAAAACATCTGCATTGGTGGATGAGGATGATGTTCGTGTTTGTTTTCACAACAGGCACTAATGGGAGATAAAACTTATCATTATTATGAACATAATCTAATAGTGAATATGCATTATTAATTGTGCCATCCACCCTACTAAGAATTTTGCATACATCATTTCTCTTTTCAACACTCTAATCTTATGAGCTACACATGCCTATTATCTCTGGCACTCATGACCAAACTAAGTCCCCCCCGTTCCTCCCACTTATCACAATTGTGCAATATAAGAATTTAATTAGTTTAATCTGCAACTAATACCTACCTTCCGGCCGGGCGCGGTGGCTCACGCCTGTAATCCCAGCACTTTGGGAGGCCAAGGCGGGAGGATCACGAGGTCAAGAGATGGAGACCATCCTGGCCAACATGGTGAAACCCCGTCGCTACTAAAAATACAAAAAAAAATTAGCTGGGTGTGGTGGTACACGCCTGTAGTCCCAGCTACTCGGGAGGCTGAGGCAGGAGAATTGCTTGAACCCGGGAGGCGGAGGTTGCAGTGAGCCAAGATTGCCCCAACGCACTCCAGCTTGGCGCCTGGACAGAGGAAGACTCGGTCTCAAAAAATAAATAAATAAATAAATAACTACCTTCCCCATCAGACTATATTCTTTGGGTGCAGGATCCATGTCTTCCTTTTTATGACTCTATTTTCAGTGCCTTGCACAATGCTTGCCTCACGAGTAGGCACAGAAACATATTTTTTAATAAATGAATCTGCCTTTACAGATGTTTAAGTAGTAAGTAAGTGGCAGAATTAGTATCTAATTCCAGACGTGGACATCCCAAGTGCTACAGTAAATAAATGTGCACTTCCTTCTTGAGCAAGAATAATTATACGTATTCCTAGAGGCAAGGAAAGTGTCCGATCCCCAAGAAGTGCCTTCTGAGGACTCTATCCCTGGAGGGGTCATATTATCCTACCAATTTCCACTTTCTTTTTTATCATGTTCTAAGATAATACATTCATTCTTGTTTGTTTGTTTTCTCCCTTTTGGCTATGAATTCCTTCAGAGTACATTATTCAGTTTGTATCTCCATAATGTTGAACACCTAGACAGCATCGATGTTTGTTGAATGAACGATTGAGTGAGTGAATAAGTGAACTGGCCAGGCTGAATGCACCAGGAGATGTACAGTCAATTGACCTTGTTCACTGAGCTGCATTTCCTGTGGCGTGATGGAGTGTACTGCACTGTCCTTCTCTTTCACATGGTCTACTGAAACCAAATGCCTGCCTCTGTCTGATAGCTGCTCAGAATTACCTAAGGTTAAAGAAACAATGTTGTTTAAATTTCTTTTCCATTGTGTGAAGGTCATTGGCCAGTAAAGGGATACCATTCATGCCCTTACGAGGATTGCAATACAGGTTTCCTATAAATGAGATACTAACCTTGTTTGAAACTCAGAATCGCAGACTGCATTATAAGTAACTTTGGCAATAGTCCAACCAAGTTCTAACTCTTGGCCGGAATCCCCTGTCTGGTAACATACCTGCAGAGGCTTGAAAACATGCAGAGACAGTGATGATGCTACCTCATCAAGCAATCTTTTCTGTAGCTGAACAGCATTTCTGCTAAGACATGTTTTAATCGTTCTGAGCAAAATCTTTCTTACAATAAATAACTTCATCCAATTTGCTCTAATTCTGCAGTTTACAACTATGCAAAAGAAGTTGCAGCCTTCTTCAATATCTATCTGACGGTTATTCTGACCTTCCCTCTCACCTTCTCCCCCTACTCACTTTGAGAATCTATTTCCATATAGCATGCCTCAGTGACTTCAGTGTTCCTCTTGTGATTATTTCAAATGTTTTCCCAATTTTGTTCACTTTTCTGACATGCTCTGTAGGTGCTTCCAAAAATGTGTCACTCCCCCATAATGAAGTGGGTGTTAATGCTCCCCTAAATTTATTTGTTAAAACCCTAATCCCAATGTGATGATATTTAGAGGTGGAACCTTTGAAGGAAGGTCGTGAAGTGGTGAGAGTGGAGCCCTAATAATGGGATTAATGCCCTTATATTCAGAGGCCAGAGGAATAACTTGCTTTTTTCCTACCATATGAGGTTAAAGCAAGGAGATGGTTATCTGTAAGTGGGGAAGAGGACCCTCACCAAGAACCCAACGATGTCAGCACCCTGATCTCAGACTGCCAGTGACCAAAACTATGGGAAATAAATGTGTGTTGTGATGTTTAAACAACCTAATTTATGGTATTTGGTTATAGCAATCAGAGATAAGACCTGTCACCCACTAAACCCCAGTTGTGGCCTGATAAGGACTAAAACACCATCTCTTCTGCTGGGGATAGCACAGCCATGCTTAGGTTATTTTGGCTATGATGCCCCACCAATAATTTTCTTCAAATCTATTATTTATATATGTTTCTATTTCTGTTTTTTGTCTTTGAGCTTATACTCTGAGATGAAAGAAAGTAGACTGGGGACAAATTTCAAGTTCCTTTCGCAGCCCTTCTATCTTAGCCACAGTGTCCTGAAAAATAAAGTCTGAGGCCAAAGATTTTCTGGGGAATGCAATCCTAGAGAATCAGGAGTGAGGGAAAGTGCGATGGAATTAGGAAAACAGAGAAGGGGTAACATTTCAAGCTAGCTTCCTCTCCTCATGAGCTTCAGAGGGGCCTTAGGAGAAGATCACACTTTATAACAGTATGTCTAGCGGATGAAAAGAAAAGAATTTGTCCTTCAACTCCGTCACTGATATGTTAACTCCCCATGCTTTCAGATGAACATTTGTGAGCACAGACTGCCTCCTAAAGGCATCATGCCTCAGAGGCAGAACTTGAGTGATGAGTTGCTTGGGCAGGAGCCAACGTGCAGTCAGATGGTGGCTAGGCCAGCTGAGGACTGGGGGAGCAGTGGCTTCAGAGGGACTCCTTGTCTCAGTGGCAGGAATCATTGAAGCTACCACCAGAACTCTGGGTTGCAAAGCACTGCTGATGCCACTCCAGGAAGGCAAGGCTGTGGTTCTGCAGGGACCTCTGAGTGCAACCCATCTCATCTCCTGGGGGCTCTAGCCTTCCCATGTTTAGCAAAAGCTTTGGCTTTTAAGACGCTTAGGTAGCCAGCCTTAGCTTATGCATCAATTCCCTGGAAAGGCTTTTTCTGAACCTTCATTCTAGGTCCATCGCCAGGATTATACACTCTCAAAGCATTTATATGTTCCCACTCCTCACCTTTCATAATCATGCTTCATTTTTGTTAATATTTGCTACTGTCCTTCCTTTTTTTTCTTTTTTTTTTTTTTTGGAGACAGAGTCTTGCTCTGTCACTCAGGCTAGAGTGCAGTGGCACGACCTCAGCTCACTGCAACCTCTGGCTTGTGGATTCTAGCAATTCTCCTGCCTCAGTCTCCCAAGTAGCTGACATTATGGGTGCCCAATGAAAAGCCTGGCTAATTTTTGTATTTTCAGTAGAGACAGGATTTCACCATGTTGAACAGGCTGCACGGGGCCCATTTTTGTGCTTACCATTATTTCTACAGCCTCACAGAATCCTGGACACACAGAAAGATTTCAAGGTTCATTTATTCCTAAACCAAAGTGGCCGAACTATGTCAACAGGACCAGAGAGGCCAGAGGGATGCCAGATTTTCTTCTACATATTTTCTTCTCTTTTTTCAAAATCTTATTTCAGTGGAGCAAAACTCAATAAGGTGAATTAAAGGGAAAGGAGCTGACACAAACAAACAAACAGAAAACCTTTCTGTCATGTAATGTTTAGGTGCAGATAAGAAGTGCAAATAGGGAGTTTGAAAAGCTAATAAAGTGTTCTCTTAAAAAAGTGTTGCTGCAACTTGGGGAAAAGACTGTTTCCTGAGAATATTAATATCATTCACTCAAATTCCACTCAAAATAAAATATTTTGTTTTTTTAAATGATGGATTATCAGTAATAAGAATTTAATGCTTAGTGTCTGTGACATTCATTTGACACTTTTCATGTAGTTCCTGGTATAGCTGGTTAGTCCCTAGGTTTTGCCTCTTGCCTTCTAAAATGTGTTTTTCCCTTTTGTTTTTCACAGTTAGACCAGTTTCATTTTTGTCAGACAAAAATAAATCATGTGTATTTAACAAATGAGTTAAGTAGTCATATAGTGGAGATTCTGGTCTCAGTTGATTTGACACAATAAACATCTCTGCCTCCATAAGTACTAGAGATGCAAATAAATAAAAGAAAAACCTGAACACCTTTTTTTTTTTTTAAAAAAAAAAATAATAGTTTAGGCTGAGTTCAGTGGGTCATGCCTGTAATCCCAGCACTTAGGGAGGCTGAAGTGGGAGGATCACTTGAGGCCAGGAGATTGACACAGCCTGGGCAACATAGCAAGACCCTGTCACTACAGAAGAATATGAAAATCAGCTGGGTGCGGTTGTACCTGCCTGTTGTCCCAGCTACTTAGGAGACTGAGGCTGGAGGATCTCTTGAGTTTGAGAGGTCAAGGCTGCAGTGAGCCATGATCACACCACTGCACTCCAGCCTGGATGACAGAAGGAGACCACATCCCCAAAATAATAGTAATAATAGTAGTAACAAAAAAAAATAGTAATTTAAACAACAACAACAACAAAACACTTGGGCTGTGTGTCAGTCCAGAGTCTCTTTCAGTCAAAAAATCAGAAGTATGAGTGTCCTCAAAGTATAATCAATGATAAAAAAAGGGAGATGAGTGTGAATTGATCCTTCCATTGACAACGGAAGGGCTAGACCCACTCCCTGGCTCTAGATAATCCAACTACTGACATAGTCAACTCCTAGATCTTTTTCTGCCTTCCTCTTTTAATTTTTCTTTGTGATTTTGACTTATAATCTGCACCCTCTGATTAACTTCTCACCTGTCAACCCAATTACTTAGTAGCTAATCCTGATGTGTGACTTCTGACTCCAAAGTTAGTTATATCTGCTCCCATAATACAGAAAGCATTATCTTCCAGCACAGAATTCTCTACTAAAGAAACATGACAGCCCACCTGTCCCTGCCTCTTTCAGTGGGACGTCATTAGCTAGCCCCAATCAGATACATATTATCATGAGAAATAACACCACAAGGACAGAAGTAAACAGCAACATACTGAAAGTGTGCATAGAGTACACAAAGCAGAGTGTAGTAGAGGGCAGTTAATCATGTAGACTACAACACCTGGGAAATACTTCTTTTTCTGGTAGATGAGGCAAAAAGAGCAATGTGTCAGGTTACACTAACAGAAAATACCCATTTAGCTGTGTAGTAAATTATTTTTTTTTCTATAATTAAACTCAAGAAAAAATTATTTGGCCAAACGCTTATGCAAAAACACTGGGTGTGATAATGTACAATGTTTTAAACAGTAGTTTTATAGGTGATGAATATACTGTGTGACACATATATAAAAACGAGGTTCAATAATACTTTTGCACAACATTCAGAAAGACATATACACCTTCTATAAAGGCAGAGGACTAGAATTGAGACATTTCTCTTTTTTTATTATACTTTAATTTCTGGTGTACATGTGCAGAACATGCAGGTTTGTTACATAGGTATACACTTGCCACGGTGGTGGGCTGTACCCCATCAACCTGTCATCTACATTAGGGATTTCCCCTAATGCTGTTCCTCCCCTAGTATCTTTCCCCAACAGGCCCTGGTGTATGATGCTTCCCTCCCTGTGTCCATGTGTTCTTGTTGTTCAACTCCTACTTATGAGTGAGGACATGAGATGTTTGGTTTTCTGTTCCTGTGTTACTTTGCTGAGAAGGATGTTTCTAGCTTCATCCATATCCCTGCAAAGGACATGAGTTCATCCTTTTTTATGGCTGCATAATATTCTATGGTGTATATGTGCCACATTTTCTTTATCCAGTCTGTCTTTGATGGGCATTTGGGTTGGTTCCAAGTCTTTGCTATTGTGAACAGTGCCACAATAAGCATAATGAGCAAGTGTCTTTATAGTAGAATGATTTATAATCCTTTGAGTATATACACAGTAATGGTAATGGAATTGCTGGGTCAAGTGGTATTTCTAGTTCTAGATCATTGAGGAATCACCACACCGTCTTCCACGATGGTTAAACTAATTTACACTCCCACCAACAGTGTAAAAGTGTTTCTATCTTTCCACATCCTCTCCAATATCTGTTGTTTCCTGGCTTTTCAATGATCACCATTCTAACTGGCATGTGATAGTATCTCAATGTGGTTTTGATTTCTATTTCTCTAATGACCAGTGACAATAAGCTTTTTTTCATGTTTTTTGACTGCATAAATGTCTTCTTTTGAGAAGTGTCTGTTCATATCCTTTGCCCATTTTTTTGATGGAGTTGTTTGTTTTTTTCTTGTAAATTCATTTAATTCTATCATCAGAGTGAGCAGGCAACCTACAGAGTGGAAGAAAAATTTTGCAATCTATCCATCTGACAAAGGGCTAATATCCAGAATCTACAAAGAACTTAAACTAATTGAGACACTCCTATGAAAGTATTTCTGTAAGGGAGATAAAATGTATTTGAGTTAGACACGGGTTCAGGGAAACTGCTGGTTCCAGTATTACTCTGCATGATCTAGTTAGAAAAGTTAAATTCTGAAGCTAAACCAGCAGAGGTTGAAATCTGCTTCTACATATTAACCAAGATGTGGCCTTGGGCAAATTATTTGAACTCCATGGATCTGTATCTTCATCTATGAGATGGGTATAATAAAATATACCTCACAGAGAAAGACTGTCTAGGAAATTAACTAAAGTAATATGTTTCTAGTGTGCATTTTAAAAATCTCTTTTACATAACAGATATACCGTTTGTTAGGAAGAATGTATAAACAGTAAGATATTTTAGATCTTTGAGAAATTTTAGATTTTAATATTAATATATTTAGATATGCTAATTAGGATATAAAATGTAGAAAATTTAAAATGGAAAGAAGACGCAATGTGATCATAAAAATGCGTGGACACGATAAAGTCATCATTGTGACTTCTTGACCTGTTCACATCACTTTTTACCTGATATAACTCAGGCAATAAAAACAGAAGAAAGCAACTGCCACCCCTCATCATCTTCTCTAAACTGCCACTTGCATTGGGCAAATGGCTATTTGTCAATTCACCTCATTGCTTTTCTTTGCAGCCTCTGAGTCTTTTGTTTTAACTCTTACGGAAAAAAAAAAAAAAAGGACCAGTGATGTCTTGTGAATCCAGAGCACCTACTGTTCTTACTGGGGGCGGGGGGTGGAAGGAAGGAAAAGGCAGGCACTGAGAATGACAGGAAAATAAGGCAAGGACTAAGTGATCAAAAGTTTTAGAGTCAGGGAGGTTAGAGAGAAGCGTGAATCTGGATGAAGGATGTAGCACAAAGTGACTTCTCCTATCTTTGTTCTGTGCCCAGAAAAGTTAAATTGAGGTATAAAGGTATTTATCATGGGAACATTTTAAAGGACCAATTAGCATTTACTATACACCAAGATTGCTTACGATGAAGAAATGTTAGCAAGAATGAGGAACTATAAAAACTGATGAGGAAAAGGTCAAATAACCGAAACAGGATTACCCTGGTATATGCTCAACAACAGCCCCAATGATGGAAAGAAATAGCTTTGATTGCTTTTGAAAGGAAAACAGTTAAAAGATTACTAATCTTTTAAACCAGTTGTCTTTATGAATCTCTAGGAATAGGTCAGTTAAATGAAATCTCTAAATACTTAGAAAGTAAGTTGACAAAATCAAAATCTCTTTAATGGAGACAGAGCTCTAATGCATTTTGGCAGCTTCATTGGGAATTAAGACTGAGATTACATCATAAAGAAGTAAAGCCATATTTAAATTTATTCATACAACCCTGTCATCTCTCTCAGAATCCCTAGCTCCTGCTCTGAATAATTTGTTCAGATATGCTTCTTAAGTATGGTATTTGAATAAATCTGGCTTTTGATTTACATTTTGTTGTTCTTTGCCAAAAAAGCAAAAGAAGGAGAGAAGAAAAAAAGAAAGGAAGGAAGGGAAAAGAATGGAAAAAAAGAGGAGAACAAAACCAAAATCAAGCTTTGTTTGGTTTGCTTTGGCAGTGGGAGTCTCAGGTTAATTAAGGAATTATAAAGAAGCACCTTTGTTTTGATACTCAACAAAACTCTTCCTTGTATATACTCAGGCATATACAGACAATTAAGTCCTATGTGCACCAATCCCAGAACAATTCTCAAAGTTGTTTAGCTTTTTAGGTTACTATGTAAACAATTTTTAATTCTTATTTTATTTATTTATTTATTTGCTTTTGTAATCCCAAAACTTTTCTGTTAGTTTCCTGTCTCTTTTTGCAAAGATAGTTTTGTTAGATTTGTATCCCTGCAGGTTTCCTGTTGTAGATTGTAGAGTCATGTGTGGAGGTTATGTGTGATGTGGCCTGAGACATCCTCAGATGTCATACTTCTGTTTAATTTCCAAATGACAATTAGTCAACCCACCATTTCCTATGACTTCTCTGACTCTTACATATTTTTGAGAGACCCCAATAATTGCTAATGTGCTCTTCAAGTTCATTTTGGCTGTTGCTCTTCATCTCAGCTGGGACTTCTGCCCTTTTTGCAGTATCAGAATAGGCTTCTCCAGTCTGCTTTCATAATTCTCCAAAGGCTAGGTAAGACTTAACTGAAAGGCTTGGAAAACAAGGAGAAGGTATGCAGATAAGTAAATAAAATTTTGTACTGATTATTATACATTAAAGATGCTAGACCTATGCATGGAGTTCAGCCTCTCATGCCAGGCAACCCTGCTGGACTTCTCTGCTTCACCCATAGTATGACACTCTTTTGTATGGATTAACTCAGCTGCCCCTACAGAGTGCCTTGGACCAGATATCCTGCACCCCAAAACCATGGGTACATGCAAACTTATGGTAGGGGCCAAGAGGGGCAGGGAGGCTCAGGCTCTCCCTGGGACATCCCATTGTGTCAGGCTGCACCTCACCTGAACAGGGATAGGGCTTTATTTTTGTAAAACCAAGGGGCACATTTAAGTTTTGTGATTTATTTTCTGCAAAGTAAATTTGCAATTCTTCTCTGTATATGTATGAACAAAACACTGTCAGCTTTAAGCCAGCCATTTATCCTGGCTTCTAGTCACCAAGATTTTAAAATGTTTTGGGTAAGTTAGAGAACTCAGTTACATTATATATAAAATAGTCATAGTTAACATATTTATAAGACTTAATTGTTATAGCTATTATATGCCTTCTGTTGCCATTAATAAAAGATGAGTAGGCTGGGCTCAGTGGCTCACGCCTGTAATCCAAGCAGTTTGGGAGGCCGAGGCAGGGGAATGACCTGAGGTCAGGATTTCAAGACCAGCCTGGCCAAGATGGTGAAACCCCATCTCTACTAAAAATACAAAAAACTTGCTGGGCATCATGGCTAGTGCCTGTAATCCCAGCTGTTCAGGATGCTGAGGCACAAGAATTGCTTGAACTCTAGAGGCAGACGTTGCAGTGAGCTGAGTTCGCAGTGAGCTGAGTTCGCACCACTGCACTCAAGCCTGGGTGACAGAGTGAGATTCTGTCTCAAATAAGTAAGTAAATAAATAAATAAATGGTGAATAAAGAGCATGGCAAGAGGAGAGACAGGAATGAGACATCCCTGAACAAGCACTACAAACAATTTCTGACAGAGAATGACTTAGACTTCCATGGACAATTTGACCCGGAATGGCATATTAACAGGAAGGAGATATATGTTGAACATTAAATGAGGATTTGCCATATTCAGGAACTTTCAAGAAATTGACATACTCTTTGCCTTTCAGTCTTGTAACAGCTCCCTGATATACCCAGTGTTGCCATTCCCATTTCACAGAAGAGGAAACTAAGGCTTAACGAGGTAGAGTAGCTTGCCCAGGTCCCATTGCAGTGAAGACAAGATTGCAGCCCATCTGCTTGTTCTTCACCCTTTCTTCTTACTGCATTGCCTCTGCTGAGACACAGACATTCTGCTACCCACCAAAGGAAACTTGTGAAGCTTCAGTTCAAGCTCAATATCCCACTAACATATCAGAGCTTCATGTAGTGACAGTCTTATACATGATATATATATTTATAACTCAGTAAAATACATAACAGAATCTTACCCTGTGATAAATGCTGGGGGAAAATAGTCTTCCAATAATTAAATTCACCCAAAAAACAGAGAATCTTATAGAGGAAGCAAACATGCCCTTGATACAGCAAAGGAATGAACAAAGATGTAATTGGGGAAGGGAATGTATATATAAATATATGAGACTTTTGCTCTGAAAACACATTCTTTTCTAATGAAGATCAAATATGTACACACATAGTTGTAATACAAAATAGAAAAAAAATCAAGTGCCATGAGAGACTGAGAAATAATACGCAATGGCAGTTTAGAGGAAAGAGAGAAGATGCCTCCCAAGAAGCAGCAGTGTTGAGCAGAAAGGAAGTCAGTTTGCACAGGGGGACAGACCTGGGCTCACATCTCAAGTCCACTGTGGGCAACTTACTGGACTTTTACTTCTCAATTTCCTCATTTCCAAAATGCCCAGAAACAGCACAGAATATGACAAAAACTGATGTAAAAACATGTACCTGGATCATTTTCTACATCTGATAAATATTATCTCTGCTCTCCTGCTTGGAGAATTATGATTGTTTAATAAAAGTGTCAGTATTTGACATGAGCCTGAAGAATAACTACAATTTAACTAAACATGTGGAACTAGCAATAACAGTAGTTAGCACTTACATAGGTCACATACTGTGCCAAAACTTCATACTTCTTGCTAGAACTGTTCTAAGCAATATCTGAACACTATGTCAATATATATGTCATATTACTTAGAAGAATTCTGGCGTAAATTATTAGCATACATGTTAGCTAGTATACACACATATATTTATATTTCTACTCACACACACACATGGGTGCACACACAAGCACTCCTCTCACCATCCTCTTGAGAAATTCACTCCTGTCCCCATTTTAAAGTTGAGCAAATGCTAGAACAGAAAAGCTAAGTGTATGCCCGAATTTTCACATCCAGTAAGTGGGAGAGCAATGACTGAACCTACGCCCCGTGCCCCAGAGTCTATCAACACCACGCTACAGTGCCATGTTTAGGGTCTTGGTGCCACACAGCAAGACAGTGAATAATCTAATTGTTTGGAGTTTACAGTACATTCAGGGATTGTGAGAAATAAGACTCAAAGTAGAACAGGGCCAGCTTATAAGACCTTGCAAGTCAAGCTAAGAAACTCACTATGCCTGCCTGGCTTGATTCAAACATTGTCAACAATGAAATCAGACCAAGCATAGAATTACCAGGCTGGATGGTCTGAAAATCATTATTTAAATGTGGGAATGAAGCAAAGCATAAACAGGGCCTGAGTGTTCCTTAACACAGTAAGGTAAAAACACATTTATCCAGCATTAATTCCTTGCATTTGATATAGGGCATACAGATTTCCCTGGTATTGGTGCAGAGGAGCTGCCGGAAGCATGATTAATATCAGCAGTGGAAGCATTGTTGCAAACTATTGGAGAAGGCTAATCAATTCACAGTTCTAGGGGGTCTTTTTTTTTTCTGGATATGAAATGCTTTAATAAATATATTGTAAAGAAATGGAATGAAATGCAGGCTACAACAAGCATGATTTCCCCCCTTTTTTTCCTTTTTAAACAATTTATCAATTCAAAAATAGCTTGCTACTTTAAACCAGTGTCAGAGTATTGTTTGCAATTTTATACTTTTTCAAATGAATAGTTGGATCTAGAAGCTCCAGAAAGCCATGAAAATAAACAAAAATTCACTGAACTTCTTAGTTGAGTAAATTCACTGGCAATGTGAACTGAGGCTTGAGATAGATCTTTCTACATATGAATTCAATACCTCTGCCACGCCGTTAACAACAATGATACTAACAGCAATAATGATAAAAACTGTGTGACATATATTTGGGGTTAGAATACAGGCCCCCCAGTTTTGCTCTAGGCCTTTTTGTCTTCAACTATATCAATCTGTGCAGAAAAAGGCCAGTCTTAGAGACAGATGCAGAGAATAATGAGCCCTGCTTGGGCTCATACTGACCAGGAGTTAACATTGGGCATCACTGCATCTTCTTGAGTCTTAGTCTCCTGTCTTAGGCCATCACTATGAAGCAATGATGAAAACTTTCAGGCATTTTTGTATAGAATAAAAAATTAGGTGACACTCCTGTGAATAGGAGAGGACAGAGAATTTCTTTAACACTGAATTTGCATAGTGAGCAAGTTTTTTTCTATTTAGATTCTGTGATTATTTGGTGCAGGTTGACAAATCTAGAGCCTTTCTGTCTTAGTCAGTTCTAGCTGCTGTAACAAATGTACAATAGACTTAAACAACAGAAATTTACTTCCCACGGTTCTGGAGGCTGGGAAGTCCAAGATTAAGGTGCTGGAAGATCCAGTGTCTGGTAAGAGCACTTTTCCTGGTGTGCAGGTGGCTAATTTCTCACTGCCTCCTCATGTGAGGGAAAGTCAAGAAAGGAAGGGCTAGTTCTTTTTCTATTCTTACAAAAACACTAATTCCATCATAGAGGATTCATTCTCATGAACTAATTACCTCTCAGAATCCCCACCTCCTAATAAGAGACTGTGGCCATTAGGATTTCAATGTATGAATTTGCAGAACATTCAATCTATATCATCTTCTGCAAAGTCAACTTTGAAGGTCACTTCAATGATGTAATGTCATTCCAAAAATAAATAAATGTGTGAGTGTTTAATACATGTGATTCTTTTCACCATGGTATTGTTATCTCCATGTAATAGATGAAGAAACTAAGACTCTGAAAGATGATATGAATGGCCTAAGGTGATTCATGAAATAATAGTTGGAGGTGACTTTCAAGGGTACCTCCCTTCAAAGCCCAGTGGTTTCATCTTGCATGTGAAGCCAGTGATCCAGTGACACTTCTCAAGGGGGATCTAGGGATAGCAAGTGAAATGAAGAATAAAAAATCGCATCTTTGTAGAAGCATCAGCAAAACATTGTCATCAGACTTGACAATTATCTTTAGCTCGAAGGAAATAATCTCATGATAGCAGATACCTGTGTTAGACAAAATGTTTATACTTTTTGTGCTTTATTATGGACAAGAAGGAATTTCCTTTAGTGATGTTCTCTCCTTTCTTTGCACTGTCATCTATCCAAAATTCCATTGGGTTTGTGGGAACAATCGTATATTCTCTACCTTCTGTGTACTGTAGCTTGTGCAAGTGCCAGGGATGCAAAACGAACCAGGGCAGTGGCCTTCAAAGTGCTTGCTGCCTAGAAGAGGAGACCAATCTAAATACAGACATTCCAGCTCCTTTGCTGACTTGCTTCCATGACAGCAAATACCATAAGGATGAACAAGGAGAGTATCTGCAGCTTAAACACAGAGGTTGGGAAGAGCACAGTTGAGAAGGTGCTTAAGGAATGAGTTCCCTGTTGTGTTTGAGGGAATATCCTACCATTTGATACAGTGGAAGGAGAACATGGGGAGGAGAGAAGAAATAGGAGATAATTTGGAAAGCAGAGGGCTTTATAGGGCATACTGAGAAATTTTTACTTTACCTTAAAGGTAATGAATTCACCTGTCAGATTGATTAGATGGAAGTAGCACTGGAAGCAGAACAATTGTCTGGAGGCTGCTGCAGTGATCCAGGGCATAAGGAAGATGATGGTGGCGATGGAGGGAGGGGGGCCATATACCAGGTGTTTACTTGGATTTGTACCTCAGAACTTACAGTAAATATTCAGTAATTTTGTCCCAATTTACCAGCCAAACTGGCAAGAGAAATTAATTCCTTTAGTGTGTAAAGATTTTTTTTTCCTTCCTCTCTTTCTTCCACTATTTTTCAAGTGTCCCTTTGAAAAACTCAACTGTTCATTTTCCCTAGGAAGGGAAATATTCATTGCTTGAACTACTTACAATTCAACAGAAAAAGTTGAAAGTCGCTTAAGACTAAGAAAATAAAGGGAACAAAGCACTGAAGAAGAGAAGAGGAGATCATGATAAACTTGGGCTACTATGTGGTTCTGCCAAAGACTGACAGTGATCTTACATCTCCGTAGAGTGCTAGTTTAAGATCCAAATCTCAGCAAAATGAATGATTAAAAAAGACACATGATGTCTGCTTTCATGTTCTTCTTTCCAGCAGGAATCTGCCATCTCCTCAAAGGTTCCCATTCAGGGAAGTGAAATTAACTTTGGAGAAAATTGACTACAGGACAGGCAAGTTGGAGCTTTTCTGCTGGTATAGACATTAATCCCTGCAAGTGAGCCTGGAAAGCTTTGGGGAGGAAATAAGGAGGAGTGAGCATCCCAAATGTATTTAGCCCTAATTTGTTTCTCATGAAACCAGCACCACCATTAGCCTATTCTCTGGTCAATTAAACATAAAGGATGGCAGACACTAGACCCCACCGTCTGTAGGTAGCCTGTGGGGTTAACAAGCTGACTCTCAGAAGTGTGGAACTGCATCAAAGATAAAACATGGACTTCATATGCCTCTGAGTCACTCCTTTTGATACTTCCACCTCAAATAATTTTGGAGAGTCTGGGTAGCACAGGGCTTGTTGAACCTTGAACATTGAGATTTTATTATTTGACTCTCTGAAGCACTTTAGCCTGACACTTAAGATCCCTAAATCAACTGTGGTAGTAGAAGGAGCTCTAAACTGTAAGGTGATACCAGTTTCCTCTTAAACTAGTAACATTTCATTGAGAAAATGTCTCAAAATTACTATCCTTTGTTTTCCATTAAAAACCATGACCAGGAAGATCTCCCATTAAGACGTTTTATTCACATTTTTGTAGAGCATTCTTCCCTCAAGATACACCATGAAAAATAACAGCATTTATAATGAAAAAAAATAGGGAAACCAATGCTACATATCACTTCTTCATTTAACCAGGATTTACAGGCCACCTTCTCTGCTTGCAATTTTAGGAGAAGACTCTGCTCTCATGAAGCTTAGAGTGTCAAGACAGGGAGATAAAGAAATAAATGCATATATACACATATATTTAGTTTGTCAGGTGGTGATAAGTGTGGGAAAAAAATAATGCAAGATGAGAGAAAGAAACATTGGGCTGGGAAGGAGACAACGATTTGGCAAATCACCTACTAAAGACACTGCAATGCTCACAAGCACATAAAGGCACTACGAAGACTGGCAGCCTTTTCATGTTTGTTTCTATTTTTCTCTTTGCCCCAAGGCTTTACCCTGTACACATGGGTTTGCCTCTTCCTAGCTCTGGGCCTGGCCCTTGCTGCAATATCACTCCTTAATTCCAGGTGCACTAGTAGGTCAGGCTCTCCTGCCGACTCCCATGCTTTAGTTCCCTACTTCATTAGCAAGAAAGCTGAAAAGATTTCTATTTATTTTTTGAAGGGTAAAGGTATTTTTTTTTTAGTGGAGTGTGAAAATTCTGATTTTGCTAAGAGGGTATTTCAGTCTTTTCCAGGCGTGCACCATATGGTGGAGCTGCCATACATGTTGGTGTTATCCCTCTCAGTGCAGAGATAGAAACATAAATATATGACACTGTTGTCAACAGTCGCTTTATTACCCATTATACTTTTTTAAATTTCTTTAAGATGGTGTCTCTCTCTCTATTGCCCAGGCTGGAGTGAAGTGGTACAATTTCGGCTCATCGCAAACTCTGCCTCCCGAGTTCAAGCGATTCTTCTGCCTCAGCCTCCCAAGTAGCTCGGACTACAGGCCCGTGCCACCATGCCCAGATAATTTTTGTATTTTTAGTAGAGACAGGGTCTGCCATGCTGGCCAGGGTGGTCTCAAACTCCTGATCTCAGGTGAACCCCCTGCCTCGGCCTCTCAAAGTGTTGGGATTAGAGGCATGAGCCACCATATCCAGCCAACTACCCATTATACTTAAGACAGCAGAAGTCACGCAAAATCTGGAACTTCAGAACAAGCACAGCAGTAGCACCAGAGGAGTCTGCTGACATATGCATGCCCTCAATTACTTAAAAAACATTTATCTTCACATGCATAATGCCTTCAAGAAGAATCACTCTTCTGGATCATATAAAACAGTGGGCAATAAAGGCACATATCTATTTGTTTCTGGGTTGATGTACATGATATCAGTTGTAATATTTTTTCTTCTAGTAAGAAGTGATTCAGACGCTTATCATTATAATAGGCATGCTGATAGACTACATAGAAAAGTTATGATTGTTCTCGGAAGAACTTTGAGAACTTCATTCAGAAACTTCATCCCAAATCAATGTTTAGTTGTTAAAGTCATAAAGAGGAAGAGACCCAATGGTGATTTTAGGGTTCTTCTATGCCTGCTTTAAAATAATTTTATCAATGCCCTTTCTTCATGCTTGTAACACTTGATATTCAATAAATTATATTTGTATGTAAATTATTGATGGGGGAGATTTAATGCAAATAGTTCACAGGAAAGGACACTGGTTATTCAAAGTAGAAGGATTAGAAAATGGAATGTAGAAGTAGTAACTTGCATGGGGCAGTGAAGGTAGTGATGCAGGTGCTCCATGGGGTGCTGCCCCTAAGGGAAGCTGGGCTTTTCTCCAGGGGCCCGGTGCTGGTCAACCTGACAACATTAGAGTCTCCAGTGGTAGAGTCACTTAATGGAAGGCATTACCCACTGTAACCTTTACAGATGACTTGTCTGCTGACAAGTTCTGTTACATTCCATCACCAGGATTAAAAAAGAATAACCGATGGTTTAGGATGGGGTTTCAGGAGTGTATTAGAGGACTCTACATTTGATAAGATTTGCATCAGAAGTCACTTTCATATGGGTAAATGAATAACAAAGTGGTCCCTGTTAGGATTCCTTCAGATTTCATTTTCTGAAATGGCTATGTCAAGTTTCAGGAGAATGACTGACAGTGAAGGTCAGGACAGGGAGACTAGGAGCAAAATGTCAAGTTGACCACTGATGGCACAGGAGGACATGTGTCACAAAAGATGTGCCAGGACTGGCCTAGAAATCAGGAAGCACTAATACCCACTACAGGGAATTTCGACTGCCAGAGACAGAGGCAAAAACAAATACATCTTCAGTGTCTTAGGAACATGACTCCAGCAGAGTAAGAGGACAGAGTTGGTAGTGACTTTTGAGGGAAGGGAGAGAGCATGAGCACGTGATTGTCACTAGCACAGCTCTGAGAGCCTGTACCCACACAACTGGTGGGGAGGTCAGACTGGAATGTCAGCTTTTCTGTAGTGTTGGCTGAAATCTTTGTTTTGTCTCTCTTATCTGGAGGTCATAACCAGGCAAAGCAAGCAGGGTGGTACGTGGTGCCAATCAGTCATTCTCCTCTTGCCAACTTTTAAGATACAACAGGATTCTAAGATAGCAATTAAATTCTGAATGATCTTTTAAGCTAATCAAATAACTATCCCTATGAAACAGCAAGTAGATACACACATATGCGCTTATGATATAATGGACATGCTCCAGACAAGGAAGGGTGGGGGAAAAGTAGAGTTCAGCAGTTGAGCTCTCATTTTAATCTCCTCAAATCTATCATTTCAGAATTCCTCTCAGCTACCAGTAGTAGCCAGTGTTTAACACCTATCTCTCATTTTCTTTTCTATAAATGCCTGTCTGAAATCAATTTCTGCACTGCTCTGAACAGCAGTTTGGAACTTTTAAGCTTGAATGCGTTTGTCAATTTTAGATTTAAGTTTGTGGTTTCCATGTTAATTACCCTTTACCTTATTAAATGTATCTTCTTAAATTAAAAAAAAAAACCTAATTACCTCTGGGCTGCTACTTTCTCCTTAATCTTAGTTTGCACCCTTTTGGGGGGGACAACTCTTTGAAAGCATTTGGAAAATGTGTCATTGACACATTCCTTGCACGCAGCTCCAGGGTATCAACAGGTCATTGCTTCAGCATACATTGTCATACAAAACAATTTTTTACAAGTATTTCCTATTGGAAACTGCCTCTCTTTTTTCTCTGCGTGTCTCTCTTTCTCTCTGAGTATTACTTGTATTGGTAAGAACCTACAAAATTAAATATCATATGCACATGTATTTAACTTAAGACTCACAACTTCTCTGGAGATTTCATTTTCACCATTTTCTTGATGATAAATAGAGACTTAAAAAAATTATTTTGTGTTTCTTTGTTCATTCACTTACCCAGTTATTCAGCAAGTCTTTCATGACAGTGTGAGCAGCATTAACATGTTTGCAACCTGACTGATTTTGAAACAACTGTACATATTCGGCTTGGGTTACTGAAATCCATTTCAATATGCCTTTAAGAAATACTGTGCTCCATGCACTTTTCTGGGCAATATAGTTTAAAATGAGATACAATCTATATTCCTAGAGGAATTACAGTGCAGGTACCTTGCTGGAATGACAGGGCAAGTCATATTAGTCCATTCTCCCACTGCTAATAAAGACATACCCAAGACTTGGTAATTTATAAAAGAAAGAGGTTTGACTCACGGTTCCACATGGCTGCGAAGGCTTTACAATTATGGCAGAAGGTGAAGAAGGACCAAAGGCACATCTTACATGATAGCAGGTAAGAAAACATGTGCATGGGAACTGCCCTTTATAAAACCATCCGATCTTGTGAGACTTATTCAGGATCACGAGAACAGCACGGGAAAAACCTGTCCCACTTAACGTGGGGATTACAGGAGATACAACCCAAGATGAGATACAGTCACCTCCCACTTAACGTGGGGATTATGGGAGATACAACTCAAGATGAGAGTTGGGTGGGCACACAGCCAAACCATATCAGCAAAGATGTTAGGATTAGCACCCAAAGCTCATCTATTTTCTCTCCCATGGCTTCCATTCACATGGATCCTTAGGCAGCATGGTATGTTTGGTAGAGCACCAGACTTGCAACAGAGTCTCCCTGAGAATTCCCGACATCCCCTGTCAAGGTCACTGTTGCAGAATTTGGTTGTTGTAGCTGTCATTTCTTGCACAAACTGTAGTTAGGCAAATTAATCATATCTGCCTAGTGGCACCTGGATACTTGTAATCTCACTGCCAGTCAAAGTCATCAGGGTAGGTCTGCTGGCTGCAATAAATTCACTAAATCCAAATGAGTGGCTCTGGTGGCAGCCAGCTCAGACCCGTCCACTCTCCACTGATCAGTCCCAGCACCAACCCTGCCTTAGCCTCACAGTGCCTGCCTACCCCATGATCTACCTAACAAAGTCAAAGAAGAGCATTCACACTTTTGTGTGACCAAAAGTTATTCCATTCATTAACCTAACAGTGTTAAACACTTAGGAATGACTGAGTGGTGAAAGGGAAGGGGCTGAATGCTGACTGATAGTCTTCATTCACTTCTTGCATATTCTTCTGTGTGTCAATCCCAAGTAAGCTCTTCCCGTGATCTCCTTTCTATGTGCTTATATTCTTTTCTAATATTCAAGCCAAATGTGGCAGAGAGTTCTCAGAATGAGAAGATGGGAGATTGAGATTCTCTTTTAAGAGGAAATTGCACACTATCTCTGACCATTAAACTTCACTTCTCTGAGCCTCAAGTTCTTAAACTCCAAGGAAGGAAAGACAAAATCCTGCTCGGTGTTCCTGTGTTGGGATAAGATCAGGGAACAGCTTTGTGAAGAATCATATGAGTGATATTTGAGAGTAACAAAAATATAACATTTATCTCATTATAACTGTGAAAGGCCTGTGGATAAATTCAGTATATTATTACTTAAGGTTGTGGGGTGAGGGGTTGGGGAAAAGAGAGAAAACAAATATCTGAGTATTAGTGCATATAATATCACTCAGAATTGTAAATGGAAAGAATCTGCCCTGATTTTGCACTGTGTTCTTGCCATTGATCTCTCCGAGACCCAGGATTTTCCTAGCAAGGCAGAGACACTATATTAATGGGTCACACACTGGTAAGGTGTACTGGAAATTCAGAAGGATTAAATACATGTGAAGGGGTGGGAACAGTGTTTCTCTTTTAGTGAGGAAGTGGGCTGAAACCTTCCTTGATGATAAGGGGAACAAAGGGAACTAATACACATAAAGAGCCTAGCAAGTGCCTGGCACGGAGGAGACCATTGAAAACGATAGCTATAATGCAGCCACGGCAAATATTTGGTTGCAGAAAACTGACTCCACTTACATATGGAGGTGATTATGAGACTGAAGTAAAAGGGTCACTAGACACCTATCAGAATCTCTATAAATCTACTCCCAATTTCTGATCATCTTTTTGAATACTTCAGATCAGTGCACCTCTCCAAAATTGTTTTCTCATCTTTAAAGATAAAACAGCCTACCTACTTCACAAGAATGCTATGATCAAATCAACTAATGAATGTTCTTTTCAATCATTCTTGGCCTCACCCTGTCGAGAACAGTGCTGATTTGGTTTCCATCATCCGAGCTCAGATCTGCCTGGTTTAGAATTTTATATGGATGGAATCATGCTGTTTGCATTCCTTATGTCTGACTTATTTTGCTCAACTTATGTGTTGTTGCAGGGACCAGCACTTTATTGTTGAGTAATATTCCAATCTATTAACTTTCTGAATTAAATTGATTATTTTGGTAGCCTCTGGAAGTGGAAATGTAGGCTTTTAATTTTGTTATTTTTCTTACGTACAATACACTAAAGCCACAATTTTTTCTCTAAAGTCTGCTTTAACTGTGTCTGATAAGCTTTGATACAGTGTTTTTATCATCATGCCATTATTTCTTTTTTGACCTATGAGTTACTTAGAAATGTGTTGATTAACTTCCAAATATTTGAGGTTTTTCTACATGATTTATTATTGGTTCCTAATTTAATTTAATTGTGGTTAAAAAACAAACTGTATGGTTATAACTATGACCTACTTTATTGTGGAGGATATCATCTCAGTTAATGTGCTGTGTGGACTTTAAAATACTGTATAATCTGCAGTTGTTGAATGGAGTAGTCTTTGAATGTAAATTAGGTCAATTTTACTGATAATGTTATTGGAGTCTTTTATTTTCTTTCTGATTTTTTACCCATTTGTATAATTCCATTTTCTGTACTTTCCATTCTTTCTGATTTTTTTCACATATATTTTTCTTCTACATGCCTTGCAAACATTACAAGATATCATTTTTTCTTTAAAGTATGAACTGACTTTTAAAAAATTTAAGAAAGAAAAATAGTCTCTTCCATTTAATCATGCATTTTTAATTTGATTTTTAAATTTATATGTAGTACTTGTACATAGTTATGGTATGCATGTGATATCTTGATACATACACAGAATGTGCAATGATTATGTCCAGGTATTTGTGATATCCGTCAGCTCAAGCATTTGTCATTGATTTGTATTGGGAATAATTCAAATCACCTTTTCTAGTTATTTGGAAATATACAATACATTGTTGTTGTTAACTATAGTCATTCTACTGTGCCATTACACATTAGAACATATTTATTCTTTTTTTTTTTTTTTTTTTTTGGAGATGGAGTTTCACTGTTGTTACCCAGACTGGAGTGCAATGGCATGATCTCAGCTCACCGCAACCTCTGCCTTCTGGGTTCAAGTTGGGACTACAGGCACGCTACCATGCCCAGCTAATTTTTGTATTTTCAGTAGAGACGTGGTTTCACCTTGTTGACCAGGATGGTCTCAATCTCTTGACCTCGTGATCCACCCACCTCGGCCTCCCAAAGTGCTGGGATTACAGGCGTGAGCCACCGCGCCCGGCCTTAGAACATATTTATTCTATCTAACTACATGTTTGTACCTATTAATCAATTTTGTTTCATTTCTCCCTCATATATACCCTTCTTGGCCTCTAGTAACTATCATTTTACTCTACCTTCATGGGATCGACTTGGTTTTAGCTCTCATCTATGAGTGAAAACATGTGAAATTTGTTTTTCTGCAGCTGTCTCATTTTACTTAACATAATAACCTCCAGATCCATCCATGATGCTGAAATGACAGAATTTTATTCTTTTCTTATGGCTGAATCATACCTATATTACACTTCCTCTATTCATTCATCTACTGATGAACGTACATTGATTCTTTATCCTTGTTATTGTGAGTAGTACTGCAATAAATATGGGGTTCAGGTATCTTTTCCATTTATGGATCTCCTTTCCTTTTGATACATTTTCACTAGTGGGATTGAGAGCTCATCCTTCCTTCCTGTACACCAAAAATTTCACCAGGCATCAATTTTTTTAAGATATTAAAAAAATGATTAATTAAAAAATTAAGTTCACATGTAATCTGAAAATTTTAAAATGTACTGTATTTTATTAAATAAAAGTGTATTTAGTAAAATAATATACTACTAATTTAACAGTTGTTTTCTTTATTACAATAATGCAAAAGAATATTACTCTGAACAACTACCTCATGCATCATTCAATATTATAAGTTAACCACAAAGAGCGTCTCCACTTAGATTTTCATCATGCATATTACATTTTAATGTCCTTACTTTTCTATAGAAAAAGTCATAAAAAATGCTCACCTAATAAAAAGAATATCTTATATCTTGATGCAGTGACAACTGATCACATGCTTTCACATGTGAATACAATATGAAGAAATAGCATGGAGTAATTTCAGAGGTGAATTACATCATTAGCTTTTAGAAAAATCTCTACTTTTTGTCAAGGAAAAATAATATGCTATGAATATAATTATAACCTTCCAAAAAATATCCTACTACTTTTAAGGTTATATACAAATTATCTATCTATCAATGTTAGTTTGGAATTACTTTTTAAACTCAGCACTCTGACTTAGTGTAATGCCTGAAGTGTCTATGCCTTGGTTATTTCTTTTCTTTCTTTCCTTCTTTTTTTATCTTTGGAGATGGAGTCTCATTGTTGCCCAGGCTGGAGTGCAGTGGTATGATTTTGGCTCACTGCAGCCTCCGCCTGTCTGATTTAAGCGATTCTCCTGCCTCAGCCCCTAGAGTAGCTGGGATTACAGGTATGCACCACTACGCTTAGCTAATTTTTGTGTTCTTAGTAGGTATAGGGTTTTACTATTTGGTCAGGTTGGTTTCAAACTCCTGACTTTGTGATCCACCTGCCTTGGTCTCCCAGTGTTGGGATTATAGCTGTGAGTCACCTGGCATCAATTTCTTAAACTTTCTTATTAGGATTTCTTAGCAGTTTTATAGCTAATAAATTATTTATTTTTTCATGGAACTGTTTTATTTTTCCTTCATATTTGAAAGCTAGTTTGGGAGGTGTAGAGGCCAGTAGAAAGCTTCCCCTCTTCTTTCTAAAGGTTCACTGGACATTAACAAAGTAACAAACTAATGTAACACATTAACAATAGGCAAGATACTAGAAAGAAAAGGCATACACATTTATTTAACATGCATGA
Organism: Callithrix jacchus; assembly: GCF_049354715.1. Classification (NCBI taxonomy): domain Eukaryota; kingdom Metazoa; phylum Chordata; class Mammalia; order Primates; family Cebidae; genus Callithrix; species Callithrix jacchus. The sequence goes on from NC_133507.1 coordinate 109,148,006, forward strand.
GCACAGGGGAATTGCTAGAGAATGATGACTCAATAACCCAATGAGGTCCACATGCTTCTATAGCCTTCTGCATAGGGGAAAGGGCAATGGGAGAAATGTAGTCTTTTTTTTTTTTTTAGGGAGGGAAGGAGGAAGGGAAAAAGGCAGGAAGGGAGGGAAGGAGGAAGGGAGGGAGGAAGGAAGGGATGAAGGAAGGAAGGGGGAGGGAGGGAGGGAGGGAGGGAAGGGAAGGAAGGAATTCAAGCAATGAGAGAGACATTGCCGACCTAGATCTAGAAGTTTACAAGTTGATTTCTATTTTTGAGAGAAGGAAAGAAAAAAAATGAGTAAAGGAGAGAAAGAAAGAGGAAGAGAGAGAGGGAGAATGAACGGAAATATTGCTTTATTCTGAAAAAAAAATGGCTATTAATAATGGTCAATCAATGTTTCATTTAAACCTATGAGTAGGTGTCATGTGGTATTGACAAGAATGTATATTTTATGTATTTGAAGTGAAGAGCTCTATAAATATTTATTAAGTTTACTTGTTTCGGATATGAGTTCGAATCCTTGATATCCTTATTAATTTTCTGTCTCATTGAATCTAAGTCTTTATGTATCTGGGTGTTAGGATCGTTAGCTCCTGTTGTTGTATTGATCCTTTTACCACTATATCTTTGTTACTTTAAAATCTATTTTATCCGCTATGAGAATTGCAACTCCTGCTTTTTATTTATTTATTTATATATTTTTGCTCTCCATAAGTTGGTAAATCTTTCTCCATTCCTTTGTTTTGAGTCTTTGTGTATCCTTGCATGTGAAACAGGTCTGGATGTAACATGCCGTTGGGTTTTGGCTGTGTCTTTTGATTTTGGGGGATTTAGTCGATTTAAATTTAGGGTTACTGCCATTTGATGTTAACTGGCTGTTTTATCCATTTGTTGATATAAATTCTTCTTTATGTTGATGCTCTTTACTTTTTGGTATATTTTTAGTAAGGCTAATACTGGTTGTTTCTTTCTGTGTGTAATGCCTCTTTCAGAAGCTCTTGTAAAGCAGGCCTGGTGGTAATAAAATCTCTGAGTACTTGCTTGTTCATAAAAGATTTTATTTTTCCTTCAGTTGTGAAGCTTAGTTTGGCTGGATATGAAATTCTGGGCTGAAGGGTCTGTTCTTTGAGGATGTTGAATATTGGCCCCCACTCTCTTCTGGCTTGTAGAGTTTCTGCTGAGAGATCTGCTGTAATTCTGATAGGCTTGCCTTTGTGGGTAACCTGACCTTTCTCTCTGGCTGCCCTTAGTATTTTCTCCTTCATTCCAACCCTGGTGAATCTAACAATTATGTGCCTTGGGGTTGCTCTTCTTGAGGAATATCTTTGTGGTGTTCTCTGTATTACCTGGGGTTGAATATTGACCTGCTTTGCTAGTTCAGGAAAATTTTCCTGAATAATATCCTGAAGGTTATTTTCCAGCTTGGATTCATTCTCTCCGTCGCATTCAGGTACACCTATCAAACTTAAATTTGGTCTTTTCACATAGTCCCACATTTCTTGGAGACTTTGCTCATTCCTTTTTATTCTTTTATCTCTAACTTGTCTTCTTGTTTTCTTTCATTAAGTTGAACTTTGACCTCTGATATCCTTTCTTCTGCTTGAACAATTCGAGTGTTTAAACCTGTGCATACTTCTCGGAGTTCCTGTATTGTATTCTTCAGTTCCATTAATTCACGTATATTCCTCTCTAAGTTGTCTATTCTCAATAGGATTTCGTCAAACCTTTTTTCAAAGTTCCTAGTTTCTTTACGTTTGGCTACAACATGTTCTTTTAACTCACAGAAGTTTCTTATTATCCATTCCTTGAAGAGTGATTCTGTCATTGGGATGCGCTCATTCTCTGTCAAGTCTTGTTCCATTGTTGATGTGGAACTATGATCATCTTTAGAGGGGGAGAGGCGTTCTGATTTTGAGTATTCTCAGCCGTTTTATGCTGGTTTCTTCCCATCATTGTAAATTTATCCTCCATCGTCTTTGAAATTACCAACTTTCAGATTAGGTCTCTTGATTGGACGTCCAAGTTGTTAGTTCCCAGGGCCAGAATGGCGGCATTAAGACTGATGGTGCTTTTCTGCCCAGGATTCTCCTGTCTGGCTTCCTTCTTGTGTCCATAATGAGCAACTCTGACTTCCCCGGGCTCCAAACCTCGGTCAGGAGGAGAACCAGTCTCGTTTTCTCTGCGCTGAGAGCTGCCGCACTGAGGTGCCGTCACAGCTGCTGTGCCGGTCTCAAGAGTCGTGCTGGGGACCCGTGTGGGTCCTCCAAACCTCGGTCAGAAGGGGAGCCCGCCCTGTTTGCTCTGCTCTGAGAGCTGCTGCGCCGAGGTGCCGGCGAAACTGCTGCGCCAGCCACAAGAGTCACACTGGGGACCCGTGTGGTTCCTTCAATGGGGATCTTCTGCTCCATGTGTGACCAGAATTTGTCTGAAAGTGTGGCGTCCTCTAGTTCTCTGCACTTTGCCTGAGAGCTGCAATCCCGAGCTGTTATCTATTGGCCATCTTGGATCATTCCAAATGTAGTCATTTTGAAGGGCAGTATATGATTTTCAGGGAAAGTGGATGGACCCAACGCTCAGACTATTTTTAATAAATAATTCTTTTTAGGCATTGAGTAGGATTAGAGATAAAGATCATCTAGGTTCTTGGTGTGGTATTTAATTTTTAGGTTTTTTTTTCTTTTTCTCTGTAATATGAATTGTAATCTTCCCTAATTGATTAAATTTGAGGGAGAGGATTGAAGACAATTGTGTTTCTCTTTGGTGGGTTCAGTTTCCAGGTAGATAAAAGAACTTAAGAGAATAGCCTTAACCTGTGCTTTCAACATATTAAGAGATGGAGTGAGGAGGGGAAGGTCAGAGACAATTGAGGCTACGTCTTTAGTTGTATGTCAAAGTGGCATGTTTCAGGATATCATTTTCTGAGCTCCAGCACTGGACATAGAATGCTAATGTTTTACTTTCAGCATTTTTGGATTTTCATTTATTTTTTCTCTGATGAGTAGCTCATTGTCATTTTTGTTGTTCACATGTTAAGTTCAACAAGGTAGATGGCTTTGGATACGGTGGTGGTTTTAATACATCAAACAGGAAAATCTTTTCTTGCTATTCATCCAGCACATAACTTCCGGGATTGATAAGTAATTGCCTTTGATCTACAGGTGAACTTGGGGAGGGGCTGGTTGTAGCTTTGTTAAGATTCAATCTGCCTTTACCATTAAATGTTTTCTAGTGACTTTAAGCTACTAGCACCAGGAACTTCCTGGGACATTCACTATGAACTTCGGGCTCTCAGAAATGTGAGACCTTGGATCTGCTTGACTATGACCCTCTAAGACTATGAAACTACAAATAATGTAGCTCTGGGATTGAAGGACTTTGAGACTGTGAGACTACAATAATAAGGCTGACTCTTCTCAGAATGAGTCCAAGTTTCCTTCTAATTGGAGCACACCCTACATTTGTTAAGGGATTAACTCCTATAAAGCATTGCCAGGTCATAAAACAAATCTTTCTATCTACGGTATGCGATCAAATTTGAAACATTGTTAAGCAGTGTGTGTATGTGTGTGTGTGTGATATTCCATTTACAAATTATGCAGAACTCAGAAGGGGCACACAGTCATTTGAAGGTGAATAAGTTTCTATTGCACATTTGTCTTAGATAAAGAATGCTATAAGCCCCATGTATTTACATGCCTGGGGAGGTGGGATATGGCGCACATGCAATCAGTAGGGAATTGAGAGTGCTGAATGGAAGTTTCCACAGTTAGGCTGTAGAAAAATACGACATACTTTCACTCTATCCAAATCAGTAAGAAACCACCAGAACCATCTCCCTTCCCCTATACATAACAAAGTGGTATGGATACAAGGACATTTTAAAAGAACTAAACTCCACAGGGAGGAGTCCTTTCCAGGTGAGCAGGGATGGAGGACAGCTTCATATCTGTGCCAGATGCTAGGTCTGGGGGCAGGGCATGTGGAAGAGCAATTCTGTCAAATAAAGTCATTCTCCATTTGGAGGAGGAGAAAATGCAAAAAGGTTTGACAAACCTGGGAGCTGAAATGTTGAATTTGAATCTCAAGAAATTCCTCCCCACTAAGTCATTCTTTTATGCGAGTTTTGCTCCAGGAGTAGCTGCAAAATAGAAAGTGAGCTTCTTACTTCTTTATAAGCCATTTTGTGATACATAATGGTAATTACAGCAATTGCCTAATTGCAGAGCTATTAGCTAGTGGGTGTTTTGTGTGTAGTAGAAGTGTCAGAGATTACGCAAGATAACCTGGAACCACAGGTGCTATGAAAATACAATCAAGGTTAAGGTTAAGCTCTTTGAAAATGAATTTTATTAAATAGACAAAATTATCTTACTTGATTTTCACTTTGGCCATTTGCAAAGGCAATGGATCTTATTTTTATTGGTTGATGTTGATTGCACATCAGCAAGTAGGTTTTGTCTATGAATATTAGAAGCTGAAAAGAAGACAGCTGATGATTCATAATGAAGCACACAAATCGGCTAGCTAGCTGACATCCCGTCTGAAAGATAAGGTATGATTGGGATGAGGAAGAAGTTCTGGGAAAGGATGGTGGTGATGGTTGTACAACAACGTGAATATGTTTCATGCCCTAAATTATTTACTTTAAATTGGTTATAATGGTGATTTTTTGTTATGTATATTTACGCAAATTAAAAAAATACTAGAAATACTAGATGCAAGTCTTTGGATTTCATTTGCAGCCAAAAAAAAAAAGCCCCCCAATAAAATTGTTCATACAAATAAAGGCTATGAAATACAATGTTAGTAGAGCAAATAGTTGTTATGCTGTGTGTTCTTTTGATTAACGTTCACGCGGAAATGTGAAAATGAATAAGATGAAATCTGAGTTGTGTTATTTCCCTTCTGTAACAACAATGAAATTTTTGAAGAGTAGGAGGCTGTAGAAATCTCTAATTACTAGCCAATTGGGTGATTTGGAGATTTTTTTCCTTTCCCTTTTCTCTTTCTAGGCTTCTTTTTTTTTTTTTAAATCTGCAAAATGGTTATAATAACAATAATGGAAAGTGCTTAGCATAGTGACTGGTCTCAATCGATGGTAACAATTACTTCAATAAAATCTTTTCCTTCTAAAAGCAGATAGTCAGTTATCTTCCATTCCTCACCGATTGAAACATGGGAATTTCATTGTATTTTGAACTTTGTAAAGCTTTTAGGTGTGATGTCTCAGGACTTGCTAGGATTGCTTTATTCATAAAAAATTTAAAAGGAATTTCTTAAAGAATAATGTAAAACATTTCTGAAAAAAAAAAAAATAACACACAATGCAGGATTTTCCCCCAAGTCGGATTTTATTTGAAATATGTGAGAAATTGAGTATGTTCTTAGTAAGAGTTTGTGGAGTAACAAATATGGGTTTCCACTGAAATGACATATCACAGACCTCACTGGCTCTCTTTCTTCTCTGCAGACCTTTGCAGGAAACATGAATGCTGACAGCGTGGTGCACCACAAGCTACTGCACTCAGTGAGAGCCCGATTTGTTCGCTTTGTGCCCCTGGAATGGAATCCCAGTGGGAAGATTGGCATGAGGGTCGAGGTCTACGGATGTTCCTATAGTAAGTACCCACATGTAACCTTTATGATTACTGAGTGTGAGTGGTACTGTCTACATGACATCAGTTTATCTACACTGAGATTGACAATTCTTTTTATTTTAAAGTTATTTCTAGATTTTCATATGCATATTTAAAAATGTTCAATTCAACCCCAAAGTAGAAAAAACGTTCTACTTAGGGCTAAATAAACTCAGCTCTGATAGTGTGATAAAGGCTCAAAAAAACATTCAAAATTAATCACTCAGGGAATTCAGCAACCATTTGTCCTTTGCAGTGAAAAAAAAAAAAAATAGGTTTACTTCTTCCCCGGATGCGGCGTAAGGTATTATAAAGTCTTTGCTGACCTACTTTCCCAGAGCTGTGAGAGAAAAGCATTCACCTCTAGACTGGTTCTAGAAGATGAGGAGAAAGAACAACTAAATGTAATTCACAAAATGCTTTCTCCGTGAAATGATGTCCTTCATCCGTTCATCTGTTTGTACTAAATTTGAAATTAGAGCTCTATCTTGCCCACAAAGAAGATTATAAACACAGGTAGAACTAGTGATCACTCTAGAGTAAGGTTTAAATTATTCCAGGAAGGTTTCCATCCCTATAATTCTTTCTTGCAGGCTTTATACTGAAACCTAAAACTGCATGATAATAAATTGGTTTTCCGCCTTAAGCAGTGACATATTCTGCTTATATGCTAAAACCCAATGACCCTAATGTGTAAACACATTTGATCACTAACACTTTCATCCAGACAGGTTCAGTAGATTTCTGTTTTGAGCTGCAGGAGCACCTAATGAGTGACATGCTTCTCTTGATTTCCATAGTGAGATCAGCTGAATGCCTGTATCAGAATCAATAGAAGTGTCGCCCAGAAAATGCATTTCCCTCATCCCATCTCATACATACTGGATTCTAATTTCTGAAAATCGAGACCCAAAAAGCTGAATGTTTACAAATTCTCCAAGTAAACTATGGGCACAGAGTGTCTGCTGAAAATAAAGCCCTGCGCATTGCGAATTTACTGGTAAAATGACTGTATTTATCTTGAACAAGCACTTTTAGAAAGAATGTAGTTTAGAACAGACGCATCAACAAACCATTAGGCCCAGGAGGGAACATCTTCCACTCTAAACTTTGTATGATAAAGCATAGAACACCTACAGCGGTGTATGTTTTATCCTGGGATCTCTGGGGCATTAAAATTCTCCTGTTACATCCTTTTTGATAACAATTTGTCACTGCTAGAAGATTATTTTTAAATATAGTATAAAGCTTTTATGCTACAATTAAGAGTTTGTTATTATTATTATACCAGCCATCTATTTTGATCTAAGAATCTTATTACTCTTTAACGTGTCCTTATCCTTTTGCTTTTTCTCATTCTGTTCGGTTGTACTTATTTTTCATGTCCATTATTAACTCACACTGTCTCTCTGAACAGAAAGTCACAGAATTGAGTTAAGACATTGAAAGATGTCTTTGAGCAGCATGGTTAGCATCTTCTGGTGATGGACCCCTTTGAGAGTCTGATAAGGAACACTTTACTCAGAAAAAATGATCATGATAACATATACCTTTTCTACAGTATGAGAAGGTTCAAAGGTCTGCTAAAGTCCAGTTCTAGGCTGAGGGAAAACTCCTGCCTTTGTGATAACAGTCTACCTCTCTCTGTGTAGGCTCCGGGTCAAGTGCATCCTACAGTGGGATAAACTACCTTTAGGGAAACCTCACCAGCGGTGGAAAGTTAACAACCTTGGAGAGTTGTTGGATACAGAATGTCTTTCCCTCTGATGTGCCTCAAGTAGGCACCCTATAATCTTCAATCACTAGTGCTGATGCTTTGGTACTTTTTTTCCTTCAGGGTAACAAAATTTCCAAAAAGGAATGTATCTTTCTGTTTCCATCTAAAATCAATGTGTTAGTATACCTTCTGAACCCGCTTCTCCCTTTCAGTATTATCATATTTCTTATTTGACTGGATTGTTTCTTTTCTTTCTGTTTTTTTTTTTTTTTTTTTTTTTTCTGAGATGGAGTCTCACTCTGTTGCCCAGGTGGGAGTGCAGTGGTGTGATTTCAGCTCATTGCAACCTCCATCTCCTGGGTTCAAGCAATTCTCCTGCCTCTGTCTCCCAAATAGCTTGGATTACAGGAGTGCACTACCTAGTTTTCGTATTTTTAATAGAGAAGGGGTTTTACCATGTTGGCCAGGCTGGTCTTGAACCCCTGACTTTGTGATCCACCCACCGTGGCCTCTCAAAGTGCTGGAATTACAGACGTGAGTCACCTTCCTTAATTTTGACTAGACTGTTTCTAGAAACATAAAATCTTGCTGTAAGCACTACCAAACAAAACAACAAAAACCCATGGTCCTATTCAGCAACTGCCTCTCCTTTTCTTCCTCTCTCCTCTTCACAGAATGGCTTCTCTCTAAAACTTCTTTTTAGTTGTTCTCACCACCTGCTAACGTCCCTTCAGATGTTATATGATAAGCTCCCTTCACATTGCAGCTGATTCCAATCAATACTGTGAAATGTAATGGGCAGTTTAACATGTCAACTTGGCCCAGATATGGTCCCCTGTTATCCAACCAAACACTAATGTAGTTACTGCTGTGAAATGCTTGGTGTCTACAATCATTTGACTTTAGGTAAAGGAGATTATCCTAGGAAATCTGAATGGACCTAATTCAGTCAGTTGTAATGCTTCAAGAGCAGAACTGAAATTTCCCTGAGAGAGAAGAAATTTCACCTGTGGACTGTAGCTTCAGATCTTGCCTGAGAGTTTCCAGCCCACCCTATGTACTTCAGGTGTGTTTAACCACACCCACAATTGTATAAGCCAATTCCTTGCAGTTAATCTCTTAATATATATAAGCATCCTACTGGTTCTGTTTCTCCAGGGAAACTGACTAGTGCAGAGTGCTCTACAGAAACTACTTTACTCAAGATCACCAGTGACGACCAAGAAGCCCAATTCAGTGGACACTTAATGTTTCTTAATTCACTCGAGCTCTCAGCAGAATTTGGGTCAAAAAGCTATGCCCATATTTTTAAAACCTGGCTTTTTCTCCTATCTCACTTGTTAACTGGCTATCTCAATTCTTCTACTAGTTTTCCATCTACACTCCATGCTTTGCTGAATTTATAGAGTTTTGTACATTTAAACACATCTACATAATGGTCACCTCACATCTGTATCTCATGGCCTGACCTCTGAGATGATATATGCAGTTGCCTACTTGATATTTCCACTTAAAGTATGGTAGATCTATCAAACAGAATATAGCAAAATGGAACTCCTGATTAGTGGCTCCCTCAGCAACTTTCTCTTCGGTGTCACTTCTCCCCATCTCAGTAACTGGCATCAGTCTCCATTCACTTGTCTATGCAAAACTCTGAGAAACAGCCTTGGTTCTTCCCTCTCTATAACTTCAAGTCCTGTGCAACTTACCCACAGCTCATGGTAACTCTGTCACTTCCTTCCTCTTAATCCTCCTAAAATGTATCCTAAATCTATGTACTTCTCCCACCTTTGTGAGTAGAAGCCTCTGTCAGTTCACACCTGGAGTTGTTAAGCAGCCTCCTATCTGGAGTTCCTGCTTCCACACCACAATCTCCCCAAAATCATTTTTTACATAGTCACCAAAATATTCTTTATAAAGAAGAATAAAAGCATAGCACTCCCCTACCTGACTCATGTAAAATAAAATTGAGATTTCTTACCAGAAAATAAAAGTCTTTGTTGAACAATTGCTCCCAGAACTTACAGGGATGACTCCTTCTGACAATGTGATTCTTACTTATAATGTCACGTTTTCAGAGAAGTCCCCCCGACTCTTCCTCTAAAGTCACCTGCCTTCTTGTGCACCCACCATTGGCCCATGATTATATGCTCATCGTTCCATGATGTGCTGTTATTTACTTTGTGGTCTCTGCCATAAACCAGAATCTCATTGGTTGGGTTTTGCTTACTAGTTTCTTGTTTGCCTACTCTAGTACCTGCACAGGAATATAAGTACCATGAGATCATGCACTTTGTCTGCTAACAGTCAGAAATTAATTGGTACAAAAGGCAAGGACACATAGATATTATCAGTCCAACCTCACTCTCTCAGCTCAGGCAACCAGGTTCATCTGGAATTACTTGGTTTTAATAAACCTGTTGTCATTTCTAAGAAGCTAATTTTGTTTCTATGGGCTTAATAATCAGAGGTTTAGTTGAGTATGTTGCTAGAGATGGGTAGAATTATTACAGTTCTATAATTTCTTCAGACTTAACCCTTTACCATTTTGGAAAAATTAGCATATTTCTTCATTCCCTAATTTATTCATTCAGTAGATACCATTTATTCAGCCCTTAAGATACCAGGCATCTTGGAATGCTCTAGGAACTTCAGAAAAAAACAAGACCTTTTCTTGGACTTTATCAGTCTCGTACTCATACTTTGAAGCACTTTTCTAGTGATTACATGTCATCAGTTAACTATGTGATTGTTTGACATCTGCTTCCCTGACTTGACAAGATAGCTTTCCACGATGGCCTGGATCATCAGCATTGCCAAATATTGGAACCTGAAATTCTACTGGACAGAATACAGCTTAATTAATATTCTAATACCCAGATAATGTTTTTATTCACAAAATCAAAGTTAGCAACGTACGATTCCTGAGCATATGTAGCTCCAGGTACAAAGTTTAGCTGTTGACTGGGCCAAGAACACCTGGGAGCATGCTTCCAATTCTCTATCGCTTACCTATGTTCTCAGACCTAGTTCTACATGAGAATCACCTTGGGACATAATCTTTTTTTAACATACCTAATCTGGCTGCACCTCAATTACATCTTAATCTCTGGGTAGGTTCTCCAGCACTTGGGTAAGCATTTTGTTGTTGTTGGTTCTAAGCAAGTGTGATGAGGAGCCAGAATTTAAAGCTATGATCTCAAACATCACTTCATTCTTAGTCTGTACTGTCATTTCCATGCCTGTGATTGCTAATCCTAAGACTTTCAAGTGAAATCTGAAAACTTGAGAAGACAGTATAATATTAAATATATGGGCTCTGAATTCAAACCACCAGAAATAAAAACTTGACTTCACCACCTACTACTTGGATAATCTTTGGCAATCTTGACTCCTCTGTGGATACCAGTTTCCTTTTCTATGAAAAGGAAGGTAATAATGGTGTTGCTTCATGCATGTAATTGTATGAAATCATGTTTTGCATAATGTAAACACTCAAAAAGTGTTAGTTATGAGCATTGTTGCCTTCATCAGATATTTAGGTTTCTCACCAAACTTTCCTGTATTTTTTTTTCTTGTTCTTATTCAGGACCACATCTCATCTGTACCTCCAAGGAAGGTCAGCTTTTTACACACCAGGTCCCAAAGGGTTTCAGCACCTTAATCAGGCCACCTGGAGAATAGGCTACTTGAAGTTCTTCTGGGGGCTTTTATTTGAATTTCTGTAAATATGGAAAGCTAATTAACTGTAAAAAGCATTATAAATTCTGATAAAGCATAATGATCTGCCAAGCTTCCCAATCTCATTAGGAATTACAAACATCATTTTATACTTCAGGTGGCCTATGTTCCACACAAGACCTTGCTCCTATTTGGTTAATTACTGCCAAATGGTATCATCTAAAATTCACCACCCTCAGAGCTGAAGTCAAATTGTCCTTCCCCAGATAAATATGCTTGCCATTTCAGCCTCAGATGCCTCTTTGTTGCTGTTCTCATCATTTGGGGTCATTTCTCATACATAGTAGAGGCCGACAGTTGTAAATCTCACCTCTGGCATACTAAAGCCCATATAGCCCAATCACAGGGAACTTTAGATGGCCCAGTTTACAGCTCTGTCAGCCCTGGAAGTGGTGAGGGACAGGATGGCAGAAGCCAGACCTGGGGCACTGGCAGTCCAATGTGAACTTTGATTCCCACTTTGAAAATCGTAGCATTTCTAAGAATTAGAAAAATCTCCAAGATGCCAGATTCATTGTAGTTTCCTCGTTAGTTTGAGAATAAATGAAATTCCCTACCCTTCTTTCTCTTATTTCCTAGAGGAATGACTGAAACATTTATTCTATGAAGGGACAAATGTACACACATACATGGAATAATAACACATTAAATAAAAGACACTATGATCTTCCATCTTAAATCCGTGACTTTATAACTTTTCTGACTGGTTGAGGATCTGAAACCTCCTTCAACAGTCAACAAACATTACCCAGTAGGCTCCCTCTGCTAGACTTCAGAGGTACAAAAATAAATAAGACAATTCTTGCCCTTTAGAAACTCACAGATTTTCAGAAGCTACAAAAGGCAGATAAACAAATGCTCATAAATATGGAGGTTTAGGAAACCAAGTCTTTGGCAAGGCTTGCAAAGGAGAGAAAAAAATACACAGCTAACACTGTTTCCTGATGAATTAATGCCCTCCTGCCCAGTGTGTGATTTGACAGACGATATTGCTGTGATTCCCATGACCCATATGCTAATGGTGGTGATTTTAAAGGAAAACTTAAAAGGGAAAAATGACCTAGTAGTTAGATCAACCACTTTATGCAGCAGTAGGCTTCCAGAAAAAAAATGTCAGAGCCTTGCCTCCTACAATTTGTTTTGCATTACTCCCTGTTGAAGTGGTCACTGGAGTGATTGACCATGACTCCCCTCTGCCTCCCACTATTAAGTGGCTTAGTCTGTGTCCAGGTAGAATCATTAACAAAGACTGTTCACCTTCCCTTGAACATAAAACCATACTAAACCTTTTTATAGAACAACATGCCAACTACTATAGGGGAGAAAAATAATAACTATCATCTCTAATTTTGACATTGCTATTTAATTGGCCCTCTCATTGTGTGAACATCATTTTAGGGGGCAATTGTGTCAATGCTGTGACTGAAGACCACTGATGATCCTAGAAGCCAGGAAGCAGCTTGTCATTGCATGATGCTGCTGCCACAGGCTGGGTTGATTAGTCTTCCTTCTGTGAGCTTGTGACTAAGATTTCTGAAACCTCATGCCTGCAGTGAAAGATTTTGCTAACCTGTCCACACCTTAATGGAGTGATCACTCTCTTCTCACTGCCTACCAGGCACCCCTTACTTAGGTGACCATGACCATGTCCCAGCTTGCTCCTTAGAGTTCTAGTCCATGCTTGTCACCCCATTTCATTATTTATAGCTTCCTGTTTCACTCCCACAAGTCCCCCTTGGGGAAATAAGTTGTAGGGACCACAATAATGATTCCTTGTGCCCCATCTTCCAGTGGTTCAGTGATGCATTTGCTATGTCGCTATTAGGTAGTTTGAGTCCCTGGCTGATATGGCTCATGTCTTTGTTATTTTTGCATCTCAGAGCTCAGTACAGTGACCAGAAGGAGAACAGAATATGCTTAATACATGCCAATGAATTTACGAGTAATGAATAAAATGATATATGAGAGTTCCCTAAAATAAATACAACGTTTTTGTGTAATGTTTATCATTACTCAACAATCCAGTTGAACTACAAATGATAAGTGCACCCAGAAAGATGTCTACACATCTGACACCTTAAAAAAACAAAAAACAAAAACCAATACACAAAGAAACAAAAACTAGGCATTATATGAAGGCAAGTCTGACTGTCAGAGCTAAAATGTATTTTTCTGCTGAGGTTAGGACTGGAATTCAGTTTTAAGGTTTTTTCTTTTTTGTACTCTGTTTTCATGGTTTTTTTTTTTTTTTTCCCTGAAACTCATCCTGTCTTTTTCATGTGCTATCACACATAGGAATGTCAGAAATTTTGAAAGAAAAGCTATCTTAGGAGTTGTCATAGTTAGCTTTGGAAATTTGCATCATTTTCATAGCTCATCTAAGGTAATCAGAGTTACTGATAAAGGCCTGGCAAAGTCACAGAATTGGTGGGGAAATCTGTGCAAATCTGAGCTGACTGTGGAAACTTTGTTGGTTTGTAGATTGCTAGCTAAAGCCCTTGAGTCTTCAGTGCAAGAGTATGGTCTGAATAATAATCATTTTTCTTATATAATGTATCAAGACGTAAGCTGAAAAATGTAATTGTATTGAAAATCATGTATACTGTTGAACAGCTGAGGAGTCCAAGAGGGATTGATTGTCTCAGGGTGAATTGATAGCTTCTCCTGTCAATATTGAGCTTTGGCTTTCTGGCCGGCGAGGAAGCTGACTGCTTGTCCCTGGCCCACACAGGAGCCCAGCTGGTCCACTTGGGGATTCAAGCTTGGAATATTTTATTCAGTGAAGCCCTTTTTTTAGCTGGTTTGTTGACAAGCTACCAAAGACCATCAAATCTGCCAGCATATGCCTCCGGAACTCTGTCTTTCTCATAAAGCAAGCTGTGACAGCCAGGTCAGCAATTACGAGCCTGGTAGGAAGTCGGCCAGTACTGACCTTCTCAATACTCCAGGATAGGGGAGTGCACGCTGGCTCTATCTCGACCCAAAAGGAAAGGTTGTGTCCTGCAGGGCCTGCCTTCATTCTAGGGACTCTGGGCCATGATTGGCTATCCTTCATATTCTAGAGAAACCTGCCAATGTATCATCATCTTAACAAACCACAAATTGAATTGAATTGAGTTTGTAATAATGGGATTCTGAAAAAGAGAGAGAAATTGTCCACTCCAGGAAGTAAATATCTAACAGCTGTGCTCTGGGTCACTGGCATGGTAGATAAAATAGAGAACTTTGAGGGACGAGTATCAGGTATTAATGTGAGGGAAAAAATCCCCAAACGACCACAGTAGGGTTTTACTACCTTGGCAAGGCACAACAAAATTGGGTAATGGGGGTGGGTAGCCAGGATTAGAATGCAAGCTGACCATGAGAGTAATGTGATCCATTTTCTAAAACACAAAGAGCTCTTTCTAAAAACCCAAGCCAACCATGCATTTTCTGTGCTTTAAATGCTTTAGTATTTATTTCTCCAATGATATCATGGTTACATTGAAACCCATATTATTTGATTTTTAATGGGACCCTCTATCATGAGACTCCTGACTCTAGTTACAACCTGTTGACTCCCCACTGCCCTTGGCATCCTACACTTGAGCACAGGGAACCTCAAACATCATCAAGAATAGCAGCCACTGAGGGGGCTCCTGAACACACCACTTGCTGGGTCCCACACCCAGAGATATTTATTCCTTAGGTCTGCAGTGAGGTCCTACATTCTGTACTTCCAACAAGCTCCTTAGTGACCTCAATGCTGCTGGTCCACAGGGCATGCTTCCCTTCAGCAAGTCTGACTCCTGATAGATTCTAGATGGGACCCTGCACTTTCTCTCTCTCCCTCTTGCCTTGAACTTGCAACTCCTTCCCTATGGCAGGACTGCCCTTCCCACTCCCACTTCCACTTTCTATTCTCCTATTCCCACCCCACCCTACCTCACCAGCCTGACTGCCCCTTATGTCTCAGGACTCTGGAGAAGCATTGACTCTCCCTGGACACCCTCCTGACCCCCCGCCCCTCCCTAGAGAGAATAGAGTTCAGCACTCCCTCAGAATACAGGGCTCATCTCCTTTCGATGGATATAGAATTATGTGCCTGCTCATACCAGCTTAGTCCTTGAGAGCAGGGACCTCTGTAGAGCTTGAATGCAAGAATGCATGAGGGAAGGAGTACAACACAAATAAAAAAGGATAGAGTGTTTAACTTCTGGAAGATAGTGGGGATGGAGAGGGCATTTATGCTCTACCATAATGAAGCCTCCCAGGTGTGCATGTGGGTTCCCTGCCCTCCCAGGAAGGGAGCAAGTGAAGGAGCAAGTACAGAAGTTCAGGAACCCCATGGAAACAAAAAGTGTAGAAGGAAGTGAAAAGGATAGAATGGGCTCTTACTGGAAGAAAGGAAATATGTGATCACCTCAGATGTAGTTTTAAAGGCAAAAAACAAAAACAAACCAAAAACTGAATGTGTCTCCCATATCTTCTATCACAACTTCTCTAACACACTTGCAGAGATTTCTTTCTCTGAATTAAATAATCCATGCCCCAGGGAAAAAGGAAATAATTAGCAGACATTACCTAATTTAATGTTCTTAATAGCCCTGAAAGGTCCATATGTTTCCCCATCTGTAAAGTGGGAAAACCAAAGCTCAGAAACATGTGCCTCACCCATTGGCACATACAAGGAAATGAGTCTTTTGACACTGAAGACAAAAGGAAAAAAAAGCTGATTTAAAGAAAGGATTATGTTAAATAAAAAGTGCTCTTTTCCTTAAATGTTAAAAGAGAATCTGCCAAAATGCTTGTACAACAAGAATAAAGATTTTGATTTCCACAACCAGATCCCATACAGCAAAAAGAGATGTCCAGAAAAAGTGGTTATACCAGCTTATGAGAAAAAAAGCAGCTATAATAATTTATATTTTGTTAACACCAACCTTACACCCATGTGGGTCTTTATTATTATCATTTTAAATCTGCTTTTCCTAAGTGAAGTTGGGAGTGCTGAGTATTCCTAGTGTTTGGGAAGGAGTATTAAGTATTCAGTAGGGGAAAACTTTAATCCTTCTTTGAAATTTTTAAAAACCTGTTTGTCTACCTGAGGCTGGAGCCTGTTATGTGTAGTGCGATTAATATTACAGAGGTTCAGAGAATTTGGCTGAAATGTCTGAGAACAGTAAAGTGTGTCTCTTATCAGGTACTGGCGTTGGTCAGGGGAAAGCTTCCACCCCCTTACTAGGCTAGTTTTGTGCTCACTGAAGGCCGGACAGCCTCTCTGTACCAATGAGCTTGTGTGAGTCACACAGGGATCGCAGCCCCAGTGGCTGAGCATGGCCTGCAGAAGAAACTAGCTCTCCCAGTGTGGATGGTCAGCTGACTCTGAATGGTGGAATAGATGATGTGGCAGGAACTCAGGGGACAGTCAGGCAGCATAACACCAGGCATAGCCACCTCGATGGGTCACAGCTCATTTCACAAGTGGTTCTGAATGGCATACCCTTCCAGGTCCAGTGCAAGGCTCTGAATTAATGTGGAAACCAATGTTCATCTGGCCCTTGTCCTCATGGAATGCACTGATGTGTTAAAGAACTGAATTATAAACTGAGAAAACAGATGAATATCGAATCTACTTGTGAGGTGCATTATGAAGAGAATGGCAAGGTGCTTAGAGGGAGATTAACAGGGATGGAGGACCTCTTAGAAAAAGGGCCAGATGGGAACTGACTGATGAGCTGAGCATCATGGTCCAAGTGGACAGCACTTGGGAAAGAGCTCAGTGTACTCGGCATGGGTGTTTTACAGAGTATGTTTGAATCCTGGCCCTGGCACTTGCTCACTACATACACCTCTTCATCTCTGTGTGCCATGTTTTTCTTATTTGAAAAGTGGGAATAATAATAGTATTTTCCTCAAAGGTTAATTGATGTGATTAAATGAGTTCATGCACAAAAAAAAAAAAAAACAGAATGACAGGGCTTCTGATGTGGGCTCCACACACATTACCCTAGCGCCACACATACATGCATATCACACACACTAACACCACAGCATGCCTGGAGCAGTGTGAAGGTAGAAGAAAGAAATGAGGATGAGCTGGGAGAGGTGAACAGAGCAGGATCACGTGGGGTCCTGGAGACTGAAATTAATTCTCAGGGCAAAGGAGATTCATTGAAGTAGTTTAGCAATAGTGAGGTGTGATGTTCCTTGAGTTTTTAAAGATGAGAAAATGTTTCAGGTGAAGGTGGCAAAAGTGGAATCCAGGAGGCAGTTCTGTAGCTATTAGAATAAAACAGAAAGCAGATGATGATGATGAGGGCATGAATGCACGCCTGCCCAGTGTGACGTAGAGGCTACCAAATCCCAAATCCAAAGACTTTTCACACCAAGTTCTTGATAGCATCTTTATGCCATGCTTTCAATCTTCACTACTGAGTAATTTCTTTCTATAATTAAAAAGCATGGGGATAAAATGCTATTGAATACCTTTATATTTTCAGGTCAGAGCTTGTGCAATTTTCACAATGACTTATCTCCATCATATGATAAGAGAACTGGAGCTCAGAGAAATCAAGAAAGTTGCCTCAAAGCACCCCCACCCACGTCCCAGTTAGTAAGGAACGAAACCAAAATTGAAACCCAGCTCTGTTAGACTGGTTCTACTAATTGGCTTGGTTTTCTCAAAGTCTCATGACAACATGGAGATGTGTTTTCTTAGCGATAACCTGTGTCCCTTTTCCATCAACATTTGTATCCTCAGTTGTCACCAGTCAGAGACTGGAGGGAATGGAAGTCAGATCGTAGTAACGATGATGAATGGGGAGGGAGGCGAGTGAATGAGTGGACTGGAGAAAGGAAAGACTTGGAATTCAGCACTTGACCCAAGAACTCAGGCCTGCATTAGAGGCCCTGGTGGCCAAGGACACTGCAATATGAAATCATAAAATGAAGGGTTATAGGAAAAATTGCAGTAACATAATGAATATTTATATTCACATAAATTTCTCCATAACCGTTGCTTAGACAAAAAAGTGTCAAAGGTATAAATATATATATATATATAAAATAGTTATATCAATAATATATAAATATATAATTATAATATATTGTTTATATAAATAAATAAACATACATTTATTATGTAATATATAATACATACATATATATATACATAATAAATAATATAATAAATATGTATTATGTAATATATATTACATAAAAAATATATTTATTTACATAAATATTAATCCAAGTTCTCTCATTGCATTCTTATAGTCAGTTGTAAGTGTAAATAAATACATTGTTATGCATCATTTTACAAGGATGCAAAGTGAAGCCCATAGTTTTGACATAAACTTATCCCCAGTCAGACATTTGGTGAGTAGTAGAGCTACTCTGTAGAGGGTTCCTCTCCTTAGTTTAATGTCTTTATCAGGGAACCAACGGCACATTTCTTCCATGTGGTTTAACTTCACCACGCCTGGTGCCCTACCTGCCAGGTTCAGACTCTGGGTTTAGTGCTGGCGCTGCCTGGGAGATGAGGAGTATGGTGGTGGTGTGAGTGAGTGGACATGATGCATACAATTTGTGGGCTGTGGCTCTCATATAGCACGTGATAGCAAAAACAGAGGGTGTGCCCAGTGCTAGGAAAACCCAAAGTTCAGATGTGATATCTGTCTATGGGGGTGGGACAAATGCATTCATGAATAACGACGGAATTGAATTACTTCTTCAAAGACACACCACGTGCTGTGTGTCTCAGCCTGCAAGAAATGCCACACTGGGAATTAGAGATCTTTCTGCCCCTGCTTCACTATGCTGGCCTCCTGCCATACCGAGATGCACCAAACCGTTTCATGCCTCTGTTACCCTCCTGGAGACACTGGTTAAACACCAGTATATTACTCACTTCCTCTAAGAAACCCTGTCTGAATCTGCCCCCTTTGAACTGAGTCAGTTCAGTAAGCATTACTGTGAGCATTACTCTCTGCATTTGCTTTTAGAAGCTCTGAGGGACACTGTGTGGTCCTTCTGCTCACTGCTGGACACTAACGGGGTTACCTAGGACCCAAATCCTACTCCACAATCTGGTGAGGTGGCAAAGTGAGATCAATTAGAAGAGAATATTAATACACAATGTACACACCCTGCACACACTAATTTCAGCTAAAGTGTGAGAAGCTGACACATGACAGGACAAGAAACTTGGGGCTACTTCAGCATCTCTGGACACCTCTGAATCAAAATTGAAAAAGCATCATTTGGGGTAAGAGGGTAGGGTGCCAGCCAACAGAGTTGCCTAGACAGGAACTAAAGGACCTCTGTTACCTCAGTTACATACTGATACCACTCCTATCCATTACTGATTTAGCACAAATAATGTATCATGCACAGTGAGATCACACTGATGTGTCATCACTTTGTGAGTCCTAGTACGTTTACTTCTCAAAGCATTTTTTTCTAGTGGATATAATCATCTTCATCTTATACATAATAAAATCACCTTAGACCAAGGTGACACCGCTAACAAGCTATGGCCATCACAGTTTAGAATCTGTCATCTTATCTATACCATATACCACAGTCCTCACTATTCCATGATTGGTGGCAGCTGGTGGCCTGTGGCCCCACTTTGGTCTGGGTGGAATCCCAGTTGAGGTAACAGGCATTGGTGCATTGATGAGGTGAGGAGGGGAGGTGATGAGAAAGGTGGACATTTGTGAAAGTCTCTTTGTATATGGACAGATTCTTTTTACAGTCTAGGTTTCCATCAGCAACCTTTTGGTTAGGACCACTCTATTACATATAAATAAATGGTGAAATTGGGTTTTCAAACTAACTACAAAAAAGGATGATTTCATTCACTTTTTTTCAGAACTTGAGATTTACAAAGACTGTTTCTAGATCTTTGGTTAAAAAATAATTTACCATTGTGTATGCTCACGCTGAGGATTTTAATTGCATGGCAAATAATTTAGAAAATTGAGTTTTCTTGGGTTCTCAATTTTAAATAGAAAATCCCATCCCCTCCACATAATCACCACAATCCCACCCACACAACACGGTATATAATTAATCAGTTTCAATTTATAATTGAATAGTCTTACATTTTTTGTATATAATAAAAGCTCATTATAAAAGTTTTTGTAATGAAAATAACCTAGAACAACTTATTCCAAATTGAATCTCTATTTACTTTTAGACACAAATTTGTCAGGTATGTTTCTACACACCTGTTATATAAGTTTATGTAAATCATGGTTACTTGACCTTTATTTATTTCTCTTTGACAATAATGAATTGTATGTTTTGTATAAAAACACTAAAATGATAAATATCACCAGCACAGATAAGGTAGTTATGGAAAGAATTCAATATACTTGTCCTCTTTGTTCAAATAACAAATCTTCTTTTACTGTTTTTTTCCCCACTGAACCCAATAGAAGCCTCAGAATCCTTCTCAACACAGTCTTCTAGGGAGAGAGTACTATGTGGGGTTAGCATAATAACATATCTATTTTTCATCTCTAACATTGTATCTGAGATGATGAGATCAAATGGTTCTGACTGTCAGGGAGACAAATCATGAGAGATTATTCTAAGCCATCTGACACAGTAAGCCAGTCATAGATACTTGCAGTATTCTCACCCTGCCCCCTCTAGCAAAAGCTGACACATCACCAATGAGAGTTTTTGCTTCTAAATTGATGATCGGTTCACTTTGACTCAGTGTGTGGTGATTGCTTGTAAATGAATAATTCCCTTGAGTCTAATTAGGTTGGTTCTAGTCTACATATTTGCTGTTGAGACCAGACCTGGCAGATCTTAAGAAAATTTCTGTGAACTGGACAGGAACTAAGATGGGAAACAAGAACAGCAGTCATATGGATATGCACTGATTTTTCTCTCCCACTCCTCCTTTGTTCCCAGAATCAGACGTTGCTGACTTTGATGGCCGAAGCTCACTTCTGTACAGGTTCAATCAGAAGCTGATGAGTACTCTTAAAGATGTGATCTCCCTGAAGTTCAAGAGCATGCAAGGAGATGGGGTCCTGTTCCATGGAGAAGGTCAGCGTGGAGACCACATCACCTTGGAACTCCAGAAGGGGAGGCTTGCCCTGCACCTCAGCTTGGGTAGGTTTGGACTTCCCACTTTCCCTTCCAATGCCAAGGGATGGAGAGCTCCTTTACTCCACAGGTCACAGTGTCTGACACTTGTAGTGTATCTGGTGGAAGTCACTAGAGCACCAACTAAGTGATATTGGTGGGGATAGAAATGTTTAAGGCATGTATAGCATTCTTTGACACAGTATAATATTGATATGTAGGGAGAATTGCAAACTCATATTTATTAATCTAACTACATATTTAACCATTTAATTCTCTTAGTAACTCAAACTCTAAAAAAGCTTTCACAAGTTTAAGTATACACACATATTATAAGGAAGCTTGCTCATAATCTATTCTGTTCGGTACATTTAAGAAAGTTAAGTTTCAGAGGGAAAATGAAGCAGAAATGTTTTGGTTGTTCTGGGTTATTTTGGGGGGGGGAGAAAGAATCATATATGTGAGGTGAAAAATCTAAGTTTCTAGGCATTCTCATGTCTTTTTAAGGGAAACTCCTTTCTTTAGGTGCCCTCGCTGTGCCAGGGTAAGCCCCAGACTCACAAGATTCCATTAAACTTAATACAGAATGCCCTCCTGGCTCCACACAGTTAGCACACAGCCTCCCACTGTGGACTGGCATCCATCAGGATCTGTTGCACTAAAGGCAGGTCTGCATTCATTGTGACCAACTTCCTATCCCAGGGAAACAAGAGAGAGGCCCAGCCTCCTGTACATGATCAAAGGCACTTCTGAAGGAAGGGTAAACCCAGTGCAGAAGGCAGGAGCACAGTTCCCAAGGATACAAACAAAAAAACGCTCTTCTATAGAAAAAAGAAAGAGAGGGAAAAAAAGGGACAAGCTGAAAAAAAAGTAAGTGGCTATTTTTCATAAGAATGACTCCCTGACTCCCATCTGATATTTACTAATATTAAACTGAGAGGAAAATAGTTATATTTTAGTCTTTACTATAAAATAGTAAAAATGATTTCTTTCTGTAAATAAGAAAATATGGGGATAAAATGTTATTGAATGCCTTTGTATTTTCAGGTTGAGCTTGTGCAATTTTTACAATGACTTTGAAGGTAGGTTTCTATAAGCCCCATCATACAGGTAGGAGAAGTGGATCTCAATCTAAGTGATACTGGTCTTTACTATAAAATAGTAAAGAAGAAAAGAAATTGTAATTTGTAACCCCAAGTTGCATGGAAGATTGACAATAAGAACACAGTCAAATAAATTTTAGCAATTAGCTGGAGAGCCGTAAGAATGAATATTAGTGCCCTAAAACCAAACAATATAGGGTCTTTATTTTGAGGCATTTCTGAGGATCTTCTTGGGGCCCCATGGTGACTATAGATTTCAAAGTTTAACTCAAAATTGACACCTAATGTATTAGATTAAGTATACATCAAAATACCTTTAAAAGTAGCATTTCACCTAGAAAATAGTGGTAAAAACAAAAATTACTGGTAACCTCATTAGTTGTAATTACCATACCTAAAGAAGCAATGCATCAGAACTTTCTGAATGTTGGGTATCCAAATACTACACAAACATGCATTAGTTCATTAACTGGCTTTTGGTTTTCAGGAAAGGAGATCAGATGAATGAATTTGAACCTCCCAGTTACAAGTGGCTTACACAGCATTGTGAGTTGTGGGTAAAGTTACTATGATTTATCAATAGTTAAACAGGTTGCCTTCTACTGGTAACATTGTGAAATCTTTCAGTTGCCACATTTAGATTCCCAATCCAGATATGGCATTTCTGACCCACAACTCTGCTCCCACATACACAATCTTATGTTGTCAACCAATCCACTTCTGGTATGAATGGTAGAAACAGCATAGGTGTGGTCATGTAACACTTTTTGTTTTGGCTACAGGTGTGCGATCAAATTATGTTATGATTTGTTTATTTATTATGTGATTTATGGTGGTGAATGTCTTCTGTGGCTCAGTTTTCTTATTTCTAATCTCAGGCTAATGACTTGACTTGCAGAGTATGGACATGAAAACCAAGAACATTATAAATACATTTTCTATAGCAGTAAGTAAAAATAATCAAATGCCAAAAATCAAAGCTCAATATTGCTCACTTATTCAAACAATATATGAATGTTTCACCCTGAACTGTGCTGACTTTTCTGAAAATAAATGATATATTAAAATAAATAGCTCCTATTCCTTGCTATGATACATAGATGGCAGGATGAGTTTTTCTTCCCTGTTTCCATCTTCTCTATATTTCTAACCATGATTGGCGGTGATTAAGTAAAACTTTAGTTTGTGAATGATTAAGTAGTGAAAATATATTTTATCTATATTCTGCATAGTTTTAGATTTCTTCATATTTTTACCTGTTTCTGCATCTCTTTCCTTTCTATAAGTTTACCACAGTTGAGTGTTTTCTGTACTTTCCTGTTTTAAGCAGTCATCTAGGATGTTTCTTAACTAGCATTAAGTTTCCAAATTCCTCTTCTAGAGAAACACTGCCACAGATTAGTACTTCAGCCCCACCTACCTCATTACATCTAGAAGATCTCTGGAAGCACTAAGCAAAGGGGAGTGATAATAGTTTTGCTTTGCCCATAATGGAAAATCTGTAATGTAAGTTTCATAAGCATTAGAATAACACCTTCTTCATTTCTGTATCTCTAGCATCTAGGAGAGCCCCTTCCTAAAGTAGATGCTTGAAGCAAATTGAGTACATTAGAAAAGGGATTTTCATCTCATATTTTATTATTCCTGTTGGGCTTGTTCACCTGCAACCCTGCATTCCTGACTCCCCCATGATCCACCACTTCCTTCGACAATGGGTTATATTTACAGAATATCCACAATGTGATAGTCTCCAGTCCAATTCTCAAAGAAGACCTATGTCATAAGTATACATTAGCCTCAGTTTACAGATATGAAATACTAGGCTTGAATAGGATAAATTGCTTGTCCCATTTACACAGATAGTGATCAGTGTAGCTGCTATTAATATCTGTTAATGTTTTACTATTACTTTAGATTATAAAATACATATCAGTTTTAGAAAATTTGAATATAATGTAAAAAAGAAAAGGAAAATATCCAATCCTACAACCTGGTTCTTTCTTTTATTTATACTTTAGTATCTTTTAAATGTTTATCTTAGTTATTTATATGAAATCTTTAAATATTATTTTAAAGTAATGTTATTTTTCTGTTGTCACATAGCCTGAAAGGAAAAAGCGTTTACAAAATCCAGGATCAGGTTTGTTCTTTTAAATAAATAAATCAGAAAAGCAAGAGAAAGACAGGAGAGGAGAGAGAGAGAGAAAGAGAGGCAGGATTCAAGTTAATGGGCTAAAGAATAGTGCTGGTCCAATAAAAGAGAGAATTTTGGCTTTTCCCTCCCCAGTTTTTATGGACATTCCAGCAGTGTCTCCTTTAGTGACAATTCTTCATCTGCAATGTTTATTCATTTTCTGATCAGTTACTTTGCAATTCAGAAATTCAGGCTAAGAGTGAAGAAGTTCAGCACCAAGGCCAGTTGCCAACGATGTCATTGTAGACATAGTGTGCTGTTGCTCTTTTTCTAGTTACACTCTTGTATAAATTTCCTGTTTACATTACATAGTTACCCTAACCCTTACTGTGTCTAGCTTGGGCAGAGACAGTTCTATGGAGAAACTGTGTGATTCCTCTTTGTCTATTTTCTTAGAGTAGAACATTGATATTTTCCCAGAACTACTACATGGGAAAGAGATTTCTTCTTTTAATCCATAAGGGGATTAGATATGTTTCCTTTCTCACTTTTTGCACATCTCATTCACATTGTCCATGGCAATCTGCCATCTGTAGAATTACAATAGTCTGAACCCATTCAGGCAGGTAGGGAATCAAAGAGCGGAGATATTATGCTACAAGAAAACTGTTGTTAGAATTAAAGAAGATATCAATAGTACATGCAGGTCACTCATCCTTACAAGAGCCCAGTGCTTTTAACTAAGGCCGGATGTTTATGTAAACCCCAATGCATACAGCTGTAGTAAAGAGAGACTCCAAGGATAGAACAAATGTCTACAGAGAATCCGGGGGCGGAGTACAGGGTTCAGGCGCCAAAGCATATGATTGCATAATCAACCACTGAGATGCCAGAGAAAGTTCTTCCCATTCTCTAAAAAGTCAAATGAACATTTAATTTAGCTCTTTTGAAACTCAGGCATTTTAGTAAGCCAACTCACACATATTTATGGAATGTTTATCATGTTTCTAGAATTGTACTAAATACTATAAAAGTTTTTCTTTTTAAGTTGGCATTTTTTGAGTGCCTACATTTAGGCACTGCATTAAGCATTTAAAATATATATTCTATTTAAATCACATGGCAATCCTACAAGTTATATCCAAACCCATTTACAGATGATGAACTGCTGGTCAGTGATTCCCAGTCAGTGGCTCAAGGTCACATAGCTGCATAGCTGTAGATATAGAATTAGAGCTTTATCCAATCCTACCCCAGTGCCCTGACATTAGTCACTAACATGTTATAAATTTTTATAAAATAAATAATAAAAATATAAAACAATTAATAAGAAATGTTAAACATCAGGCAGACAATATGTATGTGTTAAGTTGTGAGAACAGAGAGAATAGGAAGGAACAGAGGGTCCCAGGATCAACCCTGAGTAATCAGGAGATTTTATTATGGAGAGGGAGGAAAGCAGGTATTTCAGACAAAGAATTAATGGCATAGAATGCACCACATTTTTCATAAATTCTATCATTATGCCATAAGAATAGATTGAACAAGTACAGTAAATCAGGCACTGAATTTTGCACTGGGGATTAAAATTTGGATTTATCACTCTCTATTTTTAAGAGGCTCTCAGCCTAGTAAAATAGTTATTTCTATTTACTTTTTAGCTTGGTTATATTAATTGGAAATAAAATAACTATGCCTCATCATAACTGTGTAACAAATGTATTACAATAATATTTTTGGAGATAGCAAAGTCACAGAAGATGGACTCAAATTAAAGATCAGAGAAGAGCAACAACTCCTAAATTTGGAGAGTGTTTTTAGTCAATATAATTTAGAAATTTTATTAACAACTAAGGACAGAGAAGCATAGAGACTTGCTCTGGATTGAAGGTCAAGTCCACTGAAATCACATTGTTTCCTGTCCATTATTTATTTTCTTCAGAGCTCTCACTTGGATACTTAGAAGTCCATTCACTAGCTTTGCATTTTGCCAAACAAAGCTAACAGCGGGTACATTTGTGATGCTGGCTGGGACAGGGAGGTGAAATTTGTCTTCTTATTCTGTATCATGTCATCCCTTCTTAGTGTTACCCCATTTTACTTGTCTACATCTTTCTGTTTTCCGATCCATTAAATTACTTTGCAAAAGAATATCCTCCATTCTTACTAACTACATAACTTACATGCATATATGGGAGATACAGATAGTAAGAGCACAAGAAATGAGGGAGAATGAGAGTATCCATTTTTCCACTAAGAGTCATGGAGAGAGTTTTAGCTTTGGAGGCAAACAGAGTTGAGTTGTGTTTCTAATTCTTTGAGTCCTTAGGTAAATCTTGTGACTTCTTGGAGACTAACCTTTTTGCATGGTTATTATGGTCAGAAATAATTTGAACAACATATGTGAAGTGTTTAACTTGTGTGAGAAGCTTATGAAATACAAGTAAATATCAGTGTGGATAATCTGAAAAATTAGAGATGGATGGGAAAGTTGATTCTGATGATCAGATGGAAGCAGTCATGAGGGAATTCACTGAGTGGCCACCTGATTTAGCAAGAGTAAATCAAGCCCTTTTCAAGAATGACTTTTTTTTTTTTTTCTCAAATACATCTTAATCACGAGAATTCCTATCCCCCTTTTCTCAGGCTATCTGAAATTCACAGGTTATGAAAGTTAAAGTGGCATCCATGTTTGAACAGTTTAGCTAAGACAGAGCAAGAAGATTTGATCAAATAAGGCATTTGAGTGAAAACACTGCAACATGCCCTTTACCAGAAAATGTGAGTTCTAAGTAAAGGCGAAAGAATCGGAAGGCTTATTCACATAATGTTGGGGTGGAGGGTGGAGCATAAAAAGGTAAAGTTAAATACATTTTGCAAACATTTCGACCTTCCTACAAAAATTGTTGTATTCCTTAGGGCCTTGGGTGGCATCTGTATGATTTCATTTTAACTATATTTTAAACCACATGAAAGCAGGCTTTTACTTAAATAGAAATAATTATTTCTCTTATATATATTTGGCCCAAAAGTTAGTTTCTGTCTGGTTTTATTGTTTTTGTCCTTCACAATTGCCCATGAAAATTTTTATTTTGTCTCAAGAAATTAGAAACTAGCTAAAACTGGTAATTGAAGCTCAAATGTCATTGAGGTAAACTTAAAATAGATATTCCGAGATCAAGAGTTTGAGAGGTTCTTGAGAAGTAAGTGTTTTACGATTTCTAATAATGAAAATTTCTAGAAAAGAAAATAAAATGATTCTGAGGACTACCATCCTCCTTTTCTCATAAATACAATTCTAAACATCCTTTTTGATGAATAGCAGAATTTTTTTCCCAATTGTTTAATCAAACCAAGTTGCACTAAACTTGTATAAGATATCTGAGTGTTGGTATAGAATAAGTAATGGAGAGGGAGTGATAAAATTTACCCATGTGTGCTCCTTTTTGATTAATTAAAAAGTAACTTGTAATTCCAAAGAGGCTCAATAATTACACATCACTGATATATAGTCTTCAACAAACATACTATGCAAGGTGAGGGTTGTGTTTTTAATGAAGTTTATTTTTCTCATTAACTAAAATAGTTATGCTCACTCTAAAATACAGAAAAAAAAACAGTCTTGATAAATGCGTTTTTCAGTTTTATCCACATAGTGCTTATTTGTGCCATTTCCAGAGTTGTATTTAGACTGTATTTTATACTTTCGTCTTCTGCTCATTTATGTTTTAAATCATTATAGTCTAATTGTTGAGTGTCCTATTTATTAAATGTCACTTTTAATTTTATCCAAAAGGGCAGTCACTACTGAGTATACTTTTGAAATGATATAAGTATTTTATAAATATCATTTTGATTGCTATTTAATATAATACTTCATCTGGTGAGTCTACCTAAATGTAGTCAAATTTTTTTTCTGTTTCCAAATTATTGAACATTATATCCAATTTTTGAATCACTTACCACTTACAACTTCGTCTACAACATTTTACTTTGCTCTTTTATATTAGATTTACAGAAACCGGATTATTAGGTAAAAAGTTGTGAACATTAATTTAACTCCCTCGATACTTACTGACGTGTTTCTCCATAAAATTGGTGGAACTCAATTTTGCATTATCTTTGGGCATGTATATATATATATATATATACATACATACATATATGCGCTAAGTAAATCCATTTTTGAGAAAAAGTCAACAAATTGCTTTAAGCACTCATAAAAATTTCATGAGTGATTTTGCATAAAATGATGTGTGTTAATTAAGTTTATGGTTTCATTAGATGCAATAAGTAAAAGGTAGTCACTATGTAAGAAGAAGTACTGTTATTCCCCTAAAATGTTAAAATTATAGGGAGCAGTGTTACTGGAAACAATGAGAGTAGTAGACTTTCTGAGCCAAAGTTAAGACCCAGGAGAGAAAGAGCTGACATTAGACCTTGAGGAGGGTGAAGATAAGGCTACTGATGCTGGCTCTGCTTCCCACAGTAGGAATGCTCCCGTCTATTGAGATGGTGGTGATGATTGTGGCAGTGGGTGCAAGAAGGGTACAGTGAGCAACAACCAACATGACCTGCTACTGGAAGCTTTAAAATTTGAAGATCCCACTCATGTACTTACAGAACCTTGATCCAGTCAGCATAACAAACCACCCTATTCAATTTAGTAGTGTTCTCCTTCTACTTTAAAATCATACAAACTATTTCACTAAATAAGACCACTCAAGGATTTTTGAATAGTGGAATTGAGACAATTTAGTAACCATCTCAAAACATGAAGTAAGGGTAAAACTGTGCCTTATACCATACATCAGAATAAGTTTCAGTTGGAATGAAGTAGAGAAAACTATAATTCTCAGAATAAGGAGAATCTTTTAAACTATTATAAAAATTTAGAAGCTATAAAAGGAAAATGATAGATTTGTTCCCAATATACAAATACCTGAGTGAATTAAAAATAATAAATCAAACAAGCAACAACAGAAAAGCAACATCCAAAAACAAATAAAGAAAGGCAAAAAGATATTTTCAAAATTCGTATCATAGGCAAGCTATAGGAGGCGACAGTTCAAAGAAAAAGAAATAAAAATAAAAAGATTTTCAATCTCATTCTTATTAAAAGAAATGCATATTAAAATTACTCAGAAACACTTTTTTTTTTTTTTTTTTTCCTTTTAAGAGATAGAGTCTCGCTCCATCGCCAGGAGCCAGGCTGGAGTGCAATGGTGCGATCTCGGCTCACTGCAACCTCCGCCTCCCAGGTTCAAGCAATTCTACTGCCTCAGCCTTCCAAGTAGCTGGGACTACATGCATGCGCCACCATGCCCAGCTCATTTATGTATTTTTAGTAGAGACGGGGTTTCACCATATTAGCCAGGATGGTCTCGATCTCTTCACCTTGTGATCCACCTGCCTCCACCCCCCAAAGTGCTGGGATTACAGGTGTGAGTCAATGAGCCGGGCCATAAATACATATTTTTAACCTACCAGACAGGCAAAATGCTAAAGCTAGACTACATGTTGTCGGCAAGCCTGTGGCAAAGGTACTCCTAGGCGTTTAAATAGGCATGGTTTTTATATAGGGCAATTTGGCAGTGTTTGTCCAAAGTGCAAGCATGAAAGCTTTTGTCTTCCAATTCATCACCTAGGAACGAATGCTACAAATATGTTTGTGCCCAAGCAAAATAATAGCCACATAATAAAGCATTTCAATAGTTTTATAGATCTAAAGTAAATATAAGACTTTAAACTATCACTAGGAAGCTCATTAAATGAAATACAATAAGTTCTATATATCACATATATGAGTATATATCATTTATATATATAATTATATATCATATCTATTATATATGATCACGGAATACTATGCAGCTATAAAAAGGATGGAAAAGCTCTTTGTATTTTGATAAAGATTTTCAGGATAGATTAAATGAAAATGGAAAGTTGGAGATAAACGTACATTCTATTTTATCATGAGTATAAAAACTTTAATGAGTAGAAATAAAGAAAACCTATCTTTGCTGCTTGTGTACAGCTAACGTTTTTCTGGAAGCACAAGCAAGACATTAACAGCAGTGATTACTTTTGGGGTTATGGCAGATAAGCAGATGGAGGAAGGGAGGGAGGGGAGGGGGATTTGTTACTATATCCAAAAATGTTACATTAAAATAAAATAAATTTAACTGATTCAAAAAATTTATCTTTTGAAGCAGGACAGTGTGACAAATATTAAAATATTTTCTTTTAAACATCATTATTATTGGCTCTATTAAACAATTCAGTAGATTATTAGAGGCCACAAAAACAGCACATAGGAGAAATAAGTTGGGGGAAAGGGGATAATTCCCTGCCCTGTTTTCTTTGTCTTTCTGTGACATGTGATAGCTTTAACTTTTCAAATGCCTAGCATTTGGACTTAATAAATTATTGTTAAATGCCTCTCTTATTTTAAAATAAAAGTGAGATGCAGCTCAATTTCAAAGTGAAAACTGTGATATTAAATCTATCTGCCTTGTTACATCTAGAACAGACAGTTTATAAAGCAGAGTTTCCTTCAGCCAATGTTTGCTCCTGAGTCATTTTATTTTATGAATAAAAACTGTGGGGTGGCAATGGTGTTCTTTGTTCTGTCTCTGTCAGCTGGGGGCCACCTCCTGTCAATGCCTTGTCATTACTTGGATCCCATTCTTCCTGCACTATGCTTGCCTGAGCCCCTTTATGCCCCATCTATCCTGATTATGGCCAACCTTACTACCAGTTTTACCTTCTAATCCAATTCCCATGCAGTTGTCAAAATAATCTTTCTCAAAGTAATCTGCTGGCTGTCCACAGTGGCTCACACCTGTAATTGCAGCACTTTGGGAGGCTAAGATGGGAGGATCACTTCAGGTCAGGAGTTCAAGACCAGCCTGGCCAACATGCTGAAAACCCATCTCTACCAAAAATATAAAAAATTAGCCGGATGTGGTTGCCCATGCCTGTAATCCCAGCTACTCAGGAGGCTGAGGCAGGAGAATCGCTTGAACCTGGGAAGCAGAGGTTTCAGTGAGCTGAGGTCATGCCACTGCACTATAGCATGGACAACAAAGGGAGACTGCATCTCAAAAAAAGAAAAAAAAAATCCTTCAGTAATCTGTATTAGTAACCTCTTCCTACTCAATGTTCCATTTCCTAAAGATAAGATGTAAACTGTGTGACCTAGTACACAATGTACTGGATAATGGGATCCAGGCCCATGAGCTGTGGTACTCAGCCGCTGGAAGCCCCAGGCCATGCTCCCCTATATCCCTGAGCCTGGCTGCTGCTTCTCCTGGCCTTGCAACCATGCTCTTCCTTCCCTCAGGTTTTCAGCCTGTGCTGCTGCATAAGGAGGGTTTCATAGCACTGCACTCTGCATTTCCTAGGCTCTGTGCACTAAGTGCTGGGAACTTGCCTGCCTTTTATAGATTTATTTGAGGAGCTTCTCTTCACTAAGATCTTCAGAAAGGACAGTATACCTCTAAACTCCGTCACTGTGACCAGCTCAGGTAGATCACAATACTTTTCTATAGGAGAAAGAAAGAAAGGGAGGGAGGAAAAAATAAATCTATTAATTCATTAGCATAATCTATCAAACAATGAAAACTCAGATGCTGTGGAACAAACAGTGAATAAACCAATGAAACCAAGTCAGCTATTCATTCGCCAGCTCTCCTTTTCTAATTATAATGAGTTTGCTGTCCTCAACCCTATATGAAGCACCCAAGTTACTCAGTGAAGGGAATAGCGCCTTGGGCCCTAGTGGAGGTGGGAGTCAGCAGCTACGGTAAAGTGGCAGTTCCTGCCTGCTGAATGTCACACTGCTGAAGAGTCTGCTGCAGTTGTACTAGAGAAAACACTTCCCAGGAGGGAGGAGAGAGACATTTAGCTTTCAGTTATGAAGAAACTTAATATATAAAATGTTGCAAAAGTTGAAAAACATATATATATATATATACACACACACACACGCACACAATTATTAGTTCTATTTAATTGTTCATTTTGCTAAGGTTGGAGCAAGTTTTGCAGGGGAAGATGAAAATGGTGATCTTTTTGGTAGAAGGGTATAGCCAGAGACTTCCAGAAAATTGAGAGAGAAGGAGGGGCAGGGGAAACCAGGCAAGTTGGATTGCAAAGCATGCTTTTTCTCCTGTATCTTTCATGTCTTCTCAAGGGGGCCTTCCACACTTAACGGAGGCTAAATTCTCAACATAATGACCCAAGCCATGACCCATAGCGATGGTAAAGGGAATAAGGATGAGGCAGACCCAGATTCAAGTCCTGATTGTACCTGAGGCACGCATGCCTCACCTCCCTGAGCCTATATGTAAAATGGAGATAATAGTTTTCCCTTAGAGGATCAAAGATGAAGGTTATTTCTTCTGAAATGCTGTGCATACAGTATATGATCAGCAATGGCAGCTGGGATGATTACTTCCTCACTGCTGCTTTTGCCCACAGACACTAGCTGTCCTCCCTTTATGTATCTCAGCTTTACTCCTCCTCCCAGGCACAGCTCAGGATTGACTTTCTCCACTCAAAAATCATTCAAATTCAAAGAATATGCATTCTTTCTAAAAACAAAATACCCATTTTCAATCTTATTCCTGTAGCCATAAGGACATTGTTCCTTTTATTATTTAATTTTTAAGTTTTGAAAACATGCCCGATTTTTTCTGGAAGGAGCTATGCCTATCAATTGAACTTGGTTCTGGAATATGTGGGCAAAGCCTGTTATTCCTTTCCAGTCCAGCACAGTTCCAGGCCTGTAGGGAAACATCATTTTTTTGCCTTTAGAACAGAGATAGCTGGTCTTGCTTATGGAGCTTTCTGGTGTGCAAAGCTGCCCTGAGACACAGACATGATCCTGCCCCTCTCCTGTCTTTACAGATGACAGCAAAGCACGGCTCAGCAACAGCTTGCCCTCTGCCACCCTGGGCAGCCTCCTAGATGACCAGCACTGGCACTCAGTTCTCATCGA
Source organism: Callithrix jacchus (assembly GCF_049354715.1). Classification (NCBI taxonomy): domain Eukaryota; kingdom Metazoa; phylum Chordata; class Mammalia; order Primates; family Cebidae; genus Callithrix; species Callithrix jacchus. The sequence continues at coordinate 109,181,459 of NC_133507.1, forward strand.
GCGGGTGGGCAAGCAGGTGAACTTCACCGTGGACAAGCACACCCAGCACTTCCGCACCAAGGGCGAGACGGACGCCTTAGACATTGACTATGAGGTGAGTTGATCTTCTTCGCACCTCCCAGGACTCTTGCTTTGATGAAGGCAGCAAGAAAATAAGTAAGCAGAGCAACTGAAAGAAGCAGTGGGGCACTGAGGAGTCTTACCCTGAGACTTTCCTTCCTCCATCCATGCCAGATAGTCTACAAGTAAAGGAATGCAGCCAGAGAATCTGAGCAATGAGGAAGTAATGGGCTAATCCACAAGGTAGCAGCTGTGTACATTTTAAAATCAACAGGTCTCCTCCTTACTTTTTTTTTTAAACTGCTTGTAGCATTTCTGTACCACTGCCTAGTCTCTTGGTTATGTACCTCCTTTAAAAAAGGACTTCAACTATCTGTGGTGATGAAAGATATTTAAATTATAAACAAAACCAATGGAATCTAAAACCTGCAGTTGAAGCAATACTCTGACTTTCACTCTTCTTATGCAAACATTTTACTAATACTGTGGCAAGCTGTTTCTTCCCTTCTCTTTGGTAGAAGAAGTACAGTGAAATGTGCCAATTCTACAATACACAGAAGGTTGCACAAAACTCTGCAAAGTTCGCCATCTTTGCTAGTAGTTCAGTTCAAAGAATGCATGTTGTGCCCCTGATGTACTCAAGGCTCTGTTGGGCCATAAACATTCAGTTGCTGAGTTGGAGAAACTGAGATAAGACCTCACAGAACAAGGAGGTAAAGGCTACAGTGGATGAAGCCCTGTTACTGAGGGCTTAGAATATAGAAATTGTATATTTATGTATTATGTGTTTATATAGGACTTAAATCAACTTTGAAAAATGGTAAAAGTTTTCTAGCAGGCAATGCTGCTAAGTCATGAAATAATTGGGTTAGAAGATCAGGGAGGCATGCCAGAGCACAGTTCACAAAATGTCAAACCATCCAGTATTTACGGAATTTGAAAGAATAGGCCATCGGTGGTGTGTTTAAGTCAGCTTGTTACCAGTTCATGAGTTACAAATGATAAATTTTCAGAAACTTTGTGAGCTCTTGGTTAACCCAGCCATTATTAAAAATTAAGTTGGCTGGACACGGTGGCTCACGCCTGCAATCCCAGCACTTTGGGAGGACAAGGAAGGCAGATCACAAGGTCAGGATATTGAGACTATCCTGTCTAACAGGGTGAAACTCTGTCTCCACTAAATCACAAAAATTTAGCCGGGTATGGTGACACATGCCTGTAGTCCCAGCTACTCAGGAGGCTTAGGCAGGCAGATCACTTGAACTCAGGAGGTGAAGGTTGTGGTGAGCCAAGATCATGCCACTGCACTCCTGCCTGGGAGATAGAGTGAGACTCATCTAAAAAAAAAATTATATTTAAAAAATTATATGACCTTGAAATTAAATAGTTTTAAAGCTAATAAATTCATTGATTTCTAATTAATTCATAAATTATATCTATATGCCTATCTTTTAACTAAAGATGCTCTGGAGGAATTGTATGACTATTCTATCTGTGTCGTAGGAATAGTGTATGTTGGGCTGCTACCTCACAGCTCTTCCCAATTCAATGTTCAGTGAAATCCCTTTGACAGCTTGAAGTCTACCATAGTGGAAATACCTACACCACAGAGATTGACTAACATTACAAATTCACTGTGTTGCCAGATTTAACATTTACTTAGAAGTCCATGTCTGCTTATCTTTGGGATCTTGTGTAATGGAATCTATATTTGTTGTTTTGTGGATTGTGTAGACCAGGAATCAGAAAACTACCTGGCTTGTCTGGTTTGAGGCCTGTTTTATTTTTTATTTTTTAATGACTTGTAAGTTAAGACTAATTTTTACATTTTTAAAAGGTTGTAAAGAAATTTTCAAAAAGAAATATATGACAGAGACTTTATGTACTGCAGATAAAATCATTCAGCAAAAGTCAACAAAATCATCCTATAAAATTCAACTGGTTATACAGAACTTACAATAATAGATTATTGCATATTATATCATTATTCATAAATAGTGTGATACACATTGTTTATGTCAGTAAAATAATCTTATGTTTGGATACACAATCATGGCACACAGACACTTACATACCTGTGTGTGGATATGTTCCTGTGTCTCTCCTGGACAGCCTACTGGGAGACAATCTCAATCACTAGTGGGATAGATAATACAACAGTGGAGGTGGAGATGAATAATTGATAAATCAGGACCTATTTTCTCAATCACTATCATGAGAACAAGAGAGATCTTTTGATCTTAACCTTCGTTTAGTATACTACGGATAAAATATGCCATTCATTAACTTCAAAAGAGAATCTGTCGCTCCTTGACTCAGAATACAAGATAACAGGTGGATATTTTTGAGTTGCTGAAAACTGGAAATCTGTGAATATCAGTCACTCTCCTTTGTCAGCTTGTTTAATCAATTGACAAAAGAAAGAGTACACTCAATATTGGAACTACCTCAAAGTTAAGAGATATGTTTTATAAACTTGAAGACAACCAAAAAAAACCCTATAAAATCATCTAAAATTCTCATCATTTCCCCCACATATTTTCCCTTTAATGTCCCAGAAGGTGCTTCTAAAATTCACTGTGTTGCCAGATTTAACATTTACTTAGAAGTCCATGTCTGCTTATCTTTGGGCTCCTGTGTATGGAATCTGTATGAAATCACAGCTAAGAGACATTATAGTGAAAGTCAGCTATCTAGGGAAATGAAATCCAATGAAGTTGAAATTGATTTCTTCAGGGCATGCATGAATGTGTTGGTGCCTTATAAAATGAGCTCCCTAGGAAAGAGACACCTTGAAACATTCCTCTGAAGCAACCTCTGCTTTAGGGAATTCAAGTCTTCTCCAGATTGTTCAGCCAGCTTGCTCCAATGATTATAAAAGAAGACAGATTGGCTGTAATAGTGGCGTTTGACATTAGCTGTACTAGAAGACAAGAGTTATGCGTCAAGAGAAGCTTCCATCCTTTGAAGATTCACCCCAAAGGCTGTGTGGAGATGAAAGAGCACTGGTGCGGAAACCCTGTGTTCTACTCAGAATAGACCACTAACTGGCTGTGTAAACCTGGGAAATAAAAATTTCAAAATTCAGTAATCCAGAAGCAAAATTTGCACTCCTGTTGGAAGGAATGGAGCTAAACAGGATATCTAAATCTAAGGTCTATTTAATCACAGTATTTCACATCAATTGGAAGCTGGGATGATTTGCTTTCTGCCATGTGCCCATATGTGCACAAATGAGGCCTGGATATCACCAGCTAGAGGATGACAGTCATGTCTTTGTGTGCCAATGACATAATTTTGGAGCATGTACTGCTCTGATATATACTTCTGTACCCTATCTAATTTTATTTCAAGGCAAATAGAATTATGCAAACCTATGTTTCTTTTTACTCTTTACCATGATGTGGTAATAATGGTAAGAAAAGGTAGTAGCTTTCCTTCCTCTTCTTAGACTACCTTAGGGACATATATCAAATGACACAATGACTATCTATAAAGCAACTGGCATGAACTTTGCTGCACTAATATGTCTGCAGTTGTCTGTCTCCCTTCCTGCCCAGAAGGGAAACAGATAAGGGCTCACAGAATCTGCTGTCGAAAAAAAAGAAAAAGAGGCAGAATGTAGATCCTTTACTTCTCATTAGAATGTCTTCTCAGTTTACATCACTTAGCCTGTGTGACTTCTCCAAATGCTGTGAGAAAGACTATAGCAGCTCACTTTACTTCCAGCCTGGAGCAGAAGGGCTTTAGAATAAAAGATATTTTTAGGACCTTTAGAAAAAATAGCTTTTTTCTAACATCCTTATAATCCAAGAAGTCTTTTCTTATCAAGAGTACTCAGTAATCTTGTTTTACATAGCTATTTTGTAAGCTCTAAAACTGTTGAAAACATATTTAAAAATTTATATATGATTTAGGAGGCAGGCGTGGTGGTACCTCCATAGTTCCAGCTACTTGGGAGGCTGAGGAGGGAGGATGGCTTGAGCCCAGTTTAAGACTGCAGTGAGCTATGATGGCACCATGGCACTCCAGGCTGGGTAGCAGAATAAGGCCCTGTCTCTTTAAAGTACATATATACATACACACATGTATATGATGTATATATTTACACACACACATATATATATACACACACACACATACATATTTGATTTACATATTATCACATCAGAGATACTGAAAAGGCATTTTACAAAGTACAAAATCTATTTTAGAAGAAAATTCTTAGCCAAAAAAAACTAAAAAAAATTAGATTGAACTAAACATTTAAAAATACATAAGTGTTTATCTCTAAAAATAAGTCTCATGGAAGTTTTAAATAGAGATCATTTTCTTAAACATAAAGTGTTAGAGATTCTTCTAGGCATGGCATAAATTCTAGAGATCTGGAATTAAAACATATAAAAAATTTTCTCTTTATAAAATGTTTAAAAACAAAGTGACCAGCCACAAAAAATACCTATATAATTATGTCATCTTCCTAACACCTTTTAAAAGTACTTCAAAATATTACACTTTTGAGGCAGGACTAGTTTGCAGCTCCCACTTGGACAGGCAGAACAGCGTGTGGATGCTTGCATCATGAACTTTTGCTCCAGAATGGCTGCAAGAATATATTAGGAAAGTCCAGAGAACCCACAGTCCCTCCAAAGGAAGTTAATTGCTCCTGTAGGACCCAGGAGACACCCTAAATACTGCGAGTGCTCAAACTGTGGAGGGAAAGGGAAATCCTCCCAAAAAAGGGAGATCATGTGCCCCTGAACACATACCCTCACTGGGGAACCTGAATGAATGGATTACAGAAGAAGATTCTGACCTTACCTGGAGCTGAGTCAATTTAGAAAGCTTAGCAAAATACAGGGGTAGAGGAAGCAGCAGGAAAATCCCTGTGGGCTTGCTGGGTCACCTAGCAAGCCAATTTCTGCCTTGCTTCACAGGGATCCTTGAGGAGGGCCCTCAAGGTTCACACAGAGAGAAGGAACTTGCTAGCTGAACTTTGTAACAACTTGAACCAGTGGAGAAGTCTCCTGGCTAGAACTCAAGGGAGGGCATAAATTTCGTGTCCGGAATCCACAGTTGGGGGAAGAAGGAAAGCCCTATCTAATTTTGCAGCTGGCAGGTGTGTAACTGGGACAACTTCAAAGCCTTGCTGTCCACTGTCTGGAAACAAACTCTGTGCTGTTGGGACTGGGGCACAGTGACAGTGAGACCATCCCTTTGAGTTGTATGGGAGCTGGGTGAGGCATGTGACTGCCAGCTTTTGCCCACTTCCCTAACAACCTGCATGACACAGCAAAGACAGCCATAATCCTCCTAAGAACATAACTCCATTGACCTGGGAATCTCACCCTCATCCCCACAGCAGTTGCAGCAAGAACTGCCAAAGTAGAGTCTGAGTTCAGACATACCCACCCATTTCCCAACCTAATGGTCCTTCTCTACCCACCCCAGAAAATGAAGACAAAGAGCATATACTCTTGAGATGTCTGGGGCCCTGTCCACCACCTGTCCCTCCCCATACTACCATGGTTGATGCTGTCTTGAAAATGCCACCTCCTGAGAGGAGGCCAACCAGAACAAAAATAGTACATTAGTCAACCAAAGCTACAGACCCTCACAGAGTTCATTTCAGTCCCCTGCCACCTGTGCTGGAGCAGGTGCCAATATCCATGGCTGAGAGACTCACAAACAGTTCTGTGGAGACAACCTTCAGTACCAGCCTGGAGCCTGGTAGACTTGCAGAGTGCCCAGATCCAGAAGAGAGATAGCAATCACTAGACCTCTGCTCTCAGGAAGCCACATACTTAGGAAAAGAGGGAGAGTGCTACATCAAGGAAATATCCCATGAGATATAAGAAACTGTACAACAGCCTTGAGTCCTAGACCTTCCCTCTGACATAGGCTACCCAAATGAGAAGGAAACAGAAAACCAACTCTGGTAATATGACAAAATAAGGTTCCTTAACACCCCTCAAATAAATTACACTAGCTTTCCAGCAATGGATCCAAACCAAGAAGAAATCCCTGATACACCTGCAAAAGACTTCAGAAGCTTAGTTATTAAGCTAATCATGGAGGCATCAGAGAAAGGTGAAGCCTAAGGAAATAAAAAAAAAAATCATACAAGAAGTGAAAGAAGAAACATTCAGTGAAACAAGTAGCACAAATAAAAAGCATTCAAAACTTTAGGAATCAATAGATACACTTACAGAAATGCAAAATGCTCTCAAAATTCTGAGCAATAGAATCAAACAAGCAGAAGAAAGAACTTCAGAGCTCAGAGACAAGGTTTTTGAATAAACTCAATCCAACAAAAGCAAAGAAAAAATAATAAGAAAATATGATAATTTTCTTATTCTTTTATATAACATATAACCTCCAAAGAAGTCTGAGATTATGTTAAACAACCAAACCTAAGAATAAGCATCATTTCTGAGGAAGAAGAGACATAAATGTTTGGACAATATATTTGGTGGAATAATTAAGAAAAACTTCCTTGGCCTTGGTAGAGAACTAGACATCCAAATACGAGAAGCTCAAAGAACATCTGGGGAATTCATGGCCAAAAGATCTTTGTCTGAGCACATTGTCTTCAGGTTATCTAAAGTTAAGACAAAGGAAAGAATCTTAAGAACTATGAGGCAAGAACACCAGGTAACCTACAAAGGAAAACCTAACAGGTTAACAGCAGATTTCTCAGCAGAAACCCTACAAGCTAGAAGAGATTGGGGCCCTATCTTCAGCCTCCAAAAACAAAACAATTATGAGCCAAGAATTTTGTATCCAGCAAAACTAAGCTTCATAAATAAATGAAAGATACAGTCTTTTTCAGACAAACAAATGCTGTGAGAATTTTCCACTACCAAGCCAGCACTACAAGAACTGCTAAAAGGAGCTCTAAATCCTGAGAGAAACCTAGGAAACACATCAAAACAGAACCTTTGTATAGCATAAATCTCATAGGACCTAAAAACAAAAAATACAATTAGAAAAACAAAAACAAAAAACAAGGTATACAGGCAACAAATAGCACAATGAGTTGAATAGTACTGCATATCTCAATTCTAACATTGAATAGAAATGACCTGAATGCTATGCTTAAAAGGTACAGAATTAAAGAATGGATAAGAGTTCACCAACCATCAGCTGACTTCACGAGACACACCTAACAACACATAAGGACTCACATAAACTTAAGACAAAAGGATGGAAAAAAATTTCCATGAAAATGAACATCAAAAACAAGCAGGAGTAGCTGTCCTTATACCAGACAAAACAGACTTTAAAACAACAGCAGACAAAGAGGTCATCACACAGTAATAAAAGGCTTTGCCAACAGGAAATTATCACAGTCCTACATATATATGCACCTAGCTCTGGAGCTCTCAAATTTGTAAAATAATTACTACTAGACCTAAGAAATAGACAGCAACTAAATAATAGTGGGGGACTTTAATAGACCACTGACAGCACTAGACAGGTCATCAAGACAGAAAGTTAACAAAGAAACAATGGATTTAAACTACATGCTGGAACAAATGAACTTAACAGAGATTTACAGAACATTCTACCCAACAACCACAGACATTCTATTTGACAGAGCATACAACTTTCTCCAAGGTAGACAATATGATAGGCCACAAAATAAACCTCAATAAATTCAAGAAAATTAAAATTGTATCAAACACTTGCTCAGAACACAGTGGAATACATCTGGAAATCAACTCCAAAAGAGGCCTTCAAAACCATGCAAATACATGGAAATTTAATAACCTGCTCCTGAATGATCATTTGGTCAAAAATGAAATCAATATGGAAATTAAAAAAATTTTTTGAACTGAATGACAGTAGTGACACAATCTATCAAAACCTCTGGGATACAGCAAAAGTGTTGCTAAAAGGAAAGTTCATAGCTCTAAACACCTACATCAAAAAGTCTGAAAGAGCACAAGCAGACAATCTAAAGTCACATCTCAAGGAACTACAGAAACAAGAACAAACTCAACTCAAATCCAGCAGAGCAGAACTAAATGAAATAGAAATAAACAAAAAAAAATACAAACGATAAATGAAACAAACAAAAAAAACCTGTTCTTTAAAAGATAAATAAAATGTATAGACCATTAGCAAGATTAACCCGAAAAAGAATAGAGAAAATTCAAATAAGCTCAAGTAGAAACATAACGAGAGATATTACAACTGACACCACAGAAATACAAAAGATTATTAAAGACTACTATGAACATCTTTATGTGTATAAGCTAAAAAACCTAGAGGAGACGAATAAATTCCTGGAAAGATAAAATTTTCCTAGCTTATTTCAGAAAGAATTAAATACTCTGAGCAGACCAATAATAAGCAGTGAGATTGAAATAGTAATAAAAAAAATTACCAACAAAAAGTGTCCAGAACCAGAAAGATTCACAGCAGAATTCTACCAGACATTCAAAGAATTGGTACCAATTCTATTTATAGTAGTCCACAAGATAGAGAAAGAGAAAACCCTCCCTAAGTCATTCTATCAAGCCAGTATCACCCTAATACCAAAACCAGGAAAGGAGATAACCAAAAAGAAAACTACGGACCAATATACCTGATGAATAGAGATGCAAAACTCCTTAACTAAACACTAGTTAACCAAATCTAAAGACATATCAGAAAGATAACTGCCTAGGAGCAAATGGGTTTTATACGAGGGGTGCAGGGATGGTTTAACATACTCAAGTCAATAAATGCTATACACCACATAAACAGAATCAAAAACCGAAATCACATGATCTTCTCAAAAGGTGCAGAAGAGCATTTGGCAAAATACAAAGTCCATTTATGATTAAAACTTTCAGCAAAATTGGCATGTATGGGACATACTTCAATGTGATAAAAGCCGTCTATGACAAGCCCACAGGCAAAATAATACTGAATGGGGAAATGTTGAAAGCATTCCCTCTGAGAATTTATACAAGACAAGGATGCATGCTCTCAGCACTCCTCTTCAACATACTGTTGGAAGTCCTAGTCAGAGCAAAAGACAAGAGAAAGAAAGAAAGGACAACCAAATCAGTAAAAGGGAAGTTGAACTATAGCTGTTTTCTGATGATATGATTGTTTACCTAGAAAATCCCAAAGACGCCTCCAGAAGCTCCTAGAACTGACAAAAGAATTCAGCAGTTTCCAGATACAAAAATCAATGTAGCTCTTCTATAGACCAACAGTGACCAAGCTGAGAATGAAATCAAGAACTCAACCCCCTTTACAATAGCTGTAATAAATAAATAAAATACGTAGGAACACACTAATCGAGGAAATGAAACACCTCTACAAGAAAAAAACTACAAAACACTTCTGAAAGAAATCATAGGTGACACAAACAAATGGAAACACACCCCATGCTCATGAGTGGGTAGAATCAATATTGTGAAAATGACCACACTGCCAAACGTGAACCACAAATTCAACACAATTCTCATCAAAATACCACCATCAATCTTCACAGAATTAGAAAAACCAAATCTAAAATACTAAAAAGAGCCAACATAGCCAAAGCAAGACTAAGCAAAAAGAGCAAATCTGGAAGCATCACATTACCTGATTTCAAACTATACTATAAGGCCATAGTCACCAAAACAGCATAGTACCAGCAGAAAAGTAGGCACATAGACCAATGGAAGTAAACCCTAATACTTACAGCCAGCAGATATTTGACAAAGCAAACAAAAACATGAAGTGGAGAAAGGTCACCCTATTTAACAAATGGTGCTGGATTAACTGGCAAGCCTCCTGTAAGAAAATGAAACTGGATCTTCATCTCTTACCATATACAAAAACCAACTCAAGATGAATCAAAGACCTAAATCTAAGACCTGAAGCTATGAAAATCCTAGAAGATAGCATTAGAAAAACCCTTCTAGACATTGGCTTAAGCAAAGATTTCATTACCAATAACCAAAAAGTAAATGTGAATAAAACAAAGATAAATATCTGAGATTTAATTAAACTAAAGAACTTTTGCAGAGCAAAAGGAACAGTCAGCAGAAATTTTCACAATCTATAGAATCTTTGTCACATCTGACAACAACAAAAATTCTAGAAGATAACATTGGAAAACTCTTCTAGACATTGGCTTGAGCAAAGATTTCATGACCAATAACCTAAAAGAAATATAATTAAAACAAAGATAAATAGCTGGGATTTAATTAAAATAAAGAGCTTTTGCACAGCAAAAGAACGGTCAGGAGGGCAAACAGACAACCAACCCACAGAGTGGGAGAAAATCTTCACAATCTATACATTTAACAAAAGACTAATATCTGGAATCTCAACAAATTTGCAAGGAAATCTCAAACAAATTTGCAAGGAAAAAAATATATCAAGTGTGCTAAGGACATAAATAGACAATTCTCAAAAGAAGATATACAAATGGACAACAAACATATGAAAAAATGCTCAACATCACTAATCATCAGGGAAGTGGAAATCAAAACCACAATGCAATACCAACTTACTCCTATAAGAATGACCATAATCAAAATATTTTAAAAAGTAGATGTTGGCATGGATGTGGTGAACAGAGAACACTTCTACACTGATGGTGGGAATGTAAACTAGTACAATCACTATGGACAACAGTGTGGAGATTCCTTAAATAACTAAAATTAGAACTACTGTTTGATCCAGCAATCTCACTACTGTGTATCTACTCAGATGAAAAAAAGCTACACACATGTTTATAGCAGAACAATTTGAAATTGCAAAAACAGGGAACCAACGCAAATGCCCATCAATCAATGAGTGGATAAGAAAACTATGGCACATATATATATGTGTGTATGTGTGTGTGTGTGTACATTAATTCATTCCTTTTTATAGCTGAGTAGTATTACATCATATACATATACATATAAATATACACACACATATATATGTGTGTGTGTGTACATTAATTCATTCCTTTTTATAGCTGAGTAGTATTACATCATATACATATATATACATATACACACATATATATGTGTGTGTACATTAATTCATTCCTTTTTATAGCTATTACATCATATACATATACACACAAACATATATGTATATATGTGTGTATGTATATATGTGTGTCTGTGTGTATATATATATATATATATATATATATATATTTGATGGAATATTACTCAGCCATAAAAAGGAATGAATTAGTCATTCACAGTGACCTAAATGAGATTAGAAACTATTATTCTAAGTGAAGTAACTCAGGAATGGAAAACCAAACATCATATGATCTCACTTGTATGTGGTTGCTAAGCTGTGAGGATGCAAAGGTATGGAAAAGACACAGTGGACTTTTGGGGCTCTGGGGGAAAGGGTGGGAAGGGAGTAAGAGATAAAAGACCACAATTTCGGTACAGTGTATGCTGCTGAGGTGATGCGTGCACCAAAATCTCACAAATCACCACCAAAGAATTTACTCATGTAACGTAACTAAACACCACCTGTTCCACAATAACCTATGGAAATAAAAATAAATAAATAAATAAAACTTTAAAAATCATATTTTTATTAAAAAGTTAAAAGTTTCTTCTTTTTTTTAAAAAATAGGTAACAATGAAAAAGTAGGTAAGGAATGGGAACATATGAAAAATATGTTCATATGTATGAAAAGATGCTCAGCCTCACTAATAAAAAAAGAATGCTAATCTACACTAAAATATTTTTAACTTATATTGTAAAGATGAACACTTATAAAATACCATGTTGACATGGAAGGAAACAAACCTCTTTTTCTACACTGTTGATGGCACTGTAATTAATAGTATATCAAAGAAAGGATGCTGTTATTCAAAACTGGAAACACATGCTCTTTAACCCAATAATTCTGCTTCCAGCAGTTAGTCCTACAATTATTAGCAAATTTGTGCAATGGAATATATGCTGGGAATAATAAAAGATTTGAAATTATCCACAAATTTATAAAAAGGGGTTTGATTAAAAATCTTGGTCAGCCCTGTATAGGAACAGCTTTGCCACAGTGCTCCAGTGGCCTTGCAGGCATCCAGAGTTCACTCAGCCACACGCTTGCATTGCAGTTGAACTGAGTCTTGGCAGGACACCTCAGAATGTGAGAAGGTGACGGCCAGTGAACAGCTGCTCCGATAACTTATTTCACTTGCATTCCTTTTTTTTTTTTTTTTTTTTTTTTTGTTTCTTGTTTATTGTTTGTCTGTTTCCCACTGAAAAATAAGCTTCACCAGAGCAGCATCCTCATCTGGCTTGATCTTTGCTGTATATCCCAGCTCTTCTCAATACATATTTGTTTTTGTTTGTTTGTTTAGTGGGACGGGAGAATCACAAGGAATCAGGTGTTCAGAGAAATGTATTGAGTAGAGGTGAGGAACTAGGATGTTGAAAAGTAAAAAAAGGAGAGAAGGAGAGGAAGAAAGAGGAAGAAAAAGAGGGAAAGAGAACAGGAATATTGCTTTATTCTAAAAATGGGTATTAGTAATGGCCGATCAATATTTTGTGTATTTAAAATGGAGAACTCTATAAATATTTATTGAGTTTACTTGTTCCAGATCTGAGTTGAAGTCCTGGATATCCTTATTAATTTTCTGTCTCGTTGAGTCTAAATCTCGTTATGGGTCTTATGTATCTGGGTATTAAGATCTGTTATTGTTACATTGATCCTTTTATCACTGTATCTTTGTTGCTTTGAAATCTATTTTATCAAATGTGAGAATTGCAACTCCTGCTTTTTGTTTATTTATTTATTTTTGCTCTCCATTTGATTGGTAAATTTTTCTCCAACCCTTTGTTTTAAGTCTTTGTGTATCTTTGGATACACTATTAGGTTTTGGCTTTATCTTTTGATTGGGGGATTTAGTCAATTTAAATTTAGGGTTACTGCCATTTGATGTTAACTGCTATTTTATCCATTCGTTGATGTAAATTCTTTTTTATGTTGATGCTCTTTACTTTTTGGTATATTTTTAGAAAGGCTCATACTGGTTGTTTCTTTCTATGTATAATGCTTCTTTCAGAAGTTCTTGTAAAGCAGGCCTGGTGGTAATAAAATCTCTGAGTACTTGCTTGTTCATAAAAGATTTTATTTTTCCTTCAATTGTGAAGCTTAGTTTGGCAGGATATGAGATTCTAGGCTGAAAGTACTGTTCTTTAAGTATGTTGAATATTGGCCCCCACTCTATTCTGGCTTGTAGGGTTTCCGCTGAGAGATCTGCTATAAGTCTAATAGGCTTCCCTGTGTGGGTAACCTGGCTTTTCTTTCTGGCTGCCCTTAGTATTTTCTCCTTTGTTTCGATCCTGGTGAATCTAACGATTATGTGCCTTGGGGTTGCTCTTCTTGAGGAATATCTTTGTGGTGTTCTCTGTATTACCTGGGGTTGAACAGTGTCCTGCTTTGCTAGATTGGGAAAATTTTCCTGGATAATAACCTGAAAAGTATTTCCCAGCTTGGATTCATTCTCTCCATCACATTCAGGTACACCAATCAAACGTAGATTGGGTGTTTTCACATAGTCCCATATTTCTTGGAGACTTTGCTCATTCCTTTTCATCCTTTTTTCTCTATTCTTGTCTTGTCGTTTTATTTCATTAAGTTGGTCTTCGACCTCTGATATCCTTTCTTCTGCTTGATCCATTCTGCTATTTAAACTTGTGCATATTTCACTAAGTTCTCGTGTTGTATTTTTCAACTCCATTAGTTCATTTATATTCCTCTCTATATTGTCTATTCTTTTCAGCATTTTGTCAAACCTTTTTTCAAAGTTCTTAGTTTCTTTACATTGGGTTAGAACAAGTTCTTTTAATTCCCAGAAGTTTCTTATCATCCACCTTCTGAAGCCTACTTCAGATAATGGAACACAGTCCTTTTCCACCAGGGCTTGTTCCGTTGCTGATGAGGAACTGCAATCCCCTGTAGAGGGAGAGGGGTTCAGATTTTGGGTATGCTCAGCCTTCTTAGGCTGGTTTTTTCCCTTTATTATAAATTTATCCATCTGTCGTCTTTACAATCACTGCCTTTCTAATTAGGTTTCTGAGTCGATGTCCAATTTATTGATTCCCAGTGCTGGGATTCAAGCAACCCACTGCGCCGGCCAAAACAGCAGCGATAAGGCTGATGGTGCACTTCTGCCCGGGAATCTCTGGTCTGGCTTCGTTCTTGAGTCCACAACAAGCAGCTCTGCCTTCCTGGAGCTCCAAACACCAGTCAGTAAGGGAACCAGTCCCGTTTCCTCTGCATGAAGAGCTGCCGCGCCAAGGCACTGGCAAAACCGCTGCGCCGGCACGCTGGCGACCCGTGGGGCTCCTGCACTAGAAATCTGCTGGTCCGTGAGTGACGAAAATTCGTCTGAGAGTGTGGCGTCCTCTCGTTCTCTGAGCTTTCACTGGGAGCTACAATCCTGAGCTGTTAGTGATCAGCCATCTTGGATCGCTCTCCACTTGCATTCCTATCTCTGTGAAAGGGATATTTCTCATGACCTCTCAGAATTTGATGGGTAAGGTTTTTTGTCCTCTCATCTCAGAATAGAGCTGCATCATACAAAATGGTTTAAGCCAGTCAAGAATTGTGTTCTTGGGTGTGGTGGTTTATACCTATAATCACAGCGCTTAAGGATGCTGAGGCAGGTGGATCACCTGAGGTCAGGAATTTGGGACCAGCCTGGTCAACAGGTGAAACCCCATCTCTACTAAAAATATAAAAAGTATCTGGGCATGGTGGTGCATGCATGTAATCGCAGCTACAGGGAAGCTGAGGGCTGGGGCAGGTGAATGGCTTGAACCTGGTAGCTGGAGGTTTCAGTGAGCCGAGATCGCACCACTGCACTCCAGGCTGGGCAACAAGAGCAAAGCTACTCTTTAAAAAGTATAAAAAGAATTGAGTTCTTAGCAATGGGAATTCCCACAGCCCATGTTGTGATCATCTATCCCATTTTGTTTAGATGTCATCCTTCTTGGTAGGCACAGCTACAGTGCATAGCTATTCTTTGCTTAGCTGTTTGTGCAAATAAAAAACTGTCTGAATGTAAGTGATTCTTTTATCTATACCATTCTATTGGTAAGGGTTTGGTCTTGGGCTCACCTTGTGCACGAGTATCTGACAAATCCCTATGAAAGTATAATGCACGCATTAAAAAGAATGAGGCAATCCTATATGTTCTGATACAGAATCATTGCCATGTAAATTTTTAGAGGAAAATAAAAATCAATGTGGAATGCAGTGTAAACAGTTTTTGTGTTTAAAAAATAGAAGAGAACATATAACATGAAAGCACATATAGGAATAGAAATTTCTGAAAGGATACTAAAGCAGGTGATAAGATAGAATCTCAGAGAGCAGGGAAAAAAAGAAAGCCTTACTTTTAATTGCATACCCTCTTTAAACTTTCTGAATGTTGTAATCCATCCAGAAAAGTACTTTAAGGAAAAACTGAGGCAGTAGAAAGACTATATAATTTAAGACAGTTCTTATATTTGCTTTGAAGTTGCATGCACTGATTTATTTTTATTCATAGTTTTTTTTGAAAAACACTTATTACTTTATTAAGTTACATTATTAAATCCACTTATTTTTTAAATTGTCTATCTTATTATTTCCAGTCCAGTCATAGAATATAAGCTCATCATCAAGGTCCGATTTTCTTTTTTACTTTCATTTATATCTGTAGCATCATGCCTGACACATAAAATGCACTCAGTAAAAAGTTGTTGAGTAATTGAATGAATTTTATTTCTGTAAATTATAAATGATATTAATCTGCATCCTACATTTTCTCTCTTAAGAAGTTCCTAGTAGGTTCCCTGTGCTCAGAGGCTACCCCTTGCTGCCTTCCTTAATTTTACATGGCATTCCCTAATAGACACCTCTCTAATAACTCAGACCTGATTTGAAAACTACCCAGACATAATAAAACTATTTATTTGGTGATCTTATGATAGCATAATTACAGATACTTTGTTTTCTTTGGAAATTCAGTTGCAGGGTTAAAGTTGAATGCCTACATCGAGGAAAATAAACTGAAAAATAAAATAAAGAAAAAAGCGACAAGGAGATGCAAAGGGAAAATAAGAAAGAGAAAAATAAAATAAAAAGTTACTATTATGTATGGCATTTAAAAATTTTGTTTAACCTCCCAAAACAGCCCTGTGAGAAAGGCTATTATCTCCTATATCACAAATATAAAACCAGAAACACAGAGAGGTTGAAGAAGTCCCCAGTAGCCACCAAGGAAAAGAAACAGGATTTGAGCCCAGGTCTGTGTGGCCATTTGACCAGAGGTTTATCTGGGGAGCAGGCATTCCCTCTGAGAAGAGAGAATTGATGTCTGGAGATTCTAGCACAGTCTCTGGGGCTTGGCCTGGGGGTCTGCCTGTGTACAAGACATGAAATCAATTACCTGATGCCATTTTCCTTCTAGTTTTAAATTTAAGATTATTGTGATTTGTGGGCTTAATAATTTTATATTTCTTCAAGTTTTATGTGAGTGAAATAAGACATAAAGTCTTCTCTTAAGTGTGTTAAAAGTAAATTAATTGTTTTACGTATGAGGAAGGGAACAGTTTAATACCAGTATTATACAAAAATGCATTGTTTTTATTAACATGAACTAAAGGAGCAAATGGTAACATATCTTGTTTTCTATTAGCTGCTATTAGGGGGATGATGGTAGGTTTTAATCAGCCTGCTACTTCTAGTGGAAGTAGCTAATAAGACACGTGGAGACGGGTTAAATTTGGGCTAAATTACTGTAATCCTCAATAAAATCATATAAAATTAGCAAAGGCCCACTAGGGTGTTCGTAAGCCAGAGGCAAAAGTACAAATAAGAACCACATACCATGAATCTAAATTTTTAAAGAGTTACAAATCAGGCTAAGAAACTAGTGAATAAATATGCACTACTCCCCTCCCTTGACAGATAGACGTCCCTTCACGCCCATACCCTTCAGGTTAAAGGTCTGCCCACACTGCAGAGAGCTGCCCCTTGGCCACCTCTCAGGAAGGCACATGAGGGAAGAGAACAATGAAGGCCCTCTAGGGACTTTCAGAGCTGTTGAGGCAGGAAACTGGGTGTTGTGTAGGGAGATCATGGTCTGGAAGGTGGTGCCAACTTCCTATAGGTATCTTCCCTTGGCTTATAAGTGCCTGCCCAGTGACACAGGATATGACTGAAGAGGGCCATGGTGGGACCCTCTAGGATGCCAGTTCAGGGCAGGGAGCCCTGCTGGTATGGGTGTAAGGGGTATGTGAAGGGGAGATTTCCACCGAACTCTGCTTGAGTACTAAAATGTATATAATTTACCTCATTGACCAATCTAATGTAAAAATATAGTAAATACATTCAGACAAAAAATTATGAAATATGTTTTAGGCCTATTGGGCTGTGTCAGCAGCTGATATCTATCAGTGTGTGAAAAATACCTATTTAGGGAAAGAAACTGTAGGTCTGGCAATTTATCAGATTTAACCCGGGAGCAGTAAGTACAACCAAAACAATAAGAAAAATGTTCTGAATATAACCCTGGTGAAAAACCTGGTAGTAGTTTGAGAAGATAGGGCTGCCCTTGCAGACAGAAAATATGAGGAGCTGATTTCTGCTGTCAAGAAAACATGAAGAGCGTCTGCTGCTGTCGCTGCGCCCCACCTATGCTTTTCATCTCAGCCAGGGCTGCAGAAGGCTCACCAAATAACGTGGGCCAGTTTGCTCACTTTGCCTGAGACAAGGGGGCAAATTGCGCCAGGTTGCTCAGAATGAAGAGGGCCGTGAGGATGTGGAACATGTAGTTATAACAATGGCAATGTTTCAGGCAAACCAGGACAAGTTGGTTGTCTTAGCCTGGGACTTGATTCATTGAGAGGGCCACCCAGTGGAACCAGAAGTAGAAGAAGCTGGGGGAGACACTAGGTGTGGCACTTATATTTGGGGCTCTAGATTGAAGGATGTGGAATTCCAGATCCTCTACATTATGGCTGTGAGGTCTCAGTCAAGCTGCTAAACCTCTGTATGCCATCCTTTATTCCAGTTGTAAAATGGAGCAAATCAGAGTACCCAACTTGAATGTTAGAGGAAAAAACAGTACAAATCAGCTCTAACCATGGTGTCTGATATGTAAAAATGATAAATAAGTTTTACTATTTTATTACTAAAACAATACTTCAAGAGAGTGCCGAGGGTTGAACAAGAGAGATGAAATTCAGGTGAAATGGAAGGCCAGTTATTGGGCTTGGGTCAGAAGCTATAGCCGGAATCTAGCAGGAGGGTCGTCAGCCTGGAGCACAGGATGGGATGTCAGGGCATGAATGAAGTGAGGGCTCATAGGCACTCTCCAAACAAGGAGAACTATCAAGGATAGTGCTTTCTGTTATTCAATGCTGGGCCTCGTCTGGGTAAGAAATCACCCACTCTCTTAACTCTGGCAAAAAAAAAAAAGTAAGTTTTTTTGTTTGTTTGTTTGCTTTTGTTTTTGTTTTGTAAGGAAGGGGAGGAGGAAAGAAAGAAAAAAAAGGAGTGAAAAAGAGGAAAAAAGAGGAAGAAAAAGAGGGAGAGAGAAAGGGAATGTTGCTTTATTCTAAAAATGGGTATTGAAAACCTCTTTTCTGCCAATAATTGTGCTTAATAATGGCCGATCAATATTTCATTTAAACCTATGAGTAGGTGTGATGTGGTACTGACAAGAATGTATATTTTGTGTATTTAAAGTGGAGAGCTGTATAAATGTTTATTAAGTTTACTTGTTCTGGAACTGAGTTCAAGTCCTGGATATCCTTATTAATTTTCTGTCTTGTTGATCTATCTAATATTGATGTTGAAGTCTCCCACTATTATTGTGTGGGAGTCTAGGCAATCTAAGTCTCTTTATAGGTCTTATGTATCTGGGTGTTAGGATTGTTAACTCTTACTGTTGCATTGATCCTCTTACCACTATGTCTTTGTTGCTTTAAAATCTATTTTATCAGATGCAAGAATTGCAACTTCTGCTTTTTATTTATTTATTTATTCATTTTTGCTCTCCATTTGGTTGGTAAATGTTTCTCTATCCCTTTGTTTTAAGACTTTGTGTATACTTGAATGTGAAATGGGTCTGGATGTAGCATACTGTTGGGTTTTGGCTGCATCTTTTGATTGGGGGATTTAGTTGATTTAAATTTAGGATTACTGTCATTTGATGTTAACTGACTGTTTTGTTCATTCATTGATGTAAACTCTTCTTTATGTTGATGCTCTTTACTTTCTGGTATGTTTTTAGAAAGGCTACTACTGTCTGTTCCTTTCTATGTGTAATGCTGCTTTCAGAGGCTCTTGTAAAGCAGGCCTGGTGGTAATAAAATCTCTGAGTACTTGCTTGTTCATAAAATATTTTATTTTTCCTTCAATTGTGAAGCTTAGTTTGGCTGGGTATGAAATTCTGGGCTGAAAGTTCTGTTCTTTAAGGATGTTGAATATTGGCCCCCACTCTATTCTGGCTTGTAGGGTTTCTGCTGAGAGATCTGCTCTAAGTCTGATAGGCTTCCCTGTGTGGGTAACCTGACCTTTCTCTCTGGCTGCCCTTAGTATTTTTTCCTTCCTTTAAACCCCGGTGAATCTAACGATTATGTGCCTTGGGGTTGCTCTTCTTGAGGAATATCTTTGTGGTGTTCTCTGTGTTACCTGGGGTTAAATATTGTCCTGCTTTGCTAAGTTGGGAAAGTTTTCCTGAATAATATCCTAAAGTGTATTTTCCAGCTTGGATTCATTCTCTTCATGACATTCAGATACACCTATCAAACATAAATTAGGTCTTTTCACATAGTCCAATATTTTTTTGGAGACTTTGCTCATTCCTTTTCATCCTTTTTTCTCTATTCTTATCTTCTCATTTTATTTCCTTAAGTTGGTCTTCGACCTCTGATATCCTTTCTTCTGCTTGATCAATTCGGCTTTTCAAACTTGTGCATATTTTGCTAAGTTCTCATGTTGTGTTTTTCAACTCTCTTAATTCATTTATATTCCTCTCTGTATTGTCTATTCTTGTTAGCATTTTGTCAAACCTTTTTTGAAAGTTCTTAATTTCTTTACACTGGGTTAGAACAAGTTTTTTTAACTCCCAGAAGTTTCTTATCATCCACCTTCTGAAGCCTACTTCTGTTAATGGAACATAGTCCTTCTTCATCAGGCCTTGCTCTTTTGCTGATGAGGAACTGTAATGCCCTGTAGAGGGAGAGGAGTTCTGATTTTGGGTATTCTCTGCCTTTTTAGGCTGGTTTCTTCCCTTTGTTATAAATGTATCCATCTGTCATCTTTACAATTACCGCCTTTCTAATTAGGTTTCTGCGTGGACGTTCAATTTATTGATTCCCAGCACTGGAATCTGAGCAACCCACTGTGCTGGCCAAAACAGCAGCGTTAAGATTGATTGTGCTCTTCTGCCTGGGAATGTCCGGTCTTGCTTCCTTCTTGAGTCTGTGATAGGTGACTCTGCCTTCCCGGAGCTCCAAGCGTTGGTCAGAAGGGGAACCAGTCCCGTTTACTCTGCACCAAGAGTTGCCACTCCGAGGTGCCAGCAAAACCGCTGTGCCGGCCACAAGAGTCACACTGGCGACCTGTAGGGCTCCTCCACTGGGAATCTTCTGGTCCGTGAGCAACAAAAATTCATCTGAAAAGTGTGGTGTCCTCTCCTTCTCTGCTTTTTCACTGGGAGCTTCAATCCCGAGCTGTTAGCGATCAGCCATCTTGGCTCTCTCTCTCAGAAATATGATAAGTTTTATGCAAAAATAAAAGGGACAGCGGAAACTTGTGAAATAATAGATTATAAAAGCAATAAAGGAGAGGTAATTGTTGGTAAAAATGTAAGCATTTGCCTCCCGTCATTATTTGGCTCCAAAGTAGGGGCAAAAATAAGACATCATGTGAACTATGAGCATATTAACATGACAGATTCAAAAGTTTCAAAGATGGGACAGACTGAGTCATTCATCCAATCAAACAGTAAAACAGAAGTTACAAAATAATGTACCTGGGCAAGATTTGGAAAGCCATTGTCCAAATATGCCTGTATGCTGTTTTTCTTTCTTGTTTTAACACCTAGAATTAAGGCTAATTTTTAACAATAAGAAATTTCACCAGGAAATTGGAATTTCTGTTCTCATTAGCAATGGCAGAAATTCATCAACCCTTTACTAGTACCCCAAAGGCTGATGATGGGCTTTTCCTTATGAAGGGCCATGAGCTTTTCACATGACTTGGCAAACACCCAGCCAGTGTAAGTCTTAAAAGCTGAAAAAGAAGATGGCAGTTTGAATCCTTTTTTATACCTCTTTCTTTAAGAAGTGGACTGTCAGAGCAAAAGTGAGACAAACATTTACAAATGAGAAACTTCAAAAATATCAGATATTCAAGTCAGATACAAAGTGAGATCTTTAGAACAGGAAGACTCCAAATTTAAACAGGGCCAGAGAGAAAGCCAACAAGGGAGGAATGGATTCATTGCCATGAAAGCAACATCAAAGATTGGAAAAGAGACAAGCAAATACCAGACCAAAAAAATAATAAAAAAAAAAGTAAGATCAAAGAAAAAGAAAGTGGCAGATTCTGGGACCTCATGCATTTAAATCAAAGCAGACTTTCTCCTGAGATTCATCCCGTTTGAGCCCACCTGTGACAATAACAAATCCAGCAAGTTACGAGAGGGACCATATTGTCCATGACACTGAGACTGTGAGTGAAACTTTGCAATCTAATACCTGGCTTTGTTGACCACTAAGATCAGTGAAAGGCACACCATTCAATATGCCAAGACCAAGCAAGCAGGTAAAGTAAGAAAAGAAAGAGACCGAATTGACAAAAAAGACTGTAAGGCAAAAGCAGATTTGGAAGAAAATTACCAGTGCTCTTTTTAAAATCCAATTTAACAACTATCTGTTGAATCTATTAATTGTTTAATCATACCTCTTGGAATTACATATTTAAAAATGAATCAGATATTATCTATGCTTTCGAAAAAAATCTAGGGAGGTTTTCCAAAACATTCAGCAAGTGTTTATTTCAGCATCTACTTTGTATCAGGTACTCCTTTAAGTAGGTGAAATACGTCAATGAAAAAGATAGAGACCTACCCTCATAGTGCCTGCATAAACACAACAATTAAGTGAATTATAGAGTAAGTGAGAAGACAATAGATGCTACAAGAAGAACAAAAATAGATCAAGGTAATAATGGCTTTAGGAGTTCTTGGATGGAAACGAGATGACAATTTTAGATATGTCAGTCAGGGTAGGCATCATCAAGATGCTGCCATCTGAGAAGAGAAAAAAAAAAAATCAGCTTTCCAGGAAGCTGTCTGAGTGTGCTTTCTCAGGGTATTGATCTCTTTTACCTATAATAACTAGGCTCTGTTTTTCTGGCTTCCATCATCTCTCACATGAGGCCAAAATAAGCCTCTTTGATCTAACATTTACCCTCTCCATTTATTTATTTTTCCATGTTTATTTCAAGAAAATAATTTCCTTTAAAGATGATTATTATTTTTCTGCTGAAAACCCTTCAGTAACTCTCTATTCTTTTCAGCCTAGCATTTAAATATCCTATCCCATGGCACCAACTTATCTTGCTTATCTTATTTATGACTTAAAATTTGATGGTTTCCTGTAGTTTTTTGTCCCTAGTATGCTTGCATTGTTCCTATCATACTTTGCTTTCCATCAATCTACATTTTTAGATAGGGCAGTGGGTTATCCTTAATTCCACCACAAGGCCTTGAATCAGGCTTCACAAAAAGTAAGGGTTCAACAACTACTAAGTGAACCAAATTTTTATTAAAAAAACTATAATTAACTTTTGCAAGTGTTTCTAAGAATTGGTAACAGAATTAAAAGAATAAAAGTTTTTGTTCAGTATTAACTGAAAATTACTGGTCAGATAAAACAGATTTTGTTTGGAAAGCCTACAACAACTAAGCTGCCAGTCAACAGATGAGCACATTATCTAATGGAAGCTGGGTTTCCAGCCCAGTCTTTTATGTACCAAAGGTTCTGGGCCATTTCATACAGACAATGTACTCGGAAATATAATCTCCACTCGGTATCACCCACATCTGCCAAATAATGAAATATTCTAGCGTCTGAATAGAAAGGCATAATCAGATCTTCAGCATCCTTAGAAATGAAATCAGTGAAAGAAAATTAAAAATGATTAAAAATAGGTTGGAAACGGGAACAAAGAGACACTAATTAAATGTATACAGAAAGAAAGTAGAAGTGGAGAAGCTAGTACATTTGAAAGTAAACATTAAGATCAAAAGAGGCCGTTGGAAAATAGTCATTATGGTCTCTAATTAAAAACACTTATAGTAACCCTATGTGTATAGCACATAAAATTTCAGTAAATGCGAAAAGAAAAGACTTTTGATTGTTACTATGTAGAAATTGGTTAATAGTGCCCTGATGTGAGTATCTGTGTTGCAGTTCCAACGTGCAGGGGCTCTAGAGTCAGGATGAGGAAGAGGGTTGTTGGTTAACCAGTTATGCTGCCAGATGAATGAACTAATGGGCAGAGTTCAAGAGGAAAAGCCAGGGTTGGGAACATTGGAGGGAGCCGATCAGATGCCAGCAGAACTAAGCAGGAGGATAGCTTAAAGATGATCAGTATTCAATTTTTGCAAAGAATAGTTACAATAATTCAGCCAGCCCAATTCTTCCTTAGTGGTAATTCTAATAAGGATGACTTGATGGAAAGAAACAGTTTAGAGTAAGATTTTAATTTTTATTTTCAATGTTTGGGTAAATCAGACAAGAATATAAAAACAAATGATCTGAAGGATATGATTATTAATATAGAATTAAGAGGTATGTAGCCTATAATTATTTACAAAATATTCAGAATAATCAATACTTAACAAAAACATCATTATATGAAGCAAATTGCTCCCATTAAATTTATCTGATAATGGACTAAATCTATAATTCGATAGTAGAATTATAACCTCCAATTCTCAATTACTTAAAAAATCTAAAAATCTAAATTAGGTTTAAAATTCACACTCATATTGAAAAGCACATAAAAATGGTTTTGGTTTTATCCCTAAGTGGATTAAATATGCTCATCAGCCTCTCTTGCTTCTAATGGCAGAAAAATTTAAACTTGATGATGAATAATAATTCATGTTAATGCAGTGCATTATTGGGTATACATTGGGTTATATTGTGATGTTCTCTGTACTTTTTTCTTCTGCCCTAGGCAGATCACTAACAGGGTGGTCCACGTATTGTGCTGCATCAAGGGAGTCATGCCATTCACGAGTCCCACCTGTCTAGAGGCACAAGACTTGCATGTCAGCTTTTGTTGCTGTCGCCTGCAGGACCTGCCTTGGTGTATTAGTCAGGGTTCTCTAGAGGGACAGAACCAATAGGATATATGCATGTGTTAAAGGGAGTTTATTAAGGAGAATTGACTCACATGATCACACGGCGAAGCCCCATGATAGGTTGTCTGCAAGCTGAAGAGCAAGGAAGCTAGTAGTGACTCAATCCAAGTCTAAAAACCTCAAAATAGGAAAGCCAACAGTGCAGTCTTTGGTCTGTGGCAGCATACACAAGAGCCCCTGGCAAACCACTGGTCTAAATCCATAAGTCTAAAAGGCAAATAACTCAGAGTGTGATGTTCAAGTGCATGACACATCCAGCACAGAGAAAGATGAAGGCTGGAAGACTCAGCAAGTCAGATTCTTCCACCTTCTTCTGTCTGCTTTTCCTAGCAGCTCTGGTGGTTGATTAGATGATATGTAACCACAATGGGGGTGGATCTTTTGGGGGGTGAGACTTCCCCCAGTCCACTGACTCAAATACTAATCTCTTCTGGCAATATCCAGAAACATCCAGATACACCCAGACACAATACTTTGCATCCTTCTATAAGATGGCACTTAATATTAATCATCGAACTTGGCTTAAGAGTGTGAGGGGTAGTCACTTGGACTCTCCCAGACCTCCAAATCTACCTACAGGCCATTAACACATTTACTGAGAGTTTCAACCTATTCGGGTACAAATGGGTTGGGAGGGGACCCTCAGCAGCCTGCCTCACACTGTGCTGGAGTGATCAGGTCACTGTGGAACCCCTCAAACCTTTCTGCATTGCCTCTTCCTCAGCCTTTGCTAATCTGTCTTCTCCTCCCCAGCTAATTTGCTCTGGGGTCATGCTGAACTTGAGACAGCTCTAACAGGTTTGCAACCATCACAGCCATGGGTTCTTCTAGGAGGAAGTAGCTTTCTGTGCTTTCCAAGATCTGCCTTGTGACCACTGTCCATATCCACCCAACTCTCATCTGGTTTCAATCGCTCAGGGAGACCTAGAGAGCAGGCCTCATGCTACTGCGTAACTGTACTCTTGTCTCAACCAAATTCCTCTGAAAATCTTCTACCCAGAGTAGAGGAGAGACTGCTGCTCTCAGTGTAATAGGAAACTACAATTTTCAAATATATATAGTACCCGTTATACCACCTGACTGAAAAAACTCTCTACCCTGAAACTTTTAAGCACTATGTTTTGCTATTTTAAAAACGGCAGCTTTTTTCCTTTATTTTAAACTAATATTTTCCTGCAAACAATATTTTCTTAAACCATAACTGAGTGAAGTAGAGCATTAATGTTTTGAAATTAAGGAAAGTAGCCAACACAAAAATAACATCATTATTAAATATTTAAAATAATAAAAATAAATGAGTAAAAGTAATAAATATCCAATTAAACTTGCATTTTTACATTATAAATTTGATGCATGTAAAAAATTTGCAAATCCAAAATGGATTTCTTTTTTAACTTTTATTCTAAGGTCAGGGGTACATGTGCAGGACATGCAGGTTTTTCACATAGTAAATGTGTGCCATAGTGATTAGCTGCACAGAACATCCCATTTCCTAGGTATTAAGCCCAGTATCCATTAGCTATTCTTCCTCATGGTCTCCCTCCTCCCAAGCCCCCACAGGCCGCATTGTGAGTTGTTCACCTCTCTGTGTCCATGTGTTCTCATCATTCAGCTCCCACTTATAAGTGATAACATGCAGTGTTTGGTTTTCAGTTCCTGCATTAGTTGAGGATAATGGGCTCCCACTCCATCCATGCTTCTGCAAAGGACATGATCTCATTCCTTTTTATGGCTGCATAGTATTCCATGCAGTATATGTACCACATTTTCTTTATTTAGTCTATCATTGATGGGCATTTAGGTTAATTTCATGTGTTTGCTATTGTGAATAGTGCTGCAAAGAACGTATGTATGAATGCATCTTTATAAGAGAATGATTTAGTGGCTGGACACCGTGGCTCACGCCTGTAATCCCAGCAATTTGGGAGGCCGAGGTGGGTGGATCATGAAGTCAAGAGTTAGAGACCAGCCTGGCCAAGATGGTGAAACCCCATCTCTATGAAAAATACAAAAATTAGCTGGGTGTGTTGGCAAGCACCTGTAATCCCAGCTACTCAGGAGGCTGAGGCAGGAGAATCTCTTGAACACAGCAGGGGGAGATTGCAGTGAGCCATGAGAGTGCCATTGCACTCCAGCCTGGGCCACAAGAGCAAAATTCTGTCTCAAAAAAAAAAAAAGAGAGAGAGAGAGAGAGAGAGAATGATTTATATTCATTTGGGTACATACCCAGTAATTAAATTGCTGTTTCAAATGGTATTTCTGCCTCTAGGTCTTTGAGGAATTGCCACATTGTCTTTCATAATGGTTGAACTAATTGAGACTCCCATAAACAGTGTGAAAGCATTTCTTTTTCTCCATAACTGTGTCAGTATCTGTTGTTGATTTTGTAGTAATAGCCATTCTGGCTAGTGTGAGATGGTATCTCATTGTGGTTTTGATTTGGATTTCTCTAATGATCAGTGACGCTGAGATTTTTTTTCACATGTTAGCTGCATGTATGTCTTCTTTTGAGAACTTCCTGTTCATGTCCTTTGTCCCCCCCGCCCCTTTTTTATGATTTTTTCTTGTAAATTTATGTAAGTTCCTTGTAGATGTTAGGTATTAGGCCTTTGTCAAAGGGATAGATTGCAAAATTTTCTCCCAATCTATTGGTTGTCTGTTCACTCTGATAATAGTTTCTTTTGTCACGCAGACACCCTTTAGTTTAATTAGATCCCATTTGCCAATTTTTGCTTTAGTTGTAATTGCCTTTGGCATCTTTATCATGAAGTCTTTACCTGTGCCTATGTCCTAAATGGTATTGCCTAGGCTTTCTTCTGCAGTTTTTATAGTTTGGAGTTTTACATTTAAGTCTTTAATCCATCTTGAGTTGATTTTTGTATATGGTGTAAGGAACAGGTCTAATTTCAATATTCTGCAAATGGCTTGCCAGTTATCCCAGCACCATTTATTAAATAGGGAATCCTTTTCCTATTGCTTAGTTTTGTCAGGTTTGTCAAAGACCATATGATTGTGGGTGTGTGGTCTTATTTCTGGGCTCCCTATACTATAGTTCATTACTCTATGTGTTTGTTCTTATACCAGTACCATGCTGTTTGGGTTACTTTAGCCATGTAGTATAGTTTGAAGTAGCCTAGTATGATGCCTCCAGCTTCGTTCTTTTTACTTCGGATTGTCTTGGTTACTCAAGCTCTTTTTTGGTTTCACATGAATTTTAAAAGAGCTTCTTCTAATTCCATTAAGAATGTCAGTGGTAGTTTAGTAGGAATATTATTTAATCTATAAATTGCTTTGGGCAGTATGGCCATTTTCACAGTATTGATTCTTCCTATGTATGAGCATGGAATGTTTTTCCATTTGTGCCCTCTCTGATTTCCTTGAACAGTGGTTTGTAGTTCTTCTTGAAGATGTCCTTCACTTTCCTTGTTAGCTGTATTTCTAGGTATTTTGTTCTTTTTGTGGCAATTATGAATAGAAGTTCATTATAAATTAGAAAGTTTTAACTGAGACAGTGAAATAGGAAATAAATGTATAAGAAATTGATTTGATATCAATTTATTGAATAAGGTGACATATCTATGTCACCTTATATATCGTATGTGAATATATATACATATATGTCACCTTATTTAATAAATTGATATAAATAAATCAATATGATATAGTTATATATGCAATATATATACATATCACATGCTTACTATCATACCTTGAAGATATTGTGGATTTGGTTCCAGACCAATGCAATAAAGCAAATATTGCAATAATCAAGTTGTTCAAAGTTTTTGGTGCCATAGTACATACAAAAGCTATTGTTTACACTATATTATAGTCTATTAAGTGTGCTAAAATAGCATCATATTTAATATATATACACTTCAATTTAAAAATATCTTATTGCTAAAAAAACAACTAACACAAAGACACAAAATGAGTGCACACTGTTGGAAAAATAGCACCAATAGCGTTGCTTGCCACAGGTCTGGCACAAACCTTCCATTTATGAAAACCACAAAATCTGTGAAGTACAGCAAAGCAAAGTACAATAAAACAAGGTATTGCCTGTATCTTCTTCACAAATTAAAAAAAAAATCTAAAAAGTATATTATTTTATATAAAAATATATACAGGTATCTGGATATAGAAAATATACCAAAAGCAAAAAGATTGGCATAGCATTTACATAAATGTTTAATGAATTAAAACAAGTTATATGCAATGGAATTTTTTAAATAATAAAATTTATAAAAATTAATATAATTATGACTATGTAAATTAGAGAAAGAAAATAATAACTTTAGTGGAAGGATTTTATTAGAATTATTCTTGGAAACAAAAATATTTTTAAAAAATCCATTCTTCTCCAACTGAATGTTTTAATGTAAATAATAAATTATCAATAAAAATTCCAACAAGCTAGTGAAATAAAATTATCCTATAATTAAACTTTAAAATGAAATAGATAAAATATCAAATAATTCTCTTTAAATATTAAACTAGTTGTAAGTAAAAGTGGGCAACAAGATAAATAATCCTCTTCAGCTATTACACTGCATTAAAAACCTTTTTTTTTTTTTTTACTAGTGTGAAGCTTGTAAAAAAATCTAGAAATAGCCTTTAGCATATTAGTAGCTATTCATATAAGAAAACATTCTGATTGGGAGACCACATCCTCCTGAAATATTAAGGGAGAGACATCTAAAAAAGAGACAGTGAAATAGAGAAAGACAGAGAAGTATCCAAATATAGATATAGTTGCAGTACATGCTGACAGTGATATTTAAAGCAGTGAATAAAACTGGGTTTCTCATTAAATGATATTGGAGTAAACCAAATAATAGAAATTATCTTGATTCTTTTTCATAATAGAAAAAATACTCATAACAGGCCACTTTACTTTTAAAATAATATATCTATTAAAAAGGTAATTTGTGTCAATATTGGTAATTTGTGCCAAAAAAAGTGGTTAAAAAAAAAAAAACTAGTATCTCATATCCTTTCCAAAGTGAACCACTATTATATTAGGTTGGTGCAAAAGTAATTGTGGTTTTTGCCATTACTTTTAGTGCACCAACCTAATAATAACATTTCAGTGCATTTCCTCCAAACCTATGCTGTATGCTCAACTTCTTATTGCTTACATCAGACTTAATACCCAATTATTACTCTTGCATTTTTAAATCAACATTATATTCACTTCCCATTATATTACAAGTGTTTAATAAGCATTATTACTGACAAGTGAACTTTCATCGTACTGATTTTTAATGACTTGCTTTACAAAACTGTGTAGAACATTTGAAATATTTTCTGTTTTTATCGTTGTAGATGACAATTGTGGATAATCTTATGTGTAAGGCTTTTTGCATACAATGTAGGCTTTTAAACTAAGTTCTTCTGTAGCTGAATAGAGGTATGTTTTGCTTGTCTCTTGGCTTCAGTATGGCCATATCTTCTAAGATGTTTGCAAAGAGATAACTATAAAGATGCTGATTTTCTTTTTCTTTTTCTCTCTTTCTGGAAATTATTGTTTTATTTAGTATTAAAAAGTTCAGAAAGGAAATGAAAATGGTTTTGTAAAATAGGCCCTTAAGAAGCAAGCAATTACAGTTATTTTTACATGGGCTAATCAGTATCCTTTTAAATGTGTAATCAAGTGGCATCTATAATTATTTGAGCTACTTGGCTCATGTGTACAATTGAATCAAATTGAACCAAAAACGCACGTGTTTACTTTCCTTTCATAATCTTTCAGACCTTATAACTAAGAGTTTGTTTTTATTTTCACCCCAAAAGCTTAGTTTTGGAGGAATTCCAGTACCAGGAAAACCTGGGACCTTTTTAAAGAAAAATTTCCATGGATGCATCGAAAACCTTTACTACAATGGAGTAAACATAATTGACCTGGCTAAGAGACGAAAGCATCAGATCTATACTGTGGTAAGTCAGCGCATCTGTTTTGTCTTGATGGTTTCTACCACTTTGGGGTAAGTCTTACTTTCACCAAGCCATTCCTTCACCCATTTGTAATATGTTTATCTTATGCTCTGAGTTCTTATCAGCCTCTGAGGTGACCCTGTAGAGAAAGAGAATGGCAGGTATCTAATCAGTGTGAATTGCATTAGTAGAAGAAGCAAAGAAATTAGAACCATCCAGAGTACTCACTTTTTTTTTAACCTGTGGGGTGTATTTCATCTGTGGGTAGTATTTCCAGTCTACATTGGGACAAGATGAATTTTTTTATTATCTCTCGACAACAAAACAAGAAAATAGATTCTATTAAATTATACAGCTTGGGAGTTACATATTTATCTACTTATTGTTAATATTTAAAAAGGTCGTTTTAAAGGAGAGAGATTAAACTTTTAGTGTTTTTGAGATTCTCATTTATCATACTGACAAATTAAATGATTTTATAATCAAGTAACATTTGTCTTCCCTAATATACCATGAGTTTCATGACCGTCAGAGCTGTGTTTTCTTTTTAATACTGCATTCACAATGCCAGGCAGAGTGCCTTACACATGGAAGGTGCTCAATAAAGGTGTCGATGTTTTCAACAATAATTTTGGATTTGACAGTTTCTCCCTCCAGTTCCATCTGTTTTTGCTTTATATATTTTGTAGCTCTGGTATTTGGTACATACATATTTAGTATGCTATGTGCTCTGTTGGATTCACTCTTCTATCATTATGTAATATTATTCTCTGTCTCTGATAACTTTCTTTGCTCTGAAGTCTATCTGATATTAACATAGCAAATCATGCTTTTTTTCTACATAACTTTTCCTATCCTTTTGCTTTTAACTTGCTTATGCAATTATTTTTAAAGTGAGTTTCTTGTGTACAACATTTAGTTGGGTCACATTTTTTAATTCATGCTTTCAATTTCTGCCTTTTAATTGGTCTATTTAGCAAATTTGCATTTAATGTAATAAATGTGTTAGGCTTAAATGCCTGTTTATTTTTGTTTTCTGGGTTTTAACTAATTTTGTCTACCTTCCTGTGTTTCTTGGAGAGTTTTAAAAATTCTATTTCGCTTTATATAGTGTTACAGTATATCTGTGTATAGCCTTTGTTAGTAGTTTCTGTAGACATTATATTATATATACATTACTTATTGTAGTTTACTAGTTTAATAATTTCACCAATTTAACTGATATGTAGAAACCTAATTTCTATTTACATACTATACCTTCCCTTATTTATTTTATAATTGTCTTAATTTTTAAATTACGACAATTATGTTTTAAGAACCATTTCTATATATTTAGAACTATTTCAAGTAGTATAATTTTTGCTACAATGTCAATCATTATTGAGAGAATTCAAGAGGAGGAGAGTTTGTTGCATTTCCTCATACTTTTTATCAGTATTGGCAAAGATAAAGAAAGTATCTTGAAACCACGAAGGGTATCTTTGGCTGGTATTACTACTAAAGCTTCATTACTGCTGACCTACTCTTTGTGGGTGGGTGGGAGAGGGATGTCCTTCATATCACTGGACTATGATGCAAGTCTGACTCTCCATTAAGCCATCTCTGAGACTGCTGCTGCAGAAGGTAAAGGGGGTTCCTCATAATAGCTCAGTAGGGGTGGAAGTCTAGGCTTGCTTTGTGATCTCAGTTGATACCACAGGGAGAGCTTTGGTTCTATCTGACAATAATTGAATCCCCAGATTTCCAGAATTGGCCTTGTAAGCCAGAGATTCCCAGATTGATCTTCCCATATACCAGCCTGGCTGGAGACTTGGGCACCTCACTACAGCATGGCTCAATGGAAGTGGGGTCATAGTCTTTTCTATGGCATTTGGCTTAGGGAGAAAACTTGTTGTTTAAAAACATCTCTGTTTTTATGATACCCCTTTCCTAATCCTTTGGCTAGAGTCTTCTAATGGCAATTTTAAACAAAATTTTGTCTGTACTAGTTGGTCTCTCTGGGTTGTTTGTCATGTAGAAACATACTTAAGACAGATTGGGTTAAAAGAAAATCCACTGTGTTTTTCTCTTGGTTGGTTCTGAGGTTTTTATATATCCTTTATTTCTTTTCTTCACTGTTCATAGTCTATTTAGGTAAATTTTATACAGAATTTCTACAGTCTTTTAGTTGTACTGAGCAGGACAAATAGGGAAAACTATGTTACTTCATATTTCTGCAATCAGAAATCTCTTCAACTGACATTTTTTCTTTAATCCATGGCAAGAGTAGGTCACCCTGTCATTGACAGTGAAAATCTGATTCTTTTTGCAATCTTATTATGGAATTACCTGAAAAAACTATGGCATTTAAATGACCTTGTGTTTGTTTTCTTCTTTGATACATATAATTAATTTTTTTTATGATTTAGAGTATCATGTTAATACATTTTCTTGGAAATTGCCATTGGATTCCAGGGTGTGAGACAGAGGATGCTCATGGGGAATCACACTTGGATTAAAGATTGTCCACATTTTTTTTTATTGCATTTTAGGTTTTGGGGTACATGTGCAGAACATGCAAGATAGTTGCAGATTAGCATATCCATCTGATTAAACAGGACTTGGACAGTGAGCCAGACCAGGAGATTCCCAGGAAGCGACCTTTGAGCTGGTGCAGTGGGTCGCTGCATGGGAAATCACACAGATCCCAGTGCCTTATCAGTAGGTGACTGAAACACCTGGGAGAGAGTCAACCATTCAACTTGAAAAGGGAAAAAAAGGGCTCTGAGGCAAGGAGCAAGGTGATCAGGCTCAGCGGGTCCCACCCCCACAGGGACAAACAAAACGGCGATTCAAAATGCTCGGGGATGAGAATTTGACTGTGGGCACAGCTGCACCCAAGATGGTGCAGCTCGGTGGGGGAAGAGCGTCTGCCATTACTGAGGCATTCCACCCCTACTGAGGTAAACTCCCATTGCTGACACAGCCTGCCCTTGCCGAGGCGACCCGCCATAACAGAGAGACTCCGCCAAGAGGGTGGAGCCCATGACAGCAGGGTGGAGCCCACAGCAACAGGGTGGAGCCCACGACATCAGGGCAGAGCCCACAGCAGCAGGGCGGAGCCTCAGCAGGCAAATAGTGACTAGACTGCCTCCTAGCTGGGCAGGACAGTGCAATGGATACTTATAAAGCAAGCCCTAACTCCCTGAGACAGAGCATCTGAGGAAAAAAAGGGGTTTTATGAGTTCTGCTGCAGCAGACTTAAATGTACCAGCCTAACAGCCCTAAGTAATCAACGGAGCTCACAGCACTTAAGCTCCTATAAAGTACAGACCACCTCCTCAAGCAGCTCCCTGACTCCTGTATATCCAAAGAGTCACCTCAAAAAAGGACTGATCAGACTGACATTTGGCGGGCATCATTCTGGGACAAAGATAGCAGAAAAAGAAACTGGTAGCATCCCTCACTGTTCCGCAGCTGCTACAAGTGTACCTCAGACAAGCAGAGCCTGGAATGGATTTCAGCAGCCATATAGCAGAGGGGCTAGACTGTTAGAAGGAAAACTAAGTAACAGAAATACTTCATCATCAACAATCTGGCATCCACTCAGAGACCCAATCGAAAAGTCAGCAACTACTCAGACGACAGGTGGATAAACCCACGAAGATGGGAAGAAACCAGCACAAAAAGGAGGAAAACACCCGAAACCAAAACACCTTGCCTCCTACAAAGGACCAAAGCTCCTCACCAGCAAGGGAACAAAGCTGAATGGAGAATGAGTGTGATGAAATGACAGAATCAGACTTCAGAAGGTGGATAATGAGAAACTTCCGTGAGCTAAAAGAACATGTTCTAAATCAATGCAAATAAACTAAGAACCTTGAAAAAAGATTCGAGAAAATGATAACAAGAATGGACAACTTAGAGAGGAATATGAGTGAATTGAAGGAGCTGAAAAACACAACACGAGAACTTCGCGAAGCATGCACAAGTTTCAACAGCCGAATTGACCAAGCAGAAGAAAGAATATCAGAAGTCGAAGCTCAACTCAATGAAATAAAATGAGAAACCAAGATTAGAGAAAAAAAGGGCAAAAAGTAATGAACAAAGTCTCCAAGAAATGTGGGACTATGTGAAGAGGCCTAACCTACGTTTGATAGGTGTACCAGAATGTGACAACGAGAATGAATCCAAGCTGGAAAATACTCTTCAGGGTATTATCCAGGAAAATTTCCCTAACGTAGCAAGGCAGGCCAATATTTAAGTCCAGGAAATACAGAGAACAGCACAAAGATATTCTGCAAGAGCAACCCCAAGGCACTTAATAGTCAGATTCACCAGGGTTGAAATGAAGGAGAAAATACTAAGGGCAGCCAGAGATAAAGGTCGGATCACCCACAAAGGCAAACCCATCAGAATCACAGCAGATCTCTCGGCAGAAACTCTACAAGCCAGAAGAGAGTGGGGGCCAATATTCAACATCCTTAAAGGTTGTCCACATTTTAAAACATTTATGTCAGGTCCCTGACTCCTTCAGTATGGAAAAAAATAGAATGATGCTAGGGAGGGATTAGTTACCTCACTGACTCCAGAAGAGCCAGTGACATTACTTGTCTATCTCTGGCTCATGCCCAAGGCTTCTGACAATTCTGCAACTTGCCCAAGTGAACATAGGTCAACTATCTGCTAATTAACATAATCCCTGGCTTGCTTATGACATTTTTTTATTCTATATTTGGAGTCTTGGTCCATGGAAAGCACACTCATTCCTACCCCTTTCCCAATATTGTTTCAATTAATATTTCACAGCATATCAGCTTCCTTGAGTCCAATCTGCTGGCACAGAGGCACTTACATTGAGATCATGCACTCGCAGAAGTTCAACTTAGCCTAATGTCATAAACATCAAGGGGCATCACTATCTGCCAATTTGCTAAGACATGGCAGAGCAAGTTGAAATACAGTAAGTTTATTAAGAACATTGCTCACTCATTGATCATAAACTGGGGCTTGAAAGTATAAAAGCCTGAACCTTAGGTATAAGTAACTAAGATCCATATAGTAATATTAAAAAAGAAAGTCTTTATACATATTATGTGTTAAAAATATGTGTGATGATAAAGTATATTAGAGTTACTGAATAAGCAAAGAAAAAATGGAAGATAAGAAGGAACAAGAAAAGAAAACTTCAGTTTTTGAATATCGGTAACTTCTATCATTTCCTTTTCTTAGAAAATTGTTATCTAAAACTTTAATAAACTTTAAAAACTTTAACAAGTATTTAATAAGTGGTGATTTTTAAACTACTATAGCACTTACCAAATTGCCTAAAACTTTGCTAGTACACATTACTCCGCAGGGCTTAATTGGCAGTATCGTTAACATGAGGCATAAAGAATCCATTTAGCACTAATGCCTTTGGAAAAAAAATCCCAAGAAAATTGTTTTACTGTGCAGGTAGGCCACCTTAGTTTTAACCTTCGCAATTCAGAAGAAAAAACTTACATTATTTTTCTTCCAAATTGCTTCCAAAACCCTGCTTAAGTGAGAATCCATATCACTATTCACTTGCCATGTACACACACACACACACACACACACATTTATAAACCTAGTCTGTCTCCTCTGGGAATTCCTTATGGGAAGGAATGGTTTACACTGTTAAATAAGTACAAACTCTTTCTGTAGTCAAGCTTAACGTTTTCCCCAAAGACACCATATCTGCTACAAAATCAGCTTTGCTCCCAGTCACTAAGTCACTGTGGTGCTAAGTAAGGGCTTTTGGAAGGAATGGTGTTTTTGTCCTTTTCTAGTGTTCACAGACGCCCTTACAGTTATTAAATCTTGGGAAGTTCAGATTCAGGGGATCAACAAATCAGGCAGCGAGAGTATGATACTACCCATAAATTATAAAACGTGATTAAAGGCTCACGGAAGCCCCAGCCCTTGCCTAATCTAGCGTATGCCTCTTTAGCTGGCTGCATTCAGCAGGCGTCCTCACTGCAATCTGTCATCACTTCTTGTGGGACCTTCCTACTCCCTGGAGACTTAACATCTATTCCATAGGGATAATTCAATTTAGTCTTTATAGCTCAATTTGACTACAAGACAATTCTCCACATCCCGAAATGCAGTAAAACTAACAGCTTAAAGTAGACATAAAAATACCTCACTATTTTTCCTCAAATCCTCTATCATGTGCTAATACAGCACTATATAATAAACAATCAGAAAGCAAATGGCCCATTAAAGTGTGTGTACGGTACCTGTAATGTGGATTATTATATATATAATATAAGAAATATATTGCTCTGATAGTTTCCTGAAAATGATTAATTTCATACCTTGCACTCCATCAAAAATGATGCTTTTTTTGAGCTGTTCTTTCTGAGTGTCACATCCCCTCTCCCAGAGGCAAGGAGAGTAACATGATTCCCTGGGAGCTGGCTGAAGTTTCACTCACCTCATTGTAGGTCTCAAAATATTTTGTTTTTTATTGAAAAGAAGATCATAGTGGAAATGCATGTGTTACTTAACTTTGTCCTCAACAGAAGAGAAGAAAATGCAAATAGCTAATAGGAAGACTCGGGTACAGAGTTGGCTTTGGCGCTAACTATGTCAACTCATTTCTGTGTCTTTTTCTGCAAATAACTGGAATCAGGGAATTGGATGGGTGATGACCAGCACTAAGTCCACATAATAATAATAATAATAATAATAATAATAATACTCTCAATCCCATGGTTGAAATTGCTAAATAATCACAACACATCTTTTCATTTGTCCTAGAGGGAAACCTAAAGATCTCACTTCAGTGTTCCTGGAAGCATGCATGATAAAATCACGATTGAAACATTGACTTCCTAGGTTGCTAATCCCCACTCCACGGCTCATTCAGCTATGGGATCTTGAGAAAGTTACCAAACTTCAGTGTCCTCATAGGTGAAATGAAGGCATTCATTTTGTACCTACTTCAAAGTGTTATATGAAGATTAAATCTGTAGTATTCTTAGTGCAGTGCATGGTACACAGTAAGCACCCAGTAGATTGGAACTATTAATAAAAACATAAAAATCCATTCAACTGAGGTTGAAGTATAAGCCAATATTTATTTACCATTTTAGATAGATAATTAATGCAGTCACATACAGTTCCAAATAATAAAATTTGATTGGAAGCAGCTCCTGTTCTCTCCTGAATCTGAATTTCTCTTTATTCCAAACTATAAGTCATAAAGTAGGTTTGCAGTAAACATATGACAAACATAATCATCTCATTTATTTGAGAAAATTTGATGAAAATTGTTACTTCAGATTTGATGGAACGTTGACTCCTTTGAAATAAGGAACTTAAAAACCTTTTATACTGACAGGTTTGAGTATAACAATTGATGAGTAGCAACAGTGGCCTTTCTTGAAGTTTGCTGTCTTTCGTTTGCATCTCTGCTGTCATGTAACTTACTGGAGCATGGCTGATTATTTCTTATGGCTCTGAAGCCAAGAAAACAGTCACTCTCAGAGTTATCTGTAAAAAATAAGTGTGGACATGAGAGCACACACATACACACATCCACAGGTGCACACACATACACACACACATAGTGACAGGAACCTTTATTTTACCTCCCTGTGACCCAAAAGCTTAGGAAAATTGCTCAGAGAAAACTCCCTACTGTCCAGTAAAGCCTATAATCTCTTTAGCTTGTCTCCGGGATCATGTTTCATCACTGTGAGTATGCTCTGTGATAAATGATACTTTCTCTTGATGGAAGGAATCATTTGAAAAAGCAACTAACATGTCGTGTCTTATCTCTTCTCCTTCCTGCTGTCTTCTACTTCCATTTGACCAGTCTCACATCCACACCACCTGCATCTATGCTGTATGCTCCTCATACCCAGGAAAAATCATTTCCAAGTTATTCACTCCCTGAACACTTGCTTGCTTGCTTTTTTCAGGAAAACTGGAATTAAATAGTTTCAAGGTCATACAAAGAATAACGTGCCTTAAAGGGAAAAGAAAAAACTAACAGTGTAATAGTTAATATCTTAGCCCATCATGGCAGCTGTAACAAAATACCAACAACTGGTTAGCTTATGAATAATGGAAATTTATTTCTGACAGTTCTGAAGGCTGGAAAGTCTGAGATCAGAGTGCCCGGGTGGTCAGATTCAGGCAAGGGCTCTCTTCCGTGTTGTAGACCTCACACTTCTCACCCCGTGTCTTCCTCCTTCCTCCCGTGGTGCAAAACAAAGTCCCTTAAGGCTATTTTCCAAAGACATTAATCCCATGATCTCATGACCTAATCACCTCCTGGAAGGACACAGCTCCTAATACCAACATATTGGGGATTGAATTTCAACATGAATTCCGGTAAGAGGAGAATAAAAACAGTAAAACTACAGCAGTCTTTTCTGAAAGTTGTTTAACCTGAAATTAGTGTTACAACTCTTCCTTTCTATCAGAGGAGAAAATGTAACCAGTTTCTTTTGCTTATCTGATCAAATTATTATGTAAAGTTATTAAAGAAAACTTATTTAGAATGTTTTAAAAATATCTCTATATAAAAATGAATATTTGGAAAATACAGAACAAAGTATCCAACCAGCCAGAGAGGAAAATGCTGTTCTCATCTATTACAGGTATTTTATTTTCACACTTTAAATGTATATTTATATATCATAGATGACAGTTTATTGACAATTTTATACTTCACCCTTTAAAAGTATTTTCAATGTTTTTAGAACTTTGATTGAAAGTTGTTTTTTCTCCATTTACAAACATTATTTCGGCACTAACTATAATTACCATAGTTCATTTAAGAGTCTACTGTGTTAAAATTTGAGTTGTTTAAATTTTTTCTGCCAAAAATAATATTGTGATTTCAACCATGGTGCAAAAATAATTTTTTGAAATTTAAAACAGATAACTAGAAATGAAGATTATTGGGTCAAAGATTATGAATTTTTGACTCAACCCACATTGCTTAAAGCCCACATCACGTTCCGTGCTCACTGGCAGTGTACACAGGAGCTGGCTTATTCTGTTAGTTTCACCTGATACTTTCCGAGTCATTTGAATCTTCAAGTGTTTTTTAAAAGAATGGGCCACGTAAAAGTTGGAATGACCTCAGATGCGCTTCCTCTATGCAAAACGTCCAACTAATGAACTGAGCATATTATTTTTATGCTCTTTCACTCACAATAATAACCGCAATGATCACTCCTCCATTTGAAGACACCTTGTTTCACAGCACTTACAGACAAGGCCACAGATCACGGCGGTCGGTGGAGGGCTGACTGATGAGCTGTGGTTCTATTCGTGATCCTCTGTCCCTGAAAATTCTGTGTGTAGCAGGCAGGAGGCACATATTATTATCTACTTTTTATACCACAAAATACTTTATACTCAGGATTAGGGAAAGTCAATGATATATATTAGTGGCTGTGCCTTTCACAGTCTTCTTCCTCTCCTGGAAAGCACTCCACCATCAGGTTTTATTCATTTTTATGTGGCATTTATTTTTTTTTTAGGGTCCTGAATGACTTTCATGTAAAGTGAAGAAAAAAATAATACAAAGCTGTGCAGATCGGTGAACAGCACTGATCTCCGAGTATTGAAGACCAGTGAGGTGTTTCGGAAATGGCCCCTGTGTACTTTGCTCTTTGCCAAAGAAATCTCTCCTGGGTGTCTTTTGCGATATAAGAGGTTAAGGGCAGAATTCTTGCCTTTGGTGTGAGAAAGGAAGGAGAGCAGCAAAGGGCAGTGTGGAATCCACCGCTCCTGGCTCCCGGCAGCTCCTGTGTCTGCATCTGGCTGCCAGGCTCTCCGTCTGGGTTGAAGGAGATGGCGGTGAGTGCTGCAAAGGGACAAAGCACTTCCCCAGAAACTCAGCCCTCTGTTTCCAGTGGCTCTTGTATCCTTCAAGGTGAATAGACCCTTTTATGTGAGTGTTTCAAAACTGTTATAATCAGTTCGTCCTACATGTAAAAGTTTTTGCTTCCCAGTTTCTCACTGGTGTGGCCTCTTTTCTAATCGGGCCCGGATTACTCTCTGTTTCTGGAATTCACTCCATGCACATCCTCCTCTCAGCCTTTGCATGCTTTGTTTCTCCTATGCCAGCCAAGCTGTCTTTTTTTTCCTTTACCTCTTCCCTGACCCAGCCCCAAACTAACCATCCTTCTCCAGCTTCAGTAGTAGGATTCACGTTCTGAACCATGGAAATGCTCAAAACTATTTATGTCATTCTCAGAGGTAAAGCAGGGTCCTGGAACCCCCACGCTGTGCTAACCCAGAAACCTGGAGTTACTACATTGTAGGAAGGCCTAGGGGGCACTGGAAGACAGGCAGGCAAGCACAGGTTTCAGGGAGCCACTAGGAGCTTGGGACCAGTAGCTACATAGCAAGTAATGTGGAAGGCTGAAATTGTTTAAAATGGAACCACCGTTAGGGAAGGCTCATAGGAACCTGCTGTGTACCCTCCATGCCTGTCAACTCCAGGCATTGTCAGTATCTTTCTGGAGCACAGAGCTGAGAAAAACTGAAGGGCTGTAGTCAAACTGGGTAGAGAAGGCTGCTGTAATCACTGAGCAGTGTCTACAATGGGGTAGGGCGAGGGGAGTGTTGAATGTGCTGTCTGCCCACCATGTCCAGGTGCACCCCTTGTCCCACCTTCTCCTCAGAGTCCCTTTCAGACTCTCAGTTTCATAACACCTTTCTTGCTATGAATTTCATACATATACCACATGGCATAACTTAGCACTTGAGTCATCATTGTCATTTAAATGTAGTTATTGAACATCTACTGTGTTTACAGCAAATGATTCTTCTTGTCAAAGAAAGGCATCATCTCCGCTCTCAGCAATTACACAATAGGCACGGGTTCACCTTTGCAGGACTCAGAGTTCGTACCGGATAGCCTGGCCTTGCACATCCCCTCAGACCTTTCCACTCTCCTGGCCACCATTTAACAGCCACCTTCCCCACCGCCCCCTTTTATTTTGAGACAGAGTCTTGCTCTGTTGCCAGGCACCAGGCTGGAGTGCAGTGGCACAATCTGGGCTCACTGCAACCTCCACCTCCTGGGTTCAAGTAATTCTCCTGCCTCAGCCTCCCAAGTAGCTGGGACTACAGGCATGCACCACCATGCCCAGCTAATTTTTGTATTTTAGTAGAGACGGGGTTTCACCATGTTGACCAGGTTGGTCTCGATCTCTTGACCTTGTGAGCCCCCCGACCTCCCAAAGTGCTGTGATTACTGGCGTGAGCCACCGCGCCCAGCCCCACCTTTCCCCTTTTTATCTCACTTGTCCTTATGGTTTGACCCTTACTTTTTGTTTCTCCATCTTGATCATGCATCACAATTCTGGTTTCCCATTTGGTCTTTCAACTTCCTTCTTTTACCACAACTCCAGCCTGTGGACCCTGGCACTGCTTCCAACTGCCACAGCCACAGCCACTGCACCCAATGGCAAGACTCAAACATAGTTTACAAGAGTTAGAAAGGAGAAACCACAGGGGTAGTAGGTTCAGGAAAGACGTTATGAACATTCAGGAACTTGGCCTGGGCATGGTAGATACAAAAACTCAAGGTGGGACCGTGGGGAAACAGCAAGCTTTATTCTAGTCTATTTCTTGGCAAAAGTTATTCCTGCCACCCTAAGTATATAAATGAAACATGCCTCTATGTTACTTATGGTGTTAAATATGTGACATGTGGTCAGAAAATGTATATGGATGAAGGCACTAGGTGATAAGAAAGAGGATAATCTTTGAAGGAAGTCAGATTAAGTCCTAGCCTTACCACATAATGGGTACAACATTTAGATAAATTTGTTTAAGCTCTCTCTGCTTCATTGTCCTTCATCTACATGATAGAGCTAATAATGCCTACTTTACATATATAGAGTGAGTCCTAGGATATTACAGGCATTGAATCACTAAGCGCTGATAATAGTATGATCGTTATTTTTATTGCCTCACTCACTCATCATTTCTTCTCTCACATTCCTTATGAAGACCAAGTCCTGTGAGTAATCTCTAGCCTACTCTACAAATGGCCTTTTACAAGTACAACAGTAAAGGTTATAGATCAGTGATTATTATTATTTTATAGGTCACATACCACTTTAAGAATATAATGAAGACTATGAACACATTTTATTTCACGTTAACGTTTTTGAGGCTTCATTGATGCCTGTGAAGTACATCCATGGACAGCAGCCCAACAACTCCAGGTTAAATTTTAGACAAGGAAAAATTTACATGTAAAATGAGGCTGTGTTTTTATAAATTTCTAAAAATCTTCTGTAAGTGTTCCTTGTTGAATCACCAAGACGCACAATAAGTTGGGACCCTAACATTGGATTTGTTCCATGTGAGCCAGTGGGGCTGGCTTCTTTGAAAAACTTCACCTTTTGTCACAAGATTTACAAGACATATGTATGTGTCAAGGCCTGGGTTGTTAGAAATTGCAAAAAAAAAAAAAAAAAAAAAAAAATCTATATAAATGGCTTTTTAGTAGAAAGTGGATAACTACTAAAACAGGTAAGTAGAATTCCAAGTTGTCCAGAAACATCATGTGCAAAAAATCATGTGCGTCCTCTAGCTTGAGAGAGGGTGGCCAGTGAAGGAATAAGGACTAGAAATGCTCTCTCTGCCACCTCCCAGCCTGAGATTTAGGCCTCTTCAAGAAGGTGCAGTTACCAGGGAACACACAGCATACAGATACCAAAAAAGCTTGCCACTTAGGTCGCAGCTTCCTGGAGAAGCTGATTGCTGTGGGGAGACTGAAGCTGGTGCTGAACTGTGCAAAGTCCCTGGGCCTCCCTAAATAACAGTAATGTAGTAATGGAGGACAGTCACCTAGAAGCAGCTTCCAGCCTCTTATCACCCTGCAGTGGCTCTCTACTGCCCCCTATGGACAAAACATAACATTCAGCCAGTTGACGAAAGAGAAACGATTGCAGTGTCCAACTCCACAACCATTTGATCCAGCAATCCACTGCTAGGTGTCTACCCAGAGGAAAATAAGTCCTTATATGAAACAGACACTTGCACGTACATGTTTATAGCAGCACAATGTATAACTGTAAAAATATAGAACCAGCTTACATGCCCATCAACAAAGTGGTTAAGGAAAATGTGGTACATATGAACCATGGAATACTACTCAATCTTAAAAAGGCTTACTAATGGCATTTGCAGAAATTTGAATGGAATTGGGGACTATTATTCTAAATTAAGTAACTCAGTAATGGAAGATAAAACATTGTATGTTCTCACCTATAAGTGGAAGCTAAACTATTAGGATGCAAAGGCATAATAATAATATAATTGACTTGGGGACTTGGAGGGAGGATGGGCAGAAGGTGAGGGATATAAGACTACACACTGGGTGCAATGTACACTGCTTGGGTGACGGATCCATCAGTATCTTGGAAATCACCACCAAAGAGCTTATCGATGTAACAAAATACCACCTATTCCCCAAAATTATTGAAATAACAATTTTTTAAATGTGAAAAAAAAAAAACAGGGCAAAGAAGGGTGTCTTTGGAACTGAACTTCAGAATAAATAACTGGCACAACTGCCAATCTCTTTTCTTCTTTTAAAACTTCGGGTTAAAAACTAGAAGCCTTGGACATCTGGAAAAAGAAATTGGGAAGACAAAAGGAGACATACATATATTCATGGTTTTATATGTCACCTAATCACAGTTTTATGCAACACCAGCATGTCTCACAAATGTATAAAGTCAAAAACCACAAACATAGATCTAAGTTCCTGTAA
Source organism: Callithrix jacchus (assembly GCF_049354715.1). Classification (NCBI taxonomy): domain Eukaryota; kingdom Metazoa; phylum Chordata; class Mammalia; order Primates; family Cebidae; genus Callithrix; species Callithrix jacchus. The sequence continues at coordinate 109,225,622 of NC_133507.1, forward strand.
TTAGTAAAATGTCAATTTATTTAACTTAGTCCTTATGTATATGCTTCATAAAAATAGTGAAACTACTACTCTTATTTTGGGACCATGTAATTTATTACATTAAAAAGCATTTCTCATACTCTAAAAGTTTAGAACACTCTATAGGTGGACATGAGTTAGACATACTCAAGTAATTTACCTCTCTGGATGAAGATTTATTATAATTCTCACAAAAACTTCAAATTTAACCTAAAAATTGTTTTACTTAGTTTATTCTCTTCCATTGAAATTGATTTATTTCCTTGCCATTTCTTTCTCTGTTTATGTAATAACTTAGTTTAGCTCATCACTCTAGCAGTGCATTCACCCATGGGGTTATCCAGTCTCCCCCATGGTGGCCAGTGATTACTTCAGTATTTCCCCTGATGCTCTAACAAGGTCTGAGATACACCCTGCATCAGCCTAGGAAGCAAGCCCTCTGAAGGATGCTGGTATTTGTCCCTATTGCATCAGAGAAATCTAGTAGCTAAATAAATACCTTATCTTTAAAAATATTAATAATAATTTAAATATGAGATATAACAGATTGACTAGGTCTTTAAGAATGTGACTTTAGATGCAGAACAGGGCTAAATAAACATACATAGCCTTCATAAGCCACATTTGATGTGTCTGACAGAAATTTCATCTCCAAACAAATTTTAGGGTGAAGGTATGCTCTAAAACCCACCATTTACTGCACTTGTATGGGTCACATGGTGGATGCCCATAAGTGAAAATCTGACCCTTGTTACAGAAACTTCAATACTAGCTTCCCAAGGTAAATGGAAGATCCAGCAGCCCCTGATGACTTCAGTGGAAGATTGTATGTGCCCATACACATGGAATGAGCTTCTAGGCAAGCTCATTCCATGTGTATGTGGAGGATTATATGTGCTCATTTAAATGAGCTTACCTAGAAGCTCATTCCATGTGTACGGGCACATACAATCCTCCATGTTGCAACAACAACAAATGCTTTCTCTGTAGGCTTCTAGTAAACTAGAGTGCATTTTATCAAACTTTTAATTCCTTGTGAAGACTGCTAAAGACCAAGAACGTCTAGACCCTTTTTTTTTCCGATGTTTTTTTTTTTTTTTTTTTTTTTCACAAAATTGAATGTCCATACTAGGATTTGACAGTCCATGGCATTTGGTCACAAGGTCTTCTGCCTTGTGACCTAAGGATCTTTCAGCCCTCATACACACTAAAGGAAGCAGTCAGTCTCCATGTTTCATAAGAGTCCAGGGATCATTAGGGCTGAGACTGCTCTGGAATAGTACAAGAATCACAGCCTTCTCAACAATGTAACTCAACAACCAAAATATAAGCCAATAAGTATCTTGTAAATCACATTGTATTACCATTATTCATGAAAAAAATGTTTTTTAATAGGAAAATGTGTAAACACAGAAAAGCAGAGAGAAAGTGAGTCAAGTGCAATTTTATCAAAGCAATCATAAATACTATACAAATGTAGATTTTTTAGTCTTCATTTTAAAAGGACTAATTTGTGTAATTTTGAGTAATTCCTTTTCTTGTTGTCAATACTCTGCAATGAAAATAACATGTTGAAGATTTATTGCATGCCAAATGTTCTGTCAACTGATTTTTATATTTATTTTAATCCTCAGAATAACCTTATAAAGTAAATAGCTATTTGTGGTTTCAGTTTGCTGTTGAGAAAAGGGAGGTTCGGTAACATTAAAGTAACTTGCCCAAGACACAGAAGTAGCAGATGATAGAACCTGCATTCCATGACTATGTGCGTGTGACGGGGGTGGTGTGTGTGTGTGTGCTTGTTCTTAAAACAAATAGATTGCAGCTGAGCATATTTACATTATACAATCGTGCATATCTGTATTTTAAAATCATACAATCGTCGTTCACTGTGTAAAATTTACAAAATATAGGTAAGCAAGCAAAGAAAAATTATCCCTCCAGAGGTAAATGCTGTTAGTCTTTTAGTAAATCACCTTTAGATCTTCTAATGCCAAATCTGTGCTTAGCTGTTATGATATGCTTAACACAAATTTTATATTTTGCTCTAATCCCAGAGTTAACTAAATTTTAACTAAAATAGCATTAAATTGTAAAAATGATGATCAATTTTAAAAAGTTGAATAAATGAATGCATTTTTAATAAGAGAAAGGAGTAATTTGAATTTACAGTATAGAAGTGAGCACAGTACAAATTGGAGATGCATAGTAAATACTTGCTGAAGCTTGATGAGTATACCAAGATGAACTTGATTGAAGGATCTGATGAGATGTGAAGAAGAATGTCTGCCTCATGGAGCATCTTCTCATAGGAGGCTGATCCTCTCCATACCTAAAGATCGTCATATATAATTAAGAGAGCCGTAGGACAGTCTGATTCTTAACTGCCTGGAGACAGAGTGCTAGAAGACAATGTTCAGATGCCTCCCTCCACTAAGTGTTTTCTCCTTCCCTGATTCAGCAGAGGTGCCATGACCTAATTAGAAAGAGCACTGTGTTTGTCAGAAAATGTGACTTCTCCAGTCAGTTGGGTCACTACAACTAGCTAGTGAAATTAATTGTGTAAAGTTCACAATAAACTTGTTCTTTCTGGTGCTTTCTATGGTTGAGAAGTATGTCCTCCAGTTAACCTCTAAAATACTTTTCAACTCAGAGGTTTCATTAAGAAAAGGCTCTTAAAACTCCTTCTATCACTGTATTAGTCTGCTCTCACTGCCAAAACAAAATACCGCAGACTGTTTGACTTACACAACAGAAATTATTTTCCCACAGTTCTGGAAGCTGGAAGTCCAACATGAAAACGTCAGCAGGGTTTCTTCTGAGGGCGTCTCCCTCGCTTTGTAGATGGCTGTTTTCTCCTGTCTTCCCATGGTCCCCCCATCGGGCATGTCTGTGTCCTAATATCCTTTTCTTATAAGGACACCAGGCATGTTAGATTAGAGTCTATCCTAACAGCCTCATTTTAACTTATTCACTTCATGAAGTGTCGTGTTTCCCAGTACAGTCACATTCTGAGGTACTGGGTGCGGGCCTTCAGCCTATGAATTTAGAGGAGACACAATTCAGCCCATAACAATTAGGTTCTGAAAACTACCTAAAGGGCTTGTGTGAGTAGTCTCCAACTCCACTTCCTAAAACAAAACTAAAACATAGAATTTTCAGTGCCATGAAGTAGTCAGGTATCCAGATCCTTCTATCCTTCTGCTTGGCCATTCCAACTTTATTTCTTCCATTCTGAGGGTCCCAATAGGCTGCTGGAGCTTGAGATATTCTATCTGCATGCCAGGTTGCAGAAGAAAGGAAGACGTGAAGGCAAAGGGGATATTTCTCCCAGCCGAGTCAGCTCCCCTTAAGAAGCCTTCCTGAAAGTCCCCATCCAATGCTCCTTCCATGCTATGCTTCATGGGCCCAACTTAGTCACCTGACAACACGTGTCTTCAAGGGAAGTGGGTAGATGTAGTCATCCAGTTGAGCACATTCTTGTCTCAAACAAATCAGTATTTCACTACCAAGAAATGCAGGAACAGGACGGTACAGTGACTCACATCTATAATCCCAGCACTTTAGGAGGCCCAGGCAGGTGGATCACCTGAGGTCTGGATTTCAAGACAAGGCTGGCCAACCTGGTAAAACCCCATCTTTACTAAAAATATAAACATTAGCCAGGTGTGGTGGTGCACACCTGTAGTCTCAGCTACTTGGGAGGCTGAGGCAAGACAATTGCTTGAACCGAGGCAGAAAAGTTTGCAGTGATCCAAGATCACACCGCTGCACTCCAGCCTGGGCAACAGAGCAAGATTCCATCTCAGAAAAAAAAAAAAAAAAAAGAAATACAGGAACAATAAATTTTTGGTATATAACTAGGGATCTCTCCACAATCTCTTTGAACAATAATGTAGGTATATGAGAGTTCTTATGTAGGAAGTAAAACGATTTCTATCTCAGTGTCAAAATTGGCAAAACTATTTTTGCTGTTATAATGATGCACTAGATTTGTGCTGTTCAATATGGTAGCCACTAGTCTTGTTTAACTATTGACCATTTTAAGTAAGTATGTCTGGTGCAAATTGTGATGTGTTTTAAGGCATTCCAGATTTTTAAGTCTTCAGACAAAAGTAAAATAATTGACCGGGGGTGGTGGGTCATGCCTGTAATCTCAGCACTTTGAGAGGCCGAGGTAGGCAGATCACTTAAGTTCAGGAACTCAAGACCAACCTGGCCAAAAAGGTGAAATGGTTCCATCTCTACTAAAAATACAGTTGGACGTGGTGGCATGTGCCTGTAGTCCTAGATGCTCAGGAGGCTGAGGCATGAAAATCGCTTGAACCCGGGAGGCAGAGGTTGCAGTAAGCCGAGATCATGCCACTGCACTCCAGCCTGGGTGATGGAACGAGACTGTCTAAAAAAAAAGTAAAATAATTTTATATAGTTATTATTATGCAATAATTTTAATACTGATTTCATATTTAAGTATTTGTATCTACTGAGTTAAATAACCCTGTATTAAAATTTAAATTAAATTAATCTTTTTTTAACCTTTTAAAACACTGCTACCAGAAAATTTTAAGTTACTTATGTGCATGCATTATATTTCTATTAGACAGCATTGATCTGAGATATCACCCTCCCAAATATCAGTATTTCAGTAGCAGGTTTCCTTTTACTTTTTTTCAAATTTTAAAACATTTAACTGAAAAACAAAGATAGTATTTATATCCAAGGTGTACACTGTGATGACTTGACATATGTATACATTGTGTAATAATGACCACAATCCAGTTAATTAACACAACCATTATCGTCCATGCTGTAAATTAGATCCCAGGAACTTGCTTGAACATCTTATAATTGAAAGTTTGTACCCTTTGATTAACATCTCTGCATTTCTCTTACCCTCTAACCCTGACAATTACTGTTCTATTCTCTGCTCCTGTGAGCTTGATTTCTTGAGATGCCACATATTTGCCTTTCTATGTCTGGTTTATTTAACTTAGCATAATGACCTCATGATTTATTCATGCTGCCACAAATAGTATGATTTTCCTCTTTCTTATACATGTATGTGAGTGTGTGTGTGTATATATATATATATATATATATATATATATACATATTATTATGTATGTGTGTGTATACATATATACATATATATATACACACACACACACACACACACACACATATATGGAGAGAGAGGGAGATGTCACAATTTCTTTATCTGTTGAGGAACACTTAGTTCTCATGTGTCGGCTATTGTGGATAATTTTGCAATGAACATGAGAGTTCGCATATCTCTTTGAGATACTGATTCCATTTCTTTCAAACATATGCCCAGAAATGGAAGTGCTAATATGGTAGGTCTACTTTCAGGTTTCTGGGGAACCTCCATGCTGTTTTGCAAAATGTCTGTACCAGCTTACATTCCTACCAACTATGTACAAGCATTCCCTTTCTCTCCATTCTCACCAATACTTGTTATATCTTTTTTCTCTTCTTTTGGATAGGAGCCATCCTAACAGGTATGAGATGATACCTATTGTGGTTTAAACTTGCACTGTGGTTTGGATTTGCATTTCCCTAAACAATCAGCAATATGAACACCAGTTGGCCAGTTGAATGTCTTCTCTGGAAAAATCTCTAATGAGGGCCTTTGCTCTTTTTTAATCAAATTTTTTGTGTTTGTTGTTGTTGTTGTTGTTGTTGCTGTTGTTAGTTTTGTTTTTGCTACTGAGTTTGATGAGTTCCTTATATGTTTTGTATATTACTCTCATATCAGATAGATAGTTTGCAAATATTTTCTCCCGTTCCGTAGGTTGCCTTTTCATTTTGTTGCTTCCTTTGCTGTGCAGAAATTTGTTAGTTTGATGTAATCCCACATGTCTGTGTTTGCTTTTGTTGTTTTTATTTTTAGTGTCGTATTCAAAGAGTAATTTCCTAGACCAATGTCAAAGAAATATTCATCTATATTTTCTTCTCAGAGCGTTATGGTTTCAGGTATTACATTTAAGTCTGTAATATACTTCAAGTTAGTTTTTATGAGTGTTTTAAGACAAGGGCCTAATCACATTCTTTTGTGGGTGGATGTCCACTATTCTCAACACCATTGGTTGAAGAGACTCTTTTTACCACTGTGCATAAGTTTATTTCTTAGCTCCCAATTCTGTTCTATTGGTCTATGTGTCTGTTTCTATGCCAGTATCAGACTGTTTTTCTTCCTATGGCTTTAGAGTATACCTTGAAATTAGAAAATGTGGTGCTTTCAGCTTTACTTTTTCTCAATATTGCTTTGGCTATTTGAAGTTTTTTTTCATTTCATAAAAACTTTGGGATTTTTTGTTTCTACTTCTATGAAGAATGACATTGGACATTTGATAGGGCTTACATCAAATACACAGATGAATTTAGGTCAGATGAACATTTTAACAATATTTATTCTTATGACCTGTGAACATGGGATATCTTTCCATTTTCGATGCTGTTGTAAATGGGATTGCTTATTTAATTTTCGAACAGTTTGTTGTTAGTGTGTAGAAATTCAACTTATATTTGTATGATTTTGTATCTTGCACCTTTTCTGAATTTATTAGTTCTAGCAATTTTTTGGTGAAGCTCTTATGATTTTTGAATATATAGTATCATGTCTTCTACAAACATAGATAATTTACTTCTCCCTTTCTGATTTGCATATTTTTTTAATTTTACTTTTCCTTCCCTACCTTGGGCTAGGACTTCCAGCACTCCGCTGAATAGAAATGGCAGAAGTGAGCACCCTTGTCATGTTTCTAATGATAGATGAAAAGCTCAACCGTTTACTGTTAGGTATGAAGTTAGCTATACGTTTGTCTCATATGGCCTTTTCTATGTTGAGGCACATTCCTTCTATACCTGATTTGTTCAGATATTTTTTATGATGGGATGTTGAATTTTGTCAAATATTATTTTCTGCATCTATCAAGATAATCATAAGACTTTAATCCTTTATTCCTTTAATTGATTTGCATATGTTGAGCTATGCTTGCATTGCAGCCTCTCTTTATTTAATTTTTAATTTAAAATACTTAATGAATTTTTTAACTTAAAGGTACTTCATTAAAGATAATTACACATGTTCCTTCCTATGTTATAAATAGTATTGATCAAATTGAGCAGTTGACTTCTATAACACACTCATTATTGGGCTGAAAATGTGTTTAACTTTCCAGGCCAGTTGATGGTATTTGCCCTTCACACACCTGCTACATTTTCTGTCTTTATTCACGAATAAAGGTAGTTTTTAGTATTTTCGGAGCTAAGAATATTTACTTCTCATTAAAGTGAATTTTGTCTAGAAAAGCAACATATACTTGTATGTGAAGTAGAAAGTTTTTTTTGTTTTGACCCAAAAATAGTCATTTGGAGACAAAAGGAAAGCATAAACACACACACACACACACACACACACACACACACACACACTCCACTACCTTTAGCCTTGTGAGTTAGTAAGGGTTCCCCAGAGAGAATTAATAGGAGAGTACGGAGTGTGTGTGTGTGTGTGTGTGTGTGTGTGCTAGGGGAATTGATTCGCATGGCTGTTAAGGCTGAGAGGACTCACAACAGGCCATTTGCAAGCTGGAGATGCTGGGATGTTTGTAGCATGACTAACTCCAAGTTTGAAGGCTCGAAAACCAGGGAAGCCGATAGTGTAACTCTCAAGCTGAGGCCAAAGGCCTAAGAACCCAAGTGGGTGGGGTGCACTGGTGTAAGACCTACAGTCCAAAGGCTGGGAAGCCTGGAGTTGTTGTTCAAGGACAGGAGAGGAAGAGTATATACCAGCTCCTGCAGATAGATGAACATGTTCATTTTTTCTCTGTTTTTGTTCTCTCTAGGCCTCTAGCTGATTGGATGGTGACTGCCAACCCTAAGGGCAGACTTTCCCTCCTAGTCCACTCAGACTCACATGTATCCTCTGGAAACACCTTCACAGACCACCCACAAAGAATGCTTGAATAGGTTTTAGGTATTCCTTAATTTAGTGAAGTTGACACCTACATTTAACTATTACACCTTACTATTATAATGAATGGTAACTTTGCCATATGTAAGTACACTAGATACATGACTAAAGATTGCAGTAGAGGAGACAAGCTATTTTGAAATTATCCAAGAGCAGAAATCATTTGAAAAGTAGTAGTTATTGGGTTTCAAACCTAGCTGCTTCTATTCCTACCTGGATTAACTGCTATTATTTCTTTCAGTAATCTAATTTCCTAAGAGCAATTACTGATTCTGAATATTTTTGTCATGAAAGCCTTCAAGTGAATTCACATACAGAAAACTATTTACCTGAAACTCCTAGTAAAAAAGGCATACCTCTTTATTTTAAATACATCGGAAATACAAAACATTTTAACCGTGGAAATAAAAATCGCCATAATTCCACCACCCAGAAAGAGCCACTATTTAGCATATTAGTCATGGTTCTGCTCCTAGATATTTATATAGGTATATTTCACCTGATTCATATGTGTAAATATTTATGTTATTTGTTCAATTTAATGTTGTAAGCAATTTTTTTTCTTGCCATAAACATCAGTACTAGTGGTGGCAAAATAGTTTTTCAAATACATATACCGTAATTTGCTTAAACATTTCTGTAATTTCAGACCCAATTTTGTATTCCTATAAATAATGCCTCTTAGTGTGAATCTTAGCCCAATTTTAAATTACTTCCTCAGGACTTCTAGAAGTGAAAGTAGGGTGTCAAAAAGTAATATTAATATTTTTGGCTTCTTGATTCATATTTCCAAATAGCTTTGTGCAATATTTGCTAACAGATATTTTAAAATGTTGAGGGTGGAACTACAGTTTTAATTTTAAGTTTAAAACCAAGAGGTTTTTAGTTTAATTATGGGTCGAGTTTCTTTCTCTCCCACCCTCCAACACCCAAGGTCCTCCTTTGGGTTTTGCCTCTTGAGTAAAAGGCACCACTGTTTGCAAAAACCAAAATCTTGGGTGGGGGCGTTCATCTTCAGTGCACAGGGAATAAATACAAAATGCAGGGCCAGAAACAGAGACACCAACAATCAGGGAGCCAAAGATGACTCCAAAGCCAAGGAACTGATCCTGGGAGTTACTAGATGTGGGTGAACAAAAAAAGAAGCCAAAACAAGAGAAAATCTCTGAGTTCAAAGGCAGCATGCAGCTCCAGCAGGTCCTTGTCTACTGGTGCCTGTGCATAGGCAGCTGTTGAGAGGCCAGGGGAGAGACCATGTGGGGAACCATCTTCCAGCCCGTCCATACACCATGGCCATTAGCAAGGCCCTCCTTCCAATTCTAAAAATGTGTCTCTCTTGGATGTCTCTCAAATGAAACCCAAATATACATGATCTTTATCCTTGAAGGCCTCCTTTGACAGAATTGGAATGTTTCCTGCCCATAGTAATGCCAGATGTTTAGTCTCACTTAAATTCCTAAAATGCATGATGGCCTTCTTTTCAGTACTTGTCCTTCTCTGTTTTCTCTTCCTCCACCCAAGACCTATTCCTAGCTTCACTCCTTACTTGTCCTACAAAGCTCAAATCAAAAGGCTGTTGATGAAGCCTTGTTACAAAGCTTTGTTACATGCTCTCCCAGCAGAATACACATCTCCTCTCCATCATGGCACTTGGTCATAGCGATGATGACATGTTCCATGACCATTATTAGCCCACTACCATCTAAGCTCCAGGTGGGCGGGTCTCATTCTGTCTCTCTCCTTCACTGGATTCTTAGCCATGAGGACCAAGGTGGCCCAAGAACTGCTTAATAGAGATCTGCTAAAGAAGGAAATAAAAAAAGGAAGCAGCCTCTCTTCCCCCAGAATGAAAAGGAGCCTTAATTTTATTCCCTTCTCTCCCTGAGTTTGTGAATAAGAAGATAGCTTGAGCTCATAGGGCAGTCTTTCCTCTACATTTGCTGATAGTATGCTCATCAGTGCTGGTAGTTCTGAGACAAATCAAATTAGAAATGGTTGTACTCATTTGGAAAATCAAGAACTGGCTTTGAAATCTTCCTCTGCAAATTAGATTGAATCAAGATCATTTTCTCCAGCTTATAAATGCTTGATTGGTTTTGTTTGATGCCTCATGATTGAAGCTCAGCCTTGCACTGCTGGATTTATTTTTTACTCACCAGGGTGTTGTGGTGTCTGGATGGTGGTTATAAACAAAACGAACATCCACAATGAAAAAGTTTTGTAAATAACAGCTCAGAGTTTTGTAAATAACAGCTCAGCACAGTAATGTAACCCTTGGAAGTAGCACACATAAGAAACTCGAAAACCAGTCAAGGTAAGAAGAACTTCAAGCAGGGCCTGCTCTGTTCTTTTCAGGTCTTTAAAGATTTGTTTTCTGGAGTAGAGGCACAGCCCCATTTGACTTATTATTTCCTCCCAGGAAATAATGAAGGACGTACTAGCACTTCACTCTGCCTACACTGGAGGAGTCTCAATGGGAGTAGACTGCTGTCTGTCTACCTTCCATCTTCCTGGGCCACCAATGCATCCCCTTTCTCTGACTTCTGCCTTAGTTGCCAGACTGGATTCGGTGCATTCTACTTTTAGTCATAGCCTATTCCTAGCTACCCGTATTCTTGTTTTATTCTTCCCAGGTGACTCCAGCTCAGACCAGAGTTTTACTGTTGAGCTGATAAACAGTGTTTGAAGGGTGAAATGCAGCCTTAGGGGAAGAGAGTCAGGGAGCAGTGGTGACAGCCTGGTTGAGAATCAGCTAGAGACCATTAACTTTGCATGCCCTTCACATGCTTTTTATCTATAGCTTCTTTATTTTAGTTTTCATTTAAAGCACAGCAGCCAACAACTTTCTGGAGTCTTCCACAAAATAGCTAAATGCTTGAGTCACTAAGTCAATAGTAATCTATGTCTTTGGGTAGTTAGATGAGTCTAAAGAGTATGTACTTGAACATCCAAAATAACTGGCCAATGTTTGGCTGGAGGAATAATACCCACTAATAAAAATACGTCTGAGCCATTTATCAGTGATGGCTCACTTTAGCATAACCTATTGTTTATGCAGCCAACATAGAGTTGGCTGGTAAGTAAAAGTCTTGTAAGAGGATGGACTCCTAGCAGTGATATAAGGCAAAGCCAACATCCAAATGGAGAATTCAAGCAGAGCTATCTTTTGATGCTAAGGTCTAAAGTTTTTCATGTACATCAGTGATTCAAGTAAAATAACCAGAAGATTATGTTTAATCATAAAGCTGGGACATGGGTACAAATGAAGCCATTTGTTAAGAATGTCTCTCTTCTCAGTTCTGATAGGTACTTCTTCTAGCTTAGTAAACTACAGCTTTCATGTTATGTTCTGACATCTGGCTAGAATACCCCATGACCAATGAACATATGAGAGTCCAGATTGAGGAATGTTTGGCTAACACTGAGGATCATTAGCTCCCTGTGCCATACATCTTAGTCTATCCCATCTATTATACAATCACATTCAGACCACTATGATGGTTCCATCCCTGTGTCTATCAGCAGAGCGGCATCTTCTGAATTTGTTCCTCTGTATAAGAGACAAGTGTCAATTTATTCGATTGGTTCTGTATTCACATGACAAAGACTTGAATACTACCGTGTTCTCTGTGTCAACAGTCTTGAGGAAGGAACGCTTCTGCCATGACACTCCCATCCATCCGTCATGAGGGGATCATGGTAATTATATTATTACCTCAATAGCTCCTTTTGAATGAGTTTCTCTGCCACAGAGGAAAGCTTTTAGGTGGATGAGTTTTATTGGATTTTCATCAGCATTCGGCACACTTTTGAATGGCCTGAATACGTCTGCAAGGAAGGCGCTAATCAGGAACTTCATTCCCTCTCGTGGTTTTCTTCTGGTTTTCATTTCATAGCCCCTGAACTGGCGCCCATCTAATTGGCTGCGTGTAATTTCTCCCATTTTGTCATCTGCAAGAAAGTTGCAACCACTGTAGTTCCTCATACAGCTCAGCATTAATCTAGCTTCTCTCTGTAAAATACTTTAGGCTACAGTTTCTAGGGAGTGGGGGAAGGGGAAAGAATAATCAGTCAATTGGTTATTATACTCTGGTAAGTATGTTTTAAAATATTGGGCTTTTTATTTATTTTTAAAATAGGTATGAGATCTTATCATGTTGCCCAGGCTGGATTCAAACTCCTAAGTTGAAGTGATCCTCCCATCTCAGCCATTCAAAGTGCTGGGATTAGAGATGTGAGCTATCATGCTTAGCCTTCTTATTTCCCTAACCTGTAAAACTATATCATCTTTTACTCACTTTTTTTTAAATATAGTTATCATGTATGGTAATTCTTGCTCTCTTTCCTGCATCAAGAGAGGAATTATTAGGGAAGAGGCCTAAGTTTCCTCTTTATAGCCTGAATCATTCAAAGAAAAAGTCTTCTAAAGTGTAAATACTTGGTTACACTTTTTATAGCAAAAATAGAATGATTCAGATAATCCCTAAGTCCTCTGCAAAGACAAGACAGATGGTAAAGATGTGGGTGTTCAGTCTCAGATACCCAAGGTTAGGGGAACAAGTAGGAATAGTAGGGCCTTTCAGTTCAACAGCCTCAGGTTACAAAAAAGAAACTTAAGCCTCTAGAAGTGACTCACTTCTGAGTCGCCACAGTCAGACAGAGGAGTCGATGGTTCAACTGGTTCTTGGGGGGTAGAGTAAGGAAAAGCACTCAGACACCAGGGATTGAGTTTCTTCCTTGAAGAGTGACTTTATTTTCAGACAACAAAAGATCCTGTAGTTCCTATAAGATACGAAGAGAAAAAAGTGGACCAAGGGCAGCTCATTGACCTCCTTTCAATCTCACTTATGAGGTCAGGGCCAGTGGTTTTACCTTGAAGGTTTGATCAATGCACTCTTCCTTACCAGACATACTTTGTACCGATGACAGTAAATTAGAGTAAGTACATAGAGTAAATTTAATTACTACAGCCTGCAAAGGTTCAGGTAACATTTATGTGTACAACTTACTTATCCCTGTGCTTAGCTTGAAAAATCTTGAATGAAATTAAACATACAGTGGGACAAAGGGGCTTTAGGGGGAATGAAGCTCACTTCTTGGGATTAGAAGGAATGATATTTGAAGAAAGAGATTAAGAGGTATATAGGGTCGAATATAGGCCACTGACCATTTCTATGTCTCCTTTGACATGACTCTAAAGTAAATTGTCTTCTTGTATGACATTTCTAAATGGCCAGTGGGAACTCCCTCAAATGCCGCCTTGAGACAGATTCTGACGACAAAAATGGCACTATCGAAAACTGTCAGTTTTTGTTGATTTAACAGTAGCACTTCTACATGCAGCTCATTTTCGTTTTTTCTCCTCGTTTTGGTGAATGGAGGTGGTACCAATGGCCCTCAACTCTGTACCTCATTTCTGCCAGTGGTAAGCACGGCTGAGACAGGACTGTTAGCAAAGTGGCACACAGCAGCTGTGTGACAGGAAGCTGAACGGCAGACACTCACGTGCAACCAGAGAGCTGGATCAGATTTAGTGTAGAAGGAATTTCCCATCATCCACTTCTTTTCTCTCCTACTTGCCCTTGGCTTTGCCCTTGGAGTATAGAGTAGAGCCGTGCTCTAAAACCAAAGAAGTTTTAGTCTCAGGAGTGGCTACATAGGGGCAAGCATAAAAGAGGAAAGCGTGATGGGAATAGGGGGAAGGGAGACAGAAGCTGGCCTAAGGTGAGGGAGGAAACCGTCCGAAGATAGAAAGCATATCCTAGTGCATTTCAAAGATTTCCTGCTCTCTGTTGACCTAGTTGTTCACGCCCACACACAACCTTATCTTATAGTGAGAATCTCTGAAGGCACTTAATTAAAGGCCTTGCCCTGGGAAACCAATACGGGAACTCCTTAGATTCTGAGCAACCCAGTATTATGCTCAAGTAGTTGGGCCCATTAAACAATGAAAGGAAGGGAGATTGAGGAAAGAGAGCCAGACGTCTGGTCAGATGTGAGCAGACTGATCACATAAGGAAGGAATCTCAGGTCCCCCACTGTTCTGAAGGGGCTATCATGGCTATGATCCAGAAGGATCTCAGAAGAGGGCTTGGGTGAAGCTAAACTGGGTTTTAGATAACTTAGGGAAGAGGGTACTTGCACAACCTCCTATGCCTTTGCGTTCTTCACCTTTGTGAGCTTTCCCGCTCTATAATCTCAGACTTTGAATGAAACTGTGCTTCAGTAGATTTGTTTTTATAGAAAATGGTACTACTTACCTCAGGAAAGGAAAAGATAAATTAAAGTTATTGCTACTTCCTACCTTCTCTGCAGAGCGTTTGTGATATGGTTTCTTCTAAAAGACAGCCCTGCCACAATGAATTGGCCATCATTGGTGATGTTTTTATTCTTGAAAGGCAATTTACCAGAGATCCAAAAATGCAAACTAAAACAACTATGAGAAACCAAAACAAGTTGGTAGACATTTTTTTTTCTTAATGGTGGCACGCAGTGCAGAGGATGGAGGTATCAGAGTTGGTGACTAAAAGCAGAAGACTCCAAATTAGACAAACATGGGTTTGTCTTCCATGTTCCCTGCTAACTAGGCGCATGGCTTTTGCTAAGTTATTCATTCTCTTTAAGTCCAGTTTGTGCATCCATTAAATGGAGAAAATAATACATTATGGCACTGTTGTGCAGAATTCACAAGATATGCATGTAAGTGCCTATCCTATTGTCTGGCACAGTGGGGTGGTATAAACTGTGGGTGATTGCTTGATGAATATCAAGTGCCTTACCCTTTGACACATTAATTAACTTCTGAGGATCTAGCCTAAAGGGAAAAAAACCATCTGAACAACTACAACAAATGATTCATGCAATAATATGCTCACAGCGGTGTGATTGATGAATGAATCATTAGAAATGTGCTACTTGTAGAAGTTTGTTTGGGGACTGTTACACATTTTCAAGAGTACAGGTCTATCATAAACAAACATGGTTGGGACCTAGGGATGTTTTTGTGGGTAAGAGGTTTTTGGAATTGAACCATTACCCTGCTCTGGGACTGAGGACAATACTACATATCTAACTCTGCCGCCTGACTACCTTGGTGGAAAGTTGAATTCAGGTAGCTATTCAGATTAGGGTGTTCCGCTTGTGGGATTCTTACCTTTTTTGCATAAGGGATGTTGGCTGCTGGAGCAAGCTCAGAAAGGCTGAGCCACAGCTTCGTGTAAAGGCAGCTATGCCGTGGACTTGAAGGGAAACGTTTACAGGAAAGATGGTAAGTCCATAGACTTACCATCCACAAGAGCAATATTCCACAAGAGCAATCCTCTCATTCAATCCATAGCTATGTGGATGAAGTTACCTGAAGGACATCACTGCATAGTTATGGAGATCAGTGTTTAGAGCTTGAAGGATGAAAATGGTAGTGATGGAAAATAGGAGGTGGTTGGCTATAGAGCTTACAGTAGAAATTCTAAATGGCTTTCCTAGTAGAACACCTATTCACAATTTATGAAGTATTTCAGGCTTTCTTTTTACTCATCCATTAGAAGTGACCCCAGTACAGGGCTCAGTTGGGCACATTTCCTAATTTCCCACATTTCTTAACTTCCTTATTCTACTGATTCTCAAATAAACTTGGATACATTTTCTTCACACTTATGCAAAAAATAATTTCTTACTCTTCTTTTGGGTTTGATACGTACTTAATATTCCACAAGAGCAATCCTCTCATTCACTCCTCATTTATGTTACTTAAAATACTTTTACTAAGTTAAATCTATGGCCCATGTCACTTCACTGTAGGTTTTAATGAAACCTATTCAGGAAACATCAGAGGGCTTTCAAGCTCTGCCTCTACTCACCTTTCCAGACTTACCTTCTTTATGCTACCTGGCCCTTCCTGTCCCACTAACTACTTAGAAATGTCAGGTTCCCTGAAATTCTGTAGGGATGCTTTTTTGCTAATTTCTTCAAGGCTTTGCAGAAACTGTGCCCTTTGCTGAAAATGCTAGTCAAAATACCCTCCCTCCACCCTTCCCTAGCGCCCTCCTTGGTTTTATTTTCGCTTGTATAACCTTTGCTTGTCCAGTTAATTCTCCTGCCAGGCTCCCGCAGAAGCAGGTATCTATCCCTTTTTTAGCACGTTCCACATTGTGAGCTTGGCACATAGTTGACTTGCCATAGGTATTTATATAGAATAAATGTAATTATTCTTATGCCCCTTAGAAAGTGTGGATGCTTCCATCAGCCTTCCTTCTGGGCGCCTCAGTTGGCCCTCTTTGCAGATAGCCTTGTGATTCTTAACACAATAATAGAAAGCATCCTTGTGAGTGTGTCTGAACAAAGCCGACTTTTTTTTTCTCCTTTAAGATCTCACCGCTGATTGTAGAATGATCCTGAAGTTAAGGTCAGCTCCAGGTGATTGTTTATATCAGCTGTCAGATTGCAGAATAAAAAATGGCTTTTATATGTTTGACTTTTATTGTTTTCCAGGGCAATGTCACTTTTTCCTGCTCCGAACCACAGATTGTGCCCATCACATTTGTCAACTCCAGCGGCAGCTATTTGCTGCTGCCCGGAACCCCCCAAATTGATGGGCTCTCAGTGAGTTTCCAGTTTCGAACGTGGAACAAGGATGGTCTGCTTCTGTCCACAGAGCTGTCTGAGGGCTCGGGGACCCTGCTGCTGAGCCTGGAGGGTGGAATCCTGAGACTCGTGATTCAGAAAATGACTGAACGTGTAGCTGAAATCCTCACAGGTACTGTCTGCTGACACTGGGTCAGTTTCTTGTTTAGCCAAGCCAACAAAGTTTGAGGTCTTCACAGAAACATACAGAATTTAAATTTCAAGGATGTAGGTTAGACCAGTATTCACAAATTTACTCCAAGTCTGAAGAGGCAGCATTTTTTTTTCTTAGTAGTAAACAAAACAAAACAGTGGATTTAGAATTAGCTATGCCAACTTTGGTAAATGCCTAAATTTCTTTGTCTCTTAGCAGTCTCAATGGAAAGATGGAATAAGAATCCTTGCCTGGGAATATTTAGCATAATCTAGACAATTTATAGAGCTCTCTGCTAGGTTCTCTACAAACATGGCATATATCATATGGAACCTTCACCATGCTCACTGAAGGAAGTTACTATTTTTTACCTAATAGATGAGGAATTCAGGAATCATGGCAATCACTTCAAAATCCCATGTTTCTAAGTGATGGAGCTGGGATTTTATCCTGAATTTGTCTGACTTCCAATTCTATGTTCTCCTCTTAAACCACATTGCCATGGGTCTTTATATAGCCCCCAAATTCTATTTCAAGTAAAAATCAGTAGATTTTTAAAGTCACTTAAAAACTATATATGTATACACATATACTTTAAATGTATTAAGTAAATGCTAGTACATATGGCATGAGGGAATGGCAAAACTTTTAACTGGTCCTCAAATGGCCAAAGTTTGGGAAGCCCTGTTTCATTGCCATGTACCACAGGTCTTACTGTCTAGCAATACGTAAAGGTCTATGAACAAGTCCTGTTTTTCAACACCCTGGCTCCTCCAGCTGCTGCTGCTTCAACATGGAACAGTGAAATCCTCTCTTTCCTTTTCCATCTGTTATATTACCAATATCTGGTGTGCTCCAAGCAGCAGTGTATTTAGTAAGTTGATGAATACTCATTGAGGTCAAATCTCACATGCCAAGGATTGGGCAGACATTGGGCTGCAGCATGCTGATAGATGGAATTATTTCAGAAGTCTACAGAAATAAACAACCTGAATAAAAATCTCCCTCTGCTTTTCACCATAGGTCAACATCCATCATGGATTATACTATAATTTGATTTAGATGTTTTTCTCTCAACTGGACTGTGTGGGTTTTTATCCAATAGATTAGCAAAAATTGAGTTAAAGTGTAAAGGATATGACTTAATAGGTGTTGACCTAAATGGAAAAAGCTAAAGCAATATTCATATAAGTAGATAGTTTACTTGAGCCAAGCTTGAGGATTGCAACCTGGGAATATAGATTTAAGTTGCTCTGAATATACACTCTGCTCTGATTACTTGCATTTAGAAGCAGATTTTTAAGGAAAAGAAAAAGCAACAGTTTACATATTGTTTATCAGAAATTTACAATAAAATTATAACAGCTAAAAATTGCCTGTGCACTGTTCTTTGCATCACAGATTCCAGGAGAAAGAAGATAATGAATAAGGCAACTAGTCAGGATAAAAATGGCTGAACAATTGCCCAGAGTATGGATGCCATGAGCTCAGGGGAAGGGTGTGTGACTAAAGTTTCATACTGACATCTCTCTGGGCTTGATACATTTTGCTTAACTCACATAGTTCAGACTGCTCAGGGCTGTTTTTCTTTTCTCATAGTTTTGGTCTTGTCAAATCATGGGAGACATTCAAATGTCTGTAAGTGAACAAAATGGGCCACGGAACCCCTGAGCATAGCAGAAGGGCCTGGGTCGGGAATTCAGGTGGTCAAGTTTAAAAACATTAATAACACTTTTCCTTCCTTTCCTCTAGCCCTGGATAAACATTGTCTCATACGTAAACTCAGGTGTATTATTCATCTATAGCTGCATATCAAGTGACAGCAATATTTAATGGTTGAACACATTATTTGTTATGTTCCAGTTTCTGTGGATCAGAAATCCAGGAGCCAGCTGGCTAGTGACTGGCTTGGAGTCTCCCATAAGCTCTCAATCAAATTGCCAATGGGGGCTGCATCCATGGCAAGGTTAAATGGTGGAAGATCTTCCACACTTCCTCATGTGACTGTAGGCAGGCCTAAGAAAATCCACTTCAACATGTAGGGAAGTTCTAATTTTTCCTCTCAAGTTATTTACAATAACTTGAGTCTATAAAAGAAATTCATAATAGACAAATTAACAGGAAAAATGAATACACGTATTATTACATGCATATGTATGCACAAGAGTCACAAAGTCATAGAACATATTAAAGCCCAAAGAAATGGCAGTTGATTGATGCTTTTATGCCATCTTGAGATTACAGAAAGAACAGGGGTTTGGAGTATAGCTAAAACATGTTATGGGCCAGGCACGGTGGCTCACACCTGTAATCCTACCACTTTGAGAGGCCAAGTTGGGGAGATTTCTTGAGCCTAGAAGTTCAAAATCAGCCTGAGTAACATGGAAGACCCCATCTCAACAAAAAACTGAAAATCATCTGGGCATGTGGGTGCATGCCTGTATTACCAGCTACTTGGCAGGCTGAGGTAGGAGGAGGGGCTGAACCCAGGGAGGTCAAGGCTGCAGTGAGGCGTGATCACAACACTGCACTCCTGCTTAGATGACAAGATGAGATTCCCGTCTCAACAAAACAAAACAACAACAACAAAAAATACTGGTATGGTAGTAAATCAGGTTGTGTGGCAAGCCAGGTAATTGAGGGGGAGAAGAGGAGGTTCTGTTTGCCAAGGTGGACTTAAGATGTAGATAAAGTCATACAGGTAGCAGCCCTTAAAGAGAATAAATGATAAATGTCTCTTTCAGATTCTTAAATGTGTTAGACTCTCAGTCATAGATCTGAGCAAAGAAGAGCCTCACAGAAAGCCTTGGTATCGATGCAGGTTTTCTCTACAGATGCAAGTACCCCACGAGAGACAGCTTTACAGGTCTACTGCTTTCTGAACAGCCCTCCCAAAATGTGTCAAAGAAATGTATTTTGGGGTGAAATATTTTGGTTTCTTTCATAAGCTTTTCTTCATGAGCCTCTCAGAAGGTTGCCAAGGGAGAGTGAGAAAAAACACCCAAGATAGAAGCCTCAGTCTTTTTATAATCTAATATTGAAAATGGCATCTCATCACTTCTGACATATTCTGTTCCTTAGAAGCAAGTAAACATGTCCAGCTCATGTTCAAATGGAGGGGATAACACCAAGGCATGAGTATTAGCAGGCGCAGATTATCTAGGATCATTTTAGAGACTTCCTATCACAGGAGATGAAAAAAAAATTGCTTTATAAGTTGGTACGGGCAATTAAATGAGGTAGTATATCTCAAATACTGCACAAAGTGTTGAGTAGCTATTTAACACATTTTTCTTTCTTCCGTGCTGACTCAAGACGTATAGCTAGAAGGGGCCTCATTCTACAAAGTCATAAAAGTTGAGAATGAATTTGTGCAGTCAGAGGACTTTTATAAAATTTATTAGATTTCCAGTAATGGAGGTGAGTTAATCACTTAGAATTATAATATTTTTCATGTTCGAAATTATAAAAGTTAAACCTCAATCCTCCTTATTTGGAAAAGAAAAATGTGAGCTGGAACCGAGCTGTTTCTCTCTAATCAGTGAGATGTTTTTGAATACAGAGACTTGTAGGCCTCAGGTCAAAAATGTGGTTTTAATACAAGGAAGGCCCTGGCAGGACGTTGCTCTTAAAAATCCAGGTGCTGCCTGTATTATTAAGCACCTGTCAGTCCATTAAAATGCATTTATGACTGAAAGAGAGTCTGGTAGGAGCTACCACTTAACTCAGCTGCAGAAAGGGAACAAATCATCAGTTATTTCAGACTCACCTCTCAGAAAATGAAACCAGCAAAAAGAAGTTTTAAAATGTGTAGCCAGTGTTCTCATAACTCTTGTATAATTCTCTCCTAGGGAGAATTTCTACGTTTTGGAAAATGTGAACTTTTTTGGGGGGAAAATGGATCATGGTTTTGTGTATTCTGGTATTTTCCTATCTTGGAGGAGGAAGAACAAAGAAATAATAAAACAAAACAGTTTTCTCTTCCATTACATTTCTGAGGAAATTTGTTTTCAAAGTACTTGAGCTTATATTGGCTTTATAAAAGATCACCATCTCATATGAACAATGAAAAAATGATGACAATGGTTCTTATACTTTTTAAGGGCCAATGGGGCTATCCTTGACACTTGGTGTGTCACAAACGGAGCAGAGAACACAGATAATAAAAGGTTTATTTGAGACTAGTTATGACATCCTGGATCTCAAAGAGAAGGTAATTCCTTTGGTAAGGGCAGCACAATGATGCCTCGCGCCTTCAGCCCTGTTCCCAGAGCTTTGTGCACTGTCCATGGCTTTTCAGGAAGGAAGTAGTTCCTATTTAGTGTTCTTTGCATTGAAGATCAAGGAGAGATGTGCAAACTAAATGCATCTCAAAATAGAAGACATCCGAATTTAGTTATTCTAGGGATGAAGTTTCAGGAAGACGAAGGACAACAGTGGTATACCTTTCTTGTATATTTCTTTGTTATCTATTTTTGTCATCTTTATAATCTATTTTTGCAAGCCTTATGTATATGGGTATGAGGTAAGGTAGAAGACCTCATTTCACTGTAAGTGATGTGAAAGTCGAACTAGCAGCCGTTGTTGATCTTCTGCCAGTTAGGCATTGTGCTAGGGCCTTGTCGTACAAAACTGTAGAAAAACTCACAAAACCTTCTAAGGTGGTTAGTATACCAGCACTCATAGAAAGAAATTGAGAATCCGAATTTACATTAAAGTAGCCAAAGTGATGTTCAATCTCAGATTTTTCCTTAGAATTCCCAAGTTCATGGTCTTTACACAGTGTCTTGCTGCTCTCATATCCATTGTTTAGACCGTCCGTTGCTTAAATAACTTAAATGTAAAGAAACTGTTTTACATCTATAGACAAATCTGCAAAATTCTCTTAAGGAAAGTGGCTATTTATGTCTAAAACTGTGTCTTTCAAAAACAATTTACTTGACGGTCTTATTCTTGTGTTACTTGGAATTCACACTAGATTGGAAGTCTGTTGTTTTTATAGACTTCTGTGTACTTTAGCTAAAATTAACTGTATACTATTATAAAGTAAATAATATGGGAGGCCGAAGCAGATGGATTCCTTGAGGTCAGGAGTTCAAGACCAGCCTGACCAACATGGTGATACCCCATCTCTATTAAAAATACAAAAGTTAGCTGAGCATGGTGGTGCATGCCTGTCCCAGCTATTCAGGAGTCTGAGGCAGGAGAATTGCTTGAACATGGGAGGTGGAAATTGCAGTGAGCAAAGATTGTGCCACTGCACTCCAGTCTAGGTGACAGAGTGAGACTCCACTTAAAAAAAGGTAAATTATATATATGTGTGTGTGTGTGTGTGTGTATACACACACACACACACACACACATACACACACACATTTATATATCAACACACACACACACATACAGTCATTGAGAAAATAGGTCATACTTTCTTCAGACTTCTTTTGGTGCTCAGTACTGATTCCTTAATAGGATTATCATCTAAGGATGGAGGCTACCAATTAAGGTCTACCTCAGTAAGGGCCTATCTGCGTACTTCTAAGTACGTTGCCCTACTTTGTGCAGTCTTTCCCATTCTAATTTCCCCTGTGCCCCATGAATCAAGGTTAGCTCTCTCAGAATTCAAATTGAGAGATCTGATCCTTGCCCCATGTGGAAACGCATGAGTTTCACTGAAGCAGAGAACACCTTCTACGAGTCATATTGAACTGTGAACCTTATCAGAAAATCCACTTAGGCAATTCTTCAGTGAATGAGCAATTACCTGGATAACCTAATTTATACATTTTAGGCTTCCAGTTCTTTCTTACTTTTCATAAGATACCAGGTGCCATGGGGTCATCTCACATGGTCATGTGGTCATGAGGATCTCTCCAACTCTACACCCTTTCATTGAGCAATAGATATTATGTTCTATTTTTTAACGAAAGATGTGGTTGTCATTTTAAAAGTTTTTATGGAGATGCTTAGAATGGAGTTTAGTATTTTCAAAACAACCTGAATTACTAAGAAAACAGGACATTTTATAAAGGTAAAAGAGACCACCTGGTTTGTTTTCTTAGAAGGAATAGGGCAGAATGTTTTGAATGTCATGTGAAATGGTAAGCAATCTTAAGAGAAAACTGGCACCACTCTAATTATTTGAAAGTGATCTGACATTTCAATGTTATTTTTATTTTTCTGATGGGAAAATACAAGGTAAGGAGAATCGAAAGAAGGAGGTACGGAGTTTTAGCTTAAGTATTGTTTATTGTTTTTGTTTTTTTGCAGTGCTTCTTAAAATGTCAGATAGTCTGGGCAAAGAGCTTGAACTCAGGCTTCAGTGGTCATGCCCCAGCCTAGCTGTGCTCTAATCGGATGCAGGACATGAGTACATCTTGTTGCCTTAGCCTCACTGTCCTCATTTGCTGAAGGAGAGGATCAGTCTAGAATCAAGGATGCTCCCTCCAGCACTATCCATGATTGCTTGAAATAAAAACAGTAGGCCAACCTCACACCTTATTATCTTCAAAGAAATCATCAGCCCAAGGCTTTTCTTCTGAAACTGGCGTAAGTGGTCCTAATTGATTGGGAGTACCCAGAGCCAGGCCTCTTGCCAGAGGTCAAGCATCTCAGCTCCCAAAACTCTGGTGCACTTTGTGGAGTCAGAAAAGTAAATTTGGCCTCTTTGATACCACAGTTTTTGTGGATTAGTTATTTTGCATGATCTTAAAAGCAGGTCATGCTATGGCTCTTCACAACCTACAGAGAATTAAGAGACACATATCCAAATGCAAATAGGATTTGTTTTTGGAACCTTCCTTAGATGACAGTAAACTATGTGTGTGTGCGTGTGTGTGTGTGTGTGTGTGTGTTTGCCTATATTGGCAGGAGGGTTGACAAAATATACTAGGTCTTCAAACTATGTTAATAGAGGAACAATATTAGTTGTAGGTATTGAAGCTATTTCATGCAGAGAGAAAACCAGGCAGAGACACAGCAAGGGTCTTTGGCTCTGGGACCAGCTTTCTTATAGCTGACGGTTGGTATATGTGAACATCTCTTCAGGAGGCAAAGCAAGCAGCAGTGAGGCAGGCAGAGAACCCATTTTGGATTCCATTAAAGCATCTTCTCCCCAGAGCTTCCTAGTTGTACAGTGTACTCCCTTAAATTCACCAGAGGCGTCAAACTCAGACTGGGATTTTTGGCATTAAGGGGTGAATCTACCTTTTAAAGACATGGTCTTGGCACAATAGAATGAAATCCAGAATGTGAGGGGAAAGAATCCAAACTGAGAGATCTGACCCTGGCAGCTGATACCACTTGCTAATTATTAGCTGAAAAGGCAAAAGGTGAAAGCTGATCACCTGGGACAGACAGAATCTTTGGACAAAAGGCAACATGGCCAGCCAAGAACCAGAAATCAAGAAAAGACCATGAAAAAGTGTCTACACTCAACGCAAATGGCTTATTGGTGATGCCATCTCAGCTCATCCCATTTATTCCTAGGAGCAAGCAATAGTGTTTATCGTATTTCCTTAACCACCTTATAATGTTTCACTCTTTTTATAATTCCTTGAATAGTATTAATTAGAGAGAAGGTGTTCCAAAAAAAAAAAAAAAGTAAGCCATTCTTTCTATCTGTTAATTTTTTATAGCTGGTAGACTTCTGTGACTGGCTTGTTCTCTCGCTTAAAATATGATAAGATTCTTGGATCAACAGCCATAATGAATGTGTATTTGATGATTATTGATCATTGACTGCATTTGCGTTAAATAAAATACATAATCCTGTAGCTATGCTTGACATGACCCCCCCTTAGCTTTTAGAATTTAATCTCAATTGATGTTTTCTCAAGAAACGTTTTCAAGGCAGTCCAGGTACCTTGTTCTTTTCGTTTTCTCCTTTGTAACGTTTGCCCTAAGTGTGTATATGTATGTATTCATCTGCTCAGGCTGCTATAAGAAAATATCACAGACTAAGTGTCTTCAACAAAAGAAATGTATTTCCTCACAGTTTTGGAGGCCACAAATTCAGGATCCAGATGTTGGCAGGATTGATTTCTTCTGTGGGCCTCTCTCTTTGCTTGCAGATGGTCGTCTTTTTTCTGTCTTCACATGGTCTTTTCTCTCTGCATGTCTCCGTTCAGATAGCTTCTGCTCATAAGGACAAATAGCTTCTGATCGTAAGGACATGAAACATATGGAAACTTATTTTACCACAATTACCTTTTTAAAGATCCTGTCTGCAAATGCAATTGTGTTATTAGGTACTAGGTGTTAGAACTTCAACCTATGCATTTTGCAGGGACACGATTCAGCTCATGCAATGTATATTAATATGTCTATATAATTGTTGTTCAATGGCCTTTTCATTACTAAAAATGTAAACATCCATGGAAACAAGAATATTATTTTCCCAAGACTTGGTCCAACACCATGCTTACCACATGTCTTCCATAGCTATTTGCCACATGCATGAATAAACTAGTGGAGTTGGCCTTTACAGCATTTCTGAATGATATAATTTTAACAGAGAAAGAAGAGTTAGAAATTTTTAACAAACATTTCTGTTACAACAATTATATGCTGCATAATGTGTCAAATTTAGGGATGAGTTACACCTAGGAATGAGTTATACTCAGGGGAAGTACTATTTAGATAAAGGTCAGAGGAGGCCTCAGAGGTAGTGAGATGACCTGGAGAGCTGCACTGTGCAGGATGGAAGTGCCCACCCTGTGGAATGCTGGCAACCAGATGCTTATAGGCTGCAGGCCTGCAATTAACAGAGCTGCTTCCCAAATATTGCCCTTTTTTGTAGAAGCCATTTGTAGCTAGCCACCACCTGCACATCAAGTAAACATGATGAGGCCATAAGCTTCATCCTCTGCTTCAATTAAGTTGTCATTAATGCCTCGGTATTTGAGCTAAGATAATGTTGATGAGAAAATCTCATTAGCAAGGGCAAATAAGTGGATAGCCACAGGGCTGTGATTGTCACAACACGCTGTCTGGTTGAGCACAGAATTTGAGTTTCAGAAGATAACAACATGATGAAGCATTTTATGTTATACAAAACTGAGAAGTGCAACTGTGTGAACTTTAAGATACCAAGCAAAGGTTGGAATTGTTTACCAAAGTAGTAATTTCTTGAGCATCTTCAGCTTTTTAAGTTTTGGATAATGACAATCAAAACATTCTATTTCTTAACTCACTCTTTTTCTTTATCTCTCACTCAAATGAGGCACTACAGAAGCTAGATTTTTAAAAAAAATCATAGCAGATTTATCCTATTGTAAACCTGCTATCACCTCCCTTTTGCTTTTATATCTTTTACTTTGACATTCTCTCATATAATTTGCTTTGCTTCCATTGGCTTTAGGAACCTTCTGGACATATACTCTGCACTGGGTACTGTGGTTGAACCTGGGAGTGAGGTACTGCCCTCCAGGAGCTAATAGGCATGGTTAGAAGAGATAGTAAAAGGCATTTATGAATAGTAGTACGTGTGCCTGGGTCACTAGGGAAGCATGGGGAAGAGGCAACAGGACAGGTGAGAAAGAAAAGACTTTCTAGAGGTGGGGATATCACAGCTTGGTTCTGAAGAATAAATAGAATTTGGTCAAATAAAGAGAGAAGGAAAGAATGTTCTAATAAGAGAAGAGAAATAGAACAAAAAACAGAGGTGTAAGACTACTGGGCCTGGGGCCCAGAGGACAAAGGATGAAGGAACAGTTTGGTCAGGGACCCCAGAGTTTGTGCTATATTTTGGGAGAATAGTAAAATAATTCTCTGGAGTTTATCTTAACATTTAGCCTATGGATGTTTGATCTCAGCATTCAAGTTTATACTAAGGAAACCACACCTTCACCATCAACCACAAATGTATTGTGACTTCCTATCAGACTCTAGCAGATGGCAAAGTCAGATAATTCCCTTTATTCTTTGATCAAGGGTTTTCAGGATCCAGGTTACCTTGAAATATGAGCCAGGCATTAATAACTAGGAAAGGTTTAACCTGTGATTTATGGCCAGTGCTCACAAGAGGGCCTGCTGCTGACACTTGGCAGTGGAGCTTCAGCGGTCTGATGCTCAATCCATCAATGAGCATTTGGAGAGGGCAGGATGCTGCCCTGCTGATGCTGGGGGTTCCCAAAACATGATTCAGACTCTGACTCCCAGGTACCTGTCATCCCACTGGGAAGAGGAGACTTACATGCATGGATTGTTAATTAATACCACAAGGCAGTAAATATTATGAACTAAATAAACGATCAGACAGCAGATGCTACAGGAATTTAGAAAGAGAAATCACCATGCACTAGTCTAGTCAAGGAAAACCTGCTTCATTCATTTTCTGATTTATTAACTTATTCATTTATTCAATCAATCAATCATTCAGCACGTTTTATATGCCCTGCTCTGTGCTAGGTGGCTGTGATAGGAAGTAATAAAACATATGTTCTCTGTCTGTACAGTTTAGGAGAGGATTTGCTGACATGAAAACTTGGCCTTGGAAGATTGGGTTATGAATTTCTATAGCAGGGAATGGTGAGGGTAGCATATAGATGGGGCAGAGGCTGGGTGTGGAAGCCCTAATTCACTAAGTGTGTTTATTTGAAGCATAATAAACACACTAGTCTTGGGGGAGTAGGGAAATCTTATAAGGATTTTGGACTATGGCCTGAAATGACAGAAGGAGACTTGGTTACAGAAAGAGTAGATTATACAGCTAAGCAGTGTGATTTTCATTCTCTGAGCTCCATGACCCAATGGAGGGGTATTTGTCATGAGGTCCATGATAACTTGGTCTTTAGGTAGTTGAATCTAGCAAGGTGTCCTCTATCAGAAAGAGAAAGGAGGTTGGGAAAAGTGGGGGACCATCACAGAAATGTCCAGCTTCAGGGATAAGGAATAGAACAAAAGTAAGAGAGGGAATGTGAAGGCATATGTGTATTCAATCTACTATATGTAGAGAAAAGTTAATTGAAATTGATAATTGATGGAAAAACAGTGTACAAGGGAAACATAACTGAGGCTCTAAACTGTAGCATAATGGTACCGGTTATGGTAATGTACTCTTCTATGTGACTGACATTTTCAGACTGTCTTATTCAATTATTCATATAGTGCCCACTTTATTCTCACAAAAGTTGACTGTGAGAATAATCAACAAAAGTTGACAGCTACCTTTGAATTGTTAAATAAGATCACATATGAGAGGACATAGAAAGATGGCTGAATTGAGTTTTCTGGGGGAAGATAAAGCCTAGAAACTTTCAAGTCAAGCCAATCAGTTTTGTTTCTAATTTACAGATGGTGAAATAGGTTTAGAGAATTTAGAAATCTGTATAAATTTCTGGAAATTGTAGGTGGTAGGGATTTTAGCAAGGAGATGAATAAAACCATCAAGGAAATCATTAACAAGTTATCTTCAGTGTTAGAAACAGAGCCTTTGGGGACTCTGCTCTGGCCTGGGCTGTCTTTTTGTTAGCTGTAATGTCATGGCTGATGCTTAAGGGTCCTGAACAGTCACTTGGTTGCAAAGTGACTTGAAACATTATGATCTTGCTTTTCATATTGTCTTCAAAACATAAAAATAAGATGTTAAAATGTGGTGACATTTGAAGTGCAAAGATGTGTTAGAAATTTTACGGAGGAGTTGGTGGGGTTAGAGAAAAAGAGAGCCAGAGTACAAGAGTGTATCAAGGCCCTGCAACCTCAAAATTATTTAATTCAAGGGCTCTGAGCCAAGGAAGAATTTTCATTCCCTCCAAACTTACCTTTTCCCTCAACCATCTTCCATGTTGTGAAAAAATGTACTGTTGGTGATGGGTTTGTAATGTTGGTGATGGAAGGTTGTGGTGGTGATGATGTAAGGTTGTGGTATTGGTGATGAAGGAATGTAGTGTTGGCGATGGAGGGTTGTGGTCTTGGTGATGGAGGTTGTGATATTGGTGATGGGGGATTGTGGTGGTGATGAGGGTTGTGGTGTTGGTGATAGAGGGTTGCAGTGTTGATGGAGAGTTGTGGTGTTGGTGATGAGGGTTGTGTTGTTGATGGGGATTGTGTTGTCGGTTAAGGGGGAATTGTGATGTTGGTGATGGAGGTTTGTGATGTTGGTGCTGGGAGCTTGCAGTGTTGGTAATGCAGGCTTGCAATGTTGGTGATAGAGGGTTGTAGTTTTGATGATGGAGGGTTGTGATGCTGGTGATAAGAGTTTGTGGTGTTAGTAAAGGAGGGTTTGGTGTTGTTGATGGGGGCTTGCAGTGTTGGTGATGGAAAGTTGTGCTGTTGCTCATGGGGTTATAGTGTTAGTGATGGGGTTTTGGTTTTGATGATGGTTTGTCATAGTGTTGGGTGATGGGGGTTGTGGTGTCATTGATAGAAATTGTGGTGTTGGTGATGAGGGTTTTGGTGTTGTTGATGAAGGATTGTGGTGTTGGTGATGGGGTTGTGGCATTGTTGATTGAAGGTTGTGTTGTGGCTAATGGAGTGCTACTGTTTTGATGATGGTTCATTGTGGTGTTATTGATAGATGATTGTAGTGTTGGTGATGGAGGGTTGTGGTTTTGGTGATGGAGGGTTGTGGTGTTAGTGATGGAGGGTGGTGTTGGTGATGGAGGGTGGTGTTGGTGATGGAGGGTTGTGTTGGTGATGGAGGGTTGTGTTGGTGATGGAGGGTGGTGTTGGTGATGAAAGGTGGTATTGGTGATGGAGGGTTGTGGTGTTGGTGATGAAAGGTGGTATTGGTGATGGAGGGTTGTGGTGTTGGTGAAGAGGGGTTGTGGTGTTGGTGACAGAGGGTTGTGGCATTAGTGATGGAGGGTTGTAGTATTGGTGATGGAGGGTTGTGCTGGTAGTAATGGGGGCTGTGGTATTGGTCATGGAAGTTTGTATTGTTGCTCATGGGGCATTGTGGTGTTTGTAATGGAGGGTTGTGGTTTTGATGATAGTTCATTGTGGTGTTGGTGATGGAAAGCTATAGTATTAGTGATGGAGGGTTGTGTTATTTCTGAAGAAGGGTTGTGGTGTTGGTAATGGAGGGTGGTGTAGTTGGTAATGAAAGTTTGTGGTGTGGTGATGGATGGTTATGGTGGTGGTGGGGTATTGTTATTAGCATCTAGTGAGCAGGGGTGCTGCTGCACATCTGACATAGGAGGTATACCATAAGACAATTACCTCCAATAAATAATCAGCCAGTCCAGAATACCCAGGGCTAGTGGTGACAAAGCCCACTTTAACTGTAAACCCTACCCTTGTAAAACAAAAATTTGGGAACTCAGAATATCTCTTAACCTCTCTGAGTCTCGGTTTCATCAAGTGTGAGCTGTAAAGGGCTGTGTAGATCTCATTACCAAAAGTATTTGAAAAGATATATTACATGCTCCATGACTATTTTTAAATTTTATCTAGAAAGATAATATCAAAGTAATAACAAGTGACTAGAATTCTAATTTCTGACATAAGTAGACATCCTGAGAAACAAAAGTTTAATTTTAATTTTATTCTTTTCAGAAGCTAGGTGATTCACAAAAGGATGGAACCAAAGCTTGAAGTTGATACTGTTAAAAGCAAAGATATTGGTGGGAATGTAAACTAGTGCAGCCACTTTGGAAAAGGTCAGGAAGTTCCTCAGGGGTTAATATGGAATTACCCTGTGACTCAGCAATTGCACTTCTATATGCACACCTAAGAGTATTGAAAACATGTTCATACAGAAATGTGTATGCAAATGTTCACAGTAGCATTATTCATAATGATGCCCGAAGTGGAAACAATCCACGTATCCATCAACCATAAAAATGTACTGATTTAACCAAGCAAGGTGGCTCACGCCTGTAATCCTAACACTTTGGGAGGCTGAAGCGGGTGAATCCCTTGAGGTCAGGAGTTCAAGACCACGAGCTTGGCCAACATGATGAAAACCTATCTCCAATAAAATACAAAAAAATTAGCCAGGCATGCTGGTAGACACCTGTATTCCCAGCTACTTGGGAGGCTGAGCCAGGAGAATCACTTGAACCCAGGAGGTAGAGGTTGCATGAATTAAGATCACACTCCATTGCACTCCACTGCACTCCAGCCTGGGCAGCAGAGTGAGAATTCATCTCAAAATAAAAATAAAAAAAGAAAGAAAAAAAACAAGTACTAATTCGTGCCATATGGATGAATCTTGAAAACATTATGCTAAGTGAAAAATGCCAGTCGGAAAATAGAGCATAATGTATAATTTTATTTATATCAAATGCCCAGAATAGGTAAATCCATAGAGGCAGAAAAGTAGGTTAGTAGTTGACCAGGGCTGGAGGTGCAGGGATAAGGGGATTAGGGAACAGTATATCAAGGTTGCAGAGTACATTTGGGGGATGGTGAAGTGTTTTAAAAATTGAATGTAGTGATTGTATAACTCTGAATCTATCAAATACTATTGGGTTTCACACTTTAGATACATGTATGATACGTGAATTTTATCTCGATAAATCTGTTACCAAAAAAATAATAAAAATAAAAGCAAAGTGGAATTCAGTAGCAGAACATAAGACTTTGCAGAGCTTTTTGGTCATCAAAGCGATGGCAGGAGCAGGTCAGGGCTGGCTGGAGTTGCCAGTGTGATGAGCAAAAGGAGTTCAGCCCCAGTATCCACACTTCCCTTTGAACGCTGGCTCTGCCTCTGTGCAGCCATGGGGCCCTGGGCAGCCTCTCCACTTTTCTCTGTTACATCTGTTACATGGGGACAATCAACTTGACCTCCAGGACTATTGTAAGAATTAGGAATTTTATTATTTAAAGTGCTTGGCACCACTGTAGGCATTTGTTACTTGTAGTATGATGTATTATTAGCTATTTTTACAATTGGGCTGTTTCAAAGGTTCATTTGCAAGTTCAGTTGCAAAGATGAAAACCGTCATTCTTTTTTTCTCCATGGAAAAAATCTTCCAAGTCTTTATTTGATTCCTAGGGAAGCACAGGACAGTCTATTTAACTCTCTCTCTTTATAAGGAACCTTTTATACTGATGCCTTAGGCTGAATTCCAGCACCTGAGAGAAGCCATGAGAACAAAAGTGAAAAGAATAAAAAAGTTTTCTGTCTTTTATTTCAGCTTAAACAGTTTGTCAGTTTTTTTAAGATGTTAAAAAATGAATATTAAAAATCATTGAAAATTCCAGTATAACATAAAAGAAACAAGAAAAAACAAAAATAACCTGTGATTCTTTCATTCTACATTATTGCAGTGATTTTCTTGGTGGTAGCTTTTAACAAGATGGGAATCATGCAGCATGTACTATTTATTTAGAGCTTTCCTCTTATCATGGTATCAGTAGCATTCTTGGACATTATTATTTTTACTGACTACATTATATACCATATTAGGAATAAACCACATTTGCTTTAGCTAGCCTGCTGCTACTGGAAATATGGGTGAAGAGAAGTTTTGCTATTGTAAATAATGTCATGAACTATCTTCACTATAAATCTTGGCTACAGTTCTGTTACTATTTTAGAAATAATTCTTCAGAATAAAATTCATAGGAAATGAGGTATGGCATTCTTGGGATTTTTGATACTTATTGCTATATTGCCTTCCAGAAAGAATGTACAAATTTAGGCTGCCACAAACAACGTATAAAATTGACTGTTTCCAGAGATATAGACCAACGGAACAGAACCGAGGCCCTGGAGGCAACGCCACATATCTACAACCATCTGATCTTTGACAAACCTGACAAAAACAAGCAATGGGGAAAGGAGTCCCTGTTTAATAAATTGTATTGGAAAAACTGGCTAGCAGTGTGCAGAAAGCAGAAACTGGACCCATTCCTGACACCTTATACTAAAATTAACTCCAGATGGATTAAAGACTTAAACATAAGACCTAACATCATAAATATCCTAGAAGAAAACCTATGCAAAACCATTCAGAACATTGGCATAGGCAAGGACTTCATGACCAAAACACCAAAAACATTGGCAACAAAAGTCAAAATAGACAAATGGCACCTAATTAAACTCCAGAGCTTCTGTACAGCAAAAGATACAATCATTAGAGTGAACTGGCAACCGACACAATGGGAAAAAAAATTTGCAATCTTCCCACCTGACAAAGGGCTAATAACCAGAATCTATAAAGAACTAAAATAGATTTACAAGAAAAAAACAAACAGACCCATCCAAAAATGGGCAAAGGATACGAACAGACACTTTTCAAAGAAAATATATATGAGGCCAACAAACAAATGAAAAAATGCTCATCATCACTGGTCATTAGAGAAATGCAAATCAAACCATATTGAGATACCATCTCACACCAGTTAGAACAGCAATCATCTGGAGACAACAGATGCTGGAGAGGATGTGGAGAAATAGGATCACTTTTATACTGTTGGTGGGAGTGTAACTAGTTCAACCATTGTGGAAGACAATGTGGTGCTTCCTTAAGGAACTAGAAATAAAAATTTCATTTGACCCAATAATCCCATTATTGGGTATATATCTAAATGATTATAAATCATTGTATTATAAAGCCACATGCACAGGCATTTTCATAGTGGCACTATTTACAATAGCAAAGACTTGAAACCAACCCAAATGCCCATCGACGATAGACTAGGCAAGGAAAATGTGGCACATATACACCATGGAACACTATGCAGCCATAAAAAAGGATGAGTTCATGTCCTTTGTAGGGATAAGGATGAATCTGGAAACCATCATTCTCAGCAAATTTACACCAGAATGGAAAATCAAACAGTTCATGTTCTCACTCATAGGCGGGTGATGAACAATGAGAACTCGTGGACACAGGGAGGGGAGCATCACATACTGGGATCTGTTGCAGGGGACAAGAGGGACAGCAGGGGGGGATGTGGAGGTCAGGGAGGGTTAACATGGGGAGAAATGCCAGATGTAGGTGACGGGAGGATGGAGGCAGTAAACCACATTGCCATATGTGTACCTATGCAGCAATCCTGCATGATCTGCACATGTACCCCAGAACCTAAAGTGCAATAAAAGAAACAAAAAATTGACTGTTTCCTTCAATATTTGTTAAGATTGAGTATAATCAGTTTTCATTCTTTAACATTCTGGGAGATGGCAAATAATACCTTACATCTCTTTAAGGTTCAGAAATTTTATGTCTGTCCTCATCTATTTCTAGATCCAAAATCCCATCTTTTAAGACTTGGTCCCTAAATCATGGGGGTGCTAAGTGCCCCATATGGGCCCTAAATAACCTGCTCTTCTCCCCTAGGAGAATTTTTTTCCCCCATCAAGACATTCTTGTCCTCAAAGGTGTTGCTTTCCTATTCTCCTCATTGGACAAGTCTATTCTTTCAAAGCTATTTATCTCAAGGAGGTTTGGTGGAAAAGCAATCTGATAGGATGTATTCTCCCTAATTTGTGTATAATTAATAGCACTTCTGCTAGCACCTTCAAGAGAGTATTTGAGTCTCTAGGGATGTTATTTTGGATTCATTAACAGAAGGAAGTGACAATACACACTGGGTAAAAGTGGAGATTTTTAGCTGGGGATGTACCACTTCACTTGCCTTGGAACTCATACCTGGGCAACTCTCTAGGGCAATTCCCAACTTTCCAGCTTCTTTTCTTTCTCTTCTGACACCTCCAATGGAGTGGCTTCTGACCCTGGCTGCACAACAGAATCCCAAGGGACCTTTGAATCTTCCTCGTCCTGGGACAATCCCAAGAAATCTGATTTAATTAACCTGGAGTACATCCCAGGTTCTGTATTTTCAAAAGTTCCCCAGGTAATACCTGCATCAATAACTATTGTTTTAATAATTCTCCTCCACAGAGCTAAACTTTACACCCAGGCTGGGAGTGGGGACCATGTAGGAAAAGGTCAAACTGAAGAAAAAGCAGACCAAAAAGAAAAGAAGACAACAGTCAACCAAGCAAACCCTCACTGTGTGAGACATAGATGTCGATGTGGGCAGAGGACAGTAGCCACAATCAGAACAGATGATTTACAGACTTGCACTGAGCAGACTTCTCCTCAGGCCAGTGCTACCTGTAACCTGAATAGATGATAGATACCTAATCGAGTAGACACTTAGTGTGGCCTCTATAAATACATTCTTCTCTACTGTATCCCAGATGCCTAGCAGGGCGCTTGGCCCTTAGGGAGTATTTAGACCTTTTATTCTGAACTAGTTACTAACTCCTTTCCAGTCTAGAGTTTACCAGCAAATGCAGTCCCATGTGTTATGCAGCTATATTCAAAGGAGTATGCAAATGAAAGTTTTTAAAAAGGACTTACAGTTGTCTGTGCTCCCCAAATACCTCTGAAAGAAGTCAACTATTTGTCACCAAGAAACACCTGACAGATTTTCTGTCTCATTAGCAGAATCCCTGTGACAAGGAACCAAACCTTGTTCTTGTCTGAGGACAACTGCCTTTGAGAGAAACTGGGACCACCAGGCTGAGAAGCCTCTGGATTCTCTTCTCCACCCAAACAGATGTTCAGAGTTGCAGTGGAGACTGACTTTGAGGGATATGACTGAAAATACTTCAGGTGTCCTACATCTGGGATGCTCTGAGCAGACAGGTCACAGCTGCCCAGGTGCAAACACAGCTCCAAGCCGGGTGCTGTGCTTCCCCCAAGGCAGCCTCTCCAGCCATCTGAACTCAGTTCAGGGCACCAGCACTTTGCTTGCCACTGTGAGGGTCTGGCATGCCTCTGCGGTGATTGTCAAGTGTTTTCTTCCTAGCTTGCTGCTTTGGGTCTGCTCCAGAAGGCTCTACCAAGGCAGGTCTACTTTACCTGGAGAAATGGCTCTGAATCTACATCACTTGCTTTGCATTTTCACTGCTGCTACTTTAGGTGATATCCTCTCATTCTGCCTCATGGGAACTCTGCAAGCAATAGGCCCTGAGAGTTCTGCCTCCACCCTTGACTCCTCCCAGCTCCTATCACTGGCTCTTTTGCTAGCTGATTGTTTGAATAAACACCCCTGACCCAGACTTTACCATTCTAAATAGCCCTCGTGGACTCCCACGTTTAAAACGGTGATTTTCATCTTTGGTTGCATATTAGAACCACCCAGGGAGCTTTTTAAAAAATGCAGATGCCTAGGGCCCATCCCCAGAGATTCTGATGGAATTGGTTTGGGGAAGGTGCCTTCCAGAATTATTTGTCAAATCGTATTGTTTAAAGTCCTCCTGAGCCTGGCATGTGAGACCCTGGGTGATTCAATTCTCTTTCCAGCTGCCTTCATATTGTCATCTCCTGCTTCTCAGTCCAGACTGTTGTTTCTTTTTTTCTGTCTGTCTCCTGGAACACACTAATCCAATTAGTGTGTTCTTCCTAAATTACAAATCTTGTTCATTTTCCAAAACCTCCCTTAACTGTCACTCACTTCTGTGAAATATTCCTGGATCCTCACATGGAGTTAGTTAGGCTTTCTGTCTTCTCTGCTCACATATTGCTGTTCTACCCAGAATTGCAAGTGGTGGTGGTATTTGCTTACTTCTCTGTCTACCCCACTAGCCTGAACTCAAAAGACATTTTAATCCTCCTTATATATGTCTCTGCCTTTTAACAATGGACTACCCCAGTGTGGGTATGATGTGATGTTAATATCCATACTCTCGAATGCCAAAGACCATTTTGTATTTGCAGCTCCGTTCATTTTTTAAGCTAACGTGACTGCCCACGTATGGCTGACATGAGCTATTCTGCATACACTGCTGGACTAACTGATATAATCCTCACAATGGCCTGTAAGTGCAATCATTGTCCTCTTTGCAAGTGAGGAAACTGACACCTTGAGACGAAAGACAGCTCAGCGTGTAACAGGACATAATAAATGACTGTT
The DNA here is from genome assembly GCF_049354715.1 of Callithrix jacchus. NCBI lineage: Eukaryota > Metazoa > Chordata > Mammalia > Primates > Cebidae > Callithrix > Callithrix jacchus. The sequence goes on from NC_133507.1 coordinate 109,262,230, forward strand.
TAGAATTTAGGATTGTGTGGCTGTATGCTCTTGTCACAGACAACTCTTTGTGATCATATCAGTTAATATGACTTTCTTTTCTCCAGCAAGCACTTTGCACCAACAGGACAGAGTCTTTCTTAGTAGATGATAAACTCTTTAGAAGAAATAGTTGAAACTTCATGACTAGTTCCCAATACAGTTTTCTCAGTGAGGTAGGTCAGCAGCACAGGGTACACCAAAGACAGCGGAAACATTGGAACAGGAGAGAAAAGAACTTTACACAAGCACTACCTCTCTCCCAGTGCCCCTAGAGACTGTCCTGCCCCTTCTCATTTGACCTCTTTAACAATGATAAGGAGTAGGAATTACAGTATCTACAAACAATAAAATCAGAGCTTAGTAAAGGTGAGTAACTTAGGCAGTGTCACTTAATTAGTATGTAAAAGGCTGCAATTGGATTAGTGTGTTATCTCTCTAAGAGGAGGCTGCCTCTGCCTGGTACATCATTGGAATCCAGCTTTCCCTATCTACTGTAAAAATAGTTTACTTTTTTCTAAAATTGTTTGTAGAAAAGTATGAGAAAACCAAAATTGCCTATACCTCTACCACTCAAAGAAAAAATTGCTGGAAGCATTTTGAGTTATTTCATTTTTCTGTTTTCTTTTTTTCCTCTGCATTTATATAACAATAGATCAGAATATGTGACATGGCTTTGGTTGTGGTATGTACAACATTTTATATTTTTCCCTTTTGTTTTTAAACTTTCAAACAAAACATATCAGAAGTAGTTAAGCCACTTAAGAAAAAAGAGGAGAATAGAATCAAGTTATAAAAAGAGGAAGAATGATGCTTTTTATGAACCTTCCAAAGCCTTGTATCCAGCCAAGTGAGGAATGGGGTTTGCACTGAGAATGACAAGGATGGCAGCAGGCAGGGAAATGAGTCCCCTCTCTCCAAGCAGTCTGGACCCACCATCTCTATGCTTGCTCTCTTGTTTCTCTTGCAGGCAGTAACTTGAATGATGGCTTGTGGCACTCTGTTAGCATCAACGCCAGAAGGAACCGCATCACACTCACTCTGGATAATGAAGCAGCACCCCCGGCTCCAGACAGCACTTGGGTGCAGATTTATTCTGGAAATAGCTACTACTTTGGAGGTAACTTCTGCAGCATTTAAGAGGGAAAATAAAAAGGGAAGGAAAAATAAGTGGGCAATTATTTCACTATGATGGTTCTGGCTTGGTCAATTAGACGGTTCTCCCAACACACACACACACACACACACACACACACACACACCCTCAATCTCAAAATAATGAGAAACAAAATCTCTCACAGCTGTGTGCAAATATACATTATCTAGGTCAGTGCTGAGGAAGAAAAGAACTTTAGCTACAAGAGCTGGTGTTATATAACACATCCAATGGAGATTTTCTGTAGCCATTCCAAGCCCTGTGATCACATTGGAAAGGAGAAACTCAGCTGAAAACTTGGAGAAAGTGTACCAAGAGTCAGCAGTACCTGAAAGAGGCAAAATTCAGGTGGAAAGGCACAACCAGCATGCTCAGCACCTAGACTACTTCTCTGCCACTTTGCTATCTTAGTCCCCTGTCCTCTCCCTCCCCACATCCCTAGAGGCCATGCTCACAGAGAGCCAGGAATGAGGAAGAACTAGGACGCCCATGAACCTGTAGCTCCACATGTAGAAGCCAGTTCAGATTGTTCATATTCTGCCTACTCTGATGTTAAGTGAATCCTGGGAACCTTTTCAATGACAAAAACACAAGGGCAAGCTGATGATGAAGAAAACATATCATTAGGCATCTACTGATTTTTTATAAAAGTATATGTGTGTGTGTGTGTGTATATATATATATATATATATATAGTCTTTCAAAAGTATTTCTTCCATTAAAAATTAATATCTAATTTCATAGTCAGTTGTTTGTATTATAGAAATAATCTCTGAAAAGGATTTTACCTCAATGGCTGCCTGACCTTGAGAAAGATACTTATAGTCCCTAAACTTCCTAATCTGAAACATGGGGAAATATGCTCACCTTCAGAATTTCTAGAAAGTTAAGTAAGACCAAGGTTTAAACATATAGCACAGAGTGTGCCACATGGCAGGGGGTGGGCAAACTGACTCCATCTCCTATAGATAGAAGTCAGGGTCTGATCTACACTTTCCTTTTTTTTCTATTAGTAAATTAAAGAGAAGTATAAAATTATGCATAGTCTCTTAAGTAGAATTTACAGAACACATCTCTCATACCAATTGAATGTAGTCAAAACTTTAAAATGCAAAAGGGACTTTGCACAGCTTCAGTGTACATATCAGGGTCTCCTAGGAGGGAAGCATTGTCTTTGTGGCTTGGTTTTAGAATGAGGAAGGGCCTGGGACTTTTACCTCAAATCTCCTTCACCTGTGCATGGACAGCAACTTTCTTTAGGAAGGGAATGCACATCCAGTCTCTGCAAAAGTTTTATGGCTTATCTCATTTAATTCATGCAGAAACTTTGTGCAGTAGGTAATATCCCCACTTAATAGATTATAAGACTGGCGTTTGATGAGATGAAATAATTTGTGCAAGGCCATAGAGCTCATGGATTCAAATCAAGGATTCAAATCCAGATTTGTGTTCCCACAGTCCACCAGCAATAACAGAGATTAGAACAAATATATCATAAGGATTGTAGAACAAGGATGTTGGTGTCCCCAAAGATACCCTCACAGACTGCATAATTTTGCATCTTATGCAATATTTCAGCAACAGATGGAAAAATACAACCTTGAATTTATTCTTGAGGAAAATGTTTTTTAATAATCATGATACAATAAACATCTGACATGCTTCAGAGACAAAATAGCTCCCACCTCCTCAGTTGAAGAAGCCTTCTTAGAGACAAATTTTAAGAGACCCTGAGTTTAGAAGGTGAAGATTTATTGGTGATTTGAGCAGTGTTTAAGCAAACGCCCGACACGTAGGCTGTAAACTTAAGGAAGGTGAAAAATGAGTTTCAGTAATAATAGTCAACTTACATAAATTCTCTCTACAGCTTCAATTAGAAGTTGTAGTATCTCTCTTCATTTTATAGTGTGCCTGTGAGCTGTTAACCAGCTGCCGGGGGACAGCCAAGCAGTGACTGCCTATTAGAGATGGCTGAAATAATTCCCAATTATTTATGGGTTATTGCCATGGTTTCAAGCTTGCATTCCCATATGCTCTGAACCTATTAAAGCCATTGGGATGGAGTTCGTAAGGAGAACAAGCACTCATATACCTGCAGGCTCAATACCCATCTTAATCAGAAGTAGCTATGCCCTGGTTGCAAGCTACACTAAATCAGTGTAATTTGTTTTTAAAGAACACCTTTAAAAAGGTATAGTGTTAACCTTTCCCATATGCTATTTCAGCCCTAAAACTGCATGCATTTAAACACGTATTTCCTTCCAAAACCAGCGAAATGTCTGGATTTGCTTTTCACATCACGTCAAAATTCCAGTTACGCTCTTGTGTGTACCTTTCTCAGGAACTAAGCCTGTTAATGCTAACAATTAACCAGACAATTACTCCACTGTCATCCTTACCCAAAGCATAATTTGCTTTGAACGTGTAATTCAGAATTGAATCATGGATTTAGATATGTGTTTCAAACAGAATCAAAATTCTGAAATAGCTATAACATGTTTCTTCCTCGGGATGAGTGAAGGATGCCATGCAGAAGAATAGCAACTAGCTTACCAATGGGCAGAAAAAAGTCAGAAGGAGACAGATGTTACAGTATCGGTATCCCCTTTGCCACACTTTTTATTTTCTCTGTGGTGATTGAGTATGCCCTATTTTGTACCAATTCTGTCCCCTCCCTGAGAATGCTAGGATTTACAATGAAAGAGTATGCACTGCTGTGAATGAGAAAGCACCAATATAATTAGACCTCAAGGTCTTCCATCAATAGGTCACCAAAGCAATGACAGATCATTTCAGCATTCTTCTTCATCTTTTTTCTCTGTCCCACAGGGTGCCCTGACAATCTCACCGATTCCCAATGTTTAAATCCCATTAAGGCTTTCCAAGGCTGCATGAGGCTCATCTTTATTGATAACCAGCCCAAGGACCTCATTTCAGTTCAGCAAGGTTCCCTGGGGAATTTTAGTGATTTACACATTGATCTGTGTAGCATCAAAGACAGGTAATTATTGTCTCTTCTCCTCTGTTCTCCCACCCCCTTCCCATTCTCACTGTTCTTAATATGAGTTTCTTTAAGCAAAATTCTAATCCACCGACATTAGCCACATTAGACATAATTGAGTTGCCTAATGGAAAATATTTCTGAAAGGATTTCAGGCCCAGAGAAAAATGGTTTAAATTAGTTGAGTCTCTCTTCATGTTGACTTGCAGTAAATGGAATATGCAAATTAAATCAAAATACAAATTTGTGAAAGGATTAAAATTTTATGCATAAACAACATTTGATTACTTTGAAGTAAAGCAAAAAGGAGGAAGGAATTACTTCTCTCCTAAACCATGTTATTTTTCACTACTGTGGGTGTCCTTTCTAGCACAGGCAGATGAGCTTCGGACCATCTGGGAAATCTGCAACAGAGGTGCCCGAATGCCCAATAACACACAACCACTCCTGGGTGTGGTTGAGTTTTGCTCTTATTGCCCCTACCTCTGCTTTTCTGGCCCAGAGGAGACCAGAAAAACTCATTTCCTCTCTCCCTTTCTCCTGGGATATGGCTCTTCTTACATTAGAAGTTTCTAAAGGCAAAGACACACTGCAGAAAACCAAAGAGGATGGATTCTGAATTTGCATTGAGGTTTACCATGTTCCCTTCTTTCCTCTCCAGAGCCTACCTCCTTCTTTCTTCCAGTTCTGCCCACCCTAGTCAAAATATCATTTACAAAATGGGAGAATAATGTCTGTTCAGTGCTTTTCTATGTGTTAATGTTACAGGGTCTCTGCTTATGTTTTATCAGGGAATAAATTAGCCGTTACAATAAAGTGAGATAAATGACCAAGAAATGCGCCCTGATTTGTCAGACACATGGCAGCAGCAACTTAGTCTGATCCCAGAGAATGAGGCCAAGAATGTTTCGGAAGGTGTTGCGGAGTTAAATCTTAAAGGAGGAGACACTGGCAGGCTAGGCCGAGGTCGGGAGGGGAAGAGAGGTTGGCGTAGAAACAGAAGGCATGGATAGCAAGTATTTCATCGGTTCAAAATACTTTTTTGGCATTGGAAATTTCTAATAGTTGAATTGGCAATATCTATTTTCCATAATGGCATATAAAATCGTTGTATATATTATAATTAATGGTGTCTTACTTTCAATAAAATATAGTTCAGTAGGGATGGTAGGTTGCTGTGCCTGGTGTGAATATAGTCAGAGATGTGGGGCGGGACCAGTCATGTTGAGCTCTGTGTACCAGTGAGATTTGGTTTCATGCTCTTGGTGAGAACCATGGATGAAAGCGGCCAGTCTTTCCTAGCAGAAAGAGTGCTCAAAAAGTGAGAAAAATGGATTGGAAGAAAGCCAGTCCACAACTAGACGGGTGACAAATAGTGAGTAGTGGCAGGTGCCTCTCCTGAGGAACACAGAAATTGGCCACGCAGTACATAGTCTCTCCTAATGCTGGATTGAGCTGTGCAACTTGGTGAAACTTCACACACATTTCTCCATCAATACCACTATGAGTGGAATCATCAGCAAATCACACAGATTTTCCGGCTCTTCCGATTCTTTTTTTTTCTATTTGGACTGCTGAAAAAGTGATAATAAAATATGTGCTTCATTAAAATGTGCTAGTTTAGAGACCTGAGAATAAAAGTTATCATAGGGAATGGTTGCCACACCGATAGTCTTTAGTAATGGTGACGGGGAAGCATCCTACTTCATCTGCCAGTGCAGCCTTTTGCAAAGCGTGAATCAATAAGGGGAACATTTATCAATAGGAGTCTCTCATGCTGCCTTAATTTTTAATCCAGCAAGCCCTCATTATATTCTAATGCATGAGAGTCATTGCCATCTACACTGCATCATTACTTTTGTGTAATTGTAGTCTGGTATAATTGTGTTACATACAATTGTGCTTTTGTTAATTGCATAAGGGATTGTGTTTAGTTTTGAGGGTAAATGGTAAGTTTTTCTTGATCTACCAGATGCTGTGTCTAACAGAAGGGAAAGCTGTGGCAAAGGCCTGTGCTTGAGTCACTATTTCTTAAACTCCTTTTAATGTTATTAGAAGAAGGGCAGGAGTTAGAAGGGCAGGTGGTTTCTGAATCTGGTGTTTCATTTTTAATGTGTTAATCAATGTGAACTGGATTTCAGGTTAAGTACAAAGTCTTTGCTTTCAAGGAGCTTGCAGCTTGGTGGAAGGCAGGAGGGGAACAGGCTGGCAGTGGTGTCCCTTACCTGGGCTGCTGTCTGGAAAGCCCACAGAGGACAGCCTGAGAGTTCTTCTTACTCCCAGACCCCTTCCCAGTCCCTCCTTACTGGCCGTAGAGATGCAGGCCTCCATCTGCCTCCTGATGGTTGTCCTACCCCTTCTTTTTCTCTCTCAAAATGAAGTGGAATCCTGCCCTGCCAGCTTTCCTTTTTTGCTGGCCACAAGCAGGCTTCTTACATACTTAAAGGGTCTTAGTACTGGTCACGAGGGAAAATCAGATATAAGACATCTAAAGTAGCATTCTGGTCAGTTGCGGTGGCTCATGTGTGTAATCCTAGTGGGAGACCAAGGCAAGCAGATTACCTGAGGTCAGGAGTTTAAGACTAGCCTGGTCAACATGGTGAAACCCGATCTCTACTAAAAATACAAAAATCAGCCAGGCCTAGTAATATGTGCCTGTAATCTCAGCTATTTGGGAGGCTGAGGCAGGAGAATCACTTAAACCTAGGAGGTAGAGGTGGCAGTGAGCTGAAGTGGTGCCACTACACTCAGCCTAGGTGACAGAGTGAGAATCTGTCCCATTCATAAATAAATAAATAAAATAAAATAAAACAATAAAGTATAATTCTTACCTGAGGCACAAATGTTCCAAAATCTCGAGAGCTCCCTCCAGCGGAGGTCCTTTAAACAAATTCCTTTTGAGATGATGCCTGACTCCGGCATCTGCTGCCCGGTTTGCACTATTTGCAAACCACCTTTGACACTTCATCCTGAGCAAGAGCTGAAAGGGTTTCTTCTCAGGAACTAGGAAGCTTTAACCAATTTGCATCTCAGGGATGAGCAAATTGCTAAATCTCCTGGCTTCTGGAAAGAAATAATTTAGAAGAACTGGCCTTGTGCACAGCTCTGGAAGCAGGGATGTGTTGGTCCTGGGCAGCTCCAGTGCCTGGCAGTGCATGGGAGAAGGAAGCAGCAGGAATTAGAATAAGGCATTCCTGGCACACGCTGTGCCCTGTTCACGGTTCTTCTAAACCTCTAGGACACAGTTTGCAGCTGCTTCCCCTCTTCCACAGGCCAGACCACCAGCCTCATGTTCTCTACACCCCAAGCCTCTGTCCTTCATAATAACCATATTTCCAGCCTCTTTGACTTGAAGTAGTCAAGACACAATAGTCTAAGCCAGTGGTCCCACCCTTTTGACATCAGGGATTGGGGATTTGTGGGGGATGGTTTCAGGATAATTCAAGCACACATTTATTGGGCACTTGATTTCTATTATTATTACATCATAATATATAATAATTATACAACTCACTGTAATGCAGAATCAGTGAGAGCCCTGAGTTTGTTTTCCTGCATCTAGATGGTGTCATCTGGGAGTGATCAAAGACAGTAACAGATCATCAGGCATTAGATTCTCATAATCAGTGTGCAACTTAGATCCTTCACATTCCCAGTTGACAATAGGGTTTGTACGCCTGTAAGAATCTAATGCTGAAGTTGATCTGGCAAGAGGTGGGGCTTAGGTGGTAATGTGAGCGATGAGGAGCGGCTGGAAGTACAGATGAAGCTTTGCTTGCTCATCCGCCCCTCACCTCCTGCTGTTCATCCCAGTTCCTAAGAAGTCATGAACCAGTACTGGTACTGGTTTGTGGCCCAGGGCTTGAGGATCCCTGGTCTGAGCTATCACAGAGAAAAGTCACTTTCAATAAGGCTTCATTCAGTGAACAGCTGTTGACACACCCTCTGTAGTTCTGCCTCATAGGTAGACATTGGGCGAGAGAGTGAGACTGACTCACATCTATCCCTGAGTACGATATGCTGCTGTAAAAGCTCTAGAAGCCCTGGGAGTACAGAGCCACCAATATCCCCACTTTCTAAAAAGGAAAAACTAAGACCTAGAGATGTATGTCAGTGTTCTCAAATTCCCACAGGGCTGAAGTTATGATCAAGAGTTGAGCATTGTGAGTATTCTCTCCTTGGTACTATTTAGCAAAGAGGCACCCATCTGGAAATGGCAGCCACTGTGTATCTGTGGCTCTAAATGTGTAACCCCATCTTGTTTGTCGACTTAAAAGGAAAAAGCTGGTACAAAATTAATGTAAGTAGAGAGTTCATTTGGGCCAAGCTTGCTTGATACAATTCAGGAAAACAGATTCAAGTTGCCCTGAATAGACACTCTGATTAGCAGCCATTGCAACTGGGTTTCTAAAGGCAAATATGCAGACAAAGAGTGAACTGATATAAAGTTCTGCCATTAATTCTCAGTAGTTTGAAGATTACAGATTTGATTAGTGATTGGCTATACTAATATAGTGCAGCATTACTAGGTTAATAACAAGCAGCTCCAAGAGATGAGTATGCAACTCAAAGCGGGGCAGAGAGCATGACTGGAGTGTCATTTTAATGTTTTATGGGCCTGATAAGTAAAAGGACTAGCATTCCTCAGATAAAAGTTATTTTTTTCTCATGCTCGATCAGGTTGAATTTTCAAGAAGATGTGCAATATGTCAAATTCTTTATAACACTTACACGCCTAATGCAATTCCATGTACAAGGGGGCATTCAGAGTGGCATGCAATATTTAGCAGGGTCTGAGTGGAGTAAGGTGAGCCCTGTTCAAAGAGTCTCTACCACACATCCATGTGCAAGAGTCTCAGTCAATTCCAGGAGCCATGTCTAGTCCTGCAAGGTTCAAGATCCAGGACAGGAGAGACAGATTAGCAAATGATGTCCGAGTATCAGCAGGATGGTCTCCAAGGTGTGAAGCCAAACAAGGAGGGAAAATCAGGGATGCTGATGAGGAAGGCATCTGAGGTGGGGAGAGGCAGACGCCATACCTGGGGAAAGTCCAGACTCCCAGCCCAGACTCCCAAAGCAGCAGCTTTGTGAGGCAGCAGATGCACATTTAAATTCACCCCTCCCATAGCTTCAGATGTGACACACATTATTTAACCTTTTGTTCATGTTTTTTCTTTTGCAAAACCAGGATCACAGGGCAGGGTGCAGTGGCTCACGCCTATAATCCCAGCACTTTGAGAGGCTGAGGCGTGTGGATCACAAAGTCAAGAGATCCAGACCATCCTGGTCAACATGGTGAAACTCTGTCTCTACTAAAAAATACAAAAAATTAGCTGGGCATGGTGGCACGTGCCTGTAATCCCAGCTACTCAGGAGGCTGAGGCAGGAGAACTGCCTGAACCCAGGAGGCAGAGGTTGCGGTGAGCCAAGATCGTGCCATTGCACTCAGCCTGGGCAACAAGAGGGAGACTCGGTCTCAAAAAAAAAAAAAAAAAAAAAAAAAAACCAGGATTACAAAACCTAACTGTGGGCTGAGAGATAAATGAGAGAGTGCGAGAAGTCAGGTATTGAGTTGTATAACTGGCAGGCCATAGATGCTCAGAAAATGTTCACCATGTTAATTCCTCTGACCAAAGGTTTGTCAGCTCTCTAATTTCCATGGGGATAAGAGAGGCTTAAGTGCCCCTCCACCCTTCCCCAAACTCTCACCTTTGCAAGTGATCCTTAGGAGTTTCTGGAGTGATTTCCATGTAAATATTTCACCGGACCCCCCCAAATTCATCCACTTTGTGACTCCCCTTGGGCTTTGGTCCCACTTGTTGAGAAGACCTGCCTCTCAGGGCCATCAGCCGTGGCCCATTAGGAAAGCATTCATCAATATGTGTGCCACAGTTGTGGTCTTCAAATTTTTTTAAAACTTAGTCTCAGGATCAGGACTAGAGTGAGTCTAGAGAGTAAAATTTAAGGAGACCCTTACTTCTAGGTTCACACATGTGTGGATCCTGCATTTGCAGAAACCTGAGTGTGAGGGCCTCTTTAAATCTTGTAGGCAAATTGGAGCATTTTTACCTCAAAATCACCGGAAGTGCTTGTAAAAGCAAATTACTGGGAGTGGAACCTGGAAATTTGCATTTCTAAGAAATTCCTGGGTGATGCTCTGGCTATGGGCTGGCCTGGTGTCCATCCTTTGAGAACCATGCTGTAAAGCTTTTGCTCCTGGAGGACATGGAATTGTGTGGAATTCACAAAGCCTATATGGGTGTGCAGGAGAGGGATGGTTCCTGCCCCACCTAGGGCCTCAAGCAGCTGCTCTCATGGCCAGAGTTTCTCTGAAAAGTTTTTGCAGCTCCCTCAATGTCCCAATGTCCCTTTCTCCAATGAGATGTTGAAGTCGCCCTAAGGGATATTGCAGGTGGCCACTGAGTTTCTTCTACCTCTGAGCTTTCCTGATCTTCCTCTCTCAGCTCCTCCCTTGTTTTCTACAAACAAAGCTTCATGAATAACAATGAAAATAATCAGATCCTGTGGTGTGCCTGCAGGAGGGGTATTTTGGCTGGAGAGAAGTGTGGTTCTAGAGCAGTGACAGCTGCTGACAAGCATAACTCTTCATTGTGAGGTACCCCTGAATATCATAGCTTGATCTGTCACTTCACAGCCTGTGGGTGGTAGTGGTGCCTACATAATAGGAGTGACTCCTTCTCTCCCCAGTATTGTCTACAAAACCTTGTAATGATTGATGGACACTCTTTTGCAGTAACATGGATGGTACTTAAGTGAAACAAGTCAGACACAGGAAGACAAATATTGCATGTTTTCACAATACGTGGGAGCTAAATAATGTGAACACGTGGTCTTAGAGAGTGTGGAATGATAGGCAATGGAAGAAAGAGGGAGCTGGAATGGGGTGGATAATGAGAAATTACTTAATGGGTTTATTATCAGAAAGGGGTTCCAATTCAAACCCCCCAAGAGGGTTTTGGGATCTCCCACGATAAAAAATTTGAAGTTACTCCAAAAAGTGAAAGCAAGTTTATTAAGAAAGTAAAGGAATAGACACAGGGAGGGAAGCATCACACACTGGGGTCTGTTGGGGGGAACTAGGGAAGGGACAGCAGTGGGTAGGGAGGTTGAGGAGGGATAACATGTGGAGAAATGCCAGATATAGGTGGTGGGGGGATGGAGGCAGCAAACCATATTGCCATGTGTGTACCTATGCAGCAATCCTGCATGTTCTGCACATGTATCCCAGAACCTAAAGTGCAATAAAGTATATATGTGTGTGTGTGTGTGTGTATATATATATATAATTTATTTTGTGTGTGTGTGTGTGTGTGTGTGTGTGTGTGTATAAAGTACATGGCTACTCCACAGGCAGAGCAGTGGCATGGGGTGCTTATCTGAGTATGCTTATGGTTTTCTCTTGATTATATGCTAAACGAGAGGTAGATCATTCCTGAGTTTTCCAGGAAAGGGACAGACGATTCCAAGAACTGAGGGTCTCTGCCCTTTTCAGACTATATGAGGTAACTTCCAGGCATTGCCATGACATTGTAAACTGCCATGGCACTGATGGGACTGTTTTTCAACATGTTAATGCATTGTAACTAGCATGTAATGAGCAATGAGGATGAGCAGAGATCACTTTCATCTTGGACTTGGTGAGTTTTGGCTGGCTTCTTACAGGATCTTGTTTTATCAGCAGGGTCTTTATGACCTGTATCTTGTCATACCAGTCCTGTCGACCTGCTTTCTCATCCTGTGTCTAAGAATGCCACATCTCTTCAGAATGCAGCTTAATATGTCTCTGCCTTATTTTACCCAGCCCCTATCTAAGACAGAGTCACTCTGGTTCAAAAGCCTCTGACAGGTTCACTGCACTGGTATTGGATACCCTAAAAGACCTAACCTGAACCCTAAGAAATCTATGCATGTAACAAAATCACACTGTACCTCATAATCTATACATGTAAAAAATGTTTAGATGGACACTGATTTCACATGGCCTTCTGGTGCCCACCACAGGGCTTCAGAGGTCACATGGTCTGTTCCTTCATCATTTCCTCATACAGTGATGCTACTGGGGAAGATCCAAGGAGATCCTCCAGCTCTGGTTGTGCACAGGAGGAAATGAAAGTCACACAGCGGGTGTGCTGCTCCCATGGGCTTTGCTTTTGCATCCTGTGGAGACTTTTTGCTGTAATCCTTTCTAAAATTAAACCATTTATTTTTTCCAAAGAGTAGATCACATGTGGAGCACTGCATTACATTTCTTGCAGCAAATAAGTTATGAAATGTAGCTTCTTCCTTCATCACCACTGTATTTTCTCCCACACGTATTCCTTTAAGAAAGCCTGGCAGAGTGGCTTATGCCTATAATCCCAGCACTTTGGGAGGCTGGGGTGGGTGGATCACAAGGTCAGTAGATTGAGACTATCCTGGCCAACATGGTGAAACCCCTATCTACTAAAAATACCAGGAAAAAAAAAGGCTGGGTGAGCTGGTGTGTGCCTGTAATCCCAGCTACTTGGGAGGCTGAGGCATGAGAATTGCTTGAACCCAGAAGGCGGAGGTTGCAGTGAGCCGAGATTGTGCCACTGCTCTCCAGCCTGGCCACAAAGTAAGAAACTGTCTAAAAAATAAAAATCATAAAAATAAATAAAAAATAAACTGCTGAACTCTCTGGTCAAGATTCTTGTTGGTTCAAGGTTCGGAGTACAGTAAGTAACACTGAGAACTGGCAAGCATTATGTTGGATCTCCTCCCATAAACAGACTCCTGCTAAAACCCACCCTGTGTGTGGGAGCTTGTTAAAAACAGTGGGTAGTATAAAAAGATGACATTGCGTGGTAATACATATGTTTTAGTCCTTCTCTAAAATTGAAAGCCTTTACATTGGGCGCCAGAAAAGCCATCGTAAGGGCAATGCCCACACAATCTGAGCTTCTAACTCTGAAGTGAGAAATATTACAATATGCTGTTCTCCCTTAACTCATGGGATGGGGCCAAATCAAAACAAGATCACTTCTGCTTTACTATTTATCATTTGTGTTCTATTGCACAGAGGAGAAAGTTATTTTATGTAACACTTACTGAGGAAACATTCTCTGAATGTTCTATTTCATTTCATTCTCTCCATATTCTGTAAATCCTACCAAATAGTTTCTCAAAGTATGGTGCCCAGGACTGCATCATCAGTATCACCTGGCAACTTATTAGAAATGCAATTCTCGCTGGGCGCAGTGGCTCAAGCCTGTAATCCCAGCACTTTGGGAGGCCGAGGCCGGTGGATCACGAAGTCAACAGATTGAGACCATCCTGGTCAACATGGTGAAACCCGTCTCTACTAAAAATACAAAAAATTAGCTGGGCGTGGTGGCGCATGTCCAGCTACTCAGGAGGCTGAGGCAGGAGAATTGCCTGAACCCAGGAGGCGGAGGTTGCGGTGAGCCGAGATCGCGCCATTGCACTCCAGCCTGGGCACCAAGAGTGAAACTTCATCTCAAAAAAAAAAAAAAAAAAAAAAAATGCAATTCTCAAACAGCAACTCAATTCTACCAGATCAGATATGTGGGGTGGCAGGGGGGCATCTGTGTTTTAATCATCCTCCAGGTGACCCGGATGCACACTGAAATTTAAGAACCACTGCGTGGTTCCTTTACCGCCGTTTTCTACATAAGACGACTAATTCTTAGAGAGGTTCAGTGACTGCCGAGGTCAGGTCTTAGTATTTGGAAAAACAGGATTCTAATTCTGGTTTTCTGATTCTTCAGTATGTATACATATGGAAAGTCTGTTACCAAAAGACCAGAGAAAGAGGACACATGGGTTTGGATAGGCAGAGCGGGTCAGGGAGGGGCTACAGAGGGAGTGGGACTTCCTGAGGAACTTGAAGAGTGGGCTGGACTTAGGAAGGTCAAGGACAGGTACTCCAGGGGCTCTCGTGTCGGGAGTGTAAAGCTGGGATTGAGATGGGGTGAAGTGCTGGACGTCTGTTTGCCTATAGTGAAAGGGCTGTTTTGGCAGAAGTGGCTGCAAGAGAACTGAAGCAGAACCTAGGTAAACTTGCCAGCACCCAAAAAAGTTTAAAACCTGAGCGAACAGCCACATTAATAGTTAATCTTTAAATAAAGCTTACTTGGGCCAGGACAGTGTGAAAATGTGTGTGTGTGTGTGTGTGTGTGTGTGAGAGAGAGAGACTTTAATTTTCACAATTCTGTGACGTTGTTAATATTAACTCCATTTTACCGATAATAAATTGGAGATTTAGAGGCACTAAGTTACTTGCCCAAGGTCACACAGCCTGTATGTGGTACAGCCTGGCTGCAATTCATGGAGTCTGTTTGGAGAGATTAGGCCTGTCCTGGCACTGCGCTACTTCTAACCCTGCTGTGGGGAAACATCCTACCTTCTTCAGCAGGATTGTGAAGTGGAAAATGATGTGCTTTTGTCTTGCATTAAAATCACACAGGGGGTTGTATCAAAGCAGGAAGAGATGGGCTGTGGAGCACCTTGGCGTCTCACGAGTTATCATCCCTATTCTCCCAGCTCACTGTCTCCACCAGAACATGCTGAGATAGACACAGAATGAGCTCAGGGCTCCCATGAGACACTGGGCTTGATCTAGTTTTTTGAGCTGATTGGGGAATAGAAGAACCTGGGGACTAGCCTGGAATGACTTGTCTTGAGGAGCTAAGCTTCAAGCTGATTTTGTAAAGGCGTTCCATCTGGGACTGCCCAGAAAAATGACTGATTTATTCCTCTACTTCTTTAATGAGGGCTTCCTTCCTCCATTTGTCTCACACCTGTTTGAATGTCAGAAAAGAAGAGGGTGTTGGAGAAATGGGAAACCTGGGTTTGATTAGAATAAATGACCTTGAATGAGTGCATCTGTGTCCTGTTACAGCCCTCATCTCTATCATCATTTGTTTTTACAAGAAAAGTGGACCATTATCTTGATGAAATGGTCCTTCTCTACCTGTGCATATGGAAGGGCACCAAAGAACCTTTATTCATGGAAGACACAGAGGGCTGAGCAAGCCAGGGTGGCACTGCATTCTGGCCGGTCAGATGGTGGTGAGAGTCCTTCCCCACTGACTAGTAGTCTGACATATTGATGCTGAAAATGAAGCCAGAACAATGAGCAAGGTGAATGATCACAAGCACTTCCAAAGATGAGGAGCTCATTATGTGGTTGAAGTGGACTTGTATGCCAATGTATCAAGAGGAAAATGTCTACAAAGTCCCTAGGGCTCTGGATTATTCCTATCCTGAGATACACTGGCTTAGAAATTCACATGTTTTAGGTCAGGCCTGGTGTCTCACACCAGTAATCCCAGCACTTTGAGCGGTCCAGTTTGGTTCATCGTTTGTGGCCAGGAGTTTGAGACCAGCCTGAATGACACAGCAAAACCCCCTCTCTACTAAAAGCACAAAACTTAGCCAGGTGTGATAGTGCATGCCTGTAATCCCAGCTGCTCGGGAGGCTGAGGCACCAGACTCACTTGAACCCAGGATGTGAAGGTTGCAGTGAGCCAAGATCATACCACTGAACTCCAACCTTGGTGACAGAGTGAGGAAGAGAGAGAGAGAGAGAGAGAGAGAGAGAGAGAGAGAGAGAGAGAGAGAGAGAGAGAGAGAGAGAAGAGGAGAGGAGAGAGAGGGAGGGAGGGAGGGAGAGAGAGAGAGAGAGAGAAAATAAAATAAATTTAGATGTTTTAGATGACAAGGTAGTGAAGGAGAGTTTTTATCTAGATTAGAAATGTAAGAAAAAGGTTAAGATTCTCAAGTCACTGATGTGAGGCAGAAAACATTTCTAAATTAATGAAAAGAAGAGATTCCTGGTATTGATTCCTTTACATGATCAATATCTCAATAAGTGTTCACCCAACATCCCTATAAGAGCCTTCCATCTGTTTCTCATGTTCTCCAAAGAGCACTCTCTTCTACACAGCCAATGTCACATTCAGTTTTTCCTCATTTGCATTGATGTCCACTCAAGGGGCCCTTGAGGCAAAGCACCTGAAGCCTTTGAATGCTTTTTCCCTGGTCCAAAAGCATTCATTGATGGCTCATTATAAGCACTATTTATAGACGCAGTTGGAAGAGAAAAGAAATAAGTTTTCAGTTGGGGAAAAGGTAGATCTGACCTGTACTAAAAGGTTTTCACATGTGTCTGCAGCAAAACATTCAAAATTAACTCCATGCTACTTACATTTTGAACTAAGATATTTCATAGGAAGTTCCAATCAGGAATTCCAATCAGAACTTGTGGCTTTGATTGTGAAATGGACTTATGAAGGCTAAACTTATACTCCTGCATCTGTATCCCAGGCATGGGGAGCATCACATATGCCACCCACTTTAACACTTACAATGCCCAAAGCATCAGTCTCCCCGGTTGTCACCTGAGAAAAACTCATATTAACATAAATTTACTAACTTGTCTCAATATGGAATCAGATTCAGGATTTTAAGGTGGGAAAGCCTGTGCTGTTTCCATTTTAGACCAATCTTGGACACAATGAATCACATAACATCTTGGTATCTTAGCTGCCTTAGTTTTCAAATGTAGATAACATTTTGTAACTTCAAGGTGTTAAAGAAAAGCAAGGTGGTATTATTCCTGCCTGCCTCTTGGAATTTTGGCAAGGACTGACTGAGATCAGAAAGAAAAGTTCTTAATGTTAAAAGCAAGAGAGACAGAAATGGATGGAGTTCTGTGTATATCAGCAGGCCAGATTTTAGAAAGCCCATACACAGGCAGAAAATGATGACACTTCTCTGAATAATTTACCCACATACATAACCTATTTTATTTTTTAGACAAATGATTAATGTTTTCCCTTGATTCAAGTTACAGATGTGAAATCTTCCCTCTAGCTTTAGCTTCATCTTAAAAACACCTCTTGGACATGATTTACTAGGCCAGCCTCCCGGCTCTTCTCTCCTAATGCTAAGAATACTGTAGACCAAGCAGTAGATATCTCAAGGCCTGAGAAATACAAAGGGAACACACAAAGCTAAAACAGAGAGTTATTTGAGAGAATGTAGATTAAGTTAGATTTTATGTCATGCCAAATTTACATTCTCTAAATCCGTGTGATGTCTAGTACATCCAGAACACCATTTACTCTACTATGACAAAATGTTAGAATCACCTCACTACCTGCTTTTACCCATGCTGAAAAATATAATTGTGACTGTAATAATTAGGTAAGGAGCTATCCCTGCTTTGGATATGGAAATCATCTCAGATGTGGTTCCTAAGTAACTCTAGGTTTATAGGTTTGATCAAATAGTGGTACTGAAAATTGTAAAAGCCCACACTCTGAAAGGAGAGTCATTTGTATCAACGTTAGCATTTGTGGCCAGGCATGGTGGCTCACGCCTGTAATCCTAAGACTTTGGGAGACTGAGGCAGGCGGATCATGAGGTCAAGAGATTGAGACCATCCTGGCCAACATGGTAAAATTCTGTCTCTACTAAAAATACAAAAGTTAGCTGGATGTAGTGGCATGTGCCTGTAGTCCCAGCTACTCAGGAGGCTGAGGCAGGAGAACTGCTTGAACCCAGGAGGTGGAGGTTGCAGTGAGCTGAGATCCCACCACTGCACTGCAGCCTCATGCCTGGCAACAGAGTGAGACTCTGTCTCAAAAAAAATAAATAAATAAATACATAATTTAAAAAAGAGCATTTGTGTATGCACATAGGTGTGTATGTATTCACATGCAATATGATCCTATCCTGTTAATCCTGATGCACACGTCTAGGTGCTACTAGCTGAGAGACTGCCTGTGCCTTGTTATTCTTCCTCTGCGACCCAGTCATTCATTTATCAAATCTTCCTTGTGTGCCTACTCTGCACCAGGCACATTTCTTTCCCTGGAGATCAAAAAGTGATCAAGACAGAGAGTGTTTGATTGTAGAGGCATGTCATTGATTTCCACTGCTCTGATCTTCTTTGTGTCTTTGAATCAGGAATCTGCTCTTTTTAGTATTATGATTCATTCATTCATTCATTCATTCATCTCTTGTGTTCGGAACATTTCTGCTGTGCCAGGTGCTGGGTAGAAGCTGAGGATATACTTCAATACCAACCACAAGAGACAATCTCTAACTTCAGAAAGCTCCGTGGAAGGACACACATTTGAAACAAATAATCATGGAAATAAACATATATGCTCCCAAATACAGTGAGTGTCCCCATGCACATAATTAAAGCACCGGGGAGAACCTGACAGGAAGGCTACTTTATACTGCGGAGGGGACAGCACATCAGGAAAGGGGATGTGGATATTGTTATCTTTGGGCTCTACAGAAGCATCGGTACAGAGGTCGCTGCAAGACTTTCTCAGTGACTTTCTCAGAGCTTTGTCCTCTCCACAGCTTTCTAGGAACCTCTGGCTGATGACTCTGATCTCAACATTCTGTGTATGTCCTCTGCTGAAATCCCTGTTTGCTGCAGGGACTTAGACTTACAGGAGAAGAAGTCCAAAATTCTGCTTTTTTTTCCTTTTCTTTGGCAAGAAGAAATATTTTCACTGGTGTTTTAGCTGAAAACAAATTCCCCACATTTTCCCAAAATGTGTGTGTGCTGGGAATTCCTGTCTGCCATTAATACCATTTTCTTACTCTCCTCCCTTCATCCGCCATCCCTTCCCTGGCTGCCATGGGTAAATGGTTAGTCTTCCGGTAATTCAGTTCCAATGGTTATATAGACTATACCTACACTTAGAAAAATATGAAAAAAAAAAGTCAGCCTACTGAAAATAAAGGTGGGAATGATATTTCAGCTGGCAATTTGGTAATTCTCAAGTATCTGAAAGTGACAACAGGAATATGCATTTTAAAGGTCATTCCAATTACTGTACTTACTCATGTTGAGCTGAAACTCTGGAGTTTATGTGAGAAGACCCAAGCCCATGGGGGGTAGAAATGAGGACATGTGGTTAGCAGAGATTTGAGCAAATAGTAAGGAGAGTAATACAAATCACTGTTGTATTCTGTGATATAAAATAATTCTTTAACCTTGGAGGATCTGAGAAGAAGAAGAAAGCCAACTATGGATAAATAGCTGGGCAAATCCTCACAACTCTAAGAGCCTAGGATTCCATGATGGGTTTACTTCTGATCTACATTTTGCACACTTATATGAGGATCCACAGAAAAGGTCTCAAGGTCAACTCGTACCTGCATTAAAATGTCCATTTGCAGCCACTGCATTCTCCACATCGTAGTGGATTCACAACTCATTTTTTCTCAATAGAATTATCCTAAATGTAGATACACCTTTCCTGCTTTTGAAATGGGAAAACAAAATAGCCAAGAATTATTCCTTTACACACAGTTTGCCTTGTATGTCTCTCCCACTTCCCCAAATGCATAAATTATTGCAACTGCAGCTATTCTGACGATCAGATCCTGTAAAGTGCATTTCACATAACCTCCAGCACATGATGGAGCTTGAGGCATTGAATACAAGAATCTAAGTCCTCTTGCTTGACTTTTGCAGTCTTCTTGTCTCACCTTTTCCTCCCTGTTTATTGTCGCCTTCTACTGTATGATGAATAATTCATTTCCATCTGTGTGCATTTACTAAGCATCTATACTATGTTCCAGAACATGTATACACAGTTTCTGTTTTTAAGAAGCTCAAGAGCAAGAGAGCTAAATAAGAAACCTGAAAGTAGACATCTTACAAAGGGAAGTTCATGGCACTGAGGGGCATGAAGTTACATCCCAGCTGCATTTTGACAGGAGAGAAATAAGGAAAATAGGAGCATGATGGGATTCCAGAAGTGCACCACTGCCTGCTGCAAAGCAGCCAGCTGCATTCCCACCTCCAGGCACTTGCTGCTATTTTGCTTGTCTGGAGCTCCCTTCCCAGTTTCTTTTGCCCAAATCCAGCCCTTCTGACAAAGTCTAGTTCAAATCCTACCTACTCTATGAAGCCTTCTTGACTGCTTACGCTCTCCTTTGCTTACTTGGGTGTCTCTGGCACTTCCTTCCTATATTTCATTTGGCTCCCAACCATAATCATGATTGGTTTTCTATCTGTATTTTGCCTGTCCAAACTTCATGATGTCTACTGATGCATTCAGCTGAGAGCACGTGCTTTGTGATTACTTGTTTAAAGTTTGAACCTTTTGAGCTTTCACAGAATCTTCTCTCAGTAGCTGGGGATAAACTGCATATGGAGCTAACAACAATCAACATGACTCTTAGTTTTGGGCAAGTATTGCCTCAAGACATGGATTAAATTTGACAGTCTTTAATGTCTTTGTATACCCCGAACTCTGGAGGCTGCTATTCGAGACTTAGGAGTTAAAGCCCTTCACTTCTTTTCTCATTTTGAAAACTTTCCAGTGTGGTTCACGCCAAATACTGCTCTATTTGAATAGCAAGAGTGCCTAATAAAAGCAACGCCAGAGCCAGCTGTCATCACACACGTGGTGTTAAGTGCTCCTTCTGTAAGCACTAGCTAGCAAGAGTATTTTTGTTTAGCAAGGCCATCATAAAATTAGACAAGCAAACCATAGCAATGTATTTGAGCAATGTTAGTCTATAAATAATATGGTGGAAGGAAGCATACGAGCACGTTATCCATATTACAATCTTGTGCTTTTTTCAAAAAAAAAAAATAGGGTAGCTCTGTAATAGAAGGCAGCTCCAGAGAAATAGACAAAATGTCTTTGGTGATTGTTAAAGGATGGCAGCAGCCTCCTGGTAGTTAGATCTGCTGAGTGTATCCCCTGGATTCAGTGCGCCCCTAAGCAGCTCCTACAGGCTGAGTTGGGAATGATTGTGAAGTTGACTGTGTTCGCCTAAAAAGAATGGAACAAAAAAAGCGATGTCAGGAAAGGATGCCAATGTGTCTGTAACCATGTCGGCTGTTTATCTGAAAGTGAAGTTATTGAAGAAGAAAGCGTTCACATCAGCCCAGAGAGCAACACTCGAAGCAGATAAAGTCCATACACTGTGACTGTTTTTTTAACTTATTTTTCCTTTCTTCCTTTTTTCTAAAGTGCCTGGTGAAACTTAAACATCGCTATTCATTTGGCTTTGTCAAACTCTCTAGCATCTTCTAATGTAGAGAGCTGCTTCCAACTTTTGCCAAATGTCACCTAAAGCATCTTTATTCAATAAAAAGGGATATAGATGTATTTGTTTTTCTCCTTTGATGTTTTTCTGTACTTGTTTCTACACTGGATTCTAACCTAGGTTTACTAAAATTCAACAATGCACTAGGTGCTATGCTAGATTTCTTTTTTCTCAACTAATTATCTTGTTCAAATCTATAGAGAACGATAATAAAATGTTTTAAAATGAACTATGCTCATTTTTACAAAGAAGGCCACTGAGTTCACAGGTATGAAATTACTTTCCCAGCATTACATAGTTAGCAAGTATCTCCCACACCCAAACAACTTGGAAGTTTAAAGAAAGTTGCCCTTTGACAGTTAAGCTAACCATCTCTAATAGGTCTTAAGGGATCATCTTGCAGATACAAGAGAGTATCCATGCAAGTCTAGACAGTCCTTGGACTAAGGCTAATGATTCTAAAGAGAAAAAAAAATGTGTTAAATAAAAGTAGGTTGGTAAGAAGATTAATTATAAATAAGGAAAATCAAATATATAAAGCTAATTTTAGCTGAAGAACTAAATTAAGACTTCCTTAACATCAGACTTGTAGCAAAAGCAGCACATTCGTTGTTGCAACATCAATGGGGAATTATAGAAATGACTTCAACTGTACACTCCCACAGTCCCTTACTCCTCTTCTCAAAGTGAGTCAGAATAATCCCCCTTATATGTAATATAATTTTTGCTTCAGTGAATCAAATATTACTTGCATACACCAGCACTGTGCAATGGATCATTGTGTAATGAGAGAAATGATGGTGTTTATGCTGTCCAACATCTTGTTGCTAGTGGTAATAGAGAACTCAAAATGTATGATACATTTAGATGTAAGTGATCACATGTGGCTAGCGACTACCATATTGGATAGGGTGGGGTTAGACGCTTTGCTAGGGCCAGTCCTTGGGGATTTCACATTTTTCCCATTTGTAAGTTTGGCAACTGGGAATGCACCAGAGATAAGAATAAAGATTGGGTTTGGGCCTTCAAATTCAAATCTGGTGTAGTAGATTTAATGTCAACCTTAGTAGCCCAGCTGGCTCTGGTCATGGTCATTATCTGCCATGGAGCTCCCTCCCCCAAAGATAGTTACAACAAAACAGGAGGGATTATCACGTTTGGCTTAATTTTTCCTAACATTCTTGCAAAGAAGTTATTTAACTATTACTAGATCAAAATGTCAAAAACTTTATATTACTTAGGAAGACAAGTTTACTATGTCAAGTATTCTTTTGCAATTTCTGTTATCCAGTTCAAAGTTACTTTCTAAATTAGAATACATGTTAAACAAACACACATTGTAATATAAATATAGTCCATTAGTAAGGTTTTGGTTTCTATTTTTTTTTCTAAAATAAGCAAGTCTTCACTTTTAAATCCCCCAATAGCATACTGCATGTTTGAGTTATTGATAGAACTCCCAAAACACCTGTTCAATTCTGAGTAATTCAAAGTAAGAGGTACTCTACTTGGTCAACAGAACATCTGAGTTCACTTTCTAGGGTGGGTTTAGATCAATGCCTATTACAAAGTAGAGGCACGAAACCCCCAAATCCTGTGACTATCCTTGTCCTGATTGCAAGTTTAATTCACAGCCCTCAAATATTTGGCAACCTCAAGAAGCTAACCTAAAGGAAGAAAATATACTGACAGCCTGGTGGAAATATTGATGCTTTTGAAAACCATAACATTTAGTGTATATCCATTAATTGGGATTCTAGTATTACATACTAGTCTTTTGTCGGTTTGCTTGCATGAGTCATTATCCTGGTAACTGTGGTCCTGGGAATTGGTCAAGAGTGAATTTCAGACCTTATCATGTGGAAAGCCCACTTGGCTTTGAGTTCATCTGAGTCTCTGTACTAGCACAAAAGGCGTCACATAAAGACGTATGCCAGACTGCAGATGTTAACCCAGGACACTCTTTAATGCTAAGGATGGGTCACAAGTAATCTTAAAATTTGACCTCAAGCCAGGCACGGTAGTAGAGCCCTCTAGTCCTTACCACTGGGCAGAATGAGGTTGGAGGATCTCTTGAGTTTAGGAGTTCAAGATTAGGCTGGGATACATAGCAAGATTTTATCTCTTAAAAATAAATAAACGAAACATTAAAAATTAGACCTCGACCCTACCAGCAGATAGCTTCAAACTTTGGGATTCATAAAAATCCCTTAAAAACCTCTTTTAGTGTAGTTGATTAGACCCTACAATCCCAGAGATTCTGATAAAGTCTATCTGGAATGGAGATTGGAATCTGCATTTTATCCAACAGTCCAGGATACCTGTGGATCAGTCCTTTAGAAGTATTGTATCAGCAAATTAAATAAAGACATTTCTTTATTGAGTTCACCATAATATAGGCTCATCTAAATTTTTCCTGCACAGTGGAGAGCTATACTTCCAGTTCTGTCTAATATTAATGGTAGTCTTTGGAAAATCTTTTCTTTGATCAAATAAGTTGGAGAAATGGTGAAGTAAGAAAAGTTAAGTATGCTTCTTTACTGCAGGATTTCTCAGTGTGTGTGTGTGTGTGTGTGTGTGTGTGCAGGTGTGCATCCTCATGCTTATAAACTGTGCAAGGGGGGAATTCACTGAAAGCTGTGCAAGTTTACAAACATATATGACTATGAAGCCCCTCTTTCCACAAAACTACTCATTCATAGCCTTTGGAAATGCTGCCCTAGATTGAATAAATCACAGTAAACACCAGCAACCCCTTGGGTTGTTCATTGTGGGCAGTGGGGCAGCAACTCTGGGAGGCACTTGGTAGTGTAGACAGCATGGCTTCAAAGCTAGCATTAAAGAGAACTGGGGAGTCATAAGCAGACATTAGCCTTCACTGTCCCCTTTTCTCTGCAAAACAAACAACATTAAAGGTAACTTCTTCTACCTCTTTTTCCTTTTAGTATGGGGACTTGTGCTTTTGATTGGTGCAAACACGTTTGCAGCCTGCATTTTTAGTGTCTGTGATCTGAACTTGACTTGTGAGCTTCCCTTTCCTGGAGATAGTAATCCTTGTCTTACAAGCTTGTTTTATTGATTTGTTGAAGTAATTATTGTGGTAAGCTAGCACTAAGTCTAGCACACTGAGTCCAAAATTCACAACCTGGTAGAGAAGTTAACTTTGTTTTACATGTGTAAATATTTAGAGACAATTAAGCTAGAAAAGGAAGGGAGCAGAATCTTTCTGTCTTTCCTTTGCCAAACTCCACTCCCTTCCCCGGCCCCTGACCAAAGCCCCTAGAGATAGCAAGTAAACTACAAGTTTTGTACCAGCCTCAGTACTAGCAATGGTGGCATCAGCTAGTTTGCAGATTCCCTGGCAGGGTTTGGGCTCAATAGAGAAACAGTGCACTGAATGACAGATGAGTGTGGTGACATCTGACACAGAAGTAGGAGGAGACAGTAAGATGGGAGGAGTTCCAACTTTTTAAAAAAACTCCTTAACTAAAAATGAAAAACAAAATGAGAAATGTCCTCAGCCATCTAAGAACTGACTGTCTGTATGGCATTTAATTCTAACTGAACAAAAATACAATTGATGGACCATTAAAGACTGAAATTTGTGGTGTGGGTTATTCACTCTGGGAATTCTTGCCTGGGATAGAATTTAGTTTGAGTATAAAATGACAAAGGGGATTTTTATGCAAAGGTGAGAGCCAAAAAGGCAGGGGACATGGGTATTCCTCTGTGAGGCCCTTTATAACCCACCTATGATTTGATCCAGGGGCTCCTGTTGTGTCTGTATGGAGGATGGCTGCTCCTCTTCATCTCCCATGGTATAGCCCTCCAGGATTTCTGTATTCTTGCATAAGTCCTTGCCTTGGCCAGGGTGGCTGATCCAGCCAGTCCAAACAGAGCCCCTTGCAGGGGATCTCAAATTTAAGATTAGAGAGGAAGGTTCTTTTCTCATAGCAGAAACCTTAGGCTGCAGAATTCAGCAATTGGCAGCCACAATTCCTGCCGCAGGGAGGAAGTGGGGATGTGGGAGGGTGAGAGATTATCAACCCACAGAGTAAAGAGATGGCCAGAGAGGAGCCAGCCCCCTGCTTGTATTCAGGTTCTGAGGTTCAGCATTTCCTGAAGCTCTACTGCGTCTCCTTCTGCTGTTTAGAGAAATTCAGCACTTATTTACATCTTTGAGCCCATGTTTCTTTCATTTCCTAAAATGACTTAAACTGGGTTTTCATTTCCAACTAAGGTTTTCATTAATATTAGACTTTTTAGACCACATCTTTTATGCTTTTAAGTTGGATGCCGAAGAATCTAAAAGAGTTGAAAGGGAAAAACAATGAATCATGGAAGGAAGAATTTAATGTTTTCCTTTTTGTCTGTGTTCTCGTTCTTTATAATCTCCATGTGTAAGGGTTGTGACATTTTAGCTCAAATTGAATTCAGAATCTATTTCTAGAACAGACACATGTCAGGGGCCAATTAAGTTGTTGGCGGGCTGCAGTTTGAATCATTAGCAGCAACCTGTGGCCACCAGCAGTTTTATGGCGAGGCTGTGTTCTGCCACTGAGTGTGGCTTCGGATCTCTCTGCCTCCACCACTCAAGCCCCAGATGCAGATTGGAACTGAAACGGAGAGCCAGCTGCCCAGTTCACTCCATGAAACCAGATTTGCTGTTCACAAGGACAGGACACTGATGAAATTTCAATGAACAAAGATGAAGTGTAGCCTTTCTTTTCAGCTCCTGTGGTTAGTAACAGAGAAAGGAAAGTCCAGATCTGCATAGGCAGGCTGAGCAGTAAACTGAGCTTTGCAATGTGCAAACCAAATCTTTCTCTCCATAAACCGGAAAAAAAACAAAACAGTTAAAAAAGGGAAAGAGTGGAAAAAAGAAAAAAAAAACCACAGTCTATGACTGTATCACAAAACCATCTGCAAGTATAAGTGACAGAAATCATCAGAGTTCACAGTTATTCACATTCTACAAGACCTTATTTAACTCCACCAATGACTCAGACATTACGCTTTGTCTTGGTTTTGCAAACAGGGAAACTAAATCTCTGGAAGGCATGAATAATTTCAAATGTCACTGAGCTACAAACTGGAGAAATTGGGATTAAAACTTGGGTCTCTAATCTGATGCCTGGGCTATTTGACTGAATCTTGTCAGCTGAGGTCATGTGATGTGTCAGCTGGGGCACAAGGGGAAGGTCCCAGAGCAGCCCTTACTCTATCTCAACAGCTTCCTTGTTCAGACATAGTAGCCTCTGGGCACAGTCCCTAATCGTCTGATTCTCAAACACCAGCTCAATTTTAATTTTATTATATGACCTTTAAAGCAAAAATTAGAGAACCTTGCAACATGTTAAAATGGATCAGTATCCTGGGTAATCCAGGCCCTGCTGGTATCTACTCACTTCGTCCATGGGTTCTAGAGACCAAGGCAGTGTCTACAGCAGCAAAGGTCAAGTCTGGACAGCAATAGTCTCCTGGAAAATGAAACCTAGAGGAGCTGGGATAATAAAATCCAGAGGGAGATTGGTAGACCCAATTACCACCACCTGTGTCCTTTTTGGCTTGTACTATATGAATAGTTTTTATTTTCACTTTAATGTGGTGAAATATTTTTATTCCATCAAATAAAATTTTAGTTCTATCCATAACAAATAAAGACAACATTTGAAGATTAAATTAAATATTCCTAGACTTAGTCTATGAAAATAATGCTTTGATCCAGGGGGAGGAGTGTCAAAAATTGCAGTCACACATTAGCCTCAGCATTCATTTCATTTGGCTATTCTACTTTGGTTGCTAAATATTGAGAAAAGCTTGATTCACACAAATAAGTTGCCCACTGATAGAAGCGCTAGATACCTTGCTTTGCAACAGCCGATGTTTTTCAGTAAGACTGATCTAGAAGCATTCAAAAACAGGTATAGTTGCTTTTTTATACTTCAGATTTGAGAATCGTGTGCATTACTTAGAAATGTAAAAGTCAGATAAATGTATAGTCAGTGCTAATACTTGCTATGATGTTATTATTTCAATGTCACGTTCATCCATTCACTTGTTCTTGCTTTATTATTATGCAGTGGAAAGAGCTTGTGACATGCAGATGTCCCTGAATTTGACTGGTTTAAGTGGATGAGGCTGTGCAGTAGCCTTCCCTGTATCCACTCTACCGGCGTGGGCCTGAGCAGACCTGATTATACATGGCTGTGCAGTGTAACATCCTTCCGCATTAAAGTTCACAGAAATTCTGGGGATGGCGGGGAAAGATTTCCATGAGTCTCCAGAGTTAGCCTAGAGCTAAAGACTTACATTGCTAGTGCCTTGTGTTAAAACCTGATACATGACATGTTCGCAAATGATACCATTTTAACCTAAAACTTACAAAATAATTAGAAATACTTGATAAAAGAGCCCAAAACAAGGAAAGGAAGGGGAAGGAAAGGAAAGGAGAGGAGAGGAGAGGAGAGGAGAGGAGAGGAGAGGAGAGGAGAGGAGAGGAGAGGAGAGGAGAGGAGAGGAGAGGAGAGGAGAGGAGAGGAGAGGAGAGGAGAGGGAAGGGAAAAATAAAACCCCACAATTGGGCCAGGCACGGTGGTTCACGCCTGTAATCCCAGCACTTTGGGAGGCCGAGGTGGGTGGATCACGAGGTCAAGAGATCGAGACCATCCTGGTCAACATGGTGAAACCCCTGTCTAATTAAAAATACAAAAATTAGCTGGGCATGGTGGCGTGCACCTGTACTCCCAGCTACTCGGGAGGCTGAGGCAGGAGAATTGCTTGAACCCAGGAGGCAGAGGTTGCAGTGAGCCAAGATGGTGCCATTGCACTCCAGCCTAGGTAACAAGAGCAAAACCCCGTCTCAAAGAAAAAAAAAAAAAAAAAAAAAAAAAACCACAATTTGTAACCCTTCTGAACCATCTTACAGATTGACTCAACTGAAGTGCAGACCTTTGGTATTCAGCGAGGTCTGGGAGCCAGCAGTTTTCTCATTCCCCATAAGCTTATTATAAAGGCAGAGCCTCTGTATTAGGGTCTTCATTTTAACCAAAGTTTGAGAAGCACTTAGCCAAGTAATGGAATTATTTCGATTCATAGTGGACTCTGAGCGGTATTCTAAAATTAAGAAGAAGACCCTTACAGTTATCTGGAGACCTCTACACTCTGCATTTCCTGACTAGCTCTAATATTCCAACCAAGGTATCATAATCATGATACTGAGCAAAAACCTGCTACTGCAGGGAACACAAAACCCTCTTCCTAATGGATGTGAGGTAGACTAACCCAACCAGATTTGTCTCCCATGAAATCTAGAGTTCCTCTGTCAACTACCTGGTGGATTTCCATTCTGATGGATCACCTCTAGGTCACTGAGATAAATGGATTGGTTAGAGAAATTCAATTCTATTCTATTTTGTGAAAATAATGCCCACTAGTCTAATAGGGAGTTCTCTTCCTTTGTGAATTTTTTGAAACATATTATTTTGTAATTTGGTGGTAGCAGACTTGTTTCTAAAGTTCCCAGGTAGCAATGACTTGCTATTACTTTCATAGCCTCAGGCTGTTTGTCATATTAACAATATTAGTTTAGATGATGCTGGCACATTCCTGATTCTGAATGTCCTCTGCTTGAAGAATGGTCTTTGAAGAACTGAACACTTCAGGGTCATAAATTTTAGGTGTGTGGCAGAGCAGAGAGAGGACCTCTCTCTTTTCTTTGGAGTGGCCGTCACTGGCCCATGCAGGTAGAGACATTCATGCCCTTTGTACCTGGCTTTTTCTTGAGCCTCAGCATTGTTTCTGGTATCACTGTTGTGCACTGCAAACTCATTCGATCATCTTTGCTTGTCCATTATCTGGGGACTCTTGCAACAATCTGCAATTGACTCCCATTGTGAACTAGACCCTGGAAAATTTGGAAAACTGACTTTTGACACTTTTCTTTTTATTCCCTTAATTCCTTAATGTCTGCATCTGCTGTAATTACAACAAATTTCAATTATAATGAAGCTCCAACTGTGGGGGTAAAATGGGATTATGATAATTGTTAGAATGGAAAGGCATAGAAATAGGTTTCAAAAGCTTTCAGAAAAGCAATCTGACCAAAACAAGATCAATGCAGTTGGCTGCTAATTAAAGCAAACAGACAAAGGAATGCAACCTGGCTGATTTTTAATGTATGAGCTTCGTAACACAGCTTACATTAGTCAGCTTGCATTTTGAGGGCTATTGAAATGTTTTGTTCTTTCGTCTCCAAGGAAAGCATATAGAAATTGAAACTGACCTTCAACTGTATAAAGAAGGAATGAGAATTCTTAAAAAGAGAGGTTATTCCATGAAGCATAAATACATTCAGATTCATGTATAAAGAACCATTTATCTGAACATTCGGGAATTTCAAAGGCTTGTCATTTGGTGTCCTATGCATTTCATTCCATTATGGGAAATGGAGAAGAGGGAAATTTAACAGTGAAGAAAATTTATTTCCATATGTTTTTATTTAAGTACACTCAGTATATTTTTTATGGTGTTATCTTTTAAGTGATGATTTTTTCAAGATGTGTTCAGGTTGAAGATTTTTTAGGGAGGTGAGCATGTGTCTAAAAAATACATATGTCTAAATAACTACAATAAAAAGTGGACACTCGGGCACACACAGTTAACTACTGTGCTTATTTTCTTAGACAAAGGACCCTTTTCTGTTAATTTTTACAAGAGACTTGGAATGCACATGACTCAATAGGGAGCAATAATGAATGGTAATCATGAGGACTGTCTTATCAGGTGAGCTTCTTCCGAAGGAGCAAAAGCCCTCTCCATTTAATTTTATTTCTAGAGTTTGATGAGGAATGTAGAGGGCAGTTGGTTAGATCTGGGATTAAATGGTCACTCTGCCCTTACTGGTAATCTGGAACTCGCTGAGCCTCAGGAGCTTCATATAAAAAGGTGAGCCAACTATCTACCTCTCTGGTACTATGACAGCTACGTCCAGACAATGATACCAGGACAGGCCTGGCACCTCATGGGGCCAGGGAACACATTCGCTCCCAGTGCCCACCTTTCCAGGTGGACTGCCCATCCTCAGATACCTGAACATCTTCTTTTGTCCAGCTGGTCTCATTCTTGGGCTTAGAATGTGCCTTAGGACAGCTTGACTCTCTCTTTTTGGAGACCATTTCCTTCCTTAGCTGCATAATGTTCCTTTGCATTGTCTGATAGCAAGCATACACACACACGCACATATATACATATGTGTGGGTATATATACCCACACATACATATACATATATATGTATATATATACGCACACATACACATATATTTGTGTGTATATATGTGTATGTGTATTTATGCATACACACATGCACATATACAAAGTAAAATTAAAGTATCTGTATTTCCTTCCAGACACATAAAAGCCATAAGCAGAAATATATAAAAAGTGAAATGGTACTTATATTCCCATAGTTTACCATTGTTAACAGATTTCCTCCAAATGGTAGATTATTCATTAATTATGGTTTTAACTGTTATCAATGATAATAATTTTACATTGCATTTGTATATGTAAAAAAGTATTTCTGGGACATTATTGAAAAAAAACAGAATTCTAGGTCAAAGCGGATACATAAGTTAAGTTTTTAAAATGCCACTGTGTCAGTGGTGTTGTGGCAACATTCCTCATATGCTACATGAGCAGAAAGCAGTGTGACACCAAACACTGGCAAAGACTGTGTCATCCAAGAAGTGGTTAGACTCGGGAGTCTAACCAGTTCCAGACCAGCCTAGCCAGCATGGTGAAACCCCGTCTCTAATAAAAATACAAATAGTAGCTGGGCACAGTGGCGAGTGCCTGCAATCCCAACTACTCAGGATGCTGAGGCAGGAGAATCTCATGAACCTGGGAGGCAGAGTTTGTGGTGACCTGAGATCACACCACTGTATTCCAGCCTGGGTAACAGAGCAAGACCCCATCTCAAAAAATAAAAATAAAAAAGAAAGAAAGAAAATCACCAGAATGTATAAGGAAAATAAAAGGATTCAGTATGCAATAGATTCAGTATGCAATATCAAAAAAAAAGAATGCAAATAAAATGATGCAAAATGTTTTTCTATAATATTTGCAAATTAAGAAAAATTAAATCCAGAGTTTTCCAATTTTGAATAAATGGACTTATCAAAATATTGCTTAAGGAGTTTAGCATTTGGGAGAACAATTTGGCAAACAGATTAAATATAAGACTTGTCATTTTCACCAAAAAGTAATCATTGTGGAGACCAAGAGACAGACAGAGGAAGGGACACTAGAGGCAGAATTCAGTGCTCCCAACTGAACAAATGGAAGTGGCTCCCAAGGTCAGCTCCGGGGCATTGCACAGAGCCTGATGGAGGAACTGAGGTCCTCCCCAGGGATATGAAGAAAAAAGGTGGGACTTAAGAACAGAATCATGAGCCAAGGCACGTACTGATGCCAGTGTTCTGGTGCCGCAAAGGGTGATTTTTGTATGTAGAACAGACTTTAGCAAGGTTTAT
Source organism: Callithrix jacchus (assembly GCF_049354715.1). Classification (NCBI taxonomy): domain Eukaryota; kingdom Metazoa; phylum Chordata; class Mammalia; order Primates; family Cebidae; genus Callithrix; species Callithrix jacchus. The sequence goes on from NC_133507.1 coordinate 109,294,038, forward strand.
TTTGGGTTTTAAAAAAGTGATGACAAATTTCCTTAAATTTTAAAATCCTTGTTCTTGAAGCTTTTTTTTTTCTTTTTTTAAAATTCAACTTGCAATATTTTTTATTCTATTTGAGTCTAGCAGGTTTCAGCTATCAGGTGTAAGGAATCTTTGGAAATATTTAATCCTGGATTTAGTTATTTAAGTACCCTCAAATACTTTAAACTACATATGTGATATATGTTATTACCTTTCCAAAAGCATTGATTTGTAAATTCCCAAAAAGAATGTGACAAATACTTGTCAAATGTAAACATTCAGAAAATGAACATTTAACTTAAATGAACTTCTTTCTTAGGTTTTTTACTAAAGAAAATTTTAGTTAAGAATCTAAGTCAGTTGTCTCATACATTTTCTAATTTTTATTCTATTTTATTTTTTGAGACAGGGTCATATGTTGTCACCCAGGTCATAGCTCACTTCAGCAATGAATTCTCGGGCTCAAGCTATCCTCCCACCTCAGCTTCTAACGTAGCTAGGACTATAGGCATGCACTTCCTGCTCAACTAATATTTGAATTTTTCATAGAGACAGCGTTTCTCTATGTTGTCCGGGCTTGTCTTGAACACCTGACCTCAAACAATTTTCCTGCCATGGCCTCTCAAAGTGCTGAGAGCACAAGTGTGAGCCACTGAGTGTGGCCTTACATGTTTTAAATGGAAATTTACAAGAAGCAAACTTAAATAGGCCAAATTCTCTTGAAAACTACAGATACGAAAGGATTATTAAAAATAAATTCAAAGTTTTATTATAATCTTCCTAGAAGAGATAAGAACTAGAGCCAGTCAATTCAAAGATTCACTCTTGGCAGAGGACCTTTATGAGAAAAAAGGAAAATGAAATATTCCTTGTTAGACTTAATGTTTTTAGAAAATTTTAAATATTAAAAATTCAATTAATGATTATTAGACTTCAAGACTTAATGGAAGAAATTAAGATTCTAAGGGTAAGGTTCTTGCTAAGACTGGCAGTCAACTGATACTGAATCTTAACCCTATAATATCCATCATAAATATGCTCAAGTGTCTTTTTTAACTTGGGAATGCTAATTTTTTCTGAGAAGGATGAAAACTACAACACACGGAAGTTTTTGTCCAGGACCCGCTTTTTGACCTTTTTTCTCTTTCAGTACCATACTTCTTTACCCAAAAACATTCATACCGTGGTTTTGATTATTTTAAACTTTTGATGCTAAATTTGAAAACTTTTTAAATATAGGACTTAAAAATTACATGTTTGGAGCCGAGATTGTGCCACTGCATTCCAGCCTGGGTGACAGAGCGAGACTCCATTTCAAAAAAAAAATTGCATGCCTAAGGAAGACATGTAACGTGCTAAGTGATAAAGATATGAGTCCTTGTTGGTGACTGCTGGAGAGCACTCTGGCTCCTATGTTCAGAAGCTCAAACAAGGGCTTCCGCACATAGGAGTGTTCCTTAACACCCACAGTAGGCTGACCATGAAACCCATATCACTGGATTCAAAGACCAATGATGGATCCTGAATGCATCTTCTATCTGCTTAATACACACTGATGAACTCTTACGTTTTTCTGTACTTGTGGGATTATACAACTTAAGTTTAAGTGGCATGCAATAAAATGTTGGGTACTTTAAATGACTTTATTTGGCTTGCAATGATGACTAATAAGGTCTTCCTACTAAAAGCAGGCAGAGTCCAAAATTTTCTGATATTAGTAGTAAGAACTACTTATTAGTAGGAAGCAGTAGTTGGAAGCAACCACGTTAACTCACATAGGGTCAGGACAGAGAAAAAGTGTCTGTCATCTGCAGAAAGTATAAAATACTAGAGAAGGTCAAGGGCTATCTTCTGAGTTACTCATTTTAAAGATTTCACAAATTTGTAGCAAAGAGGGATTGAAAATAGAATTGAAATCTTCCTTTCACATTGAGAATTTATAGAATAAATCCTATATCATTATGTTAATTGTGCAAACATACTTTTTTTAGTGTAAATTTATTTCCGATTAATCCATTTGTCGTATTGTTAAGATCCCTTTTCCTACCAAAAAATATCTTTTAAAAGAACATAAACTGACAGTTCCACATTGCATAACAGTGTTTGGAATCAGTGGGCAAAATATGCAAAGCCCCCTGACCCTGACTTTGGCAGAAGTGATGCCTAAGATGTATGTTTAGCTATCACTTTTAGGAAGGTGACCTGGCATTTGTTTGAAGGAGGATGTGCAGTGCTCCAGTGCACAGGCTTCAGTGACAGGGAGCATGCTTCACCTTCCAGACTCTGACACTTCACACTTAGACGAATTATTCACCCTCATCTAGTCTCAGTTTTTAAATCTATAAAACAGGGGAAGTAATATTGTTAAAGCAACATCCAGATGTGATTGTGGGCACATGTCAAAGTTTTTTCAAGCTTGATGGCAAGGGAAAAGACTTAAAGAAAGCCAAGATCAAAATTTCCTCTTGGTGGAGATATTTTGTAGGAGACTAGGGAGGGGGAAACAAAGTTTGGTTAAAAATTATTAAGACAGTCATAAAGCTAGTTTACAGTTATTGTATTTTTGAATACGATCTGCCTTAGGTTTTTATAGGTTTTCCTTGCTCTGGTGTTGGGAATTAACTGAAGGGTTCAAGAATGCAAGCCGAGAGACCAGTTAGCTAAAAATGTAGTTATTCTGGTGAGAGATGCTTGTGGCTTAGACAGGGGAGCATCAGGTGAAGGCTGATAAGTGGTGAGATGCAGGACAACTTCTGAAGGGCCAGCCAGCAGGAATTGCTCATGGCTTGGATATGGGCCATGAGAGAAAGAGAGGATCTTTAAGTTTGGGGACCTAGATACTGGTAAGAAGGGTATTGCTATCAATTGTGATGGCAAAGAACGCAGGTGAAGCAGATGGTGGGGGGAGGGGGAGGGAGGAGATCAGAAAGTCAGATTTGGTTAAAGGTAACAAGAATCAAGGTGAGCTGGATGGGCAAACTAAATTTTTCAGCAGACTTTTTATCTCATGAAAATCTATCAAAATTGTACAGATTTTATCAGGAATGCTACATATTTTTCCCCTCCCCCTCAAAAAAATAAAAGCTCTAAGTTGCATCATGCATAAGAATTCTGCTTCTGATCCAATTAGAGGACAATTATCTTTCTAAGTACTTAAGCAATCAAGTTGTTAGGACCCAAAAATACAGCTCAGTGGACATAAGTAATCCAAAGGAATTGCATTACTGACTTGCATCCCTAAATGGCCACTGAAGAACATCTAATCCATGGTCTGTATCTTACTTCTCCACTCAGAGAAACCTGAGTTTGTCTTCTGTCTCTCATTGCTCATTGCCTGTAGCTGCACAGAAGAAGGCTCTTCCTCCTTAGGTTACTGTTTTCTCACTACTTAAAAAAAAAAAAATGTGAGGCTCCTTTTCCTGCCCTCTTTCCTACAGAGTTCTTATTGTGCTGCTCAGAGGCATACAGGTAATAGTAAACAGGTGAAGGCCAGCGAGGCTGTGACAAACTAAAGAGGCTTAACTAACAGAGGACTGCACCCCTGAAATGTCTGTCCATTCATTCACTCAGTCTGCAACCATTTATAGAGTGTCTACCTTGCTTACTACGTTGGGTATGTCAATGAGCCAAACAGACAGCAAGCAGTTCTCTTATGGAGCTGACATTCATTGGCAGAGAGACAGACACTCAATCATAAACTGATGCATAAGCAGAGTATTTAATGTGTTAGAAGATAATACATCTAAAAGCAAATAAAATGCAGGAAAAGAGATTCCAGGTAAGAGTGAGGCAGGGTTGGGATACTGAATAACACGATGATGGCAGGCCTCTTTGAGAGGGTGACACTTGAGCAGGAACATGAGCTGAGGCATGAGCCATGTGGACATCTGGGGAAGAACGCTCTGGGTAGAGGGAATTCCAGTGCAAGAACTCTAACAAGGGAGCATTCCTGGTGTGCTTCAGGGACAGTAAAGTCAACATGGTTGTAGCAGGTGTAGAAAAGGAAAAAGAGTAGGGGTGAGTGGAGAGTGTTAAGGGACGCAGATTAGTAAGAACTGGAAGATCATTTTAAGGACGTACACAATTTTATCAGGAATGCTAGATATCCCACACACCTGCCATCCCCCCAAAAAACCTCTAAGTTGAATCATGCATAAGGATTCTGCTTCTGATCCAGTTAGAGGACAATTATCTTTCTAAATACCCAAGCAATGAAGTTTCTAGGGCCCAAGGGATGTTGCTTTTAACCTAAATAAAATAGGGAGCCAGAGGAGAGGTGTTTAATAGGATCGGCCTTAGGATTTTACAGGCTCTCCCTTGCTCTTGTGTTGGGAATTAACTGAAGGGTTCAGGAATGGAAGCTGAGAGACCCGTAGGCTGAAAATCATAGTTATTTTGGTGGGAGATGCTTTCGGATCAGTTCAGACCAGCATCGAGATGGGTGATAAGTGGTGAGATTCAGGACAGCTTCTGAAGGCCCAGCTAGCAGGAATTAGTCACATCTTGGATATGGGCTATGAGAGAAGGAGAGGATCTTCAAGTTTAGGAACCTGGATACTGGTAAGGAGGATATTGGCATCAACTGTGATAGTGAAGAACACAGTGAAGCAAACGGTGGGGGCAGGGTGAGGGAGGAGATTGGAAAGTCCAGTTTGGGTACACAAAGTTTGGAATATTTATTAAACACTTGCCTGGAGCTGTCCAGCAGACAGCTGGGCAGAGGGGTCTGGAATTCACGAGTGAAGACTGAACTAAAATCTAAATGTTGACATCACTGGTGTGTAGCCATGAGTTTTGCTTTGACTTTGCTCAGTAATCTGATTTTTGCTTTAAGAGAAGCCAAAAATTCATATTTCTGCTGTGAAACTTTCCAAATTAAAAACAAACTGACAGACTGCATTTCCCTGAACTGTCTTGATTCCCATTGCTTTCATCACACTTTTTCCAGACCTCATCCACTCCAGCTGGAAACTTCAGCCTGGCCCCAGTTAAAGCTAAGTTACAGAAAAATAACCACTCTGATCTTCCTGAAGGAAAGCTGCGGGGGTCCTTTTGTTCTTCCTAAGGCTGATCTAGAGACAGCATGCTCTGCTGAAAGTGTGCTTGCTGGGATGCTTGAAATTGGACTTCGTTTTAAATCCTCAGAAATGTCTGTCTCTAGTCTACGTAGTGGCTCAATCTCGCAACATCCTACAAAATCTTCTTCCTGCTCTGAAGCAGTTTCTTTGGCTGTCTCCATTGCTGTGCATTTGCCTTTAACAAGAAATATTCTATTTCTTCATATCTCCCATGAGCAGCCAAATACAACACAAAACAACCACTATGAGGCCCAAATCATGTACCTCTAGAGGATGGACCGTGACCTTGGCTCCACAGACTAGTCTAGATAAACCTTCTCACTTTACCTATTACCTAGATTGTCAATAGCCCCACCTAGCAATGATCCTTCTCATTTGGAAGAAGTTTTTATCTGTATAAAAATTATAAAGACTTTTAATCCTCTGATTTTTTTCTCATTTCATTCCTATCTCTTCTCTGACTTTCTTTAACCCTTTCTCTCATTTCCCATAAGACAAGCACATTCTACTTTTAGACAGAGGCTAACAGCTTCCGATGTGTCTGTCACACTGTCTGAGTTTTCCCTGGGACACATTACCATGCTAGCTAATCTGGGCTTTGGGGAGTAAGAGGAAAGTTATTGTGTCCACGCTAAAAGCTTTCTTTGTTAAACATTATGCACCAAAGGAAGATGCATCCATCCAGATGCAGTTATAGACGCAATATCATTAGGATTTAGAAGATAGATGTTCAACGTGTTTAGCTCCTAGGAATTTGAATTAAGAGCCTTACACCTAAAAGAGTGAGCACCCTCACACTTAATTCACTCTTTTCACATCCCAGTTCTACAAGGAGTCTTTTTCTGGGTTAATGTCTTCAATGCTCAGTTTATGTCAAGAAGGAGAGAAAGAAACAAAATAGCAGTTAAAACGAACTAATTAAAGAGTATGGAAATTATACTTATAAAACTGCCCTTTTTAAATAAGAAAATTGGTCTTATGTATCGTTTTTCTCAAGCATCTACTTTACAGATAGTTTTTCTAATCACAATGAGCATTGAACCAAAATGAACCAAGCTTGAAGACAGCTCTACTAATGTTCATTCATTCTTTTTTTCTCATTCTAGGAAAACTAGATTTTTCCTTACCCAAGTACTCTTTTACCCTTCCAGGAAAGCATCATTGGTTTTTCTGAGTGACCGCAGACAAATAAGTTTCTAGGAAGTTAATACCTACAATTTTATTGGTAAATTGGGTCTAACACTACAAAACAAGGTCTGTGTGAGGCATATTAAAATATGCTCTAAGTGCCCAGATATTTCTTAGAGCTTTCCCCTAAACCCTTCTCCTTACATGCCAAAGTAGATTTAATCTATATGCCAAAGTCAATTAAATATTTAAAGTGGTCTGGGTTCGGTGGCTCATGTCTGTAATCCCAGCACTTTGGGAGGCCAAGGTGGGCAGATTAACTGAGGTCAGGAGTTCAAGACCAGCCTGACCAACATGGCAAACCCCATCTCTACTAAAAATACAAAAATTATCTGGGCATGGTGGCAGGGGTCTGTAATCCCAGCTACTCGGTAGGCTATGGTAGAAGAATCGCTTGAATCTGGGAAGTGGAGGTTGCAGTGAGCTCAGATGGTGCCACTGCACTCCAGCCTGGATGACAGAGCAAGACTCCGTTTAAAATATATATTTGTGTGTGTGTGTGTGTGTCTGTGTGAAAAAAATGCTTATTTTTATTCTTGTAATTACAGGATTCTTCTTTCTTACCCAATGTTAAAATTCTGTTAGTAGAAATTAAGGGAATCCCAGCTCCAGCTAGCCTCATTGCAATGAGAATTTTCCTGGAAAAGGGTTGGGCTATTCACAAAATCCAAGATAGATGAAAACAGCCAGCCCTCAGGAAGTTCATGCGTGCAATGAAGTCCCAAGAGCAGCAGAGACCAACCACACAGTATCGGCAGGGTGCTGCCATCCCCCTTTTCTGCTGCATTCTGCATGTCAGCATATAATTTTTTATTTATTCTCTCTCTCTTTCACTGCAGACAAACTTTCTTCTTATGTCTGAAAATACGATCACTGAGAATGTCTGGGTTTTTTATTTTATCGCTTCAGCCACCAAAAAGAAGCAACCCTGAACTTTCTTGATGCCCAAGACCAAAGAACTACAGAATAAGCAGCTATTGAGTGTGCTTTGCTCAGTTTTTCTTTATTAAAGCAATGTCTTACTTGTTGGGGGATGGCAGCAGTAATACTATCATTTGCTCATTATGGAAATCTCTGCGAGTGTTTAAGTGTGTGCTGTGGGAGGGGGATGGGATGAGGCAAAGGGAGCTATGGAAAGGTCATGGGAACACTGGGCAGCTTCAGAAAAGAAAATCACGGCAAAAGGTAAACTGCAGGAGAAGCATTATTTCAGAAGCAGGAGGATTCTGGGATATGAACGAAAAAGGGCTGTGGGGACAGGGAGCCATTCAAAACAGTGCTAGCCCCACAAGGTCTCCTCAGAACATGCCTGGAGAAAAAGATCCTTACTTGAACGAGAACATCGAGGCTCCAAGTTTTTGAAATTTCCCTGCCAGCATAGAGCAGGATAGGATCTCCAAGTTACCCAAGGGACAAGCCTGTGGCCTTCTCTCTCCACCAAGACCAGGAGAGTGGGTGGGAATAAAGAGGAGAGGGACCACTTTTTTATTTGTTCATTTCTTTAGTTGTTTTGCGTGAACACATTTCATAGCAGAACTATGGGTCCCTTTTTGAAAATATTTTCTGTACTTTAGGCCATCATTGAATTCCATAAAGTTATCAACAAGCTTTTCTCAAACCTAAGCCCCATCAGCACAATAGTAAGTTTGCTGTGCTGAGCAGAAAATTTCTAATAATATGTCGAAACATATGCAGGAATATTAGTTTCTGGGCTTTGGAACAATCATTGCTGGAGGCTTTCCTACCTATGTAGGGCAGTTAGAGTAAATCATCTCACTTTTGCTTGCATCAGATTCTTACTGGTTTCACAACGAACCCATTTATTGTATTACACCACTTCCGTAACTTCACTGCTTTTACCCTCTCTCTTTTTAAATTCACGGAATTTATTTTCCTTTGCTCTCTAAGACGCTATAAAGATTGTTTTAAAAAAATTACAGCATGTGTCTTTGTTTTTACTCTCAATTCACTACATTTGCTGAGCACCAGCCAGATTCTTTCTTAATAACACAGCATACGAGGTACAGACTATAACTCAAAAGTTCCCATGCAATGTATGCGATTTGATTAAATCTATGATTTCTTTCCTTAAAGTCTATGATTTCCGTCCAGAATTAATAAACGTTACCTCCACTCCCATTAGCCTAATTCTAAAGATTTTTTTCTTTCCACTGTTTTTGAAATTTATAAAGCCTGTGTTTTATTTTGTTGTGCTCATGCTTTGTATCTTAAATTTTTACCTAATGTAGTCCTGGTCTGTTACAGCCATTTTTGTCCACATCGTTTGTGGTAGTTTTATGATAGTCCATTAATTTTATGTACCACAGATTTCCTAAGTAATTTTCTAATATTGGACACTTACGTTGATTCACATAATGAATGGCATCATTGCGAATAACAAGAATTAGCATATATATTTTTTCACATTTTGAACAATAGCCTTAAGATAGGGTCATCTTAATGTGATTGCTGATTCAAATTATATAAATATTTTATAGAGTTTTTAACGTGTGTGATAAAAATACTTTGCAGAATAGCGATATTAATTTGACCCTAAGTAGAGAAGCCTTTGTTTTAAGGATGGCATTTTCAGTTTTATAAATGATAAAATGTCCTCGCATTTTAGATGAACATGTATCATCTTTTCTAATTTCACATTGTCTTTGTGCAGTTTAAAATAGATACCTGGTCATTCCCCAAAAGAGAAGCATGAGGACAATGACCTCAATTATCTGCCTCTCCTTTAAAAATGCAAAACTATTAAAAAACATAAAATGGTTATCTTTATACATTTTGGTTTTTGGTAAGTGAAAAGCCTTACAAATTCTGACCATTTCAAATTAACTTTAAGTCAACATGAATTTGCCTCAATATTAAAATCCTTAACTTAAACACCTACATCAGCTCTGAGACTTTCATTGCCCAGTAATGCAAAGTGACTCTACCTTTTGTGAAAACCATAATGCTCATACTATTTTGTCGTCATTCAAGTCTGACTTAGGTATGGGAGAACAGCAAATCAGTATCTAGTAATCATTGCAGCAGTTGGATTTAAGACATTTTTGCTTTCCCCTTTCTGTCAACTGATTTGGTTTATTTAATTTATTTTTTTCTTTTATGTTTTCTTTCATTAGGTGTTTGCCAAACTACTGTGAACATGGAGGAAGCTGCTCCCAGTCCTGGACTACTTTTTATTGTAACTGCAGTGACACAAGTTACGCTGGTGCCACCTGTCACAACTGTGAGTAGATTAATCATTTGCCCATGTGGGATGGGCAAAACTCCAAGAATACCATTGTTAACTTCAGGATGTATTTAGCATGGGGCAGGCACTTTTTATTCACCCATTAAACATGTGTGTTTTAAGCGGTTATCATGTGCCAAATACTGTGTTGGGTACAGAGGATGTATCAATACAAGCCATATTCTTGTGGAGTTTATGGTCTCCTGGCAAGACAGACAGGAAGTGAAATAACGACAATGCAGTTGAGTAAGTTTAAGGTGGAAGCAAGGCAAGGTGCTGTAGGCACACAAGAGGGAGCTATTAAGTCAATTGCATTGTCTTGATGAGTTGCTATGCTGCTGTAATAAACAAACTAACATCTCTGTGGTCTAAGTAACAACGGCCATGCCGTGCCTGTGTTTCATTCCCATCACACATGACAGGCCCTTCTTCCACTTTGTCCTCGTTCTTAGATGGTAATGAGGTTCCATTATCTGGAAGGTTATTGTAGTGAGAGAAAACACAGTGGGGGAAGCATGTGCTAGCTTTTCAAAGCTTCTACCTGGAAGTAGCAAACATTAATTCCACTCACATTCTCTTGGCCAAATAAGGCCATGTGGGCACACCCAACTTCAGTAGGGGCTGAAGTGCATTGTTACCATGGAATGGGGGAGAAGAGAACCTGAATATTGGTGATAAGTGCTGATGACTGCCTGTCAATCCTAGTGTTAGGGAGACATCAAACAGAAGGCCTGAGCTGATTTTGTTGTAGAAATATGGGAGGAAACAAAAAAGAGAGAAAGAAAAAGAAAAAGGATACTCCAAAGCAAAGAAACAAATAGAGACATAAAGCACAGGGGTCCTCTGTGAAAAATCGGAATTTGCAAATAGTTCCAGATGGCTGGAGGGTGCTGAAGGTGAGAAGGAGTGGTAAGAGGGGAGATAGAAGTAGGCTAGGGTATACAAGGAGTGAGGGATAGAAAACAAAGAATATGAGCCCTGATTTTTTTTTTTTTGAGACAGTTTCACTCTTGTTGCCCAGGCTGGAGTGCAGTGGCACAATGTCAGCCTACTGCAACCTCCACCTTCCTGGGTCAAGAGATTCTCATCCTCAGCCTCCTGAGTAGCTGGGATTGCAGGCACCTGTCACCATGCCAGGTAATTTTTGTATTTTTGGTAGAGACGAGCTTTCACCATGTTGGCCAGACTGGTCTCAAACTACTGACCTTGTGATCCACCCACCTCTGCCTCCCAAAGTGCTGGGATTACAGGCATGAGTCATGGTGTCCAGCCGAGCCTTGATTTTTATAACTGTAGTCTTATTGAGAACACAGGGTAGGGGGAAAAGCATGAAAAAGCACAGAAAGTTTGCTACTCAGAGAAAAGTATGCCCAACTGGGTGAAATGGACTGTAAGTGTGATTGAGAAAGATACATCTGACAGCGCTGTCTGGAACTGCAGAACATTTTATGAAAAATTAGAAATTTGAAATTGGCTTAGAAGCTAGAAGAGTAAGATAAAAATCTTCTAGACATAAGAGTAGCGCCAAGGCCTGGAGCTATTCTGAGGACTCCAGCGAGAACTATCACTCAGGGACAGATCTCGCTAGTTTTACTTCAGTGCCTGCTGTTGTTGGGCTGGCACTTGGGGATGCAGAAAGAACACGGTAGATGCCAACAGGGCTGGAGCCAGACTGAGCAAAGATAAGCAACGTTGATATTCTCATCCTTAAAGACCTCTCAGCCATTTCTTGGCCTGTTTGATTCCTTCAAATGCAGGATTCGCTGATGATGTTCATAGGGAGGTCTGATCAAACTGGAGAAGAACTAGTCCCCTGGTCCACTGGTCATACGGGATGATGCGGCTATTGCTGCTATTTGCCTGCAGAAACAACAAGAAATGTTTGGCTTCATAAAAATGTATCTTATTAAAACTTTTCTACTGAAAACTTGAGTATTCCAATGACTACAGGAGTATCATTGGATTGTTCACAACACAAACAATAAATGCTTGAGGGGATGAATACTCAATTTTCCATAAAGTGATTGTTATGCACTGTGCCAAAATAGCTCATGTACCTCATAAACATATACACCTACTATGCACCCACAAAAATTAAAAATAAAAATTAAATTAAAAAGACAGTGAAAAGAACTCTGGAATGACAGAGGCCGAATTTAAATTTTGCCTAGTACTTGTATGTGAATACCTATATGATTTTATCACTTCAGGGATCCTTTTAATTTTTTGCAGATCTTATTAATAAAAACTAGTGAATTCTTGTAGGTCCATCTAAAGCTGAAATTACATGTCTTTATCTAAGAATCCCAGCAAACACCAATCTCTAAGTTTAAGTCTGGTTCCCAATAGCAAAGAACAATATAAACCTATAGAGAAAGATTGCAGAACACACATAAGGTTGTCCAGATTGTAATGTCAGAGCTCATGTAAGAAGTTCAGAGGCAACTGAAATAGCCATCAGTTTAATAGCAAGACAAGGGAAACATGAAGATTTAAGTCAAAGCAACCCAAATTTCAGCTAAATCGCATTACAGCATTCCTGTGACCATTTAAGCTCATTCCACTCACTTTCTCCAAAAGTAATTTCACAATTTTTTGAGGTGTTCATCTCTATGGATACTGTTCTTCTTTAATTTAATTCATCCATCAGGCTAAAAATAGAAGATGTCTACCTTTAAAAAAAAGTGTGAAGTTGAAAATCAACGGAGGTGAGATGCTGATTTTTAAAGGAACACTGTCAAATCTGATGAGCAGGAGACTCAACACGCAAAACCTTAAATACCATTTTTTTAACACCTTCCTATTTTCTTTTCTGTGAAATTGCTCAGTGCCTACACTGTGGGCTACAACTATGTGAAACTCTATCTTCGTTTCTGGGCATCCAGCCAGGACAAATCAAAATTCCTTGAATATTTGTGACATTTGGCAAGCACACCTTGGTTCCCTGTGCAATTCAAATATTTGTCCCCCCTGTAACTAACTTCCCTCTCCCCCAGTTGGGTAAGGACCATTGCTTTTAGTCATTTTACAAAGCTAGTGATTTTATCAGCAAGCATGCATCTGACTCTCAGCAAGCATGCGTCCCACTCACAGGCCAGGTAAGAGCTTCTGCAGAGTAGAAGATGGCACCCAGGGTACCCTCTGGTAAAAACAAGAACAAATAAGTCTGAAATTCTTCACTTGTGGAAATGATAGAATTTTGCTGTGTCGAAGTATATTTTATTGAAGGAATTGACCACAGTCAAAATAAGAAATACAAGTTATTTGGATTAATACATTATTTATAATAATTTCTTGAGTATTCCCTTAGTTTTGTCAAGCTCTTCAGAAATAGTCTTCCCTTCCCTCATTATTGGTGCTTTCTAGTAAGTATGAAGCCAGAGGACTGATTTGGGATGGATAGGATTAACTCCTTTTTGTTCAACCTTTGTGGATAAGAGAGGGCCTGGCTGGGGAGGGCACAGTGGACTCTCAAAGGAATAATAAAATAGAAATTTCCAAAATGTGAAGACACAGCAAGATGCTATCAAAAGTAGAGATCTTTAGTTTATCTCAATTTGTTTTTATCCTTACCTGATGATACATAAGGGAGTTGGTTATGCAACTTTGGTCACTTTTCAAACATACATCCTTCCAAACCAACTTTTTAAGAAAAAGACAATGAATGTATGAGCAATTTCTGTCCAACCTGTGGCAGCTGTCCCATATGGACATGAAACCTACCCCATAAAGTACCACTGGAGACTCTTACATAATGTTTGTAAGTTGTTATGGTTGAAAAATTTCTCCTGAAGTGGTATCCTGTTCTCCAGTGGAGTAACTGAAGGAAAACAGTGTTTGCAGTCCAGATCAACCCCTGGCAACCCAACCAATGTTCAGCACCTTCAGACTCCTGGATACAATGAGCATCGTTATTAGTTGAATACAGGGTGCAAGTTCGGAAGGCTGTATAATCAAAGCCAAGATTCTAAGCACTCGGGTATATCACATCGGCTTTATTAAGAATCCAAATTAAGATAAAAAGGATCAGGTTTTTGATTGTGGGAGATTAGGGCATAGATAGATAGATAGGTAGATAGATAGATAGATGATAGATAGATATCATTACAACATAAGAAAGGGATATGGGTAGTGTTATTATCTCCATTTTGCAGATGAGAACATTGAGGCTGAGAAACCTCATGTAAATTCCACAAGGTCTCATGGTAGAGGTTGGGCTTTAAGCCAAGGGAATCTGGCTGTTGATGCCAGATGCTTAAATCTTGCATTTTATTTCTTCCTTTAAACAAGTAAGGCAACTGCAAACTTCTATATTATAAACTTAGTGATGGGACATTCATGACATTTTACTGCTTGAGACTCAGTCGAATGGTATGAGATTGTAATTGAAAATACAGTTCTAGAAGTCTGAGAGATGAGAAAGTTTTGTGTTCTAGAATAACCATGAAAACGTTATAGAAGGAAGTAGAATGACTGACTTGGAGGACATCTAAAATTGAAATAGATGAAAGGAAAAGGGAGATCTATTAAAAACAGACTGTCAAGGGCTAAGGCATGATAGTAGATGTATATATGCTGTGTTCTGGAACAATGCAGAGCTTGTGTGGCTCAAAAAAAGAAAACATGAATTGCACTAGTCATTCATTCCTGAAGGCCAAATGGGATTCCTATAAAGCACTTTCCCCTAGAGAATACTGAAGCACTTTCACCATTACGACCGGAGCTTTTCGCATGCTACTACAACATCTATAAATATTACTTTAATAACTACAAAATAAATAGCCCAACACATTTTTGTTTTTATTTTCAACCATCTTAATATTTTTCTTTGTCTTTCCTATTTTGGTGGGAGAAGCAAAGGACCAGTGTTGTTTCCAAATGTTTGTTATTGTAACTAACACAATGTTGAGCATCTTTGTATTTAAATATTTTCTAACACCACAAGTTCTGTGGCTTACTTGAAAAAACCTTAGAAACTGCTTTATTGAGTCAAAATTTCTGAGTAGTTTTAAGAATCTTGATTCATATTTCCAATTGTTTTCCTAAACTCTTCTTACAGTTTACACCCTGATCACTATTTTCTGAGATCTTGTTTTACCTTCTCTGCCATTATTATTTACTACAACATACAAAACTATCTTACATGTGTTTTTATTAACACCGTTGCATATTAAAATATAAATTATCATTGCCCCTCATTGTGAGTTCCAGATGGAGAAAATAGATTTTTCTTCAGATGAGTTGTATTAGAGAAATAATAAGATTGTTTCCACAGAATTTTCTTTTTTCATTCAAAAAGTACTTTTTGAAAGTGTATCTGATTCATGAAACTATGAATTTAATGGTTGCTGTCACATTGAACAGAGCCAGTAAGTGATACAAGCACTTGTCCTTGATCTTCTCAATATTTGTATCTGATGACACTCACACCTGCCCTGTTCAGGGTCTCTTCACCATTTCTCAGCCTTTTCTAATCCCTTTTCACAATGTAGCCTCCCTCACATCCTAGACAATGACCTTTAGCTTATTTTTCAACTTTGCAGAAGGATGTCAGCTTTCTTCCTCTTCCAAACCTGATGTAGTGCTTCTTCTATGGGGCAGTCAATAGCCATGTATTGATTTGAAGCATAACTAGTCATCTGGCTATCAGGCTCTATAGTAATCATTACAGAGGGATAACACTTAGTTTGACAGGAGGTAAATGGTCCTTTGATTACATGGCATTTGGGTGGTTTGAATGAAAGTTGGATAGGGTAGGTAATAAGGGGACTTATTTAAGAGTATTGTTCATGTCTATAGCTCAGGTCAGAAATGGTGAGATAGAAGATTAATTGCTTATCATTATATTATGTAATGGATTTCCTCTAAAGATATAAAAATGTATCTCCATCATTAACCCCAAATGCCATCAGCAAATTGTTCTCAACTGCATCTAGAAAAAAAGGAAAAAGAATAAGAATAAGAATAAATAAGGAGAAGGAGGAGTAAGAGGGGGGGAGGAAGAGGAGGAGGGAGAGGAGGAGGAGGGGGAGAAGGAGGGGGAGAAGAAGAAGAACAGAGGAAATTGTTGAATTTACACTCTGCTTCGCTTTATAACATAAAGCAATGCTTTTATCATCATTAATTTTATTTATGTTAACTACCTACGGAGACTATAAACCCATTTAGGTGAGAAACTGTGTCTTACTTATATTTGTATTCGTCACATTCAAGGCTTTGGTGCCATATAGGCTATTATGGAAATGTTGAGACAGAAGATTAAGCAGAAAAAGATAATTCAGTGTGCTCTTAGTGGAAATTCCATAAGAACAGGATGACCACTGAATCTTCCCTGGGTCTCCAGACTCTTATTTAATCCTTGACACATAGTACATGTCCACTCTTTGATGTATACAAAAACAAATAAATAAATTTATGAGGCATGTGCATACAACAGTGTTAAATTACTGAAGCAAGAACACTGTTACTTTCTTGAGAAGGAGAGAAAGTTCTGAAAATAATTGACCTTTGAGCAGAGATTTGAAGGATGAGAAAGAAGAAGAGCACAGACTATGGCCTTGCAGGAAGAGTGAGCTCCATGAAAACAGGCAAAGTGACATGAAGCATCAAGCAACAAAGTAGGGGCTATGAGACACCTGGCATAGCTAGAACTGAAGATGGAAGGGGGAAAGGAGATGTAGGATACGCAGTCCAAGTACAAAAGACAGGTGATAAATTGAAAGGAACTTGCTTCTCTGCTGGCCAGCTAAGCCAGCCACCGTTTGTTGGTTTCGTTTTAGTGTTGAGAATTGGCTTTGCCAATATTTGTTTGTTGTTTGCTTTATTTATCAGTTCCTTTTAAAAAAAATGTAATTGTGATGGTGTTGCAGAGCATATACTGGAGATGGAAGGTGTGGGTGCTAGGGACAGATCCTGGATGCTCTTTGCAATTTCATGGTCAGCAAATAATGAGAACCAGCACAAGCTAGAAAGCAGGATCCTGATATGAAAGGCATATCTAAAATTGGATTAAGTAGACTTAAAGAAAAATTGAACACAGTACAGAGAAAAATGACATTTATCTTTTTAGCCTGGAAGACCTCATGGATGAAGAATATGGTGACTAAGTCCTGAGGTCTGTCTCGGTGTGACAGCCTAGTGTCAAATGCAGACCCTAAAATTTAGAAGATGTATGACCTAGGGCAAGAAGCGAGGGGAGCTCCTTGAGCTTCAACTTCCTCATCTGTCATATGGGGCTAATAATAGCTATCACTTTAAAGAAATATTATAAGGATTAAGTAAAACAATATTCTTAAAGTATTTAGCATGGTGCCTGACAAATACAAATTTCCTGTTCCATGGTACCTACAGTTTGAATAGACAGAGGATGTGTAGAAAGATTAGTGGTTGTACTTCAGTCTAGTTTAGGGCACAGTTTTTGCCTGGAAAGTTTACCACTGTGCAGAATTAGCTAGAACACTCTGAAGGGAGGTCCAAGGGGAATATCAGAATCAGTGGGTATATAGTGGCTGAAGCCTTTTGAGTAGATGAGGCCATTCAGGTGTGGTAGGCCAAGGGTGGGACCTTGAAAGTAAAATATTTTATAAGACTCAGGAAAAGATACAATCAAGGAGGAACAGTGACCAAAACAGGTAAAGAAAGTGCCAAGAAAAGTGTAACCTAGGAGTAAGAAGAGGGGTGTTTCAGGAATAGACTATTCACACAGAGATGTCTAGGTACATAATGTCCCACTGAGTAGTTTATTTTTATTTCTTATTATTTTAAAATTTTTCTTTTGAGACAGAGTCTCGCTCTTTCGCCCTCAGGCTGGAGTGCAGTGATGAAATCTTGGTTCACTGCAACTTCTGCCTCTGAGGTTCCAGCGATTCTCCTGCCTCAGCCTCCTGAGTAGCTGGGATTACAGGCATGCACCACCACACCTGCTAATTTTTGTATTTTTAATAGAGATGAGGTTTCGCCATGTTGACCAGGCTGGTCTCGAACTCCTGACCTCGGATGATTTGCCTTCCTCGGTCTCTCAAAGTGTTAAGATTACAGGCTGAGTACTCTTTCATCTTACTGGTTGGTAATTGATAAATTACTGGATAGATGTTTAGGGAGAAGATGGGGAAAAAAGCACAATAAGGGGAAAAATGAACTAAGGAAAGCAATAAAATTCAAACTGAGGAAACTAATAATAATTAAAAAAAAAAAAAGAAACCAGTAATTTTCTGTAGGCAGCCTAACACTGTGGCAGTATTGGAATGCACTGGAATTTGCTAATCCAAGAAAATTTGTTCATCGATGACCATCCCAGGTTTGTCAGGATCTAGGTGATTCAAAGGCATTTGCTGCCATTGAGAGGATTTCATTCTCCTTCAGGAGAAACAACTCCAACATCCTGAATCCGTTAATGAACAGGTAATGCACTGTGCAACTGAGTGCACAGGACTGACTGTAAGGGGGAGAGATGTCAGTGTAAGGACTGACTGTAAGGGGGAGAGATGTCAGTGTAAGGACTGACTGTAAGGGGGAGAGATGTCAGTGTAAGGACTGACTGTAAGGGGGAGAGATGTCAGTGTAAGGACTGACTGTAAGGGGGAGAGATGTCAGTGTAAGGACTGACTGTAAGGGGGAGAGATGTCAGTGTAAGGACTGACTGTAAGGGGGAGAGATGTCAGTGTAAGGACTGACTGTAAGGGGGAGAGATGTCAGTGTAAGGACTGACTGTAAGGGGGAGAGATGTCAGTGTAAGGACTGACTTCTGGAGGGAGAGATCTGAGTAGGCTGAACTGGGTGTGAAAGTCTTCTTAAAAGGAAATAACAGACACTGGGGTCTACTTGAGGGTAGAGGGTGGGACGAGGGAGAGAAGCAGAAAAGGTAATGATTGGTTACTGGGCTTAATACCTGAGTGATGAAAGAATCTATACAAGAAACCCCCATAACACATGTTTACCTGTGAAGCAAACCTGCACGTGTATCTCCAAACCTAAAATAAAATTTAAAAAAAGAAAGAAAGAAAGTCTTCTTAAAGAATAGATTGGACCTGTGCATAAAGGCTGGACTTGGGGAGTAAGAGAAGTGTCAGGAAGGTGTTTTTCAAGGGTGGGCATCAAAAGAAGGACCAAAAATAAGGATGAGCACAGCGGATGTTTGGGGTTCACCCAATGCTGTCGCCTAAGGGGAAAGGAATGGACAATTTGATGAGTCGTATGTACATGTCGGTGCTAAGCACATGTCATCTCACATTCTTAGCTCTAACCCTTTAGACTCTGGCCGATCTTCAAAGAGCTACATCTTCAGTTTGACAAATCTCTTGACCACAAAGACTTCTTACCATTATCTTCTCCTGAGGAACCTGTCAACTCCTGTAGGAAGCCTGTGCCGGCCTTTTGTAGCTATTGCTTTTCTTTGTTCCTCTAGCATCCTCTCACGTAGCACTTATCCACCACATAAAAATTGTCTGCTTCTTTTTCCTTCCAAGCTGCCAGTTTTTTTTGTGCATTTGTCCTTGAATATTTGGCACCTAGTTACACATAGTAGACAATCACTGAATGTAAACACTCTTTTATGGACAAAATGCTTAAAACCACAGAACCGGTGGAAGTGGAGTTGGAACTTAGTTGTAGATGGCTTGAAAACCCTTTCTCTTAACATTACAACATCTTAAATGTAAGGAAGAGCACTCTTAAATATTTTATGGAACACAGCAGGATTTAAGAGAAAAGCTAATGGAAAGACTTCTTATCAGAGAAGGGAAGGAATGGAGGGTGTATGTTCACCTTGGATTGATTTTCTTCCTTTTGAATACATCTCAGTGATTTGAGAGTTTCCCACAGCCGTCTCCTACATGTTAATTGGTTCTATTTGTTCTTTCCTTCCTCTTTCTCTACATCTTTCTCTCCATCTTCCCCCATCCCCTTGTCAACTGAGGCTACAGTAAAGCCAACTTCAAATACTCACCCTGGGTTGACAAAGAGCAAGAAATGTAATCTCAAGTATTGGCTTGGTTCCAAACACCTAGAAGCAACAAAAGATTCCAAAACATAAGAGAAGATAGCTTATTGAATACAATGTAATTGTTGATGTTGCTTCCTTTGGAGAATCATTGATATTTACTTTGAATACTGAGCAAGAAAAATGAGCACTTATTTATAATGTATTTCAATCAACAGAAGATTAATAGCCAGAGAAATACAAAGCTCTAGTGTGTCCCATGAGTAAGAAGTGATCTGAAATATACATACATAAAAAATTCAATACACGAAGACATGGTTTTCATCTGTGCCTCCTCTTTGAATCCAGACAGATTGAGGTTATTGATAGCTCTCTGGTATCAGAGGGATCATTTAACTTCTTTCAGCCTTCCTTGTTTTTGTCCTCTAAAATAACAGTAACTCTTTTACAATTGTTATGTAGATTAGAGGCAAGAAACAGACAACATCTAGCACAATATTTGAAATTTGGCATTTCCAGGTTAAATGGTATCTAGTGTGTGTGTGTGTGTGTGTGTGTGTGTGTGTGTATCTAGAGAGAGAGAGAGAGAGAGAGAGAGAGAGAGAGAGAGAGAGAGTTATTTTCTTAAAAGTTTAGAAATATTTTTTATATAAAAGACATCCTTTGTTTGGGCGTTTCTCTCTTTTTGCCCAGGCTGGAGTACAATGGTGTGATCTTGGCTCACTACAACCTCTGCCTCTCTGGTTCAAGCAATTCTCTTGCCTCAGCCTCCTGAGTAGCTAGGATTACAGGCATGTACCACCATGCCTGACTAATTTTGTATTTTTAGAAGAGATGGGTTTCTCCATGTTGGTCAGGCTGATCTCGAACTCCTGACCTCTGGTGATCTACCCTCCTCGGCCTCCCAAAGTACTGATATTACAGGCATGAGCCACCGTGCCAGACCAAGAGACATCCTTTCTGTGATACTAAGTCATAGGTTGTTTTCTACTGTATATTTCTACTATACACTTTTTCTACTATAGACTACAAAGCAGAGGTTAGGTTTTGGCATAGGTGTTGCCATCAGCAGAAAAACCGAGAGGCAAAGTGTCACCGATAGAACCCTGGGAGGGGGCTCCTATGTGAGTCAGATCCTCTCTGCCACAAATGACCTTAGGCAAGTCACTTTCTGTGACCCATGATTCCTCATGAATACAATGTGAATTATACATGGATTACACATGGCCACTAAGGAGAATTGTTTTGACTTGCTCTAGCAGCATGAATCAGAATGAGAATGTGCCATAATTTCACTCTATAGTTTCTATGTCTTATCTTAACCATTTTATAATATTCTAGCCCAAATTAACAATTACATAAACCAGATAGACCACATCTGGTCTATGGAAAGAGTCAACTCAAAGAGTAATAAGAGTAATAAGCAATAATGAAACGAAGCCATAATGTGATTGCTCAATATAATTTATCAGGTTTTTTTTTAAAAAAAACTATGACTGAATTGACTGTCTAAATTGTCATGAAATGAGGAATTTCTAGTTTGTTCATTCTGATTCTTGCAAATATATTTTGGCTATGTAATTCAGAGACAAAATTCAGAACATATTTCTTCATTCACTAAAACTGTAACACAATAACACTGTGACCTATGTACAGCAAGTTATTTCAACAATGTGAGCCTCATTTGTGCCATTCTCAAGGGAAAATAATAGAATCTGTCCCTTGGTGCTATTGGGATGAATTCATGAATCAATGGGCGTGAAATGTCTCTGACAAGTATGATCATAACCTTTTCTTATAGATTTCTTCTTGTGTATTTACATCATTTTGTTCCCACTGCAACCTTGATGAGGGACGAGGCAAGTACCTTAAATGTACAGAGGAAAGTCATGAGTCTTAGAGCAGCTTGATATAGACAGACCAAGGACAATCAGGTACAAGAGCCCAGCAGGACAAAAGCCTAAATGTTGTGACTCTTTCCAAGATGTTTCAGCTATATCATCTCTAGACAAGGTCAGTTGTTAGGGAAATTCCAGGGTTATTTTAAAATTTAGTTTATGCTGTTTCCTAAAAGTGACTTTGATTATATCACTGTCCAGCTTCAAATTCTTTAGTGGTTCTCTGTATTCCTACTGAAGGAAACTCTTTACTCTTTGGTCTCAGTAAGTGAGGTCATTCATTACTTGGAACCTTCTTGAGTCACAAACCATTTTCAGCCATAGCCCTGTATGTGTCCACATTATACCAGTTGTGATCCACTATTCATTCACTGAGCATGTTCAGTTTTTCTTACCTTTCCAATATTTTGGCCTTGAAGTTATTTCTCCTGGAATGGTCTTCCTGACTTGTCTTCCAGATAATTGTCTATTCTCTATTCTACTCAATGTTCCGCTCCAGTATCACCCCCACATGTACAGGTGGTTGCAATAATTGGCTTTTGATCTTCCTCTAGTATCAGGTTGTGCTCCTTGAGGTCATGCACCTTGGCTTTTCTTGTATATATTCCCATTTGCGATACCAGGTCTGGAATATTGCTCATGCAAAGTAAGTATTAAGAGAATGCAGTTTTAATTTTCAAATTGTTGGCACTACCTTGAAATATGCTAATATTACCTTGTTGATAAAAAACAGCAAAGCAGATGACATGCCTCAACCTCTGTTAGGCTTTCCCTTTAGCCATCATGTAGAAAAACTTCCCATTTTTAATTTGATGGAATAATTGAGGATCCTGCTTTTTATTTTAAAAGTATTTCTTGAAGATCCCCACACTACATCCTCATTTTCCTTCAAACTAGCTTGTAAATGATCCTTCAGGTGGCATAGCTCTAGTTCCCAATTTTAAGATATTAGCATAAATAGGACTTTGGATATATATATATATATGCCAAAACAACAAAAAAAGGAAATAGAATTGTCCACTGTCATAGCAGGATATGCAACTGGGTTTATTAGTCTGTTAACAGAGGAGTTGTCAAAGTCAGTTTTCAGTGGCACAGATTTCCTGCTGGCAGCTAATGTGATGATGAAGACCCTGGCAATCATTCCCTTGTTCCTGTCTCCCTGAGTTTGCTGTCATGATGGCTGGAAGAGGAAGCGAGTATTTCTGTCAGCTAGCACTTTATTTCATTACTGCATGTTGTCTAAATGGTCATTCAATGGAATAACTCTTATATAGCATAGGCAGATTAAGGATGCCTGTAATTCGTAGACCATCAGTGGAGGACCTGTGCTCTCTGGCTTCCACTTTAACAGAAGTCTTCCAGCTCGTGATGTCACTGGGGGAATAGTAAAAAGGTAAAGAAAAGAAACCTCTTCTGTATTGTGGTTTTGTATTTAATGGCAATATAGTATTGAAAAGAAATTGTTTTTGAAGTTTAGGCTGCCTTGGATTAAATTCCAGGCTCTAACAATCACTGACTGAGTGATGTGGGAAATTATTCACCTTCTCAGAACCTTAGTTCTCTCATCTCCAAATGCAAGGATAGTGACATCTACATCTTAGAATTTTTGATAATTAGAATGGTGGATGTAGTGACTATATCAGACTTAATAAAGTCTGATTAAGTTTACTCGTTTTACTTTGTCAGTCCTCTACACCTCTACACTTCCTGGCCATTTGTGGATAGCTTTTGGACTAGTAACAAATTCTGATTTCTGTGTTTGGAAGGGACTTTTGGCACAGGTGTGTTTTCTTGCATACTTCTTCAAGCCCATGCTCTAGAAACTGACTGATGAATCCCTCCCACTATCACTGTAGCTCTCTGATAGCTATGAAATTTATATCTTTTAGGAAGTAAAATCTACCTTCTAACTTTCCCTACTTAGTTTTATTTCAGCTCTCAATGATCCTCTTATGGACTCACCATTTTTTTCACACCACTATCATTACAGTTAAGTCACCTGAAATGAAGGATAATGGTGGGCTCCACAGTTCCTGAAATCACCGGATGCAGAGCATACTTAGGAAGAACCAGATTGAGAAATTGCCTTTGCTTATTTTAATTAGCATGTATTATACTTATCTCTAGAGTATAACACATCCTTAAATCAGTGAAAGTAGCTGATGTCACAGTTCATTTTGGCTGCTGTTATGACAGAATTTTGTTGAGATATTTATTTTTATTCAACATGAATTATTGCACATCTCTCCTATTTTGGGGTTACTCATTCATGCAACACGCATTTATATCAGGTATGTGTAAATAAGTATCTATTCAGGGTTCAATAGTCAACCAAATATAGAGGGTGACACTTGGGCAATTGAA
This sequence comes from Callithrix jacchus, assembly GCF_049354715.1. Classification (NCBI taxonomy): domain Eukaryota; kingdom Metazoa; phylum Chordata; class Mammalia; order Primates; family Cebidae; genus Callithrix; species Callithrix jacchus. The sequence continues at coordinate 109,317,768 of NC_133507.1, forward strand.
AGTCTGATTCCCATTCTCAAGGACTTTAAAATTAGCACAGATGTGGTCAGGGAGGAGATGTGTTATACACTAAGAAAATAATGCAAGATCATACATGGTCAGAAGCTAAATTGAGTATAGGAAATAATCAAATTATAGGCATCAAACAAGGAGAAGGAGATGAGCCACAAAGGGAAGGGATGCTGGATAATGCTGGACTTAAGCCAAACCCTGTGGCATGAATGGGATCTGCAGCCAGAGAGCATGATGGAGAGTCCAGAATCAAGACTGACGTTAACTTCGTTGGAGTTGGGTTCAGTGGGATATGGACTTGAATAGTTTCGTTGTTCTTATTAATGGAGAGAAATGATGACAGACAAAACTGGTATTATCAGAGTTAAAACAGAACAGAACTGGTGGGAAAATATATAACAACACTGGTCATATTATTATCTTGAATTGACTAACACGATGAACATGGGAACAAAACTGCCCTTGCCTTCTACACCACAACAAAACTTTGGAGTTCATAATCTTACAACTCAAAAGGATCCCTCCACAGTCTTAGAACTGTACACCCCCTGGAAACCATAGGGTAAAGCTCACCAGGGAATTTTATCCTCAGAAGGAGATGGTCTCCTACTTCAGAAGGCAGAGGTGAGTGGATCACTTGAGCTCAGGAGTTCGAGATCAGCTTAGGCAATACAGAGAAACCTTATCTCTACCAAAAATTTAAAAAATTAACCAAGCACGGTGGTGTGCACCTGTATTCCCAGCTACTTGTGGGGGCTGAGGTGGGAGGATCACTTGATCCCAGGATGTTGAGGCTGCAGTGAACCAAGATCACACCACCGCACTCCAGCCTGTGTAGCAGAGTGAGACCCTGTCTCAAAAATAAATAAATAAATAAATACATAAAATAAAGAAGGCAACTGCGTCCTTGATGTGGACAGCTTTTTCCCAGAACCACAGATCCAGACTTTTCTACTATTACGACACTCCTATTTTTCACATTTTTTTTCTTTGCTTATGCCTCTAGGAAAAATAGAAGCGACAAGGGGGTCTGTTGTTGGCACTCATGGTGTATACTTTTATTTGTGAAGGATTTGTCAGCTAGCTTTAGATGTACATAATCTTATACCTTGAGAGACGGAAGATGAAGGGCCAATGTAGGTGGGAAATTTAATGGTTCATATGTTGCCTCATAATCAGTCAGAAACAGACATTGGTTCACTCCTCTTAACATACATAATGGATTAAAAATAACGCTGCCAGGAAGTCTTCACTCTTCCAGAAGGGCATCGTTTGTTAGGTCCTTTTTACCATGATTTGGAGTAAATGAGGCAATGATTGGAAATCCATCCCTCATGGCAGGCTTTATAGCAGATTCTATGGCACAGGCTATGGTTACACAAAATACCTTCTCCAGAAAAGTTATGCTAAATGATAGAATTGCTCTAGGATACTTACTTACTGGCTGATCAGAAAATATGTGTGCAGCTGCTGGAATTTCTTGTTGTCCATGGAGAAATACATCACATGGGGTATTAAGAGATTCAGTTGTGGGGGATTAACACAGACTGCTTAGTTAAAACGAGTAGACTCCCAGTCTAGCTCATTCTTAGATCTATTTTATTTTAGTTGGTTTGGTTTATGGAGACCCTGGCCAAGGAGCATGCTCTAAACTCTTGGTATTATCCTCCTGAGAGTCATAGGAGTAGTAGTCTCCCTGGTGCACTGTACTTTCTCAGAAGTTTTAAATGTGTGCATGCAGACTTCTCTAGAATGTGAAATGGTCTGTCTTCAACTGAAATGACAAGAGCTGAAAGAAATGTGTGCTCATGAGGGCCCCGTAACCTATGAACAATGCTGAGACCAGAAACTTAAAATGATAGTAACTGAGAGTGGTGCTAAGGCCCTAAGTTTTGGTCACACTCTCACCTAAGTGAGACACTGACCAAACAAATAATAGATTCCTTTATTGCAAACAAAATAATGGGAGGCCATAGTTTTAAACTGAGTTCAGGCACTGGGCCCCAACAGACCAGACCAAACCAAAGTGTAGTCACTTGTCCTAAATGTGACATAATCAAACTAAGGCTTTAAGGAAATATACAGACCCTAGAACAGGCTAGGTGTTTTATTCGTTGTTTTTTATTTTTGTTTTTGTTTTTTTTCCTTCCTGTAAACAGGACATTCCAGCCTAATGAGGCACTCTCTACTCTAACCCTTACAAAAAATAACCTGAAATCCTTGTTCCCACCTTGCACAACTCACTATTCTGCTATTATTCTGCTATTTCCAGTGTGTTTCAAGACGAAATAAGTACATTTACAATGATGAGAGTGACATCAATGGCAGAGGTTCTGGTCAATCTCTCAAAATTGAGACGATCACAAAAGCGGAGATGTGTTTAATCAAGTTTAGCCTAAAGCTGCCTCCTTACATATTTCAAGTTCCCTGTATTTCGTGAACTATAAGCTGAGCTCTAAACAGACTGTAGCCAATCACCGAGTTTTGGCCAAAGGTGGCCAACTTTTCAAACCATGTTCAAAGAAGGCAGAGGCCAAGCTGTAAGCAATTTGTTGTTTCTATACCTCACCTCTACTCTCTATTTGCAAATCTTCTTCTCTACCACGTGGCTGTGCTGGTATCTCTGAGACAACTCCGGCTGAGGAGGCTGCATGATTCATGAATCATTCTTTGCTCAATTAAACTCTTAAATGTTCTTCGGCTACAGTTCTTTTAACAAGTGTTTGGTCCCTCACCTCCTTACAGCCTCCACAATGCCCAACAGTTATGTTTGTCCGTGATGCTTCAAACGGTGCAGTCTCACTCTCCGTCTCTCAGCTATCTATCTCCATCTCTCAATATCGGTTTATACAGACCTACCCATGTGTATATACATTCACCTTAACAAGGTGAGAAGACAAAACCTATGCATATGAAGTGATTTGCAAGACAGTACTTGATTCTTTCCTGAATGATGGAATAGATATAAATAAGGAGTTCAGAACACTATGAAACCTCCTAAGGTCAGGGCATCTTTATACAGGGAGTGAGGAGAAATGAGGCATTACTGGATGTGGATATTTGCATAATATGTGGAGCACAGGGGAAAAGGGAGTCGTTGGAAGCAGAGGGAATGCCTGGCTCCCCAAGGGCTCTCACTGAAGGATTATGGAATGTGATGTATATGATAGAAAGGAGCACAAATCGTGGGCTTGGGGCCAATGAGGAGACCAGGGGGACAGGTGGGCCACAGTGAAGTATCTGCCAGGGAGGCAGTAGGCAACCAGGCTGGTAATCACTAACCCTTTGGAGAGGGAATATCCTGTTCTGTGCTTTCAAATTCTTCAAAATTCTTCTCTGAACATGAATCTTCTTATTTCTCTATTAGCAAGGATCATTTCAGGTTTCTTAATTTTAAATTAAAATCATGCCAAGGTGGGAATGAAAGTGAAACAGGGAAAAAAGTAAAAGTTGAAATAATGCCTTTGTAATAGTCTCTAGTCTCCTCATTTTTCCTGCTTTAAAAAGTCCAATCCTCTAATTAGAAGATAAAGAATGAAAGTGAGTGCGTAGATTCCCTTATGTGATTCTTCTACTAAGAAATCAAAGCTCTTTCATTTTCAATTTTCTAGCATGACAACATAAAACAATCTCATTAAGGACTTTGTTGAATATTGGTAAAGGTTAGACAGAGTTCAGGCGGCACGGACTGAGAAAAAGTGTTTGAGAGTTTGAGCAAAAATTGGATAACTTTGGATTTAAGTTTTCAGGAAGCTGAAATGGAACAAAAAGAGAAAGCACACAGGTAATGATCAGTCAAGAGACACTCCCTTAAATCCGAAGACCTAGCCAGCACAGAGATGAACCAATGTCCTGACATGCAAACTTAAAAGGAAGACATGTGAGGTGGGACCCGTTGAGATCCCCACCTGCTGAGGAAAGAAAGATACTGTTTTACATGCACGTGATGCATCCCCAGGAAGAGAAAGACTAGTGCATTACACCATTCTCCAAAGGTGGCAGTCATATTGAAGTGTCAATGGTACTACAGGGAACCTATTCTCAAGTCAAAGACAGAGAAACATTCTTAAGCTGGAGTTGTTTTACAAACTGGGAGGCAGGGGCTTGGAGTAAGATTTTAAATTACTTATTAAAACAGATGGTGAAATTTCTCTCTGCTTTTAATCCGCATTAAAATGACTCTTGAAAGACTGAAATCCAAATGATCTGGAAAGACTACAAATTGAAGTTGCCGTGTAAATATGGTGAACTTTTCAGTGTAAAGGGATAATGTGCCATTTAGCAGGAGCTTGATTTCTTTGGATCAGAAGGCCTTGGATGCTGTGTCTCTTGTCTGTCATGTTGCAGGTGTGTGGTTGGGAAATGGATGGCTCAGGCAGGCAGAAAGCAGCCTCATTGGACAGTATTCAAGTGGGAGTGATTGTTGCTTACCTGGCTTGAGTCATTCAAGAAACCAGCATTTGACTCAAAGAAGCAGATGATTTCCCCTGTCAGTTGTCTGTTTATAATAGTTTCCCAAAAGGAGATGTAACTCCAGATTTCTTATAAGGACAAAAGAAAAATTAAGCAAACTCAGAGCCTAGAATTTAAAAGGCAGGATAAAGATTCTTGGACACCAAGCAAACTCTTATTCAAGAATCCAGGGCTCCTGCCTACCTGGGCTGGTAGCTGGGACACCTCCCTGCAAAAGGGAACTGCCACTTTGTCTGGATGACCTTGCAAGTGATCCAGTTCTGAGGCCCTGCTTAGGATCTGTGCACTGAGCTAGGGGAGACCAAGTTTCAAAGGGCTCAACATTTATGTAATCTGGGGAAGTTTTTTCCCTAAATATTTTCAGAATGAGAAAGTAAGTCTCTATAAATTGCTAATGTTTTAGGAAAAAGACAAGTAGCACAGATATTTGCAGATTTTAGAAAAACATAATATTTTTATTAACTTCTTGTCACAATTTTATAATAATTTTATTTCCTTATATCTTTTGCCTAGTGTTTGATTGCTTCCTTAGATGGTAATTTTGTTTAAAAAATTGTGGAAAATAAATAATTCATTTTTTTCCTCTAGTATGGTTGAGAAAATAATTTCTTAAAAAAATTATATTCATAGTTTTAAAAAGGTTTCTTTTTTCCCCCAGTTTTACACCTCATTATTGGTGATGCCACATAAACTTTTATGACTGTGATTGAAATTGGGGTTGTCCCTGTGAAGTTCCATAGATTAGATAATAAGATTTATTAGAATTTCTGCAGACCAGCTTTTGCTTCTGTACATTTCACACCTTGCTTTCCTGCACGACCTATACTCTTTCAATGCTGGTGCTACAGGAGACATCTCTATGGAGATGTGACCTCTGGCCCTGCACCATTCTTCTCTGATGCTGGATGATTTTGCATAGAAAGGAGCAGGAATGCTCAGGGAGCAACTCCTAAAATGCAATGCCTAACAATCCATGTACATAGCTGGGAACCACATGGTGATATGCTACCGATCTAAACTAAATATGTATCTATGGCGTAATTTTCCCCAATTGGATGTTAAAAGTTTCTGTGGCCTCTCCAATGCCACCTGGCATAAGAAGTGTGACAGTGGGAAGGGCAGGGAAAGAGACGACAGTAACACTGTTCCATTGCATTTCAATATTTTATTTTAACTGCCATTAAAATAACTTTTGTGAAGTTTAATAGCTTTATAAAGTGTCAACACAATTTGGCTGAACTAAATTCTCTAGAATTTCCTTTCCTGTATATTTCGACTTAGGGGAAAGCCACAGGATAGATAGTTGCAGGAGGTTTGGAAGTGGGAAGGGAGGCTGCAGTCCTAATGTTGTTCCCACACACTGTTGCTGGCTTTTTGACTCATGTCACTGATGTAGGGTAGGACTGGAACTGCTCCACCCTCCTCTGGATCCTGCTTCAGCATCTCTAACTCCTGGGTCAGATGTGTGTGCTTAGCTCTTTGACAAAGCGCCCCAGCTTTTGCCAAATACTCACATCACCAAGGTCAATGACAACAGGAAATTTCATGGGTTGCAGTCTGTCTTCCTGGCTCCAGCATGTCCTCATGGGTTCCAGTTTACCCCAGCTCCCCCACCTCACATCCACCTTCTCCTCTCCACTGTGGTCTTCAAGCTCCAGCATCTGATGAGACAGCTTTACAACGTCAGGTCAAATCCATATAACAAATACAGGTATATCTCCAAAAGCCTACTCTCTGACAGCCTACACACACCTGCCCTTGTTGACACACACAGTTCACAAAATGCATGATGTAAACACTTTGCTAGGGTTTTGCAAGAAGATCTTGAAGCTGCAGCTTCTGGAACTTTAAAATAAATCCATCTCTAGCCCAGAGCTTTCTGTCTCGGTTTTGTGGTCATGCTGTTTCATGATAGTTAGTATTCTCCCATCATTCTTCTCATAATGAGAAGGAACTTAACTGTAAACATGGTCTAGTAGGAAGAATTACAACGTGTTTTGTATTTAATATGGAAATGGTTATCGCATGTTGCGTTAACATAAAATGTCCTGGGTAACAAAATAAATATCCCCCAAGAGTACCTCACGGCACTTTCGCTCATCTTTTTCTCAAACCTCATGTGAACTGCACACACTAAAAGACACACATTTTTCATTGTAAAACATCTTTCTCACAGCTTAAAAAATAAACATTCTCAAGCCTGTAATCCCAGCACTTCGGGAGGCCGAGGAGGGTGGATCACAGGGTCAAGACATTGAGACCATCCTGGTCAACATGGTGAAACCCCGTCTCTACTAAAAATACAAAAAATTAGCTGGGCATGGTGGCGAGTGCCTGTAATCCCAGCTACTCAGGAGGCTGAGGCAGGAGAATTGCCTGTTCCCAGGAGGCGGAGGTTGCTGTGAGCCGAGATCGCGCCATTGCACTTCAGCCTGGGTAACAAGAGTGAAACTCTGTCTCAAAATAAATAAATAAATAAATAAATAAATAAATAAATAAACAAACAAACATTCACCAATTCACACAGAAAGACCATTTTTAATGGTATGCAAATGCAAAGATATTTATTATATTATCACCATGGCCTCTGCACAAAGAAATCTGAACTCCTTAAAACAATGACAGTGAAATATAGACAAATAAATACTGTATAATTATTTCTAAGGATGCCGTCAAAGAACTTTCAGTAGGATAGCCGTTATTACTCTGTCTAGTTGAAACCAGTTTTGAAAACTTATGACCACAATATAACCATTTTATGAGTTTGCTGTTTTCGGCATTTAGAGGTGAAAGCATGGAGTGTAGCGTCAAGAACCAATACCAGACTTACTGATAGAGCCCCTATCAGTGGTGTGGGAGTGCCTTTGGGAGAGCTCTCACGTTGTATGAGTTCATTTGCATTATCCAGAAATAGGAATACCTGTTAGCAGGTTCTTTCCCAAGAAAGCTCCAGAAACTGGGCTAAAGTTTAGAGAGCAAGCATATTGGCTCAGGTGCTAAATAACCCTAACATCTCAGGTGTATGGCCTCAGGTGCTCCCTAGAGCACTTTTTTTTTTTTCCTTAAGCAATTGACACATTTTAATACAAGCCAGTCTACATTCATTCCTAAAAGGCTCATTTCCAGTAAAAAATATACACCAGTAGAAACTTCTCCCAGAACTGGCACAGGGGCTGAGGAGGCCTAGGCCAGATTCCCTAAGACAGAGGCAGGCAGCTTGAGCCAGGCACAGAAGAGGCTCCAGGGCAAAGTGGGGGACCTGCTCCATCTTCATCAGGTGGGAGACTCCCCCAAAGAGGGAGGGAGGGGAGGCACTCAGGGCCACATCCAGGCCCCTGCCCCAGGAGGATGGGATGAGGAGCCTGCAGCACCACCCTGCCCTCCACAGCAGCCTTGGGAGTTGGACACATTGGCCAAGGTTGCTGCTGCTGTTTCTCCTCCAAAGAAGGTTCGCTTCAAGGCCATGTCCAGGCACCCACAGCAGAGGCACTGGGGGGCAAGGGGTCCCCAAGGGGGCAGCCCACAGGTGAGGGGGTGAGGCCCCCTCTAGGGAGCACCTGAGGCCATACATGAAAAAGAGCCTCATGAAAAGGAGAAGTTTCTTTTTTTCTCACTCATACTGCAGGATGACTGGTACATGAAGCTGTACAGGGGCTCGATCTGCTTCTGTCTTATCACTCCATTTCTTTCCAGCTCCTTGGGAAGCTCTTTTCAGCTGATAGAGAGAGAAGAAAATGAGAGTCACATGGGACGTTTCTAAGCGGGGCACATGTCTCACCCAATTTTTACTTAAGCAACACTAAACTACCCTTAGCTTAGAAGCTTGCATACTGTCCTGGCAAAACAGGGATAGGAGTGGAGAGAGGAATTCTGTTGAGGTGCTTCAAGGTCTACCAGAGTGAATGGATGGATGCAGGTACAGAAATCAACATTTAAATAGTTCGCTTTGGGATTTGAATGAGACTAGGAGCCAGGATATGTTCAGGTGTGGTTACATTCTTGGTCTTACAGGGAGGGGAAGAAAAAACAATTGTCCTTTTTTTTTGGGGGGGGGAGGAAGGGAGGAAGGCAGGAAGGGAGGGAAGGAGGAAGGGAGGGAGGAAGAAAAGGATGAAGGAAGGAAGGAAGGAAGGGAGGAAGTGGGGGAGGGAGGGAGGGAGGGAGGGAAGGAAGGAATTCAAGCAATGAGAGAGACATTGCCGACCTGGATCTAGAGGTTTACAAGTTGATTTTTTTTTTTCTTTTTTTTTTTTTTTTTGAGAGAAGGAAAGAAAAAAAAAATGAGTAAAGGAGAAGAAGAAAGAGGAAGAGAAAGAGAGAGGGTGAACAGAAATATTGCTTTATTCTGAAAAAAATGGGTATTAACAATGGCCAATCAATGTTTCATTTAAACCTATGAGTAGGTGTGATGTGGTATTGACAAGAATGTATATTTTGTGTATTTGAAGTGGGGAGCTCTATAAATATTTATTAAGTTTACTTGTTCTGGGTCTGAGTTTGAGTCCTTGATATCTTTATTAATTTTCTGTCTCATTGAATCTGAGTCTCTATGTATCTGGGTGTTAGGATCGTTAGCTCTTGTTATTGTATTGATCCTTTTACCACTATATCTTTGTTGCTTTAAAAACTATTTTATAAACTGCAAGAATTGCAACTCCTGCTTTTTATTTATTTATTTTTGGTCTCCATTTGGTTAGTAAATCTTTCTCCATCACTTTGTTTTGAGTCTTTGTGTATCCTTGCATGTGAAACAGGTCTGGATGTAACATGCCATGGGGTTTTGGCTGTGTCTTTTGATTGGGGGATTTAGTCGATTTAAATTTAGAGTTACTGACATTTAATGTTAACTGGCTGTTTTGTCCATTTGTTGATGTAAATTCTTTTTTATGTTGGTGCACTTTACTTTTTGGTATATTTTTAGAAGGGCTAATACTGGTTGTTTCTTTCTGTGTGTAATGCTTCTTTCAGAAGCTCTTGTAAAGCAGGCCTGGTGGTAATAAAATCTCTGAGTACTTGCTTGTTCATAAAAGATTTTATTTTTCCTTTAGTTGTGAAGCTTAGTTTGGCTGGATATGAAATTCTGGGCTGAAGATTCTGTTCTTTGAGGATGTTAAATATTGGCCCCCACTCTCTTCTGGCTTGTAGAGTTTCTGCTGAGAGATCTGCTGTAAGTCTGATAGGCTTGCCTTTGTGGGTAACCTGACCTTTCTCTGTGGCTGCCCTTAGTATTTTCTCCTTTGTTTCAACCCTGGTGAATCTAACGATTATGTGCCTTGGGGTGGCTCTTCTTGAGGAATATCTTTGTGGTGTTCTCTGCATTACCTGGTGTTGAATATTGACATGCTTTGCTAGTTTAGGAAAATTTTCCTGAATAATATCCTGAAGGTTATTTTCCAGCTTGGATTCATTCCCTCCGTCGCATTCAGGTACACCTATCAAATGTAAATTTGGTCTTTTCACATAGTCCCACATTTCTTGGAGACTTTGCTCATTCCTTTTTATCCTTTTTTCTCTAATCTTGTCTTCTTGTTTTATTTCATTAAGTTGGACTCTGATATCCTTTCTTCTGCTTGAACAATTCGAGTGTTTAAACCTGTGCATACTTCTCGGAGTTCCTATATTGTATTCTTCAGTTCCATCAATTCACTTATATTCCTCTCTAAGTTGTCTATTCTCACCCTGAGTGTGCTCCAGTGTGAAAGCTAAGCACAGTTGAACAATTGTTCTTTTTTATGGATCCAGACATTAGGCAGAGAAAGGAACTTCAGAGAACAGTTCCATTCTGGCTTAGGGACCATAGGTCAGAGAGAGCTTGTAGCTTTTTTTTGTGTGTGTGTGTGTGTGTTCAGCATGTGGAAGATCAGTACTCGGGGTATTTGTTTCTGAGCCCCAATCCTACAAATCTTTTGAAACAGATCTTTCAACACCCTTTTAAGAAAACTGAACCTTGGAACAGGAATGAGGCCAGGTTTATAAAACTCACAAATAACAAAGCCAGGATTTTAATTAAAAACTCCCTGGCTAAAAAACTTTTCTCTTTCTTATTATACACCATGAACTCCACTCTCAAGAATAGTATCACTTGGCTGTGAGGTCAGGGCTTACATCTATTACACAAGGTGTGAACCTCCTCAAACAGCATGTGAGTCTGCTTCTGAATATATGGCCCTGACCAGGAGCTGTAAAGAAAGAGGACTGCAGCAGGTGGGTCTGAAATAAGCCTCAGGCAACTTCCCATGGCAGAGCCTCTCATACAGAGTATTTCATGCCTGGAAGAAAGAGATGGGGCTTCTTCACGTAGACTCCTTGCTCACCAGATGGAGATTTCAATACCAAAGCTAGGGATCAATAAATGAGCTGTGCTATCTTATTTTCAGAGATTATTTTCTAGTTGTATGACTCAACTGGCCATTTATACGGATTATTTGATCTGTTCAAGCCTACAAGTCTTCTGAGTTACTGAGGTTTTGTTCCATGTAATATGACAACAATGGCATAGGGTTGCTGAGCCCCTGTAAGTGTGAGGACAGCTTAGCCACCATCCGGCAGAGCCAGGAGCGGGCCCACAGGACCCATGTTTTCACCTCTCTGAGCTTCAGGTTTGATTGCTTTTCTGTTTTTGTTTTTGCTTTTTTATGTATAACATAAAGAATAAAATAATATCCTCATCTTCAAGTCTTCTTAAAAGTCATTTCTATTTTTTTTTTTTTTTTGAGACAGAGTCTTACTCTGTCCCCAGGCACCAGATTGGAGTGCGGTAGTACAATCTTGGCTCACTGCAACCTCCGCCTCCCATGTTCAAGCAATTCTCCTGCCTCAGCCTCCCGAGTAACTGGGACTACAGGCACACACCACCATGCCCAGCTGATTTTTGTGTTTTTTTAGTAGAGATGGGGTTTCACCATATTGGCTAGGATGGTCTCGATCTCTTGACCTTGTGATCCACCTGCCTCTGCCTCCCAAAGTTCTGGGATTACAGGCATGAGCCACAGCACCTGGCAAAGGTCATTTTTTACCTAAACTTTTACCTCTTTACCTTTTCAGCTTAGAGATAGGTAAGGTGATGTGATCAAGTCAGAGGCCTCAATGAAATACAAAAACAAATAACATTTTCTATGGGGAGGGCATGTCAAGGGTTAAGTATCATGACAATCTAAAGGCTTTCTTTGCTATGCATCAAGCGAGAAAGTTGCATTTGAATAGACAATATAGAGAGGAATATAAATGAACTAACGGAGCTGAAAAATACAACAGGAGAACTTAGTGAAATATGCACAAGTTTAAATAGCAGAATGGATCAAGCAGAAGAAAGGATATCAGAGGTCGAAGACCAACTTAATGAAATAAAATGACAAGACAAGAATAGAGAAAAAAGGATGAAAAGGAATGAGCAAAGTCTCCAAGAAATATGGGACTATGTGAAAACACCCAATCTACGTTTGATTGGTGTACCTGAATGTGATGGAGAGAATGAATCCAAGCTGGAAAATACTTTTCAGGATATTATCCAGGAAAATTTTCCCAATCTAGCAAAGCAGGACACTATTCAACCCCAGGTAATACAGAGAACACCACAAAGATATTCCTCAAGAAGAGCAACCCCAAGGCACATAATCGTTAGATTCACCAGGATCGAAATGAAGGAGAAAATACTAAGGGCAGCCACAGAGAAAGGCCAGGCTACCCATAAAGGGAAGCCTATTAGACTTACAGCAGATCTCTCAGTGGAAACCCTACAAGCCAGAATAGAGTGGGGGACAATATTCAATATACTTAAAGAACAGAACTTTCAGCCTAGAATCTCATCTCCTGCCAAACTAAGCTTCACAATTGAAGGAAAAATAAAATCTTTTATGAACAAGCAAGTACTCAGAGATTTTATTACCACTAGGCCTGCTTTACAAGAACTTCTGAAAGAAGCATTATACATAGAAAGGAACAACCAATATGAGCCTTTCTAAAAATATACCAAAAGTAAAGAGCATAAACATAAAGAAGAATTTACATCAACAAATGGATAAAATAGCCAGTTAACATCAAATGGCAGTAACCTAAATTTAAATTGACTAAATCCCCCAATCAAAAGATAAAGCCAAAACCTAACAGTATATCCAAAGATACACAAAGGCTCAAAACAAAGGGTTGGAGAAAAATTTACCAATCAAATGGAGAGCAAAAATAAATAAATAAACAAAAGCAGGAGTTGCAATTCTCACATTTGATAAAATAGATTTCAAAGCAACAAAGAAACAGTGGTAAAAGGATCAGTGCAACAATAAAAGATCTTAATACCCAGATACATAAGACCCATAACGAGATTTAGACTCAACGAGACAGAAAATTAATAAGGATATCCAGGACTTCAACTCAGATCCAGAACAAATAAACTCAATAAATATTTATAGAGTTCTCCATTTTAAATACACAAAATATTGATCGGCCATTATTAATACCCATTTTTAGAATGAAGCAATATTCCTGTTCTCTCTCCCTCTTTTTCTTCCTCTTTCTTCCTCTCCTTCTCTCCTTTTTTTACTTTTCAACATCCTAGTTCCTTACCTCTACTCAATACATTCCTCTGAACACCTGATTCCTTGTGATTCTCCTGAAACCTCCAAAAAAAAAAAGAAAGATGCATTTGGGTGGACAGATTTTTCCAGGGCAACCTCCAACTGTGTTTGAAAAGCTAACTACAGGGAACACTTGAAAGTTTATAAAGGTTTGCTGGAGACTCCGCTACTGAAATAAGTCTCTGAATATCATATATGATTTTTTATGTTAGAAGTATCTGGGTAAGATGTATGAGCTCCTCCCTCTGTGAAGGCGAAAATAGGCAGAGCATAGCCAGGCCTGAGTTCAGATACCAGCTTCCTGCATACTGGTGAGTGGACTTGGACAAGTGGGGGTCCTGTTCTGAGCCTCCTTTTACTTCCCTGTAAAAATGAGGCTTAACGTTGTTGCATGAGATTTCTGACTCTGTATGTGATGTGTCTTGAGGCTATGCCAGGCATTAAGTAGGCACTGTGGGATTAAATAGTAACCATTAACTCAAGTCATAACTGTAGTATCAAATGGTAACTATTGTATACATGGTAGCTACTATGATTTTGTCTTTAGTCCCATGTGTTATAATTATCTGTTCCATCACCATCTCCCTATGCTGGAGACATTTCTCCCCCTCATTTGTATACTGTACTGTGTAGCATCCTCAATTTATTCTGATTCTTTGGATAATTTAAAATGAGTATTTGAATTACAATGACACGTGCATTTAAGGCTTAAGTCTTACCATAATATTGAATCAACTTGTAAACAATTTTTACCCGAAAAGAAAGAAATATTTCTATTTTTCTTTGATATTTGATTGTTTCCATATGTTATACACAGGTATGTGGAGTTCTAGATAAGGTATAGAACAGTTGTCTTCAAATTCTGGTGTGCATAAATATGTCCCTGTGCCAAACTATGTCTCTGTTTTAAAAGATCTCTTATTGCATCTCTCTGGCTCAGATCTTTATTCTTCCTCAAGGGGATTATTTCAATAGTGTCTTTATCTTCTGGGCCTCTGTATAACTAGTTCCACTCTGGCTTCCAGAAAGATCTCTTAGAAGGCCGCATCTTTATAAATCATCAGTAATGCTTGAACTCAGAGCTATCAGCCTCCAAAGATAATTCTGAGAAAGACATCAGGTGATGAGATGACGACATCATTAGCCAGATTAGACTTACTAAAGAAATGAGTTGGGAAACATTAACTTACATAGTTACATGATGACTATTCCCCCTTAAAAATTAGATTACTAGGAAACAAAAGAGGGGAGAAGAAATATCTAGAAACATAGGGTTCTGGGAGAAGGTGAACATTATTTTGACTAGGGGTAGGTAGAAACATATTGGAAACTTGAGTTTTCAACAACTGGTTTAAAATTGCAAAAATCTCAGACCTGTCACCATTTAATAAGGGTTAATTTGTAAAGTTTTTTCTTTCTTTTCCTTTCCTTTCCTTTCCTTTCCATTCTTTCCTTTCTCTTTCTATTTATTTCCTTTTGTATTTCCCTCTTTCTTCTTTCTTTCTCTCTTTCTTTCCTTCCTTCCTTCCATCTTTCTTTTTCTTTCTTTTCTTTCTTTCTTTCTTCCTTCTTTCTTCCTTTCTTCTTTCTTTCTCTTTCTTTCCTTTTCTTTCTTTAATGCTTATGAAATTTTAACTTGCAAAAGAATGACCTGACAATATTATAAAACAGTTTCCAGAGCCCTATCCCCTAGAGATTCTGATTTAGTAGGTCAGGACAAGGGCCAAGAATTTGCATGCTTATCTCGAAAGTTCAGAGTGATGCCAATGTGTTAGATTCAATTCAGCTGTGAATTATTGGGAAAGTTTGTATGGAGCTTGCCTATGTGCTTTATACTTTAAATAGATACCTTATCAAGGATAATTACTGTAAATCTTATAGATTAACGTATCAGATCATGGAGGGTCAAGATGATGTCAATGTAACAGGAATATTATCACAACAATGTTCTCTACTTATGTTTAGCAACTGTTGCTACATTTTATCTCTAATGAAATGTGTGGTGGATTTTAAGAAGAAAATGAAGTACAGAGGCAGGCTTGGGTGGTGGTGAACCTGGAGGCAGGCACAGCGCTTTCTTTGTCTTTCTCCCAGAGCCAGAGGTCATCCGGCTGGTGTGTTCCCTAATCAGACACCACAGGCCAAATCAAGCAGACACCAGGCTCTGGTACAGTGTGTCCTGGACCCTGAACCATCTTCTGGGACCTGCCCTAAAACCTAACATCCCATTCTTTAACTTTTTTTACAGGTTACTGAGGCATGTTTTATGGGCCATACATTTCACCTATTTAAAGTATACAGGTCAGTGGTTTTTTAGCATACTCATGTGGCTGTGCTAGTCATCTCCACTATCTTTTTTTTTTTTTTTGAGGCTCACCTCAACCTCCACCTCCTGGGTCCAGGCAATTCTCCTATCTCAGCTTCCTGAGTAGCTGGAACTACAGGCACGCGCCACTGTGCCCGGCTAATTTTTTTGTATTTTTAGTAGAGACGGGGTTCTACCATATTGACCAGGATGGTCTCGATATCTCGACTTCGTGATCCACCCCCTCGACCTTCCAAAGTGCTGGGATTACAGGTGTGAGCCACCGCGCCCGGCCATCCACTATCTTAATTGTAGAGCATTTTGATGCCCAAAAAGTAATCCCATAAACAGTAATTCATTCCTCATCCCCCTCCCCTACCCCTGGCCCCTGCAGTCACTAATGTGCTTTCTTGCCTAATTTGAACATTTAACATAAATGGAATCATATAATATATTCTCTTCTAAGACTGACTTCTTTTAATTAGCATGTTTTCACGATTTACCTGTGTTTTAGCACGCCTCATTCCTTTTCAATGCCTGATTATATTTCATGGCATAAAAACACCACATTTATTCGTTCATTCGTTGGTTGGTGGACTTTTGGGTTGTTTCCACTTTTGGACTATCATGAATAATAGACATTCATATGTAAATTTTTATTTGGGCACATGTTTTCATTTCTTTTAAACATAGACCTGCAAGTGAGATTGCTGAGTTATACCCCTTCCTCCTTTCTCAACTTTGTACTTTGACAAAATTTACAGTAAACTTTGAACAGAAAATCTCTGTGAGGTCCTATGTACCCCAGTTTCCCCTATGCTAATATCTTACATATCTATGGTACAATACTTAAAAGGAAATTGACGTTGGTACAATATGTGGAGCTTACTCAGATTGTACCATTGTTACATGCACTCTGTTGTGCATGTGTTTAGATCTATGTAATTTTACCACATGTAGATTTATGTAATCACCATCATAATCAAGATGCAGAATAGTTTTATCACAAGAATTCCTCTTGCTATCCCTGCTGTGGTTTGAATGTGTCCCCCAAATTTCACATGTTGAAAACTTAATTCCTAATGCAACCGTGTTGGGAGGTGGAACTTTTAAGAGGTGATTAGGCCATGAGTGCTCTGACTTCATGAATGGGTTGATGCTGTTATTATGGGAATGGGTTCCTGATCAAAAGATGAGTTTTCCCCCCTCCTCTCTCTCTCTCTCCCCCTCCCTCCCTGCATTCCTCTCTCTCTCTGCCATTCCACCTTCTGCCATGGGATGATACAGTAAGAAGGTCCTCTTTAGATGCAGTCCCCTGGACCATGCACTTGCAAGCCTCTAAAACCATAAAAAATAAATCTCTGTTTTTTATAAATTACTAGGTCTCGCGTACCCTATTATAGCAGACAGCAAACTAACACAATCCTGTCATAGCCACACCCACCGTCTCTCATCTACATTCCTAACCCATAGCAAACACTCATCTAGTTTCATCTTTACTAACCTCCTTTTAGGTAATGAAACATTACAGCACCTATGTCTATTTTCAGCCTGTACCAGCTACGTGCAGAGTGAAACATCAAAAGATCTATTTTCTAATTTAATCCCCTGACATATTGTTTGAACTAATTTCAGTGCTCCCATTAGTTTTAACATATTTATTTTTCTTTTCTTCACTGAAATAAGGCCAAGGCGAAGTCCCACAAACCTACTGCACAAGGGGTTTGATAAATTTAATTAAATAAATGGCTGCTAAATGCAAAATGCTTCACAAGCATTTACTTAATTACTGGAATTAATTTGATCCTACTGATGTCTGTAGGCTGTGCAAGGAGATCTGTAACTAAATATGCAGTCATGTGGTAAGTACTGTATTGCTGGGGACATAATATGTAGCAAAGGAAGAAAGAGGACTGATACATTTTTAAAACCTTAAAAATATATACTAAGTTTCTTGTCTATTTCTGTAGTTTTACAATAGGAATGTAAATGGTGGTGCAGAAACACTACAGCTCTGACCTTGGTACTTGAAAAGGTGAGGTCTAAATAAAACTATTTTGCTAGCTGAATACTATCATTATCTTTAATGAGAGTGGGCATCACAAGGACATTTCAAATTGTACCTTAGGCAATAAATTAGCTGCCAGAACTATGTTCAGACTATTTTCCTCAAAAATGAAAACACTGATCCATCTGCTCTGTCCAGCTACATTATACTTCTGTTCACATTAATATAAAAATCTATTCTGAAGAGGCTTAATATGTCTATCATTGTCCTTTTCATTGAAGAGCACATATCTTTGTGCGTACCCTTAATATTAGACCTTCAAATGCAACAATAGGTTTACCAGTTACTTTTTTTTTCTAATGGAGACAAATCATGTTACTGATAATGTTTATTTTGCTTTTCCTTCACACTCCCATCTTGTTTGCAACAGAAAATGTGATGATTTCTCCAAAGATGACCTTCAATGCTAACTTGGAACTTGTGTGAGACATAGCAAGCATTTCATATACAGTGGTTGGTAATCTCTTTGTCTTGAGCTCTGCTGGCATTGCAAAGAATAAGGATATTGCCATGGAATCTTTAAGTTTAGCTCAATTCAACCTTTACCAACAATGGGAACGTTCAACTAATATTAATTAAGTGTATGTCTTTTAGATTTACAAAAAATTCTCTGCAGTCTGGAAATATATGGTCTAACAAGAGAGATCAAAATGTCAATCCAAGGATTTCCATACATAGCAATGTGGAAAGAGAGAGGAAGGCTACCTAACTCAGACTGATGATATGGAAAGGCTTTCTGGAGGAAGGAAGCCTGGCACTTAGTGTTGAGAAACATACAAATTACACATATGTCAGCATGTTGTACCTTTGTTCCACTGTTGCTGATCTATGCTGAGAAGCAGCCATCCTACAGTCGTATAGTGAACACCTACTCATATTTTAAAGTTTACCTTAATGGGAGGAACATTTATGGTGTCTTCTCTACCTCTGCAGAAAAGATGATAACTTTGTAATTACAAGCCATTCAAAAAATGCTTGTTTTTTATTGTTTTATACTATTTATTTTTCTCTTTATTTTCCCGCGTGTTTTGGAGTCACAAATATTTTTGTCACATTTATCACTGATTGTACACAGGTGACTAAACTGGTCATCTGCAGGTCCAGCAGGTTGTGATAAGTGACTGGGTGATGTATATTCCCTTTTCACTCCCATATACAATACTTCACCCTCATCTGCCCGCTAGCCTCATAACTGCTTACTGTAAACTGCAGAAGTAAATGGAAACTCTGTTCTACCAATGGATTGAAGGGTGTTGGGACCTCAGAAAACAGTACCCCCAAATGAGGCCTTAGAAGGAAAAGTTTTTCTCTGGCCTTTCCCTGCCCTCCTGTTTCATAGTCCCATTCTCCCTGGAGGACTATCATAAAAACTAGAATTTCTTTTCTACAAGGCAGGTCACAGAAGCCAGAACCCCTTTTCCCCAAAGCCAGCCAAAAAATCTAAAAACATTACTTTAACTTTCTCCCTGCATCTTTCTATGTAAAAACTGGCCATAAATTATCTGATATACTATGTTTGATTGTAGGTCATAAGATCTCTATTCCAGAGAGGATCCTGCCTCACACCCAGAATATAGGCCTACACATACGTGCAGAGGGGCCAAGAAAAATCCAGACAGACAGGCTTTGCTGGGATTCCTCACTCAGTCTATTAGCATTAGATCATACCCTTCTTGTCCAATCATATTTCTACACAATCATCCATAGTTTGTTTAATCTAAGCAAAAAATGAACAATATCTTCTGTATCTTTGGTTCTCTATTCTGAAGGCTCCTGTGTATGCACGTTAAATAAATGTGTAAGCCTTTTCTTCAATTAATCTACCTTTGTTAAGTTGATTTTTTTTAATTCTCTATTTTCTTTTTTAAAAATTTATATATATATACACACACATATATATATATATATACGTATATATATATATAATATATATATATAATTGCACTTTAGGTTCAGGGGTACATGTGCAGAACATGTAGGATTGTTGCATAGGTACATACATGGCAATGTGGTTTGCTGCCTCCATCCCCCATCATCTCTATCTGGCATTTCTCCCCATGTTATCCCTCCCCAACTCCCTACCCCCAGCTGCCTCTCCCCTAGTTCCCCCAAATAGACCCCAGTGTGTGATGCTCCCCTCCATGTATCCATGTGTTCTCATTGTTCAACACCTGCCTATCAGTGAGAACATACAGTGTTTCATATTCTGTTCTTGTGTCAGTTTGCTGAGAATTATGGTTTTCAGATTCATCCATGTCCCTACAAAGGACACAAACTCATCATTTTTTATGGCTGTATAGCATTCCATGGTGTATATGTACCATATTTTTCTTGTTCAGTCTATCATCTATGAGCATTTGGGTTGGTTCCAGGTCTTTACTATTATAAACAGTGCCGCAATGAACATACGTGTGCATGTGTCTTTATAATAGAACAATTTATAATCCTTTGGATATATACCCAGTAATGGGATTGCTGGGTCAAGTGGAATTTCTATTTCTAGGTTCTTGAGGAATCGCCACCTGTCTTCCACAATGGTTGTACTAATTTTCACTCCCACTAACAGTGTAGAAGTGTTCCTATTTCTCCACATCCTCTCCAGCATCTATTGTCTTCAGATTTTTTAATGATTGCCATTCTAACTGGCATGAGATGGTGTCTCAATGTGGTTTTGAGGTGTATTTCTCTAAGAACCAGTGATGATGAGCATTTTTTCATGTTTGTTGGCATCATACATGTCTTCTTTTGAAAAGTGTCTGTTCATGTCCTTTGCCCACTTTTGAATGGGTTTGTTTCTTGTAAATCTGTTTTAGTTCTTTGTAGATTCTGGGTATTAGTCCTTTGTCAGATGGGTAGATTGCAAAATTTTTTTTCCATTTCTGTTGGTTGTCAGTTCACTCTAATGATTGTTTCTTTTGCTGTACAGAAGCTCTGGAGTTTAATTAGATCCCATTTGCCAATTTTGTCTTTTGTAGCCAATAGTTTTGGGGTCTTAGTCATGAAATCCTTGCCTATGCCTATGTCCTGAATGGTTTTATCTAGGTTTTCTTCTAGGGTTTTTATGGTGTTAGATCTTATGTTTAAGTCTTTAATCTATCTGGAGTTGATTTTAGTCTAAGGTGTCAGGAAGGGGTCCAGTTTCTCCATTCTGCACATGGCAAGCCAGTTTTCCCAACATCATTTATTAAACAGGGAATTCTTTCCCCATTGCTTGCTTTTGTCAAGTTTGTCAAAGAGCAGATGGTTGTAGATATGTGGACTTGCCTCCGAGGCCACTGTTCTGTTCCACTGGTCTATATCTCTATTTTGATACCAATACCATGCTGTTTTGATTACTGTAGTTTTGTAGTATAGTTTGAAGTCAGGTAGCATGATGCCTTCAGTTTTGTTATTTTTGCTTAGGATTGTCTTGGCTATGCAGGCTGTCTTTTGGTTCCATTAAGTCTGAAGTGTTTTCTTCCAGTTCTGTGAAGAGGGTCATAGGTAGCTTGATGGGGATAGCCTTGAATCTATAAATTGCTTTGGGCAGTATGGCCATTTTCACAATATTGGTTCTTCCTAACCATGAGCATGGAATGTTTTTCCATCTGTTTGTTTCTTCTCTTATTTTCTTGAGCAGTGGTTTGTAGTTCTCCTTGAAGAAGTCCTTCACATTCTTTGTTAGTTGTATTCCTAGGTATTTTATTCCCTTTGTAGCAATTGTGAATGTAGTTGGTTCTTGATTTAGCTCTGTTTAAATTTGTTATTGGTGTATAGAAATGCTTGTGATTTCTGCACATTGATTTTGTATCTGGAGACTTCACTGAAGTGGCTCATCAGTTTAAGAAGATTTTGGGCTGAGACAGTGGGGTCTTCTAAATATACAATCATGTCATCTGCAAATAGAGACAATTTTACTTCCACTTTTCCTAATTGAATACTCTTTATTTCTTTTTCTTGCCTGATTGCTCTGGCTAGAACTTCTAATACTATATTGAACAGAAGTGGTGAAGGAGGGCATCCTTGTCTGTGCCAGATTTCAAAGGGAATGTTTCCAGTTTTTGCCCATCTAGTATGATATTGGCTATGGGTTTGTCAGAAATAGCTATTATTATTTTGAGATATGTTCCATCGATACCTAGTTTATTGAGAATTTTTAGCATAAAGGGCTGTTGAATTTTGTCAAAGGCTTTCTCTGCAACTATTGAGATAATCCTGTGGTTTTCATCTTTGGTTGTATTTATGTGGTGGTTTACAGTTATAGACTTGCATACATTGAACCAGCCTTGCATCCCCTGGATGAAGCCCACTTAATCGTGATGGATAAGCTTTTTGATATGCTGTTGTAATCAGTTTGCCACTATTTTATTGAAGATTTTTGCATCTATATTTATCATGGATATTGGCCTGAAGTTTTCTTTTTGGTTGAGTCTCTGCTGGGTTTTAGTATCAGAATGATGTTGGTCTCATAAAATGACTTGGGAATGATTCCTTCTTTTTGGATTGTTTGAGATAGTTTCAGAAGGTGTGATACCAGCCAACGTCTGGTAGAATTCAGGTGTGAATCCATCTGGACCTGGGCTTTCTTTGGTTGGTAGGCTATTAATTGCTGCCTCAACTTCAGCCCTTGTTATTGGTCTATTCAGGGTTTTGACTTCTTCCTGGTTTAGCCTTGGGAGGATGCAAGTGTTCAGGAATTTATCCATTTCTTCCAGGTTTACTGGTTTATGTGCATAGAGTTGTTTGTAGTAATGTCTGATGGTAGTTTGTAATTCCGTGGCATTGGTGGTGATATTCCCTTTATCATTTTTTATTGCATCTATTTGATTCTTCTCTCTTCTCTTTTTTATTAATCTGGCTAGTGGTCTGTTTATTTTGTTTGTCTTTTCAATAAAACAGCTCCTGGATTTATTGATTTTTTGAAGAGTTTTTTGTTGTGTTTCTATCTCCTCCAGTCTGCTCTGACTTAGTTGTTTCTTTTCTGCTAGCTTTTGAGATTTTTTTTATCTTGCTTCTCTAGCTCTTTCCATTTTGATATAGGGTGTTGATTTTAGGTCTTCCCTTGCTTCTCATGTGGGCATTTATTGCTATAAATTTTCCTCCACACTGCTTTAAATGTGTCCCAGAGATTCTGCTATGTTGTGTCTTCATTCAATTTGGTTTTAAAGAACATCTTTATTTCTGCCTTCATTTCATTTTTTGTCTAGTCAACATTCAAGAGTCAGTTGTTCAGTTTCCATAAAGTTGTGTGGTTCTGAGTTAATTTCTTAATCCCAAGTTCTAATTTGATAGCACTGTGGTCTGAGAGACTGTTTGCTATGATTTCCACTCTTTTGCATTTGCTGAGGAGTGGTTTACTTCCGATTATGTGGTCAATTATAGAATAGGTGTGATGTGGTGCTGAGAAGAATGTATATTCTGTGGATTTTGGTTAGAGAGCTCTTCATACATCTATTAGGTTTGTGTGGTCCAGATCTGAGTTCAAATCCTGGATATCCTTGTCAATTTTCTGTCTCACTGATCTCCCTAATATTGACAGTGGAGTGTTAAAGTCTCCCACTATTATTGTGTCGGAGTCTAAGTCTCTTTATAGGTCATTAAGAACTTGCTTTATGTATCTTGGTGCTCCTGTACTGGGTGCGAATATATTTAGGATCGTTAACTCTTCTTGTTGCATTGATCCTTTTACCATTATGTAATGCCCTTCTTTGACTCTTTTGATCTTTATTGGCTTAAAGTCTATTTTATCAGAGACTAGAATTGCAATTCCTGCTTTTCTTTTTTGCTCTCCATTTGCTTAGTAAATCTTCCTCCATCCCTTTATTTTGAGCCTATGTGTATCCTTGCATGTGAGATGGGCTTCCTGGATACAGCACACCGATGGGTTTTGACTTATCCAATTTCCCAGTTTGTGTCTTTTGATTGGGGCATTTAGCCCATTTACATTTAAGGTTAATATTGTTATGTGTGAATTTGATCCTGCCATTTTGATGATAACTGGCTGTTTTGCTCATTAGTTGACACAGTTTCTTCATTGTTTCGATGCTTTTTACCATTTGGTATGTTTTTGGAGTGGCTGGTACTAGTTGTTCCTTTCTGTGTTTGGCACTTCTTTCAGGAGCTCTTGTAAGGCAGGCCTGGTGGTGATGAAATCTCTCAGCAATTGCTTTTTCATGAAGGATTTTATTTCTCTTTCACTTATGAAACTTAGTTTGGCTGGATACGAAATTCTAGGTTGAAAGTTCTTTTCTTTAAGGATGTCGAATATTGGCCCCCACTTTCTTCCGGCTTGTAGGGTTTCTGCCCAGAGATCCACTATGTCTGATGGGCTTCCCCTTGTGGGTAACCCAGCATTTCTCTCTGATTGACCTTAGCATTTTTTTCTTCATTTCAACCCTGGTGAATCTGAAGATTATATGCCTTGGGGTTGATCTTCTTGAGAAATATCTTTGTGGTTTTCTCTGTGTTTCCTGGACTTGAATGTTGGCCTGCCTTGCTAGGTTGGGGTGGTTCTCCTGGAAAATACCCTGAAGAGTGTTTCCAGCTTGGATTCATTCTCTCTGTCACATTCAGATAAACCTATTAAACATAGATTAAGTCTTTTCATATAATCCCATATTTCTTGGAGGCTTTGTTCATTTCTTTTCACTCTGTTTTCTCCTATCTTGCCTTCTCATTTTATTTTATTGAGCTGATCTTCAATCTCTGGTATCCTTTCTTCTGCTTGGTTGATATGGCTACTGAAACTTGTGTATGCTTCACACAATTCTCATGTTGTGTTTTTCAGCTCCATCAAGTCATTTATATTCTTCTCTGAGCCCTTTGTTCTTGTTAGCATTTTGTCAAATCTTTTTTCAAGGTTCTTAGTTTCTTTGCATTGAATTAGAACATGTTATTTTAGCTCAGAGAAGTTTGTTATTACCCATTTTCTGAAGACCGTTTCTGTGAGTTCAGATACATTCTCCATCCAGCTTTGTTTTCTTGCTGGTGAGCAGTTGTGATCCTTTGGAAGAGGAGAGGCATTCTGGTTCTGGGTGTTTTCACCCTTTTTCTGCTGGTTTCTTTCCATCTTTGTACCTGTGGTCTTTGTAGTTAGTGACTTTCCGATGGGGTCTCTGAATGGACGTCCTTTTTGTTGGTGATGAAGTTATTTCTTTCTGCTCTTTAGTTTTCCTTCTAACAGTTAGGCCCCTCTACTGTAGGACTGCTGGAGTCCACTCCAGGGCCTTCTTGCCCGGGGATCACCTGCAGCAGCCTCTGCATTGTTCTTGTTTGGAACTGCACTCCAGAGCTGTTCCTATTTGGACATCTTGGATCCGCGACCACTGCAAGTTCCAAAAAATTCTTGTTTATGTTGGTTTTACATAGTTCTAAACTAAAACCTACAAAATAAAGCTTCTTTCACTAAGTCTTGCTTTTACTCTTATTCCTTCTTCCTCTTCCTTTCCATTCTCTGTACATAACCTTTATAAAAATGCTGTTTTCTTTAAAAAAATTAGCCAGTGTGAATAAGTTCATACCCTATTTATTAGATAAGCATTAGCATATTCTACATACTTTGTCTCTACTTTGCTTTTCTCTCACAACCATATATTTTGAAGCTCAGCTTGTAGTATTACATGTGGGGATGCTTATTCCTTTTGAAAACTGAACTATACTGTGTGAGCAAATAGTATACTCACAGAACAATAAATGTGGCTAGGCACGGTGGCTCATGCCTGTAATCCCAGCACTCTGGGAGGCTGAGGCAGGTGGATCATGAAATCAGGAGCTCGAGACCATCCTGATCAACATGGTGAAACCCTATCTCCACTAAAGATACAAAAATTAGCTGGCTGTGGTGGTGGATGGCTGTAATCCCAGCTACTCATGGGGCTGAGGCAGGAGAATTGCTTGAATTGGGAGACAGAGGTTGCAGTGAGCCAAGATTGCACCATTGCACTTCAGCCTGGGCAAGAAGGGCAAAACTCCATCTCAAGAAAAAAATAATAATAAAAATAAAAATAAATGCAAATAAATCTAAAACACATACAAAGATATCCAACCTTGCTCATAAAAAATAAATGCTAATGAAAATGACATTGAGATGAAATTTTTTTAATTGATGTATATCAAATTAGTAATGATCCAAAATATTGCTAAGCCTGATAGGGTAAAGGCCTTTCCCCTATAATATAACTAATATTCTCATTTTCATTAGCACTTATTTTTCTATCAGTAAGCTCAGACATCTTTAATGTGTTTTATACTTATTTGCACTTATTTTTCTATGAATATCCACTCATATCATCAGCATATATCCCCACATGTTGTTATCTATTTTTTCTTTATATTTAACTTGTAAAAATACATTAGAAATGTTAGTGCTTTGTGATGTAAATTGTGATTTTTTCTAGTTTGTTATCCATTTGCCCTTTTTTTGTTTATTATATCTTTTGCCATTCAAAAATGTTTATACATTTCTAAAATTTATTTTGAATATTAGGAAATCTATCTGTATTTTCATCTATTTTTTCTGGATTTTAAATCATTGTTAATACTATTTTTGCTGTTTCTAATTTACATAGAAATTCAGTCTTGTTTTTCTCTCATACATGTATGTATTCTACTTCTTAATATTTAAATCTCTGATTCAATTAGAATCTGATCCTGGTCTGTGGTATGAGCAGTGGATTTAATATTTAATTTCATCTTTTTCCATATAGTTTCCATATTATCTCAATACCACATGGGTTTTCTTTTTCTGTTTTCTTACTGATCTGAGTTGCTTTATCAACAACTATCTATAGTTGTGAATTATTTATTTAAATACTTAAAGAAATTATTAAATATTTAACCTGCTCTTGAATTTTTAAATTAAACATTCACTTGGCCATTATGTAACTTTTAAATATGTTGTTTGATTCTGTTTGTTGATACTCTATTTAAAATTTTGTGATTGGCATCCAAGAGTGATTCCATTATTTTGTTTTTCTTTCTTTATGATGATTGTCATGTTAAGGGTCAGCTTTGCATTTATATTATATAATGAATGTGAAAGATATAAAGATATATTTCTTTTTCTGTTATTTGGAACAGTAGAAGTACCGGTGAGATGATTTGTTCTTTAAAAGGTTCATTTGAGAAACGATTTAATTCCACTGTATTGTCTGAGGGAATTTTTTTTTTTAATTTTTGTACGTTTTGGAGGTGGAGTCTCACTCTGTGACCAAGGCTGGAATGCGGTGGTAAGAATGAGGCTCATTACAGCCTCAAACTCATGGGTAGGGGAAGCTCCTTAAATTTTTTGTTTTCTTTTTTTCTTTTTTTTTTTTTTCCATAGGAACAGGTCAATTTAAATTTTATGTCTAGATTTTGGTAAATTTT
The DNA here is from genome assembly GCF_049354715.1 of Callithrix jacchus. Lineage (NCBI taxonomy): Eukaryota > Metazoa > Chordata > Mammalia > Primates > Cebidae > Callithrix > Callithrix jacchus. The sequence goes on from NC_133507.1 coordinate 109,344,541, forward strand.
GGTAAGTTTAAGACCAAGACCCTGAATTACTTGAGATTTAGAACCGTATTTTTTCTTCATGTAGTTTTCTCAGAGCTAACCTTAAAGTGAGTTAGTGAACAACAAGAGCATTCTCAATAAATGTGTGTGGAGTATTTGTTCCATAATGCATCAGGCAAGCAGTGTAGACAAATAATTTAATAAACAAAAGTGTACGTTTGTACCTTCTGAAACAGTTGGGGAATTGCACATGTGTGTTTAGCTTTGCTCCCTTACACTCCTCATGTAGAACAGTAAATAATTTTTTTAATGGCTCTGTGAGACAGCGACTAATCAGAGGAACACTTTGCCTTTTACCATTTCCAAAACAGCAACTTCAGTGATGGGATACTCGTAGGAGACTAAAAATTCACCTGGCTAGAAATTAGGGAAGCTGAAGGAGTAAGTAGCTCATGTGGAGTAGCAGCTGTTGTGGCTTCCACACACTAGTAACATGTATCAGAAGATGAGCAGTGATGTGTGTGATGTACGGCAGCACCTCATGCCCATCACTGACCTAACATGTGTGGAATCAGTGCCTGTGCTATGCTCTTGCACCTGCCACATCTCATGTAAAATATCTGTTGTGGGACATGCTGACCAGAAACTATGCAAGGAAAGGAATTTTGGTAAATGTAGTTCCAGTTTGGCTTAAATTGACACAACTTGAATGAATTCACCACAATTGCATGACAAAAGAAGACAAATACAGGGACACACACAAATACCGCCTCAAAAAACAATGACAACAACACACACACACACACACACACACACACACACACACACATTGAGAGATAGATGATAGATAGATAGATAGATAGATAGATAGATGATAGATAGACAGATAGATGATAGCAAGTGAGAGAGAAAGGAGAAAGAAGGAGAGAGGAGGAGAGATATAGCAAGTGAGAGAGAAAGGAGAAAGAAGGAGAGAGGAGGAGAGATATAGCAAGTGAGAGAGAAAGAGAGAGGGAGAGAGGAGGAGAGGAGAGAAGAGAAAGAGAGACAGAGAGAGAGAAAAAGCGGGGAGGAGCAGGGGGACAAGCAAAAAAATAGGTGAAAAGAGCAAGAAAATGTTGAAACCAGAAAGTGAGTAGATGAATAGTAACAGGTAACAGATTAACAAAATTAAAATGCTGAATTTTAATTAGATGTAGTGAAATCTAAGAAACAAACAAATTCACATTATGAAATCCCCCAAAGGCACAGAAATAGGAGTCATCAGCTACCTTTGCAAGTGAAGGTGAAGGTGAGATTAACAATACAGGAAGAGTAAATCTGTATCTGTGTAAGAAGTACCTAGATTATCATTCCTCTTTCCAGCAGTGGGCACTTGGTGATTGCTCTTTCACGGCTGAGAGAGAAGACTGGAAGGTTTTTTTTTTTGGAGAAAATAGAATTCCTAAAACTGTGAGAAAACATGTATTGTTGAAGGAGGTTGTGCCATATTGAAGCTGGGGTACCATATAAAAACATGGATATAGAGAGAATGCTAAGACCTGACCTTCTCTTCAGCTCCCAGATATTCAGCAGCCAAGCACAGATCCTCTAAATCATAGACACTAACAAGACCAAGAGAAAGACAAAAGACATTAATGCAAGCATTTCTCACAAAAATTCTTCAGCCAGATAAGCCTATGTTAAAGTCCTTGGGAGGCAAACCACAGACGTTTGTTTAGAAATACCAAATGGTATTTCAAGGACCACTGTCAAGTATGACAGACATTCTAGAAAGCAGTATCACATGAAATATAAGATAGAGAAAAAACCAAAACACACAAGTAATGCAACTAACCAAACAAGCACAGCTTTAAGGGAACAGACTATATGGAGTAAAGGAAGAATCAAAGACACTATAATATAACAAATATTCTCAGAGACATTAATAAAATATTGCATCAATGAATCAAACATCATGTGTTATTAAAAATAATATTTAAAGGAAGAAAAACAAACCTTGTAGAATTTTAAAATGATACAACTGAAATAGCTTAAAACAGAAACAACCCAAATGTTCTTCAATGGAGTAATCATTAAACTGTAGTATGTCTATGTTATGAAATACTACTCAGCAATAAAATTAGAATTGACAACTGATACATCAAAAAGCTTGAATGGATCACAAGGGAATTATGTTTAGTGAAAAAGGCCAGTTTTAAAAGGGATGTCCAGCATGAGAGTGAGGAGATCCTTTGGGGAGACAACTGTAATTGGATGCATAGTTCAGTTCCCCATATTGTAGCAAGTCAGAAGAATCCAGAGATACTTTTTATTTTCAAAGACATTTTCAAACGTATGAAAATGACAAATTATCCCACATGTATCCTCACTCAGGCTAAACAGTTATCAGTATTCTCCCATTTTTATTTCTAGTATCCCCTCCTCATTTTTTGACGCAACATTTTGTTGATTGATTGATTAAGTTGAGACAAGATCTTGCTCTGTCACCCAGGAGGAGTGCAGTGGCATAATCATAGCTCACTGCAGCCTCAAACTCTTGGGCTCAAGCAATTCTTCTGCTTCAGCCTCCTGAGTAGCTGAGACTACGGGCACAAGCCACCACACCCAGCTAATTTTTACTTTTTTTTTTTTTTTTTTTTTTTGTAGAAACAGGGATCTAACTAAGTTGCTCAGGCTGCTCTTGAGCTCTCAGCCTCAAGTGATTGTCCCACCTTAGCCTCCCAAAATATTGGAATAACAGGTGTGAGTCACTATGCACAGCTGATGGAGCATTTTAAACACAAATTGTGGACATATCATCTTATTGCAAGTACAGTATTTACAGTGAACAACTCTCTAACACAGGATGAGTTGTCTTAAAATATAATCACATTGCCATTATATACCAATCAAAATTAAAAATACTCAGTATAATGTTATAAAATCTGATCTATAATTTTTGTGGTTGTCTTAAAACATCTCCCCCCCTCCCTCCCTCCCTCCCTCCCTCCCTCCCTTCCTTCCTTCCTGCCTTCCTGCCTTCCTGCCTTCCTGCCTTCCTGCCTTCTTAGCTTCCTTTCTTTAATGTGTTTGAAGTAGGGTTTAAACAAGACCTAGGCATTGTGTTTGACTGACTGATGTATCTTTTGCACCCAACTCCGTTTTTGCCATTTTTGTTGAAGAAGCTTAGTCAAACATTCTCACATTCTGAATTCAACTAATTGCATTCTCATAGTATGACTGGGCATATTGGCCTCTCTCTGTAAACTGATGTTAAAATCTTGGGGCTTGAATACATTCAGCTTCAAGTTTTTGGCAGGAATATGTTTTAGATGGTGCTATGTATGTCTCATTGTGCCACATTAGAGGCATCCGCATTACCACTTTTAGTGACATTAAGATTGACCCATGAACTCAGGTGTTGTTAATTGAATCCATCTACTAAAATATCTCATTAATGTTTCACCTAGTGGTTTAGCAGCCCTTAACAATTATCGTCTAATCCTTTATCTCACTAGGCATTACTAAAGGAGATTTTCAAATTCTATTATTCTTTTGCAGATTCTGGCTTTGTTTATTCCCTAAAGTTTTTTTGTATGGACCATTAAGTTGTATTTAAATGCATTTATACAAGAAAGGCAGGATACGATCTCTATTCTTTCTAATATTTAGAACATGACTTCATTCTCTATTAACCTTCAGAAGGGACCAATGATGTAAGTAGAGAGACAAGATACATGATAAATAGACAGAGAGAGAGAGAGAGAGAGAGAGAGAGAGAGAGAGAGAGAGAGAGAGAGAGGGGCACATAAATTGATTGACTGATTGATAGAAACTAATAAATTGTATATATTTAACAATCAAACTGACTATTCTATTTTATGCCCAAAATGTCCCATCAAATCAACTCCTGGACCATTTTGAGATGATTTCAGTCTTTAACAAAATTCTTGGTTTTAGGCAAAACAAGACATTCCAATTTCATTCTGTACTTTTCATGGTCCGGATATGGACTCAGTAAAATATTCGTTCTTTTTAGGTGAGAAATTTAATTAGAGACCACTATCTGTGTATTAGGTTAATTCTTGCACTTTTGGTGGTTTAAACTTTTTAAAAAAGCATTAAATTATGAGCTTAAACTCATTACCAACTCTGAGATAGATTGCAGAATTTTATATAATTTTTACATTTTATGTTTTATCTATATTGGTAAATAATTGTTTCTATTGATAAGTACTAGCTTTTTCTTGCTATGTTTAATAGTTTCATTATATAATAGAAATATTGTTTAAAATGAGGTTAATAAATGCATTTTCATACTTTTACTTTTTTTGGTAGGATGCATCCTACCAATCAAACTACTGTTTCAATATCAAATATGTTGAAACCAATAAGCTCAAAATAGCACTAAAATATTTTCATTGGTTATTTTGGGGTACACTAGGGAAATAATCTTGTAGTTTAGGGAAATCAAATAATTGATGAGGGATGTTTCGGTTTTGTAAAGCATTCCCATTAAGAAATCAGGAAGGGATGATAGCATTAGATTAACCACCTACGAGCTGTTTTGTCTTTGGGCAAAGTACTTATATTTTATGAACTCATTTATAGTGTCCATAAATGGCAAAGCTGTTACCAGGCTTTGCCTTCAGAGATCTCCCAGTTACTGAGCCAGCATTTAAGGAACGAGAGTGTCGAGAACAGTAGGTTAACTAAGGTGGTAAATGACCCCAAGATCTCAATGACTTAGCAAAATAAACATTCATTTTATGTTCACATCCCCGTATAGTGTGACCTGTTCAATGAAGTCAAACAGTGATAAAAGCCGTGTCTATCCTATAGCTTCATTTCATTTAGATTCTCAGGATTTTTTTTTTTTTTTTTTCTGAGAATTTTGGATGGCTCCGTGATTTGCTTTGGGAAATGGGGCATCAGAAAACATCATGCAAGCAGAGGCCTGAAAAGTACTTGGTTTCTTGCTGCTCTGGGAGCCTGTACAGTGTATTATTTCCTCCTAGAGTGGGAGAGGCCATGAGAACTGAAGCAAAGCACTACAGCTTACCACCAGCCAGCCAGCCTGACCCAGCAGCTGACTGCAGGTGCATGAACTGCCCAGCTAATCCTGGACTAAATGGCTGTCCTGAAGAATCCTGGCATAGTCATGATTTTAAGTCAAATTTGGGGTTTTGTGTGTGTTTTCTCTTTTTTTTTTAATAGAAAAAGAAATGATGCACTGAGAATAAAGATGATGGAAGATTAGCAAAATACTGGGATTTGCTGAAGCTGGTTGTGATGCTAGCAAGTTCATTTTATTACTCTCTCTGCTCTTTGTATGTATTTGAAAGTTTCTGTAATAACAAAGTTAGAAAGAAAATATTAAATTTCAATATAGCTTTGAAGAATTCCTAGTTAAATTTATTTGTTTTTATTTTCTTTCAATGTTTAAGAATTGCCATTCTATTATATTTAACTTTGAAAAATTATTTAAAATAGTTTATGGTTTCAAAATTAAAAATATAAGATATTCAAAAGTGTCACACTCTCATGTCTGTTCTCTCTCACATTTGTCCTCTCTCTCCACAGTTATCCTCTTATCTTAATTATTAACTGAATATTTTGGTAGATATTTTAGAGAGTTGTTAGTGAACTTGTAGTTAAATTAGCAATTTATATGTAGAAAACTAGGCAAATTAGAAAATATGACAATTTTAAATTTCAAGAAAAACTAAATTTTGTTCAGAAAAGAAAAAGTGGTCACGTTATATGTAGTTAATCAATGAATAGCATTTACAATGACATATCACCAAAAACAGTAATCACTAATCTAACTAAAATTATTATACTACTATACTGGATGGATGAAGGAATGGAAAATTGTTTCCATTTGGGGAATGGTGAGGATAAAAAGGGCTAAGTTCCAATTTCCAAGTGGCAAATAAATAGATAACTTGTAAAAGTAAAAAAAAAAAAATCAAAAGTCACAGTATAGACATGCTATTTAGAGATATGCTAGTCAATACTAAAAAAAAATGAACTAAGAATGAAAAGTTATTTCTGTGCAGATAGGAAGTTGGAGCTACTGTTTTTTTATAACAAGGCTTGTGGTTTATGATGAGAATCGAAAACAAAGTTCAGGTATACAAAGAGTGTGTCAGTCCTGTTTCCTGCTGCTAATAGAGACACACCTGAGACTGGGCAGCTTACCAAAGCAAGAGGTTTAATTGGACTTACAGTTCTATATGGCTGGGAGGTCTCACAATCACAGCAGAAAGCAAGGAGGAGCAAGTCACATCTTAAGTGGAGGGCAGCAGGCAAGGAAAAGAGAACTTGTGCAGAGGAATTCTCCCTTTTTAAAGCCATCGGATCTCATGAGACTCATTCACTATCATGAGAACAGTTCAGGAAAGCCCCAGCCCCATAATTCAATCACCTCCCACCAGGTTCCTCCCACAACACATGGGAATTGTGGGAGTTACAATTCAAGATGAAATTTGAGTGGGGACACAGCCAAACTATATCAAAAACTCATTAAAAAAAAAAAAAAGGAGAGCCAACAAGTCATGAAATACTACTACTAATACTAAGAAAGGCTCATTAATCATGCACTTTCTACGAGGGGTATATGGATTACGTCTCTGAATCCCTACTAGAACAGTATGAGGAAGGCTCTTTTCAGAGTTCCTATACTCTGATAAGACAATTTATGCTTTGAGAGTTGATTAGCTACCTATTGTAATGAATCATTTAAAAACAGCACCTGGGCTGGGTGCGGTGGCTCAGGCCTGTAATCCCAGCACTTTGGGAAGCCAAGGCAGGCGGATCATGAGGTCAAGAGATAGAGTCCATCCTGGCCAACATAGTGAAACCCCGTCTCTACTAAAAAAATACAAAAATTAGCTGGGCATGGTGGTGCACGCCTGTAGTCCTAGCTACTCAGGAGGCTGAGGCAGGAGAATTGCTTGAACCTGGGAGGCAGAGGTTGCAGTGAGCCGAGATTGCACCACTGCACTCCAGCCTGGCGCCTGGTGACAGAGCAAGACTCTGTCTCAAAAAAAAAAAAAAAAAAAACACACCTGGAAACAACAGGCATTGATATCTCATAGTTTCTCTGGGTCTGTAAGCAGCTTAGCTGGGTGGCTCTGGCTCAATCTCTCATGCAGCCTCAATGAAGATGTCCACAGGGATGCTTTCATTGTAAGGCTTGATGTGAGGATCTGCTTTGGTGTTCATTCATAGGGCATGCTGCAGAAACTTCCAGGCTCACTCCAGTGGGCCTCTTGCAGGGGCTGCCTTGTGACATGGGAGTTGGCTCCTACCACAGTGAGTGATCTAACAGTACCCAAGACAGATCTCACTGCTTTTTATAACCTAATCTTGGAAATGATATCCACCACACTATCATATTCTATCTGATAGAGCAAGCCAGTAATCCAGCCTACTTGGAGGGAGGACATGAATTTATCAGCAGAACATGAATCCCAGGAAGTATCTGTCCATCACGGGAATCACCTTAGAGGCTGCCTGACACAGGGGGAGTAGCTTGTCCACGTTTCCACAGGGAGTAAGTGGTAGCCCCGCCAGGCAAAACCAGCCATTCTGATCCCAGGTTTATGTCCTTAACCACTATGGAACCGCTCACATGCTGAGGGGTGGTGTTTTGCTTTTGTGGGACAACAGCAGCTCTTTCCACATGGCTGTCATCCTGGGAAGGTGGGAATGGTTGGGAGGCCAACACAGACAAGAACTGATTTTCACCTTTGTGACAAACACCCAAGGGCGTTATCAGGTTCAGGCAAACAAAAATAATCCATGAATTATGCTCACAATGTGGGACACAGGCTGTGGCACTCCCACATACCTCCTGCTGCGGAAAGTGTGCAGGAATGCAAGAGAGGATGCCATGAGGACAAGGATAACCTTGAGTTCACTCCAATTTATAACAAGTCAAACCCTCTCAGGCTTCATAACTTTCCTGGTAATGAATTATTTGAGGCACCCCTCACATTTGATCATGACAAACTGCAGCTTCCTCTTCCTGGGATGGGGCATTAGTCACAAGGGGCAGGAGTTGGCTCAGGTGAGGAGTTTGTACTATATATTGAAAGCTGTTGGGAGCCACTGAAATGTTTAAAGCATCACAGGGTGACATGACTGGAGATGTTCCTGCTGCTCTGAGCTACAGCATTTTGTCTGAAGCATCAGACATTCTGTATTCTCATGTATGAGACAGCAGATGTCTCCTTTGTACCCCAACACATTTATTCATGTTAGCTTAATAAAATTTGTGTATTTCCCAAACCTGCAGATTCGTCAAAGCTCCCTATCTCAGGACACCTGAACCTGCCTGTATCTGAGCATGCAGACATTTGTGGCTGCCAACCAAGTTGTGAGCTTTCTGGGGTAGAGATTGATTGCCTCCTCCATGGTTTCAACCTCTGGTGGCAACCACATCTGTTGACATGTACTAGGAACTCAGTAAATGCTTGTTAAGTTAAAATAAACTGAACTTCACTGTGCACTTACTACATGTTATGTATTATACTGAGTCCTGGGTACCTAAAAATAAGGCAGTCCCTTTTAACATTGTTAGTAATAAGCCACATTGTACTTAAGCAGTTCTTTTTTTTTTTTTTTTTTTTTTAAATTCTTGAGTCAAACATTTGCTCAGCCCCTGCTGTGATTGTCACATTCTGCTAGATGCTGGGGCACAACATCAAATCACATGACCACTACTCTTACAGGTTCTGTAACTCATTGAAAGAGATTAGTATATGGATGATCCAACCTCAGTATACAGTGAAAGCAAGGATCATCCAGAATAGTATATGGAAGATCCAAGCTCAGTATACAGTGAGAGCAAGGAGAAAGGTCATCTCTATGCAACTTGGAGGGTCATGTAAGAGGTGAGGGGCCACATTTTGAGACGCGTTACCTCTGCACTGATTTTAAAAGAGTGAATGAAGTAAAAAACATGGAAAATAAGACTGGGCCTGGTGGATCACGCCTGTAATCCCAGCAGCCTGGGAGACTGAGGCAGGAGGAGCACTTGAGGCCGGGAGTTTGAGACCAGCCTGGACAACAGAGTGAGAAAGACCCTGTCTTTACAAAAAATAAAATTAAAAAATTAACCAGGGTGCTGGCTCACACTGTATTCCCAGCTTTTCCAGAGGCTGAGGTGGGAGATCACTTGAGCCTAAGGGTTTGAGGCTGTGCAATGTGTCATGAGCTGTGATGGTGCCACTGAAGTCACAAAAGAGAAAGGGGGGGGGAGAGACAGAGCAGGAGAGAGATATGAATGAAAAATCTGAGTGTCAAACATCAGGATCAGGGCACTAGTGCGTTAAGGCTTGAGGAATAAGTCAAGGATATAGAACAAGAAAAATGAATACACATGAAGTCAATCTAAGGAGGAGTTACTGATTCCTGCAAAGGGGTATGCAGAGCCAAACAAACTTTCCTCTCTGCTGCCTTTGTTTTTCCAGCCATCTACGAGCAATCCTGTGAGGTGTACAGGCACCAGGGGAACACAGCTGGCTTCTTCTACATTGACTCGGACGGCAGCGGGCCACTGGGACCTCTGCATGTGTACTGCAATATCACTGGTAAGGGTGCAGTATCCCCACTCACACTTAACCGTCCCACTTCATGGTGTGAAGCAAAAAGAAATTCACTGGAGGGGGATACCTATGTGAATAAAAACTTAAAAGACCAACTGGTCTCCTTTGGGTAGGAAATGGTATTCTGGAGAGTAGTGCAAATTTGCAGCTAGGTTAATTTTCAGGAGAGAGAAAAAAGAAAACTTGTTAATGATCTTGATAATGTTTCATTGAAGCAAGAATTGATGATCAAAGGTTTTCTTTCGGGACTGCCAGGGGCATTTTCTCTCTTAAAACTCAAAAACAGAAAGAAAGGGTAAACAATCAAACAAACAAACAAAATTCAAACTCAATGGGAAGCCCCGATTCAGGAAGTTAAAAAGTTTGATTCTAGTCTGGCCAGAGAAACATGTGACCCCTAGGTGAATACTGTAGTCTCTCTGAGCTTCATCAGTGAAATGGGAATAATAGCACCTACTCCTAGGGCAGTGAGGATTCAGTGCAATCGTCTATTGGAGCAGCTAGCCAGGCTGGTTATTCTTAAATGCCTAACCAAAAAAGAAAAAAACAAACAACAACAACAACAAAAAAAGAAAACAAGGTGAGCTTTTTCATTTTGCTCCGGAAATCTCTTGACAGCTTACAGCTTTTTTTCTCAAATGCAGAAGGCCATGGTAAGAGGCAATCATTACATGGGTTTAGAAACGGCATATGATTTTTAATTTACCATGAAATATATTTCCACAAAACCAAATCTTGAGGTAATCATTATTCTAAAATCCAGCTATGTGGCTGGGTGGAGTGGCTCATGCCTGTAATTGCAGCACTTTGGGAGGCTGAGGTGGGCGGATCATGAAGTCAGGAGATCGAAACTATCCTGGCCCACATTTTGAAACCCTGCCTCTACTAAAAATACAAAAATTAGCTGAGTGTGGTGGTTCGAGCCTGTAATCCCAGCTATTCTGGAGGCTGAGTCACGAGAATTGCTTGAATCCAGGAGGCAGAGGTTGCAGTGAGCTGAGATCACGCCACTGCATTCCTGCCTGGTGACAGAGAGAGACTCCATCTCGGAAGAAAAAAAAAAAAAATACTTCAGCTTTTGCAAGCACTCTTACCATTGTGAGAGTGGTTAATTGGCACATACACATTTTTGTTTGTTTGTTTGTTTCAAGCACTGGTCTTCAGAGACGCCAGCTGCATCATGTAATGAAGCAGGAGCGCAGGAGCCTCTTTAGCCTCATTGAGTCCTTGGGCCTCAGGCTTTTCTACAATGAAGCAACCACATTTATGGAGTGCTTTCTGTAGCCAGATACTGTTTTCAACAAAGAGGATATGAGAAGTAAGACACAGTGGCTATTGTTCACGAGGCACTAAGTCAGGTGCACTACCATGAGGTATCTCCAACAGAAATGCAAGAAAACTCTTGAAAGGAATGGTGAGGAAGCCCAGTTTGCCCATCTGGATGCAAAGTCCCATGTTCTTTGTAATGAAAATGTTAGTGACCTGGAATTGGGTGCCACATCCTTGCATTTCCATCATACTTCATCTTTCCAAAATGGTTGTATGATAGCTGCTTTTCAAAAGTCCTATAACATAATTTAAAAGTTCCTGTTGTTTTTTCATGGTTGTGGTAATCTGTAGTGTTCAACAACCTGGTCAAGGACTAGGCTTCTCAGTGGATCTTGGTTATTTTCAAAATGTAATTAACATACAGACTCCTGCTAAAAAGGCAGACTTCCCAGCCCCAGAAATTCCAGTTCAGCAAGTGCACTTTTACTGAGTTTTCAAGTGATTCTCATGCAAATTGTCCCTAGTCCACTTTTCCAAAAAACAGAGAAAGTAATTTGGCTGCAAAATAAGGCAAAAGAGATAAATGCCCACTGCTGAGTGGCCAGGTGTGACTTGTAATAATAGGAGTGGTGTAAGGGACAGCAATTACTGTGCTTTGACCCTCTCTGGGAATTGAGCTGGGAGTTTACAGATACCATCTCTTTTCATCCTCACAACAAAAATCAGAGGCAGACTTTTTTTATCTCCATCTAACATAGAAGGGAAGAGAATATGAGCATTTCATGATTGGCTCAAGGTAATAAATTCTGTGACTAACAATCACAGAACATATATTCATTAAATATAGCTAAATGTTAAAATCTACAAAATAATGTAAGGACCAGGACATAGAAAGTCTGATGGATACATAGGTTTCATTTACATGAAACTCTCTGCCTCACCATCCAACAGCCTTCTCTCAGGGTTTATGTTTGATCATTTGTCCAAGAATGGCTGAAGGTGAATGTGTATTTGTACTAAAGGTTACTGTTTTGCTGATGTGATCCTGAAGAAATCAGAGCCTCTGAATTGTGCCCTGAGTTGATCAACTTGATGTCTATGGTGGGACATTTCTTTTGAATATGATTTTTTTTGGGTTACATACAGCTACAAAATGGATAAGTTTTTATTTTTGTTTTCTAAAATACTAACAAAAATAAAAGCAGGCTGGGCATGGTGGTTCACACCTGTGATCTCAATACTTTGGAAGGTCAAGGCAGGAGGATCACTTGAGCAGGAGTTTGAGACCAGCCTGGCCAACATGGTGAAACCCCATCTCTACTAAAAATACAAAAATTAGCCAAGCATGATGGCACATGCCTGTAGTCCCAGCTACTTGGGAGGCTGAGGCAGGAGACTTGCTTGATTCCAGGAGGCAGAGGTTGCAGTGAGCAGAGATCGTGCCACTGCACTCCAGCCTGGACAACAGAGTGAGACTCTGTCTCAAATAAATAAATAAAAATAAAAGCAAAGCTCTGTGTAGGTTGAACTACACTACTCTCATATTTAAATGGCAAACAATGTTCTGATACATACATGTAATGATGATCAAATATGCTTCTTTCTATTTGAAAAATTTAAAAGTCAAATGCTGTTAAATAGGAGTGATATATAACACTATGAAAAGTGTGACACAGTGGTCCTGGGAAGAGAGTCAGGAAGAAAGAAGAGAAGAAACAGAAGAGGAAAGTTGTGCTGTCTTTAGCACTGGGATAATCCCAGGAGTGTCCAGAGCACCAGAAGGCAGGAAACCCAAGCTCTCCTTCTCTACCCTGTGCCTGCCAGCTCAGCTAAGTGCCTGGGGCCCAGGCCCACGTATCTAAAATTAAAATCTGGGTCCTCTGGCTTCCACAGCCTTTCCTCATTTAGAATTCTCTGAGCTATTCTTTGAGGTTCCTGAACAAAGAGATTTTTCTTCTAAGAAGTCTGCAGGTACTTGCAAATGGATGTCATGTGACTGAAAATGGGCAGGTTTCCATGGTAGAAAGCAATAGTGCATTCAATCCCAGCTGCCTCCTCTTACAGTGCACCCTGGGGAACATTAGCTCCGCCTTCCTATAAGCAAGGTATGCCTAACCTGTCCTGGGAGATGTAAGTCTGTGCATGTCCCTTGCACACAAGGCTGTTTTCAGGAGGGGCACTCCCCAAATGCTCATGCAGCAGCCACCCCATTTCATGTAAAGAGGCATAATATCTGAGAAGCAAAATTAACTTAAGGGAGACGATTGAGCTTATTGATAAAGTGGGCTGAAGCTGGATCTCCACACACTTTTGACAGAGTACCATTCTTGGAACTATGTTCTAAGTGGCTTCACCACAGGGTTAACGAATGGGAGATGGGGAGAGCACAATTTTTGGATGGAGAATTGAGTAAAGTAATGGATAAGAATGTTAAAGAGTAAGTTTCCACAGGAATGCACACTTGCCAGACTTTTAACAGTCTTTTCAAGTGATACACAATTATGTTGAGGTTCAGCTCAACATAATTTTACTCAATATAAATTTGTGCATTGTGGGCACTGTAAAAGTGCTATAGTTTTAATAGTGTATCTGTAGTAGTTACCTAGGGCTCTATAACAAACTACAGGCATAACCGGGTGATAACGCTGGTTTTATTTCACACCACTGCAATAAAATGAGTATCACAATAAAGCAAGTCACATGAATTTTCTGGCTTCCAAGGGTTACCACCAAGGGGTCCTGATCCAGACCCCAAGAGAAAGTTCTTAGACCCACACAAGAAAGAATCTGGGGAGAGTCAATGCAGTAACATTAAAGTAAGGAAATAAAGGAATGAAGAATAGCGACTCCATAGGCAGAGCAGTCCCAAGGGTTACTGGTTGGCCATTTTTATGGTTATTCCTTGATTATATGCTAAACAAAGTGTGATTAATTGTGAATTTTACAAGAAAGGGGTGGGCAATTCCTGGAACTGAGGGTTTCTCCCCTTTTTAGACCATATATGGTAACTTCCTGATGTTGCCATGACGTTTTTAAACTGTCATCGATCTCGAGGGAGTGTCTCTTAGCATGCTAATGCATTATTATTAGTGTATAATGAACAATGAGGATGACGAGAGGTCAGTTTCGAGGCATCTTGCGTTTGATGGTATTTGGCCAGCTTCTTTACTCCAGGCTGTTTTATCAGCAAGGTCTTTGTGACCCATATCTTGTGCCAACCTCCTATCTCATCCTGTGACTATGAAGGCCTTAACCTCCTGAGAATGCAACCCAGTAGGTCTCAGCCTTCTTTTACCCACTCCCTATTCAAGACAGTCACTCTGGTTTAAATGTCTCTGACCCAATCCATATAAAAGTTATGTTTATACTAAATTGTAAGCTATTCAATGTACAGTAGCATTATATAATAAAAAATCCACAAAGTCTATGTCTTAATTAAAAAACTACTTCACTGCTAAAAAAAATGCTAAAAACCTTCTGAATCTCCAGTGAATCTTAAGAGACCCAATCATCTTTGCTGGTAGAGCAAAAAGATGGTAGCGGCTGCTGACTGACCAGGATGGTGGTTGCTGAAGGTTGGGGTGGCTGTGGCAATTTCTTAAAATAAGACAATAAAGAGTGCCACATAATTGACTATTTCTTTTATAAAGGATTCCTCCATAGTGTATAATTTTGTTTGATAGCACTTCACCCACAGTAGAACTTCTTTCAAAATTGAAGTCAATCATTCCAAATTCTTCTACTGCTTTAGCAACTAATCTTGTGGAATATTCTAAATCCTTTGTTGTCATTTTAACAATGTTTATAGCCTCTTCACCAAGAGTAGATTCCATTACAAGAAGCTACTTTATTTGTTCATCCATAAGAAGCAACTCTTCATCCGTTAAATTTTTATCGTGAGAATATAGCAATTCAGTTACATCTTCAGATCCCACTTCTAATTCTAGTTTTCTTGCCTTTTCCACCAAGTGTTCAGTTACTTCCTCCACTGAAGTAACAGACTCCTCAAAATCATCCATGTGCATTGGAATCAACTTTTCCCAAACTCCTGTTTGATATTTTGGCCTCTCCCATAAATCATGAATGGTCTTAATGAGATCTAGAATAGCAAATGCTTTCCAGAAGGTCTTCAGTTTACTTTGTCCAGACACATCAGAAGAATCACTATCTATGGCATTGTAGACTTGTGAACTGTATTTCTTAAGTAATGAGACTAACAAGTCCAAATTCCTCTTTGATCCATGGGCTGGAGAGTAAATGTTGTGATAACAGGCATGAATACAACATTAATCTCTTTGTATATCTCCTCAGAGACAGCTTTTGTGCTCTTGAGTAACCCGGTTCATTGTGATTAAGCAGCAATATTTTAAAAGAAATCTTTATTATTTTTTCTTTTTGAACAGGAGTTCTCAACAGTGGCCTTAAAATATTCTGTAAACCATGCTATCAACAAATGTGGTTCCATCCAGGCTTTGTTATCCCATTTATAGAGCACAGGCAGAGTAGATTTAACCTAATTCTTATGGATCTAGGATTTTTAGAAGCAAATAAGCACTAGCACCTGTGTTAGATCCTACCAAGAGATACAGCCTATCCTTGGAAGCTTTAAGATAGGCATTGACTTCTCTTCTCCAGCTATGAAAGTCTTAGATGGCATCTATTGCTTAGTGTAGCCACTTTCATCAGTGATCTTTGTTATACCTTCTGGGTAACTTATTGCAGCTTCTACATCAGAACTTGCTGCTTTACCTTAAACTTTGATGTTATGAAGATGGCTTCTTTAATTAAACCTTATGAACCAGCCTCTGCTAGTTTCAAACATTTCTTCTGTGGTTTCCGCAACTCTCTCTGGATTCACAGAATTGAAGAAAGTTAGGGCCTTGCTCTGGGTGAGGCTTGGTTTAAGGGAATGTTGTGGCTGGCTTGATCTATTCAGGCAGCTAAAGTTTTCTCCACATCACCAAGTGAGCTGTTTTGTCTTTTTTTTTTTTTTTTTTTTTTTTTAATCATTCAGATATTCACTGAAGTAGCACTTTTAATTTTCTTCAAGAACTTTTCCTTTGTATTCACAACTTGGCTAACTGGCACAAGAGGCCTAGCTTTTGGCCTATCTCCACTTTCAACACGCCTTCCTCATTAAGCTTAATTATTTCTAGTTTTTTATTTAAAATGAGAGACGTGCCTCTCTTCCTTTCACTTGAACTCTTACAAGTCATTGTAGGGTTACTATTTGGCCTAATTTTAATATTGTTCCATCTCTGGGAATAGGGAGGCCTAAGAAGAAGGAAGGAGACAGAAATCAGCGGCCAGTAGAGCAGACAGAACACACGATATTGATAAATTAAATTCATTGCCTTATATGGTTGCAGTTCGTGATGCCCCAAAACAATTACAATAGTAACATTAGTGACCACCGATCACGGACCACCATGGCGGATGTAATAATAATAAACAAGTTTGAAATATTTCAATGGTGGTATGGTGGCTCTTGCAAATGTGCAGGTTCTAGGGATATGATAATAACAGCAATAAACATATATTACCAAAATGTAACACAGAGACATGAAGTGAGCATATGCTGTTGGAAAAATGCTACCAATAGACTTGCCTAACATAGGGCTGCCACATACCTTCATTTAAAAAAAAAAAATGAAATATCTGTGAAGTACAGTAAAGTTCAATAAAACAAGGTATGCTTGAACCAGAGATTAAGTGACTTATAAAACAGAGGTATATTAGCTCACCATTCTACAGCCCAGAAGTCCAGAATCAAAGTACCTGCAGCCCCACACTTCATGTTAAACCTGTAGGGTGAATCTCTCCTTGCCACCTCCTAGTTTTTGATGGTTTTCTCAACCCTTAGCACTCCTTAGTTTGCCTTGCAGCCTCAGCACTGTACTCTCTGCCTTCTGGAGATTGCTACCCTGCCTTCATGTGATGCTGCCACATGGCCTTCTCCTCCTACGTGCCTGTGTGTCTGTTTCTTCTCTTATTACAAGGATGTCCTTTGTACTGGATTAAGCCTACCATAATGGAGTATGACTTCTTCTTAACTTGTTTATGTCTGTCACTTTTCAAAAGAGGACATATATGAGGCCAAAAAAATATAAAAAAATATTCATCATCACTGGTCATTAGAGAAATGCAAATCAAAACTACACTGAGATATCATCTTATGCCAGTTAGAATGGCGATCATTAAAAAATCGGGAAATAGATGCTGGAGAGGATGTAGAGAAATAGGAACACTCTTATACAGTTGATGGGAGTGTAAATTAGTTCAACCATTGTGGAAGACAATGTGGCAATTTCTCAAGGATCTAGAAATAGAAATTTCATTTGACCCAGCAATCCCATTATTGGGTATTTTACCCAAAGAACTATAAATTGTTCTACTATAAAGACACATGCACACATATGTTCATTGCAGCCCTGTGTACAATAGCAAAGACCTGGAACCAACACAAATGCCCATTAATGATAGACTGGACAAAGAAAATGTGGTACATATAAACCATGGAATACTACGCAGCCATATAAAACAATGAGTGTGTGTCCTTTGTAGGGACTTGAATGAGTCTGGAAACCATCATTCTCAGCAACCTGACCCAGGAACAGAAAGCCAAGCACCATATGTTCTCACCCATAGGTGGGTGTTGAACAATGAGAACACATGGACTCAGGGAGAGAAGCATCACACACAGGGGACAGTTGAGGGGCTTAGGGGAGAGACAATGGGGGGTGGGGAGGGAGGGGAGGGTGGGGTGGGATAACATGGGGAGAAATGCCAGATATAGTATGCACCTAAAGTAAAGTAAAAAAAAAAAAAGAAAGAAAAGAAATAGCCAACTTGTTTGTGTCTGTAAAAAAAACCTCTTTCCAGATAGGTTACATTCATAGGTACTGAGGGTTTTGATTTTAACATATCTTTCTGGTGACAAAATGCAACCCTTAATAGTATTTTATTATTATTATTTATTTATCTATCTATCTATCTATCTATCTATCTATCTATCTATCTATTTATTTATTTATTTTGAGACAGAGTCTCACTCTGTCATCAGGTGCCATGCTGGAATGCAGTGGTGCAATCTTGGCTCTCTGCAACCTCCACCTCCTGGGTTCAAGCAATTCTGCCTTAGCCTCCTGAGTAGCTGGGACTACAGGTGCATGCCACCACACCCAGCTAATTTTTTTGTATTTTTAGTAGAGATGGGGTTTCACCATGTTGGCCAGGATGGTCTTGGTCTCTTGACCTCGTGATCCACCTGCCTCAGCCTCCCAAAGTGCTGGGATTACAGGAGTGAGCTACCATGCCCAGCCTAGTGTTATTTCAGTCTTCTTCACAGACTAATCAAGAAGACGACACAGCAGCAAAATATAAGGACAACAACAAGGTGTGTATAGTGCATGTTGGGAGCTCAGAGGAGGGATCCTAACCTAGCGTGGTGTGCAGTGGAGGGTGGATGGGCAGCAGATAAGGCCTCTGAAACTTGGATGGGAGTAGGAACTGGTCAACAGAAGAGCTGCAGGAACGCATTTCCAAGAAGAGATAATGAAGGGCAGGAACAAAGGCCGAGCATCCCTAGAACCTGTGTATTTGTAGATGCTACCAACCCACTAACCTGACTCATTAGGTTAGAACCCAGAAAATCTCATAAAGCTGTGATTGAATAGAAGGGAAAGGATCAAACTGACTTGAGCAGCAGCAAGCAAAGGATGCTGAAGCTCTGTAACCTGAACTAGAGCTCCCAGCACAAACATCTTCTGTCTCCATTACAACAGAACGGAAAAGGAGGAATGAATTTATTATGGATGGTTCTTGAGCATGTGAGACTGTTTAGCTGGCCCTGAAAAAAAAAGAGGAGCAACAGTCTAAGAGCCAGCAACAAGATCTCTTCCTCACAGCATGCATGAACCTTAGTGCTGACCCCATATCCTGAGGACAGTGGATCTCTCAGATGGCTTGCTCTAATTAGGGACTATTCATAAAGGTGTGAGTATATAAAAGGAATTAATACTGCAGTGACTGTAGTGCAGGGACACTAACTGAGAGGGGAACATGGCTCATGTTCAGAAGCTGTGCCTCGGGAGATATGTGGCCTCCTGTGTGGCAAGCAGCCAGCTCAATCCAATAACCACTTTGACCTCAGTCTCTGGTTGCTCCTTCTAGATTCCTTTCTTATGTTCCCCATTGATGAAAACCAACTAGAATCAAGAATGCAAGAGTGCGTATTGATAAAATGCTTTTAGTCAGCCTTCCTGGGCACAGAGAAGGCTGGGGATGTGTGGAAGGTGGAACTGGTGGGGCAAGTGGGAGATATCCATATTGACACGCTTAAAGGACTGTCCAAAAAGGTCTGGGAAAATGATTAAAATTCATAAGAATTAAGGATGGTGACGAGGGAAGAGGCTGTAAGTGGAATTCATGAACCATGAAAATAAAGGAAGCATAGACTTGTTGAATCAGTTTCAACCTGTACAAGAAAAGACCGCTTTTTATAGGTTAAATGGCACTAAGGTTAGAATTAATGTAAAAAATACACACTGAATAAGAGATTCAGGAAATGACCTACCCCAAGATTTAATACAGGCACTCACTTATAAAGAATTTAGAAACAATTAAACAACTAAGGGAAACTGTGGCATACCAAAATGTAATGTTTTGTCTAAAGATAGGTCTGGGCTTCATATCTCCATCTGATGATAAAAGTCTGGAATGGATGCAGAGCATTTCAGCAGGAGGTGGTGATCATCCTTTGCTGCACTTACGTAATTGGGCAGGTGGGGAAAGATGCATTTGAGACAACCAGGAGTTTACTGGGACTAATAATTGGGTTGCTGGGTGAAAATGTGCATAAGATGACCATGCAGAATGGGTGAGATGTCAGCAGAGAGCAAAGAAATTCTTGGCACTGAGTCCCATATAAAATAAAAGGTGAAAGAGCAGGTCTCAGTAACTAATTGAAATTCATGAACACCTGAGGTGGCTGTATAGGAAACTTGGATTGATAAAACAAAAGAATTGGCTTCTAAGGTGTCACTATCTATCTGCCTTTGGGGTGATGGTTAATTTTATGTATCAATTTGGCTGGGACATGATACCTAATATTTGGTCAAACACCATTCTGCATGTTTCCAGTAAAAGTGTTTTTGGATGAGAATCACATTTAAATCAGTGGACTTAGAGCAAAGCAGATTGCCCTCCATAATGGGGATGGACCTCATCCAATCAGCTGAAGGCCTTAATAGAACAAACACTAACCTCTCCCAAATGAGGAGGAATTCTGAAAACAGATGTCTCTGGTCTGGAACTGCAGCTATTTCCTGGGTCTCTTGTTTGCCAGTTTCCCCTGCAGATTTTGGACATACTAAGGCTTCATAACCTAACTTCTTGAAATCTATCTCCCTCTCTCTCTTTCTCATATATATGAGAAATACCATATATATGGCACGCACACACACACACACACACACACACACACACACTCACCGTTTATCCAGTCAGATCTGTTTCTGGACAACCCTGACTCATTCATTCATTTGAGTGCTCTCAGGATAGGTTGAATGCCCATACTCTGCGCTCTGCTCATGACATTGATCACAT
Source organism: Callithrix jacchus (assembly GCF_049354715.1). Lineage (NCBI taxonomy): Eukaryota > Metazoa > Chordata > Mammalia > Primates > Cebidae > Callithrix > Callithrix jacchus. The sequence goes on from NC_133507.1 coordinate 109,364,994, forward strand.
TGCATTATAATGTAGTGCTTACCTGAGTGTCCCCGCAGGGCTGTGAGAGCTCCTTGTTGGAAAATAAGAAACAGGGTGTGATGAATCTTTGGATCTACTTTTATACACACTTGAATGAGTCTAGTGTAAATTGAACTTTGAGAAATCACTGCCAAATGGAAGACTAATTCCTACCTTTCCCCCCTTTTTTCTTTTCTGTTCCTATAATTTACCTTTGACTCAACCCGTGTTCTGTTAAATCAATAAGAGTCTGGGACTGTGGAAACAGCGTCAGTGTTTAATCTTGCCTGGGCTTTACTCATTCCTACTCTTTGCAATGTCTTCCCTAAGTCCAAGAGTACACAGTGCCCATCTGTTCCTCACTGCCTTCACGACTGTTTGTTGTTGCCCAACCTCTCCAAGTTGCTGTTTTCTTCAAATACAGAAATGACTAATGGCAGAAATACGATTTGGAGTCACACTGGAGTTTAAATTCTAGCACATTCTAGCTGTATGGCCTTGGATAAATCATCTAACATTTCTAGATCTTGATTTTCTTGTCAGTAAAGTGGATATGATAAAAAATTGGTGACTTGCAAAATTGTGAGTATTAGCATATATATATATATGCAGAATTTCTAGCCTCAAAAAGTAGGTGATCATGCAATAGGCTGATTATTACTTGTATCTTCAGCCACTCTTACAGTTTACATAGTATGGATGTATGATATAGTCATTCCAGCCATGAAAGACAGCTATCACCTTTACTAGCAATAGGATCTTTACCTGTGTAGGCACCGTGAGATTTCAGAGGCTCCTGGAGCCTAGAGAGAGCATTTCTGAAGGGACTTCTCCAATAATGATAAAACAGAATTATCAGGGTGAGGTACTCTTGACAAGATTTTCCTTGAAACTTGACATTAAACTCATTCTATCCAGTTTGTATTGTGCCTTTTTTAATGTTAACAGGACATGCTATCAACATGTTAAAAGGTATTTCCTAGCTGTATACTGTTTTCCTTTGTACAGTATAATTGCACATGGATACACAACACTGTCTGTCTAGAATCACTAGCAAAACCACATTTATTTCTTATCTTGATGGATACAATGCCAATTTCATGCATGTAGATCTGTAAGGCAATCATGAGGAGTTACAAGGAATTTGCAAGGAACATTTACTCAAATCTCTAAAACAAAAACTTATTTTTCATTCTCAAACAGCTCATAATCCATTTTTAAACCAACTTACAAGTCTCCGTATCTTGTCACTCTGGCTACTATGATGCTGTTTCTCACTCCTTTGGCAGGAGCCTCTGTTTTCATTAAAACTCATCAGAGCATGCATAATTGAGTAGGTAGAAAGCTGCAATTGAGGTCTCTCCAATATTTCTGCACATAATTGTGCGGTGTGACTGCAGTAATAGATTATCATCCCAGGTATTGACATAAAGAAAGAAATGTATCCATGTGGTTTGGCCTAAAATGTTAGCCTTGCTTCCTGAAGTTAGAGCGATGTCAGTGAATTGACCTGTGGGCTGCACCCGGGTCTGCCAGTGTAGGGGAAATGAGAGTCATCCATGATATAAATTGAGACCACTAGTTATGAAACATTTATTTCTCCCCAGCCTTCTTAGGATGTTGTTAATTTTGGCAGCTGTATTATGTAGCAAGCAGGTAGAATTTAGTTCATTACATGATTTGTATCTATAATATAATTTGGTGCTGGTATCTCCTTTCAGATTTCTATTTAAATACACTCTCCTTTCTTTTTTTTCCTTCAACTGTTGTTTTAAGTTCAGGGTACATGTGCAGGATGTGCAGGGTTTTTACATAGGTAATCATGTGCCATGGTGGTTTGCTGCACAGATCGACCCATCACCTAGACATTAAGCCCAGCATTTATTAGCTATTCTTCCTGATGCTCTCCTACCCCCAAACCCCCAACTTTAATAAGCTCAGGTGTGAGTTGTTTCCCACCCCCTATGTGTCCATGTGTTCTCATCATTCAGTTCTCACTTATAAGTGAGAACATGTGGTGTTTGGTTTTTCTGTTCCTGTGTTAGTTTGCTGAGGATAATGGCTTCCAACTCCATCCATGCCCCTGCAAAGATATAATCTCATGTTTCTTATTGCTGCATAGTATTCCATGGTGTATATGAACCACATTTCCTTTATCTGGTCTATCATTGATGGGCATTTAGGTTGATTCCATGTCTTTGGTAATGTGAATAGTTCTGCAGTGAACATTCATATGCCTGTATATTTATAATAGGATGATTCATATTTTGGGGGGCATATACCCAGTAATGGGATTGCTGGGTCACATGGTATTTCTGCCTCTAGGTCTTTGGGGAATCACCATACTGTCTCCCCACAATGGTTGAACTAAATTACACTCCCATCAACAGCGTAAATGCATTCCTTTTTCTCCTTTTTTTCTTTGTTACTTTTTAATTTCAGCCATCCTGAATGTGTGTGATGATATCTCATTGGAAAACAGTCTACTTTCAAAACACACACACACTCACACACACATTCACATGTGCATACACAGGAGTATCAACTTCCATTGCCCTACTTCAGAGTTGTACAAAAGCAAGCCGAGTTCAAGTTCTGAAGATTGTTTTTTTCATCACAAGTTGGGTAATCATCATTGCAAAACATTGTTAGCATAAAGTTGTCATTTGATTACAGACTGTAAAAAAGTGTGCAGATTATCTGCAGGGTACCAAGCTAGTACAACATGCATTATTGTGAAGTAGCTTATTGTGGAATAATCTTCATTTTACAAGTACAGGAATGAGGCTAGTAAGTGGTAGAAACAGGATACCAATTACAGTGGTCTAGAGCTGAAGCTTCTGCCCTGCATGTTGTGCTTTTTGTCAAAGAGTAGTAAGAGATGGGAGGCAACATTTCCTCTATTACTTTGAATCTATATGCATTGGTTCTGTATCCGTTCTGGCCAGGCACTGACAAGCCACTGAGAATATGGAAATGATAAAGATACCATCCTGCAAGTTCACAGAGTTTATAATCTCATGTCTTTGTGGGAAAAAAGATGCCCAAGTATTCAGCTTTCCCTATTGTGATTCATAATTCACACAGCAGCTAGGCTGATCTTCTAAAAATAGAGGGATGGCCATGTCTCCCCATCCCTTCCATCTCTCCCTGAATAAATTCCCATCTCCTACCCATGGCTTACAAATTTTGAAGGGTGTGGTTGTGAATATTTGTAAGTTTATATGCATCAATTAAAACTTTTAGAACAGTGACCATAATCATTGCTCCTTCTGAATTACTATATTATTGTCTAATTACTTTGTGGGGGCATGAGTAAAACCCTCCATCTTTATACTTGGTTTCTCTGTCTATAAATGGAGGGTGATGATGACAGCTTGAATATGTAAACAATGTCAGAAAGTTACAGTCACAGAGAAGGTGGGAAAGAAAGCCTCCTTATCTTCTTTTGCCTTCCCTTGGAAACACATCCACTGTCTTTATGGACAGCAAGTTTAGTTCATCCTAGGGAGGAGCTCACAAGCTGAGTCCCCTGGTGGCACACGCATCATTTCCTGGTTGAGACCCATTCATGGGTGACATATGTGCTTTGGCTCACTGGAAGTTTAATCGGTTGGAATAATACTTGTATTGTTGCTTATATTTCAGAGGGACACTGCTTTGTGTAAATGAAGCTTTTCCAGAGGACTATTTTAGGCTGAAGAATAGTAATTTAACAGTTTAGAGGAGGGAACTTTTACTTAAGTGACTCTCTGTAATGGGATTATGACATCAACCAAAGTGTGGTGACCACACAGGGCTTCCAAAAGCTGGTCTCTTAGGCGAAGCTCTGGAGCTGCTCTGTGTGTGCTGAAGGGCTGAGCTTTAAAGTGGTCTCTCTGGGCTAGTGGCAGAAGGCATAATCTCCTGCTAAATTGAGCCATTAAACAAAACTACTAAATCATAAAGCTGTGGTATTACCCTGAAATTAAAGCATTGTCACCTTCCAATTGCCAAGAATTTTAACAGGCACTTAGAGAAATTTCTTTAACATACCCGTTTAGCATAGACAGTTGACTCCAGCCCACGTGGCTGGGAACAGGAAGCTCAGTTGATTGCAATGTGATTTTAATTCATTTACTTGGTCATTCATTCATCCATCCCTCCCTTTACTAACTCATTTGATGCTTTCTTGAATTCCTTTACTATCCTTTACATTTATGTATTCATTTGGTAATTCTCTCATCTATTTACTTTCTCATTTATTTTTCAGGTGTTCAACTACTTACACATTATTCATTAATTGACTCACTGTCAATTATTCAGCTGGTAATTCAGAAATTAATTAATTCAAATAAACTTTATTGACTAAATTTGACATCAAGGTTACAAAATAAATAAATCTCGTCTTCAAGGAACTCACACTTTGAAGGAGAAGACAGACATTGTAAACAGATATTTAGTATAGTGTGGAAAATAGAAGCTGATAGATGGTACAGAAATAGTACAAAGGAAATGGTGGTTGAAAGAAGGTGTACAAGGAGGCTGGGGGTGGTGGGCAGAGAAGATGTCCTTGCAGAGCTGCCCTCTGAGCTGAATTTTGTAGGAGAAGCAGCTAACATTTATCCAGCAGCTGCTAGTATTAGGCACCATGCTAGGTATCTTACATTCAAGATGTTATTTGATTTTCCCCAGCAATCCATGTTACAGAGATAGGCACCATTTGGAGAGACTAAGCAACTAGCTTAAGGTCTCACAAGTAGTAAATGGTCAAGCCAGGAGTGGAAGCTACTGGTGAAGTCCTGAGGCTGGGTTTATAAGGCCGGTGTCACAGTCTCTGAAACAAGGAAAGCCTCCTGTGTCCAAACAGAATTCCACTCTGGACTGCGTTTCCCTGTCTCTTGTTCACAGTTTGTTAACTCAATGCCATTGTAGAAAGGTCCTCCAGGAAGTGACCTTGAAGTATGAGGGCCTCACTATACCCACTTCACCTCCCTGCCCATCACCTTCCTCATCTGTAATGTGGGGAAAATCATACCCACCTTTCCAGGTTATCCTGAGTATCAGATGAAAATTATATAAAGCAGAGGTTCACAAAGCTTAGTTTTCTAAAGCATGAGCTGGGATGAATGTTTAGATGCCATTTTCTAGGCCTATTCCCAGCAATGTTTATTCAGTGGGTATAGAACAGCGAGCAAAAATAGCATGTTTTGGCAAGCAGCTGAAGATACTGAACCTTGGGACATGTCTATATAAGCTGATTAGCACCGTGTTCAGTACTTAATAACTCCCCATCCTTACTTATCTCCCCACTTATAAGTGGTGTTCTGGCCAGGGCCTAGAAGAGCTGCTCTTCTAAGCACTGAACACAGGGCTTATCCTGATTCCTTCCTGATGGATCTTTCCATCTTTTACTGCAGGTAACTGGTGAGTCTCTTCTTTGGGTGTCAGGGGATTGGGAGAAATCCAGTTAGTAAATATTTATTGAGGCACTGCTTGGATACTGTAAGCTGCTGGTCCCCAAGCAAAGGACCTCATACTGTAACAAGAAAATAAAGCCATCCAGTTCTTACAGCAGTTTTACCTGGGCCATTTTATTTAAGTCATACAACTATCCTATAGCAACTTGACAATAATGGAATCCTAGTCAAGTTACTTAACTTTTATGAGGCTTGATTTCCTCATCTGTGTAATAGGAATGATCATGTATTCTTACTTCAATGAGTTGTATAAATTATGTAGAATTTAATAAGCAAATGTACCTAATACACCTGGTACAATAGCTGGCATTCCCTGAGACCTCCTAAAATAAAAGTAATCACTCTCCAGGGCCAACATCATAGAATGATCTAGATGCTAAATGGATTCAGAGATAGGAGTGGTTAAGAAAGTTTTATGGGAAACACTAGGCTTGGGTTTGACCTTGGAAGACAGGTGTCCTGCGGTGTGTTAGTCCACTCTCACAATGCTATAAAAAAATATACCTGGTGGGAATGGTGCTGAGATGGCAGAATAGAAATAGCTCTAACCTGCAGCTCCCAGTAAGATGAATGTAGAACATGGGTGGTTTCTGCATTTCCAACTGAGGTACCCAGTTCATCTCTTTGGGACTGACGAGGCAGTGGGCTCGACCTACAGAGAATGAGCAGAAGCAGGGTAGGTCATCATTTCACCCGGGAGTGGCACTGAGTGTGGGTACCTCCCTTTCCCAGCCAAGGGAAATGGTGAGGGACTGTACAACCTGCCAGGGGTACTATGCTTGCCCCATGGAATTTTGGAATTGGTGGGTCAGGAGAGTCCCTCGTGAGCCTACACTACCAGGGCTCTCAGTCTCAAGCACAAAACTGGGTGGCTGTTGAGGCAGGTACTGCGCTGCAAGAGTTTTTACATACTCCAGGGGTGCCTTGAACTCCACTGAGACAGGAGAAATGTCCACCCACCCTGGGAAGGGGTCTGTAGTCAGCCAGCTACGTGGTCTCACTCAGCAGGTCCCAATTCCATGGGCCTAGCAAGCTAAGAACCACTGGCTTGAAATTCCGACTGCCAACACAGCAGTCTGGAGTTGGCCTGCAACCACCAAGTTCCTGGGGGGAGAAGTGACCATCATTACTGTGGCTTTAATTTTCCCTGACAGTGCTAAGGAGACTGGGAGGTTTGGAATGAGCAGAATTCACCACAGTGCAGGAAAGCAGCTGTGGAAGATCTAGTTAGATGGCTTCTTTAGATCCCTCCTCACTGGGCAGGGCCTCCCTATAGAAAATTCAGCAGCTCCCATCAGGGACTTACAGAGAGAACTCTCACCTCCCTGGGACAGAGTGCCTGCAGGGAGGGGAAGCCACCATCTCAGGTTCAGCGGATTTAATCTTTTGTGCTTGCCAGATCTAAAAGGATCAGCTGATCTCAATGAGGGAGATTTCCCCTAGCACAGCCCACCAGCTCTGCTAAGGGGCAGACTGTCTTCTCAGGCAGGTCCCTGACCCTGTGCCTCCTGACTGGGTGAGACCTCCCAACAGGGGTCACTAGAAACCTCATACAGGAAAGTCCCAGCTCACATCAAGTCAGTGTCCTTCTAGGATGAAGCTTCCAGAGGAAGGAACAGGCAGCAATCTTTGCTATTCTGCAGCCTCTACTGGTGATACCCAGGCAAAAAGGGTCTGGAGTGGATGCCCAGCAAACCACAACAGACCTGCGGAAGATGGCCTGTTAGAAGAAAAACAAACAGAAAGCAACAGCAACATCAAACAATACCCCACAAAACCCCATCCAAAAGTCATCACCCTCCAACATCAAAAGCTGATAAATCCAGAGAGATGAGGAAAAATCAATGCAAAAACACTGAAAATCTCAAAACAGAGTGCCTTTTCTCCTACAAATGATTACAACATGTCTCCAACAAGGGCATGGAATGAGGTAGAAGCTGGGATGGATGAACTAACAAAAGTAGACTTCAGAAAGTGGGTAATAATGAATCTCACTGAACTAAAGGATTATGTTCTAACCCAGTGCAAAGAAGCTAAGAACCATGATAAAAGATTACAGCAGCTGTTAACTAGAATATCCAGTTTAGAGAGGAACATAAATGACCTGATAGAGCTGAAAAACAGCACAAGATCTTCATGATGCAAACACAGTACAATAGCTGAATCAACCAAGTGGAAGAGAAATGTCAGAGCTTAAGGACTACCTTGCTAAAATAAGGCAGGCAGACAAGATTAGAGGGAAAAAAAATGAGAAGGGACAAACAAAACCTCCAAGAACTGTGGGACTATGTAAAAAGACTGAACCTACTACTGTTTGGAGTACCTGAAAGAGATGAGGAGAATGGATCCAAGTTGCAAAACACGCTTCAGGGTATCATCCAGGAGGACTTCCCAAACCTAGCAAGACAGGCCAATATTCAGATTCAGAAAATCCAGAGAGCCCTAGTAAGATACTCTGTATATATATATATGAAGGGCATCCAGAGAGAAAGGCCAGACCACATGCAAAAGGAAGTGCATCAGACTTATGGTAGACCTCTCAGCAGAAATCCTTCAAGTCAGAAGAGACTGGGGACCAATATTCAACATTCTTAAAGAAAAGAAATTCCAATCCAGAATTTTATATCTGGTCAAACTAAGCTTTATAAGCAAAGAAAAAATAAAATCTTTTTCAGGCAAGCAAATGCAGGGGGATTTTTTTTTTACCAGCAGGCCTGCCCTGTAGGTGCTTCTGAAAAAAAGCACTAAATATGGATAGAAAAAACCATTTTCAGCCACTACAAAACACACACTGAAGTACACAGATCCACAACACTATGAAACAACTACATTAACAAGTCTGCAAAATTAACCAGTTACCATGATGATAACGGGGTCAAACTCACACATAACAATATTAACCTTACATGTAAATGGACTAAATATCACAAATAAAAGACAGAATGGAAAGCTGGATACAAAGACAAGACCCATCAGTACACCACATTCAAGAGATACATCTCATGTGCAAAGATGCACATAGGCTCAAAATAAAGGGATGGAGGAAAATTTACCAAGCAAGTAGAAAGCAGAAAAAAGTGGGAGTAGCAATCCTAGTTTCTGGCAAAATAGACTTTAAACCAACAAAGGTAAAAAAAGACAAAGAAAGGCTTTGCATAATGTTAAAGGGTTCAATTAAACAAGAAGAGCTATTTAAAATATATATGCACCTTATACAGGAACAACTAGATTCATAAAATAAGTTCTTAGGGACCTATAAAGAGACTCAGACTCTCACACAATGATAGTGGGAGACTTTAATGCCCTATTGTCAGTATTGGACAGATCAACAAGACAAAAAATTAACAAAGATATTTAGGGCTTGAACTCAGCTCTAGACCAAGTGGACCTGATAGATATCTACAGAACCTGCCACCCCAAAATAAAAGAATTTACATTTTTTTCAGGCACCACAGAGCACTTACTCTAAAATTGATCACATAACTGAAAGTAAAACACTGGTCAGCAAATGCAAAAGAACTGAAATCACAACGAACAATCTCTCAGATCACAACATGATTAAATTAGAACTCAAGGTTAAAAAGCTCACTCAAACCACACAACTACATGAAAATTGAACAACCTGCTCCTGAATGACTCCTGGGTAAATAATGAAATTAAGACAATGTCTGTCTTTGTTTTAGATGACATGATCCTGTATCTAGAAAACCCTTTCAGCTCAGCCTAAAAGCTTCTTAAGCTGGTAAGCAACTTCAGCAAAGTCTTGGGATACAAAATCAATATGTGGAAATCACAAGCAGCAACAGACAAGCAGAGGGCCAAATCATGAATGAATTCCCATTCACAACTGCCACAAAGAGAATAAAATACTTAGGAATACAGCTAACAAGGGAGGTAAAGGACCTCTTCAAGGAAACTAAAAACCACTTCTCAAGAAAATCAGACAGGACACAAGCAGATGGAAAAACATTACATGCTCATGGATAAGAAGAATCATTATCACAAAAATAGCCCCAAGCAATTTATAGATTCAATGATACTTCCATTAAACTACCCTTGACATTCTTCACAAAATGAGAAAAAAAAAAACTATTTTAAATTCATATGGAACCAAGGAAGAGCTCACATAACCAAGACAATCCCAAGAAAAAGAACAAAGCTGGAGGCATCATGCTATCCAACTTCAAATTATACTACAAGGCCATAGTAAAGAAAACAGTATGGTACCAGCACAAAAACAGGCACATAGACCAATGGAACAGAATAGAGAACTCAAAAATAAAACTGTACATCCTCAACCATCTCATCTGTTAGAAACCTCACGAAAACAAAGAATGGAGAAAAGATTCCCTATTTAATAAATGGTGCTGGAAGAACTGGCTAGCAATATGCAAAAATCAGAACTGGATCTTTTCCTTATACCTTATACAAAAATCAACTCAAGATGGATTAAATACTTAACTATGTAGCTCAAATCCGTAAAAACCCTAGAAGAAAATCTAGACAACAATACAAGACATAGGATGGAGAAAGACTTCCTGACGAAATTGCCAAAAGCAATTACACTAAGAGCAAAAATTGACAAGTGAGATCTAATTAAATGAAAGAGTTTCTGCACAGCAAATGAAACTATCATCAGAACAAAGAGAAAACCTACAAAATGGGAGGACATTTTTGCAATCTATCCATCTGGCAAAGGTCTAATATCCAGAATCTACAAGGAACTTAAGCAAATTTACAAGAAAAAGAAAACAAATGAGCCCATTAAAAAGTGGGCAAAAGATATGAACAGACACTTCTCAAAAAAAGGCACACATGAAGCCAACAAACATGAAAAAAGCTCAACATCACTGATTATTAAAGAAATGTAAATCAAAACCACAATGAGGTACCATCTCACACCCATCAGAATGACCATTATTAAAAAATCAGATGCTGGTAAGGTTGCAGAGAAACAGGAATGCTTTTACACTGTTGGTGGGAATGAAAATTAGTTCAATCATTGTGGAAGATAGTGTGGCAATTCCTCAATGACATAGAACTGGAAATACCATTTGACCCAGCAATCTCATTACTGCATATATATTCAATGGAAAACACACTGTTCTATTGTAAAGATACATGTATGCATATGTTCATTGCAGTACTATGCACAATAGCAAAGACACTGGAATTAACCCAAATGCCTATCAATAATAGACTGGATAAAGAAAATGTGTTACATATACACCATGGAATACTATTCAGCAACAAAAAGAAATGAGATCATGTCTTTTGTAGGGACATGGTTGAAGCTGGAAGCCATTATCCTCAGCAAACTAATGCATGAACAGAAAACCAAACACTGCATATTCTCAATTATAAGTGGAAGTTGAACAATAAGAACACATGGACACAGGGAGGGGAACAACACTTACTGGGGCCTGTTAGGGGAGGATGGAGCTGGGGAGAGCATTAGGGAAAAGAGCTAATTTATGCTGGGCTTAATACCTAGGGGATGGGTTGATAGGTGCAGCAAACCACCATAACGTATGTTTATGTACGTAACAAACCTACCCATTCTACACATCAGATATGCCAGAACTAAAAAAAAAACACACAATAAAGTATTTGTTAAAAAACATACCTGAGCATTTTTTAATTTATAAAAAAATTATTTAAAAAATAATTTATAAAAAAACGAGGTTTAATTGGTTCATAATTCCACAGCCTGTACAGGGAGCATGATGCTTCTGGGGAGGCATCAAAAAAGTTTCAGTCATGGCAGAAAGGGAAGGAGAAGCAGATATGTCTTACGTGGTCAAAAGCAGGGGGAAAAGGGTCAGGTGGGGAGTTGCTATACACTTTTAAACAATCAGATCTCATGAGAACTCTATCATGAGAGCAGCACTAGAGGAATGGTGCTAAACATTTAAAAAATCCGCTACATGATCCAATCACTTCCCACCAGGCCCCACTTCCAACATTGGGGATTACAAGGGAACATAAAATTTGGACAGAGACACAGCTCCAAATCATATTATTCTGCCTGTAGCTTCTCCCAATCTCATGTCCTTCTCGCATTTCAAAATACAATCATGTCTACCCAACAGTCCCCCAAAATCTTAACTCATTGTATCATTAACTCAGAAGTCCACAGTACAAAGTCTTATCTGAGACAAGGCAAGTTTCTTTCACCTCTAAGCCTATAAAACGAAAAACAAATTAGTTACTCCCTAGATACAATGGGGCTATTGGCATTGGGTAAATACTCCCATTCCAAAAGTGAGTTGGCCAAAAGAAAGGGGTTACAGGTGCCATGAAACTTAGCAGGGCAATCATTACATCTTAAAGCTCAAAATGATCTCTTTTGACTCCATGTCTCACATCCAAAACACATTGGTGCAAAGGGCTAGCTCCCAAGGCCTTAGGAAGCTGTGCCCCTTAGGTACAGCCCCTGTGGCTGTTTTTGCAGACTCACATTGCAAGCTTTCAGTGGATCTACTACTTGGGGGTCTCCAGGATGGTGGTCTTCTTCCCACAGTTCTACTAGTCAGTGCTCTAGTTAAGACTTTGTGTGGAGCTCCAACCCCACATTTCCCCTCTACATTGCCCTAGTAGAGCTTCTCCATGAGAGCTCCACCCCCATAGCAGGTTTCTGCCTGGACATGCAGGCTTTTCCAAAAATTTTTTGAAATCTAGTTGGAGTCTCCCAAGCCTCAGTTCTTGCACTCTTTAGACCCTCAGACTTAACACCACCTGGAAACCAAGGATTATGGTTCATACCCTTTGAAGCAGCAGCTCAAGCTATATCTGGGACCCTTTAAGCCACCCTGAAGCTGAATTGGCTAACGTACAGGGAGCAGCCTCTCGAGGCTGCAGATGAAAGTGGGGCCCTGGTCCTGACCCATGAAACCATTCTGTTCTCCTAGGCCTCCAGGCTTATGATGGCAGAGGCTGCCATGGAAGTCTCTGAAATGCCTTTGAGGCCTCCCCATTGTCATAGATATTAATATTCTGCTTCTCTTTACTTATGCAAATTTCTGCAGGCAGCTTGACTTCTTTCCCTGAAATGGGCTTTTCTCTTCTACCACATGGCCAGGCTGCAAATTTCTCAAATCTTTACACTCTGCTTTCCTTTTAAATAAAAGTTCTAGTTGCAGGTCATTTCTTTGCTCGTGCATATGAGGATATGCTGTTAGAAGCAAGCAGGCCACATCTTGAAAGTTTTGCTGCTAAGAAATGTGTTTCACCAAATACTCGAAATCATCACTCTCAAGTTCAAAGTCCCACAGATCTCAAGAGCAGGAGCACAATGCTGCCAGGTTCTTTGCTAAAGCATAGTAAAAGTGACCTTTACTCCAGTTCTCTATAAGTTTCTACATATGATGCACATACACACACACAGATACATGTACATGTGTATGTGTATCTATATACACACATGTATAAGCTTAAATACACACACACACACACGTGTGTGTGTGTGTGTGTGTGTGTAAATGAGACAGGGTCTCACTTTGTCACCTAGACTGGAATGCAGTGGCACCATCTTGGTTCACAGCAGCCTTGACCTTCTGGGTTCAAGCAATCCTTCTGCCTCAGCCCCCCAAGTAGCTTGGACTACAAGCATGCACTACTATGCTTATTATTATTATTTTTTTTTTTGTAGAGATGTGGTTTCATTATGTTTCCCAGGCTGGCCTCAAACTCCTGAGCTTAAGTGATTCATCCACCTAAGCTTCCCAAAGTGCTAGAATTACAGGCATGAGCCACTGTAACCCACCTAATAAGTTTCATATCTCTACCTGAAACATCATCAGCTTGGACATTATTGTCCATATCACTATCAGCATTCTGATCACAACAATTTAACAAGTCTCTAGAAAGTTTCAAACTTCCCCGCATCTTCCTGTCTTCTTCTGAGCCCTTCCAACTGTTCCAATATTTGCTGATTACCCAATTTCAAAGTTGCTTCCACATTTCTAGGCATCTTTAGAGCAATTCCTCAATCTTGGTACAAATTTTCTACATTAGTCCATTCCTGCATTGCTCTAAAGAAAGACTTGGGATGGGGTAATTTATAAAAAAAAAAGAGATTTAATTAGCTAACAGTTCTGGCTGTGTAGGAAGCATGATGGCTTCTGGCGAGGCCTCAGGAAACTTTCAATCATAACAGAAAGTGAAGGACAAACAGGTATGTCTTGCATGGCTGGAGCAGGAGGAAGAGAGGTTGTAGGGAAATGCTACACATTTAAATAACCAGATCCCATGAGAATTCTATGATGAGAACAGCATTCAGGAGATGAGTGCTAAACCATTAGAAACTGCCCTATGATCCAGTCACCTCCCACCAGGATCCATCTCTAACACTGGGGATGACAATTGAACATGAGATTTGGGTAGGAATACAGATCAAAACCATATCACAAGACTAGGTAAAGGAGAGAAACTAGAAGAAAGACAGGCCTTGTTGAGCTCAGCAAGATCATAAATGCAGAGATACAATGAGAAGTTGCCCCAAGATCCTCCTGGCTTCCCTGGGTGTTATGATGCCCTGATACTCTGGCTGAATGAATACTTTTCCTGTTTGGAAGTGGAAAATAATAAGTGGGTGTCAAAGGTGTCTCCCAGAAAGCCTGCTTGTTCTTGTTCATTTTTGCTCTGAAGCCCAGCTCCCAAGGAGAGACAATGAATCAAAGTAAGTCTAGACATTCCAAAGAAAAAAGGACCAAGATGAACAGATAGCCTATGGTCTTCTTTTTGGGAAGTAGGCAGGCCAAGCACCCCTTGCCTGAGAGGCTTTTCCTACTATTTTTCCTTCGTGGGCTCATGTCACAGGAGCACCAATAAACCTGCATTCTCAGTCTGCACGTGTTTGATTTCTCATATTTATGTTTATTTGCAAAGAGAAGCAAGTAGGAGACATTGACTGATTACTCTCCACAGGGACAATTTTTACACGGTTTTCCAGTGCTACCTGTGACTATTCTAACTCGTATGCCTTATATACAATTTTGCTCACCTTCTTTAGGGTATGCTTTCATTCTGTTTTCATCAAAGCTCCTTTGAAAATCACAATTTTTATACTTGCTCATTTAATTTGTGTAATTGAAAAACATCTACCAAACATCTACCAAATCTAAGTTAGTTATTTAGAGTGTGGGTTTGCTATGAATCACTGTACTCATGTTTTCTACTTTTGACAAATTATTTGACTTAAGTGAGTTACTCACCCCTCCTATTTCTCAGTTTCTTTCTCTGTAAGTAATCATAGAATCTATGTATAACTTTGTTATGAAGCTTATATGAGATAATTGATGTAAACTGTAAGAAAAAAGGCATGACATTGTATATCTAATATTTGGTAGATACTATTAGTTATTATTTTCATTACTCTGTAGAAATATAGATTCTGGTGTCTTGGTGTTTCTGGGGATGTAGTGATGCAAATAGTAACTAATAACATTTTTTTGTATGTATAACACCTGAAATACTGAAAGCACTCATGAAAATTAATTCAACAGAGTGAATAAGTACTTATTCTTGAATATGGATGACCTACCATAGAGTAAATGGTTACATTTAATAATAGTTTTAATTTAGTTTAAGTTTAATAATAGCTTTCTGATAATTATGTTGCCAGTTAGTCCTTAACTGTGTGTGTGTGTGTGTGTGTGCGTGCATGTGTGTATGTGTGCGCGTGCATGTGTGTATGTGTGCGTTGGTGCTATTATAAAAACGTGCTTGTGAATTTTTTGAAGCTTAGAATAGTTTTAAGCACTTATTACATGTGAAACTTTGTGGAAAACTATATTGTTTTCACCAAAGTTTTATTCTTAAATGTCCAAACCTACAGAAAAGTTGCAAAAATATTAAAATGAGTATTCAAATACCCTTCGCCTTTACCATTCTGCCACATTTGCAAATTTGTGCCTTCCTCATCTCTTTCTCTCTCTCTCTCCTCTCCTCATTTTCTCAGATAATTCTCTAAAATTTTTTTATGGAACCATTTGAAAGTAAGTGATAGACACACTGATAATTTAAACCTAAAGACTTTAGGTTTTGTCTTCTAAGAACAAATATATTCTTCTTCTACGTAAACATATAAAAGAAATAATACATAAGAAAATAAGCATTGATTCAATTAAATTATCCAACATATAGTCCATGCTTTTCCTACAGTATCTTTCATAGCAGTGTCTATTTTTATATTTTTAATCAGAATTCAAGCAGTGTCAATGTTTGGATGTGATTGCCATGACCCTTCAGCCTCCTTTAATCTAGAAGGCCCAACCCTCTGGCACCTTCTTTTGCTGTTGTTGTTGTCTGATTGGTTGGTTTTCATGACATTGACTTTTTCTGGACATTAAAAGACGAATGTTAAATAAAATGTCCTATACTTTGAATATTTCTGATTATTTACTTATTGTAGAACATTTCGGCAAGGACATCTCATGAGCAATGCCTGCCTCCTCAGTGCAGTCCATGAGCAGACACATGATATCAATCTGTCCCAATGCTGAGGATGCTCCTTGTCATCATTTGGCTAACACAGTTCTGTCAGATCACTTCATTGTGAAGGTGATTTACAACCAGTGAGTGAGTTGTCTGTAGTATTACATGAGGACACTGTGTGAATACCCTGTTCCCCAACATTTTCTCCCAATATGGTAAGGATCCTGATTCTTTTGAGTTATTACATTTGAATTTGTGACATGTTGCTTTTTTAATTTTCCAATTCCTTTCACATTTATAGCTGCTGTTCTGCAATCTTACCTACAGAAGAGCTTTCTTAAAAAAATCTTTCCCTGACTCTATCTCTCCTTGTGTCATTATGGACTCTAATTCATGGTCCCTTTATTCTGCTTCTGTTTCCTTTCTACATGTGTCTATTAATCTTGGAGCATTTCCTTGTGTTCTTGCCTGGAAAGATGTTCTCAATGTCAACTTGAACTTTCGCTACCCTAAACCCAGACTCAGTGCCTATCCTGAAGAATCTTACCTCTTTTTTTTTGTTTTTGTAGCAAATGGTATTTGGAAACCAAGATCTAGGTGTTTTGTTTGCTCATTATTTCTGGGCCCTTTCAGTGGACAGAGCTAAAATTGTGTGTGTGTGTGTGTGTGTGTGTGTGTGTGTGTGTGTGTGTTTATAAGTTCATAAGGTTATTTACAAAACAAACCTAGTTCCATTAGATGTTTCCATCATTCTCTCTTCTCTCTCTCTCTCTCTCTCTCTGTGTGTGTGTGTGTGTGTGTATATATATATATATATATATATATATGTATACGTATATATATATATACACACATTTTCTCTCTCACAGTGAGAACTTCTTTCAGCAATGTCAGTATATTTACTCATTTGCTCCATTCTACACTATATGCACAATCATTTCAGGATTACTTTAGCAATATCATTTTAATAACAAAGTAAAGTTAAAGATTTTCTTGGATTTTAATTTGTATTCTTAGACTTTATCCTGCCAAGAGTGTATAGTGAGACAGAATACTGTTTGAAAGTTGCTTAAATTAGCTTTTTTCCTTTTTATGATTATTTTATCAATTTAATGTACTGCTAGGCTTTTTAGTTTCTGATTAATATTCAGTTTTAGGACTTGCCTTTTCTTCATCCTTTTCGTTTTTTTTTTGACAATATAAAGCATGTTCCTGTTAACAAAAGTCAAACACAGACAAATTCGCACACACTGGCTGATCAGAGACATTTAGCTCTCACTCCTACTGCCTTCATCTTGTTATTACCCATCTTTTTTAGGTAACTGTTTATATCAGTTTGTCCTTTCTGTGAGTATTCATTTTTCTCTTTTATGCCTTCACAAAATATATCCTATTCTTTTGTGCATCAATACCTTGATTTTGTCACTTCACAATATACAGTGGAAATCATTCTAGATCAGTTTACAGAAATCTTATGTATTATTTATTATGGCTGCATTGTACTTCATTGTGTCAGTTAAAAATACTTGATTCAATCAGACTCCTATGGATGTGTATTTAATTTTTTCCCAAAATTCTGCTATTTGCTATATGTAACATTGGCTGCATAGCAGAATTTCAAGTATGTATCTAAATATTCTTTCTCATCATGTGTCATTTTCATGCTGATTTCAAGAGCTGTCACTGAAAAGGATAAAAATTCTGGTAGTCCGTTAAGCATTTAGTTTGGTAGTTAAGTGAATACCTACTATAGGCCAGATGTTAGGCGCACAGAGATTTCCGAGACAGGTTTTCATGTGTAGTACTTACAGTTTAGCAGAGGACGCTGAGAAAACATGTTATTGCAATAGTTCATAAATGAGACAAGCAAGGGATGTTGGCAGAACTGGAAAAGACCACCCATTGGAGAGGACACCAGCATCACACAATCTCATTCATCTTGTGATGAACTCCAGAGTAGAGATGTCAGCTGAAAGAAAGATGAGTACTTCTGCTCTCATCTCTGAGTTTTCTTTTTGTCAATCTCCTCCAGAATCAGAATATAAGCTCCACGAAAGAAGAGTAAGTAGACACTCTCACCCTTAGAGAAGTCATCTGTTTTTTTCTTACCTGGTTCAAGAAGGTATAAATGCTGCCTTTGGATATCTCTTCAAAGAACAAAGACTAACCCTTTGCAGTCAGCTCATTAGCTCATGATGTCTTCTGAGTTCAATACTGGCTACTTCAGATCTTATAAACAAAGACAACAAGTGCTATTGTACTATTACAGCACAACAAACAAAAGTACAATTCATTATGTACTTATGTCTCAATACACGTATTATGCCCTTGTGTGAGTCCCCAGTCTTATCCTCAGCATGCACCACAATAGTGTCTGCTACCAAGATACTCCTAATGACCTCATGAAGTCCTCTAATTGCAATTAAAACACTACCCACAGCCTCACAGTCCTCTTCCCATCAGGTGACTTAGATTTAAGGCTTCTTTTATCCTTTTCCCATGCTCAAAATGCCAATACACTGAGTATGGGGGATGGTATCTTGTCCTCACCCCCTCCGCATGCAGCCTGCCATTTGCTGCTGCAGGGAGTCTTCCCAACAGGAAGGCAACATAAGGCATTCTGCCTTCCTAGAAGCAGCTGTGAGCCCCCTGAGCTCAGGGTTCAGCCTGTTAGCCAACCTTGCGCCCCTCATCCGATCACTTTCCAGTCTCTAACATAGTGTTCCGCATACACTAGATGTCTAAATTAAAAAATAATATTAATAAAATAAACTAGTGAACAACAAATAATCAAATGTGATACAGTGCATACAGAATTCATTCCAAACCATTACCCTCCAAGATCATAAAACAAATTTCCCAGGACTCTTTGATCATGCCTATTTTAAAACAAGAAAAAAGAAAAAAAATTATCCCCTGCTAACAGGTACACAAAAAGTAAAGGCTAAAGTGAAGTGTGAAGATAAATCAATCAGGCATGTTGTCTGGAAGTCGTAAAGTGTGGGCCACGCAGGCAGGTGGAAGGTAGTAATGGATGGAGCCCGTTGTGCTGCGGTGTCTGCATGGCACTAATGCAAAGCGCATGGTAGCTCTACCAGCCACCCTGAACCGGTAATGCACATGCCCCCAAACAGCAGAAGCCCAGACACTAAATGCAGCCATGCCTGCCGTGGTTTTAGTGAGGCACAGATGGATTCTCGCACAGACAGCTGGGCTGGTACACATTGGAGGAAAAACGGCTCCTGGGGGATTTCTAAAGCCTTTTAAAAGAATTGGAAATCACTTTACACCAATTGCCTCCCTTCCCTTTAAAGGTCGGGTGGGAGGAAGGTGGAATTTACCCCCTCAACAAAGGTTCCCAGAAGTGTTTCTAATAATGAAATAATCTCTTCACATCCTCCCGGATTCGCTTCAACAGAACAGCTCATAGCAGTTCAGTTTTGACTTGCAGTCAGGTAGCAGGTGAAGGGTTAGAAAGAAGGAACACCTACTGAGAGCCAGCACCAGTTTGAACCTATGCTTTTTATTCAGGATTTATGACAACACTGCACAATGAGTTATTCCCAGTTTACAGAGGAGGAGACTGAGGCTGGGAGAAGTGACGGGTCTCTTGCGTGTTCAGGAATCCAGCAGGTGGCACAGCTGGCATTGGAAGCCTGCCATTGATAATGACAAAGCTCAAGCTTCCCCTCATCACATCTGCCTCCATGCACCATGAAGCCCTTTCTAAGCCTATATTTACTCAGCAGTCATTACCTATGATTTAAAAGGCGAGATAAGAGACAAACACATGAAAAATTAAGTAACTATCAATGCAAAATGACAACAGATATCACAAGACTGTACATGAGTAGATAGGAAGTGAGCAGTAGAGATGGTACTTTGAGGGCTATTTAAACTGTCTTTACCCTTGGCATAGAAAACTCACTTTGTCAACATAGATAACTACAACAGAAGTGACTCCGGGGACCTTAATATAGTCTTGCTCTATTACAATAGGAGTATAAGTGAATTGGCACACTGTTCAAAGGATAAGAAGCATCTCCCCACAGTGATTTCAGTTCAATTAAGCTGGGTATTGACAATCTGTAGGCTTCCCTACATCAATCATGGTGATAGAAAAATTGCAGTTTTTTCTGGCTCTGCAAAGAGACAGATGTATGTGTAGAACGAGGTCTTATTAATCAGAGTTATTTCTTGTCTCTCCTTTTTCACTTTCCTTTTGTTTGTTATTTCTTCTGAGTGGTGATCCCATGGTAACAGACAGAGTTGCTTACAGGATCTGTAATTGCTATTATTAATAATAATGATCATCATAATAAGAATAATCAGATAAGATGAGAGAAAAAATATGAAAGAAAATTAAATTGTGGCTCTGTATGTAAACTATTTACAGCTTCCAAAATGAGAGCCAGAGGAGCCAGGTAGCTCACATAGAGACGCACTAGCGAAAGCTGCTCCAGGCTCTTCGGGGGTGATGACCAGGGAAGATTTTACCACAGCGATGCTAGTACAAAATGTTTCCGAATATTCCACCATGACTACTCTGCTGGCTCTTTATATAACCTCTTTTTTTTTCTCTTTTTGTTACTGTTGAGTGTGAGTGTATGTGTATGTGTGTGTTTTGATTTTTAATTTGAGACTTCTTTTCAATTTGGACCATTATATAATACAGGCTTAAAAGAGCAGCTCAAGAAATGCTGAAACTAAGAACCCAGCAGTATATAAATGATTAATTAGTTTCTTCGCTTAACGAAGCCATCCAGAAGTCCCAGCTTGGGTACTCAGGCCTATCTTAGGCTCTGATAGCCCGAGGATGAAACACCACTCTTGACCTTGGAAGTTCTCAAGGGAGAGTGCATAGTCTTCACCCAGATGGGCTCTCTAATCACCTCTACCCACCAACTCTGCCCCAGACAGATCTCAGAAAGGCCCCTCTTGCTTCATTTGTAGTCTACAGAGTATTTATAAAAGCCTCAGACATTTGTCATTCTTGTGTGCACAACTTCATCCCCTGATGATGATAGGCTTTTGGAGAAGTTAGAGAATGTATTTTCCCCCTGTGTACATACTCTGGTGGGTAGCACAGCACTATCTGGGCAGGTATTTAAACGCAAGAATGAATTAGGCATTTCACATCCTGAAAGATCTCATAGCTTTATGAAGAAACGAAGTTGAAAGCTAAAGATCACATTGTACCTTGGCTAATGCTTTACTGGTTTACATATGAATACATGGTCTGCCTTTGGAAGCTCATGGTGCACACTGTTTGATGGCCCCTAACTCATAGTTCCTTTGTACATAAAGAAGGTGTGGCAGCTGCTCTGGATCTGGGTCATGAGACTGTTCACACTGATGCCAACCCACTGTGTGGAATGCAACTTTTAAAATGCCAATATTTCAAATAGATAGCTATTACTTTAAGTGAACTAGAATGCTTAGTGAAGTGGCCCTATTTCCCTCCTCAGCTAATGATGAACAGGTTCCTGCCTGTTCAAAAATCTCCAAATGCAGTCCTTTCTTAAGAAAAGAGAATTGATCTGAGTAAGTCAATACATGTATGCCTTTGAGCAGTGAAAGAGAAGAGGCTATGTTTCTAATTGTGGGATTAAGTAGTGGTGTGCAGTAGAAGTAATGAAAGAGAATGATGAACTCGGTAGCAAAAGGTCATATCAGAGGACAATATTTTTCCAGGTTTCTGAATCCTGAGTACTAAAGAACAAATTATTTTTAAGGAATTTCAGGACATGCAAAGGACACACATAAAGAGAGAGATGTATGGAACTATCCTGTAGTGAAAAAAGAGCTTAACAAGGTGGTAATAATTTATTGTAGACAGCAGCAGCTATATTACAAGAAATCACTCCATTACAATTGTTAACCTCATTTGCAGAGTGCACTCCCCATCCCAGTTATCTAAGGAATAAAGTCCAAGCCCTCACTCTAATGTAGAAAACTTCTCTTTTTTAGAATCTTTACCCATTTGAGTGCTAGACAGCCTATGTGTATCAAATCATCATAATACTTTAATGGATGCAAAAATTGGTCTAAATATGACCATTTTTCCTTGAGGAAACCAGAAATGTTATGAAATTTGCCAAAAGCTTTACTGCTGACCTGGAGCAGAACACAGATTCCAATCTGAATAGACTTGTTTCTAAAGCCAGCCTGTTTCATGGTATTATTGAAACCATTGCTGCTTTTCAGACATTATCAATGAGAAAACTGGGCTTTGAAGAAGTAATAATTTCATCAAGGTTGCTCCCACATGTAAGCATTGTGCTGGCTGGAACACAAGCCCAGTTCTGCTCACTCCAGAACCCATACTGTGTTCGTTCACTAATCCCCACTGTCCAACTAACTTGACCATCTTGAACATTTAGTTTTATGGGTCCAATTTTCATTGAAGTCATGTATAAGTCCACTTACAAGTGGACTCCTCCATAAGAATCTCCACCTCCTCACCCATGTAAAGGACTGTCAAAATGAATTTTCCTTGTTTGAAAATCATTCAAAGATGATCTTCACATAAACCTTTCCAGCTCAAACCACAATTCCCTAGCCTAGAGCAGGCATCAGAAATATCTGTCGTCAAAGCCGACCTTCTTTCAGTGGTGTTAACACCGGACCTTTCAATAGGTAGTCAAGATGCAAGGCTAAATCTACACCACGGCCAATGGGCTGAGGAAGAATAGATAGAGAGGAAAAAATTATGGCAATATTAGCGGTTTTAAGATGAAAGATTGACTCACTAATACAACTTTATTTCTTTTCTTCCCCCAAAAAATATATTTGGTAAAGTGATAAATCAATCAATAAATAGATGAACAATCAGATAAATGAATATAAGGATATAAAAATCTGTGTATACTTAGAAGGAAGCATACATCTATATGAATTAGCAAATGTACAGTCCAATTTTGGAACCAGATTGGATGCATTGAGACTGGGACAAGTTAAGAGATAGATGCATAGATACATAAATGGGAAAAATAACATCCATTTATTTCTTGTTTTCAGTCTTTATCCTACTGTCTCCCAGGAGAAAGATAATCAGGGGACAATGGGAAGATTCAAAATAAAAGCCAACTCAGGCTGTAGGTTTCAAGCAACCATTTCTCCCATCCCTCATACTGTGTTTGAAGCTAAAGTTTGTGATGTCAGTTATATATATCATATGATCTTATGCACACACCCACACCCTCACACACACACACATACTGTGTGTGGTGGATTATTGTGTGAACTGGAGATAATGTACATTAAATGTGCTAGTATAAAGCAGTACCACACATTTAGTATTACAGATTGGACAGGGCTTTTCTTGTCTTCTTTGTATAAGCATCATGGACATTTCAAAACTGTCCATCTTTATTTCTCCCTTTACACTATTTCATTAGTGATGGATAACTTTTTTGGTTATTTTATCAGCATTTCCCTATGTTGGTATGAATAACATTTTTAAAGTTTTGGGTTAATTGTTTTTATAATATTATTATCTTTACCAATAACGAATGATGTCTTATTTTTATTTTTAAAGTTGAAAGCAAATAATATTAATTTTTTTGGACTTTATAGAGAATGTGATCTTAGGTTAGGTGCAGTGGCTCATATCTACAATCCCAGCACTTTGGTGGCAGGTTGTTTGGGGCCAAGAGTTCAAGATCAGCCTATCTCTATATATAGTGAGACCCTATCTCTACAAAAAATATTTCTAAACAAGTATCTGGTTGTGATGGTACACACCTGTGGTTCCAGCTACTTTAGAGGCTGAGGCAGGGGGATCACTTGAGCCCAGATGGCCAAGGCTGCAGTGAGCCATGATTGTGCCACTACCCTCCAGCCTGGGTAACATAGCAAGACCCCATCTCTAAAAAATAATATATAATCTTGCTTCAATGAAACACTGGGGACATGTGGGTTATCAGTGGGTTGCTTTTAGGAAATAGTCTTAAGATAAGTCAGAATGTTTGAGCATAATTTAATTTTATGCTGTGTATTAGTCCATTCTTGCATTACTATATGAGAATACCTAAAACTGGGTGATTTGGAAAGAAAAGGGGTTTAATTAATTGGCTTATGGTTCTGCAGGCTGTACAGGAAGTATGGTGGCAGCATCCATGCTCAGCTTCTGGGGAGGTCTCAGGGAGCTTACAATCATGATGGAAGATGAAGTGGGAGCAGGCAGTTCAGACGGCAAGAACAGGAGCAAGAGAGAGAGTGGATGGAAGGTGCCATGTACTTTAAACAACCAGATGTCTTGAGAACTCTCATTATCTCAAAGACAGCACCAAGCCATGAGGGATCTCCTCCCATGACCCAAACACCTCCCACTGGGTCCCATCTCCAACACTGGGGATTACAGTTCAACATGAGATTTGGCAGGGACAAATACCCAAACCATATAATGCTGCAAGATGTATTTTCTTTTATAGAGTTGGAAAATCCGTTACAGTTTATTAAAATCATACTCTTTTTCTCCTGCTTCTAATATGTTGAAACTGAGGTTTAGAAAGATGAAATGACATGTCCCAAGTTGTGTACAGAGATAGTGGGGGAGAAACCATTAACAAAGGTGCCCAAGTGGCCTGTTCTTTTCTCTTTTCAGCTCAGTCATGCCAACTGCTGTGCTCCTGCTGCATAGCTGTGCTAATAAACAGTGGTGACTTTCAGTGTATGTGCTCATCACTGCTGTCTCATGGATGTGCCTGGGGTCATTTCTCTACTTTCTGGACCTTAGTTTTTCCATTTGTAACACTAAGAGGATGGGGAGGGAAGAAACCACACGATTTTTAAGCTAAGTTCCTTTTCAACTCTGAGAATTTAAGATGAGTAATGATGCAATTATGCAGGCAAGATTCTCAGATGACAAAAGCTTTTCAAGTCTTCCCATTTCCTCTTTTGCTGTATTTGAGAGGATGTTCAGAATTAAATTGCACGTCCAATTGCAGTAAATGTTTTAGTCTAGGTAATTACTACAGAGTGTCTGATACATCCTTGCAACTTTGTATTTGTGGTTGCTTTTCCATATTACCAGGGCTACCAGGGTATTGCTCTCTTGTTTTTGTTGCAATTATTGTTTTCTTAACTGATTGTGAAACTAAGCTTTAGAAAAGAGAAGGGGGCTTGGCATGTCGGCTCATGCCTGTGGTCCTAGCTACTTGGGAGACTAAGGTAGGAGAATTGCTTGAGCCCAGGAGTTTGAAGCTGCAATGAGTTATGATCATACTACTGCACTCCAGCCAGAGCAACAGAGGACCCTGTCTCTTTAAAAAGTATATATACATACATGTATACACACACACATGTGCACACACACACACATCTATATATATTTTTAAGAAAGTGATTTATCCAAGA
This sequence comes from Callithrix jacchus, assembly GCF_049354715.1. Taxonomy (NCBI): domain Eukaryota; kingdom Metazoa; phylum Chordata; class Mammalia; order Primates; family Cebidae; genus Callithrix; species Callithrix jacchus. The sequence goes on from NC_133507.1 coordinate 109,390,250, forward strand.
TTCTTGTTGGCAGATACGGGTTTCAAATACAGATCTCTCAAGTTCTAATGCCCAAATACCTCCCTCTCTCACTGCCTTACCTTCTTTCCCCTATTAGGCAAAATATGTTCTTCCACCATGATTTAAAGGTCCTCATCTCTGTTCTTTCATTGTAAACCTTTCCAAATATTTTTGGCAAAGAGAAGTAATATGGGGAATAAATACTAAACTAAACAAAACAAAACCCTGCAATTAACTTGATTGCATGCACAGTGTGGATCACGTAATCTCAACCTTGCTCTCTGAGAAAATGGTTCTCTGAAAACATTATATGCGCTAGTGTTTCTCTTGTGAGGATGCGTGTCAGGAGCCGGAAGTGCAGGCTTTGGAGTCAGACATCCTTGGCTCAAGTCCTCGCTTAGTCATTTAACGGTGGGATATTGGGTAAGCTGCCTAATTCTTATTCACAGTTTCCTTATTTTTGACATAAAGTATTGCCTACCTTCCAATTTAAGCATTGCCTATCTTAACTGAAATCATGGGATTAAATGCCTAGCATAGAGCCCATGGGAAAGGGCTCCACAAATTGAGCTCTTAAGATGACTGTCCTTCATACTCACTTTGGTGGAGCTCCATGGAGAACACAGTGTCTCTTCCTACTCTGCATACGGTACCTGGGTGTTGACTAATGTTGCCTGCTGAGTGGTCCATCACACTGATTGTATGCCCCATTTTTGACATTCCTCCTCATGTCTCTTGCTTTGTGTTGTGTTGTCTGGGCAGAGGACAAGATCTGGACGTCAGTGCAGCACAACAATCCAGAGCTCACCCGAGTGCGGGGCGCCAACTCTGAGAATCCATATGCCATGGCCTTGGACTATGGGGGCAGCATGGAGCAGCTGGAGGCCGTGATCGACGGCTCCGAGCACTGTGAGCAGGAGGTGGCCTACCACTGCAGGAGGTCCCGCCTGCTCAACACGCCAGGTAAGGCCTCTGCATGCATGACCACAGTGGGACAGATGGGACGCCCCAAACCTGGAGTATTAGGCAAAGGAATATTGGCCAAGAAGGCAGCTATACTTACAGTTAGTCACTGTGCACTGGAGAGAAACACACCAGGAGAGGTCTGGTTATGTACTAATCCTGGCTCCGAAATTTAGGTGGGACCTAGAGTGAGTTCTGTCACCTCTCAAGGTTTTCTCCTCCTCATCATAAAACAGTTTGAACACCCACCCTGTAACAGTTGTGAGAATGAAGGACGCCTGAAGAGCAATTGCCCTCGAAGAGAGCATTCAAGATTGGCGCAGAAAGTGTGGCAGTGGGAAATGCTATTTTGGGGAGAGAGAAGGTTTGATAAGGCACCAGGATCTCAGCACACCCACCCAAGAATAACGAGTTATGTCTCGGGTGGAGGATGCCTGGGTGCCTAAGAGAGCAGCGTTAGGCAGGGAGGCCAGCCAGGCAGGCAGGGCAAGCCTGTGGGTTCATGACGTAAACGGAGGCTGAGAAGTGGGGGCCTTAGGGGAAATGACTCTTTTTATAAGTTAAGTGTGCTTCTAGAAAAACTTAAACTAACATTGCTTATTTATTTATTTTCCTATGGTTATGTTTTATAGTAGATTGTTGACTTAGTTATTAACATGCTTAGAAAAGGAAACAAAACAAAACAAAATCAGAAACAACTTGTAGAACTGCTTACCAAGACTTTAGAGTTTCCGTAAAACGTTAAGAAAGGCTCGCCAAAATGTACATGTTCCCTGGGAGTCAGTCATTTTTTTTGTGGATGTCAGTTCATCATTTGTTTTGTGGGAGAAAAAAGGCCAAAATATCTGAAGTATCTAAGAAAGGGATCTATAATCTCTAGCCTCAAGAAACTTACATTCCAGCACTTAGAATTTAGGAAGTTTGAAAGGCTGGGAAAACATGGAGAATACAATGTCAACAAAGGGGGAATTCATAGAAACCTAACTAAATTCAACGGAGTGCCTTCCTGACCTAGGATCTTCAAGGAAGACGTTGTTCCACGTAAGAGATTTTTCCAGATAACTGTCACTTATCCTTTTAAGTACCAAAAATCTTTCTAAAGAATGTTTAACTATTTGAAATGAAAATCTTTCTCAAATGGATTACACGCTTCCATGCCTTGTTAAACAGAGAATTCTGAACGTAAAATGTAACCTTTTCTTCATGACTCAGGATCAGCATTGTAAAAATCAATTACTCTGCTCTCCTTAGATTCAACAGGCTTTCAGGGCTGATTAGATCAGGGGTACTGGTTCATGTCCCTTTACCCAGCATCCTCAGAGGGTGCTGCCCTGCCAGAGTCAACATTTATATTGATGTGTATTTCTCCCTCCATTGCTGTCAACCCTGCGTGTGCTACCTCAGCACTGTTATGAGGGTGACTGTCTCCAGAAATGCCCTTCCCTCTTTTCATTGTGTTGTTTCTAGTTTTAGAAGGTTTGGTTCTGGCAGAATTGTAGAACAAACGTTCATTCTGACTGTGGACTTCCTTCAGCATAAGCATTCTGTAATACCAATTTGGCTACATCACTGCCTTTGCAAATGTGTTCTTTTCCTAACTCAACTGCCTCACTGTCCCTTATCTTATTTGAATGGGAGGGCAATGGTTTGGCAGCAAGTCATATTGGGAGTAAGGGCTTGATCCTGTCATTTACTAGTTAGGTGATCTTGTGCAAGTTACTCAATTTCTGCAGTTTCAATTTCACCATCTGAAATTTTTTTTTTTTTTTTTTTTTTTGAGATGGAGTCTCGTTCTGTCATCCAGGCTGGAGGGCAGTGGTGCATTCTTGGCTCACTGCAACCTCCAACTTTCTGGTTCAAGTGATTCTCCTGCCTCAGCCTCCTGAGTAGCTGGGATTACAGGCACTGGCCACCACACCTAGCTAATTTTTTTGTATTTTTAGTAGAAACGGGGTTTCACCGTGTTTGCCAGATGGTCTCCTGACCTCGTGATCTGCCCACCTCATCCTCCCAAAGTGCTGGAATTACAGGTGTGAGCCACACACCACCTGAAAAAATTTGCATGAAAATCCTGAACCCATTAAGTTGATCTGAGAATGGAAGAAAAAATTTAGTCTGAACTGCTTGTGCTATGCCTGGTTATAATAGGTAGTCAACAAACACTGTTGTCCTTATTCAAAGTTTCCATTGCAGCAGAGAAGGTCCAAAATGTGTTTCATAATGAGAAACAAGCACAAAGAGAAATTGTATTTCTGTTTTAACAATGTAAATAGAATAATTGTAATAATTATATAGTAACAGAATCAATTAGAAAGCTCCTACATGTAGACAATTTCACCCCCTGAAGATGGCTACGTTAATGTCAGGAGTGAACCCTTCCAGACGTTTTTCCACGTGTATATTCTCAGAGGCAGAAGGCAGACACACCAAATGTTTGTGCATGAGGGTCTTCATTTATCCTCTTTTCCACATGGGTTCTGAACCAAAAGGAGGGTGAAAAAGGAGGATAATGGATATGTAGGCTCAGTGTCTACCTTCTTCTGGTGAACTGGTTTGGAGAATGTAGCATGGACCATTTTGTCCCCTTGGCTTCCACCTCCAGACAAGACACTGCTTGTGGGGCAACAGAACACTCACTTATCTAGACAATTCCCTAGGGGTGTGACCTAAATTCACATTTTCACTGCCAGGACAGAATCCACCTGGGCCCCCATGCACGTGAACTCACCTTCTGGAAGTTCACATGGGAAAAACAATATGTAGCCACAAGGATTCAACAGTCAGCACCTAGGGCATACACCTACAGGGATGTTTCCTCATCCTTATTATTACTAAGCAGCTACCCTCCGTTTCCCACACAGAAGTCCAAGGACAGGAGGAAAAAGGGTAGAGGCCATCTCCTCTTTACCTATGATTCTGGAAGAATATTGTGCAAGTTTTTTCCTTATCAGCTGAATCTGTAGTCTATGCTGGGAAGAGATTCTCGACCCTGTGATACCGTTTTACAACCTGTGTTTGTCACACACAAGAAATGTACAAATAGCTGTCTATATCAATAAATATAACTTCATATTATCATTTTCATTAACTGTAGAGTGTTTTGTTATATAAATGAACTCCAATTAGCAAATCTCCTATTCGGACATGTAGATTGTTTCCATTTTTTCGCTATTACATACAATGCTACAGAACAGTTTTGCACGTAGATCTTTGTGAACATAACTGATTATATCCTCAGGACAAACTCCTTGAGGTGCCATTTGCCGGGCAGCAAGAATGCATATTTTTAACTCTTGCCACATCGAATTCTGCAATGCATCAAGGTCATTCGTTATGCCCCCAACATCACTGTGAGACTGAGTGCCCAGTTCCCAGCCATAGATACCCTTATCTTCCTTCACATTGGTAATGATAAGTGCAAAGGTGGGGGTCAAAAATGATTATAAATAGTTTTGTTGTGAATTTTTAAAAGTTTGAAGCCTGATTTCCATAGCCTATTGGCTATTACTAATTAGTAGCCAGGGTTAGTAGACATATGAAAAATTAAATTGTGGCTGCAGGTACATTTAAATCAATAAGAGAAAGTAGGGGTGCCTTGTGGCCATAGATTATCCTATATATTATGCACAATAGATAATAAGTGGAGACAATACAGGAAGGCAAAATAAAGGCATGTTTAAATGGGTAATAATGATGGAGATTTCTTATGTTTGAGGATATGTGTGGGATGAGCTACTGGAATTGTCTCTAACCCAGACAGCAGACCTGTTCCATAAGGCTCAAGCCTGTAATTCCAGCACTTTGGGAGGCCGAGGCGGGTGGATCACAAGGTCAAAAGATCGAGACCATCCTGGTCAACATGGTGAAACCCCGTCTCTACTAAATATACAAAAAATTAGCTGGGCATGGTGGTGCGTACCTGTAATCCCAGCTACTCAGGAGGCTGAAGCAGAAGAATTGCTTGAACCCAGGAGGCAGAGGTTGTGGTGAGCTGAGATCAAGCCATTGCACTCCAGCCTGGGTGACAAGAGCGAAACTCCGTCTCAAAAAAAAAGAGTCATTGTCCCCATCTGGTATCTCAGAAAACAAAACTTCAGAGAGAATAAGATGCATGTTTAATGCCACACAGCTAGAAAGGGGCAGGTCTAGCTCTTGCAACCAACATCTCCTGAAGTCAGAGCAAAAATTCTATTTCTGATACGTCACAAAAAGCTGCAAAGGGCCAAGAATTACAAGGAAATGAAGGAGTCAAAAAAAACATGATTTTGAATAAATTTCCTTATTGTGTAGGAAAATGGGAGGAGAGAGAAGCGCAGCCAGGTATGTCTCTGTGAAGGCCACAGTATTGTCAGGGTTGCCGGCACTGGGCACATTCTTGGGCAGCATCACAGGGTTTGTGTTGTTCTGGCCTAGACATAGCAGCTTCCATGGCTCACACACCTCTTCATGGGAAGACCTGTGACTTCCTACACAGCATCCCCAGAGCCTCCTTCTACCTGCTCCCATCTCGGGTGAGGGCCCTAGTTCCATTTGTTTAGTAGCAGCAGAGGGAGAAGGAGGAGACAGGCAGGATAGGTCATACATGGGTCATCACTGGGCCTTTTTCATTCAGTTGTGACTGATCATGACACTCATTTTATGACAGTCTCCCTGGATTTTTTTCCCCCAGAACTAGTGATGAGTTCCAGCCAATGGAATGTGTCCTCTATCTCTCTAACTGAGGGTTTATGCTAGAAACTCTCTCCGGTGTCTCACCAGGACATCTGTATCCTAGAGAAAGTGTCTTTGTGATTCTCGTGCATCTTATTTTTCCCTTCACTCTGCTTGCTGCTTTCTACTCTGAGCTTTTGGCAAGGCCAGAGGCCCCGTTCTATAGTGCAGTTTCCAGTACAGAGCCCAGGATGGGAGAATCTCCACAGCCTGCCAGTTCTCACAGCACCTTGTCATGGGGGAGGAGGTGGCCGCTTGTTCCCAAGGAGAAAGGTTTCCTTGGTTGAGCCCAGACCTTTTCTCTCTTGTCAGCACCTGCATAGGTATTTTGCCTGAGGCTAGAGTCCTGACCGTGATAGGTGATGAGCATATGAAATGAAACAGGAAACGCTTACACAGAGGACAGAAAAATAAATATCAAAGCCATAGTCTGGAGGATGCTTTAACCACATGGCCAGTTAGATCTGTAACCCGTAACTTGTAACTTTCCCATGGAAGGAAGTCAAAATGGAGAGAGGCATAGGCAAGTGACCACATGGGGAAACTGAGTGCCCAGATCTCTGCTGGGAATGGGCATTGGAAGGGCTGCCTATTCCACAGTTCCCTTGCAATGGTCTCCGTGGCACTGAGAAGGCTCCCCACTGGGTGTAGGCATCCTTCTGCACTCACCACTCCATGTAAGGAAAGTCTGTGGAAAACCTCTTCAGCAAAGCTGTGAGCTCTCAAAGGCATAGGTAAGAAGTCAATATTGAAACATGCGAAAGCACTGGAAATTCAGACTCCATTACTTTGAAATCTAATGGCTCTAGGACTGCCTGAGCTGGAGTTTACTGTGGTTTTTCTGAACAGAAAGCATTTGTGGAGCAAGGCAGACATGCAAGCAAGATTGCCATGAGGATTATGTGCGTTCTTCAGGAACCCTGAGAATCCAGAGCCTCACAGCACGCAGAATCCTGTTTACCTACCAGGAATGAGCTGGTTAAAAGCCATTCCTATTGGTTCATTCTTGCCACTGAGAGTGGTATCTACCTGCAGTCAATTAGTTTTCCTAGTTATATTTTTATATAGTTTAATGGAATTTAAAAGGACAGCATCCGATTTCTTTTAAAGTATTTTAAATTCTCAATTTTTTAAAATTACTGATACTTAGTGAGCATACAGCTAACTAGCTATATATACCACAATAAATAATCTAGACTATATAATACATGCTGTAGTATGAATATATATAACACATATGATGTATATACTATATGGTATATACTACATAATATATACATATAGTATATCATATAGAATATATATAATATACTATATGATGGACATTGGAAGGCCTACCTATCCCACATTTCTCTTGCAATAGTCTTCATGGTGCCTAGAATGCTCCCTACTGGATTCAGTCATTGTGGTGTTATAATATACATAATATATGAAATATTATTTATGGTAAACTATATATGCATACATATAGTGTTTACATTATATATACTACACAGTATATATATATATATATATATATATATATATATATATATATATCATATACATTTTATCCTAAATGGTCTATATATTCATCACATATTTTTTATGTGTCCAAACAGATCTGTAAATGCACTTGTGCATATTAATTCTCATGTTCATTAGCAATATTCAACTTCCCATGTTGAGAAAACTAATGATTTAGTTTAGAAAATGAGTAAGGAATTGTGATGTAGAAAAGTCAGATAGAAAAGAAACAGCACGTCAGGGTACTCTGGGTTTGACGAAACTAAAAATGCTTTGTTCTCAATACTTCTACCACCCAAGATCAATGCTCAGATTTAACATTTTCATTCATACACTAGGCATTTCTGAGTATCTGTTTAGTGCCAGACACTGGGCAGTGAAAATAAAACACTGAAGAAACAGAGTTCTTGCCTACATATTTATAATAGGGAAGAGAGAAACACACCCCCATGCCCTCCCAACACTCTCTCCCTCTCTCTCTCTCTCTCTCTCACACACACACACACACACACACACACACACAGAGAGAGAGAGAGAGAGAGAGAGAGAGAGAGAGAGAGAGAGAGAGAGAATCAGTGCATGAAGAAAGTGAGGCTGAAAGGTGTAGAAGAACAAGGTGCTAGTGTGTGAGTGGATGTGGGGAGCTGTGTTTCACATGGGGTAGTGGGAAAGTCCTCCTGGTGTGCAGGAGCTATCCATCAGGGCCCTGAGTGAGGGAACAGGATGAGGCAGGTGCCTCCCTAGGGCAGAAGGTTTGAGGCTGAGCAATAGCCAGAAGGCCAGTGTGGCCAGTGGAGAGGTGAAGGCAGGAGTAAAATGATGGTGAGTGGTATCCAGAAGCCAGATTTTGCAAGGTTTGGGACCGTGGATATTATTCTAACAGTAAAAGGAAGTCACTAGAAGATTTTAAGCAGGGGATTTGATTTGAAATAGAAAGAGAAAGGATAGTAATCAGTTTCTGTAAGTCAAGCTAAACCAGGTATGAATAATTGGCTAAGCACATAGACATTTTAGGTCACCCCTATGCCTGATGAACTGGAAAGAGCCATGAGCTCCCTGAATGGAGAAACATGTCTTATATCACTCTGTAACCTCACATTCTAATTCGTGGCTGTGTGTGGAAGACTCAGCAACCACCTTGCATTTCCTCTGATCCTTGGTGGTGCTTGAGTTCTTTCTCATCCAACTAACTGAGTGATATATAGAAAAAGAAGGAGGGCATATCACCCAATTAAACAATCTCACCCAAGGGCCGAGGTTGCTTCGGCTACTTCATCCACTGTGTTCTTGCTGCTGGCCCACTTCCACCATGCTCACAAAGCTTGGAGGTCTGTGTCAGAGAGCTGCACTCTTTCCACTCTGTGGTACCACCCCTGCTCCCATATTTCTTTCCTTTCTTTCTTCTCGCTTTCCTTCATCCCTTTCTGTGTTCCTTTCTTCTTTCCTAACCACACCCCTCCCTCCACAGGCACACACTAAACATACACACACGAATACATGGATGGAACTAATCCCCAATATCTACAGTTCTTCTGTACCAGGTGACCACCATAATATTTAAAAAAATTAGAAATTGTTACATAAGAAACATAATTAAAACCACAAACTTACATCACGACATCTGGAAGATGAAATATCAGGGTAGTATTTGACTTTTATTTTTACTTATTTCTTAAATTACACTCCTTATTATCTTTTTTTGGATTATGCTGTAAGTTCTGGATACACGTGCAGAATGTGCAGGTTTGTTGCAGAGACACACATGTTCCATGGTGGTTTGCTGCACCCATTGATCTGTCATCTAGGTTTTAAGCCCTGCATACATTAGGTATTTCTCCTAATGCTCTCTCTCCCCTTTCCCCCCAACCCCCGACAGGCCCCAACCCTGTGTCAATATATTCTCCTTGTTCAACTCCCACTTAGGAGTGAGAACATGCAGTGTTTGGCTTTCTGTTTCTGTGTTAATTTGCTGAGAACGATGGTTTCCAGCTTCATTGACATCCCTGGAAAGGACATGAACTCATTCTTTTTTGTGGCTGCACAGTATTCCATGGTGTGTATGTGCCCCATTTTCTTTACCCAGTCTGTCATTGATGGGCATCTGGGTTGGTTCTAAGCCTTTTGCTATTGTAAATAATGCTGCAATAAGCAAGTCAAATTACAGATAGAAAAGAAGCAGCACATCAAGGTACTCTGGGGTTGACAAAACTATGCTATTTGCTATTGTAAATAGTGCATGTGTCTTTATAGTAGAGTGATTTCTAATTTTGGGGGTTTATACCTAGTAATGGGATCTCTGCGTCAAATGTGTGTGTGTGCATGTGTTTACCAAAATGCTATTTCTACTTTATGTACAACAAGAATATCTAAACCCAGGTGGGCTGGTTGCCATGGCTCACACCTTAAATCCCACAGCTTTGAGAAGCTGAGGTGGGAAAATGGCTTGAGGTAAGAAGTTGGGCATTAGCTTGGGCAACAAAGCGAGACCTTGACCCTACAAAAAATATGTAAAAAGTTATCCAGGTTTGGTGGAGCACACTTGTAGTCCAATTTACTTGAGATGCTAAAATGGGAGGACTGTCTGAGCCCAGGAGTCTGAGGCAGCAATGTGCTCTAATTCTGCTGCTGCACTCTAGCCTGGGCAACAGGTGAAACCTCAGCTGGAAAGGAAGGAGGGAAGAAAGGAAGGAAGGAAGGGAGAGAGGGAGGGAAGGAGGGAGGGAGGGAGGGAGGGAAGAGGAGAAAGAAAGAAAAAAAAGAAAGAAAGCCCATACCTCATGCTTTCTACAATGGATACTCTTTCTCTTTCTACTGTTTTCTTTTTCTTTTTTTTTTCTTTTTTTTTTTTTTTTTTGTTTTTGAGACAGAGTCTTTGTCTGTTGCCCAGGCTGGAGTGCAGCGGTGTCACCTCAGCTCACTGCAACCTCTGCCTCCCGAGTTCAAGCTATTCTCCTGCCTCAGCCTCCCAAGTAGCTGGGACTACAGGCCTATGCCACTATGTCCAGCTAATTTTTTGTATTTTTAGTATGGTCTCAATCTCCTGACCTCATGATCCACCTGTTTCTCCCTCTCGAAGTGCTGGGATTACAGGCATGAGCCATTGTGCCTGTTCAATGCATTACTATGGCTGCTAATGATATTGGGTATCAACAACCAACCACCTTCTCTCTGCCAAACCCTTCAAACACATCCTTTCATTCAATCCTCTCAATGTTCTTATGAAGTTTGTATATCATTCTGTTTTTCAATGGAAGGGGAGCTCTGAGAAGTTAGATGGTTTGCCCAAGTTTTCACAGCTACTAAGGTCTAGAGACTGGTCTCAAATAAATGTCTGTCTGGTTTTAACCTCCATCTACATCGCAAAATGATATATAGAAAAAGAAGGAAGGCATATTAGAGGGAATGAAAATAATAAAGGGACCATTAAAGTCTCCAAAGAAAAATTCCATTATCTTCCTATTATCAACTGTCATATAGCAAACTGACATTAAATTTTTTGATTTAAAACAATCACGTTTATTTTGCTCATGAATTTGCAGTTCAGGCAGCATTTGGCAACTTCGCTGCACATCACCGGACATTCTGAAGGCTGTGCTGGGATTACCTGAGCCAGTGGCTAGTGGCTGGCTGGTGGCTGGAACCTCGATTGGACTCATGGCCTTCCTATGTGGCTGTTTGACTTTCTCATATCATGGTGGCTGAGTTTCAGGGACAAACATCTCAAGGGAGTGAGCCAGGTGGACTATATTGCATTTCATTACCCAGTTTTGAAAGTCATACAACATTATTTCTGCTTCTTTCTAATTATTAGAAAACAGGCTGAGGCTGGGAACGTGACTCGTGCCTATAAAACCAGCACTTTGGGAGGTCGAGGCAGGTGGATCACTTAGGGTTAGGTGTTTATGACCAGTCTGGCCAAGATGGTGAAATCACGTTTCTATAAAAAATACAAAAATTGGCCAGGTGTTTTGGCATATGCCTATAATCCTAGCTACTTGGGAGCCTGAGAAACAAGAATTGCTTGAACCCAGGAGGCAGAGGATGCAATGAGCCAAGATAGAGCCACTGCACTCCAGCATGGGTGACAGAGTGAGACTCTCTCTCAAAAGAAAAAGAAGACAGTCACTGCGACTAACCCACATTCTGCATTCCAAGTGAGGAAAATCTGCTTCTGTCTTGTAATGAAACTGGTATACAGACATGTTTTAAATGACAATGTCATCTTCAAAATTTTACATCAATAGTCAAGAAATGCAGTAAATACAGGGCAGAGTAGAGAGTCAAACCCACGTCTCTCTAACTCAAAAGTCCAGGCCCTTCAATTCTGGTGTCTACATTAGTTATAATTCAGGTTGGAAATGGGTTTGGTCCTCCATTTTTTCCTTCGAGGGACTTGTGTTATCCTTGAAGTGATACAGCTAGAAGGTGTTTTTAAGCGCTTGCCACAGGTCTCAAAAAATAAAGATATCATCGCATGAATCAAGTCAGTGTAATTTACAGTGCATGAAAGCCAAAGCCACCTTTCCTAATGTCCTAGTAATTTACTCTTGGTATTTCACTAGGGACATGAAGGCAAAATTAGAAGTGGGTGGGTTTTTCCAAGGAGGATACTGTAATCAAGCTAAAGATGTGGGTGTGAATCTGAGGAAAAATGAAAACTATCCTATGTAAAGTCAAGTGGTGGTATGTACCTGCCCCAGTTGAATTACTGTTCAGACCACGAATTATTTAAATAATCAAAGTTGACTGGCCAAGAATCAACACTCAGCTCATACACAAAATAAAATATGTATTTTTCTCATTACTTTATGGAAGCCCATGTCCACTTCCTTTATCTCAAGGGTAAAGGAATGTATGTATAGGAAGGAGAATACAATATTCTGATCCTAAGATAAGGTACAGTGGCAGCAGAATGAAAAGAACATGGATTTTGGAATCATGAAATTGGGTCTTCAGCATTTTCTCTTCCTTTATTAGTTGTGAGACCTTGAGTAAGTTACATGGGCCTTCCGAGCCTCAGTTTTCTCATGTGCGACATGTAACGAGACAGCTGCCATGTCTGACACAGAGTAGACCGTCTGGACACTGCTGTTATTTTGGCCAGTATTTTGTCACATTATCCAGGGGGCAAGGAGAACATTAGCTCCCTCAGCTACCAGCGGAGAGTCTCCCAATCTCAAGGTGTGGCCATTCAACGAGCTCATTTGTGGGGCTTGCCTCTTCATAGCACGTGGGCATACCTGCCTTCTAAACTTCAGTTTACTTATTTGTAGCGATGGTATTTACCTTCTCCTGATGGCACTTCTGAGAGTGTAGAGTTAGGTCTATGTTCTCCTCCCCATTTCTGCCAAACACCCAAATCCGCTCATCTGTCTGTCTCTCATTTCTGTAAATGCTGCCCTCATCTACTGAGATTTTTAAGACCAAAACCTAGGATTTCTTCCTCCTCACCATCCCCAGTCCCCATTCATTATATTTGCCAGTCCCTTCTCTCTAATTCAACCTCTGCCACCTCCATTCACATAATCGCCTCACCATACTAGACAAGTACAAGTACCTGCTTCCTCTCTTCCACCACCCCATGCTCCATGTCCCTACAGCGGATAGCCCAGGCTGCAGCCAGCGTGATCATCTTTTCAAAATTATATTATATAATCATGGCTCCAAACCTTTACCTCTGCCCTGAAAGCAAAACCCAGACTCCTAACTGTAGTCTGCAGAGCTCTGAGAGGCACAGGCCCCTGCCAGCCCCTGCTCTCCCACTAACACAGTGAACTTGGCCCCGCTGTGCTTTTCGCTGCTTCTTGCCCAGCTTGTCCCAGCTCTCAGGCTTGATGCCTTGACTGCTTTCTGTACTTGGAAGCCTTGTTCCTCTCTCCATGCTGAGCTCTCTCAGATTTTACATACAGCTAAAGTATTCACTCCATTACTGTTTACCACTTTATCCTACCTGAGTAGTCTACACTGAAGTTACTACTATCTGTTCACTATCTGCCTCTGTCAATAGAATGTGAGCTTCTTGTAGAGGGGACTTCCTCGTCTCATTCTTTTTTCTTTTGAGACGGAGTTTCACTCTTGTTACCCAGGCTGAAGTGCAATGGTGCAATCTCAGCTCACTGCAACCTCTGCCTCCTGAGTTCAAACAATTCTCCTGCCTCAGCCTCCCGAGTATCTGGGATTACAGGCATGTGCCACCATGCCCAGCTAATTTTTTTTTTTTTTTTTGTATTTTTAGTAGAGATGGGTTTCACCATGTTGACCAGGATGGTCTCGATCTCTTGACCTTGTGATCCACCCACCTTGGCCTCCCAAAGTGCTGGGATTACAGTCATGAGCCACCGCACCTGGCCCTTTGTCTCATTCTTTATTCCCAAAATACTTAGAATAGTACCTGGCACCCAGGAAAAATTGAGTGAATAGTTGTTAAAAGAATAAAAGGTCTCTTCTCAGTTTAAGTATCACCAGTAGTCATGTGATGTCAAAGGACGGCTGACGAAACATGGCCAAGCCTGTCACACAGACCCTGGCAGGAGGAGAGCAACTTCACAGAGCAAGGGGCTGGGCTTGAGGGGAGCTGCCCTCTGACTCCCAGCTTGGCCACTGATTCCCTGTGACCTTGAGATGTCACTGATGTTTTATGGGCCATGAGTTTCTCCTCTTTAATACTAGAAGCTCATTTTTGATGTTCTCCAAGTGTCCTTTCTGCTCGGGCACTCCATGTCTGTATATTCAGAACACAAAGTAAGTTAAACACATGTCAGTGTTTATTGCTTTTTCATTGCAGTAAGGAACTAGAGAGGTTGGTAAGCAAAACAAAACAAAAAAAAAGTGCCCCTCAAGCCTATGAAATGTGCTAGTGTATTAAGGTAGTACGTGATACTTTTTGACACCTTCATACCCCTAACCTCCTCAGAACGTACTTTCTTCCCAAGGCATAGATTGTGCAGAGAAGGTATGAAACTTCCCTAGGGTCACACATAACAACTCAAGAATTGCAAGGAAAACAGTTTCTTACTGTAGTGTATGTATGTGTGTTTTACAGTAGAATATGCACACACGTATTTTCTTTATAATATATTTGGTGGGTTATGGGGTGGATACCATCTACACAGGTGAGGTTAATGGGTCTGCATAGACATTGCACTATAACGGCATCTCCAAGCTTGCTTTTCGGGAAGCCGTGGCCAGATACTGGATTTTCTTCACACCTGAGTCCTCACCAGAACCTTCCCAAAGGGAAGGCTGCAGAGTTTGGTGATGAGCTCACATACGTGTTGCATCACTTGCTTTGGTTCAAGAATTTGGTCCACTCCTACCAGCCATGTGACCTTAAATGAGGTACTCACAATCTCTAAGCCTCAGGTTCCTCATCTCTAAAAATGAAGATGAGAAAAGTAACATGCATGATACTCACATCATTGGAATAATAAAAAGTGTTTGAAAATTGCACTCTTTATAACTTTTCAGTTTGCCCCTAGGTTGTTTTGAAATGACAAGGGTACCTTTCTGAACATAATTTTCACCCTCTTATTATTTGCTGAGAAGAGGGAGTGGGTACATGCTGGCATTTTTCCGTCTGTTTATGTGTGTGTCTCAGATCAGATGAGAAATGCCAAGCAGCGTGCTTTCTGTGTGGTAGCAGTGATTTCACAGAGAAAATATGAAACTTTCTAAGACTGGTAAATCATAATCTTGGAATGAGGCAGTGGACATGTTTTAGCCTCTGAACAAAAAAATAAAATATAAACACAACAGAATTCCTTCATTCTGTCACTTATCTGTGGAGAGGCCATCATCAGGGAAGGTAACCTGAAACTGCATCTCGTTTTCTTCTCTGCAGAATAGCTAATATGTTGACCTAACATTATGCATACCTAGAGTGGGGCTGCACACAGTGGCTACTATTATTTAAGGAGCCTATCCCCCTGCAGGCAGAACTAGAGACTATATGCCCATGTGAGCAAGGTACACAGTGCTCTGAAAAAGAGAAACTATTCTAGTTAGATGAAAATCTTTCCAGAGGTTTTCTATGGAAAACTACTTTTTCTCTGTAGACGCAACATGAGTAGGAGTCATTCTGAGTTGAGGGAAGAGATGGTGAAAGATACAAAGGGAATACTGACCCTCAGAGAATGAGGGAGACATTGTAGGAATAAAACAGTTAAAAGTTCTTGCTGCTAATTTCAGATAAGGAGTCACAGAGGATGGAAGGAAGGAAGGAAGGAAGGAAGGAAGGAAGGAAGGAAGGAAGGAAGGAAGGAAGGAAGGAAGGAGGGAGGGAGGGAGGGAGGGAGGGAGGGAGGGAGGGGGGGAAGGAAGGAAGGAAAGGAGAGGGAGGGAGGGAAACGGGAAGGGAGGAAGGGAAGGAGGAGGAGGGAGGAGGGGGTGAGGGAAGGAGACAGATAAAGATCTTTCTGTGTTTCAGGTATTTCCCAGCATGCATCTGTAGATTAACTCATCTCCTTTCACTAAGTGAAGGTGTTTGAACTGGAGAGTGATATAAGTGGAAGATTAGCCATGTGGATGGAGGTAGAAAGAACCCACTGAGTCTGGAGAAGACCACAGAGAGAGACTAGATAGGCATATATCTTAGCGGTCTAGGGAAGAATTAAGAACCATGGAGGTGATAGATCATAGGAATAGAAAGATAGATAAAGACATTAACACTTAGTTGAAAGCACAGGCACTGGCTGGTGAGCTATTTGTTTCAATGAACCAAGTAGAGTCTAGAACAGTGCTGTCCAATAGAAATATAGCACAAACCACATGAGCAATTTAAAATTTTCTAATAGCCACATGTTAAATATAAAAAGAAATAGGTGGAATTAGTTTTAACAATGTGTTATATTTATGCCAAGATAGCTAAAATAGTATTATTTTAACATCTCATTAGTAAAAATAAAATTTGGTGCATATTTGCACTTACAGCACATTTTAATTCACATTGATTGCATTTGAAGAGTTGAATAGTCACTTGCAGCTAGTGGCTACCGTAGACCCAGACCCACAGGTATAAAATGTCTTCAATCCTGAATAAGAGTGAAAATGCAAGAACCATTAACAGAAAGATCAGAATTAAGAAACTGGAGGATGACTTGATTCTAGTAGGGAAGAAGGTACCAGATTTTGTAACATACATGTTGATTTTGAGAAATTGAGGGGCACTGAAGTCAACTGGCTGTATTAAAGCCTGAGGTCAGAGGTCAGTGGTCACAGGGTGATGAGAGACCAGAGGAGTCAGCATCAGTGGAAGCCGGGTTCTTCCTGCCAAAATGGTATATTGGGGGCTGGGGGCCAAAGTGATAGGTAGAAAAAGGCTGTAGGTCCTGAAGATTGCGGGCAGGGTGAGGTGGTAAGAAACATGTGGAGTACAGAGAGTGTCTGGACCTCACAGCTTAATGTGAGGGCAGAGAGCAAAAGTTCTGAGCAGCAGCCACACAAATGTGGCCTAGGGTCTCTCAGCAGCTCCAAGCATGGCTTATCATCGGGAATATGAGACTCTCACACTCTGAAAGGTGTGTGTAAAGCACAGAGAGGATCTAGAGCCCCTGAAGCCAAGAGTGAAGGACCAGCCAGCAAAAGAATCATGACCTATCATCACCACTGATGGTTAGAACAATAGCAACCCCAAAATGATGACAACAGCTATCACCTGCTAACCACTGGCTCTAGGCCAAGCACCACCGTTAGATATAGATGCACAAGATACATAATACATATATAGGTCTACCTTTGGATACGTGTATTTATTTCAGATACATACTTATTTACATATATGTTTATTACATGTTTATATGCAGTTGTGTGTCACTCAACAATAATACATTCTGAGAAATGCGTTGTTAGGTGATGTTGTCATGTGTGAACATCAGAGTGTACTTACACAGGCGTAGATGGTACAGACGACTGCACACCTAGGCTAGATGGTGGCCTATTGCTCCTAGTCTAAAAACGTGTACAGCGTGTTGCTGAACTGAATACTGTAAGCAACTATGATATGATGGTAAATAGTTTTGTATCGGAAAGGTAAAAGTACAAGATAAAAGATAAAACCTGGACTGGGCACAGTGGGTCATACCTGTAATCCCAGCTAATAGAGAGGCTGAGGCATGGGAATCACCTGAAACTGGGAAGTAGAGGCTGCATTGATCTGAGATTACACCACTGTACTCCAGTCTGGGCAATAAAGTGAGGCTTGGTCTCAAAAAATAAAACAATAAAAATTGTACATACTTTAGGGCACTTACCATGAACAGAGCTTTCAGGACTAAACGTTGTTCTAGCTGAGGCAGAGAGTGAATGGTGAGTGAATGTGAAGCTCTAGGAAATTACAAAATGCTACCGTATACTTCATAAACACTGCACACATAGGCCACGCTAAATCTAGAAGAATATTCTTTTCTTCAATAATAAATTAATTTAATTTACTGTAACTTTTTCACTTTATAAAAATTTGCATTTTTAACCTTTTTACTCTTTTGTAATAACACAACTTAAAACACAAACACATTGCACAACTGTACAGAAATATTTTGTTTCACTTTCATTCTATAAGCTCTTTCTGTTCTTTAATTTTAGTTTACTTTTAACCTTTTTTTTTTTGTTAAAAATAAAGACAAATGGCTGGACACAGTGGCTCACAGCTGCAATCCCAGAACTTTGGGAGGCTAAGGACAGCAGATCACTAGATCAGGAATTCGATACCAGCCTGGCCAACAGGGTGAAAATCCATCCCTACTAATAATACAAAAATTAGCTGAGTGTGATGGCTGTGCTGATAATCCCAGCTACTTGGGAAGCTGAGGCAGGAGAGTCGCTTGAACCTGAGAGGTGGAGGCTACAGTGAGCAGAGATCGCGTACTGCAGTCCAGCCTGGGCAACAGAGCAAGGCTCAGTGTCAAAAAAATAATAACAATAAAATAAAGACAAGTACACCTACTAGCCCAGTCCTGAACAGCATCAAGATTATCATCATCACATCTTGTCCCACTGGAAGGTCTTCAAAGGCAGTAACACACATGAAGCTTTTGACTCTGATGCTAACAATGCCTTCTTCCAGAATTCCCCCTGAAGGGCCTGCCTGAGGCTGTTTAACGTTTGTTTTAAATAACTTTAAATAAGTAGAAGCAGTACACACTAAAATACCAATAAAAAATAGTATAATAAATGCATAAACCAGGAACATAGTCCTTTATTATTATTATAAAGTATTATAAACTGTACATAATTAAATATGCCATACTTTCATAGACCTGGCAATGAAGCAGGTTTGTTTACACTAGTATGTACACATGAGTAATTCATTGCGCAATTACTTGATGAAGACTACTACATTGCTAGGCTGAACCCATCAAACCACCATCTACATTAGGCATGTATCCTAATGCTATCCCTCCCTTAACCCCATACCTACTGCTGACAGGCCCCAGTGTGTGATGTTTCCCTCCCTGTGTCCATGTGTTTTCATTGTTCAACTCTCACTTGTGAGTGAGAACATGCAGTGTTTGGTTTTCTATTCCTGTGTTAGTTTGCTGAGAATAATAGTTCCCACCTCCATCCATATCTCTACAAGGGACATAAAATCATCCTTTTTTATGGCTGCATAGTGTTCCACAAAGGTCTTACACAAAGATTAGGATTCTAGGTAGATCTAACATCAAAGCCCATGCTTTTAAAGTGACAGATACATGTCAAGAGAGAATGAAGGAAAAGCAGGATCAGGAGACCTTTAGTCCAGATACTTATGCTCTATGTGATGGTTCTGCCCAGTGAAGAGAGAGATTTTCACTGAATAGAATATACTATGTGTAGTTGATTACAAATGTCCTATGTATACACATGTAGAATAAACTCTTACCTATATGTTAATGTGTGTGTGTGTATATATATATATACACACACATATATGCACTTTACATGTTCTTTTCAGGTTTCTAAATATTCTTTATGTAGGAGATACTTAAATATGGAAATAGAAAAAGGAAAGCTGTTAACACTAGCCCAGCTTTTGAATCTAACAGCTGCAATGGGACAGGTTTTGTGGGAAGTATTTGCAGGTCCTAGTAGACACGAATTACAAAACCATCAGGGTTAATCCTTAGAATCCCATTGAAGTATAGGTTATTACCAAGGAAAAAAATGCAAGTTCAGAGAGGTTAAGTAAAGTAAGAACCATGTGACTCTATCTGTATCGGTAGAGTTACACACGAATCTAGTCAAACCTGTTATGGTTAAATCCCACTGCATGGACAGACAAAAACAATCCTTGCTTAAGTCAGCCTGTCGCCAGCTGCCCAGACGCCAGTTAGACAACATTCGCGTGAACTGAGCCAAGCCTAGACTGGATTTTAGCTAGTAAACCAGTATTATATAGACACAGTCCGAAGCCACTCAAAAGCTATCTGGGTAATCATTCCATAAGATGCCCCCGCCCAAAAATAAACAGCTAAATCTTTCTGTGAATGCATCCCTGACAAGGAAAAGGAATCAGATCAGAAGAAAATCAGAAACAAAGTTGCTGACATGGTAACAATCTATCTCTCTATTCTGCAGAACTTTTCGATTAGAATTTAGAAAGGATAAAACATCAGGATATTGAAGCAGCTGCAGAATCCATCTTGAGAGTGTTGAGGTTGGGAGATAGGGAGAAAGAGAGGGAGGAAAGCAGGGAAAATCCTTTGGGGAATTGCCTCTGAATCAGAAAGCTGCTTCATTTTTAATCCTGAGTAAATGAAGACAGATTCTCAACATGGAGACATTATCTTAGGTATGTAACACTTTGTGATCTTCTCAAGAGCCACACATTATGACGCTGAAAAACAAGAGTCCATGATACTGACTCACAACCGTTTAAAATATTCCTCCCTTCTTAAAGGACGGCAGGGATATGGTGGCAATGGGAGCTCAGAGTTGGCAATTTCTTGGCAGCTAAGAAGCCTAGCAGGGATGAATTCTTTGGTGATAAAACTGAAATACAAATTTCTTTTTCAAGTGGAACTTTTCTAACTCTGTGAGTTCTTCAAAAACAGCAACTGGGTCATACTTATTTCTGAATACCTCTAGAGCCATTTTAGTGACTGGAACAAAATAGGTGCCCCCCCCCGCCGCCCCGCGCCCCCGGCCCGCCAATTTTCTTCGGTATGAAAATCCCGTGAGAATCCAGTCTAACAAAGTACTTTGAAGACAATAATTGGAATTCATTTTTTTTTTTTTTTTTTTTTGAGACGGAGTTCTCTCTTGATACCCAGGCTGGAGTGCAATGGCGCGATCTCCGCTCACGACAACCTCCGC
Organism: Callithrix jacchus; assembly: GCF_049354715.1. Taxonomy (NCBI): domain Eukaryota; kingdom Metazoa; phylum Chordata; class Mammalia; order Primates; family Cebidae; genus Callithrix; species Callithrix jacchus. Next base: position 109,410,719 of record NC_133507.1, read on the forward strand.
CTCCTGGGTTCAGGCAATTCTCCTGCCTCAGCCTCCTGAGTAGCTGGGATTACAGGCACGCGCCACCATGCCCAGCTAATTTTTTGTATTTTTAGTAGAGACGGGGTTTCACCATGTTGACCAGGATGGTCTCAATCTGTTGACCTCGTGATCCACCCGCCTCGGCCTCCCAAAGTGCTGGGATTACAGGCTTGAGCCACCGCGCCCGGCCTGGAATTCTTACATGAGACAGAAAAAGGTAATGGGGCGTGGTGGTAGCTCACACCTTTAATCCTAGCACTTTGGGAGGCTGAGGTTGGAGGACTGCTTGAGCCCAAGAAGTCAAGGCTATGGAGCTATGATTGTGCCACTGCACTCCAGCCTGTGTGACAGAGTGGGACCCTGTCTCAAAAAAAAAGAAAAGAAGAAAAAAAGAAAAAAGCAAAGACAAGAAAAAGCTTAAGTGTGGTGCAGTAACAAGGTAAAAGCAAACAAAACCCCAGAACAGAACACCTTAAAACAACATGCTTTCATTTCTCAAGTGGGCCAGATATTTTCCATGAATTGGCTGGGGGCTCTGTGTTGTCTTCTCCCTTCAGCACCCGGAGTGACAGAGTAGCACCTCTCTCAAGTGTTGCTGTCACCTTGGCAGATGGAGAGATGGCTCTGGAGTACACGCTGCAGTCTGGGAGTGATACATGGTGCTTCTGCTTACAGCCCATTGCCCTGAATGCAATCCGCAGAGGACCAGAAAGGTTGTTTTTTTTTTTTTTTTTTTTGAGACAAAGTTTCACTCCTGTCACCCAGGCTGGTGTGCAGTGGCATGATCTCGGCTCACTGCAACCAGTTTCCAGGATTCAAATGATTCTCCTGCCTCAGCCTGCCAAGTAGCTGGAATTACAGGCACCCACCACCATGATCGGCTAATTTTGTATTTGTAGTAGAGATGGGTTTTCACCACATTGGCCAGGCTGGTCTTGAACTCTTGACCTCAGGTGATCCTCCAGCCTCTACCTCCCAAAGGGCTGTGATTATAAGCATGAGCCACCGCTCCCGGCCAGGAAGTTTAATCCTACCATGGGCTTGGAAGGTGAAGAGACAGAAGCCGCAGTGTCTATCAGCCACTGAGAATGCAACAAACTAATCAACAAACAAAAAACAGAAACAGGAAAAAATAAAAGAAAAATATCACATCCAAAGAAAGAATTGAAATCAAACAGTATACTGGCAATATTGTATTTCCTTTTTTATCTACTCTAAAGTGAATCATTCCTTAATGCATGGGCACACCAAAGAAAAATCCATGAACTATTTTTAAACTTGTCACTCTATTTATAGATCCTTATGTAATCATGAATATGAATATCCTGAATTTTAGTTTCAGCTAACATCGAATATTTGTTTAATGTCTAAATCAGCTTTACTATTTAGTTAATATTATAGTTTCAGTGTTAGTTCATGCTAATGTCAACATCAACTGATGAGCAAATATTTGGAAAGTATTATTTTCTTCCCTTTTTTGCAAAAGCAAAGCAAACTTTCAAAATTAACTTTGTCATTAGTTGCAAAGCCCTTATATACATGTGGATGAAACTGTCTCCATATACATGCTGCTGTGTAGCTAAAAAATATTTTTGTTGATACAAAATCCCATTTAATGTTGTTTTCATAAATCTGTAGCCTCTGAAATAGTGTTTATATGTGTGTTTTTGTGTACATGTACTTTTAGTGGAAAAAAAGTAACTGTAAAATAAAGGAGTCTGTTCTGAGCTAATATGAATGACTGTGGCCTGGGTAAAACAAAACCCAAGAAGCCCCAACTAAGTGGTCCTGAAGTAACTGGGTTATTCTTTGGTTTTATACATTTTAGGGAGACAGAAGTTACAGGCAAACACACAATTCAACACATGGAAAGTATACATCGGTTTGTCCTGAAAAGGTGGGACATCTTGAATCCGCAGCTTATAGGTTATAGGTGGATTAAGAGATTCTTTAATTTGCAAGGGGTTAAAGGACTAAAGCTTTGTCTAAAAGTTTGGGGTTAGCAGAAAGAAATATTTAAGAAAAGAAGGTCTGTTTAACCAACACTGGGTGAGAATGACTTGTAGGGTGTATGACTTAACCCTTGTCTGGCGTGGTCTTAGGTTCTGTTTATTGTTTAGTATCTTATTGTCACACAGAGTTCATTCTGTTCTTCTTTGTAATACTAATGCTGGTCACTTGTGCCTAAACTCCAAAAGACAGGTGTCGTCACAAGGCATGTCTGACCTACCTTCCCGTGATGGCTGGGAATTCAGTTTTTCAGATTTCCCTAGAGTCCTCTTGATCAAGGGGTGAGGGGGCTCTTCAGAGTTTAGGGGATCTGAGGGTTTTATCTTTGTTTACAGTATGAAATGGTACACCCCTATGCACTATTGACATATTTTTCCTCCTGCCCTGAGGGTTGTCCTACTCTCTGACAGCTGGACAGAGAGGGCCATCGCCTGACATTGGAAGTGTCCATGGCGGCAAGTGTTCTTTCCAACCATCCTGCATGGAGTGCACGCCAGCAACTTCCTTTCTTTCACACCCTGACCTCTTCTGCTGCTGGATATTTTGTGTTTGATATTGCTGTTTGGATTCCTCCAGACTTTCAGAGATGTTCAGGATGGTGCATGAACTCCAGCAAAGAACCAAAGGGAGACTAATCACAACTCTGGATGTTAAATAGGCATTTTATGATAGCTTGATGTGCTTTCTGAGAAAGATGGGGGAAGCATTAGCAATGATTGGGCAGTTAATGGGTAGAAGTCCTTTGATATTATGAAGAACTTTAAACATCTTAGTAGCTGGGAAAGATTAACCAAGGAATGAATGAAAAGAGCTAGAAGAACAGATTGCCCCAGGGCAGTTTATGACTACAGGCAATTTGAATGCATCTCTATAGGGTCTGCTAAGACCACTATAGTCCTGATTGATTAGCACCAGAAAAGCATTTCTACTTCCTGCTAAATGGAGGATAGCTGCTGTGTGCAATCTCAGAGGATTGTTTAATCTACAAGTGTGTACTCCAGATGCCACATAATTCTATGTCCTTGATTTGACAGTTCAGGTCTGTGCTGTCTTCCTGATACTATGCATTTCACAGTCTGAATATGAGGGTCTGAATACCTTTGTCACCGAGCAACAGTGTTCACGTATGTAAACCTGATCATTGCACCTGCTCCTTGCTATTTTGGTCAAGGCAAGTATAATGCCTCCTCCAGTCATTCATCAGTACCCTTGGGTTTTGGTGGGTGTGCCTCAGGGCAATGCTAATTTCATATCTCATCCTCCACCAAGCCTGAATACACAGTTTACCTAAAGGTTAAGAATTATGAGTATAATTAAGAGGATGGAACAATTCCACTACATTAACATTAATAGTGCATGGAAAGCACTCCCCACGGCTTCATTTTTTAAGCTGTAGCCATTTTCATGTCTATCTTGTCTCTCCTATTTTTTCTTCCTGCACCACTTAATGAAAATCTAATGGTAGCAATGGCACCTATGTTGACAAAAGAGAAACAGTTATCATTGTTCCTGCTTGTCTCTTTCTCATTTCTCCTGTAAGGGAAGTTAAGAGCGGCATCCTGGAGACATGTTTGCTTTACTGAGCAAAGGCAGTCCTTGGGAGAAAAGACTCAGAGGATGAGGAATTGTCAAGAAAGCTCTGCAGCAGACGAATATGATGGAACTAGTTCATCAAATGATAAAATGTGAACTTTTCTTTCATCCTTGAATTGAAAGGTCCTTACAGGAGAGAGTGAATGTTATAAAGGTTACATGTAAGTGATTGATGGTGATGTATCAGGGAATTCCCTGGTGTTGTAAGGCTGTCTGGTATCAGGCTCTCTTGGCCTGCTTCAATTTATACACAAAGATGAGGGCCTCAGACCCATTCGTTAAAGCATGCTGTAGTCATACATTTAGCCAGGAAAATCCTTTGGCATCAGGGGTTTCCACAGTGAGCAGGCCAAGAAGTTCCACTAAGTTACGGAGTTCCATTCCCTTTCCCTAAGAGAGGCATAAGTGGCAGAGTAGCTGAGAGAGCTGAAGCAGCTGACACAAAGGTTTGGGACCAGCCATTTAGCATGACAAGCACTCCAGAGGCATTGAGGGGCGAGGAACAAATTGAGCATATGTTGAACCATTACTGGAAAGAAAGAAATTGCCCTGGAAACTGAGTATCAGGGAGTGACGCCTTCATAATTACTGGACTTGCCAAACTCCATTTCATCTTTGCTCTTGATCCCCTCCACAGGGCATCCCTGCTACTCTGTGCTTGAGCTCAGGAATTCTCAAGGTATGCAACACAGGAAGCGTTTACGTGGGACATGGATGGACTTTTTAAAAATGTCATTTTTGTCTATTTTAATGTGTTATAAAAATATATATACCATTAGCACTTAAAGTTTATAATTTCAAATCTCTTGTTACTAAAAGAGTAGTGTACGTCAAAAAGAAGTTACTAATCTGCATCAATTAAAGAGATTTGTTGTAACTGGTTATTCCGGTAGAAATGGCAATGAACTCGAAGCTGATTCTTGAATGAGGGAAGGGATGAGGAAAGCTCAGGAAGTGCTAGAACACTTCTCCTTCCTCAGACACATCCTTTAAGAATGTGCTGCTATACCTTTAAGCCTTACTCACTCGTCTTCCCACTGCCAGAGGTGCCTTCTTCTTTCAGTGCTGCTGGTAACATCACACTTTGCTTTCCCAGCTCTGCCTCCTCTGTGAAGGCCACCCTGATTTATTGAGAATGATTCAGTATGTGTTCTTTCTGCTCCCTTTTTACATGGTTGACATTTTTATTGAATTATTCACTCACTTTTATTTCAGTCAGTTGCACACCTAGAGACGTTATGCAAATGATATTCATTTTTATATTCTCAGGGACCAGACCTGCATTTCGGAGGTGTTAACTGATGAGTTTTGAACACAGTTATTCAGATCCTTTCTTATTAAAGTCCTCAACAAGCTCTACAGCCGCCAAATCCTGTGGCGATCCTAGGAGATCATTTCTTGATTTAGTGGCATTTGACACAGTTGACCATGTTCTGCCTTTTGAAATACTTGCTGTACTTAAATTCTAGGATACAATACTCTCCAGTGTAGCCTTGTCTCTGGCTATAACTCTGCTATCTTGGCTCCTTCCACATTAAACAAGAAGGAGGTCTTAGGGCTCAGCCCAGGGCTGTCTTCCTCATCTATGCCTTCTTCTTGGATTGCCATTCAGTCACATGCTAGAGAATCTCAAATTTAGATCTCTAGTCAAGATTCCTTTTCTGAATATAGGATGAATATATCCACCTGCCTCCTGGTCTTATGATGTCCAAAAATAATTTCCTGATCTTCTTTCTCCAAATGTTCTCCTCCAGCAATCTTTCCCAAACTTTGTAAATAGCAACTCACTCTTCTGGACACTCAGACCGAAAAACCTAGGAGTTATCTTTGATTCCTCTCTTTTTCCATACTTTATCATAATAATGTCCCAATTCCAACTGAATATCTTCGATATAGATGCAAAATCTAAGCACTGTGTTCATTACCCTGGCCATTACCAGGCCCAAGATGCATCATCTGTCATTTCAATTCCAAGATGCATCATCTGTCATTTCGATTGCTACCATTGTTTCTTCCCAAACAGCTTTCAGTTTGTTGTTAACATAGGAAGACAAACGTCCCACAACGTGTGTGTGTTTCCTCCTGACTTCAGTAATCCAAGCCCATGCCCACCCTCATTTCACTACTCAGAACAAGACCAGGGGCCCGCTCAGGCCTTCCATTTTCTGGACCCACTGGATCTCTCTACATTCTGCTGACATTTGCTTTCTTTTTCTTTTTCTTTTTCTTTTCATTTTTATTTTAATAACAGTTAGGTTGGTGAATATGAAGCGTATCTCATTGTGGTTTTTATTTTCCTTCTCTAATAATTAATGATGTCAGGTATCTTTTCATGTACTTGCTGGCCATCTGTGTGTCTTCTGATCTTTGGCCTTGTGTAATTGAGTTGTTTTTCTTTTTGCTGTTGTGCTGTAAGAGTTCTTTATCTTGAGTACAAGACTTTTATCAAGCATATGATTGATTGCAAATCTTTTTTCCCATTCTATCATTTCACTTTATTGCTATTGTCCTTTGATGTAAAGTTTCTAATTTTGATGAAGCCCAAATTATTTTTTTTCTTTTGTTGTTTATACTTTTCATGTCAAAACTGAAATACACCTTGGAGTTTTCGAACTTGTTCCCCTGACTGCAAATTTCTTTTCCAATTTACCACATGTCTTGTTCCTTCACCTCTTTCAAAACTCTGTATAAACAGAACTTCTTAGCAGGCTTTATTTCTATTCACTCTAGAAATTTAAAGTTGCAATCTTTGCTGGACACAGCAACCCTGGCCCTTTTTTCTGCTTTATTTTTCCTCAGCACTTATTTTCATATGATATAATTTACTTACTTATGTAGGCAGGTTTTTAGTTAAGCTTCCTAAGTCAGAGTTTAGTGCCTGTTAATGTGTGATTGCATTCTCCAAAGCTTGCTACAGAGGAGGTGCTCAATACCCCCACTGGCAGAGGGGTTCAGCCTGTCACCACAGGCCTGATTCTTCCTGTGTAAAAGGAGTTTTATCTGCCTTTCCTCACCCATCCTTGACCTCAACTATTACTTTATTGTTGGTATAATTATTAGCATAATCATCGCTACCAATAAATATTTAGAAAGGTTCCACCTCGTCATGGTGTTAAGCATAGAAGAACATATCTGAGATTTTTCAAGACAATCCTGATTTAAAAGTCAGTTTGTTAGGGAATGTAATCCCAGCCAGGCATGGTGGCTCACGCCTGTAATCTCAACACTTTGGGAGGCTGAGGTGGGCGGATCACCTGAGGTCGGGAGTTGGAGACCAGCTTGACCAACATGGAGAAACCCTGTCTCTAATAAAAGTACAAAAAAAAAAAAAAAAAAAAAATAGCTGAGTGTGGTGGTGCACATCTGTAATCCCAGCTACTCGGGAGACTGAGGCAGGAGAATCACTTGAACCCGGGAGGCAGAGGTTGCGGTGAGACAAGATCGTGTCATTGCACTCCAGCCTGGGCAAAAAGAGCAAAACTCTGTCTCAAAAAAAAAAAAAAAAAGAGAGAGAGAGAATGTAATCCAATTTTTGTTTTCAAAAAGCATAGGCATAGGAAACAGCAATTCTACAGTATCGCTCCTGAGCTGAATGACGTTATGTCAATGGCATGGTTTTTCTAATCACAGTTTTCTCAGCTGTAAAATGAGGTTGTTGTGAGGATTAAAGAATTTTTTTTTAAAGAGGAGGGAGGAAAAAAGTGTAATGATGTAATACTCATGGTGCTTTAATTTAATTTCAGTGATCTTTCAAGATTTTACAAAAAAATGGAATGTTCTGGGTTCTTTGCTTATCTCTTTTGTTTTAGGTATGTGCTATGAATGCTAACTTTAATCTTAGAGACTCTTTTATTTATTTATTTTTCTGAGATGGAGTCTCGCTCTGTTGCCTAGACTGGAGTGCAATGGCACAATATCAGCTCACTGCAACTTCAGCCTCCAGGATTCAAGCAATTCTCCTGCCTCAGCCTCCAAAGTAGCTGGAATTAAAGGCATGCACCACCATGCCTGCCTACTTTTTGTATTTTTAGTAGAGATAGGGTTTCACCATGTTGGCCAGGTTGGTCTCGAACTCCTGACCTCAGGTGATCCTCCTGCCTCGGCCTCCCAAGTTGTTGGAATTACAGGCATGAACCACCACACCCAGCCAAGACTCCTTTAAAGAAGGCCCAAAGACCACCATTTTAGATACACAGTGAGACTTGTATTCATGTGCTAAAGACGTCATCACAAAGCTCCGCAAACTGGTAGCTTAAACACAGAGATTTGTTTTTCCTCCTTACATTCTAGACACAAGGTCAGGGTGTGAGCAGGACTGGTTTATTCTAAGACCTCTCTTCTTGGCTTGCAGTTGGCCACGCTCTTCTGATGGCTTCATAGGATCTCCCCTTTGTGAGCTTTTTCTCGAGCTTTGAGAAAGGTCGAATAGTAAACATTCTCTGGAGTGGGGCTTTTTAGGGGGGTAACAAACTCATTCTGCTATTTTGAGTAGCTGTTAGGCTACTGTACTTGCAGAGTTGTTGGTTTTCATCAGGGATCAACCCTAACACAGACCGTGGGGGTTACAAGGGATGGCAAAGACAAAGAAATGAGAAAAGACAAGAGTGTGTAAAGTGGGGACCAGAGGGCCAACGTGAGTGTGGACGTGGCGAAGGCTCTGAGCTCTGGAGACCAACACCATTTATTGGTGTGCAACATAATGCAAGAATGTAGTAGGGGTGTTGGGGCAGATAAGGGAATTGTGTGTCAGGCAGGTGATCTATAGCTCGGGCAGTTTGGTGTTTCCTTTGAGGCATATAGAGTAAATTCCATTCTAGATTTAATTATTAAACACGCTAGAGGGGTCGTAGATAGGAGCCAGCAAGTCTGGTCGTGCTCTTGTGCTTCCAAGAGGTGTTCCTTCCTTGAGCATGGGGCGTGGCATTCCATATGCTCTTTCTTTCTGCGCTAGAGAAGCAGTCATGCCACAACCTTCCTTCCAGCAGTTTTCGAGGCTGCGATGGAACTAAGTAAAAGAAGAAGGGAACAGGGAAAGTTAAAAGTACCGTAAGCCTTGCCATCATTACTGAGATTCAGCTATTTTTATTAAAGACTCCTGGGATGGTTGCAAGCCTTTGGTTATTTTCCAGAGGTTTGAAAAAGTTAATTTTTGATAATTTTGAATAGTGCTCTTACTGCTTTTATGAAGGTGTAAATTGTTGGAGGCCCTCCCCCCACCATCTGGAAATGCTTCTGTTACTCGGAAGTGTGGGGCTTCTCAGTTCTTATCTTTGTGGAAGACATAATTCAGCCAAGAGACCAATTAGTAAAGTAAGCAGAAAGGTTTATTAAGGGAATAAAAGTACACTGCTAGAGAGGAGCAGGCTGACATGGCTGGGAATAGCCCCAAGACCTTTGCGTTGCAGTTTTTATCACGTTGAGCTGTTTCTCTAAGTTCTCACCTGTCTTAAGTCTCTCCCTTTTTATTTGTCTAGTTTCCCACTTCTGTCTTACATCCCCATTTTTGTTCCCATCTCGTTCTTACACAGGTTTGTGGGATCATTCCTTACTGTCATTTGGTGCACGTGCCTGTGGTCCAGTGATTAATAGGAATCCGGCCTAATGATGGTATAGGTCATGACTGGCTCCCCAGGAAGGTTACATAGGAGTTAAATCTGTACTGACTGTGCCTGTGTATGTCAGGAATTTCTCTTTTCTACTTTCTCCCTTCTTAACAGCATGTAGCTACCTACATTCTGACAATTTAACCACAGAATGAGCAATTACTGGGTGTCTTAAGTGGCATTTCAGGCATTCCTCTCTGCATAGGTATCACCCCTCCTCTCTACTAATACCTAACTACATGTTTCAGGGGGTCTCTGAGACACGAGATTTTTCAGAGCTTCCTCCCCTAGAGGCTTCCTTTCCTGCTACTGTCTGTCCGCCTGCTCTAAGACTTCCAGGATCTGAGGGTTTGGGCCGAGTGTAGGATTTGATACTCAGCTTTGTTAAATGTTATGTCCTATGATGAGAGCTGACTGGCCCAAAAAGGACTCCTGAGCTGAGGGTAGAAATGTGGGAACTACAGCAAATGAAATTTCCTGTTAAGAAAAGTAGAGGCCAGGAAAGGAATGCAGCATTCTTGTCGTGGCCTCTTCTCCAACTGTCCTTGAGCTAGATATTTGGCTTCTCCAGGCTCCTTCCATGCTCCTCTTAACTCCAGCTCCAAATGCATGGTAACTTAACTGTTCCTTCTGTCTCTTCCCCAGAAAATGAATTATCTCAAGGGCAAGACAAGTGTCTGATTGCCTAGTTGCTTCCCTGTAGCTCAGCACAATGCTTGGAATGCTCTAGGAACTCCGTAAATGTTTATGAAGTAAAGTCAACCACAAACACCTTTCATTTCAGAATCTCAAACACAGGATAGGCAGGGCATGGTAAACTCTGCAACAAACCTGTGTCAGGCAGGAAAGCAGAAAGCAAACTGTCAGCTCCACCCACACCTTCTTTATTGGAGGGATGACTAGCCAGAGGCAAAGTCACAGGAGACAGGCAGGCACTGACAAGGCACAGAGGTATGGAGCAACTTCTGGTTTGGGAGGTGTCTCTGTGGTAGGAGGGATAAATAAAACTTGTAAGTGATGGATCTGCTCAAGGAGCTGAGCTGAGCTAAGAGCTAGCTTTGGCTGCTTATGCACACATCAGGAAAGCGGTATTTGAAACCCAGGAGTCTTGTTCTTTATTAATAGGAAGATTTGGCTATGCCTCCTTATTTTTATTGTATTGAAAATAATCACTAACACCATTATCATCTCATCCCTTCTGATTCTGAAGCACTTTGACATTTATAAAACAATCACATATGTTGACCTTTACAGCAGCCCTGGGAGAGGCAGAGGACAGACACCCTTTAATGTCTGTTTTAGAGGTGAAAAAACTTAGGCTAAGGAGCTTTTTCCAAATCATTGATTATAATAAGTGACAGAGTTGATCCCAGAACCCAGAATGCTAATGTTCCCATATCTTATTTTCAGCCAGGGACTCACTCTGTCGTCCAGGTTGGAATGCACTGGTGCAATCACAGTTCACTGCAGCCTCCAGCTCCCCAGCTCAAGTGATCCTCCCACCTCAGCCTCCTGAGTAGCTGGGACTGCAGGCAATGCCATGCCTGGCTAATTTTTGTATTTTTTGTAGAGACAGGGTCTCGTCACATTGCCCAGACTGTTCTCAGATTCCTGGGATCAAGTTATCTGCCCACCTCAGCCTCCAAAACTGCTGAGACTATGGGCATGACACTATACTGGCCTCATATCTTCTTACTGTTTCCTTGAGTTCAAAGAAAATGCATTTCTTTGCCAATTTCTTAGGGAACATGGCTGTTTGTCTTCTCAGGAAGTTCAAGATTCCCCTGCCCCTGCAACTCTGAGGCTGTCTCTGTATTTTCATCTACTTTTTATCATATGGATACACTGCTTTCCAATTTTATTTGAAGGAATAGAAATTATCACCTGACCGTCAAATGGATGTGCAGAGAAAAAATGTAGCACTTCTAATCAGATTTCCTGAAAAGTCATTTGTCAGATTTTAATTTGTCAGCCAGACTCCTCCTTATCCCTCAAGATTCAGCATAAATGTCATATACTCTGGGGAGGTCTTCTTAGAGTCCCCAGGCTAGGTTCGTTTTCTCCTTTTGAAGTTTCCGTGGTATTCAGTACTTTTCTTTACAGAGACATTAGCATAACCCTCTGCAACCACTTCTCAAAACAGTGCATATGCTGTCCCTCCACTGGTCTAAGTCACCTATGAGAGTACCATGTCAAGGAAAGTGAAGAATGATTGTCCACAACAGCGTTCCTGGGGCTTGCCCAAAGTCTGACACAGAGTGGGCTGCCAGCATTTTCCAAATCACAGGCTCTGATTATTTCAGTTCTCAGACCTGCGTCCTAGAAGGGTTGCCTTCACTTTGGTTTTTCTAGGCCAGCAGCTTCTTGTTTACCAAGTCCAAAATCTGGATCTCCTCAGGGCATATTCTGTTGGCTACCTTTCCCCCGGCCTAGGTATACGGCAGACTTTCTTCTTTCACTGCATGTGTCATAAATATTGGTTGCAAATGGGTCATTCAAATAATACATCATAACAACTGTGTTATCAGATTTCTCCACAGCCCAGTGTTGATGGCTGTTGCTGGTTTGTTGCTGTTTTCCTTGTTGTCGCGTGTTCATATAGTGATCTTCCTGAACGAATTCTGTCTATTCTGTTTTCCCGGCAGGTTTCAGTCTCTAAGCTCTCTTCTTGCTCTTGTTGTTGTTGTTTTTTAGTTCTTGTTTTTATTTTTCAATCCCAATTCCCAGGGGTTATATCTGTGTCAGTGTAATTTAGTGGCCACCCAATGAGTGGTCAGATTTTTAAAAATGCTTTGCTATATATCTTCCTCCCTTTGCCAAGGGGAACTATGTGGATACCTTGAATTGCAAGCATTGTACAAGACGGCCTTAGCTTTTACTTCCTGCTTGTGCAGGGCCTCAAGGTCAGTCTTAGGTGAGTGACTGGTACTCTCTTCTTTCTGAGGTCTTTTTTGGTACATGCACATCCATGCACATGAGTTCAACCTTTCAGACTCCCAGGAGTGTGTAGGAGATTTTCAGAGTCTCTCTGATCTTCTCCAAAATTTCCCATTAAATTCCACATCATGCTCTTTGCTGCAACTAAAATCACAGCCTTACGCAGCTGAGATGCCATCAACAGTGTGCTGCTGTTTTCGTCATGCACTGGAGTTAGCCCCACTGCTCCCTAACCCAGCTGAATGCTGACTGAAATTAAATAACCATCACACTGTGAGAACAGAGATTTGTTAGGGAAACACAACTTTAAACAAAGTGTTGACTGTGCTCTAATAATGGGGCTTTTAATGGAACTTCAGAAGTTCTCAGAAATTTCAATTGTCTGCAAAAGTGCAGGCTTCTGGCTACCACTGAACTGGGAAGAAAGAGTAGGTAGAAACAGCACATACCCCACGTCTTCCCGAGGCTCAGTAGTTTCTCTCTGGTAGGCAATTTTCAGTGTCTTCTATGGCTTAGGTTAATTGATAGAACTCTGAAATGGTTGATTTTAGTTATTTTGCCTGTATTTGTGTTGTTTTAGACAGAGAACTTACCAGTATCTTCACTCTGCAATTCTGGAAGAGGCAGTGGATTCATAATTTTGAACTTGGGTGTATTAGTAGGGTAGGATTTTGAATGAATTGTACCACCTTACAGCTATGGAAACGGCCGTTGGCTAATTAGTGGCACAAAAGTAGGATACAAACTATTTAGAAATTTAACCAAAAAAATGTTTTAATTACTCTGCAAATATTTACTTATCTGTGAACAACTACAGTGATCATCATACATTTTCTCATCTATCTAAAGTGGTTTTTTAGGTTTTGTTATTGCAGTTGGTGGCCATGGTAATGGGGTGTGTATGTCCTTGTGAACACCTTTTTGGGGTGAAATCAACTATTTTTAGAAGCTGAAAGCAATCATTTTGGTGTTTCCTCCTGTTGATCTCAATTACTGAGGAGTATGCAGGGTGTGGTTGATGTACGAATATCAGCTGTTCTGGGAGCCGTGTGCCTCACCCTTCTGGACACTGTGTAGATTCTTTTCAGACCACTTTCCTGGCCCATTGCTAGCTTTTCATTTTTATTTTTTTATTTTGAAATAATTTCATGACTTATTTGGCATTATAGGAAATAAGCCAGTGGTAATTATACTTAAGTGGTTAGGCAAGCAAAGTCGAACTGCAATTTTTTTTTTTAATTAAAAAGAAATTTAATTTTTTGGAGGGAAGAGGTAGTATTTGGTTACCTGAGTAACTCTTAGATTTCGGAGATCTTGGTGCTCCATCACCCAAGCAGTGTACACCATATCCATTGTGTAGTCTTCTACCTCTCACCCGCCTCTCACCCTTGCCCCTGAGTCTCCAAAGCCCAGGGTGTTGTTCTTATGACTTTGCATCCTTATCATTGCTTGCTTTTTAAATAAGGAAATCTATGAGGCATTTCTTACTAATTCGATTGATGTTTATTTTTCTGTTCTATTAATCACTAGAAGCAAGGGAATACTTGTGGCTTTGCTCATGTTAACATTCGTCTCTCACTGAATTCTGGACACACTAAGTTATATATGTGGTGCACTCACTTTTCTACCCTCTTCATGACAAAAAAGAAAAAAAAGTCTTCTAGTCACAAAATGTTAGGCAACTAACGTTTATTGCCTGACTAATCACTTTACTTTATTGACTGAGTAATCATTTTATCTACACGATGGCACTGGGAGGTAGTAATTTGTGAAATACCACCTTGGACAATTCATTTTCTTTCTCTGCACAAGGCCTGGGGATGCTTCGAGCCAGATTGTGCTAAGGAATGTCATGTTTCCAAAGGATAAGGTTTATCTTCCATGAAACAGACCATTTGCAAAATTAATAGGTAAATTAGCAAAGCGCAACAGTCCATTAGACCCACTGTCAGAGTTTAGAATCTGGGTTGGGGAAAGAAAGCAAAAGCTAAATGTGTAAACAGAAGTCCCCTGAAATGACAGCAGCTGTCAGTCTGTGGTAGACGATTGTGGCTGCTTAAACAAAGCCAGCAGACTGCTCTTAACAAGTGGTCATGTCAAAGTCTGAATATATACTCATGAGGCAAATGCATGGGCTATCAGACCAGAGCTAGGAATCATAGTTACTGAGTGCATGTTAAAAGCATTATACTGCAGGGAAAGTGTCAGAGCTTATTTCTACTAACCATTTCTTTATTTACTTGAAAAGTTTCTGTTGAACACTTGCTGTGCTGAAATTTTAATACTCCTTACCCTATGCCAAAACTCTGGGTATGGGCATCATTTTCCCCCTGGAGAGCTGACTTTCTCATGTGGACTGGAAACAGCTGCCTTGCTAGCCAAAAAGTTATTGACTATTTTGGCTTAAGCAATGGACTTTTCAATCAAATGAAATTTGAAGGCTGTGTGACCTTGGAAAGTTTTGAGGCTTGTTTCATTGTAAAGTGAGAAGGATCCCATCTTGCAGAGTAGTCTTGCGATGATTAAATGAGAAAAATCTATGGAATACTCATCATAAATAGGACTTTTACTTAGTTATTAGTATGTACCAGGCAGTGTGCTAGGAGATCCACATGTATTATGTCATTTAATTCTCACAGTGAACTTTAAGGTGAAAATTATTATGATTCACGGCTTGCATTTGGGGAAACTGACGTTTAAGAGGTTGCACAAGCTGCCCAAGGTCACTGAGCTAGTGAATGGTGAAAGTGGACTTGAGATCTATGACATCAGGCCCCAAAATCTCGGCTTTTAATCACGAGGCCTTCCTAAGCTTACAGATGGTAGCCCTCAACAGATGCTGGGTTCCTTCCTTGTCCCTTATTACCACTTCCACCCGTTTTGTCTGCCATAGGAATTAAAACTCACCTGAGTACTTTTCTAGCTAACCGCGGAGGCACACAATCTTCAAATTGGTTAATAAAGCCTGTTGATCTTCAGAATGTAAATTACTTGTGAGCCGAAGTGCCCCGGATGAAAATCCCCTTGGATGCTTCTTGTAATTCTGACTGCCAAAGTGCAGGGGGTTCATTTCCCTTTTGCTTCTCGTACAAATTAAAGAAGACACATTATTTCCATTTTCCTGTCTCAGATCTTTCCTTCTGCACTATTTTGGAAGCTGTGCAGAATAAATACTGTGAAACGGCTCATTTCTGCCTACACTTTGTTTCTTCATACCCACATAGATCATCTCAATCACCTATAGAAATATTTGTGTCAAAGGCTAAGGCAGCTGGTAAAATTTTTTACTTGTAGGTTATGAGTCTGAGTATTCCAGCATCTCTTCATTGAAAGAAAAATAGTTACATTTGGTGTTTGTGATGACTCGAGGTAGTGAAAATATTTTTACTGCCAACAAAAGCAGTTTTATGATGCTCAATCCTGAATCACTAAAATCTGGATTTTCAGTAGAGAAAATTGCACTGCTTACAACTGAGGTTTTTAAAACGAACGCAATTTATTATCCAGGCAGTCTTCAGTGGCAGGTTTGTCTATGTGGTTAATGCCTATAAAGAGTCTGTAGACACCCAGTATCTAAAGTAAGTGTGCGTATGTGTGTGTGTATGTGTGTGTGTGTGTGTGTGTTACTGTGAGAACGAGGGAGTGAATGGCACATAAACTAAAATGCTGAACTCGTAAGTTATGTAAGGTTCAGAAGCTTCATGTTATAATTATCTTGAGTCCTCATTTTTTTTTGCCGTTTTTCTTTTTACTTTTTAAGCTTCTTATTCTATAATTAACTTTTCATAAATTTAAGTCATCTTCACAATTTTATTTTGAAGACCTCACAATTGTTTTGAAGCAGTTGATGTAATAGAATGTGGGACATAGGAGTTAGGTGGCCCACCTAATTCCAGAGTTTCTTGTCAAACGTACCACCTTCTGTAGAAATTGGTGGACACTTGCCTACTCTTGAATAGAGACATTAGTGTCTGGGGTGGGTGGGAGAATTCAATTCAATCTTTTATTTATTAGTGGCTTACTTTGTGCATAGCACTCAGCTATGTGCTGGCAACTGGGGAGAGGTACACAGACACAGGATATTTCAGACCCAATTAATTTCCTTTAAAAAAAAATCATATATTTTGGAGGAGTGGGGTAGAGAAGGAGGCATGATCTCAAGAAATATTTAAAGGGCAACATGACACTTATTTGAACAGCAGAAGGCTGGAAGCAAATTAGGCTTGTGGAGATTTAGAAAACTAAACTGAAGGGGTAAGAGGACACTTTGAGGTAGAGAGTGATTTAATGGATGTGCTAAATACTTCCCAGAGATGGCTCTCACCTGTAGAGGAAGAAGACCTGGTACTAGAGAGAGAAAGAGATGCAGCTTCCCCTGTGCTCCAGACAAGCCCAGCCTTGTCAACAGTCCTTTCCCACACAATAGACATGGGATGAAGTCATCTTGGACATTCCAACCCCAACTGCCATCTGACTGCAGAAGTTTGGGAAACTCCAAGAAAGACTAGAAAAAGAATGTAGTCAGCCTTCAGAATTGTGAAAAAGAATACAATAGTTCTTTAAAGCCACAACATATTTGGAGTGGTTTGCTATGCAGCAATAGATATACGGAGCTTTGAAAATTTGATATAATCTAAACAAATAGGTCAGAAATATAAGCACCAGAAGTTGTGAGAAATAGTACGAAATTTATTGATTTTCAGATACAAGTTTTAAATACATTTTTAAAAATTGCAAATAAATTCTGTAAATCACACTGTCCAATAGAACTTCCTGAAATGGCAGAAATATTCTTAGCTACACTGTTCATACGGCAGCCACTGGCCCTGTGGGTGTAGAGCATTTGAAATGCAGTTATTGTGAATTCTCTTTTTACAATCCACAAGGTGAGTTGAAGAGAGAACTTACCAGAGTTTGTGGCTGTGTTCCTTCTATGTTTGGCGTGTGATTAGTTGGGTACCTGGGGTTAGGGTTGCAACGGAGAGAAGTGCCATCGTGCTTCTAAATCTCTCAATGTCAGTGTCTCTCAGATCATGGTATGTAAGATTGGGGTACCTCCCACACAAATTCTTCGGCTTGAAGCACCTGAGCACTGCATTATAAGAGGAAGTCTGGCTTAGGTAGTGCAGGGGGAGTCTCTACATTTAGGTCTTCATTTAACAACCACTGAGTTTATGTAGATAGCTCTGGGTGGTGTTCAGGAAACTGAGACTTTCCTGAACAGTTATTAAGCATTTTATTAGACATGTTTAACATTCTTCAAGACCCTTTAAACATTACCTTTTTTTTCTTTAATCTGAGGTGCATGGTTCTGCAAGTTTCATTATGGTTCATGGGTTTCCTTTTCACACAGAATTACATTTTTCTTAAGTTCCTCTCTTGAGTGCTTGGAGAATATTGATGTGAAAGGTGGTTGGTAATCACAGGAAGCAATTTCTATATTCAGAAAAGATGGTACTTCCTGTGCATGAAACTATCAAGAAACCTGTAAGTGGCAGGCAGAGATATCTGATTGAACTACAAAAAGTCTGTAATGAAAAATAGCTGTTTTTCTTTAGAACATACTTTCCCTAGGGCAAATTCACTGGTTTTAATGAATATAGGATAATCATTTGTAATATTAGTTACCATGTACATACAATTAGGGTAATAAAATGTTGAGATATATTATGTCTTTTTAATAAATTAAATTTGCCCTGTTCTCTTATACTGAGGTAGACATTTACTTATGGAATGATGTATTCAAGAATTGAAGAATTTATTCAAGAATCAAAGAATTTATTCAAGTACATTTTACTAGCACTAATTCTGAATTGACAGGGTTCAAATTTATGAAACTCCCATAGTCATCAAAAGCAGATAAGACTCTTAGGGTTACAGGCTCTCTAGACCTTAGTGTATTTCCTTGCAGATATTGAAGGAAGCATTGTAGCTATAAGATACTCTTTGCTGGGGGTTTTCCATAAATCTCTACTGAAAATTCCACACTATAGTTTAAATCTATATCAGTTGCCAATAACAAAGACAGCAAGATTCTCTAATTGGGCTTTGTTTTGTTGAAATACAACTATGATAGAGGTTTATTTTTTTATTTATTTTTATTTTTATTTTATTTTTTACAGCAAATAGAATCCTGAGGGCATTTGGGGAGTCTAGACCTTATTTTTTTCTTGAAGATATTGGAGGAAACATTGCTATCTATAAGGTATTCTTTGCTGGAATTTTTTCATGAATTGCTATCACCTGAGGTATTATTTCCACAAATTTGCTGAAGGGGGCAAAATTCAGAGAAAACAGTAAACCTTGATGACTATTTTAGAAAAAGGAAAGTGCAGAAAAGTGAGTCAGATAGTATAATGTAGAGTTTTAGGATAAGTCATAGAATGTTGGGTTCACAAAGGAAATAAATGATAATGCAATTAATTCAAAGAGAAAAAATCCCTTGTACGATTGGAGACAGCATGAGCCCGAGTTCACTCAGGGACATGCAGTTAGGTAGCAAGTGTCTGGGGTGGGAAAGGAATTACAAAGCAGAGCTGTGAAATATCTAATCAGATGGACCTCTTAAGCAATAATGTATTGCCAAACTGATGAAAAGTCATTACCTTTGAATAATAGCCCACATCTGAGAGTTAATTATTACAGGGTGAGATTATGGGTGCCTCATGCGGACAAGGTCAATTATCTTATGCCTATTAAAATGTATTATGAATAATTCACGCGTAAAAGTTAGCTGTAAAACACGTTAAAAATAAAAGGTGAGGAAAACATTGAATTCAGTGGTAATGTATTTTGATAATAGCAGGCAGATAATTACACAAGGATAATGTTCACACACAGGATATAAAGAATTACTCATCAGATTGGTCTTCCTAAATGAATATATCAACCCCTGCCATTCTCCCTGGACTTATGTCAATTCCTGGGGATTTAGTGGTAAGACCAGAGCACTGCCCCTTGAAAACTCACAGCCTGATGGAGGAGATAAATCAGTAAACAAATAACTTTAAACAAAATAACCATCATTGGGCTGAAGATATTTGTAGAGGCCTGGTCCTGGGAATGGATTCTTGAGAGCGATTAGGACTGAGCAATTCTTGGCTCTTGGAAGGTGAGTAGGAATTGACCAACCTAAGATGAGCTAAGAGGAGGCATGTGGCTGGAGGGTGAGGTTGGGTCATCGACAAAGGCTCCATAATACAAAATAGCATTTGTGTATTTACATGTGTGTTTCTACATGTATACATATGCATGCACACATGTGTTTGCATGTGTACACACATGTATATGTGTGTGCATCTGTGTATATGCATGTGTACATTTATGTGTGCACATATGTACATTCAGGTGTGTGAATGTGCATGTGTGTTTATGGTGTGTGTTTGGGTGGGGCAGTGGAATCAGAGGTGAGTCAGTATCTCTGGAGCATAGGTCATAAAGCACTTTGGTCTCTAATCTTCATGATATTTTTATTGTTAGTTCAGCTAGTTTTGCTGTGAACACAACTAGACACTTCTGTAAGAAGTAAAATTAGCGTTACTTTTTTTCTCTCCCATTTTGCCTACATGTGCCCAATATAGGACAATGAATCTTCATACTTTTGTAGAACAAAGGAAAAGGGGTGTTCAGAAGGAAATTGTAAGAGATGCTAAAAGGGGAAGTTCTGTTCTCCCTCACACTTTGTTTTACAACTTTCATCTTCACCTAAGGTAATTTTTTTTGTAATGAATATTATTCCTTTTACAGCTTGCGAAGAAACAAGGGGTGCTTTAAAAACCTTATATTAAGCACCAATATGAATTCTTGCCTGAAGTGAAAAGTAAAACAATAAGATCATCTATACGTATTAAAAATATATTAGGTGTCAGCTCAAGGTCTATGATAGAAATGTAAAACTATTCAGTTCTTGAAGGTCAAGTTAATTAGATTCAGATTCATTCAAGGTGCATTTTGATTCAAGTGGTCTTACTGCAAGTCAACAGGTTTTGTATTTGTTATTTATTTGAGGACGCTTCCTCTTGCATTGATTTTCCTCTAAACCAGTCTGCAGAAGCAGTGTTCTCCCCCACCGAGCAATATGAATATACAATGTTGAATGTATTTTTCCCCAAATCACCACCAATTCTTGTCTACAGTACTTAATAGTCTTCTAACAGATGTCCCTGTTTCTAGTTTTTTGTTTCACAAATCTCTGTTGTACAATGTTGTTTAAATTCTTACCCATCTGAATTTACCTACCAGGTAAATGCTAGATATCTGCGCATGTCACTCAAGGCCCTGTGTGACCCTGATCCATGCCAGGCTCTCCAGCCCCTCTCCTGCCATTCCTCTGCAGTTCCCCTAACCATCCAAACTCTTTCTAATCTCTTCACATTTTCACACTGTTCTCTCGGCCTAGAATACCCCCATATCTGGTTCATCACTTCAACCCCTCCTTAGTCGTGAATATCTCATTATTTATTTATTTATTTTATTTTAGGTGCATACTATATCTGGCATTTCTCCCCATGTTATCCCTCCCAACAGTCCCCTTGCTCCCCACCCCCCATTCTAATATGGTCTCCTCCTGGAAGCCTTCTTTAATGTCTCCAAGCTGAATGCTCCTCAATGTATTCCCATGGTTCTTTGCTTTTTCAGAAATTTATCATGTTTTAGTCTAAAATTTAATATGTTGCTGTACGGGCAAAGGGAAAACTTCCACTTTGTCCTCTTAAGGTTTGCAGAAAATCATTGATGAAAAGCAGATTAATAGGAGAAAAGGCATACAAATGTACTTGATCACACTTTTAGATGATACAGAAGCCTGGAGTGTGAATATCCAAAGGTACAGGGGATACTCCATTTTTATATTAATTTCAACACAACATGAGCAACCATGCAGAAAGATGATTGGATGAAAAGGCTACGATCTACTGCAAATGGACTGCGTTGGAAAACTCAGAAAAGCTTGTCTGTTTAGATTCTTCTTGGCTTCTCTGTATAGCATTCTTTCCTTCTGAGTGTATGAGTCTTATGACCTATAATCACACAGTGTAGGTCAAATAATTCCTTTATGGCCAGTTTTTATACAAAAAGATGGTGAGTAAAGTTAGAGCAATGTTTTTAGGATTCATGGCTGGCTTTGGAGAAAAGGGGTTCTGATTTCACTGATCTGCCTTTAGGAGGAGGAATTCTAGTTTCTATGACTAGCCTTAGGGGAGAATAAGAGGCCAGAGACAGCAGGACAGGAGAAAGTCAGAGGAAAATGTTTATTTTCTGAGGCCTTCATTTGAGGATGTCATTTTCTGATCCCCAGTATTGTTAAAATTATTTTCTTTTAGGCTTATTTATTTCATATTGTGCTGTGAACTCAAAGAGGAAGATGCTTCTGTGTTTGTAACCCTGACACTACAGTGCAGTGCATGCACCTATTGAAAACTCGGTCTATGTTTCAGGGATGAATTAATCTTCCCATGTGCTCAGTGGTCCCAATTTTCTTCAATTAGACCATGAACTTCTGTGAGCTGAGACTTCTGCCCACACTATTATACCAGATAAAAAATGTGATGTATGTGATAAATGCATGAGGGGTTGTCAGTGAGGGTGTCCACCAGCAGTTCCTTCCATCTCTGTCTGAGCACACTGCTCTTCCTATTAAGAGACAAAATCATTTTCCCTCCCCTTGAGCCTAGACTGCTTTGTCACTGTGATTTGCTTTGAACTTGTAGCTCTGGTCCAGTCCTCTGTCTTGGCATTAGGAGATCTATCAGCTTTTACGTTTGTGCTGTTGGTACCTAACAGCCATGTGAAGAAGCATGAATTAGATTATTGGATGATAAAAGACCACATGGGGAAAGACAGGATAAAAAAGTTCTCAGTTCTTCCAAGTACCCTACTTGAGGCCCCAGCCATGAGTGAAACCCTTTGGGAATGTTCTAGTACCACATGAATGTGGTCACAGCCAGTATCACATTAGAAAAAAACAGCCCAGGAAATTCTGAGAAATCATAAACTATTTTCAGCCAAAGGTCAGCAGACAATAGCCCATGTGGCCCACTGTTTATCTTTGTAAATAAAGATTTATTGTCACACAGCCAAGTGTATTCATTTACATATTGACTATAGCTGCTTTTGCACTACTGAGGGGAGTTGAGTAGTTGTTTCTGAGACCGTATGGCTTTCAAAGCTTCAAATATATACAATCTGGCCTTTTACAGAAAAATCTGTGGACTCTGTTTTAAGGCACTAAGCTTGATCTAGTTTGTTAAGGAGCAAAAGATCACTGAAACAACTGCTCTCAGATTTCAGTTTATCTATGGAGGGTGAAGGGGGAAAGAAAGATGTCACAGGTGATATGAGGTGAGGCCTTAATGTGCAAGCACTGATGAGAGTCCAGGACATGAAGGTTGCTACCAACAGAAATCAGTCTCTTTTTAGTTCCAGATCTTCTCTCCCGTTTCTTATTAATGTTGAGAAAGAAAATATTAACACAGACTAAGTGAAGTTAAGTAAAACATATTCCCCAATTATGGGCAGGTGATGGGATTAGAGTTGCTGAAGGTATTATCTTCCCTCATTACCAAAGGAAACTGCAGAAGGAAGTTGAGAGGCCAGGAGAATGAGTGCTAATGGTCTCTAGGGGAAGAACCTGGCTGATGAGTCAGTCTCTTCTGTGTTCAGTTAATTTTACTCCCTTTCAGCTTTCGATTCCCCAAGGCACATCCATCTGTTGTTCAAAAATCAAAGAACCTTTTTTTTTTTTTTCCCGTGACACATGGATCTTTTCTAGAGAATTCTGATTTTTTTTAACCCACACATTTTAGTTTATAGAAACGTGGCAGCATGGCTTGGTAGCAAGAATGTGAGTTTCAGAGTCACATGGATACAGGTTCAAAACTTGACTTTACTGGTTTTTTTTTTTTTTCCCATTTGGACCTGGACAAAGTGTGTTAACCTTTCTGTGCACCACTTTCCACAAAGTGTTGACAAAAATGGAAACATAGTTGGCACAGAATAAATGCTTTCTTGTTATTTTTATAATCAAAATGTATTCTTTGTGCTCTGAGATGATCTCATTTAATGTTCAAAATAAAAATCCCAGGAATATCACTGCTTAGCCGGAAGAGTTTAACAGTAATCACCATTTGTTTGAGAACATAATGTGCCCAAGACATTGTGCAAAGTTCTGAAACAACAAAGTTGAGTATCATAAGTCAGAGAAACCTCTTTAGTATAAAGATTCAGAGGTGTTACTGTCAGATCTACTGGGATAGAGGGTTAGGCTGAGTTTTATTTATTTTTCTGAAATTAGAATGGTAACCATTGACATCCATTAAGTGCTTACCATGTGCCTAATTTTAAGTACTTTGCATGCATTAATTCCTCTGTTCCTGATGCCCCTATGGAGGCCGTGCCTGAGACACAAATGTGCCATAAAGAACTTTCCCTCCTGGGATCCTCTGCCCTACTTCTTACATCACAGACATGGGCCAGTCTATTTTCAATAGAGTGGAAATGTGAAAACATTTGAGCCTAATATATTATAATAAATGGTGTCATACGGCAAAGCAAAACTAAACAAAACAAAAAACACAAAAAAACAAAACAAAACAAAACCAACCAGCTTGACTGTTAGTTTCTTTGCAGCTGGCTCTAACCAGCAGAAGCTGACAAGGGGCGGTGAACTCTGAAAGCCCTGACCTAGCTGAAGACACTAGCCTGATCCATGCACAACGGGATTTCATATAAGCAACTGTGTACAGACTTATGGGCTCATTCTGTTCTGTCTGAGTGGTGGTGTTCATTGCTGAGTTGCCACAGCTCCATGACCTCCCACTTCTAACTTTAAAACACCTGGGCTTCCCCCTCTTTAGTGACCTACTCAGTAAGTTTCTTAGCAAGTGAGTGCTCTCAGACCTAAGTAGTAAATAAATTGACATTTTAATTATTTAAAAATTTTTGGTTCTGTTTTATTTTTAAACTCTAGTCATTTTCATTTAATTATTTGATGAGGCAAAGAATGAAGAAGTAATTTGCTGACACCAGCTTGTAATTGGCAAAGCTGAGATTTGAACCCAAAGCTAGGCTGTTCCTAAAATCTGTACTCCTGGCATCTTATGCATAGAGTCAAATATTGAGCAGCAAGGTCTTTTCTGTAGTGAAATGTCAGGCGCTTAAACATAGCCTGAAATGATCTTCATAGCTGTGTGGCTTGGTAGGAACATTGGTAAAGTTCTTAATGATATAAAAAATGAAAATCACTGAGTGTAATACACGTACACCTGCAGGCCCAGATTTTTAGTTTTAGTGATGTAACAGTAAGGTTTAACAATGAAATTTCCAAAAAAAGTGAATGTGTGTACATATGTTTATTATAAATTTAATGACATAGAGGATGCAAAACAATTTATTAATAATAGTAATAATATGTTATTCTTATTTTAAATTCCATATAGACATTTTATTCTCACAGAAGGTATTTATTGAATTATTTCCAAATCCTGGCATTCATAGACAACTTATGGTCACAGTTGTTGAAATAATATAAAAACAAGTGCCAGTTGGTATTTTCATTTACATCGTTGATTGAGACAAAAGTGAAACAATGAGGGCATATACTAAAGCTTTGCTTGTTCATCAAGGATGGAAGCCACTCCTTTGGTGAATCAAATAATAGCTCTGCAATACTAGTATATTTCCTAAATTGTGTGGTGTGTGTGTGTGTGTGTGTTACAATGTAATGAAAGCAATATGACATACTTTTAAGTTTAATCTATATTACTAGTATTTTATCCATCACTTTCTCCAGTCCAGAGAGTCAGTAAAACAATACTTGAGGCTCTGATTTGTGTAATAGCAGTGTACAGTTTCAGCGGTGTGAATATTCCCACCATGGCTGATCTTGCTGTACTGCCATGTGGTTCCTGAAGGTGGACTTGGGCAGAGGAGTGCAGTAGCACTGCACTTACAGTTACAACAAATATAAACAATCTCAAGATCATAGACAGTTGTGAAATGCAGTCCAATAACAAAATTCACGAGTTGAATATTCTCTTTGTTTTTGCTATTGATTCATCAATTGTAAGTTGTTATAATTTATCCTTTAATAACAACTATGTTTCACAGCCAATTCACAACATTTCTGAATATTTAGCAAGCAGCTCCCTCGATTGAACTCATACAAGCTGTCTGCAGAACACCACTGGGTGTACATGAGGAATATGTGTACAGGGAAAATACAATCACTATTGTGAGTTAGACTTCATATATGCGCCTTAACTCTCAGACATTTTCATATCATTCAGAATGGAGGAAGTATCTGCCAAATTTAAGTGGGATACAAAGGGTATTTTAGCCTATCTCAAGAAAGTCTGTGTTAAAGAAATCTGGTGAGCTGAGGAAGCAGCAGTCCACACTGGGTCCAGATGGAAGGAGGTAGGACTGATAGCTCATGCCAATGTCTCCATTGCCCGAGCTGTCCTCATAAGCATGTGGATAGAAGCATCACTGTTGTTTTCTGGGTGATCACTGCAGGGTGAAAAGTGCTCAGCACTGTCCCAAGTTCCTTATGCATATTTTTGCTTGTAATTGTTAAAACAAATTTCCTAAGTAGTAGCATTCTTTCTGGTTTTAAAACCATGAAACTGAGGTTGAAGACTTGTGAAGTAATTTGCTCAAAGTCAATTATCTGCTAAGAGGTAGAGTCAGAATGTCAACATGGAGAAGAAACCCAGCGCTTTCACTCTTGTATCCTGAAGATTGAAATAAATAAAAAAATAGAGCTGAGAGTCGTCTCAGATGTTGGTAAATGTCATGCCGCTGCTGGAGGCTGTTCACAGGATCCAGAGAACCATGGCTGGAATGATTCCTATTAGAAGTGAGGAAATGTTACTGGAGTGAAGTTTGGAATATTTCAGAGCATATGCTTTTCCCAGATAGCAAGAATTCCCTTGCTGGTAAGTTAAAGAAGCAGGAAACAATGCAGTGATATTTGCTGTTTTCTCCTGTTTCTTCTGCACTTTTATCCCAGAACTTCAGTGGCAAATTAAATAAAAAGGCTTGTCATCTTTTCTGTCCTAGAGAAATATCTCCTTAACCATCCATTTTCTTAACTTTACATATCTTTTTTTTTCTTCTGCCTCTGAGTGAGAAGTGATCTTTAAATGACGACCAATGAAAAGCTGATTCTTCCCTAACGACCACCGTCAGTTCTGCCTTCTTTCCCTGGAGCTACTTAGTCCTTGTCTAAGTCACTGAGTCATATATCCCTGAAAAGGAACAAGGAAGTTCAGTTCATTTAATAATCCTGTAAAATATGGCCTTCATTAAATAAATAAATGAACTTGAGAAAACCCAGAGCTCAGGCCAACTTGCCGTATCGACTTTTGAAGCATCTAAAGTGAGTGAGTCAAGGACTACGTGACGTTCTTCAATTCTCAAACGTATGTCCAATCCTGACACCGTTACCATTAAACACACATTCACACACACATACATATCCATGGGTACAATTTTCTTGTAACTTCCAGATTAAGATTTGGTTCCATAAAGCAGATCTGATACAGCTAGTATATCACTTATGAACTGGATCTTTTGTTTCTCTTTTTCAATTCATGGAATTTTATAACTTTGTGGGAAGTAAGCTTTGTTTCTGTCAGCCTTCTCATCGCGTGAGAATACAGCATCTCAAAAAGGTTAACTTCATTTGAGTCATACAACCATGGACCCGCTTAATGGTAAGTCTGCTTATACAACTCAGATGTCTTCATTAAAAAAAACAACTTTGTTTTAGAATTGTTTTAAATTTACAGAAATACTGAGACAGTACTATAGAGTTCCCATATACACTGTATCCAGTTTCTTCATTATTCATGTCATATATGTCATATATTTGTAAGGTACATTTGTTGCAGTTAATGGACCCGTATTGATACATGATCATTAGCTGAAGTCCAGAGTTACTTGAATTTCCTTAGTTTCTACTCAACGTCTTTTTTCTCTTCTGAGATTCTATCCAGAATGCCATGTTAAATTTACATGTCATGCCTCCCTAGGCTCCTCTTGGCTCTGACAGTGTCTTAGAAACTCCTTGTTGATAACCTTGACAGCTTTCAGGAGGACTGGTAGCATGTTTTGTAGAATGATGCCCTCATTTTTAGTCCAGTGTTTTCTCTCTGATATTCAATACTTAAGTTTTTTTTTTTCCTCTAGGAACTTCAACAAGGCCTTATCTTACCTTAAATGAGCAATGTGAATGAGTAATTTGAGGAATAGATCTGAAAAGACATCCCTTAATTTGAAAAAAAAAAAAAAAGCCATACCCTTCCAGAAGCCCCGCGTAAGGCCAGCACATCCTTAACTAGAGACTTCTTCATTCAGGAGTGCCCTCTAGAGTGCAGACCTTACCCAAGCAGAGGTAACACACAAGTGCTCTGTCATCTGTTAATATCCTACCACCATTACTTTATAATTTTAAAAAAATCTACCTACTATATACTAGGCACCGTTCTATGAACTAATAATTAATAATTAGTTAATTATTACATTATTTCAGTACTTTTATGAGATAGATTCTATTATTATCTTCATTTTGTATAACAAAACCAAGGTACACAATTAGGATGCAATGTACATCAAGACCCAGATGGGAGACAGAGATTGGAGTCATAGAAAAGGCATTTTAGCATGAAGAGGAGTGAGTGGTATATGATGGGGCCTCATCCTGGAAGCCCTTTTTGGCCTTGCTAAGGTCACAGATTTTTCCCCAACGTATGATATAATACGGAAAGATTATTAAAAGGGGTGTGATCTGCTCAGATTCTTATTATAAGGGAATTCCTTTCCTGCAACCTGCAAAATGCATTTGAGGTGGGCTAGACTGGAGGAGAGAGGCTGTTAGATCTTATGGGTGAAAGAGATGATCTGCCTGAAGACTGAGACAATTTGAATATTTCTTAGTCTCTGAAATTTTGCTTCATGCAGGCCCCCTTCTCTGCAGATACTCAGAGTTGCAACTGGAAAACTCACAGATTTTAATACTCCCAAATAGGTCAGGGACACACACACACACACACACACACACACACATACACACACACAGGTATGCTTATTTATAGTATATATTTAGTCATATATCATAAATTATTTGATTGGCAGCAGAAACTAATATTTTTTCTTAAACTTTGGTACACAAGAAATAGAACATTTTTATATTTCCTTCATATCAAATTGAATCTGAATTTGAGTCACTCTGCCAAGAAATGGAATCTTGCCAAGAAATGGAATCACTGGGTCATTCTTCCTGAGCATGAACACTCTGGGAGGCTCACATAGTACCCTGTACTGGGGGAGGTCTCCTATGCTTCTGCTCATCATGGTCAACACCGGCATTGCCATTGTCCAGGCAGGTCCTTTCCATTGCTGACTCCCGAGATGTATGGGCCAAAGCCCTTGTCTCTGTCCAAAGTGCCAAGATGTGTGGTTGGCCATCCTAGGCCCTTGTGAGCCCTTCGCTATGAGGATTTCTCAATTCCTAGGCCATTAGAAAACTTACATAAGAGACTCGCTCTGTCCTCCTTCCATGGAGGGATGTTTCCTCTCTTTTCCTTAGTGTTTCTGCCTCCATTCCTTTGAGGAGCCACAGCCCAGTGTGAAGAATGGAATTTTGTATGATGATGGACATGTTCTATTCTTCATTTTCCAGTATTGTTGCCGCTAGCCATCATTTGAAATATGGCTAGTGCAAATGAGGGATTGAATATTTAATTTTATGTAATTTACATTGAAGGTTATATAGCCTCTATGGCTGATAGCTACAATACTGTCTGGTGAGAGAGAGGGAGAAGCCAGGAAGGAGGTTGATTTAAGCAGCTTGTGCTTGCTGCCCTGCCATGTAAATCACCCCTAGGACTAAGTGCGCAGGGGCCTGGCTGCCTGCTTAGAATGGGGAGAGAAATATACAGAAATATTTATCTCAATAAATCGTTCTGACACAGACATATTCACTTCCATGCTTATATGCTTTGGATGCATTACTTGTTTGTAGTTTGCAGGGAGGGGCTCAGATTGGTAATTGAAGGAATATGGGAAAGCTCCCCCAGGACATTTCCTGCTTTCCTTTCCTACCCCACAATCCACCCACTGGAAGCCTGGCCGAAGTCACAAGGAGGACATTCAATGTTGAGCGAGGTCAGCTGTACCCTTGCTTCACTCAGCAGAGTCAAGTGAGCAGG
This sequence comes from Callithrix jacchus, assembly GCF_049354715.1. Classification (NCBI taxonomy): domain Eukaryota; kingdom Metazoa; phylum Chordata; class Mammalia; order Primates; family Cebidae; genus Callithrix; species Callithrix jacchus. The sequence goes on from NC_133507.1 coordinate 109,440,093, forward strand.
CTAGGCTGGGAAATGGCATTTCTCAGATTCTCATGGTTGTGTAGATGTGTCAGGAAGGAAGTTGGTGCAAAAAGTAATTGCACCAACCTAATATCTACATGCATCTCATAATATAGAGATATCTCATAATAGATCACATAAAAACTTACCAACTTCTCCCCTGGCTGTCTCTCGCTGCTTCCATAACTCACACTTAGAAAGCACATTCACCACGCTTGCTCTTAGCAGACCCAGAAGGCTAGTTGGTGGAGGTGGTCAAGACAAAGAAGCATTTGGTCATGCCTATGAAGTCACTGCCAGGCTAGCCCACAATTCTTAATTTTAGAGTCCAAAAATTTCTTCGTTCTTTCATTTTCTCTTTCTTTCTTTCTTTCTTTCTTTCTTTCTTTCTTTCTTTCTTTCTTTCTTTCTTTCTTTCTTTTCTTCTTTCTTCTTTCTTTCCTTCTTTCTTTCTTTCCTTCTCCTTCTTTCTTTCCCTCCCTCCCTCCCTCCCTCCCTCCCTCCCTCCCTCCCTCCCTCCCTCCTTCCTTCCTTCCTTCCTTCCTTCCTTCCTTCCTTCCTTCCTTCCTTCCTTCCTGTCTTCTTTCTTCTTTTTCCTGAGATAAAATTCATATATCATAAAATTCATCACTTTAAAGTGTTTGTTTCAGTGGTTATTAGAATATTCACAAAGTTGCACAACTATCACCTGATCTCAGATATGTTCATCAACCCAAAATGAAACCCTGTACGTACAGGGTTTAGCAATTTTCTTTTCCATTCTCCTCTAAGTCTTTGACAACCATTAACACTAATCTACTTTCTGTCTTCATCTATTTGTCTATTGTGGATCATTTATATAAATAAAACCAATCAGTAAATGGTCATTTGTTTCTGGCTTCTTCCACTTAATATAATGTTTTAATGCTGTAGTATATTTCTGTACATCATTTCCTTTTATGGCTGAGTAATATTCTATTGTGTATACATATCAAATTTTGTTACTAATTCCTCACTTAACAAACATTTGAATTATTTATAATTTTTGACTCTTATGAATAATACTGCTATGAATATCACTACAAGTTTTTGTAAATATGTTTTTAGTTTTCTTGAGTGCATACCTAGGAGTGTAATGGCTGAATCATATAACTTTATGTTTAACTTTTTAAGAATCACCAAACTTTTTTCCATAGAAGCTGCACCTTTTTACATTTTTATTAGCAGTATTTGAAGAGTCTATTCCACAACCTTGCCAACACTTGTCATTGTCTTTTTATTATAGTCATCCTAGTGAGTGTGAAATGGTATATCATTGCTGTTTGATTTTCATTTTCCTCCAGATCAATGGCATTGAACATCCTTTCATGGTAAAGGATCTGTCCTTTTATTTAAATTCAGTAACTTTTCTTTTTATTATTGATTTGTGTAATCTGGATACTAGGCTCTGGTCTGATGTATCATTTGAAAACATATGCTTCAATTCTATGAATTTTTTTTTGTATTTTTACAATATATCTTATGATATATATTTAAGGTATATAACATGATGTTATGAGATACCTATACATATTAGGTTGGTGCAAAAGTAATTGCAGTTTTTGCCTCTTCTTTTAATGGCAAAAAACACAATTACTTTTGTACCAACCTAATAGGGAAAAGGTTATTAGAGTGAAGCACATTAACGTATCTATCATCTCACCTAGTTACTCATTTTTTTGTTTGTCTTTGTGGTAAGAGCAGCTAAATCTCACTTAGCATGAATCCCACCCATAGTATACTCATTACACATATGGTCCTCATGATGTGTATTAGATCTCTAAACTTGATCATCCTGCATGTCTGCTGCTCTGTGTCCTCTTACCTATATATTCCCATTTCCTATGCATTTTCTACCCTCTTCTGCCAACCCTGGTAACCAATGTGTTGTTCTCGATCTCTGTATCTTTGAATTATTATTTTTTAGAATCTACCTGTAAGTGAGATCATTCAATAGTTTGTTTCCTGTGTCTGGCTCATGTCACTTAGCCTCATATCCTCCAGGCTCATCTATGTTGTGACAGATAGGAGGATCTCATTGACTTTTTAGGGCTGAATAATATTCCATTATATATATGTGCCTACATTTCTTTTTATTTTAACACTGTAAGTTCTGGGGTACATGTGCAGAATAGGCAGGTTTGTTACATAGGAATACACATGTCGCGGTGGTTTGCTGCAGCAATCAACCTATTATCTACATTAGATATTGCACCTAATGTTATCCCTCTCCTAGCCCTCCACCCCCCGACAGGCCCTGGTATGTGACATTCCCCTCCCTGTGTCCATGTGTTCTCATTGTTCAACTCCCACTTATGAGTTAGAACATATGGTGTTTGGTTTTCGGTTCTTTCCTTCTTTTGCTGAGAATGATGGTTTCCAGCTTTATCCATGTCCAAGGGACATGAACTAATCCTTTTTTATGGCTACATAGTATTCCATGATGCATATGTACCACATTTTCTTCAACTAGTCTATCATTGATGGGCATTTGGGTTGGTTCCAAATGCTTTTTTTTTCTTGCTATTGTGAACAGTGCTGCAATAAACATATGTGTGCATGTGTCTTTATGGTAGAATGCTTTATAATCCTTTTGGTATACACCCAGTAATGGGATTGCTGAGCCAAATGGTATTTCTAGTTCTAGATCCTTGAGGAAGCACCACACTGTCTTCCACAATGGTTGAACTAATTTACACTCCCAAGCAGTATACAAGTGTTCCTATTTCTCCACAACCTCTCCAGCCTTCTTTATTCATGCCTTCATTGATGGATGCTTAAGTTGTTATCATATATTGGGTATTGTGAATAATGCTGCTGTGAACATGGGAGTGCAGACATTGTTATGATCCCCATATGAATGGGGATCACTGGGATGAATGGGGATGGCTGGGTTGCAAGGTAGTTTTATTTTTTATTTCTTTATAATTCCCAATACTACTTTCTATGGCAATCTAAATTCCTCTCAACAAGGTGCTGGAGTTGCCTTCTACACACACCATTGCCAACATTTGTTATTTTTTGACTTATTAATAATAATAATCTTAAATATGAAGTGGTAACTCATAGTTGTTTTGATTTGCGTTTGCCTGATGATTAATGATGATGAACACCTTTTCCTATGCCTTTTGGCCTTTTTATGTCTTCTTTGGTGAAGAAATGTCTATTTACATTTTTTGCCCTTTTTTAATTGAGTTATGTGTTTTTCTTTTACTTTCTTTTACAGTTGATTTAAGGGGCATTTTTATCTTACTTTTTTCCCAACATTTTACTGGAAAATTGTCAAATATATATAAAATTTCAAAATAGTGTAGTGAACATCAATATACTCATTACCTCAATTCTACAACTAGTGTTTTCTCTTTATGCCTTATCACAAATCTATTTTTACTTTTTATTCAACTTTTCAGAATATTTCTGGTGCAACCTCCTTCTCCTTAAACTTCGATACTTCTTTTCTCATCACCGACCAAGGCTTTGATCCATTCAGGACTAAGGGAAAAAGAATAACACTACAAAACAAATTCTTCTGCCCAAAATGAGGACATTTATATGGAATATTTGTATTTGAGAGGTCCAATTAGTTGTCCTAAGATTTACATTATGCATGAGCACTTCTGTTCTGCAAATAATTTGAAATTAAGAATGATGATGTTCTTCTGTGAACCTATGTACACTTGTTTTTCTTTTGCTAATGAAGAACTCCAGGGAGGACAAGGACCTTTAATGCTACCCTCAACTTGGCGTGTCCTCCAACAGCTAAAGTAATCCTTCAGGGATGTGGACATTTATTTCCCCTGAAGACTTAGTGGGTGAGAGGTTATCTTCTCTAGTACCTTATTTTATGTCCCTGAGTTTAATAGTGCCAATTCCATGGCCATTGAGTTTACCTGCTTTATTTGCTCTAAAGAGAAAGTTCAGCAGAATTTCAGAAGAGGCCGGGGAATTGAATGCCAAAATCTCTGCCCTATATCAATTTTGTACAGCACTAGGAAAGGAGAATTAAAACCAAATTTCCCATTATATAAAAGTAGCTGTTAAGAATATACAACTGAATCTAAGATGATTGGCAATGTAATGGGATACTGCATTAACGAGAGGTGAGGACACAGTTAAAGGATGTATTTGCCCTTTGCCCTCATTCTCTTTTCCTCATTTTGTCGTTTACTTCAGAGGCCATCAAAAAGCACTATTTTAAGACCAATCTGAATTTTTGGAACATAACCATCTGATATGCTTATTTCAACACATGAACATGAACAGCTGTTTACATTATAATGTTAAATGTGCCAGCTGTTCTTATGTCAGAATAAGCATCTATGCATTTTATTTAAAAGTGAAACAAAGCTTTTAAACCTCTTTGCTCGTAAACCTCCATGTGAATTCAGCTTTCTTTCCTCCCTCCCTTCCTCTCTCCCTCTCTCTCTAGCTCCCTCCCTTTCTTCCTTCTTCCCTCCCTTTCTTTTCCTCTCCTCTCCTCTCCTACCTGTCTTCCTGCCTTCTTTTGAAAGAACCAAGGGTTTTGGGAGTGATATTTGCATTTCTGGATGTATCACAGCATGGATATTATATGTATTTTATTGGCTAAAGTCTTCATGTCACATATTCCTACTCTAGAGTTGTTTATCCTGCATATCTGCTACTTTTTATCCTCTGACCCAATAGTGATACTTTAACAGTGGAGAAAGTATGAGTGTCACAAAATAAGTAGCATAAAAATCTAGGCAAAGTTTTTTATGTTCAAATACCTAGATGCTGCCTAGCTTTGTAATTAATTAAGTCAACCCCCAGCGCATCATGCTTTACTACCTGGTCACCTTGTGTGATGTTTAGTATCAATATACTATAGGCATATGGTATATTCAAACCATGTGGCTTCTTCCCTCCAACTTCTGATCTTCCCGGGCAAAAAGAAGGTCTAAGACATCATTCTGTCCAGGTCTCGTCTCTTCCACCTGTGTTGCAGGTGCTGGGCCCAGAACACAATAATCATAGTCAGTCAATGACACACGATTATCACTGAGCAGAGGACTAAATGGTTTTTAAAGCAAGTGCCCTAGATTTAGATATGAGTTCTTAAATTTCCATCCACAAATGTAAGAGGCTGGCTACATCCCTTTCGGCAAACATCCATGAATCTTGGTAGCTGACACCATTTGAACAGCATTGCCTATTAGGCTTTTTTATTTTTTTCTTATTGTGGCACAAAAAAACAGAAGACCAAGGAATTCCCTTGTTAAATTGCTTTAGTTCTGTATTCTTTATGAAGATAACATAACGAATTTAAAACTGTACTCCAAAAATTGCACTGGGAGGGGGGTAACTTGATCCACAAAGATAGAACTGGTGGCCTCAGCTCAGACCTTTCTCTATTGTTGCAGTACAGGTGTTCCCCAGTAGGCCCACAGAGGGGCTTTGGCACCTGGACAGTAGATTAGCCTGGAAAAAATCGTTAACACCTAAATGAAGTTTTTTTTTCTTTTTTATGATTTTTTAAAAAAAAAGATTAAACAAACATAATAAAAGACGGTTTGGACATAAGGTGTGAAACTCATTATATCACTATTCCAGGAACAAACCAGGAGCTATATCTGTTTACTTAAGCCTGTCCGTTGGAAGGAAAAATAGGACAGTATGCAGTCCTTAAACATGTTTATTCAAAATGTGTTATACCACGGGAAAGTGATTTTAAAATATCGTTAGTTGATGGGACAGAGTACTTCTTATATGTTTAATATTATATCAACTCTTTAAAAATGTTTGCTTATGTATAAACCGAAAAAAAAAATAGTTTAGGAGGAAAAAATGCCAGAACGTTTACAGCTATTTTCTAGTTACAGTGGTCTTTGCGGGGGCCTGTAAACCCTTACATCATCCAGGGGAGCTGCCAGTCTCCCCACCCCCAACTTCTACCACCCCCACCTCCCCATACCCCCCAGTTAAACTACGTGTTTTCCATTCCCCAGCTCTCACTTCAGCATCTTTGTGCCAGCTGGTGCCACTGCCTGAAACCCTCTCCCTGCACACTGCTGCTTAGTTCATTCCCATACCTCCTTCAAGTTTGACTCCAATACCACATTTTCTAGCAGGCCTGTGCTCATGGAGATCCTCATATGCAGACCCGTTTCTGCATATTCTTCTCCCGATACCCAATCCCCCTCAGTGCCTTCTATTTTTGTTTTTTTTATCTTAGTACTTTCCACTTATTTGTGTACTTTATAATCATATTATACAACATAGGTGTAGTTATAGCAGTAGTTATATATAGTTACGTATTACACGCACACGTACTTTTTTTTATAGAGTGTAGTGTCTGTACAAGCACGTGTGTGTGTTTAACTCTCCAGAATGTCAATTTCATGAGGGCGGATTACATTTGTTGTATTTAAATCCGATGCTGGGCCAGTGTGGTGGCTTATGCCTATAATCCCAGCATTTTGGGAGACCAAGGCAGGCAGATCACCTAAGGTCAGGAGTTCTAGATCAGCCTGGTCAATCTGCTGAGACCCCATCTCTACTGAAAACACAAAAAGTAGCAAGGTGTGGTGGCATGTGTCTGTGATCCCAGCTACTTGAGAGACTGAGACAGGAGAATCGCTTGAACCCAGGAGGTGGAGGTTGCATCGAACCAAGATCACACCACTGCACTCCAACCTGGGCAACAGAGTGAGACTCTATCTCAAAATAAATAAGTAAATCCAATGTTTACAATAGTATCAGGCACATAACAGGCACTCTAAATAAATGTTAAATTAATGGAGGTTGGCATTATGGATATAATTCTATAAAACAAATGATTTTTTAACAGTGAAGAGGGTATGAATAGCCTAAGAATGTGTTGCCTAAACATCTGAGCAAAGTTTTTTTAGCACCACAGGAAAAGTTAAAAAAAAAAATCTGAGTAAAGTTGTAAGATGATCAAACACCTAGACACTGAACGGTTTTGAAATTAATAAAGTAAACTCTTAAATTTAAAGTTAACCCTTCGTGCATGCTTTACCACCTGGTCACCTTGTGTGAGGTTTAGTTTGAAAATACTATGGACAGTCACTGTGTCTTCTTCACTCTAGGCCTCTAATCTTCACAGGCAAAGGGAAAACTTAACGACTCGTTCCACCCAGGTCTCATCTCTCCTACCTGAGTTGCTATTGTTGGGCCCAGAAGAAAGTAATGAATCTGTGCAGGTCTGGCCTTGACACTAGAGCATTATGAATTAGCAGCTCTGATTCCAGGTTACTTGCCCTAAAGATGAGTGCTCCCTCTCCAAATGTTAGAGATAATTAGTTTTATAAGACTTAGGGTCAACGTCCATTGGTTTGGGGGGGAAAAAAAAAGATAGAATTTAAAGATTTCTGCAGTGTCAGCTCTTTTGTATCTTGCAGCTACAACTGAAGCATAATGCAAGTTACTAATTCAGGGAAATTTTATTTTGGATAATTTTACATTGCTGTGGATTGCTGATAATATATATATATATATATATATATATATATATATATATTCTCTCAAAACATTGCTTATTGGTTCATTGCTTATTGTCATGATTTCTGTGGCCCTCAATGTATCCTGAGACTGGGCACGGTGGCTCATGATACGAAAGCACCCAAATTCTAGCCAAAGTGGGAAGTCATCACTAAGCTTGGTGTGGAGGAGAAAATAGAGCTGGAGTGGAGGAAGAGACATAGGCAGTGGAAGCTAGAGTCAAGGAAGAAGCTCAATCATGGGCCGTTCTCGAAAGCAGAGAGGAATCAGAAGGAAATATCATGATCTTGGCCTCTTCTCCACTCCCTGCCTGTGCTTCTATTGGCCGGCATACACGGGAACCTGGCGATGCAATCTGCAGGGACAAAGACGCCAAAGGCAGAAAATCTATCACGGGACTGGAGGCACAAGGAAAACACCAAGCACAGAGGGGTGGAAATTACAGTGCTGTCCAGTGTTGTGACAGACACTGGCATTTATGTGTCTTCGCTGCAGCTGCAGTCCTGGAATTCCAGAGTTAAGGATGCTACAAAGAGTTTTCTTGTTACTGCCTTTATCCCAAGAATGAATCTGACTTAGTTTTTGGTGGCAATGGATTCCCACACTGTCACTTAGTAACTATTCATTGTGAGCCCTATTGGATGAGTTCTCTAAGCCAAAGTTGTTCAGCAGTTGACAACTGTGGTGAATCAGCAATTGTTTATGTCCATGCTGTCTTTGATGAAATCTTACCTGACTGCTGAGAAGCTTGAGAAATGTGTTTTTTTCTCCTCTGCACCCTGGGCAGAGGGCCCAGCTTACAGCACCTTTCTGTGAACACTAAATCACAATGCAAACTCACTCACCATGCACTCTGGTTCATTCCACAGAATATGGAGCAGAGCCTCTCTATGGGCAGTATCTAGCACCTTTTGTATTCTGAATTTTTTTCTGCTTCAGGCCCATGAACATAGCAAGTTTCTTTGGACAATATCTGCTGCAATTAGAATTCTCATTCACACTGAAATGTAAGAGAACAGCTGAAGAGGCACTTCAAGTTTCCTGGGGGAGTGTGTGTGTGTGTGTTTGTGTGTCTGTATCTGTGCGTGTGTGTGTGCGTGCGCGCGCTCTTTTAAATAGATTTACGAATGAAAAATGTCTATGAAGGCCAAGCAGTCACATAAATGAAGACATTATTTCTACAAAGACCCATCCTGTTTAAGCAATAAATATTAAGGAAAAACTCTGCCTTCTTGATAGATGTTAAATCATAAATTTTATAAAGTAGAAAAAATGAGTCTTACATAAATATAAAATGAACACATGTTGAAAACTTACTTAACCAATTGAGGAAGGAACCATTGAGTTATATAAGTAAAGTTCGTTCAAGTGCAGTAAATTTGGTTCAAAGAATACTTGAGGAAGAGAGATTTGTGTAGTCAGGAAAGCGGCTGCTATTATTCTGCTCAGAGATGAAATAGTTAATGTCTTATAAGACTATGAACCATAACTTTTAGAGTTAAAATTATTTTTATCTCCACTGGACAAAATCTACAAGTTAATATATGGTTCTAATCAATAGTAAAGTGCACATCAAACAAAGATAAATCCTCTAAAGGAATAATTAATCCACCAGATAATTAAATAATCTTTGAGAAAATTAAATTAAATATTGGGTGGGCCTGTGCAGCAATGCTTCATATGACATTGAAAAGATATCAGTCATTCTTTTGTCCTATTCCCAATTTTCAGCTAACTTTTCTAAAGAAAATAATATATTGTCTTCTATTTTTATTAGAATACCATATTCTATGGTTTTCTTCAGTTTGTCAATGTTGGTAGATTTAAATGTCAAAAAAATTACTTAAAATAATTTTCCTACGAAATTACAAAAAAGTGGTCCTAGGTCTCACTTTTCACCATCCGTAGTGCATGAATAGATGGTCATCAATGCTAGAGTTGTTTGACAATGATGTGTTATGCAAAATGAAGCTCAGCAACCTCAGAATGACGTCAGTGAAGAAAACCTAGAGGAAATGTCACTCTGATGATGGCAGACAGGGAGGGGGAAGCCCAAGCAGGCTCTGACAGGAGCAGCTGGTTTGTGGGAATGTGGGACCCACTGTTTCCAAGAATTCTGGCTTTCTAGAAAGCCCCAGAAATCCTTTATAATAAATCTCTTGATTTTTAACTATTGACAAATTAATTCAAAAGATTAAAAGCACTGTATGGGCAACAATTACAGCCTATCTCTGGTTGGAGAGTTTCCATCTTGCAACTTTCTTCGTAAGCTAAATAAAACAAACTTTGGTAGGGAAATTCTAGTTTATCAGATGCTTTTGTACTCAACCTGTAATAGAAAACCAATAGATTTTCTCCAGATAAATTTGGATCCTAGAGCCTAGAATGTTTAAGTCTTCTCAGTTCAACAAGAGGACCTAACATCCATTGTCAATGAATTCGCCGCTCTGTCCATCATTCCAACTGACAGAGTGTAGAGGATACACCATGTGCAGTGCTGAAGATATGACTATTTGATTCCATTTCTCCTGGACCTTTTGCAGCCAAATTTCCCAGTATACAGCTTTTAATCCCAGGCTGACTCCTTAATTCACTGCAGACTGACTGTTCCCTTCAAAACTTTTCTGAAATTACTCTTTTCAGAGCAATCTAAGGCCACTTTATTGTTTAATTCAGCAAACATTTCTTGATTGTTAGCCAGCCCGACTTTTCTGTGACAGGGAAGTCTGTCCTGATGTTTTTGAAAACCTCTCTTTGGGTGTTCAGGGAAGTGTTCTACTGCTTCTCTCCTTGCCACTACTGCAGGTTCATGTTATAGGAGAGTCTTCCTTTTCCACCTTTTGATTGTTTAGATTTATCTTTCTTTCACTGTGCAATCTTTCTTCTATAAAACTTATCAGAGGAAATAGCACCCACACACACTGTTCCATCTCTCCATGCCCCCAACATCTAACTAGTCACTGACTGCTTTATAGACTAAATCCTTAAGAGTCTTCAAATGATTTCCTTCTTCTTGTGTCTATATGCTTTAATTCAGGCTCTTATTTTGTACTAATTGTAACAGTCAGGATGCTTTTAACCATAAGTAACAGAAACAGGCAACATGGTTTAAGCAATATGGAAATATGTTAACAAAAATAATTTATATTTGGACAGTTTTAGTACTGTTTAGTTCAACGTCTCATCACAGATAAGGTATTTCTATTTTTCACTATTTTCTTTAAGCCTGACCCTCGTAATCCCTAGACATGTACAGAAGTTCCAGCACCTCATTAACCAGCAACTCATTATGTTAGAAAGAATAATATCCATTAGGAGAAGGACGCCTTCTTCACAACTCACTTTAAGTCTTTGGCCTGATATCCTTTTATATCTTATTGGCCACGAGTGTGTGCTATGTCTGTCTAAAACAATCACTGCAGGAGCAATTTAAGCACACTGATCAATTTGGACCAGTTATGACTGACTTTTCTTTGGGACCGACCCCCACTGAGGCTCATGTCGTGTGGATACATGAATCAATTAGCGGCAGTAATAGTAACAATAATAGCATACTACTAATAATAGCTAAATCTGAGCAGGCCAGATGCTATTCTAAGCATTTACTTGTATTGCCTCATTTAATCCTCACAGCAACCATATTCGGTAAAGAGCACAATAACCTTAATTTTACAGAAGTGAAAACTAAAGTTTAGAATGGTTCAGGATTTTGACAAAGGTAACACAGCTGCCAGGATTCATACTCAAGCTGCCTGATTTTAGAGTTCTGCTCTTACCCATTGATGTTCTACCTAATATGTGTTTTATTAGCATGAGAGAAGTATGTGGAGACGGAGCTGCTGGTGTGTCAGTCAGTTCGGGCTGCTATGACAAAATACGAGCGACTGAGTCTGTCCCTCAGGCCTCTTTTATAAAGGGGACTGATTCCATTCATGAAGGCTCTGGTCTCAGGATCTAACTACCTCCCAAAGGGCCACCCCCTGATACCATCATCTTGGTGGTAAGGATTTCAACTTAAGAATTTGGGGAAGCAAGGGTCATACACATTCGTACCACAGCATTTGGCCACCAAGTGTCTGCTGAATTTCTACTATGATGGGACTCTAAATTAATGTCCTTCCTTCCTTCCTCCCTTCCTTCCCTCCTTTCTTTCTTCCTTCCTTCTTTCCTTCCTTCCTTCCTTTCCTTCTTTCCTTCCTTCTTTTCTTTCTTTCCTTTCTTTCACTCTTTCCTTCCTTCCTTCCTCCTTCCCTCCCTTCTTCCTTCCCTCCCTCCCTCTTTTCTTTCTTTCTTTCTTTCTTTCTTTCTTTCTTTCTTTCTTTCTTTCTTTCTCTTTCTTTTTTCCTTCCTTCCTTCCTTCCTTCCTTCCTTCCTTCCTTCCTCCCTCCCTCCCTCCCTCCCTCTCCCTCCCTCCCTCCCTCCCTCCCTCCCTCCCTCCCTCCCTCCCTCCCTTCCTTCCTTCCTTCCTTCCTTCCTTCCTTCCTTCCTTCCTTCCTTCCTTCCTTCCTTCTTTCTTTCTCTGTCACCCAGGCTGGAGTACAGTGGTGAGATCTTGGTTCATTGCAACCTCGGCTCACTGCAACCTCCACCTCCTAGGTTCGAGTGATTCTCTTGCCTCAGCCTCCCTAGTAGCTGGTATTACAGGCATGCCACCATGCCTGTCTAATTTTTGTATTTTTCATTGAGACAGGGTTTCACCATGTTGGCCAGGCTGGTCTTGAACTCCTGACCTCAAGTGATGCACCCCCAATGGCCTTCCAAAGTGCTAGGATTACAGGCATGAACACCTGCCCGTAAAGTGTTTCTTACTTCCAGCCTTGCTTCTCTTCTCACCTCCCTCTCAAACCAGCTTCCATACTGCTACCAGAAGGTCCATTCCAAAACACAAATCTGATCTTCTCTTGTGGTAATCTGCCAATGCCTCACAATTACTTTTAAGAGAAATCTCAATCTCTTTATCAAGGAGCATAAGGTTCATCAACACCTAACCCCCCATCTCTCCAGCCTAGTTTGGAAAAACATCTTTCCTTGCACTCTGAACTTTAAGGTTGCCTAATGAATTCCAGAATCCAGATAATACCATATTCTGTAATTCCCCCCTTGAATTTGCACATATTATTATTTGGGCAGGAATGTCTTTAGGCTCTTTTTTTTCCAAGCATAGTTAGTATGACATTTCCTCTAGGTTTTCTTCACTGACATCATTCTGAGATTGCTGAGCTTCATTTTTGCTCCCATAGCATTCCATGCGTTAGGACTTGTTTGCCTCCTCAAGAGTCGCTTGAGTGTAAGGGCCACGTAAGCCGCTTGAGAACAGTCATTGTGATTTATTTACCTCCATCTGCTCAATGCATCTTGGTATAAACACTAAAAAAATACACAGAATGACCCTCAAGGAGCTCAGAAATTAGTGGTGTAAAACAAACATTTGAAATTAGATATTTGTAGTTCAGGAAAGGCTATAATAGATAACTGGCTCAAAGAGAGACCCTCATCACAGCTAAACCCAACCTCTTGATTTATGATGAATTTATTGGTTATGAAAACTAGCCCTTAAATTTTGAGTGTCATAGTGGCTTTTAGGTGAGGTTCCATGTGTCATATAGTGTTACTTCAAAGGCAAAGGCATTATCTTCAAGTTGTTACCAGTATTCACCATTCCCTGATATCTATGGAAAGCCTCTGTCTCTGCAGAGTAAACCCAGAGTAGCTACTCAGTTAGGGAATTCTAAATGTAACACTGCTAGTGAGTTCAATAACTATATTTCGTAATAATACATAATACATGAATTATATATTGTACTTTGTGCTGCATATTATTTAATACTTAATATATGTGGATATATTATATGGAGCTACCTATGTATTAAATATATAATCTGTATTTTACTGGGGCCACATACATATATATTTTTTATTCAGTAAAAACAACTAAGCATCTAGAATCCAGAGATAATCTAGAAAACCTCTGGTTGGCTGGGCACGGTGGCTCAAGCCTGTAATCCCAGCACTTTGGGAGGCTGAGGTGGGTGGATCACAAGGTCAAAAGATCGAGACCATCCTGGTCAACATGGTGAAACCCTGTCTCTACTAAAAATACAAAAAATTAGCTGGGCATGGTGGTGCATGCCTGTAATCCCAGCTACTCCGGAGGCTGAGGCAGGAGAATTGCCTGAACCCAGGAGGCGGAGGATGCAGTGAGCTGAGATTGCGCCATTGCACTCCAGCCTGGGTAACAAGAGCGAAACTCTGTCTCAAAAAAAAAAAAGAAAGAAAAAAGAAAAACCTCTGGTCTATCCAGACAGATTTGCAAAGTCATGTTTTTGACTTGTAGAAAATACTTTATTGATGTTTGAAGCAAAACTCCAGCAATTTTGTTAATTATCTCTGAGACAAATTAGAAAATACAATTTCAAGTAAGGGATGAGGGAAGACAGGACTACCATGAACAAGAAAAAAAGACAGCACGACATTGCAATAAGAGGAAAAATAATATTATTGCTTTGATCCCAGAAATGCAGTATGTTTAATGTTGGTCAGATACACCAGACAACTGAACTTGGTGGACATTTCACTGAGGAGCATGCCATCTGAGCACCAAGCCCTTTGCCTCAACTATTCAGCACTTACTATATGTCAAGTATTGGGCTAATCATTAAGAATATAGAAACAAGTAAGATATTAAACATGGCTTTCCTGACATTTAGATCTTGTTACTTAGAAAACATATTTGGCAGCTTAAATCGAGTCAAAATAGCAACATCTTGAATACCATATATTTATGCCTCTCACATGATTTTTTTTTATTTTTTTTTTTGAGACGGAGTTTTGCTCTTGTTACCCAGGCTGGAGTGCCATGGTGTGATCTCGGCTCGCTGCAACCTCTGCTTCCTGGGTTCAGGCAATTCTCCTGCCTCAGCCTCCTGAGTAGCTGGGATTACAGGCACGCGCCTCCATGCCCAGCTAATTTTTTGTATTTTTAGTAGGGATGGGGTTTCACCATGTTGACCGGGATGGTCTCGATCTCTTGACCTCATGATCCACCCTCCTTGGCCTTCCAAAGTGCTGGGATTACAGGCTTGGCCACCGTGCCTGGCCCTACATGATGGTTTTGAGTTATTTTAGTTCAGACTTCTCACTCATTGCACTCTGTCATCACCTCCAAAGCTAAACTTATTATGACTGTGGATGTCTTACCTCCATATTCCCATTGCGGCTGGAATACAGAAGAAGAAAGGAAGGTGGTGTTTTTCTTTAAGGCACATACATCCTTTCTGTTTATATACCATTGACCGGAACTTAGTCACACGGCTTTAACTTGTTACAAAGAAGCCTTGGAAATGCAATCTTCATCTAGGTGACAATACTCTCCTGAAAATTCCATTGCTATAGAAAGAGGGAGATCAGATATAGGGGAACAGCTACTAGTCTGTCACCACATCTAATAGATGATGGATGCTTGAATAAATAAGCAGACATATAAAATGACTTTCAAGTCTCCTTCCCAAAATAGAGATTTTATAAGCTTAATTCTTTCCAAGATGACTTTCCCATTGAAATATACCAGAACCTATCAAAAAAAGAGTCTATAACGCCTCTAAAATTAATCCTACTGAGGTGTATGCTTACATAAGGCAGTGTACAGGTGCAGCTCCAAACCCAAGTGCACCTGGATTTAGTTGCTTTTTTATTTCTCAACATTTTAAATCCTGAATTGAGTTTTTTTTTTAAATTGACAATTATCTTGAAGTTCTTTTTGTGTTGTTGTCAAGCCTCATACAAGGCCACTATCAATATGAAAAATAATTCATACAAAGTAAAAAAAATATTGAAATAACTCTGAATATTTACATAAACACTGGCACATATAATTTTTCTTATGATAATAACCCTAAATGTGTTGAGCTATCATCTATTTAAGAAAGCTTAGGAATGTTTAAAAATTGCTATCAAAATATATTATTATCCTTATTTTTCTTAAAATGGATGATGAAAAATTCACATGTATTATTTGGAAGATTCATTTATAGAACATCTCGTTCTGTGAAACAGCTCGATAAATCAAGTATAGCAGTAGTAATAGTACAAGTATATAATTTTATATAATTATATAAAGATTTGAAATATTTAATATTATCAATGTTTGTTTTAAAAAAAATTGCATTACACTGTAAAATGTAAGGGCATTGAAAAACTTTATGTTTCTGTATATTTCTTCCATACTTAACAACAACCAAACACTTACCATGTGTAAAGATCCATGCTTGATATCGGGGATGCCTAGGATAATAGATAAAAAGGCATACACATGTTTATAGAATAGGCAAGTGCTAGGTGAAGAGTCAATAGAAATTGATTAGGTGATAGAGTTTTCTGGCATGATAACTTCTTAAGATGAGAGAAAATAAAATTAGGCTGTTGTTCTCTTTGCAGTTTCCAACAACCTGTGGACAAATACCCATCTCTTGGGAAATTATTCTGCTCTAACATAGGGCTGGTCTGGCAAAACTTCTGTGGTATTCAGTGCAAGTGATTCTTTGCCTAATTTCTTCCCGTTACTCATAATCACTCTCTGCCTAAATATCCCGGGTGCTCATCCTCTTGAATGCCATTCTTAACCTCTAGATGATCATCCCCCACACTTTGTTTTCATTTGGCCACGCTCCCACTATATAATTATTTTAATCAGGAGCACCATCTTCTTTATCCGTGATAGCAAATGATGCCATTTCCAGAGTAGGGTGGAAAATTAAAATTGTTAGAATGCAATTTGATCTGCTTGGTGATGGTGATTCAGAGGCTATGGAGGAGCAGGGGAGTGTATGCTGTGTTGGGCTATAATGAAGATCAGAGGCTGCTTACTGCCAGATTGGCATCATTTCCACCCTATGAACAGTTTTCATTTCAGAATGGAATTGTGGAATTTGTATCAGTGTACGGTTCAGGGAATACTTGAGAATTGAATGTTGCACTTTAGTGCATACAATAGTAGCGCCTGCCTAGAAGCATTCAATAAATATTGGTTTAAATAGATTGAAACACAGACAATTTTAAGAGCATTGACTTGACACAGTGTTCCCCCATACCTTGGTATGCATATGAGTCATTTGAAGAGTTTGCTGAAATGTCGATTTCTAAGCCTTATTTCTAGAAACTCCAATTTAGTCCATGTGACATAAGGGCCTGAAATCTGCAATTTAAATAATTAAAAAATGCATCACACATGATTCTGTTGCAGCTGGTATGTGGATGTCAACTTTGCAGAATATTGGGAAATCTGACATAAATGGCATAAGCTATGGTGGCCTGAATGATTTTTGAAAGTTAAGGGAATTGGGGATGGAATTTTTATGGATTGCTCTACCTTCAATAGAGGTAGTCCATTTATTTCTCATTAAATTCATGTTTGTTTAACTGATGGATACAAATACAAATATATTATTACAATGTTTAAAGGAGTCAATAAAGATGAACTTTTCCATAATAAAAACTAGATACTCATTATGGGCCAGGATGCCTGAAGTTCTAAATTGCTTTCTCACTCCTGAAAACAGTATTAAGGTGTTATTTAAAGATTATTCATGTCTATGTTACACTGATCACAGATGCTATTATAATCTACCTATACCAGTTCTTACATTCCTTTATATAAGATAAATTAGAAGATTAACAGATGCAAAGAGGATAACTGATTGATTTTGCCTACATGTCCATCTTTCTATGTCTACATTCTCACCATCTTTCTATGTCTACATGAGATGTGAAACATGAAAGCTTTGAATTATAAAAATATAAAAATACAAAGATAAAGTATTATTATTCATTGATTACCTCCTTTTTGCTTAAGAAAGCTGTTCTATTTGGGTAGAGGGCAATAAGGAAAGGTAAAGATTTCTATTCTGCTTCCTAAGTCCACTTTTTCACCCTGTAAATAGTGTAAAACTCAATCCAACAAATTCCATTTTTCAATAGAGCCTATCACCAGTGAATGTCCTGGACCCTTATTTTTCTCTATTTCTCTTCTATGGCATTTTTCTGATTGTGTCATGATGTGTCAGGATATAAACCATGGAAGAAAAAAATGGAAGAGCCCAAATTGCCTATTTATTGGAAAGCAAGCCAATAAGCTAATAAACCCATGATTGCCTTAAATACTGTTGCTGCAACTGTGTGGGTGATTATGTATGTGAAACTGTTTCTTTCGGGTGTGATGGGTTTTAAAATCCTTTCTCCTTAGTGACCAGATACTTAAATTTTGTAGACCCTGGCCACATTAAGAATGGAAAATAAAGATTAGTGACTAAGTGAATGTTATAGATTCATTTAAGGTCAAGCCAGTGACTTTACTAAATACAGATCACTGAGTGCCTCTTCAATGAAGAGACAATGCCTTGTCATGGATAAAAGTATAGGTAGAGTCTGTTAAGGCCAGGTTTAAATTTAAGTTATTTTCCTTCTACTTGGAATTACTCGTGCAACCTTCTTGGATTTCACCCTCTCCAGCTATAATGGACATAATAAATGCCCATTATCTCTGTGGGCTATTGAAAATATTAAATAAAGAGGCATATCTATGTCACCTCCTACAATGACCAGTGAATAATTCATATTTAAGAAATGTTTAATTACACAGCTGGGTGCAATGGCTCACGCCTATAATCCTAGTACTTTGGGAGGCTGAGCAGGGAAGATCATGAGGTCAGGAGTTCGATCCAGCCTGACCAACATGGTGAAATCCCATCTCTACTAAAAATACAAAAATTAGCCTAGCATGGTGGCACAAGCCTGTAATCCCAGCTACTCCAGAGGCTGAGGCAGGAGAATCACTTGAACTTGGGAGGCAGAGTTTGCAGTAAGCCGAGATTGCACCACTGCACTGCAAACTGGGTGACAGAGCAAGACTCTATCGAAGAAAGAAAGAAGGAAGGAAGGAAGGAAGGAAGGAAGGAAGGAAGGAAGGAAGGAAGGAAGGAAGGAAGGAAGGAAGGAGAAAGAAAGGTTTAATTCCTCATTGTTTCTTGTGGTATGAATACAAAGATTTTTAATTATGTGCTGACATAAAGTAGTATTTGGAAAATGAATGGAATTAAAATTCTTGTCTCTGGCTGCTTATAATCTAAAAAGAAATAAAAGGCACACCAAGAAAGACCTGCTGAACCAAGTAGTAAGTTTATCCCAGGATTGGGGATGGAGAGAATATTGTTTGTTCTGATGTCTGGTGTATAAAAAAAGTGTTTAAAAATGATTCTTACTTTTAATTCTCTTTCTGATTTGCAACTTTACCATACAAATTTGAAAACCTCCTTGCACAGAGATTTCCAGGCCACATAACAGTTTCTCTTACGGTCCTGTGACAATATATTTCACACTTCCTTTGTTGACGCCAACCATATCCCCATTCTTTTTAAAAACTCTCAACGATACTATGATGAATATTTTTTATTATGAAATCTTAAGAAAGATCTTTAGAAGTGGAATTTTAAGACTTAATAAGGCCAAATGCTTCTGTAGAAATTTTATCTTAACCTGTGTACCAAGAGTTTAGCAAACTGCATGGCTAAGATTTTAATATGATGCAATGAGTTTGGTCTTTTTGAAACAAGGGCCCAGTGGTCCTAGTCTTGGTAGTAGATGATTTGCTTTGCCTAAAACAGATTATTTCTCTGGGGAAAGCCATGGAGAAAGAAAAAAAGGGTGAATACTCTGGCTACTGAGATTCTCTCAGACTTGAATTAAGAATTATGGACAGCCAAGCCAGCCAGTAGGAATGAGATAGAAGCGAGACTCTGAGCTCCAGGACAGTTTTGAATGACCTGTGAGCTTCATATTGCCTCAGTCCCTCCACCATCCCAGCACGTGAATTCTCATGCTGACCCCACACTGTGAGACCATTTCCATCAACTGGGCCTCGATTCCTTCATCTGTAAGAAAGGGTTTTGTGCAGCCTGAATGTTTGGTGTTGACGGATTTTATTAGTTGTTTTTGGTATGTAACTGAAGTATTTCAGCTGCCAAATATTGTCACTAAAACTCTTGAAAAATCTAGTGTTTTCCCCCTTTGACTATTTTCTGAAAACACATATTCTCTTTTCCCCTAGTTGAACTAGACACATCTGGTTGCCTCTCCCACTTCCCTTTCTGCTCTGCTGAGTTTAAAGTGTACAATTGATTTAATCAGAAATAACTTAGCAGCTGATCATATTTCCAAAAAACAGCTTTTTTGCTTCCCAAGAAAAAAAAATTAAATGACTCAGAAAATCACTTTTTTAAATTTGATTTTATATTTTCAGGTGACTCTACTGTGTTAAAAACTATTTTAGTAGAGTCAGGCATGGAGTGAGAAAAGGCAGAGCCAAGAATTTTATTTCCTCTGAATAAGCCTTGCTGAGATCTTTAGAAGTAAAAAACACAACATTCAGAAATAAAAATGTCAACTTTGAATCAATTTGCTATAGCAAAGACAGTTGTGCTTTTTAAATTTAAAATGACAAATGTATTATAAGTGTACCTATAACCCTTTAGCTATTAAATGGAATGTTACATTTCTTTAAAGGTTGATAGTTTATATTTCACTGGATCACACTGAGAATATAATTTATGATCCCTTAACTTTTTTCTTCTTTAATATACGTTAAGATTGTAAAAATGTGTTTTCTTTACTATCCACCTAAATAATGCTGTTTCTTGATCTTTTGCACATTTCTCTGTTTCTGTGTCTATCTTTTCCATACCTCCTGAAGTGTGGAAAGGGCAAATGCCATTAATCAGACAGCGGAAGAGAGCGTAAGCCAACACTCAACTTTGCCTCTGTCCAGCTCCGTCTCTACACAGGATGCAAGGCAGATCTTACAGTACTCAGAACCGACTAGTAGATTTTCACTTTGTTTATTTATAAGAATTAAATGTGGCGGAGCACCGTGGCTCATGCCTGTAATCCTGACACTTTGGGACACCGAAGCAGGCGGATCGCTTGAGGTCAGGAGTTTGTAGCCAGCCTGACAAACATGGTGAAACCACGTCTCTACAAAAATATGAAAATTAGCCAGGCATGGTCATCCTTGCCTGTAATTCCAGTTACTTGGGAGGCTGAGGCAGGAAAATCAGTCACTTGAACCCAGGAGGCAGAGGTTGCTGTGAGCTGAGATTGCACCACTGCATTCCAGCCTGGGCAACAGAGCAAGACTCTGTCTCAAAAAAAAAAAAAAAAAAAAATTAAATACAGGGTGGCAGAAGCAGACACATAAACAAAAATCACTGGAGACATTAAGTTCACTATATTTGCTAGTGCAAACCAGCAAATGCATTGCACTGTTTATTTTCACAAATACCATGATTCCCCTTAATAATTAAGGAAAACTAGAGTTTTTCTTCAAAGTGTTGGGAATTTTAAAATTTAAAATTCTGACGTATCAGGAAGAATCCTAAACAGTACTGATTTAGTTTGCTAGGGTTGCCATAACAAAATGCCATAGATTTGAGTGGCTGAAAGAACAAAATCATATTCGCTCACAGGTCTCCAGGCTAGCAGTCCATGAGCAAGGTGCTGGCAGGATTGTTTTCTTCCTGCACCTGTCCCCTGAGTGTGCAGATGTCTGCCTTCTTGCTGAGCCCTCGCACAGCCTTTCTTCACTGCTTGCACACCCCTAGATCCTCTTCTGACCATGAGCCCTTAGAGGATACCAGTCTTATTGAATTAGGGCCACACATGAACAGTACTATTTTACCTTCATTTTTAAAAAGACCTTATATCTTAATAAAGACACATTCTGAGGTCTTCAGGGTTTGACAGCCACATAAGAACTTGGAAAGAACACAATTCAGGTCACAGCATTCTGCTCTCTGAACCCCCAAATTGCTACTCTTCTTACATGCAAAATACGATCACTCTATCCCAACATCTCAAAAGTCTTAACCCATTTCAGCACCATCTCTAAGGCCCAAATCTCATTAAAATATCATTCAAACTAAGTGTGAAATCCAAGATATGATTCATCCTGCTGCAGAATTTTTCTCCAGCTGTAAACCTGGGAGAGCGAACAAGTTATCTGCTTCCAAAATATGGTGGTGGGACAATCACCAGACAAACATTCTCCTGCCAAAAAGGAGAAATTGAGAAGAAGATGGTGTCATGAATCGCAAGCAAGACCAAATCCTAGTATGGCAAGTGCGATTAGGTTTAAAGGCTCCAGACTAATTATTTTTGGCTTCATGCTCATCCTGCAGGCATGCCAGTAGGTATGGTGGCCTTATATTCAGGGCCCACTAACGTGGGAGCATTACCCCCTGATTTCCTTGGTGATAGCCCCATCCTTAGGAGCTGGGTAATGGCAGCTGTGCTGCTGAGACTAAGGGGGAAACCTCAGATCCTGAGCCTGTGTCCTCCAGGATCGTGGCAGCAGTGACAGCCCTTGCAATCTTTGAGTTGCCTTTGGAGTCCTTCTTCCCTTTCCTTAAATGAAAACATGTGCTTGCAGCAAGATAGCTCTATTGTTCCACCCTGCTGCATCCCAGAAGTCTGACAGCTTTCCTTATTGTCCTGTTTCTGTCACCTTCAGTCAAGGCTGACAGTGTTTCCCCTGTTTCTCTCTATTCATAACTCCCTGGGAGGTGGCTGATTAGATCCAGGAGCCACACCAATAATCTCTTTACCAAATGATTTTTCAGCCACACATGCTGTGTTCTCTCCACAACCCACTTTCTACTTGTTGGCAATACAGACAGGCTGATAATTTTACAAATCATCAAGTTCATGTTTCTTTTGGCTTAACAATTGCTTTATTTATTTCAATCCCATTTTGCTATAAACAGTAAAAAACAAAAAACAAAAACAACAAAAACCTGGCCATAGTTTTGACAATTTGTGTAGAATTTTCTTTGCTAAATACTCAAGTTAATCACTTACAATATTTACTTTCCACAAAACACTAGAATACAATTCAGCCATTTTTTTTACTTTTATAACAAAGATCATGTTCCTTCAATTTCCAGTAACATGCTCCTCAACTCTGTCTGAGACCCGAAAATCACATTTAACATTCATCGTATTCCTATCAAAAGTCTCTTCAAGGCAATGTAAGATCTTTCTAACATGTACCTCAAAACTTGTCTAGCCTTTGTATGTTACCCAATTCTAAAGCTGCTTCCACATTTTCAGGTATTTGTTACAGCTGCACCACACTTCCATGTATGAAATCCGGTTTTATTTGCTGGGATTGCCATAAGAAAGTACCATAGACTGATGACTTGATCAGCAGTTGATTCTCTCACAGTTCTCGAAGTTAGAGGTCCAGGATCAAGATGTCAGGGTTGGTTTCATTCTCAGGCCTCTGTTTTGACTTGCAGATGACCACCTTCTTGCTATGTCCCCTAGGAGTGCTGCTTCTGTGTATTCCCATATCCAGTTTGTCTTCCATTCTTATAAGAACACCACTCTAATTGGATTTGGACCCATGCAAACAGCGCCATTTTAGCTTAATCACCTTTTTAAAGAGCTTTTTTTTTTTTTTTTTTTGAGAGGAAGTTTCACTGTTGTTACCCAGGCTGAAGTGCAATGGCGGGATCTCGGCTCACCGCAACCTCTGCCTCCTGGGCAATTCTCCTGCCTCAGCCGCCTGAGTAGCTGGGACTACAGGAGCACACCACCATGCCCAGCTATTTTTTTGTATTTTTAGTAGAGACGGAGTTTCACCATGTTGACCAGAGTGGTCTAGATCTCTTGACCTCGTGATCCACCCGCCTCGGCCTCCGAAAGTGCTGGGATTACAGGCTTGGGCCGCCGCACCCAGCCTAAAGATCTTATCTCTAATTCAGAGGCATTCTGAGGTGCTACAGGTTGGCACTCCAACACACTGTTTTTGTGGTGGTGGTGGTGGGTTTTTGTTTAACTTTTACTGGTTGATTATAAAGAATATTGCAAAGAATGCAGATTAAGTGATGAGTGGGGTGAGGTATGGGGGAAAAAACGTGGAGGTTCCATGCCCTCCCTGGGCACATCACCCCCCAGGAACCTCCACGTGTTCAGGTGTTTGAAAACTGGCACTTCAACATATGAATTGTGGTGGCAGGGGGTACAAGCCAGGTCAAAGAAGATAGCAAGTTAAAGATAAATATACATGTGATCAATTAATTAACCAATATTTTCTGATAGCCTCTGCTCAAATTACCAGAATAGTAATGTGTGTAGGGATCTAAAGGTCTGAAGACGCAGTTGAGTCCAGCTTTCTCCCTCTCTCCCTGGCCTGCTTGAATACATTGAATGGACAGCTGCTTTCTTATCTCATCTCTTCTGTAAAGCATTTGACCATTATTCCAAGCACCATTTCATATCACAGGCCCTTGAAGTGCTCTCTATCAAGATCTCACCCAAGTTCAGTTCAAAAAAGTAGTATTGGTGGGAGGGAGGTTCATGGGAAGACAATGCTGCTCATGTGTTCTGAATTTTAGTCTTTAGATCAAGCCAGCAATTTGAAGGTGACTCCTTTACTATAGTGCACCAATCTCTTAGCTTTTTTCTAAGGAAATTCCCTTAGCTTTTCTAAAAAGGAGATTCCACTATAAGAATTCTTCTAAGAAATTCAGCCACGTAAAATCAATGTACTAACTTTTTGGTGGGTATACTGTCTTGGACATTTTCCAGTAAACTGCTTTTATGTTCTCCTGTACAGGATCTCACACAAAAAATTTTCAACCTAAATGTTTAAAACATCATTTACATCTCATCGATTTGTGCAATCTATTTTTGTGTGTGAGTAAAAAATGTGTGATCATATTCTTTTTTTCTCTTTTATTGCCAAAACTGAGTTTAAAAAATTATTTCCATAATTTTATTTTCTGTTTTTACTAGGACAGTCTTCATCTATACTTAGTCACAGATGTAGGGATTGTTATTCTTTCCAGCTTTATTGAAGTGTCATTGACAAAAATTGTATATATATATATATATATATATATATATACACACACATATATATATGTATATATATATATACATATATATATGTATATATATGTATATATATATGTATATGGTATACATGATATTTTGATATAGGTATATATTATGAAATGATTGCCACAATCAAGTTAATTAACATATTCATTACCTCACATAGTTGCCTCCCCTACCCCTTCATTCCTTTCCTTCCGTTCCTTTTCCTTCTCTTTCTGTCACTCTCTCTTTCTTGTTTTGTGGTGACAACACTTAAAATTTACTGTTTTGCCATATTTAAAGTATGCAGTACAGTATTATCAACTACAGTTTCCATGCTATATATTAGGTCTCAGACCTTATTCTATCTAACTGAAACTTTGTACTCTTTGAATAACATGTCTCTATTTCTCTACTACTCCCAAGCCCTTGGAAACTACCATTCTACTCTCTGCTTCTATGAATTCAAATTTTTAGGTTCTACATGTTAGTGAGATATTTCACACATATGTGATAGTTCCATTTAAATTTTTTGTGCTACCTCCATACTGTTTACTGTAATGACAATACCAGTTTACATTCCCACCAAGAGTGTACAATTGTTCTCTTTTCTCCATGTTCACCAACACTTGTTATATTTTCTCTTTTAATTACAGCCATTCGGATAGGTCTGAGGTGATAGCTCATTGTAGTTATGGTTTGCATTTCTCTGATGATTAGTGATATGGTTTGGCTATGTGTCCCCAACCAAATTGCTTCTCAACTTATAATCCCCATGTGTCAAGAGAAGGACCTAGTAGGAGGTAATTGGATCATAGGGGGCATTTCCTCTATGCTATTCTCAAGCTAGTGAGTTAGTTCTCATAATACCTGATGGTTTAAAAGTGTTTGGCAGTCCCCCCCTCACCCTTTCTCTTTCCTGTCAACAGGTAAGATGTGCCTTGCTTTCCCTCTGCATTCCCCCATGATTGTAAGTTTCTTAGGCTTCCCAAGCCATGAGGAACTGTGAGTCAATTAAACCTCTTTCTTTATAAATTACCCAGTCTCAAGTAGGTTCTTTATAACAGTGAGGAAACAGACTAACACAATTGGTGACTTTGAATATCTTTTCATATATTTGTTAGCCATTTGTATGTTCTCTTCAAAGGAAGTCCATTCATTTCTTTTAAAATGTTATTTTATTTATTTATTTATTTATTTATTTATTTATTTATTTCCATTGAGTTGTTTCAGTTTCTTATGGATATTAATGATTAATCCCTTATCAGATGTAGAGTTTGTAATTATTTTCTTCCATGTATTCCATAGGCTATTTTTCACTCTTGATTGTTGATTTTTTTTAATTGATAGCATATTTTTACTTTAATTCAGTCCTTCTAGTTTCTTTTTGCTTTTATTGCCTCTGCCTTTGGGATCATGCTAAAAAAATGTTGTGCAGACTAATGTCATGAAGATTTTTTTCCAGTGTTTTTGTCTGTTATTTTTGTAGGTACAGGTCTTCTGTTTAAATTTTTAATCAATTTTAGTTAATTTTTATATGTTGCATGAGATAAGAGTTCAGTTTTATTTTTCTGAATGTGGATATACAGTTTTCTCAGACCTCTTCATTGAAAAGACTGACTTTTCTCCATGTTTTGTTTATTTCTACTCTTGCCAAAGGTAGCTGACTATAATTGCCTGGATTCATTTTGAGATTCTTTGTTCTGTCCTGTTGGTGTATATGCCTGCTTTTATGACAGTACCATATTATTTTGACTACTATAGCTTTATATTTGAAATAAGAAAGTATGATGCCTCCAGTTTTGTTCTTGTTGAAGATTGACTTGACTATTTGGGGTCTTTTGTGGTTCTTTATAAATTTTTTTCTATTCTTTTGAAAAATGCCATTGAAATTGTGATAATGATTACATTGAACTTTGGGTAGTATGGTCATTTTAGCAATATTAATTCACACAATCAATGAAATGCGCTATTTCTCCATTTATTTGTGTCTTTCACAATTTCTTTTACTAACGTTTTGTAGTATTCAGTGTACATATCTTGCACTTCTATGCTTACATTTATTCCTAAGTAAATTCATTTCTGTTGCTATTGTAACTGGGATTGTTTTATTTCTCTTCCACACAATTCACTCTTGGCGTATAGAAGGACTACTAAATTGTAAATGTTGATTTAGTTTTCTGAAACTAACGAATTCATCTAGTTTAACAGTTTTTGGCATCATCTTTAGGATTTTCTATGTATAAGATTATGTTATTGGCAGAGACAATTTTACTTTTTTTCCATTTTGGATGCATTCCTTTCTTCTTTTTCTAATATAATGTCTCTAGCCAGGACTTTAAGTACTATGTGGAATAGAAGTGGCCAGAATGGGCATTCTTTCCTTGTTCCTAATCTTAGAGAAAAACATTGAATGTTTAAAGGTTGAGTATGATGTTAACTGTAGGTTAGTCATATATGGCCTTTATTGTGCTGAGGTACATTCCTTCTTTCCCTAATTTGTTGAGAGTCTTTATCATGAAGCAATGTTGAATCTTGCAAATAATTTTTCAGCATATATTTAGATGATCAAAAGATTTTCATTCTTATTCTACTAATGTGGTGTATCACATTTATTGATTTCTGTATGTTAAACAGTTCTTATATCTCACCTGATCATGGCGTGTGAATCTCTTGATATGCTTTTGAATTTCATTTGCTAGTCTTATACAGAGGATTTTGTTTTACATCTGTTTTCATCAGAAATGTTGGCCAGCAATTTTCTTTGCCCTTGTCTGGCTTTGATATTAGGGCAATGCTGGCCTTTTAAAATGAGTTAAGAAATGTTACTTGCTCTTCAATTTATGGAATTCAGAATTTAGAAGGATTGGCATTAGTTCTGTAAATGTTGCTTAGGATTCCCCAGTGAAGCCACATGATCCTGGGCTTTTCTTTATTGGGTGGTTTTTGATTACTGATGCAATATTCTTACTCATTATTGATCTGTACAGATTTATTGACCACATTCTTATTGAAAACCATCTAAAATCAAAGAAATGAACAAACACAAATAATGTTCTTTATTTCAATGAATGTAAATGTCTTTAAATATAAAGCTTTAATACATAGACTTTATTTTTTTTTAAGTCTGAAATAATAGTAATTCATAGCTGATTTGATCAAAAAAGCTTCATGGAAGAGGTAATATTTGTAATAAATATGAAATGAGGCATGGAAAAAAATGGCTTAAAACCTTTAACAAAATTCTGAGGTTTTTTGCCTTTTTCTGAATCATACTATTCTAAAATCTGGCAACTCCACAAATATGATTTGTATGAGTCTTCATAATCCAATTTGTAAACCAAACTCAATTTTAATTTATAATCAAATATATACACCAGACTATTTTCTATTTTCTGATGTGAATTTCCAAATATGTTTAAAGTCCTATAAAGGCTTTCTCACTTTGTTGACTGGTATGCAGAAAAAGAGCATTTTAGGCTCTCAGGATGTAATCAACAAGGGCCTTTGAGGGAATTATAATCCAAGAACTATTGGACCTTACCAGGACTTTTAGTACCCCACTTGAGAAGTCATGTCGTGTCACATCCATCCTGATTAATTGACGGCAGCAGTCAGCCCACTCATATTTAAGAGGAGATACAAACCTTATCTCCCAATGAGAGGAATATCAGATGATTTTAGAATCTCCTTTGAAATGACTCCATGTATATGCATTTCTTATTTGAGAACTCTAATCTTCAAACATTTGAAATATTTGTAATAATGTCTAATTTTGGCAAAGCAGTATTGTTCATAAGAAAATATTAATGGAATAATAATGGATTTGTTTTTATTTTCTTTAGTAGATATCATCCTTTATCCATGTTATATGTTCAATAAACAATTCTGAGCAATTTTCCAATAGGTAAAAAAGAGCATTAGTTGCAGACAGAATGAGTTATAGGAAGCTGAATTATATGTGTAAGTGCAGTAAAACCTTAATTTGTTTTACATTTTTGGTATCTCTGAAATGGAAATGAACCTTAGAATCAGTGGGGTATCTTTGTTGAACTGGCAGCAGTTTTTCCTTCTTAGCGGTACAAAAATAATGATATGACTTATCAATGATGACCTATTTTAGCATCTTTGATGCAATATGTTAGTTGTTACTGTTCCAGAATAACCAGATACTCAGGATAAAATAATCATATTCTCTATTTTGAGATACTTTCTCTACAACCAGAAGTGAGTCCTAAATCTTAGATATTGCTTGAATTACACTATCCTACAAAACTGTTAACATTCATTTTTTTTGTAATGTGCTTATTTTTCTAACTTGATTCTAGACTTTTCAGAGCAGCCAGCAATGCATTAGCTATCTCTGTCAACTGAAAGGCCCTTTAATTGACTTTTTCCTATTGACTGCGATCCTAGAAGGCAGCTCTGTTAATGGTATATCCTGATGAGAGACAAGAAATAGGTTTGCCAGAATCGGACTTGAGTGCTAATGTAGTATATCATGTTATTTCCAATCACTTAGCTTTTTCTTGTGATAGCAACAAAATGACTTCTTGAAAAATAAAGCCCTGCACCATTTTATTCCCAGAAATGTATACTTGGCTGTGACCAATATAGCTAAAAGTTCTTCAGTAATAATCCTGTCTTAAATCTTAAGTAAAAAATGTGACTTTAGGGGAATTTCATTGCCATTATTATTCAGAGTTTGTATCACTACATCTTTTTAATAAGGATGGTGTTTCTTGTATACAGGTGTGTGTGTGTGTACATGTGTACAGACATATATATCCACAAACACATATGTGTTTAGTCATTCAATTATTATTTAAAGAATGACTGAATGTCTAAAATATGCTGATGTATAATGACTACCAATCATCCTTGCCCTTAAGTAGATTATAGTCAACCTCTCATAAGTTCAATTTTTCTCTACTTTTTATGATGTGGAAACAGCAACTAGTAAGTTGTACGTATTGCATAAACACTCGCCAAAGTTTTCAGTGTTTTATTTAGAAAATTATTTTATCTAGTTTTTCTATTTTGACTATATCTACTTTTTTAAATGGTACATTCTTGCTCAGAAACCAACATTGCCAATTTCATATATTTTATGATTGTAGAATATCTTTCAGAATAATTAAATGCCCTTTGTGGGCTTTCATGGAATAGAAAATCCTTAAAGGCAAGAAATCCATAGCCTTGTTTTATTTTTTGTTATATATCCTGTAAATAATCATAAACAGGAGAGTGGTTAATAAATATTATTCAGATTTGGGGCTGTGAAATAGGAGATACAGGCATGAAATCCTATTTTTATTACTATCATTATGCTGATGATCCTCTGGCCACTTGTTTCTGGTCTGTGTAATTGCAAAGTTCTTCATATTTTATTCATTAGAAGAGCTGCTCTGTGCCCATTCTTCATATGTTGCTGCCTCGTGCTGTTTCCAGCACTTCCTAATGGGTGTGATCGGTGGGCTCCATCAACTCTCTGTTTATGCCCTGCTCAAACCTCTAATGAATATTAGACTTGCAGCCATCACTCATGTTTCAAGTGCAGACATAAATGAATAGAGAATTTTTGTTTGTTCATTAGCACTGTGAAAAGCAAACTCACTTTGTCTCCTTCCTGCTATCTTTGATGTATTTGCCCACCTATTACAATGAATTTGTAGTGAAACCTGATTCATGTAGGTATTTATTTAAAAGGGTCTTGCTGGCTCTTTTCTCTCCCTTTTTCACATTTTTTTTTCTTTTACCATAAGCAGATAATACTTATTAACCATCAACAATAAAATACTGTATATAGGATTGTGATAAATTCTTGTTGAATCAATTATGGTAAGGTGTTTAAAGGGCTTGCTTTCTGGGAGGGGATCAAAAGAAGGAATATGAAGAGAGAAGAGGGAATGAGAGAGAGAAAAATAATTTGGGGAGGAGCAGAAAGGAAGCAAGAAAGAAAGGAAGCAGTGAGAGAGAGACAGATACAGAAACAGAGAGAAAGGAGTGCCAGGAGAGAAAGAAAAAAAGAAATAAGAAAGGGCAAAGGGCACTTATGCAATCTTGGGTAAGAAAAATTACATAGGTGTTTGTGTGTAGAAATGTGTGTATGGGTGTGTGTGTGTGTGTGTACAATGTGTATATGACTCTGTGTTTCTGGGTGTGTGTATGAGTGTGTGTGTGTCTGAATGTGCATGTATGAGGGCGTGTATGAGTGTGAGAGAGTGTGTGGGTGTGCACGCCTGTGGGTTGAAGGGAATGCAATTCTTAATTAGGTAAGACAATTCAAGAGTTCATTATATAAACACAGCATATCCTCATTCCGTTTAGATTTCTTTGTTCCCCATTTGGATTAAAATTTATTCTTTTACTCTGAGCAAGTTTAGTTTTTCATCTTAGTATATTTCACTTAGACAAAGAAACTTTTAAAAATGCATTACAATGCAAAATAGCAGCTTGTCAGGGATCAGTATTATAGCTTTTTTGAGTGCATGGCTGGATATGTGATTCTTTTTTGTTTTATAATGAGTGAGCTCAAGGTAAAATGTTGAAAAAGACTAGATAATATTGAAGAGAAAATGCATAATTGAGTCTCGGTTGCTCAACTTATTCCATATTTCTTGTTTCTTTTCAGCAGCTACTTAAATTCTCTTAGAAAATATTAATGGATCAATAAAATTTTATCACATTGTTATGGTATGAATATTTTTATTCCTCCAAAATTTATACATTGAAATCTGATCACCAATGTAATGACATAAGAAGGTGGGGCCTTTGGGAAGTGATCAAACCATGAGGGTAAAGTCCTCATGAATAGAATAGTGCCCTTATAAGACAGGCCCAAGAAAGATACTAAGCCTTTCTACCTCACAAGGACACATCAAGAAGGCAGTATCCCTGATCCAGAACTTGAGCTCTCAGTAGACGTGGGAATTGTCTTCATTTTGGATTTCCCAGAATCTAGAATTGTAAGCCATAAATTTCTGTTGTTTATAAGCTATCCAGTTTGTGGAATTTTGTTACAGCTGACCAAAAGGACTAAAATACATACCAAATTTATTGTTCATAAGAAAAATGCACCGAATTTTGTATTTTCAACTAAAGAGTGCTTATTTCAAACTTTCTACAATTTATAGCAAATGTGTATTAATCAGTTGAAGAAGCTATAGAAAATATTGAGTTCCTTAGGTAAGCGTTCTCACCCTTTGTGACATGTTTTCAAACACAAAAAGTCCTTAAATTATGCCATCACCCTGAGGAATTTACGCTTTGGTTAAAAGACTCAAATATAAACAACAGCGGATTAGTTGTTGTCTTGATAAATGGAAATAGTGACTTGGAGGTTGGTCTGTTAACAAGATTAATCACAATGGCATTTTTATTAGCAATGCAACATTTACTCTCTGTTCACTCTATATAACACAAAATGATTGATTTATTGAACACTTTACTTTTAAGGAAAGATTAGGAGCTTTTAGGGGAAATGTTAATACCTCCATGTATATATTATGTACACACACACACACACAGCATAGTAGGTAATAAATATTCTTCAAGCTACATAAAGAAGCGTCTGGAAAATGGAATTATATGTATATATTTAATTATATATATATAATTATATATATATAATTAGCCTTGACATTGTGTCAAGAAATTATAGCTTGTTAAGGAAGTTAACAGCAATAGCCCAATATAAGAAGGTATGCAGTTAATAATTTTCATTTTTTTCAAAGTGCTATACATTTGAGAAAAAAAAACACTTTCAAATAAAATTGTTAGAGAAGACTTTTTAGAAGAAAAGGCATTTAAAAAGGGCTTTGAAAAAGATGGGAAGTAGAATTTACATATGTCAAAATGTGGAAGGGTGGAAGTCAACTACTGCAGGAAAGAATTATATTAGCAGAAATTCAAGCTAAACAAAACAAGATAAAAAAATGAGTAACAACCCAATTTGATTGAGAAAGAACATATGTCTAGGAGAGTAGACAAATATGAATAGTAGCTTGGGGGCCAGGGAGTAGAGGCTTTGTCTAGCAGATTGCTAGTTTTTTGTTTCTTTAAATTCATTTGCAAATGAGGTACTATTGAATGTTTTGCTGGCAGAAAGCATCATAATCAAATAGTTTAAGACAACTAATTGAGTGCACGTGTGCAGTGTAGCTTACAGTGATGTGCAGGCAGGACACAGTGAACCCACACTGCAGATTCAGAAAGACAGTGTCCATGGGGGAGAGTGTTAATAAGAACATGCACAGGCTTTGCTGTCTGGATGGTTAAGAGGCTAGTATTTGTTGAATACGGCATTAAGCTTCTTAGCCTAGAAAGCTGCAAAAAATGGGAAAACATGTGAGAAGACTGAGTGGAGAAGGAAACATCACGTAGTAATGTGATACTCATTTGAGGTACTCATGGAGCTGTCCATTAAACAGTTCAGAAAAGAATACAGGGCTGGACAACTGAGACTTTTTAGGGATTTGTGTATAAGCAATAGATAAAATAACTATGATGAAGGACATAGAAAAACACTCCGCATCTCCAAAGTCCTGGTACACTGAAGGGTGGTGGAGTGAGAGGAAGACTGGTAAATCCTGCTACATGGAGGCACTAATGAACACATGGAGAGAGGGATAGAATGAAGAGAGGAAAAATGTTATCATCTTCCCATGGAAACAAATGAAAAATGAGCATGAGAGAGCATTTGACGCAAGATTTGGGACCTAGTGACTTTGTGTGTGTATGTGTGTGTGTGTGTGTGTGAAAGAGAGAGAGAGAGAGAGAGAGGGAAAGCAGAGTAAACAAAAATTACAAGAAGTCTAACTGAGCCTCCCTGATATTTTCCAACAATGGACCAGACTTTGCTGCAGAGGTGAAGGAAAGATAATAACAACTGGGGCTAGTGAAGAAGGAGTAACTGTGGGAGATGTTCCTTTGGGACTCTTCTAGGGAATTTGTGAGAAAAGTAGCATCATCAAATGCACACTAGGATTTATATTTGACCAAGGCAAAAGCAGAGCAAATGCCTGGTTATAAGAATTAGTTAAAACATAACTTTAATGACCTTCTCTCAGTTCCAAGTTAACCTTTTTTTTTCTGTATTTCTTTTGTCCCCATTTATCATCCTACCTTTCTTTAGCTGGATCCGATATAATGTAACATGTGATTTGATAAGAGTGAAACCTACAACCAAATAGCTCATAAGTGCTTAGCAATCCATCCATGGTGTCATCAAACAAGAATTCCTCATAAAAGAAAGGGGATAGAGGCCTGACAATTTTAAATAAAGTTCAAACCTTGTAATTAGTGATTCTGAAATTTAAGCGTGAAACTTGAGTAAACTTTTAGTGTCACTTGATAAGTGTAAAATAAATGGAGATTCTTGGGCTGTACTCCTCAAGTATATGGGAAGTTTTCAAAAACTCGTGTCCTTAAGAGCGTCTCAGATCATTCTGATTCAAGTGGCCAGAGGCTATACTTTGACACACACTGATACAAGATTTCTAGAGAAAAATTTCAACTGATTCCTGGTTACATGATTAGCCTGTCACTCCTAGGTAGCAACTGAGAAAAATTAGAGAAGTTCAGGCCAATTAGACTTCTTAGAAACAATGATACTTGTTAGGACAATTATTTGTACAAGATTTTTTTTTTTTTTTGCTCTTATGTTAATTTGTTTTTAGAATAAACAGCAGGTAGACTTAATACAGTTGGAGAGACAATGCAGTTGGGAATATCCCCAAGAGGGTTGAGGATACATACTCAATAATGATCTGTAGTTTTACCAATATAATTATTTTTTTATTTATAATATTTTAATACTGATTCAAAAACAAGTGCTCTGAAGATATATAGTACTCTTTTATTTACATCTTTAATAAGACCGGGTTTCACATAGTATGCAAAATTTCAATCAGAGGTCAATCACATGACCTATACTTTAAAAGTCCCTTTTGGATGCTACAAAAATAACTTTTGGGGGATGGACCAATAATAGAGGCAAGCATTTTACTTTTGAGTGTATTGTAACTACCCATGAAAGAGATCATTATGGTTGTGGGGAGGGTCTGTTGTCGACTAGCTGAGTTACTGGCAAATAATTTTTCCTCTATCTATGCCTTTGTTTCCTCATCTGCAAAGTGGAAATAAAGGTATTTACCTCAGGGTTGTTGTGAAGACTGAATAAACTAAAACAAAAAAATGTATAAATTTGCCTGGAATATTTTAAATGCTCAATTAATTCTAGATGTTTTTATTAGTATCCTGAGTATAAATATACACATTGGCTTTAGTATCCAGATTTATTGCAGTTCTGAGTTTCTATGATTGTGTGTACATATCAGGTATTTTACTTTTCCAACTCTGGTTTTCATTCATTAATTTTTTTAGTGTGTGAATCTGTATGGGTTAAGCTATGCCATAGTCATGAATGTGGCCCAAACCAAATCGCTGTGGCCCAACACAATAGAGGTTTCTTTATTACATCACAGTTTGATAAAGATTTGAGAGTCCTTCCTTATTCTTTTCACTCTACATTTGGAAAATAATGCTTTCATAATATCAGAGAAATTGTGTAGTAAACTGAAGATCTTACTCCAATGCTGAATTGTTCCTTTATTGTTATCAGTTCCTACAGATTTATAAGACTATTTCAGAATGCTCATCTTTATCTGTAAAGCTCATGTTATTTCATGGTGTTTCCAGCACATTAAAAAATATTAAGGTCTGGGAGTCTTTGTGAAGGTGGGTGTTCAGGATAGGAGCTGTGCAGGGTCTCAGATGTCTGGAGCCTGCAGCGCACATTTTGCTCAGTCACCTTGTGACTCTAGATGTCATTTAACCTTACTGGGATTCTTCACTGAGGCTCGTGAGAAAAAATTATACAATAAAATAAAAAGTATTTTTATATTCGCCTATAAAACTCACACAATGCCAAAAGAATTATTTAAGTTAATCACGTTGTCCATCTCTTTGTCTAACCATGAAGGATCCCCATGGTACATTCTAGAGAGCTTTGTCTAGTCCAACTTGAAATAATCCCATCAAAGTGACTTTTATCATTTGTTTTGAAAGGCAGTACCATTAATCTTTTCTGCTTCCCCCTCTCTCTTTTTGGTTCACTTCAATTCAACAGGCAGGGAGAAGAGAACATTGAACAACATTATAAAAATGTTAATTCCTAATGTCACGAACTAGCCCTTAATCACACTATTAGACATATGTTCTGAATTAATGATCCTGACCAGCCAGCAGGAAGACGAAGATTGACTTTGATGAATGCCTGCCATTATTTTCCGAGATGGATGAAGTTGTTTTTCTCTCTGACTAAATGTTTTCTCAGAAATGATATTCTCTTTAGAAAGAAAGAGCATATAAAATACTTTCTTGTGTTGGCAGGATATTCTTTTCTAAATCAGCATTTCACTGGTGTGTATTTTGTTTAGACAGGGAGACATTTTGATGCAATCACTGGTAATCTCTTGGCCTTATAACTTTGGCAGCGTCTTTCTCTAGATTTATTTTTTTAAGCCCCCAGTGCTTAACTACAAGCAATGAAATAAAGCATGTTTAGTATGTGCAGAAATCTCATTATTCCAAACAGTCACTTCCTAAAGACGACAGTGGTGAAAATCGAATCTCCTTTTCTTTGTGACTCTTACCTGCACAAACTCTTTCTCCATGGCACACTTTGTAAAAGTCCTCCTCAACACCAAGCCTCTGAGCCTCTGCTCAAATGCCACCATTTGCATAAAACTGTTCTCACAAGCCCTGGTGAGAAGTCATAGTTTCTTACTCTGGGCTTTTCTTGAATTTTATTAACTGCTCTCTTTGGCACTGATCTCACTCTGACTTTCAGTACTTTTAGCTGTGTGCAGGGCCTCCTTCCCCTAAGTGTTATGAGCTCTTTAAGGGTAGCAAAAGTTCATTAACGTTTTTATTACTGACATATTACACCACGACCTTTCACAGTATACAGTTAACAAACCATTGAATATAATATATGCAATTCACATAATTATATTTTATATTATTTTATGAATAATTAATATGTAAATCTGTAATTTTATACAAAATAAATATAATATTTAACTTACATATATTTAAACATATGTGTGTATACACACACACACACACACACACTCAACTTTCTTTTTTTTTTTTTTTTGAGACGGAGTTTCGCTCTTGTTACCCAGGCTGGAGTGCGATGGCGCAATCTCAGCTCACCGCAACCTCCGCCTCCTGGGTTCAGGCAATTCTCCTGCCTCAGCCTCCTGAGTAGCTGGGATTACAGGCACGGGCCACCGTGCCCAGCTAATTTTTTGTATTTTTAGTAGAGACGGGGTTTCACCATGTTGACCAGGATGGTCTCAATCTCTTGACCTCGTGATCCACCCGCCTCGGCCTCCCAAAGTGCTGGGATTACAGGCGTGAGTCACCATGCCCGGCCCACACACTCAACTCTCAACCTTGCATCATTCTATGGGCAGAGGCTGTAGGAGATCTGGTTTCATCAGGTCACAGTTAAGTGACCAGCTGTGAGAATAGTTCCTCCAACGTTCTATGAAAAGCTTTTAACTGAATGCATAGGTAAGTGGCACTGAGATTTAAAAAGATGAGGCAGGGCTGTTACCATTATAGAAAACTGCTGTCTACGTTGCTGGTACAGCCAAGCGTTGTGTTTGAAGGGACAAAGGTATGGGACTCAGGGCACACTGTCAATCATTGAAACTGGGTTGGGACAGGCTGCAAGTGAATCCAGATTGGGTTTATGTATGTAAATCATATGTGAGAAGGAAGAAGGGCAAGTGGGAGAGACATAGGGGTGACTTCTGAAGTGACTGCTAAGGAGCCGGCTATCACTGCTTACATTTCTGAGTGGAAAGCTGGGCCAAAAGAGAGTTTATGCTTTCCTTTATTTTTTTAATTTACCTATATGTCTCTTTATTTATGTTTATAAGCATATTGCAAACATCTTGGAATTAGAGCCATTGTTGTTCTTTCTATGTAAGACTTTATAACCACTATAGAATTTATTTTCCTGTGATTTATATCTAATTTGTATTTTATCACTTATTGTTGCAAAAATGCTATATAATCAGTTATCAAAGCTCAGTGACATACAACGTGCCTTCCTTATTCTCATGCTCCCAGGTCTGTGCAACCACGGGGTAACTCTGCTTCCTGAGTTACATTCTGGGGCCATGGCAGGAGAGGTCATGACCTTCTGGAGCATGTTCCCAGGATTATGTCAAGGAAGCTCTAGAAGGGCAGGTGGAAACATGCATGCCTCTCGAGATCTACACTCAAACTGAACCACTGTCATTTCTGCATACATTCCATGGAGCCACAAAAGCTGCAAGACCAATCCTCACATCAAGTGCGGCAGGGGGTTTACTGCACCTATAAACCCACTGTCACGTATATTTTTGCTCATCAGTGCAGCAATTTTATTTTACTCCTACAACTTCAAACATTGTATGAATCAAAACAATGAGAGCTAAAGAGCTCCTTGTTGGCATACTGAGTTTACCAGAATCTAGGGCTGTGAGAATACATTACATCTAAGAAAAACGTAAAGGAAAACAGTAGCAACAATGACAACAACAGCTCAACATAGCACCATCTGTATACATCTAAGGAACTTTCTAGCTCCATTCTGATATTGTCTGGAATTTTGCTTGGACTGTTCATAGCAGTGGGAAGAGGCCAGATTCTCTTGGCTGTAGCTTTAGCTCTCACTAAGAAGCTGTTGTGTTTACTGTTTTCCAGTTGTCAAGACTTTAATTGAAACAATTGCAACATTACAGAGAGATCTCCAATTTGAATTATGTTCAACATCTCCCAATGATTAAGCCATACAAGTGTGCAACTAACCTGTATAAATTCTCCTCAGTTTCTTACATTATAAGTCATTATTCGAACTAAGCATGTACAAATTAGATCTGTGTTTATGTCTTCTATAAAACACACATATTTTCTCTCTCTTTGAATCATTTATCTGCATATAGCATATACCTATTCTACCTGAGGAAACCTTCGGATCAGGATAGTGTGGTTATGCACTCATTAGTGAAATCCCTAGACTTGATCTGCTGGAATGATTTAGATTCAAATATGTACTTTTCTGAAACAGCTCATAAAGGAGTCTATATGGGCTGAAATCTCTGAGTTCACAAATGATGATGTAATATTGCTTCCTGCTTTTACTTTCTCTGCCTCCTCTACCTCCTCTTTCTCCTTATTCTTTTTTTTTGTCTTTCTCGCATACATATGCTCCCTCCCAAAATTCAGATTATCTTTATAAGACATCCTAGAATATGCAATTTCATTTTTTATTTCTGTCTTTTTGTGGCTCAATTGAGATAATTATTTCCCAAGTTTATGATGCACTATCCTGTTTAGGATAATTAGAAAAATAGAAACCCGTGGCTGGCAATCTAAATTGGAGGTAAAATGCACCTAGAAATTTCTGCAGTAGAGAAACAGTGCCTATATTGGACTTTACATCTACACTGATTAAGAGGGTAAAAGGCTCTCTGTGTTGAAATGACTGAGGGAAGTTCACTGGCAAGGAGTTTTATAGACAGATCTAAAACAGCATACCCTTGTGCAGTCTGCTCTGCCAAGTGGGCTATATAGCAGTTTTGCAAACTTTTCTCTTTTGTTTGTTGAATACTATGGCTACTGTAAAACTGGGAAGCAATTTAGGTCCAAAAAAATATTTTGAGTAGAAACTCAGAAAGACACTGAACATTTGAAAAGAAGACAGCAACAGGGCTTAAACTGCGCCTTTCCGTTTGCATGTTGTCTGCAACGAAGCAAAATAGTCATGGTTATCTCCTTGAAACTTGGGGTAGGGAGATCCTGGAAAGGTTCTAGCACTCAATGCTGGCATTGCATTGTGCTATGGTATTATTATTGTGTGGGAGTGTGTAAGATCACCTTCTGTGATCACTTACTATGTATACCCTAAAACAAATAATGTTTTAGGAGGATACACACACGCACACACACACACACACACACACACACACGTTTTAAATATATTACACACACGTAATCTGAGTTTTCTCATACCGTGTAAGTTGAGTATTGTTATGAGGTTACATGACAATAATATTTGCATAGAAGTAATGTATATTCATGCAATTCCTCAGTTGTCTTTTCTTATATTTTGCTTACGGAGGACCTTGCCAACTTTCCAAGAGCTTTGAGGCTGCTGCTGGGAGACCCTTCCAGGGACTCTTTCAGTCCCTGGAAGGGTCTCCCAGCAGGTCCCAGTCCTCTAGCTTTCTTAGTCTTAGCGCTTTTGTGGAAGTCCCTGCAGTGCACGGCTGCTGGGCTGTATATGAAAACACTGGCTTCCTAGCCAAGCAGCTAGCCTCCCAAATCCCCATAGCCCCAGGCCCTAGAAGCACAGTGCATAATGCAGACCTCTACTGTGGAGATATCTATGTCACATGCAGGCAGCTGTGGGGTGGACAGAACTTTTCCCCATTTTCTTCTTGTCAAAGTGAAGTACCTTCCTGGTCATCAAAGCAAAATTGTGGAACCTCCCTAGCCCCTGCTCACCAGAGTTCATAAAGTTCTTTGTTTATCACAGGCATCAGAATAGGTTTATATTTGGATTAACAACCCCATGAGGTAGAAGAAATTGAGATTTCAGAGATTTAAAATATCGATCCATTAAGAGATACTAAGTGTC
The DNA here is from genome assembly GCF_049354715.1 of Callithrix jacchus. Taxonomy (NCBI): domain Eukaryota; kingdom Metazoa; phylum Chordata; class Mammalia; order Primates; family Cebidae; genus Callithrix; species Callithrix jacchus. The sequence goes on from NC_133507.1 coordinate 109,480,222, forward strand.
TGCTTAGCTTTTGAATAACATTTCTGTGCTAGGGAAAATTGTTTTGTGAGTCTTGCCTCCACAGCAAATATGTCAGAATTCAAATCTGCAGTCTCCCTTACCGCTGGCACTCAAGCATGTAACTTTTGCTCCACCCATCAGCCCTACCTGTGAGATGCCTTGATGGGAACAGAGCCCCAGGAAGCAGACTCCATGTGAGCCTTCTTCTTGGCAGCCATAGGGCCTGCAGAAACTTGTCCGTGGGGAGATAGGGGTTGCAGCACGAGACACTTGGAGGGAGGTGGTGGTGGTGCAGACAGCATGTCAACTGAGTCGGTCTGTAGGCGTTTGGCATTCAGTGGCAGCCAGCTGGGCAGGGTTTTATATTTATTATTCTGTGACAGTGCAGCGTCTTCCTAATAAATACATTTTGGCTTGGAACAGGCAGAGTAAATTCTTAGCTTCTAATCAAGAACCTGATCAATTAAATTCTATTTTATTTGTTTTCTGCTACCCATTTTCTTTTTCCTGTTAAACCTTCCTATTAGAGTATTTGCAACATTATGCAAAGTGCAGTTTAAAAACCTGGCCACAGATTCTAAAAAAATGTCCTGATTGGGTCTTTATGTTGTTCATTTCCTTTGTCTGCAATGAGCTTTTCTAGAAGGCCACAGGTGGCTTATTCATGGCCTATGAGTTTTGTTCAGGACATCTTTTCATCAAACTCTTTCCTGATTCGTATGGTTTAAAATTGCAACATGCAATACTTCTTCATAGCACACTTACTCCCCTTGGCCTGTTTCATATTCTCCATGTATGATATGGTTTGGCTGTGTTCCCACCCAAATCTCATCCTGAATTATAGCTCCCATAATTCCCATATGTTGTGGGAGAGAGCTGGTGGAGATAATTGAATCATGGGGGCAGTTTGCCCCATCCTGTTCTCATGACAGGAAATAAGTCTTACAAGATCTGATGGTAGGAAATAAGTCTTACAAGATATGATAGTTTTTGTAAGGGGTTTCCCCTTTCACTTGGCACTCAATTTTCTCTTGTCTGCCACCAAGTAAGACATGCCTTCTGCCTTCCACCATGATTGTGAGGCCTCCCCATCCACATGGAACTGTGAGTCCATTAAACCACTTTTTATTTATAAATTATCTAGTCATAGGTATGTCTTTATCAGCAGCATGAAAATGGACTAATACACCATACCTCTTATCCCTTTCTACATGTTAAATTATTTAAATATTATTATTGTTGTTTCCTCCTAGTTACAATGTAACCCAAGGGAGGACAGGTTTTGTTTTTTTCTTCATTTTGGTTTGTTTTCTCATGTGATTTATTCCAAGTGCCCAGAACCATGTTTGAAATAGTATAAATCCTTAGTAAATGTTTGTTGAATGAATGTATATTTTTAAAGAAAATATTTATAATCATGCTTTGTTTTTTCACTGTTGAAAGAAACTCCTGTCAGGAGAGGAAAAATTCCATTTCTTCAATGGCCAAAATTTGCAGCCTAGGATGTAGTTTTTCTTCCTGACTACTTGGTTAGAGTCAGGACTTCAGGAGTGCCAAGCCCCTGTTTGATCCTCAGTATCTTCATTTGCTATAATATCTCCGGTACTGCACATGGACCAAGACACAAAGATGGGACGTCCGAGGGGAACATTTAGCAGTAATCCTGTTTTCATATATACATATATAAGTTTTTGTTCTCTCTCTTTTTTCTTATTTGTTGAGAGTCAGTTGGTTAAAACATTGTTTTTAACCTTTAAACTTATCAACCTTTATGCCAGACATTAAGAGGGAAATGCTGAGAGGCCAAAGAGGTGCAAGATGTTGATGGATTCAAAACAGAAGAAAGAGTTGGGCTGCTAATGGAACTTCCAGGGAGTGAAAACACCAAATAAGAATAGGTAAATCTACTAGAAGCAGCACATCCACAGAAGTTACACACAAATTGGCTGTTCAGAGCTTATACTATTAGTAATGATGCAATTGATGTGCTTATAGCCTTTCTGGTATTTCATAAGCAAAGTAACTCTGGCTGACATGGGACTAGACTGTGTAGTCTGGATTCTAGATTCTGAGAGGACAGGCCTGGGCTGCTGGAAGGAGGGAGAGGTCGCGAGATTAATTTCCATTCATGGGCCCAAGGCCAACACTGACAAATGTATTCAGATACAAAATTTCACCCTGGTGCTGGCTGGACTCACGCTGCAATGATCCACCTAAGCTTACTCCAGCCCTGAAAGTACTCCATGCTCCAAATAAGCCTGCCAGTCCCCTAGGCCATGTATTCTTGGCTCATCTGAGAAGGGATTTAGGAAGAAAGCAATTTATGTGAAGTATTTTACAGTGGTTTGTAGTTATTTGGAACTAAAGAAAATGAATTCTTATTGTTGATAACTTGTCTTTAGAAGAACACACTGGTTAACAGACATCTCTAACTAAATCTCTAGCTTTAAAGATGACATAGGAAGTGAACTTACTTTAGGCAGAGTGTGGAGTGCTACGTTGGGGTGACTGTAGTCCTTCAGGCCCTCTGCTTCATAGATCAGTACCCCTAAAGTGCTGCTACTTTTCAAAGTATCTGCTATACGTTTTTCTCATGACCTTCAGATTATTGAAAGTTCTAGGTTGCCTGGTTTCTTCCTACTTGCCTCAGTGAGTTTCATGGGAATGTTAGCCTGGAGGCAAATAAGCAAAACTTGTTGCTATTTGTATATAGAGATTGTGATTTTTATGTTTGTACATAATAATATGCATGTAAGCTACAGTACTGATGAGGCAAGATTTCAACCTAGTGCATTCCTCAGACAATTGCTATTATTCTACGGTAAAATTGCAAATGATATAAAGTGGTCCCTAATACATATTCCTTTTATGTTTTAAATAAGCACATGTTAAGCACCTGTGGTATATCAAACACAAATAAGACAATTACCAAAGGGAGCTCAGGCCTCTCATCCTTCGGCCTTATGATGTATAACACTTCCATCTTTACCTATCTTGTGTTGGTTGCAGTATCACTTTCAGAATGATAATTTCAAGCTACTGAAATATTCTCAATCATAAAGAACCTAGCAGGTTTCACTAAACTACATTTTGTATATAAAACAATTGACAAGGACAAGACTCAAAAATGGTTTCCAGTTAACTGTAAAGACTGGAAATCACAGGTTGCATATCAGCTTTATGTGGGGTAAATATAACCTTCACAAGGGTTATATCTGTGAGTCACAAATATTTGGTCAGTCCACACATTATCAGCCTTTACAGTGCTTTTATTTGTTTTTCTCCCAAATCTTTGAATTTTGAATTTACGACTTCTTTTTAAAAAGCAAAATCAGAAGATATAGTAACTGTGGAGCTACTATTAATGACAGAAATCAATGGGAGGCCATCAGAACCAGCACTCTTACACAGCCAGCCTCTTCTTCACCCCAGTCTCTAACCACCTCATCATAGACCCAGAACTGAGGACAGAGGTCAGACTAATCTTGGTCCTGGTGTTCTCATTTTTCTCTTTGGTAATTTGAAAAGTAAATTATTATTTTTGAAATTCATATATTAAACTATTTTGGTCTAAATTCTTACCTAAGTTACTCAATTGTGATATATGCCTTGTCTGGCAAGAATTTAAGTTTCTGACACTGCCTCTCGATTTCGCCATTTATCAATATTTGACTTTATAAATATTTTGATAAAAATGTTGTTTGTATGTGTACATATATGCAGGCATAAGGATGTATAAATACAAATTTAATTATATAGAAAAAGTAAGAAAGAGAAACAGATGGAAAAAGAAGGAACAAAAGAACAAGATGACAAAACAAAGAAATGAAGAAAGCAAGCAGAGGAAAGGGGGGATTTGAGGGAAGGAAGAAGAAAGGAAGGGAGGGAGATTATCTGTATACATCTATTCTCCAAGACACTTTCATCCCAGTTTCTGAGCCAGCCCCTGTGTTACTTCAGGCTTGCCCCATCCTGACTGATGAAATATCTTGTCTTCCAGATGGAACACCATTCACCTGGTGGATTGGGCGTTCCAATGAACGGCACCCTTACTGGGGAGGTTCTCCTCCTGGAGTCCAGCAGTGTGAATGTGGCCTAGACGAGAGCTGCCTGGACATTCGGCACTTTTGTAATTGCGACGCTGACAAGGATGAATGGTAATGAGAATCTCCATCTTTCTGCAATTATAGGGAAAGCACATTTAACTGATGCATAAAAGTTCCCCAAGACAGAAGAACATGGATGAGAAATTCAATACAAACTAGAGCTCCCTACTGATTGTGACTTCTTTCCTTTAACTTTGAAAATGGCCAGTTCTAGTATTTTCAGTACTATAATTGATTTTTGGCACATAGAAGCATGTGGTCACACCATTAGCTCCTTATATTCAGAGCCTTCCATTTCAAACAAGGAATGGCATGTAATATTGAGCTTTCTGATTGAGTCAGGGTATTTCTGATATGTGGATTACAGGTTTTGGGGGGAGAGAGTGAGAGAGATGGGTATGTGTGGTTATATAGGCTGTTTCTTCGTGCTCCCATTGATGTTTCAGTCACCAGCCTCCCCTTTTGCTAGCAATAAACACATAGCAAAAGAAATTTATATTTATAGATCATCTATCAAATTTTATATAATTATTTTACGTTTGCTTCATAATGTTGAGCAATGACTATCACAGAAAAGTTTAATAATTTTCCTGGTGTCAAACATGTCTGTCAAGTGAAAGATGCAGAATCTGAAATCAGCTGTTTCTGCAGCCAGAGTCTCTTAGTCTTCTACACCAACTTACTTCTGTAAAATGAATTTAGTGTGAAGCTTCCATGCCCATTACATTTACTCTTCTTTTGTGCTCCCGGGTAATGGCTAGTTTTTTTTTTTACTGCATTAGTTATGAAAATATGTACAGAATATTTCCAAATATACTTTTGTTTGGATCGAATTTAAGGCATTCTTTGGTTTTGGCTTAGTAATTTTGCTTGCTTCATCAAATGATGCTCAATTTTAATTAAAACTTCTTATGTTAAGCTGGTCTCAATCCCCAAATTTCACCTTAGTATTTTTATTTCACTTCTCAAAATGCTAACAGCAAGGACTGACTCACATAAAATATAAGGTTAAGTCAAAATCTCAGTTCAGCAAGGAAAGGACCAGCCATTTGCCTTCATTGGGTCCCAGGAGATGTGAATTATCACTTCACAACACCCTAGCGCTCCCTGGGCACCATGGCAGGTTACCTGAGTGCCTTCTCCTAAACTTAAGCTGGCCAAAAATATGGTAATGAATTTTGCCTCTGCACGTGGGTAAAATCAGATATACTTAACCACAGGTAGAATGGATTTCTGCATTCTTTGAGCCCCCACTTTGCCCTGCAGTGAATTCTATGTCATTATTATGGATGCCTGCAAATCAACTATGATTTGTATCCTGGGTGGAGACCATGTCACTTTAAACATTATGTCTCTCAAGATCTACAGAAGACATTCAGTGGTAATTAGTTGAACAGATTAATTTAGACAATCTTTAAAGAAGAAAATTATCACAAGATGGCAACTATGAGCTTGGGAGATGTGTTGAAGTGTTAGATAGTTGTGTTGCCATAAAGCATATTCAGAACCTCTGCTCCCAGTTGCTTGGATTGACTCATTCCTTTGATTTATAAGTTTACTCTGACAGTGCATGATATTAGATACTATATATATAATCAAAGAAGCAGATGTAGGAGCTAGAATAGGAGGAAGTGCTTCCCCTAGTCACCCTTGACTGACTCCTTTTTTCTTTTTTCTTTTTTTTTGAGCTAGAGTGCAGTGATGTGATCTTGGCTCACTGCAACCTCCACCTCCCATGTTCAAGTGATTTTCCTGCCTCAGCCTCCTGAGTAGCTGGGATTACAGGTGCCTGCCTCCATACCTGGTTGATTTTTGTATTTTTAGTAGAGATGGGGTTTCACCATGTTGGTCAGGCTAGTCTCGAACTCCTGACCTTGTGACCCCCGCCTTGGCCTCCCAAAGTGTTGAGATTACAGGCATGAGCTACCACGCCCAGCCGACTCTGACTCTTTTCTCAGCTGCATTCTTGATCTTTGCTCACTGTTTCTTTTCCTTTAACCCTTTCTTTCCAGGACATCTGCCTCAGTGTTCTCTTCCTAGGGAACAACGGATCTGGGTTTAATTTACTGCACACTGAGAGGCAGGGAGGATCATGCCCTTATATCCCTTAATTGGGCTGAAGTGCTGTGCATCTCCTTTTCTGGAACTTTCCACTGATTTCTTCCACTCAGCTTCCAGCGTCTCCCTCCTTTGACCTGTTCACTGTTTCACTAACCTATGAACCCCTCATCTGATGATTTCACTTTATCATGCCCTTTTCCATTTCCTTTAGAGCCAGGGAAAAATTTTCATCCAGTGCCACTTTCTGTGGCAAGTGACCTCTATCGGATCATCAGAATTTATTATTAGATAAGGTCCTGTTCAACAACCAGCCTATCAAAGGTCAAGAGAAAAGGACTGAACTTCCCCTTGTAAGATGCCTGCCTCACTCCTGAATGTCCCAGAGTAACATGTTAACTATCTTGGGACAATGTCTATGTCCAAACAGTTCAGGAAGTTTCTCTTTCATTCTCCAGAAGGAGCAGAGACTTAGATTCTGATTCAACACTTCTGAGTTTCATCATTCCTTGCCTTAATGCAAATCATAGCCTGTGATAAAGGGATTTTAAAAATAATTCATTACAGAAGCATCTGTATGTTTTACTTCATCAGACATCTACTGATTTATCACTTACTTACTGAGTGCCTACTCTGTGTCAGACAGGCGGTCTGCTGTGCAGAGAAAGTCAAGGGCATTATAGTCCCCACCCTTGAGGAACCCTCAGAACAGAGGAAAAGAAAGGGCTAATTATTCATTAGGTGGGTGCACCAACCTAATAGAAATACATGGATCAGTGTGAAAAATTTGGTGACAGAAATAAGCACATATGTGCCTGGACCAGGGGTGGAAATGAACTGGGAAATTTAGATTGTGAAGAGAAGCAGCAGTTAAGTTTTGAGGGAGCAGAATAAGCAAGTTAAAGAAATAAACTGTTGTACCACAGTTTGGGGGTGGAGGTAGGAGGAACATCTGTGCAAGGGGAGATGTAAAATAATATAAAAATCACCACTCTCTTGAACCACAAATATATTGGTGTGGTTGTTGCACAGTCATCATATGAGAAATGTACAGAAAATGAAGGCAGGGAGGGAGGTCAAACCTAGGTTACAAAGCTCCTTGTATGGAACTAACAGTGAGCTAGCTCTCTCTGTAGAATTATGGGCATACAATAAGTATTCACAAAAGCGACCAGGCATATCTTTGTGAAAATGCACTCATTATTTATCTATCAAACTCTAGTATTTACTCCAGAAAGAAAAAAATACACAAGGTAACATATTTGTGAAATAATCACATTCAAAATACTTGCAATTTCCTTCTTGACCAACATGTGGTCAAACTGACTTTCCATACATTTCAAATTTTTATTTTAGACCACTATGCCCCTTTTCATATCAGTGCTGGTCTGCATGCCTCTTAGAAACTTTGAATATTCTTGCTTTGTAATATTCCCTCAAGTTTTTGCTCTTGTGAAATTAATCAGAAAACTTGGCCTAGTATAGCACCCAGTGGATAGCAGTTTAATGTTACAACTCATAGATAGTATTGTCACTTAAATTTTAACCTATCATATCCTGAATTGTTCTTAGTATTTTATATACATCTTATAATAACATCTTAACAACTCTTGAGGTTAGTTTTATTATTTCTTTTCCCCAGAAAAATAAACTGAGGCTCAGAGACGTTAAATGGCTTTGTTAAGGTCACTTGACTAAGGCGCAGAGTAGAAATTTTAGCTGAATCTGCACATGCTCTTGGGATTATGTCAAAGGAGCTGCTAACATTAGGGTTTTGAATAATGGCCAGCCAGTGAGGATGCTAGAGGGAGCTCTCCTAGAATCTCTCAAATCACATTACTGCAGCATGCGTTTCTTTTTGCTAACCAGGGTGTTTAGGGAAACTGGGGAATCTTTTAAGCCTCTGATGATTAATAATTTTTTTGTTCTGTTTTCTTATTTTTTTGAGTAAGGGTCTCACTTTGTTGCCCAGGTTGGTCTTGAACTCCTGGATTCAGGCAATTTTCCCATCTCGGCCTCCCAAAGCATGGGGACTACAGGTGTATTCAACCATGACTGTCTTGTTCTATTTTAATAAGCCTCTGTAACTGAATAACATGTATTTCAATGAGACCCAAGTAAATAAGGACAATGAGTGTATGTTGTAGGTGGGGAGTGAAAGTGAGGCAGCTCAAAAGATGGAGGTGGGTGGGGAGAAAAGAAAAAGTCATTTGGTAAACCTCTAAAGCACACTTCCTTCTTAGAGTAAAAGAAAGTTTTAACTACACATCTGAATTAGCCAATTTCCTAGGGGTTTCTAACCCAGCCAGATCGCTAAATCATAATGAAAAAGAAAGAAATGAAGGAACATGTAAAGAATAATAATTTCACTGATTAATTGCTATTTGCAGAGGAACTTATCTTCAACATAATCATACAGTTTAGATGTCTTCTGAACCAGCTACTTTAGAGTGCTGGATTCTTGAGAGTAAGAAAGGAAACTGGTGACAGCTCTGGGTTGTAGACCTTGGAGACAGCACAGGAGAGTGTCGGGCTATGTGGGAGTTGGAAAAACAGTTACCCAGCAAGAGGGGTCAAAGGCTGGCGGAGCAGCATGTTGGAGAAGGCAGGGAGAATGTGCAATGTCCCTTCTGACCACCCATGGCCCAAATGAAGAGTCTTCTCATCCAAACAACCAGGTTGCACTAAAGGAAGCTCTTTTATTTAGAAGTAGACCATTCTTATATTTATTTTAGAAGAAAGTGCAGAAGTTTTTATTTGATTTATAGTAACTCTGTTCTTTGCCTCTTACCTTTATTGTACCCTTGCATAAAGTGTTATGGCAAAAATAGTAAGAGAAAATGATGTAAGCTTTAAATTCTGGTCATCTGATATTCCTAAACAGGGAATCTGTTATTCTTTCCCTTAAATAATGGAATATTTTTCTGGGATTTTTTTTTTTAGCATGTAGAATCCTGGAACTTTAAGCTATTATTACTCTTTGGTTCTACTTTTCTGTCACAGAGAAATTAGTTAATAAATGTTGCTAAATTCATGAATGAATGATGGGTAAATGACTTCTGTTAGACAGATTTTTATCAATGTATTTTTAAATAGGTCAGGCCATAGCCACAATAGGATTAGTTGAAATGCACTTCCTTGTTAGCTACTACTCCTGTTTCACAATCGCAGAAGAAATATTTACCAAATTTTAATCTAAATGCCTTTTGCTACAGACTGATTTTCTTCTGGCTATCAAGAGTTGTTATTCATATTTCTATGCCTGGATTATTTCACTTAACATCATATCTTCAAGGTTCATTGAGGTTATCGAAGAGGACAGGATTTTCTTAATTTGGCAAGCTTGAATTTCATGTGAGAGGATAGATAGGTAGCTTGATTTAGCCATTCCATGATTTATACATATGTCAACACATCATGTTTATACCCTATAAATATATACAATTTTTGTTGTTCAATTAAAAAAATAATTACTGATGCTGGAGGGGATGTGGAGAAATAGGAACACTTTTACACTGTTGGTGGGAGTGTAAATTAGTTCAACCATTATGGAAGACAGTATGGGGGTTCCTCAAGGATCTAGAAATAGAAATTCTATTTGACCAGCAATCCCATTACTGAGTATATACCCAAAGAATTACAAATAGTTCTATTAGAAAGACACATGCACATGTATGTTCGTTGTTGCACTGTTTACAATAACAAAGGCCTGGAACCAATCTAAATGCCCATCAATGACAGACTGGACAAAGAAAATGTGGCAAATAAACACTATGGAATACTATGCAGCTATAAAAATGACAAGTTTGTGTCCTTTGTAGAGACATGGATGAATCTAGAAACGATCATTCTCAGCAAATGACACAAGAACAGAAAATCAAACACCGCATGTTTTTAATCCTAGGCGGGTGATGAACAATGAGAATACTTGGGCACAGGGAAGGAAACAACACTCACTGGGGCAGGTGAGGGAGTGGAGGGGAGGAGAGGGGAGGGACAGCAGGGGCAAAGAGGATTGGGATGGATAACACCAGGAAGATGCTTGATGTAGGCGATATGGGGGATGGAGACACCAAACCACCATGGCATGTATGTATCTATGCAAGAATCCTGCAGGATGCAGGATGTGCACATGTACCCCAGAGCCCAAAGTACAATAATATATATATATTTTAGAAAAGTAGTTACAAGTGAACATCTTGTTCCAAAAGTTATCTTTGTATACATTTGCCTTCAAAATAAGCTTTTGTTTTTGTGAATGCAAGTCTAATCCAGGCCCCAGGTCATTGCCCTTCCCAAGGACCCTGCAATCCCTTCCCATGAGACATATAATGAGAAGACACTGGATACATCAGAGTAGTGTAGAATTTTGCTGATTCCTCACCTGCATCATTATTTGATCTTTCAGAACTCTTTCTATTTTCTCAAAACATTCACCTCTGAGATTCCCAGGCTCCATGCAGTTAGGGTGTCTCATACCGGCTAGCATCCTGAGAAGGGACCCCAATCCTGAATCCTGAGAGAAATAAAAAGTTCACTTCAGAGCACACTAAGGTTCCGTTCCTTAGTTTCAGAAGAATAATAAATTGGGCAATCTCTACTGGTTGAATTTTATTATTCACCAATCTGTTTATGAGCTACTCTACTGCTTATTGAGTTTTGAAAGTGCCTGCTCTCTAGGCAGACAGGAATTAGGAGGGGTTTACGTGGGTTTTTGCTCACTCAGTCCCTGACAGGGCCAGCCTCTTGTGTAGGAGAGGAGTGTGCTTGGCACAAGGTGAATCCTCCATGGGTTAACTGCTGACTGAGAGGATGCATGAATGAAGAGATGGGGCATTTTCTCTCACCTCATCTGCTCTTCCTGGCCAAATATGCCCTCTACTTGCAAGTTATTTTTTGCTATTTTAGTCATTAAATGTTCTCTTAAAGTATACATTTTAAAGTAACTTGATACTGGTTTGTTTATGCTAATGTTCCCATAACTGGGTTTCAAAGTTTTGATGTTTTTGCGAATGGATTTCTCTCTGTCAGCCGGGATGGAGTGCAGTGTTGTGATCTCAGCTCAGTGCAGCCTCAAACTCCTGACCTCAAGCAATCCTCACACCTCGAACTCTCAAAGTTATGGGATTACAGGCATAAACAATTCTGCCCAGCCTACATTTTTTTTAGACGGAATGTTTCATGGTGTATCTTAGTGTAAAGAATAAAAAGGCATTGTCCAATTAAGACATAAAGGAAAAAATATGAAAATAGAGAAAAAGAACTTGTAATGAAAGGTTGAAAATTCAAAACCAAAATATCATGTCATTATTTTGTAGAATTCTAAATGAGGTAAATAGTTGATATTTTGCCTAGGGTAGCATTAAAGAGGGTTTTTCTTTTTTCTTTTTCTTTCTTTTTATTTAATGATGTCACGATTATCACTTTTTGGGGAAAAATATCTAATATGAATGATTTATCATTGATGGGTTCTGGAAAACAAAACATAGCTATGAAATACATTTCTTTTTATCTTGTGGAAAATGAAATGTAGGTTATTACATCAGTTACCTGTCTAGCCTTACAAATATACTATCACTAAATTGTAAAGTCTCATTATTTGAGCAGTTGCAAAATTGTAACAGAAATAAAACTCAGAATCATTATAGAGATTACATTTTGCATTTATATGAAATGATCCTCTCCCTGAGGAGACGGCTTTACCACAGGGATATTTAGAACTCTCCAGCCAGAACATAGACACATAGGTAGACATTCCTTACAACTTCTTCTTGATCAGAATTTGCTGGAACTCTTAGCCAGGTATGTCCAAAGGGGACAGCTCTGACAGAATGGGAAGTTGGTGACAATGTTTCCCTGCTCCTTTCATTCTCTGTGTCTTTGTCATTTCTACTCTGCCTGGGGCAGCTTTTGTGGTCCATGGTAATGCTCTCTGTGAACTACAAATAAATCCCAATGTCTGCATTTTTTTAAGTGTAGTGTCTTCATCATGTAGCAGAAGAAGAAATAATTCTACCTCCTTTGCACATCTGTCTTATAGGTATTTTGTGAAAATGTCATGAGCTAATTCATGTAATACACTTAGAATACACACAATTGTAGCTATTTTTGCTGGTATTATTGTCAATTCTGGATATAAAAATGTAATGAATCTCTCAGTAATATTTTATTATGTAATGGAAAGAACAAATTCTGGATTTGTCACTTATTAACTAGAGAGACTAACCTCTTTGAGCTTCGGGTTTCTAATTTAGTTTTTAACAGTGCAAGAATATCTATTTCTGGGAAGTATTGGCCGAGTTAGCAATAGTTTGTGCATCTAGCAGATGCGGCATGGAGTCAGAACTCAAAGATTTATAAACCTTCTTTTTATTATTATTTTTTCCATTTCTGTCATATCTTGCATAAACCAGAAAAGATACCACTGATCTACAGAAGTTAAAATGATGTCTAAGAAAAGTATGTATGCATGTATTGCAAATCAAAACCACAATGAGATACCATCTTATACCAGTCAGAATGGCTACTATTAAAAAGCCTATAAAACAACTGATGCTGGCAAGGTTGTGGAGAAAAAGGAACATGTTTACACCATTGGTGGGAGTGTAAATTAGTTCAATAATTTTTGAAGACAGTGTCACAATTCCTCAAAGACTTGGAGGCAGAACTACAATTTGACCCAGCAATCCCATTACTGAATATAGACCTAAAGGAATATAAATCATTCTGTGAAAAGATACATGCACATGTCTGTTCATTGCAGTGCTATTTTCAATAGCAACGACATGAAATCAACCTAAATGCCCATCAATCATAGACTGGATAAAGAAAATGTGGTACATATATACCACAGAATACTATGCAGTCATAAAAAAGAATGAGATCATGTGCTTTGCAGGGACATGGATGGAGTTGGAAGCCAATATTCTCAGTAAACTAACACAGGGGGAGAAGAACAACTACTGCAGCTTCTCACTCATAAGTGGGAGCTGACTGATGAGAACACATGGATACATTGGGGTGGGAAACAACACACCCTGGGGCCTGTGAGAGGGTGGGGCGTTGGAGGACGGAGAGCATCAGGAAGAATAGCTAATGAATGCTTGGCTTAATAAATAAGTGATGGGGTGATCTGTGCAGTAAATCACCATGGCATATGTTTGCCTAGGTAACAAACTTGCACAACCTGCACATGTACCCCTGAAATTAAAAGTTGGAAATAAAAAAAAAAAAAAGAAAAAGAAACTGAAGGGAAAACAAGGAAAGTTTATATGCATATATGTAACAAACAGAAGCATAGCAGAAGTAATAGGATGCCAGCACAAAGTTCATTCAACCACCAAACTTCGAGTGGAGTAAGGAAATAGCACTGAGATTCCTCTCCCCAAAACAGGGCTGCTCTCTGAAAGTTTATTCATAAAATTCACCATGTAATTGATGGATCTGCCATGAGTATAAATAAGCCAAGAGATTGCTTGTGAGTGTATAACAGAAGAGTTCATGGACTCCCAGAAATCCTGTCAAGGTGACCCATGTGCAATCTCAGAGAATGCAGGGCAGGAAAATGATTGCAAATTAGTTAACTGAAACCTAATCCATTGAACTGTGTCTTGTGTGGAGAAAGACTGTGTGCACAGAATGGGGATAGTCATCCCGAGACCTACTGAAGACAGTGTGAGGACTCAGGACCTGGCACTGTGATTCCAGCACAGTCCAGAGGAGGCATAGACTAATGTGAGAAACACCAGCTTCCACTCCTGAGAGAGTTGCTGGTGGAGGGTGGGAGACCCATGTTGGAGCACAGGAGACATTGGTGGTTATAGGCAAATATTTTGGCATCTAAATCTATGTCCAAATTCTGGCTTTTCCATTTGCAAATGATGCACCTTGAGAAGTTTTGTCATCTTCCTGAATCTCCGTTTCTGCTCCTATACAATGCAGGTAATTGTTACAGAATTTTCTGAGTGTTAGTCTCAGTATTAAATGAGGTAATGTGTGAAACTCTACTTGAATCTTCCCATGACCAGGGAAAGGCTTCAGGGATATGAATTTCTCAGCTGAGTCCCCAAACCACTAGTATGTTTAAAGCAGCAACCTCAAACTCTAGCAGTGCCTCTAATTTAGGATATTTTAAAAAGAGTTTATCTCTGTAAAAGGCAATAGTGGTTTAAAATTGCACTCTATTGTCCACTTTATAAATATTTTTGGTGCTTGGACTTATCTGTGAGAGCTAGAGACCTCTTGAAAGATTTTAAGAAAGAAGTATGAATTATGGTACACATTATGTAAACATGTTTACTGGAGTAATGAGAAGAATGACAAGAATAAAGAGAGTGGATAGATTAGAAGCAGGGATCAAGTTTATGTCACCATCCTCAACGTCTAGGCAGAGAGGTGAGATCTCAAAATAAAACTTGAGTCCAAGAGCATGAGGATAAGGCAGTTGAATGGAGAGACATGAAGATGCTGAAACTGGTGGAAGCTGTTAATTAAGAGCAAGGGAGGAAGTAAGAAAGAGGAGAGAAATGAAGACTCATATGCTTATGACCTCAGCAACTAGGTGTACAGGACAAGTCATTTACAGAGGTGAGTAACACAGACAGGTGAGAAAGCTGACCCCTGTGAAAATGACTAGTGAAGGAGGTTGAGCATCTTGGTTTCTGGTGCCTGATGACATCCAAGGGAAGGATTCAGTAGACAGTTAAATGAATATATATTCATGGAGGAATGTGTGTGTGTGTGTGTGTAACAACGTAGAATGCAAAGGTAAAATGTAAAATGCTTTAACAAATTGAAGGATGTTAGGGGCTGACCCATTCCATGGAAAGTAGCAATTTAATAAGAGAAGTCTCAGTGGACTGAAAGGGGAAAGGTCAATCGTCATAGGTTGAGGAGGACAGGGTGCAGAGGAAGATAAGATGAGAGAATGAAGGCAATTATTTGAAGAAATTTGACTCTGAAGAGAAAAGAAGAAAGGGAAGTAGCTAGATTGAGAGATAGGGTTGAGGATGACTACAGCATGCAAGCAGAAAAAGAGGGAGAAGTCGAAGATACAACATAAAGAGAGAGCTTAACTGAAGACGGAAGTGCCCTGAGAAATCAGAAGATGAGATTCAGGATAAAATACCATCCATGGCTAAGGGGAGGATTGCTCCAGCCAAGAGAAAGCAAATCACCTGGGTTCAGATGGTCTGACTTTGCAGATACCCTTGCTCCATTGCTGACTAATGCCGAGCTTATTCTCTATGAAACATTTACCCATTTTCCAACAAGGGAAAACAAGAATTACACACATAGGCCAATATATAAATAAAGGTCACAAAATATTGCATACCAATAATTGAAATTAGAATAGAGAAAGAAAAGAGAATATAGAATATTTGGCAACATTTTTGAGAGGAAACTCGAGTTGAGTCTTGAGAAATTTGGAGAGTTGGAGAAGACAAACAGTTGATTTGTTCCAGAGAAAGAGAGATGTACGTTTTAGAATCATCAAGATCTAAGTGGTGTTGAACACAAGTGTGTTGTGTCATCTAATACTTTTGACTTTTAATCTAATTGCTTCCTGAATAAGGCTGACGGCAATCTAGAAGGTACACACACACACACACACACACACACACGCACACACCTGGAATCATATATGTGTGTGTGTGTGTGTGTGTATACACACACACATAAAATGGCGTCACTAATTGTTTCTTTCTTTATATTCAGGGCATGCTCTATAAATTATGCCTCCTAAAATCCTTATCTATAGTAGTATCTTTTAAATCAGTTTTACAACTATAATGTCTTGAGGGTCATTTTCATTTCTTAACAATAAAGTATCTGTTAGTGAAAAGTCCTTTGGTTTCATGTTTCTAGAGCATTTATTAAAAAAAATAGTTTCCAGACATTTTAAATGCATACTTAATTTGCCTTCTCCCCTAGTTTCTTATTCTAGGAAATAAAAACAAGATTCCAGATGTGGTTCAGTCTGTGTGGAGCACAAGGGAATGGATATTATCCTGGGGTAGACTGTATATTTAACCAGTCAACGGTTGGCAGCCAAATGACCCTTAAGCTCCTTTAAACCTTCTTGTTACCTAATCTCCTTGGTCTTTTTTTTTTTAATATGGAAGTGTTGAGAAAGAAAGTCAAAGGGAAATAATTGTTCCTGAAACAAAGGTAAGATAGAATTATCAGCAAGCAGCAGTGCAGCACTGCAGACTTGAGTGGCTTGCAGGCATCTTACCGGCCATTCCTCCTTTCCAGCCACGAGAAATGAAGAACATCATGTGTACCCCACTCAGGGGAAGGGGTTGTGGAGTCTCTTGAAGTTGATCCACTCAGATTCACACATGGGCTTCAATGGGAGCTGAGGTCTTGAATTCTTCCTATAATTTTCTGTTTGTCTACCATATATAACATTTTATTTGCTACTTCTGAGTGATTAAAAGAGGAAAGGACACAAAAGAGGGAAAAAAACCTCACTATATTTCTTACAGTTAAGTCACCCAAATTATGTACTGACAGAAGCTTACCAAGCAGCAGTGAATCAAAACTGACTGATGAAAATGAATGTCAGTCTGTGATATTTTATCAACCTTGATGCAATGATACCCCATCACCACTCTGCCACTCTAAATTGGGTGAAATACTAAGATTCAGATACTTAAAGAAGACCACATCAACTAATTCTGTGCCATACCCTTCCTCTTGAGAATATTTAAGCTTCTTCTTGCCACATGTGTTTTATTACTTTTTAGGTCATACCTACGTGTTTTTTAAGGATCACATGCCTATCTCACGTGCTCTTGTAGGCTCCATAAACAGGAGTGTCTGGTGGCTCTGCTCATGCATTCCAGCTGTGGGGTGTTGTTTCTTATTCTCCTTTTATATATTCTTTATGTGTCATGTTTTTATTTCAAACTTTAATGAGAATGTTCATAACTATGTATTGAGTCTCTACTATCTACAAGTTAGTGTGTTAACTATTTTGTATACATAACTCACTTTGATTCATACAATATCAAATTATCATTATTATTGTTATAACTATTTAAAACATAAGAAAACTGAGGCCCAGAGTGACCTCACTGCAGTTATACTACTAGGGCATTGAGGTACATGGATTCAACTCGTATCATCTGGTCCCAGTGACAGGCTGTCCTACTACACACAACACAGTCATCTCTCAACGGTACTTAGGAAAGTCCTTGCATTTTGTTCCAAAGGAAGTGAAAGTCTGCAAAGTCCCTACCCTTGGCATGAAGAAAGCAAATCTATAACTGTCAGCTCCTTGCTTATCAATAGGTACCACCATCATTTGCATCATTTTATTGTGACTAAAACCCACCATGATCATCGCCACCAATTGCTTTGAAATGTTGGAATCATACCTGTCACTCACAAATTTAATCAAGTCCAATCATATTCCTAATGGACCTTAAAAGCAAGAATAAGTATGCATATTTCCCTTGATGGCTCCATTGCCTATAGGCTCAATGCAGCCCTCATATGGGGTTGATTGGTCCAGTCAGTGTAGGGTCTCACTATAATTTTTTAAAGAAATTTAATTCATTGCCAATATTGGAAAACTGAAAGCTTTTTCATTAATAAGCTAGTCTGGCTCTTTGGTCTTGTATTAAAGAATGGCATAATTTCCTGTTGCTAATCGATACTACAGCCCTGCTTTAGTTGAGACACCTACTTTATGCTTATTTCTCTTTCCCCCGACACTGAGATTGTGTGTCAATTTCCATTTATTACTAACACAAAGGTGGATTCACATACTTTTTGACTTGCTTGGCCCCTGTAGGCATTTAAATTTGTATCTGTTTCCGTTGCAAGAAACAGCTTTAGAGAGCAATTTACTTTAAGTTTTCAGGTAAAAAGTATTCTTAGTAATGTGCCTTGCATCATCAAATTAAATATGATTTTTTCCTTCTGTTATTTGGAAGAGATTTTTATTCTTCGAGGGCTATTTGTAGATCCCAACACTTTGACACAAAAACATCAAATTGTTGTAGACAAGATGCCAGAGTGTATAGTAAAGGCAGTAGTTGACATTGATGGGCAGACTTTAGATTCTACCATTTTCACCTTGAAAATGGAAATGGAGAGACATGCAATTCTACAGCGGTATAGAATTTCTTCAGGAGAGAACTTTGGCTTGGTCTTCATTCCACTTTGACTGTTTGGAATTTACTTTGAAATCTCTGCCTGAAAAGATATTGGAATGTGGAGATTCAAAATCATTCCCTGTGTCTATGCAACATTCACAGATGTACTTTCAAACTGAGACAAAAGCCTTATTCTATATCCTTTGAATGGCCTCTAAGTAGAGGTATTTGAATTGTAGATATTGTGCAGTACATTTCTTTACGTTTTCCATTTGATAGACCTGTAGGAATATGTGTACAGGTGAATGTTTGACATATTTATAACCGAGATGAATTAATATGTTTTTCTCCAAATTTCATGAGTTGGACAATATATCTGAAAATTTAATTTTCTACATGTGCTGTGTAGTATAAGCTCTTCAATACAGAATCATAGCTGGATGCATAAAAAGATGAATTGACTTGCCTGGGGCCACAGAGTAGTTCAGGAACAAAGATGAGAACTAAAGTAAGTGTCACTGCTGCCATTTTTGAGCATTTACCATAGATCAGGCACAATGCTAAGTGACTACATAATCTCTTTTAAACCCATCAGTCACTGTGATGTAGATGTTATCTCCATTTTAAAATTGAGCACACTGAGGATATCAGACATGAAATTATTTGCTGAGTCTAACACCGCTAAGACCTGGGGACTAGGATTCCAGAACACAGCTGTATGCTTCTAAAACGATGTCCTTAAGACATGGGATACATACTGGGGATACCAAGAATGTGACATTTCTGCCTCTTCTGTGGTGTGAGGTGTGACCTTAGGCCAGCTATCTAATATCCCTGAGCCTCAGTTTCCTCGTTTGTGAATGGGCATGACACCCACTGCATAGGATTATTGTTTGGGGGAAATTGTTTGGGGAAAAATACCCATCTGCCTCAAAACAGTTATACATTCAATGCTAGTTTCCTACATCCAGTTTTTCCTCTCAGCCAAATGATGTGGCCTTTACTACGAGTCCCAAAACACCACCTTAAAAGAAAGAGAAAATATCCAATGATCCTATTCTTTTTTTAGCTTTTTCCTAAGGTGACTAGTCAATATCTCATTTGCATGATTAACGAAAACAATGTCAGTCATTATCTACTGAGATCTTTAAGAACAAAAAGAAATGCAACAAACCAGTAACTATATAGCACCTAGAGTCAAAAGGTGGTTAAAAAAAAAATCTAAACTAGATTAAAACCTGTTGGCAGTGGCTAAAACAAGTCCTTGGGGTGATTTCTGAGTGGAATTTGTGATGGCTGTTTCAAGTTAGTTGTTGAGATAGCAGATCTCTTTATGGGAATGGGAGGTGAAGTTTAATGTCACATTAGCACAGACTGAGCAGGTAGGGTGCTCTTAGCCACCAAACGCAGCAGCAATCTTTGTCAACTATCCATTTCTACAAGCACACGTGGGGAAGATGTAAAATTCACTTGTTTTTGGAAGCCGACCATGGATTTTGTAATTAACATTCCTTCCTTTCACACACACACAGAGGCCACGAAAGGCCTTCTGTTTTCCCCCCGTCTGCCCCTACCCTACTGCAACTGCCCAAATCACTTCTGAAAACAGGGGCGATGGAAAAGAGTCCCTAGATTATCCACATTTTATCCTCTTTTTTTCTTAAATTTATGTTTTGCAGGACAAATGATACTGGCTTTCTTTCCTTCAAAGACCACTTGCCTGTCACTCAGATAGTTATCACTGATACCGACAGATCAAACTCAGAAGCCGCTTGGAGAATTGGTCCCTTGCGTTGCTATGGTGACCGTGAGTACTAAATCGAAAGAAGCTTTACATGAACACAAGATGTTTTTACTCCCTTATCCCTTTTCCCTGCAGTGTGCCCTAGTCTTGAAAATTATCCACATGCCCAGTGCTTTCTCATATCCCATTGAAAAAGATAAACCATGCTGAAGGATTTTCTCATTTGCAGGACGCTTCTGGAACGCCGTCTCGTTTTATACAGAAGCCTCTTACCTCCACTTTCCTACCTTCCATGCGGAATTCAGTGCCGATATTTCCTTCTTTTTTAAAACCACAGCATTATCCGGAGTTTTCCTAGAAAATCTTGGCATTAAAGACTTCATTCGACTCGAAATAAGCTGTAAGTGCCCTAAATTATGAATTTAATGTAACTGACCAACAAACAAGTTTTAGTCTTGTCTTTGCCACCAATCACTAGTGATCATTTGTACCAGCAAATTAATCTCACTGGACTTCTGTAAAATTAGCAGTTGATAATGTCTAGTTCCTTCTGATGCTTTGTGATTTATTATGAACTGTCAGTATTTAATCAGTCAGTCTCTCATCAAACTATGGACATTCCAAAAAGCCTCATAGACACCTATTAGTTTCCAAAGGTATTTCTGACTTGTGACTTTAATCTTCCATACTACAGGACTTTTATTATGACACTTTCCGTGCAAAGGTGAAAAGAGGATTAATATGCTTTCTATTCATAGTTGGGGTCTCCTTTTTTATTTTACCTTTGCTCCAAACGTAATTTCCTGACTTGTTTCACACCCTAGGGGCATGTGACCATCCAATCAGAATTTCCATGGTTTCCCTACCACTTCCCCATCAACAGTGGCATATCTAATACACTTGATGCCAGGAAGTGGATCACCTCTTGGCACTGCATACCCAACATATAAACTATATTCAGTAATAATTGTGACATGTGATGAAAAATAACAGAAATACAGATGGTGAAATTTCCTATAATTAAACATTTTGTATACAATTATTATAATGTTTCAATACCAATACAAGACCATTTAAAAATTACATGAAGTCATATTTTTAATAAAAAGGAAAAAGCATACCTACATACTTGTCTGTTGTGATCATAGTAATACATTTAAATTTATGTTCCTGAGTCTCTACCTCTGCAAATTTGACAGTGACTTTATAAAATTTAAATTTCTTCCCATGTTCATATTCAAAAGAGTATACTCATGTTCATTTATCTTATATTGAGCAAATAATACTTTCTGTTAATTTTAGCTTTCTCTTATGAAAGAAGAGCTATACAGATAGGTAAGGTTTTAAACCTCAGAATATACTTGTTAAAAATTCATAAAAAAATGATTTTATATTAAATTATGGAAATTCCAATACTGTCAATGTTTTTATTTGAGGATTGGTTTTAGAAACTTCCAAATATTTCTGCAAGCAAAAAAAATCACTAAAATATTTTCAGCGAAACAATATTATAAATTTCTATACTATTAAGTAAAAAGTTACCATATTCCTAAGAATTTGAAATTGCTTGAGTTCTAGTAAGGTGCAAATTTTGTCTCAAACCTCTGTGGTTCCAGACATTTATGTATTCAACATTATATTTGAGTTAAACAATGCTAGGACAGTAATTAGACAGATGAAAAATGAGAACTGGAGTTCTTAATCTTAAAATAAACAAATATATTTGATTCTGTATGTTTAGGAGACAATGGGAAATCTGGAGTTCTCTGTATTAACTTTCCCTCATAATATAATATTTATTAAGTGGAAAATAATAAAACATACTAATTTGAAGTTTACATATACATTGTTAAAAATTAACAGTAGCATCCAAGTGCAGAGGCTCATGCCTGTAATCCCAGCACATTGGGAGGCCTAGGCTAGGCAGGAGGATCACTTAAAGTCAGGAGTTCAAGACTAGCCTGACCAACATGGTGCAACTCTATCCTACTAAAAATAAAAAAAATTATCTGGGCGTGGTGCCAGGAACCTATAATCCAGTTACTCTGGAGGCTGAGGCAGGAGAATCGCCTGAACCCAGGAAGTGGAGGTTGCAGTGAGCTGAGATTGCACCACTACACTCCAGCCTGGGTGACAAGAGTGAAACTCTGTCTCAGAAAAAAATAAAAATAATAAAAGTAGGTTCAGCATCTTTGTTCCAACAGACCAACAAAAAATTTGTTTGGTGAAGGAATATTTTATCACTGACATTGTTTAGAATTATTTGTTCATGGTAATAATTTTTAAAAAGATATATTTTAGTGACTTTTGCTATTGTTTTAGGTTCTCTGCACTCAGTGCACTCCTTATTGCTTATATATAGAGTAGGCTGCACCCAGCAGCTTGCCCTTGTTATTTCCATGACCATAAAGGCTCAGGCTTGTCATTAGGTGCCCTATCTGTGTGTGTCTAAATGAATGTTTTTCTGTAGTTTGATTGAGGCAATTGACCATATCATTATAATGATGTGACTGCATGAAATACCATTGAAAGTCTAAGTAATGTCTTAGCAACAGAAATTGGAAATTTGAGAGCTCCAGAAAAGGAGACTCCCCCGCCCAAAAAATAAAACTGACTGGGGAGCTGGAGGAGATGGTAGAGGTGTCTAAGTCCCCAGCAAAAGACCAAGCAGCTAAGTGTTTCTTTTGCAGCTACAGCACAATACATACAAGGAAAAGGATCTTCTTAATTGGTAGTTTTAACCTCCTTTTACTCCAACAACTGAGACTATTAATGGGAGGAAGCTCTTGTGGCTTTGGTGTGAAACAAGATCCCTCATACCTAACTTGGCCAGTGTCTAAAAATGTTGACTTGAATGCCAACCATTTTATAATATGGATATGATAACCTCGATGTAAATTTAATAAAAATTAGGCCCCGTGGCCTTTTGATTCATTAAAATGGCAGCAAATGCCATGGTACATTACTACAAGGTCATGACTGATGATTTAGTGTTAATTACATATCAATGTCCAATTTGTTTGTACTTTGTGGTATTGCATTTTCCCTTTGGCTTGTGCAATATTGTTTTTAACACAGGTTAGAATTACATTTGACAAAAATCAACATCCATTGAAGTAATTTTTTGCTGTATAATATATCACCAGATTGCAGAACATATACTTTCCAAGACAATATTTTATATAGAAACATTGAGGCCGGGCGCGGTGGCTCAAGCCTGTGATCCCAGCACTTTGGGAGGCCAAGGCAGGTGGATCACGAGGTCAAGAGATCGAGACCATCCTGGTCAACATAGTGAAACCCCGTCTCTACTAAAAATACAAAAAATTAGCTGGGCATGGTGGCGCATGGCTGTAATCCCAGCTACTTGGGAGGCTGAGGCAGTAGAATTGCCTGAACCCAGGAGGCAGAGGTTGCGGTGAGCCAAGATTGCACCATTGCACTCCAGCCTGGGTAACAAGAGCAAAACTCCATCTCAAAAAAAAAAAAAAAAAAAAAAAAAAAATTGAAAAGTTCAAGATCGTATAGTTCTCAAAATATTTGTTATTATTAATATTTAAAAGGGGAAAAGACCAAACTGTGGGGTGGGAGGGGGGGAGCATCTTGCATTCTTTACACTCATATTATACATTTTAAGCAGATGTAATTTTTACCCTAAAGGGTTCATAGCAAGAAACCACCACAGACCAGCCACTTGGAAAGGAAATGGCCTTTTAACAGATGCAGTGGCTCAGAATAGATTTCCTTCCCATCCCCAAGGAGTGTTCCTCTAAAACTATCTGAGCAGCAGTTTCCAAGGTTGATATATCCAAATTGTTGAGCAGGGAACAGTAGGATTCCATGAAATTTTCAATCTTTTTCCTTCCAGCCTACTTTTAAAGATATTTAAATTTTGTAGCCCATACTCTATGAAAAAGAAGACATGCCGCTATGTTCTCAAGTCTTAGTGAATGTGTTTTAGTGAGCCTGTGAAAACAATGGCTATTTTGATACTTATCTCACAATCACTGTACAGGTAGAAATTGCTATTTTAGAGTAGATGAGGAGAGCAGAGGAGAGCCTTTGAGAGTCAATTCTGGCATAGTGGAAAGAACTTAGACAAGAACCCAATGTGGACCCAAACTTTCGTTCTTCCAAGTGGGTTTGTGAGCTGCCTTGAGCAAGTTCTTCTCCCTTCCTGTGCTTGTTTATGCAACATGGGGTTTGTGGCATCCATATGCCATGCAAATGCCTTTGGCTGCAAATAACAGAAAATTCAATCTGAACTGGCAGCCACAAGAATGGAGCATGTGACTGAGCCCAGAGGAAGTAGGACTGGCTTTATTTATGGTTGTTTTCAGTAGTTTAACAAAGGTATCAGTGGTCTGATGATTTTCTCTCTCTGTTTTGAATGTTGAATGTCTACCTCAGTCTAAGGCTAGTTCTGCCTCATGGTGGAGCTGCATCCCCAGCTGGTGAAAAATCCCTGCTTTCCTGCCTTATAATAATCCTCCTGAGAGACCATTCACTTGGTCCCTAAGAACCAATGTCTGTGGCTGGGAAAGTACAGATTGCAGATCGGTTTATATCGGGGCCCACCCCCGCACCAGAGAGTGGGTAGTTTCCCCTAAAGCTCATGGGAAAGTGAAAGAGGGAACAGTTTCCCAAAGCAAACAGTATTGTTAGAAAGAAGGTAGTCATCAGGGAGACAATCAATGAGAATTCTTCTAAGTCAGTTGTCAGAATTTAAATATGTAATTTATTTTTAAAAATGCCTGGAAAGGAAACAAAACCAGAAATTTCCTGAGCTGATCAGGGAAAAACTATACACCTATTTGCTGTAGTGTGTGTGTGTGTGTGTGTGAATGTATGTATATGTTTATGTGTGTGTATATATATATGTGTATACTGTATATGCACATATATATATTCACAAAAAGAGAGAGAAAGATTTAATTTTATGATTTCAAAATATCATACTGAGACTATTACCAAATGTGATGTTAACTTGAACTCATTATAGTTAGAACCTCAGAAAATAGTACAAAGGAATACTATCAATAATTACATTTTTGTTGAATTGTTTAGCAATTATTCTGATTAGACACTATACTAAATTCTTTAGTTTTAGAAATCAGAAATTCTTCTGATTTCATTTTGTTTCCAAGCACTCCCATTGATGACTATCACTGTGTTGTACTGTGATTTTATCATCACACAGTGCGCAGGTCGGAAGGATGAGCCTGGAGAGGAGAAGTAGCAAGTCCTGGATAGAATGGATGGGAAGAGTTAGAATCCAGAACCCACCCAGCTCTGTCTGGCTCCTTACAGCACCCCCAACTCTGCTTTGCATGGGTTTACAGGATTGACAGTGTTAGAACTCAAGAGAACATACAATTATTTACTTCCAGGATTTGAGGCACAGTACCTATGGGAAGACCCTGCAATTCTGTGCAATACCACATGGACTATTTGTCTAAAGATAGAAACTGTGGCTGCCATCAGATCCTTAAAGAGATGATGTCTCCAAAACTTTTTAATGGTATTTTTTTTAGTTCACACTTCTCATTTAACACATGGACACATGGAAGGTCAGAGAGATTAACTTGCTATGCTAAGGTCTTACACATTATTTATTCCATACATGAATGCTGACATCTCTCCCATGCCGACCCGGGGTGGGAATTGAGGGCACAGAAATGGAGTGCTGGGAGAACTCATGAAGCTCAGGACTGAGTGCTGGGAGAACTCCTCAGTGTATACCAAGGATATTCTCCAATGGGCTTGGTGGTCAGTCCTGGAAGAACATCCTTCAGGAGCATTTTTAGCAGCCTTCTTCTCATGTCTAGGAGCACTTGGTAGAAACTCTGTAATAGCCCTAAACATGCCCCTTTCTTTTATTTATCAGTCTTCTCTAAAGAAATCACAATCTCATCTTATTTCATTTGTCTTAGAATTCTCAGTGCCTAGCATAGGGCCTGGCTTGAATAAAATCTCCCTGAAAGGCTGAGGAGAGTCTTTAGCTTTGCCTTGAACCATAAAGAAGTAGCTGGTGAGAGAAGGCATTCGTAAGAAGGTTGGGGGAAGGGAAGCTGAGAGGGTAAGTTCATGATAGGGCTAATGCTGTCACGGGTCTCCTCCCGTCCTATTCAGGGCCAGTGGGCAATGTTCATCTCTTCAGCAAGTGACAGCCAGCTTGAGTTTGCCTTAAGTGCCCTGTCATAAAGGCACCGGCCAAAGTGGGATGTATCATTCATTCACTCACATTGTTATCAGGCACCTTTATTATCTATTCTAGCTTTGACTACCCAGGGCAACTGCACAGGTTTCCAGATTTGGAAGTTTTAGCATAGGAATAAGATTTACAAATGGAGCTCTGGGAAATATCACCTAGATTCAAATCCTGAGTCTGCCCCACCCCCACTGGGTCAGCTTACTTTGCCATCTGTACCTCAGTTTCTGCATCTGTAAAAGATTACTTGGTTCATAAGGTTGTAGCCAAGCTTGAGAGTCAATTCATGAAAAACGAGTCGCAGGGTACTTGGCTCACAGTACCTGCTCAATAAATATTGACTAATTTTATTGAATTTTACGGATTCTAGGAGGAATTGCTTAAACATGGTGTGTCTTTAATAGTTGCTTTAATAAAGTTAAATAGTAATAATTTAAAGACTTTCCAAGGACCCTAATACCTTGGTATAAAACTAAAAATATAAAGAAAATTTCAGAATTGTATTTAGTATGTGCAGTGTAATGATATATCAATGAAGAAAATGAAAGCTTCCTGTATACAAGGCACAGTCCTAGATGTTGAGTATATATTAAATGAAGTGTTTTTCTAGAGTTTGCAGACTCAGGGAGACAGTAAGCAGATTATTATACAGCAGGGGGCTGCATATTGGAGCAGAGGTAAGCACAGACAGGAAACCTATTATGGAGGTGGTGGTCAGGGTGCATGGCCAGAAACAGCAGAGCAGCAAGCCCTCCACAAACATGCGCTGTCTCAGTGGAATTTAATATCCACAAGGCTAGCCTTGCAGGAAAGCTTTTAGCAAAATCTTTAACATTCCTCACCCAAATTCTCACTAATTTTATTCTTTGCTTTAGAGAAAAGTGTAAATGTGGAGTCCAGTCATCTCTCAGTTAAATGTTTTTAAATTTTGAGATGTGCGGGGCTGCCAGGTGGCATTGGTGATCTGAATAAGAAACAGGGAAAGACTCAAGGGGCCGGCTTCACTTTTATTTAGTCTAACTGCTCATCACTCAATCTGTTCCCTTCAATTCTGTTTCCTTTAAGGCATGAATTTGTAGCCAATTTACCAAGGTTGAAAAAATCACGGGACATGGTAATAGTAACAATACCTGTCACTTGTTGAACATGCAGTATGTGTCAGGCACAGTTCTAATAACTTTATCAGGGTTCATCTCTAAACAATCTGATGATTTAAGTACTGTTTGTATCCCCATTTTTCAGACAAGAAAATTGAGGCATGGTGACATTGAAAATTTGCCTTAGGTCACAATAGCTCCAGAGTCCAAGCTCTCAAATCCCATTCTTATTGCTTCCACCCTACTCCCTCTCCTTAAGGTCAGGGCTTACCAGAAAGCAAAGTAATTCAAGCTCTCAGATACTCAAAATTCTGTGTAATGGGGACTTTGACTTAGGCTGCTTTTGGTTAAGGTTTAAAGGCTGGGAAGAGAGTGGTCTGGGGTAGAGTCTGTCTTTTGGTATTTCTGATATTTTAAATATGGCAGTTGATGACTTTGTCAAATAAATACCCATTTCCTGTTTTAGGAGATAGAGGAGAGGGAGCAATTGTAAAGGTGCCTAGAAAAAAAGGAATGTCTGACATATGAAAGTTCCAGTCTTCTCCTCATCCTCAGTTTACAACTAACCTCTTCACTTCCTTTAAATTAAGAAAAGTCTTATGTGATAATGGAAAACACAAGACAATATACTCAATAGAGCAAAATAGTGAGACCCCTGCCTTTAGAGTCAGATTCTACTTACCACCTAGAAAGCTTTCAGCAAATTATTTATATTTCTGTGAACTTTAGTTTTCTCACTCATAAAATGAGAATAATGATACATTTCTTATAGGGTAGTTTTGAGTATTATAATGAGATAATCCAAGGTCAGGGCTCAGCATAGTGCCTGGCATAGAGTTCATTGTTTCTCCTGTGCTACAGCTTCCACTTCTCTCTCTTAATGGTTATGCCACCATCGCCACTATCATCATCACCACCATTGCTTACACCATCACCATGACCTTCATAACTTCCATCACCACCATTACCACCATCACCATTACCACCACCAGCACTGCCATAATCACCATCACCATCAGCATTACCATCAACACTACCACCATCACCACCACCACCACTACCACCATCACTATTACCACCACTGCCAGCACCATCAATACCATCATCACTAGAGTCACTACATCACTACAATCACCATTAGCACCTCCAGTATCACTGTCACCATTACCTCCATCACCACCATCACTACCACCATGATCACTATCACCACCACCCAAAGACACTATCACTACCATCACCATGACCACCACAGCACTGCCACAGTCACTATCACCATTACCTCCATCACCACCCAAACTATCACCACAACCATTATCACCACCACTGCCACAATCACCATCACCACCACCATCACCGTCATCATCACCTCCATCACCACCACCATCATTATCATCATCACCTCCATCAGCACCATCACCATCATCACCTCCATCAGTACTACCATCACCATCATCATCACCTCCATGCCTACCACCATCATCATTGCCATCATTATCTCCACCACCACTATCAATGCTACCACTACCATCAGCAGTACCATCACCTCCACCACCACCACCTCCACCACCACCATCACCACCGCCATCACCATCGCCATCATTATCTCCACTGCCACCATCAATACCACCAGCACTACCACCACCATCAGCAGCAGCACCATCACTTCCACCACCACCACCACCACCATCACCACCACCATCACCTCTACCATCACCATTGTCATTTCACCATCATCAGTATGCTTACTTCTGACTGGCTGCCATCTGGCTTCAATTACACAAAGATCGTTATAGAGAGGCAGAAAGAATCATGGAAGGAGTCTCGTGTGATGACTGGAGGCTTGGGTTTGATTGCATGCACTGCAGCCTGCAGCAGTGTCTCCTTGTAGAAGGCAATTCAACTTTCTGAGCTTTTTTTGTTATGGAAATAGCACAAATGCTTGTATCACATGCATTAATAAAATCATGAGGAGGAACTGGGTTTCCCAGAGAATGAGTCTCTTCCCTGCAGGAGTGGAGCTGCCTAGCTAACCCCATGTCTGCAGATATCCTTGAGGACACAGCTGAAGCCGCAACAGATCCAAAAAATCCAGGGTCTTGGCACTTATGCAGGTTTATCAGATAAGTATGAATGGTCCAGGTCCCTATCCTGTTTCCTGAATTGGCACAAGTAGCAGGAAAACAGAGCTTGGAACAAGTATACACATTTAATTTGGTAGATGTTACTACTAATGGTGATTTCAATGCTTCAGGGATTTCAAAAGAAATCTTCTCTACATTGATATTAACTTGCAATCATTTTTCCCACTCAAGCTTGTGCCTTGAATGTGCTGACAATGCCCTCTATCCTTCTTACTGTTTTTCTTTCTGGTTTCAGCTCCTTCAGAGATCACCTTTGCCATTGATGTCGGGAATGGTCCTGTAGAGCTTGTAGTCCAGTCTCCTTCTCTTCTGAATGACAACCAATGGCATTATGTCCGGGCTGAGAGGAACCTCAAGGAGACCTCCCTGCAGGTGGACAACCTTCCAAGGAGCACCAGGGAGACATCAGAGGAGGGCCATTTCCGACTGCAGCTGAACAGCCAGTTGTTTGTAGGTAGGGGACATCTTAAGGCTCCCTTCATGCTAAGCCCCTACAACATCACTGTGTGACCATATCCAAGAAAAATTTCTCTTTTATTTTAGATCTGGGATATGATCAAAATGTCATAAATCATTTCTAATTGTGAATTTTGTTCTGTAAATTCTTTATTTCTGTCTTCATTAACTATAGCAAGTTAAGATGATACTAACCTTTAGCAAATTTCGAGGTTGTCCAGGTTCTGTACATTTTCTTTTTGTAATATTGTCTTTTCTTTCCAGGGACCCATTTTGTTCTTCATCATTATAGTATAAGTCTGCTCTATGGGACAGGACATGTCACCTCTTTACAACTTAGTGGGTGTAGACTCTGTCATAGGCTGCCCTTCCAAGTGATGCCCCACTCCTGATAATTGTTGGTATCCATGTAATCAGGGAATTGAGCCATTTCAAAGGGACTTCTGTCATCAATGACACGGTTGGGAGAGGAATAACCCCTTTCTAAGTCAGTGGCCTCTTTGGTACTCCCTGAAATCATAGCACTGGGGATCAGCCTGATGCAGGTTGTTCATCTGAAATGGTAACTGCTGGTGGTGGGAGCCTGGAAACATCCAGGCATCCTTCTCTTAGTCATTCCTCACTTCTTTTATTCTGCTAGTAGTCACTGAGCATCTACGACAGGTCAGGTACTTGTTAGGGAGTATTGAAAGATGAATTGAGCAGAGTTACTGTTCTTCAAGGAGCTCATCATCCTCTGGGGTGTGTGTGTGTGTATGTGTGTGTGTGTGTGTGTGTGTCACAGAGAAGAGAGCATGGGGTTTTGGAAGTCTGTCTTCAGTGCTTGAGCCTTAACTCCATTTAAGTTGACATTTTTAATTCCCTTGTCCTAATCCTTAGATTTTGCTAAATATAAAAAAGTGTGTGTGTGTGTGTGTGTGTGTGTGTGTGTGTGTGAGAGAGAGAGAGAGAGATATGAGGGAGAGTCTGATATAGGGCCAGCCTTATAGCTGTAGTCAAAAAAAAATTAAGGTTGGTAGAGCTTTAAAATACAAAATTGAGCTCTAAAAGTTAAGAAATATTGTCAATACTACCAAAACCAAGAGTGTGCTTTTGTATAAAACCTGGACTTCAGATGCTTAGAACAGTGATGTAAATAAGTAACAGAATTTGTCAGTCTACCCAGATTTCACTTTGTTTATTTTTTCGACAACTCTCACTCTACATGCCTTCACTGCTAGTGATGAAATGCCATCAGCACTCAATGAAAGTTTCCTACGTGCTTCCTTTAAATTTAGGTTTTTGCAACTTTTAACTCCAAGGAAAGCAGTCGCTGAAGTCACACGAGCAAAAGAAAATAAGTAGCAGAATGTGAGGATGTCATATTCTCTTTTCTCAACAGGAACCATATTTCTTTCTGCATCTGTCATATACCCTAGGTCCAGCAGAAGCTAAGATATAAATGATTAAAACAGTTTTATGATTGCAAGTCATTTGCTTAATTAATAACCCATATACATGATATGATTTACTATTAAAATATTTTTAAAATTTATATTGCTGTTTTAATTCTACATCACATTTTGATGTGTGACTTCTGAGGAAGGTTACTAGTCATCAGAATCTAACATATTTTTTGGTGGAATCAAGTTAAGTGTTTCACAATTTTCATAAATTATAATCCATGCCAAAGTTTAATTTATCTTCAGGCAGTATTTATGAATCTTTCTGGCTGAAAGGTATATATAAAGATGGAATAATTTTGTTACCCTTTCATGCAAATTTTATGTAGCTATGAAATTATCATATGAACTGGATATGTGATAAAGTTTGTGCAAGGCAAAAGGGAAAGGTGGCAGCTGTGTTTCATGGCAGATTGCTATCTGCAGACGTTTCAGTTAAATTGATCACAAATGCAATGAGCTGTAAGAATATGTCAGTGGGTCTGGAGGAGATATCTTGCTGGAGCTGGAGCCAAGGTCAGCTGTGGCAAGAGCACCTGCTTCTGTTATGTTTCTCTCCAATAAGTCTCATCTCAGATGTTACTCTGCTTTATTGAATTTGTCTTAATGTACTTAAAGAAGAAAAAATGTTGTTGAAGGTCAGGCATTTTAGTCTTTCAGTTTGAATCTTCCTATTTAGAGTTCAGTGATGTGCCCATTTAGAAATATCAAGTGGCCAACAAAGCTGAAGTCTCAAAATTTCCATCTTGCACAATTCAATTGTTTAATAAATACATAGATAAATAAGTAAGGCCTGCTTAGTTGTAGTCACCTGAATGAACAATTGCATTCTCTATTGTTCAGAAATTGAGAGGCACTGGATATTTATTTTTGCTAGAGATATCACTGGCATGTGCTTCTTTCCTGGAATAGATTGAGTGTAGCATTACTTAAATATTAATTTCGATATGTCTGTCTAGATATCTTTGGCCACTGAAGGATCTTTCAATCAAAACGGAGCATCCTTTAGCATTGTAATCCCTGGCACAGCTGCCGTGGTCATGAGTGTTTCCTAAGTACCAGAAAGAGGCTACGTTTTTAGAATAGAATGTTTCTCTTAGCACTGCCCCTGTCATTGGAATGTGACAGGTTGAAGTGCTGATACATGAGTCAATGCATGCTGGATTTCCAGAATCAATATTTTAACTTCAGGCTGTTATATCACCATGATGGGTAGGGACATTTGCAGCCATGCCATTTCACCAGTCACATTTCTTTAACAGAGCAGGAGACTCTTCACAACATGCAGCTTCTGAAATGTATGCTGCAAACGTGTGGCATTCTCACCTTTGGAACTGTCAATAGTACCACCCCTTCTGCTTTGTAATTCCCCAGTAATGTGTGCATCAATAGGAGGACGAGGAAAGAAAAATCCAAGAGCCACCACTCATTGCTGAAAGTGAAATGGAGAGATCTGAGTATGCATTCCAGGTCAGATGCCAGCAAGCCGTAGGCACTGGGTAGAAAAGATAACCAGCATGAGTATACTATTGTCTTTATCTGCAGAATGAAAATGAGGAGACTGTAACTGATCTTATAAGACTTGAAGATGTGCTATCTGCATGTATAAATTATGAACGACTGTCACACCTAGCATCATGCCCGTGTGTAGGTAACAGCAAAGAAAATATCTCATTCCCTCCAAACCTAACACGAGATATTTCAAAATATGCTACAATTACAGAGTGGAAATTTTGTGAAGATGTGGGCCTATGAGTCTCATTTTATGACTTTAGTTTCTTCTACTTTATTTTCCCCCATGGACCTATTTTTTTTTTCTTGGCCCAACTGCACTATTTGTGTCAAAATAAACTGAAGTTACTCCAATCTTACAATCCCCTGGGGAAAATGCTACACTGACTTGATAAATCATAACATTTGGAGAGATTTCCCCCAAAATTGCTGTTCTTGCTTCCAGGCTGGTAGGGAATGATTATTCCTATTTTCAGGTGAAGCATGTCAAACTCAGTGAGGTGAAGGGTGAAGCCAGGCTGGCTTGGCTTGCACATGTTAATTTTGTGCTCTGGCACTTCCTAAACTCTTGATTTGTGGCATAATGCAACACATAAAGAAGAGGCCCCAGTCTCCTCTTGGAATAGTAACTTATATTTGACCCTTGAGAGTGTCTCATGAAGATAGCTGTCCTGACGCAGGCCTGTGGAACTTCCCATTTGGTTTGATGTCATGTGTCTCATAGTATAGGAAGAGATCTATATTCTCTTCATACTGAGAAATAATTGGAAAATTAGCCGGTAACATATTTTTACATAAAGCTATTATGCATGGAGGACAATTATCATTATGTCAATGATGAAGCAAAAGGTGAAGAAACGATAGTTGTCTTTTTGACATTATATAAATCTCTGTTTATGTCTGTTATTCCCTGTAAAAGTGTGTTTTTTCAAAGTTAAATAATATATTAAATTTACTTCAATTTTTGTGGGAAAAATTAATATATGACTTCTGATGTTCCCTTAATAATTACATAAAGGAAATTGTTCTGGTTGGTTTAAGAAGATGCTAAGAGATCTCTGAGCGCTAGAAGTCAGGTCCTGGGACTGCCTCAGTAGCTGCATAAGCACTCAATGGCCACTCAAAAATGCATCTTTAGTGGAAAAAATGGAGGAAGAACACCAGGGTTTGTCCCTAACACCAGTGCTCCACAAAATCAGATTCTTAGAGCTTGAAAATATTTGAAAAAAAAAAAAACACTGGTTCTGTTTTTATATTTAGGAAAAGTTAACGATTAAGTCACCCTTAAGCAAAATTTTGTCTCTTCTTGAAGATATGAGAATTGGATTCATTTAACACACCCCAACACCCATTTTAGTATTTTCCACCTGCTACTATCTATCTATCTATATAAATGATATGTATATATATTTATATGTGTGTGGGTGTGTATGTGTGTGTGTATTTTTGAAACAGGGTCTCTCTCTGTCACCCAGGCTGGAGTGCAGTGGCACGATCTCAGGATCTCAGTTCACTGAAACCTCTGTCTCCTGGGTTCAAGCAACTCTCCCTCCTCAGCCTCCCGAGTAGCTTGGGTTATATGCTGCCACACTCAGCTAATTTTTGCATTTTTAATAGAGACGGGGTTTCTTCATGTTGCCAGGGTTGTCTCTAACTCCTGGGCTCAAGCAATCTGCCCACCTCAGCCTCCCAAATTGCCCCCTATTATTTAAGACACATTTATGAAATGTTTATCGACAACCTCTTCTGCTTTCTTTGAGGTCATTTTATCATCTTTTGGTCTCTGCTGGATTAAAATGGGCAATTGAAGCAGAATGGAGGGGTATGTGTGTGTGTGTGTGTGTGTGTATGTGTGTACACTTTTTTAAAGGAGAATGCAGCATAGTATCATTATCTCATGAAGCCCAGAAAGACCCCCAAGCTTCAGATCTCTCAAAAACTCAAAGTTAGAAGCAGTAATTTGATTCTCTTGGCACTTCCACTTGTCAACATTTATAACTCAGTAAAGAAAGCAATCATTAGAAGAGCATCATTTATGTGAAACTGGCAACATAATTGTAAAAAGAAACGGCATGCAGAGCCTTCTGGTCAATAAAACAGTTCTCTCTGAACATTCAGGGACCTAATCTTGAATTAGGGGCGATCACAGGAGACAGGTCAGGCTGCCCTGGAGCTAATGTGATGGCAACATGCTGAGTAGGCACAAGGAAGCTCCCAGCTGGAAAAGAGCAAACCAGAGAGGTGGGTGAGGCTGCAACACTGCCTAGAGCTCTGTGATCTGGTTTCCATTTCTCTGAGTCTGTGGAGACAGAGCAGATGACTCAGAGGAGGAGCAGAGAAAGACCTTGGGCCGAGCAGTGGATGGGAAGATGTATCAAAAACCAGTATGTGCTACTGGCAGAGTTACACTTTTCTCATCTTGTTATCAAGTTTCTTCTGAACACATGCACAAACCATGCTTCAGCCAAAGCTTTGTCTACATCTCCGTGTCATCATCTCCTTCGAGGGTGGCCTTGCTTCAGCTGCAGCAGCTCTGGCATCATCAGCAGTGGGATCACCTTCATCAATACCCAGACCAAGTTTGATCATCCTGCCAATCCTGTTAGCATGTGTCTGAGGATCTCCCACACTCAAGCCAGAAGACAGGAGCACAGTTTCATAAACCAAGAAGCAACTTAATGGAAGAAATTCTCCAAAGGGGGCTTGTTTTCCAAAGAAAAGTATTGTTCAGAGGAGGAAAATTATAAGCCTAACTAGCATGTTGTAAAGCTGTTCAAAAATAATTCAGAGGGAGAATTCTGAATGGAAATGTAGTGTCCGAGTCACATTCTGCTTAAAAAGATTGTGACAAATAGAGACAAGTTAAAAAAAAAAAGCTTTCTTATGAACCTGGAAGAAAGGGATATGGATTCAAAGCTCCTTCAGTAGGTACAGTGATTTTACAGAAGAGGAGGTAGGAAGAGCCATACTTCAATTCGGCTTCCAGCATTATCATCCAGGTCTCAGGCTCATCTTCCATGTGTAAAGAGGTTTAGGGATCTGTAGTAGACCTTGTGATGTTCTGCCCTGGTCTCCCTTCAAGGAAGCACTTGCCCTGCACCTGGGAGCGGGGTGGGTGGACAGTCTTCATCTCACTGCGCCTTCAGAAACTGCCCCAGCTGTGGAAAAGCCTTGACCAAGGTCATGTCCTTCCCAGGGAAATTCACATCCAGTGACTCACAGAGCCAGGATGCAAAGGTACAATCATTGGGCACAAGAAGGAATATCTCTGTTATTCATTCTGGCTCCAGTGCTCCTGGTGGGACTGTGCTGAGCTGATGTTGGACCTGTACCACAGCTCACTTCTCCTCTGCCCATTCCTACTTTCCTTTTCTTCTGTCCAATCATAAGTATGGTGTCCAAGGTTTCCCTAAAAATATCCTGCACACTTAGCTTCATCTCAGAGCTTGCTTTCTGGTGAACCCAACCTGAGACAGAATCAGATACATTTTTCATGCAACTTACACATGTGCGCGTGCACACACACACACACACACACAACTTCCTTAAAATCAAACTAATTTTCTTAAATGAAATATATTTTTCATTTCTCCTGAGAATTATCAATAAAACAATGCCTCTTCCTCTCCCACTTTCTTTTCCAAAACACTGTTTAATGCTAATAGGTTATTAAGAGCAAGTTTGTATGGTTTTGCTTCATTACCCTTTGAAGGTCCTTGTACACAAACTAAAATGGGCCTGCCCCCACCCCCAGTCTACCTGACAGACCCCTTTTCATTGATAATGCAGACTTTGATGAGTCAGATGGGGGAGTCTGTTCTGGTTCAACCCCCTATCTCTGTGGGAACAGGCAGCACTCCTGATTATGCTGACCTAATTGCTGCATCTCCCTCTTCTAGGATTTTCCTTGTTGGATGACATAGTGTCTAATTTATCTTCACATCTCCAGGATCAGTACAGGTTTTCTAATACATTTAGTGTTTAATATAAATCTAATGAATTAATGAAAGTCAATAAATGCAGACTTCCCAGTGCTGTCCATTCTACAAGTGGCTTTATGATATTAGGCAAGCCACTTACTTACTCTGAGCCTCAGTTATTCTCCATCTGCCCACTGGCTTAATAATAATCAATACCTAGCAAATCAGTCTCAGACACTGAATGTGGCAATGGATGTCCCTGTCCCACTTGGGATCTCCTTTTAAGGATTATTAAATAAGAATGGTAGGCAAAGGACTGTTTCAAAGGTGAAATGATTTGTGCCCTAACCCCAGTGAAACAATGAGACACTCCTTTTGGAAACTGAGGGGATTTGACATTTAAAGGACACACTCAATTGGGGCAATGGCTCCAGGGGGAAGGATCCTTCCCAACACTGGATTTTACCTCTTCTCACAAATCAGCAGAAATGTCTCCACACACTAGTGTAACTGGAGTGTAAGTGCCTTGAAAGCTGAAGGCAGGTTCTTATAAAGGGGAAAGTTTCTTGCCATTTTCTTAGCCATCAACTTTAAAGGTAAAGGGATTTTCAAAACCGCGTTTTCATATGGGTATATGGTTCATATATGCCTGCTTCAGAATTGTTATTGCTTAACTGCATTCTCACTGCTATTATATTCCCCTGATCTGTTCAATAAGACAGACCTTTTTGGGCTCTTTTTGCAGATCAGAGAATTATGTCTAATCTGGTAGTGAGAGGATGTGCTTAGACCAGAAATGGGACCTTTACTTGTCATTCAAGGATACCAGAAATAAACTGAAAGTTGACCACACTCCTCACACATTTGCAATGCCTTCTGGGAAGTCAGGATTTTTCCTCAGCTGCTGCCCTTCTCTTGGTCTGGGCTGAGAATAAAGTGTAGAAAAAGCCAGACTATATTATTGTTTTAAATGGAAATGACTTTCCTTAGCAGAATTCATACTTCATTCTCCCAGGGATCAACCTCCTCCTTTCCTATTCTCTCACCCAAAAGAGTCTTTAGAGACCCGTGGGTACTTCAGTGGAGTTTGGAGCATTTTATGGGATAGGAGGAAGCAGTTCGTGGTCTGATTCTGCATGTCCACTTGCTTTTCTTTGTCCTTCCTTTTTTTTCTCCCATTCATATTCATTTTCTTCATAATTTACTGAGGAAATATTTTCTGAATGCATGCTTTATCAGCCCTGGGCTGGACAGTGGGGTCATCGAGATAAATTAGATCCATTTGCTCGTTGAGAGGTACCAGCTCAGGGGAGAGGTCAGTTGGGTTTTCCAGCAGGCCCTTCATGCTGTGGTATGTGCTATGTATTCAAGGGGGTATGAGCAAGGAAAACTGAATGCAGCACCCAACTCCATGTGGATGCAGGTTTCAGACTCTATTTTTCTTATGTTCTGTAATTATTTATTTCTTGCCTCTCTCTTTCTTATATTGGGGAAATAAGATTAATTTGTAGTTAGTAGAGTGTCTAAGGAAATTGGTCCTTGGAAGGCAGCTTGAGACTTGTGTGCCCACTCAGTGTATAGGAAGCAGATCTTTTACTTTGCTAAGCCAGTTGCTCACTTATTTAGGTATCTGGGAGCACACCTGAAGCCCAAACGTTTCAGGACCTAAGATAAACTGTCCTTCTGGGCCCTGCTGTCTCCTTGGGGTACTCAGTGTGGACAATGCATTCCCTGCCGCCATGTGCACTGCACTGAAGCACTGCTTTGAACTGTTTTGTCTTAAAATAGTGAGATGGTGCTTGTATCAATGATAGAGTTGGGTGCACTTTTGCTTCTCATACTCTGCCATTTTCCCACAAACTCTTATCCTCAAGGATCCTTCCTTTCCTTCCTTTTTTACCCCATCCCTTCACAGATAAATTAATTCATCCAAAACATGGGGGTGGGGGATCACTGTCAGCATAAGGTTGTTGCCCTGAAGGGCAGATTCAGGCTCACGAGGTTCTCAGCCACACACCCACTAATAAGAAATAGTCCCTGCCCAGAGGTGTGCTGTGGAAGCAGTAGGGGAGGAGAGTGGAGCAGTTATATATGTGCATATGTAGATGAGCTCCATTTCCCTTTTACAACACCTCCACTGTCTTGGGGTTTTTGAAGCCTTCAATTTTCCCCTTTCAGTCACAGCATATTGTGTTACATGTTTCCTCTGGTTCCATCAGTTTTATCCTTTTGTCTATTCGCCCTCATTTTTTCTCCTCTTTTATCTTCTGCAAAGGTATCTTGCTTCCTTTCATTTATTCCTGAAGGCCATTTAACCTCTGATGGTGCCTGCATGCTCAGCAGGAAAATACGGATGATAACGTATCCTGCTTGCCTTGTGTTCACAAAAGACTAAAAGCCTCTAGATATGTTAGTATTTTATTCTTGATTTATTGTTATTCTAACTTGTCCCCAACATTATGTATTGTGAAATTGACACCTTTTTCTGTGCTAGAAGGTCATGTAGACCTTACACAGTGGGAAAAATCTAGTTTGAACCCAGGATAGGGGAGACTACAGACTAATCACAAGCCACAGTTAGAAATGGAAAGTGTAAATCAGATTTCTAATAAATATCCCAGGGCTGAGAGAATTTTAGTTCAATTGCTCACATTTTTTTCAGCTGTAGTTTATAAAATAATCATGGGCATTTAGCATATTGACCAAAGAACTTTTTAAAGTTTTTTAAAAAAAATTTTAATTTACTGCTGGTGGGAGTATAAATTGGAATAGTTAAAGAAGACTGTTTCACATTATCTACTACAATCAAACATATGCATACCCTATGACCAACAGTTCTACTCCTAGGTATACACCAACGGAAATATAAACCAAAACAAATAAAGAAGATTACTCATGGCAGCGCTATTCATAATAGCCAAAACCTATACTATCTATGCCCATTGACAATAAAAAGGAAGATGATTTATGAAATGTTTATCATGCCAGAATGCTGTCCAGCTTTCTTTATTCATATGGACTAATATCATCAATGCAACAGTAGGCGAAAGCAGCCAGTCCCAAAATAGTACATGCAATATGGTTCCATTTAAACCATGTTCAACCTCTGATTTTAGAAACAGGTTAGTGGTATCCTTGGAAGGGGGTGTTGGTGACTGGAAGGAAGCTTCTGGTTTGCTGGTAAAATTCTGTCTTTTGATCTGGTTGCTAGTTACTGGGTGTGTTCAGTTTGTGAAAATTTATCAAGTCATATATTCATGTGCACTTTTGCATTTGTTCTAGAGCATACATACATACCAAATCAGTACTGAAACAGCCTACATCATTGAGGTTGAGTTGTCTCATCAGCATAAGATTTAACAGTTTTATAAGTAGTTCCCCATATGGAATTATTTATCATTCTCTTGTGAGACATTTCCTCCCCTAGTCTGTAATAACTATTTTGAAAGTCAATTAAATATTAATATTTCTGCTTGTAGTCCTACTCTGAGCTCCATTTTCAGCTATTTTCTTTAAAAAGTGCAATAAAGCTAGTAACAACAATGCTTTAATGAGGGGATTTGGCATTTGGTTTGGGGTTTCACAATTTGTAGTGAGGATTAAATGAATGAAGCATGTAGAAAGTATCTGATATGTGGCCAGGTGCAGTGACTTACACCTGTCATCCCAGCACTTTGGGAAGCTGAGGTGGGTGGATCACAAGGTCAAGAGATCGAGACCATCCTGGCCAACATGGTGAAACCCCGTGTCTACTAAAAATACAAAAATTAGCTGGGCATAGTGGCATGTGCCTGCAGTCCCAGCTACTCAGAAGGCTGAGGCAGGAGAATTGCTTGAACCCAGGAAGTGGAGGTTTCAGTGAGCTGAGATTGTGCCACTGCACTCCAGCCTGGGACCTGGCAACAGAGTGAGACTCTGTCTAAAAAAAAAAAAGAAAGTATTTGGTATGAAATACATCCTTAGTTCTGATCACTATTGTTATTTTTACATTTTGGGCATCTAGTTAATACTACCAGTATTATTAAATAGTGGATGTTTAGTGATTCCTGAGCAAGAAATCACTCTATCTGGCAAAACTCAACCAGATACATGTCTCATCCTTAAGGAAATCACATTTTGAAAGTAAAGTCTCCAGTAGGATTTCATCCTGGTACCGAGATTCTGCCAATTGTAAAACAGGGCTTAAAAAAGAAGACAATTGATGGTTAGTGTACTTATTTTTATTCATCATGTATATGTTAAACCTTCAGCCACTTTAGTCAAACAGTCGGCCCCTTTTTGAAATCTAGGTGATAAATGCAACTGAACTTCAGTAGGAAACAAACTGCTCCATGTTCAAAAGCAGAAAAAAAGCGTAAGGCAGGAGGAAAGGGTGGACGGAGGAAGGGAGGATGGAAAGGTGGTGGTATACTAATGTTTGTGAAATAAGAGCCTGACCTGATGCAGTCTGTGTTTTTCCAGGGGCTTCTCTGAAAATGAGTTTTGCTGGAGCATTTGCAGGAAAGAGCAGACACACATGAGAGAAACAGAGGCTCCATGTTTGTGCTCAAAGAGAACACAAGGAATTGAGATGCTTCTCTGAAAGCAATGAGCATTTGTCCAACTGACACATGGAGGTTTTCAAAGACAGGATGAGAATTATGATACCAAAGTTTTTAAGACTTGATTCATACTCAGTCTAAGGAAACATCATCATAAAGAACCCACTTGTACCAAGGGCCAACTGAAGAGTATCATACAAAACTGCTTCTAGCTAGGCCATCCAACTAATCGTCTAACTTGTCAAAAAGACTGATAGGGAAGCTGAGAGGATAAATGCACGCCAGTATATTATTTGCTGAAAGAAAACATGTAAGAGATAAGAGGAAGAAAGTGGAAGAATCATTTAGTTGTGGTATTGAGCCAAATCGTCTAATATTCATCTTAGAATTTGAGGGCAAGGAGCTACACGCAGGCTTTAAAGGTCACCAGGTCCAGTGCGACTCCAGGCTTTGCCACCTAAAATCTGTTTGACTCCTGATTCTGGCCAAAGCAATCTCTGGTGTTAAGTTTCCTTAATTAGGCAATGTGAAGAATGTGAAGAATACCTCTTTCCCACTGACAATCAATTAATTTAGTACAAATTTCTAGCATTCAACTAGTATGACTAGTATGTTTAAATATTGTTTTTAGAACCAGAGGCATTGTTCTGGTCCTCAAAGAGCTCAGAGATTAAGGCTGAGCCAAAAAATAAGTAAATAAATGAATAAAAAGGAAAAAAAGAAGAAGAAACCCTTAAGCTTCTCTAAGTATAATGGTACCTGATTTTTGTTCTTCTAAAATTACAGTGAACTAACTATATACAAGAAACAAACAAGAGAAATTAAAAGTATATTAGAGGAAAAGGGGAAAAGCTAAATACCTGCAGGAGCCAGGAAGGCAACATGAATGAATGAAGTCATCCTAGTGGGGTCTGTAGCCAAGTGGAGAGTGCATGGTCTCTCTTAATGGAGCTGACCCCAGTGCAGCTGAGAACCGTCATGGGGGAAAGCAGGTTCATTGTTAACAGAACTTCTGATTTTTTGATGAGGAGCTAACTAAAATTTTTTAAAGTATTTTTTGTGTTTTAAAAATTGACAAATAATTAAAATAAGTAAATGGCAGGTGAGCAGAAAGATAAAAGACTAAATAATAAGTTTGCATGAGTTCAGGTGAGCATATCTGTGACTGCAGGGGTGGGGTAGGATAAGCAGTGGAGTGCACGGTGATGGATAACCTGCTAGTAAATACATCATACATGGAGATGTCCAAAGTCTAGATAGGCCTTGTGGCATTGGAGAGCCACAAGTGGTTCAGAAAGCTTGGTGCACTGAAGTCAGTGCAGGAAGTGTGGGAGAATGAAACTGGTGAAGTAAGGGCAGGCCAGGTCTCCCTTGCTGTGTCAGCTGTGATAAGGAATTTCAGCTTGATCCCTAGGACAATGACTAATTTCTGAAGGGTATTAAACATGTATAGCAGAATCACATTTTTGAATTTGCATTAATTCTGGCCACAAAATGGTGAATGGAAAGGAAGAGCAAGGGCTGAGAGAAGCATGTTGTTGCAGGGATGCAGGTTACAGAGAATATATTGAAAGCACGTCTCTAGGCACAGAAAGAAGCAGATAAGCTGGGCAAGGTGGCTCACGCCTGTAATTCCAGCACTTTGAGAGGCCAAGGCAGGAGGATTGCTTGAGCTCAAGGTTTTGAGACTAGTCTTAGCAACATAGTAAGACTTGGTGTCTACTAAAATAATAATAACAATAATAAAGTTTAAAAAAATTAGCTGGGTATGGTAGTGTGCGCTTTTGGCCCCAGCTACTTGGCAGGCTGGGGCAGGAGGGCTGCTTGAGCCTGGGAAATGGAGGCTGCAGTGAACTATGATCACACCACTGCACTCCAGCCTGGATGATAGAATGGGAGCCTGTCTCAAAAATAAAAAAAAGGAAGAAAGAAAATAGAAACAAGGAAGAGAAGGAAAGAAGGAGGGAAGGAAGGAAGGAAGGAAGGAAGGAAGGAAGGAAGGAAGGAGGGAGGGAGGGAGGGAGGGAGGGAGGGAGGAAGGAAGGAAGGAAGGAAGGAAGGAAGGAAGGAAGGAAGGAAGGAAGGGGAGAAAGAGATAAGCAAAAGGAATAAAAAATATGGATTTCTGAAAGAGGGAGGGAAAGCTACAGGACTGGGGAAGGGGAGGAGGACTATAGAGAGGAGGATGAGGAATGATCACTGCTGCTTTTCTGTACAAAAGGTTTTACAGAAGATTCGCATCTCCAATAACTCCCTACATATAGTAGGAAACATCATAAGAGAATACATAGAACTAACAACTATTCTCTCTCTCTCTCTCTCTCTCTCTCTCTCTCTGTGTGTGTGTGTGTGTGTGTGTGTGTGTGTGTGTCTGTGTTGGAGGAAGGGCAGCTTTTAAAAATTATTATCTTCATAAAGAAAAAGCAAACTTACTCATAGTTTT
This sequence comes from Callithrix jacchus, assembly GCF_049354715.1. NCBI lineage: Eukaryota > Metazoa > Chordata > Mammalia > Primates > Cebidae > Callithrix > Callithrix jacchus. Next base: position 109,524,000 of record NC_133507.1, read on the forward strand.
CTCCTTTGTAAAGACTAAAACAGCCAGGAAAAATGGAAATTCAGGTCACTGCAGTTGAGTTCATAGCTCACTGTGTCATTGTGTTTTGTCAGCATCTGTAATTGAAATAATCACCTTGTTTTGTACACCATCACCAGGCTCTGTAAGTCTCAAATCTTAAGGAATGCATTTTTTGCCACAGAAACATCCACCGCAGTCATCTTCTCCATTTATAAACTTGTTGACTAAGTCACACACAAGAAAACGTGCAGTAGATCTTGCATTCTTCACTTCTGCTAAAAGAAAAATGACACTAACAAGATATATGAAGAGTTATTCAAATCCACCGTGGGGAGTGACTGCAAAATGAGAAAAACCAAACCAAACAAAACATGTGACTACATAAATCCTCTCCTCTTTATTCTATACACTTCTCTCTCTAGGAAAGAAATAATGAAGCTTCCATAATCTGCTCGTGTTTATAATTGATTTATCTTGTGGTTAAAGAGATTTACTCACCAAAATTGAGACACACAGAAGAATGCAATTTGGGTTTGGCCTCCTGGCCTGCTTGGGTATCACTTATGGGAACTGAAAACATAATGATTGAACACATGTTGTATTCCAGGTATCATTACTTCAGAATACAAGACTATATTTATCCCTTAGGATAAATGTCTTTGGATGTAGCAAATGAATGTCATGCATATATTTACGAGTCTGCGGACCTGGTGGGATTTAGGAAAAATAGTCCTTCTCTCCCGCCTCACCCCTGCCCATGTCCCACTCACATCCTACCCATTTCCAATTATTTCCTTGCCTTCCTCAAAGCCCATCACTGGGCCAGTCTGACTAATGGCAGGAATTCTTTAAATTGTCTATTCATTCCTTTAACTTAGAGCTTTGTTTCTTATTTAACATTTCTATTCCCTGTCTAAGATAATGCATTACAATTTCTCATCTGATCCACGTTGACAGGAACACATCTGTATCTGGTCATTTGCCAGACAAAGATTTAATAAAGTTGTAGAATAATTTCTAGAATGAGGCTCAGATGGGAGACCCTAAGGGTGCAGAAGATGAATGACAAGCTGGTCCTGACTTTGGTACTTTCCCTTCTACCTTCTCCTCCCCTTCATTAGGTCATCTCGTAGACCTCGAAGACCTGTGTATGGCTTCCACTCATCCATATGTGTAGAACTGAGCCCAAGGATTTGAAACAAAACTTGTGTTTTTTAAGGCCAGGCTGTACCTCTGCCTTTCCTTGGTTCTCCCAGGAGTTTCAGCACCAAGTAAATACCTTCATATGTGACTTAGCTTAACTTCCCGGCTTGTCTCTCGACAAACATTTTCCTGATATCAGAGGGTAGGCTGGTAGAAGACTGGATTTCTGATGGGAACAAAACACACTGAAATCTGTCTGATTCTAGAATCATTTTCAAGGTACACATCAAATCTCTCTGAAACCTTCAAGATATACTCTCAGCAGAAATTTGGGTTACAAGCCTATTGTGTATTCTGCAAAAAGAAATCTGTCTTCTAAGTAATAACGTAAGAATAAGCTTTAGGATTAATGAGCACATATATATTAAGGACCTGGTTCTAGCCATTGTGAAGGTGCAAGAGAAGGCAAGGGAGCAGCAGTGATTGAACAAGTATTATATTCTATTATCTTTTTTTTTTTTTTTTTTGAGACAGTCTTACCCTGTGATCCAGGCTAGAGAGCAGTGGTGTGATCTCAGCTCACTGCAGCTTCTGCCTCCAGGGTTCAAGGAATTCTCCTGCCTCAGCCTCCCAAGTAGCTTGGACTACAGACACCCACCACCATGCCTGGCTAAGTTTGATATTTTTAGTAAAGATGGGGTTTCACCATGTTGGCCAGGCTGGTCTTGAACTCCTGATCTCAGGTGATCTGCTGGCCTTGGCCTCCCAAAGTGCTGGTATTACAGGCGTGTACCACTGCCCACACCGTATTCTATGATCTTAACCAAGCCTCACCATACACACACACAATAGATTGATTTTTATTTTATACATCAAGTAGCTGAGTCTTCGGTAATTCCATGGTCGATATGACTAATCAGCAAGTGACATGAGGTTGACTCCATGTCTGTGTGGCTCTAGTCCACCCACCCTCCCCTGCACTGCACTGCACTATGTAAGCATTGGGAAGCCTGTTCAGGTTTTCTAAGTTGGTGTACTTAACAGCTTTTGTCTAACATTGCCAGGAAAGATAGTCCCACTCTGTGCCTTCCACTTCAGATGAAAGTGTGCTGTAGACTGTGTTAAGAATTCATTTTTTTCTAAAGAAACATGACTATCTGAACTTGTACTCTTAAACATGTAAAATATAGGAACTACAATCTTTCACTTTTTTGTGTATATGGCATGAGCCTGAGGGAGGGGTTCCCAGCCTAGAAGGACATGCATTTTTTTCCTTAACTTTTAATTTAGGTTCGGGAGTAGACGTGCAGGTTTGTTATGTTGGTAAATTGTATAACAGGGATTTATTGTACCAATTATTTTGTTACCCAGGTACTAAGCTTAGTACCCAACAGTTATTGTTTTCTGCTCTTCTCCCTCCTCTCACCCTCCACCCTCAAGTAGGCCCCGTGTCTGTTGCTTCCCTCTTTGTGTCCAAGTGTTCTCATCATTACCTTCCAATTATAAATGAGAATATGGAGTATTTGGTTTTCTGTTCCTGCCTTAGTTTGCTAATGACGATGCCCTCTAGTTCTATCCATGGTTTCTAGGACATGCATTTTGTTTTTCGGGGGCTCTTCAGAATTCCAACTCTCACTGGAAAATTGAATGAAAAAATTAATTGAGCCCCGCATGACGATAGATAGTACTTAACTCTTACCATGCCAGCATTAAACCTAAATGTACTGAGCCCTATAATACCTTACATTTGTTTCCTTTATTTTACCTCTTAGGGGGAACGTCTTCCAGGCAGAAAGGTTTCCTAGGATGCATTCGCTCCTTACACTTGAATGGACAGAAACTGGACCTGGAAGAGAGGGCAAAGGTCACATCTGGAGTCAGGCCAGGCTGCCCAGGCCACTGCAGCAGCTATGGCAGCATCTGCCACAATGGGGGCAAGTGTGTGGAGAAGCACAGTGGCTACCTGTGCGATTGCACCAATTCACCTTATGAAGGGCCCTTCTGCAAAAAAGGTACCGTATGTGCTCCCGTTTCTCCTGAGTGCAGTGCTGCATCACCTACACACTATGGTCAGGCCATGTGATACTCACACTCTCAGACAGTCTTTGTCATCTACTCTCCCTTTATTTAGAGAGTCTGAATAATTTCTCATCATAATCGCATACACTTGTTGGTACTGGGTGTGTGCACCGGCAATGCCACTGAACTGGATGGACAATCACAGGAAAACACCCTGCCCATGGCCAAAAAGCCAGTTGAGAAGGTAAAGAGGTGAACTCACATTTCTACTGTTGGCTAGATTGTTAGTGACCCCTTTGCTATTTCCACTTCCAATCCCTCAGTTTACAAATGTAATCAAACAATTGTGGAATCTTGCTCTGGGGCACCTTAGAGGCACCTAAGACATCTTAGGTTATTTTTACAACAAAGAGAGTAATGGTAAATTAGTCAACACAGTACCATGTATCTGGTGAAATCTCTCTATTCTGCAGGTGATGTGAACAAAGGTCTGAGGCTTTCAAAGCCCTGTCTGAAGGCTCATATTTAGTTTATTGGTGGGCTAGGACTGAAATGCCCATGAAAGTCTAAATTTCTGCCCTGGGGCTTTCTCTACACCCCTTCACAATCTTATGAATTCTTTACATTGATACAAATGAAAAATTATGGATATACACCTTGGACAAGGAATGAGGATCGTTGTGTGAATTCTCTAGATAAATATAAGATACTTCAAGAAACTAGAAAATTTCAATATTAAGTATAAATATGTAGTATTTTTCAAACATAAGAAAAAAAATTTGGTTCACTCTCAATCTTTGCAGTATTTTAAGTTTATTTTATTGCTGGAAAAAAAGTTTGTTCAGTAAATAATGTAAACAATAATTCAAGAGCAGCATTTGAATTATTAAAATAAAATGTTTGAATCATTTTGAGACACCATTTACAAACAAATAATCATAGCAATTATAAGTAATTATTCTCTATTCATTAAAACACATCTTGAAAGCACCTTTACAAAACAATGGTTTATTTAGTCCAGCTTAATACAGTTGGAGCTTAGAGACAAAAGAGGAGAAAAAAGCACTCCATGTTTTCTCAGAAGGATACTATAATTTAAGCCCTCCATTCATTCTTACAGGTGCCTTCTCCTCAATTAGTTTGAATTACTTACTTATTATTGCCAAGAGCATGTTATGGTTCTTGGGAGAAAATTAATGGTAAAAATTTTAGGGCTAAGTGCATGGGAGCTTAAAATAAAACAGGTTGCATTCCAAGGGCTTGTACTGTGAGCTAAACAAGCGAAGTGCTGCCAGGTATTCACACTGGGAGAGGTCTCTCAACAATGTCCCCTGAGAAGTGTGAATGCTACTTTAGAGCTGTCCCACACGCTAGTAGGAGCACAAACAGAATAAATACCATGACCCACATACTGAGGTGCACAAGAATTCTCCTCAGCATCTCTACCCAAGTATTTTGTTTGAAAGAAAGTGAACAGGAGACCTCTTTGCATTTCTCTAGGGAAATTATTCAAAGATCTCGTAGATCACATTGTTCTAACTGTAGCCTAATTTATTTTTATTTTTTTGGCTCCTTTCTCCAAAGCCACTCCTATTAATTTTCTTCTGCCCACAGCCCTGTACCTTTTTCCTGCATATGTTTCAACATCTCTGTGCTCCCTCCCAATTTTTTTAATGATCTACAAGTTACATAGGCAATGTGTGCCTAGCCTTTTTGTGTGCTTTGCACTTCACTATTTCCTAACTATTAATTCTTTCTGTTAATGCTAACAGAATAATTCCCTCTATTAGTAGAATCTTTGAGCCCTGCCAACTGCCTCTAGGCGATGTGGCCGGAACTGAAATGGGGAGCGAGAGGCTACAAGATGGTTCTGAACAAAGGGTGGTCTCTTGGGCGATTGGGGTAATCTTCCATGCTACTTATTACGGCATAGTATATTTCAAGGAGATGGTGTGTAAACACTGAATATATCTTGGGTAGAATTAGGGACTTTTTTTTTTGCATTACCAATCCCTAGGTCAAAACTGTGGTCCATTGGCCGATTTTCTCTTTCTCATATGGTACAAAGAAATAATCATCATAAAAAATCAATAACTAGTAATTAACTGCAACATATATTCCTCATCCAAACAAATAAAGTACATATTAATATCTAAATTTAACATATTAGTGGTTCATAAAGGTGTACTGACTTGCTAAATGTCAGAGCTGGAGGTCCCTCTAGCTTATTTTTTGTTCATTTTTGTCTTTATGACCCTAATTTCATTCTACACATAAACATGGTAATAGGATTCCATCTCTTCAAAAATGCAACTTTTGTTTTGTGTATTTTTTCTCTCTCTTTTTGTTATTGAGATATAATTTATATACCATAAAATCCATCCTTTTAAGGTGTATAATTCATTGATGTTTACGACATTCACACAGTTGTAAAGCCATCACCACTATCAATTTCAAAACACTTTCATCATCCCAAAAAGAAATTCCATGCCATTAGCACCCATTCCCCAGTTACCCCTTTCCCCATCCCTGGAAACCACTAATCTACTTTCTTTCTCTGTGGATTTGTCCATCCTGGGCCTTTCATATAAATAGAACCATATAGTGTGTGACATTTTGGTGTCTGATTTATTTTATTTAGCATAATATTATCACAGTCCATCCATGTTATAACATTCATCATTCCTTTATTCCTTCTTAATTGCCAAAGAGTATTCCATAGTGTGAAAGCACCACAATGTGTTTATCCACTCATTCATTGATCAGTTAATGGATGGCAACCATATGCTGTAGGACAAGAGCTTAAGAACTCCCATGCACCAGTTATCTAACTTCAACAGTTATAAACTCATGATCATTTGCGCTTCATTGATACACTCAACTCCTAACGTTCTTCTTTATTATTTTGAAGCAAATCCCACACATAATACTATTTCCTCTATAAATATTACATCATGTATTGCTAAAAGATAAACACTCATTATAAACATATATCCACAGGATCATTATCATAAGAAAAGGATAATAATTTTTGGAATACTTGATCAGTGTTCAAATTTCCAATTGTTTTATTTTTATTTAGTTTGTTTGATTTTATCTAAATTAATTACAGCTTGGATGACTTCTGGGCAATTTCTAGACTATTTATTACTCAGGACTGGTCTTTCTGTTTGTTCTAATTCCAAATCTAGTTCTATTACTATTATGAAGACCAGCTACTGTTTATCGAGTTCCTACTATGTGCTTTGCTTTTATGTACTTTCCTCCAATCCTTAAACCCATCCCAAGATTAAATTCATTCTGATTTATATTTGAGTAAGCTGAGGCTGAGTAGGATCTGGTGACCCAAAGACATGGATAGAACCAGGTCCTAGCTGCAAGTCTACAGGCCCCACGGAGGCTCAGAGGCGCACCCTCCAGTACCATCCCATTGTCAGCTCCTTCCCCTAGTTCATGCCGCATATCACTGCACTGTCGATGTGCAGATCCTCTTGCAGGCCTCCTCAGGATGCTCTGCTCTCAGAGACATCCAGCTCTGGAAAACATTGTCTCTGTCACTAACACGTCAAGCCCAAGGTTAACTTCCACTAGGTTTATTTTTTTTAAATGTGTGTCTCATCATCTCAGAACAGAGTTAGCATAGGTTCTTCCACCAAGTGGGTGCTCAAGGGGTGTTGCTGATGGTGGCTCTGTGGCCTTGGAGAAGCAACATGGTCATTAGAAACCACCTTCAAGTTAAGTTTCTTTATCCTTTAAAGCTAGTGGTTTCAGATATTCTGATAACTCAATCCATCTGATCAAAAGGTTAAACTCTTAAAGTATAAGAAACTGAAAGAATAATAGAATCCAGGTATATTGCTGAATTTAGCTTTATGATAAAATAGACAATTTTTAATATTAAAAATAATTAGACTGGAGCTGGAGGAAGAATGACAACAGAAATTTAGTTTGACTTTTTTTTTTTTTTTTTGAGATGGAGTCTCCCTTTTGTTGCCCAGGCTGGAATGCAATGGTAAAATCTCGGCTGACTGCAACCTCCCCCTCTCTGGTTCGAGCAATTCTCCTCTCAGCCACTTGAGTAGCTGGGACTACAGGAGTGCACCACCAAGTCTGGCTAGTTTTGTAGTTTAGGAGAGACAGGGTTTTTCCATGTTCGTCAGGCTAGTCTTGAACCCCCAACCTCAAGTGATCCGCCTGCTTTGGCCTCCCAAAGTGATGGGATTACAAGCATGAGCCACCACTCCTGGCCCTGTTTGACACTTCTAATTACAAAATGCTCTTTATGTTTAATTTCTTATCCTAAGTATAAAGAAAAAAGCAATATCCTATATATGCCCATTTATGGGCATATGGGCATATATATTCCTACCAGAATGCTCTGAACTGTACTTCTGTTTAAGCACACACACAAACATGAGATAAAGGCCTTTTATTTTGTTAACTAGGAGGTGGTAGCTCAATATACAGGCCAAATATCCCTGAGAAAATTTACTCAAGGAAAATTCTTGAATCAAGCTGATGATAACCAGAATTTTCACTGCCACAGATGTCTGCTGCATATCTTTATAATCAGGAGTACCAAGGTTGTAACCTGCATGATAAATGCAAAACACTTTCTCTGAACCTTTAGTAAAAATGAACTAGTGTTCCCAATCTGCTAGGCAATATGCATAAATATGCAACTTTAATTTTTTGGCACTATTACAGAGTGTTACAGAATTTTCACAAGGTGGAACACATTTGCAATAGAATTAAGAAGCAAAAGCCAGGTATTATTATATTCTAGGTGCCACCAACTCAATCAGAGACCTTCAGGGAGAGTTTGGAACATTCCATATGCCATTTAGGACAAAGGGAAATTAATCATGCCAATATGGGTTCATGTTTACTGTGCAATTTTTATGGCAGAGGTTTCCTGCCTGATCTAAGGTGTGCTGCCCTATGAAAGAGCCTCCCCCACACACTCTGCTACTGTACAGAGATAAAAATTTAAAGTGAATTCAAGAGCAACCTTGATCCAAGGAGAGTATGTCAGCATTGGGAAAGATGATGAGCAGTTAATAAATGCATATACTGTATAAAAGTCTATAGGGATGGCTTTAGGTTAAATTCTCTTCTAACACTCTGTAAGTTCAAACTGTACTGGCAGCTCTCTTAAGTGCCTTACATACACCAGCTCACTTACCCACAGAGAAATGCTGATGAGGTAGATGTTATGATTCCCATTCATAAGAAAATATTCTCCGTAGAGTGCCTTATCTTGCCTGAGACCACACGGCCAGCATGAAATCAAATGGACATCCAGATTCAGTGCTGACTCGGGCAGTGCTCGTGCCACTACACTAACATGGTAACAGCAGGCGTGCTAGAGTGTTCTCCCAGGAGGCCGAGTGACTTGCAGATCCTGCGAATTGAATTTTATCAGTTTCTGGATGCCATATTTCTTCCTGGTGGTGGCAGATCTCTATTCAGTGTGTTGTGTTAGAGGGATTGTTTCCCATAGGACAGACTATTTACCCAAGTCTTGGCTATATTTTGGAACTGAGTATCAATGCCTACGCATCTAAAAAAATGAGTTTAAGAGCTGGATACTTATGCCTTTTCTACTTTTCCATAAATTTCTTCATTGCTGTTTTCATTGTTCTTCATGTTTTATCCAACATCATGGAGAATTACTGCTGCTCACCCTGAGATACCATCCACACTCTCCCTGAGATACCAGGAGAAGAACACAAAACAGGACTGTCAGGTTCTCAGTTTGGGGAGTAAGGTGGTGCCAGTGCATTTCCCCATGCACTATGCTGGAGGCAGGGACATGTTATCTTTGCTTCTCAGGAAATTTGCCTGGCACATGGTCGTTATTTTGCAGATGTATGTATGTAGAGCTGCACCTAAACTGCAGAAGGCAAACTTGAGCCTTCTTTCCTGGCTATACAGCTGCGTTCAAGGTTTGCAACCTGTGAGATCCTCAAGCTTCTCATTTATAAATGAGAATAACGACTTCTGCCACTTCAAAATTATTGTGGGAAACACACTGTGTGATGCATGTAATACTCCTCACACTGCCCAGTGCATAGGAAACAAGAGCAAGCAGTTATGGCTCACTTAAGCAATGGACCTAAAGGTTTCAATGTGTGCTCTCCCCTCTTATATTTTTCAGAGGTTTCTGCTGTTTTTGAGGCTGGCACGTCAGTTACTTACATGTTTCAAGAACCCTACCCTGTGACCAAGAATGTAAGCCTGTCATCTTCAGCTATTTACACAGATTCAGCTCCATCCAAGGAAAGCATCACATTTAGCTTTGTGACAGCCCAGGCACCCAGTCTTTTGCTCTTTGTCAATTCTTCTTCTCAGGACTTCCTGGCTGTTCTGCTCTGCAAGAATGGTGAGTGTGGTGGCATCATGCCCAGCGGAGTCTCAGCCTGGGCTGGAGGGACGGGTGTATGCACTCCAGAACTCTGTATAATTTCAACCTCAAGTTGGACCCACCTGGGCAGCTTATTCCCAGACTTTCAGCCAAACCCTTGACTGTACTTTACCTTTATGAGTTGCAATTGGTATTCAGGGCCAGTGTCAATTCACCGCTGAAGTCTCAAATACATTGACTTTAATTTGCCTCACCTGGATAGCAGTAATTCTTTATTATTTATTCTGTGCTGGAATCTGTTAAGTGCAAAGGAGAAGATCATAAGCATATCTGAATTTCAGAAGGACACTTGCCACATATATTTTGTCATCTTTGCTGCAGCCTTCTTTCTGAAGGGCTGTTAAAACAATGAGCATGCATGCAGGCTGCATTAATAGAAGGTGGTTGTCCAGGTCTCAGAGAGAAATAGTTAGTATTTGAGTCATAACTCCATAGAATAGGTAGGTGTCCTGCTTCTGAGAATCAGATTTTTTTTTTTCCGGCTGATTTGTTTTAATATAATGACAAACTGTGGCATTTGCTATTTTGAAACAGAACGATTTGGGGTGTTTTATTTGACAAAACTATAATATTGTTATTTTATAAACCAAAATGTTATCCCTTCCTTTCTTTCCTGCACGAACAGTGGTGGGACCTAGCAGAAAGGAATCCTGGAGTGTGCCCCATTCATCCATTCACAGCGCCCTCTCCAGGCCTTATGAGGAAACTCTAAATTATTATCTTGCTTTATTTCTTCGCTGGTTTATTCCTCTTCGATTCATCTTGCTTTCCAGATATTTACAACATCAAAAGCCGTGAATGATGTATGGGACTAAAATGATGAAATACTGAATCAGGCCTGAAGTGCTATAATAAAAATGATGGACCGCATGATGTAACAGGTGTCCTTCGTTATAAGAGAAAAATAGAAGGGAAGGGAAAAGAGAAAAATAGAGACTAGGATGACAGTGGCTCACACCAAGCCCAGCTGGACTTGAAGAACCCAGAAGAGCAAGGGGAAAACATTATGGCTCATTAGATCTGTTTACCAATAGCCTTTTATGTGATTATGACTAGGACCCTTCTATAAACATGGCAGGTCTTAAACTCTGCCCATCAGCGCTTTGTGAGAGTGATAAGGCTGATTGAGGACACTGAGGCATGGAGAAGTTCAGCAGGTGGATGTGCCACTGAGGCAATCTACGGCACAGTGAGGACCAGAATCCAGGTTTTCCAATTGTCAGCCCAGCAATCTTCTTTCTAAACAAGATCATCCTCTGAGGATGTCATTGGACCATAGTAATATGGTCGGTTACAGAGCACTAATATGCAAGATTTTTTCCAAAGCATCATTTGGGTATAGTTCCATAGGCACAATTGTACCTGTCAGGCTGTGCCTTGGGAAATACAGCTGCCATGAAGACAGACAGTGCATAATGAATATTATGGTATCAAATTGCACACACACATACACACACACATAAAACTCTATGCTGAGCACGATTTTAATTAATCCACACAGCATTTACTTCTCATTACAACCATGTTTGATTGGTGTAATTTTTATTGTTGTAGAAACTGAAGCACTTCCAAATCTCACAGCCAGTAAGAAGCAGAATTGGATTCACCCTCTCTTCTTCTGTCTGGCGGCATATTCTGTATCCTTAACCACAAGGGCTAAACTAAGAGTGTTTTTAAAATGTGCAATGTCTTAAATAATGTGAATCTATTCAATCGAGGAGGCATTCTTAAATTCTGCCCTGCCTGTATCTTCTTACTTCCTGAAGTCTTGCTCTATTAAAAGCTGCCGGATTCCACAGGCACCTGCTTGTTTTCAAATCCTGGCTGGACGCAGGAATCAGGAAAATACCCGTGCCTTGCAACATTGTTTTAAGCTTAGGCCTGAGGGCATGTGTGAAAGTTTATGAGTCCTGAGCCAGATCTGAGTGACCATGGCCTGTGGCACAGCCCTCAGGAGGTCCTGAAAACATGTGTGCAAGCTGGTCAGGGCACAGCTTGCTTTTATATATTTTTGGTTTTATATATTTTAGTTATCTCAAACTAACTCATTGGAGATGGGTGTCCAGACCACTGTTAGTAACAGAGCTCCCCCCCACTCCAGCTCAGAATGCTCCACCCCACTTTGCTCCAGAGGACCCACAAGCAGTAGGTGGTGGGAAACATGCCATGCCCTGATTTAAAATCCTGGCCATCTCTTGCCATCTCCTTATACTGCAGAGATACAGCTAAGATAGGTGCTCAGTCTTTCACTTCTTCATTAACTCTCTGGGTAATTACTAGTCAAACTGCACAGTACCAGGAACTGTGAAGATAAGCAAAGAGCAGCAGGACTAAGTGCTGTCTAAAGATGATAAGGAACGCGAGACTAAAAAGCTGCCTTCAACTTTTTGAAAGGCAATCTAGATAGAGGAAGAAGTCGTGTTACCCAGATTTCTAAAGCAATCTAACTACAAGGGAGATTTTGACTAAATTTTAAGATGAACCTTCTAAAAATTCAGGGATAACAGTGGAATAAAATACCTTGAGTGGTAGTGAATTCCTTACCAGTGGAGGCCCTCAAATAATAATGCATGACTATTTGTTGGAGAAGCCATACTAACTCTCCCAGCCATGAGTGAAAGGACAAAAATAACAGCCTCTGAGTTTCTTCCCAAATCTTAGATTTTGCGATTCTTTATTCCCTTCTTGTGTCGTCTTACATTTATATTTCTTTCTCTTAAGGCTTCATTTGCAGACTTTGAAATGCTGCTTTGAGGAATAAAGAATCGATATTCTTACAGCTTGTTCCCAGTATGTTTGTTCTATTAGGCCATTGACCTAATTACTAGAGAATCCTAGGAGGTGGGCGTTGCATTATAAAGAACTGAGAATATTTTAATGTCACTTTGATACACTGTTGTGAAAAAATATATAGTGTGAAAATACTATTGGAAGTTAAGGATTATTAGAGATTGCAAAAAGATCAGAAAAGCACAGGGTTTACAGGGAAAGGGTATTTATTATCTGTGAGAGTTTTTTTTTTTTTTGAGACGGAGTTTCTCTCTGGAGTGCAATGGTGCGATCTCGGCTCACCGCAACCTCCGCCTCCTGGGTTCAGGCAATTCTCCTGCCTCAGCCTCCTGAGTAGCTGGGATTACAGGCACGCGCCATCATGCCCAGCTAATTTTTTTTTGTGTGTGTGTTTTTTAGTAGAGACGGGGTTTCACCATGTTGACCAGGATGGTCTCGATCTCTTGACCTCATGATCCACCCTCCTCGGCCTCCCAAAGTGCAGGGATTACAGGCTTGAGCCACTGCGCCCGGCCTTGTGAGAGTTTTTATAGTAAGATTGATTCAAATCTCATGGAGAAGGATTAAGAGTCTTCTGTTAGTTCAGTTGTCTTTACCTTTCTGATGAAGATACTGCTGGGCATCTGGTGGAAATTATGATGAGATGGGCACTCTTACAGGGAGTCCATTTTGCTTTCTCCAAAAAGAGGAAGTGTCTACATCCAGGTTGTACACAATGGCTCTAATTTCAGCACTCTGGGTTAAGAAGTCAGCAGGTAGAATAAGGTGGATGAGTTCTGCAAACACTGCATACAAAGCTCAGCTTGTGAATTTATTTAATATAGTTGATCAGGCCAGAAGAAAGAAGTTCAATGTGTGTGACTCAAAGTCATGCTTTTAAGTTTCTCCCTGGCAGGGGCTTGATTTTCCAGGGCTGGAATTCTTCTTTGCCCTTTATCATTATTCTTGAAATTTCTCCAACTAGAGGCTTACTCTGGTTAAACTGCTGCTATCTTTGCAAATGAAAACAAGTTCTTCTTACTAAATAAAAAGAAATGATTTTAATTTTTGGAGTGGAAGAACAGAGGTAGAAAGAGAGGCATTGTGAGGTCAGAGAGTTCTTAGGAAAGAGAAGGCAGTTTTAGTTCCACAGTCTGGAACTTTGGCCACAGACAACTTCTCTGAGTCTGGACAGTTGGAAAATAAGGTGTCTTTAAGGCAAGAAAGAGGTCTAGGAAGGGAGATGAGCTCATTCTAAAGACACACGGGAGCTTCACAGCGTTTTATTGAGTGATAGCTTTGCCTTTCTCCACAGTAGCAGGGAGTTCTCCTTCAAAGTTGCAGCTTAGAAAATATTCATGGAGCACGTACCATGTGGCAGGAACTAGCTCATGTACTGGAGAGACAGAGATAGACAGAAAGGACCCTTCCCTGCATCTTTAAGAAATCTAGTTACAGGATAGAAACATAAATAAAAACAATCAAATGTCATAGATGCTAGGTAGAAGTCTGTTCTAGGTAGAGTGAGTTAGAGATGACCAGTTCTCTCTGGGAGACAAGGTGAGAAATGGCTTCCTAGAGAGGGTGACGCTTGAGTTGGTCATCAAAGATAAGTTAGTGTTTTCCACAAGACATTATATTTTTTTCATAAAAATAAGGTATTTATTTGATCGTTCCTCATTTTCTCCACTTTATTCACATTGCAGTTGAAATGTGTGTGTGTGTGTATATGTGTGTATGTGTGTCATGACAAATTTGTTTCTATTCTTCCATCATCTTCTTTGTTGATAGAAACATAAAGACAAATTAATTTAGAATATGAGCTAACTCTAGGGCCATCCATCTATGGTGAAATCCTTTAGGTACAAAATCCAAATACGGTTCCCAGGTCACCTTCTGGGGTGCCTGTGCAGCTGCCCTCCAGCACCAAATGGTTTGTCTGACTTTGCTTTAGGATTTCCTTTTTATCAATCTTCATATGCATTCATAAGATGCACTGTCTGCATTTGTGATTGCACACACCTTGGAGGGAATAATGATGAACTGTGAGACTTAATATTTTGAACACACTAACTCAAAGGAGGCAAGAAGAAGGAAGCCAGGGAGGGAGCATTTTCAAAGCACAAAACTCTGGAGTGGCTACCCAGAGCTGGGCTGACCTTAGAACACCCCTGCCATTACTGCTATCTTACGGAATCCCTTCAAAGTGTAATGCTGCCTCCACACAGCCCCTCCCTGACACCAGCATCTGCTGGAGTTCCTCAGAGCAGTAAGACTCCTGATAAACAGAAGGAGAAAAGCAAGCCTTGGAAGGATTATTTTGACAGCCTTACTAAGCCCTGATAACTTCAGTCTCTGGGCTTGTGTCAAGCAACACTTTGCTGGTTTTGAATTTAAAATTCCCAATAGTCCTTTTCTATCTCCCAGACTTTGTTTTAGTTGTTTCATTGTCTGCATTTCTGGGCTTTCCAACAATCTCTTGTATGTTCCTCATCCATTTCACAGTAATGTGGTTATGACACCCTATGACCTCCAGAGGGCGACAAAGAGTCCTCCGCCTTATTCTCTCCTGTGGTAGGGCAATGGATGATAAGGGCAGGACTGAGGGCACTTCCATTGTCACAGGGTTAGACGAGGGTGCTAACGGTGGATCCGACTGGAGAAACAGTGGCATGCCAAGCAGCACTGGATCTGGGTAATCTTTCTTGTTTCTCTTCTCTTTGTTGTGGTTTATACTTTATTTTGTGGTATGCTCCTAAATCCCAAGAAGATTGCTATGAACTGAGTTATAAAGCCCTCCCTTCCCAAAATTCATGTATTGAAGCTCTGAGCCTCAATGTGGCTGTATTTGGAATAAGAGGGTGATTAGGTTAAATGGAATCATAAGATCAGAGCCGTAATCCAACAGGATTAGCGTCCTTAAAGCAGAAAAGGCTAGAGAACCCCATCTCCCACTCTCTCTTTGAATGCCATGTAAGGACACCAAGAAGGCAGCCATCCACAAGCCAGGACAAGAGCCTCAACAGGAGCCAAGTCAGCCAGCACTCATGTTTGTATTTCCCAGCCTCCAGAATTTTGAGAAAATAAATTATGTTGTCTGAGACACTCACTCAGTCTATGACATTTTGTTACAGCCAACTGAGCGGACAAAGGTTGAATGAGATGATGCTTGGTAACTATGCTGTGTAGACTGTAGAGTGTAAAACACATTTTATTTCATTATTGGTAAAAGTAAAAACACAAATGATCTGCATCCTGTGGTTATCAGAGCATGAATGTGAAAGCTAGGATTTAGGGCATTTGGGGTTAACATTTAATACAAAGAGGAAATTAAAATGTGCAGTGCCTAGAGGCAGAACACTTGGGTGTGGATGGGCCATTAACCTGAAGAAGGAGAAGGAGAAGGTACAGGGTACCAGCTGTATCTAGGCACAGGAAACAGATTTCAACATGCAGAAGCATGAAAATTAAACCTTTTAAGAATGACTTTCTCAAATGCTTCCTGACACTGACCTTCAGGGAACATCTCTGATGTTTCTAAAATAGAGAGAGAGAGGGGTGTGTGTGTGTGTTTGTGTGTCTGTGTGTCTGTGTGTCTGTGTGTGTGTGTATGTAGAGAGCTATAATAACTAGAGAACAGAGTTATGTGTAGGACAAGCTAACAAAGACGTCTGCTCACTGTGGGGCCAGTCCTGGCACAAGATATTTGGGGCAACATAGTCAAACACAAGGAAACTCCCCACCTTAACTCCAACCACTCTGGCTGTGGAGCTAGCTGGACAGCATGTACCAACCTCAAAGAAAATCAAAATACAGACAATAGCAGCTTCTAGTCAGTCCTTTAACTCCCTCAGCCAAGAGCTAGTATGGAAATAAAGCCAATAAAAATGTCAAAATATAATCAACTCTACAAACATCTGTTTAATACCTACTGTCTCAGTTTGCCAGAGATGCCAAAACAGTACCACAGACCGATTGACATAAAAAATAAAAAATTTATTTTCTAATAGTTCTGGAGACTGGAAGTCCAAGTTCAAGGTACCGACAGGGTTGGCCTGTGGTCAGGACCCTGCCCTGTGTTGGCCACCTTTTTTCCTGTGTTGGCCACCTTTTCCTGTGTTCTCACATGGCCTTTCCTTGTGCATGAGGAGAAAGGAAAAGAGAGAGAGGGAGGGGCTTTGCTGGTATCTCTTCTTATAAGGACATTAATCCTATAGGATCATAGCCCCACCCTTATGACCTCATTTGCCCTGAATCACTTCCTTAGAGGCCTCCTTTTCAAATACAGCCACACTGGAGTTAGTCTTCAACATATGAAACTTGTGGCGACACCAATATTTATGACACCTACCATGTGCCAGATCCTGTTCTATGTACTCATAGTAGAAAAATGAATATGGTGTAGTTGGCTTCAGAAAGATTCTTGGGGGTAAGATTAATACACAATTTGTCTTTGAAATGTCAGTGTGAGGCAGAGTACTTCAACACATAGTTCACCTCTGAGTATTCTTGGATTTAATTCATGTAGTTTGAATCTAGTAGGAGGAGAAGTTACATATACAGTGAGAGGGGAAATGCCCTATAGAATCCATGGGAAGATGTTGTAGGATCACTTTGGGGTCATATTGGGGAGAGGGGGCAGCTCTTCTGGGTACATTTCAAAAGTCTTCTAGTATAAAGGCAGGAATATGCATTTCATTAATTGAGTTCTTAACCGTATTCTTTTTGAGATTCTGTCCTGACATCTGTAAGGTGCGTGTGGGAGGCAGGGTTGTTTGGGGAGTGGGTCTCTGTGGAGCTGGAATTCTGTGGCTCTATGCTGTCAGGGCCTCTGGGTCGTCTCACTTTGTACTTTTCCAGTTTAAACAACTCTTCAGAAATTTTCCAAGAATTGAGAAACTCTGTTTTTCAGCAAGGCTGGTTTCTTACAGCTGTACTGTGAGAATCAGGATAATTATTTCTTGCCCTTACGATGCTTCATTGTTTGTAGAAAGAAAACAGGAGTGCATAAGGTGCCTCGGTTCTTCATCTGTAAATGTGGGATAATTGTGTGGTCAAGGGTCTCGCAGCAGTGTGGTGGGGGATAATGAGATCCTGTCTGTAAAGGGCTTGGAGAAACTCACTTGAAAGATGTGGCGTAAATACAAGAAGGATTATTACAAAAAGACCAAAGAACACGCTGGTTACTGAACTACCTTTATTTCAGAATTTTTTTTAAACCAGGGTTAGAGAAAATGGGGGATTGAGTGTTTAGCTTTTAGACTGGAACTCTAATTAGAGGTTTAAGGATTAAGAAAATAGTTGGAGTCAGTGTGAAGAAAGCTTTTCTCCGAGAAAAGACTTGTTTTTATTCTTCTTAGAGCACTTGACCTGTAAATACTTACATCTTGAGATGTGAAACAAATTCAGTGAAAGGCCCGAGCTCAGGGTTTATTCAGTTCTCTGTGCAGTTAATTACCTTTTGTCCAGCAAGGAGGCCTTGAATTATCATTTCTCCTAATTCAAAGTTATTGAAGATATGTCTCCACTTTAATAAGTAGCTTGACCTCTCGATGTTAAGAAATGAGGGCTCTGGCAGTCGGATGCCCTGTTCTAAAGCTGCAGTGGAGAGATGGGTGGGACGGTAGTTTCCAGCCTAAGAATCCAGTTAAATTCCTGCCACCAGCCACATGCCACTGTCTTTTTGATCTTCCAGCTAGAAAACGGTTCCTAGCAGCTAATACCTATCAAATGCCGAGTATGCACCAAGACGTGCTTTTCGTAGTTGTATACATTAATCCATCTCATTCTCACACAGTGACTATGGAGTTAGCACTAGTATTTCCGTGTTTTATAGACAAAGAAATTTTGGCAGAGAAAGGTTAAATGACTTATCCAAGAAGTCACAGCAAGGAATCAGAGCCCATTACTTTTACTTTTCACTTGTAAACTCTTCTGCTCTGTTCTCTAACTTTTCATGGTACTGTGTGTACTTCCCTCAAGGAGCCTGCCGTTTGTTTCTGGGTGCTTGCTCGAGCACCTATGTAGGTTGTATTCTCTGTCCGGGAATGCCACCTTCACTTCTTGGCACCCCACGACCACGATGTCTTGCTTGTAGATCTTCATTCAAGAGAGGGGCCAGGCAGAAGGCAGAAATAATGGGGTAATATATCAGGAGTGCCCAAACCTCACTGGGAGATTTAGAAACACAAAACCAGTGAAGAAACTTGCCAGATATCTCCTGATATTTAGCAAACTGTACTTCGATGCACAAGGAAGCACACAGGACTAA
This sequence comes from Callithrix jacchus, assembly GCF_049354715.1. Classification (NCBI taxonomy): domain Eukaryota; kingdom Metazoa; phylum Chordata; class Mammalia; order Primates; family Cebidae; genus Callithrix; species Callithrix jacchus. The sequence goes on from NC_133507.1 coordinate 109,542,629, forward strand.
CAAGTCAAGAAAAAACACGATGCGTTTATTGGTGTTGATTTCTGTAATGCATGTTTCAGGACGCAGCGAGAACCCCCAGCTCTGAGACTCACCAGCCAAATTCCACAGCCACTGTCAACTGAAATGCTGTATTGGAATAGCACATGGGGGAGTGCTACTTTCTCAGAACAGGTGATTTTAAAATATTAATAGGGCTCCACAGGTTTTTTTATTTTTGGTCAGAAAAATTACCTGTAATAAGTGTATGTTCTCATTTAAACATGAAGAATGACTGTGCAAATGTATTATCTCTCCCTTCTTAAATTCCTTCAAAATTACATAAAGCAGGCTGGGCATGGTGGCTTATGCTTGTAATCTCGGCATTTTGGGGGGCTGAGGTCAGGAGTTCGAGATCAGCCTGGCTAACATGGTGAAGCCCTGTCTCTACTAAAAATACAAGAATTAGCTAGGCATGGTGGCACACACCTGTTGTTCCAGCTACTCAGGAGGCTGAGGCAGGAGAATTGCTTGAATCTGGGAGGTGGAGATTGCAGTGAGCCAAGACTGCACCATTGCACTCCAGCCTGGATGACAGAGTAAGACTCGGTCTCAAAAAAAAAAAAAAAAGGCAAAAAAAAAGTAAATAATTTTTAAAGGTAGGAATTTAGAAAGACAAAGAAAACAGAAGAGAGTTTAGTATGGTGAAAAATAGGAGTACAGGGTGGGAAATTGGAGAGCAGATGAAGGAGAAAGGCTGCCTCTGTCCCGGTGTTTGCTGAACAGTTTTCTAGTTCAGGCAAATAAGTTCCTTTTCACTTTCATCCCAGGCTTATTCTTTAGCATATAGAAGTTGAGCCAAAGACTGTCCAAAGCTGAGGGCAAGCTGAAGATACTGGGCTAAATATGGAAATGAAGGACTGTCTGCACACTGGGCTATGGGATCCGCAGACATTATTTTTTTTTGTTGCATTTTAGGTTTTGGGGTACATGTGCAGAACATGCAAGATAGTTGCATAAGTACACACCTGGCAGTGTGATTTGCTGCCTTCCTCCCCTTCACCCACATCTGGCATTTCTCCCCATGCTTTCCCTCCCCAGCTCCCCTGCTCCGCTGTCCCTCCCCTATTGCCTCCAATAGACCCTAGTGTGTGATGCTCCTCTCCCTGTGTCCGTGTGTTCTCATTTTTCATCACCCACCTATGAGTGAGAATATGTGGCATTTCATTTTCTGTTCTTGTGTCAGTTTGCTGAGAATGACGTTCTCCAGATTCATTCATGTCCCCACAAAGAACACAAACTCATTGTTTTTGATTGTCCGCAGACTTATTTTTTGCTCTGTTCCCAGAGCTCTTATGGTGAGGCTTCTTTTTTCTCTATTCAGGAGATAAGAGTCCTTGACCATGGAAGAACTGAACAGCCCCATGAAAAATATATGTGATAACTAGAATTGTAGAAATGTCCCTCACTGAAAAAAAAAAAAAATGGTTTACCCATAGGATCATCAGACAGTAAACACCAAATACTGACCTGCGTAGCTCCTGCACTTGGGACCTTCAGTCCAATTTGTAGTACCTCAGCCGTAAGTGTGAACGAATAACCAAGACTGTTCAGTACTTTCACCAGTCCTCCAAGACAAAGGATGACAAAAAAAATAAACAAATAAACAAAGGCAATGGAGAAAACGGGGGTGATGCAAGAGACACAAGAAACATTAATGTGATTAACATTAATATCTAATGTTAGATATCATTAACATAGTATCTTCAGCTAGGTAAGATAATACATAAATCTGTGAAACAAGAATATGGTCTTCATTTATTTATTTATTTGTTTATTTCATTATTTATTTTTTTAAGAAACGGAGTAACTCTCTCTCACCCAGGCCATAGTGCAATGGTGCCATCATAGCTCACTGCAGCCTCAAACTCCGGGACTCAAGGGATCCTCCTGCCTCAGTCTTGTGCGTATTTGGGAAATATGTGCAAGCAACTGTGCCTGGCTGGGTACATGATCTTTAAAATAAAACAGGCAAACAATAGAAAGAACTCTTGGAAATGTGACAGATTTGTTAAAAAAAAAATCTAGAAAGGTGGAAAATACAACTTGAGAAACCTCCCAGCAAGTTGAATAAAAATGCAAAATGTGGGCAATCAAAAACAAAGAAGAAAATCAGAGGGTCGGAATATAATATCCAATACCCAATGGTATTTACAGAAAGAAAGAATACATGTGGAGGAGGTTTTAGCAAAGATACAATTGAAAATATTTTATAGAATAAAACTGATGTAAAAGCTTGTTCTCTTACCCAGCACAGTGCATAGAAAATGGCATACCCAAGGCAAAGGCAAAATCCTAAGTCTCCTAAAGATAGATGAATCAGGAGTCAGATAAGCATAGAACTGCTCAATAAAAACACTGGACATGTGCAGATATTAGGAAAACATCACAATTCTAAAGGGGAAACGGCTGACAAACCAGAATTCTATGTTTAGTCAAATTATCAGTCATGTGCAATGTTATTATTGAAGACTTCCTAAATATCTTTCCTGGGACTCTACTTGATATGAATGCATTCCTTATCTGATATTGCATAAAAACTACCATCAAATTTAGCACCTTAACACAACACACATTTAGACCTTACATAGTTCTGGGAGAGGTCAGGAATCTCAGCATGATGATTCCAGCTCTTGATGTCTTCCAGGTCAAACTGCTGTCCTGGGCAAAGAGCTTGATAATCTGCTTCCAAGCTCCCTCATGTGGCTGTTGACAGGAGATTTCGGGTTCTTGACATGCTGGTTTTTCAATAGAGCTGCTTGAACAGCATGTCTTCTGGCTTCCCCAGAGACAGTAGAGGACAGGGGGCAAGGGTGTAGAGGGGGGACACAAGAGGACAGTTAAAACAGAATCAAAGTCTTTTAGAACCTAAACTTGAAAAAGGCACATAGTCCATCCTGGGAGAGTAATACACAAGGGTGTGAATACCAGGAGACAGGGGTTATTGGATGCCATTGTGAAGGTGCCTGTCACAACATGCTTCACCCAATTAAAGAATTTATAAAAAAGAAAGATACGAGGCCCAGGAAACAGAGAAGTCACAACAGAACAGGCCAGGGATTTCGGGGTAGCTATGCAGAAATCATAGAGAACAGCCAGCCTAGGTCAATGGTTCTCAGCTGGGCATGATTTTTGCCCTCCCAGGGGACATTTAGCAATATACAGAGATATTTTTTATAGCCAAGATGAGACTGTTATGGGTATGCAGTGAGTGGGAGCCAGGGAGGCTGCAAAACATCTGTAAAACCAGGGTAGCTCCCATGACAAATAACTATTTGGCCCAGAATGTTCAGAAATCTAAAGTTGGCCAGGTGGGGTGGCTCAAGGCTGTAATCCCAGCACTTTTGGAGGCCAAGGCAGGCAAATCACAAGGTCAGGAGTTTGAGACCAGTCTGATCAACATAGTGACACCCCATCTCTACTAAAAATACAAAAAATTAGCTGAGTGTGGTGGTGTGCACCTGTAATCCCAGCTACTTGGGAGGCTGAGGCAGGAGAATCTTGTGGACCCGGGAGGCAGAGTTTACAGTGAGCCAAGATCACACCATTGCATTCCAGCCCAGGTGACAGTGTGAGACTATGTCTCAAAAAAAAAAAAAAAAAAAAACCCAAGAATTTTAAAGTTGAGGAAACTAAGTCTTTAGGTCTAGAATGAGACTCAAGAAGAAAGAGCATTTGGAAGGAGGATCCTGGAAAAAGTATGCAAGTGACAAATACCAGCTTTATCACCTGCATACATAGATCAGACAAACAATAAAGACTCTGAAAACCAACCTAACCAAAATGGTGACAGACCTATACGGAAAGCACGAGAGAGACTCCCATGTGACTGGGTCTCAGAAAGGCAGCTCCTCATTTACCAATGTAGGAAAGCAAAAGATTATATCTAAAATAGATAAATCAAGAAATAACAACACATTTAGTAAACTCAAGTGAAAAATAGCAAGAAGAGTAATAGAATTAAAAGTAACTGCATGTGAGGAGGAAGGCCAGAGGGTGGGGCAATAGTTGCTCTCTTATGTTGAGTTTTTCTGTACTATTTGAATTTTAAATGTATTACTTTTATAAAAATAATTAAGTGTTTGAAGTAAATCTGTTGTTAGAGCATAAAGAAAGTGGTTTACATTTTCATTAAAAGAAAATTAGTTTTTTTCCCTTCCAATAAATATGCATAAATAACTAAAGGATATTGGCCGAAGACACATGGGATGACTATTGTGGACACACGCCCACTTTTGATGTTTTCGGTTACTGTAGTTCTTCAACAAGTGAATGAAGGAATGAATGGAAGAATGCATGATGAAATAATTTAATTGAAAACAGGCCAGGTGCAGTGGCTCACGCCTGTAATCCCATCATTTTGGGAAGCCAGAGCGGGTGGATCACCTGAGGTCAGGAGTTTGAGACCAACCTGGCCAATGTGGTGAAACCCTGTCTATACTAAATACAAAAAAAATTAGCTTGGCATGGTGGTGGATGCCCGTAATCCCAGCTACTCAGGAGGCTGAGGCATGAGAATTGCTTGAACCCAGGAGGCAGAGGGTACAGTGAGCCAAGCCATTGCACTCCAGCCTGGGCAACAAGTGCAAAACTCCATCTGGAAAAATTAAAAAAAAAAAAAATATATATATATATATATATATATATATATATATATATAATGATTCTACATTTCTTTTAATGGTTAAGCACATTTTATTTAAATAGTTCATGCTAAGTCTAATAAGAAACCCCTCATTGCCAGATCTACTTCAGGCCTTAATCTTCACAAGCTACCTAGAACACACATATGTAAACCAAAAATAAAATTTGAAGTCCAGTTATATCACATAAACCCTCTGAATGGAATCCCTCCTCTAGGGCAGGGAACTCCAAAGTTAACTTCAAAGACTGGTCTAGTCCATGATAAGAAAGGGGGGTGTTGAACATACCTCATTATACACTCCCCACTTTGGAATTCAAGAAAGCCAACTAGCATTTGACATCGATCTTAAATCTTATAAGAAATAATTACAATCTATTCTCTCTGAAGCGATCTACCTGGAGGCTTTATCTGCATGATAAAACTTCGGTTTCTACAACCTCTTATCATAATTCAGACATTCCGTTCTATTAATATTAACTCTTTCAACCAATCAGAAAAATCTTAGATCTACCTATAGCTTGGAAGCCCCAGCTTCGAGGTGTCTTGCCTTTCTGGACCAAATCAATGGTTACCTTAAATGTATGGGATTGATGTCTCATAATGTATAAAACCAAGTTGCACCCCAATCACCATGGGCGCACGTTCTCAGGATCTCCTGAGGGCTGTGTCATGAGCATGGTTACTCATATTCCACTCAGAATAAATCTCTTCAAGTATTTTACAGGGTTTGACTTTTCGTTGACAGATGCCCTAACAAGAGTGTTGGAGTGCTGTTGGCCACCTCTCCGTCTTCTGGATGAATATGAACACCTTGTCCTCAACCTACCCTTTAAATGTTGACTTTTTCTGTGTGTTAGCTCTTTTTCTTGTTGTTGTTGTTGTTTGTTTATTTTGAAGTAAAGGTGTACCTTACTGAGCTATGTCATCTAGTCCCATTCCCATGACTTCATCCTGTTACTGTATGCTGATAAACCCAAATCTATATGCCTAGGTTGGGTAGATCTATTTGGCCTTAAAATAATTGTGCCAGTTACCTACAGGTGCAATTTTGCACGGCTGTCTCTTAGGCCTTTTGAAACTCAGCACATCCCAAAATGAACTCAAGCTCTACCTCAACACCTCCCCACCACTTCAACTCCTGCTTCTGCTTGAAGTTTTCCATTTTCAGAGAAGCCTGCATGTCAGAAACAGGTATCACTCTTCTTTTCCTCTTTCTCACCCCTCTGGAGTCCTTGAATCACCACACTTTACTGAATATACTTACATTGCATATAGCATAGCTGCTTTCACCGTCTCTTTAAATATATTTAATTCTTTATACTCCCATTTCGGCTATCGGTGTTCTGGCCACCCTAATCTTGGAATTAGATTATGGCCACAGAGTTCAAATACTTCTTCCCACCTCTAGGCCTGTACCCTTTAATTCATTCTCCATTCTGACCAGGGTGATCTTTTAAAAATGCAAATATATTCATGTCACTTATTTTTCGACAGCTTCCCACTGCCTACAGGCTCATCTCTAAACTCTCCTCAATCCCAGGCTCTTGCTATCCTCTGAAGTTTCCTTTCTTTTGGATTCTCACACCCAACTATACTCTGTATCTATATTAAAATATGCTCAAACGATTGAATTCCTCATGTTCTGTCCTTTCTGTAGGTCTTTGCACATTTTCTTACCTTTGCTTGAATCCTCTTTTTTTCCTGCCTTCATTCCCTCTTTGCTGGGAAGTTCTAATTTCTCCAAGTTTTGATTCAATGTCACTTTCTCTGGGAAGCTTTCCTGGTCCCCTCCCAAATACTGCATTAAGTGCCCTTCAAATGAGCTTTCTGCCTCAGTTTATTACAGAAATTGTCAAAATCACTGTTCACGCGCATCCACTGCTATGGTCTGAATTCCAGGACTCAGCACTCCTGGACTAGCACAATATCGGACCCTGGGTCTACAGGTGATAAATATTCCATCTTTGTGGGCAACTTTTCTTAGAGAAATTGCTTAACAGCTTCTTTTAAAAAGAGGGCATTTCTTTTCAAGTAAAAGATTCTTTTTACAAGCATATACTAAGGATTCATCTTTAAAAGTGTTCACTGTCATATCTTTGTTGTGCACTAAAGGACACTGAAGAAAGAAAAAGAGGAAATTAAATTCACTAACCACCTTGCTTAAAAGCACAGAAATAAAATGAGAATAAAACTTCACAAAGTTGCAGATAACAAAAATGGATATGCTCCTCCACTTATTCCTAGTTTTGGTAGATATTTTTCTTCTCAAAGTATAATATGGGTCTGAGGAAAAAATATCTTAAAAGGGAGGCAATTTAAAACAGGTAAAATATTGGATTTAAAAAAAAGTTAGGGAAAAAAACGTGACCAAGTCATCAGCCCCATAATGCTGATACTGTTGATTTTTAGGTGTTTGAATTGCCCGCCTTAGATGGGGCCTCTAAAAAGACAAATGAGACTAGAGATGAAGTGCCTGATAGTTGAAATGAAAGCACAACAATGAAAATCAAAGCAGCAACACACGTGATTCCCCTCTGAAGGTCCTGATTTCCAGCTCTCCGTAGCAGAAACTAAGTAAGCCTGGGTGTCCAGCAACACAGGCCATTGACATTTGTCAGGCTTTTCAATAAACTGGCAATGAAAGACTAAATCCGTGCAAGGTGGGAGATAAATTAGCACACAGCCAAAGGTGCTGGAGGAAAAAGCACTGGTTTTGTAGCTGAAATATTTTTTGATAAAGTAATAATCCTCGGTAATCTCTCTCCAGCTTTAAATAACAGCTGGTCTTTGTGCCGGCAGTTTAATTTTGTTGGCTGCCCTTGTCTTACAAATATATTTAGTGGAGTCTGGAATATCATTTTGTGCTGAAAGCTGAAGCCTTTGTCATGCTGAAGCCCGACAGAGGCAATAAATCAAGGACAAAGTGAAAAGGAATAGAAATGGGCTATCGGAAGCATTTCCCCAGAGCGGGCGAGCTTTCTTCTCATGCTAGCAGGTGTATTGCATCAGTCATGTCTTCCTGTTAAGTGCCTATGTTGTAATGATATTGACTTACAACTACATTGCACCCTGGTTGGCATTGCTCCAAAGTGCTTAAGATGCATCTATGGGAAATACATGCTGAAAATAGCGTCATGAAAATATACAACTCCAGTTTTCTTTTCTTTTCCTCCTCTAAGGTCATTCTCTCCAGGAAATTGTCCTGACATACTCAACTTCAGCTTCTTCCACTAATTTCCTTATTTATGTCTGACCAATTAATAAATGACGTTTTACAGGTAAGGGGCCACTATCAACTTAAAATGATGAAATCAGGACTAATGTTTTTCAAGATCTGTGTTTGCCAAGTTGGTCATTAATGAGAATGGATCATGGAGAAATAATTTGTAAATGTTTGTAGGGGTGTTTTTTTGTTTTTGTTTTTGTTTTTGAGACGGAGTTTCGCTCTTGTTACCCAGGCTGCAGTGAAATGGCTCGATCTCGTCTCACCGCAACCTCCGCCTCCTGGGTTCAGGCAATTCTCCTGCCTCAGCCTCCTGAGTCGCTGGGATTACAGGCATGTGCCACCATGCCCAGCTAATTTTTTGTATTTTTAGTAGAGACCGGGTTTCACCATGTTGACCAGGATGGTCTCGATCTCTTGACCTTGTGATCCACCCGCCTCGGCCTCCCAAAGTGCTGGGATTACAGGCATGAGCCACCGCGCCTGGCCCATAGGGGTGTTTTTTTTACTGTTAGCAATATAAATGAATAAAAATCACTATACTAGGAAGGCAGGGACCTGGGTTCTTATATTAATTTTCTATTGTTGGGTAATACTTCTACAAATGTACTGGATTAGAAGAGCAAGCATTTTTTATCTCACAGTCTCCTTGGGTCAGGAGTCCAAGCACCATTTGTCTGTGTCCTCTGTTCAGGGGCTCACAGGCTACAATCAAGGTATCAGCTGGGATCTGGTCTCATCGGAGGCTCCCTGGGAAATGTTCTGCTTCCAAGCTCTGCTAGATTGTTGGAAGGACTCAGTTCCTTGTAGTTTTGGTAGTTCCTTGTATTTTCTTTCTGGCTGTCATCCAGGCTTGCTCCCATCTCCTGGGGGCCACCAAAGTTCATTGCGACACTCCCTTTCAGCCTTGAAGCTTACTTTTTCTATGTTTTTGAGACAGAAACTTGCCCAGACTGGAGTGCAATGGGGCAATCTTGGCTCACTGCAACCTCTGGCTCCTGGATTTAAGAGATTCTCCTGCCTCAGGCTCCCAAGTAGCTGGACTTACAGGAGCCTGCCACCACACCTGGCTGTTTTTTGTATTTTTAGTAGAGAAAAGGTTTCACCATGTTGATAAGGCTGGTCTCGAACTCCTGACTTCATGCAATCCACCCGAGGCAGCCTCCCAAATTGCTACAATTACAGGCGTGAGCCACTGCACCTGGCTGCAGCTTACTTTTTTAAGCCAGCAAAAGAAAGCAAATATACATATGTATGGATGGATTGTTTAATGAAATTACAGGGAGGATATTCTATCACCTTTGCAATGTAATGTAACATAATCGCATCACATCATTGTTGCTATATTCTATTTGTTTAAAGCAAGTCACAAGTCTCAACTACACTCAGAAGTTGGGGTTTTATGCAGGGTGTAAACATGAGGGCCACCCTAGGGTCCTTCTCCCACATAAAGAGTCCTTCTTGGTCATTGAAAACTAGATACTCATATATTCACTCTAAGTGGCAAGAATGAATGACTTATATTTGCACTAAAAAAAATTGATAAATATCACAAAGTTAATGTTGAAAAAAACAGACCTAAGAAAGGTGCATTCTCTATAAATTTATTTTACATAAATTTTTAAAGCATGCTAAGTTAATCTGTGCTATTAGAAGAATGTTAACTCTGGGTATAGGGATGATAAGGGAATGTGAGGAGATTTATATGGTGCTAGAATGTTCTGTCTCCTGAACTAGATGCATTCCATTTGTAAAAGTGTGTGGAGCATGGAGGGTTATATTTATGTGCACTTTTCCAGACATAAGAACAATGACTCCTTATACTTCAGTAAAAAGTAAAACAATACAACACAACACAAAACAAAAGCCCTGAATGAACTTAGACTAGATGCTTAATTTCTCTTGCTCTGTTTTCTAATCTATACCATGAGGGTGGCCTTGATGATGTTTAAGTCTATTCTAACATTATAGCTAGAGTTGTATAAAGTCTTGAGAGTCTCTAAAACTCATTGGATGATTCTGAAGAGCTCAGAATCAGTCTTGACAGAAGTGGAGTTCTTACTGGAGGAGAAAATTATTCATGTACACACCCTTCCATCTACAAATAGTGTGATGGGGAAGTTACCTAAACCCCATGAACTTTTGTTTTCTTGAGGTCTCATTCAGCTCAATAAATGTCTCTAGACCATTAACTTGGCAACTTCTTCAGACAAGGCACCTATGGTATGGCCAGGGTGAAGAGCAGGCAGTGGACGGGGAATCTGGCCTGGGGGTAGGCAAAAAGGAAGTACATTCTGGATAATTTTAAAACAATAGTAAAACAGAATTCAAATGGGTCTTTCTTGTGTTACCGCCATGTACCTAAATTTCTAGGCAATGTTAGCCACCAAGGCATTCTCACACACTGCAGTGGACAGTTTCACCACTGCCCCATGGATTCACTTGGCAATCATGCTTGGAATCATATAAAGCACTGGCTGCAGAAATAGCTAAGGTGTGACACTCTATGCTGGGAAATGTGACGTAGAAGCTGAGGCATGTGTGCGCACCCATCTAACACTGCCATTCACACCAAGACCCTCTTCAAAGCAAGGTCTGGATATTCAGAAACAGACTATATTTTACCCTGACTTGTCCCTCAGGTTCCTTCTCCAAACCCCACTGAGCAATCATGATCCCTGGAAGTATTAGGTATCTAGCTCCCAGAGAAGCTTGCTTGAGGCCACGTGTTCAAGACCAGCCTGGGCAACAAAGAGAGACACCCACCCCCCCGACCCCTTTACAAAGATAAAAATAAAATAAGCTTGGCATGGTGGCATGTGCCTGTAGGTAGTTACAGCCTCTTTGGAGGCTGAAGTGAGAAGGTCACTTGAGCCCAAGAGTTGAGTGTATGACTGTAGTGAGCTATAATTGCACCTCTGCACTTCATTCTGGGCAACAGTATGAGACCCTGTCTCTGAAAAAAATAAATACCTCTCCAATTTAGTATCTCTTGTTTATCCCTTCACACGTAGAGCTTCAGGACAAATTCTGAATTCAAGCACTGGCTGACCACCTCACCTCTGCAGGCTCCACGCTCCTGCTATCTCCCATCTCCTCCTCCACTTTCTACTCCATCCCCTCCAGCAGCCACAAGCCTACTCTCAGGTCTCCTGCCCTCTCCTCTGAACTGCAATGGTCTCTTCTCCATAGAGCAGCACCCAGCGCTATCCTTTCACACAACATGAGACCAACTGCATTTCTCCTCTTCTCAAAACTGCATTGAAGGAAATTCAGGCTTCTTCCTGAATCTAGTAGGCAGTAGACAACCTGGCCCCTGAACTTGATCCCAGATTTTTTGCACTTGCTGTCATAGACCTGGCTCATCAACCTTCTCATCATTTCTAGAATGTGCCCAGCAGGCCACTGTTTTGGCCACTAACTTTATCTGCAAACCAATTTTGCTCAGTTACATGTAGGCCCTTGTAAATGTCACCTTGTCTGAGAGTCTTTTGCTGACCACTGGATGTCATGTGAGGAACCCAAAGGGTGGGGCTTATAGAGACCATGCCATCTCCCAGTCAGCCCCAAACTTCACTCTCTGCCTTCTATTCTGCTTGGTGTTTCTTCATCAGCCTGTTATCTGGAATTATATTCTTCAATTATTTGTTTGTTGTCGGTCATCCAAACCTTAATGTAAGCTTAGAAGGGCACAGATGTTCTTATAGCAAGGATGGAGTTTAGCACAGGGTAGATACTCACTAAGTCATTCAGTTGACCGAATGACTGAAAGTCTGATTTAGCTTTTACATTAGTCATACTGAGTATTCACTACCACATAGGGCTCCTATTTCTGTTTAGTAAAATTTTTCCAACAAATAACATGGCAGTATGGGTTGGTTTGACCCCATGACCTGAAGTTTGTTGGGAATTTTACCATCTGTCACTAGAATTTTATCAAAGTTTTCTTATTAAAAAATGAGTAAATAACTGGTGATGCTGTTAATGGAGCACCTACATGAAAGCAACATTCAGGCCATTGTGAAATTAACATTATCCTCAAATAATATTTGGTCAGTGTAGCCTGCTGGGCTGTGTTGAAACCACTCAAACACTGAGATGTGTTTGAATGATTTCATCCTCTAGCTTCAGGGCTGAAATTAAGAGCCAGATTAGACCCTTCAAAGTTAAAGGAAAGAAACAAGAGCAGAAGGGAAAGAAGGTCAATGAAGCCAGAACAACTAAACTTTAAGATAAAAATAGACATTGAGAAATCGAGAGCCTAAGACAAAAGAATAAGAGCAGAGACAGTATCCAGGCCTTCATGCCACATGTCCCTCAGTCTTTCCTCTCAGCTGCCGAGTTACCATGTGTCTCTTTCTTGAAGTTTCTTCTCTTGGTTCCCATGCTTTCCCCATATAGGCTCTGCCTTACTTCCTGTCTAGGCATTTTAGCCTGGTTGGTGCAATTGCATATCAACTTAAAGGCCTAGAGCCACACAGCTATCTGATCTGCAGAACAACCTGTAAGGGAGAAGATTCTCTCCCCTGTAGAACGGGCCAGATCTGGACAGAAAATAGAACTTCCATTAGTGTGCATGTTCCTTCTTTCCTTACTCTAGTCTTACTACATACCCAGAGTCAAGCTGTTATCGATTGTAACTTATATTAAGCCTTTAGTCCATTTGTTTCACAAGAAGGTAGATATGATTTCAAACATTTGAGGCATTTTGAAAGTCTCAGAATATTAAGAGGTTTTATCGTTATAATAATTGGGGATTGAATCCATTTACAGTAAATGTCCCAGTTCTCCTGGCCCATTTTATCACACATTGGGAGAATGATGGTTTTCCACTCCATAATGATATCTAAACCACAATTTGATCAGTGGCCAAGAAGGAGGGACCTGCTCTCTCTCTCTCCAGTTACTTTCTAATCCCACTTCTCAGATGATGTGGGAAGGAAGGGGAGAAAAAATACAGTAAAAATGCAGTGAATTTAGGAGAAATAGAAGAAGGAAATGGCACAGAGGAAAGGGGAGGGAGAAAGAATGCAAAAGAGAAGCAAACATTAGATAGGTACAATCCAAAAAATCCTATCAGTGGAGTTCTTGAGTTGATGGACTCCTAGTTTCAAATCTTTGTAATCCTTTCTTAAATATGAGAGTCCCTCATATTTATTCAACAAGTTGTCACGTGTACTATCTCTTTGGATCTGTATACCATGCCTGTATTAATTTGATTTGCTGTCATAGTTGACAAATCCCAAATCTCAGTAGCTTGTAATAGCATGATATGGCACTTACCTTCACATTATATCCCACTGGCTGTGGGTTAGCTTCTGTGATTTTGTTCCATGCAGGGTTTCATTCAAAGCCCTAGGCTGAAGCCATAACTCTATTTAGGACTTTTTATTCTCAAGATAGAAGAATAGGGTGAACAAACCTGTGGAAATATGCAGTGGTTCTCACAGTTTGTGCTCACAGGCCCTCTGATAAAGGAAGCTGGAACATTATTCCCAACATCGCCAGGCAGAGAACCATGCAGTTACCACAAGTCCTGGCGGGTCTCATGGCCATAAGCCAGGATGTGTAATTACATTTTACAAAAAAGCAAATATGCATTTGGGAACAGTAATACAAGCTACCTTAATACCAGAGTAAGTTAATAAGGCTTGTGGGCCCACTCTACATATGGACAAGAAAACAGAGGGACAGAAAACTAAGGAGAAAAAGAGCCTGACCTAGATCTCAGGTTGTCTAACATCCAGATCATCAGTCTGGCCTTTCCATTCACCTGCTCTTCCTCCCCACCTGCATTTTCTTTTACACTAAGGTAGCACTGCTCAAACTGCAGCAGGAAGCACAATTACCTAAAAGACTCCTTAAAATGCAGATGACTGGACCCACTTTCAGAATTACTGATTTGTTATGTCTGGCATGGGGCTTTTAAAAAAGTTTTCTTTTTAAACGAGTTCCCAGCTAACGTGGAGTTTGTTGATCCTGGAACCACACTTAGAAAACCACTGTTTTGAGATTCATCTCCAGAGTAAAGTGCAATGTACAACTATTTGAATTAGCCTTCTTTTTGTTGGGGGCGGGGACAGAGTTTTGCTCTTATTACCCAGACTGGAGTGCAATGGCACAATCTCGGCTCACCGCAACCTCTGCCTCCTGGGTTCAAGCAGTTCTCCTGCCTCAGCCTCCTGAGTAGCTGGGATTACAGGCACGCGCCACCGTGCCCAGCTAATTTTTTGTATTTTTAGTAGAGACAGTGTTTTACCATGTTGACCAGGATGGTCTCGATCTGTTGACCTCATTATCCACCTGCCTCGGCCTCCCAAAGTGCTGGGATTACAGGCTTGAGCCACCGCGCTGGCCCTGAATTAGCCTTTTTTAAAGGCTTTTTGTAGAATAAGTAAACAGTGAGGAAGATGAATTTGTTTATAACTTTAACAGCTTCACTCTGGATCTTAGGAGACGCTACGGTGGCCACATAGTAGTAGCTCTCCAAGTGTGGTCCCTGGGCCCACAGTACCAGCATTGGCTGGAAACTTGTTGGAAATGCACATCATTGGCTCTGCTCCAGAACCACTGACTCCCAATTTCTGGGGATGGAGCCAAGCCCTCTGGGTTTTACACAGTCTTCCAGATGATTCTTATGTACACTCAATTTTGAGAAATTGTGGTTTGGTCCTACAGACATCCCTGTGGCTAGACTGCAATACCATGGTGAGGTCTTTGTTTGCTGCGTGCCTGCTGCTTGCTAGAAATGAAAGCTCTCAGGTCCCACTCCTCTACATTTACTGACTGGTCTTCATGTTGTGGGATTTCTTCTTTTTTTTTTTTGAGACGGAGTTTCGCTCTTGTTACCCAGGCTGGAGTGCAATGGCGTGATCTCGGCTCACCGCAACCTCTGCCTCCTGGGTTCAGGCAATTCTCCTGCCTCAGCCTCCTGAGTAGCTGGGATTACAGGCACGCACCACCGTGCCTAGCTAATTTTTTGTATTTTTAGTAGAGACGGGGTTTAACCATGTTGACCAGGATGGTCTCAATCTCTTGACCTCGTGATCCACCCACCTCGGCCTCCCAAAGTGCTGGGATTACAGGCGTGAGCCACTGCGCCCGGCCCGTGGGGTTTCTTCTTGCAGAGCACTTGGTCTCTGTCACATCACCCAGCCATTTGGTCCATTTATAACAACTGACTATCTGCTTGACTTTCAATTATGATTTTCCCCCTGAATGATCCTTGGTTCTGTGCTCGGTAGCCTCAGGACTTATCTTCCTGCTCATTTCCCTGGCTAATATTAGAGCCTTAGTCCAGGTGTAGCTTATCAGCCCTCTCAGAAAGGAGATGGGGGTGGGGATGGTTAGACAGAGTTGGTGTGAGAGCCTCTATTTCACATGATTTGTATTTTTCCATTAAGATCCTTCACCTTCCTTCATTACAACCTTGTCTTACTTAACTCTTCCTCTCAATCTTTGAGACTAGCTTTATGGATAATTTTAACCAGTGTATTAAACAAATAATTAGAGTCATACCATAGTGTATTTATGAAACACAAACCATCTAATGAGCTGATTGCCTTTGAAAGAGTTGTTCATGAGAAAACATGATGTAATTACCAGTCCCCTTCCAACGAGATGTACTACTGATATTTTTTAAAAGCATTTCTACATTCAGAAGTCATTTAGTCTTTTCTTTAAATAAAGTTAAAAAAACAAGGCTGCAGACAATGAAATGAGGGAAACAGATTGACATCTCAAATGATTTCTAGGCAAACTCCGAGTCATTTCACTTCAAATCTGGGGTGTTTCTACGGCAAATGTAGATGTTAGGTTTACTCACTGAGAGCATTTCCTGAAGGTCTTGGCTTGCATGAAAAACTTTCATGGGATGCTTTTTTAGACAGTGCATGTTTTGCTGGCTGAGAGAAATTTTAAATAAAATCTGGACCTCAGGGGAAATTAACATAGAGGCATTTGAGGTGAAAATGCCAGGAAGAAGACCTTTAGGAACCTGTGAATATTTCCCAAACCCCAACTCTACGATGTCTGCCCTTTGTCATTGAAATTTGACCATATAGAGGTGCATAAAGCATATTTCTTGTCCTCAAAGAGCTTATAGTTTTCCAAAATACAGACAACGCAGAGAAAGAAATGCAATATTTTATCATAAATGCTGTGATTTGTGCAACCAATAATTTATCACCAAAGCAGGGAAATTCTGAGGGCACAGGGATGCTAACTATTTTTACCCACAAAACAGGGAATACTTTGCAGCTGTTCCTGGCACACCATTTATATGGTCACTCTAGTTACAGTTGATAAGTGCAGAAATGAAGTAGGCTTAGAACCAACCTCTTCTTGGAGGATGATTCTGGGGAAGCTGCCTGAGACACCTGATCGAGTGCTTATGGAGCTAAAATCCTTCATTATCCCGTTATCTTTAGAGCCATTCACTATATATTTACAAACTCTTGTGTTGGATGTTGAGATCTCTTTCTAAAGCCAAGCCATTATCAAATGCTTAGTCTCCTTTTCTTACCATTTACACGTTTCACCTTTTCAAAGACCTTCACCATACCAACTGCATGCCTTACTGGTTAAATACAGAAGGAGTTACAGACCCAGGTTGACATGCATCTGTGTTTAACTTTGACTTTATTGCAGACTAGCCATAACACATTCTGCTAACCAGTAAACTTCTCCAGACAGGAGAAGGATATCATCAGTGTCCTTGCTCACATGGTTCTTTGGTGTTCTTATCAGACTAAAAAGTTGTATAGGTAGACCTAAGAAAGAGTCACTACTCTGACATTTAACTAGTTAGGTGACCTTAAACAAGCCCCTGAACACCAGTGAACCACAGGATGCCCATTTGTAATAGCCACAGAACCATGGAGGGCATTGCATAGACTGAGTACAGTATATGTGAAATGCCAAGCAATTATCTGCGGCCAAGTAAGTATCCAGTACATGGTGATGAGTTGCTGTCATTATTCTTACTGATGCATTTGCTAACTGCAACACAAGGCTGGCCATGAGTGACAGTTCTGATGATTTAGGTTTTGTTTTTGAGATGGAGTTTCCTTCTCGTTGCTGAGGCTGGAGTGCAGTGACATAATCTTGGCTCACTGTAACCTCCACTTCCTTGTTCAAGCAATTCTCCTTTCTCAGCCTCCCAAATAGTTGGGATTACAGACACATACCACCACACCCAGCTAATTTTGTATTTTTAGTAGAGACGGGGTTTTGCCATGTTGGCCATTCTTGTCTCAAACTCCTGACCTCAGGTGATCTGCCCAACTCAGCATCCAAGTGTGGGATTACAGGCATAAGCCACTGCATCTGGCCCTAATGTTCTTTTAGACAAGTGACCACAGACTTTCCCAAAGCCATCTAGGAGTCATCATTTCTTTTCACCAGCTTTGCATGTTATTTTCAATTTTCATACTAACTTGCCAGAACCAGTTTGCTGCTTATTCCCTGCTGTACTTTCAAACAGGAAGTAACATACTTGCTGGCAGGTTCTGGCTGTTTGACTAAGAGACATAAACAAAAATTTGTGATGAAACAGTTTGCTAGGATGTTTTATCCATCATATGCCGTGGAAAGGGTTCATTAGCCAGAAGCTCATACTGAAGGATGCCCAAGGCTGAGAGATCAGGGGAGGCTTCATTCAGTAATGGCATCTGGTGAAGGTTAGCGTGGGAAAATCCATGGTTTGTCAATCACTTAGGTAATATCATATCCAAGCATGATGATGCTCATGACAAACCCATTGATTGGTTTTGACTGCTCTGGGAGTAATACTGAAGCCACTTTGGTCCCAGCTGGAAGCAGAGCACGATCAGTAGTGTCTGCCCGGAGTCGGTAGAACAAGGAACAGAAGGCTCCTCTTAACGTCCTACCAGTCTTAATCCCTGAAATAATTGCAGGACTAATTCCTACAGGACTGTCACACAAGCAAAGATTTTATGCCTTATTTATTAATTTACACATGTTCCAATCAGTCTTGTTCTGCTGGATTTAGCACACTTTTACAAGCTTTCAGAAATGAAACAAAGATTAGTTAACATTCATGTTCTTCCCAATCCACCCTTTTATTCCTCCGAAGAACTTCTATTCATATTACAAATATTTCAGCTACTTACATATTCTTAACTATTGTAAAAATAAGAGAATGGCCAATGAAGAGGACAATAGAAAAATCGGATAAATATTAGATAAATTAAGATTATTATTTTAACTATATATACTGAGAGTGCTTGGTAAATATACTGCACTCTGCTATGGACTGTCTACACTCTATTTTCTTGTACCCAAGGCATAGAATATATATGCATCTTACCTTTAATGAGGATAACAAATTTGCTTTCTTACAATAATTGAAAAACAGTAGTTTATCTGTTTCCAGTAGTATTTACTTTCCGGATTTTTCTCATCTCCAATGAATACTTGCTTGTATCCAGGGATTAGTATGTTAGCACAGGGGAGATTTCTACATAATTGTTTATCTTAAAGTCCCATTTAAACTGACTCTCCCTTAAGAAGAGCCCTTAAGATAACAAGACAAATCTATGAGCAGCCACCATAGACAGTTGACCTTGCCTGTAGAACAGCCCTTGCACTGTGGGGTGGAGTGAGAGTAAGTCCTCATGAGGCGAGGCCAGAAGCAGAAACTTCAGGGTGAGAAATGAATGCATCCTAATGGCTCTGTCTTGCTTGGATAGGAACCCATTCTTAATCAGAACAGCTTTTGAAATGGGAAACACTTGAGGGGAGTTATGCTTTAGGGCCTGGAAGGGGCTCCTGATCAAAACGTCGCTTTTTATTCTGGAATCTGGGGAGGAGGCAGAAAATATGTTCTTTACTTTTTGTACAAGACCTCCTGCTGTACTACGCCAGGCACTCTTGGAATAGGGGAATGATTATGATCCCATCCAGGACATCCAGGACATCCAGGAATCCCTGAATTACATCCTGTGCTTTGTGTCTATTGGAATTTTCTATGGATAGGACCCATAGCTTGTATTAGAAACTTGAAAGTGCC
Organism: Callithrix jacchus; assembly: GCF_049354715.1. Lineage (NCBI taxonomy): Eukaryota > Metazoa > Chordata > Mammalia > Primates > Cebidae > Callithrix > Callithrix jacchus. The sequence continues at coordinate 109,561,565 of NC_133507.1, forward strand.
TGTAACTGTTGAAAATTAAGAAGGTTCCGGAGTTATTGTAACTCATTTTGGCTTACTGAATCGAAGTGAATTTAGGGTCTTAAATGTTTGTTCTGGGTATGCTTGTATTTTACTATACTCTATTTTTTCATATAACCAAAATACTTGTATATTAACGAAGTTACTATATTAGCCTCAGGTGATATTTAAACAAAATTGAATCATTTGGATCTTGAGATATTACTCAGAGTTATGAGTACATTAAATATTAAATATCAGAATAAGTACCTTAGTTTAAGAAACTTTATAACCATATTCGAAACCTTTCCAAGTATTTATCTTGCTGTTTTAATTCTTATTTCCTGGGTTTCTTGTGAAGGTAAACGTCTTGGGTGAGTTGCACAGAAGTTCTGAGTGTCATATTGGGCCCATAGAGGTTCAAATTTTGATTGAGTAGGCTTAGTGTTGGGAGAGTGGGATGGTAACAAAACTCTGGGAGGTAAAGGGAGAAGATGGGAGATTAGATGGGGTGTGGAGCTTCCAGTCCAAATTCCCAGACCTTCCCTGGCCCCTGACCACATGATTCTGTGTTGAAGCCCATGTTTTCCGCTTCTCCCCCGTCTTTTGCTGTGAGGGCTAGACAGAGTTTGCAAAGTGTGGTCTCTGGACCAACAGAAAGAGCTTCACTTGTGGACTTCTTAGAAATGCAAATTCCGATTGTCCTCTCCAACCCCTACACTCTCACATATGCAAAATTGGAAGCTCTGGGATAGGATCCACCTTTCAGTATTTTAGCAAACCCTCTAGGTGATCCTCCTATTTGAAAATCTGCTGTGATAGCCAGAGGCTATTTCTGAAACACCCCTGAGATAGTTTGCCCTTCCCAGCCCTCTTCCTGAAGATCCTGATTCATTGGGTCTGTGTTGAGCCCCAGAAAGGTTGATTGTCAATAAGTATCTACAAATATTTCTTTCTTCCCTTCCCTTCCCTTCCCTTCCCTTCCCTGCCCTGCCCTGCCCTGCCCTGCCCTGCCCTTCCCTTCCCTTCCCTTCCCTTCCCTTCCCTTCCCTTCCCTTCCCTTCCCTTCCCTTTCCCCTCCCTCCCTCCCTCTTTTCTCTTTCTCTCTTTTTTCTCTCTCCTTCCTTCCTTCCTTCCTTCCTTCCTTCCTTCCTTCCTTCCTTCCTTCCTTCCTTCTTTCCTTCCTTCCTTCCTTCCCGGTCTTGTTCTGTGACCCAGGCTGGAGAACAGCAGTGCAATGACAGCTCACTGCAATTTTACAGCTCACTGCAACTCTGACCTTCTATGCCCAAGTAAGCCTTACACTTCAGCTTCTTGAGTAGCTGGGGCTGCAGGCATGCACCACCAACGCCACTTACTATTTTTTTTATTACTTTCGTAGAAATATAATCTCCCTGTGTTGCTCAGGCTGGTTTCAAACTCCTGGGCTCAAGTGATTGTCTTGTCTCAGCCTTCCAAAGTGCTGAGATTATAGGTGTGAGCCTACATCTGGCCTACAAAGATTCTTATGGCTAGAAAACTTTGGCATTACCAAGCAAAATTCCCCACCACATACTGTGCATACTGTTTGCTGATGAGTTACAGAGGTTTTCATCAGGTATTCCCCTCAAATCTCACTGACCAGGTGGGCCTGGGACAGTTAAAGTTCCTGTGCTGGTCCTCTAAGCAGCCAAGTCAGTGCACTGCAGTGTCTCTGCAGATATGATGATAAGAAAAGTCATGAGATTTTGGATATGTGACATTTTGTCCTCCAGCATAACCTACGTGAACTGAGACATCCTTCTTCTGTCATGTTCCCTGATGAGACTTAAACCACATAACAGACAGCAGAATCTTCATCTTGAACCCTGGTGTCACAGTATATGAGGTTAGAGGAAGGAAGTGAGGATGCCCATAACCCACTATTATAAAATACCACTAGTTCAGTGTTTGTTTTGTATAATACGTTTTCCTTTTTATTGTAATTACCAACTAAACATGATGTAGCTGTTCATAAGTAGTTCAGTGTCATGCTCATAAACAATAATGTTTATTGTATGCTGTAATAGAGTAATCCTTAAGGCCGGTGAGTTATCTTGTCTGTGTTCTGTAGTTTCTGTGTTTTCTTCCCGTACTTTGCTTGTTGTCTATTGCCTTAGACCGAGACCCAAGGCTTTTAGTGTCCTGGAAACTATTCAACTTGCTGCCTCTGATTTTTCCTTTTCTGGGTAAACTGATAAACAGTTTCCAAATCATCCCCCAGCTGCTCTTTCTCTGAGTTGCACCCAGTTGCACCTGGTTTGCCATGGACAGGGATGTCACCTTGGGTGACAGGAAAAATGTTGTAGTTTGACTCCTGAATCCACCATTGCTGTAACCTTGCAAGAACTATTTAATCTCTCGAATGTTTTTAGAAGGTTGTAGGGCCAGGCACGGTGGCTCAAGCCTGTAATCCCAGCACTTTGGGAGGCCGAGGCGGGTGGATCACGAGGTCAAGAGATTGAGACCATCCTGGTCAACATGGTAAAACCCCGTCTCTACTAAAAATACAAAAAATTAGCTGGGCACGGTGGTGAGTGCCTGTAATCCCAGCTACTCAGGAGGCTGAGGCAGGAGAATTACCTGAACCCAGGAGGTGGAGGTTGCGATGAGCAGAGGTTACACCATTGCACTCCAGCCTGTGTAACAAGAGCGGAACTCTGTCTCAAAAAAAAAAAAAAAGGTTGTAAATTTTGATAATATCTACTTCTCATTTTTTTTTTAATTATGATATTAAGGATGAATGCACAGAATACCTAAAACCATACTTTGCCATATTGTAAGTATTCAAAATATTTGAATTCTCCTCTCTTCTTAGTCTTTTCTAAGCTGTGTTTGAATAGTTGAATTTGCCTGAGATATGGCTTCTCTACAAGTAAAATGTATGTATTTGCTTAACAAATGTTTATCAGGGAACTACTATGTGCCTTGCACACCAATGACAGTGTTGACCAAAAAATAAAAGTCAATCGTTTAAGTAATTAAAGTAAATTTTGTTCAAAAGTCTTACTTTTGAACAGACTATAGAATGAGTACTATAGTCTTACTTTTGAAAAGACTATAGAATGAGGACTACAACCCCAGAGCGTTCCTTCAGAGAGGTTGTCAGACTGGCACAGTGTTTCAGCTCACAGCTTACATACAGGTGGTGGGGGTTCAGTATATGCAAAATCACATCAAATTTGCTCACAAGTTACATCAAAGCAGAATCACACCAAGGTTTTTGTTTAAGAGTACATCTGGCCATAGATTACAAAGGCGCAATCATTAACCCCATCAGATGTCATCTTAAGTGTAGGGAAAGGCAAGGGGGCTAGGGTCATTCATATTTTAAGGAATATAGTAGTGACTCAGGCAAGAAATGTGGGAGGCTATGTGACCTATCCTGTTTTGTCTTCAGAGTATCTTTCCGAAGAGCTGCACATCATCCCAGTGTCAAGGGCTTGTGAAATTATGCTGGCAAGCTGATAAAGAGCAAACAGGGCTTCCTCTCTTTGCCACTTTGTCTCACAAGATTCCCCTTTGATCATAAATCAACTGTCTGGTTGCATTTACAAAACCAATACTGATTGTTTCCCATAGCTAAAAAGCCTCTTTCCTTACCACGGTCAGTGCTCTTCGGTTGTAGTTATAAGGAATTGGGCAGCATGAATACTGTCCTATTCAGTGGAAAGCGCATTTTGAATTGCTTCTATTTTTTAACTAGCAAAATCTGTTTTTCTTTCCTGACATTTTCCTGCACCTAACATAACACTTCAACAGGACTATACAAGGATACTACAGATTATACCTAGTGGTATATACATAATAGCATCAATATCAGTTACAAATTAGAAACTTTTAAAAATAAAACCATTGATAATGATGCAACAAAACTAGAACATGTACTTCCATATTCTTTCATTAATTGTACTGTGATTTTCCTTTTTTTGTATCCATATTTATTATTACTTATAAAAAAATTTGAACTAGAGCTTATTATAAATGTTTTTAGAGAATAATTCAAAATAATACTGTGGATGATGAAAACTTTGAATAGCTATGATTAAAATATGATGAACGATCCCAGTTGACGAGAGCATCTAGTTATTTCTATTATATGCAGCATTCTGAGATAACAGAATCATGACTGACAGTGCCGTGTCAGAACCATCAAACTTTTATAAAGTCTATATAGTCTTTAGAACACTCATATAAATAACGTATTTATACCAATACAGTTTTAGAAAAGATTTAACGTAGTAAAAAATAACTGATAGCATATTAGATTTTTATAAATTTATATATTTTTATGACATTTGTAGCAAAACATATCAATAAATATAATGGAAAGAGGATCTAGTATTATTTATCATTTGATAATATTTTCTATGCAATCTACCTAACAAGTCTAATATTTTAATCCAAAAGACTCAGTTTAGAATTTTGATCCTTGGGAAATCTCCAAAAGATATTAGAAGGTTTAAAATGCTTGATCAAAATAGAATCCCAGGTCATTGTAAAATAATAGTTATTCATTTAGCTAGAATCATAATCAAAAGTACTTAAAAACAATATTGAATGTTACATGGATGTAAAATACTTAATGCTTTAAGCTCAGTTTCCCTAATTAATCAAAAACTGAATAAAAACAACATAGAAATTATCTAAATAGAGTGTAAAATCTGTATTGTGTAGGGAAGCTACTAAAAACATAAAGAAAAACCTCCCATAGTATGATTCCCTTTTCTTATGGGAAGTCCATTTAGATAATGGTCAAATCTGATGAAAAGAGTCCTTGCATTTAATCAGACATAAGAAGAATGGGTCCAGAATCATGAATGTATGCTATATGTTAGAAGAGTGTAAACACAAAATTACTACCCTGAGCAGGGGGATATACGGTTCTTTATAACAATATAGGAAGTTTCCTGGTTACATGGAACAATTCAGACATATCAAGAAAAGCCAAGGTACAGAATCAGGTTACACTGGAGAAAAAAAATTGCTTTTGTGGACCTTCAATATAAACATTGAAGCCTCAGGTTACAACAGCAGTGTTAGAATTGGAGAAAAGAAGTTATAAGAACTGGTGAAAAAGTTGAAAGAGAGCGTTATCATCTCAGCTAAGCAAAAAGCAATCTCTTTTCAAGGGGAAAAGTAACTGAAGGCAATGATGCATAATTTACAAATCATGTGCAGTAAAATATAGCAAAGGATAAAATTCTGAGACATAAATCTGAGAAATTTCAAAAAGAAACTGATTTCAGATTTAAAAATCAAAACCTCTTGCAATTGCATTAAGAACAAATCAGCATTTTTAGATAGCCTTATTTTTCAAATGTAAGTGACCAAATTTTCAGTTTTTCTAATATATTTTAATATCAAAGCTCAATCTTTAGAAAGACCATAATCAATAATGTTATTTCTATTATCGCCAATTTGATCACATAATACTTACCTTTCATAAATTCTCCACATGTTAACTTTATAGTTCTGAGCTTTCTGGATCATGATCATTTGAGTTCTGAGTTTTCTTTGATATAATCTTCTCATCAGTTTAAAAGTTTATATAAAAATAAGCCATAATATGTAGTCAGCGTAAGTCCCATAAACCTGATATACCTTAATATTTGAGAATCCTAATTTTGGCCATGCCAAGTTAAATTTCCTTTAGTAAATCCCTTTCATCTAGGGAGGTATAGTCACTTGCAAGTATAAGCCACATGTGTGTTATACATGAAACCATTTCTTTCTTTTTTTTTTTTTTTTTGAGACAGTCTCACTCTGTGGCCAGGCTGGAGTCCAGTGGCACAATCTCAGCTCACCGCAATCTCTGATTCCCAGGTTCAAGTGATTCTTCTGTATCAGCCTCCTGAATAGCTTGGATTACAGGCTCGAGCCACCATATCCAGCTAATTTTTGTGTTTTTAGTAGAGACGGGGTTTCACCATGTTGGCCAGGATGGTCTCGATCTCCTAACCTCATGAGCCACCCACTTCAGCCTCCCAAAGTGCATGAGCCACTGTGCCTGGCTGAAGCCATTTCTTTCTAGTATCTTTCAAATAGGAGAATTACCCTCTTTTTTTTTTTTTTAGGCAAGATCTGATTCTGTCCCCCAGGCTGCAGGATAGCACAATCTCAGTTCACTGCAATATCCACCTTCCAGGTGGATCACACCATCTTCCCACCTCAGGATCACACCATCTTCCCACCTCAGCCTCTCAAGTAGCTAGGACTACAGGTGCATGTCACTACTCCTGGCTAATTTTTGAATTTTTTGTAGAGACAAAGTTTTGCCATATTTCCCAGGCTGGTCTCAAACTCCCAAGATTTCTGCCCTCCTTGACCTCCCAAAGTGTTGGGATTGCAGGCACGAGCCACTGAACCCAGACAAAAGTTCCCCTTCCTAAGAAACAAAAAAGTTTCATGGAAGAACTTATCCCTTTGTCAAGAATCGTAAATAACTAGCTGAATAAAATTCAGCATTGTCAACCAAGTATGCGATCTGAAACTCAGGAGAGATCCACCTAGTCATCTGCAAAGGTGGAGGAGATATAAGGGCTCTAAGGGGTTATGCTGGTACCAAGGCAATGGGTCCCCACATTGTTCCAAATGGTCCTTGTCTGTATACCATGAGTTTCTTCTGGGACACCGTGATTTTTAACTAAATAAAAAAGAATTAAGCTTTTTAGAAAATTAAAGTTAGTCTTATTTGGAAGTCTTACTGAAGACCGAAGACGATAGAATGAGGACCTCACCCAGGAGCAGTCCTTCAGAGAGGTTATCAGACAGCCCTGGCACAGTGTTTCAACCCACTGCTTACATACAGGTGATGAGGGTTCAGTACTTCAGTACGTGCAGAAGCACATCAAAATTGCTCAGAAGTTACATCAAAGCAGAATCACATTAAGGTTTCAATGCAAGTGTAGATCTAGTTTTAGATTAAAGAGGCACAATTATTAACCTCATCAGATATTATCTTATGTGTAGGAAAAGGCAAGAGTTAGGGTCATTCATATTTTAAGGAATATAGTGACTCAGGTGAGAGATGTGGTGGGGTCATGTGCCCTATCCTGTTTTATTTTCAAAGCATCTTTCTGAAGAGCTGCACATCAGCACAGAACTAGGGGCTTTGTGAAATTACGCTGGCATGCAGAAATGAGTGAACCCTGCTTCTTATGTTGGCTACTTTGTCTCACATGAAAAACAAAATATAATAATAAAGGAACAAATGTAAGCACTCTACTACATTCCAGGACCCCTATATAATCCTTTATGATAGTATTATTCTACATCATGAAAGTGAGGAAGAGCAGTTTTAGATAAATGGCTGGAAATTAGGAAATTGGTAGAACCAAGATTTGCACCAGCTACTCTGCTCTAAAATTTGTTTTCTTGACCACTAATTCATAAACTTTAAATTTGAGTGGCTCATGTCTAGTATCTTTAATAATAAAAAACTCTCTTTGCCCCCGCCTTACATATCACAAACGATGTTTTCCCTAAAAATGAAACTTTAGAAAATTGATTCTGTTATTTCATCTCACCAGCTGTACTTTCTCTGAAAAGTGAATTTACTGAGCACAAATCCCCTGAGAGAAACAACTAATTAAGGCACAGGTTTCCTAGCCAGCTGTTCAACACAGAGAGAAGTAGTTCATGTTTAAATAGCCAGGCTGTGATGGGGGGTATTGCAGCAGAAGGCCTCTGCAAGCTGCCAGAAAATATTTCTTCTTGTACAGCAATGGAAACAGGAGCTGGTGTGGTGTGAACTGTACGTAACAGGACATGGGCTCCTTTAAATGATTCTAAGGGAGCTTTAGGGTCAAGTGCACTGTGGCACTGAGGGTGCTGCTTACCTGTCTGCAGCTGCATCCTCAACACCTTCTTCTAGTGTACTTGCTTTAAAGATACCTTTAAAATATCTCACAATGTATACACACTTATTGAAAGAAGGTTAAAAACAAGTGCATGAAAAAGAAGAAATAGGCCAGGCGCGATGGCTCACACCTGTAATTCCAGCACTTTGGGAGGCCAAGGTGGGTAGATTGTTTGAGGTCAAGAGTTAGAGATCAGTTTGGTCAACATGGTGAAATCCTGTCTCTAATAAATATACAAAATAATTAACCTGGCGTGATGGTGTGCACCTGTAATCCCAATATAATATTATATCCTGTAATGATATTTCTGCATTGTTTCATATTGGCAAACAAATTGTATTAAATTATATAGTTTGTTTTATTTTTCTCATTGTTGGATACTTAGGTTAATTTGAAATTCTGCAGCTTCCTTTTTCCCTAAATGTTACCATTATTGGTTACTGCTCAGTCTTCAGGGTCTCAATTATTGCCCTGGGTAAATTCCTGGGCCTGGAATGACTAGATCCAAATGTGCAAAAAATCCTTTTAAGATCTTAGATATCCATTTTGAATTGCCAGGATTGCTGCAGAGCTTGGCAAAGGTCCTTTGTGACAGCCTCTGGCCAAGACCGAAGTATGCAGAGACACTTACTTGGAAGTTAGCACCCTCCAGGGTGGGACATCCAGGTCTATGCCAGAGAGTTTGATGTGGTATTAATGACGTCTGAAGCATAAAATCCAACCCTGGAATGGCATTTGACATTACCCTGTCCCCAGGCATGGTGCTAGATGTCAGACTTCTAGACAATTACTATGTGTGGAATATCTGTTATAGGGTGTGCAAGGCTGGAAAATGACATTCTTTTTTTCGAAATGGAACAAAACATCTGTGGGCATTAATATCCTTATTTTGCAGCCAGGGAGCAGAGATGTTAGATGACTTGTCAAAAGTCATGCAGTTAAAGAATGACCACTTCACTCTCTCTCTTCCGACTTACCAAAAACAATACGAAAAGATTCACAGAGCAGCTATATCTCTTGCCCAAGATTACACATACTGTCACCAAGAAGAAGGCCAGCAATACCCCAGCAACCACATTGCCTGTTCTAGGCTTTCAGTTAGATTATTGATATATATCAAAGAGAGATGAAAAAAAGGAGTTGGAAATGCTATTAATAGCCCATGGTAAGAAACTGCATCTTTATTCTGTGGCCAATGGTAAATGACAGAAGGATTTAAAAGGCAAGGAATGTAGAAGGGAGAAAGACCAGACACTGGAGAAAAGATAGGATTTTCCGGGGATTATTACAGGAAAAAAAATGGCGAAACACAGATCTTAGGAAGTTATTCACCTTGGAATGCTCATGAAAGATTCTGAAGTGAATGAAAGGTTAGCAAAATGCTTTGTAAAACTCCACACAAATACAGTTGTATATTATTAGTAGTATTAGTCAGAAGATAATATGTCAGGACAGATATTGAAATCATAATGCCATCTAAAAATAAAAGTTGTCTCTAAAACAAAATTGTTTCTGCCTCAGACAGCTTGTCCTGTTATAGGCTTTCATTGCCAAATACCCATGTCAGCTTCGTAGACTGTTTATAGAGGGCTGAAATGGGAATGGTGATTTGGTTTTCTTTTTTTCTTTATGATTATCTAGGAGAGGATTCCCGGGACACTTACTAATAAGGGCTATCATGCTCCTTTCTGTCTGTCCTCAAGAAAGCATAGTAATCTCCCAGCTCTACGTGAACGTGCACCATGGTCTAGGGGTACAAGTGGCTTGCAAAGTGTTGTATCTGTAATAGGTTCCATCTGTGTTCTTGAGTGTTCTACAAATGAATTCTCACTACCTCCATAGGTAATATGCCCTGGGTTGCTTTAAGATTATTTAGCTATCTTCTGTGAGTGTCAATATGTAAATATGCTCTTACCCAGAGAGGCCGTAATCCCCACTGAAGAGTTATTAATTATACACATACCTCGTGTTTGTATTGCAGCTTCCCCCAGGGAGCTTGAAGCACTTCGCAAATATGAATTGCAAATAATAAATAATGCCTTTGATTTCTAAGACCCCTATCCCTAAGGTCTTAAGTTTATGCCTCTCTCAGCATTCTACTAGGAGCATAGCCCTTACAACCCAAGGGCAAGAGTCAGTAAGGAGATTGTGGACTCTTCACAGGCCTGATTTTACCAGAGTGGAATTAATTATGTGAGGGACAGGAAGGTGGAAAGACAGGGAAAGTAGAAGGGAGAAAAAACAGACACTAGAAAAAAGATAGGATTTTCTAGGTATGACCATTATAAAAAGAAGGTTAAATGCAAATGAAATAAAACCACCTAAGAAAAAAAAAGAGAGAGAGAGAAAAAAAAAAAAAAAAAGCATTGCTTATCTCAGAACGCTCAGGAAAATTTCCAAAGTTAAAACAATACAGAGCAGGTGAGGCAGGTAACATTAAGTGCCCCTTAGAAGGAAAAATGTGGCTTTGTACTAATCCTTGACTATGTGAAATCCTCATTAATCACCAAAAAGATGCAGGGGAGGGAATGTTCATAACATGGACTACAACTGTAATTCTCTATTAATTATTGACTTTGAAGCACCTTAGTGACTAAATTCCAACATTGGCTAAAATAACATATTTGTTTTCCTCCCAAAGAGAGTTATGTAAATGAAATGTATGTAGATCAGGTGGCCCTATTTGTTTCACAATTCACTCTGTTTTTAGTTCCTCCCTCATCCAGGAAAAGGGGTTATTTTTTGCTTGAGCACAGTACTCAACAGCAATTAAATTAGCATCTAGCAAAAGTGACATTCTAGGCACAGTTGTTTACAAAACAGTAAATAAATAAGAACCACTTGTTCCTTTCTATATAAACATGCTTCTATGAATTCATCAGTTTCAAAATTTCCCCTTGACTAGGCAGAAATTTGAACTTGAGATGAGGATTAGGCCTTTCAGAATACTTACGCTGCTCTCTACATAGCAAATTGTACACATTAAATTGACATCAATTGGTAATGAGACTAGCACTCCAGGCCACTGTTTTCAGTGTTCGAAACCACACTTACTTCCTTTTAATTCTCTGTTGTGCAAATGCAGCTCTTAAATGTGGTGCTGCATTCATAGAGCTCTTTTCAGAATCCTTTTAACAATGTCAGAAATAATGACACAGAGGGTCAAACCTGAGCTAACTAGTGATGATGATGATGATTCTTTATTCTGATTCTTTGTGGAATTTCCGCAAACGTAGCTTCCGAGAGGTTACATAATAATAATCAAAATAATAATCTCAATAGTGTTAACATTTATGAACGTCATATGCCAGATTCTCTTAAAGTACTTAATTCAGCTTCAACCTTCCCACTTGAATGAAGTAGAAGTAGATATTATGATTATAAACATTTTGCACATGAGGGATGTGAAGCACTAGAAGTTTACGAGATTTTTTCCAGGCTTTCAAGGTGATGTCTAGAGGCCTTGAGATTTGACCCTAGCCAAATCAGAAAACATGCTGATCACACAGGCTTAAGATTTGAATGGGGCCACCATGTCGTGGAACTCTACCAGGATTTTGTCTTTGAAAGGGGCATGGGGTGTATTATGAAAAAACCTAATTTTTATTATTATGCATTTTGACTAGTCCTTCAGCTGGTAAGCAGGAAAAAAACTAATCTAAAGGCAACATTCCTAACTTACTATAAAGCAATGTCTTACCTCATGCAGCTGACTGTGAATCAAGCAGAGTCACGGTCTACACAACCTGCCTATTCACAACTCTTAGATCTTCCTTTCCACTCTTCACTTCTCTTCAAAGTGCTCATTCCACATTCATTGCTGTTGGTTTGCCATCTTTAACAAATAACATTTCACAAAAAATTTAGTAGTTAAACTGATTCTTCCCCTGCTCTGAAACTTGCATTTTTCTTCCTATATTCTTACTTAAAACACTTGGTACATTCTTTATTTCCTTGATGAGATTAATATTTATTAACTACCATCTGCCATATACCTTTCTTTGATAGGTACTGAAGATGCAGAGATGAATCAAATGGCATCTCTTCTCTTCCCAGAGCTCACGTTTGATTAGAAGAGGCGGGTGGATCACGAGGTCAAGAGATCGAGACCATCCTGGTCAACATGGTGAAACCCCGTCTCTACTAAAAATACAAAAAATTAGCTGGGCATGGTGGCGTGTGCCTGTAATCCCAGCTACTCAGGAGGTTGAGGCAGGAGAATTGCCTGAACCCAGGAGGCGGAGGTTGCAGTGAGCCGAGATCGTGCCATTGCACTGCAGCCTGGGTAACAAGAGTGAAACTCCGCCTCAAAAAAAAAAAAAAAGAGTCACCGGTTAATAAAATATCAATACTATCAGAAATATAACCATGAACTGTTTCACGTGACAAAATTTAGGTTACTGTGGAAGCTCATATCAATATGAGGAACAGTGGGGACCAAAGAAGGCTTCCCTGGTGGGCTGAGCTCTGAGAGTGGACTGGGTTGGCTGAGATGGGTAGAGCTGGTTCTAGTAGAGGGTGTGGTTTGTGCAGAGGTTCTTCTATGGGGGAAGATGGGGTATGGAAGAACTAGAGGAAGGTCTGGATGATATACAGTATAAAGGGAGTATATTTTATACAGAGTATAAAGGAAAGTGATGTGAGAGGGGCTGGTGAGCAGGTGGGGTCCTGATTACCTCTGGACGTGGAACCCTCGGTTCATAGCTCCTCTCTTTGCCTTAATGCACACAGTCTGCTACCAAATCCTGTTAAAAATGATCCTCTCTCTCTCCCCCCATACACACACACACACACACACACACACACACACACACACACACACATATATCCCTTCCTCCCTCCCTTGCTCCCTCTCTCTTTACTCTCCTATGGCCTCAGAGCTAGATTTCTCTTTTTTAATCCAATCTTGGCTGAACCCTGTCTACAGCCTTTTAGATGATTTTCCTCCTCCAATCCCTCTTCACCCTGGGACATTCGTTCATTGAGGTCTGAGGTTTTTTTCTTTTAATTTTTATAAAATATATTTTAGAATATGGTGTTCATAAGGACCTTGACTGACTCCTGAAACTTCTGCCTTATAAACCCAAAAATAGTGGGACAGAGTGAAAAGCCCTTTAGCATCTGACCCACCCCAGCTGTACGTGGGACACTGAGCTTCCCATCAGAAAACTTCCCACATCAACCTTTTAGTCTGAACTAGAATGTATTGCCAATTGTGAAGGGCTGCTTGGAGAGCTCTGGAGATCTTTGCTAAACGTTAGGGAACTCAAACTCAGTAACATTTTATTTTTCTTTCAATGAAAACACACTTGTCTCTTTTTCAACCCTGCCATAAGTGAACAAATACATGTGACAAAGTGAAAAAGTGACATAGTTTTCCTTCTATGCGTAGGTTTTCTGAATCACTCTGTGCCTTTATTTAGTGGAGAGTACAGGCATGTATTGGACTTTACTATATTGATAAATAAGGACGTTTCTTCATAGTGAAGTGACACTATCAAGGATGGTGGCGGAAGAAAACTGTGTTGCTGATAGAGGGGAGGATTGTAGAGAAAGGATGGCCAGTGGGAAGTCTCAGGCATTAGAGAATACAAGGGAGAGCCGCTCGAAAAAGCTAGCTCTGTCTCTCCCCATTGCATATTCCCACAGAGCCTGGAGTACTTTCTTTGGGTCATGGCATTTGTTTTGTTTGCACGCGTGAGCTCCATGAGAGCAGAGGCCTTGGCTCTGTACTCTCAGGGTCCAGCAAACAAAAAGTGGGTGGTAGGCATTGAGTAAGACAGGCTGGCTGGCTGCAGCTAACAACCTTATCACATCACAGAACAGGTGGACTCCAGAGGCAGAACATGGAGCCCTGCCCCTCCCAACGCAGAAAAGCTTTTCACCTGATTGTCTTCATGCCAATAAACAGGATCCTATAGTTATTTCTTGACGACTTCACGTTGTGAAAACAGCCCGAAGTTATTCATGAGCTAGTTACACGATTTGTTAATGATTTTAGAAAATGGTTTAGGAAATCATCTCTAATTGACCATCATTTATACTTTCATTTATGAAAGTGCCTGGAGCCAGCACTAACTAGTCTGTCTTCTCTGCACTTGGCAGGCTACATGGGGCTGACAGACGACAGGAAAACGTGAGGATCAAACAATGTGCAGACCATTCTGACCAACTTACACCGTTGACAACTTCAAACTTTAAAAATTATCATTCTGAACTCAACATACATTTTTTGAGTGCATATTAAGTGGGGCACACAAGATGAGATGCTGAGGATGAGTTGTTGAGCTGGTTACTAAATGCAGTGCGGCTCAGCTGCCTGTTATGTGATGCGTCTGTGCTGTGGGTCAAGTCACACCCACCCCACTCTCTGGAATAACATCATTGAAGAATGTATCTAAGCCACCATTCACAGTTGTGTTTCTGTTGAAATTGCCTTCAAAAATAACATTGGAAAAAAGCAAATGATGGGTTGGTTAAAAAATGTCATAGCTCAAAAGAGGTAATGCCTCCCTCAGGATAGCAGTTTTGCTTCACCTGTCAAATTGCTCAGCAAGTCCCTTCTTCTACTTCTTCCAAGCGTACACACCCACATTCCACCCAACCATAGACATGCACTCCATCCTTTTTTTGAAGCCGCCTGCTTTGGTCATACTCTTTCCTTTAGTAAGACTGTCTGTTTTCTTCTTGTTCTCATGGCTAATTTTTACGTGGTCTTGAAGACCCGAGTTCAGGGTTTATCTCTTCCTCCAAGCCCTCTCTGATGCCCCAGCTCTCCTGCCTGTGCGTGTTCCCTTGCAGCTTTCCTCTTCATGGTATTATAGTCTGCTTATTGTTATGAATCGCTCATTAGATTTAAGGGTCATGGGAGAAAGCCTGCGTCTTCTTCTGTAGCCAGTGTCCTCACCACTGCCCCTGGTACATGACAGGTGTTGACTGTCTGCCTGTTGTATGTGGTTGGAAGGTTTGCTTCCCAGCTGAGCCCTGCACTGAGATCATAGTGATGTTAGAAATGTGAGCATGAGCTCCTTTTTAGAGAGAAGTGGTCACTCTCAGTGGCATTTCAGCCAACCAGGTAACAAACCACAAATTGTGACCCAATATTTCTGTAAAACGGCAGGTCTTTATACTATCAGTATCTGTGGTCACCAAAACTTGGAAAAAAACTCTTCAGAAACACAGAATGGCTAACATTAGTTCCGAATATTAAAAATTGTTAAGTGACATACTCCAAAGTATCTATATTTAAAAGCAATTGGATCATAAAAAGTGAACATAAAATTTATACAGCTGCCTCATCCAGAATACTTTAAAGACTAATTACTCTGTTGAGTTCTAATGACTATTGCCTTCAAACCCTGTAAATTATATATAAATAAGAAAAGAGAGTATGTAAATGTAGGTGACTCTAATTGGGTCTCAGAAGAAAGGAAAACAGATCTTTAGTAGCTCAGTGAAATCTCTAAGCTCATAAAACATCGGCCCGTTTCTCCCATGGAGTTTTGCGGTGTGTACCTTTTATACACTCTATAGAGACTGAATTCAAAGGGCAGGCCTGAACCAAGGAACCTGTTTTGTTTTGCTTGTACATACATGTTAACTGAAAAATATAAGTTAAAGAAACACTTAATTTCATAATTCAATGTATTTTTATTTCCATGAAAAAGGGCTGCCATTCAGCAAAGCATACAATAGGGAAAGTGTCAGAACAGAGTCCCATGGAAGAGTTGCAGTCGGTCATTCCAAGTAATGGGACTTTTTTCCTATGCAAATGCATTTTGAGTTAAAGATAAGATAGGTTGTAGAATACTTTGTGCAAACGTAAACAGAACCAGTGAAATAGAAGAAGATAATTGTTGCTTATTAAAGTGCTTAGAATAGAGCTGAATCAAGTAAACCAGAACCCATCACTAAATAGTTTGGAAGATTTGGTACCTGTTTACTACGTCCTCTGAGAGTTTTCAAGGTTGTTTTTGAATAAGAAATGTATTGAGCTCTAGAAAATGATTGTAGTTGAGTGGATCTGAAAATGCTCAGTGCACTGCAGTTACTGACTCATGAGAAATTCTCAAATAGCTAAGAATGTTGTCTCTCTTTTTATTTTTTTTATTTCAATAGGTTTTTGGGGAACAGGTGGTGTTTGGCTACATGAATAAATTATTTAGTGGTGATTTCTAGATTTTTGTGCACACATCACACAAGCAGCATACACAATACCCAATATGTAGCATTTTATTCCTCACCATCCTTTCTTGAGTTCCCAAAGTCCGTTGTATCATTCTTACACCTTTGCATCCTCATAGCTTAGCTCCCACTTATGACTAAGAACATACAATGTTTGGTTTTCCATTCCTGAGTTACTTTACTTACAATAATAGTCTCTAATTACTTCCTGATACTTAGGTTGCTGTAAATGCCATTAATTTGTTCCTTTTTTATGGCTAAGTAGTATTCAGTGGGGTGTGTGTGTGTGTGTGTATTATATACTGTGTGTGTGTGTGTGTGTGTGTGTGTGTTTTCTTATCCACTCATTGATAGATGAACATTTGGGCTGGTTCCACATTTTTGAAATTGCAAATTGTGCTGCTGTAAATATTTGCGTGCAAGTTTATTTTTCATATGCTGACTTTTCTTCCTCTGGGTAGATACTTAGCACTGGGATTGCTGAATCAAACTGTAGATCTACTTTTAGTTCTTTAACAAATCTCCACACTGTTTTCTATAGTGGTTGTACTAGTTTAAATTCCCACCAGAAGTGTAGAAGTGTTCTCTGTTCACTGCATCTATGCCAACATCTATTATTTTTGGATTTTTTGATTATGGCTATTTTTGTAGAAGGGAGGTGGTATCTCATTGTGGTTTTGATTTGCATTTCATTTATAATTAGTTATGTTGACCATTTTTCCATATGCTTCTTGGCCATTTGTATATTTTATTTTATCTATTCATGTCCTTAGCCCACTTTTCGATGCAATTGTTTTTTCCTTGCCAATTTGTTTGAGTTCATTTTAGATTCTGGATATTAGTCCTTTGTCAGATGTATAGGTTGTGAAGATTTTCTCCCACTCTGTGGGTTTTCTGTTAACTCTGTTGATTATTTCTTTTGCTGTGCAGAAGCATTTTAGTTTAATTAACTTGTTTATCTTTTTTTTTTTTTTTTTTTTTGCATTTGCTTCAGGATTCTTGGTCATGAAGTCTTTTCTTAAGCCAATGTCTAGAAGAGTTTTTTTGTTATCTTCTAGAATCTTTATGATTTTAGGTCTTTGATTTAAGTCTTTGATCAATCTTGAGTTGATATTTTGGATAAGATGAGATATGAGGATCCAGTTTCCTTCTTTTACATGTATCTAGCCAATTATCCCAACACCATTTATTGAATAGGGTGGCCTTTCTCCATTTTATGTTATTGTTTGCTTTGTTGAAGATCAGTTGAAATATTTGGCTTTATTTCTGGGTTCTCTATTCAGTTCCATTGTTCTATGTGCCCATTTTTATACTAGTACCAAGCTGCTTTGATGACTGGTCTTACAGTATAGTTTGAAGTCAGGTAATGCAATGCCTTCAGATTAGTTCTTTTTGCTAGTCTTGCTTTGGCTATGCAGGCTCTTTTTTTGTTCCATATGAATTTTAGGATTGTTTTTCTAATTCTGTGAAGAATGACGGTGGTTTCTTTGCTTTTTTTTCTTTTTTTGAGATGGAGTCTCGCTCTGTCATCAGGATGGAGTGCAGCGGCACAACATTGGCTCACTGCAACCTCTGCCTT
Organism: Callithrix jacchus; assembly: GCF_049354715.1. Classification (NCBI taxonomy): domain Eukaryota; kingdom Metazoa; phylum Chordata; class Mammalia; order Primates; family Cebidae; genus Callithrix; species Callithrix jacchus. The sequence continues at coordinate 109,579,205 of NC_133507.1, forward strand.
CTGGATTCAAATAATTCTCCTGCCTCAGACTTCCCAGTAGCTGGGACTACAGCTGCACACCACCATACCCAGCTAATTTTTGTATTTTACTAGAGATTGGGTTTCCCCATGTTGGCCAGGATGGTCTCAATCTCTTGACCTTGTGATCTGCCTGACTCAACCTCCCAAAGTGCTGGGATTACAAGTGTGAGCCATCATGCCCGACCATGATGGAAATATTTTCATGGGAATTGTGTTGAATTTGCAGATTGCTTTTGGCAATATGGTTATTTTTGCAATATTGATTCTACTCATCTATGAGCATGGGATGTGTTTCCATTCGTTTATGTTGTCTATGACTTCTTTCAGTAGTGTTTTGTAGCTTTCCTTATAGAGGTTTTTTTTACAAACTTGGTTAAATGTAGCCCTAATTTTTTCCCTCTATTGTGAAATGGATTGAGCTTTTTATTTGATTTTCAACTTGATCTCTGTTGAAAATCTGCCGAGCTACAGCTGGAGCACAGCAGAGCTACTGATTTGTGTACATTAAGTTTGTACCCAGAAACTTTGCTGAATTCATTTACCAGCTCTAGGAGCTTTATGGATGAGTCTTTAGAGTTGTCTAGGTTACGACCATATCATCAGCAAACAGTAAGAGTGACAGTTTGATTTCCTTTTACCGATTTGGATGATCTTTATTTCTTTTTCTTGTCCTATTGCTCTGGCTAGGACTTATGTTACTATATTAAATAGAAGTGGTGAAAATGGGCATCCTTGTCTTATTCTAGTTCTCAGGAGGAATGCTTTCAATTTTTCCTTATTCAGTATAATACTTGCTGTGGCTTTGTCTTAGGTGGCTTTTATTACATTAAGGTATTTCCCTTGTATGCCAATTTTGCTGAGAGTTTTAATCATAAAAGGATGCTGTATTTTTTCAAATACTTCTTCTGCATCTATTGAGATGATTATATGATTTTTTTTTTAATTCTGTTTATGTCTTGTACCACATTCATGGACTTATGTATGTTAAACCATCCCTGCATTCCTGGTATGAAACCCATTTGTCATGCTGGATTATCTTTTTGAGTATGTTCTTGAATTTGAATGGCTAGTATTTTGTTAAAGATTTTTGCATCTATGTTCGTCAGGAATATTAGTCTGTAGTTTTTTTTTTTGTTATGTCCTTCCTTGGTTTTGGTATTAGGGTGCTACTGGCTTCATAGACTGATTTAGTAAGGGTTCCTTCTTTCTCTGTGAAATGGCTTATATTTAATTGTCCAACCCAATTAAACAGATCTAAATTTTTCCCATATGTAAAATTAGCATAAAGTTAATTATGTGTATGCCATATTTTTCAGAGATTAAAGGATAAAATGTCTGAAACACATTTGAGACAGTCCCTAGAACAAAATGGGCAACCAATGATATTTTAATGATATTTGTAAAGAATGGAACAAGGGACTTGAGACTGTTAATGAGAGGATGGTGACAGACCAGACAATATGAGGTGGGAAAGGACAGAGCAGAGGACACAAAGGAGTAAGTGCTCTGAGCAGGTGGTGAGATTTGTAATAACAATATCATTAAATAGGTGATTAATTTTGTTTTCCCCAAATTTATGCCCACTTGAAAGTAAGAATTTTACTTATTTGGAAATAATGTCTTAACAGATGTAATAAATTAAGTTAAAATGAAGTCATACTGGATAAAAGGGTTCTGAATACAATGACTGGTGTCTTTTTAAGGAAATTGAGATATAGATACAGAGACAAGAGACAAATAGGGACACACAGAGGGAAGAGGATTCTGTGACATGATGATAGAGGCAGAGATTGGAGCGATGCACACCAAGGAACACTTAGGATTGTCAGGAGCTACCAGAAGCTAAAAACAGACAAGAAAGGATTCTCCCCTTGCACCATTAGAGAAAGAGTGGACCTTCAATTTCAAACTTCCAGCCTCCAAATCTGTATTACTATAGTAGCCTAGGAAACAAAACAGATGGTAAATGCAACCACATCACTGGATGAGATTGTGAAGACAGTGAATGTTGATAGAGAAGTTCCTAGACTGAGTCTGGGGACTTTAACATTAAGAAAGCAAGGTGAAATAGAGAAATCAGCAATTGAGAGAGAGAAGGAATAACCAGTAAAGTAGGAGGAAAACTAGGAGAGAAAAATATTTTGAAATTGAAGCATTTTAGAAAGAAAAGAAAGTGACTATGTTGAATACTAATACATGTAAGATGGTGATTATAAAAAGAAAATTAGATGTATCAACATATAGTTCATTGGTGGAGTAATAATAAAATGAAAGTTTTGATGGAAGCTTATGGGTAAAATCTAACTGGAGTAAGTTTTAAGAGAAATAAGAAAGAGGAATTAGAGAAAGAAAGTGTAGATAATGCCTTAAAAGTTTTACTTTAAACCAGCAGGGAACAGAGAAATGTGACATTAGCTAATGTTAAGAAAGTTGCAGAAGTTTCCTGTCAGATACAAAAATGCTGATGAGAATGATATAGTACACAGAATCAAATTTTAAAGAGACTTGTAAAAAAATGGGGTGTTGCCTAAGTGATGTCTTTAAAAGATGAAAAGGATGGGAAGGAAGGAATATGTTGGCATCAGATAAAAAAAAAAGATAGTTCATCTAAATTAATAAAAGGAAAGTTAAGATATAAGGGTTTTGTTATTGAGAGGTCAGTAAATCTGGGGGCAGCACTTTGTGGTTCTTTTATAATTGCTTCTGTTTTCTTAGAGAAGAAGGTTGTTAGCTGAGAATGAGGAAGGAGAAGGCAGAAATGAAGAGAAGGCATATGGTCGCCTTAGCTAATAGGTGAATAGATAGGGGAAAGAAGCTGAGATTGAGAGGGCAGGGGAAAGGCCTGCTTGAAGTTGGCAGTCATGGATTTAAAGTGGCTTGGTTTGTGTTTTCTTCCACCAGACAAACCATTTAAGAGTAAAGTAAGCATTCATAGTTCTGCCAAGCAAATATGCACATTCAAGAAACAAGAATGGGCCGAGGGACTTGAGACTGTTAATGAGCGGATGGTGATAGACCAGACAATATGAGGTGGGAAAGGACAGAGCAGAGGACACAAAGGAGTAAGAGCTCTGAGCAGGTGGTGAGATGAACCCTTATACTAAGTGTTGGAGGAGTCCAGCCATTAGAGAAAGGGAATTAGAGAGGGAAGAGATGTAGTCAGAAAATGAAATTCACATAGTTGGAATCATGGAAGGGCTGCAATTATTAGTACTAACAAATACTGAAGCCTGATACTGATTCCATGATGCACTGACAGTTTGACAAACAGTTAAATGGAGAAGATGGAATGGGTGTGCATGGGTATAGAGACATCACTCTGTGGATCACATGGACCTGAGATGTGAATAAGGAGGGGTCTTCTGGCACACATGTGTAACAGGAATATTTCAGGTGCAGAGGACAGCAGGAATAAAGTCTCCAAAGCAGGAGTGAGTGGACAGATTAGGGGAACACAAAATAGGCCAGTAGTAGTTAAAGCTTAGTGGGTGAGGGCAAGTGAGGAATGAAATGAGATCAAAGAGTTACAGGGGAGTATGATATAGCTTCTTTCAGTCCATGTCAAAGAATTTGGATTTTACCCTAAGTGCACGGGAGAGCCACTAAACGTTTTAAGTAGCAGCATCTGGTGTATAGTGTAAATGCTTATTTTGACTGCTGTGTAGGGCATGGATGGGTGTGGGAGAATGGGGAGGTGACACTGGAATCTGGGAGACAAGTTCAGATGTGTTGTAGTCGTCCAAGTGAGAGATGGTGATGGACCACCTTGCTGCGTGGTGGCAGACCTGGAGAGACGTACAAAGATGCAAGCTATGTTTGGTAGAGACCAGAGGGCTGCTGATGACTTGGCATGGGACATGTGTATAAGGGATTCTGGTTAGGAAAATGAAACAAAAGTAACAAGGGTGGCTTCTAGAATTTTAACTTGAGCAGCCAGCACACAGTGGTGCCATTATATGAGGTGGTAAAAGCTAAAATAGAAGCTGTTTGGTGAGGATAATCTGCTTAGTAAAAACTGAAAGATGCATAAGGAGCTGTCTAAGTCTGTGATTGGCATGAACTGATGTGGAATGGAAAGGAATTGACATGGAGAAGAGCCTGCTCTTTCAAAGTGAAATAGTAAAGCAAGACCCTAGCATTTCACTTTGAAATGGTAAAAGCATTGCTAGTAGAGAATGTGAGCTAACTTTTGTCCCTCAGTGGTGGTCCAGAGTCTGGATCATTCTCTCTTTGGTGATGAGAGGGCCATAGTGCTCTGTGTCTTTCCCTTTAGATCTCACATGTACATTATGGCACCCAGACTAACATTCTTAAATATCACTTTGTGTCACACATGTGTTTGCAGCTGCTTATGGAATTCCTCTTTGCAGAAACAAGTAAAATTTCATTGGCATTCCTTGCCAGTGTGGTCTCTTTCTTTACCACGTCATTCCAAGTTCCTATTCCTTTTGGGGAGTTACAGTTTCCCTACTTTTCACAATGAGGTGGTTCATTGTGCAAATGGCTGCTAAGGTTCTCATTAGCTCCACTCACCTACAGTTCTACAGCTTCAGGTGCAGTGAGATCCAGCTACCTCACTTTGTTTACATCATAGCTAATAGGGTATCACAGTTTTTCCAACTAAATTCTATCTTGCTTCTATAAACCTTCTCGGAAAAAAAAATTCTTATTACCCCCACACTTTTCTTTTATTTCTTTTATTTTGTTTTCACTAGAAAAGGCAGAAACCAGTATAGACACTTTTTTTTGTTTAACTTTTATTTTAAGTTCAAGGGTACATGTTCAGGTTTGTTACATAAACTCATGTCAGAGAGGTTTGTTGTACAGATTATTTTGTCACCCAGGTACTAAGCCTAGTATCCAATCGTTGTTTTGTTAATACTCCTCCTGCTCCTACCCTTCTCATAGAGGCCCTGGTGTCTTCTGTTCTCCTCTTTGTGTCCATGAGTTCTCATCCTTTAGCTCCTACTTATAAGTGAGAACATGACACATTTGGTTTTCTGTTCCTGAATTAGTTTGCTAAGAATAGTGGCTTCTAGCTTCATCCTGTTCCCACAAAAGACATGATCTCATTCTTTTTATGGCTGCATACTATTTCATGGTGTCTACGTACCATATTTTCTTTACCCAAACTGTCATTGATGGGCATTTAGGATGATTCCATCTTTGCTATTGTGAATAGTGCTGCAATAAAATTTTCTGTGCATGAACCTCAACCTTTAAAACTGCTTATTGATTTTGAGTTCACAAAATATGTATGCTATAGCATCCATCAAAGCTTCTCCCTTACCCTCTGCTTATCCATCCATTCCTCTATCCATCCACTCATCCTTCCATGCTGCTACACATCTCCTTGGAGGTAGCATGACATAGTGGAAAGAGCACACACTTTATATACATCTGTACTCCTGGGTTTAAATCCCATTTCACTATGAATGTTCTTATTACAGTTTTACTTGTGAAGTTTTTACACCTCTGTAAAATTCCATTCTTTAATCTGAGTATTTGATGAAAAAAATATTCTGCCCAAGCTAGGTGCCTAATACAGTGTAAGCACATCAGATCAGCCAGTATTATTGTTGCTTTTGTCTCCTTCAACTAGATTACAAGGTTTTTGAAGATAGAACTGTAGCATTATAGCCATTTGTTTCTCTAGTGTCTTACACCAGCAGGCATTGAATATATGTTAGTGTATAATTTGGGTGAAGTGGTGATAACATTCTCCATAGTGGCTATTTTATTCAACAAATGTCTTCTGGAGATTTAAGAAAGCAGATCTCATGTTATTCTCTGTGGACACAAAGATGAATAAGCAACAATTCCTCCTAGGGGAGCTTAGATTCAAGAGGATGAGAAAGACAAAGAGTCCTGATAAATCGAGATTTGTATTCAACGTGACCAGAGTGTCAATACAGTGAAAAGAAAGATTTTATTAGTCTTTGGGGCAAGTAGGGACCTGGGTCACATGGACTGGGTCTTAAGTAATGAGGGGGAACTTGCCAGGCATATTAGGAGGCAGGTGGATATTTTCAGCTAAGGACAAAACAGAAACAAAATAAAACAAAAATACAATGTGAAGAGGTAAGGAAACGCATTTGGAAGGATGCTGAGTGTTCAGGTGTGTGACTAAGATATGAACAATACATACATTAAATAAAGTCAGAAAGGTAAGCAAAGAACCTTGAATGTCATGTTAAGAAGTTAGAATTTCTTATATAAAATTAGGACGCCTTGGGACTTTTTTTAAGACAGAATTTTGCTCTTGTCACTCAGGCTGGAGTGCAATGACATGATCTTGGCTTGCTGCAACCTCCACCTCCCAGGTTCAATCAATTCTGCTGTATCAGCCTCCTTAGTAGCTGAGATTACAGGCATGTGCTACCATGCTTGGATAATTTTTATATTTTCAGTAGAGACGGGGGTTTCACCATGTTTGTCAGGCTGGTCTTGAACTCCTGACCTCAAGTGATCGGCCCGCCTCGGCCTCCCAAAGTGCTGGGATTACAGGCGTTAGCCACCACACCCAGCATCCTTGGGATATTTTAGGCACTAGAGCCACATGGCCAAATGTGTGTTATAATGTTCATATTAATAAAAGAGTGAAAAAAGGATTAGAGTAAAAAGTAGACTGGTGAGGAAAGGTAGAACAGAAAAATGATGTTCTTACACAACCAAGGTATGAGAGTCTTTTCCCTAAGTCCCAGCTCAAGATACTGAACTAGATAGTATTTGGACTTTTTAATTTAATTAATTTTATTTTTTATTTTTCTAATTGTTTATTTACATAGGCTCTGGGGAACAGGTGACATTTGGTTACGTGAATAAGTTCTTTAGCTGTGATTTCTGAGATTTTGTTGCACCAATCACCCAAGCAGTATACACTAAACCCAATACGTAGTTTTTCCTCCCTCACCCCACTCCCACACTCACCCTTGCATCCCCAAAGTCCACCGTATTTTTCTTGTGCCTTTGCATTCTCATAGCTTAGCTCCCACTTATGAGTGAGCACATACAGTATTTGGTTTTCCATTCTTTAGTTACTTCACTTAGAATAAGAGTCTCCAGTTCCCTCCAGGTTGCTGTGAATGCCACTAATTTGTTCCATCTTATGGCTGAGTAGTATTCCATGGTGTGTGTGTGTGTGTGTGTGTATGTGTGTATATATATATACACATATGTATAAATCATAAAGAAATTGTGGTGTGTATGTATATGTGTGTGTGTGTGTATATATATATATACACCACAATTTCTTTACTAGTTTATAAAGAATATATATGTACATACACACACATATATACACACATACATACATACACACACATACATACACACATCACAGTTTCTCTGTCTACTAGTTTACTGATGGGCATTTGGGCTGGTTCCATATTTTTGCAATTGCAAATTGCACTGCTATAAACATGCATGTGCAAGTACCTTTTCCCTGTAATGACTTTTTCCTCTGTAGATACCCAGTAGTGGAATTGCTGGATCAAATGGTAGTTCTACTTTTAATTCTTTAAGGAATCTCCACACGTTTTCTGCGGTGGTTGTGCTAGTTTACATTCTCAGCAGCAGTGTCGAAGTTTTCCTTTTTCACTGCATCCACACCAACGTCTATTATTTTTTGATTTTTTGATGATGGGCATTCTTGCATCAGTAAAGTAGTATGGCACTGTGGTTTTGATTTGAATTTCCCTGATCATCACTGATATTGAGCATTTTATTTGGACTTTTAAACCCTGAGTTCTTGGTCCATCATTTACCCACTCATATGTAGCCGAATTTCAAATAGGACATAAATAATAATAAAATGTCTTGCAGCAAGGTGCTGGGTGATCCTTGGATGAGTATTAGAGCTGCTTTGAGGTAGGTCCAACATATTCTACTTCAGGAGGAGTGTAGTATCTTTTCCATGTGAGGTTCTTTCCTGAAGTCAGTTATGTCTAGTTGATATATATGGAATTTAATCTTAATCAGCTTAAAGCATGGCCAAATATCCATGGCAAGCTTGTCAGATCTGGCCTCTGGATACTTAGAGGATGAGCTTCTAGGGGTCAGACCAGCACGGCGGGGCTGTTCTCTCTGGGCTGTGGCTGATAGGGCTCACAGGAATGTTACAAACAGCTGTCCTTGGGATCTGTGACCAAACCTCAGTAGGCTGAGTTCTCTCTGAAGGGGCAAGTGGTTTCCACTGTACTCCTTGGAGACCAAGGCACTGTGTTGGCCAAATCAAGTTGTGGGGTGGAGAAGGGGAGATGGGGGAGAGACAGTGAGGCTCTCCCTAAACACCCCTCCCACTTCAACTTGTGCAGCTCTACATTTTTCTCTTTTCTACACTAGCTTTTACTGCCTGTATCATTTCAATAAAGTGTTCCAATTAGAAACAAATTTGAAAAGTACTGGACTCAGCACATAAGGCAGACTCAGACTCATGGAGAAGAGATGGAACTCTAAACACAGGCAGCAGGCAGCAGGTTCCAGGCAATTGGAGGGAGTCCAAACCTGAGTAAATTTTCGGAGATGTTACAGCCTCAGATGCAGGTGGGAAGGGAGGCTATACCAGTGCAGAGACTGCACAACTTCAACAGGACCACCAGCTTCTAACAAGTTCCTTTGGCATGTCACCCAGGGGATTCTCCAGATATATATACACCCAACTCAGGCCAAGCACAGTGGCTCATCCCTATAATCCCAGCACTTAGGGAGGCCAAGACGAGTGGATCACCTGAGGTCAGGATTCTAAGACCAGCCTGACCAACATGATAAAACCCTGTCTTAACTAGAAATACAAAAAAAAAAAAAAAAAAAGAAAGCCAGGCATGGTGGTGAGCTCCTGTGATCCAGCTACTCAGGAGGCTGAGTTAGGAGAATTGCTTGTTCATCAGGGATATTGGCCTGAAGTTTTCTTTTCTTGTTGAGTCTCTGCTGGATTTTGGTATCAGGATGATGTTGGTCTCATAAAATGATTTGGGAAGGATTCCCTCATTTTGGATTGTTTGGAATAGTTTCAGAAGGAATGATACCAGTTCCTCTTTGTATGTCTGGTACAATTCGGCTGTGAACCCATCTGGACCTGGGCTTTTTTTGGTTGGTAGGCAATTAATTGCTGCCTCAACTTCAGCCCTTGTTATTGGCCTATTCAGGGTTTCAACTTCTTCCTGGTTTAGTCTTGGGAGGATGCAAGTGTTTGGGAATTTATCCATTTCTTCCAGGTTTACTGGTTTATGTAGTAATCTCTGATGGTGGTTTGCATTTCTGTGGAATCTGTGGTGAAATCCCTTTTATTGTTTTTTATTGCCTCTATTTGATTATTCTCTCTTTTGTTTTTTATTAATCTGGCTAGTGGTCTATCTATTTTGTTGATCTTTTCGAAAAACCAGCTCCTGGATTTATTGATTTTTTTGAAGGGTTTTTTGTGTCTCTGTCTCCTTCAGTTCTGCTCTGATCTTAGTTATTTCTTGTCTTCTGCTAGGTTTTGAGTTTTTTTGATTGTGTTCCTCTAGCTCTTTCAATTTTGATGATAGGGTGTCGATTTTAGATCTTTCCTTGTTTCTCATGTGGGCATTTATTACTGTATATTTTCCTCTAGAAACTGCTTTCAATGTGTCCCAGAGATTCTGGTATGTTGTGTCTTTGTTCTCGTTGGTTTCGAAGAACATCTTTATTTCTGCCTTCATTTCATTATATATCTAAGTCAACATTCAAGAGCCAGTTGTTCAGTTTCCATGAAGCTGTGCGGTTCTGAGTTAGTTTCTGAATTCTGAGTTCTAACTTGATTGCACTGTGGTCTGAGAGACTGTTTGTTATGATTTCGGTTCCTTTACATTTGCTGAGGAGTGATTTACTTCCAATTATATGGTCAGTTTTAGTGTAGGTGTGATGTGGTGCTGTGAAGAATGTATATTCTGTGGATTTTGGGTGGAGAGTTCTGTAAATGTCTATTAGGTTTTCTTGGTCCAGGTCTGAGTTCAAGTCTTGGATATCCTTGTTAATTTTCTGTCTCGTTGATCTGTCTAATATTGACAATGGGGTTTTAAAGTCTTCCACTATTATTGTGTGGGAGTCTAAGTCTCTTTGTAGGTCATTAAGAACTTGCCTTATGTATCTGGGTGCTCCTGTATTGGGTGTGTATATATTTAGAATCGTTAGCTCTTCTTGTTGCATTGATCTTTTTACCATTATGTAATGTCCTTCTTTGTCTCTTTTGATCTTTGTTGGTTTAAAGTCTATTTTATCAGAGATGAGAATTGAAACTCCTGCTTTTTTTTGCTTGACATTTGCTTGGTAAATATGTCTCTGTGCCTTTATTTTGAGCCTTTGTGTATCCTTGCATGTGAGATGGGTTTCCTAGATACAGTACACCGATGGGTTTTGGCTTTTTATGCAATTTGCCAGTCTGTGTCTTTTGATTGGGGCATTTAGCCCATTTACATTTAAGGTTAATATTGTTATGTGTAAATTTGATTCTGTCATTTTGATGCTAGCTGGCTGTTTTGCCCATTAGTTGATGCAGTTTCTTGATTGTGTCAATGTTCTTTACCATTTGTATGTTTTTGGAGTGGCTGGTACTGGTTGTTCCTTTCTATGTTTAGTGCCTCTTTCAGGAACTCTTGTAAAGCAGGCCTGGTGGTGATGAAATCTCTGAGTACTTGCTTGTTCTTAAAGGATTTTATTTATCCTTCATTTATGAAGGATGGACATATTTTCTTTATCCAGTCTATCATTGATGGGCATTTGGGTTGGTTCCAAGTCTTTGCTATTGTAAACAGTGTTGCAATGAACATATGTGTGCATGTGTCTTTATAATAGAACAATTTATAATCCTTTGGGTATATATCCAGTAATGGGATTGCTGGGTCAAATGGAATTTCTATTTCTAGGTCCTTGAGGAATTGCCACACTGTCTTCCACAATGGTTGAACTTATTTACACTCCCACCAACAGTGTAAAAGCATTCCTATTTCTCCACATCCTCTACAGCATCTGTTGTGTCCAGATTTTTTAATGATCATCATTCTAACTAGCATGATATGCTTTCTCAATGTGGTTTTGATTTGCATTTTTCTAATGACCAGTGATAATGAGCTTTTTTCATATGTTTGTTAGCTGCATAAATGTCTTGAGAATTGACTGTTCATATTCTTCACTCACTTTTTGATGTTTTCTTTTTCCTTGTAAATTTGTTTAAGTTCTTTGTAGATTCTGGATATTAGCCATTAGTCAGATGGGTTGGTCGCAAAAAAATTTTCGCATTCTGTGGTTGCTGGTTCACTCTAATGATAGTTCCTTTTGCTGTGCAGAAGCTCTGAAGTTTAATTAGATCCCATTTGTCTATTTTGGCTTTTGTTGCTATTGCTTTTGGTGTTTTAGTCATGAAGTCCTTGCCCATGTCTATGTCCTGAAATGTTTTGCCTAGGTTTTCTTCTAGGGTTTTTATGGTGATCAGTCTTATGCTTAAATATTTAATCCATGTGGAGTTAATTTTTGTATAAGGTGTCAGGAAGGAGTCCAGTTTCAGCTTTCTGTACATGGCTAGCCAGTTTTTCCAACACCATTTAGTAAATAGGGAATCCTTTCCCCATTGCTTGTTTTTGTCAGGTTTGTCTAAGATCAGATGGTTGTAGATGTGTGGCATTACTTCCGAGGCCTCTATTCTGTTCCATTCGTTTATATCTCTGTTTTGGTACCAGAACCATGCTGTTTTGATTACTGTAGCCTTGTAGTATAGTTTGAAGTCAGGTAGCATGATGCCTCCAGCTTTGTTTTTTTTGTTTTGTTTTGTTTTGTTTTTGTTTTTGTTTTTGGCTTAGGATTGTCTTGGCTATGTGAGCTCTTTTTCAGTTCTATATGAAGTCTAAGGTGCTTTTTTTCCAGTTCTGTGGAGAAGGTCAATGGTAGCTTGATGGGGATTGCACTAAATCTATAAATTACTTTGGACGGTATGGCCATTTTCACAATAATGGTTCTTTCTAACTATGAGCATGGACTATTTTTCCATCTGTTTGTGTCCTCTCCTATTTCCTTGAGCTCTTTCAAAACTTGCTGGGTACTTACTATGGGGCAGGCACTGGGAACCCAAGGAGTTTATTGATTTATGTGACTTAGGCAAGTGAGTAGACAACACAACACAGTACATGTTAGAATAAAGTGGATGGTAGGACCAATTGGATCAGTTATGGGCGGCTTACAACGGTCAGGGAGGGCTTCTTAGGAGAGGGAAACTTATACTGAATTCTGAAAGATGGGAGAGTTGACCTAAAAAGAAGGGCATTCTGGGCAAGGGTGATCACCATGAGCTGTTGTGTTTCTGGGAACCAGCAGGATTTAGTTTCTAAATCTGACCTCATCATTTACTGAGAACAAGGGAAAGTTATTTACTTCTTAGCAGCTCTGTTTTTTCACCTGTAAAATGAAGAAAATTAAGGAGAAAAAGCATTCTAGATGGAAGTGGAGTGTTAAGCAGGTGCTCAATCACAACAGAATACCTGTGTTAAGCCAAGGAGTGTAACTATGTCTAGCAAGTTACAAGTGAGAAACTATCGGCTCTTGCAAGAGGATTCCTTATCATGGTGTTTAAGTACATTGTGTTTACGTTTTTTAAATATAGATTTTTTAATTTTTCAGAAAAACAGCATTTATAATATCTGTTGTTTAATTCTAAAAATAATGATGCTGGCCAGGTGTAGTGGCTTATGCTTTCCTGTGATCCCAGGACTTTGGGAAGCTGAGTGGGTGGCTCAGCTGAGGTCAGGAGTTCAAGACCAGCCTGACAAAGATGGTGAAACCTCTCTTTACTAAAAATCTAAAAATATTAGCCAGGCATGGAGCCACAAGCCTGTACTCCCAGCTACTTGAGTCACTAATGCAGGAGAATCACTTGAACCCAGGAGACGGAGGTTGCAGTGAGTTAGGATTGTGCCACTGCACTCCAGCCAGGATGACAGAGTGAGACTCCATCTCAAAAATACATACACAAATAAATAAGTATAAAAATAACAATGCTGATTTTGCCTGAAAATGAGGACTAAGAAGAGCAAAGAGGAGGAGCAGGAAGAGGAAGAAGAGGAGGAGGAGAAGAAGGAGAAGGAGAAGAAGAAGCAGCAGCAGCTAGATATAACTTGAATGCTTCAACATTGACAGGACCCTTTAAAAGTTTTATAGGATAGTTGCTGCTGACAAAAGTTTATTCTCTTATACATATGCTTATTACAGAAGGAACTAAGGTTCAAATTATGTTTTATTTTTTATTTTATTTTTATTATTTTTTGAGACAGAAGCTCACTCTGTCACCCAAGCTGGAGTGCAGTGACACACTCTACACTCATTGCAAGCTCTGCCTCCCAGCTTCAAGTGATTCTCCTACCTCAGTCTCCCTAGTAGCTAGAATTATAGGCATGCACCACCATACCAGCTAATTTTTGTATTTTTCATAAAGACAAGGTTTCACCATGTTGTCCAAGCTGATCTTGAACTCCTGACTTAAGGTGATCCACTGTCTCAGCCTCCCAAAGTGCTGGCATTACAGGTGTGAACCACTGTGCCCAGCCCAGTTTTATTTTTAAACTAAGTCTTATTTTAAGCAAAGCTCAAATCTGTTTTATTTTTAAATTCCACATCGTGAACATCTTATTTCTGTTTATACACATGAAAAATGATATGTGTCCTTTTCAGTGTAGCACCGTTAATATATAAACAGAAAAAAATGATACCAAGTAGAAAGTAAATGCATTACAGTATGTCAGAGAAATTGCATCACACTCCCGGCTGGAAGATTCAGTTCACTCTTTGCTTTATTAGACTTAGGGATAGCACCGTCCCTCTCTCTATTCACTGTCTCTGGAATTATAAACCTGCCATGTTTATCATTGCTGTCAACCTAATGAAAGGGAATTGGGACAGAAAACTCCATGGAGGAAATGGAAACTTGCAGATGAATCAAGCAGAGGGGATAGAGGAAGGCCTGAGGACAGCAGGAATAATCCTGGGCCCAGGTTTCTGCAGTGACAAACAGGCATGGCAATCACTGCCAGGCAAGCAGCTGATGGTGATCTGAACCACTGGAGTGCACAGCTGGAGGGGTGGAAATGCCTCTTAGTTCTCTAACCAAGTCACTGAAGAAGATACTAGGGGAGGTGATTAATGAGCCCCCAGCTCTGACATCCAGCTTTTCTGGAAGTCAGCCTTTCATGGTGTCAAAGTTACTTTGAAAAGTCATGGGGTAAGTTTGCTCCCCCAAGAGTCATGTGAAAATGAGTCAGTGAGAGGTTTCCGCACATCACATTAACAGGTGGATGGATACTTTAAGAGGCATTGACTGCATCAGAACACCTAAGAAGGCGAGAAAAATTTTGGAAAAACTAGTTGTGATTTTTTAAAATCACAAACAGATATTAGGGATATAAAGCTTCAGAATACTTTAGCAGATAGGATCTCTGCTGAGATTACCAGTTCCTGAGAGGAACCGATGCTAGAGGGATGCCAGTAAACATGTAGAAAATGAGTGTCATCAAGAATGGAGAAGTATGTAAAGAATATGTGTGTGAGTATGAATTACCAGAGCAGTGAAATCTTAAGAGAGTTCAACAGCCTTAAGGAGAGTGGGGTGGATCACTATGCCTGGCACATAATTACCACACACTTGTTGACTCTATGAGGTTGAATTAAATGTTAAGACACACCGATTCTTAGAATCAGAAGGGTGTGAAAGAGCATGATGCCCTGCAGCCCACCAGTGCACGAGATAGGCCTTTCCCTGACATGGGCGGGAGGGGCACCTTGCCCGCAATCTGCCCAGTGACCCATCCCGACCAGCTCCTTTCTGCACAAAATATGCTGCTGTTGGAAGCAGCCATTACTTTTCAAGTAGTAAAATAACAAAAGTAATAATATCTGAAAATCTGCAATGGTCAGAACCAGAAAGAGAGAATGAACCAGGAAAACCAGGATCAGATATAGAGAGGTTCTCCTTCTGGCTGACCATGTTAGGCAATGGCCTCACAGCCACAGAATATGTTTTTTTATTCTTCCTTACATTATTTCACAATCTTATTCCACATGCATGTATTCTGAAATTCTACGAGTAGAAACTTATATTTGAAATAGTCCCTGCCCTTTCCCCAGAAAAGTGTTTAAATACTTGGATGAGGACAGAGCATCAGTCAGGGACATGGTGGTTACTCGCAAGCCTCTGGTCTTACTGGGATTGGCAGCTTGGGAAAGATGGGAGGGCTGAGAAAGTTTAGGGAGTTTTTTGTGCGGGGAGGGAATATAAGAAACTTTGAGGGGATGAGAAAGAGTTACTTTAGTTGTTCTCAGCTCAAATTTGAGCAGATATTTCTTTCTCCCCTGTTGTCATCAGCTTATGACATCACTCATCAATTCCTATTATTTTCCGTTCCCACACACATCCAAGGGAAGAGCTCCTGTCATTTTGCGTGCTGGACTCTAATGACTTCAGACCAGATGAACTCTACCGACAGAAAAGGATGGCAAGCAGAGTGCCCTTGGGCTACTCGGCTCAACTCTCACAGCCAGTGACTCTGGGGAGAGGATCAGATGAGGAAAAGTGCCTGTCATAGTGTTTGAGATAAAGTGGCCGCTTAACCACTTGTTGCCTCTATGGCAATTTTTAAATATGGAGTGTCTTTCAAACATTTTTAAACTTTTACTTTTAATTGACATAATAGTCATATATATATATATGTATATATATATATATATATATATATATAAGATACATAGTGATATTTTAATACATACATGTATGGTGATCAGATGAGGATAATTAGCACATCCATCATCTCACACATTTATCATTTCTTTGTTTGAGGAACATTCAGTATTCTCCTTCCTAGCTATTTGAATCAAAACATCACAGTGCTATCGAACACTAGAATTTATTCCTCCCATCTAGCTGTAATTTTGTTTTCTTTAACAAATCTCTCCGAAGTGGCCATTTTGCATTGTGAACTAATATTCTCTCTCTCTCATTCCCTCTCTCTCTCTCTCTCTGTCTCTCTGTCACACACGCACACACGAACACATACAAACACACACACACACACTCTCTTTCTCTCTCTCTCTCTCTCTCTCTCTCTCTCTCTCTCTTTAATTTTGCAGCTGTCTTCAGAATTATCTGTATGGACCCTGATAAACATATGTAATATATTTTTAAAATTTGACTAATGGAAGGATTAAGACTTGGAGGCCTCATAATCAATTAAAAGACAACCTGATTATATCTTTGCATTTTATAGGTACTGCTATACATTCTAATTTCTAATATTTTTCTTTCAAGGAAGCTTACAGGTTCGCTATCAGTTGAGCAAGGAAGAATCCCATATATTCACCATTGATGCGGAGAACTTTGCCAACAGGAGGATGCACCACTTGAAGATTAACCGAGAGGGAAGAGAGCTTACCATTCAGGTACCATCCTTACTTTCTCCCCCTCAGCCAATGTGCCTTGGCTACTCTATCAAACTTTTCTAAGCTTCTCCCTGTGCCAGTGTAGTACCTAGTGTTGGAAAGATAGTTACAAATCACAGTTGTCCACAGACTTGGAAGAACTAGATAATGGTTCTCAAGCTGTGCTTCCCATGTCCCACCAGCATCAGCATCACTTGGGACCCTATTAGAAATGCATATTCTTGGTCCACGCTCAGTGGCTCACACCTGTAATCCCAGCACTTTGAGAGGCTGAGGCAAGTGGATCACGAGATCTGGAGTTCAAGACCAGTCAGACCAACATAGTGAAAGCCCGTCTCTACTAAAAATACAAAAATTAGCCAGGTATGGTGGTGCTCACCTGTAGTCCCATCTACTCAGGAGGCTGATGCAGAAGAATTGCTTGAAAGCAGGAGGGTTGCAGTGGGCCAAGATCATGCCATTGTACTCCAGCCTGGGTGACAGAGTGAGACTCCATCTCAAGAAAAAAAAATAGAAATGCAGATTCTTGGCCTGGTGTGGTGGCTCATGCCTCAAATCCCAGCACTTTGGAAGGCTGAGGTGGGCAGATCACCTGATATCAGGAGTTGAAGACCAGCCTGGCCAACATGGCAAGACCCCATCTCTATTAAAACTACAACATAGCCGGGTGTGGTGGTGTGTGCCTGTAATCCCAATTACTCAGGAGGCTGAGGTAAGAGAATTGCAGAGATAGTACCACTGTACTCCAGCCTGGGAGACAGAGCAACTCCATCTCAAAAAAAGAAGAAAAGAAAAGAAATGGAGATTTGTGGTTTCCACACCACATCTACTAAATCAGAGTCTATAGAAAAGGGGAAAGCAGCAGGTGATACTAATGTCTGCTCCGGTTTGCCAATCCCTGGGCTGCATTAAAGTGAGGAAGACACACAAGAAAAGAGGAAATCACAATAGGCTGTGGGAAGGGCTGTGGCAGAATCACCCACAGATGATACTGAAGAGGGTATTGATCACACCCTGGCATCAGTACTTACTTCCTGGAGGAGGTTAGGAGTAAGCTGAGTCTTGAAGATGAATAGGAGTTGGCCACATGAAAGAGGAGAGCACTGAAGACGAGGGTCCATGTGAGTGCAGGCTAAAGCTATCTGAAAGCATTTGTGCGGGAGGCACTGCATGAGATCACAGTGGGCTCCATATAAAGGGCCAGCAGCAGATGATGGCAGATCCCAATCAAAATAGGCAGAGTCCAGATCATCCCCTTTAGAACCATCACCACCAGCAAGCCCCTGCATCTGCCCAGTAATCACTCCATGTTTTTTAATTTTTTCTGTTCTCCTAGCGGACCATTTTATACTTTCTCCTCTTTACTTACCCTGCTAACAATTGCCAGTTTGTCTTCACTCTCAGAGGATGACTTTGCTTTCACATTTCTTGTAAAAAATGTAACCTTCAGAAGAGAATACCCTCACATTTTTAAAAGCACATTACCTACCTGCCACACCTTTGTTTGCACTCTCTTTCCCTCCTGGATAGTTCATGGTTCTAGCTAAGGCCTGACTTTACTACCTGTGGGCCAGATCTGATATCCTACTGAAGAAAATCACTCTGGCATGCTCCCTTCTCCCTCTCTTTCATCATTTTTTCCAGCTCTACTGGATGGCTCCCCGAAGCATAAAACAAATAATTATTACATGCATTAAGAACTAATATACAATGATAACACCAGCGAAACAAGCAAACAAGCCAGCCTATCTCTGGGTAAAGAGAGGAAACCTTTCTCTTATCTGACTTCTTATACTGTTCCATTCTCTTTGTCATTTTCTTGACCAAATTTTTGGAACTGTTGTTTATACAGCTGTTCTTCAAATTTTTCCTACCTTTTTCGTATACCTCTACTGAAAGAGTTTTGTCTCTGTGCTGCAGCAAAATCGTACTTCTCAAAGCATCAGTGTTCTTACCTTGCAAAATCCAGTGGTCGTATCTCAGTGTTACCTTTTCTTGCCCTCTCATCGGCAACTGACATAGGGATTCCTTCCCGCTCTTGCAACTTAAGTCTTTACTGCTTGCAGAATACAACTCTCGCCTTTGATCCTTCTGCTTGTGTTAGAGTTGCTCACTCTTGTCTTTGCTGGTTTCCCATCATCTTTCAAAACTCTACCCATTAGAACACTCCAGGACTCCTCCCACTTCTGCTTTTGATCTACACTCACTCCATACTCATCTTGTTCCATCTCACAGCTTTAAATTTCATGTTTATGCTGATGAATCAATCCCTAATGCATATCTAACACTAATCTTGTTCCTGGATTCCAGACCTTATACCAACTACCTACAGGGCATATCTATATGAATGTCTGTCAGATGTCGGAACACTTAAATAAATAGTTAAAAGTGACCCATTAGGAAGTCCCCCCTGAAACAATGACCTAGTCCCCCATAAGCACATCCAAGTTAGTGGCAGCTTCATTTTTCAAGTACTCAGTCTGGAAATTGTGGTATTCTCTTTTTATTTTTCGTTCTCTTCTGTGCAGCACCCATGGATCAGTAGCATCTACCTTTCCCTAAGCCATCCTTGTCCTTTGCTTGGATTATCTGTTTACAGTTACCTTTTGATTGACATCTCCTTGTTCCTCTTTATGTTCCCCAGGTGCCTATCCTCAACAGTCAGAGTCATCCTGGTGAAGGAATAGTCAGATCTTGGCATCCTTCTGTCCACACCCTCTCAATGGTTTCCTTTCTTGTGCAGAGAAAAAGTCAGAGGCCTTCCAGTGGCTTATAAGGATCTCCATAATCTGACACCGCTGCTCCTTTCCTGGTTGCTTCTCTAACCTCATCTATCACATGCCCTCTGAACTTAGTTGTACCGCTTTGGTCTCCTTGTTATTTGCAGAGCCCTTGGACTCACTACTTTGCCTAGAATGCTATTCCTTATATACATGTATGTCCAATTCTTGTACTTGCTTATGGACTCAAATAACTCAAAAAGTCATTCTCATTGAGGCCATCTCTGATTAGCTTATTTAATACAGCAATCTATTTCCTTGACTTCAACCCGACACTCCCCGTTTTCCTTGCCTGTTTTTTTTTTTTTCCTCTCAGCACCTAACTTCCAACATAATGTATTTACTTAACACATTTTCTTTCCTATCTCCCTCCTCTGGAATGTTTTCCTATCTCCCTCCTCTCACATTCAGTGAGAATGTAAGGCAACAGTGGACAGTCATTCTGAGCAGACCAGAGGTGCCAAAGGAAAGTCATGGCAGGGCAGATGGGAGGTTAGGTATGAGTCCCTGCTGGGTTGCACTGAAGCTGTGCAAAGTCAGGCAAATGGCCAGTGGGATCTTAGTCTCCTCTTCTTACAGGTGAATGGTAAAATAATGAAGATTCTTTCCAGGAATAGCATCCTATGCATAGTCAGAGCAGAGTCTGGAAGAAACCAATAGGATTTGTCTAGCTTGAGTAAGTGGGGATGGATGGAGAGGCCTGCCTAGGAATCTGGAGGGGACAGAACAGTTGGAGCTGAAATTAGCAGTGGGTGAAGCAAGGAGATCATTAAAGCATGGACATAGAAATAAGGTCTTATTAAAGTTTTCCAGCGGTGGCTTTTGCTCACCCCTGCAAGATGGGATTATCAACCGTCCATGTTGGATGCAACTGTTCAACTACCCTCTCCTCCCCAGGACCACATGTTTTGTCAAATTGCAAGCCTTGCCCAGGATAATTTCTCTGCCCACAGCTAAATGAGATCAGGTCAGAATTATGAAACAGTAGGGGCAATGATGGCCCTAACAATAAGCTGAAAGCAAGAGGGAAAAATAAAAAATGAGTTCCTGCTTCCTATTAATGTCAATTTTGCACAGCAAGTTCCTGAGCAGGTTTCATTGATTTGCTGGTTTGCAGCAAAGAATTTGGTGAGAAAATCTCCATGGGGAGATAAATACCTGTAAGAAGCTGTATACAGTTTCCCAGGGAGAAGACTTGTGTGAAAGCCCTTATTTCACAAAGAAAGAGAAGGGTATTTTATGTGCATTGTGGGAGAATCAGGGAGACCTGACTCATCTCTCCTGAGAGAAAACCTCGGGCAGGGCAGGGCGGGGTGGGGGTGGTCTGCTGTCTGTGTGAGTTTTTTCAAGCTATTTCCAGATGGGATCATTTTATTCTTCTTATCTGCAGTCCTCTGCTAATGTGACTTTGTTTTCTGATTTCTTGCAGATGGACCAGCAGCTTCGACTCAGTTATAACTTCTCTCCAGAAGTGGAGTTCAAGGTTATAAGGTCACTCACCCTAGGCAAAGTCACAGGTATGTTCTAGTTCATACCTTTCCAGTGGGCTTTATTAAAATAAATGAATACATAATTTTCATTCGGGTGTTTAAGGATTCCTATCTGTAGCCTTTTCATCCCGTAATATCTGAGATCTGAAACCAAGGCTTTTTTTTTTCAAACATGCATGCAAGATTGAAATTTTTATAGCTACTTGAGGAAGTGAACGTTTTATCACACTTAGTGATCTTTTTAAACTTTAGTAATGTCTTTTTATGCTTAAATTTATTTTGCCTATTATTAATATGCCGATTACAGCCTCACTTAACTGGGTGTTTGCCTGACCTCTTTTCCCATTCTTTTTTCTTTCAATGTTCTTTTTCTTTAAGCTTTACAGATGATCTTGTGAAGGACATACTGCTAAATTTATTTTACATACCCAATCTGTCCATCCATGTTTTTTCATAGAGGCAAATGTAGGCCCTTTTACATTGTGGGGCTACTTGTACTCGGACTTGTTTCTGCTCCCCTATTTTTTAGGTATCCAACTTTTCCTGTGATTCTACCATTTGCTTTCTAACTCTCTCTATCACAGTACAGTGCAGAAAACATGAATAACTCTAGGCATTTTAAGTAGAAACACATTTAACACAGTAGGTTAGTTGCTTACAAAATTGTCATAGCACTTACAGTGTAGGTTCTTCTTGGGATCTTTTGGAATGACTTCCCTGTGCCCCCTACTGCATGCAAATTCATAAGGAGAAGAAGGAGGTCTCTGAAAAGTGGCTGTAGAGAGGCATCATGGTCTCCTGCTTTTGCTTGTCAGTAGAAAGAGCTGAAAAGGCAGAAAAATGACTCCTGCTACGGACTTCCAGCTTCATAAAGGATTTATAATTTCCAGATGTAGTGTGGATCCAGAAACCTAGCTGCAGGAGGGTCAAAGTAATGTCCATTTTAGTTTCTCAAATGGCAGTTGGAAGAACACTGATCAACACTGATCCTAGATTGAGTTATTTATTTCTGATTCCATTCTGCCTCCTAATAATAATCATCGTTATATTTTTACATACTGTTTATTTTTTATTTATTAACACAGACACAGTTTATATATTCCTCATTTCCTCCTTTTTCTCAGACTTTTCTATTTTCTGCCAGATTTTATTTTCTTCTTTGGAAGTAAATTCTTTTGAATTCATTTCTGTTTAAGGGTACCTTCATTTTATATATATACGTATATATATAAAATGTATATACGTATATATATGTATATATATATATCTTCATTATATTGATTGTAATTCATATATATATATATAATTTTTTTTCTGAACAGAAGGTTTTTATTTTACCTTTAATCTTGGAAGATAACTTTGCTAAATCTTCAACTAAATGTTGAAGAATATTTTCCATCAGATGTTGAGAAATCGGTCAGAGGTGTGATGGAGCCAATGGCACCTGCCCATAAGGGCCAGGTATATATGTCTCTCCCCAACTCTGCAACCTTCCATGGAGGCAGGATGCCAGCTTGAAATCAGCTGTATTAGGAGGGTTTACACTGTGGATATCAGAAATGCTAAAAGCCAAGACGTTTCCTACCTCTTCCTCCTGAAGAGCCAGTTTCAAAGACTCACTGGCACATCAGTGTCCTCTTGTTTTCTGGCTTCCCTGGTGGCTCTTGAGAAGTCTGCTGTCCATCTGTCTTGTTTTAAAGGTGCTCTGACCACCCCCCATGCCTGCCACCTACAAGTTGGTTTAAAGTCATCTCTTTTTCTTTGGTGTTTTGCAGTTTTGTCATCAGGTGTCTGCTTGTAGATTTCTTTAAAAATTCTCTTACTTGATATTTTTATGTTTCCTGTTCATTAGTTCATATGTATGTATGTATCCAATTCATATTTCTTATTCATATGTATCTGTTATCAGTTCTTAAAAACTCTCAACATATCAAATCTTACTTCCTCCTATTCTATCTACTCAATTCAGTTAGATTTGAATTATATAAACTTAGACTTGCTAATTCCATCATCATATTTCTTATCCTCTTTTTATAATTTGTATTCTTTGATATAACATGTTGCATTCTGGGCAGTTCATTTGGCTTTATCATCACATTCTCTAGTTCTCTCTTTATGTCTAATCATATGCAATGAATTGTTTCTTATTGATTTTATATTTTATTTTGAAAAATAATATTTTGTTATTTTTAAAGCATGCCTATTATTAAAGATAATATGTTGTCTCTGCTCTTTTGTTTGTTTCCATCTTTTTTTGTCTTCAGGCACTTCGTTAATAGTTATTAAACAGTTTATGATAATTCCAACATCTGAAGAATGTAAGGGTCCCAGTCTATAACTTGCTGTTTTCTAACTTTTTCCTGCAGTAGCTTGTTTCCTTATGCTGTGTGTGTGTGTGTGCATGTGTGTGTGTTCATATTGATTGTAATTCATTTGCGACAACTCTAAGAATTAAAAATCAAGACACTTTCCTCAAAATAAGGTGTATATATATATATATATATATATATTTTTTTTTTTTTTTTTTTTTTTTTTTTTACTTCACCAGGTGCAAGGAGGTACTACCAATTTAGGATAATTTTAATTTCTCACCTTTTTACTGAACAGAGAAGAGATATAAATTTGAGCTCCATACCTGAATGAGATCAGTCTTCTGGTTGGAGTCTTAGCAGAAATGTTGATACTATTAAATCATTAACCGAATTATAACACCCTTGGAAAGAGGGAAAATTTGGGCTTACTGACCACAAAGCCAAGACCTTTTTCAGGGCACTTACTTTGTGTAATGGAAGCTCCAATAACATCCTCTTGTTAAAAAAAAAAAAAAAATTCTTTGTTAAATCTTACCACTGTGTGTAGCATTCATATGACCCTTCATTCTTTTATCTAAGCCAACAATAATAATGGGGAATCAAAATGTTAAAGCAAGGTACTTAAGACAACCTGATATTTTATTTCTGGTGCTTTGTAATTATCAGGTAAAAAAGAACTATATTAAGATCGAGGAATAATACTGTATCAGTCCATTTTTGCATTGCCATAAATACTTGAGACTGGGTAATTTATAAAGAAAAGAGGTTCAATTCACTTACCGTTCTACAAAGAGTACAAGAAGCCTGATGCTGGCATCTGCTCAGCTTCTGGGAAGTATCAGGAATCTTACAGTCATGGTAGAAGGCGAAGGAGGAGCAGGCATGCCACATGATCAGAGCAGGATGAAGACAGAGGGGGAAGATGCCACACACTTTTAAACAATTTTATCGCACCAACTCACTCATTATGGCAAAGACATCAGCAAGTGGATGGTACTAAACCATTCACGAGAAATCCTCCATCATGAGCCAATCACCAACCACCAGGTCCTACCTACGACATTAAAGATGACAATTAAACATGCGATTTGAGTAAGGACACAGATACAAACCATATCAAAGAGCCACTAAAATATCTTCATTGTTCTAAGGATGGGCGACATCTGCCTACTGGGCTTTCTTCCCATTTCAACTGCTGTTGAACAGATGGGAGGATTTGGACCAACACTGAACTTCAACCCTATGGTCTATGAAAGGTCCTAGCAGAAGGTAAAGGGAGACAATATGAACATCCAGGCTTATTATTAAGAAAGGACACTAATCCTAGGGGACCTTTGGAACAAGGAAAACAAACCTCATTCATCAGAAAGAGAGTAGAGTAGGGATAGAGAAAACAGGAAGAGATGGTATTAAAATGGATGCATGGGGGCCGGGCGCAGTGGCTCACACCTATAATCCCAGCACTTTGGGAGGCCAAGGCGGGTGGATCACGAGGTCAAGAGACTGAAACCATCCTGGTCAACAAGGTGAAACCCCGTCTCTACTAAAAATACAAAAATTAGCTGGGCATGGTGGCGCACGCCTGTAGTCCCAGCTATTCAGGAGGCTGAGGCAGGATAATTGCTCGAACCCAGGAGGCGGAGGTTGCTGTGAGCTGAGATTGCGCCATTGCACTCCAGCCTGGGTAACAAGAGCGAAACTCCGCCTCAAAAAATAAATGAATAAATAAATAAAATAAAATAAAATGGATACATGGAATTAATGATACATGCATCTGAACTTTACAATTTTAGAAAAAAATGCTTTGGCTATTTTAACTGTGAATCAAAGACTAGGAAGCATTTTTCATGGTAGATATGAAAAGAAAAAATATGTAGTAAAGCTAGTGTGTCAGTTTTCCTCAGTACCGCTAATACCGTTTCATTGCAAAGCAAAAGCAAGTTTGCTCATTTTCCTTTTGTGCAAAAAAGGACAAACTGCTTATTGAAGAGGACAGTGGTTCAGTGTACCCTCTATACCACCCATGGTGCTACAGATACTGTGATGAAGAAAGCAGTTTTTGTTTGTTTGTTTGTTTCCTGAAGGTTTGCATGATGTAGATACTGGCCCGTGAAAAATAGCAGATATAATTATCTACATTAAAACTTCACTGTTGCTTCTATCGTAATGTTGATGCTCAAATCTGTTAAGTCATGGGATATTGCAAAGTTAGTTCTTCGGCTTACTGTCATTTCTTAACTTTCAAGAGAGATTACGTGGTTGTGGCCTATTGCGTCAGTGAATTTAAGATAAATAACGTTAAAGAGGGAAAAAGCACATATTGAGGGAAGTAACCCATTTGGAAGCAATAATGTTTCTGGAAAATTACTTATTTTATTTGAAAGTATAGATGTGTATGCCTCAGATTCAAACACCATGTACTTTATCACTGTTACTTCTAAGTCTCTGCCTAACTTGGCCATATCACAAGATCATAGACAGCCATACAGACTTACGAATTGAAAAACCTTGAAACTTCTAAAGGAAACTCTGCCTTTTTTGCTTTTAACTTACTTTTTCCTGGTCCTGATGTCTCCTTTTTTACTCTTCCAACATATATCAAAATTTGAATTCAAAGCAAAAACTACTGTTGTTTGTTAAAATTAAGAATTATTATTATTTTAATGAGAGAAGACTTCTTACCAGTCTGCAGAATTAAGAAGTAGGTACTTTTAAAAATATGGAAACAGGTTAAAGTTTAGGTGGAAAAGAATTATAGTACTGCCTTTAAACTGTTGCTACCAAATTCCGAAGAGACATTAAAATGGAATTCGCACTCATGGCATGCTGATTAGCTGATAGCAAATGCAGCTTGACAGTGTGATAGGCCAAAGCTCACACCTGCCAGAAGCATTATTCTTCTGCTCCAATGGCTGTTTGCCCATCTAGCTTTAAATATTTACTTGCCTCTGACAAAAAATACAAAACTTGAAAGAATTTGTTCTCAAGGTGCATGAAATTTACAGCTAATCTGTAAATTGCAGAGCTATCTATGAGCATTCACACATGCTTTTGACCTGTTAAAATGAGTTCTGATTGCATCTATAGAAGAGGGTTCTTTAATTCTCTCCAATCCCTCAGGTTTAAACTTTGAGCCTACTGTGTCTTCTGCAGCATTACAGTATCATTGAACGAATACCCTGAATGATTTCACATAAAATCACTTTACAAGCATCTTGCAGAGGGTGAGTTATGGCTGCCATTTACAGAAAGCACAGAAGAATTTATGCGTATAAATGAAAGGTGTGTACTTCAAAATGCTCACTTTGGAAGACTGTACTCTAATTTCTTTTTGATTTTGGACACAGGTCCTTCTTATTATTCAAATCTGGCAGTCAATGCTAAACTAGAAAGCAAAATTCTAGAGTGGAAGATGCTCAGCTTTTTGGAGACAAATTGACCCCTGTTTGCAACTCTCAGGTAGTTAACCGTTGTGTAACCTCGGTGAAGTTATCTAACCTGTTTGTGGTTCCTTATCGGTAGAATGAGGGTAGTAATACTTAATTCATTCAATTAATTTACAAAGCTGTGTAAAGGTTTCACAACACATTATATGCAAAATATTTGGTATGTAGCATATACTCCAATGATTGCTTTTTATTATTTTCAAGGTTGTAGAAACATAAAAAAGAACTGTTAGGGTTTTTTTTTTCTTTTTTCTTTTTTGTTAATGTGTCTGTCGAGGTAACTGTAAGTGTGACTTCCCAAAAGGTGCTCAACTGTGCTCCAGAAAAGCAACTCTGAACCACGGTGAGTCCTACAGAATCCAGTGTGACTCATTAACCATTAGTGCTGTTCAATGGTATATCAAACTCGTATCAGCTTAAACAATGACAAGAGAAGAAAATAATAGTTGGTGAAAATAGAAGTTTTAACGTGTAAGATCTGTTCAGGTACATCTGGCTTCAGAATCTCAAATACTATGATTCAGTTTTTTCAAATCTATCTATTTCTTACCCCATATTTGACTGCATACCTCTTGAAGGGGCTTCATTTGCAGCCAAGATTTCAGTGGTAATGAAGGTGACATCATCCACTCCAGAGTTAAGTAGTAGCAGTTCAACATCCCACGTGGAACGAAAACCTTCCATTTTTAAAAGTTCCAGAAAACTTTCCTTAAGTCCTGGGATTGAGTTTTCAAGGACCAATCCCAGACCATGACAGTGTTCCGGTGATTAGGATCTACTACATGGCCATGGCCAAATTATTCACCCAGCTATGGCTGTGAGGAGCACGAAGGGGTGAGTTCAATGTTAATCGCGTAGGTTGAGAACAGGTGAAGGCTACTTCTCAGAAGCAAGTTGAGCAGTTCTTACCAGAGACAGAGAAAAATAAACAATGATCTTGTAATACCACCGCTTTTTGCCCTTTGCATTTTGCTCTCCCTCTTTTAAGAGGAGAGAAGAAGGTGTAGTTATAGCCGTGGGCTAGGAATTATGGCTGATTTAGGGAAAGGATTGTGCCAGTGTGTATAAGCAGTACAAATATGTTGCAGTAGGAAAAATAATAGTTGAGGTATGCTCTTTTAATAAACAAATGCATGTTATCTTCTTTAGAACAAGTTTATAGCTTCCAAAGTGACTCCTCTAAAAAATTATTTCATTTTAAATGCATAGGCTTCTCAAATTCTCTTTCATTTTGTTTATGGTCTTATGTCATTCTTCAGTAAATACTAAATCTCCAAACCACAGCGTCTTCCAGACTCAAATTCTAACATTGTGTGTAATTGTCTTACGTTCTGTCTAGATAACTTTTAATGATACTGTCTCTTTGGGTAACAAAGTATTTTAGATTCATTAATCTAATCTGACGTGCTGCATCATGAAATAAATGGTGTGTTTTAGAATATCTTGAAATATCAGGTTTCAATAATCATCCCAACTTCCCAAACATGCAGGTCTTCTATTTTCTACTTTGTAGATAACCAGCATTGAATTGCAACTGGGTTATATGGGATTTTTGTTATTTTTGCCTTTTGCAATAACAAGCTATATTTTTTCCCCATGGAGAAATTTAATAGATGATTTAGTTTCTCCTCATGCAGCAGGAATGTGTGTTATCTACTGATTTAAGATGCAATTTTATTTCTGTGTGTTAAATGAATCACTTCGTGATAGCTCTGCCAGCCTGCTCCATGATCTGTGCTGTTCTGTAAAAGTTGTTAATTTTTTCTAAGAATGAAACCACTCTTTAAACAGAATGCCCTTGAGTTACTCATTTTGTATCATCACTTGCCTGTTCTGTCTATACTAGTGTGTTAAAAGATAAATGAAGCAAAAAATATATATCAATGATAAGTGGTTTTCAAATGCAGACTCTCTTTGGCTGGGAGGAGCTGTTAGTAATCTCCTTCAAAAAGGGGTGGCCTTCAAAGAAATGCCACACTTTCCATATCTTTGCCTGACTGTGATAGCAAAAGATGTTTTGTGTGGTGGCCCAGAAGTCACATGATATGACTCTTATTGATAGAAACTTCAAATTAGTTCTTCTCAAGCAAAAAACTATATTGAGCATTACTATGGCCACACAATGTGTGAAACAAAAAACACAAAAACCCACCACAACAAAAAACTGTCCTTGTTCTAAAGATTCTGCATACCTTAAAAATCCTTTCAAAGAAAAGTTGTTTGGGTGGGATCTGTTGGTAGTATTCAAGTTTTCCAAGGTTTTGCAATATCCGGTGTAGGCTATGCTAAATGGTAGGTTTTCTTCACTGTAACCAAATAATACTAAAAATTGTATAATGTTTATGGCATACTAAAACTAATAGAATCATAAAAACTAGTAATTCCTGTTATTATTATTATTTGATAATATCTTTCTGTATGCTAAGTCCAGACTCTTTCCTTACATTAATTCATTTTTTTCCTGATCATTACCCAGGGAGATAAGCGCCATTATTATTTCTACTTTTATAGATGATAAAATTGAATCACAGAGGTTCAGTGACTTTCCCAATATCATGTAACCAGTAAGTGTCTGGATTCCAGACTTCCAACAAATCCTGCCACATTTTGGTTTTTAAAGACTAGCATAAAGTATTTCACACAATGCATTGTTCCTTTTTCTGATGAGAAGCTTTGTGTCAAAAAGTTGTCTTTT
The DNA here is from genome assembly GCF_049354715.1 of Callithrix jacchus. Classification (NCBI taxonomy): domain Eukaryota; kingdom Metazoa; phylum Chordata; class Mammalia; order Primates; family Cebidae; genus Callithrix; species Callithrix jacchus. The sequence goes on from NC_133507.1 coordinate 109,608,380, forward strand.
CAGAGTTGGTGGGCTTAAAAGCAGAAGTAGAATGAGGAAGGCTTTAATCATGGAGAAAGAATAGCATTTTTCTTATAAGTCAGGCTTTGGAATCGGCTCTGGGTTCAAATCATGACTTCACTATTTACTAATGTGACCTGAACAAATTACTAAATTCTCCAAACTTCAGTTTTCTCAGTTAGAATACATGTACATGTTATTACGACAATTATAGAAGGGAAGTCTGGTGGTAATGCAGATGATGTGACTAGCATGATGCCTGACATTTAATACAAGCTCAGTAGGGTTTGTAACACCAGTCATAATAATAACATAAGAAGCCACTTCATCCAACCAAGCATTTTTCCATTTGGACTCTAATTGTCTTTCAGCTAAAGGTATTCTATTCTTTACCTAACAAAGCTTAAATTTTATTCCTCTCTCCCATTCTAGGGGAATGAATGGATAAGGCAAGGTGTCAACTTGACTTTAATTGATGATTGGTAAACAGCGGAGGTGGTGACATGGACATTATTTACATTTTTTTTTTTGGAGTTGGAGTCCTGCTCTGTTGCCAAGGTGCAAGCTCAGCTCACTGCAACTTCTGCCTCCTGAGTTCAAGTGATTCTCCTATCCCAGCCTCCCAAGTAGCTGAGACTACAGGCTCATGCCACCATGCCTGGCTAATTTTTGTGTTTTTAATTAAGATGGGTTTTTACCATATTGACCAGGCAATCTCAAACTCCTGACCTCCAGTGATCCACCCACCTAGGCCACCCAAAGTGCTGGGATTACAGGCATGAGCCATCGCACCTGGCTGACAATATTAACTTTTGATAAAATCATCTAAAAAGAGTTAACTAGGCCAAAGCCTACCTGAAATTATTTAAATTTACTTTCTCAGGGGTGGAGCTGCCTAATGAGTTATAACCATGTGATACTTTGTGAGTCAGTCAAGCTTAAAATCATGAAACCTAGTCTGATCCTCAAAGACTCTGGATATCCCCTCTGTCCCTCTGCCCTTCTCAGCATGCGATAGCCATGAGGTTCCAAAGACGGGTCCCCAGTCTCATTTATGGTTTTATCTTTCCTGCTACTGTAATAGCAGGCACATATTATATGTTCCACAATGTTTGTTGAAGGAAAACACACAGGCACATGCACAACAGTCATGTATGTAAATGTATAAATATTAGAGCTGTGGTTACCTGAAAAGTTATCATACTACACATGACTGGGCCCAATGTCATGTAGCTAGCTGCCTTCAAGGCTTGGGTGAGTGTCTCCTGCTTCCTCTTACAGTGATTTTCCTCACGAGGATGTGTGGCAGTGAGATGGGAAATGAATGGGTTGGGAGTCAGACAGTGCTGAGCTCAAACCATAGAAAGATCTCTTCCTAGCTCTGTCATGACTAACATCACCTCCCTGAGACTTGGTTTCCTCATCTGTAAAGTAGGAGTAGTAATACTGGCTTTATTGATTTGTTTTGAAGCTATGAGATAATGCCTGTGAGGTGTCTGGCACCTAGTGGTATTTGAAAACAGCAGCTATTTTTAATAAGATCATACAACCCTGCTGCCTATTGATTTTCTTTGCCTGATATCCCTCTTCCTTGCCAATGGCACTGCTATTGATTTGTTTGCCCTTTGCCTGGGGAATCTGGGCCAGTTTTATAAATGTCAATGTTGACAAGGTAATGAAGTAAAAAGGATGCGAGCTAAGACTAATGAACTCCCTGCAGCAGCCTTGTAGAGACCTCTCCGAAGCTTGGTGAGATTGGAAGCACTGTATTGGCTAGAAGCTGAAAGGAACAAGTGGAACAAACACAGATTAGAATTCTAGATGCCTTCCCATGCAGGAGGAGAGGGAATTGAGGCTCATGGAGGGTTGTGTGGCCACTGGTTACTCATTTAGTCTACCAAGATTTTATTTTTGCGGGATGTCCTTAATAGTAAAAAATTGAGTCTTAAAACAAATTAATATAACTTAAACCTCATTGTCACTTAGGAATGATTATGTATGTCATTCATCCATTTCTAAGAGAGATTTGACCTGAATCTGTGGATTTTTTTTCTTTACACTTCCACAGTTATTATCGCCAGTGATCAGTGTCAGAGCTAAGGTCTTGTGGCTAATATTCTAAAGTTCTCTACCTTTTGCTTGATATAAGAGTCACATAGCCTACTTTCCAGTGGGAGAAATAAGTAAATCATTCCACCTAAGAAATTTCTAGTTTTAGCTAATGCCCTTAAAATCAGCTGCCTGCTCTAATCAATCATATGTAAGACTTGAATATGTGGCTTATCTTTCTCATTAATTTTCTTACTTTTTTTCCCAAATGATTCCGTAGACTATAAGCCTTGCATAGGGCATGCCTTCCATAAATGATAAACCCTATATAAATATTTGGAATTAGGAAAATTGCTCCCTAGCTTTATTTGTAGATAATTCATTGAATGCATTATTGAGTGCCTATTATATACAAGATGATGTGATAAGAGAAAATATGAAAAATTTTAAATGGTATAGCCTATGGATCTTTGTTCTCAAAATGATAAAACCTGTATCTGTAAGGATAAGACATTTATTTAATTTTGTTATGAATAGTTTTGATAAGTGCTTTACAGATTGAGTGTGCTTAATATTCATAAGAAGGAGAGACCATTTCTAGCTGAGATGAGCCAGAATGTTGTGTGGAAAATCACCTTGGCCTTAGTCTGGAAGCACAGGTTTGACTTCAATAGATGGAGAGCATTCCAGAAAGGAGGAATGGTGTGAACCAGATAAGACTGTAGGAAGACAAAGATAGTGGGCTAGAAACAGTAAATAGACCATCTGAGGAGGTTTTCATAAGTGTAGCCGAGGGAGGCAAGGGAACCAAGAAAGGTCCATTGGGAGAATATTACAGAGGATATCCAGTGCTCTGCAAAGGCATTCAGACTTTATTGTGCAGAGAAAGGAGGGCATGGAAGGGGGCTCTCATGGTCAGAGCTGTTGTTATCAGCCTCCCTTGTTAGTAACAAGTAGGTTGGAGGAAGGGGAGGCTGGCATGGAGGTTGTGCTAATGCCTCTCCTTCAGATATAAAACAAATAGCATTGGAACTGGGGAACAGGTGCAGGTGCAGTTTGTAAAGTAAGAATTGGAATACTTGGGTAATTCACTGGGTGGGTGGGTGGCAGGGTACGCAGGGCAGGAATGGAGAGGACAAGAGGAAAAGAAATTAGAGCAGCTTTTTCCAGTCATTGCAGAGGGAAATAAAATACTTCTGGTCTGGCCTGAGCCTGTGTTTACTAACTTGGGGTACAAGTTACAATGGATTATAAAGCTGATACCTTACTTTCCTCCTTCGAGCCAGCTCTCCAGTCCTACTAAGTTGCTTCTGGATTTGAGAAATTCCTGTCATCAAGGACAGGGGGAAGAAAAGTGGATCAAATTGCTATGGGGAGAGTCCAATTGGGGGCCTTCACTGTGGCGATGTCCACAGTAGCCCACAGCTGCATGGAACAGATCTCTCCCCACTTTGAATTTGTTACAATTCCCTGACTCCTATTTCTTATCTATGTAGCTGCTTCCTGGGAAAAAGCATGGTCCTTGAAGGCAGGGACATTTTGTCGTCCATATTCTTATCACTCTCACTTTGAAACATGGGCCTTTGTGCTCTGTCTATGCTTCTGTGTTTTATAATACACTTCTGATTAGTAATGCATCACAGGTGTTAGACCTGTTTTCCGTTAAGGGAGGAAACACTTGCACTCCTATTACTGATTTTAGCATCCCTACTAGTGTGACCAATCATTCTGGTCTACTCAAGACTGAGGGATTCCCCAGGATGTGGGATTATAGGTCCTGAAAGTAAAGCAGTCTTAGGAAAGCCAGCACAGTTCATCACCTAAGCCACACTCAGTTCAGAAGTTTTGAATAATTTAATGGAACTGAACTCAGGGCTTTGAATGCCAGATTAACAACTGAGTTTCATGCTTTGCCCAACCACAGCTGAGTTCAGGGGCCAACATCCCTGAGGATACGCTATGGTTTGAATAGGTGAGGTTGGGAAGGGTGTGGGATTGTTTATGCCCTTAAATATTCAGTGCTCTGGGTGGAAACCCAAAATTGTGTGCAAGCAGTAATTACAGAACAATTGATATTTAAAGCATGGAACATATATTCTAAGGGCATTATTAAAAGACTAGAGAAAGGAGAAATCAAAAGTAAAATTATATGTAACCAAGATTCCATTTTCCCACTGATTTTGGATGGAAGGCCAGAACCTTCTCTATGAAGGGTGGCACACTCCGTCTAGCTTATGCAGAGATGGTGTCTTCATCCGACAGACATCCTGCCAATACACATGATTCAGATGCAGATCACATCAGCTGCTTTAGGTCTGTGAACAGGAAGTTCCATATATGTATGTCTGTTCTCACATTGCTAATAATGACATATCTTAGATTGGGTGATTTATAAAGGTTGAGGAGACTCACAGTTCCACATGGCTGTGGAGTCCTCAGAATCATGGCAAAAGGTGAAGGAGGAACAAAGGCATGTCTTACATGAAGGCAAGCATGCAGTGCAAAAGGGGGAATAGCCCCTTATAAAACTATCAGATCTCATGTGAGCTAAATCACTATCACAAGAACAGGATGAAATAAACCAACCCCATGATTCAACTCTGTCCACATCGTCCCTCCTACAACACACGGGAACTATGGGAACTACAATTTAATATGAGATTTGTGTGGGGACACAGCCAAACCATATCAATATATATCAACCATTCTTTTTATTTTTCTTCTTCTTTTTTTTTTTTTTTTTTGAGACAGTCTCACTCTGTTGCCCAGACTGGAATGCAGTGGCTTGATTTCAGCTCACTGTAACCTGTGCCTCCCAGGATTAAGCAATCTTCCACCTCAGCCTCTCAAGTAGCTGAAACTACAGGTGCACAACACGATGCCCTGCTAATTCTTGTGTTTTGTATAGGGAAGGGATTTTGCTATGTTGCCCAGACTGGTGTCAAACTCATGGGTTCAAGCAATCCAACTGTCTCAGCCTCCCAAAGTGCTGGGATTACAGGCATGAGCAGCTGCACACAGCCTGTATCATACATTCTAACAAGAGCTTACTTTATATTGGGAGTTGCAGAGGTTACTTTGCCTGGAGGTGGTAGACAGTGGCTTTGGTCATGTTTGGGGGCAGAGTGCTTCCAAAACATGAGGGAAACATTCATACACAGAGACACCAAGCTAAGCTTTTGGAGTTTAATATATAGTTTCTAGGTTAAATTATCTTTTCTTATAACCCTGGGTATATCAATAGTTTTTCTGTGTGTACATGTATGTGTATGTCCATGTGTGATGATGTACATCCCGGTACAGGTATGTATGTGTACACATGTGGGTATGTTTGCATTTGTTTGTGCACACATATTGGTTCATGTACATGTATATTCATGTGTGTGGGTTTGCATATGCATGTATATGTGTATGGGTGCGTGCTTGCATGTGTCCATGTATCCAGGTGGGTGCATGTATGTCCATGTGCGTAAACATGCGTGGGCAACTGTGTCGTAACTGTATTGTATATGTGTATATCTGGTATCTATGTTTCTGTGTATTTGTGTATAAATGCACACGTGTATGTTTGTGTAAATGTATGTCCATGCTTTCAAATGCATATGTACATGCACCTATATGTTTCTTTCGGTATCATGTCTGTGAGTACATGTACATGCATGTCCATGCAGTGCACCTGTGTATGGATGTGTGCATGCATGTTCTGCTTTGTGTATAAGTGCATGTACATATCTATGCATGTGTGTCTGTGTCTGCACATGTGTGTACATGCATGTGCATTTTCTCTGTGTGTTTATGTGTGTTTAAACATCGGTGCATGTATGTCTGTGTGTATGCACATGTGTGGCCATGTGCAAGCATACGTTGGTGTTTTGCATGCATATGTATGTGCGTTTTCATGTTTCTCTGTGTGTGTTTGAGTGTATGGGAATACCTATACATGCATGTCTATGTGTGCACATTTGTTTATATGTGCATGTGCATGTTCCTTTGTGTGAGTATGTATGTATTCATATCTGTACATGCATGTCCATGTGTTTTGCTTATTTTCTACATAATCTTTTTCCCAATTTGCTTTTTCTCTGTTATGTCATGTGATCTCTCATTCTTGCTAGAGACTTTACTCATGCTTCTGATGATCCTGGACTGTGATCATGTTTTATAAGGAAGTGTCTGGAATGCATTGCCTTGGAGGTATTCTGAAGAATAGGGCTGGGCCTTTAGTTAGATAACTCAGATGTATTTATCTGTAGCCCACTTATCTTGGGATAGGCACATTTCCTATAAAAGACTTTTCAATCTCTTGCTTAGAGAGAAAGAGGTTCTGAAAGTCGTGGTCAGATGAGAGCTGGTGGATGTCAGTGTCTACTGGGTAAAAGTTCCTTTATGTCTCATTTTTTGGTGAGCACCCTTGCCTCAGCTGTCAACATTACCACCCCCCCACCTGTCATAACCTCCCAGTCTCATAGCACTTTATTCATTTTCCAAGCAGTATCAGTACTTAGGAGTATAAAGGGCAGTTTTTGGAACTATTTTATCTTTTTCTAAAATCGCTTTACTTGTAAGAGAATTGCTGTAAAGTTGACTGAGGAAGAACAAAAGGCTTTTAGATGCCAAGTCTTCTAAATGTAGAACACACTTTTATCAGTCAGGGTTCAACCAGTGGAACATGACTAGTAGGAGATAATATATTGAGATTTATTGCACAGAATTGGTTCATGTGGTTATGGAGGCCAGGTATGATGTCTGAAATCCACTGGGTAGGACATCAGGAAGTGCAGCTGGAACTCTCAGGCATGAGTGGAAGTTGCTGCCCGTAGGTAGAATTCTTCTTCTTTAAGTCTTAAAAGCCATTCTGCTCATAAGGCCTTGTGACTGATTGAATCAGATCCACACAGGTTATCTAGGATTGTTTTCCTTACTTAAAGTCAACTGATTATGGACTTCATTCATGTTTACAAAGTACCTCTACAGCAGTACTTGGATGAGGATTTGATTGAATAAGTAGTAGGGACTATAGTCGACTCAATTTGACGCATCCTTAGACCATTATACTATCTTCTCTTTATCTGCTATTGAAGAGAAATGCACACAACATAAAATTAACCAAGTTAAAATACACCATTCAGAGGCATTTAGTATATCCACAATATTTTTCAACCATTATTTCTATCTAGCTCCAAAACATTTTCATCACCCACAAAACAAAACAAAAAACTCTATGCCTATTAAACAGTCACTTCTCATCCCCACCCCTCATCTTAGCTTCTGGAAACCACTAAGCTGTTTCTGTCTGTATTGATTTACCTATTTGAGGTATTTCCTATAAATGGAACCATACAATTTGTGAGCTTTTGTATCTCACTTCTTTCACTTAGCATAGTTTTTATATTTATAATATTGCAGCATGTAACAGTGCTACATTCCTTTGTATGGTTGAATAATATATTGTATGCATATATCAGGGCATTTTTTAAAAAACCTATTCGCTCTTTGATGAACACTTAAATTGTTTCCACATTTTGGCTATTGTAAATAGGGCTACTTGGAATATGTGTATATATGTATTTATTTAAATACCTGTTTTTAATTCTCTTGGGCATATCTCTGGGAGGGGATTATTGCCTTTGGAAAACCATTAATACCCAAGGGCTAGCCCAGTGGAATCAATTGAGGAAATTATATATTACAGCTTGTGTGCTCCCCATACTCTCTCCATTCTCCTTGTCAATACAAAGAGATATTTGAAGATGATTCTGGTTGCATTTATTTTTTAAATTCTTCTACCTTTGTGTAACCCAGAGCAGACAACCATACTGCCACACTTTGCCCTATCAATTCTCAGATATAAGATAATGAGTATAAGGACAATCACGGAGTAACATCCCAAGGTTCTTCTCTAATAGATGGTGCAAGGATTTTGTTAGCAACTAGACTTGGGGCAAGTAGCAGGATTGGAGGCAGGAGTGTCTCTGCACTGCTAGAGCCCTGTGACAGTGAGCAGCTGCCTTCCATCTCTTGGTTGCAAATCTATCCTATTTGAAATGTCAGAGACTGCCAGATGATCTTTGGAATTTATTCTAGCTTTGAACATTATATGATTTTGTGATTTGTGAAAATGTTATGCACTATGGCTTTGAAAATTCTGATGCCAAACCTGACCCCAAAGTCATATTTAATGCTACTTTTTAAAAGGGGAGTAAAATAATTGAAATCTAATTTGCTGACCAAAATTAATGTATTTTTGGGCTGCAAGCAAACATACTTTTTAGTAGGTGATTAAAAAAAAAGTTGAACTTGATGATATTTACAGTTAAAATATTGACTTGCATTTAATAATCACATGTAAATACAAGTGTGGGTATTTTATGATATTTTATATTTTTATACTGTGGAATTCCAAATTCCCCCTGCTTACTGAACTGGGTGGCATGGTTCCTTACCACCTGTGTACACACTGAACACATATACTGACTGGGCTTCCCATGGAAGTGCTCCTTTCATTGACTGCTGGCTGCTAACACATGCCCAGTAACTTTGGCTATTAATGAGCTCTCATTCTCATTTGAATATATCATTATTTTGTGTGCAGCCATCCTGGATACTTCTCATCTTTTTTCTTTTTCTTGGAATAGTGAAAGAAATAGGGAATTTAGAGTCTTATGCCACCAACTTCCATTGTGTTCTATACTCTGAAGTATGATTGTTATGTGAATCACGAAACCTTTTTGACAACAATTCCTAATTTATAGTACTGTGGTGACTGAAGCTATGTAAGCTCTTACTTCCAATTTAAGAGGGGCAGGTTGAAGGAATCTGGGAACTCAAAGTGTTGGCCTTGCCAAAGGTTTTAAAAGAGAGAAGAGGGAAATCCAAAGAGCTGAGTTGTGTAATGGATGGGACTCAGGATCCCAAGTCAGAACTTCTCATTACCCCTTGTATTCTTTGCTAAGAGCTATGCCTGAAAATTGCTCAGGTCTTCATCCCATCTGATTTTTTTTTTTTGGAGGATCTGTATCTAAAATACTATAAAAGTTAAAATTATTTAAAAAGAAAAAGAAACCCATTCTAGTTTTAACAAATCATTCATGCCTTCTCAGTGCATTTTAGATAAAATAAAACAAAAAACAATCCTGGGTTTTCAGGTCTTGGACTTACCTGTCTATCCCATTCCACCTCCACTGTCTGCCTTTATAGGGCCTGGCTATGCAAGACCAGTCTGCACCCAGGGTCTCCCCATGCCGGGCATTAAGACATGGTAATACAGAGAGAATAGGAGGCATGAAGTTTCTATTCTGCCAAGTTTTCTTTCTGGGACTGAATTTCACAGCAGTTCGTTCTTTCATTTTCGGATTCCCCAACTATAATTGCCTCTATATGGCATCTAAATATTCATCAGTCACTGTACACTAAGAAGTGTGTGTAAAAGCATATAGAACATACATACACAGTTATTTAGTCACCAAAACAACTCTGGTTGATACATGTGCAGATTTGTTACTTGGGTATCTCATATGATGCTCACGTTTTGGATATGATGGATCCCATTATCTAGTATTGAGTATAGTATTCAACAGTGAGTTTTTCTACTCCTTCCCCCTTTTGATACTCCCCAGTATCTATTGTTTCCATCTTTTTGTCCATCCTAATGTTTAGCTTCCACTTATAAACGGGAACATGCAGTGTTTAGTTTTCTGCGTGTTAATCAATTTAAGATAATGACTTCCAGCTGTATCCATGTTGCTTCATAGGACTTGATTTAATTCTTTTTTATGACTGCATAGTATTCAATAGTGTATATGTACCACATTTTCCTTTTCCAGTCCACCACTGATGGGCATGTAGGTTGATTCCATATCTTTGCTATTGTGAATAGTGCTGTAATGAACATATGAGTACATGTGTCTTTTTGGTAAAACAATTTATTTTCTTTTGTAGATATACCTAGTAATGGGATTGCTGTGTTGAATGGTAGTTCTGTTTTAATTTCTTTGAGGAATCTCTAAACTACTTCCCACAGAGGCTGAACTAATTTGGATTTCTGTCAACAGTGAATACGCTTCCCCTTTTCTTCAAGCCTCATCAACGTCCGTTGTTTTTTTAACTTTTTAAAAGTAGCTTTTATGATTCCTATGAGATGGTATCTCATTTTGGTTTTGATTTGCATCTCTCTAACAATTAATGATGTTGAGCATTTTTTTATGTTTGTCACTTGTATGTCTTCTTTTGAGAATTGTCTGATCATATTCTTTTTCCTTTTTAAATAGGGTTAGCTGTTTTTAGCTTGTCAATTTGTTTAAGTTTGGTATAAATTCTAAATATTAGACCTTTGTCAGACGTACAGTTTGCACATATTTTCTCCCATTGTGTAGGTTGTCTGTTTATCCTGTTGATGTCATTTGTCAATTTTTTTTTTTTTTTTTTTGCCACAATTGCTTTTGAGGACACGGTCACAAATTATTTCTCAAGTCTGATGTATGAAATGGTGTTCCTAGCTTTCCTTCTGGGATTCTTATAGTTTGAGGTTTTACATTATTATTTTTGTGCATGTATCTGTGTGATAAAATCTCACTCTTTCACCCAGGCTGGAGTGCAGTGGCACAATCTCAGCTCACTGCAACCTCTGCCTCCCAGGTTCAAACAGTTCTCCTGCCTCAACCTCCTGAGTAGCTGGGACTACAGGTGTGCACCATCATGCCTGGCTAATTTTTATATTTGTAGTAGAGAGAGTTTCACCATGTTGGTCTCAAACTCCTGACCTCAAGTGATCCACACGCCCCAACCTCCCAAAGTGCTGTAATGACAGCTGTGAGCCACCACACCCAGCCTTACCTTTAATATTTAATCCACCTTGAGTTAATATTTGTAGATCATGAAAGGTAGGGGTCCAGTATATTCTTCTACATATGGATAGCCAGCTATCCCAGTGCTATATATTGAATATGGAGTTAGAGAGGATTCTTAAATATAGCATTTTCCTCGTCTTTTCCTAGAGAGCTCTTTTCCAAGCTCTTTTCTAAATTTTATGCTTTTGATTTTAGTGTGAAGTATTTTTGTAGGCATTCACTCAAGTGCTCCTTTATGATATACCTGGTGTTTATTGATTAAACTGGAATGCCAATATACTTCTTTTCTGTTAGTGCTAATGCCAATAATTGCTATGTTAAAAATAGTAGCAAGCGCTTTTGGGTTTTATTATTATTTCACATAATGTTTGTCCTCTGGATAAGTAACTTTTTGTTTTTATTAAAGCATTTGAATGATTTAAACCAAGACAGTATTATCACCACTGTTATATGTGCTAGGATGCTGGAAATAAATATTTCAAAGATAGTCATATACTGTCATTTTTTTTAGAAGAATTACTGAGTTTTAGTCAACTGGCATTTATTTCACCCCAGCTATTTCTCCAACTCTATTGACTTATATCTGTGAATTCTCTAAAGGTAGGATTTGGGGAATATTAGAAATAATATACATAGATTTCAGCAGAATAGCTCTTTAGATTTATTATTCTTATCCTGATTTAAGAGATGAGAAAATCAATGTTTGGTACCTTGTTCAAACTTTCTCTAGTACACGCTTTTGGTGCTCTATCATAGTCCCTGCCTTTACCCCCTGAATGCCAGCTCAGTTACAACCTCCACACCTGAAATTTTGCTAAAATCTTTCTTTGGTCACAGAATCTTGTTTTCCCTATCTATAGGGCAAGGCAGAAATGCCCATGTTTTGCTTCCTGCTGGGAATAATCTTCAGCCAATTATGTGAGCGGATGCATTAATATCCTAGGTCCGTCACCATCAGTAGGCATCAGTCTGATTGTGTTCTCCATTGCCTCCTAGTTTTCCTAGTGAGATTAAACTCTCGTTCCCAGTGTTTCCTTCCCCTCTTTATCTTTGCCACCATCCTGTTAGTGCTTTCTTCACTTCTCAAATAAACTCCTTGCCTCTAATGCCTGACTTGTTATCTGCTTTGGAGCAAATTTAAACTCTAACAGTCACCATTCATTTGTCAATTGGCTGACCTGGTATGCAAAGCCAGATTTGCTTGATGCCAACAATATACGTATTCCACTATGCAATGTAGCCTTTAATAAAAGGCATATAAGGCATAAACCCCATTTCATAGAGCTTTCAATCTTAGATAGACAATATGTTAGTGCATGAAGGTTGAAGGAGTAATAAAAATAACAGAATTAAAGTAAAATGTTAGTGGAAAGACTAATTAGAACAGCCTTATTTATGAACTGGTAAGTGTATAGAGACCTACATGGGTGGGGAGTCTCTTTCCACAGACAGACATGGTAGATCTTAGAAGATAATATATAAACTAAACAGAGCTGTATATTTACCATGTGCCAGACAATGAAATAAAAAAGACCTTTACCTTCATTGTTACATTTAATGATCACAAAAAAACATGTGGTAGAATTCTGAGTACCTATTGCAGTGTATTAAACCACCTCATAATTTAGCAGATTAGACCAGTATCCATTTTACAATATCTCACAATATTGTGAGTTAGAAAGTTGGGCAGAGCCCACTGGAGTTTTTCAGCTACTTGTGATATTGACTGAGTCATAGTCACTTGGTGATATTTGGCTTGTGGCTGGAATGATCTGGAGTATCTAAATGAATTTGCTTACATGCTGGGTGCCTTAATGGGGATATCTGGAAGGCTGAGCTCAGCTGGCCTTTCTTTCTCCATTTAGTCTTAGGTCCTCTACACTCAGTCTCTCTAGTAGGCAGAAAATACCAGCCCTCTTGAAAGGTAGTCACAGAACTGGCATGGAATCATTTTAAATGTGTTCTAGTGGAGAAAGCAGTCACAAATCATCTCAGACTCAAGAACAGAAATAAATCCCATCTCTTGGTGGAGGGCATGATGGCAATTACTGTCCTTTTTGATCTACTAGAAGCAGGCACTATATTCACTGTATTCATCCCCATTTGATAGCTAAGGAAACTGAGCCCAAAAGATACCATGTGATCTGTCCAAAGACACAAGATGAATGTTAAACCCCAGAAGTCTGATTCTTTGGTGATCAAAACCTGTTCTAAGGGGGAAACTGTGTGTATATTTAATTGAAGACAGGTGTAGAAAAGAAGAAAGTTTATTTGTTAGAAGGTAGTTGAGCCAGGGACTGTTAACAGCCTATCCAACATTCAATATTCACTCTCTTTTTCTTAATTAAATGCAGTGGTGTTTGTGATTTGTTGTTTTGTTTTTGCAGGATTAATGTTTCCAATTAGAAATAGTACATTTCCTAGCCTCCATTGAGTTAAGAATGGCCATGTGACATTGTCCTGGACAATGTGCTATAAGCAGAAATCACTAGAGTTTTTCAAATGGCCCAACTTAGCAAATATGCCCTTCTGCCCTTCACCCTCCCTGCATTCTTCTGCCTGGAACTTCTAAAGTTATGAAGCTTTCTAAGGCTACAGTCTATGGAGAGGGATGTATAAGTCTAGAAAGACTTGTAGGCCTCTGATGATCTAGAAGCAAGATACCAACCTTGGACTGCCTAATATCAAACTTCTCATTAACCGCAAATAAAATGAACTCTGACTTGATTGGAGCCACTGTTTTTTTTTTTTTCTTGATATATACAGTGAAATGTAAATTTAACTTATGAGAATGATTTATGTTTTTGTACATTCTGGAATCAGATGGCGAATCTGGGAAGGAAATGCTACCATTACAGCAAAATCAACAGCTGTAATAGAAGGACAATTATATAAATTTCCAAGAACTGAGGACTCTGTGGGCTGGACAATCCCTTAGGGGTTCCTTGCCCTACAGAAAACTCAGTGGATTTGTGTTTGCTCACATCTGGGTCACTGAAAACCAGTTTGAGCTTTATTATACTGGCAGCCACCTTATCACGTAGCAAAGAAAAACATTCAAGAGACAAAACAAGAAAGCATAATGTGAGTTCTGAGTCAAGAGCTCTAGATAAAGAATTCTGTAGGATGCAGAGAAGGGATTGTTCACTTTAAACTGAGCTTGGAGGGAAGTCTCCTATAGGAGGAGGCTCTGAACCGGGCCAAGCCCTACTGATGAGTGCTATACTGTAATTGCGGCATGCTTACTTGAAGAGTTAAGCAGGCAGTCTTTATGCAGACAAAATACTCAATGTTTTATGCTCAGTTCGACCTCAATTAGTATTTACTGAATTGAATTTTTGGTGTGATTTGAAGCAGGCTGCTAAATATACTAGTTCCAAAATGTCTCTTATACTGAAATCCTAGAAAAATGCTTTTTCTTTTCATGGAGGCATTGAAGACTTTTAAAATACAAATATGCTGTCCTGAAGAAGAGCGTAGTAAGCAATCATCACACATTATTACCTCTTTAGGTTGCCAGTCAGCTAACAACTTGTTTCATTAGGAAGAAGGGTGTTTGACTCTCTGGGATGGGTAAACTTTGCTGTTAATAAGGTTATTAACAGCAAAAGTTGTATTAACTTATTAACAGAAGGTTAATAAGTTCAGGAGGAAATGATTACTAAATTATGAGAAAAGTATAGAGAGTAGAATTGAACGATTCACTCACCGGGAGCATCAACAATTACAAAAGGAAGCCAGTGTACCATCCTACAGGCTGGGACTAGGTTCACAGGGGCTCGGTATAAATCTCATCTCTGCCACTTGCTGGCTGCTACTTTGGGAAGCTTATTTAACTTCTTTTGTTTCCATTTCCTTGTTTTTAAAATGGGTAGAGTGACATGAAGATGGTCCAGTGTCATCCAGCCCTTAAAGCAGAATTTAGTGCACATTAAGTGAACCATTTGTGAGAAATATTACGCAGGCAGTCTTCATTTTACTCAGTATAGCAGGATGGTAAAACTGATCACACAAGCTGAAACTGGGTAGAGCAATCTTTTTTTTTACGTGTGTGTGTGTGTGTGTGTGTGTGTGTATAATTGTGCTTTAGGTTCTAGGGTACATGTGAAGAACATACAGAATTGTTGCATAGGTACATATATGGCAATGTGATTTGCTGCCTCCATCCCCATCACCTATATATGGCATTACTCCCCATGTTATCTCTCCCCAACGCCCTACCCTCCATTGTTCCTCTCCTAGTCCCCCCTACAACAGACCTCAGTGTGTGATGCTCCCCTCTCTGTGTCCATATGTTCTCATTGTTCAACACATACTTATGAGTGAGAATATGCAGTGTTTGATTTTCTGCACTTGTGTCAATTTGCTGAGGATAATGGTTTCCAGGTTCATCCATGTCTCTACAAAGGACCTGAACTTATTGTTTTTTATGGCTGCATAGCATTCCATGGTGTATATGTGCCACATTTTCGCTGTCAAGTCTATCAGTGATGGGCATTTGGGCTGGTTCCAAGTCTTTATTATTGTAAACAGTGCTGCAATCAACATACATGTGTGTACGTCTTTATAATAGAATCATTTATAATCCTTTGGATATATACCCAGTAATGGGATTGCTGGGTCAAATGGAATTTCTATTTTTAGGTCCTTGAGGAATCATCACAGTCTTCCACAGTGGTTGAACTGATTTAAACTCCCACCAACAATGGAAAAATGTTCCTATTTCTCCACATCCTCTCCAGCATCTGTTGTCTCTAGATTTTTTGCTGATTGCTATTCTAACTGGCATGAGATGGTATCTCAATGTGGTTTTGATTTGCTTTTCTCTAATGATCACTGATGATGAGCATTTTTTCATGTTTGTTGTCCTCATATATCTCTTCTTTTGAAAAATATCTGTTCATATCTTCTGCCCACTTTCGATTGTTTTTTTTTTTTTTAAATCTTCTTTAGTTCTTTGTAGATTCTGTATATTAACTCTTTGTCAGATGGGTAGATTACAAAATTTTTTTCCCATTCTGTTGGCTGCCAAGTCACTCTAATGATCATTTCTTTTGCTGTACAGAAGCTCTGGAGTTTAATGAGATACAATTTGTCTATTTTGGCTTTTGCTGCCAATGCTTTTAGTGTTTTAGTCTTGCAGTCCTTACCTATGCCTATGTCCTGAATGGTTTTGCCTAGGTTTTCTTCTAGGGTTTAGGTCTCATCTTTAAGTTCTCAATCCATCTGGAGTTAATTTTAGTGTAAGGTGTCAGAAAGAGGTCTAGTTTCTGCTTTCTGCACACTGTTAGCCAGTTTTCCCAACACCATTTATTAAACAGAGAATCCTTTCCCCACTGCTTGTTTTTGTCAGGTTTGTCAAAGATCAGATGGTTGTAGATATGTGGTGTTGCCTCCGAGGCCTCTGTTCTTTTCCATTGGTCTATATCTCTGTTTTGGTATGAGTATCATGCTGTTTTGATTATTGCAGCCTTGTAGCATAGTTTGAAGTCAGGAATTGTGATGCCTTCTGCTTTGTTCTTTTTGCTGAGAATTGAATTGGCTATGAGGGCTCTCTTTTGGTTCCATATGAAGTATAAGGGGACTTTTTCCAGCTCTGTGAAGAAGGTCATTGGTAGCTTGATGGGGATAGGGTTGAATCTAAAAATTACTTTGGGCAGTATGGCCATTTTCGTGATACTGATTCTTCCTAACCATGAGCATGGAATGTTTCTCCATCTGTTTGTGTCCTCTCTTATTTGATTAAGAAGTGGTTTGTAGTTCTCCTTGAAGAGGTACTTTACATCCTTTGTTAGTTGTATTCCTAGGTATTTTATTATCTTTGTAGCAATTGTGAATAGCAGTTCGTTCTTGATTTGGCTCTCTTGAAGTCTCTTATTGGTGTAAAAAAATGCTTGTGATTTTTGTTCATTGATTTTATATCCTGAGACTTTGCTGATGTTGCTGATCAGTTTCAGGAGCTTTTGGGCTGAGATGATGGGGTCTTCTGAATATACAATTATGTCATCTACAAATAAAGACAATTTGACTTCCTCCTTTCCTAATTGAATACGCTTTATTTATTTTACTTGCCTGATTGCTCTGGCTAGAACTTCCAATACTATATTGAATAGGAGTGGTGAGAGAGGGCATCCTTGTCTGATGGTAGTTTTTAAAAGAAATGCTTTTAAATTTTTCCCATTCAGTATGCTATTGGTTGTGGGTCTGTCATAAATAGCTTTTATTATTTTGAGATATGCTCTGTCAATATCTAGTTTTTTGAGAGTTTTTAGCATAAAGGGCTATTGAATTTTGTCGAAGGTCTTCTCTGCATCTATAGAGATAATAATATGGTTTTTGTCTTTGGCTCTGTTTATATGGTGAATTACATTTATAGACTTGAATATGTTGAACTATCCTGGCATCCCCGGGATGAAGCCTACTTGATTGTGATGGGTAAGCTTTTTGATGTGCTTTTGCAATCAGTTTGCCAGTATTTTATTAAAGATTTCTGCATCTATGTTCATCATGGATATTGGCCTGAAGTTTTCTTTTCCTGTTGAGTCTCTGCCAGGTTTTGGTATCAGGATGATGTTGGTCTCATAAAATGATTTGAGAAAGATTCCCTCTCTTTGTATTTTTTGGAATAGTTTCAGAAGGAGTAGTACCAGTTCCTCTTTGTATGTCTGGTAGAATTCAGCTGTGAACCCATCTGGATCTGGGCTTTTTTTGGTTGGTAGGCTATTACTTGCTGCCTCAACTTCAGCCCCTGTTATTGGTCTATTCAGGGTTTCAACTTCTTCCTAGTTTAGGCTTGGGAGGGTGCAAGTGTCCAGGATTTTAACCATTTCTTCCAGGCTTACTGCTTTATGTGCATAGAGTTCTTGGTAGTAATCTCTGATGGTGTTTTGTATTTCTGTGGAATCTGTGGTCATATCCCCTTTATCGTTTTTTTAATTGTATCTATTTGATTCTTCTCTTTTTTCTTTTTTATTAATCTGGCTAGTGTTCTGTCTATTTTGTTGATATTCTCAAAAAAACAGCTCCTGGATTTATTAAGTTTTTTGAAGGTTTTTTTTTCTGTCTTTATCTCCTTCATTTCTGCTCTGATCTTAGTTATTTCTTGTCTTCTGCTAGCTTTTTTTTATTTTTTATTTTTTATCTTGCTCCTCTAGCTCTTTCAATTTAAATTGATAGGGTGTCAATTTTAGATCTTTCTTTGCTTCTTATGTGGTCATTTATTGCTATATATTTTCCTTTAGACACTGCTTTAAATATGTCCCTGAGATTCTGGCCCATTATATCTTTATTCTCATTGGTTTTGAAGAACATCTTTATGTCTGCCTTCATTTCATTGTTTATCAAGTCAACATTCCAGAGCCAGTTGTTCAGTTTCCATGTAGTTGTGAGGTTCTGAGTTAGTTTCTGAATTCTGAGTTCTAAGTTGATTGCACTGTGGTCTGAGAGACTGTTATGATTTCTGTTCTTTTGCATTTACTGAGGAGTGATTTACTTCCAATTATGTGATCAATTTTAGTGTAGGTGTGATGTGGTGCTGAGAAGAATGTATTTCCTATGGATTTGGTGTAGAGAGTTCTGTAAATGTCTATTGGGTTTGCTTGGTCCAGGTCTAAGTTCAAGTACTGGATATGCTTATCAATTTTCTGTCTCATTGATCTGTCTAATATTGACAGTGGAGTGTTAAAGTCTCCCACTATTATTAAGTGGGAGTCTAAGTCTCTTTGTAGGTCATTAAGAACTAGCTTTATGTTTCTGGGTGCTCCTGTATTGGTTGTGTATATGTTTAGGAACATTAGCTCTTCTTGTTGCATTGATCCTTTTGCCATTATGTAATAGCCTTCTTTTTGTCTCTTTTTATCTTTGTTGGTTTAAAATCTATTTTATCAGAGACTAGGATTACAACTCCTGCTTTTTTTTATTTTTTTCTGCTCTCCATTTGTGTGGTAAATCTTCCTCCATCCCTTTGTTTTGAGCCTATGTGTATCCTTGCATGTGAGATGGGTTTCCTGAATACAGCACACCGATGGGTTTTAACTTTTTAACCAATTTGCCAGTCTGTGTCATTTGTCTGGGGCATTTACCTCATTTACATTTAAGGTTAATTTTGTTATGTTTGAATTTGATCCTGTCATTTTGATGCTAGCTGGTAGTTTTGCCCATTAGTTAATGCAGTTTCTTCATTGTGTTGGTGTTCTTTACCAGTTGGTACATTTTGGAGTGGCTGATACTGGTTGCTACTTTCTATGTTTAGTGCTTCTTTCAGGAGCTCTTGTAAAGCAGATGTGGTGGTGATGAAATCTGTGAGCAATTCCTTATTTGTAAAGGATTTTATTTCTCCTTCCCTTATGAAGCTTAGTTTGGCTGTATATGAAATTCTAGGTTAAAAGTTATTTTCTTTAAGGGTGTTGAATATTTTCCCTCACTCTCTTCTGGCCTGTAGGAGTTCTGCCAAGAGATCTGCTGTGAGTCTGATGGGCCTCCCTTTGTGGGTAACCTAACCTTTCTCTCTGGCTGCACTTAGCATTTTTTCCTTCATTTCAACCCTGGTGAATCTGATGATTATGTGCCTTGGGTTTGCTCTTCTTGAGGAATATGTTTGTGGTGTTCTCTGTATTTCCTGGACATTAATATTGACCTGCCTTGTTAGGTTAGTGAAGTTCTCCTGAATAATGTCCTGAAGAGTGTTTTCCAGCTTGGAATCATTCTCTCTGTCACATTCAGGTACACATATTAGATGTATATTAGGTCCTTTCATACAATCCCATATTTCTTGGAGGCTGTGTTCATTTCTTTTCACTCTTTTTTCTCTAATCTTGCCTTCTTATTTTATTTCATTGAGTTGATCTTCAATCTCTGATATCCTTTCATCTGCTTGGTCAATTTGGCTATTGAAACTTGTGTATGCTTTGCAAAGTTCTCATGTTGTGTTTTTCATCTCCATCAATTCATTTATATTTCTCTCTAAGCTGTTTATTCTAGTAAGCGTTTCATCAAATATTTTTTCAAGGTCCTTAGTTTGTTTGCATTGTGTTAGAACATGTTCTTTTAGCTCAGAGAAGTTTGTTATTACCCACCTTCTGAAGCCTGTTTCTGTCAATTCATCAGAATCGTTCTTCATCCACCCTTGTTCCCTTGCTGATGAGGAGTTGTGATCTCTTGGAGTATGATAGACATTCTGGTTTTGGGTGTTTTCATCCTCTTTGCGCTGGTTACTTCCCGTGTTTGTGGATTTACCTACCTGTGGTCTTTGTAGTTGTTGGCTTTCAGATGGGGTCTCTGGACATCCTTTTTGTTGCTGACCAAGTTATTTCTTTGTTTCTAAGTTTTCCTTCTAATGGTCAGGCCTCTCTGCTATAGGACTGCTGGAGGTCCACTCCAGAACCTGCTTGCTTGGGGATCACCTGTAGTGGCTACAGAACAGTAAGAGTTGCTGCCGATTTCTTCTTCTGTTATCTTTGTTCCAGAAGTATACCTGCCAGATATCAGCCTGAGCTCTCCTTTATAAGGTGTCTCTGGGTATATGGGGGTCGGGGAGCTGCTTGAGGAGATAGTCTGTCCCTTATAGGAGCTCAATTGCTGAGCTGTGAGCTCCATTGTTCTGTTCAGAGCTGCTGGGAAGATACATTTATGTCTGCTGCAGCAGAACTCATAACCACCTTTTTTTCCCAGGTGCTCTGTCCTGGGAAGTTGGGGCTTTACTTATAAGTTCCTGCAATGCTTCTGCCTTTTTTCAGAGATGCCCTACTCAGTGAGAAGGTAGTCTAGTACAGTCTGCCAGCAGAGGTGTTGCTGAGCTTCCATGGGCTCTGCCCAGCTGCTGTGTGAACTTCCTTGCAGTTTTGTTTATAGAGGTATAGTTAGAACTGCCTCAGTAATGGCGGACTCTCTCAGTAATGGCAGACTGCCTTGGTAATGGCAGACTGCCTTGGTAATGGCGGCCTGCCTTGGTAATGGTGTACTGCCTCAGTAATGATGGACTGCCTCGGTAATGGTGGATTGTCTCAGTAATGGTGGACACCCTTCCCCCCATAGAGCTGGACCATCCCGGGTCCAGCTGTGCTTGTTGTTAAACTCTCAATCTAGAGAGTTTCAGATTGCTGGTCTTTGTGGGGGTCGGACTGGCTGAACCCAATCACCTGGCTCCCTGTTTCAGCCCCTTTTTATCAATTGAACGAGTGACTCTATCACCCACGTGTTCCAGTCACCAATTGATACAATGCCTGGATTTGTGTGAGTTTTTGTGCGGAGACCCACTGTGCTGGCTGAATCAGCCATGCTGGACACTCATGGTGCTTTTTCACCCAGGAATCTCCTGATCTGTGGGCAGTAAAACTTTGTTTGAAAATGTGATGATCACTCACCCTCTGTGTTTTAGCTGAGAACTGTACTCCAGAGTTGTTCATATTCAGCCATCTTGGTAGAGCAATCTTAATAAAACTATGGTAGTTCCATGACCTTTAAAATTTGTGATCAAAGCGGTGTGTTGTTTTTCCAACTCGTAAAGCTACTGTGTGCCATTTCTCTGCAAGATGGTTCACTTAACCTGGTAGAAGACCCATAATTAGGGTCTCCTAGTATTATTATGGAGCAATAACTACAAAGGGCATTCTGAGTGGATGTAATATTGTCTGGTACTATGAGATAGTTAGTACCAGAATACAGGAGACTTGGCACTATAAAACACAAAAAGGCAAGCAGTACTATATACTGTATAAAATGGTCACTTGTGGGACCATTTTTTTGTGGGGGCTGGACTCCAGTCTCCAGTGAATAGTTCCATGTTTACAAATTGACAATGGCCAAAATTAAGTTATTCAACTTAGACTCTCTGAATCTTTATAAAAGCCAGTATATGACTCATCAGAAATAACTGACTTTAAAATTATAAAAAGTATATTTCATTAAAATATATATGATAAAATTGCACATATGTACTGGACATTAGAATATGTATAGGGGCTAGATATAACTAATAAAATGGCCACATATTAAACACATTTATCATATATGTTTTATCATTTGTATGTTAAAAATGTCACTGGGTTTTCAAAGATTGGCTTGCATGTGTGTAACTGACTATTGGTTACCTACCCAACATCCATTTTACTTCCCTTTCCTTTACCAACAGAATTCCAATATTTTCTGCAAGTATTAATGCTCTTCCATGAAGTTATATGCTACTGAGAAGGTTGTTCTATCTGAAATCCCTGAGTATTTCTTCTTACAGTGTGATCTAGTGATTCTCAAAGTTTTGTCCAGGGGTCATGATTTTGAGATTCTCTTAAGGAATCCATTGGATTTAAATTGTATTTATTTTTATAATAAACATTATTTGCTGTTTTTGTTCTCATTCTCTTACATTCACAAAGAGGAGTTTTTCAGAGGCTACGCTATACCTGATGATGACATCCCTGGGATAGCTAATGGAATGTTTGCTGTGGACTATTGTTTTAATATTTTCTCATTTTTGATTCAAGACAAAGCAGACACTGATAGATAATAAAATACAGATATCCACAATCTCTTCAGGATTTTTAAAGTGGGAAGGAATCTTGAGAACAAAAAAGTTTGAACACTGCTGGTCTGAGCAAATAACTCTGGTTCATTTCCTTTGCCAGTGATTGGTTAAGTCATAAAATGTGACACAATCTTGGCAATTAGAGAAATCCTGCAAAGTGACTGAGTGTTTCAGATTCTGAGTATGTACATTCCATTTTAAATAGAGACACAGAATGAGGCAGACACACTTGGCTTTTTTGTTTGTTTATTTTAGCTTCCGGGCATTGTTACATGTGGATGTAATGCCTGGAATTGCAAGCTCACCACATTCCAGCCTGAGAATGAAACGAAAGAGCCACACAGAGGAGGAAACCTGATGTTCTGTGCCCAGAGCTCTACTTGCCTCTTGATACCTTGTTATGTGACATAAGTGACCCCAGTATTATTTAGATAGATTCCTATAGGTTGGATTTTCTGTTACTTATTTTAGAAAGCCATTCAACAAATAAAATTTGTAATATGCTTACATCTGTAATTAAAAAAACAAATCATATTAAATCACTGAAGATGCCAAGTATGGCTTTTACATTTTTTGGTGTTCTTAACTTCACAGCTTATAATTCCTCATAAGAGTAGAATATGTTGGTATAAATTAAATTTAAGCTTGGCTAAAGAAAAAAACCAACCTCTCTTTGGTGCTCACTCGACAGTACACATACTAAAATTGGAATGATACAGAGATTACCATGGCCCCTGTGCAAGGATGACATGCAAATTCGTGAAGCGTTACATATTTTTATAGACATTTACAGACCTTTCCACCCAAAATCCACAAAATATACATTCTTCACAGCACCACATCACACATACTCTAAAACTGACCACATAATTGGAAATAAATTACTCCTTAGCAAATGCAAAAGAACAGATATCATGACACACAGTCTGTCAGACCACAGTGTAATCAAATTAGAACTCAGAATTAAGAAACTAACTCAGAACCTCACAAATTCATAAAAACTGAAGAACTAGATCTTGAATGTTGACAGGATAAACAATGAAATGAAGGCAGAAATAAAGATGTTGTTCAAAACCAATAAGAACGAAGGCACGATGTACAAGAATCTCTGGGATCAATTTAAAGCAGTGTCTAGAGGAAAATTTATACCAATAAATGACCACATGAGAAGCAAGGAAAGATCTAAAATCAGCACCGTATCAATTTAAATGGAAAGAGCTAGAGGAGCATGATTAAAAAAAAAAAAACAAAAAAAAACCAAAGCTAGCAGAAGACAAGAAATAACTAAGATCAGAGCAGAAATGAAGGAGATAGACAGAAAAAAACCCTTCAAAAAATCAATAAATCCAGGACGTGGTTTTTTGAAAAAATCAACAAAATAGACCACTAGCCAGATTAATAAAAGAAAAAAGAGAGAAGAATCAAATAGATTCAATAAAAAAAGATAAAGGTGATATCACCACCAATTACACAGAAATACAAACTACCATCGGAGATTACTACCAAGAACTCCATGCACATAAACCAGTAAACCTGGAAGAAATGGTTAAAATCCTGGACACTTGCACCCTCCCAAGCCTAAACTAGGAAGAAGTTGAAACCCTGAATAGACCAATAACAGGGGCTGAAGTTGAGGCAGCAATTAACAGGCTACCAACCAAAAAAAGCCCAGTCCAGATGGGTTCACAGCTGAATTCTACCAGACATACAAAGAGGAACTGGTACTACTCCTTCTGAAACTATTCCAAAAAATACAAAGAGAGGGAATCTTTCTCAAATCATTTTATGAGACCACCATCATCCTGATACCAAAACATGGCAGAGACTCAACAAGAAAAGAAAACTTCAGGCCAATATCCATGATGAACATAGATGCAAAAATCTTCAATAAAATACTGGCAAACCGATTGCAAAAGCACATCAAAAAGCTTACCCATCACAATCAAGTAGGCTTCATCCTGGGGATGCCAGGATAGTTCAACATATTCAAGTCTATAAATGTAATTCACCATATAAACAGAGCCAAAGACAAAAACCACATTATTATCTCTATAGATGCAGAGAAGACCTTCGACAAAATTCAATAGCCCTTTATGCTAAAAACTCTCAAAAAACTAGATATTGACAGAGCATATCTCAAAATAATAAAAGCTATTTATGACAGACCCACAACCAATAGCATACTGAATGGGAAAAATTTAAAAGCATTCCTTTTAAAAACTGCCATCAGACAAGGATGCCCTCTCTCACCACTTCTATTCAATATAGTATTGGAAGTTCTAGCCAGAGCAATCAGGCAAGAAAAAGAATGAAGGGTATTCAATTAGGAAAGGAGGAAGTCAAATTGTCTCTATCTGCAGATGACAATTGTATATTTACAAGACCCCATCATCTCAGCCCAAAAGCTCCTGAAACTGATCAGCAACATCAGCAAAGTCTCAGGATACAAAATCAATGTGCAGAAATCACAAGCATTCCTTTACACCAATAAGAGACTTCAAGAGAGCCAAATCAAGAACGAACTACCATTCACAATTGCTACAAAGAGAATAAAATACCTAGGAATACAACCAACAAAGGATGTAAAGTACCTCTTCAAAGAGAAATACAAACCACTGTCAGAGAAATAAGAGAGGACACAAACAGATGGAGAAATATTCCATGCTCATGATTAGGAAGAATCAATGTTGTAAAAATGGCATACTGCCCAAAGTCATTTATAGATTCAACCTTATCCCCATCAAGGTACAGATGACCCTCTTCACAGAAATGAAAAAAAAAAAAAAAACACCTTAAACTTCATATCGAACCAAAAGAGAGCCCTCATAGCCAAGTCAATTCTAAGCAAAAAGGGCAAAGTTGGAGGCATCATGCTATCTGACTTCAAACTACACTACAAGCCTACAGTAATCAAAACAGCATGGTACTGGTACCAAAACAGACATATAGACCAATGGAACAGAACTGAGGCCTCAGAGGCAATGCCACACATCTACAACCATCCGATCTTTGACAAACCTGATAAAAACAAGCAATGGGGAAAGGATTCCCTGTTTAATAAATGGTGTTGGAAAAACTGGCTAGCCATGTGCAGAAAGGAGAAACTGGTCCCCTTCCTGACACCTTACATTAAAATTAACTCCAGATGGAATAAAGACTTAAACATAAGACCTAACACCATCAAAACCCTAGAAGAAAACCTAGGCAAAGCCATTCAGGACATAGGCATAGGCAAGGACTTCATGACTAAAACACCAAAAGCGTTGGCAACAAAAGCTAAAATAGACAAATGGGATCCAATTAAACTCTAGAGCTTCTGGACAGCAAAAGAAACAATCATTAGAAAGCACTGGCAAACAACAGAATGGGAAAAAATTTTGCAATCTACCCGTCTGACAAAGGGTTGCTATATAGAATCTACAAAGAACTAAAACAGATTTACAAGAAAAAAAACAAACAAACCCAATAAAAAGTAGGGCAAAGAATATGAACAGACACTTTTCAAAAGAAGAGATATATGAGGCTGACAAACATATGAAAATATGCTCATCATCACTGGTCATTAGAGAAATGCAAATCAAAACCACATTTAGATACCATCTCACACCAGTTAGAATGGTGATCATTTAAAAATCTGGAGAAAACAGATGCTGGAGAGGATGTAGAGAAATAGAAACACTTTTACACTGTTGATGAGAGTGTAAATTAGTTCAACCATTGTGGAAGATAGTGTGGCGATTCCTCAAGGATCTAGAAATAGAAATTCCATTTGACCCAGCAATCAATCCCATTCCTGGGTATATATTCAAAGGATTATAAATCATTCTGTTATAAAGACACATGCCCATATATGTTCATTGCAGCACTGTTTACAATAGCAGAGACTTGGAAACAACCCAAATGCCCATCGATGATAGACTGGACAAGGAAAATGTGGCACATATACACCATGGAATACTATGCAGCCATAACAAATGATGAGTTCCAATCCTTTGCAGGGACATAGATGAATCTGGAAACCATCATTCTCAGCAAACTGACACAAAACCAGAAAATTAAACACCACATGTTCTCACTCATAGACGGGTGTGGTACAATGAGAACACATGAACACAAGGAGGTGAATGTCACACACTGGGGTTCGTTGGGGGGGTCTAGGGGAGTGACAACAGAGAGCAGGGAGTTGGGGAGGCATAACATGGGGAGAAATGCCAGATGTAGGTGACAGGCATAGAGGCAGCAAACCACATTGTCCTGTATGTACCGTGTACCTATGTAACAATCCTACATGTTCTGCACATGTACCCTAGAACCTAAAGTGCAATAAAAAATATTTTTAAAAATCTCTCTTGGAATATGCAGTACCCTCACTTTGCTCTTTAACAAAGTAAATAGCACAGGTGTAAACCAGTACAGGTGAGTCACTTGTTTTGACTCCACATCAATAAATAATGACAGCCTAGGAGGAGTTATTTTTGTTTCTTTCATGCCCAAAGAAATGGGATTTCTTATCAACTTGCAAATTCCTTTTTTTTTTCTCTTGAGACAGAATCTTGCTCGGTCACCCAGGTGGGAATGCAGTGGCCTGACTATGGCTATAGTCTCAACCTCCGAGGTTCAAGTGATCCTCCTGCCTCAACCAATGGAGTAGTTGGGACTACAGAAACACAGCACCACACCGTGCTAGTTTTTACACTTTTTACAGAGATGAGACTTGCCATTTTGCCAGGGCTGGTCTTGAACTCCTGGGATTAAGCAATCGTCCTGCCTTAGCTTCCTACAGTGCTCGGATTATAGAAGTGAGTCACGGCAACTGGCCTTCAAGTCCCAATCTTTATGCCAACAAAGTGATTTTTACATAAAAATAAGCAGAATTGTCATTAGGAGTATAAGACCTAGAAGTTTTTAATTTGGATATGTAGCTAAGGTTTTACTGATTCAGCACTCACTGTCTTATATCCATCCATGGGCCTTTATATAATGTATGTAACCAAGCAACCCAATTAAAAAATGAAAAATTAATTAAGCCAGATAGTTGTTCGGTTGAAATAATGAATTTTCAAATGTTAGAAGGTTTGTTTACGAAATTCATTTTGTTATTTTTTTGACTTCTTGTATTACTAATATCCATCTATCTATCTATCTATTTCTTCATCCTTTCATCTATCAGTATGTATGCATTTTTATATAAGAAGGCTCATGGAAGACCTGTGAAGTGCCAGGCCTTAGGCAATGTGGACCCATTTGATCATTCGAAAGCATTTATTTTCCAATTTCTGTGTCCAAGGTACTTTGCTAAGAAGTAAGGCCAGGTATGATAGCTCACATCTGTAATCTTAGCACTTCAGAAGGCTCAGATGGGAGGACTGCTTGAGCTCAGGATTTTGAGACCACTTGGGCAACATAGTGAGACCCCTTTTCCACAAAAAAATTTTAAAAGTAGCCAGGTATGGTGGCATGTGCCTGTAGTTCCTGCCACTGGGGAGGCTGAGGTGGGAGCATTGCTTGAACCTGGGAGGTTGAGGCTGCAGTGAACCATGATCTAGCCATTTCACTCCAGCCTGGGTGACAGCAAGACCCTGTCCCAACAAAATAGAGAAATAGGTGGTTAGTTATAAGCAAAACAGGCACCCTTTCTTCATGAAATTTATGATCTAGAGTGGTACATAAAGGAAGACTCAATAACCACACACATGGACCCACATACAATTATGAAGTTAGTAAAAAGAATCAGAAGGGAAACCAACTGGTTTTAATGGTAACAAATCAGACCGTGGAAGAAGAGAGGAGTGCTTCTTAGGAAGGTGTCCACTGAAGTCCTCTGTGAGGAAAGGTCTTTCAGTCTGGCGCCTGAAGGAAGGGACCCTGCCATGCAATGCTTGGAGGAAGGCCAGTGGGCAGTGTGAAGAGTCAGTGCACAGACCCTGCCTTGTAAGGCTTGTGGGGTCACTATAAACAGAACAGACATCGTGATGTGTGGCAACCAGGCTTGTATTGCCAGTCACGTTCCATATCAACAGTTTATTTCAGTTTTAGGTATTAAAATGCTGAGAGAAATGGAGAGAAATATCCCCTGTGCACTTCTGGCAGAGTTGAAAGAAATATTAATGAAGTTCTAATCAGAACTTGGCTTGCTTCATCGAAGAGAGTTCTAGATAACATGCTATGGATGTAAATGTAAAAGTAAAGAAACTGTTTATCAAGGTCAAGAATGAAGAAGTTTGAAATGCATACATATATACACACGCATATCACTGATTAGTTGCCATTATTGATGATGGTAAGAGATATTTATTTTTTCACTCACTAATTTCTTTTACTAATATTGGCTTGACGCTGTGTATTAGGCACTGTGTTCTGGTTGATGTGAATGAAGTCCTGAAGAGGACAGCCTTTCCTAAAGCAGGAAGAGGATGACAGACATAATGGCAATGTGAAGGCAGCCTAATAGAACTAAGCAAAATGCCTCAGGAATAAGGAGTTCTTTCTTTTCCCCCAGAGTTTTGTTCTTGTCGCCAAGGCTGGAGTGCTGTGGCCTGATCTCAGTTCACTGTAACCTCTGCCTCCAAGTTCAAATGAGTCTCTTCCCTCAGCCTCCTGAGTAACTTGGATTACAGGGTGTGCCACCACGCCTGGCTGATTTTTGTAGTTTTAGTAGAGACAGGGTTTCACCATGTTGCCCAGGCTGGTCTCAAACTCCTGACTTCAGGTGGTCTGCCTGCCTCAGCCTCCCAGAGTGATGGGATTGCAGATGTGAGCCACCGTGCCTGGCCAGGAATACGGAAGTTCTTAACTCACTGTAACTCCTACCTATCTCTTCAACATCATCTTTTAAAAAAGAGTTAACTTCGTTTTTCGTTGTCTTAAACAACGAAATGTGACACACTAACTCCCTCTTTGCTTTGAGAAGGTTTTGTGTCTGAAACATGTAATTACTTTCTATTCATCATTTAAGCCTTTATTTACATTTATTTATTCCAAGGAATCTTTTTAAAATCAATGTTTCTCAAAGCAAAGTGGTCTATGAACCATCTATATCATAATTACCTGAGAATATTTTCTTTAATATGTGGATTTTTGGGCTGGGTGCGGTGGCTGACGCCTGTAATCCCAGCACTTTGGTAGGCCGAGGCGGGTGGATCATGAGGTCAAGAGATCGAGACCATCCTGGTCAACATGGTGAAACCCTGTCTCTACTAAAAATACAAAAATTAGCTGGGTATGGTGGTGTATGCCTGTAGTCCCAGCTACTCGGGAGGCTGAGGCAGGAGAATTGCTTGAACCCAGGAGGTGGAGGTTGCAGTGAGCCGAGATCGTGCCATTGCACTGCAGCCTGGGTAACAAGAGCAAAACTTCGTCTTAAAAAAAAAAATGTGGATTCTTGCAAACCATCCTCAACCACACCCTCTGAATGAGTAGAGATCCATAAATGCACATTTTCCTGGAAGTTATTTTGCATTCTGAATTTGATCACTGCTACCCTAGATTTGTCAAGGATCTTTTTCACATTCCCATAGACATAAGGATCTCCCTCTACTATAAGATGTATTGCCTGAAATTGTTGCTGGTCTACAAAATTAATCCTCCAAAATGATTTAAAGCTCACAGAGATAGGAGAAATATGTTTGCTAGCCATCGTAAGTCCACTATCAAACATGGAGCTTTGGCTATCTAGGTGGCCATTAATTAAATGTATGTTTTGCAGAGCAGGTACAGAAGTTATCCAGGTTATAATGGAACAGAACATTCTTCCAGGCAGAGGAAATCATGTTTGCCTCTTTAGGGAAGAGCAAATTAGCTCAGATCATGCACAGCAGAGAGGTTGGATGTGTAGGTGGGAGACTGGGTGTTAGTCAGTGAGTGGCTGTTAAGTCAGGCTAAATAAATACACTCCTGTTTAGCTTATCAATAGTTCCATGTCGTATACCTACAGAAACGTGTCAAGTGTAGCATACCAGAAAAAAAAAAGAGGTTATGGCCATGAAAGCTAGGTTCCAGGCCTGACTTGGCCATGGACTGGCTAATTTGCTTTAAACAATAACTTGACCTTACGTATCTTGTCTTTCCTAACTGGAAATTATGTATAATTATCTCACTTTCTCACTTTACAAGGATGAAATATTTATATAGGACATACAAATGAGCATAACATGATAAGTATAACGGCAGTAAGAAAATGCCAAGTGTGTGTGTGTGTGTGTGTGTGTGTGTGTGTGTGTGTTTAACCAAATTTGACAATCCTCTTTCAGGATTGAAAGATTTATTTCTTTCTTTCCTGGACTTTTGGCATTTTTTGTAGTTAAGTTTTTGGACTGTTTGTTCCTTACCTAAAAGGTACAATGAACTCCAGAGGGAACAATTTTTATTTGTGTCCACCGCTCATGCCTTTCATTAACATTGATTCTGCTTATTTAGATTTTATCTCGATACAACATTTTACTCTTATAAGCCCCTGTTGAATGGGTCTGTATGGCTTTGTATTGTGATACTTTAGGATTCAAGTGTCGTAAGTAACTTTTCACATATAGAAAATGTCATGTCACAGCTGAGAGCAATGTCTGTTTTTAGCAAATTGCTGATCTTTTCTTCTTTCTTTCATGTAAAAATCCACACATATGCACACACAAACCTGCTTGCACAAAATTAGCCTGGATTTCTTCTATCACTCTCTTCTTGTCAAACAATTGTGACTGTGTAAAGTGTTGTGCATTCTGAGGCTAAAACTGGCTCTATGCTACTTTCTCTGGCATCACAGATCTACTAGATTTAGTAGAGGAGCATCGCTTTACTTACAAGAAATAAAGGTGTTTACGAAATAATGTAGAAAGTGAAATTTTAGATGCCCAAAAAAGGTTAGTTTAGAATAAATTAACCAAGTCACTCAAAATTTGAGTGCTACATTTGTTCAATTTTGAATCAGTAGTAAATGGTAATTTTATAGATTTTCACAGCAAGCATATTAGCATCTACATCTTAGTTCTAAATGCAATAATACTTGGGAATGCTGAGGGCCACTGAAGCCAGTCAACAGAGTTTGGAACTGATGAATAATAGGAGGAGTCAAAGATTCTACCTCTACTCCTAACTACCACTCCTCTTCCTCCTCCTAACAATATGCATTTATTACGGTGAGATGTTAGTCAAAGGATGAACATTCAGTTAGAATGGATAATAAGTTCTGGAGAATAAGTTCAGGGAAACTATCATACATCATGGTGACTGTAGTTAATAAAATATATTATATATTTGAAAATTGTCAAGAGTAGATTTTAAGTTTTTTTATAACACTCAAAAATTGTATGTGAGGTAATTCCCCATGTTATGTTAAATAGCTTGACTTAGCCATTCTACAATGCATACATATTACAAAACATCATGTTGAACAACGTAAATATATACAAAAACTAAACAAATACATAAAAACACCAAAGATGCAATAATGGTTATTGAGCTATAAATTTGACTTTTATTTTATTTCTTTCTGATACAATTCATGTGACAGGTACTGTTATTTCTATTTTATAGTGGATAAAATTGAAGAAATGTGGAAACAGACATCACATGTGCAAGTTCATGATTCATCAAATTAAGTCTGGCTAATTTCCAACTTGTACCTGTCAGAAGCCCATGCTGTTTTTCCATCATCATTGGAGGGCATAGGACTAAAATCAAAAGAGAATCAAGAACTGTATTTGATGATATTTGAAATGTATTGAGTGAGAGAATCTAAGTCAATTTCAAATTAGAAATTTGGATATGCTGTTGCTTTTCCTTTACAAGATACCTTTGGTTTCTTAAGGCAATAATAGGACGACTTTTGAACATTGTAATTCTCCTTTTGGGATAAGATTAAGTTAGTGTAAAATCTTGGTAAACACAACAAAGAGAATACTGGTATTTTTCAATGATGTGGACTTTGCTTGCATTCCCATTTTATCAGCTTTTGAAGAGCCACATTCACTATTAAGTTTGTCTTCAACATCCATTCTCTAGCAGAGCATATAAAACAGTCCCTTCATCTAACTGTGTATGAATCTAATGTAATTTTAACCTAAAAACAGAAAAACAAATTAGGAAATACATTTGTCTTTAATATAATACATAGTAAATTCTATGAGGCTTTTAACCAAAAGAACTTGTGCTTTCTGTACTTTTCACAACCCATTTTTAGATAATTTATGTAAAATTATTTTACTCCATATAGCATACAGGAAATATCTTGGACTTTTTTAGGCTGCAATGCTTAGAATTGGGCATTTAAAATCATGTAGACTTGGGTTTAAATCTCAACCCCGCTATCTGATCTTCAGTACATCGTTGAACTTCTCTGAGTCCCAGTTACCTCATCTGTAAATTTGGAAGGTTGAGAACACACACCTGGAAGAATTTTGGGGGTAACAGAAATAATTCTTTGACAACAATTATTACAGCTGTACGTAGCTATTCAGTAAGTGGTGAATGTTGAGTATTTTGCAGCTTTAAAATCATTGATTTTGGAAAATTATTATAACATACTACTACATAATAGTATTATTACTATTAGTAATATTACTATATTTATTTTTGAACACTATTATGAGAAACTAAAACCATTTAGAACCTTCCTAACTTTTGTTTTATTTTTGTTTTTATCCTCTCCATCTGTGTAAGAATCTGAGAAATTATAATTTCGAGCTTCATGCCAAGAACATTTTATCCTATCAGCGATTCTTTTTCTTTTCATTCATTTTCAGAAATACCTCCAGGTCTCTGTCCTGATAATCCATCTAGAAGAAACACACTTCCCTAGAGATAGGGCTTTATTTAAAACAGTTCTTCATTCAAGGCGAGAATGTCCATTTGCTGGCATTTTCCCCAACTTATCTGGGCACATATTCTTATACCTGGGGTATGTATCCATGACAGTCACTATAGTGATGTCCCCCAAGGACCTTGACACTATGTAAGCTTCTTTCCCACTGAGTTTTGGGAATACGAGCTGGCAATATTGACTTAGACCCTTCAGGTGGAAGTACAGTGACTTACCACTTTCCACAATTCTGAAATCCTGCAATGCAAAAACTTCATGACAGTTTATGCTCCTCTTCTCTTGTCTTCTGCCTCTTTCTTTAAATATTTCTGATCTTTAACTCTACCTCTTGCTAACTACCAAGCTGTGCCTAATCCATATTGTGAATTGTATCTGGGTACACTGAGTTCTGGTGCCAAAAAGCATCCAGTCCATTAAAGTTTTTTGTGAGATGCTTCATGTGGGACACAGTCTTTTAAAGCTCATAACAAACAAACATATGTGATTCTTTCATAAATAAGTAAAAATATATGTCAACTCTGTATGAGATTTATTTGAATATTTGGAAGACAGACATTTCCTCATACATCTCAGTGTTCGTTTATATTTGAAGAAGTGACACTTCACATTATTATTGGATTTTCATTATCATTATTGGGAAAGTTCTCACAAAATCTCAGACCTGAAGTTGTAGATAGAATTATGGCCCACAACTATGTCTGCATCCTAAACCTCAGAACCAAAGAATATATTAAGCTATGTGTCAAAGAGGAAGTAAGGTCACAAATATAATTAATGTTGCTCATCAGCTGTATTTGGAATAGGAAGATAATCCTGTATTATCAGGATGAATCTAGTATAATCTAAAGGGTCTTTAAAAGTAAAAGAAGGAGATAGACAAGAGAATTATAGGCTGAAGTAACTTTGGAAGAAAGACACAGAGAAATGTAACATTGCTTTCCTTGAAATAGAGAAGGAGTCTATAGAAGTCATGAAATGTGGGTGGCTTCCAGAAGCTAGAGAAGGCAAGGAAATGTAGTATTCCCCCAGAGCCCCTAGAATAAATGCAGCCTTACTGACACCTTGATTTTTAGCCCAGTGAAAGCTATAGCAGACTTCAAATCCACAGAACTGCAAGATAACACACTTGTGCTGTAAGCTGTCTTCAGTCATTGAAGTTTGGGGCAATTTGTCAAAGCAGCCACATAACATGAATACACAATTTTATTTTTTTTATGTAAGAAGACAGAGATGATAAATTGGTTACATTGACATGGATATTGAAGGAGGAGAGTAAAATTAAAGCAAAACTTAGAAAAGGCAGTATTAAGGGAGGTTAATCTCTCATCTTCCATATCCTCATCACGTTTCTTCCTTAATGTTGCTAACATCATGCATGCTTACAGATCAATGGAGACTGTTTGACCATTTATGAAAGAAAATAAAATCATAATCTACACTTGGTGGATGAGAGAGTTCCTACCGTCTTTCAGAAAACAAACAAATTATCTTAATAAATAACCATTTAAACCATCTTGGTATATTAAGACTATTACTTCTTAGGAAAAAAAATGGCTCATTATGCATTGCAGTTTTATATAATTGCATCATAGCAGTTTGTTCAAATGACCCTTTTAAGAAAAATAAGTGGAAAACTGAGTAATCTTACCACAAATCTTAAAGAAAATGAGACATTTGATCTTGCTATGAATCCCAAATTATTGCATGTTCATCTTTTATAAAGTCTCAAAAATACTTTAGGAAGTTGAATGCTACCATAAAACCCCATGCACACCAATCAGTTCCATGGACAGAAGCAAGCAGGTGGAAATCTTGAATGAAGGTCAGTCTACACAGGTGGCTTAAAGTAATTTACACGATAAATCTTTGGAAGGACAGTGTTGACTTCTAATCTCTCTACCCCTTTATTTTTTTTTTCCTCTAGCTACGTTTTTGAGAGAAGTTCATAATGAACATCATAGTGTGCTTGCACTAATCACCAGCATGCAAAGATAAATGGTGATGGGGATAATGACACAAATTCTATAAAACTCCTAGAGTATAGAACAGATTTATTGTCTTTGTTACAGTTCATAAAATACATGAATGAAAATTTTGAAGTTTGGAACATTTTTATCTCAAAGCAGAGATGGCCCTGACAGTTTTCAGTGAAATGTGGTTGATATATTGATGCTTGCATTGGGAGTGGAGTTGGGGAAAGGAGATACAAAGAGATAGGGGAGGGTTTTCTTTACTCAAAGAATAATGAGGTAATTTCTATAATTTTAGACATTACTTGAAGAGGACCCAGCAACATGTGAAGAATTAAAAAAATAAAGGGCTTCTGATTGTCTTTTACATTGCAGAGAATCTTGGTTTGGACACTGAGGTTGCTAAAGCAAATGCCCTGGGTTTTGTTGGATGCATGACTTCCGTCCAGTACAACCACATAGCACCACTGAAGGCTGCCCTGCGCCATGCCACTGTTGCGCCGGTGACTGTCCATGGGACCTTGACAGAATCCAGCTGTGGCTTCATGGTGGACTCAGATGTGAACGCGGTGACCACGGTGCATTCTTCATCAGGTACACTCAAGAGAATGCACAAGGGAGTTTTTGTCACTAGCACTACTTTTGGTGTCTTCAAGAAGCTTCCAGATTAAAGCATTGGCTAATATGACTCAATTTTTACCTTGCATAATTACAGGTGGTTGAAAATTATGATTATGATATTTCATGGGTGATTTTCATATATATTTGATGTAGTTCAATTTTTACTATTTTGAGAGAATGAGTAATTAGAACTAAATGCATGGTTGTGTACTTTGCTTATTATACTCATATATAATGTGGTGTGTGTGTGTTTATGTGTGTGTACATAGTCACTATTGTTGAAGTGGATACTACTCTGAGAATTGAGGTGTTTAGAGAACAGGGAGGCAGCGAGCTGGTTCCTGTACTAATATAATTCATGTGATTAAATAAACATTTTTAAGCTTTATTAAGAAATAATTGGCAAAAACAAATTATATATTTTCAAAGTGTAAGATGTAATAATATGATAAATATGTGCATTGTGCAATTATTGTCACAATTAAATTAATCAAAACACTTATCACCATACATAGTTACCCTTTGTGTGTGTGTGTATACGTGTGCATATCTGATGAGGACACTTAAAATTTACAATTTTAGCAAATATCGAGTAAATAATACAGTATGAATAATTATAGTAATCATGCTGTGCATTAGGTCACCAAAATTTGGGCCGGGTGTGGTGGCTCATGCCTGTAATTGCAAGATTTTGGGAGGCCAAGGTGGGTAGATCACCTGAGGTCAGGAGTTCAAGACCAGTCTGGCCAACATGGTGAAACCTCATGTCTATTAAAAATACAAAAATTAGCTGGGCATGGTGGCAGGTACCTTACCTGTAACTCCGGTTACTCTGGAGGCTGAGGCATGAGAATTGCTTGAACCCGGGAGGCAGAGGTTGCAGTGAGCTGATATCATGCCACTACTCTCCAGCCTGGGGGACAGAGTAAGACTCTTGTCTAAAAAAAAAAAAAAATCACCAAAATTTATCATCTTTTGACTGAAAGTTTGTACTCTTTAACCAACAACTCCCCATTTCCTCCACACACCAGCCCCTGCAAAACCACCATTCTGTTTCTATGAGTTTTACTTTTTTAGATTCCACATGTAAGTCATATCATATATAGTATTTGTCTTTCTGTCTTGCTTATTTCACTTGGTGTACTGTCCTCTAGCTTATTCCATATTGTCGCAAATGGCATGACCTTTTTAAGTGCTGAATAATTTCTAATTGTGTGTGTATATGAAACAATATATTAATTCATTCAAGCATTAACAGGCAGGATGTTTCCTTATCTTGGCTATTGTGAATAACACTGCAATGAACACACGAGTGCAGAAAGCTGGAGGTATCATACTCCCTGATTTCAAACTATATTGTAAAGCCATGGTAATCAGAAAAGCATAATACTGGCATAAAACAGACACATAGACCAATGGAACAGAATGCAGAGGCCAGAAATAGACCCAGGTTTATATAATCAATTAATTTTTGGCATAATTTCCAAAGACACATAATGGGGAAAATGTTGCTTATTCAATACATTGTGCTGGGAAAATTGAATATCCACATGTAAAAGAACAAAATTGGACCTTTGTCTTTCACCACATAAAAATTAACTTGAAATGGATTAAAACCTTAAATGTAAGACCTGAGATTTTGTAAACTCCAGGAAGGGAACATAAGGAAAAAGCTCCTTAACATTGGTCTCGAAAATATATATATTTTTACACAACACCAAAAGTAAGATCAAGAAGAGCAAAAATAAACAAATGGGACTGCATAAAACTAAAAAATTCTGTACAGCAAAGGACACAATTCGCAAAATGAAAAGTCAACCTACAGAATGGAAAAAAAAAGTTTTTAAACCATGTATCTGATGAGGGGTTAGTATCCAAAGGATAAAAATGATTAATATATCTCAATAGCAAAAAAAGAAAAGAAAAAAGAAAAACACTTAAAAAATAGGCAAAGGATGTGAATAGGCTTTTTTTTTTCTACAAAAGACATGCAAACATCTAACAGGTACATGAAAAGGTGTTTAACATTACTGATCCACAGGGAAATGCAAATCAAAACCACAATGAGATGTCACCTCACAGCTGATAATAGGATGGCTAGTATCAAAAAGACAAAAATAGCAAATGTTGGAGAGAATGTGCAGAAAACGGAACCCTTGTACACTCCTGATGGGAATCCAAATTGGTACAGCCATTATGGAAAAGAGTAGGGATGTGTCTCAAAATATTAAAACTCGAATCCTATTTCTGAATATTTAACCAAAATAAATTAAATCAGCCTTTCTTAAAAATAGGAAATCCCCATAGCACCATCATCCATACATCCTCTGCTTCACCACTCTCTAAGTGCCGTTTCTATGTTTTCTTAGTCACTGTGATTTTGGGTGTCTTAAAATGTATCTGGGATTTTGTTTTAATCAGGTATGATAAGGTGGCAGGCATGAGATGACTGCCTTTAAAAGAAAAGGTTTTTTTCTTATAGTTCTCCAGAAAAGGAGATATATTATACCACTGAGAGCCACATGGAGAAGTGACAGGTTTGGTCAGGAAGCAGAAAGAGAAAGGGGAAAGGAGGTAGGCAAGCTTGAGCCAGTTCAAATTGCATAGTTTAAATAACTTGGGCAGGATCTGTGTGCTACAGGGGTGATCTCTAGTTGTCTAATACTTGGCTTTGAGTGATTTAAGGCAAGAAAAATATTGGGTTGGTGAGTGTAAGTTAAGTACGTGAGTTACTGGGGAATTGGGGCTCTGGATTGATTGGTTTGTATATAAAAGGCATGGTTGTAGGCATGTTGTTTGCTATCTCTAGGAATTAGCTAGCCCTGAGAGGGGCAGTGTCTCCCTGGCCAGCAAGGTCCTCAAGATGTTAAAGTATCATAAGCACTGATTTAAAAAATGATTCATACATTGGGATAAAACCAAGACATCAACATATATCAACAGGCCAATATAATATAGATAGAATCAGTAATAATAGTGTCATCGTTTTGATTATGCTTTAAAATAGTTTGTATATGGATGAGGGGGTATTGTCAGATTTTTCCAGGATGCTTTTTCTAAATCCACAGGATATTTATTTGATTCAGATTTTACTGCTAATATTGATAATAAATACAAATTTTGTAAGTAGTGGCGATGAACAGGCTAGGTCTGAGATGTTTGGTAAAGCTCCTAGTTTACCATGGTATTGTCTTACCGTTCCCTTGCCTCCCAGCTCACACTAAGAACAATAGTGGTAGGTGGTGAAGGGCCATTGTTATAAAACACTTTGGGCCATGATAATTTTCTCTTACAGGCACAATTCCTCCAGAAATGATCTGTGATAGGTCAGGACGTTTTCGTAGGAAGATAAAAGTTGGGACATCTTATATCATTTAACAAGTCAAAGGGATTTTTAATATCTTGGGTAATACATTGAGAAACATTCTGTTTTATATGGCAAGACTCTTAGCCAAGACCTTTAGCCTGAGATCCTTAGTGCTCAGTCCAATATTTTGTAAAACTTGAGAGCCGGGCATGGTGGCTCACGCCTGTAATCCCAGCACTTTGGGAGGCTGAGGAGGGCAGATTACAAAGGTCAAGAGATCGAGACCATCCTGGCCAACATGGTGAAACCCCATCTTCCTTAAAAATACAAAAATTGGCTGGGTGTGGTGGTGTGTGCCTGAGTCCCAGCTACTTGGGAGGCTGAGGCAGGAGAATTGCTTGAACCTGGGAAGTGGAGGTTGCAGTGAGCAGAGATTGCGCCACTGCACTCCAGCCTGGCACCTGGTAACAGAGGGAGACACTGTCTCAAACAACAACAACAACAACAAAACTTGAGAAATAATTTTTTAACAAATTTGTAATGTGAGTAGGAATTTAAATATTTCTGTCAACTCTTCTAGCAATGTATTGCCCACTCCTTTACTGCTTTAGGTATCACCATTTTATTTTTCAAATACCATTTTAGTTGTCTTTGATGAGATTGTTGTGATTCTCTTCTTGCCTCATTCGTCACACATCTTTTAAGCAGCTACTCAGTGTTGACTTCCATAGTTAGCGGAGATAACAACAAATAAGAAACTTTCAAAGTTCCTAATTTTTGAAATCTGTAAAGATGATAGAAGGGATGGTTCAGGGAATGAGGGTGTGGCATTGGCTGCCTGGCACTATGTCATAATACGGTGTGAGCAATGCTAGCGCAAAGATAGGAGCAGGGTTTGTGGGGGGTGTGGAATCTAGAAAAAGCAGCAAATATATTTTTAGATGAACTAATAATCGATGTATAAATAGTCTGGTCATGGCAATTGTTTAGGGAGAAGGGTTTGCAGTGTTCAGAAGACAAAAGACAATTACAAAAGGAAATACTTACGTTAAAGTGCAAATTTCTGGTAAAGTGTAGCATATCTAGTAATCAGTGAAAACCCCTCATGGGGAAATCATTAGGTATAAGTGTAGAAGTTCTTACGGAGGTTCTTATGGAATGTTAGCTCCCTCTCCCTCTATCTCTCTATATAGATAGATATTCCATAGAGATAGATATAGGTAATTGCTCAATGTCTATGTATATAATTATAATATATAATAAATTTTATGCTATAAGAATAGATTTATATAGAATAATATATAATTAATTCTATGCTGTAAGAATAGATTGAGATGTATATTTATATGGCATAAATGTCTATTCTATATAAATCTATTCTTATAATCTATTCTTATAAATCTATTCTTATAATCTATTCTTATAAATATAGATTGAGATGTGTGTATATATATATATGATATAAATAGGTAGACGCATTTAAGCTGAGTCATTCTTTTTTGAGAGGGGAATTAAAACTAAAAGATATCTCTAAAATTGTTAAAGACAATTTAGACACACTGTGAAGAGAGAAGTACTGTTGAAATAAATGAGTAACTACCCCAAGGATTACTTTGTAGAAGGTGGCCGTTAAGCACAGTTATAGGGGTGGTATTTTTAATTTTTGTAGTCTTGCTAGTGAAGCTGTCATCTTACTAGATTTGAAGTATTTTGTTTGTAGCTTTAATAAATATTAGAGAGTTAGAAGTAGCTAGCTGGGTTAATGTGTATTAATATATTATTAGCAAAGTTTGCTAGAAATGTGGAAATCTGATGTAAAATCAATGATATGTAATAACCAAGGTTATTACTTTGGTTAATAATATTAAAAGTAGTACATAAATTCAGTAAGGGAGGAACCGTTGTAAGTTGGAGTAAGAAAAAAGGCCATGAAGCCAGAGGCGGTGGCTCACGCCTGTAGTCTCTGCACTTTGAGAGGCTGAGGCGGTCAGATCATGAGGTCTGGAGCTTGAGACCAGCCTGACCAACATGGTGAAACCCCATCTCTACTAAAATTATAAAAATTAGCTGGGCATGGTGGTGCATGCCTGTAATCCCAGCTACTCAGGAGGCCGAGGCAAGAGAATTGCTGGGACACAGGAGGCGGAGATTGCAGTGAGCTGAGATTGCGCCACTGCACTCCAGCCTAAGTGACAGAGCCAGACTAAGTCTAAAAAAAAAAGGCCATGATCTAGATGATCTAATAAACCACAATGGATGACTCACATTTGAAGACAGTCACAGTCATGTACCAGTATGCAGATAATGGTCTGCATAGTCTCCATAGACTGTGTCCTATAAAATTATAATAGAGCTGAGAAAGGTGGTAGAAATAAGATCATTGTAGCAATCATAAGATCCTAGTACAACACCTTATGCACATGTTTGTGGTGACTCTGGTATAAGCTTACTCCTCAATAAAAGCCTTGGGTATTTTCTTCAGGAAGTAATTCAGAAGCAGGCATTGTTAAGATAGAAGATAGTAGCTCTTGCATGCTGTTGGCTTTGAAAACCTTGGGCTGGGCGCGGTGGCTCACGCCTGTAATCCCAGCACTTTGGGAGGCCAAGGCGGGTGGATCACGAGGTCAAGAGATCAAGACCATCCTGGTCACATGGTGAAACCCCGTCTCTACTAAAAACACAAAAAATGAGCTGGGCATGGTGGCACATGCCTGTAATCCCAGCCACTCAGGAGGCTGAGGCAGGAGAATTGTCTGAACCCAAGAGGCAGAGGTTGCAGTGAGCTGAGATCGCACCATTGCACTCCAGCCTGGGTAACAAGAGCAAAACTCCATCTCAAAAAAAAAAAGAAAGAAAGAAAGAAAACCTTTCAGTGGGACCACATGAGGAGGTGGGAGACAGCGATGTTACTATCCTGAACC
Organism: Callithrix jacchus; assembly: GCF_049354715.1. Classification (NCBI taxonomy): domain Eukaryota; kingdom Metazoa; phylum Chordata; class Mammalia; order Primates; family Cebidae; genus Callithrix; species Callithrix jacchus. The sequence continues at coordinate 109,650,422 of NC_133507.1, forward strand.
CATGTAAGCCTAGCCTAGTGTGTATGTTTGTGTCTTTGTTTAAAAAGACAAGTTTAAAAAGTAAATAAATAAATTTAAAAATAGAAAATAATCTTTATATATAGATAGATATTAGTATTTTATTATACTTTAATTTCCTGGGTACATGTGCAGATCTTGCAGGATTATTACATAGGTATACACTTGCCCTGGTAGTTTGCTGCCTCCACCCCCAACAGACCCCAGTGTGTGATGCTCCCCTCCCTGTGTCCATGTGTTCTCATTGTTCAAACCCCGCCTATGAGTGAGAACATGCAGTGTTTGGTTTCTGTTTTTGCATCAGTTTGCTGAGAATGATGGTTTCCAGATTCATCCATATCCTTTTTTATGACTGCATAGTATTCCATAGTGTATAGGTGCCATGTTTTCTTCATCCAGTCTATCACTGATGGGCATTTGGGAATGAAAGGATATAAAGAAAGTGTTTTTGTATAGTTGTATGATATTTGTCTTTTAACTGTTATTACAAATAAATCAAAAATTTTTAAAAAAATAAAAAGTTTATATAGCAAAAATGTTACAGTAAGCTAAGGTTAATTTATTATTGAAGAAAGAAAAAAATGTTAATAAATTTAGTGTAGCTTAAGCATAGTGTGTTTATAAAGTCTGTAGAAGTGTAGAGCAATGTCCTAGATCTTCACCACTGACTCGTCCAGAGCAACTTCCAGTCCTGCAGGCTCCGTTCATGGTAAGTGCCGTATGCAGGTGCACCCTTTCTTTAAATCTCATATTTTTACTCTGTCCTTTCTATGTTTACATATGCTTAGGTACACATATACTTACACATGTGTTATAGTTGCTTACAGTATTCATACAGCAACATTCTATACAGGTCTGTAGCTTGGGCGTAACAGTCTATACCATATATACAGCCTAACTGTGTCATAGGCTGCACCATCTAGGATTGTGTGAGCATTCTCTATGATTTCCACACAATGACAAAATTGGCTAATGACACATTTCTCAGAATAGATTCCCATCATTAAGCCACACATGACTCTTTACAAAGAAGCAGGAGGCATTTTAGGTAGGTAGACTAGCTCAGGGATATGCAAGAATAAGAGCACAGTGGATGGTGTGATACAGAAGATCTAATAACCAAATATTTTCATTTTTCTCTCTTCCTTTCTCCCTCCCTTTCTCTTTTCTTTCTTTCCTCCTGCCTTCTATCTTTCACCAGACCTCTTCCCCCTCTCTCCCTTTCATTGCCTCATTTGATTTCTCATTTTCCATCTTCTCTTTGCCTGCCTGCTCTCTCTCTGTCTGTAACACCCACTATCATCATCATCACCTCGTTATCAATTGGTGACATTATGTATATATATATATATATATATATATATATATACACACGTGTATGTATATATATATATATACATACACGTGTGTATATATATATATATATATATATACGTTTTTCTGCCTGTATGAATGCATGTATAAAGGCTGTCCAGGTGTGCAGAGATTATTAATAATAACATCAAGTTCCAACGAAGTTTTTCCCACCAGATCTACCTTATCAATGCCACCAGTTCAGAATACCTGCCCCATGGCCAACCCCTTCTTTAACTACAATACCTTTACCATTTAATCCTATCAGCCTTTCTCTCATGTTGGTTAGTTTCTGTTCCAATTTCAAGAGTCCTAGGAAAAGACCAACTCTGTACACCACAAACAGCATAAACTACCACACTCTGTTCACTCAAAGACACAATAAGTACTTATTCAACATCTTTCATGCGTGTCTATGGCCGTGTGGTGAGGACTGCAGTATGAAGAAGTGTGTGTGTCTTGGCTTTTTCATTAGGAGGCTTCATGTTCCACTAGTGAGACAAGGATGGACATGTTTATACACATGCTAATGTGTATGTAATTAATAGTAAGCAAAAGTATAATAAGAAAGAAGACTTAGCACATTGTCCCAGGCACCATTCTAAAAACATTTATAATAACTTGTGTAATTCTTACAAAATATTTTAAGGTGAAGACTATTCTTTTTACCATCTGACAGATAAGAAAGTTTAAATGACACATGACAGGACTAATGTATCACATGGAGGCTGGAATTCTGCTGCTGCCTGCACATCCCCAATCTTGGTATTTTTCCAGCAGCAGAGAGGAGTAATAGAAAGATCCTGAGTGCGGAAATTGGATAGCTTTGGTGTGAATTATGCCTCTTCCGTGAATGATCTGCAGGACTTTGGACGTGAAAGTTTGATTGTTCCAATCTAGTTTACTTCTTTGCCAAAGGGGAACAATAATACTCATGTTGTAGTCACTTCCCAATGTTTAAATGAAAAATGATAATAATAGTGGCTGTTCATAAGTATGTAGCAGCCACGTGGTGCTGAAAATTTAACATGCGTTATAGGCACACATAGAAGTGTCACTACTCCCCTTTAATACATACGCAAATTGATACTTAAAAAGAGGTCTTGCTCAATATTACCAAACAAACAAACAACAGAGCAAAGATTCAGACTAAGGTCTGTGTGCCTTAAAATTCATGTTTTTTTTCTTATATCATATACAGTAATGTACATATGGTACAATTCCTCTCATCAGTGAGGGCTGCTCCTAAGGCTGTTAATTCTCTAGCACTTTCGTTCTTCACTGACAATGAACTCAGAATTCTCTTGCATCTGGAAAAAACTCTAAAGCAGAGCAGCATGCCATGCATAGAAACTGTCCAGCAAGGCAACAAGGGACCTCTGGGGCAGGGTGAGGGCATGTGGGCAGGATACCACCATCGTCTGTCTCAACCTCTAATCTTACAACTTGCATATAAATGAACAGGGCCATTGAACTCTAGGGTGTGAATGGTGCGCTTCCAATGCCTTCTGCTTGTGCATGTTTTTTGAGTTCCTTGCAACATGTCAACTCATGGCTACATGAGGGCACCTGGTGCAATGCACAGGTGTGTCATTACAGGTGTGCCACACTGTAGACTTCCTGCCAGTGCCTTGAGTGAGAAGTGAAGTCCCATGTCTTTTACTCCTTTCAGATCCCTTTGGGAAGACAGATGAGCGTGAACCACTCACTAATGCAGTTCGAAGTGATTCGGCAGTCATTGGAGGTAAAGAGTTCATTGTTGTTGAATGCAAAAAGATATAAATCATTCTGTATTTTGGATACAGTTATCTGAAGCCTTCCTTAATTAAGGTCATACAATATGCAGAGCCCCACATTATCTCCAAGTCTGTGAGCCGCTTTTCATGAGCAGACATGTGTGCTGAATGATCAAAGGCACCCTCTGCCGATACCAGCAGCTCTGTGGATTTATCCTGCCTCTGATTCATGAGGCAGCTGAGCACTGAGTCAACAGCTGGAGCATTTACTTACAGACAGCAGCTCACATTCTATTCATTTCATATAGTTGTCACTCTTCCTAAAATGCAAACAAAGCAGAACGATAAAACTAAATACGGGGAAGAAGCCACGTTGGGGAAGACAACGGGTGAAACTGCAGTCCTGTCGAGTGTTCCCCACCAAGTGATTTGCGTTAGGTCTAATGAGCAGGGTGAAGCCCACAGGACTATAGTTTCAACTCTCACTGCACATATGGTTACAGATGCAGACCTTGTCTGCTCTGCTGTGAGCTCAGCTCTCCTGCTTTTCCATTTTCTCACTGCCTCTTGGCCTCCCCACTTTTTTATTCTGCTTCAGCTTGGCTTCCGCCTACTGTGGCTTGATTTTTCCATCTGGGTCTTTCAACACAGAATGATTCCCAAGCTTTGCTTAATGTAAGATGCCTGTGAAAGACCAAACTCGTTTCTGTCAAACATAACCTTAGCAGGTGCCGCCATCCCTGCCTTCTGGAAGCCTAGATGAACGGATCCTCGGCAGATGCAGTTCTCCTTTTAGAAGCCTGCAGTATCCTTCCATTTAACTTATATTTAATGAGCCCTGCTATGGGTCAGGCTCTGTGCTAAGTAGAGGAATACGGGGATGAAGGAGACAGGGAGGAGATGGGTAAACAGACAAGACAACCAGTGAAGACTGTTCTGTCGGGAGAGGTAACCTGGGAGCACAAAGGTGCACTCCTGATAACATGAAGAAAGGAAAACCACGCCTTTCCTTAAGGAAGTTTCTAAAATCTCTGACCTGAATTTCTGCTTCAGAGAAGCTGGTCTACCTTAATTTTTGTTTGGCATTCAGAAATGTGGGAAAGAATTTTGTGCCTATTTCTCTTTCAATAATTCCCCATTTGACAAGTGGAAAAAAGACATTTGTGACTGCTGACTCTCTTCTGGGAATTTATAGGCTCTGTGAGTCTCTTTAAGGGCAGGAAAGTCACCTGACCCTGTAGGAAATTTTCTGGTGGTTTACACAGCTGCTGACTCTGACTATCCTACATATTGAAGGTGTAGAAACCAGTTCCTTATTTCATCTCTTAATGAAACCCACTCGTAGGAGCAACTTACAGCGGCCCGCTAGTGAAAGTCACTCACCCTCACCCAGTTTATTTATAGACTTGCTAACTTAGGTGATTTTACTCTTACTTGTTCTAAAATATTTGGAGGAAATGCCACAAAATGATTTAGGAATATATATGTATAAAAATAAGTGTTAATAATGGCCCCAGTTCTACAAAAAAACTGACGGAAGACATGCCATTGACATATGAAACTTTCAAATATCCATGCTTCTGAAAGTCATAATGCAAGATATCAAAAAATAACTTTCTAAAATAGACATTTTTCCTCTATATCTCCTCACCTTAGAAAAATGAAACAGCAGAATATACAATTTATTACAAGTAAATTCTTTGCTTATCATACACGTTTTCAAATATTTTCATGCTGAAATATCTACATTCAAGTGGAGACACATCTGTCACTTCCTCATTTGAACCATTCCTTGGCTGATACTGCCTTTCATGTTCCAAGAGTTTTCCTGGCAAAGGTAGAAGTGAGACCTTAGGGTCAGCAAGGACAGCTTGCAACATAATCCAGTTAAATCACACACAGTCAGAATAAGGGGGAATCTGATGGGCCTGGGCAGAAGTTTGCCATCTCAGTTGACTCTGAATTTCTCGAGAACAGAGGTGTCTTGTCACTGAACAAACCTTAGTGTCACAGAGTGCAGAACAGTGTAAAAATCCTCTAAAAATATAGTAATCATTTCATTATTAATGAAAATGTTTTAGCAAAACAAGCATATAACATAAAACAAATTTATATGAGGAGAACATGTGTTGAGATGTGAGATATTTAAATACCATTTTCTAGGACACTAAAGTAACTCTGAAATAGTTGTGAGATTACAAAACAATGGGCTAATTACATCTGACACATTCTTTATACCAGATTTGAAAAATTTACCTAGAAACCCTTGCTAGTCCAATTCCATATGTATAAGATGACATTCAAAGTTCTTTAAACAAAACCTTTTATGATTTCAACTGTCTTTCTCCCCAGCCAGTCTGAAAGAAGGAGATTTTATAGTAATTGAAGACAGGGCATTTCAGCAGGTTTTTATTTCTGGGCAGGTGGCAGACTTGTGTTTGTGTGATTTGTTTTGTTTTCTTTTCTCTCCTACGTGTTTCCATCATCTGGCCAGAATCTACTCTCCTGATCAGATGATTCGTGACAATATCCTTCTCTCTTTCCTTCCCCTTTATCTCCAGGGGTGATAGCAGTGGTGATATTCATCATCTTCTGTATCATCGGCATCATGACCCGGTTCCTCTACCAGCACAAGCAGTCACATCGTACAAACCAGATGAAGGAGAAGGAATATCCAGAAAATTTGGACAGTTCCTTCAGAAATGAGATTGACTTGCAAAACACAGTGAGCGAGTGTAAACGGGAATATTTCATCTGAAAAACTGCAGGGTTCCAACTACTCTTTTTTCTTGTTGCTCAATTATCTCCTCCCCCTCTTCTCTCCTGTCTTTTAATTTGTTCATTCTCTTTATTTTCTGCTTGCCATTTCTTTTTTGGGACATACTGCATCCACCACAGCATCAATTCTCTTGACCCAGCCCAGGAGACCAGGCCCCACTGCCTTCCTCTCTGATGAACCTATCGGGTAAAAACGACTACTCAAGAGACTGACTTCACTATTCAAGACAAGGAAGAGACACATGTGTGCACTTCTGCATGTTCGGTTCTGTACTTAAGTTTCTAAAATGCACTGTTCAGTTTTGCAGCCATTTGGTGGTTCAGGCTTGCTTTGAACCTAAGCTCTGTGGCTTAGGCACATGACGGACATTCCTGATATCCTTCCCATCTCAAGTCCTTTCTTACCAGGGAACCCAGGGCAAGGAGAGAAGAACCTAGAGGCCTGGTTTGCCTTGGTGGCATTGTAAAAGGACTAAGAGAGGTTTGTTTTGTGATTATGTACTTTCTTTACCATAGGCAATCCCTTGCCTTTACTCATCAAGTTTTTCACTATGACTCTTACTTAGCCCCTGAGTATTTTCAAATGTATGATTGCTGATAGTAGTGAGCAAAATCACTTTGTTCCTTTCTCACTACTTTCTCCTGGGGCCAACACTTTGGGACAGTACACCATAGCATAAGGCTAGGGGATGCATGGAAATAGTAGCTTGAAACTAGGACGTAACAAGGAAGCTTCTAGGAAGTAGATATTCCGTATCTTCAAAAATGCCTCCTCCAATTTTGTAAGAATGCTAGCTAGGTATCCTGGGATTATTATACTGAGATAAAATATATATGCACACATATACGTTGCTGCAGCATAAAGAAATTGAAATAAAAGTTTAAAATAGCACCTGGTTCAATGAAAGAGCCTAAACCATCTTAACTCAGCTTTAAAACAAAAATGAAATCAGGAAAAAAAAATGAAAAAAAAAAAAAAAAACTGCATGAAAGAAGAGAAATACCAAACAGAATTCTTCCCTTCCATTCACTTACTAAAGACCTGGTGAGGACAATTAATTTAAATTTGCAAGTTTCACATTTTTGAACATCAAGCTATTTTCCAAGAGGTTTAGGATGCATTAGCATAAGATGCATAACATAAGATGCATTAACATTAACATAAGTGGCATGGTCACCTCTAGCTAACGTTGCTAACTAACAGGGCTCCTCCTTAGCTATCATATTTTCAAATCTGCTATGCCCTATATACATAAAGACCCTTCCACACACCATTTTGTTGAATTAAACTCGCAGTAGAGGTGGTGACAAATTTCAGGGTCTTGGCCCCTTTTGGTAACAAAGCATTGAAAACACAGTCATTCCTGCAAGAAGCACCTTGAGCTCATCCATAGGGTTGTGGCAAAGATCTTAATGATTTTTCTGTGGCAATATACATCATTCTTTTTCCCGGGCCATCTTGGAGAAAAAGGTAAGGAGAAAACAATATAAATGCTCCAAGATGCCGGAAATGCTCATACAATGATTCTCAGATGTGGAAAACACTTGCTGATTCTCTTTAGGAGGCAGATTCAGTTTGGAAAACAATGACCACAGCTCTGTTCGCCAGCCTTGACAGTTAGCAGACATTCCGTCTTGTGCTTAGTGTACACTGTCTCTCGCCTCTCACAATGAGGAACTTAGTTGCTTCATGCCATTTCGAGAACAGCTTTTCTTTCAGTTTCAGCGCTTATGAGATAAGGATTTAGTTTGCAATTATGTTTCTCTATTTTAAGATATTCTTTCCTTAAAATTGTCTGTGAATCTGAGCTTAATCACTTTGTCATCTACATTACATCTTTTGACTAGTAAATATATTTTAACGTGATTTTAACAATGATAACATTTCTCTCATTTTAGTTTTTGTTTATCTGTTGTTTGTTTTTTTAGACAGAGTTTCACTCTGTTGCCCAGGCTGCAGTGCAATGGCGTGATCTCGGCTCATGGCAACCTCTGCCTCCAGGGTTCAAGCAGTTCTCCTGCCTCAGCCTCCTGAGTAGCTGAGATTACAGGCACCTACCACCACACCCAGCTAATTTTTGCATTTCTTTTTTTTTTTTTTTTGAGATGGAGTTTTGCTCTTGCTACCCAAACTGGAGTGCAATGGCGTGATCTCAGCTCACTGCTACCTTCGCCTCCTGGGTTCAGGCAATTCTCCTGCCTCAGCCTCCCTAGTAGCTAGGATTACAGGCACGTGCCATCATGCCCAGCTATTTTTTTGTATTTTTAATAGAGACGGGGTTTCACCATGTTGACCAGGATGGTCTCGATCTTTGACCTCGTGATCCACCCATCTCGGCCTCCCAAAGTGCTGGGATTACAGGCGTGAGCCACCGCACCCGGCCTAAGTTTTGCATTTCTAATTGAGATGTGCTTTTACCGTGTTGCCCAGGCTGAAGTGCAGTGGCATGATCTTGGTTCACTGCAACCTCCACCTCCCAGGTTCAAGCGATTCTCCTGCCTCAGCCTCCCGAGTAGCTGGGATTACACGTGCCCACCACCACGCCCAGCTAATTTTTGTATTTTAGTAGTGACAGGGTTTCACCACATTAGCCAGGCTGGTCTCGAACTCCTGACCTCATGATCCACCCGCCTTGACCTCCCAAAGTGCTGGGATTGCAGGCAAGAGCCCCCACGCCCAGCCTCCTTTTAGTTTTAATAAGATGAATGATTCTTGAGTAAGACAAAGGATCTTTAAATACTGTTTTCCCCTGCTCTTTCCTCCCTTTCTTCAATTTTCACTTTTGAATTTGCTATTTTCATAAAAATGCTGGATAAATTGGCCTTTTGCTTGGCTATATATTTCTTTGTCCCCTGAAATATAAGTCACCATGAAGTGTAGTGGGTTTAGCCTGAAGCAGCTCCAATAATGAAATAGAAAGGGAAAGGAAGGTGTGAGTAATAAAGCTGGACCCCTTCATTATTCAATCTCTGAGCAGTGAGGACTATATTTTGCTGTCATAGTGCTAATAGAAGAAATGGAGACTAGCAAAGGCTAACTCAGAGTATTTGATTTTCTCATCTAAGTATATATGCTTGTAGATTGTCCTGCAGAATGAAGAATCTGTGAAGCTCTATCCTGACCACAATTGCACTACAAAATCAACTGGGATCTTCCTCCTGTGTGTAGACTCCACGCACACTACATACCACAGACTAAATATAGATGCCAGGACAGTGCAGTCTGCACTCTACTCTTCTAAGTAGTCTCAGGGCCTAAGCAGAATTATTTTTACAGGGTTGAATTATTTCAAAACCCCAGAAAACACTAACTTTCGCTAGATGTATGTGAAATACAAGTGAGCCGTACCCTCCAAAGTAGAATTCAATTTACAGTTAGATATTGTGCTAACTCTGACTGTCTTTCCTCAGTCTTACCAAGATCCATGCAGTTTTATGTAATTGTTCAATTGTGTGAATGTTTCAATCCTTGAGTAATTATTAACTTGAAGGAGACTTTGAAAGCATCTTAATCTTGCTTAACCACTTTTTTTGTTTTTTTTTTTTTTTGTTAACCTACCCCATTCAGGTTTCCCAACTATATGCTCTGGCCATCTGTGCCACAATGATCTCTTCCACTTAAACCTTCAGCCTTCGATAACTGCTGTTTACAAAAAGATTTTATAGCATATGTGTCACTTTACAGTAAAACCAAAAGTACTTGTGAAATTTCATATTTTCATGGGGCTGTTTCACTGATTTTTTTTCCACCAAACAAATCTATTTATGTAAGCAACAGTGTATTTGCTTACCCTAAAATATATTTAACCTACTGCATCATTTATTGTGTATATAGGCTCAACTGCCATCTTTGTGAAAATTTGTCTGGAGAAATAGACATTTGTCATTTCTCTAGATACATTTTTATGGATAGCTTTGCCCCTTCTATTCACCCTCAGCTGTTTGTAGAAGATTTATTTAAGGATCCTAGGGGTAATATTTTAAAACAATTTTTTTTCTCTTTAGCAATAACAGAGATGGTACTAATTTGACTTCTACGTCTTGTCAGACCCATCTACACCTAAACGTAGCAAGAGCAGGATAGAACAAAATAAAGAGATTGTTCTCTTCTTTCTTCATTCATGAAGTATTTATTGAATGCCAATGAGTGCTATGCTAGGCATTGGATGAACATATATAAATCACAACTTTTCCTTGTCTTTGGGGAGCTCAAAGTCTAGCAGGCAAGGCCTGTATTGTTACAACAGGGGTATGCATAAAGTGCCCAAGAATGCAACACACGGTCCTGCACAATTATTTTTGTAAAGAATTTTCTAGAAAGAAACAGCTAAATTTCTGAGAAATATTTGTCTTTTTTTTTTTAATTACTGCTTCCCCCTTCCATAAGCTGTTTTGTTTCTCCTCCTCAAAGTAAATATCTATTAAGCATGTAGATTTCTGTTGAAAGGAGAAGATTGATTTTTAGGGACAGTAACAATAAATGGTCTCTGCGTCTGCCATACATTTGGGGAGGCCGAATTCTCTACATTCTTGTTTGAGGTCAGGTTAGGTGATTCCATAAGGCTTCCTTCCCATGAGTTGGACCGAAGTGTCTCCAGTTTGGCCCTTGTCCTTCCCTTTTCTCAGTTCTTTTACTGCCATGTGTTTGTGGCCTATTGCATGCCATTGTTCTTCCAGATGTTGCTGAAAGTGGTGTTACGGCAGTCCAGCTGTTTCTCAAATCCTCCTTTGTCCTGATGAACCATTTTGACTCTACATAGGCAAATTTCTGAAATTAACTGAAGTCTACCCTTCAGTCCATAAGCGACTAAAAAATGTTGTCCATTTATGTGAGGTCTCACTTTTCAGCCTGAGCGAATGTTTGCTGTCTTAAGGTCATAGCTGCTCCCTCTCTGCAGGAAGTTAATTCAGTTACAGAAGCTGCACTGGGAGGGTGCAAACACAGCCAACTTATCCAGTTCAAGATATCCAGGGAGACGAGGATCAGGCCTGTTGAATCCTTTCTCAGGAAAAGAAAGGTCTTAACAGATTGTTCACCAACTGCCCTAGCTTCCTTTGAGCTACCATCTATCAAAACCTCACTGCAGCAGCAGCCTGCCAAAAGGCCTTTGGGATACTTGTATGGTTCTGCCACTCATTCTTCCTTAACCAAAAGGCTTGGAGATACTTAGTCCTCAATTGTCCTACAAGTCATGTATCGACTAAATAAATAAACAGACTGTTGTTCCTGAAGATGGCACAGGTTATTAACGGAAGAAGATGCAGGAAAACTCAAAACTTTCAGTAATCTTGGAGGATAACTGAGTGCTATTTCGTGTCTCTCATGCAGTTTGAACATGTTTTCTTAAAATGCATATAATGGAATTAAATTACTTCTCTATACTGTTCTTGGGCCTTCCTTGGCCTCTTCTTTTATCCCCTCTTCCATACTCTTGTTTGTGGAACCATCTAATTTGCAGATTTTGGTTGTCTCTAATTCTCAGATCTGCCTTCAGAAATTCCAAATAGTTGAACCACCTAAAGGGGAAAAAGTGCAACACACACACATGCACACACATGTGCACACTTTGTAAAAATAGGGCTGTTATTCAACTTTTCTCTAGAACATTCTACATACGTATCTGTTCGGTAGGGAGAGAAGCATTCCTCTTTTATGTTGACAATTATTTGAATCCTTCATATAAGGTTTTAATAATTAATCGGTTTGCTATTTTTGAGTGATTATTTTATTTTGCACTAAGGTACTCCGAGGAAGAACAGAAAAGCACATTTTCTAGTGAAATATTGTACTTTGTAAGCTAGTTGTCTGTCTTTTGTAATGTTCATAGTCTACGAAGTGGCTGAGCAAACATGAACAGCGGTTAATGCAAAAGTTGCTTTTGGTTTCAACCCCACCCGCTGGGAACTTCTCAAGGAGGAAGAGGGGCCGGTGGCAGGAATTGGTGGCTGTCTGAGGGGAGGAAGGTCACTGTTTCCACCAGGAATCAGTGGTGGCAGCCATTACACTTTCCTGGCTCCTAACTCAGGAGTCTCTTTAGTGCATTTGAATCATTGTCTTACTCATTAGGGAAAGAGGCAATGTCATGGGCTTTGCATGAATAATTCTTTACTCACCTTTGCATGATATTTTTTTACCTTCCAACACTTCTTCAGTCACAAATTTTTTTCAATTCTTAAAAAAAATTTTCAGGATTTTCTCAGAGTGCTTTAGAGCTATTACTATAATTATCTAACCTGCCCAGGCTAAGCACCCAGATACAACTTTCAGGAAACAAAACTGTCAGGAAACTGCCCTACATCTATTATCCTCAATCAGAGCCCCTGCGAGTGGAAGTCCTCAGATTCTGGAATACAGCCAGTGTCTTTCTTTTCCTTCCATTGGTCCTGAAATGAATAAATATACCATAACTGTAAGAAGGAATGATTACTCTGCAGCCCTGACAATGAGTACCACCAGGGACCTAGGATCTAAGACCATCTGGGAACACTGTTTTTCTCAGTCCTTCAGGTGACACAGGGAAACCCTTTATAAAATAGGACAAAATTAGGAGATTAGTCCCAAGCCAAGACCAAAAGTGAAGATAATTGCGTTCATGATTAAAGCCTGGTCTTATTTTCATTAGTGTCATAGTCTTACACGCTTCGGGTGCCAGAAATATCTTCAGAGAATATGAATAACGTGCTGGATATGCACCAGGAATAATGCATTCCCCTACAGATTCTTTGAAAGGTTTTCTCTTTCAAGAAAACTTGAAGGGAAAATATTAATGGGCATCAGCCTGGGCATACATTCCCATTAAAGTCGGCCTCTATCCCAAATGTTTTACATGAAATATTCACCTAGTCTATTCTGTTTGAAAGGCAGTATCAACCTGTGTAAACTTGTCCTGCCTCAAACACTGTTGAAAACAATACCAAACTTTAAACCAGCATCGTTATATAAGAGAAACTGCATTTAGTGAGCACCGAGACTAAGAAATTTCTCTTACAGAGTCTGGCAGTTGACAGGCTTCCTGATATCCCATGTTGCCTTGGGCTAACGTTTTCCTTAGTCACTAGCCTATGGCAGAAAGGCAGCCATGTATAAATGAATACCCATGGCCATGTTCCAATATAACTTTCTTTACAAAAACTGATATAGTCCATAGGTTGTGGTTTGCTGATTCCTAAGATAGAGCATTACAGTGTCTGTTTCGGATGGGAAGTAAGTCTTCCTATGGCATGTTCGGGCCCTCACATTCAGGGAATGAGAAAGAGTAAGGAGATAAATAATAAATTGCAGAATAACCTCCCCACAAAAATACACATATGTCAGACTCTTTCTTATGGTAAAAGCATAAAACAGGTCATCTATTTGTGGGGCTGCTGGAGTCTACATTTTCCTTTTTATCTTCTGATTTTGTTCTTAAAACAAAATCCCAAGTGATGTTGCCTCATTCCAAGTCAGCTTTGTAGACCATGTAACGTGTCTGAATACACTGTATGGGGAAAAAATAAAAGTTAGCCTTAGACTTCTTTGTTTTCTATGGTTATTGTTGTACAGAAGAAAGACAAACTGTAAATAATGTATATTTAATAAAGAGATCATTTTGTATGATTTTGTGTGGAAGACAGATGTGCCTTGCTGTGTTTTCTTGAGTTAATGAAGAGTCAAACAATTAATCCCATAGCTCCCATTCTCATTCCTTAGACCATTAACTCCCAGACAACATGACCTGTGGGGTTGCTGGAGAAACACGAAACTCCCACTGGCTGGGTTTATTGATTTCAGCATGGCTAAAAGTACTGTCTTGGGCTCACTCATCGCTGAGCTGAGTTATCCTGGGCAACATGCCTGGCTCAAATGTATATAAGAGCAAGCTCATTGATTCAGTCAATGTCAACCTCAGTGTTCTGGAACCACCCTGGTTGCAGCTACCCACATGAAACTTCAGACTCTCTTCCACCCTCATCAGCACCCACTCACAGGAACCGCAGTTATTCTGTCTCCTAGCCTACATCTTTTTCTTACAAAGGACCTTAACCCTATGTGTTTAAGAGACAGAACAAAGACTGCTGTGAAATGGAACCCACTTCATGTGGTGTTTATTAAGACTTCTATATATGAGGTAGTCAGCACACACACAGAAATTTAAAACTGACGGGGCTTTGAACAGAAGAGAGACACTATCAGATTTACCCTTAAGAAAAACCTATCTAACTTCTCAATGGAGAAGGAACCATAGCAGGATAGAAGAGGAGGAGGAGAGTGAAGTTAGGGGCCATTTCAAAAGCCTGAGGGAGGGTGGTGGTGGCTTGGACCAGTGCTGGAGTAGCAAAGATTCTAGCTGTAGCTGGGTATAGACAGCAAAGACAGGGCTTGGTGGATTGGGAAGAGTGTGGGTGGAGCAAGCAATCAAGAAAGCTTGGATTTGGGGCTTAAGCAACTGAGTAGATTGGAGCACAGTTTTTGTTTTATTTTGTTTTGGAAAATCATGGCTGTGAAATGAGAAGGGTAGACAAATGTAATTTGGGATTTCGTTAAGTTTGAGGTTTCAACTGGGCAGCAAGTATCAACGGAAGTTCAGTGGCTGGGTGCATGTTTGTAGTTCAGCAGTGAGGGCTGGTCTGCAGATACTTGAGAGGTGTATATGCGTACATTTCTACGTATGAATAGGTATATCCACACACAGGCCTGTGCACGCACACACACACACACACACACACACACACAGGTTGGCATCGTCTAGGTCAGGAGGATAACTAGGAAATAGATCTAGGAGCAGTGGATGTTCTGGGAGGATAAGCTACACAAGGAAACCTGCAAATGTGCACTGAAGAATAAGGAAAACCAGGTGAGTCAGTTGGAGCCCTGAGTATAAAGTGCTTCATCAGGAGGAAGCAGAGAGTTATTAGATACTACTGAGAAACTAAGGCAGGTGAGAATAAATAAAATCACAGGCCCGGCAAGGTTAAGGCACCGATGACCCTTTCTAGAGCCATGTAATGAAGAAGTGGGGAGAACATATGATTAAAGTCAGCTGAAAAGTTGGCAAAGCATGGGGGCAGCATGGAACCAGGCTCAGGGCATGTGAGCAGTAGAAACAAGTGAACATCAGAGTTAGTCAGACTGGGTCTCAAATAACTTAAAACCCCTTTCCTTAATTTTGTGATCTGAAATAAATTAACCAATGTAACTCTTATGTTTTCCAGATAAAGACTGGGAAACAAAATGAAACAAGCAAAACAACTTCACAGATCCTGAGGACTGAATGAAATCATGCACACACACCAACCTAGGAGAAGAGTTCATGGTCAGGGGCTCTTTGCAATGCTGTGTTTTAGTAAATTTTTTTATCATAACCTAATCTACAGTAAGTAATGCACACACATATCACACAGAATTAAATAAAGTGAGGCATAGAAAAGGCAATCATGCTTAGTTCAGCATGAGGGCTTGTTGTGATTTGTAAGCAAATAGGGCTAGAAATAAGTCTAGTTCTGGCTCTGCCATAAATTAGGTGTGTGACCTTTAATAAATCATATGCAGAGAGCCTTTAAAATGTTTCCTTAAAAGGTAAGTCACGAATCTAAATAATGACATGAATCAATTATCTTTAAAGAAATGTTGTGATAATTTGTGATATCAAATAAATTGGACTTTCGGGCTTTTGGATAGACAGTCATGACTTAAATTTTGTTGTTGGTGTTTTTATTGAGACAGAGTCTAATTCTGTCCTCCAGGCTGGAGTGAAGTGGCATGATCTCAGCTCAATGCAACCTCTGCATGCCGGATTCAAGCAATTCTCCTGCCTCAGCCTCCCAAGTAGCTGGGATTACAGGAGCGCACCACCATGTCCAGCTAATTTTTGTATTTTTAGTGCAGACAGAGTTTGACCATGTTGGCCAGGCAGGTCTCGAACTCCTGACCTCAAGTGATCTGCCCATGTAGGCTTCTCAAAGCACTGGGATTAGAGACGTGAACCACCATGCCTGGCCAAAATGTTAACTCTTTTAATTGGTAGCTGAGGGACAGCAAGTGCATAAATGGCTTCTCATCTCACCTCTGTGCTTCAAATCCTCATACTCAAAAGATTTTATATTTTGTTTTAAGCCACTAAATTTGTGTTAATTTGTTATACAGCGGTCATAAACTAATACAGTCATATTCCTTAGTGGCCTCATGATCAACCTGTGCATGATACCACATAGGAATGACAGCACCTTCCTCATAAGGCTGTTATATAGGGATACAATTAATTTAATTTTGTAAAGGGCTTAGACCAGTCTGATGCATATATGAGTGTTTTTAGGTTGTCAAAAGATGTTTAAGCACTATCCATGTCCTCAGAAAATGCTAATTTCCCTCCCTTCTTTTTTTGTGAGCTGGATTCTAGTCGCATAGCAGAATCCGAGTAAAACAGAAAGTTCATGGGGGACAGTGTTAGTTTGAGGTCTGTTTTTCATCCCTGTGTTTGATTTAGGCCAGTGAATTAAAGGAGGAGAAAAAGATGTCTCTTAGTCCAAGCACACCTACAGTGTGTGGGGGAAAAAACTAATGCTATTTTTAAATACTCAAATTTGGGAATGATATCTTAGGCCATTCAAGCTGCTATAACAAAATGCCATAAACTGGGTAGTTTATAAACAAGAGAAATTCATTGTTCACATTTCTGGAGGCTGGAAGTGCAAGATCAGGGTACCAGCAAGGAAGAGGGAGCTCTGTTCAGTCTGTTTTACGAGAGTACTAATCCGTTCATGAAGGCTCCATCCTCAAAGGCCTCACCTTCTAATACTCTCACTTTACAGGTTGGGCTTTCAACATACAAATTTTGTGGGGAATGCAAACATTCATCCCACTGCAAAGTCAATATGAATTTATTTTAATTTTCACGGTGATTCAAAAAGAAAGTTTTCCTGGGTCTAACTCTTATCGGGTAAATAATCTCACAGTGTCTGCTTCTTTGAGCCAGAGACCAAGCTGAAAAGCATTTTGAGTACATGAGAGCTATGGCTGAGTTCAGTCTGTCACCAACACACAGGGGTTGTTGAAAGCCAAGTCTATGAATGTGAAATCCTTCCATGGGGAGGAAACAGGAGCTCTAATGACAGCGCTGACTGATAAGGTAAATCCAGTTCAGCCATGTCCTCTGAGGCACTCTAACTGTTGGAAAGGACCTTAGAGAATTCAAACTTGTCTTAGAGCCATCTTTCAACTGTGTGGAGGAGAAATGCCATCAGCTGAAAGTACACAAGAATGCTCTCTGTGTAACGGCAGACGTGGCAGCTCTCACTTTCCTGACACTTTGGTTTGGAGGCTGTGACATCTCGTCCCTGTCTCCCAGGACTCTTTGTTGTGTGTGAAGCTCTTATTTAAGAAATATAGACTTTACTTCTATGAAATACTTAGAATAGTCAACCTCATAGAGACAGAAAGTAGAATAATGATTGCCAGAGATGATGAGAGGTGCAGAGGGGAGTAACAAAAGGGAAATGAAGAGTTACTATTTGACGAGCACAGAGGTTCAATTTCATCTTTCCAAGCAATTTGGAAAGATGCAAATAATTCTGAAGATGGATGGTGGTAATGGTTGCATAATAACGTACATGTACATAATATCACTGAACTCGACTTCCTGCTAGCAAGGATTAAAATAATTCTTAAAAAAGAAACTGAACTATACACAAACAAATGGCAGAGATAGTACTTTTTATTATGTGTACTTTACCACAATTTTTAAAAAATGGGGAAAAATAAATGCTGGCTTATGAAGATAATTAGAATAAGTCAAATATCTTCATGAATGCACAATAGTAATAAATAAAATAATAGAATATTAGCATTTTTGTGGACCTATTGTGTGTACAGTTCTTTTTATATGTTACCTCTTACTGTCATAATAAAATCATGAGGGGTAATATTTTTGTCATATTGTAGATAAGAATATCTAGCCTAAGAAAATTAACTTGTTAAAATTAAGACATAGTCTGATGTCACAAACACTTGAATTCAACATCCATTTTGTTCATTATTATCAATGTGGCTTTGGGCAAAACTTTTACCCTGTTATGCAATTTCTTACCTAGAAAACTAGAATATTTCTATTTTCAGGAAACAAAATATTTCTATTTTCCAGAATCATACTGCTGGTTAGTGGAGCTAGGAAATATCTAACACACTTCACTCAGTCAGGCTGCTCCACAACTAATTCAAGTGACGCATTTTGGCTCTAGTGCAACTGATCTGCCTCAGACTTCTCCTGCTTAATAAAACTACAAGCAACAAATGAACAAAAAAACAAAAACCAACAACAAAAAACATCGCCTTCCAAAAAGAGAAACAGGTGCTAAAGAGAGTTGTTAAAGCCCATTAATATGAGAATGAGGCTTTCTCAGGCCAGCTACATAGAACTAACATTGAAACAGAGGCAGCAAGAGAGTGGGACACAGCACTGCTGGAGTCATTCCATGCCCACCAGCATTGCTTCCTGATGTGCCTATTCTCAGGACCAATCCTTGGAGGGTGAGGAGTGCAGCGGGCATTTTTGTGCGGATGTCTAAGGTGGTGAAATATTCTTTGGAGAAATAATATTTACCTGAAGCTAGGGCTGATAGGAAACATCTGTTAGCACATAGACTTATGACCAAGTAGAAATTGAATGCTCCCCACAATAAAGAGAGAGAGCTTATTCAGCATACAAGCCACCCATCTTGGGATCTCGGTAGTACATTCATGTAAGAGTTCACTCCAATCCTGCGGGCCTTCCCTTTGGATGTCTGTGAAGGAGCTGGTAAGCTTATTGAGCAAACTCTGTGATGCAATGTTAATTGAGAGCCTGCAATGCGTTAGATGCTAAACATCCCATTTAATTCCAAGAAGCAGCCGTCACAGCTACTAGGGAGGCTGAGATGGGAGAATCACTGAAGCCAGGAGTTCAAAGCTGAAACGATCTGTGATGGCACCTGTGAAATAGCCACTGCCCTCCAGCCTGGGCAATATAGCGAGAACCTCTCTCTAAAAAATAAACACAGAAATAATTAAACAAATAAATTTTAAGAAGTGGGTAAACTTACACATCAAACTACTAGAAGACAAATAGAGATCAACTTAGTGTTTGTCTGCATATACATTCTGTAGGATTTTATTTGACATGAAACATCTTTTTATTTGATTATTCCTTAGGATTTGTGAGATAACTTTTTGTTTTTTTTTTAAGATGGAGTCTCATTCTTTTGCCCAGGCTGGAGTGCAGTGGTGCAATCTAAGCTCACTGCAACCTCCACCTCCTGGGCTCAAACAATTCTCCTGCCTCAGCCTCCTGAGTAGTTGGGATTACAGGCATGTATCACCATGCCCAGCAAATTTTGCTAATTTTTCTATTTTTAATAGAGACGAGGTTTCACCGTGTTGGTCAGGCTTGTCTCGAACCCCTGAGCTCAGGTGATCCAGCCTTCTCTGCCTCCCAAAGTGCTAGGATTACAGGCATGAGCCACTGCACCTGGCCTGTGAGATGACTTTTTGTGTTAACATGATAATTTGTAATACTACTTTTATTGTCTATTTTCTCTGAGAAACTATTCATTTCCTCCCTAATTTATTGACTCTTTAAACAAATGTGGGCCAGCCCTTTTGATGTAGATTTTGTGTAAGATAATGGAAATAATCACATAAAAAGGTACGGCTCCTGCTTGCAAGGGGCCGTGGTGATGTTGCAAAGGTCAGCAGGTGAGCCATAAGCCTGTGTAGCAGGTGCTGTAGAGACTAATCCAGTGTTCTGATTAGCACATGAGTGGACACCTGGCTGAGGGAGCTGTTGTTCCAGCTGTGTCTCACAGGCCTAGAGGATGATTAGAATTTAGGTGGAAAATAGTACTCAAGAGAAATGAAGTAGCAATTGAAAGAAGACATTTCAGGAAATTGTACATGGCTCCATATAGGTTAGAATAAGGTTAAAAAGTTGTTATTTGAAAATGACAGACGTCACGGCAGAGGTGTGAGAATGACCTTTTACATCAAAGTTTCCACTTATGGGCTGAGGAAACAAAGTGGACAAATAAGGTACATGTTAAAGTGAAACAGAATTACATTTAGGGCACATCATGGCCAAGCAAGTATTAGATGAGATTTGGTATTGGAAGACTTCATTTCATCTTCTTCCTAGTGAAAGAGGAATCACTATCTTGAGCTTTGGGTGTCTAATTTTTAATATGTATATAAAAATATTCCACTTACTGAGTTATTATGAGTAATTAATAAAATGAACAAAGTGGAACTATATTTGTAAATAATACAGAGCAATATTAGCTGAAGATATTAGTTATCAGTTATTGGTATTATATCTGCAAGCCAGGAGGAGGAGAAAATATCCATCAGTTACAGTAGCGATTGAGAAATATTTTTTGTAAATGAACAGATAGTAAATACTTTAGGCTTCAAACGTCAGTCTCCTTTGCAACTACCTCACTCTGCCATGGTAGTGTGACAGCAGTCATGGGCATTTCATAGATGAGTGAGCTTGGCTGTTTTCCATAGAACTTTATGTAGGAAAACTGAAATGTAAATTTCATATAGTATTGGTGTGTTATGAACTATTCTTTTTATCAATTTTTTTCAGCTCATGGCCTGTACAAAAACAGATGGTTGGCCTGCTTTTACTTGCAGGTCGTGTTTTTCCTCACTCCTGAATTAGACAAATATTAATTAAATTAAAAATCTAGCCTTTCTTAGTATGATAAGTAGAGATATGAAATAACTGCTCTTTACCTTTTGGAAATGGACGCCGTTTAAATGTGTACATGCACTTAGAAAATGAGGCTGAAAATACGGAGAGCTAGCTTTCTAAAGGTGTAGAATTCAAAGGAGTTTAAGACTACTCTTGAGCTGAATAGGGAAGGATTTAAAGCAAAGGGGCCTGTTGGGTGGTTGGGTCACAGCATTGACAGAGATGAGCCAGATAATCTCAGTTTCTTGCCTATTTCAGAGTTTCCATGGAATTTTTTTTAAAAAAAGAAGAGGTTGTGAATATGAAAATACTTCCTAGTCATAAAACACTTATACATTTGACCTATGATAAAATAAACTCTCTTACTTGTTGAAGTCTTGCTTGTCTGGTTTGGGGAATGCAGAGGAAGTTTAAAACTTTTGCAGAAGTCTCAGGAACATGACTGGATTATGCATTTAATTATACAACAGGTTGATCAGGCTAAGTGGGCCACTTTAAAGAAAAAAAAAATATTGTGGAGACACAGTTTTGTTTGCTAACATAGATGATGCTACTGTATTGAAATGTCTGTAGAATAATTCTAAGCTTCCAAATGTGTGCTTTACATGGCTAAGAGGTGTGTTGTGAGATATTGATCACCTAAAGCCTTTGTGAAGAATGGTAGAGTTTAGGGTTTCTGGAACAATCCAACTGGTGATCTTGTCCCCAGGTTCTGAGAAAATGGTCTGATTAGAATGAGCCTGTCAGGGATGGTGGATCAAATTCCATAGCCTCATATCTGCATTTTTGAGTTGGGATAAATAATATGAACAAGGCAGTCAAGCAAAAAGCATAAAGAAGTAAAAAAGTCTGTTTAAGATCAAAACAAAGAAGCCTTCATCTGGAAGGCACTTCTAAGCAAAAAAGAGAAAATAAATGATGTCAATTTACATTCAATAATTGGCCAAAAGTTTTGCTCTGCTGGGAAGAAGAGCCCTTTATAGAAAGCCATAAAAATCCTAAAAGTTTGTATGGCTTCCTCATTTCTCACTTTTAAAAAAGCTGGATGTGAATTTTTGAGTTGAATAACTGTCAGCTTTGTGACAAGGTCAAATCTAAATGCTGCAAGATAAAGAAAATCCCTGGAGCAGTGTCAAGTCCAAATCAGAGGAGTTGAATGCCATGCCTTCCAGGCTTTCAATGGGTTTGGCCATAATCCCTGGCATGGATTCTAGATACTTGTCCTTAAGAGGGGAAAGGAGACATTCTGAAAAGTTTTAGGCCAGTCAGAAAACAAGAAAGGTATAGGGAACCATCATATAACCCATCTGGGGTAATCATGTTTTTAAAAACCATGAGATGTTATGACATTAGAACACAAGACTTCAAAAAGAACAAGTCTTTCGATACCAATTTAGTTTGTTTCAGTGAAAATGTACAGGCATGTAGAAATGAGATAGAAATAATAACCACCATCTATCTCTTTTTTGAAAGGCTTTGATAATTTCTACCTCAAAAGATGTTCTTCTCCATAATCACGAACAATGCATACTTGAATATAACACTTTGGTGGAAGAATACTGACATTTAGAGTAACTTTCTATAGCTCAATCTCAACTAAGGCCATACTTATTATTTCATAGTAATTAGTCCTAGAGTATGTTATATTGCAAATCTACAGTAACTCCACTTATAAGATTGATAATATTCTTATCAAATACACAGATAAACCTCACTAGGAAAACCTGTTCATGTAAAAGAAATGAATATATTTTAAGATGGTATGATATGCTGGTCAAAGGTTACTACTCAAAAAAGGATGATGAAATTTGATGAACCTGAAGGAAGAGAGTAAATACATCTAAATTCAGAAAGGGAAGATTTGTGAAGAAAAAAATTAAGTGAGTCAAATAAGAGCACAACTTTAGTATGAATAAAGTTCAAAGGAAGGACTTTCCCCATTGTGTGCTCATTCCATGTGATACAGACGTATGCCCCTCGGCTTTCCTCCTCTTACAATTTACGCCTCTGTTACTAGGATACTGTTTGCCAATTATCTGCTTCTACAATAACCCGTCAGTTCCTGAGCTTCCTGGGGATGTGGCCCGTACACACCTCTCCATATACACTGCTGAGCACAAAGAAGGCTTTTGGGGTCTCTCTGTTCATGTTGTTGAATGGGTCAATATTTAAGTATCAGACTGACATAGCATGATGACTATGAGAAGTGTGAAAAGGAAAGGATTGTGATGAGAGGTCAGAAAATACAGTATTTGAAATTCTATCCCATAGAATGTTTTGAATTTGATAAAGACAAAAACAAAGTGTTGCACACCTTCCTGAAAACCTTGAAGGAAAGTAAATAACTTGTATATCCTCGATAACTAAAATTTCTTATTGTTGAATATTTATTGAATTCCTTGTTGGGTTTTCTATATATTCTTTAAATGTTAACCTTACATTAAGGCAAGTCTTTCAGAAGCCTGGTTATTAATTTTCTAACTGAAGGACCTTTAGAAATAAAGTCTTTCTAATAACATTCTAGCCAATTTATCAAAATGCATCTCAACAGTGGCGTGGTGGGCTAAATGGAAATGATTTCCTTTTAGGTTCAGTTATTGAGCTAACTCCTCACTGGCCTAATTTTATTATTATAATTGTAAAAATAGGTAGTACAAAAAGAACATAGCTCCCACTATGGGCCAGGTGTCCAGTGGTCTCAAAATATAGAAATAGCTGCTGCTGGTCCTGTGATTTGATGTGTGATTTGGTTTGAGTTAATATTGGGGTAGTTAACACAGCACAATTGAAACTGTGGTATGCAAAAAAGTCCTAAAAGCTCTACATGGGTTTCCTATGAAAAACTAAAATAATGTCCAAATAAAAAGCATCACATGAGTAAGTAATGGTTGAGAAATAAAGTATATTTTCTAAATCTGACACTTTAATGTATATGAACCAACTGAATGAACCTCTGCAGTAAAGAGATTTGACTTTATATCACTTATACCAGTATTTCTCAGCATGTGACATTTTCTCTCAGACCCCATTAATTTATTTTTATTCTATGAAAGTGGACATTACAGTGGTCTGATATTCAGAAGCCTGGTTGGATCCTAGCCTCAAATCTATTCCTGACACATGGTGTGACCTTGAACTAGACATTTCCACTCTCCACAATGCAATTTCTTCTAATGTGCAACGTGAGAGCTGATTCAGGGGAGCTGCAGAGGCTTTACAGCTCTCAAGCTTGATGATACAAGGAAAGGACTAGGCAAGAAGTTACTTCTTCAATACCGCTTTCCATGAGGCTAGGTCAAACAAAAGAACACAAAATAACAACACTCATGTACGATGGGACCAAGACTGATCAAATCACCACTTCTTTAAAAAGATAATAGCACAGGTAAAAAATGTTAAGAATTTAACAATCATGCCCAAAATGGTCCTTCAAGCTCAGGATGGTACCTGTTCCTGTATGGCCATACCACGCTGATCTTGTCCAATCTCAGAAGCTAAGCAGTGTTGGGCCTGCTTAGTTCTTGCAAGGAAGGATGCTAAACTTTTGGCAGAAGACACCAAAAAAATACTTTGTGCAAAACAGTTTAGATAACTACCATGACATTATCCACAAGGTAAAAATACCTCCTACAAATCCCATGTATTACCCCATCACTATTAATAACTAGGAATCTTTTATCTGTGGATCAGACTATCCTCCAACCCATAATTTTATTTGGTTCTTAAAACTTGTCTAAGCAGTTAATTCCATAGATTTCGGTTCTTTGGCAAAGCAAATGATTTTTGTTTGTTTTACTAAAATGAATAGCCTGAAGGGTTAAGAAAATATCATTCTCCCTAATATTTGGGACGAATGCTGGTCTGTGTCCTCTGGCTCCTCAGCAGCAGCAGCAGCAGTGTCTTTTTTTTTTTTTTTTTTTTTTTGAAACGGAGTTTCGCTCTTGTTACCCAGGCTGGAGTGCAATGGTGCGATCTCGGCTCACCGCAACCTCCGCCTCCTGGGTTCAGGCAATTCTCCTGCCTCAGCCTCCTGAGTAGCTGGGATCACAGGCACACGCCACCGTGCCCAGCTAATTTTTTGTATTTTTAGTAGAGACGGGGTTTCACCATGTTGACAGGATGGTCTCGATCTCTTGACCTCGTGATCCACCCGCCTCAGCCTCCAAAAGTGCTGGGATTACAGGCGTGAGCCACCGCGCCCGGCACAGCAGTGTCTTCTTTACTGTGTGTTGAGCAACTGCTTGGCAGGTACTTACTTCAGCACTGTCAGCTCAGATTCTTCCAGAATGAGTGCAAACCATTCTCATCTTCATTTTATACCATGCAGAGAGGATTAGCAAGATGAAGTCAAATAGCTAAGGTCACACTGTTAAAAGGTTATAATTTGACCCCAGGCAAGTCAGAAGAGGTGAGAAAATACAAGAGCCACACCTGAAGCTGAACTCAAGCCTGTTACTGAGCTTTCAAGCCCTACCTTTCTTCTTGGGCACAACTTGAGGCAAAAGTGGTCTTGGGTACAAACATCAGGAGGGCTCTGGGACACAGAGCCATGGCATTAGCCTCCCATCTTGAATATCTGTCTCTTCCCACCCTCACAAACGTACACTAAACACCTAGCCTGTGCTCCTGTCTTTTTGTCAGGGAGAATATCCCCACTGAGTCCATTAAAATAAATACAAAGGCTCTCATACCTGGGGAACCTCACTCTGTAGAAGAGAAAAGAGTGAAGACAAGAAATAATCAACCAGCAAAGTAGATCTGAAAGGAGATTAGAAGAATCAGTATTATTCAGATGAAAAGGAAGAAGGGATAATTAAATATAGTGCTGTCTCCTAGTTTCATAAATTTGAACATGAAACTGTCCATCTGATGAGAGCTAAACTGTCAGTTTTAAGGAACACTTTTCTGAATAGCTCTGTGGAAACGAACAAGCTGCCTGATACCACCACTGTTGATGTTTTAAAACAGTTTAAAGATGGTAGCTGAAAGATGAGGGTACATTACTGTGAAGAAAAGAGAGCCCAAATTCTGTGTTGAAGTTTGGAAGTGAAATGAGGGGCAAGTTGGACAACAGTGTTGTGATTTAATTGTCAGTGTTCGTTTGAAATGCTTTAATAATCTCAAGTGCTGAAGAGGCTGTCAAAGAATGTAGGAATCCTTAGCAGAGAACAGACACAGAATGCTCCTCTGTAAAGAGGTGAGACTCCTCTAACTGGGCAGAATTCTTCTCCTGAGGAGCCGGGAGGGTTGAGGCAGATTTTTGCCACTTGGAACGTCAATGTCTTTCCCTTCAAAGTACGGGAGTAGATAAGATGTATACTGGGGTCCTCTCCCCTCAATTTATCAGTTTATGATTCTATTCTGAGAAAAAATTAAAATCCACTAAGAGTTCAAGAAACATGTTCAAAAGTTTTGAGGGAAAATGAAAAGACAAAAGTTTATTCGCTTTTCCATAAAAATACATAAAAAATTTTTAGAGTTTATCATAATGAATTCTGAACTGAGAATAATGATTATTTTTTTTCTAGCCAGGGCAGGTAATAACAATGATGCCAACACATTTGATTGATCTTTTGTTCTCTGCACTGTATGTGTGCATTATCTCTCATTCTCACCATGCCAGTCTTACAATCACATTCTTACTTTGTAAGGGCAAAGCATGTGTCAACATTCCCATTTGCTGATGAGGGAGTTTAGTCTGCAGAAGATCATATAACTATCTCAGTTACATCTCTGCTAGTCATTGTTGGAAGAGGAACACATAGGATATGGAGCAATTTGATTCTGAATATCTTATTTTTCAGCATAACTACTACCATGAAGAAGAGAAAAATTACTACCTTCTCCTCATTCATTGCAGGGGTCACAACTAACACTACAATAAGACAGAATTACTGCCAGTTGTGGTAGCTCACACCTCTAATCCCAGCACTTTGGGAGGCTGAGGCAGGCAGATCAGGAGTTCAAGACCAAGCTGACCAACATAGTAAAATCCCATCTCTACTAAAAATACAAAAACTAGCCAGGCATGGTGGCAGGTGCCTGTAGTTCCAGCTACTTGGGAGTCTGAAGCAAGAGAATTGCTTAAACTTAGGAGGCAGAGGTTGCAGTGAGCCGAGATTGAGCCACTGCACTCTAGCCTGGACAACAGAGCAAGACTCTGTCTCAAAAAAAAAAAAAGAAAGAAAGAAAGAAAGAAAAGAGAAGACAGAATAACAAGAGAGAGGCTTAACCATTTTATTTAATTACAGTTTTACATGACCCAGTGAAAATTGTGTACTTCTAAGTCTGATGAGAGAATGATTTTAGAAAAACACAGCTGGACAAATAGTTTATGATCTAGGTAATAAAATGAGGGGTGAACCCAGCAAAGCCTATTTGCTCAGCTTGTTTTCTATGGAAATTTCTTCTTTCTATCACCTGGGGAATAGGAAAGAATGCTTGTCACCTGAGGACCTTCAAGAGAAAGGGAGGAGGTCAGAGACCTTGAGATTTATGGCTTGTTTTTCAGGAGAGAAATTCTAGTTTCTGTGATCCACTTGGTAGATAATGGGGAGAGGAAGAAAGGAGAATGGCAGAAGGTCCATATCTAGGTGAAGTCCTTCCAAGTCGCCTTCAGTTCTAAGGACTAAAATAGATGATACATAGATAGATAGATAGATAGATAGATAGATAGATAGATAGGCAAATAAATGCCAAACCAGAAAACAACAAAACACACTTGACATTTGTTGAAACATAAAACTTTAAGTATTATGCTAAAAGTTTTATATTTATTATTTCCTTTAATACAATAGCCTTGTTTATTAGGCACTACTTTGTTTTCTTTCTTTATTTTTCACGTAAGAAAGTAGAGTCTCGAGTGTTTAAGTAGCATCAAGGTCATACAGCAAGAGTAGAGCAAGGGCTTATGCACAGCTCTTGAATCCCAATCTTGTGATCTCACCCACTATGTACTACTTCCCTGTGTCAGCCAGTAGGAAAATGCAGTAAGAAAGCCTGGATTGAAACTTGGTATTATCAGGTTTAGCTCTTAAAGCTGAGTGAACCCATGTGGATTCAAGCCTCCTTAGTGTGTATGAGGTGTATATACGTGAGGCTGGAATTTATGAAGAGATCAAATGCTTTGCTCTGGGTCAAGAAACCCAACAAAATACCCAGCTAAATTAGAATGCAAGTTAAAGATGCTTAAACTTGTAAACTGGGCTGTTTTCCAAACCTTAAATTCACTGACCTTAGAAGCCGAGCTCTAGTCACCTTTCAATGGTGATGAGGAGAAACTACAGTCACAAGAGCTAACTAGCTGGTGTGTTATTGAATTTTTTAATATTGGAATCCTAACCACTATCCCCTTTTCTTTTATTATTATTATTATTATTTTAAGCTGGAGGCAAGGCGTACTAAGATTTAAATTATAAAAATGTAAGACATGAACACACTGGGTATAGGCTCATCCACCACTTCACCCCTAGCCAAAATCCAAGGGAAGTCACAGTTTTGAGATTATAAGACCAAAGAATGGCCATGGAAAAGATTTGGGAGTTCACTTAGCCTAATATGCTTTTTTTTCAGATGAGAAAATTGAACCATTATGTAAGTTTCTCATTCAACCCCAACTTGCTATTTAAAATTCTTGTGTGTGCAGTCAAGACATTCAGCTTCTGTAGCTCCTGCAGGGTTTCATCTGAAAAGGAGAGATCATCACCATAGAACCCACATGGAGTTTAATCAAGAATTAAATCAAGGAATGAGAAGACATCACTCATAAGAACACCTGGCACAGAAGAAGCATTAAGGAAATGTTGCCAAGTATCAGTTTACAGAAACATCTTCTTCCAAGTGTTGCTGTGTCTCACCTCCTCGATGGAGCTGCCTTTGACTGCTTAGTCCACACGGGACTGCCTTCTTTGGGTCTCTGTTACTACAACCTACACTAGAAAAGTTACCATTTAATTATCAATCTTTGAGTAGTTTATTTATGTACAAGACTTTGAATTTCAACTTTTCCAGGTTCTTTGTAGAGCATATACTGAAATTTCTCCTGTACATCTTCCATCTTCCACAGTGCCAGTTTTCAATTCCTAGGTCACAGTAGGT
Source organism: Callithrix jacchus (assembly GCF_049354715.1). NCBI lineage: Eukaryota > Metazoa > Chordata > Mammalia > Primates > Cebidae > Callithrix > Callithrix jacchus. The sequence continues at coordinate 109,679,106 of NC_133507.1, forward strand.
ATTACACACTCAAATTTTAATTGAATAATTAAATTTTTTAAATTACCTAACCAACATATAAAGTATACTTATTTAAAAATGTAAATGCTTTATCAGACGTACTACCCATCTGTCCCCCTGATTTTAACTCATCCCTAAAAAGTACTGTAAACTATTTCAGGTATTTCTTGTGGTACCATCCTCTATTTTTCTAAATAAAATGTTTATGCTAATGGCTTTTGACTTTTCAGTTTTCATCTATCAGTGTGGTTTTCTTACTGTGGAGAATCAGGATTTCACTTGCTTGCACACCCTTCACCCCCCATCCAGAATAATTAAGGTACTATTTTGGTATCCCATCAGTGTTCAGTATTGATGTCATTGTGGCTACATAATAGTAGTAGACCTAAGTTAATTACTGTATTATAATTACATTGATTCTCTAATGAATCTCTATTTTTCCTAAGTTTTCGTGTGTTTAATGGGCTATTGGTCTATCACAAGTGTATCCTTAAACTACTAGAGATGGGATTCTCCTTTCAATGAGCCCAAACACATCAGAAGTGCGGGTTCATTTCATCCTTGCATGCTGAAGCCTTTGATTTCACTGCTCCAGTGAAGATCTTGTTCCCAAGTCTGTGGCTCTGCTTTCTCCTGGGTGTTCCCTTCCCCTGTCATCCAGGAATCACACTGTGCTTTATTAGGCATCGCATTCCCTTTGCCTGAATACCAGGATTTCCTACTCCTTGCCTCTTTCCCTCCTTTTGGGAGAGTTTATCTTGAAAAAAATATATAGGACAAAACCAAAAAATGTTAGGTATTGCTTATCTAAAAAGTCTGAATGATTTTCTCATACTTGATTAGTAGCTGGGAAAGGTATAAAATTTTTAGCTTGAAAATTGTTTTCCTTAGAATTTCAGAAGCATTGTTTCCATTGAAGTTTCATTTCTAAGATAGCAACTATGGAACCTTACATCAACTCCTCATTCATAATAGGATGACTGCTGATTTACCCTTTCTCCCACCTTTTAGGATCTTCCTTTGGATTTTGTTCTGAAATTTCATGATGCTGTCACTTGGTGTGACTGATTTTCCATTCCTGTGCTCTGCAAACAACAAGCTGCTCCAAGATGCAGCCTGGACAATCTCAAACATTTCTGCGATAAATCCCTCCTTTCTGAGTTCTCTGTCTTTGGGAAGAAAATCATTTTGAACATCTGAGTCTGATTTTATAATTTTGTTCCTTGCTTTTGCTCTCACTGTCTATTTTTCCATCATTTTACTCCCTAAGTATTCTCTTTAATATTGGGTCGGTGCAAAAATAACTGTGGTGTATGCATTATTGAAAATTTCAATTTGATATTGAAATACATTCTTAAATAAATGTGGTTATGTTGTACAACATTTTAATGCACATTTCTTGCTCTTTTTTTTTTTGCTAATAACATTACTTGCTATAAATTTTATATTTATTTTGGACCATTGAAATAATGTTAGACAAAAAGCAAATTTGAGCAATTTTCCTATTCAACTTCAAAATGGGTCATAAAGCAGCAGAGACAACTCACAACATCAGCAATGCATTTGGCCCAGGAACTGCTAACAAAGTGCAGCAGTAGTGATTCAAGAAGTTCTGCAAAGGAGAAGAGAGCCTTAAAGATGAGGAGCAGAGTGGCCGGCCATTGGAAGTTGACAATGACCAACTGAGAGCAATCATCAAAGTTGATCCTCTTACAACTACACAGGGAGTTGCTAAAGAACTCAATGTCTACTATTCTACAGTCGTTTGACATGTGAGGCAAATTGGACAAGTGGAAAGGGGAGATAAGTGGGTGCCTCACAAGCTGAAAGAAAATTTTTAAAAACCGTCATTTTGAAATGTTGTCTTCTCTAATTCTACACAACAATACACCATTTCTTGATCAGATTGTGACATGCAACAAAAGGTAGATTTTATATATAACTGGCGATAAGCAGATCAGGGGTGGGGCTGAGAAGCTCCAAAGCATTTTCCCAAAGCAAACTTGCACCAAATAAAGGTCATGGTCACTGTTTGGTGGTCTGCTGCCAGCCTGATCCACTGCAACTTTCTGAATCCTGTTGAAACTGTTATGTCTGAGAAATAAACTCAGCAAATTGATGAAATGCACCAAAAATTGCAACGCCTGCAGCCACTATTGATCAGCAGAAAGGACCCAATTCTCCACAACACTCAACCGCAGGTTGCACAAACAACACTTCAAAATTGAACAACCTAGGCTACGAAGTTTTGCCTCATCCACCATAATCCCCAATCAACAATCACTTCTTCAAGCATCTCGACAACTTTGTGCAGAGTAAACATTTCCACCACCATCAGGGTGCAGAAAATGTTTTTCCAAGAGTTCGTTGAATTCTGAAGCACAGACTTATACGCTACAGGAATAAACAAACATTTCTAATTGGCAAAAATGCCTTGCTTATGATGTTTCTTATTTTGATTAATACAGACGTGTTTGAGCCTAGTTGTAATGACTTTAAATTCATGGTTTGAAACCATGAATACTTTTGCACCAATCTTTATCATTTCCGATTTTGAACTTTGAATTTATACAATCATAGTTTCACTTTATTATCTTAATGCTTCTTTATTATAACATCCTGTTCTTTTTTCTTCTTTGTTTTCTGCCTTCTTTCATCCCTGACAAAATTAACTAAATTACATTGAGTTTGAGCAAATCTAACAGTTTTGCTCAAATTCACATGTTAATATCTTTTTAAGATGCTCTCAGACAGGCTGCTCTCTTTAAACATACATTTCTCCTGCAGGTGTGGGGAAATGCTCCTCATGAGAAATAAAGATCAGACAACAGTGAAGAGGGCCTCCTCCTTTTCTCTTCCTGGTCCCAAAGACCTGTTAACTATACTGCCTCTCTGCTCATCAGCTGACACACAGCTGTCATATGCTATTGAATAAATGCAGCTCACATAAGTGCTTCCCCGCTGGTCTTTTCTCTACCAAGGTTACTTTACGTACTAAATTTTGTCCCCAATACATATATGTTGAAAGCCTGTCTCTCTTCAAATTGTGATCATATTTGAAGCTAAGGCCTTCGGGAAGGTAATTAAGGTAAAATGAGGCCATAAAATAGGGTCCCAATCTAGGACTGATATCTTTATAAGAAAAGGCAAAGTGCGGAACGCAGTGGCTCTCGCCTGTAATCCCAGCACTTTGTGAGCCACTAGAGGGTGGCTTACAGTGAGGGGTTGCGGGAGGTGCTTTTTTCCTTGGCCAGATACCTCCAGCTCCCAAGCACTCACAGGATCCTGGCTCAAGATTCACTGTGAGAAGGCAGGAGGTAAGAGAGTGAGCTGTGTTACAGGACTCACCACACATACTCATTTGAAGAGTAAGTCAGTCCTGGGATGGAATTGTTCAGGCAATTTTGTATTCAGTCCCCTTGGTACCCCACAAATGCCTATGGACAAAACATTGTCACACAGTTAAGAAAACAGCAGAAATGCTACTTGGTAGGCTGAAGCAGGAGAATCACTTGAACCCGGGAGGCAGAGGTTGCAGTGAGCCAAGATTGCACCATTGCACTCCAGCCTGAGCCACAAGAGCAAAACTCCATCTTAAAAGAAAAAAAAAAAAAAAAAAGAAGAAATAAAATTTCAGTTACTTGAATCTGGTATTCAATGTGACTGATTGGAATTCTTATTTAAATATTTTTAAAAGTGGAAACTGTGAGGTATAGCATTTTTGTTTCCTCAGTACAAAAATTAATTCATGCATGAAATGTTATTCATACATGCACATCTTTAAAATAGGAAGTTATTTCTGGGATTGTTTTGCTTATTTAACACTGTATGACTTACTTTATTTTAGGTTTTATTTATTATTTTTATTACTTATTGGCATAATTATATAGACAGAGTTAATTAAAAGAAAAATTTCACTGTCTATATTTCCCTTTTTGCCATTGGTATTATTAATCTAATTAAATTAATATTGCAAATAATTATGTCCTACTAAAGATGACCATTGTTTTCTAAAAAATGACTTGCTATGATGTAAATAAAGTAAGCTAGCTGTGCCCTCGAGGAAACTATAGCATGGTCCCTGACTTAGCATGCGGAACTGGAGACATCCACACCAGAGGAGCTCATGAGGGGACCCTGCCTTCTGTCCACTTTGGGGACCAGCCTTGCCCTCCATCCTGCCAAACTTCCCACCTGCAGCTTCTTCTACTCATGGTCTTCCAATGGCAACTCCCCTCACCTCCATTCCTCTGGTCTTACAATGTGTATCTGAGATCTCCTTTCTCAATGCACAACTTTGGTTAAGGTATGCAATACAAGGCATTACAGACTAGCACTAGTTTTATCTCCTTTACGCAACCTTTCTTGTCACTGCTCTGGAATATTGTTCCATCTCAACCTCAGCCCCACACGTACTCCTCAACAGTGATTAGCTTTTTTTTTTTTTGATGAAATAGTTTAAATACACAGTGAGACTATATAATTGGGTTCTTTCATGGGAAACATTTCGAATATAGATATAAGTACAGAAAAATAATCAATTCTAATGCACCCAGGAATCCTATTTAACAATTAGAGACGTTTGCCATTTTTGGCTCAGGTGTTTAAATTAGTATTAACATTTTAATAATAATGTTATTGCTAAGGACATAGGCTATATACGTGCCATTGAAGGTCACTTTTTATTACTATTTCTTCCATCCATTGATAGAGGTAACCAGGATTCTTCTGAACAATGTTTTATACATTTGCTATTAATTTTATGCCCATCAAAACGTATTACATATAGTTACACATTAATTTATATAAACATCTACATGTTAGACTAATAATATTTATACACATTGTCAACTTTTAAAGTTTTTAAAATTAAAGCAAATGATATCATAATGCTGATATCCTTTTACTGCTTGTTTATTTATACTCACCATTAAGTTTTCAAATTTTAATTATTTGTTTACATTTTATTAATGAAAGCTATGGTATAAACATTCTATTGTACATTTCACATCTTATCTATTCCTCTAATAGTGGAAATCTCCAAAATTATGACATTAATTTATTCACATATTTTCAATACTTGTTAAGTGCCCACTTCTCTGCATCTCTGCCAACTCTTGGAATTTCTGGTCTTTTAGACACCAACAGCTTGATGAGTATGGCACAGAATCTTGGTGTTTCCATTTACTTTTCTTCCTAATTACTATTAAGTAATTGCCTTGAGTGCCGGTTCTGTGCTTGGCACTGTTCCCAGCTTCTGGGATACTTCAGAGAACACATTAAAGAAAGACATCTGATGGCCGGCGTGGTGGCTCATGCCTGTAATCCCAGCACTTTGGGAGGCTGAGGAGGGAGGATCACGAGGTCAAGAGATCGAGAACATCCTGGCCAACATGGTGAAACCCCATCTCTACTAGAAATACAAAAATTAGCCGGGCATAGTGGCACACACCTGTGGTCCCAGCTACTTGGGAGGTTGAGGCAGGAGAATCACTTGAACCCAGGCGGCAGAGGTTGCAGTGAGCCGAGATTGTGCCACTGCACTCCAGCCTGGTGACAGAGCACGACTCCATCTCAAAAAAAAAAAAAAAAACATGAAAGACATCTGCTGCTCTTATCAAGCTGATACCTGGTAGAGTCCAGAGATAGAGACAATAAGCTATCCATATTACATAAATGAATTAGCAAGCCTATCAGTGATGGTTTGGATCTGCGTCTCCACCCAAATTTCATGTTCAGTTGTAATCCCCAATGTTGGAGGTGGGACATGGTGGGAGATGATTGGCTCATGGGGGCAATTTCTTATAAATAGTTTAGCACAATTGCCTTGGTGATAGTGAGTGGATTATCATGAGATCTGATGTTTTAAAAGTGTGTAGCACCTTTTTCCTCTCTCTCTTCCTCCTGTTCCAGCCATGTGAGACACCTTGCTCTCCTTTGCCTTCCACCATGAGTGTAAACTCCCTAAGAACCTCCTGGCAGCTGATTCTACCAGGTATCCTGTACAGTCTATAAACCATGAGCCAATGAAACCTCTTTTTAAATAAATTACCCAGGCTCAAGTATTTATTTATAGCAACGCAATAACAGACTAATACAATAAATTCTTAGAATATATTACATGCCTAATATATTAACAAAAGGTGAAACATATTAATGAAAAATTGGGGGGAGGGAGTAATCAGATTTGCTACTTGTTTTCCTCTATTCAGAACAAGTGAGAAATAATCTTCCCTTCCTTACCAGTTTCTTTCATATCTAGCAAAACCACAGATATCGATGTTAAAAGGAATATATCATGATTGGTTGCTCTCAATACCTTGGTATTAGAACTTCAATTGTGAAGAATATTGTCTTTGTGAATGGCTGTAGGACTGTTCTGGTTATCTTTTTCTGTATAATAAACTACCCCAAAGCAGTAGCTTATAACATTGGCAATAATTTAGTTTGCTCACCAATGCGAGCAATAACTAGGTTCAGTTAGGCAGCTCTGACTTGGGGTCTGTCATGCCATTGCCCTCAAATGGTGGCTGAGGTTGACACCACCTGGAAGGCACCTTTCCTCACATGCCTGCCTCGTGGGCTGGGAGATTCAAACAGTAGGGCTGGTAGAACTGGGGCTCCCTGGGCGTCTCTGTTTCTATAAGGTCTCTCCACTTGGTCTTTCCATATAGTCATCTCAAGCTAATGAGACATCTTACATATCACATCATGACTGCTGGAATCAGTGTCCCTTGAGAAATAAGCAAAAGCTATGCATGCCTTTTCAAAGTAGCTATTGAAGTCATGCCATTTTTGTCACTTTCTATTTGCCAAGGAAATGCCAAAGTCCCAGGGGAAGGGAATGTAGACCTTGCCTTTTGATGGTCAAGTGTCAGGTAATTTGCAAACATATTTGAAAACGACCATAACAGCAAATTATAATCACATGTCAAAACAAACCATATGTCTACTTAAGCTATCATTTTGGAAATATCTAAAAAATTAAGCCCAGAAGTTCCACCAGATATACGTACAGTGAAGGCAAATAATTTTGTTGAAAATCCTTTTCAAAGAATGTTCTTAAGAAAGAGAAACTGCCCACCCTGAAATAATCACTATTATGAGCGTTTTTTTCTTCTATGTCATTTTACTGTCCAAATTTTATCCCAATAAGATTAAAAAAAGGAAGTGAAATATCTCAGTGTTATACATACTGCATGGATAGGCTTCTGGGAACAAGGACCCTTGAAAAATGTATTGGGGACAAAACAATTTCAGAAAAGACCAGTAATCCATCAAAAAAGTGATACATATTTTACTAAAAAGATACCTCTCTACTAGCATATAGTATTTTATGTTTGAAAATTTCCACTGCACAAATCTCTCATAGCAGATAATAGCAACTGGGGATATTAGATCAAAATTTATTGACTGTCTTCTATCTTCAAGGTGTTGTGGTGTATCCTAAGGATACAAAAAAACTTTGATACAAAAAACTTTGATATAAAGTATTTGTCTTCAAAGAGTTTACAATTTTATGAAGCCACAATTTATACTTAAAAATTACCAATGAGAATAATAAAGCAATGACAATTGCAGCTACAACTTCTGGAATATTATTGTATGCCGAACAGTTCTAAACACATTGCTTATGATAGCTTTTTATTCCTGGCTATATTTATGATGTGCAAATTTTCTACTCTTTCTGGATCTAAGCAAAAGGTGCAATTTGTCATCACAAATTAATTTTATAGACTGCTTGTAGCCGCTGTACCAAACTAAGGTCCACATACAGTGACAACATGTGTGTTACAGGTGATGCACAATGATTGGCAAGAACACTAAATAGCATCTCAATTCAGAGATGGGGAAACGCAGCCTTCACTTTGAGGTAGTTAGAAAATATTTAGTGGAACGACAGTGTTTGAACTCACCCTTGAAACAATGACTAGGTGGGATTCAGATAAGCCATAAAGAAGTGAAGGAAATGGCTCTGGCCACATGAGCAAGTTAAGCTTTGATGGCAAGATGGAGAAAAGCATTAGAAAGTGATTTTCAATATAACATGTCATCTGGCTGAAAGATCACTTGGAGGAAAAAGGAATAAAAATACTTGCTCTAGTATTGCATATAAGGAATACTTCAGAAAAATATTATATACGTCATTCAAATAAGGGAGGGAGGTTATTTGTAGATTGTGGATTTTGAATTTATTCATTGTGTATTAAGTGAAAATTGATAGCTTACATGAAGCAAAAACTTTGACTTTCAGATAAGGGAAACAACCAAGTTACAGAAAGCACCGTAACTGTCAGGACTATTGATGTGAATACAGAGAAAAGGATTCACTTTTTTCTCCACTTGTTCAGAACCTGGAAGGGTTTTACATGGGGTTGCAGTCACAACTGAGACCTCAGGGGCGGGTGACAGTGATTAAAAATATGGAGATTAGCAAGGTAGACGATAGCTGAGAGATGTAGAGAAAATTGATTCACATTAGTCCAAACATGCACATGTACATTTAAAACTAATCTTATCACTGGAATTTTCATTATGTGAGTCTGTTTGTTTCAACCAATTCGGATTTGTTGTTGTTTATTTGCAACTATGAGATATCTAAGTGATAGATGATCTTAGGATATGGCATCAGAAAATACACAGTCAAAGTCTGTACACAATCAAATTAACCAGCAATATTCATTCTTTCATTCATCACTAATTATCAAATAATTTAAATTCTACCTTGCAAACAAAAATCTAGCACCTAGCTGAAAGATAGAGCTGAAACATTTATTGGGCTGGCTTCAAGAGCTCAGAGTCCAGTAAAAGTTTTCCTAGGCAAGTCCTTTTAACCTGGGTTGATAGATGTTATAATGCAAACAAGTGCTAAGGGCAAATGCTACATAGGCCTGAAACATCTACATCTCTTTTGCAAAATGAGGAAGACTTAAGGTGGAAAATGCTGTCTATATTGAGAAGTAAAACATAGCCACTATGGAATCCATACTTTTTGCCTTACAATCTTTACATCATTGAGTATTTTTGTGATTTATAGCTGTAATTTTCTTCCCAAGTCCTCTCCAGAAGTGTTTGAAGTACTTTCTGTGAAACAGCATGCATAGAAATGCTTGGTGGTAACAAAACACCACAACTTCACATATTGACTTTAAGATATTTGTTTAACAACAAGGAGGATGATTGCTGCTGTAAAACTTCACAAGGCAGGAACTGGGCCAGCCCCACTGGAGGCCATCAATGTGTGCTGTACGGTTTTGGAATGTCCTTTATATCTTTGACATTTAAATGGAACTTTCTTGGAAGAATATACTTCTTTGTATATTTTAAAGCCAATGGAATGAATAATTTGTCTGTTTTTTTGTCAAATAATCTCTGAGACAAAGTGATTTTGGAGAATAAGGTAGGCTTATGTAGAATCACGCTCAGACTGTTGCAGGAGCAGAAATTATCTATATAACCCAGTGCATTTGTCCTTTTACCTTGACATCTTGAAAACTCAAAGTTTAGAAGTACTACTAGAGCAACAAGCACACATGAGCTTTCTGAAAACCTGCAATATCTTTGAAACTTTTGTTTAAATTTTGATTTTGTTTCAACACTACTATGAAAAATTTCAAACACACAGCAAAATTAGATTAATTTTACAGCGAACATCCTCTAGGAGCAGGGATGTCCAATGTTTGGCTTCCCTGGGCAACATTAGAAGAAAAACTGTCTTGGGCCACACATAAAATACACTAACAATACCTGATGAGCTAAAAAAAAAATCTTATAATGTTTAAAGAAATCTTACGAATGTATGTTGGGCTATAGCATGCAGCCTATGGACTAGAAGTTGGACGAGCTTTCTCTAGAGTCTACAATTAAAATGTTACTCTACTTGCTTCATCAGATGTCATCCTCCTTTTCATCAGAATCTCCACCTAAGAATCCATCTTACCTTTTGACTCATTTCACAGTAGATTAAATAGATGTGCATGATAAATACTCCAGCTTGCATATCATTAACAACAGTTCAAGATTTGTTAACAATGTTTTATGCCCTTTGAGGTAACATTTACAAAAGATGAGCTGCATAAATCTTATTTTATTGTGCTAAGTGTTCACAAATGCACACACTTGAGTAACCAAACCCCTGTTAATAACTAAACTTTACTCCCACCTCAGGAAGTTTTCTCTTGATCTCTCCCATTTGTTTATTTATTTATTTTTATTTTTAAAGATGGGGTTTCACCATGTTGGTCAGGCTGGTCTTGAACTCCCGACCTCAGGTGATCCACCTGCCTTGGCCTCCAAAGTGCTTGGATTACAGGAGTGAGCCACTGTGCCCAGACTCTCCAATTTGTTTCTTGCTACCACCACCATCTTGGGAAATTGCTACTGATTTTTTTTTTCTACCACAGACCAGATTTGTGTATTTAAAAAATTAATATGAATAGAATCCTGTACTGTGGGATTTTTCATGTTAGGTTTCCTTTATTGGGTTTCTTTTATTTGGCATAATAACTTTTTAAAGATATATCCTTGATATATATATATACACATATAGTTATTTCTTTTTTATTGCTGAATAATATTTTTTGAACGATTACATCATTATTTATGCATTGTTCTATCGATGGACACCAGAGTGTCTCTATATTTTGGCTAAAATGCACATACCTTCTACGAGTGTATACGTAAGTTCTTTGTGGATATATATCTTCATCTCTCTTGGGTACCTGCATAGTTCAGAATTGCTGAGGTGTGTGCTTGGTACCATCTTATATTCTTACCAACACTGTAACAGATTTACTGCTCCTCACACCTACTAGCATTTGTTATCAATCTGTAATTCTGCCCATTGTAGTGGGGCGTAAATGTATCTCACTGTAGTTCTCATGAATGTTTCTCTGTTGTCTAATAATGCTTACGTTTCAGGTTCTTTTTTTAATTTCTTAATATATTTTACTGCACTTTAGGTTCTGGGGTACATGTGAAGAACATGCAGGATTGTTTTATAGGTACACACATGGCAATGTGGTTTGCTGCCTCCATCCCCATCACCTATATCTGGCATTTCTCCCCACGTTATCCCTCCCCAACTCCCTACCCCCCACTGTCCCTCCCCTATCTCTCCCCAACAAATCCAGTGTGTGATGCTATTGGCCATTTTTATAACTTCTTTTAAGAGGTATCTGTGAAAATGTTTTATTCATATTTTACTCTATTGGTTGTCTTTTTATTATTGAAATGTAGGTTTTTCATAAATCCTGAATACCAGTCCTTTGCCAGCACTGTGTGTGTGTGTGTGTGTGTGTGTATAACATTTTAATATAATATTTTCACTCCCTGTGGCTTGTTAATGAATGGATGTTTTATTTTGTCAAAGTTCAATTTTTATTTTTTCCACAATTCTGCTTTTTAATTATGAGTAGATGCTTATATTGTACTTATTTATTTATTCATTTACTCCTATCTGGTCTGAGTTCATATTGTGTTTAGTTTTGAAAATGACATTAAGCCCTGTTGATACCAAGTCTGAGGTGAACATAAAGAGTTAAAATGGTTTCAGCAGAAATCTATTCTCTGTTATATTGATAATCCATTTATTCTATTCTTTTCTCAGTTTAGTTCCATGTGTTTTTCAGGTTCTTTGCAAGAATACAACGGTGAACAAAACAAAAGAAGCTCTGCCGTCCTAGGGCAATAGGAAGCAGATGAGTCAGGGAAGGAGGTGAATGTGTGGAGCGGGTACTATGTTAGATAAAATGAGCAGGAAACGCCTCTCTGATAAATGTGCATCTAGGCAAAGACTGTAAGGGTAACCAAAGTGATCTGACATATTTTTTGAGCCTTTTCTGTGATCCACATAGGCAGTCTGTTTTATGTGTGCAATCAATTCACTCTTCGCACTATGTAAGACACTTACTATTCTTATGCCTGAAGGATATTGTGATTCTTCTCACTATAAGAAAATAAAGAATATAAAAGCAGTGGGGACAAAGAAAATGTTTCACCTTCCAAGGTGAAATACAAGCTAAATCTTGGCCTACCTGAGCCTTAAGACCTGAGTCCTTAGCCATTATGTTTCATGGAGACACCCATTTCTAAAAATAAAAATAATTGTGTGCGTATATGTGTTTGCATGTGTGTGAAAGAGAGAGAAGGAGAGAGAGAGATTGAGACAGAGAGAGAGAGAGATTGAGAGAAAGGGATGGAAAGAGAATTAATTTTATGGGTCAACTTGGCTGGGCCACAATACCCAGATATTTGCTCACACAAATGCACATTTCTGAAAGGGTGTTTTTTGGATCAGATTAACATTGAAATTGGTGGATTTTGAGCCAAACAGATTACTCTTCATATGTGGGTGGGCCTCATGTAATTAGTTGATGGACTTAATAAAGCAAAGACTGACTTAACCTGTCCCCACCACAAGAGAAAATTCTGCCAGTAGATGGCCTTGAGACTTAAACTGCCACACTGCCTTTTCCCTCGTTTCCAGCTGCTTTCTAGCCTTCGCTTTTGAGCTTGTCTGTCTCTGCAACGGCTTAAAATAATTCTCTCTCTCTGTGTGTGTGTGTGTGCATGTATACATCTTATCAAATGAAAACTAGTGTGGGGCTGATTGGTATATAAGGCTGATTGAACACACACATTTCATTTTACTTTCTCTTAAAATCCCATGAAACAGTTGATATAAGACTCTTTTTTGTTTACTTGTTGGTTATAAACATAAAAAGAGTGGCAGCATAGTGGAGAGACACAGCAACATTATTTTGGAAATAGAAAACAATGAAAGTGAGGATTCACTCACTTAATAAAAGCCCATGGGCAAGAGGGTGGGAGGAAGGGGTGTGAAATGGAAAATAACATGATTTGCATAGCATCATCTCTAAGAGTCTCAGTGGCTGATGCAAAATGTATTCCTTGAAATAGACGTAGTAGGGTGGGCCGGTGAGTAAAATCAAGGATGAGTGGTTAGAAGTCATTAAGAATTGGCTGTCCTGATCCCTCTCCATTCAGCATCCCTTGGCTAAATCCCTCCCTGATCTCAGGAGAGTATATGAAGTTATTCTTCAAGGAGGGGAAAAAAGTCTCTAAATAAGGGAAGACCAAATATAGAGGCCAGTGGTACTCTACCGATGTCACAGCCACTGCATGACTGTGTGCCTACTGCATCCAGAGAAGCCTGCCCTCTACTCAGTCTCCAGAATCCTGGCAGTCAGGCCTTCAGCCGTTCCTCTGCTGACAGCTAAGGATTTATCTGGAAACTCTAAGCAGCCTTACCAAACAGATCAGTCACATTCCACCAAGCAAGAATACAGTACACACTCTCAGAGTTTACAGATAGATATTACAGTATCCTATACGTAATTATGAATTGACAACCTGAGATTATTTAGTGTCTGCAAAAATCCTCTAGCATGAGAGACTGAGATCAGGTCCAACAAACAACTGCTTCATCAAGAAGAGCAAGACTTCAAATAAATAATTATTAATAAATGTCTTTAGAGGAATATGAAAAAACTTTGCAATTATGAAGCAAGAAAAAGAATTTAGAAGGAAAATAAATATTCATAAGACAATAGAACATTCAAAAATTATGCATGTAAAGAATACTATAATTGGATGACAAGTAAATGCAGAAATCTTCCAGAAAATAAAGCTCCAAAAATGATATGGGTAGCAATAAAGACACAAAAGCTAGAGAAATAGTTCAATAATTATAATGCATGCCTAAGATATATGGCATAATAATAGAGAAAATGCCAAAAAAAAAAAAAACATTGAAAAAATATCCCTTTCCATGCAGGGCCTTAGTGTCCGGAGCATAAGAGCTCAATGTACTGGTACTTGGTTGATTGAGTGAAAAGAGACCAATGACAAAATGTATCATTAAAAAGTATCTGAATGCCTAGAACAAAATAAAACAAAAGCATAGAAGGACGAACAGAAAATACAGAAACTGCATTTAAAAAATATTAGGAGTCCACCAGAATGGCTTGAGACTTTGCTGACACCACCACCACCACCAACCAAGATTTATATATTTTAAGAAAAAAAACACAATATTAATCTAAAATTCTGTTGCAAGCTAAATTGTACAACAAATGGCAAGGTATTTGAAAGATCTTTAAAAGATATAGCATCTCCAAAAATGTACCTACTATGCTCTGTTTTTGTCAAGAAACTATGGGAGTATGTGACCCAACAAAAAGAGAGAATATTCTAATAGAAATGAGAAGAAGGGTCTGGTAATCAGGGGATCCCAAAAAAGTCACCATCGTGCTGGTGATGGAAGAAGTCACATGACAGGTTTGTATCAGAATCCGAGGGATTCAGTATTCTGAAAATAGCCAGCGGTTTTCAGGACAGATTTTTTTGAGAAGCTGCCATTGATACAAGACCTGATATGTTAGTGTGCTAAGAGAGTCTGGAGTGAAATGAGTAATAAGCCTATAAAGAAACTAACAAATAGTACTAAGAATCAATAAAATAATAATTACTTATTTCAGAAAATATGAAAAGTTGTCGTGGAAATTAAAATGAATCAGTTTATTACATGGTTCATATCAAAATAGCACTCATTGCCAAAATATGTAAAAACTGATGATTAAATTAACCCAGATTATCATTCTATGTTACTGGAAAGGTAAGGAGAGGTGGGAGAGAAAGTTGTGAGGGGTGTAAGGGTGTGGAGATGGGGAGGAGGCGGGTAAATCTAAATCTGTATTAAGATTAAAGACAGGTGACTTTTTATTGTGGAAGGTTCATAACCAGTGCTTAAAAGTGAAAATCAAGAAGTAATAGTAATAGCATGTTATTTGAAAATATTGAGGTAAGAAGAAAGAGAGTCCAATTTAAAAACTGGCACTTCCTGGAGAGGAAGGGGAAGGGAAGGCATTGAGATTCCACTTAAGGGCCAACATTGTGGAGATTAACTACAAATCCTTGTGAATTAAAATATCCATTAAAATGCAAACTTTAAATAAAAATTGGTGTGGAATTAAAATATAAACTTTAAATACAAATTGGTGTCATTCTAGTTTTTGAAATCTCTCAAAATCTACGAATGGTTTGAAGTGTTCAGCTGCTTCAAGGCCATGGTTATCTGATAGTTGGTTAGATTTAGTACACTAACCAGAAGCACGCTGCCATTTTGGCACTTTTATTAGTTTTGATTTCTCATTTATATGAGCTCTCTTTTCTTTTGCCTTTCTCCCTCCTCCCCTAATTTGCTTCCATTTTAATTTCTGTATCTCATAAAAACACCAATCACCTTACACATTATAATTGTCACTTCCTTTTTCCACATGGCACTACAAGCCTGTAGGAAAGAAGGAGGTTGCTACAGAATCATGAACATGATCAGAAACATAAATAATGTCAAATAAATCCTATTAGAATCTGATAAGTCTCCTACTTTTCTTCAGTATACTTGAGAGGTTAGGAGCACTGTTTAACCCTCAGACCTGAGGTTCTGATGGATAGACTTGAGCTTACTGCTTTTTCTACGATGTGAATACTGGTTTTTTGTGATTGTTGATGCTAGACCCCGTTTCTACTTCCTGCAGTATCTTCTCCTGCTCTTGTGGCTGGAGCACAATAAAATCCACATCATCTCTTGAGTAGAGCCAATAATAATCTTCTAGCCAGTTTCTTTGTCTCCAATTTTTCACAAACACACACACACACACACATATTTTTTGGCTTCCTAAGTTCTGGGATTTCAGTATAGAGTTACCACATCCAGCTAATTTTTTTGCATTAAATGCAGCTTCCACATTTTCACCAATGAGAATTCTGAGACTCTAATATGGCTATGTCACTCCTTAGTTGTAAACACTTCCCTTAGTGTCTACCCATTGTCCTCAGAATAAAATCTGAGTATTTTAATCAGCATGTCCTTTATTTTCTAATTTCTTTCTACACCCTCCCACATTCTCTGTTTTCTAACCATACTGAATTACATGCTACACCTGACAGAGCTCGAATGCATCTGCAGCCAAACGTTAATGAAGCATTTATTCATAGATATGAGAAAGCAAATGTTATGGTCAGGAAACATAGCCCAAGAGACAAAGGAATGGGTTTGTGGGTCTGGTCAAATGTTTTACGTGAAACATGAGTTTTACTAGATGTATGTGTTAATTCACAAGTTTCTTATGTCCTGAGAGAGTGAAAAGGTAAAACTGACATAACTTCAAGGTACAGTTTGGCTGAAGAAGATTTTTCCCAGCCCCAGTTAACTATAGGAAAGATACTGGCAAGTTCAAAATTCCCAGAATTCTCACTCAATTTCTGTTCTCAGAGAGAGTTGAAGAAGGGATGTTTGCCCTCTTTGACAGGAGTGGGAATGGGTTCAAGAGGAAAAATAGATCCATAGAGACTTAGGAACAATTTTTTCTTCTCTCTTAGAAGCTAGAGTTCTAAACTAACTATAAAATATTATAGTATCCTGTGAGTATCTTTTCAATGAAATAGGACACCCTTCTTACCAGTAAAATACATGAAGGACAAAGCCTGGTTGTTCCAACAACTTCTGAACATGGTTACATCTGAATGTGCCTTCTCTTTCTTCAGTTGCAACAGTGCATCAAACAGAATGTGACCTCAACTGTTTTTCAATGGAAAACAGACAAGCCTGAAATAAGAAGAGAGAGAGTGAGAAAGTCTAGAAGAATTCCCCCTGAATGTCTCAGAGTAAATAGAGTCAGAACAAAACTGCCATAGTAAGAAGAAATGAAATCTTCTTCATATGAGTAAGAAGGAAGAAAAGAAAATCATAACAGATGGCAAAGAAAAAAAAAAAAGACACTAAAAAGGAAGAGAACTTTAGCATCCAAGAGCCTAAACACTCCTATTATAATAAGACAAAATCAAAGAGAAAGAAGTAAATATTACTTCACATTCATATTCAAAATAATTCATTACTATTACATCAATGCCATCTATGGAGATGATTAATAAGAACATTAAAAACTTCAACACTATAAAAATATTCAAAAACCAAAACCACCTAGCCATAAGAGACACCTGCAGCACACTCCACCCAATAACGGCAGAACACAAAATCTTCTCAAGCAACATGGAACACTCCCCAGGATAGACTATCTTAGGCCACAAAACCAATTTCCAATTTTGAAAAGACGGAAATTGCACAAACCATCTTTTCCAACCACAATAGAATGAAGCTAGAAATTCATCATAGAAGAAAAACCAAAAGAAAACTCATAAGTATGTTAAAAGTCAGTAAAACATACTCAGGTAACAGAAGATTCAGAGAAGAAGTGACAAGGGACGTTAAAGATATATAGATATAACTGATGACAAAAAGAAAATATTCCAAAATTATGGCATGCAATGGAGGAAAACTAAAAGGGAAATGTATAGCTGTAAACACATTAAAAAAGAGAGGAATCTTAAATCATTAGCCCAACTTTACACATTGAGAAAATAGAAAAACAAGAGGAAACTAAACCAAATGGTAGAAGAAGAAAGAAAATAATAAGGATTTACAGCAGACATAAACAACATAGAAAATAGAAAAATAAAATTAACAAGAATTTAGTCTTTGAAAAGATAACAATTGGCAAAACCTTTATGTAGACTGACACAGAGAAACAGAGAGAAGACACAAATGACACAACTGAATTAGAAAAGAAAGTGAGGATGTTATCACTGACCTTACAGAAATAAAAATAATAAGATAATATTATAAACAATTATACCACACCAAATTAGGTAATCTAGATGAAATGGAAACATTGCTCATAACACAAAAATTGCCCAAACTCTTCAAGATGAAGTAGAGAATCTCAGCAGACCTATAATAAATAAATAGTTTGAAATAGCAATCAAAATTTCCTAAGGAGAAAAGCTCAAGTCAGATTGTTTCACGACTGAATTCTATTAAACATTTAAAAAGAATTAGAACTGTACTTATCAAACTCTTCCAAAGTATAGACAAGATGTATATGATGCTTAAGGAAGTCTATGAGCCCAGAATTACCCTCATCCCAAAAGGCCAGACCAAAGAATTTAAGAAAAAGAAACCTATAGACCAATGTTTCATGTTGGTCTACAGAAGAAAAATAATCTCAACAAAGTATTAGCACATTGAATCCGATAATATACAAAAAGAATCATACACTATATTCAATGAGATTTAATACAGGTATGTAAGGCCAATTTATATTGAAAAGTTAATTAATGTAATCTATATTGGTCAAAGAAGAAAAATCACAGCAATACAAGCAGAACCAGTATTTGACAATATTAAACACCTATTTCTAGTAACAACAACAACAAAAACTCTCACCAAACTAGGAATAGAGACGAACTTCCTCAAGGTGATTAAGAACATCTACAATGAATTAACTTGGAAAACAGTACGCTACAGAAAATAAGCCAGACACAGAAAGACAAATACTGTATGATCTCATTTGTATGTGGAATTAAAAAAAGTTGAACTCATAGAAAGGGAATAGAATTGTGGTTTCCAGGGATGGGGATGTGGAGAAAATAAGGAGTTGTTGGTCGAAGAATACGAACATTCAATTATAATGATTTCTGGGAATCTAATGTATAGCAAAAATAGTGATAGAGGAATTAATTTGACTGTGATAATGATTATACAATATACACATCTATCAAATCATCACACTGTACACCTTGAATATATATATAAAATTCAAGATATTAATTACATTTTTAAAGTAAAAAAGAATAGCTGCAGAAAACCTACAGCTAACAAAATACTTAATAGTAAGCAACTAGAAATTTTCCTGCTAAGATCAGAAAAAAAGTAGTAGTGTCCTGTCTTCTCACTCTTTTTCACCATTGTACTGGAATTTCTAGCTAAAGGGATAATATAAGGAATGGAAATAAAAATTACATAGACTGTAAAGGAATAAATAATATTATCTTTGTATGTGGCACTATTGTCCATGTAAATAACAGCAAACCACATTGCCCTGTATGTATTTATGCAACAATCCTGCATGATCTGCATATGCACCCCAAAACCTAAAGTACAAGAAAAAAATATATATAAAAAGTTAATTAGGGGCAGGTTATGTGACATTAAGAAACTTTCATTGAGAACGTTGATGTAAGTGTGTAAAAAACATGACGATAACACTCTTGGAATTAGTAAGTGATTATAGCAGAATTTCAGGGAAGAAAATTTTATATGAACAACAATAAACAATTGAAATTTGAAATGTAAAAAATAACAACATTTGTATTAGAACCCTCAAAAGTGAAATCTTTAAGAATCCTGTAATTACTGAAGAAATTGGATAGCTGTTTAAAATCTTCACACACACACAGAGGGAGAGAGAGGGAGAGCTCGAACAGGCCCAGATGGTTTTCCAGATAAATTCTACCAAATTTCAAGGACAATATTATTTAAACCCAGGCAAAGACTGTATGAGGACTGAAGATAATCTATTTTACTTGAGAAAAACGATATAAAAACTTGGACAAAATGTAAACCAAATCTAATAATGTTAAAACAGATAATGTATTATGACAGGGCTAATCATGTCCTCCAAGAAGCAGACACCAAGACGGGACATGATGTTCCAGGGATATTAGTGAGGAAAATTCCTGTGAAGGATAAAGGGGGATAACAGAAGTCAGGAGAACTTTCCAACCGTGATGTTAAAGGGGAAGGGAAGGGCGGCAATGGCGTGAAAGGAACAGGCTGCAGCAGTTCTGAGAAAGCTTTGTCAGATCACTGCGGAACTCTTACACCAAAGTCATCCATTAGAGGAGTCCCATTAGAGGATTGCCACTGTGCTCAATCACAGAGAGAAGAAATAATCAGTACAGCATCAGTTAAGATCACTCATGGCCATGGCACAAAGGTGGTGACAGATCCAGAGAGCAGCACCTGGGGCTGCTATCACCCACACTCCCTGCAACAGGTGATGTGAGCCCACATTTTCATAGCTGCCACAGTGACCAAGTTGGGTTTTCTCCAGGAATTCAAAGAAGATTTAGCATTAGAGGATTTGTAAATGTGATTATTTTTAATATACATTTTATTGCATTTTAGGTTTTGGGGTACATGTGAAGAACATTTAAGACTGTTGCATAGGTGCACACATGGCAGTGTGGTTTGCTGCCTTCCTCCCCATCACCTATATGTGGCATTTCTCCCCATGTTAACCCTCTCCAACTCCCCATCCCCCACTGTCCCTCCCATATTTCCCCCCCCACAAACCCCAGTGTGTGACGCTCCCCTCCCTGTGTCCATGTGTTCTCATGGTTCAACACCCACCTATGAGTGAGAACATGTGGTGTTTGATTTTCTGTTCTTATGTCAGTTTGCTGAGAATAATGTCACATGTATCAGACCCAAGTGTTGTGTGCCTCAGACTCCCTTGGCTCAAATATGTCACTGACCTTAACTGTCACTGTGAGGCTCTGATGAGTCATTTGCCCTGAGAGTGCCAAGCCTTCCTTCTTGGCCACCACCCAGAGCTGAGCCAACCAACCACATACCAGGAGTGTCTGGTTCCTCCTGATACTTCTGGAATGGATTGGAACTCTATACTGCAGAGCATGGGACTTGGCACTCTGAACTGCTATTAAAGGGACTAGATGCTGACACTGGGATATATGGGATTATTTCCTGTGAGACAAATTTTAACCAACAAGAACAAGTAGCTCTGGGCAGATGAATCCCCTGATCTTCTTTCTGCCGGTGGAGGACTTTGAGACATAGTTTTCTATATCCCCCATTCAGAAAAGTCCTTCACACTGAGGGAGTGAATGCTCTGACCAAGAGAACTGCTGGGTCTCTTTCTGACTACTTGTGAAGCAGTAGTCAGCATGGTAATCTGCCCCTTCACAAAACTGCCCATCTTCCCTTGCCTTGCTTCCATTTTCCTTCTCCCTCACAGCTGAGATTTTACCTCCCAAATAAAGCATCAAAGTTAAAAAAAAGTGAAATACTTAGATGTAAATATAACAAAATATGTACAAGATCTATATGAGAAGCACTATAGAACTCTGATTATCAAAATTAAAAAATTAAAGAACTAGAGACATAGTTCATGTTCGTGACAGGAAGAGGTAATATTCCTGAAAGGTCAGTTCTTCACAGCTTGATCTAGATATTAATGTAATCCCAATCAAAACCCCAGCAAGTAATTTTGCAGATGTGGAAAACATAGTTCCAAATTTTATACTGAGAGATAAAGATCAGAATTGTCAATACAATACTGAAAGAGAAAAATAAATTCTGAGGACTGCCGCTATTCAACTTTAGGACTTACTATAAAGCTAAAGTAACAAAGACAGTGTGGTTTTGGAGACAGAACAGAAAAATAGATTGAGAGAACAGAAGAGGCAGTTCAGAAATATACCCACACAAACATAGTCAACTAATCTGTGACAATAGAGCAAAGAATAAATAATGGAAAAATTAGCATCTTTTTAATAAATTGTGCTGGAACAACGAGCATCCACAGGCAAAAAGGTGAATATAGACACAGACATTACACTTTCCATAAGTATTAACTGAAAATGGTTCATAGAATTGCATCTAAAAACATGAAACTATAAAACTTCTAAAATATAACATAGGAGAAAATGTATATTACCTTTGGTTTGGTGATGACATTTTAGATACAATATCAACGGCATGACCCATGAAAGAAGTAATTAATAGTAGGGACTTCACTAATAAAAAGGTCTTGCTTTGAAAAGGCCACTGCTAAGGGGATGAAAAGAAAGAAAACATACTTGGAGAAAAATATTTGCCGAAGATATATCTGATAAAGGACTTGTATCTAAAATATAATAATAATTTATATATTATATATAATAATAATAATTCAACAATGAGAAAAAAAAACAGATTAAACATGAGGAAAAGATGAAAAGAGGCCAGGCATGGTGGATCATACCTGTAATCTCAATATTTTGGGACTCCAGGGCAGGAGAATCACTTGAGGCTAGGAGTTCTAGGCCAGTCCAGGCATAAGAGTGAGACCGTTTCTGGAAAAAAATTGAAATATTAGCCAGGCATGGGGATGTGCTTCTGTAGTCTAAGCTACTCCAGAGGATGAGGCAGGAGAATCACTTGAGCCCAAGAATTCAAGGCTGCAGTAAGCTGTGATGATACCACTGCACTTCAATCTAAGCAACAGAGTTAAGCCCCGTCTATCTGAAAAAAAAAAAAAAAAAGGTAACACCTCAAAAGAAGGTAGACAGATGGCAGATAAGTAAATGAAAAGAACCTCCACATCATATGTCATTAAGAAATTGCAAATTAAAACAAAGATGAGATACCACTACATATAGTATTACCTATTAGATATATACATATACACATATCTATTAGAATGATAACAACTCAAGACACTGAAGACACCAAATTCTGAGAATGTGGAACAAAAGGAAACCTCATTCATTAGAGTGAAAATGTAAAGTGGTACAGCCACTTGCTGGAAAGTTGGGCAGTTTCTTACAAAATATATTCTTACCATATAATCCAGAAATCACATTCCTTGATGTTTACTCACATTCTGTTCACAAAAAAACTTGCACGTTCATATTTATGGCAGCTTATTTATAATTGTCAAAACTTGGAAGCAGCCATGATGTCCTTTGGGAGAGTAATGGACAAATTAACCATGTTACATCTATAGAGTAGACTACTCTAGGTGCCTCATGTAAGTGGAATCAGGAACTATTTGTCCTATTGTGACTGACTTATTTAATTTAGCATTATGTCTTTAAGGTTAATCCATGTTACAATGTGTCAAAATTTCCTTCTTTTCTATTGTTCAATACTATCTTATATGTATATATCACATTTTATTTGTTCATTCATTCTTTGATGGATATTTAGGTAGCTTCACCCTTTGGCTATTGTGAATATTGTTTATATGAACATGGATATATAACTGTCTGTTCAAACTTTGCTTTCAATTATTTTGGGTATATAACCAGAAAGGAACTTGTTGGATTATATGATGACTCTATTTTAATTTTTTGAGGAAACTCCAGACTGTTTTTTATAGTGGCTATACTGTATTACATTCCTACCAATAGTGCACACACTTTCCAATTACTTCACATCTTCAGTTGTTATTGTGACCTACTGATTTTTGACGAGTGACAACTACATACTATGGGGGAGGAGAAGCAACAGTCTCGTCAGCCAATGGTACTGGGAAAACTAGATTTTCACATGCAGTGAAATAAAATTGAACACCTACTTCATACAATATACAAAAATTTATTTGACATTGATCAACAACTTAAATATAAGCTAAAATTATAAAATTTCTAGAGGAAAACATAAGAGAAAATATTCATAATCTTGGAATCCGCAATTAATTAGGTATGATGGTAAAAGCAATCAGTAAGACAAATTTAGATAAGTTGCACTATATTAAAATTAAAATATTTTGTTTACCAACGTTTGTTATCAAGAAAACCAAAAGACAACCTATACAATGGAATACAATATTTGCAAATTATATACCACATAAGAGTTTAATATCTAGTTTAATTTTAAAAACATCTACAACTCTACAACAATAATGTCAGTAAACCAATTTAAAAATTACCATAAGCCTTGAATAGACACTTCTCAGAGAAGATAAACAGATGACAATAAACACATGAAAAAATGCTCAACATCATTTGTCATTCAGGTAAGGCAAATCAAACCATAATGAGATATCACTTCATATCTACTAGTATGGTAATAATAACAATAATGAACAGTAACAGATGTTAACAGAAGTGTGGAAAAATTGTAATCCTCCTACGATGCCACCACTGTGGAAGAAACTTAACAGTTGTTCCAAAAGGCAAATGGGACTAATGTTGCACTCTACAATTGGGGAAAATACAAGAAAGGCTGCTCTTGCTACTTTTGTTCAACCTAGTGCTGAAAGTTTTACCAGTGTGATAAGGCAACGAAAGGAAATAAAAGAGATACATTTTGAAAAGGAAGAGAGAATTTTTTTTTCAGATCACACAGGTGTGTATGGAGAAAATCCAAAACAATCTATTGAAACGACCTAAAACTAATAGGTTTGTTTATCAAGTTTGCAAATAAAAAATTAACATACAAATACAACATTGTTATAAATGGAGAAAATTCAAAAGAACCTACAAAAACTTCCAGGAATTAATATGTAATTTTACCAAGAGTGCAAATACAACATCGTAATACACAGGTCAATTGTACTTCTAAATTTTGGCACTGAATACATGGATTGAAATTTAAAGATAGAATTTCATTTAAAATTACCAAAAAATAAAATATTTAGGTGTAAATGTAACAAAACATGCACAAGATTGTATGTTGAAAACTATACAATGTTTTTCAAGACACGATATGATGAAATACATTAAAGGTGAACTAAATGAATAAAGATACTGCTCCATGGATTGGAAAACTCAACATAGTAAAGCTGTTAATTCTCCCATTATAAATTCATATATGAGTTTAATATGCAACTTATAAAAATCCTAGAAATATGTTTTTGTAGATATCAACAAAATTATTCTAAAATTTATATTCAAATTTATATCCAAAGTGAAAACCAGAACAGCTTACATGATTTTGAAAAGAGCATAAATTGGAAGAAAATGGTCTACCTGGTTTCAAGGCTTGTATAGCTACAGTGGTCCAGATTATGTGCTATCTGAAAAGGGACAGATACATCAATCCATGAAACAGAGGACAAACATCTTACAGGCCCTCATAGAAATGCCCAAATTGATATGGACAGGAGACAGGAAAATACTGGGCAGAAGAGAGTGGTTCCTTGGCAAAATCTGCAATCCTGGTAGACCCTCAAACCTGGTAGACCCATGGCCCTAAATAGGGAAAGCCATTCTTATTTCCCTGCCCTAAAAGTTGTCTTTTGGCTCACTATGCCCCTTATCCTGTAAACCCTGAATCCCAGACTCCAGAAGCAGACAAGCAGGCAAGGACACGAGGAGAAAAGCACATGGACGTCAGTCAGAAGGATGACACCGGCAGAGAAAGAGAGAAGAGGAGGAATATGTGAATGTCAAGAGGAGTTTGGCTGGGGGCATTGGAGAAGCTGGACAGCTCATCTTTCCATTCCATCCCTCCCTTCTGGCTCCCCATCCATCTCGCTGAGAAACACCTCCACCACTCTATGAATGCAAAACCCTGCGTTCATCCTTCAAGCCTGTGTGTGACCCAGTCTTTCTGGGGCACTGGACAAGAGCTCAGGATACAGAAAGCTATCACATTGGCCCTAGCTTTTGCAGAAAGGCAGAGGGTCCACTGAGCTGGTTAACACTCAAGCCATCCCTGGACAGCAGTGCTAAAAGGGCACACTGGAACACACTCCCGCTTGGGCTCCTACCTGGTTGCTACCCCGCCCCTCAGGGGTTTGAGCAGTGGCAGTGACCAAACACACAAGCCAGACCCCTGTTGCACATCCTGCAAGGGGGACCAGGATATTCTCCAGTTTCAAAATGATTTCTGTCAAAGGTATAAATACAGTTGAATGAAGGAAAATTTTAACAAATGGTGCTGGAGCAACTGGAGGTCCATAGGGAAAAGAAATTAATGTTGACCTAAGTCTCACATCTCATAAAAAATTTACTCAAAATGAATGACATACATAAATGTAAAAGGAAAATCTAGAAAACTTAAAAAATTATTGGAGGAAATCTTTAAAATTCAGGGCTAGTCAAATAGTTCTTAGATAACACTGTAAGCACAAACTATAAAATGAAGAATTGATAAACCAGCCTCATAAAAATGAAACACTTTTGTGCTTTGGAAGACCCTGTTAAAAGATTGAAATGATCTGCTTCTGAGTTGGAGAAAATGCTTCAAACCATATATCTGACAAGGGACTAGAATCTACAACTCTCAAAATTCAAGAGTAAAATACCAAGCAATTCCATTAGAAAGTGGGCAGAAGATATTAAGGATATATACAAATAGTCAATAAGCATATGATATGATGTTCCACATCATTAGGCATTAAGGAATTGCAAATTAAAACCAAAGTGAGAGATCCCTGCACGCCTATGAGAATGGCTGAAATGATAAATTTGTAGAACTATTAGGTCCTATATGAGAAAAAAAAACTGGATCTTTCATACATTACTGGTGGGAATGTAAAATGTTCTAGCCACTTTGGAAAACAGAATGGAAGATTCTTAAAATAAAATCAATCAAACAAAACTAAACTTGAAACTACCTTATAACTAAGCAATACCATGACTGGACACGGATCCCAGAGAAATAAATTCATGTTCACACAAAAATCTGTACACAAATATTTATAGTAGCTTTATTTGTAATGTCCCCAAATTGCAAACATCTAGAAGTCTGACAGTGAGTGAATTGTTAAACTGTGGTACATCCACACCATGAATACTACTTAGTAATACAAAGAAACAGATTTTTTTTTTTTGAGACGGAGTTTCGCTATTGTTACCCAGGCTGGAGTGCAATGGCGCGATCTTGGCTCACCACAACCTCCACCTCCTGGGTTCAGGCAATTCTCCTGCCTCAGCCTCCCGAGTAGCTGGGATTACAGGCACGTGCCACCATGCCCAGCTAATTGTTTTTTGTATTTTTAGTAGAGATGGGGTTTCACCATGTTGACCAGGATGGTCTTGATCTCTTGACCTCATGATCCACCCGCCTCGGCCTCCCAAAGTGCTGGGATTACAGGCGTGAACCACCGTGCCCGGCCTGAAACAGATTTTTATATAAATAACGATATGTATGAATCTCCAGAGAATTATGGCAAGTGAAAAAAGCCAATCTTATAAGGTTACACTCCATATGAGTTCATTAATATAACATTTACAAACTAACAAAACTGTGGAAATACACAGTAGATGAGTGGATGGCAGGGTCTAGGGAAGAGGTGGGAGTGATTGGGAGGTGGGTTGCAAAAAAGGAACATAAGGCATCCTAGTGGTGCAGAACTGTTCAATCAAGTGTCTGCGTCAATGCCAATTTCCTAGTTGTGATGTACATAGTTTTGATGTCACTACTGGGAGAAACTGTGTAAAGGGTACAGTATGTGTTATTTCTTGTAACTCTCTATGAATCTTTAGTTATCTAAAAAACAAGTTTAAACAGAAATGAAAGAGTACCATATTTGAAAATACTTGATGATAAAACAGAGATCATAAAGAGAAAAAATAAATGCATTGTAATGAGCATCTCAAAACTGAAAAAGCTGTAATAAAGGTATAAAACTGTGGATTCATTTTGTTGATTGTTTTCTTTACTGTGAAGAAGATTTTTAGTCTGACTTGATTCTATTTATTTATTCCATTTGATCCCATTTATTGAATTTTGCTTTTGTGGCCTGAGTCTTTGATGTGATACCCAAAAAGTCATTGCAAGGACAATGCTTAGGGGCATTTCCCCTATGTTCTCTTCTAAGACAGTTTCGAGTTTACACTCAGGTACTTTGTCCATTTTGAGTTGATTTTTGTGTATCGTGTAAGAAAAAAGGTCCAGTTTTATTCTCTGCATGTGAAAATCCAGTTTTTCTAGCACGACGTGTTGAAATAATTATCATTTCTTCATTATGTCTCTTTGATGTCCTTGTGAAAACCTAGTTCACTGACAAACGTATATGTCATTTCAAGGTTCTCTCTTTTGTTTCATGGCACCCTCACACCTGAATGACAGTTTGATGTGCACAGAATTCTATATCGATGTCTATTTTTCATTAGCACTAGAAGGGTATTATTTCATTGCTAAAAACATTTTAAACTTTTAAGCATTTTACTCTCATCCAACACTTTATATTTATTGTTTCACTAAGAATTTTCAGGTAGGGACTAAATTTTATTTGTATCACTAAGGACTTGGCATTCTTTATAATTCAAGGATTCATGTCTTTCATTCAAACTGAAACATTCTGTAAATTCACTTCCTTTTTTTGGAAACAGAGTCTTGCTCTGTCACCCAGGCTGGAGTGCAGTGATACAATCATGGTTCAGTGCAACCTCGACCTCCTGGACTCTAGAGATTCTCCCACCCCAGCATCCTAAGTAGCTGGGACCACCTGTGTGCACCACCATATACAGCTGATTTTTAAAACATTTTGTAAAGATGAGATCTCACAATGTTTCCCAGGCTGGTCTTGAACTCCTGGGATCAAGCAATTCCTCCCACCTTGGCCTCCTGGAATTACAAAAGTGAGCGACTGCACCTGACCCTCAATTCATTTCCAAATCTTCTTCTCAGTATTGTTGGATCCTTTCATTTCATTACCTGTGTTTCCTTATTGCTTGTTCATTATTTTAAATCTATGTCGGTTATTACTGCATTTCAAAGTGTTTTCTCACATCTTTTTGTAGTTTGGCTGTGTCTAATTTGCTGTTAAACTTACCAATTAAATTTTTAAATGAAGCGATTATTTTTCCTTTTATTAGATTTCTTGTTAGTACATTTTAAGAGCTGTCCTGAGTATTCTAATTTTATATCATCCTTTTATTATATTTTGATTTCTACTCCTATTTTTATTTCTTTAATATGTTTGAACATATTTTCTGTGTCTTTCAAGTTGTCTCATTAGGTGAGGTTCCTTGGACTATTAACCTTGTAGTTAAAAATTCTCTTCTGTTTGTTTTTCCCTCATGACACATTTAGTTTGAAAGTTTTCTTTGTGGTCTTAGTAAACTTGGGAGTGACTTTTTTCTACAGATATTAGTTTGCCCTGGGTTTATGTACACGTCTTAAGTGGGTGAGGTGCCCAGGTTTTCCCTGGTCACTTTTGTGTTAAATTTTTGGTTTGGAGATGTATAGCCACTATGTGGTGTGCAACTTCTTCCTGTACATTCACAGGTGAAGTAGGCTTAGAGCTTACCATTTCACAATAGATGATATTTTTCACTTGACATTTCCTCAGGCCTTTGGATGATGTGTTTTCAGTCTCTCTTTTAGCAAAAAGGTACCAATTTCAGCGTTTTCTTTATTCAGAGTCCTTAGTTCCAACTGGATATGAGCCCAAGGCCATGTCTCTTGCCCACAGATGATATGAAAGCCCAGCCCTTGACTACTAACGCCCATATTCTCATGGGATATTACCCCTGAATACAGCATCATCAGCATATTGTAACAGGAAAGAAACAGAGGCACTTCCAAAGAACTACAAGCCTTCAATTTGCAGATGGTTTGAAAAGCAATAAAAACTGTTCAGCTTTGACTTCCACCCAAGAAGATTACTTAATAAAATGTGGGAGAATTCTGAATCATATATTCTCACCTGTGAATGAGATTTTCTTTTTTGGCTACATCATACATATTTCCTATAACGTAATGTGATAGAAAATATCTGTTACAAAACCTTTAAGATGTTTTTGCTGGTTGACACTGAATTTTGCCTAGTCATTTTGGAGATTCACATTTGCTGCTTAGCATTTTCTAAAAAATTATATGTATCCAGTGTTCCACCGATATTCTTTCTCATTTCCTTGCAACTTTTTGTTGTGTTTGTATTTTTAACCTAGCCTCACTTATGACTCATTTCCAGTAGTCTCCTCGTTAAAAGTAAAGGAAATACACTGGATTTGGGAAATCTCCTGTTTTGATTTCCACTTGTTCTTCTCATATTTTTTAAAGTGGTGTCTGCCTTTCTATTTTTAACCAATCATCAGTTTGCATAACTTAGGAATAAATAAATTTTAACATCAAGATCATGGCATCAAACTTTTGAGGATTATTTAAACAACTATGAAATAGGTAATTGTGTAGGTAGGAAAGGGTGCAGATAATATTACATAGGCATTTCCTCTTTCTGGTTTATTAATTAAAATTATGTATGCATATATCAGCAGAGAATCATAATATAATAGCTGACAATAGCCAATAGCCATTGCCTGTTTAAAAAAAAAATAGAACTTATTGGCAGCATTAAAATAAGAGGGTATTTTCTCCTTTTATGTTGGATAAAAGGGAAGTCACTATACTACTCTTTTGATGAATTACATTAATCTTAATGGAACATTTTTCCTTAAACCTGAAAGCTATTTTATAATGCTTTATGCTTAATTTTTAAAAAGAGATACAGACTCTAAAATCTCTTTGCATTCCATCTGAAGAGATGGCTGCCAGAAAAGACAGGAAGCCTTCAAGAGCCTACAGAGGTAGAGCTGATGAAAACTGCACAGAGTCCAGTGTTGCAAGACTGATGTGTGGGCAGGAATTAGACTTTCAAGAGCATCAGTGAAGGAAATCCAACACCCAACAGGCAAATAAATCAGATTTCCAGATACTTAGGTAAGATTTACAAAATTAGGAATAGAAATAAAGCTTTCAATCTAAGACACTAGCCTTTCTAATATCGGAGTTTCTTTTCTTTTTCAGAGATACTATGATTTCTTGAGAGTCGTAACAAGACAAAACAAACAGCAAAGTAGATGACATTGGGATTTGAGAAATGACATTGACATAATCAGATTATTTACTTTTCTTGGCAACTCCATACAATCACTAATCATACTTCCTTATGTAGAGAGAAAACAGAGGCTCACACTTTAGATAACTTGCCTTAGATCACAAAGTGACAAGTGAATTTAAATTTATCGCCACACTTTCAGAAGACGTTGGTCAATTATCTGCATCGATGTAAAGACATTAAGCATTTAGGAGACGGTTTTGTGTGAAAACCTCTGGGGTAAAGAAAAGAATTATCTAGGGACTAGAAAATACCTTCCAAGAAGGCATGGAAACATATTACGTACTGTGTTAGAAATACATTCTGCCATACCAGAATTGTGTAAACAAGACTGATTATTCCTTTTCCCACTCTGGGAAGCAGACTATTTGCTCTGGTAGTCGGAGGTGACCCACTAAGTTCAAGCACACATTTCTAATACTGTCAGAAAATTCAGTTCTACAGAAAGATAATAGTTTAGTGGCAGTGTTTGTACCTACCCTTCAGAATAAATTAAGTACTAATGTCACCAATAAACTATAAACGACATCGTTAATGATAAAAACATTTACTGCCTCTTCTCTAAGAAACAGATATGAATAAGTAACTCCACTTAAATATCTATGTTCTGGTATTTTCCAAGCCCTTTTCTTCTGTTGTTCATTTTGCTTCACTTTGGCCTCATAATGGTGGCCAATAAAATTGTTTTATTCTGTTGTATTAAGTCTTATATTATGACTGGTTGAACTTTCTTGGATTTTGTGTGAACTTCTAAGGAAAGTTGTTTCTCCCAGAAAGATTCCCTATAGATTTGGTTACCTTTATGTGACTATTTCTTCTCTACGATGTGTTTTCTTGCTACCATCGAAAAAGGGGGAGTTCTCTATACTCCTTTTGGTACAGGGACTTCCTATTCAGGACAATTCTGAAAACAAATTTCTTATGGAAAGATATATGGAGAAAGAATATTTCCTTTCTTCTCCTGTATTAGCAGCACATACTCCTGTATCTTCTAATAGCATCTTTTCATAGAAAAGAGTGTCACACTCCTATTTCAAGGTAAGTCTGATAGGCAGTCTAAATAGCAGGTGCAAATAAAGAACACCAGTCCTCCAAATTTTGTGACTTGAAGTCCAATATACATAATGATTAAATGGGGCTAACACCCATTCAGAAGCAGTGTATAAAGGCTTTACCCATTGTTTTTACTGGAATAAAAGAGAAAAGAGCCTCAGGGTTGGTGCATTAATATTAAAACTAAATAGAACCTCTGCTTCCCATAAATGGAGGTATCTCACCATGTGTATATGTGTGCCTGTGTGTATGTGTAACGGAGTCCCTCTCTTGGGTAGAATGGCTCTGTAATGACTCTCAATCCACAAGAAGAGGAATGTAAGATGTCAGAATCATATTTCTCCTTATGATGCCAAGATTGTTATGAAATAGACTGTATATGATTCTATTTTAACTCTGCCTCTCTCTAGGGTAATCTCAGTGAATCAAACTTATAATTGCTCTGAAATAGAAGAGAAATAAGCTTTAAAAAACTCACAATTTATCCCCCATCCATACAGTGATTTAAGATAGCTTCTTGTGCCATCCTAAATATAAAATATTTCAGTTTACACTTTATTTATGGAACTATAAGTATGCTAACAATTTTCGTTGCATAAAACAGATGTGTTTTGAGGAAAATATATATTTCCCATGTGCCCATTTATAGATATATGGTTTCTCTTGGGAGTTGAAAATATTTTCATTTTTTTTCTCTCAAATCCCTTTAGAGGTAATTATCTGCTTACAGTTCTTATTTTCTTTTATAATGAAATAGAATCATATGATACCAGTTACTAGCTCAATTAAGGTCCTTGGCTTCTCAACTTGAATCTACGTTACTAACAAGTAGGTTTTTCGATCTCACTTTTTTTCTTCTGATAAAACAGTTTCACAGAATTAAATGTTAGCATATTTCAGGATTGAAACTCTATATGTCGATTTTAATCATATATACATGCAATTATTTATATGTGCAATCAACTAAACTATATGCATATAGAAAATGAATAGACATATCTTCCTTTCGCTTAACAATGTCCTGTATTTTTATTACCAAAAATGTGAATCTTATATAGACTTCTATAAGCCAGCCTTTTGAGATATAATAAATTATGAGCAATTTATTGATATTTCAATAAATGATATTTCAATTATATATGTGTTTGTAGATAGATAGATATGGAGATAGATGATAGATAGATAGATAGATAATCTCCAATCAACCTGAAGAAATTTAATTATCTGTCCACTCAGAACTGGAAATTATAGGAAAAGAAGAAAGGAAATAGTGTCAAGTTAGTGCTTTCATTTTTCCATTTGGAGTTTTTTTCTTATTTGATCAGATACAAACTATCGTGGACATCCTGTTAAGATTTGCACACAGCAGCTTTCTTCCTCACTCCAGAATGCAGACAGGGTTTCTCACTGGCCTCCAACTGCTTGTCCTAAGACTAAACATGCTTAAGAACTATCTTCTCTCTAAAGAAAGAGTGTAGGGAGAAGGAGTGCATGGAGTCTCTTAGGATGGAGCAGAGAGTTACCCTTCCAGTGACTCACACCCATCCCTAATTGTCCTATATTTTTGATGGGCTCCAACTCTGAATTTCCCATTTATGATGAGAAATTCAGCTGCTCAAGCTCGTTGCTGGCATTCTTCCTTCCTTGTTTTCCTTCAATACCCCCAACCCTGCCTTATTTTCCTTCTTCCTTTTTCTCTTCTTTCTCCCTCTCCCCGAAAACAGATATCTTGAGTGCTTTGTGCATAATCGGTGAGATATGCCATCTCTCTCTTTTGCTCTCCCCTCCAAGCCCCAAAGATACCCCTATTCGGCCAATCAGATTGGATATCCAAAGATATTGAAAAAGGAATCATAGGAAACTAACATATAACTTTAATCATAGGAAACTAACATATTTTCCTTCATGACTGCAAAACCGCAGCAGCTGTTAACTCTTCTGAGAGAGGAGAGTGGGAGCTACCATTCTCAGGCTCCTTATAGAAAGAAGAGCTAAATCAGTTAAGGGCAAAATGGCAAAAAGCCTTAAGATCCTGCTGGAACAGTGAGATTTCAACTCTTCTGTTTTTCTGTCTTTTAAGAGATATTCATTTTATTCTACAGAAATCTTTAGAAATGTTGTTCTCCCCAGGCCTGAATTACCCCAAATCTGTCATTCCATAGAGAGAGATCCTAAATAATTTGTTTCAGGAAATGACTAGCCAAACCTATCTGTATGCTGAGCTCCCCACAAAACACTCTGTCTTTCTATCTACACTCAGCTTACACAGAAGATAAAGTGCTTTATTTCTTTGTAGAGTTTGGTGTTTGGGAAATTGTTCCCTATTGTACTAAGAGGGGATCCACAGGTAATGAATGCAGCAGTTAAGTTGGTCCTAGGGAGAGGAATGAGTCTTGCTTTCTGCTCACAAATAAGGCAAGCTTTATGTGGATTGCAGAATTCCAGAAACCCAGAAGGAGAACATAAATGCTGGCATTACCTTCTGATTTCAGCCATGTGAGACTGTCTCTATTGAACAAGATTGGACATGAACAAAGCCAGTCTATTCTCAGCTTGCCAGCTGCAGCTCAGCTTTTGGGTGAAATGAGGTATTTATTTGCTCTCTTCTTCTCTCCTTGTAGAGGCTCCTTTCATATGAATCACGCGTGTGAAACTCCTTGTACCATTTAAAATTCTTTCTGTTAGTTCCATTCTATCTACATCTGAAGGAATATTCAATGGAAAGATCTAGGGTAGAGCGTGGAGGGGAATGTTTGAGATTACAAATAAGCTCATCACTGGATTTTGAGACAGGCTAAGTCTCCACTACAGACAACAAACTTGTCTTAAAGGTAAGCAATCTCTTTTTCAGGAGTTTATCACCTGCTTCTTGCCCTTTTGGCTAAGATCAGGTGTAGGAATTTATCTGCTACAGACATTCGAATTGTAGTTGAAGTAATATTTCTTCACGGACAGATGAAGGACCTACTTTTGATAAAATTCATAAGTCATAATGATATGAAAGATGTCCCTTTTCTCTACCCACCCTACACACCACTGATTTAAAAACTCCCAATGCCCAGCAAATACATCAGGAACTCTGAGGATGAAACCCAGGTATTAGTATTTTTAAAGCTCCCTATGAGTTTCCAATGTGCAATATACATATATATATATATTTATTTATTTAATATAAATAATATGTATTTATTTTAAATTTATTATAAATGTATATTTATTTCAAATTTATTTAATCCATTTAATATATATCATATATACCCTGTCTCTACATATATATCTATAATGTATGTAACATATATATGTATAATATATATAAAGTATAAATATATTTAGATATATACTAAATCTTGCATATATGTTTAGATATATAAATAGATTTAGACTTTGTGTTTTTTTTTTAATTTATATATTTATACATCTTTTTTTATTATACTTTAAGTTCTGGGGCACATGTGCAGATTGTGCAGGTTTGTTACGTAGGTATACACGTGTCATTGTGGTTTGCTGCATCCATCCCTCGTCATCTACTTAGGTATTTCTACTAATGTTAGCCTCCAATCCCTTCACCCTTGTTATTCCTCTTCTCACCCCCGTGCACCCCCCAACAGACCCCGGTGTGTGATGTTCCCCTTCTTGTGTCCATGTGTTCTCATTGTTCAACACCCACTTATGAGTAAGAACATGCAGTGTATGGTTTTCTGTCCATGTGTCAGTTTGCTGAGAATGATGGTTTCCAGCTTCATCCATGTCCCTGCAAAGGACATGAACTCATCCTTTTTTTATGGCTGCATACTATTCCATGGTGTGTATGTGCCACATTTTCTTTGTCCAGTCTATCATCGCTGTGCATTTGGGTTGGTTCCATATATTACATATATATGTAAAAATGCTTCATATATAAAATATGTTGAGACAGGATCTTGCTGTGTCACCCAGGCTGGAGTACAGTGATGCAATCATATCTCCTTGCAGTCTCAAATTCAGCCCTGGGCTCAGGCAATTCTTCTGCCTTAGCCTCCTGAGTAGCTGAAACTACAGACTTGCCCCATCATGCCTAGCTGGCTTTTAGATTTTTTGCAGAGGAATGGTCTTGCTATGTTTCTCAGGCTGGTCTTAGACTCCTGGTCTCTGCCTCCCAAAGTGTAGGGATTATAGATGTCAGCAACCATTCCCAGTTAATTTCAGAAATATTGTATTAAGAAATTTTAGACAATTGTGGTTGCATGTGGGTTATATTGTGAGAGGAGACAGAAAATTTGCCCAAGGAGTAGAACTCACAATATTTCAGCAAGGGTCTACTCCATTTAGAATAAAGTCAATATCTTTGCCTTGATGGGAGCTAGCACCTTATTAAATTCTCCACATTTTTAGAATCTTGCCCTTGTCCTTGCTGAACTTTGTAAGTACTGTGTAATAGTAAGACTAATATTTGAGGGTATTAATATGTGATTAGTGTGTCAATGGACATTTCTATTGGCAAATACGTTTGTGTCCCCTATGCTAGACTTGTCAAATATGAAGTTATCCCATAGAGGGAAAATACTCTTCTGTAAATGCTTATCCAAGAAATGGAAAGGCTTAATATTTCCTTGCTGTCTTCTCTAGAGGAAATATTCTCTAAGGTCTAAGTTTCTTGTGACTGCCTATCTTTTTCCTTGGAATGTTGGGGTAAATACTTCCAGTTTTCACTGTGGAAGGCATATCAGTTATTGTGTTCTTGCTCACATAACATCTTAGGGACTCGTCCTCATATAATCGCCCTGAAAGAACCCATTATGACAGCTTCATGTACTTGGTGAGATGACCCAAGAGAAAACAATCAGACTGCCTTTCCTGGGAATCAGAAACTGGGCTAGTGAGTGACGTATAATCAGCGACATGACGATGGCCCAAATATTAATTTTTTGTTAGAGTCAGTGACCATAAAAATAAAAATTCAACATCCACTGATGTTTAGAGCAGTTCACTGAGAATGGAGAAAGCATATTTAAGTAGAAAACGCTGATCTTCACAGAAAGTAATAAAGTGTTGTGCAGGGAAAGTAGATGCAAGATGCAGTATACCCCAGTGAATGATGCAGGTTGCATCCAGATCTGGAACCTTCCATTTATTTTGTCAGCTTCTATAAGATTGTGTATTGCGGCTTATCAGCCACCTCCCTTATATGCTGACCATGTTTTTGTGGCATTCTGTTTCCTGCAACTAAAAGGTATTGATAAAAACATCATCCTTCAATGCCTGCTTTTCTATATCCTGCTTCCCCTCATCCTGCAGATGACTATGTTAGTTTCCAAGAGTTGCTATAACAAAGTGCTGTGAACTTTGTGGATTATAACAACAGAAGGTCATTCTCACACTTATGGAGCCTAAACATCAAAAACTGTGTTTTCAACAGAGCCATGCTCCCATGAAGCTCTAGAGAGGAGTCTTTCCTTGCCTTGTCTAGCTTCCAGTAGTTGTAAACAATCCTTGGCATTCCTTAACTAGCAGATGTACTACTCCATTCTCTCTGTGTTCACTTGATGCTCTCCCCAGTGATTGTGTGTGTGTGTGTGTGTGTGTACATGTATGTCTTTTTTCTCTTCTAGACACTAATTAGTGTCTAATCCAGACACTGGATTAGGGCCCACCGTAATCCAACATGAATCCATCTTAACTAGTTATATCTGCAGCAACTTTATTCTAAATAAAGTCACATTATGAGGTTTAGGTTGGACATGACTTTTGAGGGACACTCTTCAGCTCACTGTAATGATATAATCTATAAAACTGTTCTTTCTTGAACCCAAGCAACATTTTGTTCCAAAAGGCCTCCTCGCAGGGTGTCCATATTGAAAAATGATGTGACTCCAAGACATGTTCATTTACATCACTCTAGTAAGCTAGAGAGAAAGGCATTTGAGGATGAAAACAAAACAGTGGTTAGTTTCTACTTGTGTCCAAGCGTATAACATAGAACTGCTAGATAAGATATTAATGATCACAAAAATAAGATAAATTAAACCAGAGCCAGTTTAAGCAGATGCGCCATGCTCTGAGTTTGTTGAGAGTCCGCTTTTATGCCAGCGTCCGAAAGTCAGCTAGAGCTCAAACCTCTTGGCCGAGAACAAAGGGCAGTCAACATTTTTATATCAACTTAGGGTCAAGAGGACGGTAAGCAGATTATTACAGAAGCAGAAGGAGCAGGTTAGGGGAAGGGCAGGGGTGCCTAACAACAAAATTCTGTTTAAAGTTGTTTTTCACTCAGGATGTGGGGTAGGTACACAGTTGCAGGTACAGGATGTATGGGCCAGTGGGCCCTTTTTCTCAGAAAATTGGTTACAAAGATGCCAGGTGTCTCAGACTACAAAGTTCTCTGAACAGAATGCCCTACATAGCTCAGGGTGGGCAAAATGGAGTTGGCAGGATTGTTGAAAATGTATTCATCACAGCCAAGCCAGGGCATTTCAGTAAGACCTTCTCAGAGGTTGCAAATAAGTGAAACCACAGTCTGACAGCATCTAGGAAACTGCCATATATTTTCTTCCGTAGAGCAGAATCTAATCAGGTGGTGGTGTACTGTGCAGGAACACCTTCCATCTCACTGTCTGTTTCTCTCGATATTCAAGTTCTTCACTTGGATGTGTCACTGTTCATAGACCTTCTTGGACACAGAGGGCAAGGGGTAAATTTCTACTCTCAGTGTTTAGACAAGACTTTCTTGCTGTCACAAGCAAGGTGCTATATTCCATTGTTGGCAGCCTCTAGCTGCTTCTGTGTGGATGATCTACGAATTCTCTATCTACATAAATCTCAAGAATCATACAACAATAGGGAAATCTAGGCAGAATGAAATTTCTTTGTTGGGCCCATTATCTTGTATAATACCCATACCACTAAGCTGTACTGGCATTTGGGTTATAATTTGGTGATAATATGTTCTTCTGTAACAATGATCTTTTATCATGTACCCAGTTAGACCATTTGTCTTTTAAATGCCTTTCAGCATCTTGTCAAACCCTGAGATCTCATTAAACATTCATTGACTTGCTGATTGACAGACAGAAAGAGGAAGACTCATAGATCACTAAGCATGGGAACTTAATCAAGTTCTTCAAATATCCACAAATCCATGCTCTGTAGATGCCAAAAACAATACTGAATGAATAGGACAGGATGTGGATTCCAATCTTTCTTCTACTGAACCCTGTGACTTGCAGCAAATCAATTAAAGTCCTGATTCAGTTGCTTTGTGTGGTAACATGTACCACAATAGAATATAATGAAATATAATAAAATACAGTAACTTATCTACTAAAAACTGGTAAGAGCTACCTGGTATTAATGTATAATAAGTAGTGATTGCACTAGGCATATGTACCAAAAATATTGCATTTAATCCTCAAGTATGGAAATATTTCAAGTAATCCTTAGGTTTGATGTTATTGTTAACATATTGAAGATGATAAAACTGGAATTTGTGTAAGTTGAGCAGCTTGTCTAAAGTGAATGAGGCAATAATTGCTCATCCAGGGTTTGAACATAGCTCTGGACTCTTACAGTTATTCTCCTTTGGCTTGTGATACTTCTTTACAGAGGCTAGGTTAGATGATCTCCTGAGGCCCTTTTTAGTCACATCTATTATACTCTTGCATGTTAGGTGGTTATAGCAAGAAGGGTTGACTTTTGGTACATGCCTGGTAAAACACTGTAATGAGCACAGACTGTTTTTATTATCACTGTCTTCTCTGTGAACATGAACCCCCTGGATACAGCACATCCTTCAGTTTCTCTCCCTGTCCACTGTATATCTGCTATTGTTCATAGAAGTTACTTGTATTCTCCACCTTTTCTACCTGAATTTCCTCTACCGTTTAACTCATTCACACAAAGTACAAAAAGAGCAACTCTTCTTTAGCTGTTGGTTGGTATCTATATTGTCTAGAAAAATTCAGGAAGACAGCACATTCTAAGCTGTGTCCTTTGGAGGCTCTAATACAGGGGTGAGTTTGCATGTTCAAAGTAGATAGAAGGCATGTATCTTGAGTGTAGTCAGCATTTCCCTCTTGCCCACTGGTCTTTAATGAGAGCTGCTGTAGCTTAGGCCGAAAGAGGAGCCATCTCCCTGGACCAGCAGAAGGAAACATTCCATGTGGGAGCTACTGTACTGTTAATC
Source organism: Callithrix jacchus (assembly GCF_049354715.1). NCBI lineage: Eukaryota > Metazoa > Chordata > Mammalia > Primates > Cebidae > Callithrix > Callithrix jacchus. Next base: position 109,718,757 of record NC_133507.1, read on the forward strand.
ACTCCTCCAGAGTCGCTGCTTGCTCTCTGTTGGGCAAAGGGCAGTCCTACATGCCCAGATCAGCTCAGGCCCCCTCTCCCTGGGGCATCTCAATAAACCACAAAGCAATTTTTCTTTTAATATATGCAAGTGGTCTTTCATTGCATAGACTGTACACAAAAGTGATACAATTGCACAAATAATTACCACAATGCCTTGCAGAAAGTTCCAAAGGAGAGAAGAAATAAACACAAAAAAGGCTGAAAGAAAAGAACAAGGCATTTCACTGGACTTTACACTGACTTTTCTTCATTACCCATAAGGTCACATTCAAAATCTCCTTGCATGTGGATAGCTGATAGTGGTTGGGTATTTGTCACAGGAAAAGGATCGCATTCTCTGCTGCTGCACAAATCAAGTCAATGCAGTTGATGACAGTAAGGAAGATGAATGCAAAGCCATCTAAAGTCTTGCCCCTTGATAGAGCTCAGAACCTGGTAAATCACATTAAATGGAAAACAAAGAGGAAGTTCCCTAATTCTGATGAGACGATCTGCATTTCCCATCTGCCTGAATCTCTACTATCTCTGCCTTTTTAAGAAGGTAATGATTAAAAATTATGGGAGATATTCAGGGAAAGAAACCGCAGTGTAGTTTAGATAGTTTAGGCCTGAGGGAGTCATACTTTTTGAGGTGTAAAAAAGCTGATGGAGTCCTAAGGGAGAGTTTATACTGTTGACAGTGGTAATTTGTGTTTTTATTTTCAATATGCTTTTTTCTGTTCAGAAGGTCATGCCTATATATATGGCTTACAAAGTAATATTAGGAAAACCCTGCCAGCCAGCCACCCAGGGGCAGAATTCACTCTTGAAAGAGGACTGGAGTATCTCATGGATGGTGACAATTATTTTTTGACCATTCATGATGTAAAAGAATATCATGCCTCTTTTTTTTTTTTTTTTTTCTTTTTGAGATTGAATTTAACTCTTGTTTTCCAGGCTAGAGTGCAACGGTGTGATCTTGGCTCACCACAACCTCCACCTCTTAAATTCAAGCAATTCTTCTGCCTCAGCCTCCCTAGTAGCTGGGATTACAGGCATGCCCCGCTAATTTTGTATTTTTAGTAGAGACAGAGTTTCTCCATGTTGATCAGGCTGGTTTCCAACTCCCAACCTCAAGTGATCCACCTGCTTCAGCTTCCCAAAGTGCTTGGATTACAGATGTGAGTCACCACCTCCAGCCAAAAAAAATACTATGCTTCTTAAAGGAGGATTCACTTTTACCCTAATATCATGGCCTGCCAAGGTCTGAGGCAATACAGAGATACAAAAGAGTAAAGTCGGCAGGTCATGGTGGCTCATGCCTGTAATCCCTGCACTTTGGGAGGCCGAGGCAGGCAGATCACTTGAGATCAGGAGTTCGAGACCAGCCTGGTCAACATGGTGAAACTCATCTCTACTAAAAATACAAAAATTAGCCAAGCCTGGTGGTGTGCCCTTGTAACCCCAGCTACTCAGGAGGATGAAGCAGAAGAATCATTTGAACCCAGAAAGAGGAGGTTGCAGTTGAGACTCTGTCTCAAAAAAAAAAAAAAGGTAAAGTTAACATCTCAATAGGTTTATTCCAAAGAAAAGCTCTTCTAAGACAAAGCTGACTCCAGTCAATGCCAGGGAGGTGGATTGCAAATAATTGTTCAATGAGCATGTTCATCATCTTTGCCATGAAAACATCATATTAAATATGCTAAATACATTTTAACTGTACACAATCAATCAATTAAACTTTCCCAGTTGCATTCCCTAAATCCTCTTTCATTCATGCTTGAGCTCTGCTCCCACTGCCCTAGTTTAGGGCTCAGACTGCAGAGACAACCAGGACTTTGTTTCTGCCTTCAAAGACTCATGATCTCACGAAGAAGTAGGACAAGCCCAGAGACTAAATGGGACTTTTTATATTTGCCTTCTTCTTGATGGTCACTGAGCTCCCCAAAACAGATGGAGCAGAAGTCAAAGTGACCATGACGTCTGCATGTGTCTATGCTAAGTCACATTGTTACAATGCTCAGGGGGATGGGAAGGAGAAGCTTTCAATACTGTGGAGATCCTGGAAAATGTGAATGGGATGGAAGACAAGTCTAAAAGGCAAAAGAACATGTCCAGTGGAATTTCAGAGCTGGGCCTGCAGTGGCTGAAGAGGAGACATGTGCTGATTGAATACCTGAGCAGAGGCTGCTACACAGTAGAATCATTGGCAACTTCAACCACTCCTGGGGTTCCAGCTTCACCCATGCCAATTAAACCAGAATGCCCTGGGCCATCCTCAACATTCTCATGTGATTCCTGGGTGCAGCCACAACAAGCACGTGGGAAAGAGAGGGCTCTAAGTGGCTGATGAGCCCTACTCCGTGTGCTGCTCAGCTTCTGGCTTGTTTTTGTTTCTGCCCCAGAGATTTGGCCAGATTTCCCCTTCTCCACAAAAATCCTCTACCTATTTTAACTTAGGGATTCCTTTATCTTCCCAATCCTGAATTGTTTCTTTGGTTTCTTTAAATAAAAGAAACTTCTATTGACTCTTTTAATTATAGGGACTTAGACTACAAGCAGTATTTCATGATGGCAGCTGAACAAGTATGCAGAATGCTACATGGCATTTGAGTCCAGGATCCTGGTTCGAGCCACTAGACCAAATGTTTTCCATGCTGATTTCACTGAATTCCCACAACTATCCTGTGGAGTAGAAAGCTACTCATTCCTTCCTACAGATGAAGCAACAGAAGCTTAGCAAAGCTGAGTAACTCAGCAAAGTTCATCGAGCAAGTTTGTAATAAAGATTGGACATGAGCCCATCTGTGTGATTAAAGCCCCCGACCTGAAACACAGCATGGCATGGTCATATGGCAATGTAAGATGGGAACTGGGAGCCTTTATCAGCTACTGCTGGGCACTGTTTTTCCTTTTGATGTGGAAGCTGAATTCCCCAACCCAACATAAATGTCTTTCACCCATCCTAGGAAGGCCATGAGTTCCTTTCCACCAGGGTCACGTACCAGCTGCCTCTGACTGAATCCAGGCAGAGCAAGACTAGTATAAGCTAGTGTGGGTTGAAGGTCAGAGTCCTCCAGTTTTAAACCATATTATCTTGAGTGGGCTACTTCCTTTTTTTTTTTTGTCTTTTCGAGACGGAGTCTTGCTCTGTTGCCAAGCTGGAGTGCAGTGGCGCAATCTCGGCTCACTGCAATCTCCACCACCTGGGTTCAAGTGATTCCTCTGCCTCAATCTCCCAAGTAAGTGGGACTACAGGTGCACACCACTACACCCAGCTAATATATTTTGGTAGAGACGGGGTTTCACCATGTTGGCCAGGATAGTCTTGATCTCCTGTCCTCGTGATCCACCTGCCTCAGCCTCCCAAAGTGCTGAGATTACAGGCGTGAGCCACTGTACCCAGCTGAAAACCCCCAAGCCAATCTTTCTCTAATATCTCAAGTCATTTTCAGACTATCTCCAGAAGCACATGTGTTAGAAGTTATCTGTGTTAATATAATCATATCACTTCTACAGATTGGGCACTACATATGTCTACTCCCTGCCCATAGCCTTTCTCAAGAAAATGAGTGTGTGACAGCATTTGCATTGTCCTTTAGGATTTCCCTAAGTCTAGCTTCTAGACCTTGGAGTTTGTGCATCCTCATTATAGAATGGAGGCATACTCCCTTCCTGCAGTCTACACCCCCATACCTCCAGATTAGAGAGAAGGTAACTGGCAGGGGTCATCATGTGCCATGAACAAATGATAGAGGAGGGAGACTGGTTCGGTGGAGGATTCTGGGAACCTGGCATAAACAGTAAAAGGACTGCACAACATCAGTAGAGAGAACCGAACGACCCAACCACTAGTGTCTCCCTGAAACTCTGTTAATAATGGAAGTTAATAATAGGCTTCTGCAAATCCTTTTTTCTTGTTGGTTAAGGATGTACATATTTTATGAATTTCATGTTTTAATTAATGATTTTATGTTCTATATATTACTTGGCTTATAAATTCAAATGGGCTCTTAAAGCTTCTTCAGGTAGAAAATACCCTCCATAAATGTAAGATTGTTATTAATATTGATAATTAATATTTAATTTTAGAGTGAATCATTAACCTCATTCTCATTCCACCTTTTAACAGTATTCAGGAACTCTTTCTTTCATGTACAATCCACAGTGCCTCAGTTTTAAAACCGAGACCATCCTTTGCTTTGAAATGTCAAGATTTATGTCATGTTTGCATTCAGTCTTTGTCTCAGTAAAGGTTCTTGTTAGCAAATAAAAGATTCAGATTGGGGCTGGTATGAGAAAAGGAGAAAATTATTAAAAGGTGTCAGGGATCGAAGTAATAGTTGTGAAGCGTGGAAGACCTGGCTTGTAAATGGGAAGGGTCCCAGAGCAGCCATAGGACAGATCACCACCATGTCGCTTATCACCAGATGCAGGTCACCACAGAAGGTGCCACCAAGGCTTCGCACTTAACATGGGGCAGTTGCAAACCTGGGGGACTAGACATGCTGCCACCATCTTCAGCCACTGTAGGGAATCCTCCACTTTAGTTGTTCTGTTAGGTCATGAGCTCCCAGCCTGATGCACCTATCTGTCTCATTGAGCCTCAGTCACCTGGCCATGTCCCGAGGAAAGGGAGGCAGAAAGAAATGTTTCTGGGCCATTCATATCTATCAGGATTGCATCTCAAATTGACAATAACTTCATCTGTTGATAACCCAAAAATTAAAAATATCACAGGACATTTCTTTCTCATGTCCTCTATTTCAAGTTGTAGAATAGCACAACCTTATTGCCTATACTGCAGTATCTTTGAAATCAGCCCCACTTCAGGTTGGAAAGGACAAATCCTCTCTGCCTATGAGGGATTTCTGTTCTATCCCTCTGCTTTGGCAACACTGGGCATGTAATAACCTCCCAGCGTGTGCTTTACTTTGCAAGGGTGAGCAGTCTGGGCTTCGAAGACAGATTGCTTGGCTTCAGATCTGCTTGTCCCTAATCAACTGTGTTAGCCTCAACCACTTTGTGCCTCGCATTCCTCTTGTGAAAATGAAGCTAAAGACAGTACCTACCTCAAATAATATTTGTGAGAAATGCATTAATACTATGCTACTCAGAGAGTGATCTGTGGATAGAACCAGCTAGATGGTTGGCAGCACCCAGGGGAAAAAAGAAAATGAAGGGATATTTCCTAAAATGTCATCAGAAATTTCAAAATGATGACAGCTGAGCAGGTAACCAAGCCTGGGTCCCACAGGAGCATGGTGACCTGTGCAGCCTCACAGGTCACGTGTCCATGAGCAGCTCTGCCTGTGGAGCATTGTTAGTTACTAGGCAAAAAACAGTGCAGACACAGAGAAAACATTTTTCATATTTTATGGTAATTTGACACTATCATGACATCTAAGTGTGCAATCAGCAGATGAGTCTCGTTGAATAGGATTCATATTAGTTTGGAAGTTGTCAAACTCACGTATTAAGTTGTATAGGGCACAAGCTTTGGATTAGTCATCCAATTGGATTATTATCCAATTACAACAGATTAAAGTGAGAAAAACACAGTTCTTCGTGACTGAGAGTGTGAGAAACACTAAGCTAATAAGTAAGATATGGTTATCCCAGAACCCAATATGTAATTAGATATTAGATAAATGTGAGCTGTTATCGGTGTTTGTTTTTACTGTAAGTTCTATTGTTCTCCTTTGCCTGTGTGTGTCTCTTTGTTTGTAACTGTATGTGTATCCGTATGTGTTTCTTTTGTGTGTCTGCTTGTGATTGTGTATGTTTGTGTGTGTGCACACTTGTGTGTCTAGGCAGAAGATTTGCTTTATCAGAAATTTGGGGTTTTTTTTCAGCCTTTTGCTCTCTAATTATAATACTTTTTGACTGTCCACTTCCTATTGAAAACCTTCCTGTCTTTTCTCCATTTAACTGGGTTAGTTGCCCCTTCCTCTGTGTTCACATGTGCTAATTTGCAGTTTTGTTTTTTTTATGTTGTATAGTTAGGATGTACTTTTGAAGTCTTTCATCACAAAAGATTGTGATGTTACTGAGGGCGAAGATCTCATTCTATTCATCTTTGAATCCCTAACTTTTCACACTACATTAGGCATATGGTGATTCCTAAATAATTGGTGGAGGAAAGAAAAGGAGAAAAAGAAACACAGAAGAAAAGAATTAAATAGAATGTGTGACGCTAACAGAGGGACTTTGCCACTTGGCCAATAATTCAGTGCTTGTCATTGTGCCCCTGAAATTCCTCTGATCAACCACAACTTCTCCATCTCTTTTTTTATTCTTAAGGATGGCACAAACCCCAGGGCTGTTGACATTGTGCCTTCCCATGAGCATCTCAGGGCTCCTGCCTTTCACAGTATTTATCTCCTCTTTCTGAAATATCTATCTTCCTAAACACTTTCTTTTGTCTGTGGAAGGAACTGGAGTTTGGAGACTGCATATTCAAATTGTTTTGGGCCTTAAAATAATATTAGGCAATGTGTCTCATGTGACTGTTCAGGTAAGAGAATTAACACTGAGTTATTTCCGTTGGTCACAGTCAGAGCACCCAGCCCAGACACTACCCTAGGTATCTCGTGTTCTGGCTGAATTTGATCCATAAACTTTCACTGTACTATGTGGAGGATGTAACAAATGTAGCTGCTGAATACTGAACAGGAGCTGTGTCATCCCCACTCAGAACAAATATTCACAGGGCTCCCTGTGATGTTACCTCTGGAGCTGGGCCATGACCGTTCTGGAAGTGTGTCACTGGAAGACACAACCTAATGTTCACACTAGAAGAGACCTTTCTCCCAAGCAAGGGAGGATACAGAAGTTTAAAGACCTGTCTCCATGGTCCTAGAGACAGTGGAAGAGTAAGGTGAGCATTCTATCTTCCAGTGCCTTGCAACATCCAGGCTTTCCATGAGGCTGCATTGAGCAACCTCACAAATCCAATGATAAACAAATAATTTGCAAAATAACAGAAGTGTTAGAAATAAGAACCAAATATATTAATTTAGGAAAAATGAAAACAAACATACTTTAGTTCAGCAAAAAGTAAATTTGTGAAATATGTAAATAAATATAGCAATTACCATTTATCCATTTATTCAATGGATATATGCAATGTGTCAGTCTCTCTCTCTTCATATATATATATGTATATATATATATATATATATACACACATACAGATATAGATATATAGTTATTAATCCTTTACTTGAACTGTTGGAGAATATCTATAATATATATTTAAATATATATTATATATAATATATAGTAGTTTAAGTGGAGGATCAATAACATTATGTATATTATATATTACATATATAATATATACAGTAGTTTAAATGGAAGATTAATAACATTAACTTATTATTGAGGAAATAAAATTCTGAGTAATTATAGCTTTTACAGCTGGTATGTTCACAGTCAAAATTTAAATTCTTTTTTTTTTCAAATTCAATGCCCTTAGACTCTCCTCTAGATTATGCTGCTTTTCTATAGCATAACTAACTCATGTCTGACCTCAAGCATGACCTCAGTAACTCTTTGCTGATTTGCTGACTGGTAATTTTTCTATAAAGGTAATGCACATTTAGCATCCAGCCAATGACAAAAGTAATACGATGGCAATCCAAACATTGTAGATGCTGCATTCAAAGGGACAGGATAGATTAGCAACAGCAACAGAAGCTCTTGTTCATGTTGTGTTCATTTTGTTTGAACAGAATATGGGTGATTATTTGATTAAAACAAAACAAAACAGACAACAAAAAACCTTCAAGCTCCCACCTAAAGTGTATAAAATGCAAATAAAGTGAGCAGGTGATTACTCATGTTGCACAGTTTAGCATTAACAGAGAAGAGAGAATTACCCAACTTACTTTGGGTAAGTGGTGGGTACATTTTACCTGGGTAAAAAGGATGGGGTTGTGTTAAAGGATTAGAGTCTGTCCTAAGACAGAGAGGGTTAAAGGTCCCTCTTAAAAAAAGGAAAAAAATGCTTGACCAAACTTGCTTATGGGCTATGGAATAAATGAAAGAGATGAGAGAAGGCTGCTACCCTGCATGTTGTCCTTATGAGGACAACCACTGCAGAACTGAGTAGTAATTTTTTCCCTTCTAATGCCATAGGAAGGGGACAGACATCCTTCCATCCACAGCAAGGGTGTCAGCTGCTCATGGGAGGGGGCATGACAAGGAGGCCCTCTCATGAGCCTGGCCTCTGAGTCTGGTCTTTCTGTGACACAGCTGGCAGGATTTGGACAGGTCTTTGACATCTCTGGTTTGCACTTCTCTCATCTATAAAAAATGGGGCTGTAGCTTCAAATTTCAGTGTTTTCTAGACTTGAAATTCCTTTGTAGATGAGTACTCTTTGTCCTAGTGTTAGAGGCATTTAAACCAGAGTGATTCCACTTCGAATAGGGACTGGGTAAAATAGGTCTTAGGCCTACTGGGCTGCATTCCCAGTAAGTCAGGCATTCTTAGTCACAGGATGACTAAGGAGGTTGGCACAAGATACAGGTCATACAAACCTTGCTGATCAAATAGATTGTGGTGAAGAAGCCAGCCCAAACCAACCAAGATGGTGATGAAAGTGACCTCTGGTGGTGCTCACTGTTCATTACATACTAATTACAATGCATTTGCATGCTAAAAGACACTCCCACCAACACCATGACAGTTTACAAATGCCTCAGCAACGTTAGGAAGTTATCCTCTACAGCCTAAAAGAGGGAGGAACCCTTAGTTCTGAGAATTGTCCACTTCTTTCCCAAAAAACTCATGAATAATCCACACCTTGTTTAGCATCTAATCAAGAAATAACTATAAGTAAACTTAGTTGAGCAGTCCATGCCACTACTCTGCCTTTGGAGTAGTCATTCTTTTGTCCTTTTGTTTCTTTACTTTCTTATTAAACTTGCTTTCACTGTAATCTGCAGACTTGTCCTGAATTCTTTCTTGCACGGAATCCAAGAACCCTCTCTTGGGGTCTGGATTGGCACAACTTCCCAGTAACATCTTCCTGGCAGCCATGAAGGGATTACACTGAGGAGACACCCAACACAAAGGAAATAGACTGCAGCATCAATGGACAGCTTTCGGGTAGGTGGTGGGGTACATTTCACCCAGGTAAAGGATGGGATTGGGCTAGAGGCGCAGTTCAGGAGGATATGGTCTCTCCTAAGACAAAGAGAGTGAAAGGCACCTCTCAATAAAAGGCAAGAACGCTTGGCCAAACTTGGGTTAAAGTCTCAACTTAAGAAGGTGAGTGTCCCTCCTAAGATTTAGAGGGTGAGAGCCTGCTTTTAATAAAGTCTATTTGGGTTAAAAATGGGTTTTGCACTATGGGATGTTAACCACTATTCTCTTTGAATTAATCTCCCTTGCTCTCTTTGCTGATGGCTGTGGGGGACAGGATTAGGCATGTACATGGGATATGGGACATGGGACATGGGACATGGGAGCTTTTTTTCTTCCTAGAGGGGGAGACTGCAGAGCTCATGAGACTGCTGGAAAAGTTTCCTTTGCACTGACAAACAGCTGCCTGAACTTCTGATTCAGTGTTGCTGCAATGGGTGAGTGTTTTTCTTGCCTCCCTGAGCTCTTTGCCTTCCCCACCCCGCCACAAGCAATGCTTTTCTCTCTCTCTTTCTCTCATTTCCCTTTCCCATTATGTCTGTTCCTCGGGGCTACCAGCTTGCCCAGAGTGTACACATTGAAACTCCTGGCCAAAGGTCATTCTAACCCACTTTGAATGGATTAAAGATGGCAGGGCTCATCCTGGGGCACGATTGGGACTTGCCAGCTTGATATTTGCTGCTAAGTAAAGTGATAATATGTATGTTTTGTCAAATCACATGTATTTTTCTCTCGCCATAATGGAAAACGCTAATTTGGTTACCCCATGCAACCTCTCGCATGGTATCTTGCAAAACTGAGTCTTTTGCCTATGGCTTCATGAAATAGAAAAAAAGGTAATTTTCCTTTATAATTCAGTTTGGCCCCTGGGGCTATGATGCAGCAAGCAGGGTCAGTAGGGCTGCTCAGGGCAAGGGAACCCAGAAACCTGTAATGTTGGCCAAAGGGTAAGAATTTCTTACCAGTCAGGCTTCTGACCTCTCTCTGTGCAAACTGGTTGAATTAATGATAGAAATCACTGTTTATATTCTCTGTAAAGTTTTGATTAATGGGAAAAGGATTGGTGAGGCTAGTCTTAAGCTACAGAGAATCTGGTATACTTTGTGCTATAAATGTGTCTTTCTGTATTGTTCTGTCATAAAGAGGAATATTTTAGGATAGAACATGGGCTTAGGACCCCATATAAACCCACTCTTCAAATAAGCCTGGCAAACTGGTCAGTTGCAAAGTTTGCTGAAGGTCCCTGAAAACGGAAAAAAAAAAAAAAGACGGGGGGGGGGTGAAGAATTTCTCTCATCTTGTTTTATTTCCTTAAGAGCTTGGCTTTGTAACCACGTGGCAGTACTTTCTCTTGGTCTCTGCCAGCCAGCGAACAGGAATTTTGGGGTTAAGGCCATAGCTTTAAAAATCATCTTGAGCCTTTGCAAGTTCAAATTGGCTGCTTTAGACTTCTGGGAATAGCAATGGAAACTGCCCAGTGCTGTAGATTAGTAGCTGAGGCTTTGTCTTTTCATAACGATGGCCTGGGTTCAGTGTTCCCTTTTTAGCTTTGGAGATGAGTCCTTCCTGGTTTGATATCCATATGACTTTTGCCCTGTGTTGATTATCTTCCCTTCCATGAACAACTTCTGACTTCCTTTCTTGAATTTTTCAGTCTCTGAGCACCTGGGAGGTTACCTTTGGTAAACCACAAAAGCCAGAAAAGTTAGGTAATAAAAGAATTAAAAAGGTTCTTTTTTAAGATGCTATGATTATAAGTCAGCTTAATTAAAAAGTAGATATCCAAACTATACATATTTTTAGAAGGACTTTATATTATTTTTTCTCTTCTTGAATCTCATTTTTCTGAAGAAAAAAATGTGTTTTTTTTTTTTCTTCTCAGTTGACTGAATTGTTTTCCTCCATTCTATCTGCCATTCTTGATGCACACATGAGAATTTCTAACATATAAGAGAATTTCTAACAGCTTGGGACTCCTGGGGAAAAACAGAGGAGGCACTACAGACCCCGTTTTGGGAAAATCCTTTGTTTTCCTCATGAAACCCCAGGACTTAAAAGTAGAAAAATCCCTCTCCAAATCTAAGGCTCTGTTCCCTTTTGCATTATCTGACATTTTTGACTATTGAGAGAATATCAGAAATGACTCTGATTATGAAAGAGCTTTGGTGTGTAATGACTAGCTGAAAAATATACTTTTTAGGAATGTCTAATGGCAGTTACGGGAGGAAACTCTTCTCTTTGCACGTTTGGAACAGAGAAGCAATGTCCTCGACCACCCATAAAGTACAGAAATGTGCCACCCCCCACCCCCGAGAGATAAGATTTCTACAGGAGATGGGCTGATTTTCTTTGGGGGGGAATCAAGTATCTGCTATAAAAATGGGATCTTAATTTTGAGGGATTTATTTTGCCTTCTCCTTGTGCCTGCTTATTAAGCCATGGAAACTGCATGCCTTAAAGAGAAACTTGAAACTGGCAAATAAAACATTTTGCAAGCACTTGATCCTCCTCTGCTACGTATTTATATGTGTTGTATATGTGATATGAAGAGCTTTGATTAATTGGCTTAAAAATAGTAGGCACTTAAATCAAATGTATTGTCAGAAAAATAAAAACTGTAATGCCTTTTAGTTCACTTAACTTTAGGAAGCTTTGGGAAATAAAGACATTTTGAAAGATTATTGATTGTGCTCACCTTGGTAGCACACATATTAAAATTAGAATGATACAGAGAAGATTAGCATGGCCCCTGCAAAAGGATGACATGTAAATTCATAAGACATTCCATATTTTTTAGAAAGATATCTGATCTCACTGGTAATCAGAGTAATGCAAACTTAAAATGAGGTTTTTCTCCTCATTAAACTGGCAAAAACTAATAAATTATTAATATTTATTATTGGTTAAGATGTGGAGAAATAAGCACTTTCAAATACTGCTGATATAAAAGGCAATTTGACAATACCAACATTTAGAATATGAATATCAACTATTCCACTTCTAGGAACCTATCTCAAAATCTTCACATAATATATCCAGGCAAAAGTTCTAACATTTTTGAAAGCAGATGTGGATTACCGTGGTTCTCAGCATAAACGTAGACTTAACCTATTTTGTGGAAGTAGAGCATAACTTTAATAATACTCCCTCAGGATTCTGAGAGAAAGCTGTTAGATTCAGACTAAAAATTATTAAAGTGTTATTAACTTATTACAGATAGGTACAGTACAGAGGTACTATATAAAGTACTTTCCAGGAACAAATTTATTTAATCTTCATAATAATTTGGTGAGGAAATTGAGGCAAGGAAAAGTTAGAACAAAGGAAAATTGGTAAGTGGATAACTTGATGTTCATTCTTAATGTTGGGGTTCACTGTGAGACAGGCATTCAGCAGGACTTGTTTCTCAAGACACATGTCACAGAAACCCCACTGATAAAACAGGATGTGGTAAGGAAACCAGCTGAACCCAGCCACAATCAAGAAGACAACACTCATTATAATACACCAGCACCATGACAATTTACAGATGCCATGGAAACTCCTGGAAGTTCCCAGTATGATCTAAAAAGAGCAGAAATTCTCAGTTCCAAGAATTCCCAGCCCCTCTCCTGGAATATTCCTGAATAATCTAACCCTTGTTTAGCATTTAATCAAGAAATAATCATTAAAATGTCCAAGCAGTAGCTCTTGGAGCTGAACTTGCTTTTATTTAAAAAAATTAAAATTAAAGGTTATTGATAAAATAAAAATGTCTTCAAATATTAAACATTTAGTCCAAATTTTACAGATCAGATATTAGGTTTGCTAAATGATTTAAGGTTATAAAATGCTTCTTTGACTTTTGAAAATTGTTCAACTTACCTGGTTTGGACCTATTAGAGTCTAGTTAAGTCCTAGGAACATGTGGAGCCTACGGCATCAGACGGAAGTCCAGATAAAGTTTGACTCATTTTACTTACCAGGTTTTTCACCAAGTAAAAGTTTCTGCATTAATAGTGTAACATGTACTTGAGACTACTGGAAAAAGTTTTGCATGCAATGTATGTAAGGAAAGTAAAACGTGATTTTGGGGAAAAATTATAAGAATTCATGAGAATGTAGATTATTTTTTTGGTCTAGTTTAGAGGGTGGATTAGTCCGTTCTCACACTGCTATAAAGAACTGCCCAAGACTGGGTAATTTATAAAGGAAAGAGGTTTAATTGACTCACACTTCTGCAGGGCTGAGGAGTCCTCAGGAAACTTAAAATTATGGTTGAAAAGGAAGCAAACATGTCCATCTTCACATGGTGGCAGGAGAGAGAATTGTATAGCAAGAATGGGAAAAGCCCCTTATAAAACCATCAGATCTCATGAAAAGTCGCTCACTATAATGAAAACAGCATGGGGAAACCACCCTCATGATCTCCCACCAGGTTCCTCTCCCAACATGTATGGAGTACAATTCCAATTACAAGATGAGATTTTGGGTGGGGCATAGACAAAGCATGTCAGAGGGTTAAAGGATTTTTCTAGTTGAATTGGGTATAACTGAAAGTTTGAGTAAGCTATGGAAGCTTTGTAAAAAATTGACCTTGTAAAAGAAATTACATGTGTGACCATATTGGCTAAAGTTAAAGGGATATTATTCAGTTTTTTCATAAATTGAATATTGGAATAAAAGCACAACTGAGTTTTCTTATAGCACTAATCTGCATTAATAGTGTAACATGTACTTCAGAATAACTCTTTGAAAAATTTGCAGTTATTAAAATATTAAAATTGAGATATTAAGATAATTTAGATAATTGAATTAAGATATTAAAATTAAATATATTTGTCTATAAGATTTTATTAAAAATTGAGGTTGACATTAATGGTACACCAATGCAAAGGTTGAAATTTGGCTTTAACTCTTGAATAAAATTTTCATGTCAAATCAAAAAATACTTTTAAAAGTTTGCCTTTAGAATAAACTGAAGAAAAAATAAGAGATAGACAAGACACAAATTATTTGGAAAGCTAAGTCTTTTCTCTATCAGTGAGTAAAGGGTTTTGTCTTCTAAAATTTTTGAGTTACCATTTTGGCTAAATTAATTACTTATTGTGACCTAAAATTCTACTTCATAATATCAAGTGTTTTAAACCTTTGATATTTTACAAACTTTTGAAAATTAAATTTGAAATTATGGCTTATTCTGATATAATTAATCTTTAGATATTAGGTCCCTAAAGTCCAAAAAGGACATATTTGGCATGTTTGGTATAAAAATCATATAGGGAACATTGCCAAATATGAGCTGGTGTTTGGATTTCTTTGGGCTGTATTTGTATAAGTGTTATTGGTGTGTGTTCCAAAAGTATGGGAAACTCCTCTTATTCTGATATGACTTAGTGTATGTTATTAAGAGTTTTAATTGTTATGTATAATTGTTGTATGCCACAGAAGTAACTCAAATTCCTAGGTAATTTAGGCTTTAATAGTGGCTGTCTAAGGCTTTTTGTCATTCACAGACAATTGCCCTGTTTTGATCCTCTTCAAAAGATGGTTTGTAATCAGCTATAGAACCTTGATAGACACTTTTGAATGCAGTTTCTGATAACTTTGGAGATTGTGACATTAGAAAAAAAGAAGTTTCAGGACTCTCACAGAGAGCTGAAATGTTCATTCACGAATATCAAGTTGAACAGGTGTTAACTGCATTGGCTGAATGAATAGAAAACTGAAGTATTGTTTTCTGACTTTTTTGCTTAATATGTTGCTGATCTTTTTTTTTTTTTTAATTTTTTATTGGATTTTAGGTTTTGGGGTACATCAGCAGAGCATGCAAGACAGTTGCGTAGGAACACACATGGCAGTGTGCTTTTCTTTCCTTCTCCCCTTCACCCACATTTGGCATTTCTCCCCAGGCTATCCCTCCCCACCTCCCCGTTTTTTCTTTTTTTTTGGAGCCCAGAAACCTTTTTTTTTTGAGCTATTGACAGCTTTTAACAATTGAGCAAGTTACGCTCCTGTGAAAAATACTTGGAGCATATTTGTTTCACTTGCGTTATTTCTCCAACATTTGGAAACTATTTTTGAGTATTCTTAACTTATGGCAGTATAATTATTTGCATAAGGGCAGTAAGAATCTGTTTTCTTTTGTAACAGGATTCAATTGTACAAACTGGTTATTTTACCAAGGCTTTGACTGGAATGGTGTGCTTTCTTTTAAGGAATTAAATTTCACTTATAGAGCCAATAAAAAAGCCTCTTGGGAAAACTGGCTTTATATCTTGTCTCCACAGTCCCTGTACAGGGTTCCTGACTTGTGATAATAAAGAATGTCACTTTCTAAGAGGCTCAAGAGCATCAAATTATCTTGGGACCTAGATGGGTAAATAGGAAAGCAATTTACCCAACTCATAGAGATATTTGTTGGTGCAAGTTGATGGCTGGGCTCAGCTTTAAAAAAGGTGTTATCTGAGATTCTTTATGGAACAAAATTTCATCAAAGCCAGTTTAAAAGAACCTATAAGGCAAGTAATTATTCTTGCTGTACTTTATATAAATAATCAGGCCAAGTATCATAAGAGTACAGTTTATTTTGCAAACAAATCATTCCTACCATGATTTGCCTTTACTAAACATGGGAAATTGGAGAGAGTAAAAATATGTTACAAGAACTGTGGTACACTTGTTATTCGATTCTAGTCTCAAACAGTTGTTTTTTAAGTTTTTTCCTGAAATTTAGATGGACTCTGTTTATTCCTATGAACCAACCACTGATTTCTCGCTACTGCTCAGAAGAAACAAGAGGGATGGGTAATGCAAATATCTGGATCAATATTCTAATTCTGGACACACACTGGAATCAGCTAGTGGCCTTATAGCTGCTTACTTTCAACAAATGCCCAGTTTATGGAAAGCCTTCTTATTTCATTTACTTGGGGTAATTTTTGCTTATTTTACTTTACAGTTGTGGACTATATTGCTGTTGTACTATTTGTGTAGGAATGCCGTATAAACTTACTGTATGTTTTTTTAATGGAACTTATTAATCTTTTAGATATTACCTATTATTTGAACTCCCAGCTATAAATGACACTTGCCATACCTACTACACTTCTTAACTGAGCTCCTCTCTACCCTAAATACCAGAAACCTACTAGTTAGTTAGGCTGAAATATCATCATCATTACTCAGACTGAAGAAATTAGAGAAGGTGGATATTCATCCCTCTACAACCCTTATGTTAAGGGTTCCCTTGTAAAAGGGAGGGGGAAGATATGATCAGAGATGTTTTAACCAGAGCAACTCCATCTCAAACAGCAACTGGGTAAAATAAGTCTGAGACCTACTGAGATGCATTACCAAAAAGTTAGACGTTCTAAGTCACAGGAACAGAGAGAAGACTGGAAAAACAGGTCATAAAGATTTTGCTGATAAAACAGATTTTGGTTTTAAGCCAGGCTAAAGAAGCCAGCCCAAATCCACCAAAAGCAAGATGCTGACGAAAGTGACCTCTGGTTGTGCTCACTGCTCATTATACACTAACTATAACCCATTAGTGTGCTAAAAGACAACCCATCAGCACCATGACAGTTTACAAATACCATGGCAACATCAGGAAGTTATCCTATATGGTCTAAAAAGGGAGGAACCCTCAGTTCTGGGAATTGCCCACCCCCTTCATGGAAAACTCATGAAAACCCCTTATTTAGCATATAATCAATAAATCAATAAATAACTATAAGTATACTGAGTCGAGCAGTTCAGGACAGTTACTTGCCTATGCAGTAGCCATTCTTTTGTTTACTTTCTCAATAAACTTGCTTTTGTTGCATTGAACTGAGCACAGAAAGTCAACACCAGAACAAAAGTATGCCAAATTGCAGGGTTTATTGCCGGCAACCATGGAGGACTCACGTCTCTCCAACCCATGGCAGAGAAAGAAGAGTGACGAGACCTTTTTATACCCACAAAACCACCTTGGGAGTGGGGGTGAGGAGCGGAGATGGAAATGAAAGCTGTCAATCACCTCCTAGGCTGAGACGAGGGTGAGGGGTCTCCAGATATTCCAAGGGCCAGGGGACTTTTGTCATTCCGATTGCCACTTAAGTGGTTTACAGAGGTCAAGATAAACATTAGTTTATACATTATTTGGACAGGTGTGGGGTTTACATAATTTTAGGTTACTTGGCGCCAGGATGGAATTATCTGGGGGTGCTTACTTTGGTAAACAAAGGCCAGCAATTCTTGCAGTTACAGATAAGAGAAAGTATGCAGCTTGTCCTCTCTTTGCATTTTGCAAGGTAATCTTAGTAGTTTACAGAAGCCATGGCTAGCAGTCATTGTGAGGAGAATGGAAACAATTTTCCCATTTTAAAATGGCATTGTACTGGTTCTAATTCTAGGCCAGCTATGTCACATTTTCACCATACTCTGTGGACTTGCCCTAAATTCTTTTCTGCCGAGGTCCAAGAACCCTCTCTTGGAGTCTGGATTGGAACCCCTTTCCAGTAACACTAGTGCCCGACAAATTAGCTATTGAAAAGTAGTTAATTTTGGAGTTTATTAAAAGATAAATAATTAAAAGGATTTATTAATGGCTGGATAGTGAATTGATTTTAATTAAATTTTTAAAAAAGGAATTAGCTGAAATGCTGTAAAATAAGTTAGAAATAGTTATGTTAAAAAAAAAAAAGTTAACAAGTTAAAGTAAAACGGAAAAAAAAACTCCCTAAAACCAAAATGAAAAAGAGGTAAGTATGAAACTTGTTTAAACATGAGTGCACTTTAGTTTGTTGGGAATGAATGGTACCTTGGCTGCTTTCTTCTTAGCAGTTCTCCTGCTATTCATAGAGGCCTGTGCTGCAGCTAAGACCTAAATACTTATGATCGAAATTAGTTTTGCAAAAAATGACAGTGAGAGAAATCTGACCTCACTCCATCTTGCTTCTTACCTCCAGGCTCTCCTCATTTAGTCCTGAGCATAGGCTAAGCTAACTATGGGAAGAATTTAAACACAGAGTTTGAAGTTGCTGAACTGAAGGAGCCTCAAGGTTTCTCTGACCTCACCCCCAACACCCACCATCTCTCCAAAAGTACAGGTGTTTATCTGCCAAGACCTAGACCCACCGAGGAGAAACAGTTTTCTTTCTCTCCCTGTAAGACCAAGTATATAACCACACCTGAAGGGACCCTTTCAATAAATAGCATACAACTTAGTATCTATTCCCAAGTACTCTCCTCCACAACATTTTGCTTCTCCTCTCTCCCATCACTTCTTTTGCCAAGATGCTGTGTAAGCTTCTGAGCCACGTTGAAGGGTGATAATCATTCAGTGGATCTCCCCACGGGTATGTGTTGTACTGGCCCGAGCATAGAAAGTCAACATCAAGACAAAAGTATGCCAAATTGCAGGGTCTTTATTGCTGGTGGTCATGGAGGACTTGAGTCTCTCCCCGCCGTGACCCCAAAAGGAGGGTGTCAAGACCTTTTATGCCCGTAAACCACCTCGAGAGTGAGGGTGAGGGGCAGGGGTGGGGGGTTTCAGACATTCTGAGGGCTAGTAGATCCCGTAAATCACCTCCTGGGCAGAGCTGAGGGTGAGGGGCTCCAGACATTGCAGTGGATTCCTGGGCGAAGATGAGGATGAGGGGCTCCAGACACTCAGAGGGCCAGGGGATTTTTGACATTCTGATGGTTACTTAAGTGGTTCACAAAAGTCAAGATTAGCATTTGTTTACATTGTCTGGGTAGGGTGGAAATTACAGTCCTTAATTACTTATTCACATTTGGGGTTATAGAGAGCAGTTTCAACAGAAAGCCGAGGTATGGTTGAGGTCTGCAGTTTTATGGGGCTTTTACCGTGTCACATTCCCCCCTTGTTTTATTTACAGGAATTAAATCATTGATTCCTTCAACAGGCTAGTATTGTTTGTTGATTCTAAGGGCTCGTATCGAGAACTTAATATCATTAGTCTATGTTTTTGGTGTACCCTAATATAGTGGAGATAGTTTCACAACCCCAATTGGGGCAAAATAATTCATGTCAGTCTTCACAGTTCCATCTTTTTTTTGGGGGGTGGGGTGGATCCTGGGCACAGATAGTTGTTGCTCTGCCCCTGAACTGCCGCACCCGGGCTACACCTCCACTTGTTCTGAAATTTAGGTTTTGGCCCAGGAGGGCACAGAGGTCTAGGGAGAAGGTAATGGGGTTCTTTGGAATGTACTTCAGGGTTAAGTTGACTAGAGTAGATCCCTTCCTGGTTAAGGAACTAACATCCTCCAGTGGCCCTCAGCGAGGATCCATTGATAGTAAGTGGGTTCTGGGGGGTGGCAGGGGTTGCTATAGGGATTTACAGAACAGATAAGGATGGCAAGGGTGATGACCGCGAAGAGTGCATAAGTCTTAGCTTTAGCGAATCAGGGGATGGGTGTTTGATGATCCATTGTCCTTCCGGTGGAGCAGTCTTGACATGGGTGTGATGAATCCAGGCCTTTAGTCCGTCCATCTTGAGTGTGGTGGGTGTGGTCAGGATAATGTGTAGGTCCCTTCTAACGGCGGGGAGTGGGGGGGTGAGGCTGGAGGTGGCGAATCTTTTAACAAGGATAGAGCCTCCAGGCTGGAAGGGGTGTGTTGGCTGCTCTGCGAGGTCCAGTAGGGTGGGACAGGTGTCCTTAATGAGCTGGGGTATCTGGGATTGAACAGACTGGAGCGCCTGTAAGGACTTAAGGAGTGTATATTCATGGACTGCAGCATGCACGGTATCCGTGGGTCTGGGGAGTAAGGAAGGGGGCCTACCGAACATGATTTCAAAAAAGGAAAATCCTTTTTGATAGGGTATGCATCGAACACGGACAAGGACAAAAGGAAACAGGCTGACCCAGTTTTCACCAGTCTCTAGGATAAACTTTGTCAGGATTTCTTTTAAGGTCCGGTTCATTTGTTTGACTTGCCCTGAACTCTTGGGACGATAGGCACAGTGCAATTTCCAGGATACACCCAGGGCCTTGGCTAGGCCCTGAGAAATTTTTGCAGTAAAGGCAGGCCCATTGTCCGACCCCAGCGTTAGAGGGAGGCCGAACTGAGGAACAAGGTCCTGTAATAGCTTTATTGTGACCATCAAAGCAGTCTCGGACCTAGTGGGGAAGGCCTCGACCCATCCAGAGAAGATATCTGTAAACACCATGGGGTTTTATTTCAGTGAAACCTACTTTCCAGTGCTCCCCAGGTCCAGTCCCTCTGAGTCTCACTCCTACCCGGCTAGACCTGTTCCCTCCCAGATTTACTCAGGCACATACATCATACCAAGTAGTAATTTTCTTGATAAGTTCATGTAAGTGGGGAATATAATATTTGGCTTTTAGCAGCTCAGTTAGTTTGGTCTGTCCTAAGTGAGTGGCCTTGTGTGTGACCCTAATTAGGGCCCATCCTAGAGCCTTGGGGACCAGAATCCACCATCCTGTAGAATCTTGTGCCTGTGGAATCTTGTGTGCCCCATTGTTCTTTAGCAAAGTTTTCTTCATCAGGCAAGTATGTAGGGGTAGGGGGCAGGGTTGGGGCTGGCAGAGTTATAAGAAGATTCAGAGGTTTTACTGGTCCCAAGGCTGCCTGTCTGGCTTGCAGGTCAGCCGCCCTATTTCCCCTCACCTCTGGCGAATCTCCCTTCTGGTGTCCTTTGCAGTGTATTAATGCCACTGCCTTGGGCTTCCATATAGCCTCTAGTAGGGCTAGGATTTCCTCTTTATTTTTGATGGTTTTTTTTCCCTCTGAGGTAGGTAGTCCTCTTTCTTTATAAATGGTTCTATGTACATGAGCCGTAGCTATGGCATACCAGCTATCCGTGTAGATATTGACAGTTTTTCCCTTCGCCCAGTCTAAGGCCTTTGTCAGAACTATGAGTTCTGCCGTTTGGGCCGAGGTTCTATGTGGAAGAGCCTGGGCCCAGCCAACCCGCTCTAGGGTGACTATGGCTGCCCCGGCATACCTGACTCTGTCGACCATGAAACCGCTGCCATCCGTACATAGCACCTCCTCTGGGTTCTGCAGGGGGACGTCGGTGAGGTCCGGTCGGGCTGCATGGAGGACATCCACTGTCTGTTGGCAATCATGTATTGGCCCCTCTGGCTCGCTGTCTGGTAGCAGTATGGTGGGGTTTAAAACTGTAGCCTTTAAAAACTTTATGCAGGGCTAGTCCAAAAGTAAAGCCTGATATTGAACTATTCGGGCATTTGACATCCATTTCCCTGGAGCTCCACTGAGTAGTGACTCCACTGCGTGGGGTGTTATTAAATTTAACTCCTGCCCCAAGGTTAGTTTGTCTGCCTCCTTGACAAACAGGGCTGTAGCTGCCACCAGCCTCAGACAAGCTGGCCACCCAGAGGTTACAGGATCAAGTCTTTTTGAAAGGAAGGCGACTGGCCAGGACCATGGTCCCAACGTCTGGGTGCGCATCCCCTTAGCGACTCCCTGTTTTGCATGCACAAACAACTGGAAGGGTTTAGAGATGTCTGACAAGGCCAAGGCTAGGGCCATAGTTAGGGCAGTCTTGAGCTTGTCAAAAGCCCATTGCTCTATCTCTGTCCGTGTCAAGGGCTGATTTCCTCCAGTGCAGGCATACAGGGGCTTGGCTATTTTGGCGAATCCCCAAATCCGTTGCCTGCAGTACCCTACCACCCCAAGGAATTCTTGAACTTGACATTTCATGGTGGGGGTAGGAATTTGCAGCACCGCTTGGACTCGGTGGGGCCCCAGTGCCTGGTTGCCCTTCGCTATGATATAGCCCAGATAAGTAACTTTCAGTTGGCATGGTTTGGCCTTTTTAGCTGAGACCCAGTAATTCAAAGTCTGTAGGGTCTTTAATAACAACTGGGTGGTCTCTTTACAGGCCTTCTGGGTTTTTGTAGCTAAGAATAAGTCATCCACGTATTGGAGTAGGGTGCACTTGGGGAACTCAGCTCTGAATGTGGTAAGATCTTGGCTAAGTGCCTCATCAAACAGAGTGGGGGAGTTTTTGAATGCCTGAGGCAGTCTTGTCCAAGTGAGTTGCCCCGAGACCCCAGTATCGGGGTCAGTCCATTCAAAAGCAAATATGGGCTGGCAAACAGGGGCCAGTGGGATGCAAAAGACTGCATCCTTGAGATCCAAGACAGTGTAATGTTCTGTGCCCAAGAGACTTAGGAGGGTGTACAGATTTGGAACTGTAGGGTGGACAGTTTCCACTCATTTGTTTACATCCCTTAAGTCCTATATAGGCTGATAGTCCTTTGTGCTTGCTTTTAAGATGGGGAGCAAGGGGGTACTCCAGGGGGACTTACAGGTAGTAAGGACCTCTCCTTTTAGGAGTCTGGTTATGTGTGGAGCAATTCCCCGTCTGGTTTCCTGGCTCATGGGATATTGTTGTACCTGGACTGGAGTTGCCATTGCCAATAGCTGGACCATGACTCGGGTACGGTGACTTGCCCAGCCTGGGAATTTGTCTCAGCTCTCACTCCAGGTACATTCTCTTGGAATTGGCAGAGGAGGTCTGATGTTGGTGGTTGATCTGCCTCTGAGGATAAAGTTTCCTGCAAGAGATACTCGTCTGACAGAGCACAGGTGGTGAGGATTTGCTGAGGTTGCCCTGATGCCAAGCGAGGAGGAATTGAGAGGCAAGCCTGACTCTCACTGAAAGAAATATTTGCTTGAAGTTTGTGAAGTAAGTCCTGTCCTAGGAGTGGGTACGGACACTCTGGAATGACTAAGAAGGAGTGGGTGATGGTGCAGTTCCCCAGATCAACAAGTCAGTTGGTGGTCCAAGGGCTTGTTGTGGTTTTTCCTGTGGCCCCCTGGATAATTGCTTTTTACTGGATAGTGGTCCCAGAGGCTAAGGACTGAGTGGGCCACCCCGTGTCGACTAAGAAGCTAACAGGTTTGTCCCCAACTCTTAAAGTGACCCTGAGCTCTTGGGGGCTTAGTAAATAAGAGCCCCAGCCCCATCATTCCTGACCTTCTAAATTGAGGATAGCCCTAGTGGATTTTCCTGAGCGGTTACTCCTCTTTTTCTCTTGGGGCGCTCATTCTTTCTAATTTTCTCTTCTTTACAATTTGCACATTGGTTTCTTCCCAATGGGGCCAGGGACCCCGCGGACCCTTTTACAAGGCTCCCTGCCCTCGTGGAATGACTCCTGTCTTCTGAAGGGCTGCTATTACTGCCTTAATAACTTTTTTGTTTTGTATGGCTCCAGGAATATCCCTGTTATTAAAACCTTTCTGGGCAATTTCCAGCAATTGGTTTAAATTTTTTCCCTGGAATCCCTCTCACCTCTATAACTTTCTTTTAGTATCTGGGGCTGACTGGGAAACAAAAGCCAGATTGATGGTCCACTGATTTTCTGGAGCCTCAGGGTCAACAGAAGTGTAGGTGTGATAAGCGTCTTATAGACGGTCAAGGAAGGCAGCCAGCGACTCCTGTGGACCCTGAGTTACAGTCCCTGCCATGGAGAGGTTATTGGGCTTGTGGGCCACTCCCCTAACCCCTTCTAAAAGATACCAGTGAAAAGTGTTCAGAGCCTGGTGACCCCCCAAGGTGATGGGGTCCTGTTGGGGTCAGGTAGAGGGAAAACCCTTTTTAATTTGGTCCCCCATTTTATTTTCCTACTGTTCCTCACCCTGGATCTATGATGGCTTTCAGGGCTTCTTGTCTAATTTTGCCTCTTTCCTCTGTGGTGAACAGACTCAGTAATAATTGTTGGCAGTCGTCCCAAGTGAGGCGATGAGTCTGGGGTACAGATTCTAAGAACCCTGTCAAAGCCTGGGACTTCTCAGAGACTGGGGGATGTTAAGCCTTCTGACAGAACTTACTCCATTGTAAAACCCTGCCACTGCCTTAAGTTCCCCAGCCTCCCAGCACTACCCCCTCCAGGGGAACTTTCCATCTCAGCAGGTTTCTAATCCTCCCCCTCTCTCCATCTTAGCAGTTCCCCAGCACAAACCCCTCCCAGGAACTATTAAACTCAGAGTTTCCCAGCACCTCCCCTCCTGCACAGCCCCTCACATTGGATGCATCTGCTGGCTTGCAGGCCATAAAAATTCCTTTTGCCATGACACGGGTGCTACGCACCAATTTTGGGGTGCAGCCTGGCAGATTTTTCCATGCTTTTAATAAAGCTTGTGCCAGCACTTGCTGTTTTGGCCCTCTCTTTAATTTCTATCCCCTTCCAGTTATATAAGTCACTTGACAAGAAGGGAATGTGAACAAAGAATGGGCAACCCCAATTGTCTTCTCCTGTTGGGGGCACCTCTTGGAGAGGAAGGACCGCTAATGGGTGTGGGGCCCCACTGCAGGTGTACATAGGGGACAAGGTTTGGTTACTAGTACTGTCCAGGGGGTACTGAGTCCCTGGTTCAGAGGGCCTTGTGTAGGGTGGAGGCAATTCTGATCCTCCCCTGGGGTGGGGAATGACTGGCCCAGAAGGCTTTCTTTGGGCCAGCTAACATGACCTGAGTTCTAGCCTGTTTTATGCAGTGTTTCAGCCACAGTGGGGTCAGGGGGAGGTTGTTGGACTAAATCCAATCACAGGTTAATGTATGGAAACTGGTCAGGGTGTCCAGGAGCTCCTGCGACCATTTCCACACAGCCTGGGTACTTTTTTTTTTTTTGAGTCATAGGTCCCAGTGTCAAGCCACCCAATTCCAAAAGACAGCCATTCTAGTTTAAAGAGCAGAGCTCTCCGTGGGTTAATTTTACCCCATATTGGCCTGAAAACCCAACCTTGAAGTTGGTGGTCATGTATTGGAGGGGGGTACAAGGCCGGGAGCTAGACAACCCCATTTGGTTTTTCCTTCAGTTTTTGAATTTCCGCCAAGGGATTTCACTAATTTAAGACTGGCTTCACTGAGGATTTGAACAAATAACCTTGCAGTTGCAGGCCCTACACCTTATCTACTGTGCTAACAGGTCACTTGCATTACAAAGAGTTAGAAAGCTTTTCTTAAAGCTAGATTTTGAATGCAAATACTGCACCCTGAGGCAGTGTGACCTGCCTGAAAGCTGGGAGGTGCGGGTGGCCAGCAGAGAAAGAAAAAAAAAAAGGCTTTTTGTGTCAGTTTAAAAACTGAACTCACAACCGCTGGGCCGGCTGCAAGTTCCCCGCCCCTACAGCTTTTGGTCACCTTGACACAGGGACCCTAAAACGCATTAAATTCATCTCTCCCTATCTCTCTCTCTTCTTGCTCTCTCTTTTTTTCTTTGTCTCTGTCTCCTCTCTCCTCTCCTATCTACTTTCTCTCTGTTCTGTCTATTCTTTCTCTCTTTTTTTGTCTCCTCTCTCCTCTTTCCCTCCTGCTTCTGTTTCTTTTGACAGAAGAGACAGTTACTCCTTTTTTATCCTAAACGGGCAAAGAGGAATGGTAGTTTCTTATTTAAAGTTTGATTCCCTAAAACAGAGAAAAAAACTACACCCAAGTCGTCGGGGGCAGAATTTTCTCTTGGACATGAAGAAAAGGAAGAACGAGGCCTCAATGATAGAATAAGAAGAAGAAAAGGAAAGAGAACAGAATTATTTCCAGGGGTGTAAACTCGATTAGAGTTCCTTGAAGTCAGTGGTCACTTAGCCAATGGAGAATATTATCCACCTCAAGAGTAACAGGTCTAAACCACTATATATTGGCCAACAGAAGTCTAACAAAACTGGTGAATTTACAATAAAGACAGAACCACATATAGGATTGACAGACAAAGGATGGGTGCCCCCCAGATGGGAGACCAGTCTGATGCCTGCCCAGCCACGTCCTCAGAGGGATGTTTCAGAGCGTCTTGGCTAATATGTACCTGTATAAACCCTGGGCCTGGCCACCTCAGAATTTTCAGTTCTGAGATGAATCACAATTATGCCTTATGACATCCCCATGGAACCTTGGGTGAAGGCCCATACAAGCCCCATAGCCTTCCAGCTGTGGGACTACATATATACACACTCACTGTCTCACTCACACCGAGGTTATGGAAAACAACCGAAAACTAAATTACCGAAGCCTCTCATGAGGCAACCTGAGCCTCCAGTGACATCTCACGGTAGGCTTGCCTGGTCAGAGTTGCAATGACCGAGTCTGGTTCCCCGACTCAGGCCCCCTGATGGACTGGTCCCCAGACATCACTTACCTCCAGAGGTTCCCGGGACCCTGAGGAATTTTGGGTGAATGTCTGCCAGTTAGTCGCTCATCCTTCACGGGGCCGGAACTTTGGGGCCCTGGAACGTCTCAGGGGGTGCCTCCCCTAGAGGTCCCCGAGGTGGGAGTGACTTTCCAGGCAAGACTCTGAGATGGCTTTTGTCTGGTGATGGACAAAGATAAATCTTGGTGGGACCTCCAAAATGTTGTACTAGCCCGAGCATAGAAAGTCAACACCAAAACAAAAGTACGCCAAATTGCAGGGTCTTTATTGCTGGCGTCCATGGAGGACTCATGTCTCTCCAACCCATGGCCCCAAAAGGAGGGTGTCAAGACCTTTTATACCCGTAAACCACCTTGGGAGTGAGGGTGAGGGACATGGGTGGGGGTGAGGGGTTTCAGACATTCTGAGGGCTAGTGGATTCTGTAAATCACCTCCTGGGTGGAGATGAGGGTGAAGGGCTCCCAAGGGCCAAGGGACTTTTGACATTCTGATTGTTACTTAAGTGGTTCACAAAAGTCAAGATTAGCATTTGTTTACACATTGTCTGGGTGGGATGAAAATTACAGTCCTTCATTACTTATTCACATTTGGGTTATAGAGAGCAGTTTCAACAGAAAGGGAGGTATGGTTGAGGTATGCAGTTTTATGGGGCTTTTACCATGTCACATATGCAACCGCCTACTGGGTTCTTGCCTGCTGCCCAGATGGAAATAATCTATCAAGGCAGGGGAATTGTAATCCAGAAAGTTTTATTCAGATAGAGTTGGCTAAATGGGATACAGGAGTTTTATTATTACTTAAATCATCCTCCTCGAGAATTTGAAGGCAAGGGCTTTTCAAGGATAGGGTAGAGGATGGGAGGGGGTTGGGCTAGGCAATGGGTGGTTGCTGCTGATTGGTTGAGTTGCAGTCATAGGGGTGTGGGAAATGATCCTCATGCTTGCTGAGTCACTGCTGATTGGGGTTACAGATGTGGTCAATGCATCCAGGTGGAACCACTAATTGTCAGATATGCAAAATATCTGAAAAGACATCTCACAAGGCCCATCTTAGGTTCTACAATAGTAATGTTATCTGTAGAAGTAATTGGGAAAATTGCAGATTTTGTGACCTTCAGAATAATGGCTAGTAATTGTGTATGTCTATACCTTAGAGGAATTCAGTCTTCTCTTACCCTCCTATCCTTAGCCTAGTGGTCTCTCATTACATTTACAAAGTCAGTTGAGTTTTGGGGAAGGCTGGTACCACTTAACTATAAACTAAATGTCTCCCAGAGTTAGCTTGGCCCAGGCCTAGAAATAGCTAAGGGCAGTTTGAAAGCTAAAGGCAAGACAGGGGTTGGTTAGATCAGATCCCTTTCACTGAGATAATTTTCTTGCTGTTAAAGTTTTTGCGAAAGTGGTTTCATATACATATTAAATAAATGTGTATGACTGCCCTCCAGTTAATCTGCCTTTTGCAAGTTGGTTTTTCAGTGCGCCTTCAGGGGCAAGGACCTTAGCCCCTACAATATCACACAATCTAATGGAAATAGATAATTCCTTAAAATGTTATAGAGGCTAAGGGAAAACTTCCCTTTCAACCTCTGAAAGTGTGCTGAAATATCAACTAAAAAAGGCAAATTACTAAAACAAAAAAAAGCATACACTTTTTTTTAACATGAACAGGGAAAATCACAACATGATTATCTCAACCCCTCAGTGGGGTACAGGAGTTTCTATATACCCTTTGCCCTAGGGTATGGAGGATGTAGGAATATAGACAATTCTTTTGAAGGACAGTAAATGATGATTAAGGAAAATGGACAAGGGAGGCCGAAATTAACTTGTAAATGATTCTCTTTGGAATTTGAATCAGCCCAGAGGCAGGCATCATCTTGTGAAAAAGTCCATCTAAGTGTGGTTGCATTCTTCAGTCTTCTTTTCTGCTACAGATAACGAGAGTTCAGGGAGGGGAAAGAAGGTAGTTGTGTTTCTTTTGGTAAGAAGCTGTTTTGGTCAGATAAGAAAATTTCAGAGAGAGAGAGGAGTTCCTCCCTGTGATCATGGGGAGGAACAAGAAAAGGCTAAAAGGACCTTGATTCTTAGGCTTATTTCTGAGGACTTTCAATTTTCAAAAGATATACAGCATGTCAAAGTGCCATATTTTCAAGAATTGTTTTCTGCATCCCAACCATGTCTAAGGCTTATATATGAAGGAAAGTTTATACTGGTAGTTCCTTGCCAAGTTTTGCACTTGTAGAGTTTGAAATCGAAAGAAATTTCAGGCAGATAAATGTGTAAAGCTTTAGGTTCTAGAAAGTAGTGTTTTAATCATCTGAGGGTTCATCTTGCCCACTTTTTAGAAAAGCTATTGTACTGGAAACGGTAGGTTTCCACAACGAAGAAAGAGTTGAATAATTAGAGGTATAGCTGAACAGAATGATGGGAGGAATTACTCAAATCAGCATCCCCAAGAATTCAGAGGCTAGAGTTTTATGGATAGTTTGGGGTCTAGGGAATGGGTGCTATGATTGGTTGGGTGTTGAAAATAAATGCTCAGTGACACAAAGAAAAATTAGCACTGAGACAAAAGATCTTTCAGCAATACAATTTTTACTTCCTAGACTTTGCTAGCCATTATGCCAGGAGAGTACAATGAACAAAGGAAAACACACAAATTTATTCCTTAGGCATTTGGGGTCATCCTTACTTCTGTGTTTGATCTCCATTGGTTGGAGCCAGACTTCACAATCTAAACTAAATTTCTATTGGCTAAAAACTTAAAACTTTTCTAAACAGGTAAAAGCAATGGAGAGCTGGGACATACCTGTGAGCAAGTCCAGCACAGATCTTGGTGAAAGTACAAGGATATGGAAAGGTACACATTCCTATAAGCATGACATGTCCAACAGTTACAAAGAATAGGGCTTAAGAGAAGAGTTATTAGCATACTTATGATTTATTCTTTAATAAGAAAAGAAACTTTTAAAAGGAACTTTTGTACTTCCCATGTTGGGGATGAAATCATAGGGATTTGAAAAATGGTCCTTGTGTGCTAAGCAGCCACTGGGTAGGAGCCATAGGAATGGCTGAGGTTGAGCCATGAGTCACAGGTCCAGGTGGGTTCAGTCTCCAGGATGCAAAAGTCTGAAAAAAATCTCAAAATACCAATCAGAGGTTCTATAACAGGGATATTACCTATAGGAGCAATTGGGAAAGTCATAAATCTTGTGACTTCTGGACACAAGATGCTGGAGCAGTGAGGGATTATGGAGAAGTAAGCTAGGGAACAATTGCTGATTATAATTTAACCATGCCAGCATTTTAGCAGAATTCATGCTCCTCCTATAATCCTAATCTCCTGGACTTTCATTAGTTTTACAAAGGTGGTTTAAATCTCTAACCAAGGTGAGGGCCAGTTTTAGAGTGGGAGTATTATCATACCCACTTCAAAGTTAAACTACAATATAAACTAAATTCTTCTCATCATTAGGCTGGCCTATAGCTAGGAACCAGTGAGGAGAGGCAACCTGTGAGGCTAGAAGCAGGATAGAGTCAGCCATGCTAGAATTCTCTCTGTTGTAGTATTTGCAAAGGCAGTTTCAATGTGACTTGAGTTGGCCTTTAGAATAGATGGGTAACTAGGATGGTCTTAAGTAAGTATTGTTTTTGGCTAGTTAGGATTAATCTGCTCCTGCCTTTTTGAGGATTCTTGTCTCCCTGCTTATTTAAAAGCAAAGCAAACCAGAAAAGGTAACAAACATACACAAAGCAAAGAAAAACACCTTAAAATCTATAGCAAGTTGGGAGGCCGAGGCGGGTGGATCACGAGATTAAGAAATCGCGACCATCCAGGTCAACATGGTGAAACCCCATCTCTACTAAAGACACAAAAAAAATTAGCTGGGCATGGTGGTGTGTGCCTGTAATCCCAGCTACTCGGGAGGCTGAGGCAGGAGAATTGCCTGAACCCAGGAGGCGGAGGTTGCGGTGAGCCGAGATAACGCCATTGCACTCCAGCCTGAATAACAAGAGCGAAACTCCGTCTCAAAAAAAAAAAAAAATCTATAGCAAGATTTGGGAGGCTGAGGTGGGTGGATCACCTAAGGTCAAGAATTCAAGGCCAGCCTGGACAACATAGTGAAACCCCATCTCTACTTAAAATATAAAAGAATTACCCAAGCATTGTGGTACATGTCTGTAATCCCAGCTACTTGGGAGGCTGAGGCATGAGACTAACTTGAACCTGGGAGGTGGAGATTGCAGTGAACTGAGATTGTGCCATTGCACTCCAGCCTGGATAACAGAGTGAGACTATCTCAAACAAACAAAACAAACAATAGCAATGAATAAATCTTACATTAAGCACCTGTTATAACTTAGGTCATTTTCCAGAAAGAAATTTAGTAGTTGAAAATGGCATAATCTCTCCCTGTTTAAAATATGTGCCCTAAAACTGTGGCTTTTTCATTTGACCTAATTTCCCTCAGAAAATAATCATCTTCAGACCTGGCAGAGGTTTTGGCTACAACTAGAATGTCAATATCATTCTTCATTATACCTTTATTTTCTGTTCCACTGCTTCCTTTTTTTCTTTTTGTGCCTCCAAATAGTTTCTCTCCCTCTCATGATGCATCTTTTAATGCTGCATTCGGTTTCTCAGTATACTAATCCATCATCCCTCATACTCTCTTGGTTAAGAATGAACTCAGTCAGGATTTAGTAGAACAGCTGTTTGTTCTATTCCCAATATTCAGACACATTTGCCCTCTCTGCTCTAGGAGTTAAACAGTGCTTATCTGGTTTTCATCATCCATAGCACCTTGGCATGCCCTTTCAAATGCCTCTTTTTTTCCTCTCTCTCTCCTCCACCTGCAACTCATTAAGATAATTGACTTTTTTAATTTTTATTTTAGCTGTAACATAAATTTTATTCCTTAAAGAATGTGACTGCCTGACTGGTTTTAAATGATGTTAAGGTGAATGTAATGACAAGCACTCACAGTAGGAGATGACATGGGGTGAATGGTGGGGAGTAGCAATTTCCATTTCAGTGAACAACATATAATGGGCTTACTCTGAGGGAGTGACTTAGAATAGACATTCCCAAGCACCTCCCCAGAGTAAGAGATATCGACACAGAAGAGAGAAGCAAAGAGAAGGTCATGGAATATCTATTGCAGGGATGGAGACAATTGCAACAACAAAAAGACCTACGATTGTATAAACTAGTGAAGGAAATACTAAGGCTCTGGGGTCTTAACAATCAACTTTATGTCCTGGATTTACTGCTTTCTTGCTGTGTAACACTGAGCAAGGTCAGGGGCTATAGCTCAGGTTTTGGTGGGGACAGATGGCAGGATGGGTGAGGGTGCATAAGGTGAGACCTTAGATAATGTAGAGGAACTCTGTGAATTAAAATAAAATTTTGATTTCGCTAACTGCAAAATAATCACTATGTTAGAGTACAGAGAATGTATATGATGAGTCAGAAAGGAATTAGAAAACAAATTAATAGGTTAGTGAAACAACGTAGGACCCATGAGTAAGACAATAGCAGTGGTAGTAGCAGAGATGGAGAGATAGATAGATACAATTACACGTATATATAACCATACATGTAACTACATATTAGTTACATATTACATTATAATATATAATTATATATGTAATTATATGTAACAATATATAAAATGTTATATATAATATTACTATATATAACCATATATAACTATATGTTATATGTTAAATAGATTTGTTTATAGTTATATGTATAAATATACAATATATATGACTATATGTAATATATAGTATATAATATATAGTTATATATTAAATAACTCTATATGATATACTATATATCATATAATATATATATTTAACTATATATCATACTTCACTATATGTACATATATAACTGTATATATCACATATAACTATATATCATATACTATAGTTATATATAATATACATGTCATATGTATTATATATAACTATGATATACTTGATATACTATATATATGATATATAGTATATGTTACATATATAACTATATATAACACATACGATATATACTATAGTATATATATATATATACTGTTGAATATATATATAGCATTGAACATATATATTCTTCAACAGTGTACTGTTGAACATATATATGACTATATATAACATATACTATATATGTTATGAATATTGTATTATATATATATACACACCATATACTATACATAGTAGTAGAGATAGATAGCAACCAATAGCAACAAATAAATATTCCATATATGGCATATGTTATATATAGTTACATGCATATATATACAGTTACATATAATTATATACAGTTTTAAATTATAAATGCATAAATATATTTATATGTAATCACATATAATTATATATAACATATGTATATAAACATTGTTAAATGAAATTTAGCCTAAAGCAGCCTCTTCACATATTTTAAAGATTCTTTATACAGAGTGAACCATACTCTAACTGGATGCATAAAACAGACTGCAACCTACTCTTGTGCCAAACACCAAGTTTTGTTGAGGCAGCCCAAATGTTCAAACTGGTTCACAAAGGATTTATTTAATATGCACAAATACCTTTAGATAAAAGAAATAACATTAGTGTTTTATAGCTCAATAGGGTGTCTACAGTTAATAATAATTCATTGCACATTTCAAAATAGAAGATTTGAAATATTCTCAACACAAAGAAATGGTAAATGCTTGAAGTTATAGATGTTCTGAATGTCCTGATTTGATCATTCTACAGGGTACACATGTATCAAAATATCACATGCACCCAGGCTGGAGTGCAGTAGATCTCAGCTCACCATAACCTCCACCTCCCAGGCTGAAGTGATCCTCCCACTTCATCCTCCAGCTGGGACTGCAGGTGCACACCACCATGGTTGGCTAATTTTTTGTAGAGATGAGGTTTTTCCATGTTGCCCAGGCAGGTCTTAAACTCCTGAGCTCAAGTGAATCTCCTGCCTCAGCCTCCCAAAATGCTGGAATAACAAGAATGAGCCACCACACTCAGCCAATTTTATTTTTAAAGAGAATAGGATAATATGAAAGGTATCTTCCAATGAAGACAGAAAAAAACATAGGTATCAGCTCTTGGAATCAGGAGACTTGAATCCCAGAGGTGGTTGTCTTACTATTAAGATACGGTCCTTGGATATACTGCTTAGCCTCTATGATCCTCCTCCTTCTCCCCAATGCAATGAAGTCCTTGGGCTGCTCTTCAAGGCAACTTAAAAGTCATGTATTTGTGGGAAAATAATTTTCCTATATGAACCCAAGTCTATCAAAAATTGGGAGTGAGTCCAAAAAGGAAAAAAAAATGATTATCGAGGTGATGTTATTTTTTGCATACCAATGATGAAGAAGTGGTTAGGGCATTTTTTCAACACCTCTAGATTTATAGTGTTATTGGAAATGCCATAAACAAGTATGTGACTCTGTCCTGCATGCACTGTGGGGAAGGGACTCTCAAAGTTGTTTTGAGATCTGCTCAGTGCTCCACTCATTTTATGAGATTCTCTGCATTTGGGCCTAGCCACACCTTTTTCTTACTAAGTAATCCACTTTATTATATTTTTTAATTTTAGCTATACTTTCTCTCTTTGAATATACTCTAAAAGTTCTGAGTTGGAAGAACCATGTTCAGGTGTGGGTACTCCCCTTGCCCTGTCCAGATGTTTGATTTCAGGGAAGCCAAGTGCTTAAGCATCAGCTAATTAGTCTTCCCTTTCTTTTACTCACCTTTTCTTCTTCATTCCTTTTCTTTCATCTCTCCCTCTTTCTTCTCATTCCCTATCTGCTTAGAAGATAAAAATCTAATTAAATATTGTATACACAACCTGGGATGGGGGAGTGAGGACCTCCCTAAATCTACTCCTTCACAAAAGTAACAAAAACACTACAAAAATTTGTCAAAATCAAGTTCTTCAGAGGCCAAAGGCTTGCAATGTTTTGAAAAGTTTTCATATTCAAGAAGAAAAAAGTTGAACCTTGGCAATAACAATGGGCTGTTTGCCTTTTCACTTGTCGTATTCCCATCTCTTCTCCAATTCTATAACAACTTTGAAAATCAGCAGCCTTAGCCATTGAAGGGGAAAGAACAATTTTGGACACCAAATGTAGTTCCCTTAATGTACAGAGCACCTTTGTGTGCATTTGTCCTCTATGGCATCACAAAGAACCAGAGTTTTGCAGTAGTTGTGGTAACAAATCTAACACTCTAGCAGGAGACAGGCTGAGTAGAAAGCCTCTCTACTACAAATTTGAAAAACATTCTTAAACAATTTAAAGATGTCCACAAACACATTTTGGGGACAAAAATCATAAAAGGCTTTCTCAAAGAGTGAAAATCTTAGGCAAGGTTGGCCATCTTGCTTGCTTGGATGAACAGAGAAAGTCACAGAAGAGGAAATTTGGGAGGTGGTGTTGGGGAACTATCAGTCTAATTGAATTTATTATCCCCAGAAGGGTTTTTATTTTTAAATTTTATACTTTTTAGGTTTTTGTTACAGTAGGTAGCAATCAGGTATAACCAGGGCAGGAGAGGGTTCCCCACCAACACACCTACTCAACCATCAGGTGATGATCATGCAGTTGTTAACTGTTTCTCTGAAGTGATAATTGATCACAGCTGGCACCTGGGAAAGGCAGCCTCCTAGTAGATAGAGAACACCTGAAACTGATCAGCAGCTTCCCCATAATGCCTTGGGAGTGAGAAGTACGGCACCGTCCCAGAAGTAGGCCAGTGTATAAAAAGTCATGTTAAGAGGTCAAAGCTGAGCACTTGGTCCTATTTCAGGTTTGTACTTTCCTTCTCTTTTTTCTTTCCTGCTTTTCCTTACTGTTCTAAAGCTTTTTAATAAGCTTTCATTCCTACTCTGAAACTTGCCTTGGTCTATTCTTCTGCCTGTACCTTTCAGTCGAATTATTTCTTCTGACTGGGCAAGCATTGAAATTGCCGAAGACCTGTCTGGATACACCATCAGTTAATCAAGGTAACTGGGATCTCTGCCACCACTAATAGTTTCTTTACATTTATTTTTTTCTAAAAGCTAATTTCAGTAGCAATATCACAATTATTACCTCTTTAGGAACGTTTGAGCAATCTAACATCCAATATGGGAAATAACCCCACTTCTGAAGATGTAAGTTTAATTAGTATTCTATCTATTCCATTTACTAAACCATGAATGAAGATTTTCTTAAGATGAGCCTCATAATCTCATGCAGTGTAGCAGAACTTATTGTCAGCTTAATTCTATGTATTCATGCACCTTTTGTACATATATAAATGTGAATTTAGACATGAGATGTAGCATCACCTTTCACCTACTGCTATTCTTGCCTTTCATCTCTGTGCCTGGTTACATATGAGTAGGTAGCTTCTGCTCTAAACAGAAGCCTCATCCAAATCACTTTATTTTCCTAATTTATGTCTTCTGGTTCAATTCACAGGAACAAACATGGGTGTATAACTCCTCTGCAAAGGTAGGCTTTCTCTTTCCTAATGGATCCCTCACCAGCCAGGTACCCCGCACTTTTCCATACTTTATTAA
This sequence comes from Callithrix jacchus, assembly GCF_049354715.1. Classification (NCBI taxonomy): domain Eukaryota; kingdom Metazoa; phylum Chordata; class Mammalia; order Primates; family Cebidae; genus Callithrix; species Callithrix jacchus. The sequence continues at coordinate 109,754,624 of NC_133507.1, forward strand.
TTAAGATCCAATGACCCAAAATGTTTTCTAACACTGTTTATAAGATTTCTCTTCACTCTGCTATATTTATTTGTGACACTTGTTCTGATTAGCTTCGTCATTCTTATTGCTACTATGCTAATTACTTTTATCACACATTTTCATTAGTAGCATTCATCTAATCAGGTAAAGATAACTCTTGTGAATTTTCTGTGAATTCCCACCTCCTCTACGCTACAAACCAAAGTGGTTTCTAGTTGAATTCATAAGTAACCCAATTTTGTTCCATTGTGACTGTAGTGGATACTTTGCATGATTTCTATCATTTTAAATTTATTAAGTTTTGTTTCATGGCATATGATGTGGTTTATCCTGGAATATCTGCATACACACTTTAGACATATGCATATTGTCATTGGTGTAATATTCTGTAGCTGTCTGTTAAGACTAGTTGGTTCATAGTTTTGTTCTAGTCTCCTCTTCTTTTCTTGATCTTCTGTCTTGTTCTACCCAATACTGAAGGTAATTTTCTGAATCTTCATTTCTGTTTTTGCTGTTCCCATTTTGGTTCTCTGTTACTAGGTATATATATTTATAATTCTTATATATTCTCGATGGATTAGCCCTTTTATCATTATACAAAGTCCCCTTTACCTCTAGCAATCATTTTAAAAAATTCTTTTATGTCTAATATGAATATAGCCATTTCAATTTTCCTGATGTTGCTGTTTTTACAGTATGGATGAGATGTTTTGAATATTTTAATTTGAAATAAGTTCCTTTCTGCCTTCATGACATAGAATATGGGGGCATTATTCAGAATCCTTTCAAAAAAATATTTTTAAATCAAATTACTTTTAATGTAGTGAAGTGTTTTTTTATATAAGTAAATATTTTTTTCAATTGAGATGCATAAAACCAATTAGGTCCCTATTTATCTCTGCTTGGCAACTGGCTACTAATGTCTCAGCATGAGGCTGAGGACGGCAGTACATGTTGCAGACTGCTCTATGTGTGATGAGGAGGCTGAGTGCCTTGGTCTGTTTTCCTGTCCTCACCTTGTAACTGACAGTTCCAGGAGTTAGTGAACTGCATTAAGCCTGAAAGCAATAATGCTTTATAAGAAGGTGGATTTCCAAAAATAAGTAGTTTTCTTTTCTTTAATCATGTAGGTTCAGTGATTAAATAGAATAGTAGAGCAGAGTAGTTAAGTTTGTCTTGGACTCAGAGGGCATGGCTTCTAAGTCTTGTTTTTACCCACAGTGGGACTGCGTTCATGTTACCTGACTTCTTGGAAGCATCATCTCCTCCTCTGGGAAATGCTGGTCATGAATGCACCTCCTGCACAAGTTGCAAAAAGGATTGAATCATGGGTGGTCAGTGATGGGAGGAAGAATAGTAGGAAATGCTGCTTTGGATGTTTTCTATGAAATCTCTCTGCAGACCAATAGCTGTACAATGAAGACAACAACATTGCTTAGTTTGAAAAGGTTCTGATAATCGACTAAGTTAATACAAAGGGTTTACAGCAGTGCTTAGTATATTATAGCTATGGGTTAGTTTTTAGAAACAAGCATATGTTAGACTATGACATTTATTATAATTCTTGAATTAGTATGGGCTATTCACATTATATTATCTTTAATTTTATTTTCATAATGACCTTGTAAAGTATTATTATACCTTTCACAAATGTCAAAACTGACACTCAAGCTCAGTGGAGTCCAGTTACATTGCATTACTCAGTATGTGGTGAAGACAGAATTGACTTAGTTGATTGACATGTGAGGTTGTGCTTTATTTTGAACACTGTCTGGAATAATTCCAGAAAATTCTATTTTCTATAATTTAAAAAATGAATCCTTTAATCACTGCTGAAAAACCACTCCTTTAAGTCGAATCAATAATCTTTTTTACTTAAATATGATAGAGCTAATATGCAAATGAGCCAGGACTGAAGGTTCTACTAATGGCAGGGTGTTTAAGTGGGTGCCCCACAGCATAAAGGGGCATTGGGCTTCACTGGTTCTTAGCCACAGGGAGATGGAGAGCTGTGGGCCTGAGTGTTTTCCTAGAATAATTCACTTTCTATAAGAATCCAGGGACTTCTCGTATATTTTTTAATCATCTCTGTTCTCTCTGAAAGGCCTGTGTGCATGTTTGAGAAAATGTGTTTGGTTTTCATGTGGTATCATTTTTATATAGGACCTTGAGGCTAAGCCATGATGGCTGCATTTAGTAAATAATGAATAATAAACAGAGGAGGGAAATATTGAAAGAAAAAAATCTGAATTTGCACAGACCCAATGAAATTAAATGGAACAAGTCTCTATCAATTTAAGCAAACATCATACAGAATTTAATACTCATGAAATTGATAAACTAAAAATAAAAAGATAAAAGCTACCATATATTAATTTCCTACTCTGAGCAGGTTACCTACCACACATTATCTTTACATGTCTTTTACACCAATCATGTAGAGCAGATGATTCTTTCATTTCGCAGATGTCAAAGCAGAAAATTAGAGAGATGAAGTAATTAAGCAACTATACAGCAAGTAACAGTAACAATCAATGCCGTTTATTGAGCTATTAGCATATGGCAGATACCGTTTCAAGTGGATATGAGGTATTTACTCATTAATTTAATACATATTAATATTATGCCTACCATGCATCAGGCACTGTTCTGAGCTCTAGGCATACAGCAGGGTACAAAACAGCATGCCGTCACACAGCTCATGTTTTAGCTGAGGAGACTATAAACAGAACGTAAATAAATGAGTTCATTTTATGTTAACAATTTTTTTTTTGAGACAGTCTGGCTCTGTCGCCTAGGCTGGAGTACAGTGGCATAATATCAGCTCACTGCAACCTCCACCTCCTGGGCTCAGCGATTTTCCTGTCTCAGCCTCCTGAGTAGCTGGGACTACAGGTGTCTGTCACCATGCCCAGCTAATTTTTGTATTTTTAGTAGAGATGGGGCTTCACCATATGGGTCAGACTGGTCTCGAACTCCTGACCTCATGTGATCCACCTGCCTCGGCCTCCCAAAGTGCTGGGATTACAGGTGAGTCCCTGCACTCAGCCTATGTTATAATATTGTAGTATATAAATGCTATGCAGAGTAATACAGCAGGGGAGGGGAACAGAGAGGGCTGAAGGGTGTACAACTTAAAATAGGATGGAGGGCATTTTGGAGAAGCACGTGAAGAAATGGTGTTCAGCACTCAAGATGAAGCACTGATGAGTTACATCTGTGCAAATCTAGTAACCTGTCACTGCAGCAGGGACCAGAATTAAAACAGGTTAAGAGCACGAACAGTGTACAAAGGGAGTATCTGACTTACAGGCTTACACAGAGCCTGGCTGTCATGTTCCTTTTCCCATTCACTACTATAGTGTAGTTGTTAAGAACGGATTCTTTAGAAACAGTCCTTCTTGGTTCAAATAGTATCTCTAGGGGAGTGCCTGTGGCAAACTCTTTAAGCTCACTGAAAAGTTTCCTTAGCTGTGGGTTGAAGAAAGTGATAAATTATCCCTAAAATGAGCTGAATGATTATGTCTACCCACAATTCCTATGTTGAAATGCTAACCCCCATGGTGATGGTGTTGGGTGGAGGGCCATTTGGGAGGTGATTATGTCATGGGGGCAGAGGCTGTATGAATGAGAATAGTGTCTTAGGTCTCTCTCCCTTTCTACAATGTCAGGACACAGCAGAAAGGCATCCTTTTTTGAGCCAAAAATCAGGTCCTCACAAAACAACGAATCTGCCCTGATTTTTTACTTCTCATCTTCCAAAATTGTGCGAAATAAATTTTGTCCTCTTTAAAAATTGACAGTTTATGGCATTTTGTCCAATGATAGCAGTCGGAATGGACTACAGCAATGTCCCATAAGGTGCTGGTAGGGTTAGTAAGTCCTTTGATCTCACTTTCTACCACTCAACTCTATCACAGACTCTTCTGAATGCTGGCTGCCCTACATCCCATGCTCCCATCCAATTCTGTCAGGGATACCCCTGTTTAAGTCCTTTTCTCTTAAGTAGGATTGGGGAGCTACCTTCTCAGTATATGTGCTGAATAAGCAGTTAATATACTATGTCATGATCCCCAAAACTAGAGTCTGTGATACAAAAGATATAAGTAACACGTCTCTCTCAGCGTCATTCACAATGACGTGCTTATAAAATTCATTTTCACTTTCCCCACAAACCTAACCTCTGATGTAATAAAATTATTTGTTCTGGGGGCTGAGGTGGAGAAACATTTTCATCAGAATAAGGGAAAGATTAACCCTGATTGCAGAGTGCTGCTTCATAATGTGGACAGTAAGAAGTGTGTGTCATAATCTGTAAACTCACTGGGGTGATTCTTGACGATTCTTACAGGTGGTGAGAGTGAAGGGGCCATGCTAGTAATCTTGACCAAACAGTGCGAGGCGCCTGAGGACATGAAGTACTTAAGGATAAAATTCTGGATCATTCTACTAGGAAAGCAAATTGGTTTAGCCGAAGTGAGCAATTTTATAATTTGGGGTGGAAAAGAAAAATGATAAAAATCAATTATTGCTTCAAGTCTAGCTGCAATAGGGATTCTAATTTATCTTATTAATCCTTTGTATGAAATCTTTCCATAGGTTTTAGTTGGCCATCAAATCAAAGGAAATTCTGTGACAGGGTTGAGGTAATATAAGAAAAAATTGAGACAGAGAAGAGCAAGGAGTGGGCTGCATTGTGGCCTTTGTGCACCACGTCATATCCTCTGAACCCACCTTGTATTCTAACCATTGCTGGGCTAATTCTGCATAGGTGTTAATCAATTCACACAGGTGCAACCTGCTGGTGATTTGCTTTGGAACACTTCCATCCTAGGGCTTCTTTCACTTTGTGGCATGCCATATCCACAGGAACCTGCTTGTCACTCATCATGTGCATCAAAAAATAAATAGAAGTTAGTGCTCCTGTGGTCACTTTGACCAAGTAAGGGAAGGAGTCAATGAATGAATCTTCCCTTAGCCCCCCAGGCAGCTAGATACTTGTCAGAAAACCCTGTGGTGATAGACAACTAATAAATGATTTGGCTGTCTCTCCCTTCTTGTCCACCTCCTGACCCTGCTACCTATAATGAAATAAAAATGTGCTTTTTAAACAATTCAAACATTTTATGATAAGGATAATTTCAATTTCAGGGTTTGAATTAGGAAAAGGCAACTAAAATATTGGTACTCCGTGCCATCACTAAGCAACCTAATGCAAATATCAATCTCTCTACTGATTCTTCAACAAGCCCCTCACTTCTGCTTGATCATCTCTGGGACCAGAACCTTGTTCACCCAGAGGCACATTAGTGTTTTCTTCTTGACTTCATGATAGCCAGGAAGAAACATGATTTTATTTTATTATATTATAATCATAATCTGTTTTTGACACAGGGACTTGCTGTGTCACCCAGGCTGGAGTGCAGTAGATCTCGGCTCACTACAACCTCCACCTCCCAGGCCAAAGTAATCCTCCCACTTCAGCCTCCCAAGTAGCTGGGACTGCAGGTGCACACCACCATGGTTGAGTAATTTTTTGTATTTTTCGTAGAGAGGGGGTTTTTCCATGTTGCCCTGGAAGTTCTCAAACTCCTGGGCTCAAATGAGTCTCCTGCCTTGGCCTCGCAAAGTGCTGGGATAACAAGAGTGAGCCACCACACTCAGTTCATTTTATTTGTAAGGACCAAGGATAATATGAAAGGTATCAGCTCTTGGAATCAGGAGACTTGAATTCCAGCAGTGGTTTTGTTACTATTAAGATAAGATCCTTGGATAAATTCTTAATCTTTAGATCCTCCTCCTTCTACCCACTCAATGAAGTCCTTGGGCTGCTCTTCAAGGTAACTTAAAAGTCATGTATTTGTGGGAAAATAATTTTCCTATATGATCCGAGTCTATAAAAAATTAGGAGTGGGTCCAAAAGGAAAAAAAAAAATGATTATCAAGGTGATGTTATTTTTTGCATGCATACCAATGATGAAGAAGTGGTTAAGGCATTTTTCCAACACCTCTAGTTTTATGGAGTTATTGGAAATGCCATAAACAATTATGTGACTCTGTCCTGCATGCACTGTGGGGAAGGGACTCTCAAAGTTGTTCATTGTTTTGAGATCTGCTCAGTGCTCCACTCATTTTATGAGATTCTCTGCATCTGGGCCTAGCCACACCTTTTTCTAACTAAGTAATCCACTTTATATATTTTTAATTTTAATTATACTTTTTCCTTTTTGAATATACTCTAAAAGTTGAGTTGGAAGAGGCAAGTTCAGGTGTGGGTACTCCCCTGCCCCTGCCCAGGTATTTGATTTCAGGGAAGCCAAGTGCTTAAGCATCAGCTAATTAGTCTTTCCTTTCCTCTCTTTTACTCACCTCTTTATCTCTTCCTCTTTCTTCTCCTTTCCTATCTCCTTAGAAGATGAAAATTTAATTAAATATTGTGTACACCACCTGGGATGGGGAAGTGTGGACCTCCCTAAATCTATCCTTTACAAAAGTAACAAAAACACTACAAAAATTTGTCAAAATCAAGTTCTTCAGATTTCTATAGATTAACCAAAGGCTTGCAATGGTTTGAAAAGTGTTTATGTTCAAGAAGAAAAAAAGTTGAACCTTGGCAATAACAATGGGCCGTTTGCCTTTTCACTTGTGGTATTCCCATCTCTTCTCCAATTGTACAATGACTTTGAAAATCAGCAGGCTGTTAGCAGTTGAAGGGGAAAGAACAATTTTAGACACCAAATGTAGTTCTCTTCCCTTAATGTACAGAGCACCTTTATGTGCATTTGTCCTCTATGGCATCACAAAGAACCAGAGTTTTGCAGTAGTTGTGATAACAAATCTAACACTCTAGCAGGAGACAGGCTGAATAGAGAGCCTTTCTGCAATGAATTTGAAAAATGTTCTCAAACCATTTAAAGATGTCCACAAACACATTTTGGGGACAAAAATCATAAAGGGTTTTCTCAAAAAGTGAAAATCTTAGGCAAGTTTGGCCATCTTGCTTGCTTGGATGTACAGAAAAAATCTTAGAAGAGGAAATTCGGGAGGTGGTGTTGGGGAACTATCAGTCTAATTGAATTTATTATCCCCAGAAGGGTTTTTATTTTTAAATTTTATACTTTTTAGGTTTTTGTTACAGTAGGTAGCAATCAGGTATAACCAGGGCAGGAGAGGGTTCCCCACCAACACACCTACTCAACCATCAGGTGATGATCATGCAGTTGTTAACTGTTTCTCTAAAGTGATAATTGATCACAGCTGGCACCTGGGAAAGGCAGCCTCCTAGTAGATAGAGAACACCTGAAACTGATCAGCCGCTTCCCCATAATGCCTTGGGAGTGAGAAGTACGGCACCGTCCCAGAAGTAGGCCAGTGTATAAAACGCCAAGTTAAGAGGTCAAAGCTGAGCACTTGGTCCTCTTTCAAGTTTGTACTTTTCTTCTCTTTTTACTTTCCTTCTTTTCCATACTGTTCTAAAGCTTTTTAATAAGCTTTCACTCCTGCTCTGAAACTTGCCTTGGTCTCTTCTTCTGCCTGTACCTTTCAGTCAAATGATTTCTTTCGAGGAGGCAAGAATTGAAATTGCTGCAGACCCATGTGGCTACCCCACCAATAAATCAAGGTAACTGGGTTCTCTGCCACTGCTGACAGTTTCTTCACGTTTTTTTTTTTTTTTTTCTTTTTTTCCTAAAAGCCAGTTTCACTAGCTATATCTCAATTATTACTTCTTTAGTTACCTTTAAGCAATTTCACATTCATTATGGGAACTAACCACTTCTGAAGATGTAATTTATTTAGTATTCTATCTATTCCACTTACTAAACCATTAATGAAGATTTTCTTAAGTCAGAAGATCAAGAAGAGAAGAGGAGACTAGAACAAAACTATGAACCAACTAGTCTCCTCTTCTCTTCTTGATCTTCTGTCTTGTTCTACCCATTACTGAAGGTAATTTTCTGTATCTTTATTTCTGTTTTTGCTGTTCACATTTTGGTGCTCTATTACTAGATAGAGATATATTTATAATTCTTACATCTTCTTGATGGATTAGCCCTTTTATCACTATACAAAGTCCTCTTTAACTCTAGTAATCATTTAAAAAAAATTTCTTATGTCTAATATGAGTATAGCCACTCCAGTTTTCCTGATGTTGCTGTTCATACAGTTTTTTTCACCCCTTTATTCTCATTTGATTTGTGTCTTTGAATTGAATGTGTTTTTTCCTGTAGACAATGTTTTGTCATATTTTTAATGCAGTCTGACAGTCTTTTTTTTTTTTTTGTAAGTAAAGATAAAGTCTTGCTGTGTTGCCCAGGCTGATTTTTATTTAACTCCTGAGCCCAGGTGATTCTCTTACCTTTGGCCTCCCAGAAAGCTAGGATTACTGGCATGAACCACCAGGCCAGGCCAGTCTGTTTTTATTTATTTAATCCATCTACATTTAATGTTACTGATATAGCCAAATTTATATATGGCATTTAAATTTTTGTTTTCTATATATTTCTTTTGTATTCTTTCTTCCTTCTTTACTACTTTGTTTTGCACTCTTTTGAAATCTTAGTGTTTTAATTGTATTAATGATTATTTTAGTATTTATTTATGATTTCTGCATGGTTTACCAAATACTCCTTGACTTAAAAATAAGCTTTGGATTTATGCTAGCTCAGTTCCAGTAATATATGAAAATATTTCTCCTATATAGCTCTATTTCACTTTGTAATATTGTTACACATATGACATCCACTAATGTTAGAAATCCCACCATACGTTGTTATAGCTATTACTTTTCCATCTGTCATCATTTCCTTAGAACATTACAGCTTTGCTCCCACCCACCTCTCTTGTACTATTTTGGCACATATACATATATTATATTGTTCAGAAATACATAATCTATATATTATATGCTTTCTTTTAAAATAAAAAAATGAGAAAAGATACACTTACAGTGTCGTCTATAGTTTAAATAATTACCTTTTTAATTGGTGTTCTTTGTTCACTTACATGGTTCCTAATTATGAGGTTACTTTTGCTTTTGGCCTGAAGAACGTTTTTAGTATTTTCTGTAAGGTAGGAGTGCTGGCTACAAATTCTCTCAGCTTTTTCTTTTCTGAGAAAGTCTCTATTTGCTTTTATTTTTGAGAGAGTGTTTTGCTGGCTATAGGAGTCTAAGAGTCTTTGTTTCATTTGCTCCCTTTGAGCACTATGAATCTGTTATTCCACTGCCTTCTGTCCATTGTTTCTGTTGAGAAATTCACTGAATACCGCACTGGGTTGATCTGTAAGTGGACACATTATCTTCCGCTTCATTTGAAGATTTTTCTCCTTGTGTTTGATTTTCAGCGTTTTAATATGATGTGTGTGTTTGTGGATTTTTTTGTTTATATCGCTTGGAGTTCATTGAGCTTCATGGATGTGTAAGTCATTGAGTTTTAATTAAATTTTGCAAGCTTTCAGGCATTATTTATTCAAGTAGTTTTTCTTATCCTTTCTCTCTCTTGTCTTTCTGGTACTTCTATTATTTCTAAGTTGGTACGTTTAATGGTATCCCATATTTCTGTGAAGCTCTGTTCTTTTTTCTGAAAATGGTTTCTCTGTTTTCCAGCTTGCATAATCTCTATTGATCTGTGATTAATTTTGGTAATTATTTTATCTGCTAGTTCAGTACATTATTGAGTCTCTCTAGCAATTTTTTAAAGTTTCAGTTATAGTTTTCAACAAGAGTATTTGGTTATTTTTTATAATTTCTATTTCTTTATTAGTATTCTCTATTTGATGTGGCATTGCTTTTTTGTTGTTGTTGTTTAATCGTGCTATGTTTTACTGTTGTGAGCATATTTATACTGGTTACTTTGAAATTTTTTGTTACATTCAACATCTGGTTGCTCTTAGTCAGATTGGTCCCCACTGTATGAGTTACATGTTCCCCTCTTTGCATGACTCATCTTATGTTGGAAACTGGATATTTTGGAAAATAAATTGCAGGAACTCCAGGTATTGGTCCCACATTCTTCTGAGGCTTGAGATTGTTATCTGCTTTGTTTGTTTGTTTGGTGACTGGCTGGATTATTTTAGTGAAGTCTGCTTGCCACCCACCCCCTGACACACGTAGTGTTAAGCCTGTGATGCTGCTCCTCAGGGTTGGGCAGTTTGGAGGTGTACCCACAGTTTCTCTGGGAAGACAGTGATCCTGGAAGGGCTATATTCCACTTTTTTCCAAAACCATATTCAACTGTTAAAATCTAATAGCCATTGCTCTACCATTTTTAATAATATCCTGGGGCATACTTCTCTTTATAAACTAATCCAACTCAATTAAGCCTACTTCAAAAATATCATTTCTGGGGTTAATTTTTTAATACTTATTCTGATTCCAGGAGGAATCAGTTCTCGTATTCTCTGGTTCTCTTTTGCAAACAAGCTAGCTTGTAGTTTAGACTGCATCTCAGTTAGAGCTGTGACTCTCCATTAGATCTGTGAATATCTTACCAATGGTCTTCACTACAACCTCTTCAGATGCTGAAGAAATAAGATTTTGGACCCTACTATTCTTGTCATGTGATTCCTGATGTAGGGCCCTCATTGTCTGAGCGAAGGCTGGGCAGAGGAAGGTACCCCCTCACCTGTCTAATGTACTATCTGGTGGCTTCAACAACAGGCATGTGCGAGCAGGAATGAGAAATACTGACTTCCTGTTGAACAGGAAGAAAGCCGTTCCGCTTGGGAGAAATGAAATCCTGTGTTCTTCACTGTGGTCCTCTGGAGTAAAGCCTTCACCTCACAGAGCTGAGGGCTGTGAGAGGAGAAAGGGAGCAGTGTTGCTTCAACTACCATAAATTCTTGAGTTCTTTTAAACCAGTTTTTCATACATTGTTTGAATAGGTCTTTATTTGCTGCTTCACCTTCAGCCTGTTTCCAAAGTCTTTAAGTTTTTTTTTTGTTGTTGTTTTTATTTTAAAGTTATCACTAGTTTCATTTGGGAGCATGCTAGCAGAGTTCCTTGTGCTCTCATGCCTGAAATTGATCTCCTGACATCCCAAACTGAGGGTTTTGTTGACATTCTTCCTTCTTGGAACACTTTCTAGAGAGAAGATGAAAGCAGGGGTAGGGCCCTCTTCTCAGACATCTCACCAGTTCACTTATTTCAAATTTTCTTTAGTTCTCTCATCAATCCTCTGGCTTAACAATTTTACATCTTCTCCTGGGTGTAGACATTTCAATCTGCAGGGTTTTTTGTTTTTTGTTTTTTTTTTTCCTCCTAAATCTTTCTATTGCTGTACCTGGAATTTTGCTTTCTTCAATGTGAAAGCCAAGCATTTTCTCATGCTTAGTGAAGAATGCTTCTTGAAACTAACAGTCTGGATTCAGATAAAATAAGTACGAAGAGAGTATAGCTTGAGAGAGAGAATGCCTTTGAGTTTCTCTAAACACATCTGGTTATATGTACATGTTACTTCCTTTGCCAGGTTTGCCCTCTCCTAACCAATTGACAAACTTCTGATTACCATTATGAGATCCAGATGTCAATCCTGAAACACTGATTGCCTGCCACAGAGGATTAGATTACCCCAGCATGTCTCTCCAGTATGTGCTTATGTACATCTATATATATATTATTTTACCTTGATATTCCTGTTGTTTTGAGTTCTACAGCCTCTTTTAGACAGTGAGCACTCATAATGCTGGCTTTGAGGTTCTGTTACTGCACAGTAAATATTTGATGAGTTAAAGGATGAAGATATGAAAGAATATCTTATTGAACAGAAATCAAGGAGATGTTGGAGACAGGTATAAGCTGCCCAAAGCACAGTTCACATTAAGGTCTTCTCATAGGAGGAAAAAATTCCAGTTCCTTCAATTTCTAGGAGATAAAACGTTTTCATAGAAACTTAGTGCTAATTCTGGGAACAAAAAATCTATTTAGGTCAGTAGAGAGCAGTAAGTTTGAGAGCATTTGGAAGTAAGCAGACAGATTTTTAGTTCTCACTTTGCCAATAAGCTTTGTACATAGACTTCTGGTTCTGATCTGTTAAGGGTAAGAATAGGAAGGTTCCATTATGTGATGAATGTTGCCTTCAGCTTAAAATTATTATGCAACTTTCAAAGATTCAGAACTGTAAGGTTCAAGTGGAGACAGGATTTTTTTAGCATATCAACTTGTATCCTAGTTTCTAAAGAGGTGAAACATTTTTTTCCTTCCCCCCTGCTTACCAAGGACCTGGAAAGCATGTCATTTACATTTCAGGGTCAGTTCTGCAGATTATTTGCAGTAGCTGAGATTTGTTTCTTCTCTAATTAACTGTATTTGCAAGCTATTAGGAATGCTTTCTTTGAACATGCAAGGAATATGAGAAAATAGGAGGAGATGTGGATGGCTGCCACGGGCCAAGTTTAATGGTCTGGGTGATTTTGATTATTGCTGATCATGCACACCTCTTTCCAATTTAGTGTCCAGTGATGTCACTTTGCAGTTTTAAATTGCCCATATAGAACACATATGAATATTTACATCACAGAAATCAGCAAAGCTGCAATCTTGGCTTTTTTTTTTCCCCCAGATTACCCCCACAGAGTCAGTATATCATCACAGCTCTGAATTATTTTATATCACTTTTTGGGACAAAAAGCATTGCGTTATCTGTGATAGAAGCCTGGAAACATGCTTCACTTGCAATCAAATTATACTTTGCAGCTTGGGACATTATAAAGCATGCTGGCCTGCGATTTAAGTTTTGAGTTTTCATCCTGTTTCAGCTATCTCTGTCACTTGATATAAACTGCTTTCTCTCTCTTGGACTCTGTATCAGTTTTAAAACAAAAGCATTGGGTTAGATCACATGGGAGAAACTTTGCTACCGATTATCATTTTAGCTTTAGAAGGAATATATACTGAAAAATACTTAACTGATAACACCCATAAAATTACATAATAATAAAAAAAGCCTGGATAATGTCTCTTAAGATGACAGATATTGTGTATATTGATACAAGAGCACTCCTTTCACGCAGACCCAGCTATCTATACAAGGCAAAAAGAGTTTTTTCATCCCTTGAATATTTACTTAAAATACAATATTTCATTAGCCTTTTTTTCTAAGTTTATCTTTGTGCTTTTGATGCCATTTGATATTCACACCCTTCTTTCCTTCTTTTCATATGCCTCGTCTGAAATGGTCTAAATCAATTCTGATCTGTACTGCAATTAAAAGAATGCATCAGCACTTATTCTCAAATGCTCATTATCTCAATTTGTCTTATTACTAATTTCCTTTTCTTTCCTCATTTTTTTTACATTTGTGTAAAAACTTTGTAGACAATTATGGCAATTTATTCATGTATTTTTGTTTAATTATTGTTGCTAAGCAATTTTTCTTTTGTATGAATGGGCAAGAAGACTGGCCCCAGACAAAGTTACAGAGCAGGTGAGGCTTGTCTTCCTTGATCTCTCTCTGTCTTCCATTTCTGGTAGTAAGTATAATGAAAATGAGAGAAAACAATAAATAACCACCATTAGCTTAGTATGTATCATGTCCAAAGCTCATCAAAGATTGACCTTTCCAGGAGCAGACATTAACAGAGTTTGAAGTAGAGGGTGTTCAACACTGATAGAAGGAAAAGTGCAATTGTAATGCAGCCCACAAACCCTGAGAATAACTAACTGGTGGGAGCCCTGGAGTGAATATTGGTTGACAGATATGAATAACTCTTTTAGCCCTCACATGGGGCTAAAAGGCTGAGCTTTGATAACCCCACCTTTGTCAGTTACCACATGTGGTCCACTCCAGGAAGGTCATGTCCTGAGGCGGGCTCTCCTCAGCAGAAGAGGGAGATGTTGAGATGACAGTAAGGCCATCTACTGATGGAGTCCCTGCATCTGGCAGAAACTCTTGAATGAGGATTGGAGCAATGCAGCTACATATTGACCATGCCCCATACACATCTTGTACTGACAATTTCTATCATTAGATGACAGAAAAATGAAAAATAATTCTTTCCCTGAGTAACTGATGATCCAATCAGTCTTCAGAAGAATGATCCAGTTAGAACTTCACGTTTCTCAAAAACGATGCCATTGTGTATCTGCATCTTTAGAATGCTTGCTCTCCCTTTCTGGCATGACTCCAATTAGGCTTTTGTCTGTGCATCTTCAGGGAACTGCTTCCACCCTTGTCAAGGTTATGAAAGGCTACTATTTTCACAGATTCAATGGTCAGTCTTCAGTTTATATCTTATTTAAGCTTTCAGTAACATTTAACCAAGTTGATTACTTTCTCTTTCAGTAAACACACACTTTCTATGACTTCTAAAACACCGCTTTCTTACGTTTTTCTTACCTAATCCACTGCAGTTTTTCAGTTTCCTTGGCCTAGTCTTCTTTTGCTTTATGACTTCTAAATGTCAGCATACCACGAGGCTAAGGTTTCGGCTTCCTGTCTTTCTGTCAAGATACGGCATCTCATAAAGTACCATGGCTTAAAATGCCGCTTATATGTTGAAGACCTCCAAACTATTTTGGATAGCAATCTGAAAGTCATTTATGTGGGATAGGACTAAGATGTTCAGCACTTAATTGAAGTCCTAACAAAATAAACAACTATGACTAAGCTTGCCCGTGATCAGACAATGGCAGCTGCATGATGATCATGACTGACTACCAGTGATTAAAGAAAATATCAGTTGTAGAGGCACTTCTATTTTATTTCTTATTCTTTTTATAATTAATTTTTATTTTTACTTTAATAGTTTTGGGGTACAGGTGGTTTTTGGTTACATGGACAAGTTGTTTAGTGGTGATTTATGAGATTTTGGTGCACCTATCACCCAAGCAGTGTGCATTGTACCCAATGTGTAGTCTTTTATCCTTCCCCTCAAGTCCCCAAAGTCTGTTATATCATTAGTATGCCTTTGCATCCTCCTATTTTAGCTCCAAGCTATAAGTGAGAACATATGTTTAGTTTTTATTTGGGAGTTACTTCAGTTAGAATAATGGCCTCCAGTTCTCTCCAAGTTGCTGCAAAAGACATTATTTTCTTACATTTTCTTGCTGAGTAGTATTCCATGTTGTATATATATCATATTTTCCTTACCTATTTGTTGGTTCCTGGGCACTTAGGTTGGGCCCATATCTTGCAATTGCAAATTGTACTGCTATAAACATGGGTGTGCAAATGTCTTTTTAATATAATGACTGTTTCCTTTGGATAGCTACCCACTAGTGGGATTTCTGGATCAAACGGTTGTTCTACTTTTCGTTCTTTAAGAAATCTCCACACTGTTTTTCATAGTGGTTGTATTTGTTTACATTCCTACCAGGGGTGTAAAAGTGTTCCCTTTTCAACACATGCATATGCATACCAACATCTTGTTTTTTCACTCTTTAATTGTGGTCATACTTGCAGGATTAATTGTGGTGTTCATTTGCATTTCCCTGATCATTAGTGATGTTGAGCATTTTTTCATGTTTTTTGGCAGTTTGTATATCTTCTCTTGATAATTGTCTGTTCATGTCCTTTGCCCACCTTTTAATGTGATTGCTTTTTTATTGCTGATTTGTTTAAGTTTATTGTGGCTTCTGGATATTAGTCCTTTGTCAGATGCATAGTTTTTGAATATATTGTCCCACTCTATGGGTTGTCTGTTTACTCTGCTGGATATTTCTTTTGCTGTGCAGGAAATTTTTGGTTTAATTAGGTCCCACTTACTCATTTTTGGTTTTATACATTTGGTTTTGGGGACTTAGTCATGAATTCTTGCCTAAACCAATGTCTAGAGAAGTTTTTCCAATCTTATCTTCTAGAATTTGTGTGGTTTCAGGTCTTAGATTTAAGTCTTTGAGCCATCTTGAATTGATTATTTCTTTCAACAGTGTTTTGTAGTATTCCTTGTAGAGATATTTACCTCCTCAATTAAATATGTTTGTAAGTATTTAATTTTTCATTATTTATTATTTTTTGCAGCTGTTGTAAAAGGAATTGAGTTCTTGATTTGATTCTCAAATTGGTCATTCTTGATTATAGCAATGTGATTGATTTGTCTACATTGAGTTTTGTAACCTGAGACTTTACCGAATTTATTTATCAGTTGTAGAAGATTTTTCGATGAGTCTTAGGGTTTTTTAGGTATACAATCAGTCATATCATTGGTGAAGAGTGATAGTTTGAATTCCTGTTTTTCAATTTGGATGCCCTTTACTTTTTTCTCTTGTCTGATTGCTCTGGCCAGCACTTCCAGTACTGTGTTGAATAGAAGTGCTGAAAGTGGGCATCCTTATCTTGTTCTAGTTCTCAGAAGAAATGCTTTCAACTTCTCCCCATTCAGTAAGATGTTGTCTATGGGTCATCATATATGGCTTTTATTATTTTAAGGTAAGTCTCTTCTATGCATACTTTTTGAGGGTTTTTATCATAAATGTTGGATTTTTATCACATGCTTTTCCTGCATCAATTGAGATGAGCATGTGGTTTTTGTTTTCAGTTCTGTTCATGTGTTGTATCACATTTATTGACTTGCATGTGTTAAACCATATTTCTGTCCCTAGTATGAAACCCACCTGATTATGGTTTATTATCTTTTTGATATGCTAATAAATTTGGTAGCTCGTTTTTTGTTGAGAAATTTTGCATCTGTGTTCATCAAGGATATTAGTCTGTTGTTTCCTTTTTTTTTGTTGTTATGTCCTTTCCTGGTTTTGGTATTAGGGTGATAATGGCTTCATAGAATGATCTAGGGGAGAATCCCTCTTTCTCTGTCTTTTAGAATAGTTTCAGTAGGATTGGTACTAATTCTTCTTTGTATTCAACTGTGAATCCATCTGATCCTGGAATTTTTTTATTGGCATTTTAAAAAATTACTGATTCAGTTTTGCTCCTCATTATTGGTCATTTAGGATTTCTATTTCTTTCTGATTTAATACAAATGGATAATATATTTCCGGGAATTTATCTCCTCTAATTTTTTCTAGTTTGTGTACATAAGCTTGTTCATAGTAGCCTTTAGTGATCTTTTGTATTTCTGTGGTATAGGTTGTAATATCTTCAATTTCATTTCTAACTGAGCTTATTTGAATGTTTTCATTTCTAGGTTATTCTCACTAATGATTTATTCATTTTGTTAATCTTTTTGAAGAACCAGATTTTTATTTCATTTATCTTTTGTGTAGTTTTTATTGTTTGTTTGTTTCAATTTCACTTGATTCTGCTCTGATCTTTGTTATATCTTTTCTTCTGCCGGGTTTGGTTTTAATTTGTTCTTGTTTCTCTAGTTCTTTGAGATGTGACCTTAGAATGTCTATTTGTACTCTTTCAGACTTTTTGATGTAGACATTTAATGCTATGAACTTCTTAGCACCACTTTTGCTGTATCCCAGAGGTTTTGATAAGTTGTATCTCTGTTTTCATTCATTTAAGGAAATTTTTTAATTTCCATCTTGATTTTGTTGTTAACCCCAAATTATCCAATAGCAGTTCATTTAATTTTCATGTATTTATATAGTTTTGAGTCTTTTGCATTGATTTTCAGTTTTATTCCACTGTGTTCTGCGAAGATGCTTGATATGATTTTTATTTTCTTAAGTTGATTGAGACATGTTTTGTGGCCTGTCATATAGTGTATCTTGGAGAATGTTCTATGTGCTGATGAGAAAAATATATATTCCATAGTTGTTGGGAAGAGTATTCTATAAATATCTGTTAAGTCTATTCATTGTAGAGTAGTTTAAGTCCATTATTTCTTTGTTGCCTTTCTGTCTTGATGATCTGTTAGTTCTGTTAGTGGAGTATTGAAATCACTCACTATTATGATGTTGCTGTCCATCTTACTTCTTAGGTTTAATAGAAATTGTTTTATAAACCTTGGAGTTCTAGTGTTAGGTACATATGTATTTAGGATAGTAGTATCATCCTGTTAGACTAATCCTTTCATCATTATATAGTGTCCTTCTTTTTCTTCTTTTTTTTTTTTTTTGAGATATTTGCTCTGTCACCATTTTGGAGTACAGTGGCAGGATCTCAGCTCACTGCTACCTCCGCCTCTTGGGTTCAAGCAATTCCCCTACCTCAGCCTCCTGAGCAGGTGGGACTACAGGTGCATGCCACCATGCCCAGATAACTTTTTATATTTTAATAGAGATGGGTTTTACTGTGTTAGCCAGGGTGGTCTCGATATCCTGACCTGGTGATCTGCCTGCCTCGGCCTCCCAAAGTTGAGGTATCACAGGTGTAAGCTATCATGCCCAGCTTTTTTTTTTTCTTTTTCTTTTCTTTTTTTTTTTAACTGTTGTTGCTTTAAAGTCTGTTTTGTCTGATGTAAGAATAGCTACTCCTGCTCACTTTTGGTTTCCACTTACATGGAAAAGAATTTTTCTGCCCCTTTACCTTAAATTTATGTGATTCCTCATGTGTCATGTGGGTCCCTTGAAGGGACCCAAGCAGGTATTTGCTTGGTGGTGGTGTTATCCATTCTATTATTCAGCATCTTTTAAGGAGAGCATTTAGATCATTTATATTCAATATTAATATTGAGATATGAGGCACTGTTCTATTCATCATCTTGGCTTTTGCCTAGATACTTTGTGTGTGTTTTTGTTTGTTTGTTTTTGTATCTGTTTTTGTTTTTTTATAGGTCCTCTGACATTTATGCTTTAGGGAGGTTCTAGTTTGGTACATAATGAACTTTTGTTTCAAAGTTGAGAACCCATTTTAGCATTTCTTGTAGTGCTATTTTGGAAATAGCAAATTCTCTATTTGTTTGTCTGAAAAAGACTATCACTCCTTCATTTATATAGCTTAGTTTTGCTGGATACAAAATTTTTGTCTAATAATTGTTTTGTTTAAGGAGGTTAAAGACAAGACCCTGAACCCTTCTAGCTTGTAAGGTGTCTGCTGAGAAATCTGTTATCTGATAGGTTTTCTTCTATAGGTTACCTGATGCTTTTGTCTCAAGCTCTTAAGACTCTTTGTTTTGTCTTGACATTAGATGGCCTGATGGCTATGTGCCGTGGTGATGATCCTTTTGCAAAAATGTCCTAGGGGCTCTTTGACCTTCTTGTATTTGGATGTCTAGATCTCTAGGAAAGTCAGGGAAGTTTTTCTCAATTATTTCCTCAAATAATTTTTCAATCTTTTAGATTTCTCTTCTGCCTCAGAACAGCAATTATTCATAGGTTTGGCTGTTTTCCACAATCTCATATTAAAAGCTTTGTTCATTTTTTTTAAAATTATGGTTATTTTTTGATTGGGTTAATTCAAAAGCTTTGTATCAAGCTCTGATTTTTTTTTCTTCTACTTGTTTCTTCTATTCTCAATAATAGTTGATTGTTGAAAATTTTTGTTGCATTTTGTATTTCCCTAAGTATGTCCTTCATTTCCACAAATTCTTATTTTCTTAATGATAACTGTTTCCTTGGATAATGTTTCATTCATTTCCTGAATTGTCTTTAAAATTTTTTAAAGTTGTTTTTCACCTTTCACTTGTATCTCCTTGTTTACCTTAATAATTAACCTTCTGAATTCTTTATTTGGTATTTCAGAGATTTCTTCTTGGTTTAGATTCATTGTTTGGGAGTTAGTATGATTTTCTGGGCATGTTACCAGGTCCCTGTTTTATCATATTACCAGAATTACTTTTCTATTTTCTTCTCATTTAGGTAGACTGTTTCTTCGAATTATTCTTGAATTTATTTTTGATTGAACTTTTTTTTTGTTTTTCTCTCCTCTTGAGAATCTAATTTTAATATTTACAGTTTATTTTAGCCTAATTTAATTATTGGTGCTTTTAGGGTTAAAGACTCTGAGTTCCTTAGTTACAGTGAGTCTTTGTGTGCTGACTGTGTTAGATGTTGATTGTATAGTTATGCATTTGGTGTGTGGGCAAGCTCGCTGTCCCCTATGGGTTTAGAATGGCAGGGATCTCTTCAAGCTTACCTCATTCTGTCATGATGTACACTTTTTTCCCCAGTATTTTATTTAGTGAGTTGATGATTCAGGAAATAGGGGCGATATCTTTGGGCAGGCACTGGTGGTAGCTGAGGCACATGGGCAGAGGTCCCAGCCTTGATGAAGGTGCCTGGGGGAGCTCTCAGTTAGATATGCTGAGGTACTATCAGCATGAAGGTTGGGAGCTCAGTCAGGCCTGTGTAGGAAAGTTATCTACCTTACAGCTTCCCTTCTGTCCCCAGTGTTCCAGCTATTCGAATCAGACAGGCACCTCTTTTTTGCTATAGTAATGTTGATCTTTCAAATAGGAAGGAATTGTGACTGCCTGAATCTGGAAAATGTTCCTCCTGTGGGACTGTAATCATCCTGAATTGTTCCAGGAAGGCTGTTTATAGGTGCATTCATGCTTCTTTCCCATGGGAGAAGCCCCAGCTGCATTTGCAGTGGTGTACTAGGGGAAAAAAAGGATCCCTTCTTCAGGACCTTTCATAATAGCAGAGGCTGCCAGCCTTTTGGGTTAGAGGTGGGGACTTTCCTGACTATGCCAGGCATTGCGATTGTGTGTCTGACTTCCCACCAGCAGAAAGATCTTGGACAGAGGGCCTACCATTCATATTATTTTGTCCCACAGGGTATTCCCTTGATATGATGCTCTTCCCCTCCCCCTAAGAGTGAGACTTCCTGAGAGCTGAACTGCAGTGATTGTGATTGCTTTTCTTGATCTAGCCACCAAGTGGGGCTATCAGGTTCTGGGATATAGTGCTGGGGAAAGTCTGCAAAAGATCCAGTGATGTGATCTGTCTTCGTGTCTCCAAATAGTAGATACCAGCACCTGCTCTGACAGAGGTGGAAGGGGAGTGATGTAGACTTTGTAAAATTCCTTAATTGTAGATGGGTTTAGTGTGCTGGCTTTCTCCAAGTCTGGTTATGCTAGCAGTGAACTTGTCATGTGGACACTCAGGACCTCTGGTTAGCCAAGGTGTTGCAGGCAGTGCTGTTAGGGGAGACCCTGCAGCCACTTCCTCCTTCCTGGGATGGTGTTATTTTTTCCAGAAGTGTTGTAATGGCCTGAGTGGTTTAGCCTCCAGCCACGTGGTGGTGCTTCCAAGAGAGACCCGGCTGCACTGTTAGCAGTGGGATTTAGCCTTTCCCTAAATTGGCTAGGGAAAGATTTCTGGTTTCTCAGGTGACAGGCAGGTCTACAAAGCTTTCAAAAGTTTATGTCCTGTGTGTTCAGCCACTAGAACAGGTAGAGAAATATCATCATATAGGGACAGGATTAGGTAGGTCTGAGCTCTGACTCTCCTTGGGTGCTGCCTGCCATGGACATTGTAGAGAATGGGGTGTGGTTCTCAGGCCACTGGGGTAATGTTCCTGAAGGGAGCATAACTGCCTCTGCTGTGCAAAAGTTTACAAAGGGACTGGGAAGTAGTGGACAGCAGTCAGTCTCACCCAGCTCCCATGCAGTTGCCAAGGCTAGTCTCATTCCTGCAGTGTCCCACTAATAGTGTCAGCTGCAGATCTTGACACTCTGTACACAGAACTCAGAGCTGCCCCAGACCACAGGCTTTCCCTCAGAGACAGCAAGCACAGCAGCTTTCAGGCCACGCCCACCCCATCTGCTCCTAAGGCTGGCCACCCAGCTCCTGTCTGCCACAAACTTCCCTCTTGCCCCTGGGTTCTGTTCAAGGGACTTGGTCCCCATCAAAATGATATCATAAATTTCAGTTGGGAACTTCCTTCACCCTGTGACTCCTCTTTGTGTTCACTGGCTGACTTTCCCGAGAGCCCCTGTGAAATATAGTCAAGGATGGCTTTCCTGGGCTTGACTGGAGATTGAAAATGCTGGCAAGTCTCTTCCCACTTCTGCTTCTACATTTGTATTTCACATTGCTCCCAAAATCCATTCTGGTTCTTGATTGGGTTAACTAAGGCCTTCCTCCATGTGTGGTTTGGATTTTCAGATTCCCTAGTGCGGATATATGCTCAGATGTAGGCTCTCCCTCTCTCACTCTGGAAACTTAGTTTTTCACCTGTCTCACAAAGTAGGCTGCAACCTGTAGCTTCTTTCAAAGGATCTGTGGATTCTTTTAGTTTTCCTGGTGCATTCCTGTGATGTGATCTCTCTTCATGTCTCCCAACAGTAGAGACCTCCTCCAATGGAGGTAGCAGGGAAGTGACGTAGACTCTGTGAGATTCCTTGGTTGTAGATGGGTTTAGTGGTTCTTGGAAAAAACATAAATATTCACAGTATGAGTCTCTACCCATTATTTCTGTCCTTTCAAGTGCCAGAGGCATACTGGTACTGCTTCCTATATGCCATCTTGAAAAAATAAAAAGGCAACCCTCTTTTAGAGAATTAAGGCATGTTTGGAAAATGAGCCTTGAATCAAGAAAATGGGGCACATTCCTCTGCTTATTCTACATTCTTTCTTGCACAGCTTAGAGACAACCCAAACTCACCATTGCCACAACAGAATATTTAGCTCACTGACACCTGAAATTAACTCCTACTCAGTTTCCCCAAGATCACTCATTAGACATGTCATGTTCCCACTCAGACAAAACAAACAGAAAAGAAAAAAATAAGCTGTTTTAAGTTTCTCATTTCTTTGATACCCCAGATTGAACTTAGCCATAAGTCTTGTCAGTTCTTCATTATTAAATATTTCCCAACTGTCTGCTTCCTACTCCACTCCACTATGTTCTCTTTACAACAGCATCACTGATGAGTCTCCCTGTTTCTATTCCTTGACACTATCTTTAAATCTAAAATAAGATCATGGTCCTTTCTACTTCACAACATTTCAATGGTTTACCGCACACCAATAATTAAAGCCTAAGTCTTTACATTGATCTTCAAAACCCCACATGGATGGGCCCTGCCAATCTTCCCATCTCATTTATCATTCTACCCCTGCCTCAGCAAGGACAGTCTACTTGCTTCTTCATCCTACAGAGCCTTTGCAATTGCTTCCAGTTCTACCTGGAACACTCCAATACCACCTCTAGGCAAAGCGCTTTCTTCTTCTTTTTTTTTTTTTTTTTTTGAGACAGAGTCTTGTTGTGTCACCAGGCAGGAGTGCAGTGGTGTTATCTCAGCTCACTGCAACTCCACCTCCCAGGTGCAAGCAAACTCTTCTGTCTCAGCTTCTCTAGTAGCTGGGACTGCAAGGATGCACCACCATGCTCAGCTAATTTTTGTCATTTTAATAGAGATAGTGTTTCACCATGTTGGCCAGGATGGTCTCAATGTCCTAACCTTGTGATTCTCCCATCTTGGCTTCCCAAAGTTCTGGGATTACAGGCATAAGCCACTGCCCCCACCTGCTTTCTTTACTTCTATTCCCACCTCTGTGCACCTGTTCCCTTGGTCAGAGAAGCTATCATTATCCATTTTACCTAAATAGTACATTCTCCACCCCCAGCCAGTTTCTGACTTCTTTCTCAGTTTCATTTCCTAGACAAAAAACTTATTGTCACTTGGAATTACGTTACACATCTCTGCTTTTATTTGTATGATTTTTTGAGGATGTAAGCTGCCCAAGTGAAGTCAAAGTTTTGATCCATCTTACATCCACAACAGCAGCTGGCACACAGTCAAATCTAAGTGTTTATTTAATGAATAAATGCACACTGATCCAGGGGCAGAGGAATGTGGGTCTAAATCTTGGCTGGCTGCTTTCCATATTGTGGTTGTTTGTATGAACTTTGTTTTCTCATCTGTTAAACGGGAAGATAATACTTAGTTCACACAGTTTTGGTAAAAAGTTCTTAAAAGATTTTGGATATGAAGTATTATATGTAGTACAGAAGAACTAAAATTATCAGTATTTTTATTTGTAATTTCTTTATAATGTAGAAATGATAAATTGTTACTTGCTACTGTTACACAAGTTGAAACTACCATCAAATGGAATAAGGAGGGTACTTTGAATACTCATTTATGAAATACAAGGCTTTTTATTTTTATTATTCTCTCTCTCTCTCTCTCTCTCTCTCTCTCACCCAGGAAGTATAAAGAAACACTAGAAAATATCACTCTTCATTTCTTAAGTAATTGGTCCTTTCTTCAAACAATCAATAGAAAAAGAGTTTTACCTTATTTTTTATTTTAGGTCATCATAAAGAACATGTTTAGGCAATATGAAGATACAAATAATTTTCTACTAAGGTCAGGAAAAGAGCCAGCCAGAAGTTCATAATTTTGAGGCATCATGATATTTCGTTCTGTTTCCCCATAGCTTGGTCCTTAAAAATAAAGAGAGACTTGCATAATAGCAGGATTGAGACAAGTGGATTAAGGTAAAGAAATGTGTCAATCAAATCACATTTATTTTAAATGTGCCAGACAGGCCTCCAGCCTTCACAGTTTTTTTCTATCAACATCTCACATTTGGCTCAACTCCATCCTTAGAAATGGACTCCCTTCGGAATTTCAAATACTTTTTTGGTTTAACATCACAAATCAAATTAGAATACAGTTCTTTCTTTTTCTTTCTTTCTCTTTCTTTCTTTTCCTTCCTTTCCTTCTTTCTCTCACTCTCCTTCCATCCCTCCCTACCTCCCTCCCTCCCTCCCTCCCTTCCTTTCTTCCTTCTCTTTCTCTCTCTCTCTCTCTCTCTCTCTCACACACACACAGTGAAGAGTTCTGTATTTATCTGATCATATCCAAGCCTGATTGCTTGGAAAAAGATAAGTGAATATTAGCATTTCTGCTTATCTTTATTTTTACATTTATATTTTGCTCATTTTATAGCTTCAATAATTTTAAAATATATACTTAAACTATATAAAATATTAAAATGTACATATTATATAATATATAGATACTATATACTTAATAAGTAGCATATATATTAAAATTTAGAACTGTATAATTACTACATAGGTAGCACATGGTAAAGATACATTTTGTTTATCAACAGAATAAAATCTGAACTCCTTTTTAATGCATTGAATAAAACCTTCTATTGACTTGTTTTCCCTTCTGCAACTTTTTACACCTAAATAAAATAGCACTGAGGTGTTTGAGTTCCTGCACATTTGGTGTAGTCTCATGCCCCTCTGTATTTGCATCTCTAGGTTCTCGGCCTGGAAACTCTTTTTCTTTTCTGCCTACAAATTCTTACACCAAATGTCAATTGAACCTCAGCTTCTTTAGGAAGTACTCCCTGACTTTTTAAACAGCTTTATTGAAATATAATTTACATGCCATAAAATTAACATATTTAAAGTGTACAATTCAATCTTTTTAGTACATTTAGAGTTGTGTCCTCATCACTACCATTTAATTCCAGAACATCATGATCCCAGAGGAAACCCTTGGCCTATTAACAGTCCCTCTCCATTCTTTCTGATTTGAAAACATTCTGCACCCACAGTAATCAAAACCGTAGTAGTGAAATAAGGATAAAGACATACCATACATATTTCAGTTCTATGTAATTGAGGGGTGAGAAATAAATCCTTTTGTGTATACTTCAGTGGTTTCCAACAAGAGAACCATAAGAGTTAAGTGGGGAAAGGACAGTCTTTTGAGAAAAACTTTGCTAGTCGTCTCCTTACACACTCTCTCGTGGAAGCCTGTCTTCCCCTCCTAAACTCCATCTCTTTCTCTATTCCCTTGACCCAGTGGGGAAGCTGCTTTCCTCTCCTGGATTCCATCTTTCTGGATTCTCTCAGTGTGAGAGTTATCTGTTTCTTTCTGTCTCCTTCTCCTGTTTCTCTCTCTCTTTAAATAAATCACTTTCTGTAAACAAAAACTTTGCTGATGTTAATTGGATATCCACATTCAGAAGAATGAAGTTGGATGGCAGCTTCATATATTACACAAACATTAATTTAAAATAGATTATGGATCTAAAAAAAGCAGAAAAGCCCATTTGTTTTATAAATGTACTATCAAGAAAGTGATAAGGCTGGGTGTGGTGACTCATGTATAATCCCAGAGCTTTGAGAGGTCAAGGCATGAGAGTCACTTGAGTTCAGGAGTTTGAGATCAGCCTGGGAAACAGGAGACTTGTCTTTACAAAAAAGCCAGAACCAAAATATCAGCCTACCTACTCTGTGGCTGAGATGGGAGGATCGTTTGAGCTTGGAAGTTCAAGGCTAAAGTGAGCTACGATTGTGGCACTGCATTCCAGCCTGGGTGACAGAACAAGATCATGTCTTTAAAAAAAAAAGTGAAGAGAACCTACAGAATAGGAGAACATATTTGAAAATCTTATAACTGACAAGAAACTTGTATCTAGAATACAAAAATAACTCTTCAATGTGATACTCAATGTGATAATAAAAAGTAAATAACCCAATTAAAAAAGTGCAAACAATTTGAAGAGACATTTCTGCAAATAAGTTATAGAAATGGCCAATAAACACATGAAAGGATGTTCAACATCATTAGCCATTAGGAAAATGCAAATCAAAACCACAAGATATCTCCTCATATCCACTAGTATGGCTATAATGGGAAATATACAAAATAAAAGTGTTGAATGAGTGTTAGCTACTATACACTGACACCAAAAAAATACTGTCAGATAAAACTAAGCAGAATACAAAACAGAGAACTTTAATGAATAGACTGTACCTCACTTAAGTGTTTTCTATATTCCAAGTCTAACTCGCTCTTTAAACTCAAGTTTCCAGAGACTTTTTAGAGAATGTCATCATTTTTGACTGGCCGTGTGGCTCATGCCTGTAATTCCAACATTTTAGGAGACTGAGATGTCAGGATAACTTGAGTCCAGGAGTTTGATACCAGCCTGGGCAACATAGTGAGGCTCCATCTCTATTAAAAAAAAAAAAAAAAAAAAAGGAAGTAAATATAAAATACATCATGATTATTTTAATAAAGTCAATTCAGCTGTGTAATTTCTTTTCTATTCAACCAGAAAAAGATCTGTACCCACAAATTTGCTATAGTCATGCTTACATATCTTAGTGTTTATGCACAAACATGTTGGTTCCTGATATCTATTCAGAGTGCACTTTTTGCTGAAATACAGTGAAAACGTTGTCCTTCAAACTTCATCATCACTCTCTCAGTGCCATTCCTCCTTTACCCTAAATCATCTTCTCTCTTCTCCTTTTACTTTGACCTGAATCCATTTTCGGGAAACTTCGTTGATAATCGCTTATAAATGTTAGTCTCTGTGCTTATTCCCCAAGGGGGCTGGAGTTTTCAGTTGTTTCTTAAAACCTGAGTCTCAGCAAAGCAGTTGTGGAAAAGTTTGAAGGCCAATGCCTCAGCAAGTCCATCGTGTGGACTATGAGCTTGTCCACTTAATCATAACCATGGTCTTACCCTCCTCACAAGTCTGAGGACACCTTCTGTTAAAACGCATGTGCTGAATGAAGAGATACCCACCCCCTGCAAAGCAGGCTTTGTGTGTTGCTCACCCAGGTGTGGGCAAGCTGCGTCTGAAAAGGGAGTCAGAGAAAGGCAGTGGGATAGGAGTTTGTTTTATAGGTTTGTGTGGGCAGCGGTAAGTTACAGAAGTTATGGTTTAGAATGGTTTTTTGCAAGCTGGGAGGGGGCTGTAGAGTGTGGAGTCACAAGGTTAATCAAGTTCGGTTACAATGTCCAATGGCTTTATCAATTAGGGTGGGAATAAGGAAAAATGGAGAATGTCTCAAAGCTAAGTAGGCACTGTAGGGATGGATTCTTTCTTCCTCTTTTTGTGGTCTTCCACTTACTTCAGATTTTCCAGGAACTCATCTGGAGCATCCCTGCAGGTCACAGAGGTTAACATTGGCGTCCATGGCCTTGTCAGCCCAAAAGGCCTTACATTCCTGTCTTTTTATGTTAGTAATATAAAGGAAAAAGAAATGAAGAGTGGAGGGCAGTGGGATATTAGGAAGGCTGGCAAAGAGGGGTGATGGGGTGATGTTTCTCAGGGCTTCTTCAACTGGGATTGGGGGCAGCACTGAAACCAAAAGATGGAGAGAGTTTAGACTGCTGGGAGATTTCAGGGCAAGGGGTGATACTGTGAGGTTGTTAGAAGGAGCATTTGTCATATTAACTGATTGGTTATTGCTTATATAAGATTTTGTATTAATCGAGAGATTAATCGGAAAACACAGGGTCCAAATAAGAGAAGGAGAAAAATAACAGAGGACAAAAGACTGAAAGAAGACATGATGCCCAGTTAGAGTTTCCAGGCAGTCCAGCCAGCTCCAGAATAACCATTTGCCTGATTAGCGAGCTTTTGGGCTCTGTAATTTATTGATGGTATCATATATGAGGCCAGACTAGTTTACATAAAAATCCTTCAGTTAGGAGTAGGCAAATACCTCGCTTTTCATCAATCAGTAAATCAAGTCTTCTGTGCCTTTGGAGGACAACTGCAGCTAGGGAATTACTTGAGTTTGAAGAAGGAATAGTGATTGAGTTAATTCTGCAATGCTAGCAGAGAAATCATTAGAGAGGCTGTGAAAGGTGACGACTGAAGTGGTGAGGCCCACTATGCCTGTGCCAAGTGCTGTAGTAATTCCTAACCCTACAATAATGACCTGCTTCTGTTGTGTCGGAACCACAAGGAGAATAGAGAGGCTTTTGCTTCCATTGGCAAACTGAATTTTGGGAGTAAGGAAAACTGGGGTACAAGTGCCTGTCCAGTGTGTAGGAAGGCAGATGTAAGAAGAGGAACCATAGAGGGAAAAAAAAAGTCCTTGGCTTAGACAGAACTGGAAGTGTAAACTGAAAAGGTGAGAAAGTGTTCTGGGGGCGGGGTGAGCTGGGGTTTTCTACCCAGATACCAATGAAGCCAGCAAGGGCTGCGGCTGTTGAAGGTTGTAGCCAGGTTTGGTAGGATAACTGTATGGAGGGAGAGCTTTTCATCTGTGATGTATGAGGAAGCATGTGGTATTTATAAATAACCATTTACTTTCATTAACAAGATGGAGTATGAGCAGAGAATGGGAGCGAGATGAAGAGTGAGCACAAAAGAAAGGAAGACAACTTTATTGGGGTGGAAGAATTAGTTCCCTGACACTGAAGATTATCCACGCTAAGAATTAAGGGTGGCAGCCTGAGGTAAAACCCTGAAATGTCAGCTATAATTGCCGGGAGGAAAAGCGTACACCGGCAGCTTAAACAAAAGCAGGGCATGTAAAAGGAAATAAGTGCAGTGAATTTGAGTAGAGGTGAGACAGAAGATAACATTTTCCGAGGTGTGGTTTAAGTAGTAGGGGCAACTGCGTTAAACAGTAGTGTTAGGGAAAAAGATGCCTAATGAAAGTAAAAGATATGTTCAGTTTATATAGGGTTACTCTTCCACTTTGGGATATGGGTGAGTTTGAGAGAAGAGGGGGAGAGTACTTGAGACTTCCAGGAGGAGGTGGAGGAGTCAGGCCTATTGTCTGATGGACACAGCTTTATCCTGGAGTGATGGACCCACTGGGTAGGGTCTTGTAGATAGACAGTGGTTGGGGTTCTATAGACGACCAGGAAGGGTCCTGTCCACCGAGGTTGCTGAGGGGTTAGGCTTGTAACTAGGTGGGTATCTGCAGTGGGAAAGAGGATGTTAGCAGCCTGGCAGATTTCATGTCTGGCCTGTTGGAGGACTGAAATATCATCACCAAGAGGACTGGTATCTGCAATAAGGTTATGCCAAGCAGAAAAGTGCAGCCATGTAGGAATTCAAAGAGGATTTACCCTGTGGGTTCTTTAGGACTGGCTCCAATCCTAAGTCCTCTGCAGTGGATAACTCCAGCCTTGGCTGGGAGGAGAGTGGCCTTAAGGAGGGCTTTTATTAAAGGGGTATTGATAATAGAGGACACTAGCCTGGTGAGAAAACCTCTAAAAACCTCTTTTTTCCCATATGGAAGCATGGTGGTGTAGGATATGGAAGGTATACTTAGAGTCTAGTATAGATATTAATGTGTGGTCCTTTGGCAACAGAGCATGGGTTTCAATAGTCAATTGAGTTGGAGGAGGCGAGGGGTGGAAAGTAAGTGTGTAAGGTGTGAAGAGGAAACTAAACTTTGGAGGTTGTGAGAGCTATAGAGGGTAAGTGGGGCATAGCCTGTGATTCTGAGTGATTCTAAGAGTATCAGGACAGCACCTGCTGCCACCTGTAGGCATGAGGGCCACCCTGAGACTAAGTTGTTTGGGTAAAGAGGCTACAGGCCATGGGCCTGGCTCCTGTGTAAGAATTCCAGTGGCACAGCCTTTTATGTCTGCTGTGTAGAGAGAGAAGGGTTGAGAGGAGTTGGGGAGCATGAAAGTAGGGGCAGTCTCTAAGGCCGTTTTTAGAGAATGGAAGAAAGAATGGGGGAAGGAATTTTTGGTCTGTGGGGTCAGCTAAGTTTCCTTTTGTAGTTTCATAAAGTGGTTTGGTTAGGGAGGCAAAACCTGGTATCCAGAGGCAAATGTATCCTACAATGCCTAGGAAGGAGAGAAGTTGTTGTTTAGAGGATGGGGTTGAGGTCTGGGAAATTGATACGATTGGCAGGGAGAGCACGTGTGTGCTGGTGAAGAATTATAAAAGATGGAGAAGATATTTGTGCTTTAGGAAAAAGTGTTTTTGAGGTCAAGAACAGAATATTGAGTTGTGGAAGGGTGTGTGGAAGATAGGAGGGCATAGGGGTTGGTACAACCTGGTGAATGGGAACTACAATCAGATTGAGGTAGAGGTCTTGGACTAATCTGTTGAATTTGTCTGGTTTTTTGGACAGGTAGGATAGAAAAATTGTCAGGAGATCTTGTGGGAATTAAAAGGCCATGTTGCAATAGATGGGTGATAACAGGCTTCAGGCCTTTTAAAGCCTGTTGGGGAATGGGGTACTGGTGCTAAGCCAGGTAAGGGTGGTTAGGTTTTAAGGGGATGATGTGGGGTGAATGGCTTGCAGCAATGGATGGGGAAGTGGTGTCCCACACCCTAGGATTAAGGTGGGGGGACCTAAGGGTAGCTATTAAAGGAGGTACAGGTTTGAGGGGGATGGTGGCAGTGAGATGTGGCTGTAGCCCAGGAATAAAGAGGCAGGTAATCTTGCTAAGATATCTTGGCCTAACAAGGAAACTGGACAAGAGGGGATAATTAGGAAAAAAATGTGAAAAGGAGTGTTTGCCTAATTGACACCAGTCTTCGGGCATTTTCAGAGGCCTGGAGGCCTTGCCGTCAATCCCACAAGAGTTATGGAGCTCAAGGAAACAGGTCCTTGAAAAGAGGCCTGGTGTGGGTGGCCCCCATGTTAAAAAGGGGATGGGCGAGCCTGTAATCCCAGCACTTTGGGAGGCCGAGGCGGGAGGATCACGAGGTCAAGAGATCGAGACCATCCTCACCATGATGAAACCCCATCTCTACTAAAAATACAAAAATCAGCTGGGTGTGGTGGTATGCACCTGTAGTCCCAGCTACTCAGGAGGCTGAAGGGGAAAATCGCTTGAACCCAGGAGAAAGAGGTTGCAGTGAGCCGAGATTGCGTCACTGCACTCTAGCCTGGTGACAGCAAGACTCCATCTCAAAAAAAATAAAGAAGGGGATGGAGTTACCCAAAACTTGGCATCCATGATGGTCCAGGGGGCCTCCGAAATGTTCGAGCAGCGTCAGTCTTCAGCCGCCAAGCAGAGGAGATCTGGTAAAAATTTAGTCCTGGGATCTTTGAATTGGAAATCTATGAGCTCTGGGAGCAGCGACATGAGTCAGACATTCTGACTTTCCGTAGGGGCCCCCTGCACAGACAGGGAGGGTTTAGGAGGAATCCTGGGCTGTGAGTATTCCTTGGCCCAGTGGCCAGGTTTGCGACATCTGAAGCAAGGTCTGGGAGGGGTGACTGGATGCTGCAGTCTGGGTGCTTTGAAGTCTTTGTGAGGCGGTGTTGTGGCTGGGGTTTGTATTATGGCAGAGGCAGGCATTTGTAATTCTGAGATTTGCTGCCACTGGGCAGCTTTTTTCCTATTAATGAACCTTTTTTCCTATTAATCAACCTTGAAGGCGAGGTTGAGTAATTACTGTTGTGGGGTTTGAGGGCAAGAATCTAGTTTCTATAGCTTTTTGTAATGTCAGGGGCTGATTGGGTGATAAAATGCATATTAAGCATTTCTCAGGGGTAAGAGTCGAAGGATGACATTTAAGTTACTCCAGGTGAGATTATAGGACTGGATTAAGTATCAAAGAATCTGATGAAAAGGAGCGTAATTGTTGGCCAGTTTGGGAAAGGTTGAATAAAGAGAAAGGAATGTGCACCCTTAACTATGCCTTCAGCTCCAGCCACTTCTCAAAGGGGGAATTGTTGGTCAGGGGCAGAGAAGTTAGCCACAGCCCTAAACTGTAAGGTGGACAGAGTATGAGGTGGGGAGGTGACAGGAGAGGTATAAGGAGGTGGGTTGTGGGCAGAGGAAGAGTAGGGAGGCTCTGGGTGGGGGTGGTTAAGTCCTGGATTAGGGCCTGGTTTGGACAGTCAGGGAGGAGAAAGGTCAGAATGGTTGATGGACAAGGAGGATTCTGGGTGGCCGGCAGAGGCAGGAGGGGCAGACAGAAGGGAGAGAAAGAAAATTTGAAATGAGTTGCATTGAGACCAAAGATTAGGGTGGGATTGGTGTGTAAAAAAAAAATGTCTGGACATAGGGAATTTCAGACCATTTGCCATTTTATGACATAAGCTGTCTAGATCCTGCAGGAGGGAAACATCTAAGGTATTTTTTTCCGGCCATTTAGAGCCATTGTTCAATTTATATTGTGGCCAAGCGGTATTGCAGAAGGAAATAAGATGCTTTGGTTTTAGGTCAGGTGATAGCTGGAGGGGTTTGAGGTTTTTAGAACACAGGCTAAGGGAGGGGAGGGAGGAATGGAGGGCGGGAGGTTGCCCACAGTTTTAGAAGAGCGGCTGAGACAAGGAAAGTGAATGCATGACCAAGCAACTTACAGCAGGCATCCCAGACTAAACCTTCGTCTAAACCTGGGGTGAATTAGTCAAAGAGGGCGTCACTTGCATTGATCTATCACCTATGAGTGCCAGTGAGTGACCAGAGCAGACGTCTCTGCAATGATCAGTCACAGAGGGAAGACTGTCTTCCCAGTTCTGTGACCTACGTATGATTTTTTCCGGTCATGAACCTCATGGGAGGTCCTGTCTTTCTTGTCTCTGCTGAAAGGAAGAGGAAAATGAAACTGAAAGGAGAAGGAAGCTGAGAGGTAGTGAGAATTGCTAAAGAGAAGAGTTGAGGCAAATTGCTTACCTGATCTGAGGATGGTGAGTGGGTCTGTTGTCTGGTCTGATGAACCTAGGTCAGAGGTAGGTCTCTTCATGGAGATGGCACAAGGAGAACAGGGATAAGGAGTTTGGTGTTCCGTAGGAGTTCCCCTGTCCTTGGTTTCAGCACCAAATGTTAAAATGTGTGTGCTGAATGCAGAGACCCCCAAATAGGCTTGGTGTGAGCAACATGGCTGTTTATTCACCTGGGTGCGGACAGGCTAAGTCTGAAAAGGGAGTGAGCGAAGGGTGGTGAGATAGGAGTTGGTTTTATAGGTTTGGGGTGGGCAGTGGAAAGTTACAGATGTTACAGTTTAGGGCATTTTTTTTTTTTTTGCAATCTGGGAGGGGGTCAGGTTGTGGAGTCATGATTGACCAAGGTTGGTTACAAAGTCCAGTGACCTTATCTATTAGGATGGGAATAAGGAGCAACAGAGAATGTCTCAAAGCTAAATAGGCGCTGCAGGGGTTGATCAATTCTTCTCTTTTCATGGTCTTCCAGTTACTTGAGATTTTCCAGGAACTCATCAGGAGTGTCTGTGCAGGTCACAGAGGTTAACATGGGGTCTCTGGTGCTGTCAGTCAGCCTAAAATACATTACATCTTCAAATATAAAATATTTTGGAGCTCTCTGGCACAGAATTGGGAAGCCAATGTCAACACAAACATTCTGGAGAAAAAGGCAGAAATACTTCATTAGATGAGATCTTTCCCTCCACTCTCTGCAAGCACGCAGCTCAAGGACGTCTAAATCTGTGTTAGATGGAATATGATTTATTCTTAAGCTTGAGTCAAATAGTACTTAAATATTTCTATTTGTTCTTACAGATGGAGTGTATATCCATGTTTTAAGAATGAATCTTGGGTAAATTTGCTCATCTCTCAGGATCTTAACCCAGTAACAGGCGTAAGTCACATGAGCAATGACCAGTTACAAAAACAAGCAAAACAGCAATCACACAGCATGCTTCAATCAGCTTACTCTCTCTCTCTTTTGGCTTATTACAGTCACTTTTCTCAGAAGTATGATCTT
The DNA here is from genome assembly GCF_049354715.1 of Callithrix jacchus. Taxonomy (NCBI): domain Eukaryota; kingdom Metazoa; phylum Chordata; class Mammalia; order Primates; family Cebidae; genus Callithrix; species Callithrix jacchus. The sequence goes on from NC_133507.1 coordinate 109,788,809, forward strand.
AAAAGCTGGCTAAGGCAGATTTATTTTCTCAGATTAAAGGGATCGTGGTCCTTATTTTGGGGATTGTACACAGAGGAGAAATACTTAACAAAATATCCCATTCACATTTATCTCTTGCAGTCTGCACTTTGCAGTGAGCTTGTGTAGTGATTGTCAGCTCTGGATGGTCATGCACTGACAGTGATATATGGGAGCTCCATGTCAGCAGAGTAGCATCTGCGGCAAACATCCAATCTGCCTGTGTTTACTGGGATTCTGACACAGACATCTCTTTCCTTTTACTTGACGCTTTCCTTTGCATAGACTCTACTTGTTTTTTTTTTAGATAAACCTTGTATCAATAAGAATATAAATAACTTTGGAAAAAGAAAACAAAATGCCAGAGAACTTACTGAAAATGAAAACTGGCCTCCTAAAGGAAAGTTAATCCACTTAAGAAGGATAAGTAGCCACTATTGATATGGGCGTTGACTGAGGCAAAGGATAAATATCTGATACTGGTTATGGAGAACACAGTAATATCTACCATTTATGAAGCAGCTATTGTGGGTTTTATTTGGTTGTAGGAGCTTTCCATGTAACACGAATTACCCCTGTTATCACCAGCATCTATCAAAGGCCTCCTATGCATGTGGTCCTGACCTAGATACCACTCAACTGCTGCATTGGTTTCAGAATAGCCTTTAGCTCACCTGTTTCACACTGTGAAGCTATCATTTATTTTGTGGCAGTTATACGTATGGTATTCTGTTTGATGTTCTACATTTAATATGAGGGTAAAGAAGTAATAACTATAATACTAGGCACTATCTCTTAAATAACCTCTATGTCTGTGGCATTATGCTAAGTTCATTACATACAGGGAAGAAGATAATCTTGGTCACCAGATGATGAACATCTGTTTGCTAGGCAATGAGCCAGCATTGTTCAAACTGGTACATTCAACTGAGAAAGTTTTATAGTAAAGGAAACTGAGGCACGGAGATGTTAAATGCATTTTCCAAAGTCACACAGCTTTAGGGGCTTCCACTGAACTTGAGTGAGGCTGATTCTGCAGCATGCCCCACTCTGCTGCACAGTATGTGTGGTGTGTGTGTGGGTGTGCGGACACACACACATGACCACAGTGGACTCACCCATTTTATTCTGCTCTATGCATCTGAAACAAAGGCTCTTGACAAAAGAATCATAATCTCACAGCTTATCTTTTAAGAATTAACTACAATTACAAGTTGTTTATAGCTAAAAGAGTTCTTAAAAATGGAATCTGATGTATTCAAACTATGATTACAGAGATGGATTTGATCTTTAACACGATTTTTTTTAGTCTTCCTCATTCAAGAAGGGGATATTTTTCTTACCTACTTCATTTGCAGGAAATATGAACCAGAGTTCAGCAGCCAATAATAAAACAATTATACCCATTTGTAGGTAAATAAACCACAATTTAAAAAAAAAGAAGCAAACTGAGGTCAGGCTTGGTGGCTCACCCTGTAATCCCAGCACTTTGGGAAGCAGAGATGAGCAGATCACAGGAGGCCAGGACTTAGAGACCAGCCTGTCCAAAGTGATGAAACCCCATTTCTAGTAAAACTACACAAATGAACCAGGCATGGTGGTATGTACCTGTCGTCCCAGCTACTCAGGAGGCTGAGACATAAGAATTGCTTGAACCTGAGAGATGGAGGTTGCTGATTGTGCTGTTGCACTTAAGCCTGGGCTGCAGAATGAGACCTTGTCACAAAAACAAGCAAACCCTGAGTTTCAGCAAAGCAAGCCAAGTAAATGGAACACCCACTATTGTCTATAATGAGAATAATAATAATAATAATAATAAAGACCACAAGCAATTGTGGCTTCTTTGATCACTATCCTTCTTTTATATGGGCTCAGATCTAACAAACAACTTTATTATTTATAGTTAACATGTCTGTGATAATTATGGTGTTGGTATTTTGCCCAGTGATGCATATTAGTACATTCTCAGTATTTCTAGATCATGAAAAGCAAAGAATCTTAAAGATACAAAAATTTGAACTAGCATGTTATTTTGGTAAGGGCTAACATGTAGGATAGTTCAGAAGAGTATTTGCTTGGTTGTTTTTTGTCTGTCTTGACTATTGAAGAATCCCACCTTCCATACCCACTATCACTCAATGGCTATGAATGTTCAGCATAGTTTTCTGTCCAAGGGTATCAGGAATCCTTCATCTCACATTAGCTTCCTCTACTTGAATTACTTGGGAGGAATCAAGACACAGTGGCAGTGAGGTGGAAGAGAGGAAGGGGATGCTTACAGAAAAAAAGCTACTATAGTTTCCCCTCAAATCACAATTCATAAGTATCCGTCTACTCCGAGTTGATGTTTGGGTTAAGAGTAATCAGAGTTATTAATGAGTTATCTATGAGCTTTTATGACTCATATCTTAGGTATTAAGGAGGAAAAGGAAACTACCACATATAAATTTGGAGCTACATACTGGTCAATTATGCTTATCAATGTCATATATTATCCTATTACCATTTTAAACTTTTAAAGTATGCTCTAGAACTATATAGATTTTATGAAGGAAGAAATCAAAGATTAGAGAAGTTTTTTAATTGCTTTAAATTCAGAGGGCAAGTAGGTGGATGAGTATGGATTCACAGCCTGGTATACTTCTCTCAAAGATGACATTTCTACCTCACCACACACATCTTTACAAATAACTTTAGGAAAAATGTAAAAGTTAGGAAAATATTTTTACAGGAATACATTTTTTTTCTAGCCCCCTTTTCTTCCTTATGCAAAATTATGTTGTACTAACTTCCTCACTTGTCCAGGTAATAACCTGATTATTATATATGCCTCCATGTAATTGATGTTAAATTACTATATACCCTCCACCAAGGGAGGTTACAATGAGAAATTACTTTTTTGCTTAGGAATTATTGAGACTGTAATGATATTTCAGTTAAAGAAGGAGACTTGAGAAGGAGCTAGAAAGTATCCCATGTAGGTGACCAACCACCAACTAAGCATGCCTCCTCAGCTGGTAGAGGTTCCAGGAAAGCCAGTGCTGCCTTTGGCAGTGGAATGAAGCAGTGTTCAACAGCAGATGGTGTCAGTACCACTTTACTTCATGCTCATTGTATTACATTTTATAATAGTGCTGTAAATCTTGAATAAAACCCTTTAACATTACCAATATATACTACAGATAAAGAGAGGCCAAGAAGGTAGCCGGGTACAACTGAAGGTGTATGAAGAGTAGAGTTGAGTTATTTAGCTTGTGACAAAGACTTAGGTTAGCATGATTGCTGTTTTCAATTACGTAGTAGACTGTTTTAAGAAAAAATTGTTAGATCTCTTATTCTTATTTCTTCTTTATTTTGTAGCCCTAGAGAAAAAAGATCTATACGTGAAAATTTTTAGGTTTTGGATTTTGGTTTAATGAAAGCAAGAATTTCCAAATTACTAAAAGTGTCCTAAAATGGAATGAACTGCTCAGTGAGGCAGTAAATTTCCCATCATTGGAAGTGTGTAGTGAGAGGCTACATGGTCACTTATTTGGAATTGATGACTCTGGTTTGAGGGTTAATATAGGTGACCTCATCTCCCTTCTCATTCTGAGAGTCTATGATTCTATATTTGGCTGTGTGTTCCAAGAAAGTTTTAGTGTGATTACTATAGCCAGAGCCAACTTGGTGGATCTATGACCAACTTGGCAGCCTCTTGATAATTTCTGGTATTTTGTTATAGGTTTCTTATATACGTACATACACACACACTCTCTCTCTCTCTCTCTCTCTCTCTCTCTCTCTCTCTCTCTCTCTCTCTCTCTCTCTCTTTAATCTCTGGGGTACATGTGCAGAATGTTGCAGGTTTGTTACATAGGTATACACATGCCATGGTGGTTTGCTGCCATGGTGGTTTTCATCCCCCCCATGATCTACATGAGGTATTTATCCTAATGTTAGCCCTCCCCTATCTCCCTACCTCTGCTATTCCTCCTCTAGTCCCTCTACACTCCAACAGGCCCTGTGTGTGTGTGATGTTCCCCTCCCTGTGTCCATGTGTTCTCATTGTTCAGCACCCACTTATGAGTGAGAATACATGGTGATTGGTTTTCTGCTCTTGTGTCAGTTTGCTGAGAATGATGGTTTCCAGCTTCATCCATGAAAGAACATGAACTCATGCTTTTATATGACTATGTTGTATTCCATGGTATATATGTGCCACATTTTCTTTATCCAGTCTATCATTGAAGGGTATGTGGGTTCTTTCCAAATCTTTGCTATAGTGAACAATAAACATACTTGTACATGTGTCTTTGTATTTGAAAGTTTTATAATCCTTTAGGTATATACCCAGTAATGGGATTGCTAGGTCAAATGGTATTTTTATTTCTACTCCTTGAGTAATTGCCACACCGTTTTTCACAATGGTTGAACTAATTTATACTCCCACCAACAGTGTAAAAGCATTCCTATTTCTCCACATCCTTTCCAGCATCTGTTGTCTTCTAATATTTTGATTATCACCATTCTAATGGTGTGAGATGGTATCTCAATGTAGTTTTGATTTGCATTTTTCTAATGCCAGGTGATGAGCTTTTCCATGTTTGTTGGCTGCATAAATGTCTTCTTTTGAGAAGTGTCCATATCCTTCACTCACTTTTTGATGGGGTTGATTTTTTTCTTGTAAATTTGTTTAAGAGTAGATTCTGGTTATTATCCCTCTGTCAGATGGGTAGATTGCAAAAATGTTTTCCCATTATATTGGTTGCTGATTCATTCTAATGATAGTTTCTTTGGCCGTGCAGAAGCTCTTAAGTTTAATTAGATCCCATTTGTCTATTTGTTTTTTGTTGCCATTGCTTTTGGTGTTTTAGTCATAAAGTTCTTGCCTAGGCCTATGTCCTGAATGGTATTGACTAGATTTTCTTCTAGGATTTTTATGGTGTTAGGTCTTATGTTTAAATCTTTAATTCATCTGGAGTTAATTTTTCTATCAGGTGTAAGAAAGGGATCCAGTTTCAGTTTTCTGCATATGGCTAGCCAGTTTTCCCAACACCATTTATTAAATAGGGAATTATTTCTCCATTGCTTGTTTTTGTCAGGTTTTTCAAAGATTAGATGGTTGTAGATGTGTGACATTACTTCTTAGGCTTCTGTTATGTCCCATTGGTCTATACCTCTGTTTTGGTACCAGTACCATGCTATTTTGATTACAATAGCCTTGTAGTATAGTTTGAAGTCAGGTAGTGTGTTGCCTGCAGCATTGTTCTTTTGCTTAGGACAGTCTTGGCAATGTGGCTCTTTTTTTGGTTCCATATGAAGTTTAAGGTGGTTTTCTCTAGTTGTGTAAGGAAAGTCAATGGTAGCTTGAAGGGGATAGCATTGAATCTATAAATTACTTTGGGCAGTATGGCCATTTTCAGGATATTGATTCTTCCTAACCATGACCATGGAATGTTTTTCCATCTGTTTGTTTCATCTCTTATTTCCTTGAGCAGTGGTTTTTTAGTTCTCCTTGAAGAGGTCCTTCACATCCCTTGTTGTATTCCTAGGTATTTTATTCTCTTTGTAGCAATTGTGAATGAGAGTTCACTCATGATTTGGCTCTCTGTTTGTCTGTTATTGGTGTAGAGGAATGCTTGTGATTTTTGCACACTAATTATGTATCCTGAGACTTTGCTGAAGTTGCTTATCAGCTTAAGGAGATTTTGGGCTGAGACAATGGTGTCTTCTAAATATACAATCATGTCATCTGCAAATAGAGACAATTTGAGTTCTTCTCTTTCTGTTTGAATACACTTTTTTTTTCTTGACTGATTGCTCTGGCTAGAACTTCCAATACTATGTTGAATATGAGTGGTGAGAGAGGGCATCCTCATCTTGTTTCTGTTTTTAAGGGGAATGCTTCCAGTTTTTGCCCATTTAGTATGATATTGCCTGTGGGTTTGTTGTAAATAGCCTTTATTATTTTGAGATATGTTCCATCTATACCTAGTTTATCAAGAGGTTTTTAACATAAAGGGCTGTTAAATTTTGTTGAAGGCCTTCTCTACATATATTAAGATAATCATGTGGTTTTTGTCTTTGGTTCTGTTTGTGATGAATTACGTTTATAGATTTGTGGATGCTGAACCAGCCTTGTGTCTCTGGGATGAAGCTGACTTGATCATGATGGATAAACTTTTAGTGTGCTATGGGATTCAGTTTGCCAGTATTTTATTGAAGATTTTTGCATCAATGTTCATCATGGATATTGGCCTAAAATTTTCTTTTTTAATTGTGATATTTGGTATCAGGATGATGTTGGTCTCATAAAATGAGTTGTGGAGGATTCCCTCTTTTTATATTGTTTGGAATAGTTTCAGACGGAATGGTACTAGCTCCTCTTTGAACCTCTGATAGAATTCAGCTGTGAACCTGTCTTGTCCTGTAATTTTTTGATTGGTAAGTTATGAATTGCTGCCTCAACTTTATACATTGTTATTGGTCTATTCGGGGGATTCAACTTCTTCCTGCTTTAGTCTTGGGAGGGTGTAAGTGTCCAGGAATCTATCCATTTCTTCTTGATTTACTGGTTTATGTGCATAGAGTCATTTGTAATAATCTCTGATGGTAGTTTGTATTTCTGTGGAATTGGTGGTGATAACCCCTTTATCATTTTTATTGCATTTATTTGATTCTTCTCTCTCTTCTTTATTAGTCTGGCCTGTGGTCTATTTTGTTGATCTTTTTTTATTAAAAAAAAAAAAAAACAGCTCCTGGATTTATTGATTTTTTTTTTTTTTTTTGAAATTTGTGGCTCTATCTCCTTCAGTTCTGCTCTGAACCTAGTTATTTCCTGTTTCCTGCTAGCTTTTGAGTTTGTTTAATCTTGCTACTCTAGTTCTTTTAATTGTGTCATTATTGTGTCAATTTTAGATCTTTCCTAGCTTTTCATGTGGGCATTTAGTGCTGTACATTTCCCTCTAGACACTGCTTTAAATGTGTACCAGAGATTTTGATTGCACTGTGGTCTGAGAGACTGGTTGTTGTGATTTCCATTCTTTTGCACATGCTGAGGAGTAATTTACTCCCAATTATGTGGTCAATTTTAGGGTAAGTGTTATGTGGTGCTGAGAAGAATGCATATTCTGTGGATTTGGGGTGGAGAGTTCTGTCGAAGTGTATTAGAGCTGCTTGGTCCAGATCTGTGTTTAAGTCCTGGACATCCTTGTCAATTTTCTGTCTTGTTGATCTGTCTAATATTGAGAGTGGAGTGTTAAAGTCTCCCACTATTATTGTGTGGGAGTCTAAATCTATTTGTAGGTCATTAAAAACTTGCTTTATGTATCTGAGTGTTCCTGTATTTGGTACATATATATTTAGGATAGTTGGCTCTTCTTGTTGCATTGATCCCTTTACCATTACGTAATGCTCTTCTTTGTCTCTTTTAATCTTTGTTGGTTTAAAGTCTGTTTTATCAGAGACTAGGATTGCAACCCCTAGTCTCTCAGCAGACACCCCACAAGCCAGAAGACAGTAGTTTTTTTTTTTTCTCTCCATTTGCTTGGTAAACTTCCTCCATCCCTTTATTTTGAGCCTATGTGTGTCTTTGCCAGTCTGTGTCTTTTAATTGAGATATTTAGCCCATTTAATTTAAGGTTAATATTGTTATGTGTGAATTTGATCTAGCCATTTTGATGCTAGCTGGTTATTTTGCCCCTTAGTTCATGCAATTTCTTCACAGTGTTGATAGTCTTTACAATTTGGTATGCTTTTACAGTGGCTGATACTGGTTGTTCCTTTCCATGTTTAGTGCTTCCTTCAGGAGCTCTTGTAAGGCATGCCTAGTGATGATGACATCTCTCAGCAGTTGCTTGTCTGTAAAGGATTTTATTTTTCCTTCACTTAGGAAGCTTAGTTTGGCTGGATATGAAATTCTGTGTTGGAAATTCCTCTTTTAAATTATGTTGAATATTGGCCCCTACTGTCTTCTGGTTTGTAAGGTTTCTGCTGAGAGGTCTGCTGTGAGTCTGATGGTGTTCCCTTTGTGGGTAACTCAACCTTTCTCTCTGGCTTCCTTTAGCATTTTTTTCCTTCATTTCCACCCTGGTGAATCTGATGATTATGTGCCTTGGGGTTGCTCTTCTCAAGGAATATCTCTGTGGTATTCTCTATATCTTCTGAATTTGAACATTGGGGTGCTTTGCTATGTTGGGGAAGTTCTCCTAGATAATATCCTGAAGAGTGTTTTCCAACTTGGTTTCATTTTTCCCATCACATTCATATGCATTGATCAAAGACAGATTTGGTCTTTTCACATAATCCCCTATTTCTTGGAGACTTTGTTTATTTTCACTCTTATTTCTCTAATTTTGCCTTCTTGCTTTATTTCACTGGGTTGATCTTCAATCTCTGATAGCCTTTCTTCTGCTTGATTGATTTGGTTATTGACACTTGTGTATGCTTCACAGTTCTCATGCTGTGTTTTTCAGCTCCATCAAGTCGTTTATTTTCCTCTCTATGCTGATTATTCTAGTTAACATTTTTCCAAGACTTTTTTCAAGGTTCTTAGTTTCCTTGCATCGGGTTAGAACATGATCCTTTAGCTAAGAGAAGTTTGTTATTACCCACCTTCTGAAGCCTGCTTCTGTGAATTCATCAAACTCATTCTCTATCCAGTTTTGTTCCCTTGATGGTGAGGAGTTGTGATCCCTTGGAGGAGAAGAGGAGTTCTGCTTTTTGGCAATTTCAGCCTTTTCCACTTGTTTCTTCCACTCTTCATGGATGTATCTACTTTTGGTCTTTGAAGTTGGTGACTTTCAGATGGGGTCTCTGAGTGGATGTCCTCTCTGTTGATGTTGAATCTATTTATTTCTGTTTTTTGGTTTTCCCTCTGTCAAACCCCTCTGCTGCAGATCTGCTGGAGGTCCAGTCCAGTCCCTCCTTTCCTGAGAATCACCTGCAGTGGCTGCAGAACAGCAAAGATTGCTGCCTGTTCATTGCTCTGGTAGCTTTGACCCAGAAAGGTACCTGCCAGATGTCAGCCAGAGCTCTCCTATATGTGATGTCTATTAATCAGGATAAACAGCAGTCAGGGAGCCACTAGAACAGGCAGTCTGTCCCTTATCAGAGCTCAAGTGTTGTGCTGTGTGCTCCGTCAGTCCTTTCAGAGCTACTGGGCTGGGATGTTTAAGTCTGTTGAAGTGGGACCCACACTGCCCTTTTTCCCAGGTGCTCTGTCCCAGGACTGTGGGGGCTTTATAAGTCTCCAGTGGGCTACTGTTTTTTGTCAGAGATGTCCTGCCCAGCAAGAAGGGAGTCCAGTCACAGTCTGCCTGGAGAGGCTTTGCTGAACTGCTGTTGGCTCCAGCCAGTTGCTGTATAAACTTCCCGACTTTGTTTACATAGGCTAGTTTAGAGCCGCCTACCCGAGCCTCAATAATGGCAGATGCCCCTTCCCCCACCAATCTCTAATGTCCCAGGTCAACCTCAGACTGGTCTGCTTGCTGCAAGAATTTCAAGCCAGTGGATCTTAGCTTGCTGGCTTTTGTGGGAGTGAGACCCACTGAGCCAGATCACTTAGCTCCCTGGCTTCAGCTCTGTTTTTCAGGGGAATGAGCAATTCTGTCTCACTGGCATTTCAGGCACCACTGGGGTATGAGATAGAAGAAAAAAAAACAAAAACAAAAAACTAATGCGGCTTCAGTGGCCACCCAGTTTTGTGCTGGGTGTTGGAAACCTGGGATGCTGGAGTAGCAGGTACTGGAGGGAATCTCCTGGTCTACGGGTTGTGAAGACCGTGGGAAAACTGCAGTATCTAAGCCAGGGTGCGGAATATCTAGAAAAGTCCCTAATGGCTTCCCTTGGCTAGGAGATGAATTTCTCTGGCCCCTTGCACTTCCCAGGTAAGGCAACGCCCCACCCTGCTTCAGTTTGCCCTTCTTGGGCTACTCCCACTCTCTAGTGAATTCCAATGAGATGAAACTGGTACCTTGGTTGGAAATGTGAAGATCACTTGCTTTTGGTGTTACTTTTGCTGGGAACTGCAGACTAGAGCTGTTTCTATTCTGCCATCTTGTTACTTGTTATATATCTTTTTAAAGTCTATTAAAATTGAGTAAATCAATTGGCCCTCTTGTGTTGATTAGTGGCTCCTGTCCTAACAGAGCTCCTTGCCACAGAAAGAGCAGTTGATGATAAAGTACACTGAGTTGGGGCCCAATCACTATCCTTAAGAATCATTTTTTTTCTATACATAGTGCAAATTTTTTTCACTATTATCAATTTGTGAAACTATGAACACTTGAAAGAGAATTAGGATCACATAGAAGGCAATTCTGAAATGGGTTTGCAGCACTACAAGGTTGTAGATTCATGAGAAATGAACACACACACATTCATATTCTCTCTCTCTCTCTCTCTCTCTCTCAATTTATTTACCCAAGAATATAGAACTAAATAGAAGTGAGAATCTACTTGTCCCTTATGTCCACATGACACATAGAACTATGGTTGACAGTTTTCATACTGGTAGGATCCTTGAAAAATATATTTAATACTTGAATTTGACATTATAAATGTGTTGGAGTACAATAAATGGGAAGAAAATACAGTGTTAAGAGATCCCTGGCTACTTGAATATGTGAAAACCACATATATGATATATCCTAGGCCATTCAAGTCTTAATTATTTTGATGAACTTGATGCTTTTCTTTTTCATTTTAACTGAATTTAAATATTTTATTGGGTTTTGTGTGTATTTAGTTTTCTGGTTTAGTGATTTGTCATTTCTTGGGTGCATTAAAGATTTTCAGCTTGCTTTGGGCCTCATCACTGTATTGCCATGGCATGCAACACTTTTCAGTCTTCTGTTACCTGCTTATTCATCTGTTGTTTATCCTCTTTTCCATATCATTAATAACAATGACAACTTAAATGCAACCTAGCTCTCAGCAGCATAGCACCTCATGAGACAGCCTCCTAGCTGAATGAGCTTTCATTTATCACCTGACTTTAGATCTAGCAAGTTGATCATTCTTCAATTCATGAAACAATGCTTCAAATACAATCCAAGCTGAATTCACGTTTCCAATTATCTAATAAAATTAAGACAATTTTATCTTTTGTCTATTGTTAACATTAATGATACAAAGTCAGGGATAAGTTTGTTCTACAGTAATATGCATTTTCTTAATCATAAATGCATCATACTCTTGAAACATTTGCTCTTATATTTTGTTTCTGTTAATAACTCTGATGGTTGACATTAAATATAGAAGAGGACACTGAAGATCAGCTGTTACTTCTGCAACTTGAAGAGAAGTACCCCAGTAGACTTCTTTACTAATTTTTAGAAAATATTATTATTATTATTATTTTGCTTTTCACATTTGAGAGGTTTGAAATGCAAATACAGTGGCTTGAAAAATTCATTGGTCATAGCCTTTCAAGATACTCAATCACCCATGACTTGGTTGGCTCCATAGGAAACTCTCATCTGTGATGAATCAATGTACTGATCACAGTTTTAGTTCATTATCAACTGTTCAATATGTAGAGAAAGGACAAGTTTTCTTGCAAAAGATAGACTTTTGAGATTTCTCACTGCAAGATTATTTATTTTCTCTTATTTATTATTTATTTCCTCTTAATTAATAAACCAGAAGGATAGGATTTGATGAAAAATTTTTCTTTTTTTCAAAGTATTTTAAACCTTTTTCTCTACAATTCACCAATTTGTCTATCTTCTCAATTTAAATTTCTCCATCTGTCAGTTAGAAAAAAACTATAATTTACTTGGAAGATGATCTGTTTAGTTTTTGCCTGTGATTATAGTACCAAAATTGAGAAGACCTTGTAAGTCATAATAATAGTACAGGATTTTTTATTTCTTCAAGATGCATATAAAATTTAAAAAAATAACAAGTATCATTTATTTATATTCTCTAGATGTTAAGGAAGAAATTTGAATCTTAAAAAATATTTAGATAAAATGTAATGTCAGTTACGAAAAGACACGCTGGGTGTGGTGGCTCGTGCCTGTAATCCCAGCACTTTGGGAAGCCAAGGCAGGCAGCTCATGAGGTCAGGAGATTGACACCAGCCTGGTCAATGTGGTGAAACCCCATCTCTACTAAAAATACAAAAATTAGCCAGGCATGGTGATGCACGCCTGTAGTCCTAGCTACTCAGAAGTCTGTGGCAGATGAATCATTTCCTCCCAGGAGGCAGAGATTGTTGCACTGAGCTAAGGTTGCACCACTGCACTCCAGCCTGGGTGACAGAGTGAGATACCATTTCAAAAAAAAAAGATAAATAGTAATAATAAATGTTATTATTGTATTGTTTTTGATAAAACCTGACCAGAAAATAAAATGATGCCTTCTATAAGGTTTTCAATGATTCTGCAATTATGTGGTCTAGTCATATCTATTTGTGTCTTATTTGTTAGTTTTTGTAGAGTCTCTGAAGAATGTATCTTTATACAACATTACTGAAGAAAGGAAAATATATCTTCTTAGGTCTGTAGAGAAATAAGTAAATTGGCTAAAATGAGCTCAGTTAAGTTAGTTAAGTGTACATTTTGGAGAGCGTTGACAGTAAGCTTGGGATGTATAGATGGCTGTGATAGAAAATAGGGGACCCAGACTGATTTTTTATAATAAGATTGACATGCAGGACAAAGTACATGGAAGAATAAGTCAGCTAGAATGTGTGAGGCAAAGCACAACAGCCAGAGGTGGTGACCTACACAGCCATAAAGAAGCTGTTTGGAACATTTTTTTGCCGGGATGGGTGCCTGGTGAGGACGGCAGTCCCACTCAGAATCTGGTAAAATGCACATAGATGGTAATTTTAGACAATCAAGATTGCATCAAATATCTGAAGGCCAAAACACCAGATGAAGAAGAGAGATGGATACAATTGATAGGGATAAAGCAAAATCACCAAAATTGGCTGAAGGAAAACAAGAGCTCAAAGTTTATTTTAAATTTGGGCCTCAGTGACTTTAGTCATGTTATAGCATTATCTGGAGTACAGACACTTAGAAGATGTGTAATTTTAGGCTTTGACCGTGAGTCCTATTTCACACTAATGGAAATGATTGTAATGAGGAGGCATGTAACACTCAAAGGATGATAATAGCTATGTTTATTAATAGTTTATATTACAGGCACTATTGTAAGCTACTTTTACTCATTTTCTCTCTCCGCTAGTTCTAACACATACATAATACTGTTATTCACATCTTATAGATGACAAAGCTAAACGTTTATAGTTAAAATAATCCCCCACCATGAAACAGCTTGTTAGTAGCAAACTTGGGATTCAGATACAGACAAACTCATGAGCCTTTTATTCTATCACTAAGCCAGTGACAGGACTGAGATTTTGGTTGAAATACATCCTGAGACAGAGGGCAGAGTTCAGAGGAAGCAAGTGAAGCACCTGTGTCACAAATTTGAGGAAGGACTTACAGGATCCCGATTGTGAGAGCCTCCTGTAACCTTGTTTCTCAGGAGCCTGATTTGTGTCACCATTCCTGCGGGCCCGAGACAGAGACTTAAAAACACTTAGCATGAACCTGCATTCTCCACAAGGGACACTATAGGCCTGAGAGAAAGATGTAGGGAGGAAATTTTGGGATCATCACAGGGCAGGAGGACAAACCAGAACAAAAGAGGATTTATAACAGGATCAGGGTGAAAGCCTAGAGCATTAAATAATTTTAGCCCTGCAATATGGGGGAATTTTCAGAAGGAATGGTTGGTAAGGAATATGTTTCAGTTACCAAATCTGAGAAATTGCCTCAAATTTTGTGACATAAAGCATTTAAGTTTGTAGAATTGTGGTTCAGCAGGGGGTCTAAGGCACAGTGGAGACAGATTGTCTTGGTCCCACAAGGTTTGAAGCCTCCAATAGGAAGACACAGACTCACTAGCTAAAAGTGGGAATCACCCTAAGGCTGTTCACTCTCCTCTGGTGGCTGATGCTGGCTGTCTGCAACTCACTGGGGCTGCAAGGCTGGAACACTACACACAGCCTCATCCTATGGCTCAGTGTCTTCACTGCAGGATGGCCAGACTCAAAGGCAAACATGTTAAGATAGAGAAAGAGCCAGGGAGAAGCTGCATTCATTTTATGGCCTGGCCTTGGAAGTCCTATGGCATGGTTTCTGTCATGTTCTACATGTCAGAGCAGTTACAGGTCTGCTCAGAGGGAGGAGAAACAGACTCTACCTCTTGATAGGAGTGTTGAGGTTCTGAAAGGAGATGGAGGACTACAAATGTCTGTGACCATTTTTAGAAAATATAATTAATCACAACTTATGACAGGAAACGTGGTTGAGAGAATGGCCAGGGTGTGTGATTTGACATTGGATTTGTATTGACTTATCATGGGATTATGGTTGGCAGAGAGCTCCTGTTTAAGAAAACTTGTTAAGAAGCAATGACCATAAGGTCACCCACTTGAGAATTCCAGAAATTAGGGAAAGGAAAGAAGTGAAATAGTGATCAAAAGGAGAGAGAGGTCACATGAGGCATTTCTCCAATATTGCCTCTTGAGAAAGACAGCAAATATTAAGTTAAATAAACTTTATCATATAAATGATAGAAGGAAAAAACAAGAAAAGGAGACTGAGGTTTTTTTGTGCATCTGTCATATGCTGTGTTAGATACTTCACCCATGTGATCTCATTTGATCCCTACAGTAACTGAGATACATATTTTAAAGCCCATTTTATATACAGAAAATGGAAAACTTTCTGGTCTGACAACATTACAGGCATATAAACCAACCAGCAGAGTGGGGTTTAAGGCAGGCATGACTCCAACATTTGTGTTCTTTTCCAACTGCTATGCCGTATATCTAAAGATAACCCTAATTAATCAGATTGCATCATTGTGACAATTGTTCTCTAAGAATTAGTTTGTAATAAGATTTGCAGTCCAGTGTGTCTGCTTTTTGTCTAACAAGACTGTCTCAGATTTTATCTTGTTTTCTTCTTGAATTACTCAGAGAATAAAGTGCAAGTATATAGCAGACTGAGCTCTTTCCACGACTACTCAGAATTGAAGGAGAAGGCTTGGAAACATTTATTTATAGGAGTAGACTCTCAGAGTGAATTCTGGGAAGAAGGGTGTGAGAAGCAAACACTTAGTGAGTGTCTATGGTATTTCTGGCATAAGGCTGAGATTCATACTACAGAGGCATCATTGCCCCTTCTGTTGTAGGGTCCTGGTACCTGAGATTTAGACAGGTAATGTGTATTGTCTAAAGTGATTCATCTAGATGAAGTTGAGCCACAACTAAATTCATGACTTTTCAACCACCAAAGGCCTTTTCATGCTGCCTTTGACAAATATAATGGTAACTTTTCATTGTGGTAGCTGATCAAAATGAAATTTTAAAAAATCTGCTAAATTTGCGAATGGTATTGACGCCTTTTATCTTAAATTACAGAAGTCAGGTAATAGTTGTGGGAGACAGTTTTCCATGGCTCTGTCACATTTCTACACCTCTCGTGAGTGAAGGCACTGACGGCTTTTTCATGCTGGACGGTCTTGTCAAGGATGTTCACAGATTCAACAGCTTTGGAAGACAGAAAGATTGTCTGCCTTTAAAGGAGAGGACAGGTTGGGATACTGTCTAGTACGATAATGATAGTATCTCCCTCCAGAGTGAAAGTTGGGTAGATTTGCTTGCAGCCCCTTATAAAAAATCTGGGTTCCTTAAGGTCCAGGTTCTCAGCAATGAAGTAACACACACTCACTGCCTGGGTAGTGTCTTTCTGGGGCTCCCTGTTTGTCCCTGTAAGACTAGGGATGGAGTGACAAGGAAAACCAACATGAACCTGACGCATGTAGGAATCTGTTGTGCTATATGTCTTTTACCTCTCACCTAATAGTTAGTTTCTTGTCTTAGGACACTGAAAATATAACAGGCTAACTTCTTAGCTTGTGAATAGAGTAAGTAAAATCTTTGACATGCTGTAGTTTTAGACGGTGGACCCAATGGATGTTTTTTATTTATAGAGAAATACTTCATTTCTTTTTTTATTTAATAGACTGATAGGGTTTCTTAGGAGAAACTTGGATAGTATTATCAGTTTAAAATATAAAAAGGTAGGTGAGACTAGGAATGGGTCCAGGAGATGAGAAGGAATAAAGATGAGTTGAGTTAAAATAAAACCCACAAGTGGGGCAATAAATCATTTTGCAACTGAACCTGTATACAACAATTATTTTTGCATATCATATATAGTTTCTGTCAGATAATGAAAGAAGATTAACTTTCAAAACAGATTGACCAAATTGACAAATATAAAAGTATGCAGAAGTCTTCTTTTTCTTTTGTTCTGTCTAGAAAATGAAGGCTCAGTCACTCTTTACCCTAAAGCCAATGATCGAAATAAATAATATGCACATGTTGTAAAAGGAAACAGATATAAAATAAGAAAATTCCTTGCACTGACAAGTATAAATTCCCAAATTGGTTTGACAAGAAAGGAAACAGAAGCTTCATTTTCAATAGATGTTGCAAAGGAACATATTTAATATGCACAGCCTCTCCAGCTGGCAGTCTAAGCTTACTTCCATGAGTATTACCAAAGATGCATCAGTTGGACATATAACTTCATTCGGAACTCACCTGTAAATGAGACAAGTTGATATGAAGAAGCATGGCCATAGAATGTGTCCTTAATTCATACAAAAGAGAACTTCTAGAGGAAACAGGTTTGCTTGAACATTCTTTTTTTTTTTTTTTAGCTTTTTATTAAAATTTTGTATTATACTTCAAGTTCTGGGGTACATGTGTAGAACGTGCAGGATTTTTACATAGGTATACACATGCCATAGTGGTTTGCTGCATTCATACCCACATCATCTACATTAGCGATTTCTCCTAATGTCAGCCCTCTGACAGGCCCTGGTATGTGATATTCCCCTCCCTGTGTCCATGTGTTCTCTTTGTTCAACACCCACTTATGAGTGAGAACATGCAGTATTTGGTTTTCTGTTCTTGTGTCAGTTTGCTGAAAATGATAGTCTCCATCCTAATCCATGTCCCGCAAAGGACATGAACTCATCTTCTTTATGGCTGCATAGTATTCCATGGTGTATATGTGCCACATTTTCTTTAACTAGTCTATCATCGATGGGCATTTGGGTTGGTTCCAGGTCTTTACTATTGTAAACAGTGCCACAATAAACATACATGAGCATATGTCTCTATAATTGAATGTTCTATAATCCTTTGGGTATTTACCTAGTAATGGGATTGCTGGATTAAATGGTATTTCTATTTCTAGATCCTTGAGGAATCGTCACACTGTCTTCCACAATGGTTGAGCTAATTTACACTCCCACCAATAGTTTAAAAGTGTTCCTATTTCTCCACATCCTCTCCAGCATCCGTTGTCTCCTGATTTTTTAATGATCGCCATTCTAACTGGCGTGAGATGGTATCTCAATGTGGTTTTGATTTTCATTTCTCTAATGACCAGCGATAATGAGTTTTTTTTCACACGTTTGTTGGCTGCATAAATGTCTTCTTTTGAGAAGTGTCTGCTCATATTCTTTGTCCAATTTTGATGAGGTTGGTTGGTTGCTTTTTTTTTCTTGTAAATTTGTTTAAATTCTTTGTAGATGCTAGTTATTGGCCCTTTGTCAGATGGGTAGACTGCAAAAACTTGTTCCCAATCTATAGTTTGTCCATTTACTCTAATGATAGTTTCTTTTGCTGTGCAGAAGCTCTTTAGTTTAATTAGATTTCATTTGTATATTCTGGCTTTTGTTGCCATTGCTTTTGGTGTTTTCATCATGAATTCCTTGGCCATGCCTATGACCTGAATGATATTGCCTGGGTTTTCTCCTAGGGTTTTTATGATGTTAGGGTTTATGTTTAAATCTTTAATTCATCTGGGGTTAATTTTTGCATAAGGTGTAAAGAAGGGATCCAGTTTTTCAACTTTCTGCATATGGCTATCCAGTTTTCCCAACACCATTTATTAAACAGATAATCCTTTCCCCATTGCTTGGGTTTGTCAGGTATGTCAAAGATCAGATGATTGTAGATATGTGTCATTGCTTCTGAGGCCTCTGTTCTGTTCAATTGGTTTATATCTCTGTTTTGGTACCAGTACCATGCTGTTCTGATTACTGTAGCTTTGTAGTATAGTTCAAAGTCAGGTAGCATGATGCCTCCAGCTTTGTTCTTTTTGCCTGGGATTCTTGGCTATGCAGGCTCTCTTTTGGTTCCATATGAAGTTTAAAGGTTTTTTTTTTTTTTTTTCAAATACTGTGAAGAAAGTCAATGCTAGCTTGATGAACATAGTTTTGAATGTATAAATTATTTTGGGCACTGTGGCCATTTTCAGGATATTGATTCTTCCTAACCATGAGCATGGAATGCTTCTCCATCTGTTTGTGTCCTCTCTTATTTCCTTAAGCAGTGATTTGTAGTTCTCCTTAAAGAGGTCCTTCACATCCCTTGTTAGTTGTATTTCTAGGTATTTCATTCTCTTTGTAGCAATTGTGAATGGGAATTCACTCAATTTGGCTCTCTGTCTATTATTGGTGTATATAAATGCTCGTGATTTTTCCACATTGATTTTATATCCTGAGACTTTGCTGAAGTTGCTTATTAGCTTATGCAGATTTTGGGCTGAGGCGATGGGGTCTTCTAAATAACAATCATGTAATCTGCAAATAGAGACAATTTGACTTCCTCTTTTTCTCATTGAATCCCCTTTATTTCTTTTTCTTGCCCGATTGCTCTGGCCAGAACTTCCAATACTATGTTGAATAGGAGTGGTGAGAGAGGGCATCCTTGTCTTGTGCCAGTTTTCAAAGGGAATACTTCCAGTTTTTCTGTAGGATATTGGCTGTGGTTTTGTCCTAAATAGCTTTTATAATTATTAGATACATTGCATTGACACCTGGTTTATTGAGAGATTTTAGCATAAAGGGCTGTTAATTTTTGTCAAAGGCCTTCTCTGCATCTATTGAGATAATTATGTCCTTTTTGTCTTTGGAACATTAAGTGGCTACAACAGTTAATACTTGAAATTCATGTGTGTTACTTATCAATATTACAACTAATCAGGAAAATACCTAGTTAAGACACTTAAAAGGTTTTTAGCACAATCTACAGTATATAATTCAGGTTCTCACCACTTCACCAGGGTCACATTATCATTTAATTCTTGGTATTGAAAATGCTGCTCATAGGCCAACAGCCTTGTATTTTCTGATGTTAGAAATGCTACAAATACAGAAACTCGGGATCCACTGAGGTTCTCTGAATCAGAATCTGTGTTTCAACAATATCCCCAGGTGATTTTCATGTACAAAACAAATTTTGAGAACCACTGTAATAACTAGTATGGGTTCATTCTGTCTCTTCCTAACTCTTCATTCTCCATTGTAATGACAAATTTCTCAAAATTGCCAATCTTATCATAGACCTTTCCAATGACACCATTTTATTAAATAAATCCCAAGTTTCAGGCTCTCTGATATTCTATGTAAGGTCTTCTAAAATATACCTCTTGTCTTTCTCTAAACTTGTGTCTTTTTCATGCATTACATTCTCCCAGAAACAAGATTGATATCATCTCTGCATCCCAAACCCAAAATCACAAGTATGCATACACCCTGTCATTTGGACATGTCCGATTAGTTATAGTTCTATGAACATGCCTTGCCACTGTGTGCTTGCCATCTTTACACAGGATAATCCTGCTATTTGAAATTACCTTTCTATTTTGTCTTTCTCTTGCACTTTGCCTCAATCATCAACACATCTTTTTCATCTCTCCTGCTCTCAGGAACCCTCCAGACCCTCTCAGGTCCCATGCTTTTTCTCCATTTTTTTTCCAACCACTAACAGCCAGCCTCCTCTCCAACACAGGCCAGTTTATTTATCTCTTGTGGCCCCATTCTGTCTCCAAATTATTTCTTAAGCCAACTTTCTTTCAATTCCTTCTACTACAACCATCCACAGATCAAGAGCAACCGTTCTTCTGGAGATCTGATTCTTTTAACTTCCTTGGCATTAACTATATGTGTAGTTTACTTATTTAGATAATACCACCTTCTCATCACCCCAGCTCAAATCAGATTCATACCAAACTTACTGTATATACCAGTGTATTCTCTACAGATGAAAGCCTGGCCTCTCATTTTTCTGAGGATCTAAATATTAATTGTTTTTAAAGATTCAATACAATTGTTTTCCATAAAATAAATGTTATTAATACATTAGTCTCATCAAAATGCTACCATCATTTACCATTTAGTACACATGGCACTCAGGGTATTGAACACAAAACACATCTGAAGTAGCAATATACTCTCTTATGTTTTTCTATAACTTTGTGTCTATATACTGTATATGCATCCTTGTCTGTACACACAGAGAAATACACATATATTTTCTTTTCCTGCTGCTTGGATTGAAAGTATATTAGCAGGGATTGAGAAAGCTACCTTCAGGATTCTACTTCTCTGCATTTTCTTAACTATCATCCATATTTTCTCCTTTTATTACTTTATTTTAATTGACAAGTACGTATGCATTTGTCACATACAACGTGTTGTTCTGAAGTGCCTATACGCTTGAATGTCTGAACTGAACTAATTAGCCTATGAATCCCTTCACATCCTTGTGATTTCCTATCGTACATATTTTCTCTAGAACCCATTGTGCCATTGTTTCTTTCCATCTCCACCACCTTTCATTGGGCCCAATAATCGTTGCTTTGTTTCTGTTTTCTTAAAATCATTTTACCATGTGTTCTGTTGCTTCTAATCTCCAAAATGCTCATCAGCTCTGACCTTGTTATTTTCTTGTCCCAAATCCTCCTACATCACTGAGTCATTTTCAGAACATAGCCCCAGCAACTTAGTGTGACACACAAAGTTCAATGTGAGGCAGCTAAAATCCTAATCTCCCGGTGCTTTTTTTCTGTAAGAAAGCACGAAGTCAATTGCACTGAGCTTGGGAAAGTCAAAGACTACTTTTCCAGTATTTTTCTCAGATCACATGTTTTTTCTTCTTTTCTTTTCTGGAATAGCCACGCTCTCTTTATCCTCCTGGTAAACTCCTCTTTTTCTTTCAAGATGCAGCTTAATTTCTTGAAAATATGTGTATATGTGTTTGTGTGTGTATTTGAAATATTTATAGTGTGTGTGTGTATATAATATATATAACTATACATATGTAATATATATGTTCTTCCAAACTGTTAGATACCATTTTTCTGTTCTCTGAGATTATAATGTGTTTACTGATTTTATGACATTTGCCATACTAATACTATTGTTAATATATCTAGTCTGTGAGTCCTTGAGGCAGAGTATAAATTTTATTTTAATAAATGCTGGAGGTGGGACAAAACATTTACTGAATGAATGATTTTCCTTTTATACATTCTTAGCCCTTTTCCACTTCAAGTAAGATACTCAGTATCAGAAGTTTCACGTGCTGTACAAACTTCCTCTGTCATGAATGTGAAGCTAAGACCTGCCTATATTTTATTCTCGTAGCTCAGCTCATTAATATTACCAGGCAGAATAATTCAGCTGTCTTGTGAATGCATTAGTCCGCTTCTCTATGGACTCAATTCTTTCTCTTTCTCTCTCTAGTATCCTGCTCTTTCCGTCTTTCTCTTTCATACATCTGCATCCTGTTCTCCATATGAAGACTGCACTGAATTTCTTTTTGACTCATAAAATACTCTTCCCAATTTTCCCCATCTATTTGTTGAACATCTATCTGAACGGTTTCATCTTGTCTTTTCTCTTTGAATCTGTGAATCTTAGAATTTAAAGAAGTGACTTCACCAATAATTGAGTTGTATGCTTTTGTTTTTGAGATGAAGAAACAAAAGCACTGAAAGTGGGAGAGGACGGAAAGATGACCCAGAATTGCAGTCTGATCCTTTTTACACTGGATGAATGTTTGTCATTTGATTTGGTAGCCCACACTCTTAAATACCTTCCTGTGTCTCAGGAATCCTCCATTTAAGAATCAGAGGCTAGCGGGGTGTGGTGACTCTGCCTGTAATCCCAGCACTTTGGGAGGCCAAGATAGGCTGATTACTTGAGGTCAGGAGTTTGAGACCAGACTGACCAACTTGGTAGAACTCCATCTCTACTTAAAAAAAAAAAAAAAAAAAAGCCATAGCCAGGTATGGTAGGCACCTGTAATCCCAGCTACTTGGAAGGCTAAGGCAGGAGAATTGCTCTAACTTGGAAGGCGGAGGTTGCAGTGATCTAAGATGTCACCACTGCACTCCAGCCTGGGTAACAGAGCAAGAATCTGTCTAAAAAAAAAAAAAAATTAAAATAAAAAACAGAGGCTGCCTCATACCCTAGAACTGAAATTGCCACATGCCAACTATGATAACCTTTTCCCGGTTGTTAAGAAGGCTAAGACTCTGCTTTCAGATGCACCCATATTAGACCTTAAGTCGGAAGCTGGTAATATGACTAAAGTGGAGCTCCCCAGTTTCCCTGACAGAGGAGGCAGTTGCATGGATTTTCTTGAAGCAGCGGTTGCGTGATTTCCAGGGTTTTCTCATGGTAAAGGTCATGATAACGTAGACAGCACTGGCCTCCTTCACTGCACCAGTTCTGTGGTTGAGTTTTGGTCATTGTAAATGCTTACAGGATTCTCCAGGATTCCTTGAGATTCTGTCACTGCATTTGTTTTCTGTTGCATTCAGCCAAGCCAATTTTGTTGTTTGAACTCTTATTTTTCTTTAACCTGCTTAATTAACTTCTTAGTACTACTGCCACCTGAAATTATATTTATCTTACTAATTTCCTTAATGTCTGCTGTTCCCACTAGAATGTAAGCTTCATGAAGGCAGAAATATCATATATCTTGCTTTTGTCATCTTGCTTGCTTTCCAAATAGAGAGGGTATATCATAGAAATACACCCTTTCTATTTCAACAGAGCTTCACTCATAGCAGGTGACTGGGAAATAGTTATAAATAAACATTTATATTCATTAATATATAAATAACTATATGTTAATATGAATAAATAAAAATATTAACAAATATATATAAATAGATTTTTTTTCTCTTCTGGAAAAAAACAGTTTTTGTTGTTAAGTTCTTTTTATTTCCTCAAATACCTATTTTGAGTATTTAGATACATGATTTTTTTTCCTGCATTTTCATTTTGTTTTTGCTATTCTTATATTTGATTTTCTTAAATATCTTGTGGTCTCTTGGCTGTTCATCTATAGTTAATGGATTAAGGCAAATGTTATTTAGCATAAGAAGCCATCATGGGGCCGGGTGCAGTGGCTCATGCCTGTAATCCCAGCACATTGGGAGGCCACCGTGGGTGGATCACAAGGTCAAGAGATTGAAACCATCGTGGCCAACATGATGAAACCCCAGCTCTACTAAAAATACAAAAATTAGCTGGGTGTGGTGGCATGCTCCTCAGGAGGGTGAGGCAGGAGAATCATTTGAATCCTGAAGGCAGAGGTTGCAGTAATCTGAGTCCATGCCAATGCTCTCCTGCCCAGGCAGCAGAGCAAGACTCAGTCTCAAAAAATAAAAATACTCATCATGGGTTTCCTCTGTTCTTGGTCTGTTTCTCTATTCAAAGTTTTCTGTTTTTGAAGAGGGTGAGGGCTCATTATAAGCTTATATGTGTGGATAATCTGTTTGCTTCGACGAAAAGTAAGCATGAGATTTTCTACCCCACTTCCACTCCACAGTTTTAAAGACTAAGTCCTTATGTTAGGTACAGACCAGGAGTTCTGGCTCTCCCAAGACAGATCCTAAGACATTACTGGATGGGAATCCTATCCTTTTGGATGAGCAGCTACTCTCTGCTGCCTGTATCTGTGCATGGGGAGCATTGAGGGAGTGGTAATCTGACATCTCTGATTAATGAATCCCCTGATCTTCACCCTCTTTCTGCTCTGAATTTCTCTTCCCATCCACCTCAAGCCAGAGAGTCTTCACTATGAGTAAAACAGCCCCAGCCCCCAACTTCCTATAGCTTCTCTAGCTTAGATCAGCACAGTTGCAAGGTCCTATTCTCTTCTGTCTTCCAGAATGTCGACAAAAACACTAGTGCCCCTCCTCTACTTTTCCTAGTTACTTATTGTCCTTTGTGCATTTTCTATATAATTTCACTAAAGTTTGGGAAGGTTGGTAGATAAATGGTTCAAATCAGTTTGCATCTTAAGCAAAGAATGAAAAGAAGATAATATGCGTATTCCTAAATTACACTTCAGTCATTCTGAATAGAGCATATAGTAATGAATCCACAAATACTTTTAAAATTAATTTCTGCTGTGGTGGTGTAAGCAGGCCCAGGTATGTAGGTCAGAATTTAAGATGGTTCACTTTAGAGAAGATTTGGTTAGAGCTTTTGTTCAAGACCTGTCCCCTTTCTTCCTTCCTTCCTTTCCCTTTCTTTCCTTTCCATTCTTTCTTTTCTTTCTATTTTTTCTTTCCTTCCTTTTCTTCCTTCCTTCTCACTCTGCCACCCGTGCTGGAGGGCAGTGCCATGATTTCAGCTCACTACAACCTCCCTGTCCCAGGTTCAAGCTATTCTCCTGCTTTAGCCTCCTGAGCAGCTGGGATTACAGGTAGGGACCACCATGCCTGGCTCATTTTGGTAGTTTTAGTAGAGACAGGGTTTCACCACATTGGCCAGGCTAGTCATGAATTCCTGACTTCAGGTGATCTGCCCATCTTGGCTTCCCACAGTGCTGAGATTACAGGCATGAGCTCCCTTTCACAGCTTCTCTGAAAATGAGCCCCGGCCCTTGTTTATACCTACTTCTAATTGATTAGGTAGTAAACATTCAATAAACATACATTAGGAGAAGAGAAAAATAAGAAATAAAGAAGCACATAGTATACGTTATTTTATTCTGTAATAAATAAGTTTGAGAGCTTGTTTTATGCTAGATATGGTATAGGTGCTACAGTTAAAATAGGCTGTGTTCTTGTTTAGGTCAGCCTATCAAAGTTCATTTTCCTTAACTATCAAAACGGTAAGATTGTGTAACGTAATCAGGGATTCCTTTAATACCTCCTTTAATTCCTCCTCTCGCCAAATATGTCTTTTTATTAATTTTTCTGGACTAAAAATCTTTTGCAATGCATGATGCTAATACCAGTTAATTTAAAGAGTGATTTTCCCTGTCAAGATAAATTGTAGTAATACCATTTTGAATATCAAAATTCAACAGGAAGCTAATTGTCTTTGAATCAAAAGACCCAAAGACATTCAGTGTCTCTGCAGCAAACATCAAATGCAACCCCAGGAAAATATTTGATCATGAGTCATAAAGATCTGTTCTGAGCCATGAATTATATTTAGGGGGGACGGTAAACACACTTTGCTTTCAGGTTTATATCTTCAGCAGACTCATTTTCTCAGGTGTTAATATGAAGAGATGTAAATAGCCCAGGAACTACTTTTTGAAACACAAGCTATAAAATTAATGATCTTTGCCAAAGATTCCCTCATTTCTCATCACGATAAACAAATTGGACATAAAACAGCCTGGCTGGATGTGCCTCTGCTGGTGGATAAGTATATGTCAGGGGGAGTTTTGGGTGGTGGGTAGTGCTATATGTTTATTTAGCAAAGGGGAGAAGAGAAGAAAATTTTTTTAAAAACCAGGGCTTTAAATTATATTGATCTGTAAATGACAGGTGTTTATTAGAATACCTGAAAGACATAAACTGAGGTAATCAGACTCATGGCTTACATGTAAGGTGGATATGTGAAAGTTTAATTTGAAAATCATCCCATTGGCAAGGTAAGAGGGTGCCGAATCTAAGCGATGTGAAACTGTGAACCTGTCACCTTGAACATGACTGCTCACTGAAACCGGGGCCTCTGCCAGGGTAGACCCATTTATAATTTATTTTTCTCCTTTGTAAACTATCAACTGTACAGAATGACAGAATGTGGCATGACTACATAGACCCTGCTAGAGACAGAAGTCAGGGACCAAATTCCTCTACAAGAAAGGATAGCAAAACATTACAAACATTACAACATAAATTTGTTTTTTAAATTTTCTGCAAAAAATTAAAGATCAGTCTTAGTCAATACTTAAATTGTCTAAATTTATTAAGAGGAAATATATACAGAGATTGTATATACACAGGTAGTTTTTCACTACATGCACATAGATAAGATTTCCATTTTATCATGAAATTTGATTCAGTCACATGTGTTTATTTTCATTCAAATGTCTATCATTTATTGCAGAAAAGCCACCTATAAAATAGATTAAGCCCATCAGAAATATTTGATGAACTGAATCCAGACAATTTTATGTTCATCAGAATTCTCTGTAGTAATAAATGTGGTGGAAAATAATCTTTAAAAAGAAATGAATGAATAGACATACAAACAAATAGCAGAAAATTCTTTTTCTAGTTAAAAAAAAAACACACTGAATGAATATGAATTACCTGTTGAGTGATCTAAAGGCTTATTCATACCTCCAAAGCATAACACTGGATGATGTTATCCTTTGGTGGTATGAATAAGCCTTTAGATCCAAAACTAGATATCTTACATAAATTAATTTTTCACACTAATCCTATCAAAATATTATTTTGATCGTGTAGATGATGGCACAACTATAGAAGAGAAAGGTTAAATAATCTTCCCAAAGTTCCTCTGTTCCCAAATAGTATAGCCAGGATTTAAACCAAAGCCATCTGGCCTCTTGTCCTGAGCTTCTCAAGAATGTGAACAGTGAGTACTCAGTGAATGATGCTTATACCCACAAGAATGCAGAATGAATTGGAGCCCAGTGTGTGAATGATCATTTCTCAATTGGTTATCCTCCATGTCCTCCATCTTTTGTATCTCAGATAACTACATGTGACCACAAAGAAATGGATACAGTGGAAAGAGATAGATGGATATACAGTATTCCTCTCTTTGACAGATATTTAATCTTGAAAAGGAGATTGTACATTGGGCTTTATTGCAGAGACCAGCTTTTCACAAACAGAGAGGTGATTAAGAAGATTCTAATTAATACAACTCTGGAAATGAGATCAATATCTAATAAGCCTCTCCACACTTCTAAGTGAAGTCATTCATCCCACAAGAGCCTAAATTATTGGCATGGCCATCCTCATTTAACAGATGAGAACATTTCATTTCTGAGATTAAGCAGCTCGTTTGAGATTGCAGGTATCAGCAGAAACAGAGCAACATTTTAATGAGAATCCGTGTAATTCCCAATTTTATGTTTTTCCATTAGAAAAAATTCCATGATAGCTGGAGACTACATTCAGCTTAGAGAATGGAACCAGTCTGGGTGGCACAAAGAATCTGTATTCAGTGCAGTTCGAGCCATTGTCGGTGTGGGGTGGATTTGGACCATTGTTACTGTGTGTCAAATTTTACACAGTTAGGTCTCCCTCAGTGGAAAATGGGAGGAGTGGCTCTGTGTGTGAGTGTTTGTGTGGGGATCCTGGCTGGGAGTGAGAGGAAGGAGGAAGAGAATAGCTGGTTTATTCTCTGGTTTCTGTGTGTGATCCTTCTCTCTCCTCTCTACTGGGTACTACAGAAAAGATAGGAAAACGGAAGGTCTCAATCACTGTTGTTTTGATTGTTCTGGGTACCACTGTACTCAGATACATTTCTTACTCCTCTGCTCTGTGATTCAGGACAGCTGGCCCTTGCTGACTGCATATCCAGCAAGAAGAGGTGGAATTCTGGCTGAGCTTGACCAATAGAAGTCACTGGAATAAGATTGTGACAAAGAGAAAAAAGCTATGGCATTTCTCTCCCTTCCTGAAATGTTTCCAGAGACATTTCTTTGGTCTCCTCTCTTGTTTATTGGTCCTCTGAGGTTCCTACCAACCTACCATTTGATAACTCCAGCCCTTGGGCTCAATAAACCTGGCCCTTCTCATTGACTCTTGAAGTGACTTCCTGCCACAGTAAACCTCTGACCCTCCTTCACTGTTCCCTGCTCAGCTTTTCAGGACCTCCTATGCCCCTTTGGGTATATGATTCCTTATTGGTCCCTATTGATAATTTGGAGCAGATATAATCTGCTCAGCACAGTAAATTTGAAATATAGATTATTTGGCTCATGGCAGTCCCAGAAATTTTGGTGTCATAAGTCTGTGAGGGATGTAGCTTCTCTGCCTCTCTTCTGATGACTACTAAGGTGTCCCATGTGCTTCCACACTCAAAAGCCAACCTCACCAAACAGGCAATATCTACTGAGGTTAACTCTCAAGAAACTCTCATTCTGGGGGTTCTTTTCAAAATTATTTGCCCAAAGTTGTTAGATGTGCTAGTTGTTCATTAACTCTCTTCAGACAAAAGTCTGTTTCTTCAGCAATGAGTATGACATGACTTTACACTCTTAAAAACTTGAGGGACAAAGATAAAGCTATCTGAAGGGGTTCTCCTGAATCTTCCCACCTCTGCTTAAAGAAAATCACTCTGCTTCTTTTTAAGGATTGTGGAAGATGCAAGGGCCACAGAATATCAACAATTCTTTATAAAAACCTAATATTTTCCAGTCTTCTCACCTTCCTGATCAATCCCTTACCCACTCTGTATGGAATGTAACATTGCAGTGGATGATGGGTAAGAGAGGAAGAACCAGGTTTTGAGTAACTTCTCTATCGGTTATCTAGCATTTCGCTTTAGAATGTGGAAATATTTGGCAACTCTTGTTTTATTTCTTAGTCTTCTAGTTGCAGACAAACACAAAAAAACTAATAATCCCATTCTGTCACCCATTCTGTTTATTGTGTAATTATTTTTTAGTAAGTCATATATGAACATGTTATAAAATGGATGCTATTTTATATATATATATACTGAGGAATTTATATATCTTTTTATCCTCCTTGGCCACATTCTACCCGTCTCAAGCAACACTTTCTTTTGTTTTCCTGTGTGTCTTTCCAAGAATAGTCTGTGCATCAAATATAATATTTTTAACCAAATGGTAGCATATTATAAACATGATTCTAGCCCTCTTTCATCTGTTATATAATACACCTTGAGAACTCTTCTATGTCCATATACAGACTTCTGAGTTTTGTTGCGGCAGTGTGATATTCAATTACATACATTTATAATGCCAGTCCTCAATTGATGGACTTCTAAGTTGTTTCTTCTCTTTTGTTAATACACACACATACTCCATATGCAACCTGTGCATTTGTCACTTTACCTGGGCACCAGTACATCTTCAGGACATAGCCACAGAAATCCAGGCATTGTGTATTTTGATATGCACTGGAAATGTTGACGTTAAATGTTAATGTGCACTTCAAATGTTGATGAAGGTTAACCAAGTGCCATCCAGAGTTTCGATACTTTTTTTTAAGAAAGATAATTACTGTTTTTCTATCAAACAAGGCAGTGTATTATAAACCTATTTGAACTTTACCACTCTAAATAAGTTACCTACTGTAATTTAAATTTGAACACTTCTTTGAGTGACATTGTGCCCTTTTCAGCCACTTCAAGATATTTGCATTTTATTGTTTGAGCTGTGTGCTCACATTCTTTGCCATTTTTCTGTGTCTCATTAAATTATCATATTAATTTATAAAATTGTTTTAATTATTGAAGATATAATGTAGTTATCTGTACTATGTATTTTAAAGATTTATCCCAATTTTAAAAACATGTTATTCAGGGGTCCAAGTGCTGGTTTGTTACATAGGTAAACTTGTGTCATTGGGGTTTATTGTACAGATCATTTTATCATCCAGGTATTAAGTCTAGTACCTTTATTCTTTCTAATCCTTTCCCTCCTCCCACCCTCCCCTCTCCAAAGGCCCTAGTGCGTGCTGTTTACCACCTTGTGTCCATTTGTTCTTATCATTTGATAATTTCCACTCGTAAGTGAAAACATGCAGTATGTGGTTTTCTCTTATTACTATTTTTTTCTTTTTATTATTATTTTTTATTCTTTAAGTTCAGGGGTACATGTCCAGAATGTGTACGTTTGTTACCTAGGTGTACACATGCCGTGGTGGTTTGCTGCATCCATCACCCTGTCATCTACATTAGGTATTTCTTCTAATGCTATCCCTCCACTATACCCCTACCCCCTGCTATTCTTCCCCTAGTCCCCCACAGGCCCCAGTGTGTGATGTTCCCCTCCCTGTGTCCATGTTTTCTCATTGTTCAACACCCACTTGTGAACAAGAACATGCAATGTTTGGTTTTCTGTTCTTGTGTCAGTTTGTTGAAAATGATGGTTTCCAACTTTATCCATGTCCCTGCAAAGGACATGAGCTCATCCTTCTTTTATGGCTGCATAGTATTCCGCAGTGTATATATGCCACATTTTCTTTATCTAGTCTATCATTGATGGGGATTTGGGTTGGTTCCAAGTCTTTGCTATTGTGAACAGTGCCACAGTAAACATACATGTGCATGTGTCTTTATAATTGCAAGGTTTATAATCCTTTATATACCTAGTAATGGGATTGCTGGGTTAACTGGTATTTCTATTTTGAGATCCTTGAGGAATCAACACACTATCTTTCACAATGGTTGAACTAATTCACACTCCCACCAACAGTGTAAAAGTGTTCCTATTTCTCCACATTCTCTCCAGCATCTGTTGTCTCCTGATTTTTTAATGATCGCCATTCTAACTGGCGTGAGATGATATCTCAGTGTGGTTTTAATTTGCATTTCTCTAATGACTGGTGATGAGCTTTTTTTCATATGTTTGTTGGCTGCAAAAATGTCTTCTGTTGAGAAATGTCTGTTCATATTTGCCCAATTTTGGATGGGGTGGGTTGTTTTTTTTTTCATATAAATTTGTTTAAGTTCTCTGTAGATTCTGGATATTATCCCTTTGTCTGATGAATAGCTTGCAAAAAACTTTTTTCCCATTATGTTGGTTGCTGGTTTATTCTAATGATAGTTTCTTCTGCTGTGCAGAAGGTCTTAAGTTTAATTAGATCCCATTTGTGTATTTTGGCTTTTGTTGTCATTGCTTTTGGTGTTTTAGTCATAAATTCCTTGCCCATGCCTATGTCCTGAATGGTATTGCCTAGGTTTTCTTCTAGGGTTTTTATGGTGTTATGTCTTATGTTTAAATCTGTAATTCATCTGGAGTAAATTTTTGTATAAGGTGGAAGGAAGGGATTGAATTTCAGCTTTCTGCATGTGACTAGCCAATTTATTCAATAGGGAATTCTTTCCCCATAGCTTGTTTTTGTCAGGTTTGTGAAAGATCAGATGGTTGTAGATATGTGGCATAATTCTGAGCCCTCTGTTCTGTTCCATCAGTCTATATCGCTGTTTTGGTATCAGTACCATGCTGTTTTGATTGCTGTAGCCTTGTAGTGTAGTTTGAAGTAAGTAGCATGATGCCTCCAGCTTTGCTTTGTTTTTGTTTTTGTTTTTTTTTTTTTTTCTTTCTTTGTGTGTGTTTGTTTGCTTAGGATTGTCTTGGCTATATGGGTTCTTTTTTGGTTCCATATAAAGTTTAAGGTGGATTTTCCAATTCTGTGAAGAAACTCTATGGTAGCTTGATGGGAATAGCATTGAATCTATAAATTACTTTGGACAGAATGACCATTTTCATGATATTGATTATTCCTAACCATGTGCATGGAATGTTTTTCCATCTGTTTGTGTCCTCTCTTATTTCCTTGAGCAGTGATTGTAGTTCCCCTGTAATAACAGAGTGAGTGAGAAGGAAACGCTTCATGCTCTGAGTTCAAAATTAAGAGCCCTTTATTAATTAGCTGGTGACCAAGAGTCAGCCCACACTCAAAATCTCTCAGCCCCAAGGAAAGGGCTTGATTTCCCTTTATACCTTGGTTTAGGTGGGGGAGGGGGAGCCTAGCTGAAGCAGAATTTTGCAGAAGCATAACAAGCAAGTTAGTAGGAGGAGGCTGGTAACCAGGGCTCAGAAGGTTTCCATAGCTGCTGGTTACTAAGAGTATTTCTATACGATCATCAAGGGAGATAGCAGGGGGAACTTTCCATACAACCAATCACCAAGGAAGATATTCATAATACCAGATAGACTTGCCAAACAGGATGCAGTTACAATGGTTACAGGTACTGTGAACATTGTGAACCACTCTTAACTGTTCAAAGCTTTGAGTGCAATGTGACCCAGTAATGCACCTGAGGGTCGCAGCAGGGAGGGAGAGGCTGGAGAGAGCTTGTCAGGGTTTGCAGCTAACATGAAGTCAGTTAGGCCAACCCAAGTTAGGTTATTACACTCCCTGAAGAGGTCCTTCACATCCCTCGTTAGTTGTATTCCTTGGTACTTTATTCTCTTTGTAGCAATTATGAATGGGAGTTCATTCATGATTTGGCTCCCTGTTTGTCTGTTATTGGTGTGTAGGAATGCCTGTAATTTTTGCACATTGATTTTGTATCCTGAGACTTTGCTGAAGTTGCTTATCAGCTTAAGGAGATTTGGGGATGAGATGATGGGGTCTTCTAAATATATAATCATGTCATCTGCAAATAGAAATAATTTGACTTTCTTTTTTTTCTAATTGAATACCCTTTCTTTCTTTTTCTTGCCTGATGGCCCTGGCCAGAACTTCTAATACTATGTTGAATAGGAGTGGTGAGAGAAGGCATCCGTCTCTTGTTTCTGTTTTCAAAGGGAATGCTTTCAGTTTTTGTCCATTTAGTTATGCTATTGGCTGTGGGTTTGTCATAAATAGCTTTTATAATTTTTAGATACATTCCATTGATACCTAGTTTATTGAGAGTTTTTAGCATAAAGGGCTGTTGAATTTTGTTAAAGGCCTTCTCTGCATCTATTGAGATAATCGTGGTTTTTGTGTTTTGTTCTATTTATGTGATGTATTACATTGATACATTTTCATATGTTGGACCAGCTAAATGCCCCAATCAAGAACGCAGACAGACAAATTGTATAAAGAGTCAAGACCAATCAGTGCACTGTATTCAGGAAACGCATCTCACGTGAAAAGACACACATAGGCACAAAATAAAGGGATGGAGGAAGATTTACCAAGCAAATGGAGTTAAAAAAAAACCAATCATGTTTTTTTATCCTAGTCTCAGATAAAGTAGACTTTAAACCACCTAAGATCAAAAGAGACAAAGAAGGGCATTACATATGGTAAAGGTAGCAATGCAGCAAGAAGAGCTAACTGTCCTAAATACATATACGCCCTTTGCAGAAATACTCAGATACATAAAGCAAGTTCTTAATGACCTAACAAGAGAGTTAGTGGGACAATAACAATAATAGTGGGAGACTTTAACACCCCACTGTCAATATTAGACAGATCAACTAGACAGAAAATTAACACCGATATCCAGGTATTTGGTTTTCTATTCCTGTGTTAGTTTGCTAAGGGTAATGGCTTCCAGTTCCATCCATGTTCTTGTAAAGAACATAACCTTATTCTTTTTTATGGCTACATAGTGTTCCATGGTGTATATGTATCACATTTTCTTTATCTAGCATATCATTGATGGACATTTAGGTTGATTCCATGTCTTTGCTATTGTGAGTAATGCTGTACTAAACATATTTCTGCGTATGCCTTTATAGTAGAAAAATTTATATTCCTTTGCATAGATATCCAGTAATGGGATTATTGGGTCAAATGGCATTTTTGTATTTAGGTACTTGTGGAATAAGCACACTGTTTTCCAGAATGGCTGAACTAATTTACATTCCCCCCAGAAGTGCCAAAGCATTTCCTTTTCTTCACAACCTCAATAGCATGTTATTTTTTGACATTTTAATAATAGCCAGTATGACTGGGATGAGATGGTATGTCATTGTGGTGTTGGTTTGCATTTCTCTAATGATCAGTGATGTTCAGCTTTCCTTCATACGTTTGTTGGCTGCATGTATGTCTTCTTTTTACAAGAGTCTGTTCATGTCCTTTGATCACTTTTTTTATGTTTTTTTTTTCTTTGTAAATTTGAAGTTCCTTATAGATTCTGGATATTAGAACTTTGTCAGATGTGTAGTTTGCAAATTTGTTTTTCCATATAGGCACATTGTCTATTTACTCTGTTGATTGATAGTTTCTTCTGCTGTGCAGAAATTCTTTAATTTAGCTCCCCATTTGTCAATTTTTACTTTTGTTACAATTGTTTTCAGCATTTTTATTATGAAATTTTTGCCCGTGCCTATGTCCTAAATGGTATTACCTAGCATGTCTTTCAGGGTACCCCAATTTTTCATTTGACTTTGAATTTTTTAACCATACAGTAGTTTTAAAAAAAGTAGAATATCAATCACTAATTTTGGGCTTCTGTCATAATTTAAAATAACATTAGAAAAAAATTTATCTTATTACCTAATTCATTTTATCATTTTATTTTTTACCTTCAAGTGTCTGTTCCATCTAGAATTAATTTTGCTATAATAATTTATTTTCTGGATATCTACTATTAATATTTGCTATGGTATTTATGCTGTTTATTGAATATAGTATATTTAGACTACTAACATTATAATTTTTATATACTAAATTTTTGTATTTATTTAGATATATTCCTTTACTTTCCATTGTGTTTATCTAATCTGTTTATTTCTACATTAGCACCCTGGTTTAAATGATTACAGCTATACAGTTTTCTGTATCAGAAGTCTAATTTATACTCACAAATCTTCTATTTCAGAATACTTCTGGCAGTTTGTAAGCATTTATTTATTTATATTAATCAAAGATAATTAATGTAGTTCTTTAAAATTTCTGTTAGTAGTTTTCTTAGGAATTATTTATATTTATAGGTGAATTTGGGAAAAAAATTGAAATTTTATGAAAACATTTTACCTAAGGGGAGCATATGCCTTTTTGTTCTTTCCTTTCATTCCTCTGAGTAGAATTATTGTATTTTACTTATATAGCTCTGGTATATATTTCATTAAATTTATTCTTATTTATAAAACTTGCTTGTGTTATAATACTAAAAGCAACATGCTATATTAAAAAATGCATTGAACAATTTTATCCTCACATCAGCTGAAACAATAATTACAGATCAATGCAGTTTATGCTTTATGTAAACTGTTTCTCAATCATGTTTTCCTCTTTCCTTATTATATATGTACAATTTTAAAATTCTTTCTAATAAATATATTGTATCATTTTGTTATTTAAAATATTTGTCACAAAGAGCTATACAACTGATAGCTACTATTTTCTGTCAGCATTATATATTATACAATACATTCATATTAATATATATCAGTATAGTTCATTTGTTTTACCAATACTGTAATTCAACAATGCTGTTACAAAAATTATTCTATACATCTCCTAGGGTATGTGCATTATAGATCAGCAAAATTGATGTTATCTGAGAATAGGTGCACAATTTCAGGCCCTGTCTTCTGCAAAATCAGAATTTTAATTATTAAAAAACAAGATAATTCCTATGCACAGTTGAAGAAGCATAGCAGTAATACACATGGAAAAGAAAAATTGCTGGGCTTTACGGTCTGCATATTGTCAACATTACTAAATTTCTCAAATTGTTTTTAAGAGTAGTATCAAAATCTCATTTATCCATGTATGAGTTTTCTCTTCTTCACTTCTATTCCAGGAGTTGATATTGTCTGATATACACTTTTGTATTCTGAATGGTATAATACATAGTGTTAAATAGGGTTTGAATTTTTGTACTTCTCTTCTAATTGGTAAGTTTGAACATTTGAAAAACATGTTTAATGAACATTTTGACACATTTTTAAAAGTTTTTAGAGGTATAATTTAAATATAAAATTTATCCATCGTAAGCGTAAAATTGAATATTTTCAGTAAGTTCATAGAATGTTACATTCATCACAGCAATTCAGTTTTAGAAAGTGTTCATTATCTAATGAATTTTCTTCATGACTGTTCGCAGCAAACTCTGTCCCTGTTCCCAGTTCTAGGCAATCATTGATCTCTATTTTTATCTTTATCAATTTACCTTTTCTGCACATTTAACATAAAGGACTCATAAAATAGGTAGCCTTTTGTGTTTAACTGTTTTCATTTATAGTATTTGTGAGATTTATCTATATTGTAGCACATATTAGTAGTTGGTTCCTACTTATTAATGAAAATATTCCATTGTATGAATGAAATGGGATTTCATTTTTTCTGTTTACATGCTTACACCTATTTTAATCATTTCTAGCTTTTG
Source organism: Callithrix jacchus (assembly GCF_049354715.1). Classification (NCBI taxonomy): domain Eukaryota; kingdom Metazoa; phylum Chordata; class Mammalia; order Primates; family Cebidae; genus Callithrix; species Callithrix jacchus. Next base: position 109,824,968 of record NC_133507.1, read on the forward strand.
ACTATCAGGAATAATGTTGCCATAAAATTTGTGTGCATGTGTTTTTTGTGGATGCACATATATATATTTTTTCTATCTTTAGGTAGATTCCTAAGAGTTAAATCGCTAAGCCATGTGGAAAATTTATGTGCATCATTTTAAGAAACAATTTTTAAAATGTAGCTCTACCATTTTATATTCCTGCCAGCAGTGAATGAGGGTTCCAGTTTCTCTATGTCTTTAATAATATCTTATTTCTTTCTTTGATTATAGTAATTATATTTGGTATATAGTGGTAACTAATTGGAATTTTCAAATTAATCTTTCTCTAATTAATGTTGATTTGGAACATCATTCCATATGTTCATTATCTGAATATCTACATCAGTGAGACATCTGCTAAAATAGTTTTACTGTTTAATTTGGTAGTTTCCTTGTTACTAAATTGTAACTCTATATAGGGTGTATATATATATGAAAATATACAGTCTGTATATAAGTAATACATATGTGTGTATGTAACTCTATAAGACATATACACACTGGATAAAGGTCTTATATATGTTTGTATGTAAATATATATATATGTATAACCATATTACTGTATGTATACACTGACATACATATATATGTACTCTAGATACAAGTCATATATATAATTTTTAAATGTTTTCCTCAAGTTTTAAGGGACTTTGGTTTATTTTTATATTTTCCAATGGTGTACTTTGAAACATAATTTTTTTATTATGATGTATCTGGGTCAATTATTATTTTATCTTTTATGAATCATGTCTTGGTATTTTATCTAAGAACACTGTCAAACCAAACCTTATAGCCTTTTCTATATGTTTTTCCTAGAAATTTTGTAGTTTTTGCCCTTGCATTTGGGTCTACATCATCAAGCAGACCAATAAACAAATTAAGGGAATTCAAGAAGAAAAAGAGAACTAGGTAGAAAGATTACTTTAAAAAAATTACTGAAAATATCTGAAATCTGGAAAGAAAAATAAATATGAAACCTAAAGAATCCCCAAAATAGTTAATCTGAAAAGGCCTTCAAAAAGCATAATAATTAAATTGTTAAAAGTCAAAGACAAAAAAAAAAAATAACTTTTCACATATAAAAAAACATTCATAAGACTATCAGTGGGTTTTTCAGCAGAAACTTTGCAGGCCAGGAGAGAATAGAATGATATATTCAAAGTGCCAAAAGAAAACAAGTAAAAGAAAACTGTCAACCAAGAATACTATACCTGGCAAAACTGTCCTTTAGAAATGAAGGAGAGATAAGGACTTTACAGAAAAACACAACTGAGAAAGGTAATTTATTACCCCTAAACTTAACTTATAAACAATGCTAAATGGACTTCATCTATGATCAGTGTTGAATTAGCTTTTGCATTGGTATTAGATTAATATTTGCTTTATAGTTTTAGAAAATGTCCTTTATCCTTTTTTAAGTGATATTGTGAAGGATTGGCAGTACTTTGTCTTTAAATATTTGGGCTTTTATTTGGAGCAATATTTATAATAATTAATTCATTCTGTTTGTTTTCTGTTTACTTTTGTATCAGTTTTGGTAATTTTCAAATTTATAAAATTTTAGACTGATTTGCTGGAGTTTTACTTATAATTTTATTTATAATCTGGCATTTCATTCATAATGTATTCATAATCTGACATTGATAATCATAATTCATAATTCAATCTAGAGTAACTATGCCTCTGTTTTCAATTTTAATTTCTGAAATAACTAGCATCTTTTAAAAAAATGTTATTCAGGCCGTGGGCAGTGGCTCACGCCTATAATCCTAGCACTTTGGAGGCCGAGGTGGGTGGATCATGAGTTCAAGAGATCGAGACCATCCTGGTCAAATGGTGAAACCCCGTCTCTACTAAAAATACAAAAATTAGCTGGGCATGGTGGTATGCGCCTGTAGTCCCAGCTACTAGGGAGGCTGAGGCAGGAGAATTGCTTGAACCCAGAAGGTGGAGGTTGCGGTGAGCCGAGATCATGCCATTGCACTCCAGTCTTAGTAACAACAGTAAAGCGCTGTCTCAAAAAAAAGAAAAAAGATTAAAAATGTTATTCAGTCTGTAAAGGGCATTGCACCTTTTTTTTCTGTAAAGAACGCAAAGTCTTTGGGAGAGTGATGTAAGCATGGTTGCAGAATAGAAAATCCCCTGTCATTATTCCCCTAACAAAAATCTAAAACTATTCAAAGACCAGAGTCTAGTCTCATTTTACTAGAACTCAGGAGAGAAGCCTCTGGGACCACAGAATCAAAAGAAGCTTCCAGACAGACAAATTGTCATTCAAGACTGCATTACTATTACTCCAAGCTGGCATAATAACAGTCACAGATAATTTTTGTAGACCTATGATTGCTGAGGTGAGGAGAGAGAATTAAAGGTAGGTGTTCCATCTTCCCACCAATCTGGGAATTTTCATGGGACTTCTACTCTGATTCTCTCCCACAGAGAGACTCGGAGTGGCAGGAGGGCTAAGCCAGAGACTGGCCAGTGCCACAGTGCTGCAGAGGGCACAATTTATGGGAGGGTCTGAATGTCTACCTGGATTTTTCACAAAGCCCATATGCTTCTGTGGAGCCTCCCACTAACACTGAAACAACTGGAAAGTAAGAATTAATTTCCCATGCTCACCTAAGTGTTTCCCGAACGGAGAAACAATGGCAAGGCAGCAATATGGTTCTGGGAATACTTGAATTTCCAGTGCCCAGTGTAAGTCTTCTGCAGAACAGGAAGCAATAGCAGGGCAGTAATTTAGTTCTGAAGCAGTGTTTTTTTTTTTTTGAGACGGAGTTTCTCTCTTGTTACCCAGGCTGGAGTGCAATGGCGTGATCTCGGCTCATCGCAACCTCCGCCTCCTGGGTTCAGGCAATTCTCCTGCCTCAGCCTCCTGAGTAGCTAGGATTACAGGCACACACCACCATGCCCAGCTAATTTTTTTGTATTTTTAGTAGAGACAGGGTTTCATCATGTTGACCAGGATGGTCTCTATCTCTTGACCTCGTGATCCACCCGTCTTGGCCTCCCAAAGTGCTGGGATGAAGCAGTGTTTACATTTTAAGTGCTCACTTAAACCTTCTCTCAGGTCAGGAAATAATGGAAGGGCAAGTTAATTTCAGTGCAGTGTTTTAGTTTTTGTGACTTCCTTCAATTGCGCCTGAGAATGGGACAAAACAGGACAATATTTAAGTTAGATTAAGTTCAATAGTAACCATACAATAAAAACTTATGATAGCTATGCTAAAAATCAACAGCACAGAATCAAACAGACTGCTAGAGAAAAATCACTTACTCACAAGAGAAAGAATAAGAGAGGATAAAAGAAAGAAAGGTACGTAAGAGAGCTCCAGTTTCCTACCCCCACTTCCCTTAGGATTGTATTGGTTACTTGGCTTTTTTTGTGACTCTATATACATTTTAGGATTAAAGAAATATATTTAAAGAATGTCATTGGTATTTTGATAGGGATTGCATGGAATCTTTAGATCATTTTGGTAGTATAGACAAAAATTAGCAATATTAATTTTTCTGACCCCTGGGCATAATTTTCCATTCTTTTTTATGTAAATTTTAAGACACAAATTTATTTCTAGAAGTCTTTTTGTCACTTAAAAATGTATTTTATTTAATGTATTCATATTTGTTTATGTTACATATATAAAATATATATTATATATAACATATATTACATACATAACATAAACATATATATTACATATATAACATATGTTTATATATGTTATATATGTAATATATAACATATATGTATTACAAATATAACATACACAAACATATATAACATATATAACATATATAAACATATATATTACATATATGTAACATATGTAAACATATATATAACACATATAAACATATATATAAGTTCTGGGGTACATGTGCAGATCATGCAGGATTGTTACATAGGTATACATATGCCATGGTGGTTTGCTGCATCTGTCCCCCCCGCCCCCGTCATCTACATTAGGTGATTTCTCCTAGTGTTATCCCTCCCCAGTTCCCCACTCCGTTAACCCTCCCCTAGGCCTCCCACCCCACCACAGGCCCCAGTGTGTGATATTCCCCTCCGTCAATTGCTTTCATCAGTGTTGTATAGTTTTCATTGTACATATCTTTCACTTCTTCATTGAATTGATTCCTAGGTATTTTATTTATTTATTTCATCAGCTATTAAATAAGATTGCTTTCTTGATTTCTTTTGCAGATTGATCACTGTTAGCATATAGACCCACTACTCTTTCTTGTATGTTGGTTTTGTATCCTGCAATTTTACTGAATTCATTTATCAGGTCTAACAGTTTCTGGTGTAGTCTTTCAGTTTTTCTAAATATAAGATTATGTTATCTGCCAACAGGGGTAATTTGATTTTTTCCTTTCAAATTTGGAAGCCATAACTTATTTCTCTTGCTGAATTGCTCTGACTAGGACTTCCTCATATTTCTTTTTGTAGTTGATACATAATTTTAGTCTGTTGTGGTCAGAGAGCACAATCTATCTGACTTTAGTATTTTTAAATTAATTATTTTGTGTGTGATCTAATGTGTGATTTGCACTAGAAAGTGTTCCTTGTTTCCAATGAAGAAAATAATGTATATTCTGCATTCTTTGGGGTGAGCATTCTATATAGGTTATGTCATGTTGATTGTGTTTTTTTATTTCCTATCTCATTTCATTAATAATAATAATGTACTGAAGTCCTCAATTATTATTCCTGAATTGTCTCTTCATTCTTTTAATCTTTTCTATTATTGTTTCATGTATTTTGGGTCTGTTCTGTTCTAAGGCCATTTATGCCTGCTCTGTCTTCTTTATACACAGCTTCTTTTTATGAAATTCCCTCTTTGCCTCTAGTAATACTTTTTTTTTGCATCTGTTTATCTCACATTAATCTAACTCCTTTCTTTCTGTTATGATTTATGTTTCTAGAGTATATATTATTTTACACTTTTAAAATAAAAACGTGTGTTTCTTTCAACTTAAAGTTTTTTGCTTCTAGACAACATATAATTAAATGTTTCTTCACCCAGTCAAACATCACCTAATATTTGATTAGTTCTTAGTTTACTTTCCTTTGGATTTACATTTCACATTCTGCTATTTATTTTGTATATATCTTCTGTATTTATTGTTTCTACATTTTTCTACTTTATTGCCTCCTTTCTGTGTTTAATTATATATAAAGCGGAGGTAGAAACACAGGGCAAGTAAAAAAGATTATATTTTATATTTTAATGGAATTACATTAGACTTAAAAATAACTCAAAAACCAGTAAATTTTTTCAATAAATGGAGTGGTTAATTAACATATGTCATCAAGTGAAATTCTTGATTGACAGCCCCACACCTCATGCATCAAAACTCTGCATATGTCATTCCACTGCCTTGCATCCTCCATTGTTACAGATGAGAAGTGGGCTGTTAATTGTCTTGGTACTTTCCTGTATTATGATGTGTAATTTTTTCTTTTGCCACTTTCAAGATTTTTGTCTTTCACAGTTTTAATGTATGTTTGTGTGTGTGTGTGTGAGTGTGTGTGTGTGTGTGTGTGTGTATGTGTATATATGCGAATGATTTTGTTTTTATAACATGTTTTATTAAACCTCATGGTGATCAAGAAAAACTAATACAATATAATAATGTTTATATTGTCTCTGAAGTAGGAGAATGATATCTTCTGCCAGTATTTGGGAAACTGTGGCCGTTTAATTTGTTAGCTTGTCTGAAGTGTAAAATACTATACATTTCCAATTTATTGGTAGTATTTTATTTATGTAATCTGTATATGTTTTCTGAGTTCATCTGTCATATACTAAAAAATAGACCAATATTTACTAATTCTACTGGAACTCTGTGTCCCTTCTTTTTTTCTTCCCCTCTTGTTTTAGTAGATTTGGATAATATACTATTTGGTATAGAGTCATTTTAAACCCCTTAATAGTCATTATAAATTAAACACATTTTTATTCCTTAATGTTTTATTTTTGCCCTAAATTCCTGTTATACTAATGAAGTGTTTTTGGTTCATTATGTATGTAATTAACATACCTTTGCTTTTTCCTTTCTTATCAACATTTAAACAAAAATCAAAGAAAAAAATCAGAAAACCCAAAAAAATGAACAAGTAAAAAAATACCCTTTTTATAGTTTATCTTATATAAAATATGTAACTGTGTTTTACTTTGTGAACAAATTCACTGTATTAAATCAAGGGTCAAAAAACTGTAGCCCCCACATCAAATATGTTCACACCCTTTCATTTATATGTAAAGATGGAAGACTTGAATATTTGCAACTGAGACCATATGATCTTCAACTCTTAAAATATTTACTCTTGACTGGGAATAATCCCAGCACTTTGGGAGGCCAAGGAGGGCAGACAACTTGAGGTCAGGAGTTTGAGACCAGCCTGGTCAACATGGTGAAAACTGTCTCTACTAAAATTCAAAAATTAGCTCGGGATGGTAGTACATGCCTGTAGTCTCAGCTACTCAGGAGGCTGAGGCTGAAGAATTATTTGAACCTGGGAGGCAGAGGTGGCAGTGAGCCTAGATTGTGCCATTGAACTCTAGGCTGGACCACAGCGAGACTCCATCTCAAAAAAAAAGTTTACTCTGTGGTCATTTACAGAAAAAGTTGTATGACCCTCATATTTAATATTTTATGTGCCTGTTAGTCTGTTATTTTGCTACTTTTATTTCTTTTCTGTATATTCTCTGTTTTCTTTTTCATTTGCTTACATATATATTTTTCATAATTTATGTTTGTTGTTTAAGCTTTTATAACCCTTACTTTTTTTTTTCTTTTTCTTTCTATTTTTTATGAGATGGAGTCTTGCTCTGTTGCCCAGGCTGTGGTGCAGTGGTGCAATCTCTGCTCACTGAAATCTTCACCTCCTAGGTTAAAGCAAATCTCCTGCCTTAGCCTCCTGAGTAGGTAGGATTACAGGCATGCACCACTGCACCTGACTAATTGTTTTGTGTTTTAAGTAGAGATGGGGTTTTCCCATATTAGCCATGCTGGTCTCAAACTCCTGACCTTGTTATCCACCTGCCTCAGCCTCCCAAAGTGCTGGGATTACAGATGTGAGCCACTTTGCCTGGCCACCAATACTATTTTAACTATAGCTTTATATAATATACCTACTCCTCTTCTACCTTACAAAGTAACCCTTGATTTTCTTATCTGATCATGAACTATATCAACAACTTTATAATTTTCTACACTTTCCTTTCCTCCTTCTCTCACCTTTATAATACATTTTAGTTGATATTTTTTAGTTATTGAAATTTTACCACACTATCTCTAATCTTTTGCTTGTATTTTATAAATTATGTTTTGAGAAAGCCATTGTACTTTATAATATTTCTAGTATTTCAACTTATTTTCTCTTCTACGTATTATTAGTCATATTATTTCTACATTAGTGTAGTCAGAATGTATTCATTTTGTTCTGCAATAATAAATCACAGAAAGTTTAGACTCAATTATAAACTTTATTTCTTACAGTGAAATTTTGCTGTTAATTAGACATACAGTGTTTCTGTTAATTATGTTCTATCTTTTTTAAATAAAGAGCTCCTGCAAAAAATACCTTGCAAATTCTCATATATTCATAAGTATTCAACTGTAGCATTGGAGTTGCAGAAGTTTGATTGGCTATACAATTATTAAATCAGCCTGGACAACAGGATTCTGAAGGCATTATGGAAATATCCTCTAAAATTAAATTTTACTGTAGAAGTCTAAAACCTGCCTCAAGTTTTTATGTTTGTCTTGTTTTACCTATACTGTGATCATTAATTTTGCCTCATGTTCTTCTATATTAGGTAGCTAGGACTGCCATACAAAATACCACAGACTGAGTGTCTTGAACAATAGAAATGTATTTTTTCACAGTTCTGGAGGCTGGAAGTTCAAGGCTAAGGGGATGACAGGATTTGTTTCTACTGAGAGCTTCCTATTTGACTTGCAGATGTCCACACTCTCACCTCCTCTTTACTTGGTCTTTCTTCTGTGTACACAAATCCCTGATGAATCTTTTGTGGGTCCAATTTCCTCTTCTTATAAGAACACCAGGCAGATTGAATTAGGACCCACCATAATGACCTCATTTTAACTTAATCACCTTTACAAAGGCCTTAAACAGTCACAGTCTGAGGTGCTGGAATTTATGACTTTAACACCCCTCAGTAGTTTGTAGATATCTATTGATTTTTCATAGTTCTATTATGTTAATGATCATTCTTTTATATATTTCTTTAGGAGAACAGTGTTACCTTTTCATCCAAAGGTTTAAGTCATCTTTATGCCTTGGAAAGTTTCTCGAGTTATATTTTTGATTTACTTCTTTTCAAATTAGACTCTTTTATTTCTAGAGGACAATAATTATGTAAATACTGTATCTCCATTCTCTTTCCTAATGGAAATTTATTATTTTATTTCTCCTAATTCATTTTTAGTTCATTACTTGTTTCTTCATAATTGTTCTTTTTACTTATTCAATCTCCATTCTATTCCCCATTTCCCTGTTTTTAGTAGTGACTTATTTTAATTTTATGCTACTTCTTAGAATTTCTGTTTTATTTTTCTCTTTCACTTTTTTAACTGATATGTTATTTTTGGAATCATTTCTTTCTATTAATTTATAAGATATTTCAAAAGTTTGAATGCCTCTGATTCTATCTCATTGTATTATTTCTTTGAATTTATTTGTGGTCACCACTTTTATCTGCTTTGTGGTGATTTTTTTTTCCACTGAGTCTTTCTTCTCTGCAATTCATTTTATTGGTTCTAACAATCTGTTTATTTTTAGTATTTTATTTGTTTTTTTATTTCTTTGTATTTAGAGACAGGATCTCTCTGTTACTCAGGCTAGAGTGCAGTGATAGGATCATATCTCATTGTAACCTCAAATTCCTGGACTCAAAAGATCCTCCCACTTCTGCCTCCCAGATAAGCACTACAGGCTTGCGCCACCTTGCCTGGCTATTCTTTTAGTTTTCAATTTTAGAGGTGGGGCTTTCCAGTGTTGCCCAGGCCAGTCTCAAACTACTGCCCTCAAACAATCCTACTGTCTCAGCCTCCCAAAGTGCTAGAATTACACACAAGAGCCACTATGCCCAGCCTACTTTAGCATTTTTCCTAGTACCTTTGTATATTGCATCGTTGACTTATTTTAGTATTATCTTTGAATAAAATGTATTTTCTTTGATGAATTAGTTGCAAAAGTTTCTTAGGAATGGAATAGAGAAGTATCATAAGCCAGAAGGAATGTTTCTTCCTAGATCGCAGTGAAGCTCTGATAGGGCTTAGATATTTGTCCTGGCCCAAATTGCATGCTGAAAAGCCAGTGCTTCAGGTGGGGCCTGGTGGAAGGTGTTTGGACCATGAGGACACATCTCTGATGAATGGCCTAGCCCATTCTCTTAGTGATGAGTGAGTGAATTCTCACAGGATCTGGGTGTAAACTGTGCCCGCCTCCCGTTCTTTCTCTTGTTCCCATTTTGTTCGTGTAATATGCCTATTCCCCTTCACCTTCTGCAATGGCTGCAAGCTTCCAGAGGCCTCCCATGAGCCAAAAAGATGCTGGCACCATGCTTCCTATACAATCTGCAGAACCATAAGATTATTCCATTTATCTTCTTTATAAGTTACCCAGTCTCAGCTATTTATTTATGGCAATGCAAGAATGTCCCAATACAAACTCCACAGACATGCTGTTGTCAGGCCCAGATTGATTGGCCTTTTCTTCTTCCTAGTCAATAGAGATTAACAACTATATGGTTACTCCAAATGGCAATATCTCTTTTACATTTTTTTCTTTTTTTAATAGGAAGATTGATTTTGGCTAAAATAGCTTCTCTGTGTATTTTTATTCAGGTCTGTCTTTTTTGCTACCTCACCATGTACAATAGGGTTGGGAAAAAAATGTAGTATTGGAGCAAACACCCCATGGTCACTGTACCTAACAGAAACTTTAAACATGTAGCTTTAAGGCAAGCTGCCAGCTCTGGTAGATTGTGCTCAGTCTCTCCATGCACAAAAGCTCTCAGCAACAGGTGTCATTGGCTGTGTTCTTCCACTCTTTGATTTAATCTTCAGTAGATTTGGAGGTAGATTTGGTAGATTCTTTTTGAATGTAAGAAGACACCACATGGAATACCTAATATTATTAAATGCCAAACTTGAGTTTCTGTTTTATTCTTTAAAATGTTTGGGAATGTGTTTTTTTCTACTAGTAAAACAATTATGTATAGCATTTAGTGCAATGATTAGGCTCCAGACATTGTTTCAGGTTTTACCTCTCTGTTATTTTAATGAAAGTCCCAGAATACATAGTTTTATATACTCTGTTTTATGCATTACAATGGTGGGAAGAGAGCCAAAAAATTTATCAGATTTTTTTAAAGGGATGCAGGATGCCAAAATTATTTTAAAACAATGATTTCATAAGTGATATAATTAGGAAATCAAATGGTCTTGAATTGAATCATGCTGAACCCATGGTTTCTAAAACCCAATTAACCAAAAAACTGTTTAAGTCTACTTACAAATTCAAATGTGCACCAAACATCATCTACACACTGAATAAACATCTCCCACATTTATTAGCTCTGATTTCCTTTTTTACAATACATGCAGACATATCTGCAGTAAATATACAAATTCATGCTGGCTTTTTGTCAATGTGTGTCTTTTCAATCTAAACAATAGCTAACACTTACTAATCATGTAAAATGAGTTAGAAACTTTAAAAAGTTTCTTGTTTTTATACTGAAATTCATATAACAACCTTATAAACTAGGTCCTGCTGTGATTACCCTAGAGATTAGAAGACTGAGTTTTATGGTTTGAATGTCTTTTCCAAGGGTCATGTTGAAGTTTAATTGCCAGTAACAGTGTTCTGAAGTGGGGTCTTTAAGAGGTGATTAGGTCATGAGGGCTCTGATATTGCCAATGGATTAATGCTGTTATTACAGGAGTGGGTTAGTCATCACAGGAGTGGATTTCTGATAAAACAAATGAATTCCCCCTCTCCTTTTTCTCTTGCTAATTCCCACCCACCCCTGTTGTGCATGCTTGCTCTTGCCATGCCAGACCTTCCACATGCCCTTGTTGGACACCAGGGCTTTGCTCTTGAGATTTCCAGCCTCCAGGAGCATAAGCCAAATGAACTCCTTTTCCTTATAAATTACCCAGTGTATGGTATTCCTTTATAACACCAGGAAATGAACTAAGACACCAAGGTATAGAGAAATGTAGCAGCTTGCCAGTGGACGTATTCCTAGGAAATGGTGGAGTGGAATATGAAGCCAGGCTACAAATTTCCAGAGCCTTATTCTTAACCATTTCATTAAAATAAGTTCTATTCTGAAAGTCATCTATTTATATTTGAGATCTGTGAAGTTTTGTTTATTTAAAAGGTTGAAATGATAACTTCGTTATAAAAATGCTGAGAAAGTCTGTGTGAGACTGAGTTAAAACTTGTTTTCATAGGCTATGTGTTGTCCCCAGGGAATTTGTTTAGACAAGCCACGCAAAGTGGTATTTGAAAGTCAACCTGATGGTTTGTAATAAAGAAAGACCAGTTAGGGAAGACATACTAAATACCTGCTGAAAAGGGTCCAGTCTAAAGGAGCAGAACTGGCAATAACATTTGAAGAGGCACTTTGATCAAATTCAGAATAGATGAATACATACAGTACTATTCAGATGTTTCTCAGTGAATAATATGGAAATGGCAGGGGAGGTGAACTTCCATGGACTGTGCTCTGTTAACAAGGCAGCACAATCCATGACAGGCTAAAAGAACATGTGAAATTTGTCTTGAATCTAGTTCAAGACATCAGTATCTTTATCCCGTTTCTGCCTTCTTTGCTATACCCTCGGTTTCTTCTCTTTATTATCTTGCTTGCTCAGCACTTCTTGTTGGTTTTCCCAAGGGCAGATGGTTTCTTCATGTTTCTAGTGCACTTTCCGATCACACTGCACGTGCCCTTTTATGGCTCATTACATTACATTAGACTTTACATTAGACATTAGTACTTGCATTAGACTTTGAGGCATTGTTTTAGACACTGAAGAACTTTGCCAACTGGTGTCATATTGCATCATTGACCCTGTCCCAGTTCTGTCAACCGAAGAGATAGAGAATTACCCGTGACTGAAGAAACTTGGTATTAGACATCTTGACAAAAGTTAAATATAGAATGCTATGCAAATAGAATAATACAGGTCTCATTTAGATAATCCAGAGTTATTTTTAAAATTCTCAGCTTCACCAAACTTTTTTTACTTTTCTTTCATAACTAGCCTGAGTTGTACCTATAGATCATGGTATAAGCCACTAAAAGCATAGCACAGTCAACAGTCTTCTGAAGGACTGAGGAGAGAAAGTACAGGAAGATGACAACTGAATTTGCAGTTGAATTTTAAAAGAGTAAGTGTAATAGTGTATAATGTGTCTTTTTCTTGATGTGATATTATCTGATTTTGTTTCTACTGGCTTGTGTTCAAGAAGTTTAACATAGTTGTTCAGTTATGGAGTTTCTAGGTGACAGATATTGTTCCAAGAAAATATGGTTTCTAATCTTCATAACAATTGTGTAAGTTAAGTATTATACCCACTTTAAAGATGAGAAAACAAGGGCTTAGAAGGCAATTAAAAATATCTCTATTACATAGGTAGATTAAACACATGTAATCTACCCCCAAATTTCATGAGAATTAATGTAAACATTTGTTTACAGGCATAAACATACAATTAAATAAAAGAAGAGACAACAGCTATAATTTATTTTTAAGCTCCAAGTCAAATAGATGCATGGAACTTAACAAACCATTGAGTATTCTCTTAGCAATAAAAAAGGAAGCAACTTAGAAGGAAAGAAGGAAGAAAGGAAGGAACAAGCTGGAAGGAAGGAAGGGAAGGAAAGAGAAGGGGATGGAAGGGAAGAAAGGGAAGGAAAAAAAGGAGGGAAGGGAAGGAAAGGAAGAGGAGGGAAGGGAGGAAAGGAAGGGAAGGGAGGAAAAGGAAGAGGAGGGAAGGGAAGGGAGGAAAGGGAAAGAAAGGAAGAGGAGGTAAGGGAAGGAAAGAAAGGAAGGGAAGGGAGGGAAAGAGGGGAAGGAAAGGAAGAGGAGGTAAGGGAAGGGAGGAAAGGAAGGGAAGGGAGGAAAGGAAGGGAAGGGAGGAAAGGAAGGGAAGGGAGGAAAGGAAGAGGAGGTAAGGGAAGGGAGGAAAGGAAGGGAAGGGAAGGAAAGAAGAGGAGGTAAGGGAAGGGAGGAAAGGAAGAGAAGTGAGGAAAGGAAGAGGAGGTAAGGGAAGGGAGGAAAGGAAGGGAAGGGAAGGAAAGGAAGGGGAGGGAAGGGAAGGGAGGAAAGGGAAGGAAAGGAAAAGGAGGGAAGGAAAGGGAGGGAGGAGAGGGGAGGGGAAGGGAGGGGAGGGGAGGGGAGAGGAGGGGAGAGGAGAGGAGGGGAGAGGAGAGGAGAGGAGAGGAGGGAAGGGAGGGGAGCTGGCCAGGGAGCCCAAAACATCCATGATGGTGCTAGCAGGTACTTAAGATTGGAGAGGTGAAGAAACAATTGTGTGTAGCTCAAGGTAGTGACACTAAAAGAGGGAATTCTAATTAACATTTCTAAATAGAAAATCTAGTTACACATTGTGAAAACTCTGAATACTCTAAAAAAAAGATTCTTACAGAATCTGTACATCAGACAAACACACATGTGCATGCACACACACACACACACACACACACACACACACAGTCTCAACCAAAGGATCAGAAAATAGAAAAGATTCTCAGATTTTCAAAAACAAACCTCACTGCTAAAAGCTTACGTTGAAGCTTAAAAGAGTGGCTTCCAATCTGGAATTCTGTACTTAACCCGTATACCGATTTATTTTGAGGGCACAATCAGCACATAAAGGTCTATGCAGTTTCACTTCCCATTATCTTTTCTGAGAAACATACCAAAGGATATTTTCTACCAAAACGTGAGAAAAAAATAACAAAGGAAAATAGAATGTGGGGTTATAAATCAACAGAGAGGAAAGTAAAATTTCTAAATTTATGTAAAAGAGATGTTCAAAATGCCAGCACTCATAGCTATTGAGCACTTAAAATGTTTTTAGTCCAAACTAAGATGTGTTCTAATTAGGGTCAGCAAACTTTTTCTGTAACAGTCCAGAGTAAATATCTTAGGCTTTATGGGTCAGACAACTCTGTCATAGCAGCACAAAACAGCCACTGACAGTAAGAAATGATAGTGGCTATATTCTAGTAAAAGTTTATTAGCAAAATCAAGTGACAAGAAGCCTTTGACCCACAAGTTGCTGACCCCTCATTTTAGTATGCCATGGATTTCAGGAGTTAGTGCTTAAAAGTATGTGTGTGTATATCTATCTATATCTATACATACTATCCCAAACATTTTATATTGATGATATGTTGAAATAATTTGCACATATTGGGTTAAACAAATATATGAAATTATTATTTAGAGAAATGGTCTAGCTGTGTTGCCCAGGCTGGTCTTGAACTTGTGGGCTCAAGGGATCCTCCTGCCTTGGCCTTCCTAAGTGTTAGGATTACAGGTGTGAGCCATCATGCCCAGCCTGAAATTAAATTCTAAATGTGGTAACTAGAACTTTGAGCTTAAATATGTGGCTCCTATTCTGTTTCTGCTGGACTTTGTCTCATCTAGGATGATGACTATTCCTTGTTTTAGGAAGGCTTTCAGTCAAAACTAGAGCAGATCAGAAGCTTGGAGTTATGACTTAACATACAGAAGAATTACATAAAAGAGATGGTCAAGGGTTGGGCTAACTAGAAGCTTTCCTAGAAAATTAGTCAGATGAAAAATACAAAGCAACAATAAACCTTAACTTTTGCAAAACCAAACCAATTAAATGAGAAAATATCAACAGGGTATTTGTGCCTCAACTGTGAATAGCTGCAGTGACTTAATCACAGAAGTGTAAACATTGCATTTTTATTCAGTTATAATTCAAATCTATTGGCCGAATGGGGATTATAGAATATGAACATGTGTGTGTGTGTGTGTTTGCGTGTGTGTGTGTGTATATGTGTGGGTAGAGATAGATTGTAGAGATACAGAAATCTAAATTTTTATATTTTGTGGAGGATATCAATAAAAATAGTTTTTGAATAAAAATTAAGAACAATAGTAGAAAAATGTTTCGAAACACCAAAATAATCAGAAAAAGTACTGCTTTGGGAAATAGGAATTGGGATGAGAAAAGCAGGAGTCTGCTCATTTTTATAGTAATCTTTATCAAATTAATTCTTTATATATGCATGCCTAAATAAAAATAAAATAAATTGTATGAAATAAATACACTAGAATAGAATTTTCAAATATGGAAGAAAAGAAGAAAATATAGGAAGGAAGTTATGGAATTTACCCAATGCCTCATGGTTAATGATGTGGCTGAAGTTTAAGTGCAGGCAGACTTGCTGGATTCTATTAAATGATGCTGCCTAACTAAAGAGGTAACTAAATACGATAAAGGCAAACAGATTAAATGCCAGCTTGTTATGTAGGCATCAGCATGAATGTCAGGACACTACAGCAATGCATACAAAATGTCATCAGTGTCCACGTTGAGAGATCCTGTCTTAATATCTATATGTGTCTGACATGCATACAAATATTAATATATATGTATAAATATTGATATAAATATATATGTTTATTAATATATTTGTGTGTATATATATATGTTATATGAATTTGCTTTGATGGTACCTTTGCAATTATCCATTATTCCCTGGAATTAGTCTTATCCGCTTCTCAATCTGTCCATCATCCTGGAAACATATCTGAAACATTTTGGTCTCACTACCAGACAGGCAATTTCCTCTTTCTGACTTTGGACTTAAAAAAATATTTTTAATATTCTTCATGAAACGTTAATAGAGCTACCATGTAAAACAGTAATTTTCTTTCTCCTATAATGATGAAAATGTAAGTCTTAGCCAAAACACATTATCCTCTGGGGCAAATTATTAGTTTCAGGAAAGCCCTATCATGACCCCAGAAACTAACATACATATCTAGATGAAAACCATCCAGGACATTTTAAAATATGGAGGAAGATTTAACTAGGAGATGTTCAAATAGAATTAGTTGAATTTCAATAGATGCTGAGATGGCAGGATTTCTACATCTACCTCAGCCTTAAAAAAAAAAAAAAGTCCTGAAAATCACTCGCTGTAAAGCCCAGTGGCTAATTTTCAGCTTCTCTGTTTTCCAAGTGAAGGTCTTTAATGTAGATACTGTCATCTATAACATGGGACTATAATCCTAGGTGATCACAGACACACATGGCAAAGAGTCTATATGCTTATGTCTCTATTTATAGTAAAATATTGCTCCTCAGTGTTGTGCATCCAAAGACTGACATTCATGCCCAGAGATACTTCTGCGAAACAGTTTGTATATTGTAATTTTAATGAGCAAACCCATTCATCATTTCAGAATAGAATGAGCAGAATGGTAGCTTTAGATAAACAATTTCCTACATGTTTGCTTTAGAGTTCAGGTGGATTACTTACACACGTTTAGTGATCATGATGCAGAGAAGCTTCTTCATTGCCACCTAACATTTATCATTTGTGTGACCTCAGACTTCGATTTAAAGATGCCAGAAATTGTAATGGGGCACTTGCTGGAACAATTGGACCTGATGACTAACAATCATTACCCTGAGCAAATTGGAAAGTGTTTTGTAATCAGTTTTTGTTCAGTGTTCTAGCAATTTTTGTTCTGTTTTTGGTGGAATAGAAGTCCTTAAAATTATCTTAAAAATTGTATATACCCAACAGTGTTTGCAAGGTTTGGCAATGCCCTCCATTAAGACTAGCCAAAATAAAAGAAAATGTAAGCAACAATATTTAAACTGTTTGAGAATTTCTGGTTCTATGTAGCAGAATAAGTATATGTCCATTTTCTCCCTTCACAGATTATATTATGGTCAAGAAAAATAATGTTTTTCTCAGTATTGAGAACAAGAGGCTAGGAGACGAAAGAGATAGTAGAGAAGCCCTTGACAAATCATGGCTGGAAGAGTAGCACATAAGAAATGCAATGTGAAAGCGAGGGTCCAATTGTGGTTGAAGGCCAGGCCATGCAATGGCAGGTGTGAGTGTTCCTGGTCGTTCAGTTTGCTCCAGGAGCACTCAAGCCCAGGTGCTGGTGAGGAGTCAGACAATCATGAGATAATCCCAGTTGGAGTATTTAAACAGGAAACCTTATGGCCAAAGAGGGGGAGTTAAAATTATCGACGAAAGTGGTAAAATGGTGAGTCATGGAGCTGAAGCTGAACTGAGTATTCAAAAAAGAGAATCACTGAAAGAATATGGAGGTTGGGTGGGGTGGCTCATGCCTGTAATCCCAGCACTTTGGGGGGGCGAGGCATGGGAATCACCGGAGGTTAGGAGTTTGAGGTTAGCCTGAACAACATGTGAAACCTTGTCTCTACTGAAAGTACAAAAATTATAAGGGTTTTATAGATAAACTAGCACATACCTGTAATCCCAGCTACTCGGGAGTCTGAGGCATGAGAATTGTTTGAAACTGGAAGGCAGAGGTTGCAGTGAGCTAAGATTGTGCCACTGCCCTCCAACTTTGGTGACAGAGTGAAACACTGTCTCAAAAAAAAAAAAGGAACTTTGGGTCTTACAAGTGGCTGCATATTTGAAACAAATATATTTATGGATTCTCAGAACTTATGTCATATCAATGGATCAGAATCTCTATCTGCAGATTCAGCCAATACATTTTCTTTCTGCTATATGTGTCAGCACTGAGAATCATTGTCACCTAAAGTTCATAAAACTTCAGATGTGGATAAGACGTGAAGGAGGCCCAGAAAATAACAGAGTGGAAGGAATGGATCAAATACTTACAATGAATGATATGAGGTAGTAGGAGAGAGTAGGATACTTGAATTTGAGATTGAATTCATAAAGCAGTTGAAGGCCATTGAATCTGAAAAAATTTATGTAATTGAGATACTGGTGTGTTGGATGGTAAATATGCATCTTTATGGTAAGAAGCAAGAGGGAGTTTTCAATCGATTCTGTAAAAGACAAGCCATGATGCACAGAATTATTTTTCAAAGCCATTGGATAGATGAGAGAAAGTAGTGACCATTTTAGTATGGTTTTCTAGAAGTTGCAACTTAAACCAGGAGTTACAGAGTGGTTTGTCAAAGAGAAGGAGGAGGTATTTATTTAACAGAGAAATAGGTTTTGGAAAAAGGGTGTTGTACAAAAGGCTCTTGCTGGTATACCAGGGTTACTTCTTTTGTGTGGGGCACCTAAATCTGGAAGCATCAGTTACACTAGGACTGGCACAAAGACACTTGGGATACCAAAGTCAAGAAAGAAAAAAGGCCCCTGACGACAAGACATCTTGCCTATAATAATTTCATCAGGGTTGTTCTTAGAAGAGGTAGTGAACATAGACCCTAACATTCACTTCAGGCAACATAGGTGACACTCAATGTTGTGATAAGCCATCATAAGGTTTTTATAGACAAACAGCAAGTTTGTTTTTTACTCACATTCCAGTCCAGTGAGAGAGTGCAGACGAGGAAGCTCAGCTCATATAGCCCTTCAGGGAGACAGGGGCTCCATCATCTCTGTGGAGTGTCCTTCTGTAGCCTCGGCAGCCAATCAGCCAATGACCTTGTAGACTTTCATAACAGGCCTGGGAGTCATGTCAGCATATTAGCCTTCTGTTAGGAAACAGAATGAGGTTTTCTCTAGGAAGAAAACAAGGGATAAGAGTATTCATGATCACCCAGCTTTTTTTTTTTTCTTTTTTGTTCACGCTGTATAACTTTAGGCAAATCACTTAACCTCTTCAGGCCTCAACAATGTCATCTAAAAGAGAGATAATTTTTATAATGTCCAATTCATGAGATTTTTATAGAATTACTGGGTAAAAAAACTTAATGCCTGGCATATATTAAGCACTAAAAGCATATTATGTGCTAGTATTGAATATGCATTATATAGTGTTATCAGGCATCATCTATTTAAGCACCAAGTATAAAGCTTTGTGCTAAGAAAGTTAATATCCCACTTTTGTGCTCCATAGCATCCCTTTGATGGAGGTTCACTTTTACATTTTATGATAGAAAAAAATAGATGCTGGAGCACATAACAAGTAAATGTCCATGCCAGACTAGGAATCTAGAATTATATGACTTTAAGCCCAAGGTCTTTCTAGTACTCCATGTTGCTTCTGCATGCAATTTACAAATAGCTAAGTGACTTCTGTGTGTATGTGTGTCCATGTGCACGTGTAGGGAACAGTCTATATGCTTATGTGTCTCCATAAATAACATAAAATTGCTCCCCAGTATTCTACATCCAAAGAGTGATGTTCGTGCCCAGAAACACTTCTGCCAAACAGTTCATATATTGTAATTACAATGAGCAAATGTATTCCTCATTTTGGAATTGACTATGTAGAATGATAGTGAAAGTAAATGCCCGTAAGACAAAATTTAATTAAACTTAATACAACCTACACATATTTTTTAAATAAACTAGTGTGAAAAATAATTTAGTCAACTATCAATCATGTTTCTACATAGAGAAATCTAAAGGGCTTTGGCGCTAATATTCCAAGCATTCCATTACCATTTAAACAAGCAAAGCAATTATCACAAGCTTTGAACGTGATACATTGGTTAAAAAAAATGTGAGAGCCTGTTGAGCTTTTAGGTTACCCAAGGGAAATTATCAATTTGCTCATATACATGCTTTGTAAATGGACAAAAACAGCATAAATATATTGGGTAGTGTGTGTCTCTCTGTCTTCCCTCCTTCCTCCTTTATTTCTCTTTTACACGCGTACCCTCACACTCCCACCCACATACACAATTAATTTTTTTAATTGCCCTGTATTTATATATTTACCATGCTATTTTCTTTTACTTAGGCTGCCTGATTTATTTGAATTGCGTGTCCATTCTTCCAGACTAGGCTTAAGCTTTACTCTTGAATATTCCAAGTATGATTTCTGTAGCAATGTAAGATGGCAAAAGCTTGAGTAGGTTGTAGATACCAAGATGTAGAGCTCCCTAGTCTTTCAGCACCCAGACAAGAAAGCAGGGGAAGGAACAGCTAGAACCCATTTAACCCAGGATGCCATTCAAATATTATTTTCTAAAAAAGACAATGTAAAATAATTGCCACAACATTGATACATTCTGCACTAATCACTATTTATTTTTGGAATAGAAAGTTGCCCCTCACCTGCTCTTCCACCCTTTAGCCCAGTGTTATAAAGCCAGGGAAGTACCATATTGTATCATTAGGCTGTGAGAATTCACAAATTTGTGTGAACTTCTGTCAGTGTGACGGCTCATCAAAGCAGAACCATGGCTAAATCATCTAAACCTGGAAGATAAAAGCAGGTGGGACGGTACAGCCTTGAAACCTGCCAGGTCACCATCCTTCCCCTCCATTCTCCATAACAATCACCACTTTCACCTCCCATTCATTGAGTTGTGGATGTTTTCATGGTCATCATTGTTGTTTCAATGTGATCAATTTATTTTGTAACATATGCTTTAATAATTCCAACTTTGAAAAAAAATTAGTGTTCTATGTTTGTTGGATACAAAGTTACATGTTTTTGTTTTTAATTGCTAGTAAATGCATGGTTTATTTACCTCTTTTATGTTATTAATGATTTTTTACTATTTGATCAAAGTTCATACTATGATTATAGATTGTAAAAAGTTTTACTGTATTTTTATCTTTATTTTGATGAGTAGTACAAATATATATGGCTACAGAAATGTACATGACTGATAAATATTAATAGTTGCATTTTTTTTTTTTACTTTAAGTTCTGGGGTACACATGCACATCCTGCAGGTTACATAGTTATACACGCTTCATGGTGGTTTGTGCAACCATCCCTCATCATCTACATTGGGTCTTTCTCCTAATGTTATCCTGTTCAATCCCTCCATTCCTGCTATCCCTCCACTAGCAACCCCCTCACCCCCCAACAGACCCTAATGTGTGATATTCCTCTCCCTGTGTCCATGTGTTCTCATTGTTCAACAACCATTTATGAGTGAGAACATGCGATGTTTGTTTTTCTGTTCTTGTGTCAGTTTGCTGAGTATGATGGCTTCCAGCTTCATCCATGTCCCTGCAAAGGACATGAACTCATCCTTTTTATGGCTGCATAGTATTCCATGGTGTATATTTGCCACATTTTCTTTATCCAGTCTATCATTGATGAACATTTGGGTTGGTTACAAGTCTTTGCTATTGTAAACAGTGCCACAATAAACATACATGTGCAAGTATCTTTATAATAGAATGATTTATAATCCTTTGAGTATATACCCAGTAATGGGATTGCTGGGTCAAATGGTATTTCTATTTCCAGATTCTTGAGGAATTGACCCACCGTCTTCCACAATAGTTAAACACTTTTACACTCCCACCAACCATGTAAAAGCATATTTCTCCTGATCCTTGCCAGCATCTGTTGTCTCCTGATTTTTTAATGATTGTCATTCTAACTGTGTAAGATGGTATCTCAATGTAGTTTTGATTTACATTTCTCTAATGACCAGTGATGATGAGCTTTTTTTCATTTATTTGTTGTGTACATACATGTATTCTTTTGAGGAGTGTGTGTTCATATCCTTTGCTCACTTTTTGATGGGATTGTTTGATTTTTTTCTTGTAAATTTGTTTAAGTTCTTTGTAGATTCTGGTTGTTAGATGGGTAGATCGCAAATTTTTTTTTCCCGTTCTGTTGGTTGTTGGTTCACTCTAATGATTGTTTCTTTTGCTGTGCAAAACCTCTTAAGTTAAATAAGATCCCATTTGTGTATTTTGGCTTTTGTTGCCATTGCTGTTGGTGTTTTTATCTTGAATTCCTTGCCCATGCCTATGACCTGAATGGTATTGCCTAGGTTTTCTCCTAGGGTTTTTATGGTGTTATGTCTTATGTTTAAATCTATAATTCATCTGGAGTTAATTTTTGCATAAGATGTAAGGAAGGGATCCAGTTTTTCAGCTTTCTGCATATGGCTAGCCAATTTTCCCAACACTATGTATTAAATAGGGAATTTTTTTTTCATTGCTTGTTTTTGACAGGTTTGTCAATAATCAGATGGTCTTAGATGTGTGGCATTACTTCTGAGGCCTCTGTTGTGATCCATTGGTCCATAACTCTATTTTGGTATCAGTACCATGCTGTTTTGACTACTGTAGCCTTGTAGTATAGTTTGAAGTTAGGTAGCATGATGCCTCCAGCTTTTTTTTTTTTTTTTTTTTTTTTTTTTTTGGCTTAAATGGAAAATAATCCTATTTGTCCTATTTAAAATTGACTTGAAGTCTATTGTTTTTTATGTAAATAATAAACCATGTAGTTTTTAAAAAAATTTATTGCTATATTTTATGTTTTCCACAGTTGTACTTTTTATGTGCATTTTCAAATTTTTGAGTCATGTATTTATAGAGGGTGTGTCTGTGAGTTATTTTCTGACTGCTTATATTTTACATATTTTTTTAAACTTTAATGCTAATGTTGTTGAATATGAGATTATATTTCATTCAGTAATTTCAGTATACATTTTGAAGTTATTGCCTTATTGTATTTTTACAAAATAGCATCATTTATTTTCTTTCGGAAGTTTTTATATTTTTTCCTTGCCCTCGATTTTTCAAAAATTCACCATACTATGCCTAGTTATTGGTTCCTTTATGGAAATACTATCCTGTACTATAAAGTAGCAACTTTATCTGATGACCGAAGTCTTTTATTTAACTTGAAAATATTTTCTAGATTAAAATTTCTGTTTCTGTGGTTATCTATTGAATTACCTCTCACAAATAATATCTTTTACCTTTTTTTGCCATGTTCTGAAAAAGTCTAAAGATGAAGCATATTTCAACTATTTTCTTTAATCTGTGTATTTCATTTATGGGACTAAGTCTCAAACATCAAGATTTCTGATTCTTTTGCATCACTGTCTATGTATGATACAGTATTCTATTTAATCTCTCTGAGGATAAAACTTTTTTTTTTTATTTTAAAATGTCTTTTTTTGATCTATTGACTCATTTTCTTCTCCTGACAATTTTTTCCAGTAATTGTTCTTTTGTCTTGATTTTAGTTTCTACAAATCTTGGTTGTTTTGGAGTATGTTTGCTTCCCTTTGTGTTCTGTGATCCTCTTCTCTCATTTTTGTAGGTACAAGCTGTGATTATACTTGATGACCTCTGGTGGGTTAAGGAGTAGGGTGGAAGAGCTGTACTTATAAGTGAACATTGCCTGTTTGTCATATCAGTATATGGTTCGTACATATGAGTTATTTTATGATTTGCATGGAATTATAGCCCTGGCTCTCTATGGAGGGTAAATATACCTTCTACTGGCCCCTTGTCACCATTCTGAGCATGGCCTTAGGGGTGTTTCTGCTCTCATCTCTACTGACCATGATCTTTCTTAGGCTCTGTAAGAATGATGGCAGTCATCACCTACAAGTGGTGGACTTCGTATTTTGCTGACTGATTTACAAGTGGTTTTTAAGATTCAAAAAGGCCTCAATATTTTGCTTTGCAAATGGCATCCTTTTTGTTTTTTGGAACATTATGTATCATGTTTTCACTTGCTCAACAGACTATTTTCAACAAAGAGATATACAGAATTTTATACTCAATCTATATTCTTGATTCAATTATATATTTTTCTTTATGCCTTTCATGTGCTTCTTTGTGTTTTTTATCCCTGCCTCCAAAAGTAACTTTAAGTATCAGCTCTTTCATAAAATGTGTTAATTTGACAAATTCTTTCATGTTGGAAGCTCCCATTTCCACAGTTACAGAATGGGGATAATAGCACAAACTTTAGATAGTCAGGATGAATTTTACATTATATCTGCCATGTAAAAATAGTGACCTTCACCTAAATGTAGCACTCAATAAATTTCAATTCTCAACCTTGATGTTTTCCTATTGTTGCATGTATGTAGTACTCACCACAGTTCAGTTTGCAATGCTTCCACGAATAAGGATTGCCCTTGCACATTTTTTGTTAGCCCTAAAGCAACTAATGTAGAACATACAGTTTAAAAGGGCTAGTTGATTAAGTGCATTATGTAGAAAGACAGTGTTTTAGAAAGTGACTGTAAATGCCGAATTTTGAGGACTCAAGAGATGACAGGACCAGAGGAGAGAAGCTGCTTTTTGCCATGCTTCTTGACAATTTCCTGTGCAAATGCCTAACTCTGCCCTTTCCATTTTGCCCTCTTGTTCTCTTTCTCTTTTATCTAAGCAATTGAGGAAAAAACATATAATTAGACTTTCTTTCTACATCCCTTCACTTCTGGAAAGTGATGAAAGTACATGGGAAAGTTGAGATGTATATCTCAGGGGAAAAGGACAAGAGCACATGTGAAGATGGTGAGTCATTTTTTTTTATTGCTTTCACTTATGAAACATCGTTTGTGAGCAGAGCTTGTAATATCATAGCTTGCAGGTTGGATGTCAGAAAACATCTCTAATGATACTATTTCTAGAACTCTCTGGAGTAACTAAAATGTTTGGCTTTAAATAATAGATAACCTGTCCCACCCTACCTTACACAATTATGAAACTCATTAGTGCACATAGTAGGAGGCCTAGGGTTAACACAGGTCCCAGATCCACTGTGAACTCTTTTTCTACTTCTGTTCTGCAGTCGACATTGTTGGCTATACCTTAAAGCTTGTTCCTCTTTTGTTAATGGATAACTGTTAAGAATATTGCTTCCTTTTTTTTATCATAAGGGAAGTAAAATCATTTAGTCTTTTTTTTTTTTTTTTTTGAGATGTAATCTTGCTCTGCTGCCCAGGCTGGAGTGCAGTAATGCAATCTCGGCTCACTGCAACCTCCACCTCTCCTGCCTCAGCTTTCCAAGTAGTTGAGATTACAGACACCCAACACCACACCTCGCTAATTTTTGTATTTTAATAGAGATGGGGTTTCACCATGTTGGCCAGGCTGGTTTTGAACTCCTGACCTCAAGTGATTCCCCCACTTCAGCCTCCCAAAATACTGGAATTACAGGCATGAGCCACCACACCCAGCCCATTTAGTCTTTCTTTAGTGAACAAAGATTATGTTTCCTCAGATCTTGTAGCAAATTTGCCTTGAATTTCATTGGCTAGAATTTAGGCAAATGTTTATTTGTGAACCAAATATTGTCATTAGGATTATCTTTAGACCAATCAGGTGGCCATCTGAGCTCAGTTTTCCAAATGGCATTGCTATTACTTCATGTAGCTTTACCACAATGCCCATTAAGCTCGTAATAATGTCTCATTATTATATTTGATTAATTTCTTTACTTGTAATCACAATGCCATCATTTCTGTTCTTTCTTACATGTACGACATAAATTTAAAATACTAGTCATCTAAACTTCAGAATTTTGTGGGAGTTTTTAGATAATGGCCAATTCTAAAATTCTTAAAGTTCTGAGAGTTTACAAGTATAAATATTTTGATTCAAAATTTAAATTCTCTGCGATTGCAGTAATACCTTTATTATTTATTACCATTTCAAAGGCAAACAGATATGTCTTCTATTTAGGATAAAATACCTTTGCTAGTTTTAGGCAATAAATTTATAATACACAAACTCCACTCTCCTACGGAATTCAAAAACTAAATATCATAAACACAATATTGTTGTTTAAGCTTGAGTGTTTTTTGTGTTTGTTTGTTTTTTAGAATGTGGAATTTGAATTCCATAGAGTCACATAAGCACTGAAGTATATTTTGGGTTATCTGAGATGAAGAAATGTTAAGAATTTTTGAGATTTGATGCTTACATAATGTTAAATCCAATATATTCCTTAATCCCTTGGGATTCTAAAAAATACACTGCAGTACACAATACAACAAGAGACTTTTGGATCTACAATCCTCAGACTTTTTCTGATGATTTATCACTTTCTTAAAATATAACTGCTTGATATTTTATGTGTTCTTTATCAATAAGAAAGTTAACTTGTTTTGAGATTTTGCTTATATTTATTAATTACACAACTTCCTATCTCCCACAATAAAATGTCTCAAGAAGTATAGGAAATTTCCTAAAGGAGTAGGTATAACTAAATATATAATAATATTCAGTATTTTATTTTTTAAATGTTGACATTTCAACACTCATATATTTAATATCTACTTCATACTCAGTACAGTTCTTGGCATTGAAAATATTTAATGCATAAGACTGTGTTTTCCATAAAGGAACTTGTAAACTACAAGTGGAGAAAATCATGAACACATATGTGCATTATAACAGTGGAAATAACATCTCACTATAGCAGTGAAAGTGTTGTCTAGCCTGTATAACTAGTAGTAAGAAATGATTTTTCATGAGAGGTACATACCATCAACCTCAAAGCTCTTAGAAATCATTACAAAAGTTTATGGTCCAAAACAAAGGGAGAAAAATCTGTGTTGTGTGTATCATGTGCTAATGTGAAAATAAGAGATTTCAACTATGCATTCAACTCAAAGAATAAGAAAATACTAATGAAAAACCCACCATGAATATGACAAAAAGTATTTCTACAGATAAAATGATTTTCTTAAAACTCAGAAAATCAAATAATAGAATCAAGTAAAAAGACTTTTATTCCAATCTGGTGCTAACAATCCTAGCTCAATTATATCCTCAAAATGTTCTAAACACGTTCCCGCCTCAGTGTCTACGTGGCCAAGATCATGAATGGAGCCAAACTGCTTAGGCTAGAAACAACTTTAATTTTTCATCTCTGAAACAGAGGAACTTATAAGTACCAAACTCCTGTAACATAGTGACAGTGAAATAAGTTAATGCAGAGTAAGCACCAAGAGCATTACCTCGCAAATGCTGAGCACTCAACAGATGAGTACTCCAGTCAGTAGACTACTCCAGGGTAGAAATATGGTTAAGACTTCGTATTCTAGAGACAGATTGCCTAATTCCTGCCCTTTGGAGGCCAGTAAGTCTGTGTTTTTGGACATCAATAATTTTTTCACCTCTAAAATTGGTATGCATAATACTACTTATCAAATAGGGCTATTGAAATAATCAAATGAATTCTACGTATGAAACAATTAGAACCACACATGACACTTAGTAAGTGCTAAGTATTGTTTAGTTAATATTGTTATGATTGTTGTAGCTGTTGTTATTTTGATTCTTCCATCTCTCTTTAAGAATGCTTTACTTCTTTCTGAAATATCTGATCCTTTCTTACCCCCGGATTTGAGTTCAGACATAGTTTTCTGATGCCCAGAATAAATGTGTTTTTGGGGCTGCAGCAGGTCGAGGTGTGTGTGTGTCTGCGCGCGCGCATGTGTGTTTTCTTTTTTAAATAGTTGTCAAAGAAGATAAAAACTGAAAAAATGTACCCTCTTTGCAAGTTATTGTTTTATTTTGATTATTGTATGTAAATGGCCCATAGACTTTGCAGTGTTCAAGGCTGAAATTAGCCCTGCTGATGACCGTGTTAAAGTCCTATCTCCCTCATCATCTACTGTGCCTCACAAAGTCAGTTTTTATTTTACAAATTTATCTATTCTCTTATTATAGTTTTATGTTACATAAAATTATCATTCTTATTTGTTTACAGTTTTATTTGTTCTTTCTCCAGTACATTAACTCAAGGGGGTAAGAACGTCACCTGCTTTACTCATCACTTGACCTGCCTGCCCTCCGTAGTGCCTGAATGAAGGTGGGCACTCAATAATTTTAAATTATTTTAGGACTGCTACAGTAGGTAGCTAGTCAGACATGAGCAGGGCAGGAAAGGGCCCCCACCCTCATCCACCAGAATGTCAGGCGACCATCAAATGATGGTCTGCGCGGTGCAGATGTTGCATCCTCTCTCTAAAATAACAATTGGTCACAGCCAGTGCCAGGGAAAGACAGTCTCCCAATAAACGGAAACACCTGAAACTAGTAATCAGCAGCTTCCCAATAACATCTCAGGAGTTGGGCGAGTCGGCTTGCATATGTGCACTAAGAGGCAAAATGGCAAGTTTAATTGGTATATGACTGCCCGGGACATTCGGCTGGGAAGGGAAGAACACCTCAAGGAAGCATGTATACAACTCTACTGAACACACTGCGCATGCAGCTCCTCCCAAGTGCTGACAGGCACTGCTCCTGCAGACAGCCCACCCCAAAGGAAGAATCAGCAGGGAAGGGATGCAAGACTCCTCAAGTACGCCAACATGTAAACCCCAAGTCAAAGGTCAAACAGTGCACTTGATTCTCTCAAGTCACCTGCTTAGCCCCCTTCCAAGTGTGCTTCCTTTTATTTCTGCCCTAAAACTTTATAATAAGCTTTTACTTCTGCTCTAAAAATTTCCATGGTTTCTCTCAGTGCCCTATGCCCCCTCAATTGAATTCTTTCTTCTAAGAAGATGACAATTGAGGTTGCTTTAGACCTGTACAGATTCACCGTTGGTAACAGGACAATTTTAGATTTAAAGAAATATTGTAGGGCTGGAAATGGTGCTCACACCTGCAATCCCAGCACTTTGGGAGGCCAAGACAGGTGGATCACCTGAGGTCAGGAGTTCAAGAACAGCCTGGCCAGCATGGTGAAATCCCGTCTCTACTAAAAATACAAAAATTAGTGGGACCTGATGGTGTGAGGGCCTGCAATCCCAGCTGCTTGAGACGCTGACGCAGGAGAATCACTTGAACCCTGGAGGTGGAGGTTGCAGTGAGCTGAGATTGTGCTACTGCACTCCAACCTGGGTGGAAAGAGTGAAACTGTCTGTCTGTCTCTCTCTCTCTCTCTCTCTCTCTCTCTCTCTCTCTCTATATATATATATATATATATATATATATATATATATATATACATACACACACACACACACACACACACATATAATTAAAAGACAATACCATGATTGCTCATATTCTTTCTTGCTAATATCTTTCATCCTGTATCTGTTAAAGTTCATAAGCCAATAGTGACATATCATAATTAAGTAATGTCCATGCTTTATTGAAATGTCCTGAGTTTTTAGCTGCTATCCTTTTACTATTCCAGGATCTTATCCAGGATTCTTCATAACCTTTAGTCACCTTGTTTCTTTAGGCACCTCTTGGCTAAGACATTTTCTTAGACATTTCTACTTTTGAATTACCTTGATGATTTTGAGAAATTCTGGTCAAATGTTTTGTAGAATATCCCTCAATTAGAATACTTTTTTTATTCTGGCTCTTTTATTATTATGCTTTGTATTCTGGGATACATGATCAGAACGTGCAGGTTTGTTACATAGGTAAATATGTGCCATGGTGGTTTGCTGCATCCATGCCCCCAGCATCTACATTAGGCATTTCTCCTAATATTAGCCCTCCCCAATACCCCTACCCCATGTTATCCCTCCCCTAGCCCCCCCACCCACCCCAAAAAAGCCCCAGTGTGTGATATTCCCTTCCCTGTGTCCATGTGTTCTCACTGTTCAACACCCACTTATGAGTGAGAACATACGGTGTTTGGTTTTCTGTCCTTGTGTCAGTTTGCTGAGAATGATGGTTTCCAGCTTCACCCATGTTTCTGCAAAGGACATGAACTCATCCTTTTTATGGCTGCATAGTACTCCATAGTGTATATGTTTATCATTCATGGGCATATGGGTTGGTTCCAAGTCTTTGCTATTGTAAACAGTGCCACAATATACATATGAGTACATGTGTCTCTATAATTGAATGTTTTATAATACTTTAGGTATACACTCAGTAATGGGATTGCTGCATCAAATGGTATTTCTATTTCTAGATCCCTGAGGAATTACCACAATGTCTTCCATAATGGTTAAACTAATTTATACTCCCCCATAGTGTAAAAGCATTCCTATTTCTCCACATCATCTCAGCGTCTGTTGTCTCCAGATTTCTTAATGATCGCCATTCTAACTGGCATGAGATGGTTTGTCAATGACGTTTTGATTTATGACCAATAATAATGAGCTTTTCTTCATATGTTTATTGGCTGCATAAATGTCTTCTTTTGAGAAGTGTCTTTTCATATCATTTGTTTACTTTTTGTTGTTTTTTTTTTGTAAATTTGTTTCAGTTCTTTATAGATTCTGGTTATTAGCTCTTTGTTAAATGAGTAGATTGCAAAAATTTTTTCCCATTTCCGTTGGTTGCTGGCTCACTCTAATGATTGTTTCTTTTGCTGTGCAGAAGCTCTTTAATTAGATCTCATTTGTCTATTTTGGCTTTTGTTGCCATTGCTTTTGGTGTTTTAGTCATAAATTCCTCACCCATGCCTATGTCCTGAATGGTTTCGCTAAGTTTTCTTCTAGGGTTTTTATGGTATTAGGTCTTATGTTTAAATCTTTAATCCATCTGGAGTTAATTTTTGTATAAGGTGTAAGGATGGGATCCAGTTTTTCCAGCTTTCTGCATATGACTAGCCAATTTTCCCAACACCATCTATTAAATAGGGAATCGTTTCCCCATTGCTTGTTTTTGTCAGGTTTGTCAAAGAAAGACCAGATGGTTGTAGATGTTTGGGCTTACCTCTGTTCTGTTCCATTGGCCTATATTTCTGTTTTGGTACCAGTGCCATGCCGTTTTGATTACTGTATCTTGTAGTCTAGTTTGAAGTCAGATAGTGTGATGCCTCCAGCTTTGTTCTTTTTGCTTAGGATTATCTTGGCTATGTGGGCTCTCTTTTGGTTCCATATGAAGTTTAAGGTGGTTTTTCCAATTGGAATTTTTTTTGTTGCATTCTCACGAGTAGACTTGAGTTCTGGGTATTTGGCAGGAAAATCACAGAGGTAAATTATCATTCTCACTGCATCACATCAACAGCACACACTCTCAACATGTTAGTGTTGAAATCGTGCCTGAGATATTATTGCTCAGACTTCGTAACTTTAAATGTATTGTTTTTTCTTTCTGTTTTTATACTTTTTTTCAAAAGAAAGTTGCTATGCACACCACACACTTAAACAGAGGGAGGCAACCTCCAGCTACTTCAGGGCAAGACATCTAAGTAAATTATTTGGAATTCTTCTGCTCAGGAGATGTGTCTTGTTCCTCCTAATATTTATGTATTTAATGATTTATTAAATTATTAAGTCAGTGTAAACTAATCTAAAACCTTGACATATATTTGATTACTTGTTCCAACTTTCACCAGTTAGAGTTCTTGTATTATAAACCTATCTCTCTCTCTGTCTCTCTCTGTCTCTGTTTCTCTTTAAGCACTTTCTTACTTTTTGGCACTACAAAATGCATCAGCCTCATATTGTGATTTTTATTTCCTGTCCCAGCCCCAAATCAGCCATTTCTCTAAAGAAGCCTGTTTCTTTTATTGAAGAATTATAATGCAAATCAAGATAAAGGCACTAAATGTGCTTAATGATACTGGAATATTATTGCTTCTAGGCCTTCTTACCTGACAGAGCAAGGAATATATGTTTATATACTAACCAAATGTATATACACATATGTATAAATGTTTATGTGATCACCTGCATCTGTAGTAAAGTAACCACAAGTTCTTATTGATGTCTCCAGTTCAAACCCCTCACTGCATATGGATCATTCTAATCTCCTTCTTCCTTCTCTGTAACCTCCCACTCCAACACTGAGAAGACTCCAGATGGCTCCCAGCAACCACCATCTATACATCTAAACTTTCAGTTCCAGCACACTTGTATAGAAGTGTTAAGTTATACCACTCTGGTAAATAACTCTCTCAACTAGAATATAGCACTTATGTTAAGTTTCTTTTAGTCTTACAGACTCCACTTATTTGCACAGTTATTTAGGCCACCCCCGTTACCCTCCATCCTCTTTGGTTAGTTAGGTACATACATGTGAAATACCGTTAGATTGCTTTTATCATGTTCTGCATACTATCCTGGTACCCCACTCTCTCCTGAATGAGTTTTTACCTAGTTGCACACTTTGAGGCTCAAAGTCCTCTGTGTTTTGACAAAGGAAGAGCATCATACATCTGTCCACAACCCTAAAATGTTTCCTACCCTTTACCTCTTCAGACTTTCTTCTCTCTCCTGAACCATTAAGAATCATAGAAATTTGCCTTTCCCAGCGTGTTATGTAGTTGAATCACAATAGATAGCCTTTTCAGACTAGCTTCTTTCACTTAGCCCTATGCCTGGAAGATTAATTTGCACCTTTGCATGAGTTGCAAGTTCATTTCTGTTTATGCTGAGTAATATTCCATTATATGGATGTACCACAATGTGCTTACCCATTTACCTATTGAAGAACATCTTGGTGGGTTCCAGTTTTCAGTGATTGAGAATACAGCTGCTGGGAACATTCACATGCAGCTTTTTATATGAACATAATTTCTCAAATTAGTAGGATAAGTATCTAGAAGAACTAATGTTGGATGATACGGTAAGATAATGCTTATACCTTCATAACTTATTAACTGCTCAGCTGTCTTCCAAAGTTACTGTACCATTTTGAATTCTCATCCACAATTAATGAGAGTTGCTGTTCCTCCACATTCTCAGCAGCAATTGGTGATGACAAATTTTAAATCTTTGTCATTCTGATAGGTGCAGTTATATCTCATTGTTCTAATGTATGTATCCTGAAAGAAAAATCATGTTGAATCTCTTTTCATATGTTTATTTGCCATCTGTGTATATTCTTCGGTAAGGTATCTGTTCGGATCATTTGCTTATTTTAAAAAGTGGGCTGTTTCCTTTCTTGTTTAGTTGTGTATTTGTGTTATTTTTGTAAATTTTTTTCATCAGACTTGTGTTTCGTGGCTTGTCTTTTGTTTTTTTTAGATTACCTCACCGAGGAAAAGTTTTTAATAAAGCCCAAATCAATTTTGATTTATAGATTAGGTTTTCAGTGCTACATCTAAAAATTGTCACCAACCCAAAGTAACAAATTTCCTACTATACTGTCTTCCAGATGTTTTGTTACTTTACATTTTACATTTAGATTTATAGGTTTTGAGGCAATTTTTGTGAAAGGGTTAAGGTCTGTGCCTGGGTTTTTATTTTTGCATATGAATGTCCAATTGTTATAACATCTTTTGAAAATGCTATCTTTCCTCATGGACTTTCCTTAGTTCCTTTATCAAAGATCCATTAGTTACGTACTCTTTTTGAGATAGAGTCTAGCTCTGTTACCCAGGCTGGAGTGCAATAGAACAATCTTGGCTCACTGAAACCTCTGCTTCCTAAATTCAAGTGGTTCTCCTCCCTCAGACTTCCCAATAGCTTGGATACAGGAGCCTGCCACCATGCCCAACTAATTTTCGTATTAAAAATTACGTAGAGATGGGATTTTGCCATGTTGACGATGCTGGTCTCAAAATCCTGGCCTCAAGTGATCCACCCGCCTCAGCCTCCCAAAGTGCTGGATTACAGGTGTGAGTCACCAGACTCCACCCAAAGATCAATGATTCATTCTGTTATATATCTATTTTTGAGCTCTCGATTCTGTGCCCTAGATCTATGTGTCTCTTCTAGCATTGTAGTCAACCTAGATATAGATGTGAGTTTTCCAATTTTTTTATTTTTATTTTTCAGAATTATGGTGAATATTCTAGTTCTTTTGCTTCTCATATAAAATTTTTGAACATTTTTCTTAATATCTACAAAATAGTTTGCTAGGATTTTGATTGAGATAGCATTGAATCTATAGATTAGGATGGAAAGAATTGATGTTTTAATGACACTTAGTTTTTCAATTCATAAACATAATTCAATTTGTTATATTCATCTGTTTATATATTCTTTGATTTGTTTTATGAATGTTTTATTTTTTTTTTTCCTGTGTGTATATCTGATACTTTTTTTTCCCTGAAGATTTACACTTAAGTGTTTGTTTTTGGGGAGGGAAATTAAAGAGTATTGCATTTCAAAATTTTGGTTCTAATATTTTATTTTTGGTTTATACAAAAGTGATTGACCATTGTATATTAACGTATATTCTGCAACTTGGTTATGCTGTTTTTTAAAAGTGTTGAGAATTTTTTTGTTTTCGCTGCTGTTGATTCTTTGAATTTTTCTTTAATGTCATCTACAAATATGGACAGGTTTATTTCTTTCTTTATCTGTAGTATACATTTTATTCATTTTCCTGATTTATTGCAGTGGTTTGAGCTTATGGTAAAGTAATAAATAGAATGGTGAAAGGGATATTTTTGTTTTTTCAATCTTAACAGGCAGGGAGGCAGAGTTTGTTTTCTCACCAGTAAGTATGATGTAACTGTTGATTTTTTGAGATGTTATTCACCAAGTTAAATGTGTTCCCCTTTTACTCATAGTTTACTGAGAGACATTTTTAAAATCATGCATGGATATTGGATTTCATCAAGTGTTCCTTCTCTTCCAATTGATCACATTTTTATTCTTTAGCTTGTTGATGTGATAGATAACAAGATTGATTTTCAAATGTTGAATCTGCTTTGCATGACTACAATGAATCTAACTCTGTAATAGCGTGTGTTCCTTTTTATACATTATTGGGCTCAATTTGCTAATGTTTTTGAGGATTTGTGCATCCACATTTATGAGATATATTGTTTTTTTCTCCTTTATGTAATCTTTTTTAATGGTTCTGACATTACAGTAATGCTGATCTCATGGAAACAATTAGGACGTGTTTCTACTGCTTCTATTTATTGGATGATATTCTGAAGAATTGGCATTATTCTTCTTGAAATCTTTGCTATAATTCACCAGTAGAACCACCTGAACTGGTGCTTTCTGTTTTAAAAAAGTGTTAATCATAGCTAAATGTCTTTAACATATGTTGAATCATTCTAATGATCTATTTGTCTTCTGTGAGTTTGCTACTGTGTTTCTTTTAAGGATTTGTCCAAGTTATCCAATGTGTGGCATAGAGTTGTTTACAGTATATTTCCTTACTGTTTTAATTTCATGGGATTACTAGTGATGAACCTATCTTTTGTTTCTGATATGGGAAATTTGTGTCCTCTCCTTTACTTCCTTAGCCTGACTGAAGTTTTATCCATTTTATTAATCTGTTCATATAACTAGGTTTTTATGTTGTTGATTTTCTTTGTTTTTCTGCTTTCAATCTCATAGATTTATGCTCTATTTTTTTTTTCATTTTTTCCTTTTTTTTGGCTTTGAATTGCTTTTGTTTCTCTAATTTACTGAGAAAGAAGATTAAGTTATTGAGTCAAATTATTTTGTTTCCTTTTCAAACACTTGTATTTAATACTATACATTTTCTCTAAGTACGTTTTATCTTAATTTCATGAATTTTTGATATGTTGGACTTTTATTTTGTACAAAATATACATATTTATTACTTCTTGAGACTTATTCTGTGACCCACATGTTATTTAGGAAAATGTTTCTTTTTCAACTATCTTTCTTTTATTGGTTTCCAATTTAATTGCATTGAAGTCTAACATATTTTGTATGATTTCTGTTTTTAAAAGTTGCTAAGGTGTTGGCTTTGAATGTTGTCTATCTTGGTGAATGTTTCATGTGAGTTTGAAATCAGTAATGTAGTACAGATCATCTATATTATTACTGGCTTTCAGTCTACATGATCTGTCAGTTACTGAAAAAAAAGATATTGAAATCTACATTTATTAAAGTAAATTTATCCATTTTTTTCTTTCACTTTTATTACATAACATTATATCAATTTATATGCAGTGCAGGTACCTTGTAACAAAGTATCCAAATACTTCTCTTATGACATTGTAGTCACTTATATTTATTTATCCTGAGTGTTTCCCTTTTTCTACCATGTGATGATATGAGACAAAGACGGTGGTCTAAATCCAGGAAGAGTGCCCTTTCTAGACACCAAGTCTGACAGTGCTTTGACTTGCATTTTCCTGCCGTTAGAAATGTTAGACATAGTTTTTCTATTTTGTAAGCCACCCAGACTGCAGAATTTTTATAATGGCTGCCAGACTGACTAAAACACCTATAACCTGTACTAATCTAACACATTGTTGCTATTATTACTCTAAACAAACCATTTCATTTTAGATCAATTAAAAACACAAAAGTTTTATTTTACTTTCACGATTTCTTTTTAATGACTCTTTTGTTATGTAGATCTCAGTTTCCAAACTACATGTTATTTTCTAAAAACTATTTTTTCTTTCACTAAAGATGAGTCTGATGGTGATAGTTTCTCATTTTTTTAAAATGACAAATAAAATTTGTATACATTTGTGTGTGCAATGTGATGTAATTATGTATGCACTGTGGAATGATTAAATCAAGCTAAATTGTATGTCCATCACTTCATATACTTATTTCTTTTTGATGAGGACATTTAAAATGTACTGTTTTAGTAATTTTTATACAATACCATGTTATTAACTAAAGTCACTGTGTAGAGCAATCAATTACTAGCATTTATTCCTCCTGTATAATTGAAATTTTGTACCCTTTGACCAACAACATCTCCCTTTTACGTTCTCCCCCACCCCCAACCTCTGGGGACCACAATTATTTTTTCTGCTTTTATGAATTAATCTTTTTTAGATTTCACATATGAGTAAAATCATGTAGTATTTGTCTTTCTTTGACTCATTTCATTTAGCATAATGTCGTCCATGTTGTCACAAAAAATACAGTTTTTTAAATGACTGAATAGGAATATATTGTGTACATATACCACATTTTCTTTATCCATTTATCCATCAATGGACATCTAGTATTTCTTCTCTATCTTGGCTATGGTGTACAATGCTGCAATAAACATGAGAGATAACTCTTTAATAATAATGATTTTAGTTCCTTTGAATATATATTCAAAAGTGGGATTTCTGGATCGTATTGCAATTCTATTTTTAGTTTTTTGAGAGACTTCCACACTAATTTTCATAATGACTATACGAATTTACATTTCTGCCAACAGCACAATTTTATATCTCATAAATATAGATGCAAAAATTCTCAACTCTTTTCTCCATGTCATCACCCACACTTACCTTCCATCTTTTCAGTAATAGCCATTGGCCCAGACAATGACTTCTTGGATCTAACCTTAAAGGATCAGAAAACCGCAACAAAAAGTAGACAAATGAAATTGCAACATATAAAAAGCATCTACACAGCAAAAGAAACAACTGACAGAGTGGAGAGGTATCACACAGATTGGAAGAAAATATTTGCAAACCATATACCTTGATAAGGAGCTAATATTAAAAATACATAAGGAGCTTAATTACATTAATGACAAAAAATGTGATTAAAAAATGGCAAAGGAAATGAATAGAAATTGCTCCAAAAAAAGATACAAATGGCCAAAAGATGTACGAAAAAATTCTAAACATCACTAGTCACCAGAATAAGAAGGTAAATAAACCCTCGATATTACCTCATACCTGTTACAATGGTTAGTATCATGTTTTGTTTTTTAAGAGTCTTTAATTCTCCTTACATTCATATAGATAATTTTGTTAGATACAGGAGTCTAGGTTGGTAAATTCATTTTCTTTCAAAATGTTAAATATTTTCTTTCTGTCTCTTTTCCTTCATGGTTTCTGATGAGAAGTCCTTTGTAATTCTTTCTTCTTTAGATTAGGTTCTCATCCACAGCTTCTTTCCAGACTTTTTTTTTTTTTTTTTTTTTTTTGTCTTGGATTTCTGCAGTTTGAACATGACAAGACTTGTAAATTTTTTGGCAATTTATATTGTGTGATGTTATTTGAGGTTTCCTGGATCTGTGGCTTGGTGTCTGCTGTTAATTTTGGAACGTTCTCTGGCACTATTACTTCAGATATTCCTTCTGCTAAGTCTTCTCTTTCTGGTATTCAAATAAGCATAGACTATAGCTTTAGAAATTATTTTACTGTTCTTGAATTTTTCATTTTGCATATTCTACTTATTTTCTCTGAATTTAAGCTTGTGAATTTTTTATTCACCTGTATTCAAGCTCAATTATTCATTTATAAGATGTATATAGTCTAATAATGACCTCTTCAAGCGCTTCACTTCTATTAGTGTTTTTTTAAATTGTAGCATTTTTTCTGATTGTTTTTTGGATGTAAAATTACCTTTCTCTACTTAAAGTTCTCATCTAATATTGCATGTTATGTACTTTTTCCTTGAGAACTCTTAACATATTAGAGTTTTATATTTTCTGTCTGATAATTCCAGCACATGTGCTGTATTTATGTTTGGTTCTAGTATTTGCTTTTTCTTTTAACATCTTGTGTTTTCTTTCCTTTGGCATGCCCTGTAGTATTTTATTAAAAGTTGAACATCTGTAAGGTAATAACCACTGAGTGTGAATGTGTTATGTTAATTGATAGAAATTGGGTTTTTTGTTGGGTTTAATTGGGTGGTTTTCTGTAGCAATAGGTTCCTGTTGCTGCAAAGATACTGGATTGTCATCAGGTGAAAAGTCATACAAACACAATCATTTCCATGTGCCTTCCTTCCTTTCAAGGAATAACTACTCTCAATTTTCTCCCTAATTTTGTTTACTTTCTAGTTTCTTCAAATGTTTGTTTTCAAATTTTTAATATTACTGTTCAGAGTTTATAGTTATTATCAGCAAGAGGGAAAGTCTAATTAAAACTACCATTATTGCCACTCCATAAATTTAAAAACTCAAAAGCAATACCACTGTCTATGTACCTTCATTTATTTTGTTTATTGAGAACAGATGCACATTCTCAAACCATGCTCATTAATGGTATTTCATTAATCTACAGTAATGATCATTTTTGATAAAATTTGATTGCCGACCTGCAGCCATTTGTTGCTGTCTTCAGTCACCACAGAACTATCCTGTGCCATTTTTTTGCTTATCTCCTGGTGGAGCCTTTCAAACTTCCCTGTGATGGAGGAAATAATTTTCAGCTTTTAGTAACTTTGTCTACACTTAGGCAAGCACTTCTTGCTAAGATGAGTAGGCACAGTAAACCCTGCTCTCTTTCCTTCATTTGGTTACCGTTACTCTTGCCAGTGAGTGACGTCCAGACAGCAGATTCCTATGTAATGCCTTTGTGCAATTATTGTTGTATTGTAGTCCTGAAAACCATTATAATGTGGCTTTCAGGACTACAATAACCATTTTTGTAATGGTTTATTACAAAAACCATTTTTGTAATGTGGTAAACTTTTAGTTTAGTAATATAAGCCCAAGTATTTTGCAGCAAATCTATTGTTTGTTAAAAAAAAAAACCCGCCTGTAATCCCAGCACTTTGGGAGGCCGAGACGGGTGGATCACGAGGTCAAGAGATCGAGACCATCCTGGTCAAACAAGGTGAAACCCCGTCTCTACTAAAAATACAAAAATTAGCTGGGCATGGTGGCGCGTGCCTGTAATCCCAGCTACTCGGGAGGCTGAGGCAGGAGAATTGCTTGAACCCAGGAGGCGGAGATTGCAGTGAGCCGAGATCGCGCCATTGAGCTCCAGCCTGGGTAACAAGAGCGAAACTCCATCCCCCCCCAAAAAAAAACCCCATAAAAATACAAGCATATCTCATATTTATTGAGCTTTACTGTGCTTCGCAGGTGTTGCCTTTTACAAATGAAGATTAGTGGAAATCATACCACAATCAGACCTATTTTAGTGCCATTTTTCCAGCACTATGCATTCATGTT
The DNA here is from genome assembly GCF_049354715.1 of Callithrix jacchus. NCBI lineage: Eukaryota > Metazoa > Chordata > Mammalia > Primates > Cebidae > Callithrix > Callithrix jacchus. The sequence continues at coordinate 109,864,642 of NC_133507.1, forward strand.
TGTGTGTCACTTGTTGTTATTCTTGCCATATTTCAAACTTTTTCATTATTATTATATGTATTATAGTGATTTGTGATCAGTGATTCATGATTATTTTTAATAGTTTTAGGATGCCACAAACTGCCCTCCCATATAAGTTGGTAAGCTTAATTGCTGTGTTCTCCTGCTCCCCTTAATGAGTTATTGCCCCATGTCTCTACCTATCATTCCTATTCCCTAGGCCACAACAATATTAAAATTATGCTAATTTATAACCATGCAATAGCCGTTAAGCATCCATTTCAAAAGAAGAGTTGCATGATTCTCACTTTAAATCAAAAACTAGAAATTATTAACCTTTATGAGGTAGGCATGCTGAAAATTGAAACCCACTGAAAACTGGGCCTCTTTTGCCAAACAAATGGCTAAGCCATGAATGCTAAGGAAAAGTTCTTGAAGGAAATTAAACATGCTGTTCCAGAGAACACATGCATGTTAAGTAAAAGAGCACTACTTACATGAAGAAAGTTTTAGTGGTCTGAATATAAGACCAAATGACCCACAACATTTTATTAAGCCAAAGCCAAATCCAGAGCAAGGCCTAACTTTCTTCAATTCTGTGTAGGTTAAGAGAGTTGACAAGGCTGTAGAAGAAAAGTTGGAAGCTAGCAGAGGTTGGTTCATGAGGTTTAGGAATGAAGTCAGCTTCATAACATAAAAGTGCAAGGTAAAGCAGCAAACTCCAATGTAGAAGCTACAAAAAGTTGTCCAAAAGTTCTAAGATAATTGATAAAGGTTGCTATGCCAAACAACAGATTTTTCAATGTAGATTTTTAAAAATCCTTTTATTGAAAGATGATGCTATCTAGGACATTCTTTTAAAAAAATATTTCCGTAGGTTATTGGAAACAGGTGGTGTTTGGTTACATGAGTAAGTTCTTTAGTGGTGATTTGTGAGATACTGGTCCATCCATCACCTCACCAGTATCCACTATTCCCGACTTGCAGTCTTTTATCTCTCACCCACTTCCGACCCTCTCCTCCTGAATCCCAAAAACCCATTGTGTCACTCTTGAGCCTTTGCATCCTCATAGCTTAGTTTCCACTTCTGAGTGGGAACATATAGTGTTTGGTTTTCCATTCCTGACTTACTTCACTTAGAATAATAGTCTCTAATCTCATCCAGGTGGCTGGGAATGTCATAATTCACTCATTTTTATGACTGCGTAGTGTTCTATTTTATATATATATATATATATATATATATATATATATATCCACACACACACACACACACACACAACCACAGTTTCTTTATCCACTTGGTGGTTGATGGCAATTTGAGTTGGTTCCAAATTTGTGCAATTGTGAATTGTGCAAGTATCTTTTTTTATATATATATTGAGTTCTTTTCCTCTGGGTAGATACCCGGTAGTGGGATTCCTAGATCAAATGGTAGTTCTACTTTTAGATCTTTCTCCACACTGTTTCCCATAGTGGATGTACTAGTTTATATTTTCACCAGCAGTGGAGGGAACAGCAGTTCCCTGTTACTGCATCCATGCCAACACGTAGTATTTTTTTGATTATGGTCATTCTTGCAGGAGTAAGGTGCTATCACATTGTGATTTTGATTTGCATTTCACTGATCATTAGTGATGTCATTTTCCCAAATATTTATTGGTCATTTGTATATCTTGATTCAAGACTGCTTATTCATGTCCTTAATCTCCTTTTTGATGGGATTGTTTTATTCTTGCTACTTTGCTTGAGTTTGTTGTAGATTCTAGGTATTAGTTCTTTGTCAGATGTATAGATTGGGAATATTTTCTCTCACTCTGTGGCTTGTTTATTCTGCTGACCGTCCTTTTTGCCGTGCAGAAGCTCTTCAGTTTAATTAAGTCCCAGCTATTTATACTTGTTTTTATTGCATTTGCTTTTGGGTTCTTGGTCATGAAATCCTTGCTTAAGCCAATGTCTAGAAGGGGTTTTTTGGTGTCATATTCTAGAATTTTTAAGTTTCACTTCTTTTTTGAGATGGAGTCTCACTCTGTTGCCAGGCGCTGGGCTGGAGTGCAGTGGCGTGATCTCAGTTCACTGCAACCTCCGCCTCTGGGCTCAAGCAATTCTCCTGCCTCAGCCTCCCGAGTAGCTGGGACTACAGGTGCGTACCACCATGCCCAGCTAATTTTTGTATTTTTTTAGTAGAGACGGAGTTTCACCATGTTGGCCAGGATGGTCTCGATCTCTTGACCTCATGATCCACCCGCCTCGGCCTCCCAAAGTGCTGGGATTATAGGCTTGAGCCACCACACCCAGCCCACTTCTTAGATTTAGGTACTTGATCCATCTTGTGCTGATTTTATATAAAGGGAGTGATGAGAATCCAGTTTCATTTTTCTATGTGTGGCTTGTCACATATCCCACCACCATTTGTTGAATAAGGCGTCCTTTCCCCATTTTGTTTTTGTTTGGTTTGTCAAAGATCAGTTGGCTGTAAGTATTTGGGTTTACTCTTTGTTCCGTATTCTATTTCATTTGTCTATATGCCTATTTTTATACCAGTACCATGCTGTTTGGGTTACTATGGCCTTACAGCATAGTTTGAAATCAAGTAATGTGATGCCTCCAGATTGATTCTTTTTGCTTAGTCTTGCTTTAGCTATGTGGGTTCCTTTTTGGTTCCATATAAATTTTAGTATTGTTTCTTCCGGTTCTGTAAAAATGTATGGTGGTATTTTATTGGGAATTGCATTAAATTTGTAGATTGCTTTTGGTTGTACAGTCATTTTCCCAATATTGATTCTACCCATCCATGAGCATAAGACGTGTTTCCATTTGGTTGTGCCATCTGTGATTTCTTTCAGCAGTGTTTTCTAGTTTTCCTTGTAGAGGTCTTTCACCTCCTTGGTTAGATATATTCATAAGGCTTTTTTGTTGTTTATTTGTTTGTTTGTTTGTTTGTTTTTTCAGCTATTGTAAAAGGGGTTGAGTTTTTTTTATTTGATTCTGAGATTGCTTGCTGTTAGGATATAAGAGAGCTACTGATTTGTATACATTAATTTTTTATCCAGAAACTTTGCTGAATTATTTTATCAGTTCTAGGAGCCTTTTGGAGGATTCTTTAGGGTTTTCCAGGTAAAAATGTATCATCAGCAAGTGACAGTTTGACTTCCTCTTTACCAATTTGGGTGATCCTTATTTCTTTCGCTTCTCTGATTGCTCTGGCTAGGACTTCCAGTACTATATTGAATAGAAGTGTTGAGAGTGAGCATCCATGTCTTGTTCCAGTTCACAGGGAAAATGCTTTAACCTTTTCCCCTTTCAGTATTATGTTGACTGTGAGTTGGTCATAGATTACTTTTATTACATTGAGGTATGTCTGTTGTATGCTGATTTTGCTGAGAATTTAAACCATAAAAAAATATTGGATTTTGGGCCTGGTACAGTGGCTCATGCCTGTAATCCCAGCTCTTTGGGAGGGCAAGCCAGGTAGATCACAAGAGGTCTTGAGTCTGAGACCAGCCTGGCCAACTTGGTGAAACCACATCTCTACTAAAAATACAAAAATTAACTGGGCATTGTGGCAGGAGTCTGTAATTTCAGCTACTTGGGGGACTGAGGCAGAATTACTTGAACCCAGGAGGCAGAGGTTGCAGTGAGCTGAAATCATGCCATTGCACTCTAGCATGTGTGACAAGAGCAAGACTCTGTCTTAAAAAAAAATACTGGATTTTATCAAATGCTATTTGTGAATCTATTTAGAAAATCATGTAATTTTTGTTTTTAATTCTGTTTATGTGGTGTATCACATTTATTGACTTGCATATTTCAAAAAAAATGTATCACTATATGAAACCTGCCTAATTATGGTGGATTATCTTTTTGATATGTTGTTAGATTTGGTTAGCTAGCATTTTGTTAAGGAATTTTGCATCTATGTTCACCAGGGATATTGGTCTGTAGTTTTCTTTTTTGGTTATGTCTTTCCCTGGTATTGGTATTAGGGTGATAGTGGCTTCATAGAATGATTTTGGGAGGATTCCCTCTGTCTGTATTTTGTAGAATAACGTCGATTGGTTTTCTATAGATTCTTCTTTGAATGTCTGATACAATTCAGCTGTGAATTTATCTGGTCCTACACTTTTTTTGTTGATAATTTTTAAAAATATCATTTCAGCCTCGCTGCTTGTTATTTGTCTGTTCAAGGTGTCTAATTCTTCCCTTTAAGCTAGAAGGGTTGTATCTTTCCAGGAAATCTCCTCTAGCTTTTCTAGTTTGTGCATCTAAACGTGTTCATAGCACCTTTGAGTGATCTTGTATATTTCTGTGGTGTCAATTATAGTAGCTCCTGTTTCGTTTCTACTAGAGCTTATTTGGATTTTCTCTTTTCTGTTCTTGGTTAATCTTGCTAATGGCATATTAATTTTATTTACCAGCTTCTTGTTTCATGTATCTTTTGTATTTCTTTTTGTTGCTGTTTCAGTTTCAATTAGTTCTACTCTGATCTTGGTTATTTCCTTTCTTCTACTTGGTTTGGACTTGGTTTGTTTTTATTTCTCTAGTTTCGTGAGGTGTGACCGTAGATTGTCTGTGTTCTTTCAGACTTTTTGACATAGATGTTTAGGGCTATGAACTTTCCTCTTAGCACTGCCTTTCAGAACCTATGAAATCTCAGAGGTTTTCATAGGTTGTGTCACTCTTGTTGGTCAATTCAAAGAATTGTTTAATTTCCTTCTTGATTTCATTGTTGACTCAATGATCATTCAGGAGCAGGTTAATTTCCATCATCTGCATGTTTTAAAGATTCCTTTTGAAGTTCATTTCCAGTTTTATTACACTGTGGTCTGAAAGAGTGTTTAATATAATTTCAATTTTTTTTAAATTTATTGAGGGCTGTTTTGTGGCCCAAGATATGGTCTATCTTGAAGAAAGTTCCATGTGCTGATTAATAGAATGTATATTCTGTGGTTATTGTGTAGAATGTTCTGTCAATATCTGTTAAGTTCATTTGTCCCAGGGTATAGTGTAAATTCATTGTTTCTTTGTTGACTTTCTGTCTTGCTGACCTGTCTACTGCTGTCAGTGGAGTATTGAAGACTGCACTATTATTGTGTTCTTGTCTACCTCATTTCTTATGTCTAGTTGTAATTGTTTTATAAAATTTAGAGCTACAGTGCTAGGTGCATATATGTTTAGGACTGTGATACTTTCCTGTTTATAAGGCCTTTTATCATATAATTTCACTCTTTGGCTTTTTTAACTGCTGGTGTTTTGAAGTCTTTTTTGTCTGATGTAAGAATAGGCACTCCTCCTTGCTTTTGGTGTCCATTTGCATGGAAGGTCTTTTTCCACGTCTTTACCTTAAGTTTATGTGAGTCCTTATGTGTCTCATGAAGGCAGCAGATGGTTAGTGAATTCTTATCCATTCCGCAATTCTGTGTCTTTTAAGTGGAACATTTAGGTCATTTACATTTAGCATTAGTATTGTGATATGAGGTATGATTCCATTCATTGTGTTATTTGTTGCCTCTATGTCTTTTTAAATCATGTTTTTGTTTCATAGGTCCTGTGAGATTTATACTTTAAAAGAGGTTCTGTTTTGATGTGTTTCTAGGATTCATTTCAAGATTTAGGGCTCCTTTTCGCAGTTCTTATAGTGCTGGCTTGGCAGTAGTGAATTCTCTCCGCATTCGTTTGCCTAAAAAAGACTATATCTTTCCATCATTTATGAAGATTAGTTTCACTGGATACAAAATTTGGGGCTGATAATTGTTTTGTTTAAGGAGACTGAAGATAAGAGTCCCATCCCTTCTAGCTTGCAGGGTTTCTATTGAGAAATCTGCTGTTAATCTGATAGGTTCTTCTTTATAGATTACCTGATGCTTTTGCCTCACAGCTATTAAGATTATTTCCTTTGCCTTAACTTGAGATTACCTGATGACAATGTGCTTAGGTGAAGATCTTTCTGTGATAGATTTCTCATGTGTTCTTTGTGCTTCTTGTATTTGAATGTCTATGTCTCTAGCAAGGCCGGGGAAGTTTTCCTTGATTATTCACCCAAATAATATTTGGTGAATATTTACTGAATATTCACCAAAGAAAGAACTTTGAACTCTAAAGTTCTTTCTTCTGCTTGTTTGATTCTATTGCTGAGATTATCCAGAGAATTTTGTATTTCTATAAGTGTGTGCATTTTCCCCAAAGTTTTGACTATTTTTTATTTACACTATCTATTTACAATTTCTCCACTCATTTATTGTATAATTTTTATTTTTGATTTTCTAAAATGGGATTTTGCCTTCTCTGGTGATTAGCTTAATAACTGATTGTCTGAATTTTGTTTTTCAGGTAAATTAGGAATTTCTTCTTGGTTTGGATCCATTGCTAGTGAGTTAGTGTGATTTGTTGGGGGTGTTAAAGAACCTTGTTTTTTCATATTACCAGAGTTGGTTTTCTAGTTCCTCTCATTTGGGTAGGCTACGTCAGAGGGAAGGTATAGGACTAAAGGCTGTTGTTCAGATCCTTTTGTTTCAGGAGGTGTTCCCTTGATGTAGTACTCTCCATTTTTTCCTAGGGATGTGGCTTCCCAAGGGTCGAGCTGTAGTGATTGTTATTTCTTTTCTGGATCTAGTCACCCAGCAGGTCTACCAGGCTCCAGGCTGGGACTGAGGGTCGTCTTCACAGAGTCCTGAGATGTGAACTGTCTGTGGGTCCCTCAGCTGTGGACACCAGACCTGTTCTGCTGGAGATGGTGGTTGGGGGGTAAGAGGGGGATGTACTCTTTGAGAGTAGTCCTTAGTTTGGGTTGTTTAAAGCACTATTTTTGTGCTGGTTGGCAGGAGGCGACCAAGAGAGCCCACAGGGTTTTACCTGATGCTTCCCCTACCTTGTATTTTACTTGGCCCTCTAAATTGACTCAGCTCCAGGTAAGGTCAGAATCTTCTTCTGTGATCTAGACATTCAAGTTCCCTTGTGAGAGTGTGTGTTCTGGGGTAAACAATCTCCCTTTCCTTCTTTCACAGTTTAGGTGCTCACAAAAGGAGGTGGTGTTCTCAAGACAGCAACATCTATGGTAGTATGGGGAGGATCAGGCAGTGGGCAAGACCCTAGAACTCTCAAAACTGTATGCCCTTTGTCTTCAGCTACAAGGTGGTATAGGGAAGGACCGTCAGGTGGGGCAGGGCTAGGCATGTCTGAGCTCAGACTCTCCTTGAATGGGTCTTGCTGTGGCAACTGTGCAGGATGGGGGTGTGGTTTTCAGGTCAATAAAGTTGTGTTCCCAGGAGGATTACTGCTGCCTCTGCTGTGTTATGCAGGTTGTCACAGAAGTGCAGGAAAGCCAGCAGTTGCAAGACGTAACCAGCACTCACACAACCAAAATGATCAGTCTCACTCCCATTGTTGCCCCACCCCCAACAGCAGCAAGTCTGTTGCCAGGCAGAGGGCAAGCAGGGCTGAGAACTTGTTCCAGGTTACCATCCTCCCAGCTGTGAAATCAAGAAGGGCTTTCTTGCTTTCCCACACACAGAGTCTGTACATGGGATTCACACCCTCTCTTAAGTTCTGGCCAGGAGAATTCTCATTTGTTTGGAATTGTTACAAAATTCAGCTAGATGTTTCCTTCTTCCTGTGGCCTTTTCCCAGTACTACTGGCAACCTTCCCAAGGACCCCTGTGAGGCAACACAAAAACTGCTTCCTAGGCGACCAAGAGAGCCCACAGGGTTTTACTTGATGCTTCCCCTACCTTGTATTTTACTTGGCCCTCTAAATTGACTCAGCTCCAGGTAAGGTCAGAATCTTCTTCTGTGATCTAGACATTCAAGTTCCCTTGTGAGGGTGTGTGTTCTGGGGTAAACAATCTCCCTTTCCTGCTTTCACAGTTTAGGCGCTCACAAAATTTGTGTGTATCCAAGTTCCTGTGGGAGCAATATGCTTCCTTGAGAGTGTCATGGGTTCTCTTATCTTTTTGGGTTTATTTATGTAGTAGTTCTAAAGCAAACATTCAAAATGCAAGACTTTTCATGCTGCTCTGTCTATCCAAGTGGAAGCTGCAATCTAGTCCTTCTTCCTATCCGTCATGATCCCCTTTCCCAAGACTTTCTTGGCTAGAGAAAAGTCAATGTCTGTCTTTAAAGCATTAAAGGACAGGCTGACTTTCTTGTTACAGGCTAATACAACTGGTTACTTTAAGTTGAAGGCACTGCTCATTTACCATTCTGAAAATCCTAGGGCTCCTAAGAAGTATGCTAAATCTACATTGTTTGTGGCCTAGAAATGGAGCAACACAACCTGGATAATAGCACATCTATTTTTAAAGAATGGTTTACTGATTGACAATGGCCATGGTCACCCAAGAGGTCTGATGGAGACATTCAAGGAGACTTAATATTGTTTTCCTAGCTGCTAACACAATAGTCATTCTACAGCCTATGGATCAAAAAGTAATCTTGACTTTTGAGTCTTATCATTTAAGAAGTAAGTTAAATAAGGTTGTAGGTATCATAGATAGTAATTCCTATGATAGCTTTGGGAAAGGTAAATTATGAGCCTCTGGAAATGATTATTTATTCTAGATGCTATTAACAGCATTAGTGCTTCATAGGGAGAGGTCAAAATATCAACATTAACAGGCACTTGGAATAAGTTAATACCAACCCTTATGAATAATTTTAAGGGATTCAAGACTTCAGTAGAGAAAGTAACTGTAGTTGTAGAAACAATAAGAGAACCAGAATTAGAAGTGAATCCTAGAAATATGAGTTAATTACTATAATTTTATGAATAAATCTTATTGGCTGAGGAGTTACTTCTTATGGATGAGCAAATAAAGTAGATTTAGAATCTTTATTTGCTCATTTATAAGAAGTAAGTCCCTCTTGGAGTCTACTCCAGCAAGATGGAATCGACTCTTACTGAAAATGCGGTGAACATTGTTGAAATGACAGCAAAGCATTTAGAATGTTACATAAACATAGTTGAAAAAGCAGTGGCAGGGTTCGAGAGAACTGATGCCAATTTTCAGAAAAGTCTTACTATGGGTAAAATGCTATCAAACAGTATCACATGCTACAGGGAAATATTTCATAAAAGGAAGTGTCAATCAATGTGTCCAACTTTATTGTTTCTTTTTGGTAAATTGCCACATACAATGATGATAATATAGTTCAGGAGACTAAAACTGATTAGCAGTATTAAGTATTTTTCTCCTTTCTGATGTAAAACAAAATGTCACAGCCACTCAAACTTCAGAAACCATCATCCTGATCATTCAGCAGCCATCAACATTGGTCAGAGAGCAATCAGGCAAAATAAAAGAAATAAAAGGCACCCATATAGAAGAGAGGAAGCCAAATTATCTCTGATTGCAGATGATGTGATTCTGTAACTAGAAATCCCATAGTCTCTCCCTAAAAGCTTCTTGATCTGATAAAGAACTTCAGCAAATTTTTGGAATATGAACTCAATGTACAAATATGGGTGGAATTTCTATATACCAACAACATCCAAGCTGAGCTCCAAATCAAGAATGCAATCCCCTTCACAATAGCCACATAAAGAATTAAAAACCTAGGAATACAGCTAACCAATGAGGTGTAAGACCTCTACAGTGAGAAATACAAAACACTGCTAGAAGAAATTAGAGATGACACAAACAAATAGAAAAACACTCCATGCTTATGGATAGAATGAATCAATATTGTTAAAAGGAACATAATGCCTCTGAAAATAATGTACAGATTCAGTGCTATTCCTATCAAACTACCAATGACATTCTTCACAGAACTAGAAAAGCTATTTTAAAATTTATATGGAACCAGAATGAGCCTAAGTAGCCAAAGCAATACTAAGCAAAAAGATCAAAGCTGGAGATGTCACATTCTCTGACTTCAAACTATACTGTAAGGCTGTAGAAACAAAAACAGCATGGTACTGGTAGAAAAACAGACACATAGACCAATGGAACAGAATAGAGAGCCCAGCAGTAATGTCACACACCTACAATGACCTGATATTTGACAAAATTAACAAAAACAAGCAATGAAGAAATGACTCCCTATTCAATAAATGGTGCTGGAATAACTGACTGTCCATATGCAGAAAATTGAAATTGCACCCTTTCCTTACATCATACAAAAATCAATTTTTGAGACACAAAAAGGAACGTGATAGGGATTAAAGACAAATATAAAACTCAAAACTATAAAAACCCTGGAAGATAATATAAAAAATACCGTACTGAACGTAGGAAAATATTTCATTGGAAATACACCAAAAGCAATTGCAACAGAAACAAAAATTGACACACGGGATCTAATTAAACAACATCTACACAGCAAAAGGAACTATAAACAGAGTAAACAGACAACCTACAGAATTGGAGAAAATATTTGCAAAGCATGAATCTGACAAAGGTATAATATGCAGAATCTACAAGAAACTTAAATACATTAACAAGCAAAACCAAACAACTTTGCTAAAAAGTGGACAAAGAACAAGAATATGCACTTTTCTTTTTTTTTTTTTTTTATTTATTTATTCATTTTTATTATTTATGTCCTTCAAGAAGTGTTACAGGTCGTTGTTTTATTTATTTTTTTTTTTTTAAATTTTTTATTGGATTATAGGTTTTGGGGTACATGAGCAGAGCATGCAAGACAGTTGCGTAGGTACACACATGGCAGTGTGCTTTGCTTTTCTTCTCCCCTTCACCCACATTTGTCATTTCTCCCCAGGCTATCCCTCCCCACCTCCCCCTCCCACTGGCCCTCCCCTTTTCCCCCCAATAGACCCCAGTGTTTAGTACTCCCCTTTCTGTGTCCATGTGTTCTCATTTTTCATCACCCACCTATGAGTGAGAATATGCGGTGTTTCATTTTCTGTTCTTGTGTCAGTTTGCTGAGGATGATGTTCTCCAGATTCATCCATGTCCCTACAAACGACACGAACTCATCATTTCTGATTGCTGCATAATATTCCATGGTGTATATAGGGGAGATACCATGTTCACGAATATGCACTTTTCAAAGGAAAAAATAACATGGGCCAACAAGCATATAAAAAATACTAAATGTCACTAATCATTAGAGAAATGCAATTGGAAAACCACAATTAGATACCATCTTACACCAGTCAAAATGGCTATTAATAAAAAGTCAAAAAGTAACAGATGCTGGCAAGTTTGTGGAGAAAAGGGATCACTTATACACACTAGTGGGAATGTAAATTAATTTTGCCATTGTGGAAAGAATTTGGCAATGTCTCAAAGAACTTAAAACAGTACTACCATTCAACCCAGCAATCCTGTTATTGGATATGTGTCCAAAGGAATATAAATTGTTCCACCATAAAGACACATACATGCATATGTTCTCTGCAGCACTATTCACAATAGCAAAGAAGTGGAATCAACTGAAGAACCTATCTATGGTAGAATAGATTAAAAAATATGTGGTACATCTACACCATGGAATAGTATGCAGCCATAAAAAAGAACAAGATATGTCTTTTGTGGGAACATTGATATAGCTGGATGATATCCTTAGCAAACTAACAGAGAAACAACAAATATGGTATGTTCTCACGCATAAGTTGGATAGAAATACTGAGAACACATAGACACAAAGAAGAAAACAGCAGACACCAGGGACTACTTGAGAGTGGAGGTTGGGAGAAGGGTGAATATCAAAAACTACTTACCAGATATTATTCTCATGATCTGAGTGAGGAAACTATCTCTATGGCAAACTCCTATGAAATGGAATATACCTACATAACAAACTTGTATATGTACCCTTGACTCTAAAATAAAAGTTTTAAAAAAATTAGGTAAGACCCTCACCAGCAAAAAGATTATGACTCACTGAAGATTCAGATGATTAGCATTTTTGCAAAAATGTTAATTCCAAATAAGGTATGTACTATTTTAGGCATAGTGGTACTGCATACTTAATAGACAACAGTATAGTATAAAGTTACCATTTATATGTATTGGGAAACCAAAATTTGTATGACTTCTTTTATTTTGGTATTTGTTTCATAGTAGAGATCTGGAACCAAACCTTCACTATTTCTGAGGTAAGCATATAAGTAAAATGAAATGTCTTTTAAAAAAAATGATAATTACTGAAAGAACTTGTAGGCTAAAATATTCCTGGTTTTCCAGATTAGAAATGTGTATATTCATGTGTGTATATTTAGACAGACATATAAATATGCAATGTTAGAAATATCTTGATATATTAGTGAGAATGTGAAGTGATAGCCACATATTTGCAATACTTTTGAATATCACAGATCTAGAAGAAATTTGACAAAATATACTGAAAATTTAAAACCATTGCTGTCTTTGATTAATTAAATTTTGGGACTACTTAAAGAATAATGGAATATATGGGGGTTAGTAATGTGCTTTAAACCAGGGGGTGGCCAGCTACTATTTATGGGTCAAATCTGGCCTATACCATTTTTTAAAAAATAAAGTTTTATGGGAGGACAGCACATGCAATTTATGGAAAGGCTGTTCATTTATTACTATTTATAGCAATTTTTGTGCCACTAAAGCAGAGTTGGATACCTGGGACAGAGACAATAAGGCTAACAAAATCCAAAGTGTTTGCTATCTGGCCTTTGATTAAAAAGGTTTGCAGACTCTCTTTTGCACCATTATTTTTATTTATTTATTTTTGTTATTTCTTCTTTTTTTTTTTTTCTTTAACTTTTACATTCTGGAGTACATGTGCAAGATGTGCAGGTTTGTTACATAGGTAAATATGTACCACAGTGGTTTGCTGCACAGATAATCCATCACCCAGGCTTTGAGCCCAGCACTCATTAGCTTTTCTCCCTGCTTCTCTTCCTCCCCCAACCCCCACCGACAAGACCCCATATGTGTTGCTTCCCCCAATGTGTCCATGTGTTCTCATTTTTCAGCTTCCACTTATAAATGAGAACATGTGGCATTTGGTTTTCTGTTCCTGTGTTAGTTTGCTGAGGATAATGGCTTCCAGCTCCATCCATGTCTCCAAAAACAACATAATCTTATTCCTTTTTATGTTTGTCATATATTATGACAAGTATTATGTATTATGACTAGTATTATGTGGTGTATATGTACCACATTTCCTTTATCTAGTCTATGATTGATGGACATTTGGGTTGATTCCATGTCTTGGAATTGTGAATAGTGCTGCAGTGAACATACACACACATGTATCTTTATAATAGAAGAATTTATATTCCTTCTGGTATATACCCAGTAATTGGATTGCTGGGTCAAATGGTATTTCTGCCTTTAGATGTTTGAGGAATGGCCATGCTGTCTTCCATAATGGTTGAACTAATTTATGTTCCCACCAGCAGTGTAAATGTTTTCCTTTTTCTTCACAACTTCACCAGCATCTATTGTTTTTCAACTTTTATTAATAGCCAATCTGACTGGTGTGAGGTGGTATCTCACTGTGGTTTTGATCTGCACTTCTCTAATGATTAGTGATGTTGGCTTTTTTTCATCTGCCTCTTGGCTCTATGTATGTCTTCTTTTTAGAAATGTCTGTTCATGTCTTTTGCCCACTTTTAAATGGGTTTATTTTTTCTTGTACATTTGTTTAATTTTTCTTGTAGACTCTGGATATTAGACCTGTGTCAGAAGGATAGATTATAAAAGTTTTCTCCATATATGACAAACCCACAGCCAATATCATACTGAATGGGCTAAAGCTGGAAGCATTCCCCTTGAAAACAGGCACAAGAAAAGGATGGCCCTCTCTCATCACTCCTTTTCAACACAGTATTGTAAATTCTTGTCAGGCAATTAGACAAGAGAAACAGTATTCAAATAGAAGATAGGAAATCAAATTATCTTTGTTTGCAGATGACATGAGCCTATATCTAGAAAACCCCATAGTCTCAGCCCAATAGCTTCTTAAGCTGATAAGCAACTTCAGCAAAGTCTCAGGATACAAAATCAGTGTGCAAAAAATCACTAGTGATCTTTATACCAACAGCAGGCATACAGAGAGACAAATTGTGAATAAACTCCCATTCACAATTGTTACAAAATGAATACAATACCTAAGAGTAACAATATACATGAAAGACCTCTTGAAGGTGAACTATAAACCACTGCTCAAGGAAATTAGATAGTAGACAAACAAATGGAAAAACACTGTATGCTCATAAATAGGAAGAATCAGTATCATGAAAATGGCCATATTGCACAAAGTAATTAATAGACTTAATGGCCATACTGCTCAAAGTAATTAATAGATTTAGTGCTATTCCCATTAATCTACCATTGACATTCATTACAGAATTAGAAAAAAGCTACTTTAGAATTCATAGGGAACCAAAAAAGAGCCCAATAGCAAAGACGATCCTAAGCAAAAAGAACAAAGCTGGAGGCATCACACTACCCAACTTCAAACTATGTTACAAAGCTACAATAACCAACACAGCATGGTAATGGTACAAGAAAAGACACATAGACCAATGGAACAAAGAAGAAATAAGATTTCTGCTCTACTACCATCTGATCTTAGACAAACTTGATGAAAACAAGCAATAGGGAAATAATTTCCTACTTAATAAATGATGCTGGGAAAACTGGCTAGCTATATGCAGAAAATTGAAACTGGACCTCTTCCTTACACATTATACAAAAATTAGGTCAAGGTTGGATAAAGACTTAAATATATAAAACCCAAAACTTAAAAAAAAAACCCAGAAGAAAAGCTAATTACTACCATTCAGGACATAGGCATGGGCAAAGATTTCATGATTAAAACACCAGACGCAATTTCAACAAAAGCAAGAATTGACAAATGGAATCTAATTAAGCTAAAGAGTTTCTTTGCAACAAAATAAACTATCATCAGAATGCACAGACAACCTACATCTTGGGAGAAAATTTTTGTGTCATTATTAGTTAGAGTAAAATAATAAAATTGCATATCTAACAAGCTGATAGTTAGGCAAATTATAAAATATCTTTGAGCTACATAACAATGTTAAAATGAAACAAGTTTATGTAAAGGTTTTAGGTGGGAAATGATGAGAATTTAATGAGCCATTATATTTGGTGCTTTAGAGTCTTCTTTGTTACTTTACATTTCTGCTGCCAATGTACATGAAAATCACAAACTTGTTAGATGTTTGCTCAGTGCTAGTGACTAGATAAGATTCTGAGGTTCTGAAGGTAAAAGCCAGAACTTAATGATTGCAGAATAAGTGAAAAGTCAGGGAAATTGAGAAATAAATACACAATGACAGAGGCTGAGAGCAAACTCTAAAGTTGAAAACAGTTACATTGGAATACATTTTCCTGAAAGTCAGTTTTCAAAGTGTGTTTACTCATGTGAGTTTTGATTGGTCCTAAGTGATTATTCTGATTTTAAGAGGGCTACTTTTGAGCTTGTCTTTTTGTTCACCTCTCTGAGATTGGTCAGTTTTAATACATTGGCCCTCACAAGATTCTGCTTCTCTGCTTGCATCAACTGACTCTGTCTTCTGGTGTAAAAGAGAGAAATGAAGACAGCCATGGGAGAAAGAGCTCTAAACCAGGCTCTGCAGGTATAGTTGTGATTTGTATTCTAGACTCTGCTTAGGTTGATTTGTGTGTGTCTGCTGGGGGGGTGGTGCAAGAGTAGCTTTATTACTCTGAACCTAATACAATCTGGTGGTCTTGATGACAGAAGGTCAACTGATGTCACTCATGGGCTTTTTCATTTTAGTGACTAAATTAATTTTGTCTTTTCTTTCTGCACCTGTGCACACAAAACAACCATGGACAGGAATGGAATAAGAAAAAAAAAAAGCTCAAGACTAAAATAAAGCCATTAAAAGCAATTTCAATCTCCTATAAGACAGATATATATTTTGACGGGAGTTCCTAAATGTAGAATTACATTTGTTCAATTTGAACAATATTGTGAAGGCTGATGCCCTAAAAGCCTTGTGGTATAAGTTTTTGTTTAAGCTTTCTGCCTTCCAATCACCTGCAATATTAGATATTTCTACTCTCACTGTTTACATTCCCACCATTAACTTATTTTCCTTATACCCTAAAGTTGACTGGTTCTGACCAGTACCCATGACATTCTAAATTAAAAAAAAAATAAATAATGTGCCTTGAAGAAATTTGAATGGAATTGGCCATTATCCTAAGTGAAGTAACTCAGTGATAGAAAATGAAATAGCACATGCTTTTGTTCATAAGTGGGAGCTAAGCGATTGGCACCCAAAGACACACAGCATGGTTTAATGGGTATTGGAGGCTCAGAATGGAGGGCAGTGGAATGGCATGGGGATGAAAAATTGCTGATTGGATAGAATGTACACTATTTGGGTGATATGTACACTAAAATCCCAGGTGACACCACTATAAAATTAATGCATATAATAAAAAAACCACATGTATCCCTAAAGCCATAGAAATTAAAAAAATAAAGTCAATCAATCAATCAAACATATAAGCCTTCTCTTTCTTGGAATCTTTGTAATTCCTGACCCTTTGGCATAGGCTGACTTTCCCCAAGTAGTTCTTTTGTTCTTTTTCATTATTTTAATTCTCAGGCCAAATGTCCCCTCTTCACTGAAGAAATCCTGACACCTGTATTTGAGTGATGTACCATCACCTCCACTTTGCTGCCAGTATTTTCTATCCCATCATCTCTAAGTTTAGCAGTTATGGCTATATACAATATAGTTTAATAATTTTTTGAGACATGGTATTGCTTTGTGTCTAGACTGGTCTTGAACTCCTGCCTTGACCTTTCAAAGTGCTAGGATTACAACATGAGACACCATTCTCTGCCTATCTCATTTTATATTTGTGTATATATTTTACTAGCTGCTTATTTCTTCCAACTGTACTCTACATCCCATTAGAGTATGGACCTTGCTTACCTGTCTTCAGCACCAGTAATATTGTCTGTCATTTAATTAGCGCCGTGTGTCCATTTGCTATTGAGGAAGGATCTAATAGATTATTTATAACACATTCCTTTTCTCTGTTATTGTTTTTTAATTATTATTCTTTACTGGCTGAAGAAACTGTATCTCGGGCATTTTATCATCTCGTTTTTCAGTCATCTCTACAAATATAATTTCCAAATCTCTCTCTAATGCTAATCTTCCTATCAAGGTTTGGATTCAGAAACTTTAGGGCTCATGATCCCCTGCCAGCTGTATTGTAAAACTGCATGTAGTCAGGACATCCCATGGCTTACCTGCATCTGTGGCAAAGCCCTAAGGTTTACCATCCTGCCTTTTCTTATATTCACCATGCCATCGTTTTCATATATGCTTTTTTTTTTTTTACATTTCTCCTGGGTTTATGTTCTCTTAAAAATTGACCCCACAACAGCAGGACGGAGCCCATGGCAGCAGGGTGGACCCCACAGCAGCAGGGCAGAGCCTCGGCAGGCAAATAGTGACTAAACAGCCTCCTAGCTGGGCAGGACAGTGCAATGGATACTCATAAATAAAGCCCTAACTATCTGAGACAGAGCATCTGAGGGAAAAAAGGGGTTTTATGAGTTCTGCTGCAGCAGACTTAAATGTACTTGCCTGGCAGCCCTGAATGAACAATGGAGCTCACAGCTCAGCACTTGAGCTCCTATAAAATACAGACCATCTCCTCAAGCAGCTCCCTGACACCCATATACCCAAAGAGTCACATCAAAAAGGACTAATCAGACTGACATTTGGCGGGCGTCATTCTGGGACAAAGATAGCAGAAGAAGAAACTGGTAGTATCCCTCACTGTTCTGCAGCTGCTGAAGGTGTACCCCAGGCAAACAGAGCCTGGAGTGGACTTCAGCAGTCTTACAGCAGAGGGGCTAGACTGTTAGAAGGAAAACTAAGAAACAGAAATACTTCATCATCAACAATCTGGGCCTCCACTCAGAGACCCAATCAAAAAATCAGCAACTACTCCAACGACAGGTGGATAAATCCACAAAGATGGGGAGAAAACAGTGCAAAAAGGAGGAAAACACCTGAAACCAGAACACCTCACCTCCTACAAAGGACCAAAACTCCTCACCAGCAAGGGAACAAAGCTGGATGGAGAATTAGTGTGATGAAATGACAGAATCAGAATTCAGAAGGTGGGTAATGAGAAACTTCTGTGAGCTAAAAGAACATGTTCTAAATCAATGCTAAGAAACTAAGAACCTTGAAAAAAAAGATTTGAGGGAATGATAACAAGAATGGACAACTTAGAGAGGAATATGAATGAATTGAAGGAGCTGAAAAACACAACACGAGAACTTTGTGAAGCATGCACAAGTTTCAACAGCCGAATTGACGAAGCAGAAGAAAAGATATCAGAAGTTGAAGATCTCATTCAATGAAATAAAACAAGAAGCGAAGATTATAGAAAAAAGAACAAAAAGGAATGAACAAAGTCTCCAAGAAATGTGGGTCTATGTGAAGAGACCTAATCTACGTTTGATAGGTGTACCAGAATGTGACGAAGAGAATGAATCCAAGCTGAAAAATACTCTTTAGGATATTATCCAGAAAAATTTCCCCAATCTAGCAAGGCAGGCCAGTATCCAAGTCCAGGAAATATAGAGAACACCACAAAGATACTCTGCAAGAAGAGCAACCCCAAGGCACATAATCGTCAGATTCACCAGGGTTGAAATGAAGGAGAAAATGCTAAGGGCAGCCAGAAAGAAAGGTCGGGTTACCCACAAAGGGAAACCCATCAGACTCACAGTAGATCTCTCAGCAGAAACCCTACAAGCCAGAAGAGAGTGGGGGCCAATATTCAACACCCTTAAAGAAAAGAACTTTCAACCCAGAATTTCATATCCAGCCAAGCTGAGCTTCATAAGTGAAGGAAAAATAAGAACCTTTGCGAACAAGCAAGTACTCAGAGATTTTTGTCACCACCAGGCCTGCTTTACAAGAGCTCCTGAAAGAGGCACTACACATAGAAAGGAACAACAAGCACCAGCCATTCCAAAAACATACCAAATGCTAAAGAGCATCAACAAAATGAAGAATCTGCATCAACTAATGGGCAAAACAGCCAGCTAGCATCAAAATGGCAGTTTTTCACACATAACAATATTAACCCTAAATGTAAATGGGCTAAATTCACCAATCAAAAGACACAGACTGGCAAACTGGATAAAAAGCCAAAACCCATCGGTGTGCTGTATCCAGGAAACCCATCTCACATGCAAGGATACACAAAGGCTCAAAATAAAGGGATGGAGGAAGATTTGCCAAGCAAATGGAGAGCAAAGAAAAGCAGGAGTTGCAATTTTTATCTTCAATAAAATAGACTTTAAAGCAACAAAGATCAAAAGACACAAAGAAGGGCATTACATAATGGTAAAAGGATTGATACAACAAGAAGAGCTAACAATCATAAATATATATGGACCCATTACAGGAGCACCAAGATATATAAGGCAAGTTCTTAATGACTTACAAAGAGACTTAGACTCCCACTCAATAAGAGTGGGAGACTTTAACACTCCACTGTCAATATTAGACAGATCAACCAGACAGAAAATTAACAAGGAAATCCAGGACTTGAACTCAGACCTGGAACAAGCAAACCTGGTAGACATTTACAGAGCTCTCCACCCCAAATCCACAGAATATTCATTCTTCTCAGTATCACATCACATTTACTCTAAAATTGACCACATAATTGGAAGTAAAGCACTCCTCAGCAAATGCAAAACAACTGAAATCATAACAAACAGTCTCTCAGACCATAGTGCAATCAAGTTAGAACTCAGAATCCAGGAACTAACTCAGAACTGCACAGCTTCATGGAAACTGAACAACTGGCTCTTGAATGTTGATTGGATAAACAATGAAATGAAGGCAGAAATAAAGAAGTTCTTCGAAACCAACGAGAACAAAGACACAACATACCAGAATCTCTGGGACACATTTAAAGCAGTATCTAAAGGAAAATATATAGCAATAAGTGCCCATATGAGAAGAGGGGAGAGATCCAAAATTGACACCCTATCATCAAAATTGAAAGAGCTAGAGGCTCAAGATAAAAAAAACTCAAAACCTAGCAGAAGACAAGAAATAACTAAGATCAGAGCAGAACTGAAGGAGATAGAGACACGAAAAACCCTTCAAAAAATCAATAAATTCAAGAGTTGCTTTTTTGTAAAGATCAACAAAATAGACAGACCACTAGCCAGACTGATAAAAAAGAAGAGAGAACAACCAAATCGATGCAATAAAAAATGATAAAGGGGAAATCCCCACAGATTCCACAGAAATTCAAACCATCATCAGAGAATATTACAAACAATTCTATACACATAAACTAGTAAACCTGGAATAAATGGATAAATTCCTGGACACCTGTGTCCTCCCAAGCCTAAACCAGGAGGAAGCTGAAACTATGAATAGACCAATAACAAGGTCTGAAGTCGAGGCAGCAATTAAGAGCCTACCACACAAAAGCCCAGGTCCAGATGAGTTCACAGCTGAATTCTACCAGACACACAAAGAGGAACTGGTACCATTCCTTCTGAAACTTCCAAATAATCCAAAAAGAGGGAATCCTTCCCAATTCATTTTATGAGACCAATATCATCCTGATACCAAAACCCAGCAGAGACTCAACAAGTAAAGAAAACTTCAGGCCAATACCCATGAACATAGATGCAAAAATCTTCAATAATATATTGGCAAGCTGATTGCAACAGCACATCAAAAAGCTTATTCATCATGATCAAGTAGGATTCATCCCAGGGATGCAAGGCTGCATCAACATACGCAGGTCTATAAATGTAATTCACCACATAAACAGAACCAAAAACAAAAACCTCATGATTATCTCAACTGATGCAGAGAAGGCCTTTGACAAATTCAACAGCCCTTTATGCTAAAAACCCTCAATAAACTCGGTATTGATGGAACGTATCTCAAAATAATAAAAGCTATTTACAACAAACCAACAGCCAATATCATACTGAATGGGCAAAAACTGGAAGGATTCCCTTTGAAATCTGGCACTAGACAAGGATGCCCTCTCTCACCACTCCTATTCAATGTAGTACTGGAAGTTCTAGCCAGAGCAATCAAGCAAGAAAAAGAAATAAAGGGCATTCAAATAGGAAATGGGGAAGCCAAATTGTCTCTATTTGCAGACGACATGATAGTATATCTACAAGACCCCATTGTCTCAGCCCCAAAATTCCTGAAATTGATAAGCAACTTCAGCAAAGTCTAAGGATATAAAATTAATATGCAAAAATCACAAGCATTCCTATACACCGATAACAGACTTAAAGAGAACCAAATCAAGAATGAACTGCCATTCACAATTGGTATAAAAATAATAAAATACTTAGGAATACAACTTTGAAGGAATGTCAGGGACCTCCTCAAGAAAAATTACAAACCACTGCTCAATGAAATAAGAGAGGACACAAACAGATGGAGAAACATTCCATGTTCATGGTTAGGAAGAATCAACATCGTGAAAATGGCCATACTGCCCAAAGTAATTTACAGACTCAACGCTATCCCCATCAAGCTACCATTGACTTTCTTCACAGAACTGGAAAAAATCACCTTGAACTTCATATGGAACCAAAAGAGAGCCCACATAGCCAAGTCAATCCTAAGCAAAAAGAACACAGCAGGAGGCATCACACTACCGGACTTCAAACTATACTACAAGGCTACAGTAATCAAAACAGCATGGTACTGGTACCAAAACAGAGATATAGACCAATGGAACAGAACAGAGGCATCAGAGGCAACACAACATATCTACAATCATACAATCTTTGATAAACCTGACAATAACAAGCAATGGGGAAAGGACTCCCTGTTTAATAAATGGTGTTGGGAAAACTGGCTAGCCATGTGTGGAAAGCAGAAACTGGACACTTTCCTGACACCTTACACTAAAATTAACTTCAGCTGGATTAAAGACTTAAACATAAGACCTGGCACCATAAAAACCCTAGAAGAAAATTTAGGCAAAACCATTCAGGACATAGGAGTAGGCAAGGACTTCATGACCAAAACAGCAAAAGCACTGGCAACAAAAGCCAAAATAGACAAATGAGACCTAATCAAACTCCACAGCGTCTGCACGGCAAAAGAAACAGTCACTAGAGTGAATCGGCAATCAACAGAATGGGAAAAAATCTTTGCAGTTTACCCATCTGACAAAGGGCTGATATCTAGAATTTACAAAGAACTCAAACAGATTTACAGGAAAAAAACAAGCCCATTCAAAAATGGGCAAAGGATATGAACAGACACTTCACAAAAGAAGACATACATGAGGCCAACAAACATATGAAAAAATGCTCATCATCACTGGTCATTAGAGAGATGCAAATCAAAACCACACTGAGATACCATCTCACGCCAGTTAGAATGGCGATCATTAAAAAATCTGGAGACAACAGATGCTGGAGAGGATGTGGAGAAATAGGAACACTTTTACACTGCTGGTGGGAGTGTAAATTAGTTCAACGATTGTGGAAGACAGTGTGGCGATTCCTCAAGGACCTAAAAATAGAAATTCCATTTGACCCAGCAATCCCATTACTGGGTATATATCCAAAGGACTATAGTTCATTCTACTATAAGGACACATGTACACGAATGTTCATTGCAACACTGTTTACAATAGCAAAGACCTGGAACCAACCCAAATGCCCATTGATGATAGACTGGACTGGGAAAATGTGGCACATATACACCATGGAATATAATGCAGCAATAAAAAATGATGAGTTCATGTCCTTTGTAGGGACATGGATGAATCAGGAGAACATCATTCTCAGCAAAGTGACACAAGAAAAGAAAATGAAATACTGCATGTTCTCACTCATAGGTGGGTGATGAACAATGAGAACACATGGACACAGGGAAGGGAGTACTACACACTGGGGTCTATTGGGGGGACTAGGGGAGGGACAGTGTGGGGGGAGCTGGAAAGGGATAGCATGGGGAGAAATGCCAAATGTGGGTGAAGGAGCGGAAGGCAGCAAAACACACTGCCATGTGTGGACCTATGCAACTATCTTACATTGTCTGCACATGTACCCCAAAACCTAAAACGCAATAAAAAATAAAAAATTAAAAAAAAATTGATTGTCATTAAGTCACGTCTTTTATTGTATTCTGACACTGGAACCCAAGTTACTTTTCTTCAACAAACCAGTAATTATACAGCTGCAGTACTTATTTGATAAGAGTCAGTTTATAATTTCTTTATGATAATAAAAGTCAAGCAACTCTGTGGCATATGAAGTCATTCTAAAAAATTTTCCAGCTTCAATTTTTAATTCGTTTTCTGGCCTGCCTCTTACACAGTGCACAATCTTCATTGTTGCCAGGCTACACTCTGGTAGCATTTGATTATAAGCCTAGAGAAAAAGTGAGATAGTACTTGAAATAATTCTAACTCTATGCCTGCCATACCTTGGATGCTCAGGAAATGTTAGTTCAACTTTAAATAATCTCATTCTAGTTTGGTATCTTGACCTCCTTTTTACATATTAGAACCTCAACAATTTGTTTCATCCTTTTTTGTTTAATTCCAGTACGATCTCATTGAGAAAGAAATAATTACAGTATAGTATGTGCTTGTTAGGGTCTGTACTCTTTAAGAAAATACATTCAATAATGTAGACATAATTTATATATATGTGCATGTTCAATTTGGTTTAATTTTACTATTATTTAACATGACCCTTTTGAACTAGTTGAAAATGTCAACATTTTAACCTGGGAAGTAGATGCTCATTTAGGTTAGGCCAATTGATGAGACCATTCAGGCAGTCAACCTACTTGGGGACACCAGTGAAAGAGGAAGGTAGCCTTTTGAAATTTCTGCAATACCCAAATAGATAGCAAGTGCCAATCTTCATATTTCTGCCTTAAGAAAAATAAAAAATACTGTTTTTTTTAAAAAAAGAACTTCTTTGAGTGTATAAATTTAAAATTTATGATCAAAAATATTTTTCAGTCATATCTCAATCTCTGAGACATAGTAGGTGAAAAGCCACAAATTTATAAAATTCACCTCAAAGAGTTTGTCTCGTATAAATAAACTAGGATGAAACATTTGGTGCTATTTTTTAATAATAAAACCAATCACTGGAACCAAATATGTTTTCTGGTCATATAGCCTTTTGAACAATAAAACTATTGTTACAGGATATGTCAGGTCCTCCTCTGCTCATCCAGATGACAAGTAGCATATCTCACTTAATCATGAGATTTCAAAGACTCATCTACAAACATCTGATAAACAACCAACAAGAGGTATAGAGTTCAGTTCTACAATATATAAAAATCAGAGCTTTAGACGTGACAGGAACTGGAAACTATGTTCCGCTCATGCCAGGATCCTATAGATCACAATACTGAAGCCCATAGAAGTTCAGTGAGTACAAGTTACACAGCTTATTCGTGTCAAAGCAAAGCAACTTAAGTATTTATTGATAATTGCTATATAATTGCTTAACTCTATTTGTTAGACGTATGGTTTGCTGAGACCTTTTGTTACGAATCATATAATCTAGGCCGGGCGCGGTGGCTCACACCTGTAATCCCAAGCACTTTGGGAGGCCAAGGCGGGCGGATCACGAGGTGAAGAGGTTGAGACCATCCTGGTCAACATGGTGAAACCCCACCTCTACTAAAAATACAAAAAAAAACTTAGCTGGGCACGGTGGCGCATGCCTGTAATCCCAGCTACTCGGGAGGCTGAGACAGGAGAATTGCCTGATCCCAGGAGGCGGAGGTTGTGGTGAGCCGAGATTACGCCATTGCACTCCAGCCTGGGTAACAAGAGTGAAATTCCATCTCAAAAAAAAAAAAAAAAAGAATCATATAATCTACTCAGTAGTCAGACCATACATGAAATAAACTATTACACAAAATGAGCATAGGAGCATTTAATAATAAGCCTAACAGAGTAGTTTTATATACTACTTATAAGCCATGAATTCTGACATCTCTTCTTAATATGTTACAGGTATTTCAAACTAAGCATTCTAAAAATTAATCTCATTTTGTTACCTTCATATTGAGTTTTTTCACTGCACTCATGATATTTCTTTGCCTTGATTTATCAGGGCCACTTAGACATAAAACTTAAGAAACTGGGTTTTAATAGTATAGTGTTTTCAATCTGGACTCTGGACTAATGTTTGTTTGTTTGTTTGCGGGAAGCCTCAGTTTACCTAGTAACTGAACATTTTTAGAGGAGCAACTCTGTCCTTCTCCTGGCATAGTCACATATGTTTTCTTTTTTTCTGTTCATCCTAATGCCCCCAGTCTGATCCTAAGAGCAATTGGAAGCAGTTCAGTGGCCCCAGAAAAGAGAAGCAGAGAAAAAAGGACTAAAAATAACGAAGGAAGGGTAAAGGAAAAGTATGCTGGTTGTTTACCTTCTTTACGTAGATGTGTTGAACTGTGTTTGCTCAGTTTAATATTTGCCTCATTCCAATGTCCTCTTCCCAAGCACTGCAAACAAAAACAGACTTCTCATTGGAAAAATCAGTCACTTCAAATGTGATATTTCCTTGAGCTGTCAATGTGCTCGAAGTTGCTGTAGATGAATATCATCACTCGTTTGCCCAATGAGTAAAATAGTGAGCCTCTTTGCTATTCTTTCTCTAACAGAGTAATAATGTTGTTTAAAATCTTTTGGAGCAAAATAGATTTGGGATTCAGGTGCTACTTCTGAAACCTTTGATAGCCTGATGCAATATCAAAGCAAAATATGTATAATATCACTTATTGAGTTTCTAATGTCTGTCTAATGCTTTATATAAGTTGTACGATTTAATTTACTTCCATATTGCCCCTTGGGAGAGAGAAACATAATATCCCCTTAAATAAAAAAATATTAAGATGGAATGGCTAGTTTGAAGTTATTTCACCAATAAATTGCAAAATGATGAATCTAGTTCAAGTTATTCACACCTCAAGATTACTATTAGCAAGGCAGAAACGTTATGTTTCTGGGTGATGACAGTGCAGATACTGACTTCAGGAGATTTTGTATCCTTTAGCCCAAACTCTAGATTTGGTAGCTGTAAACCTAGACACTAAAAATGGATGGCCAGAAGAAACACAGGCACAGGAAGGGCACTCCATCAAAGAGGCAGATTAAAGACGTTATCTTGGAAACAGAAGCTACACCTTTTACCAAGGGGTGTGTACTTAGATAATTCATTGTTTTGAAGACATATTCAGAAAAGAGACTGCCAGTTTTACTCTTCGGAAATGCCATACCCTGACAATATCTCGTCTCATAGCAGTTCCTCATAGGCACAAAAGTCAGAAACGAAATGAGCAATTTTTGATCTACTATAATAAAATCCTATCTTATCCACATAAATAATATATATTAACAAAATTATTTATTCTCACTAGATATTAAAGTATCCACCTGAGGGGCTGAGACATAGGATGATATATTACAGTCAATCAGGAGATAAATTATATGTTACTTGCAAACTTGTATCACCATAGGGACTTTCATTACAGTAGGTGTCCTAAGTAAGCATCTGTTCTAAGCTAAAGCATTTTGGATACTTGGTATGCTCAGCAACGTAAATAGCAGCTCTTTCTACTAAATAAAGTTGAATTTCCAGAACACTTTTATATATTAAGCCATATCTATTTATTCATTACCTTTTTTTCATTGTTTCAAGTTGTCTACCTGAAGCTAAAAAGATATCCACAGATTATGAATTGGTTTAGTAATTCAAAACTGCTTTTATAAAT
The DNA here is from genome assembly GCF_049354715.1 of Callithrix jacchus. NCBI lineage: Eukaryota > Metazoa > Chordata > Mammalia > Primates > Cebidae > Callithrix > Callithrix jacchus. The sequence continues at coordinate 109,891,388 of NC_133507.1, forward strand.
ATATAATCATTTTTTAAGAAAAGTTTTCTGGACCTTAGCCTGAAAATACCAAAGGAGACTAAAGCAAGTACAAAAGTCTACAATTCAAATAAAATATCACAGAAGACTCTAGGGCCACGTTGAGTTGAGCAATAAGTTTTGGTCCTCTTTCTTTACCCACTTAATTCTTCTGAGAAAATATACTCATCTTGATTTTCTCTTCTCATGACCGTGAATAAACAGTGGTTTCTGTGACCTGGGATGATGATATTTTTTATTAACTGAAAATTTGTTTGCTGCTACAAATATGAGCAAGGAAGTTAGTATTTAATGCTTCCATATCCTATAATAATGCAGAAACTCTAAAGACTCAGATTCATTAAAAATGAAAACTTATATTAGTATACTAAGTAAAGATTCCCACTCAGTTTATGTGCTGGTTTGGTACAAGAATGGCATAAAATGAGTGGTAGAAAAATAGCGATAAATGCAGATTATATGTTCATGTCCACTTAAAAATATGTGTATGTCTTTACCCATCAACCAATGATTTCTTCCTTCTCCTTTGAATAACATTGTGTATAAGGAGCAGTAGTAAAATTTAAGTCTGTAATTTAGTTCATATTTGTTCATCCCACAAGGGGTTTTGAGCCTGCCAAGAATGTTAAACCATTCATTTGGCTCTAACTCTTAAAAAATGAACAGAATAAACTGGACTATGGAATATAGCCACACTTTCTGTGCAGCCTGGAGAATCACAAGACTTGAGCATGGTTTAAGAGGGTTATCGACATGAGACTGCAGTTCTTTATAAATGTAGTATTCAACACATAGGTGCATACAGACACATTAAAAAATCAGTACATTAGACTCTGTAAGTAACAGACAGCAGAAAAACAAAAACAGATCCACTGGGGCTCTAGATATTAGAAATATTACTGTAAAATAATATTTTAACCCATTCAAGATGATAAAATCAAGTATGAAACTTTTGGGAAGAAATGGAAGCTAAAAATTTACATGGATTTTAAAATATGTATATGAACATGTATATTAAATTTATAATCCCAGTTAAACTGTATTGCAGTAAAAAAGAAATAGCTGAAGCAAAATTGTAAGTGAGAAAATAGGTCAATAGATGTTATTTAGAGTGAACCAAAAAAAAAAAAAGGTAAAAATGCAGAAATAAAGGTAAGCAGCATAGAGAATATAGTATGATGGTAAAACACATAGTCTACTGCCATTTCAGAAGAAAAGAAGAAAAAGAGCTGGATAAAGTAAATTTTTTAATAAATATAAATATAAGAGGTATTTTTAATTTGCTTCACAAATTGACATATAGATTAAAAATATTCCTAATAAAAAATTCAATAGGATTTCAGACCACACAACTCCCTTCAACAGATGATGAGTATGACATGTAATTAAGGAATAGAACATTCTTATTTGTGACTTAATAAAATTCTGTATTAGGAAGAACCATGAATCTTGTTTATTTTTAAAAATATATCCTATATTTGTTTATTTAAAAACTATATCCTTACCATGTGCTACTGTGCTTTGAAGTTTGAATGGTTTCTGAATTCATTATGGGTATAATTTAGTATCAAAAGTACTTAATTTCTCAAAATTCTTGTCATTCTTTTAAAAATTTGCTGGGTGTGTGGCTGAGTGTAAGTTCAGATTAAGGATAAATTTATGGTATAATTTATTGACTCAAATAACATCTTTTTTTAAAATTGTACTTTAGGTTCTGGGGTACATGTGCAGATCAGGCAGGACTGCTGCATAAGTACACACATGGCAATGTGGTTTGCTGCCTATGTCCTCCATCACCTACATCTGGCATTTCTCACCATGTTATCCCTCCTCAACCTCCCCATCACCCTGCTCTCCCTCCCTTGACTCCATACCAACAAACCCCAGTGTGTGATGCTCCCCTCCCTGTGTCCCTGTGTTCTCATTGTTCAACACCCGCCTATGAGTGAGAACATGTAGTGTGTGATTTTCTAATTTTGTGTCAGTTTGCTGAGAATGATGGTTTCCAGATTCATCCGTGTCCCTACAAAGGACACGGACTCATCACTTTTTATGGCTGCATAGTATTCCATGGTGTATATTTGTCACATTTCCCTTGTGCAGTCCATTGCTGATGGGCATTTGGGTTGGTTCCAGGTCTTTGCTGGAACCAACCAGCACCACTGGTTGTAAGCAGCACCACTATGACCATATGTGTGCATGTTTCTTTATAATAGAATGATCTATAATCCTTTGGGTATATACCCAGTAATGGAATTGCTGAGTCAAATGGAATTTCTATTTATAGGTCCGTGAGGAAGAAATAAAGGGTATTCAATTAGGAAAGGAGGAAGTCAAATTGTCTCTATTTGCAGATGAGATGATTATATATTTAGAAGACCCTATCATCTCAGTCCAAAATCTCCTTAAACTGATAACTTCAGCAAAGTCTCAGGATACAAAATCAATGTGCAGAAATCACAAGCATTTCTATACACCAATATACAGACAGAGAGCCAAATCATGAGTGAACTCCCATCCACAATTGCTACAAAGAGAATAAAATACCTAGGAATACAACTAACAAAGGATGTAAAGGACTTCTTCAGGGAGAACTACAAACCACTGCTCAAGGAAATAAGAGAGGAAGGACACAAACGGAGAAGCATTCATGCTCATGGTGAGGAAGAATCAGTATTGTGAAAATGGTCTACTGCCCGAAGTAATTTATAGATTAAACACTGTCCTCATCAAGCTACCAATGACCTTCTTCACAGAACTTGAAAAGAAAACACCTTAAACTTCATATGGAACCAAAAGTTAGCCCACATAGCCAAGGTAATCCTAAGCAAAAAGAACAAAGCCAGAGGCATCACATTACCTGATTTCAAACTGTACTACAAGGCTACAGTAATCAGAACAGCATGGTACTGGTACCAAAACAGAGATATAGACCAGTGGAACAGAACAGAGGCCCTGGACACAATGCCACACATCTATAACCATCTGATCTTTGACAAACCTGAAAAACACAAGCAATGGGGAAAGGATTCCCTGTTTAATAAATAGTGTTGGGAAAACCAGCTAGCAGTGTGCAGAAATCAGAAACTAGACCCCTTTCTGACACCTTACACTAAAATTAACTCCAGATGGATTAAAGACTTAAAGTTGAGACCTAACACCATGAAAACCCTAGAAGAAAACCTAGGCAAAGCCATTCAAGACATAAGCATAGGCAAGGACTTCATGACTAAAACACCAAAAGCATTGGCATCAAAAACCAGAATAGACAAATGGGATCTATTTAAACTCTGAGCTTCTGCACAGCAAAATAATCATTAAAGTGAACTGGCAACCAGAAAAATGGAAAAAAAATTGCAATCTACTCATCTGACAAAGGGCTAATATTGAGAATCTACAAAGAACTAAAACAGATTTATAAGAAAAAAACAAACCCATCTAAAAGTGGGTGAAGGATTTGAACATACACTTTTCAAATAGCATCTTTTGAGGGTGAGAGTGAGTACTGTTCTAAAGCACACTGGTGTAACAGGCAGAATTAGTGTTCTTAATTAGAGAACTTTGTAAAATGTCTAGAGCTTGAGTAGGTGTTTGAATCTCTGTCCCATTTACCTACTTGACTTATGAGACAGTGTAGACTGTGACCCATTTTTCTTCCCTTAATTATTTGCAGTGTGTGAAACTACAGAATTCATCTTTTTGGGGTTTGATGTCTTGTAAAATTCATTAGAAAGGACTTTCAAAGATAATCTGTTCAAATCATTAATAACTTTATATGAATACATTTATTAAACAATCACTTGGAGAAGCCCTATAGAAATATGAGGGAAAAAAGAGGAATGTATGGTGGGCAAGTCAGAAAGAAAAGTGAGAAAGATGAATAGCAGGAGTATGAGTGAGATATAGTCAGGTTTACATCTATAGAGAGGTACGGGAAGCTTTAGGACCTTAGTGTACTGGAGGATGTTCACAACCACAGTATGGGCTTCACAAGTTGTTGGGGTTATTGAAGTAGACAGATGCAGACCAACCCTTTTACATGAACATCACATATTATGTAAATATTAGTTTTGGCTTTTGTATTGGATGTACTGGACATAGCATTTGAGGTTCTCTCTGGTTGCAAAGCCTGTTTTGAGACCTCCACCTGACAAGCTAAGACTTAGCATGAAAGAAAGGAAAGAGACTTGGCGAGGATGGGGAGCATGGCCGTGTTGTCATGACTACTGCTTTGCTAAGTGATGCTAGCAAGAATTTCATATCAACATTTTCTCATTTCCTCACTGGCACCACCCATCTCTTACATAAGGTTATTAAGAATTCTAATTCGATAGCACCAATAAAATTTTTTGCTTCTTAGAGAAGGTTTTATATAAATCCCAGGCATTATTATTCAAAGAATATTGAAACTCATTGCAGATTAAAGTAATTTTGAAGAATCTCACAGACTACAATTAGCCATCCAAATGGACAAATACAAGCTCAATATTTCCTTATCTTTTATTCTGATCTTAATGCCTAAGCTAATTATGTAACACTGCAGGAAAGGCAAAACACAACCTTACTTTTGAGTATTAAATTCATTTGCTTACTTGAAATTTAGCACCTGCTTTCATAGAAAAGACTTCTTGAAAATTAAATAGCTGAATTTCTTGAGGTTGGCTAAGATCAGCAGCTTCCACTTTAAGGGAAGAATTATTCATCAGGAAAATGCTTTCTACCAACTTTTCTTGTCCTGTTCTGTAAAAATTTTGCAGATCTCCTTAATCTTCTGTTTTAAAGCTTTTTTTGTATTTACCCCAGGCATCTGATGTTTTATCTCTTCTGAACCTATGTGCAGTTGATTAATTCCCTTAGATACTCCAGTAAAAGTATTTTTTGCCTAAAGATGATGAAGTCAATAGACAATAAAAAGGACACTTTGGGTGCATTTTCTTCCTTGACCACCATGCAATTTCCTATTTCCTGTTTGCCACTATGGGATGAAAGTCAGTGGATCTTGGAACACAGTCTTTTGTTCTTTCTTCAAATACATTTTGCCATTATAAATAGCAAGAAATCGTGATACCCATCTTTTCATAGGTTTCTGAACACTAGTAACATACTTAATTACCCAAGAAATTATGTATGTTGAATTTCTAGAATAGATATTGTTTATTTTGAACCCATTATCTGGTGTGTGTGTGTGTGTGTGTGTGTGTGTGTTCCCATTTATCTGTATTACCTGCTGGATTGCAAGACCAATTAAGACTATGATTTTCTATTTAACACCTACCTTAGTAGCTGACAAATTCAGTGTTTATTGAGTGAATAAGTAAATAAACAAGATGTCTAAATATGAAGTTTCCTCACAATTTCCTTTAAGTCTTACTAACCTAGGTATTCTCTGAAAACTCTTTGTGGATAGCCTTTGTAATCATGGCAAGGATGAATAAATAACACTTATTGATTAGAGGAACATCACTCGTCTTGCAACTAGTTGTACAACTGTATGGATTGTTTCTCTCACAGGGAAGTTAAACTATGTATGGATTCAGGATCCCCGTAGCGTACAGCTCCGTAACTTAAGCCCTTAACAGTTGGGCATTGTTTTTCAGTGTGGTGTTTTTTTTATTTGCTACAGTTACTCCCCAGTAAAAGTCATTCAATAAGTATAACTAGTTGCTAACTCTAAAATTTATTTGAGAATATTTGGAGTATGTTATTAAAATTAATATAACAAGCATTATAAAGTCTTATTATTTATATTGTCCAAATACATGGGACCAAACATTACAGGACCTAGTTTATATGATTATGTTCTATATAATTACATCGGTCTGTGTAATCACATAGGTCTCTCTATAGATAATTATAGAAACTAATTAATATAGAAACTAATAGAATAATAGAAACTAACTAAGTCTCTATAAAACAACACCTATGCTACAGGTCTTGCCTAGCAAATCTATTACAAGGTTGCAGTTTGTATACCCACTAGGGACAATTTGAAACTTTCAGAAATTTAGAGAATGACTATGTTGTTGGAATGAATGTAAAGGATAAAATGAATTAGACTGCATAATTGGTAAATCTTCCTGCTAGTAAGTAATTTACATTATATATTTAATCAGTTTATATTTTTAAAGTATAGCAAAGATATTGAGTACTGTAATGTTAACTCCAGTCTCATTACAGCTTTAAAATTAAATATTACCAATTTAGTTTTGGTTCCCGATTCCCCTCCTGGGTGCATCAATTGTGCTTCTTCCAAGTGATCACCAGCAACTGAAGTTGACTTTATTATTCCTGTGTATATGTGTATGTTTTTATTATACATATGCACATCTACACATATATAACAACACATATGTGAGAATTATATATTGTCTCTCTTGTTTTGCCTGTTTAAATGGTGCAATACTGATGTAATTTTCCCACTTGCTTTTCTCAGTCAAATTCAGTTTTATGACGGAGATGAAAATAAAATGCATTTACCGTATCAGTAGTTACATAGCAAATGGCACATGCCATATTAATATATTTGAATAAATACCCCATGCTATTGGTGTTAAAACATTTACTTGTAGTAAGAAGTTTTAGTTTCCTGTCATCAGATTACTGAAGGCATTAAATGAAAACTACAGTTATAATAAAGAACACTACAATAAATGTGCCTGTTTTTGAATGGAACTCATTATCAAAAGAATGGCTTTTGAGTCAATACATTTTATGGTGAATTTATCTTTAAATGTATACTCAAACACACACATGAGCTTATTTATAAAATGATGATAGAAATTTTGATAAATTATGTTTGTACTAAATTATACACATAATGAATGCTGAAGCCAATATTCAAAATTTAAAGCACAGTGCTTAGCACATACTACATAGCACAGGCATTTTAAAAATAAGGGAACAGATTGACAAGAGTTATGATCCTTCCCACTACACAATAACATCACATCGCACCATCAGAAGGGATTAAATTTTCTGCAGTAACAAAACAACAAAGTTTCGTTTCATTTAATTACTTGTCATATCTATCAAATGTTCAGGGAAGATATGAGGTCTGGAATTCTACTGGATTTTTTATTAAGAATATTTTTAATCCATAGGTCAGTTTGTAAAATAAACTTTAAGTACATTCTATTTTAGATTTATTTTTAGTTCTGCAGTATTTTGGTGCTATGGTAAATGTTTTCTTTAAAAGTAGTGTTTATTTGATTTAATTTTTTTTTATTCTAAAAAGCTTGCTAAACTCACCAAATCAAATATTTTATCTTTATATTATTTGGCTTTTATCCATTAAAATTAATCTATTAATAAAATTTTATTCCTTTTCAATTTTTTCGATGTTACTTCATTATTTCAGTGCAGTGTAAAGAGAATAATTTCATCATTTAATCTGCAAGTATTACATTTACCATACGTTTTTATATTCCCTTACCATATGGGCAAAGCTACTTTCTGTTCCTGAAATTCTGAGTATTGCTTTTGTTTTAAAATTAATGAATACATAAAAAAATTATCAAGTAATTTTCTGCATCTATATGTTCATATAAATATTTCTCTGTGTTGATATGTTACCCCAGTGTATTTCATTTCACTAATATATAGTATTCTATTGTAAAAATAAATAACAATTGATTATCCACTCTCCTCATGGGTACAATGTTGGAGGAATGCATACATGCATATATTTCCATAGATGAACCTGCACACACAATGCACTGGTATGGTAACATGAAAATTAAGGTATATACCTGTTCTCTTCCTCTCTTCCCCACCCAAAATGAGAAGAAATATTGGCTTTAACTTGTTTTTTTAACTAGTTTTGTTTAATTTGTTTTCTTTCTTTCTAGTGACTTTCAGCAAATTTTTCTTAGATTATTATTATTTAGAATTCCATTTTAATGTGTGTTAATTATCTATTCAAAATATTTGTGAGACTATCTTGTTCCTACTGATTTGTAGTTTTTAAATTTATTTTGGATACTGATCCTTCACGTAATCTGTTGGTTGAAAATAACTTTTTATAGTCTTTGGCTTATTCCACTTTTGGAATTTTTTAATGCAAAGACATTTATACATGCTCATCAGAAAAAAAATCAGTTTTCTCACAGCTTATGCTTTTTGTTTATTCATTAATTTTTTCCCTATATTAAGATAATAAATTTTCATATTTTTGAAAACATCTTAAAGTTTTGCTGCGAATCCTGCTTTTTAATTTATCTTTAATTTACATGTATACATGTAAGATTACATGTACACATGAAAGATTCAATTATATTATTTTCCAGAATCATTTGTCGAGTTTTTTACTCAATGATTTATAAAGTTATTCTTAATTTACCTAATAAATTTTCATAAATGAATTTGTCTACTTCTGACCCCTATCTTGTTTTTCATTACTTTGATATTGTCAATCCCAGTGTCAAATGTATGCTATCTTCATAATTGCATGTTGTTCTTTAACATTTTTATGAATAACATTTTTCCACATATTTAAGAGGTATAATTTATTCACTATAAAGTCACCGAGTTAAAAGCACAAATTAGTGTTACTTTAGTTTTCACAGTTTTACAGTCGTTTTGCTTTAGAACGTTTTCATCACACCAAAAAGAAGCTTTGTACTTGGTAACCATCACTTCACATTTCCCATCATGCACACAGCCATAGGCGAACATCAATCTACTTTGTGTCTCTATGGGTTTACCCACTTTGTGTATTTCAATACCCAGATGACATACATCATGATACAAATGGTATCATAATACATGCATCATTTCTGACTGGCTTCTTTCATTTAACATGTTTTCGAGGTTCACATGTTTTAGCATTTATCCATACTTCACTATTTTTTCCATCCAATAATATTCCAATGTACTAATATGCCATATATTGTTAAGCCATTCATTAGTTGATGGATATTTAGGTTGCTTCCATTTGTTGACTATTCTTCATAATTCTGTGCTCTTACCTAATCTTGATCCTTTCTTTCACATGTGCAAAATAGACATTGCTTGTAAAGTTCTATGAAATACTGTGATGTTCTTCATTAAACCTAGTTTCACTACATAGATACATTTTTAAAATAATCCATGTAATACTGGGTCTTTTGTAACAAAATATGTGCACACACATGTACATCTTACTTACATACAACTATATTACATGTAGAATACTCACATAGGTGAGTATTATTTACTGAGATCCAATACTGAGATCCAAGATGGCTGATCACTAACAGTTTTGGATTGTAGCTCCCAGTGAAAGCGCAGAGAATGAGAGGATGCCACACTTTCAGATGAATTTTCGTCACTCACGGACCAGAAGATTCCCAGTGGAGGGGCCCCACGGGTCGCCAGCGTGACTCTTGTGGCCAGCGCAGTGGTTTTGCTGGCGTCTCGGCGTGGCAGCTCTTTGTGCAGAGTAAACGGGAGGAGATTCCCGGGCAGAAGAGCACCATCAGTCTTATCACTGCTGTTTTGGCTGGTGCAGTGGGTTGCTCAGATTCCAGAACTGGGAATCAATAAACTGGGCATCCACTCAGAAACCCAACTAGAAAGGCAGCCATAGTAAAGATGACAGATGGATAAATTTATAACAAAGGGAAGAAATCAGTCTAAAAAGGCTGAGAATATCCAAAATCAGAACCCCTCTTGCTCTACAGGGGATTAGAGTTCCTCATCAGCAATGGAACAAGCCCTGTTGGAAAAGGACTGTGTGTCATTAACAGAAGTAGGCTTCAGAAGGTGGATGATAAGAAACTTCTGGGAGTTAAAAGAACTTTTTCTAACTCAATGTAAAAAAACTAAGAACTTTGAAAAAAGGTTTGACAAAATGCTAACAAGAATAGACAACATAGGGAGGAATATAAATGAACTAATGGAGTTGAAAAACACAACACAAAAACTTAGCGAAATATGCACAAGTCTGAATGGCCAAATTGATCAAGCAGAAGAAAGGATATCAGAGGACGAAGAATTACTTAATGAAATAAAACGAGAAGACAAGAATAGAGAAAAAAGGATAAAAAGGAATGAGCAAAGTCTTCAAGAAATATGGGACTATGTGAAAAAAACCTAATTTACGTTTGATAGGTGTACCTGAATACGACAAAGAGAATGAATCCAAGCAGGAAAATACTCTTCAGGATATTATTCAGGAAAACTTTCTCAACTTAGCAAAGCAGGACAATATTCAACCCCAGGTAATACAGAGAACACCACAAAGATATTCCTTAAGAAGAGCAACCCCAAGGCACATAATCGTTAGATTCACCAGGGTTGAAATGAAGGAGAAAATACTAAGGGCAGCCAGAGAGAAAGGTCAGGTTACCCATAAAGGGAAACCTGTTAGACTTACAGCAGATCTCTCAGCAGAAACCCTACAAGCCAGAAGAGAGTGGGGGCCGATATTCAACATCCTTAAAGAACAGAACTTTCAGCCCAGAATTTCATATCCTGCCAAACTAAGCTTCACAATTGAAGGAAAAATAAAATCTTTTATGAACAAGCAAGTACTCAGAGATTTTATTACCACCAGGCCTGCTTTACAAGAGCTTCTGAAAGAAGCATTACACATAGAAAGGAACAACTAGTATTAGCCTTTCTAAAAATATACCAAAAAGTAAAAAGCATCAACATAAAGAAGAATTTACATTAACGAATGGATAAAATAGCCAGTTAACATCAAATGGCAGTAACCTTAAATTTAAGTCAACTAAATCCCACAATCAAAAGATACAGCCAAAACCTAATGATATGCTACATCCAGACCCATTTCACATCCAAAGATACACAAAGACTTAAAACAAAGGGATGGAGAAAGATTTGCCAAGCAAATGGAGAGCAAAAATAAATAAATAAATAAAAAGCAGGAGTTGCAATTCTTGCATCTGATAAAATCGATTTCAAAGCAACAAAGATATAGTGGTAAAAGGATCAATGCAACAATAAGAGCTAACGATCCTAACACCCAGATACATAAGACCCATAAAGAGATTTAGACTCAATGAGACAGAAAATTAATAATGATATCCAGGACTTGAACTCAGATCTGGAACAAGTAAACTCAATAAATATTTATAGCGCTCTCCATTTTAAATACACTAAATATACATTCTCCACCTTAAATACACAAAATATTGATCAGCCATTATTAATAGCCATTTTTAGAATAAAGCTACATTTCTGTTTTCTCTCCCTCTTTTTCTTCCTCTCCTTCACTCCTTTTTTTTTCTTTAAAAAAAAAAGAATACTCACATAGGTACACACACATTTGAATATTCTCTTCAGTAAGGGCCATGCACGTATTTTATTAGGTTTATTTATAGGGATTTTATTTTATATAGCTATTATAAATATATAACTTGAAAATTTATTTCTATAAATTGATGAAGATATTTAATTAATTTGTATATATTTATCATATATTGAATAAACCTGCTAAACCATATTGTGCATTCACCTTTATCAAACTTGTGTTTATATGTGGAAAATTATAATGTACTCAATTCATGACAAATTTGTTTCTTCACTCCAAATTGTTCTTCTGTTATTTACTTTTTGTTCCTGTTAATTTGGCCAGAGCCTCTATTTCTATATTCATAAAAGCAGCAGTGATTATTTCTGAATTTAAAATCACAATTTGTTTGTCAGCTGCTTTTATGTCTTCTTTTGAGAAGTGCCTGTTCATGTCCTTTGCTTATTTTTTAATGGGGTTTTTTGCTTTTCGATTTACATTTCTTATAGATTATGGATATTAGATCTTTGATATATAGTTTGTAAATATTTTCTCCCATTTTGTAGGCTTTCTGTTTACTCTGTTATGTTACTTTTCCTATGCAAAGTTTGATTTGGGTTCTACTTGTTAACTTTTGTTTTTGTTGTAATTGCTTTGGGGGACTTTGACAAAAATTATTTGCCCATGCCTATGTCAGGAAATGTATTTTTTAAGTTTTCTTTTAGGATTTATATAGTTTGGGGTATTATTAAATCCATCTTGAGTTACTTTTTGTATATGATAAAAGGTAAGGATCCTGTTTCATTCTTGTGCATTTAGCTAGCCAGTTAGCCCAGAACCATTCATTTAATAGGGAATCTTTTCCCCATTTCTTTCTTTTGTCAGCTTTGTTGAAGATCAGATGATTGTAAGTGTGAGGTTTTATTTTAGGGTCCTCTATTCTTTTTCATTGGGTATATGTCTGTTTTTGTACCAGTACCATAAGGTTTTGGTTACTATAGTCTTATAATATAGTTTGAAATAAGGTAGCGTGATGTATCAAGCTTTGTTCTTTTTGCTTAAGATTGCTTTGGTTATTGAGGCTTATTTTTGGTTCCACACAAATTTTAGAGTTTTTTTTTAATTCTAATTCTTTGAAGAAAGATAGTGGTAGTTTGATAGGAGTAGTGTTGAATCTGTAAATTGTTTTGGATAGTGTGGCCATTTTAGAAAATGCTCATCATCTCTAATAATCAGATAAATTCAAATCAAAACCACAATGAAGTAGCATTTCATACCAGTCAGAATGACTATTGTTAAAAAGGAAAAAAAAAACAAAACCAGATGCTGTTGAGCCTATGGAGAAAAGAGAATGTTTATACATTGTTTTTGGGAATATAAATCAGTTCAGCCACCATGGAAAGCACTTTGGGAATTTCTCTTAAGAACTTTAAACAGAGCAAACATTTGACAGAGCAGTTCTGTTACTGGGTATATACATAGACCCAAAGGAAAATAGAACATTATAATAAAATGATATATGTCTTTGTACATTCATTGCAGCACTATTCACAAGAGCAAAGACATGGAATCAACCTAGGTGCCCATTAATGGTAGAATTGATAAATAAAATGTGGTGCACACACACCATGGAATACTACATAGCCATAAAAAAGAATGACATTATTGATACTAATCTTTGTCAGATGCATAGGTTGTAAATGTTTTCTCCCATTTTGTGGGTAGGCTTTGTTTTGCTATGCAAAAGCTCAGTAGTTTGATTAGGTTTCACTTGTCAACTTTTGCTTTGACAACTTTACAACTATGTCCCTTGTAGCAACTTGGATGGAGTTGGAGGCCTTTATCCTAAGTGAATTAATGCAAGAACAGAAAGCAAAATATACCATGTTCTCACGGGAGCTAAACAGTGAGCAGCTGTGGACATAAATGATGGGAACAGTAGACACTGCAAACTTCTAGAAGTAGGAAGGTGAGAGGAGGACATGAGTGAAAAAACTACTTAATGGGTATATGCTCAATATCTTAGTACAGTATACTCAGGTAAATACCTGAACATGTAACCCTTGTATCTAAAATAAAGGTTAAGAAAAAGAAAAAAACAACTTATACTTTTCTATCATGTATGATTTGCAGACAAACTTTATCATGTAGAGGACCTTTCTACCATTCCTATTTTGCTAAGAGTTTTAAAGCTAATAGATGCTGAAATAAGCCATATACATTTTCTAAATTTATCCAGAAAATGTTATGATTTTCTTTTAATTCATAATGGGATGGACCTCAATAGATTTCGTAATGTTACACCAAGTTTACATTCCTGGGAATTTGACTTTGTCATGTGACATTGTTTATACATTACTGAAATTTAGCTATTGATTGTATAGGAATATTTACATCTATATTTGTGGGTGAAAGTAGCATATTTATATATTTGTTTGTTTGTTTATTTATTTATTTATTTATTTATATGTGGTTGGTGCAAAACTACAGTTGCTTTTGCAGCAACCCAATATCATTTGGAAAGATTGTGAGAAGTGTCTGTTCATATCCCTTGCCCACTTTTTGATGGGGTTGTTTCATTCATGTAAATTTGTTTAAGTTCCTTGTAGATTCTGGTTATTCGCCCTTTGTCAGATCTGTAGATTGCAAAACATTTTTCCCATTCTGTTGGTTGCCAGTTCACTCTAATGGTAGTGTTGTTTGTGTGTGTGTGCAGGCGGGGGGTGGGGGGAGGATTTGATGCCATTGCTTTTGATGTTTTAGAAATGAAGTCCTTGCCCTTGCCTATGTCCTGAATTGTATTGCCTAAGTTTTTTTCCTAGGGTTTTTATGGTGGTAGGTCTTATGTTTAAATCTTTAATCCATCTGGAGATAATTTTTGTATAAAGTGTAAGGAAGGGATCCAGTTTGAGCTTTCTGCATATGGCTAGCCAGTTTTCCCAATATTTATTAAATACTGAATCCTTTCCTTGTTGCTTATTTTCATCAGGTTTGTCAAAGATCAGATGGTTGTTTATGTGTGGCATTATTTCTGAGGCCTATGTTCTGTCTATGCCTCTGCCTTGGTACCAGTACCATGCTGTTTTGATGACTGTAACCTTGTTGTATGGTTTGAAGTCATGTAGTGTGATGCCTCCAGCTTTGTATCTTTCATTTAGTATTGTCTTGTATGCAGGCTCACTTTTGATTCCATATGAAGTTTAAGGTAGTTTCTTCCAATTCTGTGAAGAAAGCCAATGTTAGCTTCATGGGGATGGCATTGAATCTGTAAATTACTTGGGGAAGGATGGCCATTTTCACAGTATTGATTCTGCCTAACCATAAGCATGGAATTATTTTCCATCTGTTTGTGTCCTCTCTTATTTCCTTGAGCAGTGGTTTGCAGTTCTCCTTGAAGAGGTCCTTCACATCCCTTGTTGTATTCCTAGGTGCTTTTTCTCTTTGTAGCAATTGTTAATGGGAGTTCACTTATGGTTTGGCTCTCTTTAAGTCTGTTGTTGGTGTATAGGAATGCTTGTGATTTTTGCACAATGATTTTGTATCCTGAGACTTTGCTGAAGTTGTTTAAAAGCTTAAGGAGATTTTGGGCTGAGACAATGGGGTCTTCTAAGTATACAATCATGTCATCTTCAAATAGAGACAATTTGAATACCTCTTTTCCTAATTTAGTCCACTTTATTTCTTTTTTTTTGCCTAATTGCCCTGGCCAGAACCTCCCATACTATATTGCATAGGAGTGGTAAGAGAGGGCATCCTTCTTTAGTGCCAGATTTCAAAGGAAATGCCTTCAGTTTTTGCCCATTCAGTATGATATTGGCTGTGGGTTTGTCATAAATAGCTCTTATTATTTTGTGTTATGTTCCTTCAATAACTAGTTTTTTGAGAGCTTTTTTAAGAGTGTGTGTGTGTGTGTGTGTGTGTGTATCATATATATATATTTTTTATTGTACTTTAGGTTCTGAGGTACATGTGCAGATCATACAGGATTGTAGCATAGGTACATACATGGCAATGTGGTTTGCTGCCTCCATCCCCCCATAACCTATATCTGACATTTCTCCCCATGTAATCCTTCCCCAACCTCCCTACCTTGCCACTGTCTTCCCCTATACCCATCCAACAGACCCCAGTGTGTGATGCTTCCCTCACTCTGTCCATGTGTTCTTATTGTTCAACACCCACCCGTGAGTGAGAACATGCAGTGTTTGATTTTCTGTTCTTGTGTCAGTTTGCTGAGAATGATGGCCTTCAGATTCATCCATGTCCTTACAAAGGACACAAATTCATCATTTTTTATAGCTACATAATATTCTATGGTGTATGTGTACCACATTTTCCTTGTCCAGCCTATCACTGATGTTCATTTGTGTTGGTTCCAGGTCTTTGCTGTTGTAAACAGTGCCACAATGAACATACATGTGCATTTGTTTTATAATGGAATGATTTATAATCCTTTGGATATATACCCAGTAATGGGATTGATTGTTGGGTCAAATGGAATTCTATTTCTAGGTCCTTGAGGAATCGCCACACTGTCTTCCACAATGGTTGAACTAGTTTACACTGCCACCAACAGTGTAAAATGTTCCTATTTCTCCACATCCTCTCCAGCATCTGTGGTCTCCAGATTTTTTAATGATAGCCTTTCTAACTGACATGAGATGGTATCCCAGTGTGGTTTTGATTTGCATTTCTCTAATAACCAGTGATGATGAGCATTTTTTCATATGTTCGTTGGCTTCACATATATCTTCTTTTGAAAAGTGTCTGTTCATATTCTTCACCCACTTTTGAATGGGTTTGTTTGGTTTTTTTTCTTGTCAATCTGCTTTAGTTCTTTGTAGATTCTGGATGTTAGCCCTTTGTCAGATGGGTAGATTGCAAAATATTTTTCCCATTCTGTTGGTTACCAGTTCACTCTAGTGATTGTTTCTATTGCTGTGCAGAAGCTCTGGAGTTTAATTAGATTCCATTTGTCTCTTTTGGCTTTGTTGCCAATGCTTTTAATGTTTTAGTCATGAAGTCCTTGCTGATGCCTATGTCCTGAATGGTTTTGCCTAGGTTTTCTTGGAGTTAATTTTAGTATAAGGTGTCAGAAAGGGGTTCAGTTTCTGCTTTCTGCACACTGCTAGCCAGTTTTCCCAACATGATTTACTAAACAGGGAATCCTTTCCCCATTGCTTTTGTCAGGTTTGTCAAAGATCAGATGGTTATAGATGTGTAGCATTGCCTCCAAGACCTCTGGTCTATGTCTCCAGTGGTCTATATCTCTGTTTTGGTACCAGTACCATGCGGTTTTGATTACTGTAATAGTTTGATGCCTCTAGCTTTGTTCTTTTTGCTTAGGGTTGTCTTGGCTTTGCGGGCTCTCTTTTGGTTCCATATGAAGTTTAAGGTGGTCTTTTTTCCAGCTCTGTGCATAGGGTCATTGGAAGCTCAGTGGGGTAGCATTGAATCTATAAATGACTTTGGGCAGTATGGCCATTTTCACAATATTGATTCTTCTTAACCAGGAGCATCGAATGTTTTTCCATCTGTTTGGGTCTTCTCCTATTTCCTTGAGCAGTGGTTTGTTCTTCTCCTTGAAGAGGTCCTTTACATACTTTGTGAATTGTATTCCTAGGTATTTTATTATCTTTGTAGCAATTGTGAATGGCAGTTCATTCTTGATTTGGCTCTTTTTTATTCTGTTATTGGTGTATAGGAATGCTTGTGATTTCTGAACATTAATTTTGTATCCTGAGACTTTGTTGAAGTTTCTTATATTTCACAAGATTTTGGGCTGAGATGATGGGGTCTACTAAATATATAATCATGTCTTCTGAAAATAGAGACCATTTGACTTCCTCCTTTCCTAATTGAATCCACTTTATTTCCTTTTCTTGCCTAATTGCTCTGACTACAGTTTCCAATGCTATATTGACTAGAAGGAGAGAGGGCGTCCTTGCCTAGTGCCAGATTTCAAAGGTAATGCTTCCAGTTTTTGCCAGTTTGGTATGATATTGGCTGTGGGTTTGTCATAAATAACTTTTATTATTTTGAGATATGTTCCATAGATACCTAGTTTATTGAGTTTTTAGCATAAAGGGCTATTGAATTTTGTCAAAGACCTTCTCTGCATCTGTTGAGATAATCATGTGTTTTTTGTCTTTGGTTCTGTTTATGGGGTGGATTATGTTTATAGATTTGTATATGTTAAACTAGTTTTGCTCCCAAGGATGAAGCTGACCTGATCATGATGGATAAACTTTTTTTTAACATTTCTATTTCTTTTTTAAAATTGCATTTTAGGTTTTGGGGTACATATGCAGAACATGCAAGATAGTTGCATAGGTACACACGTGGCAGTATAATTTGCTGCCTTCCTCCCCTTCACCCACATCTGGCATTTCTCCCCATGCTATCCCTCCCCAACTCCCCCCCTCACTGTCCCTCCCCTATTGCCCCCCAATAGACCCCAGTGTGTAGTGCTCCCCTCCCTGTGTCCATGTGTTCTCATTGTTCATTATCTGCCTATGAGTGAGAACATGCAGTATTTCATTTTCTGTTCTTGTGTCAGTTTGCTGAGAATGATGTTCTCCAGATTCATCCATGTCCCTACAAAGGACACAAATTCATCATTTTTGATTGCTGCATAATATTCCATCGTGGATATGCCACATTTTCCCAGTCCAGTCTATCATCAATGGGCATTTGGGTTGATTCCAGGTGTTTGCTATTGTAAACAGTGCTGCAATGAACATTTGTGTGCATGTGTCCTTATAGTAGAACAATTTATAGTCCTTTGGATATATACCCAGTAATGGGATTGCTGGGTCAAATGGAATTTCTATTTTTAGGTCCTTAAGGAATTGCCATACTGTCTTCTACAATGGTTGAACTAATTTACACTCCCATCAGCAGTGTAAAAGTGTTCCTATTTCTCCACATCCTCTCCAGCATCTGTTGTCTCCAGATTTTTTAATGATCGCCATTCTAACTGGCATGAGATGGTATCTCAATGTAGTTTTGATTTGCATTTCTCTAATGGCCAGTGATGATGAGCATTTTTTCATGTTTGTTGGCCTCATGTATGTCTTCTTTTGTAAAGTGTCTGTTCATATCCTTTGCCCATTTTTGAATGGGCTTGTTTGTTTTTTTCTTGTAAATCTGTTTGAGTTCTTTGTAAATTCTGGATATCAGCCCTTTGTCAGATGGGTAAACTGCAAAATTTTTTTCCCATTCTGTTGGTTGCCAATTCACTCTAGTGACTGTTTCTTTGGCCATGCAGAAGCTGTGGAGTTTGATTAGGTCCCATTTGTCTATTTTGGCTTTTGTTGCCAATGCTTTTGGTGTTTTGGTCATGAAGTCCTTGCCTACTCCTATGTCCTGAATGGTTTTGCCTAAATTTTCTTCTAGGGTTTTTATGGTGCCAGGTCTTATGATTAAGTCTTTATTCCATCTGGAGTTAATTTTAGTGTAAGGTGTCAGGAAGGGGTTCATTTTCTGCTTTCTGCACATGGCTAGCCAGTTTTCCCAACACCATTTATTAAACAGGGAGTCCTTTCCCCATTGCTTGTTTTTGTCAGGTTTATCAAAGATTGTATGATTGTAGATATGTTGTGTTGCCTCTGATGCCTCTGTTCTGTTCCATTGGTCTATATCTCTGTTTTGGTCCCAGTACCATGCTGTTTTGATTACTGTAGCCTTGTAGTATAGTTTGAAGTCCGGTAGTGTGATGCCTCCTGATGTGTTCTTTTTGCTTAGGATTGACTTGGCTATGCGGGCTCTCTTTTGGTTCCATATGAAGTTTAAGATGTTTTTTTCCAGTTCTGTGAGGAAGGTCATTGGTAGCTTTATGGGGACAGCATTGAATCTGTAAATTACTTTGGGCAGTATCGCCATTTTCACGATATTGATTCTTCCTAACCGTGAACATGGAATGTTTCTCCATCTGTTTGTGTCCTCTCTTATTTCGTTGAGCAGTGGTTTGTAGTTCTCCTTGAAGAGGTCCTTTACATTCCTTATTAGTTGTATTCCTGGGTATTTTATTATTTTTGTAGCATTTGTGAATGGCAGTACATTCTTGATTTGGTTCTCTTTAAGTCTTTTATTGGTGTATAGGAATGCTTGTAATTTTTGCACATTGATTTTGTATCCTGAGACTTTGCTGAAGTTGCTTATCAGTTTCAGGAATTTTTGGGCTGTTACGATGGGGTCTTCTAGATATACTCTTATGTTGTCTGAAAATAGAGACAATTTGGCTTCCCCCTTTCTTATTTGAGTACCCTTATTTCTTTTTCTTGCCTGATTGCTCTGGATAGAACTTCCAGTACTATATTGAATAGGAGTGGTGAGAGAGGACATCCTTGTCTAGTGCCATATTTCAAAGGGAATGCTTCCAGTTTTTGCCCATTCAGTATGATATTGGCTGTTGGTTTGTTGTAAATAGCTTTTATTATTTTGAGATACATTCCATTAATACCAAGTTTATTGAGGGTTTTTAGCATAAAGGGCTGTTGAATTTGTCAAAGTCCTTCTCTGCATCAATTGAGATAATCATGAGGTTTTTGTTTTTGGTTCTGTTTATGTGGTGAATTATGTTTATAGACTTGTGTATGTCGAACCAACCTTGTATCCCTGGGATGAATCCTACTCGAACATGGTGGATAAGCTTTTTGATGTGCTGTTGCAATAGGCCTGCCAGTATTTTATTGAAGATTTTTGCCTCTATATTCATCGTGGATATTGGCCTGAAGTTTTCTTTTCTTGTTGAGTCTCTGCTGGGTTTTGGTATCAGGATGGATAAAATTTTTATCCAACTTTTGCTGTTGGATTCATTTTGCCAGAAAATTAGAGAGGGTTTTCACATCAATGGCCATCATGTATACTGGCCTGAAATTTTCTTTTTTAGTTATATCTCTGCCAAGTTTTGCTAACAGGAAGACATTTATGCAGTCAACAAACCTGAAAAAAGAGCTGATCATCATGGGTCATTATAGAAATGCAAATCAAGACCACATTGAGATACTAACTCATGCCAGTTAGAATGGCAATCATCAAAATAATAGGAGAAAACAGTTCCCAGAAAGGATGTGGAGAAATAAGAATGCTTTAACACTGTTGGTGGGAGTGCAAATTAGTTCAACCACTGTGGAAGACAGTGTCGTGATTCCTCAAGAATATAGAAATAGAAATTCCATTTGACCCAGGAATCCCATTATTGGGTATATACTCAAAGAATTATAAGTAATTCTATTATTAATACACAGGCACATGTATGTTTATTTCGGCACTGTTCATAATAGCAAAGAGTTGGAACCAACCCAAATGCCCATCAATGATAGACTGGAAAAAGAAAATGTGGCACATATACACAATGGAATTCTATGCAGCCATAAAAAAAGATGAGTTCATGTCCCTTACAAGGGCTTGGATGAAGCTGGAAACCATCATTCTCAGCAAACTGATACAAGAACAGAAAACCAAACACTGCATGTTCTCACTCATAAGTGGGTGTTGCACAATGAGAACACATGGACATGGGCAGGGGAACATCACATAACGGGGCCTGTCAGAGGGCTGACATTAGGAGAAATACCTAATGTAGATGATGGGGTGATGAATGCATCAAACCACCATGGCAGGTGTATACCTTTTGTAACAAACCTTCACATTCTGCACATATACCCCAGAACTTAAAGTACAATAAAATAAATATTTTCTTTTAAAAAAAGAAAGAATTTTGAGAGTATGCCCTTTGTTTTAGTTACTTTATGACACTATGAAATATTGGTATTTTCCTAGGATTTGAAGCTTACTTTTAAAATAGTTTGACTACTATGGAATAGATTGTTATTATCTTTGATATTTATAGGTTAATTTATGTGATTTATTCATTATCGACGAAGTTTTGATGATTAAATGTTCTTAGAAAATTGCCATTTTAAGGATTTTTCAAATGTTTTTGTATATTTTTATGCTTATAACTGGGCTATTTTTCTAAATATTTAGTACAGTTATAATTGACTTCATTTTAGACACAGTAATATTTTTGTGTGTGCACATCATTTTGTTTCTTTGTCTTCGACTCTTCATTGCCTTTTCATCAAATTTTTTGGAAGTGTACAATTTTAATAGTCATTTTTAAATTAGTCTTCTATGAAATGTAAAAACATCTGGCTTTGTTTATCATTTCCATTTGATATTTTTAAGAGTTATTACATGAGGAAGTACAATTGGAGGCTCCTGTGACTTCCCCCATTTCACCAATGTAGCAAAGCAAAAGCAGCATTTTATCCCAGGAGTAATGCTGTGGAATGGTACATAATCGAAGACTTAAACTACAAGTATAGTGGTCTCCATTTTAATTATAGTTAGCTCCTGTTTAATACCTTTACAAATCCAGTGGCAAGAAATTAAAACTTATTACCGAAGGGTGTGCATTTTAACAAGAATAGCAGGAGGTGAATGTATACCAATACATTAGTAAAGTATCTGGCACTTGCTGTGAAACTAGTGATATGGTTAATACACTTTGTTTTCAATCTCTATCACCAAAGCAGATCAAAATCTATTTGCACCCTGCAAATATGCACTCATATGTGAAGGATGACAGTACCCATTTATTACCTAGTCCCAGGGTGAGGTCAACTCTTTTGTCCTCTGTCATAAGAGTATCAAAATAACCAATGAAGATATTTAACTTCAGTACTACTAATAGGAAATAAAACTAAAATTATAATGTAATGCAATTATAGTTCATCTAACTGGTAAAAGTGCAGAGAGAATATAGGGCTGTTGATATTGTCACTCTAATTTATTGCTTATGGAAATGACAACACAGTTTTGGGGGATTATTAAAAAAATGAAAGATATAGTCGTGAAGCATTCTCTTTGATGTGGAAATTCTTAGTATTGAATTATAGATAACCATATCTTAAGATATAAAAAGTGAAGTATAGAAAAATACAAGTTGATTAAGACTTCGTTCTGGACTCAGTTTGCATTCAGCTTAAGTGCAAGTTAAGCGTAGTATGATTCTATCCAATCTGTAAAAGTGAAAAGAAAAAAGCAGACAAGCAGTGGCATGGAAGTCCTAAATGTGTGGATCTATTTTGTTTTTATTAAGAAGCGTTTTCCTTTTTAGAAACTAGGTCTCACTCTTGCCCAGAGTGGAGTGCAGTGGTGCGATTATCACTCACTGCAGCCTCCCGCACATGAGCGCAAACAGTCCTCCCACCTTAGCCTCCCAAGTACCTGGGACTATAGGAATACATCAGTGGCTCTGTTTAATTTATTGTATTTTTTGTAGAAACAGGTCTCTCTTCGTTGCCCAGGCTGGTCTTGAAATCCTGGGTTCAAGTGATCCTGCATCTATGGCCTCCCCAATTGTTGGGACTATAGTTATGAACTACTACATCCAGCCTACATCAATTCTAAATAATAAAAGCTGGGATCAATTTTATATAATAAAAGGCTATATGTGAAATGTAATAAAAGGTTATATGAAAAATGTAAGAATATATGTGCAGTTATTTTTATTACAAAATTGCTTCAGTGACAAAAACAACATAAACCCTGAAAACCTTCTGAACATCAATTTTATAGCATATTTTAGTTATGAAGATTGAGATTTGTCTTTGTACAAATCTTCATACAAACCTGGTAGCATTGTCCCTGCTGTATCATTAGGAAAAATGATTAAGCAGCAGGATTATTTCATAATGCAACTCTATATTTAAAAATAAAAACTAATCACAATAAAAGCCTGGTTTATGTATGTTACTATATTTGCACAAGCTCGTGCAAATTTGTCAAAGAATATACTTTAAATTCTTAATATTCAGTTTGAAGAAAGATAAGACTGTTGTAAATATTCAATGTATTTATAATTTCTATTAAGTTTGATTGATTTCTTTTTACTTTTATTTTAAGTTCAGGGGCACATGTGCGGATTTGTTACACAGGTAAACGTGTCCTGGGGGTGGATTGTACAGATTTATTTCATCATTCAGGTATTAGGCCTAGTATCCCTTAGTTAATTTTCCTGATCATCTCCCTCATCCCAACTTCCACCCTCCAATAGGCCCCAATGTGTGTTGTTTTCCTCTTCATGTATTTTCCTCACTCAGCTCCCACTTATAAGTGAGAACAAACAGCTTTTGGGTTTCTGTTCCTGTGCTAGTTTACAGAGGATACTGTCCTCCAGCTTTATCCATGTCTCTGCAAAGGACATAAACTCATTTGTATAGCTGTATAGTATTCCATAGTATATATGTACCACATTTTCTTTATCCAGTCTATAATTGATGGGCATTTAGGTTTATTCCATATGTTTGCTGTTGTGAGTAGTGTTGCAATGAACACAGTTGTATGTGCATTTTTATAATAGAATGGTTTATTTGTCTTTGGGTCAAGTGTTTGCACAGGCTTGAGCAAAGATGTCAAAGAATGTATTCAAAATTCTTAATAATTAGTTTGAAGAAAGGTAAGATTGTTGTGTTAATACATCAATGTATTTACAATTTCATCCCAGTGATAAAGTTGCTGGGTCAAATGGTATTTGTCTTTAGGTGTTTGAGGAATTACCAAACTGTCTTCCACAATAGCTGAACTAATTTACACCC
The DNA here is from genome assembly GCF_049354715.1 of Callithrix jacchus. Taxonomy (NCBI): domain Eukaryota; kingdom Metazoa; phylum Chordata; class Mammalia; order Primates; family Cebidae; genus Callithrix; species Callithrix jacchus. The sequence continues at coordinate 109,915,247 of NC_133507.1, forward strand.
TCATGAACAGTGTATAAGCATTTCTTTCTCCCCCTGACTTTGCCAGCATCTGTTATTTTTTGACTTATTAATAATAGCCATTCTGACTGGTGTGAAAGGTATTTCATTGTAATTTTGATTTGCGTTTATCTAATAATCAGTGATGATGAGCTTATTTTTATATGATGTCTTGGCTGCATGTATGGCTTCTTTGAAAAGAGTCTGTTCATTTCTTTTGCCTACTTCTTTATGGGGTTGTCTTTTGATCTTGTAAATTTGTTTAAGTTTCTTATAGATGCTAGATGTTAGTCCTTTGTTGAATACATAGTTTGCAAATTTTTCTCCCATTCTTCAGGCTGTGTACCTACTCTGTTGATAGTTTCTTTTGCTGTGCAGAATCTCTTAAGTTTAATTAGATCCGATTTGTCAATGTTTTGCTTTAGTTGCAATTGCTTTTGGCATTTTGGTTATGAAATCTTTGCCCATGACTATGTCCTGAATGGTATTGCCTAGGTTGTCTTTCAGGGTTTTCATAGTTTTGGGTTTTACACTTAAGCCTTTAACCTATATTGGCAGAGGTTTTGAAGAGGCAAGGCAAAGAGTAAAAACTACAAATTTTCAGTGGTCAGTTATCTCTAGCAGATACAGAGGGAAGGCTACTTTCATGAACATCTCATGTAGTGAGGGGGTTTATTTCTATGATATTATTTTGTAAGTAATCTTTCAATAACTGTCATATCTTTAAGTTCAATAATCTTTGACCCAGTAATCTTACTGGTAGGAATATGTTTTTAGAGGTTTGAGAAGTTAAAGCATGGGTAAGTATGGTTTTATGTACAAGGATGTTAGATACGGAATTATTTGTAATGCTGCAAACCATGCAAACAAAAACAACTTGGAAACATCTTTGAATGTCAATTAAGAGATTAATTTGGTGAATTTTTATTCTAAAATAGTTATTTAACAGGTTATATTTGATTGTCTTTCTCTGATTCAGGGGAAGGTTGGGTGTGAAAATCAAGGAACATAGAAATGTACAAAAACATATTCATTTTGATGTAAATGTGTTTTTATGTTTATATGAACACAGAGAAAGATATGATGATATCCAGTCAGATTGTCTACTTTGTTTATCTTGAAGGTAGCAAGAGAGAATGGGACCTGTATATAGTTAGTAGAAATCTAAATTCACACTTTAAGAAGTATTTTAAGAAGATATTTTTAGGGCAATAGGTAATGATATACATTTTGACCTCAACTTCTGGGAATTTATTTAAAGTAAGTGAAAAAAAAACGTTTAAGATTGTTTACTCTGGGAAAATGTTACAAAAAAAGGGAGAAAAATACATGGCAGGAGAATTAGCTTAAATAAGCAGCCTTGGAGGACTACTTAAGGACATTGCAATGGTGCCATCACCCGTGAATTAATAACTCAGGGACTCAGAAGTGGTGTAACAAGTACAGTTACCAGAAGAAAAATACTCAAAATAATCAGGTTCCCAATCCAGCAGAGTCTGGAATTACTTTTATATTATGATAAAAAGAAGGACCAATTTAAAAAAACTGTGGTTAGCAATAGGAAGATTATGTGGAAGAATAAAAACAATTATGTTTTGGAGCAGCGGCTAAGTTTTTCTTCCATTTTGTCTTTGACATTTTTGAAGACAGTCTATTGAAACACTCAAAAAACTTTTTTGATTGCCTGTTTTGCATTTACATTTTGCTAATATATACACTTGTGAAAATAGCCTGTATGGTCTCTGTCCTGGTAGGGCTTATAAAGACGGAGCAACTTACCTTCAAAGAATTAGACAGGTTACTATACCCTGACAACTGGGATAAGTGCTATTGCATGAAAGCACAAGGCCCTATGAAAATGATAACAGAGATTAAGGCCACATTTCCATGGAAGTGACAAAACTCGAAGGACCGCCTCACCTCCAGATTTTTCAGGTGCAGGGCCAGAGCTGAGGGGCCAGGTGGAGTCAAATGAAGGTAATAGTAATGGGATGAGCATATTCCATTACTTATTTGCAGTTAACTTTGCATCCTGTTTTGCTCTAGGGTCTTGTGTAAGTTACCTCACCTCTTTTTCCCTCTCTTCCTTTTCTGTAAAATGATACTGTTATTCCCTATGCCCCCCACTCTCTCTCTCTGTGTATTTATATATATACTGTGTATTATATATATTGATATATTTATACATATATGGCATATTATATTCATATATAATGTATAATATAAAATTTACATATTTATATAAAATTTATATATAATAAATATATATATTTATTATATGTATTTATAAATATATAAATTTTATAATTCTAGATATAATTTTATATATTTTTTATATAAATACAAATTTATATACTGTGTATATTATAATACTGTGTGTATTTATATATATATATATACACACACAGACACACACATATATGTATATATACAAAGATACATATAGACACAGTAACATATAAGTATATGTTATTTTGTATGAGGATGTTATATGTAAAACATATTTTTAGGTATTTTATATAGAATAAAATATATGATATATATAGAATATTATATATGTATACATATATACACAAAACTGCAGAGTATAAAATCCTTATTTTATAGAAAAGGAATAGTGGCATAGAAGTTCATATGTATATATTATTGTAGGAGCAGACAAATGTGGTTATAGGAACACACAGGTGCACAAAAATGTGCCTTTTTTATTCTGTAAAAGAAAACTTGAACAATTTTGACTGCCTTGATTCTCTCTTAACAAGAATGCTCTTCAAGGTAGAAGCAACTTGATAATTATCTTTCTCTACTAATAATCAGACACCCAGTGCCATTTGGGAGAAAATTTAGTGCCAAAAGTACATTGGACAGCCCCCAGTTACCCTTCCAAGCAGGCTCCTCCCATGGAGGGCCCAGACTCAGAGAGGATAAGAAATACAAATGAACAGCTTTATGCTGCAGTATTTAAATAACTATCCAATCACAGCAATTACCACTGGGAGAGTCTGGAAAATGGACAAGGGGAGTCTGAGCAGCTTGGGAGTGACTCGTAGGATGACTAAATCGCATCATTGAGTCAATGGAGACAGATACCTGGGGACTTAGATAACAGTTTACCAGCAGGGATACCACAAAGTCATCTTTAAAAGTGAAACTTCTGGAAAATGAGTGTTTTTGTGTTCTTGTGCAGAGAGAGGGAGTAACAGGCTTTGTAGCCATATGGGCAAGAGTGAATCCTGGAAGTGCCCTTAACAGGCAAGTTTCAGTATCTGAGAGTATCACTATCCTTCCTTGGAACATGGAGATAATTCCTCATGGGGTGACAACAGTCACTCTGTGTTCTGCCTATATCTCCTGGTCTAATTCTAGGTGAACTGAAGTTCCTGTGCACACCCATGACATCCTCAGTGTGTCTGTGTGGGCATTCTTTGGCCAGGGGAATCTGCTTGGCACAAAGCACAGAGAGGGACAGCAGTGCTGAGAAATTAATTATTGGCTCTTATCTCACTCCTTCCTTGTTTCTTCATGTTATCATACTGCTTCCTGAGATGATTTCTCAGATGAACTATTTCACACAAATCCTTGCCTCAAAGCCCTTTTCGGGCACAAACCAAACTACAACATATATTTTTCTGAAATTAAATATTACACAGTGAATGTGGACTGTCTAGTCTTATGCCTGATGTATTACACACATGATGTTACTCTCTTTTTCTGGCTCCTACTGATGGCTGAGTTCCAGAATGAGGCTCCATTTGCTAATCACAGAGGCTATGCAACTATCCTTAGCATTTGTCTTGACTCACTTGGAAGTTAGCAATTAATGAAGAAAACAACTGTATTAACAATTCATATTGAATCCTGCCTCTTCTATAGTAGTACATCACCAAAATGTTTTTTTTTAAAGAAAGGAGAGAAGGAAAGAAAGAATAAAAAGGAGTGAAGGAGAGGAAGAAAGGAAGAAAAAGAGGGAGAGAGAAAGGGAATATTACTTTATTCTAAAAATGGGTATTGAAAACCTCTTTTATGCCAATAATTGTGCTTAATAATGGCTGATCAATATTTCACTTAAACCTATGAGTAGGTGTGATGTGGTACTGACAAGAATGTATATTTTGTGTATTTAAGGTGGAGAGCTCTATAAATGTTTATTAAGTTTACTTGTTCTGAATCTGAGTTCAAGTCCTGGATATCCTTATTAATTTTCTATCTTGTTGATCTATCTAATATTGATGTTGAAGTCTCCCACTGTTATTGTGTGGGAGTCTAGGGAGTCTAAGTCTCTTTATAGGTCTTATGTATCTGGGTGTTAGGATTGTTAGCTCTTATTGTTGCATTGATCCTTTTACCACTATATCTTTGTTGCTTTAAAATCTATTTTATCAGATGTGAGAATTGCAACTCCTGCTTTTTATTTATTTATTTTTGCTCTCCATTTGGTTGGTAAATGTTTCTCCATCCCTTTGTTTTGAGTCTTTATGTATCCTTGCATGTGAAATGGGTCTCAATGCAGCATACCATTGGGTTTTGGCTGTATCTTTTGATTGTGGGATTTAGTTGATTTAAATTTAGGATTACTGCCATTTGATGTTAACTGGCTGTTTTGTCCATTCATTGATGTAAATTCTTCTTTAGGTTGATGCTCTTTACTTTTTGATATATTTTTAGAAAGGCTAATACTGGTTGTTCCTTTCTATGTGTAATGCTTCTTTCAGAAGCTCTTGTAAAGCAAGCCTGCTGGTAATAAAAGCTCTGAGTACTTGTTTGTTCATGAAAGATTTTATTTTTCCTTCAGTTGTGAAGCTTAGTTTGGCAGGATATGAAATTCTGGGCTGAAAGTTCTGTTCTTTAAGGATGTTGAATATCGGCCCCCACTCTCTTTTGGCTTGTAGGGTTTCTGCTGAGAGATCTGCTGTAAGTCTGATAGGCTTCCCTTTGTGGGTAACCTGACCTTTCTCTCTGGCTGCCCTTAGTATTTTCTCCTTCATTTCAACCCTGGTGAATCTAATGATTATGTGCCTTGGGGTTGCTCTTCTTGAGGAGTCTGTGGTGTTCTCTGTATTAGCTGGGGTTGACTATTGTCCTGCTTTGCTAGGTTGGGAAAGTTTTCCTGAATAATATCCTGAAGAGTATTTTCCAGCTTGGATTCATTCTCTTCTTCATATTCAGGTACACCTATCAAACGTAAATTAGGTCTTTTCACATAGTCCCATATTTCTTGGAGACTTTGCTCATTCCTTTTTATCCTTTTTTCTCTATTCTTGTCTTCTCATTTTATTTCATTAAGTTGGTCTTCAACCTCTGATATCCTTTCTTCTGCTTGATCAATTTGGCTATTCAGACTTGTGCATATTTTGCGAAGTTTTGTGTTGTGTTTTTCACCTTCGTTAATTCATTTATATTCCTTTCTATATTGTCTATTATTGTTAGCATTTCGTCAAACCTATATTCAAAAGTCTTAGTTTCTTTACATTGGGTTAGAAAAGTTCTTTTAACTCCCAGAAATTTCTTATTATCCACCTTCTGAAGCCTACTTCTGTTAATAGCACACAGTCCTTCTTCATCAGGCCTTGCTCTGTTGCTGATGAGGAACTGTAATCCCCTGTAGAGGGAGAGGGCTTCTGATTTTGGGTATTCTCAGACTTTTTAGGCTGGTTTCTTCCCTTCATTATAAATTTATCCATCTGTCATCTGTACAATTACTGCCTTTCTAATTAGGTTTCTGAGTGGACGTCCAATTTATTGATTCCCAGCGCCGGAATCTGAGCAACCCACTGGGCCAGCCAAAACAGTGGCGTTAAGACTGGTGGTGCTCTTCTGCCCAGGAATCTCCAGTCTGGCTTCCTTCCTGAGGCCGTAATAGGCAACTGTGCCTTCCTGGAGCTCCAAATGTCGGTCAGAAGGGGAACCAGTCCCGTTTACTCTGCACCAAGAGCTATCGCGCCAAGGCACCGGCTAAACTGCTGTGCCGGCCACAAGAGTTGCACTGGTGACCCATGGGGCTCCTCCACTGGGAATCTTCTGGTCCTTGAGCAACAAAAATTCGTCTGAAAGTGTGGCATCCTCTCATTCTCTGTGCTTTCACTGGGAGCTACAATCCCGAGCTGTTAGTGATCAGCCATCTTGGATCTCTCTCTAAAAATACATTTTAAAATATGTTACCTGGAAATGTAGCTGCTAAGTATAAATACCACATTTCTCAATTTCCTCTTAGGGGGTCACACTCCCTTACCTAGTTGGTAGGAGGGCTGTAGCTATCCTGGGGGAGGCTGACTGGAGAGAGATTCCCTATGCTAAGCGGTGCCTTCCTGGGCATCAGAGCTGCCGTAATAGCACATGAGCCATCCAGTCCCTGTTTGCCCTCCTGTTTTCCTTTTTCATTCCTACTGTCCCTTTTGATAGAGTCCTCTGCAGAATGTAGAAGAGGACATAAAGCAGAGAGCAATACAGATTTGTTCACTTTGATCCACTGGAAAAACTTAGAATGGGAAGGAGAAAGTGGAAGCTATTTATAACAATTGCTTGGGTTTCTTTGGAGTTTGATTATGTTATGGCTTTACTTAGCAACTTTTTGCATGAAGCACCAAGAGGCAGTCTTTATACCTGGAATATGATGTAGGAAGCGGGGAAGGAGTTAACAGTTTGTATTTCTATCACGATTACTTCCACAGCTAGACTGGCAAGATATTCTGGATCCAGGAAACTGAACTTTTGGAAACACATATCCTTGGGCATGAAAAGTCAAAAACACGTGCTGAGTTGTTAATGCCCCTCTGGTTTGAGAAGGATCTAGCGGATCCCTCTATCTCTCCAATATCTCTATAGGGTCTGAAATCATACCAGTATAATTTCCTTATAGATATTGAAGACTTTTATTTCCAAGAGGCTTGGTTAACACATACACACCTGTCAGCCTTTGTCAGCTGGTCATTTTAGAGGGTTGTCTGTCTCTGAAGGCAAAGTAGAAATGGATGCCTGAATTATGGGGGGGCACAGAAGTAGAAAAACAGGCAAGATAAAAATTTTGTTCACCTCAGTTTTGCTGAATGCTGGTTCTTAAGTTTGCCATGTAATGACCTGTAAGGTATAGTGGTGCTTGATGTGTAGTTTCTTGTATTCTTCAGTGGAAAGGGATGTACTTTCTATTTCTCTCTTTGTGGATGTATGGTGATGTAATGTGGTCCTGTAGACCATGCAGATAAGAGCAACTCTCTAGGGATATTGAAGTAACACAACAGTGGAACCTGCCTTATCAACAATATGGAGCTGCTACACCTGCCCTTTAGCTGCTGTGCTGAGATAGTTGACCCTCTTCTATTTTTATTCTCAGTGAAGCAGCTGAAATCATAACCTAAGACATATTCATTAAAAAGTGAGAGAACATACCTGTAGAATGTCTGAGCTAACAATTATAAGCACCCCTGCATATAAAGAATAAATAGGTAAAGCCATGTGAAAGAACAAAACTGCAGCAATACATGTCATTACGGATGTGTTTCACCAAGTGTGACACACTAGTTAGGCATTTGCTCTTTTACTAGAAAACAATGACTAACATTTAGATAAAAGAACCTGGGGTTAAAAACTAAGTTGTAATGTTAGTCATCAATTTTGTTTATTAATATTTATATTCCAAATGATGTATTTATAAAGTTAAAGTATTTAGTCTGAAGACTTCATTTCTTGTAGTACATAAGCCAGGTATTTGAGGAAACTTCCATCTCCATAACAATGATAACAAAACACACTAACAGAAAAACAAGGTTCTATGGAAAAGACACCTTTTAAAATATTTGAGGTAGGGGAAATCTCCCTGGGTCCTCAAACCAAACAAGTAAAAACAAATCATAAAATCCTGAAACTGAAGCAATGAGCAGTGATGCCAAATGGAGAGAGACTCCAGGGCTATATGCTGGCTGGCACCGTGATCCAGGCAATAAGCCTCAGGAGTCTGGAACCTTATAGGTCTGTGAAAGAGACCACAGAGACTTCAAGTCAGTCACATTTACTGATTTCTGAATGTCCAGTGGTGTCCAAAATCATCAATTTAGCCAATTAGAATTGATGCAAATTCATATTAAGCAAATTTGAACTCACAAATGAAATAAACAAATATAAAGTAAATGAACCACCATGAATAGGAGTCAGAAGCAAAAGCTAAAATCAGGATCTTAGAAGTCAAAAGACTTTTGATGTTATAATTATTTAATAATCGTTATTAAAAACTGGCTTGTGTAAATGAACACATTAATAAGAAACACACCCTTCAAACAGTGATAGAGATTTCAAAAATAACCAGAAAAAAATAAACAGAATAAAATGGATCATAATCCAAAATAGAATAGATAAGAAAATTAGACGTTGCTTTATTAAAAACAAAATAATCTCAAAACTAAATTTAGTAGCACTTATGTTTTGTTTATTGCTAAAGAGAAAAAAATAATTTACAAACACATTAAAAATTTAGCAAGATGACTATATATATAATATCAACATAATTATATTTCTATTCACCAGCATATAAGATTTGGTAAAGATCATTTAAAGTATTATTTATAATAGCAAAACATTATAAAGTAATGAGAAATAAATTTAATAAAATATGTGCCAGAAAGAGATAATTATATAATTATATTGAACAATTTTCAAGCAGCCCTAAACAAGTGAGAAAATGTTCAATGTTCTTAAAACAATTCAATATAATCACTATATCCACTCTCTCCAAATTTATCAAGAGTTTTGTATGTTTAATCAATATCCCAAGTAATGATTTTATAAATGAAATGACAAACCAATTCCTAAATGTGTATGGTAGAGCAAGCCCAAGCATAAGTTGGATCAGCTTGCCTAGGATATATTAAGGTATCTGGTTTTACACTGATTAAGTGACTTGATATAGGCACAGAGATTGATATGTTGATAAATGGAATAAAAAGAGAGACTGGACTCAGACCCATAAATAATATGAACACATCAAATGATGGGCATGGCTGTGAAGATCTTTAAGGAAAACATGTTCTTCAATGAAAGGTCTAGTTATTTACAGAAAAAAATTTATTGAATCATAATCTTACACTACATACATAATTAATTCCAGTGGATGAAAGACGTAAATTTGGAAGACCAACTTCAATACTTTTTCAAGTGTTGGAAAGAGTAGGAAACCATTTATTCAGAGTAGAGAAATGTATCTTAAATCAGATGTAGACTCTGAACACAAAAGGAAAGATTTGGATTTCAGATATCGATTAGACAAGGCATCATAAGAAAATTAAAAATTTGAGCCTCGAATTGGTAGGAGGAATATAAAGTATTTGTCTAAAATTTAAATAACACTTTTAAATCAATTAGGAATATACAAGTAATCCTATTTAAAAAAGATAGAGAAAGTGTGAACAGATATTTCACAGAAGAGAAAATATAAATGGCCCATGAACATACAAAAGCAGGTTCACCCTGGTTCATCATCAGAAAAATGAAAATTGAGAACTGAATAGTGCTTAGATTGCCAATGGTTATAAAGTCTGGCAGGACAAAGTACTGAAAACGATGCTTGTCAAACAAATTTCCTGTGTGATTAGAAACAATCAGTTTGGAAAATGTTTGGCATTTTCTTGCAACACTGAATAATCACATATGTATTGATCTAACATTTGCACTCCTAATTATATATGTTACAGTAACTTTTATACATGAATACAAGAGCAAAAATGTCCACATTTACGTATACATGTGCATGTGTGTACATTTATGTGCTGTTTGTAAAATAACAAAAAATTAAAAACAGTAGATAACCATGTTCAAAAGACTGGGCAAAGTGTGATGCCTTTGTTCAATAGAATATCATACAGAAATAAAAATAAAACTATCATCTCTAAGCAGTGGCATGTACAAATCTTAAAATAGAGGTCAAGCAATATAAAACAAACAATCCACGACAATATAGTCTTCTTCTAACGTGCATTTTCAAAAGATAATTCAAAAAAGTATTCTAGGAAAATGGAAGCTGGGGAATGGGACAGACATAGGGCACATGTTTAAAACTATCTTGATGCTCTTCTAGATCTTAAGTTTCATGGTGGATTTATGAGTTCATTTTATTTTTGCACTTCCTTCTGTAGATATGCACTACATGTATCATTCAGTATACATATTTAATGATATACATTTAAAACCCATCAAATGAGATTTCTATGGAGTGGTAGATTCCAGCTCCTTATACACTTGGTTCTGACTTAGCCGCTCACTGGCCAACGGTGTGATGTGTGAAAGACCGCAAGCTCTGTCTTACCTCAGTTTTATTATTTGTAAAAGGAAGATAATTACATAGTGACCAGGAGAGCAAAATGTCTGTATACTTTAGCCAGTGCCAGGCACTCAGACAAAGTGTTCTTGTGGGAGGTCATTACGATTTTTGTTATTGTGGTAAAAATGTCCTTTCACCACCTATTTTGCATTTGTTGGGGCATTGCCCTTTCATGGGCTACTTGAAGAATAGTTGGCTACAAGGGATAGCTAAAATGCTAAAGAATATTCTGTGAGGGGATTTCCAGCTCTCTGAAATCCCCTTCTACATAGTGAGAGCTCTCCCCTCCTGGATGTCCCCTCTGGGGTCCCACTTTCACACACTCTCTCTCATGGAAGCCCTCTCTCTTCTCATGTTTCTCCTTCTCTATCTAAATAAATCACCTTTCTACAAACAAACAAACAATATTCTGTGAGAGTAGAATTTTTTCCTTTTTTTAAAAAAAATTATGTACAAACTAAAGTTGTACTTATTCATGATGTTGCACAGGACTTTTTGTTTGTTTATTTATTGAGATAGTCTTGCTCAGTTGTCCAGGCTGAAGTGCAGTGACACAATTTCTGTTGACTGCAACCTCCGCCTCCACCTCCCCGGTTCCGGTGATTCTCATGCTTCAGCCTCCTGAGTAGCTGGGATTACAGGTGGGAGTCACCACAACTGGCTAATTTTGTATTCTTAGTAGCGATAGGGTTTCCTCATGTTGGCCAGGCTGGTCTCCAACTCCTGGCCTTAAGTGCTCCACCTGCCTCAGCCTCCAAAAGGCTGGGATTACAGGCATAATGTTTTGATATATGTTTGCATTGAAAAATGGCTGAATCAAGCTAATTAACATATGTGTAACCTCACATATTTATCATTCTTTTGTATTAAGAACATTTAAAGTCTACTTTTTCTACCAATTTTCAAGTATTCAATCTTTTGTTATTAACTATAATCACCATGATATGTGATATAATTTGGATGTTTTCTTGCCCAAACCTCATGCTGAATTGTAATTGCCAGTGTTGGAGATGGGTCCTGGTGGGAGATAATTCATTTGTGGTAGTGAATTTCTCATGAATGATGTCACAACATCCCTCTTGATACTATACTCATGGTAGTGAGTGAGTTCTTATGAGATCCGGATGTTTAAAAGTGTGTGACATCTCCCCTGACTCACTCTCTTGCTCCTGCTTTCACCATGTGAAGTGTCTTTTCCCTTTCCACTTTCCACCGTAATGGTAAGCTTCCTGAGGTTTCCCCAGAACCTGAGCAGATGCTGCCATACCTCCTGTATGGCTTGCAAAGCTATGAGCTAATTAACACTTCTTTAAAAATTATCAAGTCTCAGATATTTCTTTTTGGCAATGCAAGAAACACCTAATACAGAAAATTGGTACTGAGGAATGGGTCATTGCTATAAAGACACCTGAAAATGTGGAAGCAGCTTTGGAACTGGGGAATGGGCAGAAGTTGGAAGAGTTTGGCAAGCTCAGAGGAAGACAGGAAGAAGAGGAAAAGTTTGGAACTTGCTAGAGATTTCTTCAAAGTTTGTGAACAAAATGCTGTTAGTGATATGGAAAATGAAGTCCAGATTGAGGAGCTCTTGGAAGAGAATGAGGAACTTACTGGGAACTGGAGGAGGCCTGGAATTTATTGCTAGGTCACCTCAAAATTACAAGGTTTTCCAAAGCTTATATACCTTCTAAGCTATATGTCCATGTGTAAGTGTGCATTCATCTAAAGACAAAAGTGGTTAACTTCTTCTAATCTATAACTAAGATCTGAGCCCTAAAGCCATTTTTTGGAGCTTCAGTAAATTTACTGAATCTAAATGGGTCCAGGTACTGGGGTGATTACCCTTATCTTGCCTCCTGCTAAATCATGGACGTTTAGGGAGTTCCTTTAGAGCCCCAGTAAACTTGTTTGTGGAGGCCTGGGGAGTTTCTTTAGATTCACAGTAAAACTTGTTTAATTATAAAAGAGTCCTGTTAAGAATTCCTTCATTATCTTGTTGTGCTTCCAGTGCCAGGAAAGGCCTAGGCAAACTCTTCATGGACTTTTTGTTGCATTTTAGCCTTTGTATAAGGGTGCTGGCTCGATCAGCTTTTAATGTTTAAACTAGCTACTCAGTCAGTGCTGAGACAGTTGTAATAGAGACCTGGCCTGTCACAAAACTTTGAACTTGAATGTTTTGGGTATCTGGCAGAAGAAATTTCTAAGCAACAAAGAATTCAAGATGTGGCCTGGCTCCTTCTAATACCTATCCTCAGATGTGAGAGCAATGAAATGCCTTAAAATTGGAACTTACATTTAAAAAAAAGCAGCAGAAATGTTTTAAAACTTTGCAGCCTGGCCATGTGGTCAAGAAAGAAAAAGCTTTTTCAGGAGAGGATTTTAAGCAGGCTGTGGAGCTACAGAAATTTGCATAACTGAAAGGAACCCATATGCTAATATCCAAGACAGTGCAGAAAAGGCCTCAAAGACATCTCAGAGAATTTTGTGGCAGCCCCTTCTATCACATGCCCTGTGGCCTAGAGGGAAAGAATGCTTTTGTGGGCCAGGCTAGCATGGCTCCACTGCACCACACAATCTCAGGACACTACTCCCCACATTCAGGGCTTTTCCAGTTCCAGCCTTGCCTCAAAGTGACTCAGGTACAACTTGGGTTTATCTGTGGAGGGGGCAGCTTGCCACAAGCTTTGGTGGCATTTATGTGGTGTTAAACCTGCAAGTAGATAGAGGGCAAGTATAAGGGAGGCTTGACACCCTCGATTTGAGAGGATGTATGAGAAAGCCTTAATGCCTACTACAAGTGTGGTACACTCACAGAAAACCTCTACTAGGACAGTGTGGGTGGGAAAGGTAGGGTGGGAGCCCCATGCAGAGTTCCCATTGAGGCACTACGTGGAAGAACTGTGGGAAGAGGGCCACTGTCCTGTAGACCCTGTGATGATAGATCCACCAGCAATTTGCACCCTGAACCTGGAAAAGCTGCAGGCACTCAACAACTTGTGAAAGGGGCTCTGGGGCTGTACTGTGCAGAGCAACGGAGCTGGAGATGCCCAAGGCCTTGGGAGCCTGCCCCTTGTACTATTGGGCCCTACATGTGGAACACGGAGTAAAAAGTGGTTATTTTGGAGATCTGGCATTTAATGACTACCCTGCTGGGTCTCAGAGGTGCGTGAAACATGTTGCCCCTTTCTTTTGGCCAGTTTCTCCCATTGGAAACAGAAATATTACCAAATGCTTATGCCCTCTTGTATTTGGAAGTAAATCACTTGTTTTTGATTTTACAGGCTCATAGGTAGAAAGGACTTCCCTTGTTTCAGATGAGAGTTTGGATTTTTGATTTAATTCTGGAATGAATTAAGACTTTGGAGGGTTAATGGAAAGGCACCCTTGCGTTTTTGAAACGTGAGAAGGACATGAGCTTTGGGACTGGCCAGGAGAGGAATGACATAGTTTGGATGTGTGTTCCTGCACAAATCTCATATTAAAATATAATCCCCGGTGTTAGAGGTGGGGCCTGATGATAAGTGATTGGATCATGGGGGCAGATTTCTCATGAATGACTTAGCACCATCCCCCTGGGTACTGTCCTCAGATAGTGAGATCTCATGATATCTAGTCATTTAAAAGTGAGTTGCACCTCCCCTTTCTCTCTCTTGCTCTTGGTTTCACCATGTGATGTGCCTGCTCCCCCTTCACCTTCTGCCATGATTGTAAGCTGCTTGAGGCCTCCCCAGAAGCTGAGAAGATCCCAACATTATTCTTCCTGTTAAGGAACCATGAGCCAATTAAAATTATTTTCTTCATAGATTACCCAGCCTCAGATATTTCTTTAGAGCAATGCAAGAATGGACTAATATAATGTACAATAGACTTCTTGAACTTCTCCAAACTGAAATTTTGTGTCCTTTGGGCAGCATCTCCTAATTGCCTGGATCTGCTCCTGGTAACAACCCCATCCTCTGCTTCTATAATTTCAATTATTTTGGTTTCTACATATAAGTAAGGTCATGTGATATCTTTCCTGTTTTTTAAAATGAGTAAGTTGTGAGATTCTCCAAAGTTAACAAATACCTGAACTTTTAATCCCCTGTACTGCCACAATCCATAAACTGTATATGTGTATGTGTGTAGATTCACAGTATATGTATATGTATACTATATCTATATTATATGTATTAAATAGTGATATTTTATAGAACATCTCAGAGAATTTTGTGGCAGCCCCTTCTATCACATGCCCTGTGGCCTAGAGGGAAAGAATGGCCTAGAGGGAAGCTGTCTTGATTACCTCAATAATGGCATTCCCTAGGAGAGTGCCCTATTTTTTTTTTTTTTTAATTTGCTAAACATTTGCCAAATACCTACTATATGCCTGGTGAGATGTTTGGACTTTTAGAAGTATTCAGACATGCCGTTGAATAAACAAATGAATAGACCCTCAGTATACCATGTAGCCAATAATTTTCATTGAAATTTCATAACTTAGTTCAACTAAAGAGGCTTTGCAAATTTTATATATGAATATAGAAAAATTATAAAGGTATGAAATTTGATCTGAAATATATTTTACAGTGTGCAGCTTTTATAGTAAAGTTTTCTACACTACACTTGATCTTAGCCAAAAGTCTGAGAAGCAATTATTTAGTAAAGTTTTCTACATGACAAAGTCTAACCATTTACATTTTAGAAAATGTAGCCAATAAATTAAAACTGCTAGGAGAAAAAAATCACTCACATTTCAACACCTAGAAACAATCTTTTTTAATATTTAAAATATTTTTCTAGTCTTCTTACATGCATATTGTGATTTTATGGTTATCAATATAATATATAAGCAATTCTTCACCCTTCAGTTTCAATATCTCCATCTGGCATTTTTCTTGGAAGCTATGTCTTCTGTAAAATGAAAAAGAACTGTGCCAGGCATAGTGAAGTATTACTTAAGTTTTTAAAAATTGGCATAAGAGTACTTTTTAATATACCTTGTATGTTTTGAATATTTATAACAAAATGGATTTCCGTCTCTTAATTCTGGTTTGATTTCATGCCTATTTTATATCCGGGGAATTGACCGGTTAGCTCAGAAGGTCCCTGCTAGTCTGCTGGCCTTAGAACCTTCAGAGTTGTTGATCTTTGCCTCAGTATACTGATAAAAAAGAAATCGTACTCAACAAACAATGGTTGTGTGATCTTAGACACATTTGGCAAATTCAAGCTTGCACTTGAATTTATTTTTCAGAGTTTCTGACCTTGGGTTTCAGGGCTTGTCAGTCTTTTATGAAGACTCTATCAGGCCAAATATAAACATATTATAAACATATTCAGGAAAGAGGAGCCGGGAGACGGAGTGTTGAACAGCATTGTGTTGTTTTCTGAGGCAGGAATAAGAGCACAATGAAAGCAAGGAAGATACAGCAGTGAGGCCTGATTTGAAAAGGTAACAGTTATTAAATGAAGAGGAAAAATGCAGTGTAACAGCCATGTGAAGCAGGGTAAGGTTTCTTTTGATGGTAGCTTTTTACATTTGCCAATAAAAATCAGTTGCTTTGAGGTCTATTCCCTTCCCCCAAATATTCATGGTCTCTGTTGCTATATTCAAAATGCTGAATATACAAAGAAAGGAAAAAAAGCCACAATTCACATAATATACCAAACTAATTTCATTTTGAGGGTGAACTGAATTGGAAAAATCTCATTTTCTTAAGAAAACTGTATATCTCATAAAGTCTTTATGTGCTTTGGAGGAATATGCCTTTGCCCTAAGGAGATGCTTGTGCCTTGTCAGGGGAGGTAGTGAGAGAGAAAGGAAGAAGAATATAAAAGAAAACAGCTTTTTTTTTCCCTACCAACAAAGTGCAAAGGGATAGACATTTTAATTCCTTCATTTCCCCATTATTTCTTGGTTGACCAATCAGTTTCCACAAGCAGACTCACTTTTCTGCTTTTCTCTTGCCTCTGCCTATGCAAATTGCAACCTGCTTTTAATTATATAAGGTGCACTCTCACAACCTGATGATAATGGAGTGAAAATGGAGTGAAGTGCATTAAGCAGCTTCAGTGGGATTTTATATGCACTGTAATGACCTTTCAATATGAATTCACAGTGAGGAAAGGATTTATATTTTTCATATTGTATAGGAAGTTGTTCTTTGTTATAAGATGTCACTTGCAATCCATAGTGACATTTGACTAAAGGTGTAAAAATGTCGTATTTTACCATTGACAGATCCCGTCTGTCTCTGTTGTCATGGGATAAGGGGCTTTTTCATGCATATATATGACAGCTCAAGATGTACTTTCAATTGGATTTTCTTTCCTTGAGTTATTAAATATTCAGGATGTTCATTATGAACCAGAGCCTGACTAATATAAGATTAGTGGGAAACCTTTGTGGGAGCTTTTATTACCATTATTAATATTAATCTTGTGTGCCACACTCATTTTTCTACTTTGCAAACGTAAATGTCAATAGAATAAGTAAACCACGCCTGCCCCCCACCTCCATAGGTAAGGACAAAAAAAAAAAAAAAAAAAAAAAAGAAAAGAAACTTTGGAGTGAAAACAAGAACATTTTTTATCTTAGTTTTTCAAACAGTAAAAGAGGGCCAGTTGGAGCCCCTCTTTCCAATTTCTGCTCCTAAAGAGAACAAATTTGGTAGGTGGGAAAATTAAAGTTCAAGAAGTGAAAAAAGTTTCCAATGTGAGATAGGTTGACAGTAGAAGAGATGACACTGTAACACAAGGAAAGCTTCTGGATTCCCCAGACAAGGCACCTTCCACTACTTCATGCTGCTTTGAGAAAGTTGAAGAAAAGTCATTGCTGTTTCTGCTGTTCAATTAAAATTGAGTTCAGGAAAGTCAGTAACCATATTCAAACTTAATTTTGTTCAGAATCCAAACCTTGAGTATGTCATATAATTGAAAATAGATACAATCAAAATAATATCTACTGTTGTATCAGCTTATCAATGTGCTCACATATATTTTTCCAATAGCACCTGCTAAGCGCATGATAAATACATGACTGAAAGTCCTGATCTAGTTTTGTGAGTTACATGCCAATAGCATAGTAGAACAGTTTGTAATGGCAATGATTCCTCAGCATGCCCTAGAAAGGCTTCTTTATTTAGCTCCCCCTCATGTTCTGGTCTCTTCTCAATACTCTCTTTTTCCACGTGATCGTGCACACACACTGCATTACCTTCTGTTCTACATTAAAGTGTGTTTGTTCATGGTTGGCCTGTGTGTATACTTCCTTGTTTTTTCCAAACATTTTTGTTATGCCTCTTAATGAAGAATTTGCCCCCTTTTCCCCATTCATATGTTAGTTCCCAGTTCACATCTCAGTTCTTGCAAGAAAGCACCTCTGACACAGCTCAAGTATATTTTGTGATCCATCTGAGAGCTATTGGCACCTTATTTTGTAATTGTCATCTATTGTTTCTGTAACATACTTGAGAACAAAACTTTATTATTTTATTAAAACACTTAGCAAAGTCCCCTGTGCCTATGGGTATTCAATGAAGAGTTTTAGAATAAACAAAAACCAATTTATTTGCTGAAATATAACTAGTGACAAAGATGATAAGGTCAGTCAAAAATTTTGACTCTACATCTCCCCATTTTGTGCAATGTGGTGTGTTGGGAAGCCTAGTATCTTTGGAACATTATAGAGACATTGACAATCATTTTCTCTGTAACATACCCAACAGAGTCTGTTTCATAATCAGCAAGAATCTGAGAACACCCTGATTAAATTAATGGAATAAATGAAATGGATAATGCATGTGGTTTTCTGCACAGAAAATGCTCCACATATATTAGCTATTACAATACTTTATTTTCCCCGCCCCTTCAATGTTGAACCCCTCCAGTTTTACACACAGAGTCCCCTTTGTCTCTCTGTGTGCACTAACCTTGGTCAGTTCATCCATCTTGTACCTACAATGGCCATCCTTCTAATCATGGCTCCTAGATCCTTCTCTGGATTTCATTCCTCTCTCAACTCCCTTCCCTTCAGATAACTTTAAAACTTTCAGATTGGTATTATCAAGAGGCTAAAAGTCTTTATCATACTCAGTATACATATTCATATATGTTCCCATGAAAACTTCTAATGTATTTATTAACAGGGTGCTGTCTCAGACTCTGATGGAAGTGTGCTGTGATAAATGGGATGTGGACTGTATGCTGAATTATCTGTTAAGAATTTTGAAAAGGCATCATGAACTTAATACCTCTTTATTAGGTTGTTATGGTGATCAAATTGAGTTAATACATGTAAAGTAATTAGAACTATGACTTGTACATTATAATGAATGATTTCAGTTTTCATTATCATATCCAAAGCTGAAGTAATTACATGTTTTCCCAAAGTGACTATATTTCATGTGTTTTCCATCTTAGATTTTGGAACTTCTAGCTTCTTCATTCTTAGTTTATACATTAGTAATTCAACATTAATGTTTCTCACTCTAAATCCTAACCCCATCCAACCAATCATAAAGCCAGGCGAGCTCTACCACCATAATATTTTTTTCAGTGTTGTTATATGTTTAATTTGTGCAGCAATCTTTTTTCTATCAATATTCCCATTCCTAAGTTCAGGCCATATTACAGCATAGTTTTTAAACAATTTTTAAACTAAAACTAATTCACACATGCTAAAAAAGTCACAGAACAGAAAAGTGAGAAAAAGTGTTTCTTCTACCCTATGTCTCAGTCTCCCTTTCCAGAGGCAGCTACCAGAATACTAGAATTGTTTGAGTATTTTACTACAGGGTATTTTTCTCTCTCTCTCTCTCTCTCTCTCTCTCACACACACACACACACACACACACACACACACACACTATATACAACTTCTGTGTTTCACATGGGGCCTCGTTTAGTTTTGTCTTAAAATACTGATTTTTTCCTATCAGTACATGTAAGTTTCTCACTTTTCTTATATGTCTGGAGCCTCCCTTGTTGAACCCTACATTTCCTTTGCTTTGTACTTTATTAACACTTTATTTTACTTTAGATTCAGGGGCCCATGTACGAATTTGTTACGTGGGTATATTGTGTAATGTCGAAGCATGGGCTTCTAATGATTCAATTACCCAAGCAGTGAACATGGTACCTGATAGATTGTTTTACAACCCTTGACACCACTTCTGTTTTATGGCCTTCTAGTAGACCCCGTGTCTAGTAGTGGAATGGACAATTCCGCTGTCATCTGTATGTCCATGAGTACCTGATATTTTTCTCCCACTTATAAGTGATGATATGTATTATCTGGCTTTCTGTCCTGAATTAATTCACTGAGGATAATGGTCTCCAACTGGATCCATGTGCTGCAAAGGACGTGATTTCATTCTGTTTAGTATTTCATGGGGTATACGTACCATATTTTCTTCATCCAATCTACCATTGATAGACATCTTGGTTTATTCCATGTCTTGCTGTTGTGAAGTGCTGTGATGAACATGCTAGTACATGTGTCTTTTTAGTAAAGTTACTTGTTTTCTATTGTTATATTCCCAGAAATGGAATTTCTGGGTTGAATGGTAGTTTGGTCTTAAGTTCTCTGAGAAATCTCCAAACTGCTTTACACAGTGGCTGAACTAATTTATGTTCCCACCAGTAGTGTATAAGTTTTCATGTGGACTTTTGAATGAGCTTGCCCATACTCCTCATCTTCCTACAATAAATCCAGTTAGTGGAGTACACAAATCCCACGCAATTCCCCAAATGATTCTGGAATAGTTGTCATCTTTATAAGATTAGTTCTTTCTAGCTAAGAAAGTAAATTATTTTCATAGCCAAGACTTGTTTAAACTCCTTGATGGTGTTCCTGCTTTACTGTTATTGAAAATGAAATATTTTACTATAATTTATAATTGTTCTCCTTTGTACATAAGGATGTTAGCAGATAATATGTTTTGTAACTAGATGAATTACAAATTATCTTAGAGATTTTAATATTCCTTTGACCACTTCTATGCTTAATTTCTTTACCATTTTTTGTCGGTTTCAATCCTAAAATCCTGCAGTAAAAGGCATAGGAGAAATCCACTATAGGTAAACTGCTACACAGGTAAGGTAAGGTACCACTTTTTTCAGTAAAAACTGTCCTTAAAGCAACATTGCAAGTTGGTAGAACAAGTATAATAATAATGCCTCTGCAACTATAGACTTATTTTCATTTCCTACACCTAAACCCATTACAAAATAACATGAATTTATTATATACAAAAAATACTGAACCAATACTTCTAGACAATTCCACTCCCTCCCTTTATGATCTAATTTTTTGCTCTTGTCATCTATCCTTCCAAACCCCTTCTTGGATTTCCCTCTGAAATGCAATTACCTCAGTCATATCTTGCTCTGCTAATCAATTTGTAGGTTTATTTTCTTGTTATAAAATCGCTACTATAAGGTGAGACAGTGAGACCACTATTGCCATTGCAATTACAAGAAAAGCATGTATAATTTCACCTGTATTTAAATATGAATTGTTTTTAGTATAATTCTTCAGCATGGCTCTTTTCACTCCTGAATATGAAAAAAATGCAAATATCCTCCAATTCTCCTGGCTTCTTCTCCCTATTTAGTTTATCTTACTATATTTTAAATATATACATTTCCCTGACTTACTGAGGCCTCTCAGTTATGTATTTTAATGAACATTGCTAACAACTGCTCCAACCCACTGTTCACTTCCATTCATCACTGCTGTCTAATGAATACATTCAGATGATAGAGTTACAATTTTTTAAAATATATTATTTTAACTTTTTAAATATAAGGAAATATTTTCTCTTTCATTTACTTTTTTAAACATAAAATTACATGCATGCTGCATATTATTGTACTCATTTTGTTAGGATTTGTCTAATACTGACTTTCTCAATATTTTTCCTTCTGTGATACTGTCAACTTCACCAGTATATATCTAACATTTTTTGAAATTCAGCATTTTTCTTTCTTGTATCTAGTGCTTTTGTTCTACTTCTTGATGCACATTTTCTTTTATTTAAGGAAAATGTCATTATTATATATTTATATATCTTTTGTTATTGGTCTATATTATTTTACTCTGGAAAAATTCATGTAGACATTATACATTCTCTCATCTCTTTCCTTGCCACCACATAAGCTGAATCAAAATGATCTTTCTAAAATATAAACAAATAAATCATAGAGAATAGGAACAATTTGAATTAAGTAAAATAGATGTATTGGAAACTAAGGAAAAAGAGGTGATTAAAAAAAAAGAGACTCTAGAAGTCTAGCCCATGAAATCTAAATGGAGACATTCTGCATTTATGTGGTCATAGAAACCACTGGGAGGAGTTAACTGGGAAGCATTGTCAAAGTAAAACCACAGGAAGAACAAGCTGGTGTTTGTATAGAGGAGGGGCAGAGAACCAGGACCCACGGAGAAAGAAGACATCAGATTACTCAAAGGTGGAAAGAAACTAACACTATTTTAGGAGACTTAATAATGAAAGCCTTCATTTATAGATTTTTGTCAAAAATTGAGAACAAGTGTTCCCATTGTACAGCAAAAATCTAATCTAACTTGAATAAACGTCCTTTTTTTATTTAACAAATTTATCTAATACAAAGGCTCTATTTTCTATGAAAAAAACAACAAAAAGAAAATCACCTTTTCACTCTGTTTTGCCTAAAATATTCTTCTGATGTTGGTAACTGGAAGAAAATTATTCACGTTACTAACTCTGCATTTTTCCCAACCTCAAATATTTGAGATGAAAGGAGAAAATATGGTTAAGTTAAACAAAAACCTTATTTTTTATGAGCATTCTAGACAGTGACTCCAAATTACTGAACTTGATTTTCTAGAACATTCATTTTTTTCTATTTCTTAGAGATGAACTATGTTTTTATTTTATTTACATTTATTTATTTATTTTTGAGATGGAGTTTTGCTCTTGTTGCCCAGGCTGGAGTGGTATGATCTTGGCTCTCTGCAACCTCTGCCTCTTGGGTTCACACAATTCTCCTGCCTCAGCCTTCCAAGTACCTGGGATTACAGGTGTGCACCACCATGCCCAATTAATTTTGTATTTTCAGTAGAGACAGGGTTTCTCCATGTTGGTCAGGCTCTTCTAGAACTCCCTACCTTAGGTGATCTGCCCACCTTGGCCTCCCAAAGTGCTGGGATTACAGGCATGAGCCACCACACCCAGCCTTTATTTAATTTAAAAAATGTCTTGCTGAATTCAGTATAACATAGAAATCAAGACTTAGTAATTGAGGATTGAAAACTATGTGTTTGGATCCTGGCTCCCTACTTCTAATTCCATAAACAAGCTTAATTCATTTGAAAAACTTTTGAAACAAAATTTTTAACATAAGTTTTAATAATGTACCATATGTAAGTCATAAGTTTATTGTTTGGATCAACTAAATTTAGCACAAGTTAATAAGTGAATGTAATGAAATAAACAAACCTTGACAGGCTGATGTTTAACAAGGATTTAAATTCAACTGGAAAGGAGCATATTTTACCATCATGGTAGCATGACTCATGCCCTCTAATCCAGGGTAAACAAAGTGTTGTAGGACTTTTCCTCACTGTCCCATAGCCACAAAAATTTAGGGTCACAAGGCCAGAGTCCCTCTGCTAGAGCGCTTCCTGTGGGGCAGTCCACACAGGAAGAGGAGGGGCAAGGCTACTCCCCTCTGCAAAGGGCAGGAACTTCCTGAGGCTCCACCTCTGTGGGCAGACTAGTTGGAATTTCTCTAAGCACCCTCTCCCCAACTTGAAATCTCAAAAGCAGTACTAGCCAACTGGCTTTCAGGATCAGCTTTCCAATTCATCATAATCCTGGATCTCCTAGAATTCATTATACTCATGGATGCCAACTTATACTTACTAATCTCACACTAAAAATACCCATAAGAGAATAAAATATGAATGTGCATGTCAATTAATTGAACTAGTTTAAGCAATATAACTGTCAAGACAGCCAGATCATTGTGTCAGTCTTATCAGAAGTTTTTCTTTCTTTAAGGCAAACTATTTTGGAAACTAAACAATGTAAAAACACTAGTTAAAAATGAAATTGAAGATGATTACTATGTTTCACATATTTAAAGGCATTTTAATGCCTTTAGTTTTCCAGAAAAACTAGAATATGAAAGGTAAAATTAGCCATTTTATAATGTTTGTAAAGATCTGCAATATGTAATGATTTGGCATTTCCCAAAGCCTTATATTTTCATCTCTAGCAATGACAAAGAGATAAAATTTGATAGCAACTTAATAGCATGGTGTGGTCATATGGTAGTTGAACATACGCATTTTGATGTGAGACACCTCTCTGACCTATATTGTAGATCAGTATTCTAGACATAGAATTTGTTAACTGGAAGATTTTGGGTAAGTTTCTGAATCTCTCAGCGTTTCCTTATTTACAAAATGAAAAAAAAATACAAACTTGCATTTTAGTTTATGTCAGGTTTAAATGATACATAGCTTCCAATTTTCCACCACAGAATTTGATATCTAGTAATTGTTCAACATAGTTTACTGAGCTCCTATTTACCTATGATGTCAGAACAACTAGGGGACATGCTTTCAAGTAGGACGTATGACCTGAGAAGTGGCTAGTTCATGGTTGATGAATGAAATGTGGAGCCGTACTTGTGGGGCTCAGGCTCGTAGACTCTAAGGTCCAGAAGTTAAAAATGACTTATAGTTCAACCCAAATGAGCCTTGGGTTACAGGATTGTTTTTTGGTTTTATGCTGACTTTGTGTGTATTCAGTGTGTAAACCCAACCTTTCTTACATCCTTTAAAGAGGAGCTGTGATGTGACTCAATTCAATTTACTAAGCATCAAGGCCTCCTGTTATCTATCATGACAGTTGCAAAGGTGAGCGAAGCAGGGTTCTGACTTAGGAGATTGTTGATCAGAAATCATAGTAATACACTGTGATATTGAAATGACAAGAGTAGGCACAGAGTTTTTTGCAAACAAAAACAGTGGAAAAATCTTGTGAGGGGAAATAATAAAACTTATTTCTTTAGGAGTTTCATGGATCTGAAAAAAAATAGTCTTTGAGGAAAAATCAGGAGCTGACATTATGTGAGATTTCAGGGACACCCAAAAGCTCACTCTGAGTAGAGTCTTGTTTGGGATTTAGCATGCCGAGTAGGGTAAGCTGTAAAGAGGCCAGACCCTAAAGGACATCAGATGCCAAATGAAAGGGTTTAGTAATTATAATATAGGCAATGTAGGGTCCCTAAAACACATAAGCAGAGTGGCAGACTGATGATATGGTGATAGGAGCAGTGCACAAAGACAAGACAAACACAAAAACAGCTCCAGGCTTATTTGGAAAAACATCACAGAGGAGACTTGTGCTGAAGACTGGGAGGATGTTTTGTAGAAGTGAGAATAACAAATAAGATTGGGAGTTATGGTGTCCTGAACTCACCAGTGGAGCAGAGTCTGCACCCCACGTAGCATGCCAGCTTGGGAAGATTTTCTCAGTGTGTCCATGGAGGAGTTTTTTTCACCTATGTGTAACCTTTATGTTCAATAGAAAGAAACAAAAAACAGGAAATAAAACTTCATAAATGTGTGTTCCAGTACTCAGACCTCTACTAATACCCTTGGGAAAGTCACTATGGCAGACAAAGAGGAATGATCATTATATCCACCTACTGGTACAAAAATTACATCTCATTCCATCTAAAACAGATGAAATAAATTTAAAAATTCTAGTCATTTAAAATGGCAGCAAACAAATGCAAGTGATAATTACCGTTTCCCCACAAAAATGTATGAATCACCTCAAAGTTCTATCTTTCTGGAGTATAAGATATGGGTACTTAAAAGCATTTGGAGATTTATCCACACATAAATATGAACAGCTAAAGAATAATAGCACATTTCAATGGGGTATCATGAAAACAGTGAATTTCCAAAACAAAGGGGAAGGTAAAAGCAAATAATATTCCCCAATACACTATTTCTAACATTCCTACAGTAGCCATAATTTGGATATGTTCAACAGTTTCAAGGAACTTTACATGTATATACTTTGACTGACTTTCCAAACTGAAACCAGACAACCTCCACTGAATCCTAACCAGATCCTATGAGGCTACTGAAAAGTTGTGTGATCCTTCATAACTTCTGTCACTCCTGAAAGCCTCAGGACACTGAATTTCTCATCTGGAAAATAATAAAACTTTTTTACCTATAGAGTTTGGAGGGTTTAATTAAGAATGTACATATACTATATCATATTTAATTCAGGTTCTTGTGTATAGTTGTTAAGCAAAAAACTTATAGGGTATTCTTATTATAATTTATTTCATGTTATTTAATTATCAAATATTGATTTTATCATAGTATGTTTTAAATAAGAAAACTGAAGGTCAGGAAGGCCAAATGTTTTCTTGTCAGTTTTACACCAGTGCTAAAACCAGAAACCATTGCTCTGATTTTATATCTAGAGCTGCCTTTGCTCTTGGAAAGACTGAGAAGGTAGGTCATTTGCCTTCAGTGGAAGCCCTCCTTCACAAAGCCAATGTGCTACAGTGGAGATGTGCAGATATTCATGCACATCCCCCCAAGACTTAGCATCCTGCAGACCCACCCATTGGTCAGTATTTCTTATTTTGCTAACGCCAAAGCATCTTGACATTTCCAATTTTATGTCATCTGACTCTAAAGCTCAAACTTACATTTCAAAATAAATTTTCTTTAATCCCACATAAAGGAGCTACCACATAAATCTAAAAAACAACACAAACACAAGTGCAGGAAAAAGTGCCATGTCATAACTAATAGAAATAATTTTGTTTATCAGCTGAAGGAGATCTTGGGCTGAAACTATGGGATTTTCCAGATACAGAATCATGTCATCTGCAAACAGTGGTCGTTAGACTTCCTCTTTTCCTATTTGGATGTTCTTTATTACTTTCTCTTGCCCGGTTGCTCTCTCTAGGGTTTCCAGTACTATAATGAATAGAAGTAGTGAAAGAGGCTTTCCTTGTCTTGTTCCAGTTTTCAAGGAGAATGCTTTGTTTTTGCCCATTCAGTATGATATTGGATATGAGTTTATCATAAATGGCTCTTATTATTTTGAAGTATGTTCCTACAATACCTAAGTAATTGAGAATTTTTAACATGAAGGGATGTTGAATTTTATTTAAGGACTTTTCTGCATCTATTGAGATAATTACGTTTTTTGTCTTTAGTCTGTTTATGTGATAAATCACATTGTTGGTTTGCATATGTCGAAACAACCTTGCATCCCGGGATGAGGCCTACTTGATTGTGGTGGATTAGCTTATGAGGTGCTGCTGGATTCAGTTGCCAGTATTTTGTTGAAGGACTTTTGTATCAATGTTCATCAAAGATATTGGCTTGAGATTTTACTTTCTTGTTGTGTCTGTCAGGTTTTGGTATCAGGATGATGCTGCCCTTATAGAATAAGGCTGGGGAGAAGTCTCTCATTTTCAATATTTTTTTAGAATAGTCTCAATAGGAATGGTACCAGCTTTTCTTTGTACATCTGGTAGAATTTGTGAATCCATCTGGTCCTGGGCTTTTTTTTGGTTGGTAGGCTATTTATTACTGATTCAATTTGGGAACTTGACGTTGGTTTATTCAGGGAATCAATTTCTTCCCTGAAATTCAGTCTTGAGAGAGTGTATGTGCCCAGGAATTCATACAACATCTCTTCTAGATTTTCTAGTTGTGTGCATACAGGTGTTTGTAGTAGTTTCTGATGGTTATTTTTATTTCTGTTAGGTCAGTGATAATCTCATTGTCATTTCTAATTGTGTTTACTTTGATCTTTTGAATGTTTTGGTATGTCCCTATGTGCTTCAGTTAAGCTCTGATCTTGGTTGTTTCCTGTCTTATGCTAGCTTTGGGTTTTATTTGATCCTGCTTCTCTAATTTTTTTCAGTTGTGATGCTAGGTTGTTAAATCGAGGTAGGTTTCAGGATACAAAATCAGTGTACAGAAATCACTAGCGTTCCTATAAACCAGCAACCACCAAGTCAAGAGCTAACACAGAAAGGCAATCCCATTCACAATTGCCAGAAGGTATACAACTAAACAGGGAGGTTAAAGATCTCTACAATGGAAATTAAGAAACACTGCTGAAAGAAATTAGAGAAGTCAAACAAATAGAAAAACATTCTATGCTCATAAATAGAAAAAATCAAGATTATTATAATGTCCACATTGCCCAAAGCAATTTACAGATTAAATGCTTTTTAAAATCAAACTACCAATCAAATTCTTCACAAAACTAAAAAAGAAAAAAAAAACTATTTTAAAATGAATATAGAACCAAAAAAAAGCTCAAATAATCAAGGCAATCCTAAGCAAAAAGAACAAACCTGGAGGCAGCACATTACCAGAGTTCAAACTATACTACAGGACTACAGTAACCAAAACAGCATGGTACTGGTACAGGAAAAGACACATAGACCATTGGAATAGAATAGAGAGCTTAGAAACAAGGCTACACTTCTATGACCACATGACAAAATAAGGGATGGGGAAAATACTTCTTATTCAATAAAGGGTGCTAGGATAAATGGCTAGTCATATGCAGAAGATTGAAGATTCCTGGGCCCTTCTTTTGCCGTATATAAAAATCAATTCCAAATGGGTTAAATATTTAAAGTGCAAAAGTATAAAATCCCTGGAAGAAAACCTAGGCAATACCATTTTAGATATAACATTGAGCAAAGATTTCAGGACAAAGACATCAAAGCAATGGTAGCAAAAGCAAAAATTGACAAGTGGGATCTAATTAAACATAAGAGCTTGCACAGCAAACTAAACTATCAACAGAAAAGACAGATACCTATAGAATGAAAGAAAAAACTTGCAGACTATGCATCTTACAAAGTTCTAGTATCCAGCATCTGTAAGAAACTTAAATTTACAAGATAAAATTAATCACATTAAAAAAGTGGGCAATGGACATGAACAGACTGTTCTCAAAAGAAAACATACATACAACCAACAAGGATATGAAACAAAGCTCAATATCACTGAGCATTAGAGAAATGATTATTAAAACTACAATGAGATATCATCTCACTCTAGTCAAAATGGACATTATTAAAAAGTCATAAACTGACAGATACTTTAAGGTTGTGGAGAAAAGGGAACACTATACACTGTTGGTGGGAGTGAAAATTAGTTCAACCATTGTGGAAAGCAGTGTGGCAATCCCACAAAGAGCTAAAAGCAGAACTACCATTTGACCCAGCAGTCCTATTACTGATATATACCCAGAGGAATATGTATCACTTTACTATAGAAGGCATGCATACTAATGTTCATTGCATTCATTGCAGTACTATTCACAACAGCAAGAACATGGAATCAACCTAAATGACCATCAGTGGTAGACTGGATAAAAATACACACACACACACACACACACACACACACACACACACACACACCATAGAATACTATGCAGTCATAAAAAAGAATGAAATCATGCCTTTTGCAAGAACATGGATGGAGGCTATTATCCTCAGCAAACTAATGCAGGAACAGAAAATCAAATACTTAAAACCGTGTTTTAAATGGAAGTCCAATGATGAGAACTCCTAAATGCAAAGAAGGGAACAGCAGGTCCTGAGGTCTACTTGAGAGTAGAAGGTGGTAGGAGGAAGAGGATCAGAAAAAATAACATGTGACTATGGATCACATGTCACAGGGATTTAACAAACGTTCACATGTATCCCCAAACTAAAACTAATTTTCACATGTATTCCCAAACCTAAAATAAAAGTTAAAAAATAAAAGAAAAATCAATAGGGTTTCATTAAAACATCAGACAGAGACCAGCTCAGGCTTAATTACAGTTTCAGTAGCATTTGCTTTAATTGGAAGAATAAAGTAAGTGACGTGAATAAAGAAATTAGCATATCTATCACTGTCCTCACATTGTACATGGCCTTCAAACGCTGATTCTTCCTGTTTCTGAAGCTGCACTGAACCCTGGAAAAAAGTGGGGCATGGCAATCAGCAAATCCTCAGGCTCCACCTTTGTGAAATTCTAATTAAAGTGTTTATAATCTTAAAAAAAGAAATAAGTTTTGGATTATGCATGGTAAAATTACTTAATTTCTAAGATTAAGGAAGTAAAAATGAAATCAATATTATAAAAATGGGTGTGTGTGTATACATATACATACATCATTTTTTTTTTGGCAAGAAATAAAGTATGTATAATAACACTCCATTTTGTGTTCCCCAAGAAATCAGAATATTGTTTGGGAATTTGAGCTGGAAGTGATATAGACAGCAAGAAGAAAATAAATCCCATTAATCACTCTGATGGGTGTTTCTTCTTGTCTGTGTGTAAATTTCCCATGATAAAGTAGGCTGTCTCTCTAACTTCTCAGTATCCTAACCAACATGTCAACTGAACTAAAGTTCTTGTTTTCTGTAATCAAGTTTCAGGGAGGCATAATACTATTCATGTATTCTACAAGAAGTAAGATTTGCAATTAGGTGATTCAATTCTATTGTAGCCAATAGTAAATGGGTGCACTGAAGTAGACTGGTTATTTGCACATTTCATTGCTAGCCATCTAGTACTCATTCATTAGCATATAAAGTGTGTTAATGTACGTGTTCATGTGAGTACATGTATATGTATATTTTAACAACATTGAATATCTGATTCAGTAGAACAATCAGCTACTGAATGAAAAATGTTTTTGTCTACATTGTTCAGTATAGTAGTCATTAGCATGTGTTGCTTTAGAGCATTGAAATGTAGCTACTATAAAAAAGAAAATGCATTTTAATCCTATTTTATTTAAATAGCTACATATGGGTAGGAGATACCATATTAATTGGTGCCTTTCTAAAGAAATTATTTTAACTCAAACTTTCTGTAGAGTTGGGTGGATCCTTTAATATTCTTATATATTGTTGATAGTCTAATGCAAGAAAACCAAGAGATTTATTGCATATTTACCAGTGAATATACTCATGTACCCTCAATTTCAAATGATTTGTGAAATTCTATGTGAAATGATTTGAAATTGAGGGTAATTTTTGAGGCACTAATTCTTTTTCATTGATGATCCTTGATTTTTCAATTAAAAAAATAGTCCAAGAAAACAAAAAGGACTAACAAAAGGTCCTTGTCCACTTACGGAGAACTTATAAAACTTTTGCAAAATTTTGACTCCTTAAATGATTGTCTGAATAATGCCTTTAACAAAAAATAAATATAATTTCTCTTGTTTAAATGGCGTGAAGAAAGTGTAACAGGCCTGATATTTTCAGACAATTTCTAATAACACTATTATAAGTCTAAACTGTTTATTGGGTAATATTTGCTATTTAGGTTTTCTTTTGGTTTCAAACTTTTAAAGACTGATCAAAGTGCTAAATGTTCTTAGATGGTGTCATTTTAATTATGTAGGTTACAATCATATCTAAACAGAGTAACAGTATTGGTACTACCATCAAGGTTTTCTTATTCATAGGCATTATTAAAACCTAAATATTCAATTCAAAATGTAGGTGAATATTTTAAATATTTTACAACTCAAAGCAAAATGTTAAATTATCTTTTCTTTGTATTATATCACTCAATTGAACTATAATACATATTTGTTATTTCAAGAGTAAAATCTATTGTAATATTTCATTGTTAGAAAAACTGCTAATACCACATACAGAAAGTTATTAATACATTTCTTTCAGTGTAGTAGCTTGAATATTCCTCTACCCTCCAATTTATGTACACCTGGAACCTCAGAATATGATTTTATTTGAAAATCAGATCTTTATAAATATAATTAAAGTAAGAATCAGAGAAGATGATGCTGGGATGGATGGATCCTAACTTTATTAATAGTTATCTTATAAAAAGGAGAAAAGGACCAACATTAACATTGAGAAGTAATGCAAAAATGGCATGAGATATCACAGTGATGTGTCTATAAGCTAAGGAATGCTGATTACTGGCAAAGGCAGCACACAGAAGAGGTGAATAAGATGACAGCTCCCCCAAAGATGCTACAAGGATCTAACACTATAGATAGTTTGATTTTGTGTTTTGGATTTCTGGTCTCCAGAACTGTGAGAAAATAAACTTCTGTTATTTTAAACCACCAAGTTTGTGAAATTTATTGTGGCATCCCTAGGAAGCTAGCACATATTTTGGCCCTGGCAAGTGGGGTGCTTCTGTAACAAATAACTAAAAATGGGATCATGGTTTTGGACTTCGGCAACGAGCAGTGGCTGGAAGAACTTTTAGAAGTATAATAGCTAAAAAAAATTATAGATTACTTTGACAAAACTCTTGGTGGAAAAATGAACATTAAAGACGATTCTGGTATGAAAGGTGATTCTTGTAAAGAAAATTTCTGTCATTGTAGAGAATAAACGTATCATCCTAAACAGAATGTTGGTAGAAAAGTGCTTCTGCTGAAGTCTCAGAAGGAAATGAGAAATAATTATTTGGACCTTGACAGAAAGATAATCCTTATGATAAAGTGGCAGAAACATGACTGCTTTGTTCTTTAATATTGAATAGAAAGCATAACTTGTCAGTGATTTATTTGAATATTTATCAGGGGAGATTTCCAAGTAGCATTGAAGGCACATTCTGATTTATCCTTGCTGCTTATTGTTAAATGTAGAAAGAAAGAGAAAATTGAACAAGGTTTTATTAAGCAAATAAGAAACAGTGTTTGGTGATTTGGAAAATTCTTATCCTATGAAGATTACCAAAGATGTTAAAGTGTATTCTTGAGAAAGGGTCAAGGGTTTGTCTGGACAACATTTTGTTGCAGAAATTAGTTAAGTGAATAATATTCTAGATCCACTGCAGTAGAGGCCAGGAATACAAATGGGATTATTCAGACAGGATTCAAGAAGAACCTTCTTGTCTAATGGCATACATGTCTTGACATATCTGAGAGACCCACAAGATTATTGATAATATTGTATTAGCAGAAACACTATCAGCTTGGACTGAAAAGGACAGAGAATATGCATAATAAAAGACAGCTGTTGGGATCCCAAAATTGTACAGGTAGAAAGTAGACTTACAGGGCTATTCTTCAAGAAGAAGGTATAATGACTCCAAGAGTGGAGACATGGATCAAAGACAGAGGCTGGGGAAGAAAAGCAGGGGGAGCTCTGATCTTTTGGGCTCAACAGACAGAGATGATTGCTATAGATGTTCGTTCTCAGAGCTTAAAATATAATGTAATTTGCACTGATAGTTCTCAGTCTTGTGTGGAAATAATCCTTTTATATATTCTCATTTCTTCCTATGGGAATAGGGATGTCTATCCTATGATGTCTCACTATTGTATTTTGGAAGCAAATAATTTATTTTATAATTTCATAGGTTCTCATTTGAAAAGGAATTTTGCCTAAGATGAATCCTTCTCAGAATCCCATTCATATCTGCTGCAGGTGTTGCAAGTTGGGACTCTTTTAGTTGGTTATATTTGGGTAAAGTTTTGTATTTAGAGTTGATGCTAGCATGGGTTGAGATTTTTGATGATTGGGGATGGGGTGAATGTACATGGGGCAGCCATGTATTGGGGGGACATAAAGCTGACTGTAATGGGTTGAATAGTTCCCTGCCCCCTCCCCCGAATTAATTTATACTGAGAAACTCGGGATGTGACATTATTTAGAAAATGGATCTTTGCAGAGGTAAGTAAGGTAAGAATCAAGATAAAATAATGCTAGATTATAGTGAGGAAATGACAGTGTCTTATATTTGAGAGAATAAGACAAACAGAGGCAATGTGAGGGTGGGGGCAGAGAGCTGAGGGATGCCTCCACATGCCAAGGCATCACAAGCATGGCCAATAACATCAGAAGCTTGTAGGGAGTCATGGGACGATTTCTCTCTCCAAGGCTCTGGAAGGAACCAACCTGCTGATGGC
Source organism: Callithrix jacchus (assembly GCF_049354715.1). Taxonomy (NCBI): domain Eukaryota; kingdom Metazoa; phylum Chordata; class Mammalia; order Primates; family Cebidae; genus Callithrix; species Callithrix jacchus. The sequence continues at coordinate 109,948,488 of NC_133507.1, forward strand.
TTGATTTTTAATTTCTGGCCTCTAGAACTGTGAAAAAATTAAATTTCTGTGATTCTAAGTTTTCATATGTGTGATTAGTTGATGTGGCATCCTTAGGAAACAAATACATAAACTAATGAAATAGAATGAGATTAATTTAAATATCACATTGAAATTATTATTTAACATTGAGATAAACATTATATAATATTTGGGAGACAAATACAATTTTAAATAACAATTGAAAGCAGAAAAATGTAAATTGGGTATATTTTGTGTGTGTGTGTGTGTGTGTGTATCTGTATTTTTTTTTTTTTTTTTAAGACAGAATCTCACTGTATGGTCCAGGCTGAAGTGCAGTAGCATAATTACAGCTTACTGCAGCCTTTAACTCCCAGGTAGCCTCTCACCTCAGCCTCCTGAGTAGCAGAGACAGCAGGTGATTGCCAACATGTCCAGCTAATTTTTGTATTTTTTGAAGAGATAGGGGTCTTGCTGTGTTGACCAGGGCTGATCTCGAACTCCAGGGCTCAAATGAATCTCCCGCCTTGAACTCACTTTATAGGTGGAATCTGTGGCACTTGGCCATCATATACTGTAAATTTTATATAGAAATGAACTGTATGTTAGTAACAATTTGTGGAATGAGAGTTTAAATATCTCAAACTGTTACTTATTTAGTTCTACTTAGGCTATGATCATTTCAAGCAAATATATCTATTTGAAAGTTTATATGTCATAAAAATGAATAAAAATTGTCAATTTAGATACAAAATTTTCAGTGAATTAAAATTTAGGTTAAGTAATATCTATGATTGATTACATTAAACTAATAAAATATGAGTATTAGAAAGTAACCAAAAGGTATTAGAGAGTGATGTGGCTTCTTAAAACTATGTTCTTCTCTGTGGACTTCATATTTAATGATGGTGGCAGGTACTTAGGCATAGAAAGGGCTGAGAAAGTGTTTCAATTTGTGTTGCTGGACACAAATGAAAACTTTACCAATGTGATTACATATGTATGGTAGGAAAATTGAAATAATTTAAACTATAAGATTATAGTTTAAAATGATAGATTAATTCTTATAGCCCTTTATTCTATGAAGTTAAACTGACTTTCAACATTGGTTTTAGTCAAATTGAAGGCCTTTGATATTTAAAAAAAAACATGTATTTGCTGAATTCTACTATAGGTGACATATGAATTTCCAAAAGAACTTAAGCATTTGATTTCAGTCTTTCTTATGAAACAATTTTTGTAATCTTAAGTTTGAGAGTTGATAAATATCTTACTTTAAGTGTACATTTGCTACCATCTTTAAAAAATATAAAATACTAAACAAAAATCATATAAAAGAGTATTAATTTTTAGTGATGATTACTTAAACTGTATTTGACTTTTAACTATAAAGTGTACTAATTTTATTTGATCAGAGATACTAAACATAATACAGAGGCAAATGAATACTTATCCTAAGAATATTAAGAAATTTAATTTTAAAAAATAAAGTTTTTTGATGTGATCAGATTTTTTTCTCACTTGATTATACTAAAGGTACAGCTAAGGATACAGCAAGTGGTATTTTATAAAAGTGTGGTGTGTGTACCACACACACACACACACACACACGTATATAAATTTAGTGATATCTGCCCTCATTTTTAGACTGCCTCTAAAATTTATTCCAAAAACCCTAATGGGGGAAGTTTTGTTCAACATTTGCAAAGCCTAATTCATTTTAGTGTTATTCTACCACAAAACCAAAAGCAATAATAATAATAGAAGTGTGTTCTAAAATGACATTGATGTTTTTGCATCTGGAATCAGAAAACTAATAGCAATGTTTAAGCTCTTAGTATTTCTTTAAAAAAAAAAAAGGGCCAACTCCTCAGGGTATCCAGTTTCATATACAAGGAACAAATCAAAACAGAGTTAAAACAGTTGTACAATAAGACAGTTAATATATTCTTCTTGTGATTTAGCAAAGATTCATGGAGATTCTACATGATTAGTAACATGCGAAGTCACTTTGTAGTACATATGTGTTGGATTTGAGGAAATAAATTTATATTTCCAAACAGCATTTCTTCAAGAGGGTTGTGTGATGGAATTTCTCAGAAACTTTCAACTTATCCATGTTTTGCTCAAAAGACAAGACATTTTCAATTTAAGCTGCAACATGGAAGAGTCTTTATTTCACTGGGGTATGTTGTGGGGGAATAGGGGCAGGACAGTGGGAGTAGGGAGGTTGGGGAGGGATAACATGGTGAGAAATGCCAGATATAGGTGACAGGGGGATGGAGGCAGCAAACCACATTGCCATGTGTGTACCTATGCAACAATACTTCATGTTCTGCACATGTAGCCCAGAACTTAAGGTGCAATTATATTATAATTGCATTGGTAAAATTTTCATTTGTGTAATATATATAGTATATATTATATATAGAATATACATATGTTATATATTATATATATTATACATTATATATTATATGTATATGTATGGTATATGTATTATATATAATATATGTATGGTATATATATCATATATAGATAGATAGATGTTATATATCTATATATCCATATATAAAATCCCTGTAATTTTCACAGCAGGCAGAGAATTCCGAGTTGTGGAGAAAAGAGGCATAAGGGTTCACATTAGATGGGGCAAGGGATAAAGGATTAGAGCTATGGATAGCAGTTACGAACATGTCACAGGGGAGCCAAATCTTTATAGAAATCATTTGACAAAGTTTTCGGTTTTAATTCTGTGCACTGAGTAAGGAAACAAATATATTGAAACTTAAGAGGCATCAGTAGTTAAAATCACTTATAAAAACACATGTGTGTCTTAAATATTTTGCTTTTATCAAGGACATATTAATGATAATTAATTTTTGTTAACCTTTACAATTGGCCAAGACATTTTGGCAAACATTCTTGGTTGAAGTTCCAAATTTCTTTTTTGCATGAATTGAATCTATTCATGCAAAATGCAGATGCAGCTTCTGCTATTTTCAGTTTCTGTTTCACCTAAAATAAGACCATAAACGTAAAGCAAAGAATGCAGAATCTTCTTTATTTAAATGATTCTCCCTTTTGTTTTTATTTCATCCACACATCATTATACTGTTTTTATTATTTTTTACAAAACTAATATCTGTGTTTATGAAAGAAAATAATTTTTCATACTCATGTTAATTGGTTGATATAATAATTGAGCTATGTTACTGCTTTAATAAATAGAATTGTGATAATTTGGTTTGAGAACAAACAAAAGTGACTCTTAATAAACACACAACACAAATAGAGAAAGAATAAGATTAAGAGGATTCAATACTATATGCCAATACTACATGCCATGGACATATATGAGTGTATTTTGCTGAAATAATTGAAGAAATAAGTTATTTGGCAAACGGGTAAAATCATTCACGAGCACTTACATCATGCTAAAAATTGGAAAGAAATGATCTAAAAGCCATTAATTGCATAGGTCCTTGTCCTGAAATACTGAATGGCTGCCTGTAGCCTGGAGACATCAAGCTTCTCAGTTTCTCACATGAAAGGGATTTTCCTTCTTCTATAGACTTTCTTTAAAAGAGTAGTAGACTTTACATTGTGGGTACTCAAAAAAATCAGTGACCCTCCAAAAATGGCTTAGATAATGGCTTAAAGTGAGAACATATAAGGAGAATAACACACAACTGTAGTGTTAAGCTATTTACAAAGAAAATTCAATGAATTGTGGCTTCTTAATATCATACAATTATCCATTCTAACCAAATTAATCCATGAATTTCATGCAGTTTTCCCTAAGAGAATGTTTTATTTTGGTAAATAAAAAGTTGATTCTAACATGTATATGAAAGAATGAAAACCAACAGTAAACAAAGTGAATTTAAAGAACTTGAGAGATATCCTACTAGGCTTCAAGGCTTAGCATAAAGCTATATGCGTTTAAAATCGTGATACTAGAACTGAGGTACATAAATAGCCTGTGGGGTAGAATAAACCAGAAAAAAGAGCTCTTGTGGAGAATCTTTACATATTAATAAAGTAGCACTTTTAATCAGGGCAAACCTAACTCAAAAATTATGACAGAGTAAGAGGTAATAAAAGAAAACCATTTTTAATCTCAAGTATTTCTGCCCTTTGAAGCTCACACATACACATACCAATTCTAAGTGCATAAAAAGCCCAAATTAAAAAAACGAAACTTTTACATTTCTTAAAGAAAATATAGGATAAATGTTTATGACTTGGTGTGGAGAAATATTTTTATTTTAAAAATTTGATAAGTTTGACTCTGTTAAAATTTAAAACTTCAGATCAATATGAGTCACTATGAAGAAAACTTAAATGGCAAGCCACTGCCTGAGAGAGGATATTTGCAATGCACTCTACATTTAGAGGTTTAGCTTCCAAAATACACAAAGAATCAAAACAATCATGAAAGACAAGCATTTGAAGGAAAAATTGGCAATGATTTTTAAGCAGGCAATTTGGAAAGGAGGAAACCAATAGAATCAATAAGCATTTGAAAAAGATGTTCAACCTCAGTAGCAGTCAGGTGAATACCTAATAAAACCACAGTGAGATGCCCATCCATATCCATTATATTGGCAAGATTTAAGAAGCCTAACACCACTGGCAGTGAGGAGGGAGAGCAATAAGCACTATTATGGAAGTATAAATTTATGCTACCACTTTGTAAAGCAACTTGGCAATATAAAGTAAAATTGGATATGTACATTCCTTCTGAAACAACTATTTATTCATCAGATATAAACCATAGAGACTTTCTTGCTCACACGTCCAGAGACATATATAAAGAATGTTTCTAGCAGCTTGTGTGTCATAAAGAAACTGAGAAAATGTAAATGCTTATTCAGAAAAAAAAATGTATATAGTATCATTTTTTTTCAAATGTGGAATACTGTGAGTAATTACCATTAATAAAATAGAAGATTGGGTCTCAACATAGATAATGTTGAAATATATTCTGGAAAAATAAGTTAATTAATGATAGAAGATACCATTTATATAAACTTTTTAAATATCCAAAATGTATTCTTTAGCTAATATAAACATATTTTAAAATAAATATTTTAAATTCATACTAATAATTATTCAATATCATATACAGGTTTCTTTGAAAACTTTGAAAAGAAAATATGGTTCAGAAAAGGTATGTAGGAGACTTCACATAATCCTCTAATTGTTTTTTATTTCCAAATTTAAAATTTTTTTAAAAATACAAGAATTAATCTCCCTCTCACTCTGTGTCTAATCTCTCAACCAAAATGTAGCCCTCCTAATTTCCTGCAAAGAAATGTATGCATCCTTCTCAATGTGTATATGTATACATATCTCTAACAAGACATTGAAATGGAAGTTTTACCAGTATATGGGGCACCTTTCTGCTTCATGTCAGACGTTAGTCCTTTTTTTCTTAATTACTGTAGTGTAAGCCTCACCAAACTCACATTGAGTGCAAACTTTAGCTCCTTTCTTGGGCCATGGAAATTTGTATTTTCATAATTGTGTGCACTGCTAGTGTTGTTAAACATCTTAAATCTGGCCAATATAATGGAAATGGATGGACATCTCCTTATAGCTGGCCATTTGGGATGTGGCTTAACTTTATTGCTTCCTGCCCTTTGCATATTTTGTGTGTGTGGATTTCTTTGCTTAGGAAACTCCGCTGGTGCCCTTGAGTTAACCTCATGATGAAAATTTTGACCAACTGGGGATAGACGGTCCCCAAAAGCATCTTAAATGACTTATCATTCATTCTCATGGGATAGAGAAACCAATTGCCTATAGTGGGGGTAAAGTTCATTATGCATCTTCCTATTAACTCTCCCCTTTTCTTTTCTCTGCCTGACTCTCAAATATAGCTTCCTGGATCACTTACCAATCCAATATGTGCACATAAGCCTATGTTTTAGTCTCTCTTTTCTGGGAAACAGAGGCCTAAGACAGAAAACTAATAAGATGAAGTTTACATTTCATAGGCAAATAAACAAATGCATAATCTAAAAATAAATATCTCACAGAAATAGATCTTCTGTTGTCCCATCAAAAATATCAAGGATATAAAAACTAGAGTATGGACAGGATTTGCGAAGAGATTTCTTTGGGGGAATACTGCTGTCTTGCTCTCCTAATAGGAGAGAGTTTTGGGTGTGATTCCACTTTCTAGCTTTAGGTCTAGAAACTTCAAATTTAAATATGACCCCTGGGAGAGCCTGTCATGTGTTTTTTCTGCAGTTTTGTGACATTACAGCCTGGCCATAACTCTAGATGAGAGTTCCTATTTGCCCTCAGAATTAGTGATAGAGCTGGGAGAGCTTTTTACCATTGGAATCTGGTTGTATTTCAAGGATTTCTGTTAGGATAAAGATGCAGGAGTTTTTCCAGGGATGCAGAAACATGCCATAAAGGGGACCCAAAACAGAGTTGCAGAGAACCTGTAAGCAGAGTTCTGCAACGTCCTCTCAAAATATGGCCCTAGAGCAGCAGAGGAACTGCAGCAGTGAAAAGCTCCAAGCTGAGGCACCATTAGCACAGAAAGCAAGTGAGTGCAAGCAGTGGTAGATACTTGCAGGTACCAGATCAGAGGAGAATCATCTAGCTGTGGACCTATCAAAGAAGCCTCCTCAGGGAAAATAATTTATAAAACTCTCTGTTCCAAAGAGCATAAGACAGGTTTATTTAAGGTACCAGATCAAGAAGAAGCATGCTGTTCCTTCACTTTTCTTCCCTCCCCACAGCCAACTTAGAGAAATAGCCAGACAGCTGTCAGAAGGTGAATGGTGGTGTAGTGGGGTTTTATGGACATTAACAAATACAAAGTTATTAGAATTGTACATTGGAGAATGATCCAAGATGGCTGATCACTAACATCTCAGGATTGCAGCTCCCATTGAAAGCACAAAGAATGAGAGGATGCCACACTTTCAGACAAATTTTTGTCTCTAATGGAGCAGAAGATTCCCAGTGGAGGTGCCCCACGGGTCTCCAGCGCGACTCTTGTGGCCGGCACAGTGGTTTTGCCAGCACCTTGGCGCAGCAGCTCTTGGTGCAGAGTAAAAGGGACTGGTTCCCCTTCTGACCAACGTTTGGAGCTCCGGGAAGGCAGAGTCACCTATTATGGACCCAAGAAGGAAGCCAGACTGGACATACCCAGGCAGAAAAGCACCATCAGTCTTAACCCCGCTATTTTGGCCTGCGCAGTGGGTTGCTCATATTTTGGCCCTGGGAATTAACAACTTGGACATCCACTCAGAGTCCTAATTTGAAAGTTGGTAATTACAGGTGGATAAATTTACAATGATGGGAAGAAACCTGTGTAAAAAAACTGAGAATATTCAAAATCAGAATGTCTTGTCCTCTAAAGAGGATCACAGTTACTCACCAACAAGGGAACAAGGCTTGATGGAGAACGAGTGCATCCCATTAACAGAATCAGGCTTCAGAAGATGGATAATAAGAGACTTCTGTGAGATAAAAGAACATGTTGTAGCCCAATGTAAAGAAACTAAGAACTTTGAAAAAAAGTTTGACGAAAGCCTAATGAGAATAGACAATTTAGAGAGGAATACAGGTGAATTAATGGAACTGAAGAATACAATATGGGAACTCCAAGAAGTATGCACAGGTTTAAACACTCGAATTGATCAAGCAGAAGAAAGGATATCAGAGGTCGAAGACCAACTGAATGAAACTAAACGAGAAGACAACATTAGAGATAAAAGGATAAAAAGGAATGAGCTAAGTCTCCAAGAAATGTGGGACTATGTGAAAAGACCTAATTTATGTTTGATAGGTGTACCTGAATGCGAAGGAGAGAATGAATCCAAGCTGAAAAATATTCCTCGGGATATTATTCAGGAAAATTTTCCCAAGCTAGCAAAGCAGGACAATATTCAACCCCAGGTAATACAGAGAACACCACAAAGATATTCCTCAAAAAGAGCAACCCCAAGGCACATAACCGTTAGATTCACCAGGGTTGAAACAAAGGAAAAAATACTAAGGGAAGCCAGAGAGTAAGGTCAGGTTACCCACAAAGGGAAGCCTATCAGACTTAAAGCAGATCTCTCAGCAGAAACTCTACAAGCCAGAAGAGAGTGGGGCCAATGTTCAACATCCTTAAAGAACAGAACTTTCAGCCCAGAATTTCATATCCAGCCAAACTAAGCTTCACAACTGAAGGAAAAATAAAATCTTTTATGAACAAGCAAGTACTCAGAGATTTTATTACCACCAGGCCTGCTTTACAAGAGCTTCTGAAAGAAGCATTACACATAGAAAGGAACAACCAGTATTAGCCTTTCTAAAAATATACCAAAAAGTAAAGAGCATCAACATAAAGAAGAATTTACATCAACGAATAGATAAAACAGCCAGTTGACATCAAATGGCAGTAATCCTAAATTTAAATCAACTAAATCCCCCAATCAAAAGATACAGCCAAAACCCAATGGTATGCTACATCCAGACCCATTTCACATGCAAGGATACAGAAAGACTCAAAGGGATGGAGAAAGATTTACCAACCAAATGGATAGAAAAATAAATAAATAAATAAAAAGCAGGAATTGCAATTCTCGCATCTGATAAAATAGATTTTAAAGCAACAAAGATACAGTGGTAAAAGGATCAATGCAACAGTAAGAGCTAACGATCCTAACACCCAGATACATAGAGACTTAGACTCAATGAGACAGAAAATTAATAAGGATATCCAGGACTCGAACTCAGATCCGGAACAAGTAAATTTAATAAATATTTATAGAGCTCTCCACTTTAAATGTACAAAATATACATTCTTGTCAATACCACATCACACCTACTCATAGGTTTAAATGAAATATTGATTGGCCATTATTAATACCCATTTGTTAGAATAAAGCAACATTTCCATTCTCTCTCCCTCTTTTTCTTCCTCATTCTTCCTCTCCTTCACTCCTTTTTTTTTCTTTCCTTCCAAAAAAAGAAAAAAAAAGCTGGCCAGGCATGGTGGCACATGCCTGTAGTCCTAGCTACTCAGGAGGCTGAGGCATGAGAATCACTGGAACCTGGGAGGCGGAGGTTGCAGTGAGCTGAGATCACACCACTGTACTCCAGCCTGGACCATGGAGCAAGACTCTATCTCAAAACAACAACAAGGAAAGAAAGTCAGAAGCGTCGTGGCTATGACTAGTGTCAAATTGCTGGCCAGTGTTTTAAGAAACCCAGGCATCTGGATTGGACTCTGGGGTGTTCTCTGAGGGACACCTTCGTCACACAACCTCTGTTCTTCCTGGAATGGATACTTGTATTTATCTAGTACCAAGTTATGTGCACCAAATTATAAAAGACTTTTCCATAATATTTTCTCACTGAAACTCCCAGGGCTTTTAATATCTCTCGAATATTTTTTTCCATTTTCCGTAGGACTCGAAAGTTAGGTAAGTTCTAAAAAATATACTAAAAAATCACTGCAAAAAGTAGAAGATGAAGAAGGACTCTGATGAGGAAAGTGATCATGATGAGAAGAGTGAACAGGAAGAGGCACTCGAGGATGACCCTACTACAGTCAAAAACTATCGAGACCCGGAAAAAGCGGGGCAGTGTTTTTTTCAGTACGATGGTGTGCTGAAGACAGACCTCAATATTGGAAGAAACGAAATGGAAGATGCGTTCTGCAAAGGTGAACTCTGGCTGAATGGGGAAAAATCGTGGAAGAAAAGCAGAATGCTCACAGTGGAAGAGACGCTGGATCTTCTCATTGGAGAGAAATCAAACGGGTGACCAAGCTGAATCTATTGAAACTGTCTTTGAGTGTTTCCAGGTAATGAATTTAGAGGACAAAAATTTCAAAGTAGCTATTATAAATATGTTCAAAGAGCTGAAGAAAACACTTTTTAAAGATTAAAGCGATGTATGGCAACAATAACTGAATAGAGAATCTCAATAGATAAAAATTATTTTAAGAAAATGAAAATTCTGAAGTTAAAAAATATAATAATGGAAATGAAAAGTTTACTACAGAGGCTCAACTATAGCTTTGAGCTAGCAAAAGAACCAGGTCTGAGTGTGGAGACTCACACCTGTCATGCCAACACTTTGGGATGCTGAGGCAGGCAGATCACTTGAGGGCAGTAGTTCAAGACTAGCCTGGCCAACAAGGTAAAACCCCACCTCTACTAAAAACACAAAGAATTAGCCAGGCGTGGTGGTGTGCACCTGTAATCTGAGCTACTTGGGAGGCTGAGGCCTGGGTGACAGAGTGAGTGAGAATCTGTCTCAAAAAAAGAAAAAAAAAAAAGAAGAAAGAAAGAAAGAATCAGGACTTTGAAAATAAAGCAGCAAAAATTACCCAATCTGAAAAACAGGGAGAAAAAAGATGAAAGAACAATGAACAATACTTATAGACCTGTGGAATAATATTAAATGTACCAACCTATGTGTAATGGGAATCTCAGAAAGAGATGGAAAAGAAAATGATATAGAAAAACACCTGAAAATAATAACCAAAAGCATTTCAAATTTGATGAAAATATGTTAATGTACAGATCCAAGAAGTTCAAAGAATTCCAAGTCGGATATACACAAAAGATTCTCCTTAGACACCTCAGAATTAACTTTTGAAAAATAAATACAAAGAAAAAAATCTCAAACATAAAAAAAAACTCATTCACAGAGGAACAAGAATCTTAGTAACATCTGACTTCATATCAGAAAGAATGGAGACCAGAAAAGCAGTAGAAAGCTATATTCAAAGTACTGATAGGAAAATTTTTTTAAAGCCTGCAAACTTATAATTCTACCTCAAGTAAAATTATCCTTCAAAAGTTAATACAAAATAAAGATGTTCCAGAAATAAATATTGAAAGAATTTCTTACTAGCAGACCTGCATTACAAAAATACAGAAGGTCTGTTAGACTGAAAAGAAGTGACAATAGAAAATAGCTGTAATCCTAAAGAATAAATGAAGAATGTCCGAAACGGCAAATATGTGGGAAAATAGAAAAGTCTCTAGAAAAATTTTTCTCATTTTTCTTTTAATTTCTTTAAAAAAAATAAATATAAATAAAAAGAGAATTGTACATTGGACAGTTTTGACTCTAAAAGACACCTGCTTTGTGCCTTGATTTACCTAAAAATAAGATCATAGCTCAGAATGAGAAGAAAAACATGAAATGTCATGGGCCCTAAGGAAACTTTTATGCAGTAAGCAATTCCTTTCGTCAGGTAGCTTGTGAAAGAGGAAGTGAGGAAATTAAAATTGGAGGTAGTGTAAAACACACACACACACACACACGTTTACACATACAAATGAGAGGACATGGTGCATACTCCCTTGCTGCTTAGTGCTTTCATTTAAATATATATGGGACTATATCCTCAACATTAGCACAAGTAGGTCTATCTTATTTTTAATTTTTATACGACTATCAAATAACAAATATATTCATAGCTGTTGTAGAAACTGTTTCCAACAGAACAAATTAAAAAGTCATTCTTGCCTCTCTACAATCCTGTGTTCTTGCTCAGCGAAATTCGTTTAATATAAATCCTTCAAGCAAAGAAAAATATACCTATGCTTTATTTTTACCAAAATCTTACCATATGTTATTAGTGTAAAATTTCATTATTTAAAAATAAATTATGCCTTATAGATTATTATAAGCCAGTAATTACATAATTATAGGGATGCCTCATTGTCTTAATCTATAATAGTTTATAGTAAGAATACCCCCTGGCTAATGGATTTATATAACAGTGTATTTTACAACAAAGTTCTAAGCTTTGACAGTGTATCACACCTACCAGTGCTCTGGTCAATGCTGAAAAATACTTCATGAATTATTGACACTTTTAGCTAAGACCAAGTTTGATATACTATTTTGCAGCTTTCAATTTGATGATACATCATAAATTACCTTTGCCTTACGTCTCAAGTTTTAACCTACATACAGAAATTTTCAGAGCTTCTTTCTCTTTGTTATTAAAGATTTAATATAAGAAGGCTTTAGTTAGGGCTTATGTTCCTAAGAATTTATCACAACAAGAAGATATATTGAGTGATAAAAATCATAAGTAATAAAATGAAAAGATGATCAGATTATATGAACAAGGAATTCTTGCGAAAGTAGAAGTTTTCGCATTTGAGTAAACCAAACAACTTGCTACCAGTCCATTATCTACAGTGTCTCCATATTGGTAAACTATTGAAAAACCAGATTGTATTATTTCTTTTCTCTTCCATCTGTAAGAACAGTATTTGAGATCTTTCTCCTGCTAAACTCCTACCTTTGTCATTTGTAGTTCCTGATAATTCAACTGCCATTTTCATAGTCTCTGCCTTATGTCATATTAGTAAATTTGGGACTTGGGAAAAGTCTACCTTGGGGATAAAATAATTGAAAAGACTAGAACTAGAAAAGATTCTGATATTTGTTAAGTTTAAACCACATTTTTTTTTTTTTCCAAAACAATAGGGAAATAGGTCTAAGGGGCTGATACCGTAGTAAATAAAAGGACTTGGAAGACAAAGAATCTGTGTTTCATACCTAATGAATTCACCTACCTTTGAGCCCTATTCCCAGTAACTGCCTGTAGGAAATGACAGACCCATAGTAGATACATTCATCTATATCTTTCACTTTTTTGATTTACTGAACTACTCCTGCAGATGGATATTTCACAAGGCTTGGAGTTGGAGGCCATTTTCTCAATCTCCCCAGTTGTGTTTTAAAACCTTCATTCTCCTTTTCTCTTTCAAAAATTCCTTTCCTGAAGTGTAAACCACAAGATTCTACCACTTTCCAATTCATATCTTGCCATTTACTGTCCTCTGGGTCACCATTTCACTTTCATCAATAAGAAGCAAAGGGCCATAGTTTACTTCTCCACCCAATACATGCCATTGAAAAGGACCATACCCTGAGGTTAACCAAGTTTCACATAATACACTCCTAAATTTTATCTCTATACCACTTTATCCACTCACCCTCAGACAATACTGTGCAACTAGCCATCTTCCAGAACTGACATAGCTACATTTTTCAACACCCCTCATTTTCCTTATCCCTTCGTCACTAGCTCACTTCTCCTGGAAGCATGGCCATCTGGAGACTTTGATCATGTCACAGTCTGCATAACCATTTTATAATTACTAACTTTTTAACCTTCCTCAGCATCATGGTTGATCCAACATCTGAGCCACTCTCTTACCAAGACTCTACCCCTGTGTTTTGGCCTTTTACCATGTTGTATAAAATGTATGGACCTGATTTAGTCATAAATGTACATTTTAGTGTTACTTTGGAATAGTGGATCCTCTTGGATGAAATTCCATGAGTATGTACTGCCTTGTGATGAACATATGCAGGCATACAGCATTGCTTGGCAATCTTTCTACACGCCCCATTTTAGGTCTGTCTTCATTCATGATGTGAGCTATTTCAAAGTGATCCGTTTTGATAATATGTAATGTGCATATGTGCTTACTTCTCATGTACCCATGACAGGTAGAAATATCACTCTTTGTACCTTGGGAATTTTGTTTGGAGCAGCTCATATGTCATAATAAGCAAATAATCTAAACACTCTTAAAAATAATGTTGAGGCTGAAAAAAACCTTAGAGATCTTTTAATCCAACACTATCAGAGTGACAGAGATAAATGTCCATAGCAGTAAATTATTTTGTCCAAAGTCACACCACTTTATACAGTTAGAGACAAGAAGCATTACGTCTGTGAGCAAATAATATCTAACATGTACTGAGCTATCGTGTTATCTTCTATATGAGCATTTTCTCTTTACTAATTAGAATAGGCTAACTGCTGAAATTTATATAATCCCCCAAACTTAAAGACTTAGAACATCAATGTGGTTTCTCCCTTAAATTCCAATGCTGATATTCTTTGCCATGACTATTTAGTTGGCAAATGAGAAATATGAGAATGTAGAGAATCTCAAACCTAACATTCATACACCTTCGTTATATGTCGTGCCCATCTGCGTTCTGTTGATAAGAACTTATAATGAAGTCCCTCCTGAATGCTGGGGGCTGGGATATGCAGTCCTTGATAGGACAGATGCTTCCTGGCATTCAGTCTACACTGCAAGGGAGACATGAGTCTGTGTTTTTGTCAGCCGTACTGTAACAAACTCTCATTTCCTGATCACTACATCCCTGTATAGTAATACAGTTATCCACACTTTAAATAAGAGGAACTTGAGGAATTTAAGTCACCTGCCCAAGATTATTTAATGTGTGGTGTTAGAAGGAAGCATCAAACCCGAGGCTTTATAAATTGAAACTGCAGAGTTTTTGCTGCTATTTCAGACTGACTTTCTAAAAGGTATGCTACCGTGGATCCTCTTGATAGACCCTGAAATGGGTTTCTCCACACAATTTATCGATTCTTTATTATTGCATAACACAGACCTAAATGATACATTGTAATTTAGCACGTTTTGCACATCTTTAAAGACTGGCTTTCTAAAAGCCCAGTTCCTCCAACTTGAGAAGCTAATCTGTTTTATTTACACTTCTTCATTATTTTAATGAGTAGGTCAGTCAGAGAAAGAAACCCACACCATAAAACAAAATTCTCTTTAGTTTTAGAATACCCATTGTGATGTTTACTTGTCAATATCTCCTGCTGTGCCACCTGTAGGCCATTATTAAAATTGACTTGCTTTGAGGAAGCCTCAGGCAGTTCAATTCTACAGATTTTGCCCACCATGTGATAGGAATTTTGCTTGATGCTAAGAAAAGAAAGATAAAATACACAAAATTTGCCCCTCTCCCACAAATTAAATCTTAAGCTAAAGGCAAACACAGCCACCATGTGCTTTTCAAATATAAATGAAAATAATTAGCAAAAGGTGATGAGAGCGTCTTTTAGCCTGATCAGGGGAGACACCATCTGACTCGTGTCATAAAGTATAGAAAGTTGCCAGGTAAAGAAAAATTCTATCATTACACTGCCACATGGCGAATGTCACATGTTTACTGTTCTAACTCTTAAAAACCTCTTTAATCTTCTTTTCCCCTAAAGAAAGTACAGAATTTGGCAGTAGGTAGCGCTAATTTTAAGTCTTTGCTTTCTTGCTTTTAAACTTTCTGACTATGGGAACAAAAGCCTTGCCTCTCTGCCATTTAGGATTTCTTGTTTGTAAATCAGAGCAGGTGATACCACCTCATACGTATTCTGTGACCAAATAAAGAGATGGAAAACTGTCACTTTTTATCAAGATAAAGTAAGAAAGGTTGGATGTACTCACCTGATACACACAAAAAAAATCTGTTGACAGCTAGCTAGCTAGATGACAGATAGAGATAGTGTAAAGATACTGAACATAGACAACAAAGGACAATGGGATTGGAGAAATGGTGTATTTAGAAGGTAACCTCTGTTATTGGTTAAATTTACTATTGTTTGAAAATAGTTTCTAGGCCATTGCAGAGGTCAAACTCCCTCAAGCAGAGATGGAGTTGAGTGTGGGGAAAGCAAGGCAGCTAGAGTTTCCAAGACAAAGTACCACAGAAAAGATAGCTGCATTACAAGAATTACAGAGATAGGCAAAGTGTCCCCTTTGAATGAATACTCCCCAGAGAGCTGATCACATGCTGGTGGAAGAAGAGCTACCTGTAAAGAGACAAACGCATAAGAAAGATTAGAAGTATTTGTGCTCAGAGTTCATAAAGAGCCAGGAAAATTACTCCTTTTTCTTTTAGGAATCCCTGTAATTTATGGGCAGTTGATAGAATTAACAGACTGGGCTTGCCTCACAGGTAGGGAAAAATTAGCCCTAAACATTTAATTGACAACAACACTTTAAAATGTCTAAATCTTAAAACCAAGGCAAAAAAGCATTGAACTGTCTTATAGTCACTAAAGTTTGTGCTAGAAAAATAATAACAATAACATTAATAAAAATACAAAAATATTTAATACCTAACGAGGTAAAATTCACATTTTCTCATATCCATCCAAAAGTTACCAGTAATGAAACAGGAAAATGTAAACCATAATGAAGAAAAAAAATCTGATCCAGAAGTGGCAGATGTTGATTATCACAATATTGCATGAGAAATTATTATATCTGGATTATATAATTTTAGATAGTGAAGTAGAGCAATAATTATATAAAAGCAGATAACTCTTATAAAATCTATAAATTTGAAATGAAACAAAATCTAGATGGTCTTGCTGGTAGATTATGCATTGCAGAAGAAAGCTTACTGAACTTGAAAACCTATCAGTGGAAGCCATCCAAGAAAAAAAGGGAAAGAAAAAACACAGAAACATGTAAAGCATCAATGAGCAGTGGAACAGATTTGAACAAAAAAAGACTTGTAAATGTGATTAAAAATACTATAGTCACACCTATGCAAGAAATTTTATAAAACCCAAGAACAAGAAAACAACAACAAAAAGCTAGAACTAGGTACCATATTGTCAAATTTCTCAAAATCAGTTTTAAAGATACTTCTCACAAGAAGGCAGGAAAAATATTATGTTACAGGCAGAATAGCGAAGATAAGAATTACAGTACTTTTTCCCCATAAATTATGTAAACATAATTAAAGATGCCAGGGAGAAACAACACATTATGAGGCTTGGTGTGGTGGCCTCAAAATCAGTATAAAACACTTATTTAGGGATAGAAAGTCTTTAACTTACTAAGTCTTTAAATTACTGAAAGAGTTAGGTCTTTATATTGCTGAAAGAAAAAAAGCAATTGTTAAGTTAGAATTCTGCATCTAGTGAATATATATTTTGAAAGTAAATTGAAATAAAGACATTTTAAGACATACCTAAATGAATTCATCACCTAATAAAGGGAGTACTTTAGGCAGAAGTAAAATGATACCAGAAGGAAGTTATGGAATGATATTAATTCTAATTTGAAGTAAGACATGTAGTTGCTGTCTCTTCTACAGAAGAATAGAGCCTTTATGATGATTTTGAATGTAATAATTCTTAAAGAACGAGGTGCATAGTAATTATCTAGAGGAGGAGATATCAACAGGCACTTGATGCTTTGAAGAGTTAAGAAGAATCTGTTTGAATCTTGAGGTAACAATAGAAAAACAAAGCATGATTATTGTGTGTTTGCAAACACAGTCTTGACATAGCATTCTTGGAATGTTCTACTGAAGGTTGATACAACCTGGGAACCAAAAGATAGGGCATCCTTGAGGAGTTTTTCAAGAATATACATTTTTTCTCTCATAATGTACATAATGTAGGGGCATGGAATGATTATTGGATCCTTCATGATTAGATTTAGGCCAGTTTTCATCAATGACCTTACTATGTAGTTTAAAACAAAAGTAGTACAATCTGATGAGTTCTTTGTGTTCTTCTGCTTAAACTAGAAAATGTGTATCTACTCATGTCTGGTTTTGATCAATTCTATAGAAGAAAATACTTCTAAAAGGAAATATAAAACTTTCTGATAATACCACTTGTATATTTTAAATTTAAATGTTTTTAAGCTATTTGTAGAGATACATGAAATTTTTAAAAATAATAAAAAGTTATCCCTAATGATAGCATTTTGCAAAACTATAATATAATTACAATACTATAGTCATCATTACAATTCATCCATCTTATTCAGATTTCTTCAGTTTTACTTATAAACATTTGTATACATGTAGAGTTCTATACAATTTTATTACAAATATTAGTTCTTATATGCACCACCACAATCAAAATACTAAACAGTTCCATCACCACAAAGATCCCTTCCATTTCAGTTTTATAATTACACCTGGCTTCCTCCCATATCCTGTTCCCTAACCTCTTCTGACAATAATCTGTCTTCAGTGTTAACAGTACTATAATTTTTTTTAATCATTAAACAAGATTTATAAACTCACAAGGAAAATAATAGCCTATTATATATACCCATATTTCTTCTCCTTTCATTGTCTTATCTTCCTTCCTGATGTTCCAAGATTCACTATTTTTATCATTTCCTCTGTAATGAAGAATTTTATTTAAGCAAAATGGAAGGGTAAGTCTGATAGCAAAAAAAAAGCTTTTTAGTGGTTTATAGTATGTCAATGTCCTTGTTGTATTCTTCCTAATGTACAGTTTGGCTAGATATAGAATTTATAGTTCGCAGTTCTTTTTAATTCAGCTCTTAGAAGTTGTACCACTCCCTCTGTTCTCTATGGTTTCAAATTTGTTAAAAACTCTATTAAAATTCAAATTTTTGTTAAACTATCCATAATGTGTTGTTTCTTTTTCTTTTCTTTTTTTTTTTTTTTCTTGAGACTCAGTTTTGTTCTGTCACCCAGGCTGGAGTGCATTGGCACAATTTCAGCTCACTGCAACCTCTGCCTATGGATTCAAGTGATTCTTGTGCCTCAGCCTCCTGAGTAGCTGAGACCACAGGTGTTCACCACCACATCTAGCTAATTGTGGTATTTTTAGTAGAGATGGGTTTTCACCATGTTAGCTAGTCACCAACTCCTGACCTCAGGCGATCCTCCTGTCTCAGCCTCCCAAAGTGCTGGGATTATAGGCATGAGCCCCTATGCCCAGCCTCCATAATGTGTGGCTTCTTTCTGGCATCTTTAATTTTTTTATATGTCTTTAGTTTTACTAGTTTTCATTCTTTTGTGCCATGTCACAGACTTATTTGGATGTATTCTATTTGAGATTTCATCAATTTCTTAAATATGTAAATTTGCTTGTTTGGCCAAATTTAAGAGGTCTTTAGTCATCATTTCTTTGAACACTTTTAGCTTTATACTTTTTCTTTTATCTTTCTGGGATTCTCATATAATGAATAATTGGATTTTTGTTTTTTTACCATAGGTCTGGGATCTATTCATTTTACTTTTTGTCTTTTTTTTTCATTGTTTTTTAGATTTTAGTGGTTGTGTTCATTTATTTTCACATTCAGTAATCTTATTTACACTTAACCATTAAGCAAATTTTAAATTTCTTGGTCTTTGAATTTTTTGTATCTGTAGTTTTTATTTGTCTTTTATATATATAAATAACTTCTGTTTTTGTTTCAAAATAATTTATAATTCTTGGAGCATTTATATAATGGCTACTAAAAAATGCATGTCAGAAACTTCTTTTTTTTTTTTTTTTTTTTAATTTTTTATTGGATTATAGGTTTTGGGGTACATGAGCAGAGCATGCAAGACAGTTGCGTAGGTACACACATGGCAGTGTGCTTTGCTTTTCTTCTCCCCTTCACCCACATTTGGCATTTCTCCCCAGGCTATCCCTCCCCACCTCCCCCTCCCACTGGCCCTCCCCTTTTCCCCCCAATAGACCCCAGTGTTTAGTACTCCCCTTTCTGTGTCCATGTGTTCTCATTTTTCATCACCCACCTATGAGTGAGAATATGCGGTGTTTCATTTTCTGTTCTTGTGTCAGTTTGCTGAGGATGATGTTTTCCAGATTCATCCATGTCCCTACAAACGACACGAACTCATCATTTCTGATTGCTGCATAATATTCCATGGTGTATATGTGCCACATTTTTCCAATCCAGTCTATTATCAATGGGCATTTGGGTTGATTCCAGGTCTTTGCTATTGTAAACAGTGCTGCAATGAACATTCGTGTACATGTGTCCTTATAGTAGAACGATTTATAGTCTTTTTGATATATACCCAGTAATGGGATTGCTGGGTCAAATGGAATTTCTATTTCTAAGGCCTTGAGGAATCGCCACACTGTCTTCCACAATGGTTGAACTAATTTACACTCCCACCAACAGTGTAACAGTGTTCCTTTTTCTCCACATCCTCTCCAGCATCTGTTGTCTCCAGATTTTTTAATGATCGCCATTCTAACTGGCGTGAGATGGTATCTCAATGTGGTTTTGATTTGCATCTCTCTGATGACCAGTGACGATGAGCATTTTTTCATATGATTGTTGGCCTCATATATGTCTTCATTCGTAAAGTATCTGTTCATATCCTTTGCCCACTTTTGAATGGGCTTGTTTGTTTTTTTCCTGTAAATCTGCTTGAGTTGTTTGTAAATTCTGGATATCAGCCCTTTGTCAGATGGGTAGACTGTGAAAATTTTTTCCCATTCTGTTGGTTGCCGATCCACTCTAGTGACTGTTTCTTTTGCCGTGCAGAAGCTGTGGAGTTTCATTAGGTCCCATTTGTCTATTTTGGCTTTTGTTGCCAATGCTCTTGGTGTTTTGTTCATGAAGTCCTTGCCTACTCCTATGTCCTGGATAGTTTTGCCTAGATTTCCTTCTAGGGTTTTTATGGTGCCAGGTCTTATGTTTAAGTCTTTAATCCATCTGGAGTTAATTTTAGTGTAAGGTGTCAGGAAGGGGTCCAGTTTCTGCTTTCTGCACATGGCTAGCCAGTTTTCCCAACACCATTTGTTAAACATGGAATCCTTGCCCCATTGCTTGTTTTTGTCAGGTTTATCAAAGATTGTATAGTTGTATGTATGTTGTGTTGCCTCCGGTGCCTCTGTTTTGTTCCATTGGTCTATATCTCTGTTTTGGTACCAGTACCATGCTGTTTTGATTACTGTAGCCTTGTAGTATAGTTTGAAATCTGGTAGTGTGATGCCCCCCGCTGTGTTCTTTTTGCTTAGAATTGACTTGGCTATGCGGGCTCTCTTTTGGTTCCATATGAAGTTCATGTTGGTTTTTTCCAGTTCTGTGAAGAAAGTCAATGGTAGCTTGATGGGGATAGCATTGATTCTGTAAATTACTTTGGGCAGTATAGCCATTTTCACGATATTAATTCTTCCTAACCATGAACATGGAATGTTTCTACATCTGTTTGTGTCCTCTCTGATTAACATCTGATTTCTCTCAGTGTTTGAGCCTTTTCTTGAATCCATTATAATTTCTGATTCTTGACTTAATAGGTTACTTTTAATATAATTCTATATATTTTGTCTCTATGGGTCCTAATTAAATCTTTTTTTTCTCAAGCAGCCACTGTGTTGAAGTTCAGCATGCAGGTCCTGGGCTGTTTTGTGGGTTGCAGTTTCAGTGGTGCTTTATGTTTCAGAGCTTTTGCAGTATAATTTTTTAATATGATTTACTTGATGCCCCACTGATCTCTTCTAGTGCTGCCTCAGGGAGATAAAAGGTTTACCACAGCCAGGTTTCTGTATGTCTCTTCCCATGTGGAAAAGGAGTTCCATATCCAAGATGAAGTGGTTTCTCTGGAAAGAACCATGCTGCGGCAGGATCCCCCTATCCGTGCTAGACTACTCCTCTGCTCTGGTATTTAAAGGAGAGAAGGGAATGCCAGGCACATGATGACAATAAAGCTTTCTGGGCTGGGCTGGGCTGCTCATCATGGCTGGGTCCCTCTTGTGAGTTCTAACTGCCCCTCTGCTTATTCCTGTATTTCTCAGTAGGAGAAGGCAATCTTGGGCTCACAGGAACTAACTTGTGATTGCTATAGCCAAATCACCCCGGCCTTTGAGAAATGGAAAAGCCTTCCTGGTTCTAATCATCATGACTGTATCCCTCTAACCTGTTTGTCCACTGTCTTCCAGCTTACTTAGTGAGGATACTGATAGATTCTTACTGATGGTTTTTCCTGGATCACCTTGTATTTTTTATGATTTGCTCCAGGAACATAAAAGAAAGCCTGCATGGGCTGCCTTCCTTTTTTCTTTTTTTGAGACAGAGTCTTGCTCTGTCACCCAGGCTGGAGTGTAGTAGCAGAATTTTGGCTCACTGCAACCTCTGCCTCCCATGTTCAAGTGATTCTCCTGCCTCAGCTTCCCTAGTAGGTATGATTACAGCCACATGCCACCATCCCTGGCTAATGTTTTATGTTTTTAGTAGAGATGGGGTTTCACCATGTTAACCAGGATGGTCTCAATTTCCTGACCTCATGATCCACCGGCCTCAGCTTCCCAAAGTGCTGGGATTACTGGTGTGAGCCACCACACCTGGCCAGATGCCTTCTTTAATGTTAGATTGAGGGTCAGGAAATTCTGGATCTGTGTAACCTTCTTCTATTGGGATGGGAAAAAACATATCCTCTCATTGTGCTATTTCTCCAGTCCCGGGGACACAAACCAATTTGTCTTCTTCTTTTCACATTTTGGAGATCGAGTTTGGTTGCTTTTTGTGTAAAAACTGTGTTTTATAGTTGCAGTTAGCAGATAGGAGCAGGAAGAAATGGGTCCAGCCATAGGGTTTAGATTTAACTGCTAAGTCTTCCAATCCGTGTTGCTGGCATCAGGTTAAGAACAGAATCAAGCAGAGGAGTATTTTCTAGTCTAAGACTCTTCATGGTCCAGATAGATCTTGTGAAAATTGGCAATGGTGGATTTTTGTTTTTTAGTTATGTTTTTCTTTTGATTCCTTTCTCTCTTCTCATTCACTAGACTACTGAAAAATGATCTGTAAGGAGATTAAATAAAATCATTCTCACTGAGAAGGAAGAGGGGTTTAAGGGCTAACAGATTAGCCCTTCTTAAGCATGTTTATGTTCCTCTGAAGGTAAGGCAAATCCATTCGTAAAATCAATTAAATAAATTATAAAGGTAAACTTTCAGCACTCATCAGCAGCTAGAACAAATGACCTAGATAGGAAGCTCAAAAGGCATCAGGTAGGAAATAATCATAGTCATCCATCAATGATTCATCATTGATTTGTTCATTTATTAAATACATATTTATCAAGGTCACAACACTGTATCAGATAATATTCTAGTTGCTAAAAATAAAGCATTGACAAAAATAGGAAAAGCCCAAATGACCAACTCTGATTGGAACTAAAATTATTTCCTTCTGTTACATTGCAATCTTAGTCCTGTTTGTCAAGTGAACTTTATTTTTCTGTTACCTCCTTCCTTAGACATTAAAATAGACTGATGCCTATATGCCTGACATATGTTGGCTCCTCTCTCTAAATGTCTGTTTACTTACAAATCGACATCATCTATATATAGGTATAAAAATCTCATCTCTACCACATCTTCTGCTAAAAGATGGGGTCTTGAGTCTTTTACGTGTTCTCCTGCTAAAAATGGTGCAATCTCTCCCAAAATAATTTCCTTCTCTAGTCCTCGATGTTCTCACTCATAAAATATAATGTTTCGACTTGACTGATAGTTCTCAAAATTGGTTAATTACTACAGTTGCTTGTACAGTATTTTAGGATGGGTTATTGGCTCATGGCAAACCTATTTAATGAGATATTTCAAACAACATGGTCTTTAATTCTAAATTTTATTTTTTAAAATTTTATATTTTAGTTGGCAAATAATCATTGCACATACTCAGAGTACATAGTGACATTGTGAAACATACACTGTATAGTGATCAGAGTTATTATGTTAACATATCCATCATCTCAAATATTTGTCAGTTCTTTGTGTGTGAATATTTAATATCCTTCTCCTAGATATTTGATTCTACATAGTATATTATTGTTAATTATAATCCTACAGTGGCATAAAACACTAAAACTTATTCTTTCTATCTAGCTATAATTTTGTGTTTATTAACAAATTCCTATCCTTCCCTTCTCCCCACCCTTTGCACCTTCTAGTATTCTTTGTTCTACTTTTTACTTCTATGAGATAAACTATTCTTAGCTTCCACTTATGAGTGAGAACATGTGGTGTTTATCTTTCTCTTCCTGGCTTATTTCACTTAACATAATGTCCTTCAGTTCTGTCCATGTTGTCAAAAATAACAGAATATCATTCTATTTATGGCTGAATAGTATTCTGTTGTGTGTATATATGGAGCATGTTTTCTTTATCCACTCATCTGTTGTTGGAACTTCAATTGATTCTGTATCTCGGCTATTGGGAATAGCGCTGCAATAAATATAGGGTGCAAATGTCTGTTCAGTATAATGATTTTATTTCCTTTCCATAAATACCCATGAGTGGGATTGCTGGTTTATATAGTAGATCTATTTGTAGCTTTTTGAGGAACCTCCATACTGTTTTCCATAGTTACTGTACTAGTTTATATTTCCACCAAGAGTGGATAAGTATTTCCTTTTCATTTTTTAAATAGTCATTCTAAGTGAGTTGAGAAAAAAACCTTACTTTGGTGTTAATTTGCATTTACCTGATGATTAATAATGTTGCACTATTTTTTCATGTTTTTTGTCAATTTGTATGTCTTCTTTTGAGAAATATATGTTTAGATTGTTCATATTTAACTGGATTTTGTTGTGGTTGAAATGTTTGAGTGCCTAGTGTAATCTGGATATTAATACACTGTTGGGTGAGTATTTTGCAAATATTTTATACCATTTTGTAGATTGTCTTTTTACTCTATTGATTTATTTACTATACAGAAGTTATTAATTTTGACGTAATCCCATTTTTTTATTTTTGCTTTTGTTTCCTATGCTTTTGAGGTCTTATAAAATCTTTTTCCAGACCCATGTTCTGAAGCATTTTTCCCACAACTTCTTTCAGTAATTTTTTTTTTTCATTTCAGATAGTACATTTAGGTCATTGTTCCATTTCAAGTTGATTTTTGTAAAAGGTAAAATGTATATATCTAATTTCATTATTCTGTTTTTGAATATCCAATTGTCCTAGCACCAATTATTGAAAAGACAGTCCTTTCCCCAATTAGTGTTTTGGAACCTTTGTCAAAATTCAGTTGGCTATAGCTTTGTAGAGTAATTTCTGTGTTCTCTATTGTGTTCTATTTGTCTACATATCTTTTTTTGTGCTAATAGCATGCTACTTACTAAAGCTTTGTAGTATATTTTAAAATCTTATTGTGTGATATCTCCAACTCTGTTATTTCTTTCTCAGGATTGCGTTAGTGGTTTGGGGTCCTTTTTGGTTACATACAAATTTTAGGATGTTTCTTTCTATTTATGTGAAGAATGTCATTGTTTTTATGAGGATTACAAAAAGTCTGTATATTTTAGAGTTAGTATTTTCTTTTTAGCAATATTATTTCAATCGATGAGCATGGACTGTCTTTCTATTTGTTTATATCCTTTTCAATTTTCATTTTTTTATCAGTGTTTTGTAGTTTTTCTTGTAGAAATCTTTCACCTCTTTGGTATAATTGGATCCTGGATATTTTTAATAGCTATTTT
Organism: Callithrix jacchus; assembly: GCF_049354715.1. Lineage (NCBI taxonomy): Eukaryota > Metazoa > Chordata > Mammalia > Primates > Cebidae > Callithrix > Callithrix jacchus. Next base: position 109,973,553 of record NC_133507.1, read on the forward strand.
GAATGGGATTGGTTATAGTTACTTGAATGGAACTTGATAGCCTTACTAATTTCTTCTTTATATGTTACATTGTTAATGTATAGACACTGATACTGATTTTTATATATTAATTTTGTATCTTTCAACTTTCTTGACTTTGTTGCTCAGTCTGAAATGTTTCTTGGTAGAGTCTTCAGATTTTTCTAGATATAAGATTATGTCTACAAATAGTTACAATATGACTTCCTGCTTTTCACTTTGGATACCCTTTATTTCTTTATCTTGCCTAATTGCTCTGGCTAGGATTCCCAGTAACATATTGAATAAGTGCAGTGAGAGTAGGCACCCTTGTCCTGTTCCAGTTATTAGAGGCAAAACTGAAAGCTTATTCATTTAGTACAATGTTAGTGGTGGGTTTGTCATATACAGCCTTTGTTATTTTAAGGCACTTTCATTCTATACCAAATTTAGTAAGAGTTTTAATCATAAAATAATATTGAATTTTATCAAAAGCTTTTATGTGTCAATTGAGATGATTATATAGTTTGTGTCCTCCATTCTATTGATGTGATGTTTAGTGTTTATTTTTTTATTTATAGTGTTTATTTAGTATGTTGAACCTTCCTTGCATTACTGGAATAAATCCTTTTTGGTCATGGTGTATTACCTTTTGATGTATTTTTATATTTTATTTGTGAGTATTTTGCTGAGAATTTTTGTATCTACATTAATCAAGGATATCGGCCTGTAGTTTTTCGTTGTTGATGTTGTGTACTTGTCTGCTTTGAGTATAAGTATTATACTGGCCTTATAGAGTAAATTACAAAGAACTCCCTCTGCTTTAATTTCTTTGGAATAGCTTGAGAAGAATTGGTATTAATTCTCCTTTTAAGATTTGGTGGAATTCAGCGGTGAAGCCATCCAGTCCTGGACTTTTCTTTTGTGAAAGACTTATATATTGATTCAATGTCATTACTTGCTATTGGTCTGTTCAGGTTTTCTATTTCTTCTTGGTTCAGTCTTGTTATTTTGTTTATGTCTAGAAATGTATCGATTTTTTCTATGTTTTTGAATGTGTTGATATATAGTTGCTCATATTAGTCTGTAACAAGTCTTTATATTTTAGTGCTGTCTATTGTGATGTCTCCTTTTTTATTTCTGATTTTCATTATTTGAGTCTTGTCTCTTTATGTTTTAGTAAGTTTAGCTAGTGGTTTGTCAATTCTGTTTACCTTTTCGAAAAAACTTTTTGTTTCATTGATATTTCGTAGTTTTTTCAGTCTAAATTTTGTTTTCTTCTGCTCTCATCTTTATGATTTTTTTTCTTCCTGTAATTTTAAGTTTGGTTTGTTCTTGATTTTCTATTTCTTTGAGGTATATAGTGAGATTGTATATTTGAAATCTTTCTATATTATTTTTATGTAGGGATTTATTGTTATAATCTTGCTTATTAGTATTAGTTTTTACTGTGTTTTATAGGTTTTGATATGTTGTTTCTATTTTCACTTGTTTCAATGATTCTAATAAATTTTATTCTTAATTTCTTCCTCCTGCCATTTTACATTCAGTTTATATGTATTTGTTCAGTTTTGTGTGTGTGTGTTATTGATGTATATAATTTTCTAATATTGTGGTCAGATAAGATAAATAATATAATTTCAATTTTTAAAAAATTTTGAAGATTACTTTTGTGTCTTAACCACATAGTCAATTCTGGATAATGTTCCATGTGCTGATGAAAAATGTGTATCGCTCAGTTTTTGTGTAAAATGTTTAACAAATGTCTGTTAGGTTCTTTTGCTCTATGGTGCAGTTTAAATCATAGGGTTTTTAAAAATGTATTTTCTATCTAGATAATATGTATTCAATGCTGAGAATTGTGTATTGAAGTCCTCAACTATTTCTCCCTTTAGATCTAATAATATTTGCTTTTTCTATCTGGATGCTTTACTGTTGGGCACAAATATATTTATAATTATTATACTTTTTAAAATGTATCTCTATTATTATATAATGTTCTTCTGTGTCTCTTTTTACAGCTTTTAACTGCAAGCCTGTTTGTCATATATAATTATAGCTACTCTGGTTGCTTTAGGTTTCTGTCTGCATGAATCATCTTTTTATATCCCTTCAGTTTTAGTGTATGTGTGTCTCTACTAATGAGTTGAGTTTCTGGCAGGTAGCATTTAATCGAATCTTTCTTTCTTTTTTTTTTTTTTAAATGGATTCAACTAATCTGTATCTTTTAAATGAGGAATTATTTAACATTTAACATTGACATTCATAGCTATTACTAATAAGTAAGAACTTTATTTTATTGGTTGTCTGATTGTTTTATACATCCTTTTTTCCTTACTGCCTCTCTTATTGTTTGTTTTTGAGGGTAGTTGGTTTTCTTTATTGATAATGTTTGATTCCTTCTTCTCCTTGGTGTATCAGTGAGTTTTATAGTTTTTCACGTTTTCATGATGGTTGTGGTTGTCTTTTTACTTCCATAAGTAAGACTCCCTTGAACATTTAATATATGGCTGGTCTAGTGGTAATGAATTCCCATAGCCTTTGCTTGTCTGTGAAATATTTTATTTCTCTTTCTTTTCTGAAGAATAGCTTTGCTGAGTATAATATTCTTTCCTGGCAGTATTTCTTTTTGTTTTGGTTTTCTTTTCATATTTTGAAAGTATTATTCCATTCTCTCCCAGCCTGTAAGTTTCTCCTGAGAAATACACTCATATAAGGTAAAGATACATATAAGGATAATTTTCTTATATGTGACATGATGCTTTTCTCTTGTTGCTTTGAAAATTATTTCTTTGTGTTTAATTTTGGCAATTTTACTATAATGTGCATCAGAGATGACCTGTTTGAATTGAATTAATTTGGGATTCTGCTTGCTTCTTGGATCTGACTTTTCTACCTCTCTCTCAAGGCTTACGATGTTTTCTGCTATTAATTTATTAAATATGATTTCCTCATCTTTCCCCTTCTCTTCTTCTGGAGATTCCATCTTATAAATATCTGTTTGCTTAATGGTGTCCCATAAATCCTGTAAGTTTTCTCCATTTTCTTTTTAAAAACTCTTTTATTTGTCTTCTTTTATTATTTTAAAAGATCTATCTTAATGTTCAGAAACAGATTCTTCTGCTTGATCTAGTCTGTTGTTCAAACTTTTAATTGTATTTTTTATTTCATTCTTTGGACTCATCTGCTGTAGGAGTTCAATTTGGTTCTTTTTTGTGATATCTATCTCTTTGTTAAAATTCTCATTCAAATAATTATTTTTTCTTGTTTTGTTGCATTTCTTCTGTATTATCTTGTATTTCACTGAGTTAGTAGGGGGGAAACCACCCTCATGATTCAGTTATATCCCACTGGGTCCCTCACACAACATTTGGGAATTATAGAAGCTCCAATTCAAGATGAAATTTGGGTAGGGACACAGCCAAACCATATCAGGAGGTATACATGCAGATACTGGATAGGCCAGCTTTGGGCCTCTCTTCTAACTGGTGTTAGGAACATAGGGCTCTTATATTGGTCAGGACCACAGCTTCGTGGTTGTTTATCCAGCCTGGAGGCATGCCCATGACAATGGGATTGTTTCTCTGGCCCAAGATGCAGGTATAGAACTACTTGGCTGGCTCTGGGTCATGTTTCTTGGAGATGGCTCACAGGTCAGTTTCTCAGGGCCAGGAAGTGGCAGCATAGCTCCTCAGCTGGCTTGGGGGTATGTCTGCCAGGAATGGAGATAGGGCTGTTTTTCAGGCCTGTGACAAAGATGTACCACTGCTCAGTTGGTCTGTGGGTGTTTCTGCTGGGGCCAGCCCATGAGCTGTTTTGTAGGTCCAGGACACAGGCATGTGGCTGCTTGTTTGGCCTGGAGGTATGCCTGCCAGACGGGGCCTTTGGAGTATTTCTCAGGCCTTGGTATGGGTACACAGCAACTTACTAGGTCCAGGGGTATCTGCCAGAGGTGGTACATAGGGCTGGTTTTTGGGCTCACTATGTAGGTGCATGGCTTCTTGTTCGGCTTGGAGTATGTCCACCAGAAGTGACCCACAGGACTGTTTTTCAGGTTCAAAGTTCAGGTACAAGGCTGCTTAGCGAGCCTGGGGTATTTCCACCCAGTGTTACTCATAGGGATTGCCTGCAGAATTGTCTCTCAGGCCCTTATGTTGAGTTTAGGGCCATTAGGCAAGCAATGAGTATGTCTGGTAAGTGGCGGGGCATTGCTGAGATGTTTCTCTGGTTTTGACCACAGGCATATAGCCAATCTTCTGGCTGAGGCTCAGGGGCCTCTCTTGCTAAGGGGAAGGTAAATAGTTATTTAGCCATCTCAAGGGCAGCTTTGTCCAGAGGTGGGCTAGCAGACTGTTCCTCTGGGTGGAAGTACAGCAGTGAAGGTTGGTTTCCCTGCTGTGCAGAACCAAAATCACAGCAGATCCTGGGACCAAAGTCCATGTAGTAGGTGATGTGGTGTGCAGCCACCTTTGTGGGCTTTGCATAATAAAGATGGAGCCCCATGGCTAAAGAGTTGCTGTGGCTACTGGCCCCCAGAGGATGATGCACTCTACAAGTGGCTCTGGTCTCAAGCTGGTGCTGTATAGCAGCAGCCTGGCTTACAGAGAAAGGTTTAGGAATGGAAAGCATTGCTCCAGATTAGTAGCCTGAGGGCAATGCAGTGACTGAATTCCTGGCAGCTTTCTAAACTGGGCTCATGGCTTGCTAGCACTGTGGGATTCTCGAGTTCTAAGGGTTGTAGATGTTGGTGGCAGCAATGGGAGCTAGTGGGAATCATCTGCTTACCTTTACCCTTACAATGAGAAGTCCTTCCTGGCTCCAGGGAGATCTTATCTGGGCGTGAGAGGCAGGGCTGCTGAGGCTGCATGCTTTCACACTACCCTCCTGGACTTCCAAGCACCACAGGTCTATCTCCACTGTTCCACTGAACTCTTACTTGCTCACTTTGACAGTGAAATTCCAGCTGTTTATTTGTTGTCTTGGTTCTTTCTTGAGGTAGTAAAGAACGCCAGACATTGCTAGTGAGTCATCTTGCTGATGTAACTCCAAATTGAACACTATAGAAATGTGTGATTCTGACAATCACCCAGATTTGTATGAGTAAGAATTGAAGATACATCTAATTCTATAATTCAATGATTTCATCAAGTATGTATTGTCAACCCAACTGTGGGGGTAAAAGGGAGATTAAAAGTCAAGGCAGAAAAATAAATGAAAGCTGGTCTTGAAGACCATCGTAACTCAGCAGAAAGCCACCATAATAAAGAAGCAGTCAAAGAGTTGGGTTAATTGTGCTCTTTAGCACTGTGTGAAGTGAGATAAGAGGCCAGGACCCATATTACACTGCTGTACCCTTAAACATGCTGTTCCCACGTTACACTGCTGTATGCTTAAACATGCTATTCGATATCCTTTCTATTGTTGTCTGTGTTCAGCCATTGGCAGAATAAAGTGATCTCTTTCATTTTCCACATTGTCTGCTCTTTTCATTATGCATCCACTGCACCATAATGTGGCTAGTTTCTATATAGACTTGTTTGTGAATGTATGACACGTATTCCATATGCTAAGGCAGCATTCGATCAATATGATGTTATGTATAAACTCCTACCACTAATAAGTACACAGCACATAAATGTCAAAACCTAATGGAATAAAAAAATTAAGTGTAAGAAACAAAAATAGGTGAATATCTTTTTCAACTTCTGGGTAGAGAGCAGTTTTCTACATAAAATATATAAAGTGCTAGCTATTAAAAGTTTTGATACATTTAAATATTTCAAAAATCTAATTTTGAATCATTCTATGATGCATAAACAAAATAAAAAAATGAGTTACAAATATCCAGCAGAAGTCATGATCCAGGTAACCAATAAGTAATTAACTTTAAGAATATATAACAAACTATAAAAATTATTAAGTAAAAGCAAACAAACTTGGAAAAATTAATAGTTTATAGAGGAGAAAATATAATTGGCCAGTACATTTATGACATGATGTTTAACTTCACCGATTTTGAAAATGAAAATCAAGACAATGGTGATCTATTATTTAACTAATTGTTCAATTGACAAAAAATAATTTTTGGTTTTTAAATTCCAAATGTTGGAAAGAATGTGAATTATATTAGAATTTTAATATTTGCTATCAGGAGTATTCTAATTTGGAGAATTTGGCATTATTTTAGGAAGTTAAATATCTGCATACTCTTAGCACTTGGCAATGTCATGCTTAGATGTATATAAAAATTTTGTCAATGCTTACCAGGAAGTGTGTGTAACAATATTTATAACAACAAACACTGTATTCAACTCAAATGTCCATGTTAGGGAAAACAAATAAATACATAATATATAATAGTCATAGAATGGGTTATAGTAATTATTAACGACGATGATTTAAAAAAAAAAGTATGCAGCAATCTCATTAAAACAATCCTGAGTAAAAAAAGCTAGTCCCAGAAAACTACCTTCAATCTAATACTTTTTAAACAAGGAAGTATAAATACAAGCAACACTACACTGTGCGCTTTTTTCATAATCAGGTGACCAAGAAGCAAAAGGCAATTTATCATCTCTCCACAAATATATCCCACATACAATAGTGGAGCTGAGCATGTATACCCACAATGAAAACCACAATATTTAAAACAAAAACAAATGGGAAACACAAAGCTGTTATTGGCTTATGAAAATCATGAAATCCTCCTAGGCAATTATTTGGAGATCTCTCTAACTTGACAGTGGAGAAGGTCTTTGGTTAGATTCCAGTTCTGTTTTCTGTATATTATTCTCCCTGGCTCTTGGTCCCACACTCTGTGAGTTCTTCTCAGCTTGTCATGCATATGGCTACAGCCAAAGTCATGCTGAGAAGTATATACCTACATTATGGGCTAGACAGCTTGTGTTGCCTCCTTCGTGTTTGTATAAGGATTTCTTGTTGTTGTTGTTACTATTATTAGATCAGTTTTTTTTTTAGGACAATGCAGTTTTTTAACTTAGTAATTGGCTATTTATTTTTTTTCCTCTAGTTAACGTACCATTAACCGTATCTGAATTTATTTCCCAGACATCCTTCTCAAATTCTCTCTCTCTCTCTCTCTGTATAGTTTTGCCATTTTCTGGCCTCTATATCCCAATTTAGCAAAGGTTGCCTTAGAGCCCATCTGGCTTGGGTGAGAATGTGAAAACATTATTCTCCACAGGGGCTGAATCTTTTAAAGAAATTTTGTTGCTCAAAGTATTGTGTGTGCTTTAAATATTTTTTTCTGTTTCATATATAGAGATAATCTTTCAAACTAGTTATGACCCCAGATTTATCAGCTCCCTGGATCATTTTTGTCTCTATTCTTGAACAGCCAATTCTTTGCCTTTCAGCTTATTTCTTATATCTTTCAGCTTATTTCTAATATCTTACTGACTAATCCAATTGGTTAAAACCAACTACTTAATTAAAAGCTGGTTTTACAAACTCTTCTTCTAGACCCATCTCAGTAGGTGCTTGCTTTGTTTCTCTGGCATTGCTGTCGATAGTTACTGTGTTTCCTACTATAACTTAAGAAGATCGTACATTCTTCCTCTGTTATCAGTTTTCTTTGTTACTCTACCACTGAGTTACATAGTTCAGGCTTTTTAAAAATGGTGACACCTCACTTAAGGTTGCCAGCTTTTGTATTACTTCTAATTCCAGATGCCATAAAATATAAATCCCAGATATCTATGACAACAAAATAATAATTTGTCACTAAAATAAAGTTTAAAATGAGTATTTCTGATAGACAAGACTACCCCAAGCGGTTATTAATGGAAGTAAGCTCCTACCAACTTGTGATTGCTGTATTCAACATGTGGCTCCTTCATTTATAGGAGAAGGGGAAGAGCATTACAGGTTGTATGCAGAGGTTCTTTAGGTCAAGTTGTGGAAGTGGTAAAATCAATTCTGCTCATATTCACTTCACATGGTCAGAACTTTCAAAGAGGAAGCTGGGAATTGTGTGTCTAGGTAATAGAGGAAATATGTTTGATGAAGAGCTGGCTGGACTTGGACACATATTTCATGTGAGTTAATTTTTCTTATTCCTCCCATTGGTTAAAAAGCTCCTTGGGAAGATATCTACATCTTTTTTATTCTTGTATCCCCACAGCTAGCAATCTACTAGGACATGAAAAATAAATACTTAATCAGCAATCTTAATTTCTTTGTAAACATGATAGCAATAATGTGGGAATCACAACAATTATAGCAATGGCATCAGTTGTAAGCAGACAAGTTTCTGAGAAACTTCTGCAGACTAAAACTGTCATCATGCTATATCCTATGTCATCTTTATAACCCTATGTGTTGGAAGAATTAAGTGAGAAACACCCTGAAATACTGGTGTTTAATATTTTCGTTATTTTATTACAAACCAAAACACAAATATAGAAAAGCATACCAAATTATTGTAGTTTAATGAATGCATAGAATGTAAGTGCTCTCATATTCTTTCCCCACATCAAGAAATAAAATTTTTAACAGCCACCTTTTAAGCCCCTCCTTGTGCCCCATTCAGATCACCAACTCCTCCCCGCAAAATAACCACTATCTTATTTAATTTTTTTCTTTTTAATTGATACCTAATATCTGTACATGCATATTATATATGTGATATTTTGTTACATGCATACGATCTGTAGTGATCAAATTAGGGTATTTACAGTATTCACCACTTCTAGTATTTATTATTTATATATGTAGAGAACATTTCAAATCCTGTCTGCTAGTTATTTTGAAGTATACAATGCATTGCTTTTAACCCTACTCTTCTATTGAACATTATAACCTGTTTCTTCTAACTTGGTTTTTACCTATTAGCCAAACTATCCTTATACTTCACCCTATGCACATCCCTTTGCAACCTCTGGTAATTATAATTCTACTTTCTACAAAGAGAGTAACTCCTTATAAAATTACAAAATATATTCTGATTTCTAAAAAGTTGAGATCAACTTTTTTAGCTCCCATTTATGAGTGAGCAAATGTCTTATGTCATTCTGTGCCTGGCTTGTTTCCATTAATATAATGACCCCCAGTTTGATTCTCATTGCTGCAAATGACATGGCATCATCTTTTTACAGACAAATGGTATTTCATTGTGTGTAAGTACTGCAATTTCTTTCTTCATTCACTGAAAGACACATAGATTGAATCCATATCTTTGCTACCATGAATAGTGCTGCAACAAACATAGGGGTGCTAGTATCCCTTTGACTTTCTTCCCCTTGATAAATATCTGGTAATGGGATTGATGGATTGTATGATAGTTCTATTTTTAGTTTCCTGAAAGGGATTCATACTGTTTTCCATAGCAGTTCTACGAATTTACATTCCCCCAACAGTGTATGAGAATTCACATTTCTCCATGTGCTCTTCAGCATGTTATTTTTGTCTTTTTAACAACATCCATTCTACAAGGGCAAGATGGTATCTTGTGGTTTTGTTGCGCATGTCCTTGATGAGTAATGATGGAAGGTGTTCATATACCTGTTAGATATTCATATGTCTTTTGAGAATGTTCATTCATGCCCTTTGTCCATCTTCTAACAGGATTGTTTTCTATGAGCTGCTTGTATATTCTGAATATTAGTTGTCATATGAACAGTTCGTAAATATTTTCTTCCATTTAATGGGTATAATCTTCATTCTGTTGATTCTTTGCTGTGCAGAAGCTTTTTAGTCTTAGTCCCATTTGTCTATTTTTGTTTATGTTGCCTATGTTTTCAAGGCCTTAACTATAAAATCTTTGCTTAGACCGATGTCCTAAAGGGTTTCCACTATATTTTCTTCAGGTGGTTTTGTAATTTTGAGTCTTCTGTTTAAGACTTTAAGCTATCTTGAGTTAATTTTTGTATATGGTGAGATAGGGGTCCAGTTTTATTCTTCTGCATGTGGATATCCAATTTTCCAAGTACGATGCATTGAATATTTCCTTTTTCCATTGCATGTATGTTCCTGGTGTGTTTGTTAAACATCAGCTGACTCTAAATGTGTGGATTTATTTCTGGGTTCTCTTTTCTGTTCCATTGTTCTGTTTATACAAACACCATGCTGTTTGGTTTACTATAGCATGTAATATATTTTGAAGTAAGGTAGTATGTGACTTCAGTTTTGTTCTTTTCACTCAAAATTTGACTATTCGAGTTCTTTTTATAGTTTCATTCAAATTTTAGGATTTTTATTTTCTATTTCTGTGAGGAATGCTCTGATGTTTTGATCAGGGTTGCATTGACTTTGTAGACTGCTTTGGATAGAATCGACATTTAACAATATTGGGTCACTCTCATTTTTCCTGCTTCAGCCGATATTTTCAGATTGTCTGACATGCTTTCCAAGGAAAACCTATTGACTATTTTGGGTTTTTTTCTTTTCTCAAGTTTGCCATATGTTCCCAGTAGTTTTATAGTTTCAGGTCTTCCATTTAAATCTTTAATCCATCTTGAGTTAATTTTTGTATGTGGTGAGAGACAGGGGTCCAGTTTTATTCTTCTGTATGTTGGTATACAATTTCTCTCTGTTTCTCCTGCGGGTGCCAAATAATATACATGAACATTGTAGTAATTGGTGGTTTATTCCTACCTAAATATATCTTATTCTGCAGATATACCTTTTTGCCAAGTTTGGTTAATTAATGTTTATTGATGTTGATTTTGGTATTTATTATTTTTATTGGGGATTTGGAGAATTTCAAAACCTATACCCTGCCACCATCCTCTTCCCAAAATTTGTATTAAATGTAAGCATAAACATACAGACATACATAAATATATTTGTATGAATACATGTTTCTGCATCTAGCTATGCTTCTCTTAATGTTAGGCCTTTAGGATATTCAGTCATATTTATTTATTCATACCTTTCAAACAACATTTTATTGTACTGCCGTAACACGTCTTTGTTTCTGTTTTTTTATTTACTCCTTTTGTCCCTTGGAAGTTGAAATTGAATGAATACCATCTTTCTTCTCCACGTTCTAATACATTACCATATCAGAAGTTGTACTTTTTAAAAGAAAACAGTACTCAGTATTTCAGAAAACATGCATCTAAAAATTTGAAACTTCTTCAGGGTGCTATATCTAGCTTTTAAGTGTAGACAGAATATGCTATTCTCATCCACCCTACATATATTTTGTAGAGTATTAATGTGATAAACCTTACTTAGGTATATAGTGGCCAAATTAGAATTATTGGAAAATACACATCCCTATTACTAATCTCACCCTAATTTTACAGTCAGGAAAGTTAAGACTCTGTGTGATTTGCTAAAGAACACAGCTGGTTCTTTAAGTAAGGAGCTAAAACTGGCATCTCCTTTAGAGAGGTTACATTTGATCTTTCATTAATGAACAGGAAAATATTTTTTAAGATTACAAACTTCAATTATCAGTTTCTTCACTGTATTTAGGTCAGCAAAATTTGATTTGCATTCTATATCTCTTGGTTTTTATCACTTAATATTTGAGAAATAGAATACCATCCGAGTTACAGGCTCATAATCTGTAAAATGGGAATCATATCTAGTTATTCCTAGATTTTAAAGATTAGAAATAATACATATATAAGGCTGGCACATAGCAAATCACAATTAATGGTTGTGATGATCTTTCTATAAGGAACGATACTCCTCATGAACTATCTCTAGGTCACAGATTAGTGGCCCAGGTCTGGTCCTTATTTTGCAACAAATTTGCTTTGTGTTAATCATCTTGTTTTTGTTAGACAGTAGCAAATCCGATCTTATTTTCTAACCTTATACTGTGACTTATATTTTCTTAGAAACCGAGAAATGAAAGCTTATAACTCTCTGTTCTTAATGGCTGTACCAGAAAATAGATGCAGTTCTTCATGAACAAATGATTGAACCATAAAATCCTTTTATTCTAGCAAAAAAAAAAAAATCTGCTTCATAATATAATGATGTCCAAATCATCCTGAATTAAATAAAATGTTAAGATTATTAACTGATCTGTGGCTTTAAGGCAGCCTGATCAAAAACCAAAGAAAATCATTTAGACAAGTCAATATAATGTGCTTACCATGCCCGCTCTAATGAAAAACTGAAGGCCCATCATGTCATTTAGTATATTTAGTGATGTGTCATCTGTGGAGGACTGATTGTGGTCAATAAGATGCTTGCTGTGATGAAGACTGAGCATTGGTAATAAAGACAAGTCTTTCACTATGCCTGTTCATAACTGTTGGATCAGCTCCACTAACCTGACACCGGGTAGGTAGGAAGGAACTATTTTCTAATTAAAAACCTTTGATTGGCAGAATTAAGTAGCTGGAAAGATTATAATCCTGGGTTCCAAACAAGGCAGACATTGGCTCTGAGTCTTTTCATTTGGTCGGTGCCCTCTGTATTGGTGTGTGCGCAATTACACATGCATGTAGCATTTTCGTTTTTTATATAAATGGGCTACATTCTACATATATTTCTATAATTTTATTTTTTCAAATTAGTATTCTATGATCCCTTTCTTACTCACATTTTATTCACATTCCCCAACACCTCTTCCTCTCACTTCCTGTTGACTACACATATTAAAGGGTATTTTGGTGCTTTACTCACAGAAATGTTTGGGAAGAGGTGCATGTGTGCTTTAATCTGGAGAGTGGCTCCATTGCGCTCCAATTGTTTGAAATTCACTGTCCTTTGTTGTGAATCCCTTCTCAGAGACGTTTTGTTTTTTTCACCTAGCAAAATTTTCTGAGTACTTATTAAGGATTGGCTGTGCTTCTAGGTGCTGGGAATGTTGGAAAAATAAAACAATTGAATTCACTATTACCATGGTACTTGCATTTTAGTAAGGAAGCCAGAAAACAACAGCACTTTGGTAAGTCTGAGTTCAACATTAGATTGTGACAAGAGGAAAGAAGTGACTAGAGCAATTCTAAGCTTTACAGCTAAATCCCACACTGTCTAGATTAAGAGACAAAAGTTTTCCCTACCTGGTTTAGAAGCTTGAGATACTACGTTTTCAAAAGATTCTAGCAAGTTTTCCCCACACACATCATTGATTTGAATTGAGTCACATGCTCTTCCTAATAATATTCTTAGGCAGGAGAATGGCATGAGCCAACTATCTTAGGCCTCCATCACCTGAACCAATTAGTCTAGAAGGTGGTCTTACCCCAGCTGAGCTAAAGCATTTAGAGCTCACCCAGGCAAACATTGCAATCATTGGTCCTTACTCTATTTAAATCCTGGGCTGTGAGGAAATGTGAAAGCTATGTGAATAATATTTGGGAGATAACCACATTACTCACCTAAATGTGCCTTTTAGGACTCCCAAGTAAATACATTCAGAATTATTTTATTCTTTTTAACTGCTAGATAGTATTTCATGCTTTGGAATCATTATAGCTTATTTTACCATTCTTTTCTAGATGAAGATTTAGATTGCTTCCCATTATTAGAAACAAGACTGCAAAATACTATTTTACAAACTTTCTTGTGTTAATATGTGAGAGATATTCAGTTGCATAAATGATCAGAATTGTGGGGTTGTATTGTATACACATTTTCAGTGTTAGCTGATCATGCTAAATTGCTCTACAAATTTCTTGATAGATGGAACTGCTGTCACTAGTTTAGTGCCTGTACTACTACAATATTTGACATTGTCATTAAATTAATCCTATGAAGAAAAGAATGTTATAACCTTCTTATTTATTTTGTTATTTATTCATTTTTGCATTTCCTAGGACACTAGTGTGACTTAGCGTCTTTTCACAAGTTAGTAATGATTTGTATTTCCTATGTAAATTGCTTGTTTGTATAACATATTTTGTGTATTTTTTTCCTTGTAGATTTTAGGTATTTTTGTATGCTCCAGACGTGAGAGATTTATCTACAGAATAAGCTGCAAATATTTTTATTATTTCCTTGCTTTATTTTTCACTTTTTATTTATTTATTTTTAAATTTTTTTACAATGTATTTATTATACTTTAAGTTCTGGAGTACATGTGCAGAACGTGTAGGTTTGTTATGTAGGTATACATGTGCCATGGTGGTTTGCTGCATCTATCACCCTGTCATCTACATTAGGTATTTATCCTAATGCTATCCCTTGCCAATTACCTCACCCCTGGTTATCCCTCCCCTAAACCCTCATGCCCTGACAGGCCCCAGGGTATAATGTTCCCCTCTCTCTGTCCCTGTGTTCTCATTGTTCAACTTGCATGAATGACTGAGAACATGCAGTGTTTGGTTTTCTGTTCTTGCATCAGTTTGCTGAGAATGAGGGTTTCCAGCTTCATCCATATCCCTGCAAAGGACATGAATTCATCCTTTTGGATGGCTGCATAGTATTCCATGGTATATATGTGCCACATTATCTTTATCCAGTCTATCATTGATGGGCATTTGGGTTGGTTCCAAGTCTTTGCTATTGTGAACAGTGCCACATTAAACATACATGTACATGTGTTTTTATAATAGAATGATTTCTAATCCTTTGGCTATATTCCCAGTAATAGGATTACTGGATCAAATTTAATTTCTATTTCTAGATCCTTGAGGAATTGCCACACTGTCTTCCACAATGGTTGAACTAATTTACACTCCCACCAACAGCGTGAAAGTGTTCCTATTTCTCCACATCCTCTGCAGCATCTGTTGTCTCCAGATTTTTTAATGATTGCCACTCTAACTGGTGTGAGATGGTATCTCAATGTGGTTTTTATATATTTTTAAAGTATTTAGTTTTTTATTTTAGGTTTGGCCATACATGTGAAGGTTTGTTTTGTAGGTAAATGCGTGTCATGGGGGTTAGTTTTACAGAATATTTCTTCACCCAGGTATTAAGCCCAGAGCCCAGTAGTTTTCTTTTCTGCTTCTCTCCTTCCTCCCACTCTTCTCACTCAAGTAGACCCCAGTGTCTGTTATTTGCTTCCTTGTGTTCATAATTTCTGATCATTTAGCTCCCACTTGTAAGTGAGAATATGAGGTATTTGGTTTTCTGTTACTGTGTTAGTTTTTAAAAGATAATAGCCTCCGGCTACATTTATGTTCCTGCAAATGACAACATGATCTTGTTCTTTTTTATGGTGCATGGTATTTCAGGGCATATATGTACATTTTTTTATCCAGTCTGTCATTAATGCACATTTAGGTTGATTCCATGTCTTTGCTATTGTGAGTAGTGCTGCAGTGAACATTCATGTCCATGTGTCTTTATGGTGGGATTATTTGTATTTCTTTAGATATATATCCAGTAATGAGATTCCTGGGTCAAATTGTATTTCTGCTTTTAGCTTTTAGAAGAATCTTCATACTTCTTTCCACAATGCTTGAACTAATAAAAGCTCCCATCAACAGTATATAAGTGTTCCCTTTTACCCACAACCTTCTTAGCAACTGCTGTTTTGTTTTTTTGACTTTTCGATAATGGCCATTCTGACTGGTGTGAAATGGTATCTCATTGTGGTTTTGATTTGCATTTCTCTTAACAATGAGTGATAGTGAGCATTTTTTCATATGGTTGTTAATCACATGTATGCCTTCTTTTGAGAATTGTCTGTTCATGTAATTTGCCCAGTTTATAATGGTCCTATTTGTTTTTCTCCTGTAAATTTGTTTAATTCCTTATAAATTCTGAATATTAGACCTTTGTCAGATGCATAGTTTGCAGATATTTTCTTCCATTCTATAAGTGTCTGTATACTCTGCTGATAGTTTATTTTGCTGTTCAGAAGCTCTTTAGGTTAGTTAGATTCTACTGATCAATTTTTGCTTTCGTTGCAATTCTTTATGTGTTTTTGTCATGAAGTCTTTGATCATTCCTATATACAGGATGGTATTGCCTAGGTTGTCTTCCAGAGCTGTTATACTTTTGGGTTTTATATTTAATTGTTTAATCCATCTTGAACTGATTTTTGTATATGGTGTAAGGAAGTGGTCCAGCTTCAGTCTTCTGCATATGGCTAGCCAGTTATCGTAGCACCATTTATTGAATTGGGAGTCCTTTCCCCAAGATAAATAAAACACTCCCAAAATAGGGAGTCTTTTCCACTTGTTTTTGTCAGCTTTATCTAATGTCAGATAACCATAGATGTAGGTTTTATTCCATTGGCCTATGTGCCTGTTTTTGTACCAGCACTATGCTGTTTTGGTTACTGTAGCCCTGTAGTATAGTTTGAAGTTGGGTAACATGATGCCTTCAGCTTTTTTTTGTTGTTATTGTTTAGGATTGCCTTGGTTATTCAGGCTTTTTGAAGTTTCATATAAAGTTTAAAATAGTTATTTTTACAGGAGTTTACTGTTTTTATATAGTTACATTTATGTATTTTTCTTTACTATTTTGTGTTTTATTTTAAATGCCTTCTCTATTCCAATACAAATTATCCTATGTTACTCTTAACTATTTATAGGGTTGACTCATATTCATCTTATCTATGTGAAATAAATGTGTGTTTTTGTGTGTGTGTGTGAGTGAACATATGAACTAGGTACCTTGCTTTCTTTTTCAAATGATGAGTTGTTTAAATAGGCTTGATTTTATAGTTCTCTATTTCCCCACTGATTTAAAATGTCACATGCAATACAAGCTAAATTATCCTATGTTAATGGATTTATTTCTGAATTGTATTTTAAAAATATTTTTGTATTAATTCCACACTGACTTAATAATTATGACTTTGTAATATGTTTTTGAAACATACTTGAGCTAGCGCTTCCCTGTATTTTTTAAATATTATTTTCTCTTTTTGTACATTTTATCTTTTGTATACATTTACCACAAACTTTCTTGAATTTCATGTTACAATAAGTTTGAGTTTTGATTGAGGTTACATTAATTTAGAGAGATTTGATGGTGGTGTATTATTGTGTTGTCGCATCCAGAAATGTTATATTTCTGTATTAAGATTTCCTTTTAGAACTTTTATTAAAATTATGTATTTTTTCTTCAAATTAAAATGAATATTCAGGTTATCCTTAGGTGTGGGCAGGTTTGGGGCATTTTTCTTAACCCATTCAATAAATATGTCTTTCTTTGCTTAATTAATTATGGCTAATCCTTTTCAACCTCATTTAATAATGAGTAAATACATGACTGACATATATGAAGTTCTTTAGAGAAGAGAGACTTGGCCTCTGATTTACTTACCTGTCTACTCGTGCAGGTGGGATGGGGTGCAGTGGGGTACACTGGCAACCAGCAAATAGCAGCACAGTAATATGTTATTTTGCCACAAGAGGATAACCCAACAGAAATCACCAAAGTAAGTAACAGGTGACTGGAAGATTTCCTGGGGAAGATGATGCCTAAGCATTGAGGCACATAAGAATGAGAATTTTAAAAGTAAATTATGTAATATTAAGAGATCCTGGACCTAGCTCCAAATAGCATAACTTGTAAAAGGTGGATCCAGAAATATGTGGCTTAAAAACCTGTGTTACTTCTATGGGACTCTCATAATTTTTATTGTGTATGTAATCATTTGTGATTTAAGTGGCTTAAATAGTCAATGAAGTATTTGCAATTTTATTTCTATTCTAATGCCCTCTTCTTGTTAGGTTAGTAAAAGTAAAATTGTGTGTCCTTAAATATTTGAGAACACTTAAGAATGTTACTCATCTTTAAATATTTTTAAACCCTATAAAGAATAAGATATAGCTTCCTCCTGAGCTTAGCAGTAAAATTAGTTTAATTGGTGAGGAAGACATTTACAGAAACAGACTGAAAATTCTACTTGCCACCAGACACAATACTTACTTAATTAAGGAAAAGTCAGGAAACAGAATCAGACATTATAACAATACGACAATTAGGATTTTAAGGAAAAAAATCAAAATTCCCAACACTGGCCTTTGATAAGACACAGTCAGACAGCACTAATTAGCAATACGTAGAAAACGTCTACTTCTTTTTCATGTTTAGCACCAAAATGGTTGATGAAAACTGCAAATGTCAGCCACGTGATTCCACATCCAAACAGGAATAGCCAAGGCTGTCTTGGAGCTTAGTTCAGGGCTTAATCAAGGAAGACTGATCCATTCATATGTGAGTCCTGTTAGTTGGTGATATTGAATATGGCACATAGAGGAAAACCTAGGAATCCTGTCTGTATTTCTCTTTACTGACTCCTCCCAATGCAAGTTTCTGGAGGCAGTTAAAGCTGACACATCTTTATTCATCTTGCTTCTGTCAAGGCCAAATGAATTCTTTTGTTGTGCGAAAGAAAATAAGTATCCATTTAAACAGAAATTGGCTCATTCACAGCAGAACATTTGGAAAACTAGCTATAGTCAATAAACCTGGAATTGTTTTTACCAAAACTATGTTCCTCTGTGTTAATCAAACTCTTTCAATAGATTCAGCTTGTGCAACTAATCCTGGCTAAATATTTAATGACTTGTTTTATATGAAATATTAAAAACACACAGGAGAAGATGGAAAAATTAAATAGGTTATTTTCCCTGGAGTATTTTATGAATAATTATAATAATTGATTATTAAGAATGCATCTACTTTGATTTCTGTAGATATAATGAAATTATTAGTATGTGGTGAATCAAAGCAACTGCTCAGAGCCAAGATTCTAACTCTCAACTATATGAAAGGTTCCATTCCAGTCTAGATCCACAAGTGTGAGTCAGAAAACATAAAAAAGCTCAGAGTTCTTAGAGAATACAGGTATTTAATAATGTTACACAGTAGTATTAAGATACTAAAACTTTTGAGATAGAAGCAGCATTTTTTTATTCGGGATATAGCCTTGAAGGGAATCCTCCTGACAAAAAGTTCAATGACTTTGAAACTCAGTATCACATCTCAATTCCATAGAGTTGTAAAAGATAGGAAAACTGATTTGAGACCAATAATAAATGAAAATAACTCCTGGGCTTTAATAGATGATCAATATTTCCAAAATTTCACTGTGAAAAATATTACTTCTCCTTTGCTACGTTTACTTGATTTCAAGTTGCAATCCGCTATAAGAAAAAAAATCTAAATACATTGTATCTATTTTTTTATTCCAGAGTAGCATAACCCAAATATTTTTAAAGATAAACATACCAAAGAAATTATGTACCTCAGATTCATGGATGTAAAAATGCAAAGTAAAGGGACTAGAATCAAGCAAATATGCTAGAAAAAAATTAGAGTCAAATGGATAACATAAATGATTGAAAACAGAAACCAAAAAACAAAAATAAGCAATTGATATAAAATTTCTCATATAAAAAAAAAAAACAGCTTGCTTAGTAGACATAACCAAAGGGACTAAAAGAACATTGAGTTTCTTTGTATTACAAAGGACAGTGAAAGGACATGAGTAGGGACAGATTTTATAAGCATATCTAAGTTTCTTAACTAAGAAGGAACATAAATAAACATCAAATCATAGCTTTTTATGTTGTTTCTTGTTTTAAATATAATAGCAGATTCTCAGTATTCCTCAGGCAATTCATTATCACAGCTGTCACTGGCACTACGTAGTACAGTTACCAATTTAAGAAACAGATCAATTCCAAAAGAAAGGCAGTCATCACTATCTCTTATTGTGGCTTTAAATTTGGGGCTCAAATGTAAAATCACCCTTTCTATTATCTGTCCAATGTGTCTTACTATGCACAACATACTTTTATCTTCAACAAATGGTTGTGTCTCACTTTCAACTTCTCTGCAACTGTGTATTTCTTTGAGGTATCTCTAACAAATTTCTCAAAATGCATTTCACAAATTCCACATGGCCTAGACCTTAAATTATACATCTGTATAGCCTTCTAATGTGCAGAACTTGAAACCAATACTTTTGAAAGATGTAGCAGCAAAGGGACAAAAATAAAATTTTATTTAAATAAATGATATCAGATTTATAATATAATACATGTATATTCTTATAACTCTATTCACACTTTTGTCAGTGACCACATTAGGTAACTTGTTCAGATTTAATACACAGAGATGACTTTAAATCAATTGATTTGAACTAACATTTACAAGCAAGTTGTAGTCCCTTACATGAGCAGAGTAGCTAAATATGAACACTTAGCTTATTTTAATATTGTCTGTGTCTGTATATACTCATTTTAAAATATAAATTGTTAATGAAAACATTAAAATTATGTGAAATATGTTTTTACAAAATAATGTTGACTCAAAGAGGTAGGGAATTATTAAAGGAAAGGACTTGATTAAGCTGTTTACACTAAAAGTATTAGATACTATGTACCTTCATTATGTTCCCCAAGTCTATCAAATTCCAGTTATACTTCTATTTACACAATTACAATTATCAATATTTTTTAAAAAATGATTCATTCCACCTTCCATAGACATCAAATTAACGTATTAAGAATATGAAAATAGAATCTGTACCCCTCTTTTTTCAATCAGATTCATGGTAAAATACTTCCCAGTGGGTTTCCAACTTGAGAAGATATTCCTCTTTTACCTGATACAAAATTTAAAGATTATATTTGTTTTCGTATTTTACTTTTGAATTCATGAAGTCACAACTTTTCAGACAAAAAAAAAGTTCCCCTCATCTTTATTATCTACCACAGGAAATAATCTTGCCAGTAACCAGAATCATCTAAGAGCAAAACAGTAATTTGGTTAATGGAGGGTTTGGCAAGTACACGTTGTAGTCCAAAGGCAAAATTCTAAATAATAGGAGAGCTCCGGAAAACATCAGAGCGAAATAAATTTATAATGTATCAAATGTCAAATTAAAATATTGTGGAACTACTAAGAAATTTTAGTTTAACAAGTCCAAAATGTTATCTAACTTTGGAAAATTAATAAACATGCCAACTGCTTTCTATGATTCTTAGGCAAATTTCTTTCTATCTGGGCTGCTTCTGAAAAATTCACAGAGATGTGCTGAGAGAGAGAAAAGCAAGCAATCTGTGGAAAAGGAAAATAGATTATATATGTTTACATACATACTGATTATAATTAAAAAGTTAGTGTTTCCCAATTTCTTAATGCTAAATTGGTGCATAAATACGTTTTCCGATTGACAGTGAAATAAATAGACAAAGTCACCTATTCAAAGGATGGCTGCATTCATTTGTGTTGCAAAATAAAAAGTGTGTTAACTACTTAAATGGCCAAGTAAGTAATATGTTTTCCAGTGTTAAATATTTAAATGGGTATTATGGAAGACATAAGCATATGGCTTTTACTTAGAAGTTCGCTTATCATCATCATAATAAGTTATAATCAGTTCATTCAATCAACCAATATTTCTTGAATTTCTGTTATGGGTTAAACACTCCACTGGGTATTGTGGCTGTGAACACAGTAGATGAATCTCTGTTCTCATGGAGACTAAATTCTTTCTAGAGGAGAAATCAGAAAGTAACATTAATAGTAAACATATTGGTGGCATGTGTTAAAAAGAAAAATCAAGAAGAGAGATGCAAGGCATAGGAGAAAGGTGTATGGTTTATAGCTAGGATTGTCAGGGGATAATCTTATTCTGAAGGCAACATTCTGGAAATGGTCTGAAGAAAGTGAAGTCACAAGCTCTGATGCTCTATGTGTTGAGATAGGTGCATCCCAGACAAAGAGAACAGCAAATGAAAAAATTGTGATGCAGGAGTAAACCTGGCCTCTATGAGGATGAGTGGGAATCTAGTGAGCCAGTACTTGAGGGAAGAGAAGGAAGCGATTAACTCAGAGAGGTCATAGAAGGGAAGAGAGGGCTTTGCAAATAACCTGGCCTCTATGAAGATGAGTGGGAATCTAGTGAGCTAGTACATGAGGAAATAGAAGGAAGCGATTAACTCAGAGAGGTGATAGAAGGGAAGTGAGGGCTTTGCAAATAAAGCTTTGGTCCCAATTGGGATGTTAGCTTAGATTCCAAAAGGCAGAACTCCCTGAATATTTTGAGTAGAGAAGCAACATGGCTGATTTATGTTTTAACAAATTAGATCTGGATGTTGTGTTGAAAATAGACTAACGAAAGGTATTATGGAAGGTAAAACACCATTACACCAGCACATAGATGTTTTTAAGAAACCAAGTATACATAATGGTGGTTTGAATCACAGAGATAGCTGTGAAAAAAATGAGAAGAGGAATCAAGATTGATTACGGAATTTTGTCTTGAGCATTAAGTTCCGTTGTCATTAACTGACTTGTGAAAGGATGTGGGAAGAGCAGGAGTGGGTCCTAGCAGGACCTCAGTTGTAGACATGCTAAGTGGATGTATTAAGTGAACATTTGAATATAGGGTCCGTAGATCAAGGGACAAGTCTGATTGGAGATATAAGCATGTAGCTGGCAATTACAGTAATAAGATCCCTGAGAGATGAGTAGAAAGAAGAGGGCAAAGATGCAATGATTGAGTTTTTAATTCCAGAATTTAATGGTCAGAGATGAGGATGAAACTACAAAGGTGTAGCCACGTACTGGGGTAGGGGGACAAGCACATTGTGGTACCCTGGACATCAGGTGAAGAAAGTCTTTCTGGGAGAAGAGAATGATGGATAATGTCAATTTCAGCTGACAGAAGAAGGAAGCACTATATTTAATAATGTGGAACTCATGGGTATGTTGACAGGAACAAGTTTTATGGCATTCTGAGGACTACTGCCTGACTGGTGTGGGGTCAACAGAGAATGAACAAGCACAACTGGAGGCAGCATATATGGTCATTGAGGCCACTTTGTTAAAAGGGAAGGAGAGAAATGGTGTGGTAGCTGCAACAAGTGAGGTAAAGAGAGGGTTACAGTAGCCCCCTTTACCCATGGTTTTACTTTCTGAGGTTTCTGAGTTCTGAAAATATTAAGTGAAAAATGTTTCCAGATAAACCATTTATAAGTTTTAAATTGTGTGTTGTTCTGAGTATCATAGTGATAAAATCTCCCACTGTCTTGCTCTGTCTGGCCCAAGAGGTAAATCATAGCCTTGTCCACCATAGACAGAGCTCCCACCCCATGAGTCACTTAGCAGACACCATGGTTATCAGGTTATGAGATCTGAGATTAAATGTTGGGATGTCTTGGTGCTTGTGTTCAAGTCACCCTTATTTTACTTTAATAATGGCCCCAAGTGCAAGAGTGGTGATGCTGGCATGTTGTTATGATTGTTCAATTTTATTATTAGGTACTGATGTTAATCTCTTACTGTGCTTAATTTATAAAATAAACTTTGTCGTAGGCATGTATGTATAGAAAAAAAAAATGTGTACATAGAATGTTATGGTTTGGCTGTGTCACCACCCAAATCTCATTTTGAATTGTAGCTCCCATAATTCCCACATGTTGTGGAAGGGACCTGGTAGGAGATAATTGAATAATAGGGGGCAGTTTCCCTCATGATGTTTGCATGGTAGTAAAAGTCTCACAAGATCTGATGGTTTTATAAGAGGAAACCCCTTTCACTCAGTTCTCATTCTCTCGTCTGCCTCCAAGTAAGATGTGCCTTTCATCTCTCACCACGATTGTGAAGCCTTTCCAGCCACATGAAACTGTGAGTCCATTCATCCTCCTTTTTCTGTGTAAATTACCCAGTCTCAGGTGTATCTTTATCAGCAGTGTGAAAATGGACTAATACATAACAGTTTTGCGCTATTTGTGGTTTCAGGCATCCACTGGGGATCTTGGAACATATCCCATGTGTACAAGGAAGGACTATTGCATTTGTAAAGATGGGAGCAATAGAAACATGTTTCTGTGCTTATCAACATCAGTATTATTTTGATATATATAGATAAAATGACCTTAATTTTCCTGTTACACATTTAACAATTCCCATGATTAGTTGTGACAGTGATGAATTATGCCTGACCCTGGTTCCATTTTAGCATTTACATAAAATCATTTACATTTTGTCAGGCCTTTTGAATTTCAGGATCCCAAGATATATGCTACTGAAATTTTAATTAACAATTAAATTTTTCCATACTAAAAATGGATTTTTATGATGAATAAGTGTTAAACATTAATATGAATCTGCCACTTGGATATGAGTATAAAACTTGTGCTTCTTCAGATGTTATAACTGAATACTCTTCTCTAAAACAATCTGGTGAGGTTATTTTTAGAAAGGGATGCACATACATTCACATAAAATTGGGCATGCCTGGGTGTAAGGGAAGAAATTAATGAAAGGAAAATTTAAGATGGAAATCAGGAGGAAAAGTATTTTAATGAGAACCAGTGAACAGTGCAATAATCTCCCAAAGGATAGTTAAACAATTCTCTATTTCATAAACATTGTGCAGAGTATGAATGAAGAAGTTATTTTTGGAGGGACAAATTTTGTTGCTGGCCCTAAAAAGCAAAGCATCCTGATTTGATATGTGAATTTAGGTAGGTTTCCTTTCAAAATACCCATGTTTTGCAATATATAACATGGTGATAAAAGAATTGTCTGTGTACTTACTACTTGCAAAGTAAAAGAATCATATTTTCCTGAATGTGTTTCATTGTCTATCACATATTAACAGTTGAACAATATGAAATCCCCAATGTTGAAAATAAAAAATGGATGACTATTCACAGTTTTACACAGTTTTATTACTTCACTTCATACATTGGCTGGTCTCTTTATGAACATCTTCACATCCATCCCTTTCTCCAGGAAGTCTGCTAATTGGCACAGAGGAGCAATGCCCATATATATATATATATATATATATATATATATATATATATATATATATATATATAAACTCTGCAGGCAGAATATATGCAACACACCTTGTCCTGTAGGTGTTCTTATTTGGGTCTACAGTTTCTCTCCTGCCCATTCATGTTAACAAATACTTTGATCCATTCTTTCGATGTCTGAACTGGCTTTATCTCTTTAAAATACTTTTTTCTTTGTTATAAGGGAGACTGTAGAGGTTGAAAGCTCTTCCCTCTCAGCAAAAAATAATACGAAGATCATGCCTGTAATCCCAGCACTTTGGGAGGCTGAGGTGGGCAGATCACCGGAGGTCAGGAGTTCGAGACCAGCCAGACCAACATGGAGAAACCCCATCTCTACTAAAAATACAAAATTGGCCTGCATGGTGGCGCATGCCTGTAACCCCAGCTACTGAGTAGGCTGAGGTAGGAGAATCGCTTGAATCCAGAAGGCGAGTTTGCAGTGATCCGAGATCGTGACATTGCACTCCAGCCTGGGCAATAAGAGCGAAACTCTGTCTAAAAATAAAAAACAACATAATAATAATAATAAATAAAAATAAAACCAAGAAAAGCAAAGGCAGTTTATGGGAAGTTGTCTTAAATTTCATGATGTCAAATTCAAAAACTGGTAGATATAACTCCAGAAAACCTTTACCCATCTTCTCAATAATACTTTATGCACCTATTAACTACTACTTCATATTATCCTTCTTAAACATACACATGCATCTACATATATTCAGCCTATTTTAGAAGTAATATGTTCCATATGTAAATATGTGTTTAAATGGCCTCTTTTATTCTTCATTGTGGGTCAACTCATTCTATAAAATCCAAAGGTTAAATGAACTTGGGTAGCAGGATGTGTCTCTCTTTCACATCTTTGCAAAATTAACTTTTGCACCTGGTTCTTTTCTTTCTTTTTTCCTCTATCTCTTTCGTTTAAAATATGAATACTGAATTTTTAAAAAAGTAAACATGCAATTCCTTTTTGCTTCCTTTAGACCTGCATTTGGTTATATATTTGAGTATATTGCTTTCAAAAATATTTCAGTAGATTGCAACCATGTTTCTCTGTCAGTTTTTTTTTTTACTAGGCACAATACTGAGATTAATTTTTATGAAACTAGGGGGGGGTTCCATCTTGCTTTATCTATTTCAAATCATTGATTAAATGCCTGCTGAACACTAGGCTGTCCTCTGCCACTTGTTGAGACCATAAAGGCGAAGCGTACCAAATCTGTAGCCAGCAGAAACGTGTCTTCACTGGAAAAAAAGAGAAAAGCTTAATGAAGGTTTTCAGAAAAGACTCTTGAAAATTGTTTCTATCAATGAATCAGAATAATGTAGATTTCCCAATTAAAATTCTAGTTAGAGCTGGTGAGTCTTTAGGAACCCTGTGAGGCCTTTTTTTTTTTTTTTTTTTTTTTAATCAACAGGCAATAAATACAAAGGTTATTTCTAACTAGTTGGACATTTTTATGAATAAATATTTTATTCTGATATCATCCAAACTATGTTCACATAAGTCCAACTCCACAAGGAGTTTATGGGAGACCAATGATCATCAATAAATATATTGATTTTTATTATGCCTACTCTGAGGGGAAGTAGAAACAAAATGATCTATGTAGCTACAAAAGCCCTGGAATTCTGAGACTCTAGTATGCCCCACTTCTTCCATAACATCCTTAGTTTTTCCTACTGCTCACTGGAGTAGCAATGATGTGTCAGAGGAAGGTCCTCTACTCATTACCTTTAGTTCAAGGTGAACCTGTGATTCTGGATAAGCCATTTCACTTCTCTAAGGTTCACACATCTTGTCTATAATCAGAACATACTGATATTCATATCTGATCATTGGCAGGGAGATTAAATTTGGTCCTTTAGTTCAGGAACTTTATATTTACCCAAGTTACAGGGTCCCCCATTGAAGTTCAGCCAACTGCTGTATTACAAAACTGTGAGATGGTTCAGCTTTGGGGTTCAACTTACCCAAAAGATTTACCAAAAGAAATGAGTACATCTACATTATTGTTGACTGTTCATTTACGTATTCACTTTTGAAATAAATACAGACTCACAAGGTCATATATAAAGTCCAGGTGTCCTTCACTCAGCATCCTCCAGTGGTGCCATCTGTGTGAACACAGTTCAATAGAAAAACAAGAGAACTGACACTTGTGTAATACAAGTAACTGAACTACAAACTTTATTCAGTTTTTATCATTTTTTACGTGAACTCATTTGATTGTGTGTGTGTGCATACAAATAATTTCATAGTTTGCCATTTTTTTGGAAGTACAGATTTTTACAACTACCACTAAAAGATACAGAACTGTTCCATCACCATAAAGGAACCCCTTTATACTCCTCCTTCCTGTCTACAACATTCCTCTTCCCCATTGTACCCACCATCCTTGTCCACTGGTAACTGCTAATATAGTCTTCTTTTCCACAGTTTTGTAATTTTGAAAGCTTTATACAAATGGACTCTTTATATATCCCATATTGACCTCTTTCATTTAATTTATTTTTAATATATGTTATTGCATTTTAGGTTTTGGGGTGCATGTGAAGAACATGCAGGATTGTGGCATAGGAACATACATGGCAATGTGGTTTGCTGCCTTTCTGTCTATCACATATATCTGGCATTTCTCCCCATGTTATCCCTCCCCAACTCCCCACCCCCCACTGTCCCTTCCCTAGTTCCCCCCATCAACAGACCTCAGTATGTGATGCTCCCCTCCCTGTGTCCATGTGTTCTCATTGTTCAACACCTGCCTATGAGTAAGAACATGCGGTGTTTGATTTTCTGTTCTTGTATCAGTTTTCTGAGAATGATGGTTTCCAGGTTCATCCATGTCCCTACAAAGGATATGAACTTATTGCTTTTTATGGCTGCATCGTATTCCATGGTGTATATGTGCCACATTTTCCCTATCCAATCTATCATCAATGGGCATTTGGGTTGTATTTTTCACTCATTTTGTAATCCTCCATATCCTTCGTCATCAAAAGACAACTGCTGCTAGAGTTTAGCACATATGAATAAAACTAATATGCTTGTTTTGTTAAAAACAAAACTAAGAAAACTTCTAAATAATCTTTTGGGCAGTGGGAAGCTGTGATTTAAAAACCCTCATAGACTTTATTACTTAGTTTCATTTTTAACACAAGATATCTTTTGTATTTATTAAGTACTTACCTCCTGTATTCATTTTCTATTACTCTGTAAAATGTACCACAACTTTATGGGCCTAAAACAACAAACAATTATCTCATAGTCTCCATGAGAATTCCAGGCCTAATATGGCTCATTTGACTTCTCTCTTCGGCTTTCACAAGGTGAAAATCCAGACTTATGCCATTTCAGGCTCTTACCTGGAGCCCTTGGGGTAAATTCTGCTTTCAGGCAAATTCAAGATGAATTCACTTTCTTGCAGTTGTAGAATGAGGTCCTATTCCCTTGCTGCTTGCTCACCAGTGTTCTGAGCTTGTAAATGCTATCCATATCCCTTGACCCATGGTCCCTCCGTCTTCAAAGCCAGTAATGGTACATGGATTCCTTTTTTCTTTTTAGATAGCTATGATCTTTTGCCCCTACTTTTAAAGACTGATTAGATTATGCTCACCTAGATGATCTCTTCTTGGCACATGACATTATGCAGTCAGGGAAGTAACACAAGGGTTAGAGGAAGATAGGAGCCAGTATTCTGACTCTGGTACCTCAATTTTTTGTTTGATGATAGTGTGTGTGTCTGTGTGAGTAGTGAGATTTGGGGAAGGCCATTTAGTTAAAAATGTTTTAAGTATTAAACCACACTTCCTTAGCATTAACTTTCTAGCTCAGATTAAGTAAGTCTAACACAAGTTTGTATTTTAATGGAATCATTTGTGTTCAATAGATACCATGCCAAAAGAGTTTTTATTTGTACATTTTTTTGTTTAATATAGTGTGGATTGTTGCTACCTCTGCATTTTTTAACACACTCAGATTTGTTGCTAGCCAGTGAAATAGGGAGAAATACATACTTTTACTTATAAGGGTTCCAAGAGAATTCTGTCCTGCTCTTTAAAAATTTTATTAGTCTTATTTCCCATGATGTTGTTTTGTTGGTAGAAATGATAGCATGCATGAAATTGAATTAGAGTCCCTTTAAGATGTTAAAAGAAAGTCCACCTTTCAAAAAGAAACATTTTTGAGATTAGGTAGGTTAGACCGTTCTTGTTGCAGTAGAACTGAAAACCAAACCATAGACAGATCCTCTCTCTCAAGCACATGTAAATAAAGAAACTGTCTCTTTAGTATTTAACGGACAAGAAAGATTTGTTTGAAAATGACATTTTTTACCCAGTGAAAGGTCCAAAGCTAAGTACAGCTGCTGTTTAGTGTAACCAAATACTTGAGCACCTCTCAAGTGGCATGCAAGGACATCGTATTATAAATGGACTATGATTTGCCACAGAAGGTAGTTTTTTTTAAGGAAAATGCTTTTCAGAAATACATTGTATTGTTCCTGATGGCTGTATTTTTGGAATAGCACTTCACAAGGAAATGTAATTTATGCAGGCTCTCTCTACGACCAAGAACAACCCTTAGAAAACTTCTCTCTGAGTGGAAGCCAAAATTACATTTTCTGGAGTTAAATAGAAACATTCTTCTTTCTGATCAAATTTTAATGAAACAATTCAGAGGAAAACCATCATCTTACTTCAAAAATTGTTTTTACTGAAAATATAATAAATTCCAGTCTTCAGGCACAATCATCTTCATTTGGCTCTTCTCTGCCTGCTGAATCAAATTGATGAAGACCTGCATTCTGATATTGGCCATGATTCCAAGGTCAGTTTAATGTTCACTGGGCACTGATTAAAGTACAATTCATATGTTCTCTTTTAATCAATATAATATAAATTTTGAAGTGCAGCCAAATTTTTTTAAATCTTCACTATTTGTCTCCCACAACTTCCAAAGTGGTTTTCTTTTTATTATTTCAACCAAAATTTAATTCTCCAAGTCACTGGGAATCTAGTTAGAACCACAGAGCACAGAGTCTTAAGGTAGTTCAGAAATCAACTAGGCAAAGACATTCATTGTGCACAGGAATGTGAGGTCCAGAGAGAGCCTCTAGTGAGCCCCTGCCGACTGGAGAAGCATCCAGACAAGGAGAGAGGGCTAGCCCAAAGCCCTTAGGTTTTTCTGGGAATATTGCTGCTTCACTCCTTTTCAAGCAGTCAATTCATTTTAGAAGAATGATTTAATTTTGAAATGATACATATTCATTATGAAAGAGAATAACAAAAGCAGAAATCATAAAACACAGAAAAGTAAAAGAAAGAAAAGGAAAATCACCAAAATTGCTACTTCAGAAATAACTATATCTTAAATTTGATGGACATGATTACAGATATGTCTCTTTGTATATCAGTTATCTTTGTTCTCTTCATCAAAAGTACTAATTGTCTTTTGAATCTCCTTTGTCTTTCCTATCTTTAACTTCTCTAAACATTAATTTTATATCTGTATTATTTCTCATTTTTACTGTGTCCCTCTCTATACTGCTCACTCTGTTTCTTTGGTTGTTATTTTGTTCTCAGTGACAGTAAATCTCAGTCTCTGTTCTGCATTCTCACCATCAGAACCCCTTCTCCCAATCTGTCTCTCCCCGGACATCTCCCTCCTTGAGAAACTAGGTCAGAGAGGGAAGCCAGGCTGCATGTGCTCTCACTGTATAACTTCTCCAAGTCCGGGTTTCCTGAGGAATTCCACCATGTCCATCAAGGCTGACCCTGTCTTTCCTGGCCTATGAGTCTATTCAGAATAATTGTATCAGTTAAATAGGGAATTAACTTTCAAACATTAACACTTACAATCTGTAGTGTGGGGCTGTAGCCAGGTAATTATTTTGTTTAGTTTTTCATTTATTTAGTTTCCCTTTTTTCCAGATTATATCAAGAGAGGGAGGGGAAATAAAGATGCTTCAAATCAAACATCTTTGGGAAGAAATAAAAAGACATTTTATTAAGGTTTATTATTTTTTCCTGGGATGAATCAAATGAATTGGAGTCTGTGGTGGGCTCATATACTGGTTAGCTTTACTTGATTATGTTTTGGTTATCAGGAATCTGCATATTTAATTGGCTTGTAAAAAGAAAAGTTTGTCATGGCACATTTTCATTATAGTTGGTCTTCATTTTGAAATTCAGTTTAATACAACAGCCTCCTTCTGGAGCTTACAATTAAGATGGCATGAGATCACATGAACTTGTCCTTAAAACTTCTGCTTGTAAGTAGATTGTGGTGTTTTGTAATAATTTATGAATACAAAGAAAGTCACTTGAAAATACTAATAACAACAGTCTTGAAACTTAAAATTCACCCTTAGAAAAGAGCAAAGCATACTTGGAATTTGCAGTACAACCTGATGATAACAGTCCAGAAAGTTAAA
The DNA here is from genome assembly GCF_049354715.1 of Callithrix jacchus. Classification (NCBI taxonomy): domain Eukaryota; kingdom Metazoa; phylum Chordata; class Mammalia; order Primates; family Cebidae; genus Callithrix; species Callithrix jacchus. Next base: position 110,004,643 of record NC_133507.1, read on the forward strand.
ATCCACCCTTAAAGAGGAGCAAAGAATGCTTCCAATTTGCAACACAATCTAAAATGGTCCATCTTGTTCATGACAAGTACATCCAAATTGTACTCACTTTTTCCACCCAAGAGAAAAAATAAATTCACCAATGTCATCCAATCACAGAGTCAGGCTCAAAGTCAAATGATCTTATCATCTTGCTCAGATGTGGTTCCTAGTTATGTGTCCCTACTCTTCTAGCATCAAGTAGTAGATTAGAGATAGCCTAGCTGTATTTACCATACCCACTGTAAAAATAAGGCAAACCACCTGAAAATGACTGGTCTGTAGTATTTATGAAATTCTGATGAGCAGATGTTGAGAGGTTACAGAGATGGGTAGTGTTTTGTGATTAAGTGTCTTCCCCCCCATTGTAGCTCCTCTGCCATTGTACTTTATGGAAGGATAACTTCCTTCCTGTTATCCTCCTCCTTCACATCTGAAGAGGGCAGTGAAGCACAGGTGGTTAAGAAGTTTTCTCGGACTGATGCTTTTCAGTAAGAAAATTGGTGCCCTACCAGGGAATTTTTGTCTTGAATTGTTACTGTATCTTTTGCTTCAGACTTGTGGTTCAATGGATGGTACAGGTCTCTCAAAACACAGTTGGTCTTTTGTCTATTTGATTCCTTCCAGTCGGTTCTGTGGGACTGTTTTACTGACGGTTCTTTTCCATACATGCCTCTTACTCCAAATTTAGTTACAGGCACACTGAACTTACCAGGATTTTCAGGGAGAGCCAAACTTTAGTTTTTGTTTTTGCTTTTTTTTTTCCCTGAGTGATATTTTTTCAGTTAAATCAATTCAGACATTTTAATAAAAGCTGTGATTACAACACACTATATTCGGTCTTTTACAAAAATCTGGGTTTTAATAATACTTTGCTGCTTAAAGACCTTTATGGTTTTATCTTTCCCCAATTGTAAATGAAAATCAGTCACATCTTTCAACTCTGCAAGACCAGAGTGTGTGTTCCCTTTAATGCCTGCTTAGTATGTGCCAGTTCTTTTTGTGAGTTCCATCTTTTGATTAATAATATTAAATGAAATCAGTAGCATTGAAGTCACGACTCTTCACCAAAAGCCACAAACTTATTTAGCACATTAGTTTTGTTTCCACAAGATTGCTAGTGATATACAAACATTTTGTCACCACATAATATGAATTATCTGCTTTCTGTCTACAGTAATATTTTTTAAGCATGCATTACCTGACCTTGAAAAAAGAATTGCATATTTTACTTTGTTATTACACAGAACCCAGCTTCTGGTAAAAACGTCCATATTTGCTTCAGTAGTTTGTGCCAAAGTAGTAGAACAAAATGAAATGACACAGGCAAAAAATTGATGGCTTATAAAAATAACTTTATTGGCCAGGTACGGTGCCTCATGCCTGTAATCCCAGCACTTTGGAAGGCTGAGGCAGGTGGATCATGAGGTCAGGAGATCAAGACCATCCTGACTAACATGGTGAAACCCCATTTCTACTAAAAATACAAAAAAGTAGCCAGGCGAGGTAGCACATGCTTGTAGTCCCAGCTACTTGAGAGGCTGAGGCATGAGAATCACTTGAACCTGAGAAGCGGAGGTTGCAGTGAGCCAAGATCACACCACTGCACACTCAGTCTGGTTGACAGAGTGAGACTCTGCCTCAAAAAAAAAAAAAGACTATTTCTTTCTCATATCATGTTTCCACTGTGGTCAAGCTACATATACATTCTTTGTCCTGGGATGTAAGCTATGGAACTGTCCTAATGTGGAAAAGATTAATGTGGTAAGAGCCGAATAAACATTGCTATGTTTATACAGTTAAAGCTTCTGTTTAGATGCACTATCAGTTAGTTCTATTCATACTTATCGACCGAGGAACAGTGCATGCCCAAGTATGATTTAATTAGTTTAAGAAATAGAATATTATCAGAAATGACAGTCATATATATATAATTGTAATTTATATATTCATATCTGTAAATCCCTATACAGACATGTATACATGAGGGAAATCAGAACAATCAAACTATACATTATCTGTGATCAAAATCCAAATGGATTCAGAATATTTGAGCTAAAAAGATAGGTATGAGTCATATGGACACTGTTTTTTTAATACAGGGTATAATAATTATAGTCTTTTCTTGAAATACTCCACAACGTTCATTCCAGTATAATGAATCCATTTGTGTATGAAATTCAAAGAGTCCATGATTTGAGGAATATTTGATAATATATTGATAATATAGTATCACTTTCTGAGACTTTTGAGGCAGAATTATGGATTAGGGTTCTCTAGAGGGAGAGAATTAATAGGATAGAAGTATATGTAAAGGGGAGTTTATTATGGAGTACTGACTCACCCGATCACAAGATGAGGTCCCGCAATAGGCTGTCTTTAAGCTGAAGAGCAAGGAAGCTGATCTAAGTCTCAGAGCCTCAAAAGTAAGGAAGTGGACAGTGCAGCCTTCAGTCTGTGGTCAAAGGTCCAAGAGTCCCAAACCTGAAGAAGTTGGAGTCCAATGTTTCAGGGCAGGAAGCATACAGCACAGGAAAAAGATGTAGGCCGGGAGACTAAGGCCGTCTAGTTTTCCATGTTATTCTGCCTGCTTTATTCTAGCCATGCTGACAGCTGATTAGATGGTGCCCACCCCGATTGAGGGTGGGTCTTCCTCTACCAGTCTACTGACTCAAATATTTATCTCCTTTGGCAACACCCTTGCAGACGTACCCAGCAGCAATACATTGTATTCTTCAATCCAATCAAATTGACACTAAATATTAGTCTCACAAGTTATTTTATTTACATTTTTTATCCTATTATTTTTTAAAAAGTCAACAAATGTTTTTGTACTACTAATTATACCTGGTGTGGTGGTCCACTTGTTGCTAAGTAGAGTTATTTTATAGCCCACTTTCTTCTGAGCACAAGTGCTAAAAATGCTGTGACTCATGTTTTATAGTGAGGTAAGCATTGCCTATGGAGCATTTTAAACAAGGTAATCTATATGTTTCTTTCCAGTGCTATACCTGAAATAAAAAATGCTAAAGTATGAGGAAATATATCAGATGAAGTTGAACAACAAAATTCTCCAAAAAGTAATAAAAATATTTATAGTGGTTATTAGATTTTTTAAAATCATTTGAAAGAGCTTTCTTTTATGTGGATAATAGCTAGAAACCACAAAGAAAATACAACTCATAAATCTTTTTTGTGTCAAATAACCTAGTAGTAAAATGTGTAAAACAAAATTTGGTGGGCACGCATGGAGAAATCAACAAGAATACTACATAGCAGAGTGATTAATAAATAAGCTTTTATTTATAATAAGCCAAGATGTATTTGAATAATATAAATAAGATTAAATAATAGAAATTCTTAAATTTTATATCTTATCAATAAAAAATTACAGTTTCTCAACTGTCTGTAGAACTTTTACTATGAACTTTCCCTCAAGCAGCAGCTTATTAATTCTAAAATGTCAGAAATAACACAGAGCATAGTTTATGGCCAGTTCTACCTTTAAACTGTATCTGGAATCCAAGTACTTCTGTGCACCTCCATTCTTTATGGCTTCCTCTGAACCATCATCTCTCACCAGGATTATCGTGCACATCTATTAAAGCACCTTGTTTCTACTCTTACACACTACAAGTATATTCCCAACACAACTGACAAGAGAACCCTTTAAAACAGAAGTCAGGTCATTTTTCATTTATACACAAGCCCCTGATATCAATTCTCGCTTTAGAGTAAAAGTGAATGCTGCTATGATGCCTTCAAGGCCTTACAGGAGTAAGCCCATCTCATCTTGGATCAGCTCTTCTGTGATTCTGTCATGCTCAGCCATCTCCAGCAACTGGTCTGAGTATTCTTTTGGAAAATACCAGCCTTAAGGTCTCTGTTTTGCTGTTCTGTACATGAATGGCTCTTTTTTTTTTTTTTTAAACTTAAATTTCAGTTTCTCAGTGAGGCATATCATAATCACTCTAATTATTACTGCAAGCAGTACCCTTACTCATAGAGAGCCTGTTTTATTTTTTTTATTGTATAGTACTTACCACTGTCTAGCATGCTCTAACGCTTATTTTATTGTCTATCTTTTTTAGAATCCATGCTCCATGGGGATAGTAATATTTACCTATTTTGTAAAGAATAACAAAATAATTGAATCATCAATAATATGCCATTTAGCAAAAAACAACTGTGATATAGAACGCGCGCGCGCGTGTGTGTGTGTGTGTGTGTGTGTGTGTGTATAATGTAGAGAAATTCCCTGACATAATTTTTCTATTTTATGATGGGTGGGTATTAAGTGCATACTTTGCTTGCAATATTTTTGAATTATAATAGGTTTACAGGGACATAATTCCATGATAAGTGGAGGAGAAATATCTGTATAAAATATGTATAATATGCTCTCTCTATATATATAGTAAGAGTATTAATGATTATAAATTTGCCTCTGAGAAAATACATATAGGGGCAAATTTATAGTCATACATATTTATATTATTTATTTTGCATTTGTTTTTTGAGACAGGATATCTTTCCTATGGCCCAGACCAGAGTGCACTGGCATGATCACAGCTCACTGCAACCTTGACTTCCCAAGCTGAAGTGATTCTTTCACCTCAGCCTCCCTGGAAGCTAGGATGACAGACAGTACCACCACACTCAACTATTTTTTGTAGAGATGGGGTTTTGCCATGTTGCCCAGACTGGTCTCAAACTCCTGGGTTAAAGCAGCCAGCCTACCTTGACCCCCCAAAGTGTGGGTATTACAGGAATGAGCCCTGCATTTGGCCACATTAATGATTATATTATTAAATTTATTTATTTACTTGTTTGTTTATTTATTTAATGAGATGGAGTCTCACTCTGTTGCCCAGGCTGGAGTGCAGTGACACAGTCTTGGCTCATGGCAACCTCCACCTCCACAGTTCAAGTAATTTCCCTGCCTCAGCCTTCCGAGTAGCTGGGACTACAGGTGCATGACATCATGCCTGATTAATTTTTTGTATTTTATACAAAAAATTTATGTATTTTATAATATATATTTATATATAATATATATATATAATTTATATATAATATGTAATATATAAAATAAATATGTAATATATAAATATATAATTATAATTATATGTATTATATATAACAATATTTATATATACTATAATTATATATATTGTATAATATATTATGTATTTTATAATATTATAATTATATACTCATATATATCATATGATATATATTATATATGTTATATAATTATAAAATATATAATATATATTATATGATATATGATATATAATATATATGCATATTATATAATTATAGAGAGATCAATTATTTATATTTATATTTTATATATAATTGGTTTATATATATTTAGATTTTTCATTGTTACATTTTATTTAACTATATTATCATATAATTTACAAACAACCAAATGCCCAAAATTTGAGTATATCATTTCAATGAATTGTGGGAGATTACTGTCTTGTAAAACCTCAATAAAGCACTTTTTCTGTTAATCTCTGGCATGCATAAATCCAGGCAAAGATTGATCTGCTTTCTGGTACTATCAATTAAAATCTCATACAAATGAATTCATATAATATGTAGTCTATTCTTCCTAACTTCTTTCACTGAGGATATTTTTAAGTTTCATTTGTGATTACATATGTATATATATATAATTTTATTATTTTATTTTATTTTTTAACTTTTTTTGAATTATACTTTCAGTTCTGGGGTGCATGTACAGATTGTGCAGGTTTGTCACATAGGTATACACGTGCCATGGTGGCTTGCTGCAACCCTCCCCTGGTCATCTATATTTCGTATTTCTCCTAATGTTATCCCTTCCCAATCCCCCCACCCCCTGCTATCTCTCTCTAGTCCCCACAACCCCCAATAGGCCCTGGTGTATGATGTTCCCCTCCCTGTGTTCATGTGTTCTCATTTTTCAACACCCACTTCTGAGTCAGAACATGCAGCATTTGGTTTTCTGTTCTTGAGTCAGTTTGCTGAGAATAATGTTTTCCAGATTCATCCATGTCTCTGCAAAGGACATGAACTCTCTCTTTTTTATGGCTGCATAGTATTCCATGATGTATATGTGCCACAGTTTCTTTATCCAGTCTATCTGTCATTGATGAGCATTTGGGTTCGTTCTAAATCTTCGCTATTGTAAACAGTGCCACAGTGAACATATGTGTGCATGTGTCTTTATAAGAGAATGATTTATAATCCTTTGGCTATATACCCAGTAATGGGATTGCTGGATCAAATGGTATTTCTATTTCTAGATCCTTGAGGAATCGCCACACTGTCTTCCACAATGATTTAACTAATTTACACTCCCACCAACAGTGTAAAAGTGTTCCTATTTCTCCACATCTTCTCCAGCGTCTGTTGTCTCCAGATGTTTTAATGATCACCACTCTAACTGACATGAGATGGTTTTGATTTGCATTTCTCTAATGACCAGTGATGATGAACATTTTTTCAAATGTTTGTGGGCTGCATAAATGTCTTCTTTTGAAAAGTGTCTGTTCACATCTTTCACTCACTTTTTGATGGAGTTGTTTAATTTTTTTATTGTAGATGTCTTTAAGTTTTTTGTAGTTTGTGGATATTAGCCCTTTGTCAGATGAGTAGATTGCAAACATTTTTTCCCATTCTGTTGGTTGCCAGTTTACTCTAATGACTGTTTCTTTTGCTGCACAGAAGCTCTGTAGTTTAATTAGATCCCATTTGTCTATTTTGGCTTTTGTTGTCATTGCTTTTGGTGTTTTAGTCATGAAGTTCTTGTATATGCCCATGTCCTGAATGGTATTGCCTAGGTTTTCTTCTAAGGTTTTTATGGTGTTAGGTCTGTGTTCAAATCTTTAATCCATCTTGGAGTTAATGTTTGTATGAGGTGTAAGGAAGGGATCCAGTTTCAGCTTTCTGCATATGGCTAGCCAGTTTTACCAACACAATTTATTAAATAGGGAATCCTTTGCCCACTGCTTGTTTTTGTCAGGTTTGTCAAAGATCAGATGGTTGTAAATGTGTGGTGTTATGTCTATGCCTCTGTTCTGTTCAATTGGTACCAGTTCCATGCTTTCTTGATTACTGTAGCCTTGTAGTATAGTTTGAAGTCAGGTAGTGTGGTGCTTTCAGCTTTATTTTTTGTTTTGGTTTTTACTTAGGATTGTCTTGGCTATGCAGCCTCCTTTTTGGTGCCATATGAAGTTTAAGGTGGTTTTCTCCAGGTCTGTGAAGAAAGTCAATGGTAGCTTGATGTGGACAGCATTGAAAGTATAAATTACTTTGGGCAGTAAGGCCGTTTTCATGATATGATTCTTCCTGACCATGATCATGGAATGTTTTTCCATCTGTTTGTGTCCTCTCTTATTTCCTTGAGCAGTGGTTTGTAGTTCTCCTTGAAGAGGTCCTTCACATCTCTTGCTAGTTGTATTCCTAGGCATTTTATTCTCTTTGTAGCAATTGTGAATGGCAGTTCACTTATGATTTGGCTCTCTGTTAGTCTGTTATTTGTGTGTAGGTATGCTCGTGGTTTTACACATTGATTTTGTATCCTGAGACTTTGCTGAAGTTGCTTATTAGCTTAAGGAGATTTTGGGTTGAGATGATAGTGTCTTCTAAATATGCAGTCATGTCATCTGCAAACAGAGACAATTTGACTTCCTCTTTTCCTAATTGAATCCCCTTTATTTCTTTTTTCTTTCCTGAGTGCCCTGGCCAGAACTTCCAATACTATGTTGAATAGGAGTGGTGTGAGAGGGCATCTTGTCTAGTGCCAGATTTCAAAGGGAATGCTTTTATTTTTTTCCCATTCAGTATGATATTGGATGTGGGTTTGTCATAAATAGCTTTTATTATTTTGAGATACATTCCATCGATTCCTAGTTTATTGAGAGTTTATAGCATAAAAACTGTTGAGTTTTGTTGGAGGATTTCTCTGCATCTATTGAGATAATCATGTGGTTTTTGTCTTTGGTTCTGTTTATGTGATGAATTAGGTTTATAGATTTGCATATGTTGAACCTGCCTTACATCCTAGGGATGAAGCCGACTTGCTTGTGATTGATAACCTTTTTTTTGTGCTGTTGGAGTCGATTTGCCAGTATTGTATGAGGATGTTTGCATCAATGTTCATCACGGATATTAGGCTGGAATTTTTTTTTTAGTTGTGTCTCTGTCAGGTTTTGGTATCAGGATGATATTGGTATCATAAAACGAGTTAGGGAAATAAATGTAGAGAAAATATTGTTTGGTTTACATTATTATTATTATTTTTTGAGATGGAGTTTCGCTCGTTACCCAGGCTGGAGTGCAATGGCACGATCTTGGCTCACCACAACCTCTGCCTCCTGGGTTCAAGCAATTCTCCTGCCTCAGCCTCTTGAGTAGCTGGGATTACAGGCATGCACCACCATGCCCATCTAATTTTTTTGTATTTTTAATAGAGATGGAGTTTCATCACGTTGAGCAGGATGGTCTTGATCTTTTGACCTCGTGATCCACCCGCCTTGGTCTCCCAAAGTGCTGGACATTATTTTTTAAAAGTACAAAAACCAAGCAATGTTTTCTCTACATTTAAGTAGTAAAAAAAAAAAAAAAAATCAAACATTTAATAAGAAAAAAAGTTCAAGTAGTGGACATATCTTAGAAATAATTCTTGTGTGTTCTAACTATAAAGGACCCAACACAAGATAAGGGCAATTAAATAATAAATGATATCAAGATAATTTGATAATCAACAGATAACACAAAAAAGAACATTAAGAAATGTTATGACGATATCCACTAAAAATAATGACATAGGTACTTTCAAACATTTAGAATGTGATTTAAAATTTACAAGCCAATATATGTGTGCCCTTGAATACAGGTTTTATAATGACATACATAAGGCACCTGTGTCTGGAGCAAATTTTTATCAGTCACTTATGAATTCTTTCTAAAACGAAACAAGGAAGGAAGGAAGAGAAGAAGAAAGGAAGGAATAAAGAAAGGAAGGGAGAAAAGGAAGTAAATGCATGTTTAATCTTCATGGTTATATTTATCCTGTACATTCAAAATTTCTACTTAAAACTTAAGCTATATATTTTCTATTATGTTATTTATTATGTTATTGTAAGACTTCATGATCACTTGTAATTGCTGTACATTTTGATATTGGGTAGAGGAGATGTAGGTTGATGGCTTTATAATTTATCAGTAACTACAACAACATAATTCAGTATATATCATTTTAATGGTCTACCTGTGGAAGCCACTACCCACAAATGTGAATTGAGATATGATGTTGTGTAAAACGCACACCTACTTTAGAAGAATTAATTTATGAACAAGAACCTAACATATCTCAATATTATATTAGAAATATGTTGAAACATTGTTTTAAGGTTATATCAATGCATGAATAAAATTATACCATATTGTTTTGACTTATTTTTTAGTGTGACTATAAGAATATTTAAAAGTTGCATATGTGGTTCCTGTTGGACTATGCAGGTTTAGATAAAATGTTACATGATCAGGAAATAGAGAAAGAAGTTATGAAGACATGGATATTCAGGAAACATCCTTCAGAAGTAATATCATTTAAATAAGGTGGGTTTTTTAAGTGAGGTGATACTCATTAGCTTTTCATTATTATAATGTATCATTTAAATTATAATAAACCTATGAACTATAAATGTCCTGGACCAGATGGATGCATAGCCAGATTCTACCCAGTGTACAAAGAATAACTGGTACTAATTCAACTGACTCTAATTCAAAAAACTGAGGAGGTGGGACTTTTCCCCAACTCATTCTGTGAAACTAGCATCTCCCTGATACAAAAATCCGGCAAAGACACCACACACAAAAGAAAATGACAGATCAATATCTCTGATGAACATAGACACAAGAATCCTCAACGAAGTACCAGCAAACTGAATTCAATGGCATATCAAGAACTTTATTCACCCTAATCAACTAGGCTTCATTACTGAAATGCAAGATTGGTTCAATATACACGAATCAATAAGTATGATTCAGCACATAAACAGAACTAAAACCAAAAATCATATGATCATCTCAATAGACTTAGAAAAAGTTTTGATAATTCCCAACATCCCTTTGTGATAAAAACACAAAATATTTTTATCACCTGTGAGAAACAAACACCTGTCCAAACCCAAAGAGTGGACTCAGACCCAGAGAACAGCAGAAGTGAGATTTCAGGATGATCTTGCAAAATCAGGTGTCTGATAAACAGGTACCTCCAGCACAGTTTCAACAAGAAATTTATTCCCTAGTGTGCAGGTTCCTCCCCTGGTTCCTCTCTCCCCTGCCTTCAGGGTCAGCCACTTAACTCTTTCTCTTCTAACAAAAACCTTCTGAGCTTCCCTCAGTAATTCCTTAATTGATTTCTTATTTCATCCATCAGTCTTTTGTAGTTTCTTAGTAATATCAGGCCAGGTTTAGTTACAAAATCAACCTTTAAAAGGCCTTGCTTTACTGGGTCCTCCAGGTCTAATCCTGAATATTTTCTCATTTCATCTCTGAGCTTCTGCAGAAATGCAGAGGGAGGCTCCTCTTTTCCTGTTGGAGCTGGAATGCTCTCAAGACATTCTCTGTCCTAGGAGTGAACTCTTAAATCCCTCTAATTATTAGTTCCTTAAGATCTCGAATTTGGACCTGATCCCTGGAGTCATCCCTGGGACCATATCCCAGGACATATGTCCCATCCAGGATCCACATTTGGAAATTTCTGCTCCGCTGGTAGGCCTCCTTGCCCGGGAGGATGCTGTCTCTCCCAGATGGTCATGGCTCCCCTTCTAATCATTACCCTCTCCTCCCCAGTAAACAGAATATTCTTGATTGACATCATCTCAATCCAAGTATACAAATTGAGTCCTAAAAATTGATCTAGCTGCTGTACTAAACCAAGGAAGTTGGAATTCCAAGAGTAGCCTTGTTTCCTTTTTAAAAACTTTAACCTCAGTACTTGTTAGAAGTGTACTGACAAAGCCAACTTCTCCCTGTCCGTAGGGACTTCTCTAAGAGGGCACATATTAGACATCTGCTGTTTAGAAGGAATAGGGAAATTCTCAGTGTCTGTCTTATATTGTTCTAATTCTTTCCTCAACTTTGGCAAGGATGTAAGGGAGCACTGGGACCCTTCGTGACTCCCAGATTTCTCTTCCTCTGGCTTTCCTGTTGCCCCCTGATCTCCCTGTCATCAACTTTCTGAGATGTATGTGGGGTCAAGCATATTAGGAGATCCCAGCGCTTTTCATTGGGTGAGGGCTCATTGCTCTTTTTCTTCCTTTTTAAGGGGGAGGATGGGGGCTAACTCACTAATCTAGCAAAGAGAATAACTCATCTCCTCTTATGAGGATGGGATTTTATCATTTACATAGAGAAGTAAAGTTTGGCACACCCCATCCTCATCTGAGCCAAAGTTAGGCCAAAAGACTGAAGACTGATGAATGGGCTCTTTGGGCCAGATAAAAGAGCAATACTTTATCATCTTCTGCTACTCCTTGTCCCTGGTTTGAGGATTATCATTCCAAACCTGCAGCATTCTTCCCAACTAACACTTTGGGGGAATTTCAGAGAGATTCTCTTTAGTTCCTTTTATCCTGTTTACTAGGCTTAGAGTTCTTGTTTCCCATTTTTGGTTTGTCTCTTTGAGCTTTTCCTAGGCTTAGAATTCTTGTTTCCCATGTATGTTTAGTCTCTCTGAGCTTTTCCCTGTGTACTCAGCCCCCCTTACTGGAGGTTTCTTACATACTCTGAGACCTCTGAAAATGCCCATCCACCAACGCAGCGCTTACAGTCCCATTTTCATACCTTGACTGGTGCATGAGGTTGCCTGGTTGCCGCAGTGCCTGCTTTTTCCTGTGTCACTTTTGTTGTCTCCTGAATAACAGTGTAGGGTTTGTCTACGGCTTCTGTGGGGAGCCAGGACACCCGGACAGAGTGGGTCCCCTAAATCGGATAGGACATGTCTTTCCTCAGCTGGAGTGTCACTCCACGCAAACACAGAGTTTCCCGTATGGACCTCTAGGTTGTGAGAAACAAAATCACCTGTCCAAACCCAAGAATAAACTCAGAGACCCAGAGAACAGAAAAAGTGACAATTTTAATGACGATTTTGCAAGATCGGGTGTTTGATGGGTGGGCACCCTCAGCATGGTTACAACAAGCAATGTATTCCCTACTGCACAGGTCCCTCCCCAGGTTCCTCATAGGCTGAGTACTATTGGGTCACAGTCTTCCCAGACATCACCTATTGGTTGTTGGGTAGGGGCTTTACGTGTTTTCTTTGTTTGTTTGTTTTGTTTTGTTTTGCCATCAGCAAGGCTTTATTTAGCACCCATAGGGTACAGAGAACCATACAAGTCGAGGCTTTTAGTGCATCTAATAAATATACAGGTAGAGAACATAAATGCATATAATCATAGTTACAAAATAAGTTGTTCTGGAAAAAAGACATAACAGTTGGTGGTTTGCTGAGGAATTCATCAAAAGAAAACTGGAGATCTTCTACTTTCAGCAGGTTGTAAAGAGGAAGACTGCAAACTGGGACAGCAGAAGAGAGAAATATTAAAAAGGACAATTTGTTTAGTCTCGACAACTGTGAAATTAATTGAAGAAGCAAGAGTGTGGGTTCTGCAAAACAGGGATGTGAGCAGACCCTCGAAGCCAATTTTATTTTGTCCTCCATGAAGGAGGATGGAAGAGTATTTCTTGCCAGGCCCAAATGAAAGGCCCTAAAGAGACTGCCATTACTGTGTTCCCTGGCAAAGCAGCTCAGGTAGGTCATATTAAAACAAAGAGCCCTTTACCACACTCCCAGCTTACAATAAGCTTTTTGGTCTACTTAAGTAGGAGTAGACTACCAAGACCATTAACTCTGAGGAAATCCTATAATGTGTAAGATCAAGACCAAAACAAACATACAGGGGAAACAAAGAAACAAACTCTGGAAGACAGAGATTATGCAGAAAGAATACAGAGATGCGTGCATGGATGTGTATGTATATGTGTGCATACACATACACACAAATACCTTCAAACATAAAATACTGCAAACATCAGTAAAATAATATGCTATTTAAAAAAGAACATTCAGAGCTGGGGAGCTCTTAGAAATATGAGACTAGAAAAACAAAATGCAACAGAATAACTGGAAGATGACATTGAGAAATGGTCCTAAGTAAAAGTCCCAGCAACAAGGCAGAACTGTAAGTTAAGAGAAAATACAGGAAAATTAGAGATCAATTCTGGGGGTCTAACATCTGGAAAACAGGAATTCCCGAAAGAGAGAACAGATTGAACAGGTGTTTTCCTTAGGGTTGTTCTGCTGCATTTTGTTGCAGCCAACAATGCGTTGCATTCCCAGCTAGCTCAGGGGCTCTTATGTCCTTTTGAGAGTGTCTGCCCTTATGACCTGAGTAGCTGGGCCTGCTGATAAGGACAGACGAAACAAGCTATTTTTCAGGCTACAAATTTTCATCTTAGACTAAACTTCTTCAGTTTGGGCGAGGGCAACTAAGGTGGGGGTAGGGAAAGAGTCGGGGAAAGGGGAAGCTGGCAAGCAGGCAAGCAGGTGTCAGCTATCGAAGCAGGGGCCTAGTATATCCTGTTTCTTCTGTAGTTTGCTGACCTAGGCTGATTCAGGCACTTTGTCTGCATTACTTCCTTCATCACCCACAAAAGGAAGCCAGTGCCCATTACCTCATGACCCAACATATGTGTTTTTAGGAATATGCTCCCCACTCCCAGCTTTCCCAGGCCCTGGCCATTGAAGATCCATATTCCATCTTAATGGTTTACCTGCTATGAACATTTCATGTAAGTGCAATCACACAACATGTCACCTTTTTTGTCCGACTTTTTCCCTTAACCTGCTTTTGAGGTTCATGCCTTTTCCTAGCACTTCGTTCCTTTTACAGTGATGTAATATTCCATTGTATGTAAACACAAAATTTCTCCATTAATGGCTATTTGGGCTGTTTCCATTACTTATTATGAAAAGTGCTGCTATAATACTACATGTACTTACATTTGCTTGAAAACCTGTTTTCAATTCTTTTTCAGTACATTCGTAAAATTATGTATGTTGAGTGATAAGGTACTTCCATGTTTAACTTGTTAAGGAATCACCAAACTGTTTTTCAGAAGCTGTCATTTTCTTTCTACCAGTGCAAATGTTCAAATTTTCCACATCCTCATCAACACTTGTTTCTCTTTATTTGTTTTATTATAGGCATACTGCTCTTGTGAAGTGGTACATCATTATGGTTTTGATTTTCATTTCCGTAATTACTAAAGATATTAAGCATCTTTTCATATATCTTCCTTGGAGAACGGTCTACTCAGAGCCTTTGCCTGTTTGTTTTTCAGTTGGATTCCTCATCTTTTTGCTCTTGGGTTGTAAGAATTTGTTATATATTCTGAATGCTTTATCAGATAGGTGATTTGCAATTTTTAGGTGGTCTTTTCCCTTTTATGATGTCTTTTCATGCATAAGGTTTTAGATTTTGATGAGACCTAATATATCTATTTTTTCTTCTAATTTTTGTACATTCCATGTCATAGCTAAGGGTTCACTGCCAAATCCAAGGTCATAAAGATTTAATCCTATTTTCTTCTAAAAAATTAGTGGTTTCTTGTCTTATATTTAGGGTCCTTGGTCCAATTACATTAACATTTTGTGTGTGGTGTGATGTAGGAGTCTAATTTCATTTGTGTGTATGTATATTCAGTTGTGCCATAACAAATTTTGGAAGATACTATTTTTTTTCCAGTTGAATGGGCTTCACACCTTTGTCAAAAATCAAACTGACCAATTTTTTTTTTTAGTTCTTTAAACATATTTAAGACACTTGATTTAAAATATTTGTCTATAATTACAAAGTCTATACTTTCTTAGGGACAATTTCTGTGGATCTCATTTATGAAGGTGCCTTAACTTTTGTTGAAAATGGGATATTTTGGAAACTATAATGCACTACCTATAAAATCTGATTCTTCTTCTTCCATAGGGTTTGTTCTTGTTGCTTTCTGTAGGCTGTAGCTGTATGATTATTTAGTGAACTTTTTTCTATTTTTAATGCCTTTATTCTTTAGTTTGTAATCTCTGACGTGTCTGTCCTTTTGAAAGTGATTCTCTTAAATAGCAGGAGCAAGAAAATAAACAAACAAATAAAAAAAAGAGAGAGAGAGAAAAAAAAACACAAAATGATGAAAGAAAGGAACAGAAAAATTAAAACAACAGGACGTTTCTGGTCTTTACAGATTGAGCCTATGCTGCGGCATTCCTCCAATGCCTAGCAGAACTATTTATAACTCCGCTTTAATTTCCACCTTCTCTGCACACTCCGAGCCTAGAAATCAAAATCATCCAGATGTGAAAAGATTAGGGTCTTCTTAGATCTTTTCTGAGCAGCACCCTTCTCTGGATATTAATGTTGTCTTCCAGATTCCCAGTACACGTGAGTGATTTTGAATACCTTTGCTTCCCAAGGAACCTCTCTCCACATCTTTTTCTCCTAGGTTTTTGGCATTCTACCATATCAGTTAACCAGTCAGTTGTCCCAGGCATCTCTGGATTGTTTTTTCACCTTACGTAGAGTTAAATGCCAAACAACAATGTTTCAGTTAATGATATACCACATATACAATGATGGTCTCATGAGAACATGCCAGAGCTGAAAAATTCAGTGACATTCCAGCTGTCATAATGTCACAGCATAATGTATTACTCATTTACTTGTGGTGATACCATTGTAAACAAACCTGTTGCTCTGCCAGTCACATAAAAGTATAGCACATACAATTTACAGCATATAATACTTGGTAGTATTAAAAAGAACTCTTACTAGTTTATGAATTTACTGTATTTTTAATCATTATTGTATACTTTAGTGTACTATTACTTTTTTTAAAAGTATGCTATAAAACATCATCAGTCAGATGCTACAGGAAATATCCAGAAAAATATTTTATTGTTATAGGAGATGACAACTCCTTGCCTGTGATTGCCCTGAAGAACTTCCAGTGGGAGAAAACATGGAGGTGGATGGAAGATAATAATATTGATGACCCTGATGCTGTTTCAGGCCTAGGCTAATGTGTGTGCTGTGGCTTCATTTTTAATAAAAAGTTTAAAAAGTATTAAAAAAACTAAAAATAGTAAAAATTGTAGGCTAACAATATAAAGAAATAAGCTCACAATGTAATTCCATTTTAAGCCAAAAGTTTTTACAGAGTCAAAAAGTTAAAAATTGGAAAAGTTTATAAGGTAAAAACATTACAGTAAGCTAAGATTATATTATTGAAGAAAAAGCTTGTTTAATAAGTGTGGTGTAATCTAAGTGTAAAGTGCCTGTAAAGCCTACGATCTGGGATAGGAACGTCCTGGGGCTTCACATCACTCACCACTTACTCACTGACTCACCCAGAGCAACTTCTAATCCTGCCAGCTCCACTCATGGTAAGTCCTTCATATAGATAGACAATTTAAAAAATTATACTATGTTTCTACTATTTGTTTCAGTGCTTGGGTGTGTTTAGATACACAGATACCTTTATGTTACCATTGCCTACAGTATTCAGTACAGTAATCTGCTATATAGGTCTATAGGCATAAGAGCGATAGCTGTACAATAGAGCCTCGGTGTGTGGCAGACTGTACCAACTGGGTCCAGGTAAGGACCTGCTGTGGTGGTTATACAATGATGAAATCTCCTAACAACACATTTCTCAGAACATGTCACCATCAACATGTGATACACAATTGTATTTTCAAGTAAATACTTTGCCTTTCTAGCCTGAATGAGTTCCAAATTATGTGAAATAGCGGCACCCTGTGTCAGTCTTTCAGGTGGTCCTTAGACAGGTTAAATCAGGAAGAAAAAGACAGGTGCAATGACTCACTCTTGTAATTTCAGCACTTTGGGAGGCCAAGGTGAATCACTTGAGGGCAGGAGTTCAAGACCACCCTGGGCAACATAGTGAGACTCCTTCTCTACAGATAATTTAAAAATTAGCCAGATGTGGTGGTGCAAGCCTCTACTCCCAGCTACTCAGGAGGCTGCCGTGGGAGGATGGCTTGAGCCTAGGAGTTTGAAGGTTGCAGTGAGCTGTATTTGTGCCACTGCAGTCCAGCCTAGGCAACAAAGTGAGACTCTGTCTCTAAAAAAAAAAAAAAAAAAATAGAAGAAAGAAATCCCAATTATCTGCAAATAAGATCTGCTTTGCACCCTCCAGGACCAGTGACCAGTGTCCCACACTCCTGATGGGGCTGTCCTTTTTAAGACCACTGAGAGGCAGGGAAGGGTGGGACAAGAATAAATAAAAGTGCCACAAAGCTCCTACCACTCTAAAGTTGCCCTTTCCTTCATTCAGCATTCTATTAGGTGGTATAAACCTCTGTTTTCTAGGATTGTAATAGAAGTTCTTGCAATAGCTTATTAATAATTTTTTTATGCTTCTGTGGAGGAATAGACACTTGAAAGTGTCTACTCTACTATGTTCTCTGATGTCCAGATAAATGTTTTTAAACCTCCCTTACCTCCCAGGTGAAGTCTCTGCTCTCTTCCTCATATATAGTGTTCCAGTTCCTTGCATAGATGTCTAGTGGGACATCTAATGAGTGTCCCACTTCGTCACCTGGAAGAAATTCAGAAACTCTTTTCCAGTAAGCATTTCTCCTCTGGGTGCACTAAACTCTCCATGCTGCCTTTCAGCACTGCCATATCAATTTGTATTGCTTCGTTTTCTTTCCCAAAACCCTAGTAACTAATAAGTGAGAATTTTAATTGAAGATGGTTTGTGTCATTAGTCCATATATTTATTAATCACACAGTAATTAGAAACCTACTTTTTAGCAGGAATTGAGCTAAGTGCTATGGGTTTGTCATCCACAAGGAAGACTTCCCTCTATTCTCAAATGTATTATGGATTTCACCAGCTCCAACCTGCTCTCTAACATGTTGTAAGTATTCAATAAAATGAATGAATTGATGAATAGAGATCCTGTATTTACTGAACTATGATGATAATTTACTGAGCCACTAGAGTCAATGTATAATAACTAATATATTATCCTGGGTGGTTTTCATATGTAATCCCATTTGGTTATCAAAAATACCAAAAAAAGAAGGCCTTAGTATACCCATATTTTAGATGATAAAACTGAGACACAGGTGACATTTTCAATTATATTTACTAAGTAGCATAAGCATAAACCTAAGTTTGTCTCTACTCTCAAACTCATTATTTGACATAAAACAACATTATGATTTTAAAAGAGTACCTCCTATAAACCCTATCATGTTTATTATAATCACCTATTTCTTGGGGAAAAAATGAAAGGAAAAATTTACATGAAATCTTTGAAGAAGCATGTAACTTTTCTACTCATAAATTGAACATAGACAGGAAACAAGAGGCAAATTTTCATACTAGAGTCAAATCACATTATCTTATCTTTTCCCCTGTAAATCTTTACAAATTGCAGAGCTGTATGATAGACGAAATTGGAAAATGATTTTGCATATTGATTATTCTAATTGCCAAGTAAGCTTAATGAAGGCACCTCAACCCATATTTTCTCTATGTCTAAATGACATATCTTGGTAATAAATTTCATTAAAACCACCCTCTATGCTAAGTGTTAAGCTTCATTGATACTCTCGTTTCTTCCTTCTTCGATTATTGGATTTTCTTCTTATTTTTTAATTCTTTTTTTTCCCATAATTCTCATTTTTAATTTCTCAATCTGATAAGTAATCTGCACCCACCTTCTAATTTAGCCCTCAATTCAAGGCTGCACAGTGACTCCCAAAGAATGTCAACATCCTAATCCTCAGGAAAGAGACTTGGCAAAAGGAACTTTGCATATGTGATTAAGTTAAAGATCTTCATTTGGAGCTCTTATCCTAGAATACCCTGGCTGGTCCAGTATAGTCATCAGAAACGTCTTTGTAAAAGAGAGGCAAGAGGATCATAGTCAGAAAAGGTGATATGATGGTGAAGAATAGGTTTGAATAATATGATTTGTAGTTGAAGGAAGTGTCTACAAGCCAAGGAATATGAGTATGAACACTTAAGTTATCTTTATTAACTAGAAAAAGCAAAAAAAAAAAAAAAGACAAAAAAAAAATAAAAAAACAGATTATCTTCTGAAGCCTACAGAAAGAAGGAAGCCTTGCCTGCACCTTGATTTTAACTAAGGGTTACTTTGAATGTTTGACCTTAAAAATCATAACATCATATATTTGTGTTGTTTTAAACCATTGACTTTGCGGTTGTTACAACTTCGAGACAAAAATAACACATCCCACCCCATCTCCTTTTTCTTTACCATCAATACCATATTATGTTTCAAGGAAATCATAAGGAAGTTCTTCTGGAAACCAACCTGTCACAGCAATCTTGATCAAAGTTTAGATAATGACTTATTTAAGACTCAAAAGAAAGATGCATTTGAAAAACATCATAGCATCAAGAAAATGTCTTAACACACACAAAACAAATACTTTTGACTGATACAAATCTAAACAATGACATAAATGGCTGATAGTAAGTTCATTTTTTTTTCTAGATGGGTGCCTGTCCAAATATTCATGAAATCACCTGTATATTTTGTTAGATTATTATTTAAATTGATAAAAATCCACACATTCCAGTAACATCAAAAATAAGATACAGCACATAGCTTTGTATTGCAACCAAAAAAGCCAGCTGCGAAAACCAACAGTATAAACACTTAAGTACTGCACCCTACTCCCAAAGACAAGGATGTTGTCAAAGGGGCATGAAAAGTTTACAAAACTCTGTGAAAGAGAGAGAATCAGCAGTGGGCCACACAGACTTTGCAACCAGAGAACAGTCACATGACTCTGGCGAGATTTTGGGTTTCTATGATGTTTTGGCAGTTAAATGGGTTTTGTTTTAATAAACTATATTTTTATAGTAGTGTCTGATTTACAGAAGATTGAACAGACGGTACAGAGTCCGCCATACCCCCTTTCACCTACTGTCTTCTCATAATTTCCTCTCTTATTAGCATCTTGAATATGTGTTATACATTAGTCACAACTGATGAAGCAATAGTGAGACATCATTATTATTTAAAGTATATAGTTCACATTAAGGTTTGCTTTTTGTGGTGTACAGTTCTATGTGTTTTGATGCATATACAAGGTCAAGTATTGACAATTATTGTGTCATGCATACAAAATAGTTCCACTGTCTTATAAACCTAGAGGGTTCGTCTTCTTTCTTCTTTTTTCTTCCTCCTTTTCTTCACGAGGTCTTACTCTGTCACCGAAGTGGTGCAATCATGGCTCTCTGCAGCCTCTCACTCCTGGGCTCAATCATTCCTCCCACTTCAGCTCCCCTAGTAGCTGGGACTTCAGGTTCATTTCCCCACACCCAGCTACTTTTTGTATTTTATATTTTGTAGAGACATGATTTTTCCATGTTGCATAGGGTGGTCTCAAACACCTGGGCTCAAGTGAGCCACCCACCTTAGATTGTTTCTGAAATCTTATCTTTGCTCATGCAGTTTTCCCAACAGAAATGACTTCCCACTTTTCTCCATCCTGCAAATCATTTGAAAGCTCCTACTCAAGTTGCATCTGCGTTGAACAGTCTGTGCCATGCCAGGCCTCTTTGTTTTATGGATTCATAAGGTAAGCATTGTCTTTATGCGGTTTCTCTAGTGGTTAATCATGGTTCATCCTGGACCTCCTCTTGTTACATCATATCATATTGTTACTTTTTTTGTTGTTCTTATTTGTATGTCCTCTGTGTGGAATCATGAAGGTAAGGATTCTTACCTCATTTTTGTAGAGTAGTCAGTCACGCAATAGGTTATTATTGTTTACTAATAATAACTAAAAACCAATTTCCATGCCCATCAATGATAGACTGGATAAAGAAAATATGGCTCATATATACCATGAAATACTATGCAGCCACGAAAAGGATGAGTTCATGTCCTTTGCAAGGTCATGGATGAAGCTGGAAACCATCATTCTCAGCAAACTAACACAGGAACAGAAAACCATACACCTCATGTTCTCACTCATAAGTGGGAGTTGAACAATGAGATCACCTGGACACAGGGAGGGGAGGGAACATCACACTGAGGCCTGTCAGTGGGTGGGGGGCAAAGGAAGAGAGATCATTAGAACAAATACCTAATGTATGAGAGGCTTAAAACCTAAATAATGGGTTGTTGGGTGTAGCAGTAGCAATCAACCATGTCACGTGTATACCTCTATAGGAAACCTGCACATTCAGCGCATGTATCCCAGAACTTGAAGGCAAAAAAAAAAAAAAGTCCTCCTAAGTTCAGCTTTCTTATTGCAGAGTGAGAGGACATTTTTAGCGTTCTCATTCTCATTTAAAAAATCGCTTTTATGGATAATTTCATTATCATAATTAATAATAAGGCAACAAATGCAAGCTAGAGGGAAGGAAGTTTTAGAAAAGAAGCACAAATGTGAAAATAGCACCAAGAAAATAGACCAGTTTGATGGTGGGCTATTGACTGCACTCTACAACCTCAGAGTTAAAGTGAGAGGGACCTGTGTGAGCGTCTGCAGCCAGCATGGTTGGGAGGAGTGAGAAGAAGGCATTGAAGAGACCTATAACACCCTGCGACAGGAAGTAGAATATAAGCCACAAATCTGTAGATCTTTTTCTATTGCCTCATTCTTTCCCCATTTATTTCTTACTACATCCCTACAATCCACAGTGTATTTTTTTTTTATGTGCTGATTTAACTGTTCTCTTCCTAAAGGCTGTGTGAGCATATTCAGGGCTGTGGTTGTGAACACAGAGGTCTTTTCAAAGAAAGAGCTGTCTTCTCATTTCAGTTTTCACATATACAGTCAGATCTCCCTTCATGAGAAGGTACATTTACAGATGGTTTTCTGGTCTGTATCTAGACATAGACAGAACAACTACTTTCCAGTGGCCTTTCCCTACAAGTGAGAATGGAGGAATTCATGGTCCTAGTGTGGTCACTTCAATATCATTTGATCTTCATTGTTACAATATTTAATCTGGAGATGTTATAGATTGGGTAGGGGATTGGAGGCAAGGAGGGGCAGGAAGTGATCATGAAACAACTTGGCATTCATGCGGTAATCATCCTGGGCACTCCATGTGCTTCTACATGCTCCTCAGTGCCCAAAACAACCCTGCCAAATTCGTCATCTCCTTTTACAGCAGGATTTCACCAAGATGTCATTTTCCCAAGTCACTGTTGAACTAGGCTTCACACGCCAGGCTCTTCTAATCCAACGCTTATGTCAATTCTCCTTTGTTCTGTTAAACATTGCACTAGGAGAATAGAAAACAGATGTTATTTAATATGACCAAGGTCTGGCAGCTATAACGTGGTGAAAACTGTGTTGAAAGCCAATGGCTTGTGACACTGAAATCCATGCCACTCTTACAAGGGGTTAATTATTTAGGCTTTTTTTTTCTTTTCAGAAAGGTGTTGTAAAAGTTACTGAAATTGCTTCAAAAAAAAAAAAAAAACACCATCTTATTTCCCTACTGAGTTCCACTCTATGAAGGGAGAAAATTAAAAATAAAAAACAGAAACAAAAACATAATAATTGGGCTCCAAGTGCCAAAGATTATTAGTGGGTTTATTTATGAGCATGTTTAAGAGCCCAAGCATGCTGCTTCTCTTGTTTGCTTGCTTGCTTGTTTTATTGATTGATTGATTGAGATGGAGTCTCACTCTGGCCTAGGCTGGATTGTAGTGGTGTGAGCTCAGCTCACTGCAACCACCACCTCCTGGGTTCAAGCGATTCTCCTGCCTCAGCCTCCCCAGTACCTGAGACTATAGGGGCCTGCCACATGCCAGCTAATTTTTGTATTTTTACTACAGATGGGATTTCACCATGTTGGCTAGACTGTTCTTGAACTCCTGACCTCAGGTGATCTGCCTGTCTTACCCTCCCAAAGTGCTGGGATTACAGGTGTGAGCCACAGCACCTGGCCGTGTTGTTTGCTTTAATAACCTAAGAAACTCATGGGTACCTTGCATTTTATCTGTTCCCATTTTGAATCAAAACATAAGAAATCTGATTCTTGCATATCCTGTGTTTATTGCCACAATCACTGATATTGTGGACCAATATTAACAGTTTTCTTCTATTTCTGCTTTGACCCAATGTAAAATGGGGCTGTTTCTGTATCACTCTCCTAGCAAACTACTGCCATCTGCTTATTCAGTAAAAAGACCATTTTCAGTGTTAGATTTACTAGAAAGCTCAGAACTTAACAGATGTTTTACATATATTTGGCAACTGTACATGGAACAGGTCTGGTTACCGGAGCTGTTTATGTAATAATGCAAGCTGGAATTAATATGTCAGTTACTCATACAGCATGTCCCAAATAATCACTGTGGGGAGCTCTTTTTATTTATTTCTTCCTCAGATGTCAGTGGGACCAATTACTGATTTTGTTTTTCAATAAATATGTGTTGAATTTCTGACTATGTGGCTGTCACTGTGTTAATTGCCATGGACTTTGTGCAGAAGAGCATATCAAATTCTAGCTGAGAATACAAAATGTGTAAACAGATAATTGAATGCAAGGTGAAAGTACCATCACAGAGCTGGAAAGAATTCATGATAAGGTATTAAACAAGCTTAGTATTTGTCACTCTTCCCAGGGTTAAGCTACTAAAGAGAAAAACACAGAATATTCATAGAATAAACTGAATTTGAAAGAAAGGGAGGAGGTTGGAAACAGATTCTGGGCAGCTCTTTCTAAACCTCTTAGGTTCTACCAAGGGACCCCCAGACCAAGACTAATTAAATAAAATGTGATGCTTCCGTTGGTCTCTGTAGTTTTTCCCTATCAAGTTAAGATAAATGGATTTATTGATCTTTGCTGCTATTGTATATCCTGGGATGAGGCAGATCTTGTTTTGTTTTGTTTTGTTTTGTTTTGTTTTGTTTTTGAGATGGAGTCTTGCTGTATCTCCCAGGCTAGAGTGCTATGGCATGATCTCGGCTCACTACAACCTCCACCTACCAGGTTCGAGGGATTCTCCTGCCTCATCCTCCAGAGTAGCTGGGATTACAGGTCCTGGCCACCACAACCAGCTAATGTTTGTATTTTTAGTAGAGACAGCGTTTCACCATGTTGGCCAGGCTGGTCTCAAACTCCTGACCTCTGGTTATCTGCCTGCTTCGGCCTCCCAAAGTGCTGGGATTTCAGGTGTGAGCCACTATAACTGGACATCTTTGTATTCTTTTATCCCAGGAGAAGTAGAACAACCTTTCTGATGTCACATAATTGTTAAGTGAAAAACTTGGGTTTAAAATTCTGGCTTGTTTTTAAAGCTGTCTACCCTGCCATGTTTCAAGGTGTAGAAAATACCACAGTCAGATGGTCCAAAGCTTACTGGTGGATCTCCTTTTGATTAATACTTTATTGGATCTAGTAACTGAAATCTTTTAAGTAGCAAAATAAAGCATCATTTAAGTCTGAATGTGACAATCAATCATCCTAATACTAAGGAAAAAATAAGATGAAAATACACAAAAATTGCAATATCCAACTTTTATTGAGTACATGCAATTTACCAGGCAAAAGAAAACTATAAAATAGATATCCTTGGATTATAAACAAGGAAACAGGCACAGAGAGGTTAGCAAAAGTGACGTTGTGATTTGAAACTAATGGTCCTGATGCCCAAACTCACATTCTTCCCTACAATGCAATGCTCTACAAACATTTTCATAGGTGCAAATCATGTATGAATGTTTATAATCCATATGGTAGATTTGTTTTAAAAATGCTCACTTAAAACAATGAGAATGTTTATCTGCCTATAAAATGCCCCATTGCTTCCTCAAAATGTTTATTTCTGCCAGTTGGGTCATTTACACCTAGTTTTCTGCCTTTTCTAATTTTCTTTTCAAATCTGCATGTTATTTGGTCGACAAACCAATCTCCTAAAATGCCTAAAATCTCTGAGAACAAAAAAAATTAGGATGACTTACCTGGCAGCTTCTTGAGTCAACCTGATTGACACTCTGCAGTCACATATCTATGAAAAGCAACAAGAATCATCTCTAGTAAAAATTTCCACAGCAAAACAAAACAAAAAACATACTCTCCTATGTTGCTCACATCAAAGCAGTGCAAATTTTGACATAATACAGACTCCGAGAAAGTCCCTTTCCACTGGAGGAAGCTCAAGAGGAATAAGTAAAAGAAAGTTCAGCGACGAGAGAAAACTATGGTGTGCCTTGGATTGGGAAAACAGCTGCACTGCACCAGGGTTCATAGCTGTTCGAGTTTATTGTTTGGAGTATTCTTTTGTCTTCCTGATGTATTTTTAATGCCTTGTAAATAAAGGCCCACAGTATACCAGCCTACGTGAATTTTCACCAGCTGGCCTTACCCCAGGGAGCTGTACTTGTAGTAAAAGGAATAAAATCAGCATATTTCTTATGTCCCTTGATATAAGTCAGGCCTCATGCTCTAGGCAGGGAAAGAATTTTGAATTACAATTATGAGTAGATATGTTTATTTTATTTTACTCAAATCTCAACTAAATGAATCATTACGCTTTAATCCAAGTGACATGGAAGAATTCTGCAAATACTATTCCTGATCTTATTTTGGACTTCAGTGTGTCCCTATTACACATTTTATTACTATATCTGAAACTTGCCCGTTTGTCAAAATAATTCACTTTTGGTTGGTTGCTTTTAGCTCCCTGTCGATTTCTCTTTTATTCTCTATCTGATTCTCTATGTCAAATTATAATTTCCATCATGCCTTAGGGTTACCTATGCTTCAGCTGAATCATAATAAAAGTAAGCTCAATAGTTTTAACACATGAAAGAGGTTTTGGATAATTTTATGACTGGTTTGAAAATATTTCTAGTATCACATAGCTTCCAGAAGGTTCTTGTTTTATGCTGAAGAATGAGACTCAACCTTGATTTTCTATTTTTAGAAAAATATTAAATCATTACTAGCAAATTGTGTGTGTGTGTGTGTGTGTGTGTGTGTGTGTGTGTGTGTGTTTAGTGGTGAAGATGTACAAAACCTACGTTTTGGTGGCAGCAGTAGGGGAAATATGGTTTATATAATTTGAGTAATGCTTTAAAAATCAAACACCTGGCTTAGGAGCCACAGATGTCGATTTTTTCTATTCATCATATTGTATCCCTGTGTGTTGGATCCCTCTTCATTTTGGTACCTTTACTCTGAGCAGAGAACCTAAAGCCAGTCTATTCTGTAGCTAAAAATCTTCTTGCCAAAGTAGAGAAAACATCTGAAGATATCAAAGTGGTATTGGATAAGCTTCCTTCCAAAAGCACATTTGATGCAGGTCAGGCAAGCAGCTGTGGTGTGAATCTAAGGCATCAGTCGCCAGATCCCAGTGGTTTACCTGAAAGCTTTGGCTATCTGAGACTATGTCCTTAAAAAACTAGTGTGACATATGGTATCCACAGGAATGAATTGATTAAGACATATTTCTCTCAGGTGGGTGGAGGAGGAATTACTTATTCATTCCAGACATCAAAATCATTGACTATCAATATGTCGGTTTATTAAGCATTCAGTCTGTGACGGCCACTGTTTCAAGGGTTTTGTGTGTGTGAATTCATAGAATACTCATAACTATTACAAAGGGTATATATTATTTTTCTTATTTTATGAATGAAGAAATTGAGGCACAGAAAGAACAAGTAACTTGCTCAAAATCAAACACCTAATACCCTGGCTGATTGTTTCCTGAGCCCTCTCTCTTAATGACATAGTATCTTTTGAATAGTGTGATCACATTCACTGAACTCATGAATTGATGCATAGCACCTCCTGAAGGTTTGCTTTTCCCAGCTACTGTAAGGCTCCAGAAAGAAGACAGTAATAGGAACTGTGGCTCTCACACACTGAAATCAAATTCTAATATGCTTTCTATGTATTTACTTGTAAGTCAAATTCAGGAGTTTCGTGTCCTTTTCTATGAGTGTCTGATCCTAGTAACTGAGATCAACAGTGTGGATACTGGAATGTTCACTTTTTCACTGGGCCTGGACAGTCCTCCACCATTTATTGCTTGCACCTAAGTTCCAAGGAACTAAGGCTCTTCCTCTGTGACTTGTAAAGCTATCTGCTTGCTTCACTTGGTAACCCACAATGTAGATGAAAAATGACGTAGTGTTCTTGCTCTGGGCCAAAGCTACATGTAAATTTATTTATGCTTTCAAAGCCTTAGTTTCCTTATCTGTCCAATGGCAAGAAAAATAATAATCCTTCCTTCATATGGTTTTGGGAACGTTGAAGGAGTTATGTAAATCTTTGTACATCTCTAATTACAGATGTTAAGTATTAGAGTAGGTACTGATGTATTGCTTCTGCCACTCTATTCAGGGGCAATGGGGAAGACATTCAGATTGAAGAGGTCAGTTTTGTATGGAGTCTAAGCTAAAAGTAAAGCCTCCATGGCAGAGCTCCATGGGTTTTCCATGTTGCACCATTGCTCAACTCCAGCAGAAGCTGGGGAATAGCACAGGTGTCTCCTGCGCTGTGTGGCCTATAGTAGAAATAAATGCCACATTGCAAACAGCATTGTGGACACTCTTCAGTAGTAGCCCTAGAAAGAGAACCAAGATTTTGGATTCTTTTTTTTTTTTTTTTTTTTTTTTTTGAGTGTAGAAGTATTGGCGCAGTGTCAGGGAAGAAGAATGTCTCTCTCTTTCTTGAATGAGACAGCTGATCCCCCCAGGTTTCCCAAAAGGGAGTAGGAAAAACCAAGTATTTATTATTTCAAAGTACCCATTAGGGACATATTTTTTTGGAAATGTGATGCAAAAGTCTTCATTTTACTCACTTGAAGGCCTCAAATGTAAAATACTTTTATCACCATTTCCAATTAATGTATATTACCTCTACCACCTCCACTACCTCCTCTTCTTCCTCTTCTTTTCTTTTTCTTCTTTCTTCTTCTTCTGTCCCACTCCTTTCTTCTAGCCCCTGGGACATGTGTTCAAAGGTTATTTTGAGAGGATTCCTTTCTTTATGAGCAGATTGAGTTTCAGCCCTGGTCTACTTCTGTCTTCCTTATTAGCTTAGCTGGGACTGGGCACATGGAAATGTCTGGATTCAGATTGGACATCAGCTGTCTAAATAAACAGCTTCTCTTATGAGCATGCCCTCTTCCATTTGACCACTGCTAAGCAGGAAGCACAGAAAGGCCCACCATCTCTTGCCAGCATGAGTTGGGAGGACTGAACTGTTGTTGCAAGGTGGAGATTCAGATTCCTCACAATCTCTAACAGATCCTGATATCATTCCAAATTAAAATAGTATTTCAAATGTTGTATTTGCTATGCAAGGCAGTTTCAAAACTGGGATTAAAAACTGGAAAGTAAGATTGTTTTTATGAGTCAAACTTGACAAGTCAAAGCTTAATGAGTATAATAATAATGTCTCCTAGATTATCCTTACTAGTCCAGGGACAGTTACTTCACTCTGTTAATTAAATTGACATCCCTAGATCATCAGAGGAGAGGAAAATCTGTAATAAAACACGGATTATGAAGACCCCAAGAAAAAAAGTTAAACTTTGACCTGGACACTGTTACTGAAATGGAGGATCGGAGAATCTGGAATCAGGAGGCATGGGTAATTTGAGGAGCTTAAGACCAGTCCCTGGAGAAAATCCCCTTGTTCTGCACATAGTAGGAGAGAAATCTCCTTAAAACTATTCACCACCTTTAGACCAATTTCCCAAGTTCCAAACTGCTTTCTCATTACTAAATGAAATTTATTAGAAGTATTGTGAAGTTTGGCAGGGAAGAGATGTTTGGAAAGGATGCACCAGTGAAGTATTTATAGAAAATAAGAAACCTGTCCAACATTTCTGAAGAGATCCTCTGGTTTAAATAATAAGAGTCACGTAAATGTATTTATGGGGCATTGCTTCGTTGCAAATCTGATTTGTTCTAGATGTATCATTGCATGTCTTCCTCAAATGAAGTATATCCATGTGAGACTGAGAGCAAGTCTGCTTTCTCTGCACCGTGTGCAGGCATTATTTCTGAACTACCAGGAACTTCCTGCTGCTTAGCAAGTATTTCACTACTGCTTGTCACAATGACTGAAATTTTGCCCTTATATGTTACAATTTGGCACCATCGACTCTTGTCAAGATTACTGACAGAGTAAATACAGCATGCTTTGCTCAGTTCAGGCTGAAAGCTAGCTTGTAAAAAGCCTTCAGTGTGTACTTTGTCACAATTTGGTAAAGTTCAATGGTGATTACCATTTTGGCAAAGCACAGCTGTTTTCTTGCATGAGATGATTTATGGCTCTAAACAAACCAGGAATGACTGTATAACTGACCATTGCAAGCACCAAAAGGAAAGTCAGTATGAATGAGAATTGTAATCTTGGCTCCAGCACTTGGTGATGATAGGTTAAGGTCATTATTAAAACACTGTGTCATTTGACACTTTTGACACTTAAGTCACCATGCAGCACTCTCTGTGGAGGGACTCAAATTCAATGAAGCCCCTCTCTGTACAAGCCTCCCTGTTTATGATCTCATTTGAACTTTACCACCTCCTTGTCAGGTAAATTCTACCCAAGCTTTAGAAATGGTGAGATTAGGGGTTCAAACAGATTAAGAGTTAATTATAAATTCACAGTTAAGCTTATCTGTCATCTCAGCGACCATGCCAAATTATCTCATTCAGAGAAAGAACACACGTTTTTGGAATTTGCATGCACTCTTTTTTTGGGGAGGGAGAGATCATTCTATGGTCATAACTGATGTGAAAATTATATTGGATTCCTACATTACTTGGCAAGGGTAAAGAGAAGAGTGCTTAACTTTATTGATTATTATATATAAATAAATTGATAGTTATATAAGTGCTCATTTTAATTTTTTTATTTTATCAACTTTTACAAAATAACAGTATATTATCCAGCGATATAACAATATACAGAAGAAAGTGATCTGGTTAATATTCAACTTTGGGCAGTTCTTCATTTATCTTGCTAAGTCCTTGCTGCCCCTCAGTTAATTATTTTAGTTGAGGTAGAAATGAACAAGATCAAAATTTACTTGGTGTTTTTGCAAAGCAAAGACTAGGTTGTCCCACATCCTTGCGCCCTCATACTCTATTCTATTCCCCGTGCAGCCAAAGACATCTGTTAGAGGAAGGAAAGGATTAGATGTTTGAGGTGAGAACAGATTGCTGAGATGTCAGTTTCCTGCCTCAATATAAATGCACCTATACCCAAACATGCAAAGCAATATTAGGATTCTAATTTATAACATACAGGTTGGCTCCATGTACCACCATGTTGTATTGATCATCATATTGCAATGCTTGTATTTTTCCCTCTTGGAAAATTATGGAGGATATTAAACGTGTATCCCCAACCCTTGACAGAAATGCTCAGCTTATCTCCAAGTCCCCCTAATAAGCTTTTGCATGAAGAACAAGCTATTATTGTTGAAAATGGCTCTGGACTATAATCATGAAGATATTGCACAGTTAAATATTTATTAAATAGATCTAATTCCAGCCTAATAGAACACAGACTAGGGTGATCCCTGGAATCAATCAACTGTTAACTTCCACTAGGATATCAGTTGCTTGCTGCCAACAACAAACGTAAAAGTATCTCGGTCTCAATCTCTCTCTTTCTCTGCCACTTTCCCTCAGATTGCAAAATGGTATTGGGCCCACATGTCTTATAGTTCACATTGTTCCTTTGTCTGCGTTAAAGTTCTTCACTGGTAACATTTATGATGAAAGATTTAGCATTCAAAGAAACCTACTTGGATACTCCTTCTGGAGACAACTTTGTACTCTCTGCTTGCTATTTAGGGTCGTCCCTCTCCCAGAGCTAGTGCCCCTCTCCAGCTCCGTCTTCTAGTAGCAAACATCTACTGCTGCAAGCTGCTCTCCTCTCCCTTTTTCTACTGCTTTCTGTCACTCCCACTTCTAGGGTTTGCTTATATTTTATTTCTTTCTTCAGCAAAATAGTCTTCTTTCTGCCTATCCAGATTTTTTACATCCTCTACTACTCATCAAAAATATTATGCCCTACAGAACAAGACTTGTGCATAATGGACTTTTACTTATCTGGATTCTTGTAGCTTTCCAATTCAGATATGGGCATGTGAAGACCACCACAATAAGAGCCAGATTAATGTCACTGTTCAGGCTAGAAATAGATGGTGATGCTCCCAATCCTTCCAAAGTACGAATATACCCTGTAAAGCTCTGCAGGAGAGGAAGCCTTACTTACACAACTGAATACAGATTCCTGGATTCTTCTCTTATTATAACACACACCTTAGTATTGTACTAATGTTTTCATGTTTTATCTATGTAAATTTAATCTCTCACACTGCAAGCTGCTTTTGGAAGGTAGCAGGTCATTTAATTTAAGCAATACCATCCATGCCTGAGTCATAATGAAATTAAATAAGTACTTGCAGAATAAGTAAATCAATGAGATTATACCATTTTCAAAGATAGAAGGTGTGATATATTTTATGTGGTGTACACAAGATGTTAATAAATATTGAGCAAATTTAGTTTATATGTGCATACATTAATAATTTTTATTTAGATTATTAATCATGCAAAGATAGGTGAAAACATGTCAAAGACCATACAGAGATACCCTCCACCTCTTAGGTTCAATCTTATCTTTGATCTGCGTATGTCTCTTATGTTGGGTTTTATTATCTCTGTTTAGAAATACAATTGTAACTTTAGAGAGAAACTTCAAAATCTTACGAGTTAAGTAACAGGAATTTTCACTATAGTACTATTCTCCTATTAGCAGTCAGTTATCTTTGTGTCTCTACCTCTGAATTAGACAGCTATTATAAACAACCATTTATTTGTTTATTCACAAACATCCTTCATTAAAACTGGGAAACCAGCCTGGTAAATAAAAATACAGGTAGCATGAGAATTTTAACAGTGAGACACAGTGTATTCTCAACACCGAAGCCAATTCCAACATGCTGTAATTTCTGTGAGCATCTCTAACTCACAAGGGTTGGACCAGCTGTTGGGCAGTGTTATTAATCCTATCATTTCTGTTCTTGGAGGTGGGAAGTGTGAGACTGTCCAATGTGTCCCACTAAATTAGCCTTTAAAACAAGATGAGTGGTAAAATAAAATAACAACACATCAATCAGAGTCTGTGATTAGCACTTCAAAAACATTTTACATGTTGTTCTTGGAATGCAGAAATATATGTGGCAAAGCATGCCACAACTCATGTAATGCCGTCAGAGGCACTCATACAAAACCTGAATTCAAATTCCAATGCCTGCTCTTTTGCTACCCCCAGAGTTCTAGTTAGCAGTGTGCTATTCACTGCCAGGTTACTTTCCAGGTGTATTACTTCTCTGTCTTACAGCCTGTATTCTTCCTGATCACTCACTCTCTTCTCCCGCAGATATATGTCATATTTTCATTCTGACCACCCTCCACACTTCAACTGGATATCCACAGAGCCTCCCCCTCAAGCTGCCAGTGAAGTGAATGCAGTCACCGTTATCAGCAATGCTTTGTACAAGCAACTCACAAACCCTGCTATGATGGATTTACTGCAGTAGAGTCTGTTGTAGACAAGGAGACCAAGTGGAGTTCAGAGATTGATAGAAAGATCATTTCTCTTCATCTTAAATAAACAACAAGAAATCCTTCTATAAATCTGTGTCATTATGATACTTTTATTTAAACAACCTTTTTGACCCTCACTGACAGAAAGCACTGAAGATCAACTGCAATGCTGCATAAGGCAGAAATCCATATCACTTTGGTACTGTGTAAATGAGCATATTTACAGTATGTCATCTCAAGAACCTGAATTTTCACAGCCTCTTAAGTTCAAATATATTTCAATTTTTTACCACATTAATATTTTGTTTTACCTATCAGCTTCCCTCAGTCTCAATTAAACATCCCTATGTCCTAATACTCTGCTAAAAACCTTTAGGATGTATGGTTGATTCAATTCGATGTTTGCCTTTGTACTGCACCAGACTTTATCTTCCTACAGGAAAATATCTCCCAATAATCATGTGCTTCATGGACAGTCAGCATTTGTTGAACAACTATATACAAACTCACTTCACAAATCTTTCATACCTATGTTAATTCTACATGTCCGGATTATTTTTTATTTTACTCTAAGCTGATGCTAGAAGTACACTTTCTTAAAACCACTTCCATTTGTTTCTATTTCCTTAATTTCTTTAAATTCAGACACTGTTTCTTACCTCTAGAAGGGGAATAATGGAGGAATGATTGTACTGATGTAATTTTGAAGATTGAACTCAGGAATCACATTTTGATTAGCAGGTGGCACGCTGATGTTTGAGAAGGAAATGAAAAGTGGATTCATATGCAAATGCGATATTGTGCATCTGCAGTGAGCTTAATGAGTGGTGATATTGATTTAATTTGGTTAATAAATATTAGATAAATATAACTCTTAATTAAAATAGTACATCTCAAGGGAAAAAGTTGTATCTGAACAGACAAATTACCAAAGGTTGAAGGCTTTCTCTGACTGGAGTGTCACTCTTCCACCCTGATGTTAATTACGTTTGTAGCATATCATTCATGGAAATAATTTGGATGTTCAGTAAGCATGTGATCCAGTCCAAATAGTACTCTTTTTTTCTCATGGCCTACTCCGAAATCATTTATCAAAAAATCGCTACATAAAATTCATAGATTATTGCAAATGAAAGGAAACTTGCAGTGCATATTGTCTGTAACTACTTATTCAACATTTATCCAATCTCTTCTTCAATATTTTGCAAAATGGATTATATCATCTTGGCTTAAACTCAAGCAGATACGAGGAGCTAATATCCTCAGGACATAGGATCTCATGGTTGGGCAACTCAAATGTTTCTGAATTGCTTACAAGGAGCTCAGCCTTGTCTTTTTTTTTTTTTTTTTTTTTTTTTCTTTAGGGATGCTATTCTATTCCCTAGAGTCTATGGCAACATCTGTTAAAAGATGTTTTAACACATAATAGCTATTCTCATACATAGTCCTGGTCATTATGTGTTCATGAGGTGTCTTTTTCATAGCTAAGCAGTATTTTCCATAATATAGCTTCTTTAGACACCCTATATTTAACTCAAAGTTATCTTTAAGAGTTCAAGTTTAGAAGTAACCACAATATTCAAGATAGGTCTAACATATGCATAATTCAATAGCAATGTTGTATGAAAATATTCATACAAATAAAATTTGTTTTCTCACTGTCTGAATAGAGAAACATCATCTGAATTTTAAACAAATTAATCCCTTATTAAATTTTCTATACTTTTTATCTTTATTATGGCCAAAACCTCTCTACATGATTCTTGTAGAAAATGTAAATGACACACACATGTCACAGGACTTTTTTTTATCCAGTGGCTTTCAAATGTCATTCCCAATTCTTCATAGATTTTTGCCATTATAATGACGGGTTGAAAAGTGGGAGGAAAAAATCTGATTTCTTCACATTGGGAGGATCTCTCCAAATTCTCTTACAAAATAAAACTTTGACATAGTTTTGACTAAATTTCTTTTTCAATTAAGGCCACGTATTTTTAAAAATATTATTACACTTTAAGTTCTGGGGTACATGTGCAGATTGTGCAGGATTGTTAATAGGTATACAAATGCCATGGTGGTTTGCTGCATCCATCCATCATCTACATTAGGTATTTTTCCTAATGTTATACCACCCCAATCCGCCCACCTCCTGCTACCCTTCCTCTAGCCCCTTCATCCTCCAGCAGGCCCCAGTGTGTGATGTTCCCCTCCCTGCATCCATGTGTTCTCATTGTTCAACAACCACATATGAGTGAGAGCATGCAGTGTTTGATTTTCTGTTCTTGTGTCAGTTTGCTGAGAATGATGGTTTCCAGATTCATCTGTGTCCCTGCAAAGCACTTGAACTCACATTTATTGTGGCTGCATAGTACTCCACAGTGTATATGTATCACATTTTCTTTATCCAGTCTGTCATTGATGGGCATTTGAGTTGGTTAAAAGACTTTGCTATTGTAAACAGTGCTGCAATGAACATGTGTTCATGTGTCTTTATAATAGAACAATTTATAATCTTTTGGGTATATACCCATTAATGGTAGTGGTAGGTTAAATGGAATTTCTATTTCTACGTCCTTGAGGAATCGCCACACTGCCTTCTACAATGGTTGAACTAATTTACACTCCCACCAACAGTGTAAAAATGTTCCTTTTTCTCTCACCAACAGTGCAAAAGTGTTCCTTTTAAAGTATCTGTTGTCTCCAGATATTTTAATGATCACCATTCTGACTGACATGAGATGGTATCTCAATGTGGTTTTGATTTGCACTTCTCTAATGACCAGTGATAATGAGCTTTTTTTCATATGTTTGTTGGCTGCATAAATGTCTTCTTTTGAGACGTGTCATTCATATTCTTTGCCCAATTTTGGATGGGGTGCGTTGTTTTTTTTCTTATAAATTTGTTGAAGTTCTTTGTAGGTTCTAGATAATAGCCCTTTGTCAGATGACTAGGTGGCAAAATTTTTTTCCCATTCTGTTGGTTGCCAGTTCACTCTAATGATAGTTTCTTTTGCTGTGCAGAAGCTCTTAAGTTTAATTAGATCACATTTGTCTATTTTGGCTTTTGTTGCCATTGCTTTTGGTGTTTTACTCATGAAGTCCTTTCCTATGCCTGTGTCCTAAATGGTATTGCATAGGTTTTTTGTTGGTTTTTTTTGGTATTAGGTCTTATGTTTAAATCTTTAATCCATGTGGAGTTAATTTTTATATAAGGTGTAAGGAAGGGATTCAGTTTCAGCTTTCCGCATATGGCTAGCCAGTTTTCCCAGCACCATTTATTAAATAGGGAATACTTTGCCCATTGCTTGTTTTTGTCAGATTTGTCAAAGATCAGATGGTTGTAGATGTCTGGCATTACTTAAAACATGTATTTCTAAAATGTTGACCTATGGTTTCACAAAATGTAATATTCTATTTTCCGTCTTATCTTGAGACAATACAGAAAGATTCAGACAAAAAAGAACAGGTAAGAATTTCAACACAACAATTTGAAAGCTCTATGATCTTTAACAAGAAGCTAATTTCTCCAAAGTTTAGTCTTTCCCATCTGGAAAATAGGCTGATTTGTCACTATTTTCCTGAAATGTTTGTGAATGAACAGAGGTAAAGAATATATGGAAACTATCTGATTCAGGCTCCCTATTTAGATAGGCTCATGAAAACACTATTAGTATTTTTATAGATAGTATGCAAAATTAAAATAGCAGGATTTCTTATGTTAAATAGTTTTATTTATGATGAATTTATAAAACAAATGTTTCAAAAGAAGTCTCTTTTTTAGTTTGCTTAAACTCATTCATTGTGCATTGTCATTTATATCAATAAAAAGAACACCTATGCAGATTAGGGAAAAACACTTGGATAAAAGAGAGTTTGGTGCTGTAATTTTGTCACTTACATCAACCATATAAACTAAATAAATGTTTTAGAAGTATTAGTATGATAGGCTATGAACAACAGGGACCCTGAGTACACCTCATTTCTTACTCCATCCCTCACCCACACCTCATCTATTTTCAAGTTGAATAGGGTGAAGGTCATGGGCTGGTGCTGAGGGCAGTAGCAGACTGAATGCTCTGAAGAACACTGGGAATCTGCTGCTGGAGGTGCTACATGAAGGGTGACATTCCACCATCCAGCCAGTCAGAACAACCAAAAGCAGAAATCAGCATTTCAGTAGGTTTTCCAACCAGTTCTTTCTCCTGTCTCACACTTCATATTAAAGGTAATGCTATAGTTATCAAAAGCTTCCTTTTAAAGTCCTGTAGAGGCAGATTAAAATATGGACTTTTTTAAAAAAGGCATTTGAGGCAATGAAAAGGGCAAGTGTGAACCTCCTTTAATCTGGCTTTCTCTCAGGGAGCTGGAGTTAGTCTTTTGGTAATATTCTGAATCCATACAGGTAGATTTCTGAGTCAAAAAATCACACCTCTCACCAAAAGTATGAATTTTAACAAAATATAGTCCCTAGAGTTGAAACTATATTTTTGCCTTTGCCACTAGCCTATGTGCTCTGGCAAAGGGGCACTGCATTTTTTTATTCTTGATTCCACATATAATTTACTGTGCATGTTAGAAAGGCAACACATTTGTAATATGAGAGGACAAAGGGAGTGGATAAAAATGTGGGGAAATTATATTTACTTACTATCTAACATTTCCCAAGCACCACACTGGGTCTCTTACATTAAGATCTCACTTCATATTCAGGACATTTAAAAAGACATCTTTTTAACAAATGAAGAAACAAAGACCTTGAAGGGACTGGAAAATTTACTAAGCTTATGAAGTTGGTAAACAGAAAAACTGGGATCCAAATTCAGGTCTAATTGGCTATAATTCCCCATCATTTTTATAGTCAATTGCTGCTTCCGAGAGAAGAAAACACTGCTTATTAAAGACACACATGCATAACTATAATGCATTTATAAATATTTTCATTTAAAATATCAAAAGGTCTGTATCATAAAATGTGAAGCTTCATTTATCAGAAAAATGAATTTTTATGGTACACCTTGTTCACTAACACTGCTCCATAAGTGTAACGTTGTCATGACTAAGAAAGAAAATGAAGTGATTGATGAAACACCAAATATCACATGTGAATTTGTTTGTCAAAGTTGCGAACATTCTGTGTTTGACTTCTACCATCTGACTTTTATGCTTGAAAACACAGGTGATTCTAGTTTAAAAGAATGAAAGGTATTTGACATTGATGGCATTGAGAAAATATATTTGCATCTATATATTTCTATGCTGAGTTCTATATTTACATAGATTCAATTGAAGCTAATGGAAAATTAAAGCTGTCGCATTCCTGGCTGATAGGTTACTTAAAAAAATTAGCACAGCAGTGTACCTGAAATTTAAAACCAGCATTCCTAGAGATGTGGTGTGATAACAAAAAGTAAACTCTGAAGTATGAATAGTACATAATAGTATTTAATTCTAAAATACATAGAAATATATTTCTGAAAAAAAAAAAGAAAGGCAAAGTGAGGCACAATTGGGAAATAAAGAACAACAGGCATATGTCAGCTCTAATAGATAGTTGATTCCCTCTTTCTCTCTCTCTCTCTCTCTCAGTTTCTCTCTCTCCCCCCTCCCTCCCTCCCTCTCTGTCAATATCCCTTCCCCCAATTTTCTATATTTGTTTAGTGCTCAAAAGTGAGCACAAAAGACAATGTTTTTTTTCTCTGTTGGGTGTACATTTTTAAAAAAATGATAATGTGTTTGCCATAAAAGTAATATGGATTACTTCATTACCCAGGTATTAAGCCTAGTACTCATTAGTTGTTTTTCCTGAACCTCTCTCTTCTCCCACCCTCCATCCTCTGAAAGGTCCCAGTGTGTGTTGTACCCCTCTATGTGTCCATGTTTTCATTATTTCACTTCCATTTATAAGTGAGAACATGCAGTACTTGGTTTTCTGTTCTTCTGGTAGTTCACTAAGGTTAATGGCCTCCAGCTCCATCCATGTCCTGCAAAGGACATGATCCTATTCTTTTTTATGACTGAATAGTATTCCATGGTGTCTATATACCACATTTTCTTCATGTATTCTACCATTGATGGGCATTTAGGTTGATTCCACAGCATTGCCATTGTGAATAGTGCTGCAATGAACATTCACATGCATGTGTCTTTGTAATAGAATAGTTAATATTCCTCTGAGTATATACCCAATAATGGGATTTCTGTCTTTAGGTCTTTGAGGAATTTCCATACTGTCTTCCAAAGTAGTTGAACTAATTTACACTCCCACCAGCAGTGTACAACATTTTTTATTGACAAAGATGCCAAAAGCAATTGCAACAAAAGCCAAAATTGACAAATGGGATCTAATTAAAGAGATTCTGCACAGCAAAGAAAGCAAAGAAACTACAGACAGAGTAAACAGGCAAACTGTAGAAAGGGCAAACAGTTTTGCAAAACGTGCATCTGACAAAGGTCTAATATCCAGCATCTATAGAAACGTAAACACATTTACAAGAAACAAACCCACAAAAAGTGACCAAAGGACATGAACAGACACTTTTAAAAAGAAAATATAAATGTGGCCAAAAATCATAAGAAAAATATGTTCACTATCACTGATCATTAGAGAAATGCAAATCAAAATCACAATGAGATATGATCTAATACCAGTCAGAATGGCTGTTATTAAAAAATACTCAATATTAATAATTATAAAAATGTAAATCATTTTAAGTGTTGCATTTATGATGTTCTTTACTTCAAACTGGAATTTTATATTGCCTTCCAAGTGTTTATGAATAGCTGTTAAGGACACAAGATAATTCATAAGCAAGAAGGTAAATGTAAGACAAGCTGGGACCTGTATGTTAATTTATATATGTTAACACACACGGACACACATAGACAAGGCTAAAATATATATGAAAAAGAAAACTATAAAATGCAATCTAATGTCAACAATGCAAATTAGGGTAACACTTTTTTCTTCATGTATATTTTTGGAATCTAAATTTTTCTAAATAAAAACATATTAATTTTATAGTCAGAAAGAAATAAGAACATACTTTCACCCACTTTCTTTGGTAATTCAAGAAATGTTCATTAAACCAGCCATACTTATAAGTGAGGAGAACTTATAATATGTTTGCTATTATATTATGGTTTATGAGAAATGAATGGGAATGCAAAAAGTTAATAACTCTTGTCTCATAATGTTTTACCATTTAACCATGGCTGTATCTACAGATTGCAAGAAAATTATATAAACTGGTTAAGTATAAAATTATGTTAAACTTGTTTGCTGATAGAATGATGAATTCCATTCACAGAAATTTCGATTGTGTGAATGAATAAAACAAAAAATTTATCCAGTCAGCATAGATTGTCAAAATTTATTTGAAATATGAAAGGTAAAAATAAATTATATATGCATACTTTTAATGGAATTCATTAAGTATCAAATTCCCTTTGTTGATATATCACTGAATAAAATTACTTTAAGAAAAATTTGTCAAATTGGAGATTTATGCTTAGTAAACACAGAGAACAATTCCAATGACTTACTTTTACAGCACTTTATTTTGCTCATTGTTAATGACAAAAATCCTGTTTGACATAGAAATCATGACTGAAATAGAAACAATGTTATCAATACTACTTTATTCCATCTGGTGTTTTCTTGCAAATTGTTTTGAGGCTATTATGTCTTGACTGCTCAATCCAAAATATTTGATTCCTAAAGAAAGTCTGTAATATCTTTGTCATGTTTAAGCAGTGGCCTTTAGCAACTGGGAAACACGTGTAACTGTTACAACTATGGCATCATATTCACCATCGTCTTCGCCATCACCGTCAGCACCACCTTCAGCAGCACCAGCAGCATCATTGTCTTCATCAACATCATTGAATTTGTTGATTTCATTCTATTGGCCATGAATCATGGTAAAGTAATTTACATGGATTTTTCTCAATTAATATTCACTCTAACCTTATGTGATTTCCATAGATTGTCACCACTCACAGATAAGTAGCAGAGTCTTAGGAAGTTAGCTAAAATAGCATAGCTAATAAATAAATGTCAGAGTGTACAAATAGTACATCCCTGGATCCTGCTTTATGAATTGTATTTTAGAGTGAGTGGAGTAACATCTTGCTGAATACATTTCTATGTCACCTACCTCATGTATCTGTTGTAACATTAAGGCAAAGTACTTCCCGTGAAGCAGGAAAATACTGATCAATGTGAAATATAAGAACATCTAAAAATATTCTCACTATTTATTAATAGTCTCATGAATAAATAAGCTTATAAAGACATAAAAAGTAAATAAGTTTAGGCTGTGAAGTAATGCATATAAATATACGTGGAGAAAAGAGGTAGAATTGTCCAAATATTATGATACTATTAGTTTTGAACATAGACTTGTTTCATAGGACATGATATAATTTCTTCCATCTGCAATATATAGTTTTCTAACGCCCAGGATCTTTTCAGTGTTTGAGACTCACCTGGAACTCTGAAAGAAGACAGGAAAGCTTTCCAGCACATTCTTTTTCAGCAACTCAGGAGGCCATGAACAGATTTCTATAGATAATGTTCAATTTTATAATATCAGTCTTATGTGACTAAACTTACATGGAACCAAAATTTTGCAATGGCTCTGATAAACTTTAATATTAGTTAATTTAAAAAGGTTATTAATTTTAAATTTTATTAGTCAAATAGAACTTTTGAAATTCAATACCATAAAATAACATACCATAGTGAGATTTTTATATGTGAAAATGTGAAATCACTTTTATTGTAGCTTTTCTTGTATCATGCCAGTGTAAATATACCAATTACTTTGTTAATAGGTCTGGTCACTCTATGGGATATGCCCACAACATTCTCTCTTTTATTTTTATTTATTTTTAAATTTTTTTATTGCATTTTAGGTTTTGGGGTACATGTGCAGAACATGCAAGGCAGTTGCATAGGTAGACACATGGTAGTGTGTTTTGCTTCCTTTCTCCCCTTCACCCACATTTGGCATTTCTCCCCTGTCCCTCCCTAGCTCCACCACCCCACTGGCCCTCTCCTTTCCCCCCCAATAGACCCTAGTGTTTAGTACTCCCCTCCCTGTGTCCATGTGTTCTCATTTTTCATCACCCGCCTGTGAGTGAGAATATGCGGTATTTCATTTTCTGTTCTTTTGTCAGTTTGCTGAGAATGATGTTCTCCAGATTCATCCATGTACCTACAAATGACACGAACTCATCATTTCTGATAGCTGCATAATATTCCATGGTATATATGTGCCACATTTTCCCAATACAGTCTATCATCAGTGGGCATTTGGGTTGATTCCAGGTCTTTGCTATTGTAAACAGTGCTGCAATGAACATTCGTGTGCATGTGTCCTTATAGTAGAATGATTTATAGTCCTTTGGATATATACCCAGTAATGGGATTGTTGGGTCAAATGGAATTTCTATTTCTAATGCCTTGAGGAATCGCCACACTGTCTTCCACAATGGTTGAACTAATTTACACTCCCACCAACAGTGTAAAAGTGTTCCTTTTTCTCCACATCCTCTCCAGCATCTGTTGTCTCCAGATTTTTTAATGATCGCCATTCTAACTGGCATGAGATGGTATCTCAGTGTGGTTTTGATTTGCATCTCTCTAATGACCAGTGATGATGAGCATTTTTTCATATGATGATGAGCATTTTTTCATATGATTGTTGGCCTCATATATGTCTTCTTTTGTAAAGTGTCTGTTCATATCCTTTGCCCATTTTTGAATGGGCTTGTTTGTTTTTTTCCTGTAAATCTGTTTGAGTTCTTTGTAAATTCTGGATATCAGCCCTTTGTCAGATGGGCAAACTGCAAAAATTTTTTCCCATTCTGTTGGTTGCTGATTCACTCTAGTGACTGTTTCTTTTGCCATGCAGAAGCTGTGGGGTGTGATTAGGTCCCATTTGTCTATTTTGGCTTTTGTTGCCAATGCTTGTGGTGTTTTGTTCATGAAGTCCTTGCCTACTCCTATGTCCTGGATGGTTTTACCTAGATTTTCTTCTAGGGTTTTTATGGTGCCAGGTCTTATGTTTAAGTCTTTAATCCATCTGGAGTTAATTTTAGTGTAAGGTGTCAGGAAGGGGTCCAGTTTTTGCTTTCTGCACATGGCTAGCCAGTTTTCCCAACACCATTTATTAAACAGGGAATCATTTCCCCATTGCTTGTTTTTGTCAGGTTTATCAAAGATTGTATGGTTGTAGATCTGTTGTGTTGCCTCTGATGCCTCTGTTTTGTTCCGTTGGTCTATATCTCTGTTTTGGTACCAGTACCATGCTGTTTTGATTACTGTAGCCTTGTAGTATAGTTTGAAATCCAGTAGTGTGATGCCCCCCCGCTGTGTTCTTTTTAGTTAGAATTGACTTGGCTATGTGGGCTCTCTTTTGGTTCCATATGAAGTTCATGGTGGCTTTTTCCAGTTCTGCGAAGAAAGTCAATGGTAGCTTGATGGGGATAGCATTGATTCTGTAAATTACTTTGGGCAGTATAGCCTTTTTCATGATATTAATTCTTCATAACCATGAACACGGAATGTTTCTCCATCTGTTTATGTCCTCTCTTATTTCGTTGAGCAGTGGTTTGTAGTTTTCCTTGAAGAGGTCCCTTACCTTCCTTGTGAGTTGTATTCCTAGGTATTTTATTCTTTTTGTAGCAATTGTGAATGGCAGTTCGTTCTTGATTTGGCTTTCTTTAAGTCTGTTATTGGTGTAGAGGAAGGCTTGTGATTTTTGCACATTGATTTTATATCCTGAGACTTTGCTGAAGTTGCTTATCAGTTTCAGGAGTTTTTGGGCTGAGGCGATATGGTCTTCTAGGTATACTATCATGTCGTCTACAAATAGAGACAATTTGGCTGCCACCTTTCCTATTTGAATACCCTTAATTTTTTTCTTTTGTCTGATTTCTCTGGCTAGAACTTCCAGTACCATATTGAATAGGAGTGGTAAAAGAGGGCATCCTTGTCTAGTGCCGGATTTCAAAGGGAATGCTTCCAGTTTTTGCCCATTCAGTATGATATTGGCTGTTGGTTTGTCATAAATAGCTTTTATTACTTTGAGATACATTCCATTGATACCGAATTTATTGAGGGTTTTTAGCATAAAGGGCTGTTGAATTTTATCGAATGCCTTCTCTGCATCAATTGAGATAATCATGTGGTTTTTGGTTTTGGTTCTGTTTATGTGGTGAATTACGTTTATAGACTTGCATATGTTGAACCAGCCTTGCATCCCTGGGATGAATCCTACTTGATCATGATGTATAAGTTTTTTGATTTGCTGTTGCAATCGGCTTGCCAATATTTTATTGAAGATTTTTGCATCTATGTTCATCATGGATATTGGCCTGAAGTTTTCTTTTCTTGTTGGGTCTCTGCCGGATTTTGGTATCAGGATGATGTTGGTCTCATAAAATGATTTGGGAAGGATTCCCTCTTTCATTCTCTCTTTTATACAAAAGTCTTTTTTTTCTATTGTCACTCTAGACAAAATTTTCCCCATGAGAAATACTCATTGACCTTTGGATTAATACCACAGATTTTAAATTTCATCTTATCCATGACCACAGTGTTTTTGTTAGAAGAATAAGCTTTTTGACAACAAGCTTATTCTATGCATATGTGAAGGCTGGAGTGAACTCCATGATGATTTGAAAGTATTTGGCAAGTTATTGCTCAAGTCACATCACTATATATTTTCAATCAGATGTTTCTCTGTGATGAAGATACAGTTTTACACACAGCAGATGGAAAGAAGCCATAAATATATATGTTGAATTAAATATTTGGGTTTTAATATTGTATCATTATCCTAATTTGGATCAATTTTGTCATATATTTTATGTTTCTCCAGTTGAGATGTAATACTTTAAAAATCTTAAAGCAAAAGAATCAGATGAGCATATCACGAAACCATATTAGAATCCCCTTGTAAACACATCCATCCTCTGTTACTTGATACCAATGTCTTTATAACAGATTAAATTTGTGGAGAACCACGTTTTGTCCAAAATTCTTCCCATATCTTCTCATTTGATCTCCATAATAAAGCCACACAATGGCAGAGCATGTTCTGTTTCCTCTTTGGCAGTAGAAAAGC
Source organism: Callithrix jacchus (assembly GCF_049354715.1). Lineage (NCBI taxonomy): Eukaryota > Metazoa > Chordata > Mammalia > Primates > Cebidae > Callithrix > Callithrix jacchus. The sequence continues at coordinate 110,049,485 of NC_133507.1, forward strand.
ATATATGCAATAAATTAATTTGCCCATTAATTTGCCCAGTCACAAAGCTAATACATTTAAATGCACAATTCCAGTTCCCTTTATCTTACATCTCTGTGCTTATTGACAAATCTCACATAGTCCTGTAGTTTTTTTAATACATATATTAGCAACCAGTAGTAGCCAATTCTCTAAAAAAAAATTAGTGTGTGTGTGATGGTAATATTGATGTCAACTTGATTGGATTGAAGAATGCAAAATATTGTTTCTGGGTGTGCTTGTGAAGGTGTCGCCAAAGGAGATGAGTATTTGAGTCACTGGTCTGGGAGAGGCAGACCCTCCTTCATTCTGGGTGGGTACAATCTAATCAGCTACCATTGCTGCTAGAATAAAACAGGCAGAAGACCGTGTAAGGACTAGGCTGACTGAGTCTTCCAATCTCCATCTATCTCCTGTGCTGGATGCTTCTTGCCCTCCAACATTATACTCTAAGTTATTCAGGTTTTGAACTCTTGGATTTAACACCACTGGTTTGCCAGAAACTCTCATGCCTTTCTCCACAGACTGAAAGGGGTACCATTGGCTTTCTACCTTTGAGGTCTCAAAACTTGGACTGGCTTCCTTGCTCCTCAGCTTGCAGACAGCCTATTGTGAGACTTCACTTTGTGATCCTGTGAGTCAATACTCCTTAATAAACTCTGTTTCACATATATACATCTATCCTATTAGTCTTGTCCCCCTTGAGTACCCTGACTAATACAGTATGAGTACCTGGTAGATGAATATGTTTATGCGGTACATAAGATAGTTTGATACAGTCATGCAATAGGTAAAAATCACATCAGGGTAAATAGGGTGCTCATCCTGTCAGGTATTTATCCTTTGTTTTACAAACAATCCAGTTACACTCTTATAGTTATTTTGAAATGAACAATGATTATTTTGAGACAGAGTTTTGCTCTTATTGCCTAGGCTGGGGTACAGAGACATCTTCTCGACTCACTGCAACCTCTACCTCCTGGGTTCAAGTGATTCACTTGAACCTCAACCTCCTGAGTAGCTCGGATTACAAGTGCACACCACCAAGCCTGGCTCGTTTTTGTTGTTGTTGTTGTTGTTTGTTTTTGTGTTTTTAGTAGAGACGGGTTTTCGCCACATTGTCCAGGCTGGTCTCAAACTCCTGACCTTAAGTGATCCACCTGCCTTGGCCTCTCAAAGTGCTGGGATTACAGGCATGGGCCACTGTGCCCAGCCAAATTATTTTTTATTATACTATTTGTGTTGTGTTAGCAAATACTAGGTCTTATTTATTCCTTATAACTATTTCTTGGTACCTATTAACCATTCTCCCTTTCCTCCTACCCCACCCCGGGCTACCCTTCCCAGCCTGTAGTAACCATCTTTCTGCTTTCTATCTGTATGAGTTCAATAGTTTTAATGTTACTCTGTCACAGCTAAGTGAGAACATATAATGTTTGTCTCTCTGTGACTGGTTTATTTCGTGTAACATAATAACCTCCAGTTCCACCCATGTTTTTACCAATCACAGGATTTTATTCTTTTTCATGCGGAAGAGCACTCCATTGTGTATTGATACTGCATTTTCTTTATATATACATCAGTTGATACACACTAAGATTGTTCCAAATTTTGGGTATTGTGAACAGTACTACAATAAACATGGAAGTGCAAATATCTCTTTGATATGTTAATTTCCTGTCTTTTTGATATATACCCATCAGTGAGATTGTTGGATTCTATGGTAGCTCTATTTTTTGTTTTTTTTTCTTTTTTTAGGAACTTCCAAACTGTTGTTTATAGTGGATTTACTGATTTACATTCCTACCAACAGTGTATGAGGACTCCCTTTTCTCTACATCCTCCCCAGTCTTTGTTATTGCCTGACCTTTGGATAAAAGCCGTATTAACTAAGGTGAGATGGCATATCACTGCAGTTTTAACTTGCATTTCTCTGCTGATCAGTGATATTGAGCACCCTTTCATATGCCTGTTGGCTATTTATATGTCTTCTTTTGAAAAATGTCTATTCAAATCTTTCATCCATGATTAGATTTTTTCCTCTAGTGTTGTTTGAGCTCCTTATATATTCTGGCTATTAATCCCTTGTCAGGTGTATAGTTTACAATTTTTTTCCCCATTCTATACATGGTCTCTTATCTTTGTAGATTGTTTTCTTTGCTGTGCAGAAGCTTTTTAACTTTATGTGATTTGATTTGTCCATTTTTGCTTTGGTTGACTGTGGTTTTGTAGTATTATGCAAGAATACTCACACCAGCAAGATGTGGTGGCTCACACCTGTAATCCCAGCACTTTGGGAGGACAAGGCCAGCATATCAGTTAAAGTCAAGAGTTCTAGACCAGCTTGGCCAACATGGCAAGGTTCTGCTTCTGTTAAAAATACAAAAATTAGAGACCATCCTGGTCAACATGGTGAAACCCTGTCTCTACCAAAAACACAAAAAATTAGCTGGGCATGGTGGCACGTACCTATAATCCCAGCTACTCAGGAGGCTGAGGCAGGAGAATTGCCTGAACCCAGGAGGCAAAGATTCCGGTGAGCCAAGATTGCACCATTGCACTCCAGCCTGGGTAACAAGAGTGAAACCCCGTCTCAAAAAAATAATACAAAAATTAGCTGGGCATGGTGGTGCATACCTGTAATTTCAGCCACTTGGGAGGCTGGGGCAGGAGAATTGCTGAAGATGGAGGTTGCAGTGAGCCAAGATTGCACCACTGCACTCCAACTTGGGCAACAGAGTCTCAAAAATAAATATTCAGAACAATGTCCTGGAGATTTCTCCCAATGTTTTCTTTTAGTAGTTTTGAGATAACAGATTTATTTAATTCATTTTTATTTGATGTTTGTATATGGTGAGAAATAAGAGTCTAGTTTTATTTTTCTTCATTTGGATATTTAGTTTTCCTGGCATCATTTATTGAAGAGGCTGTCTTTTCCCCCAATTTGTGTTTTTTGCTTCTTTGTGGAGAATGAATTCACTGTAGATATGCAAATTTGTTTCTGGGTTGTCTATTCTGTTCCATTGTTCTGTGTCTCTGTATTGATGCCAGTAGCATGCTGTTTTGGTTACTATAGCTCTGTAGTATAATTTGAAGTCAGGTAATGTAATTTCATTTTTTTTTCCTCTGGATATCTTTGGGTATTCCTTGTCATTAATGGTTTCATATGAATTTTAGAATTTTTTTCTATTTCTGTGAATAAGACCATTGATATCTTGATAGGGATTGCATTGAGTCTGTAGATTGCTTTGGGTAGTATTGACATGTTAACAATATTGATTCTTCTTCCAGTCTATAAACATGGAATATCTTTCTATTTTTTTGTGTCTTCAAATTATGTAAAGGTTAGATATTTATAGTAGCTTTCATAGCCTAGGCTTGTTTGTACCCATTTTTGTTGCAAAGGCTTTCCTGATACTGGAAAGGACTTGACTGTTGTGATTCAAACTATATCTGTTTTAGTGGACACCAATAATTCTGTGGTTCTTGCAGACATGTAGAGGTGCTGCCTAAGGTCTTGCACAAAATCTGGAAGAATTATTTGTATTACCGAAGATTCTTGTTCTATTTTCCTACTTTCTCTGAAATAAACAGAGTATCTCTCTTTCTCTTGGTTCTAAGACACCTGGACCTGGAGATATAGTGACACAAACACCCTGTGGCTACTAAGACTAGGACTGTGCTGGGCCAGAACAAAAGTCAGCAAAGCACTGGGTCTCACCGAGGCCCACTATTAACCCCTCCTTATCTACTACCTATGTTCACTCAAGAGCCTGGGGCTCTACAGTCAAAAGGGGGTAAAGCCAGCCAAGCCTGTCATTCCCTTCAAGGTGGTGAGTTCCCCAGGTCCAGGGCCCTGGATGGGTCCAGAGGTGCCATCCAGGAGTTAGGGACTCGAGTAAAAGACCTTGGAAGTCTACTTGATGTTCTATTGTACTACAGCTGAACTGGCACTCAATCCACAAGACACAGTTCTTCCCATTTTTCTCTCTTTTATCCATAGGCAGAGGAGGCTCACCCTGTAGCCACTGCTTCTGCAGGCCCATGGGAGTACTGCCAGGCTATCACCCATATTCTTTTAAGGCCCAGTGGCTCTTCAGTCATCACATGGTGAATGTTGCTGGGCCTGGGACACACCCTTCAGGGCAGTAGGCACCCCTTTGGCCCAGAGCAGGTCCAGAAATGCCATATAGAAGCCAAGGCCTGGAATCAAGGACCCCGAGTCTATTTGGTGCTATACACCAATGAAGCAGAGCTGGTACTATAATGCCAAAGTCCCCTTTACTTTTGCCTATGCTGTTCTCAACCAGAAGGAGTTTCTACCCAAATCCACCACAGCTGAGAATGGCAGTGTCTCATAAGAATGTGTTATGTCTCACCTGAAGCCAGAAAATCTGCCCTTTCCTCAATTCTTAAACACATACTTCTTACTTATAAGTTCTATATATGTGGCTTCATTTAAATCTCACACTACATAGAGTTGATATCATGATCTCTAAATTACTCACAGGAAATGGTGTGACATGTTAATACGTTCACCTCTATTACCCCCATTACTAGCAATTACTTGCAGGTAAAGAGGTTTGGATTCTGTTCTACTTTGCACATGAAATTTATATAGTTTTATATTTTTTGAATGAAGATTAATATTTTATGTTGTAATAAACACAGTGGTTTAACAGATGTAAAGCTTTTGTTGACTACTTAAAGTTCTGCTTAATTATAGAGAGAATTGTATTAAAGAATGGCAATATCTTACATAAAATACAGACATTTGAAGTGGCCCAGGGTCATTAGGCTCTGGTATTTTTTATTGGCTAAACATGTCTCATTTAAAGAAAGCAAAACACAATATGAGTTTTGTTTTTCTTCCTGAATTACGGAATTCACTTGGAAAGAAGGTACTGATGATTTATTCTCCCTGATGCCATTTGTTTGCACTCCCTCAAGGATTCCAGGTGTTTTCATGCTCAGTGTTTGTCATACCACAGATGCCACCAGCCAATTATGCTGAAAAGAAGATGAACTTTTGAATACTACTATTATTTATTTCAAGTAGACAGGCAAGTCATTCTTTCAGACATAGACCTGTAGTTAACCTTACACTGTGTATTTTCTTGTAAAAAGATGAAACAATTCTGGAGAATGGCCAGGAGGGATCTCTAGCAATTTTGACATCTGAATGTTTCAGTAGAAAAATTGTTGAAGGGTGTTGCACATTTTTTAAGCATGTTTTGTGAAATTTAGAGAGAGAACAAAGAGTTTTCATCACTTATAATGTAGAAAACTTTGTCAATTTGCTTTTGCTCTTGACTTTCTTATTTCTTGGTTAATTTTCTTCTCGTAGCAAGATTGTAGGAGTGGACTAGTGAATTGTGTCACTAATATTCAATCTCCCAGGAACTGCTTTCTGTCTCTATTCTGAATAGCAAATAGTTTTTCTATATATCTTCTCTTAAAATCATAGTAAAGTGGTTCACAGACTGCAGTGTACACAAAAATCACCTGGACCCTATGATGATATAATTACCATGAGTTGTCCTGGACCCCACCCTCATGGGTTCTGGATGATGTCCAGAGACGTTTTAACTCAGGTGATTATCATGTCCTATGTATGGCAAAGATACTAAATTGATAATCTTATAATAACATTGACAAGACAGTTGAATGATTATTACCATTAAAATATATTTTAATCAGCAAAATAACAGACTATAGATCTCCAAGTTCTTGTTCTTCTACAGAAATAAGTAAAAAATGACCATACGATAAACCAACTTTGAGCTCTGAAAAGCAGTCGAACGTTTACATGAACCAGCCAAATGCTCAATGTTTTTTAAAAAAGCTATCTTCAAATTGGTACGATAGAATTGTGTTGTTTGTACTTGTATTTGCCCCATCCCCTTCACAGCACAGTGGTGGACTTTGCCTTGAGCAGGCAAACCTGGTCTTTAGTCCTATCCCACGCCTCTCCAAACTTTTCAAATTATTGTATACATTCATTATAATCTGTCTGCAGGATACCTAAAGGACTAATACAAGGTATGTCTCTGTTTTGCATAACTTAGAAGCCAGTAAAATAAAAAGCATGGGATGCAGGAGAGCTGAGAAGTGCTTTTCAAAGCTATAAGAAGACTAGAAACCTAGAGAGTCTTAGGGAAAGTGACTGTAGGAGGTAGAAAAATATAATCTAAGGCTTGGAAGAGAAGCTGAGCTGAAAAGCTATGGGAAATTAAAACATCACCATGTATACAGAAGAAATTAGAAAGCCACTCACATGCCCAGGAAATAAGCATGCTTAGAAAAGGCCCAAGAAGAACTCAAAGTTGTACTTAAATGGTACCTAGACTTGAAAGAAAGCTTGACTAAGTGGAGAGGGACTGTACCAGTACAGAGCTCATCTGTAAAGACTTGGAAAAGTGGTTGTTCTTTTATAAATATATTGTTTATTTGTTTGTTTCAGCTTTTCACATCCAGGGAAGTCTTAACATATGAGCTGAAAAAATGAAAAGCTTCAGTGATCACACATGACAAAGAGAGTGTTTGCAAAACATAGTTTGGAAAAGTCTGAAAAAATATATAACTTCTATCTTCAACAATTAAAAACAGAAGCAAAAGCAGGAAATGATAAGGAAGGGGGAGATTTACAGAGTAAACATGTTATAATAGACAAATACCAAATTCATAACAAAGAATTATAAATCATTAAAAGAGAAACCAAACCCAAAGGAAAAACATGGCTAATTTAAAGAAATTAAATTAATTTACAAAATCCATCATTGAGTAAGGCAAAATATTAGGCTTACTTTTAAAAATACTTTAAATAAATGTGTTAAACATATTCAAATATCTAAGAAAAAAATGGCAAAGAAATAAGTAAATAAATACAAATGAAATAAAAATTTTAACAAAGATAAAATTTTTAAAGCGCAAATGGAAATGCTGGAGGTGAAAAGTACAGTAACTAAAATAAAAACTCACTAAAAGTACTTAACAGCAGATTTGAATAGACAGAAGACAGAATTAGTAAACCTGAAAATAAAATAATTGAAATTGTCTAGTCTACAGATAAAAAATATGAAAACACACACACACACACACACACACACACACACACATACACACAACAGAAAACCAAGAATGCAATATATAGTGAAGTGAAACTGACCTTTGAAAATTTAGTAAAAAATAAGATTTTCCCAGATAAATAAAAGCTGATGGAATGTATTATCACTAAACCTAACTAATAAGAAATGCTAGTGGACATCATTCAAGTCAAATGAAAGAACAGTAAAGAAAACAGTATGAAAATATAAGGTTCTCTGATAAAGGTAAAATATGAGCACATATATATTTTTGTAACTATATTATTTTATAGAATGTAAAAGAGAAAGCCATAAAAATCTAAACTTATGTTAATGGGCACACAACATAGAAAAGGCATGGTTTGTGATACACAGAAGATAAAGAGATGCAGGGGAAAACTGTAGACAATTGTTTGTTTGGAAATCAAGTTCTTATCAATTTAAAATATATGATTATAGCTTTAGGATGATTTTTTAATGCCCACAGTAACAACAAAAAAATGTTGGCCATGCACGGTGGCTCATGCCTGTAATCCCAGAACTTTGGGAGGCCAAGGCAGGCAGATCGCCTGAGGTCAAGAGGTTCAGACCAGCCTGACCAACATGGAGAAACTCCATCTCTACTAAAAATACAAAATTAGCTGGGCGTGGTGGGGCATGCCTGTAATCCCAGCTCCTCGGGAGGCTGAAGCAGAAGAGTTGCTTGAACCCAGAAGGTGGAGGTTGCGGTGAGCCAAGATCACACCATTGCACTCCAGCCTGGGCATCAAGAGCAAAACTTGGTCTCAAAAAAGAAATATATATAAATTATATATATATTTGTAGTATGAGTTATATATATATATATATAGAGAGAGAGATCATACTAAAAAAAATCAGCCACAAAGACATGTAATGATGAAAGACAAAGACAGAAATTCTTTAAGATATACAGAAAATAAATATGACAATAATAAGTTATTTGCTGTCAGTAATTACTTTAAATTTAAGTGGATTAAAATCCCCAATCAAAAGACACAATGGCAGAATGAATAAAAAGAAATAGAACACAACTATGTGCCACCTGTAAGAACCTCACCTTTGATTTAAGAAAAGCATAGGATGAAAGTAAAATTATGAATGAATTATATGCTGTAAAAATGTCACCAAAGAAGGGCAGGTATAATGGCAGCACACACTTTAGATAAAATATTTGACAGTACACATTTTAGATTAAAAAAATGTTCTAAAGTAAAACATGACCCCATGACAAATTAGAGCATTATATAATGGTGAAACGGTCAATTCACTAAAAGATATAACAACTTTAAACATATAGGCACCACACATCAATAGTTCTTGATACATGAAGCAAACATCAACAGATTTAAGGTAAATATTGACAGTTATTCATAATAGTAGAAACTTTAATGGATAGAACAATCACAGAAGAGCATTAAGGAAATATAACAGTCTAACAACACTACAGACCAATTAGACTTAACAGACATCTATGAAGCACTTCACCCAACAACAGAAGATTGTACACTTTTCACAAATGCACATGGAACAATCTTTATTATAGATTGTACATGAGCTGCAAAACAATTGTTTTTTGAGACAGAGTGTCTCTCTGACGTCCAGGCTACAGTGCATTGGCACAATCTCAGCTCACTGCAACCTCTGCCTCCTGGGTTCAAGCGGTTCTTCTGCCTCAGACTCCCAAGTAGCTGGGACCACATGTGTTTCTTACCACACCCAGCTAATTTTTGTATTTTTAGTAGAGGAAGAGTTTCACTATGTTGGCCAGGCTGGCCTCGAACTCCTGACATCAAGTGATCCATCTGGCTCGGCCTCCCAAAGTAACAATTTTTAAGAACTTATAAAATTTTGAAAAAGTATTTTTCTAAACACAATGGAAGAAAATTAGAAATCAAAAGCAGAAGGAGAATTGGAAAATCAACATATATGTAAAAAATAACCAATAAAGAAAATAACTGATAAATCAAAAAATAGATCACACGGAAATTATAAAATACATTGAACACATGAAAATATAACAGAAAAAAATGTATGGGATGCAACAAATTCAGTGCTTATAGAAAATCTATAGCTACAAATGCTTAAATTAAGAACAAAGAAATGTCTCAAATCACAGCTTAAAATTTTAACATAAAACCAGAAAAATAAAATCAAATCAAAGCTAACATGAAGAAGTATATAATAATGGTGAGACAAGAGATACATAAAATAGAGACTGGAAAAACAATACTGAAATCAAAGCAAGGGTTGATGTTTCGAGAAGATCAACAAAATTTAGTGAACCTTTAGCTAGCTCGACTAAGAAGACTCGTATAGCTAAAATGAGAATAAAAAAGATGACATGAAAATTATTTTAAATAAAAAAGGATTATAAGAGAATATTATAAACAATTATATGCTAAAGCATTGTATAACCTAGATAAAATGGGTCAATTCCTAGAAAACCCAGTGTAGCAAGACTGAATCATGAAGAAATACAAACCATGACAGATCTTTAATTAGAAGACAGATTGAATCAATGATTAAAATCCTCTCAAACAATGATAAGCCTGCTGAATTTTCACATGAACGTTTAAAGAAGACTTAACACCAAATCCTCTTCAAATTCTTCCAAAAGTTGGAAGAGAAAGGAACACTTCAAAATTCACTCTGTGGGACTAGAATTTTCCTGAAACCAAACCCAGACAAAAACACTGCAAGAAAAGTAAAGTATATATGTTTATCCCCAATGAATATTGATGCACAAATTTCCAACAAAATAGTAACAAACAGATTTCAATGGTACATTAAGAGGATTATACATAATGAGAAAGTGGAGTAGAATTATTTCAGAAATGCAAGATTAATTCAACATATTAAAATCAGTTAATATATTACAACACATTAACAATGAAAAAATATTAATATCTCAATTGATGCAGTAAGGGTGATTAACAAGATTTAACCTTTTTATGATTAACCTAGGAATACAAGGAAATTATGTCAACACAATAAAGACCATCTATGAGAAGCCTATAGCCAATATAATATTCAACTGACAAATATTTAAAGCTTTTCCTCTAAGATCTGGAGAAAGACAAAAATGACTACATTTACCACTTCTACTCAACATAGTAGCAAAAGTTCTAGCCAGAGCAACTAGGCAAGAGAAAGAAATAGAAGTCATCCACATTAAAAAGGAATGAATCAAATTATATCAATTCACAGACAACATAACCTTATATGTAAAAAACACTTAAGATTATACATAAAATGTTTAAACAAATTGACAAATGCAACTTAATGACAGGAAATAAAGTCAATACACAAAAATCAGTTTGTGTTTCTAAAGCCTAACAATGAGCCATCAGAAAAGAAAATTAAGAAAACCATTTACTATATAAGTAAAAAAAATATTTAAGAAGTTAAGGAAAGAAACAAATTCTATAATCAAAAACTTGAAAACATTGCTGGAAGAAAGTAAAGAAGATGAAAGGAATGAAAATATGCTCCATGTACATGGATTCAAAGACCAAAGACTTAATGTTGTTAAGATGTCAGACCCATCTGACAAAGGGCTGATATCCAGAATTTACAAAGAACTCAAACAGATTTACAGGAAAAAAACAAACAAGCCCATTCAAAAATGGGCAAAGGATATGAACAGACACTTTACAAAAGAAGACATATATGAGGCCAACAATCATATGAAAAAATGCTCATTATCTCTGGTCATTAGAGAGATGCAAATCAAAACCACATTGAGATACCATCTCATGCCAGTTAGAATGGCGATCATTAAAAAATCTGGAGACAACAGATGCTGGAGAGGATGTGGAGAAATAGGAACACTTTTACACTGTTGGTGGGAGTGTAAATTCATTCAACCATTGTGGAAGACAGTGTGGCGATTCCTCAAGGACCTAGAAATAGAATTTTCATTTGACCCAGCAATCCCATTACTGGGTATATATCCAAAGGACTATAAATCGTTCTACAATAAGGACACATGCACACGAATGTTCATTGCAGCACTGTTTACAATAGCAAAGACCTGGAACCAACCCAAATGCCCATTGATGATAGACTGGATTGGGAAAATGTGGCACATATACACAATGGAATATTATGCAGCAATCAGAAATGATGAGTTCGTGTCATTTGTGGGGACATGGATGAATCTGGAGAACATCATTCTTAGCAAACTGACACAAGAACAGAAAATGTAATACCGCATATTCTCACTCATAGGCGGGTGATGAAAAATGAGAACACATGGACACAGGGAGGGGAGTACTAAACACTGGGGTCTATTGGGGGGAAAAGGGGAGGGCCAGCGGGGGGTGGGGGAGCTGGGGAGGGATAGCCTGGGGAGAAATGCCAAATGTGGGTAAAGGGGAGAAAAGGAAGCAAAACACACTGCCATGTGTCTACCTGTGCAACTGTCTTGCTTGTTCTGCACATGTACCCCAAAACCTAAAATGCAATAAAAAATTAAAAAAAAAAGATGTCAGTACAACACAAATGATATGCAGATTCAATACAATTCCTATTGAAATCTCAACAATGTTTACAATTCAGATATAGGAAAATCCATTCTAACCTCCAACCCCAAATATAATAATCTTTACATCAAGGGACCCCATATCACAAAGACAATCTTGAAAAAGAAGTATGAAGTTTGAGGTTCTACACTTTCTGATTTCAATGAACCCCTACTAAAAAGTTACAGTAATCAAAAGTCTGGTGCTGGTATAAGCACAAACATAAATATGAAGGAAATAAAATAGAGGCCAAAAACAAACTCCTGCATATATGTTTATATGGTTTTTGACAAATGCGCCAAAGTCATTCATTGGAGAAAGGATAATCTTTGCAATAAATGTTGCTGGGAAAACTGGATTTCTACATGCAGAAGCATGAAGTTGGATTTTTAATTTATATCATATGCCAAAATTAACTCAAAATTTATCAAATATACAAATTAAGGTCTAAAACTATAACATTCTTAGATGAAAACTTTCTGAATTTAAATTTGGCAATGATTTATTTCATATATCTCCAAAACAAAAAAAAGAAAATAGATGAGTTACACTGCATCAAACTTAAATTTTCTAAGAATCAAAAGTCAGAACAGATTGAAAAGCAACCTGTCAAACAGGAGAAAATATTTGCAAATACACATTTGATAAAGGGTTAATATCTTATATAAAGAACTTCTATTTACTTCATTAACAACAACAATCACCGTCCTGATAAGTATAAACAACGGACTTGAAAGGAAGATATGCACATTACCTATAAGCATATGAAAAGATGGTCAAGATATTATCATAAGAAAGTGAAAATTAAACTACAATGAAATACACCTCACATCTATTAGAAAGGCTGCTGTTAAACAGACATTAACACATTTTGAGAGAATGTGAGGAAATTAGGAACCTTGTACACTGTTGATGAAAACATAAAATGGTGCAAACACTATAGAAAACATGGCAGTTTCTCAAAAAATTAAAAATACAATTATTCAGTGATTCCACTTCTCGATATACATCAAAAAGATATGAAAGCATAGCCTCGAAGAGATTTGTGCATCCATCCCTATAGCAGTACTATTTGCAATAACCAAAAGGTGGGGGTAAGCCAAATGTTCATCAATAGATGTGTAGATAAAATATGATATATACATACAGTGTAATATTATGTAGCCATAAAACAGAGGGACATTCTGACACATGCGATGGCATGGATGCACTTTGATCATACTGTTACATAAGCTAGACACAAAGAAACAAATGCTCTACTATTCCACTTATATGAGGTACCTAAGGTATTCACATTGATAAAAGAAAGTAGAAGGACGGTTGCCAGGGGTGAGGGTGGGGAGGAAATGGGGAGCTGTTATTTAATGGATAAAATGTCTGTTTGGGATAACAAAAAGGTTCTGGAAATGGATAGTGTTGATAGTTGCCCAATAGTGTGAATATAATTAATGCCACTGAATTATGTTACATATATCTTATGATAAAAATCTATATAAATGAAGAAGAGAAGCAAGGGAGAAAAGGAGGGAGGAGAAGAAAATGAATAAAAAGGAAAATTGAGGATGGAGATAAAGGAGGAGGAAGGGAGAAATCAGGAGGCAGGCATCAGGAAGGAAGAAGGGAGGGAGGAAAGTGAAGAAGGGGAAAGGAGGGAGGGAGGATGAGAGGAAAGGAAGAAGGAAGAAAGGGAGGAAGGGAAGGAGGGAGGAGGAAGACTTGCAGTACCTGGATTCAGTAGCTGGGAAATACGTTGTATATACGTTCTTTAGAAAGTTACTTGAACTTTCATAGACTCATTTTCTGCTTTTTAAAAATGTCAGATTTTCAAGTTTGCTGTAAATCTTATATTAAACGAATATGTAATTTATCTGACAACATTCTAACAAAATTAGTTGTTGCAAGATTTTGTGGCATCTACAAACATTAAATAGTACAGCAAGATAAAAGTATATTTTCATATATTTTTAAGATTGTACACAGCTTGATATAGGAATCGTAATTCATACTTTCTTCTGTTATTCTATACAACATTTAATGTAGTGGATATAGCTACCATTATCTAGGTGTTTCAAATTATATTTGATCCAGATTAGTTTGATCTGAGAAGTGAAATCATAAAGAGTTTATTCTCTAGCATAATAGAAACTCAGACGCAACCAATGGAGAGAAATAGAGTTTTCATGATGCAAAAGGTACTCAAATTCTTATATTTTTCTGCTCAGTGCTTCTTTGTATGTAGTTTCCTACTATGAATTGCCTTGAATTCCCAAGAAGACTCTTTTATTTCTACTTTCACATTTGCATTCCCCCAGGAATAAAGGAAAGAATGGTGGGCACGTCATGCATATTATTAATAGAAGAGTCCCCACGCCTGCCCCAAACCAGTCTTGCTTATGCCTCATTAGTCATTACTGGCAAATGTAGTTTCTTATTTGTTTTTAAATTGTAATGTGGGTGGTGAATGGGGGGGATGCATATTGGGTAGAGCATCAAGAAGTCACTATTTGAACCCATAGTGACAATAATTCTTATCATTATAATCCATGCATGTGCATTTTAATACATTTTGCAGGAGACAGGAAGAAGTCACAGGCCTCTCCATATTCCATCCTCTATCACACATTGGAGGCCACCTTTTTTTTTTTTTCAATCATTTTTGTTCTTTCATCTCAAAGTCACTGGTATATTTTACATAATATACTTTTCAATTTTCTAAATTGAGATATTAGCAGAGCTGTGTTCCTTCTGCAAGTTCTAAGGGACAACCTGTGCCATTGCCTTTTACAGCAGGTAGAGGTTACCTGCATTTCTTGGCTCGCTTGTTTGCTTCCTCCATCTTCAAACTGTCCTCTTCAAACCTCTCTCTCTCCGATCTTTGCTTTCATTGTCACATTATTTTATGTGCCTCTAACAATCTTGCCTCCTAATTATAAAGACGTTTATCATTACATTGGGCCTACCTTGATAATTTAGAGCGATCTACCATCTCAAGATTCTTAACTTAATCACACCCTCAAAGCCCTATTTACTACATAAGGTGATATATTCAAGGGATCTAAACATTAGAATGAAAATATCCTTTTGGGGAGGAGGAAGGATAATTATTCAGTCTACTATTGCAGAATGTTCAGGAGACCTGAAAGACCAATGGGTGAAGCAGGAGGATTTTATTAAGGTGGCCACAAGCTCAGTGGATTAGCATCCCAAGGCTGAGCAAAGGAGAAAGAAAATGGGTACTTTTTATACATCCAGGATGATGTAGCAGCTAACAGGTTTACAGAAGCCAGAACAAAGAATGGTTAATTTGAAACATGTTTTGTGATGTACATTACATTTGAAAAATAGCATTTTGAGAAACATTCTTTGGGTGTTTTCTTGCCCTGTGACCTTGCAGCTCGTTAGCAAGAAAACACAGGAGTCTTGAGATGCCTGGGAACTTTGCTGAGAATGTGGGGAGAAGAGATAAGGTAGGTTTTAGAGGGAGTTAATTTTAAGCAGATCTGGGGGTTAATTTTCATATTGAACACAAACAGTAAACTGTATTATGCAGGAATTACCGACTATCATTGTTATTATGTAATTTCCTTCTTTACTACCACACAAGTGATGTTGTCACAGCTGAATCATTTTATTTCTTTTATCATAATTGGGTCTGAGACAGAGGTAAAGATGCCATCTTGAGGATGCCATATTTAACAAGGAAAATTTAAACCAGCTGCATCAGACCAATCAGTCTATGGCTCGTTCATCTTTAGCCAGCAGCATATTGCCTAACATGATGCAGGCATACATAAATTATTACCTAAAATAAATATATATTACTAAATGTATGTGACATATAAATTTTGCTATATTCATATCTGGCATCTATATAATTTTTGTTTAAAACAATATGGCAACATGTCATCATGGAAGAGATAAAAATATAAACAAATATAAACATATGGTATTCAATAATAAAAATATTTGGTGTAGGAACAAAGAAATGTTCATTTGTCTCTGATGGAAAGGTAATAAATATCAATAAAGGTGAAGCCAAACTGAATCTTAAAGCACTGGGAAGAATCACTGCAACAGAAAGACAAGAGATAGACATGGGTAATTTGGGGTGAGGTATTTTCTGGTAAGGAATGTGTTTACAAAACTACCTTTTGCATCATGTAGCTTATTTTCTAGGAGGACTATAGGAAACAAGTGGAGATGTATGTGTGTGTGTGTGTATGTGTACATATGTATTTAGTATAATTATCATATTTTGGTAAAATGTAGTAATTGTTATTCAATAAAATCATAAAGACTAGAGTGGTTTAGGACAAACATTGATAAACATTGGTTTACCGCATGCTAAGTCGGAGATACTCATTGCAGATAATCAGTAAAGTTGAGTAGATAGCAGCCTAGTGTTTTAAGTATAATTAGTTAGTGGTAGTATATATTTGGAACTATTGCCATATAAATGATATTTAATTCTCTTGAATTTTCATGATAGAGAACAACAAGAGAGATGAAACCAAACTTTGAAGGAGGGAGATCTAATAAAGTAAATAAGACAGATAGTCAATAGAGGTAGAAGAAAACCAGGGGAGGATAATGCCCTAGGAGCCATATGAAGGGTGTGACTTAAAGTCATCACCTGTGTCAAAATCAGTATGAGGACTGAGGAATAAACATGGAATCTATCAATAAGGAGATGGAATGAGAAAGCAGCATCTTTCATTGCTTGTTGCCCCTCCCACTTCCCAATCCAGATATGTTCTTTGCTGCTGTCTATGCTGTCTTGTGTCATGAAGACTGTATCACCCCTTCTGCCTTGCCCTCTAACTTGGAATTTAGGACTATTTTACATAAATTTTTAAATTTCTGACTTTTTGCTGGAAACAAAACTGAAATATGACAATGTGGGCTCACATGTAGGGTGGCAAGAATAGGGAGGAGTAGAGAAGTAGCTGTATCTTTTAAAAAGGGCAAGAATTGCCCAGGCACCCACAGTTCTCAGTGGACACTCCCGTTTAAACCAGGCACACATAGTTGGATTGCTTCACCCATTTTTGTTGGCTTCTGTGCTCCATTGAAAATATGCTACTTTACCTGCTGCTGTGTGGCAACCAATGAAGGATTTGTGTTTTAGAATTTTACTGGAGAAAATGTACCCTTCCGTTATTTTCTGATCATTTTCTCCAAATCATAGCAACATATCCAGTACATGGAGAAAATACCTAGTACCCAGTCAAGGAGTTCTGTGCGCCAGATTAATTTAAGGGCATCCCAAGTCTTTTCTTTCTGACACCCTAGACCATCAGTTCCTCTACAATTCCAAGTACTGCAAACAGACATTGCTGGAAAAATGGAACAGAAACAGCTGCCCTGGCAGGAGAGCATTTCCATTTTACACTGAACTTACTATCGTTGGGCCAATTTCTATCTGCAAACTCTCTAAACCTTATACTTTTCAGTTGTCGCTCCCAATATGAACTGCAGAAAAATGAGGTTTCCAGACAAGATCACATTTCTGCTTGCTCCATGCTACGATGGAATCAATCAAAGCAAATAATGCTGGGAAGGCTGAGAGATAGCAAAGGAATATTGGTAAATATGGTCTTATTCCAACAAACCAAATAACCTAAGAGAACGATTTGTGGATCTGACAGGAGATACTGCAATTGAATATTATTTTGCTGCAGCAGAATTGTTGCTACTGCTGTCAGCACACAGCAGGTGGTTGGAAGTTGGCAACTTTTATGAAAGCCATTTATATTACAGTACATTTTATGTAAACAGTGGCAATATAAAGCTAAACTGTTCCAGGAATGAGATGCAAATACTAGAAATGGGTTTTCTTCAATAAGAATTTAGGCAATTGTGCTTGAATTAAAATGAAGAATAACTTTAAGACACCATCGACATTTTCTACACGTTTTGGCTTTAAGTACTATTCGCAAAGTCTTCACCACATTTACACTGCTGGGATTTCTGTTGACTTTGGTGAATGTGCTATTTTGGAGGCTGAATAAGTCACAGATTAAATTCTTAACTGATTAATTATGACAAAATGTTTGCAAATATATACTTTTTAAAAACCAGAGGGAACCAATTTCTTCTTAGAATAATGCTACTCTCATGTGCTTTCTCATAAATTTTCGTAAGGGAAAATATGAGCTAGAATATGCATTAACACAACAGAATTGCCTATGGCCATAAGAGAATATTGCACATTTACTTATGATCACCTATTTCATCACAACAGAAAAAAAGACTGAACTTATATTCTCTGGAAAAGAAATACTCAAAATTTCTAAAACACAGTTGTTCACATGGAATGGTGTATTCCACTAGCCCAAAAATTTCTTTAGAAGGGATTATTCCAACATCATGTTGTGGTCTTTAATTAAATGAAATCACAGTAAAAAGCACTTAAGGAGAGAAGGCTCATCTGGGATAAAGCAAATAAAACAAAGAAATGACTATAAAATGTGAAGGAGCGAAATACAACAGGCATTGCCCACTCATAGCATAGCCTACTGCAAACTCTATTTGTCAATTTTCATGACATCCTATTATACGCAGGTATATGATTCCCCCACTTCCCAGGTTTCCTGAAGTTTAAGTGCCCATTCAGAGTATAGGGAATGGCAGGGATGGTCTGATGAACGCTGGCATTTGTAAGCCCCAAGCAAATCAGTCAGAATGACTGACTAGCTTCAAGATCTTCCCACTCAGTTCATTTCTCAACACCTACAGCAGTTGGGAATTCTGATCAGAAGACGCCTACCTACCAAACAAGGTATTCTTGTTTTACTGAATACAATCCAAAAGTTCTGGATTTTAAGAAAATCATTCTTAGCATTAGAATGACTGATGACATCATAAAATATCTTTCTCACTTTGTCTCCCATTATTAGGAACCTAACTGTTTTTCTGTTTAGCCATAATTGTTTCTTCATTATCCTGGAATATCCTGTTTATAACCCTGAGCTTACAATTACAGTATTACTCCTTCCTAGTAGAGCCTTCTCTACATACGTCAACTTGATCAAATACTATTTTTCCTTATGACCTGAATTAATCTCCACAGGCTTCATGATACACTGAGATCAGTATATTTTTTAGAAAAAAAATACTTAATGTCACCTAGGCATCAAGCACTGCTAGATGTAGGCAACACAAAGAGAAATAAATACTTAAGATGGCAGTGGTGGCCCACGTGTAGCAGCTGCTGCAAACACACCAGTTGCAGTGGGAAAGGCGTGCCTGGGGTTGCCACTCAGTTGGGCAGGTGTGAGCTGGGAAAATGAAGGGGCTCCACCCTTTATCAAGTTTGGCAGGGTGGGAACCCTATACTCCTGGGCTCAGCTGCAGTCGCCCAGTCACAGCTCTAGATCCAGATATTTCTGCACTCTTGTAGGCCCAGCAAACCCTGCTTCCCGGGCAGGCTCAGACGTGACTGTTCCTGCTCTCTGGCCTCTCCTTGCTCCTTGCCCCCACTCTGATTTTGGAGGAAAGTTGAAGTAAAGCCTGAGTGCTGTGGTGAACCTGCTGGGTGTGTGCATGCTCAGGGTGGCGCTGACGCACCAACCCCCTAACCACCTTGGGCCACTCTGAAATTCTGGGCACCAACATGCACAAGAAAGAGGCCGGGGGGTACAGCTCCATATGGGCCTGCAGATGCCTCTGGGTGCAAACAGCCTGGGTGCCATGAATGCCATGTTGATGGCGGGACGCAGACATATGAGCATAAAGGGGCAGATCCCAGTGAAAGCCCATCTTTAAGCCAGAGACAGCTTGAAGCCTGCGCTGGGCTGCCAGTTCCAGTGGAGTCCTCAGCCTGGAGTGAGAGCTTATGGTGCTTTTTTTTAGGCCTCTGGCTTCCCACCTAGTAACCAGTCAGCATGAACTTCCTCCCTTCTGAGACCAAAAAGTCCCCCGGACTCAGCCAGACTTAAACAGATGTCAGGACTACCAGCTTCAGGAAGGAGCTCCCTACTGTGGGTCTTCTCTCTGCTGAGAGCTGCATATTTGTTGGGACAACCTGCCTGTGGAAAGGAGCTACCCACTATGAGTGTCCTGAGAGCTGTTGTGTCATTCAGTAGAGCTCCTCTCTGCCTTGCTCACCCTCCAGTTGTCCACATACTTCATGCTTCCTGGATGCAGAACAAAAACTCAGAACCCACTGAATGGCAGGACTGAAACACACCCACTCACCAGGTTGCATGAAACAAGAAGGAGAGGAGAACTATGGCCTTTCAGGGAGCCTAGACCTAGGGGCTCTCTAAGCCGGGGCTGTGAGACCCACTTTGGGGCTGGGCAATTGCGGGCATCTCCAAGTTTCTGGGAGTCACTGCATTCCCTGGTGCCCATGGTGGACACTGCTTACCATATACCTGGTCCAGCCACAGCATCACATGGAGCCAGTGCCTGTACTGGTGCCTGCAGCTGCCTGCCCTGCCGCAGCTGGCATGCCTTACTGTGTGAAGTGGCTGGATCTCCTGCTGGCTCACACACCCCTTGCAACTTTGCACCTGGCTTGCCCTTGGCTAGTGTGGGTTCTGAACCAGTAGTGTAAGCCAAGCAAAGCTTGCCAGGCTGAGTGGGTGGAGTGAGTCCTGCCAGCCCAAGTAAAACCTTAGCAAAGGCATCACTGGCCACGAAGGTTTCTGGGTGGAAAAGCAACACCTTAAGGATCCTGTGATAATCACACTTCCAATTTTTACAAATTCTCACGTAACAACACCAGTTCTATCTCTGGAAACAATATTACCTCTGATAATAATTTTTCATATTTTATAAAGCACCAGAAAGCTGTCAAAGTATGAGTTTTCATTTTTCTAAAGGTCTGTAGGCTCTCACATCGATGTATAGAATGCTTAATTTTTAGTCATGGAATCTTACATAAAATCGAATCTAATGAAGGAATCCTCTTATAGAAAAAGAGGAGTGGGAGCAGATCAGTAATCCTGGGGCACACTGGTCATATACTATAGTGCATGTTCAGAACCTGCCATCCTGATGGAGTGTAGAACAGCCCTGCTGCAGCTGCACCAGCTCAGAAGCCATACTCCATGAGGATGGGATCCTGTCCCCCAAAATATAAAAGGATAGAATCAAACAACCACAAACATATGAAAAAAAGTTCATCATCCCTGGTCATTACAGAAATGCAAATCAAGACCACAATGAGATACCACTTCACGCCAGTTAGAATGGCGATCATTAAAAAATCTGGAGACAACAGATGCTGGAGAGGGTGTGGAGAAATAGGAACACTTTTACACTGTTGGTGGGAGTGTAAATTAGTTCAACCATTGTGGAAGACAGTGTGGACATTCCTCAAGGATCCAGAAATCGAAATTCCATTTGATCCAGCAATCCCATTACTGGGTATATATCCAAAGGATTATAAATTATTCTACTACAAAGGCACACACACAAGTATGTTTATTATGGCACTGTTCACAATAGCAAAGACTTGGAACCAACTCAAATGCCCCAGTGTAGACTGCAAAAAGAAAATGTGGCACATATACAACATGGAATACTATGCAGCCATAAAAACGAATGAGTTCATGTCCTTTGCAGGGACATGGATGAATCTGGAAACCATCATTCCCAGCAAACTAACACAAGAATGGAAAACCAAACACCACATTTTCTCACTCATAAGTGGGTGTTGAACAATGAGAACACATGGACACAGGGAGGGAAACATACACTGGGGCCTGTCGTGAGTTGGGGGCTAGGGGAGGGATAGCATTAGAAGAAATACCTAATGTAGATGATGGGTTGATGGGTGCAGCAAACCACAATGATGTATGCCACCATGCCTGGCTAATTTTTGTATTTTTAGTAGAGACGGGATTTCACCATGTCACACAGGTTGGTCTTGAACTCCTGGGCTCAAGCAATTTGCTGTCCATGGCCTCCTGAAGTGCTGGAATTACAGGAATGAGCCACCATGCCTGGCCCAGAATTGGTCAATTTTAGCCGTATGGTCGTGGATTTTTCTTTGAGAAGAGTTATTTTTTACTTTTTATTATAAAACTAGTTATGTTTTATTTTTTATTGATGTACACTTTTTTACCTATTGCAAATATTTTGAGACTTTCTATTCTTAAGGGGATTTTATATTTTTGTTGTTCTAAAACTTTTCCAATTTGATTTAACTTATTATTACATTAGCATACAACCTTATATCTGTGAGGTTGGTAGTAACGTCCCTCTTTCATTTCTAATTTTAGTAATTTAAGACTTTCAACTTTTTTTGTGTGTTCTTGGAGCTAAATATTTGTCAATTTTGTTTATCTTTTGGAATAACAACCTTTAGGTTTTATTTCATCTTTTTTTTTTTTTTTTTTTTACTGTCTCTGCTTTAATTTCAGCTCTAATTCTTATTTTCTTTCTTCTCTTTGCTTTGAATTGAGTTTACTCTCACTTTTCAAGTGTGATCAATCATATGGTTGTTGATTTGTGATCTTTCTTGTTGTTTTTTAATTGTAAGCAAGTTCAATTATAAGTTTGCCTCTAAGCAGTGCGTTAGCTGCATCATGTAAGTTCTAGTCAGTTATGTCTTTATTTTCATTTATCTCAGAGGATCACCCTAAGATTTGCTTTTGTTTCATTGTTTATATAGTAGTGTGTTGTTTAATTTCCAAATATTTGTGAGTTTTCAAATTTTTAATATTACTATCTACATTTACACTATTGTAATCTGAACACAAACTTTCAACCATTTGGCACTTGTTGAGGCATATAGGATGGTCTAACTTATGAGCTAAGCTGGGAAATTTCTCGTGAGCTCAAGAAAAATGGGTATTCTACTGTTGTTGAGTGGAGCCTTCTATACACACACATACACACACGCCTATATATATACACAAATACATACATACACACATATACACATACATAAATATATATATTTGTCCGGTCTAGTTTGTGTATAGTATATTCAAGTCTTCTATTGTTAATCTTTTGCATAGTGGCTGTATTCATTATTGAAAATGAGGCACTTATAACTCTGACTCTACTTGTTAGACTATCTATTTTTCCTGATAATTTTCTTAGCATTTTTTCATTAAAATGAAGCTTAAATTTTAGGTGAAAAGTAAGTCCATAATTATTATAACATTTAGATATATTGGCACTGTTACCATAAAATATCACTTTTATTATCATTAGCATTACTAAAATTAGTGTGTTGATATTGTATCTAGCAAATTCACCGAATTTATTTATTAGTTCTAACCGTGGAGCCTTTAGGGTTTACATATACAAGATTATGTCATTTTCAAATAGAGACAGTTTCACTTCCTTTCCTATTTGGATGTCTTCTATTTCTTTTTACTGTCTAATAGCTCTGGACAGCCTGTCTGGCATAGACCACAGGCTATCTTGCTACCTGATTCTATAGGCACACTGGCCCATGTCTGGGTCAGCTGGTGAACAGGCCTCATACCCAGGTCTATAGGATTGGGCCTAGAGCCTGAGTCCACAGAAGATTGCCTGGAGGTTGAGAGTGTGGGTATAGGCCTTTAGGCTAGGTCTGTGAAGACTTAGCATGGGCCTGGATCCACAGGGCTAGCTTGGTTCTAGAGTAAACTTGAGGGCTAAGTCCACCAGGGTAAGCCTGCATTCTGATGCTAGGGGAATTGGCCTGGAGCCTAAGATCATGGAGACTGTCCTGGCTCTGAGCATGCCTGAAATCTGTGTTCACAAACGCTGTCCAGAAGGCTAGGCCCACAGGTGCCAGCCTAATGCCTGACGCCATGGTGGCCAGAATGGTACTGGAGTGGGACTGGAAGCTGTGTCCTAGGCTGTTGGCCTGATACCTAAGGCTGAAGGTCTGGCTCGTTATTGGGGAAGGCATGAATAGTATGTCTATGGGGCCAGCATGCAGCCTGGGGCTATGGAAGCTGGCTTGGCAATTAAATCAGGCCTGAAGGCTGGGTCTATAAGTGTGGACTTGGTTACTAGGGCTGCAAGGACCAACCTGGCATTCAGTTGAGTCTGAAGCTCAGTCCACAGCTACCAGCCTAAAGTCTGGTGCTGTGAGGGCCTGAGTAGCAGTAGGATTTACTTGGGCTGACCTGCTATTGTGGTCCAAGATGACGTTCAGTGTTCACTTTTCCCTTTCCTCTATGAGGGTATCTTTCTCCATGTCGTGCTGCCTGGGGTTAGGAGAGGTATGGTTTGGATAATATAAAGGTATTTTTTCCACCCTCTTGAATGCTTCTTTTCTTAGTTCTGTGCTAGACTCAAGTGCTCTAATCTGTCATCTGGCTTCCTTAGCTCTTGTGAAGATATTTTTTGTGCATGAATAGGTGCTCAAATTAATGTTTTTTGCAAAGAGAAAACTGCTGAAAAGTTCTATTTCACTATCTTGCTTATGTCATTCCCATCTCAACTATTTTTAAATGTACAGTTCAGTAGTGTTATATACATTGATATGTTGTCCAAACAATCTCCAGATGGTTTAGTAACTTTATTTTGATTTTATTTTAAAAAATCCACACTGTTTTACATTTATAACAAGGGTGAATAAGGGCCCCAGTGTTCTTGTCCTTCTGTTTTTCCATAGTATGTATTCTAATATGTGTGAGGTGGCATCCCAACATGGTTTTGATTTGAGTTTCCATGATAATTAGTGATTTTGAAATCTATTTATGTGCTTATTGGCCATGTGAATAAATTTTTGGAGAAATGTCTATTCACACTTTTTGCCCATTTTTATTGTCTTTTTTGGGGGGGAAATTATTGTGTTGGGGGGAAATTATTATTTTGGGGGGGAAATTATTGAGTTCTTTAAATATTCTGAATAGTAACCCTTTATGATGTATCTTATTTGCAAATGTTTTCTTCCTTTCCATATATTGCCTTTTGATTGCATATTTTAATGCAGAGTTGTTTTTAAAATTTTGATGTAGTTCAATTTATCTGTTTTTACTTTCTTGCCTGTTCTTTTGGTGTCATATCCAAGAAAATTACCCAATCTAACTTCACAGTTTCCTCCCTTTTCTTCTAAGTGTTTAATAGTTTAGCTCTTAGACATAGGTATTCTATCCATTTTAGTTAATTTTATATGTGGAATAAAGTAAAGATCGAACTTCATTTTTTGATTATGCATATTCAGCTTTTCCAGTACCATTAGTTGACAAGACTGTTATTTCCTCTTTGCATGGTCTTCATACTCTTTTAGAAAACAATTTGATCGTATCTCAGAGGCATATACAAATTATTCTTAAATCCATATGAAAAAGGAAAAAGTGTGCATTTATACAGTATCTTATACTTAATTACTTTTACTGGTACTCTTTGTGTGTTTGTGTGCAGGTGTTAATGTGTGTGTATGAGTATGTTTGCATTTCCACCTGGGCTGATTTGTTTTCAGCCTACAGAATAGCCTTTAGTATTTCCTACAAGTCAGGCCTACTAGAAATGAGATTTCTCAGTTTTTATTTATCCCAAAAAGCCTTTTTTTTTAAAAAAAAAAAAAAAAAGACTCTCTACTAACCTAGGTAAGTCTATAGCTTCTGAACTTCTCATTTGTCTTTCCTTACGTGAAACATCTGACCTATGATTGAGCTGGTGGGAGAAGCTGGGATCAGTATCCCAATATACTTAGGGATGAAAATTGATGGCATCTTGCCCCTTCCAGCTCCCTCTGAGACTCAGTAAGCTTTATTTGCATTGCGAAGAGAGAGATAAAGAGCCCTGTCTTATCTATACTTGCTTGCTATAGAATTTCTGTCAAGATGAGCTGGTTGGGGAAGTTGGGGAAATGAAGCATGCTGTGGTTCAAATGCTATGGATTCTTTCTATTCTTACTGAAATGTAATCAATGTTAAATAAATTTTTATTTAGTCATTGTATGCACTTAGAACAATTTTCAGAGATTTTAAATGGTTGTTTAAGTTTTGACCAGTTTGGCTTTTCTGGAAAATGGGTTTGCAGAGCTCCACATGTTGTCATACTGGAAGATGAACTCAGCCATATGCTTTAAAATAATATAGGATGAAATTAATTTTCATTATGGTATTCCCAGTGGGATAAGGGGATTGTGTCCCGAATGGAAAAAATAAAAGAAAGTCCTTTATATGAAATACATTCAGTATTTAAGAAAAAAGATACTAAAGTACAGTGAACATGGATAATTATCATAATAAGTTCAAGAATATAAAAATGTGTCAATGTGGCTAGAGAAAGGATAGATTTATAGAAAAATTCAAAACAGAGGCAGCGGCCAGGCCATGCATAAGAGTATATAATTCATCCTGAAAGGGATTCATAGAAATCAATGTATATTTCAAAAAATAGCTAAACCTGCATCATTATATAATATGTGAACTATCCCAATGTGAGTACACTAATGTAGATAGCCTCATTTCAATCTGCAATGTAACATCTCTTCAGTAATGTTCAAGAATACAGAAATATATCTTGTCCCCCAGCCTCTTTTGCCTGCTCACCAAAGGCAATAAGTCAAATAACATGCTAATTCTATCAGATAATCTATTCACTTGAATTATCTTGATACATATTCTCAAAATACGTTCCTGTTCTGAGTGAGTCCTGTGGTGAGGAGTCAAATCTGATACTTTTCAAAGCCGACTTATTTTATTACATACACATGAGTAAGTCATTCAAAGTGGAACAGTGTTTGCATCCTAAAGTACTAAAATTGCAAGTAATAACATATGCTACTGGTAAAAGAGGAGAAAAACACATGTAGGGTGGTGTGGCCAAAGATATCTTTACACAAAAGATATGTCTTGCTTGTCACAAAATCAAATGATTTAATCAAATAAATACATGGAAAGAGAAATACTTTTTAGACAAAGGGATATTATGGAAAATATGAACCAAAATAAGATATATATAAAAAGTCACTAAAAGTGTTCAGCAGCAGACTTGATCAAGCAGAAGATTTAACCAGTGAACTTAAAGTCAGATCATGTATAACTTTCCAGTCAGAGAAGCAAAAAGTAAAAAAAAAAAAAAAATTTAAAAATGAAGTCTGGGAGCAGTGGCTCACGCCTGTAATCCCAGCCCTTTGGGAGGCTGAGGCGGGTGGATCACGAGGTCAAGAGATCAAGACCATCCTGGTCAACATGGTGAAATCCCGTCTCTACTAAAACTACAGAAAATTAGCTGGGAATGGTGGTGCATACCTGTAATCCCAGCTACTCAGGAGGCTGAGCCAGGAGAATTGCCTGAACCCAGGAGGTGGAGGTTGCGGGTGAGCCGAGATCGCGCCATTGCACTCCAGCCTGGGTAACAAGAGAGAAACTCCATCTCAAAAAAAAAAAAGAAAAAAAAAAAAAAAGAAAAGAAAAAAGAAAATGAAAATGAATTTTAAAAGCCTGTGGGACTTAAGGGGCATCATCAAGTTTATCAATTTATGTATGATCAGAGTCCCAAAAAGAGGAGAGAGAGAAAAAGAGGCAAACATTTTAAAAATCATATCTTAAAAAATTATCAAATCTGGAGAAGGAAATGATCATCTAAATTGCAAAGCACAAACTTCTCAAATAAGATAAATAAAAAATAGTGTAAACCAAAATGCATTACAATTAAATTGTCAAAAGTCAAAGAAAAAATAAAAGAAGTAGAAAGTGAGCTGTCACATTTAAGGAAAATTCCATTAGAATATTAGTGGATTTCCCAACAGAAACCTTGCAGACCAGAAGGTGGTTGGATGATATTCACAGTGTTGACAGAAAAACAAATGCAAGAAATGCTAAAGAAAGTGTTTGAACTTGAAATAAAAACACACAAGACAGTAATATGAAAGCATAAACCTCACTGTTAAAGGTTAAATATGTAGATGAAACACAGAATACTGTAATGGTGCTGTAATAGTGGTGTATAAATCACTTTTAATTCTCTTAAGGAATTTAAAATATGAAAGTATAAAATTAACCATCTAAAATATGTTAATGCATACCCAGTATAAAAACACATAATTTGGCCAGGTGCAGTGGCTCATACCTGTAATTCCAGCACTTTGGGAGGCCAGGGTGGGCAGGTCACCTGAGCTCCGGAGTTCCAGCCCAGCCTGACCAACATGGAGAAACCCCATCTCTCCTAAAAATACAAAATTACCCAGGTGTGGTGGCACATGCCTGTAATCTCAGCTACTCAGAGGCTGAGGCAGGAGAATCGCTTGAACCTGGGAGGCAGACGTTGCAGTGAGGTGAGATAGCCCCATTGCACTCTAGCCTGGGAAAAAGAGTGAAACTGCATCTCAAAAAAGAAAAAAAAAGAACCATAATTTGTGACATTAGCAACTATAACCTGTGTTTGGAGAAATAAAAGTTTAGAGTTTCTGTATGTGATTAAAGCTGTTATTACCTTAGAACAGATCGTTTTGAATATAGCATGTTTTATGAAAGCCCAGTGGAAACCACAAAGACAATGCCTATATAAAATTCATAACAGAAAATTAATAAGGATTCAAAGGATCTTCCTACAAAAAAATCAACAAACCACAAAAGAAAGAAAGATGACAAGAGGGGAAAAGAGAGATAAAAGAGCTGCAAGACAGAGATAAAACAAAAACACAGTAACAGTAGTTAGTCCTTCCTTATCAGTAATTAGGAACAATCTGATCTGAATAATATTACCCTACACAATGCCTGTCACAGAGTTCAGTAAACTGCACTATTCTGGACTGCCATGCCTACCTTTTCCTACTTTACATGTGCTAAGGAAATGAATTGAATCTCACTCATTTTTATATTTGCAAGACTGGAACAATGTCTAGTTTCAAAATTTTTTTCATCAACAAAAAAGAAGCTCCAATTTATTAAAATTACTGCTCTTAGATAAGAACTAATTGTGGCTATGATTGTGAAAGGAAAGAAAACTAATTTAGCAGCTTCATTTTCGCTGCTAAATTATCTGCTGAACTCTTTACAAATGTTGTATTATTTACTTCTTACAACAAATATGTGAGGTATATATCAAAGCATTTTTCTAAGGAATAATCAGAAAATTTATGGTAATTGCTCAATTTCACCTGCAATTTGTTTTTTGTACTACAGGTGTTAATCTTATAGTAGACTATTTGATGACTATACTACCAAAACTCTTTCCAAATCATATTGGAAAAACGATTTGAAATAAATGCCTTATTCATCGCAATGTCTCCTCTCTTGATTTTTGCCTCTTTTGTATTCTTGAGTTCATTCAGTCAACTCTTCTGGATAATTTTTCTCTAAAGATTTCACAGATGCAACCCCGTGTCTTTTAATTTGCTGTTTCTAAGCTGGTTCAGGCTCTGTCATCTTTCTCCTGTACGTCTTAGGTAATGCCTTTGCCTGACCTCCTTATGTGCGGCCTCATTGCCTCATTACTTCTCTATGCTTTTCCCAGATTGTCTTTTGTATAATACAAATCATCAATAAAACCTCTAAATGGCTTTAATCCTTTATATATAAGTACTGTTATCCTAAGGAAATATATTTTTTTTCTATAGTAAACTGTGAACTCCTCGAGGGAAGGAAGAAATTTTTTTAAATGGTGGAGGTAGTAGTGATTATACGTGGGATCTGGAAGTGGATAAAATACATTTGTGGCATACTGCAACCCCTCAATTTCGTATTAGTGATGTGATCTTGAACAAGTGTATAAACTTCTATGCTCCTCCCTTTCTCCCACTATAAATAGAGACAATAATAGAACCTAATAAGATTTTTGTACTAATTAATACAATTCACACATCACTGTAGCAACGTGTCTGACAAATAAGAGTTTCATAGATATTAGCTATCATATGGTAACCTTGTACATTAGGAAAATAGTTCATGACACAAGTGTGACTCATGGCTTTGGAATGCAATAAGTATTTGATGAATAATAAATAGAGATACAATAGACTTCAAAATTGAAAAATGTGATAAGGTGAACTTCTTCAAGGTACATGAGTACACAATCATATTATTGTTTTGTGATCCTAGAAAAGTCATCTCCATTTACATTCTTTTCCAGTTACTTTAGGGGCACCTTTATTCTATGAGAATAAGTATAATTGGCTTGAATTAAGACTGTTAGAAATTGATTATTGGGCCTTGAATTACTGCTTACTATTCAAGATCCTTATTCGTAAAATGCATGATTTATTACACATTTTTTCTTAAATGATTAAATATTTCTAATTGTTCACTAAACTTAAGACCAACAAATTCTTGATTTTCTCCATGAAAAAGAATAAATAACAAAAACAAAAATAAAAAATGTTAACGATTAACTAGTATCTCCTGGCATAGACAGTGAAAATACATCACAGTAGAAGAGGACCACATAAATCATTAGGAATTCATGCTGACTTCTTTTAAATCTCAAAAATATGATAATTACTAGGCACTTAAAAAATCATGCTATTCTCATTGCATGATTGTTTTGTTCCTGTTCCATGACTATTATCTCTCTGTTTTTTAGTGAGTAAATCAAACCTTTGAGGTTTGACTTTGTAATCATCCTCTCTACAACAGTTTTGTTCATGTCCTGAAAATGGTACCTTTTTATTTTTATTGCATTTTAGGTTTTGGGGTACATGTGCAGAACATGCAAGATAGTTGCATAGGTACACACATGGCAGTGGGTTTTGCTGCCTTCCTCCCCTTCCCCATATTTGGCATTTCTCCCCAGGCTATCCCTTGCAAGCTCCCCCCCACCACTGTCCCTCCCCTATTCCCCCCAATAGACCCCAGTGTGTAGTACTCCCTTCCCTGTGTCCACGTGTTCTCATTTTTCCTCACCCACCTATGAGTGAGAATATGCGGTATTTCATTTTCTGTTCTTGTGTCAGTTTGCTGAGAATGATGTTCTCCAGATTCATCCATGTCCCTACAAAGGACATGAACTCATCATTTTTGATTGCTGCATAATATTCCATGGTGTATGTATGCCACATTTTCCCAGTCCAGTCTATCATCAATGGGCATTTGGGTTGGTTCCAGGTCTTTGCTATTGTAAACAGTGCTGCAATGAACATTCGTGCGCATGTGTCCTTATAGTAGAACGATTTATAGTCCTTTGGATAAATACCCAGTAATGGGATTGCTGGGTTAAATGAAATTTCTATTTCCAAGGCCTTGAGGAAACGCCACACTGTCTTCCACAATGGTTGAACGAATTTACACTCCCACCAACAGTGTAAAAGTGTTCCTATTTCTCCACATCCTCTCCAGCATCTGTTGTCTCCAGATTTTTTAATGATCGCCATTCTAACTGGCATGAGATGGTATCTCAATGTGGTTTTGATTTGCATCTCTCTAATGGCCAGCAATGATGAGCATTTTTTCATGTTTGTTGGCCTCATGTATGTCTTCTTTTGTAAAGTGTCTGTTCATATCCTTTGCCTATTTTTGAATGGGCTTGTTTTTTTTTTTCTTGTAAATCTGTTTGAGTTCTTTGTAAATTCTGGATATCAGCCCTTTACCTTTTTAAAAGTGGTGCCTCCCACCTACTGAGGATAAAATGCAGCTAATCTCTCTGACCTTTGAAGATGTGGGCATAATAGCCAGATCGAAGGACAGAAATCAAACAGGAGATGGATGAAATAAGCTCACTCTCTCCTTTCCTTTTTAATGACAATGTTGATCTTTTTCGGTAGCCACTAATTCCCAGGGAAGTTTTTCTATTTCCAAGGTCATTAAGCAGCACAATAGAGACAAAGTCAAGCTAACTCTGTCTGCCATTTTGGGTAAAGGTTTTCCAGTAGTCTGGCAGTTCAGTTCATGCCAGCTATTTTGGGAGAACCTCTCTCTTCTCTCTAGGAAGGGGGAGTGTTAAGATTAATAAATTGTTTTTTTTTTTTCAAGAAGGTTTTCATTTTTAGGATTACATTTTTAGGAGGTGGTTTAGATTGTAGAGTCCCAGGATTGAATTAATGTTTTTAGATACCAGGTTTATTGGAGAAAAGAGAGGGCATGCAATGATCAGAAGAGCCAGATTAATAACCATGTAGAAATAGATCTGTGTCTCCTACTCCATCCAGTTGATTTTATGTCTGCGGTGTCACTTTTAACTCTCTTGCATAAACAGATACATGTGAAGGATATTCTTGAGAGGTTCACAATTGTTCTTATAAAGAAGGAAATTATAAATGACTCTGTACCATACCCAAATCCTCTCCTCAGGGGACAATCTGGTAGACAGGCTACCAGACTCAGGGTACAAGGAGTGGGCTCTGCAGCCCCAGGTCTCTTGTGTGTACTGGAGGGAGAGTGTGCTGTGTTGTACTAAGGTCAAACTACAGAAGTGATGCTAATGGGAAAAAGGAAATTGATATGAGCTTTACAAGGTTTGACATGAAGCCAGATGGATGTTGCAGACCCGGAAAAGCTGAAATCCAAGGCTTCATAAGCACGAAGCCTTATGACTGCCTGTATAGGTAAAGTAGCCAGATAAATACACACTCTAATAGTATTGATAAAAAATTATTCTGTACTTACCTAAAAATATCTCTTCACCTCTGTAGACTGCATTTTCTGAGAGGTACCTCTGATTCCCCATAGGCCCATAATTTAAAATGCAAATGTCCTAGCTTATCCAATTGTTGTTCTTTCTTACTCTTTATAAGCTCAAAATATAGAGAAACTAATCCTTTGGGAAAAAAATCACAAGATTTAGAGTAAAAAATGGATCTATCAAGTGCACTACCTGATTGACATTGGGCAAATTAACTTACCTCTATCAATATGTATAACATAGAGAACATACTGTCTTCTGTATAATAGTATATGAAAGCTACTGTTGTATTCAGTAGTACAAAAGCAGTGTTTGTAAGGTTAGGTGGACCTTTGAAGGAAAACAGCAATAATCGTGTGGCATAAGGCCTTTACTGGGTGGGCAAGAGAAGGTGTACTATAGTAGACAAAGTCAAAAGAAATTGGGATTGCCAGAGAGAGACCAGGGTTGTGCCAGGAGTGAGGGCAGAAGCTAGTTTCACAAGGAATACATTGCAACTTCCAAAGTCACATGCATTCTGCCCCATTTATTTTATTTTTATTTTGGACCAATGTGTCTCATACAGTGATCATGAAGGACTGAGTTATGCCATCATTTGATTAACATGGAGCTCCAGTCTCTGACATTATGGTGAGTAATTTCTCATATAATAGTCTTATAGTCTGACTTGAAAAAAATTGGAATCCGATTTCTGTTTCTGCACTTGCATTCAGAATGTCCATTAAGAGTTAAGTTATATATTGTTTTGGATATTTGGCAATAAATTAGAAGATAAGAGTAAGGTACAGTTGTAGAAAATAAAATAGTGAGTGTTATTAATAAAATAATTTCATTCCCTCATTCACTCGCCCATTCATCTTCCAAACACTAAATAACAAAATCCTTAGATTTACCTTGCCTGATGAAGCAGTTCAATGAAAGTTCAGCTATGATTATACTATACTAAATTATTTAAGACTGGAAGATTTTGTGACATGAAACTATCTTAACATTAGACGAAGAAGAAATAAAGTACAACCAGTTCTCTTTCTTGATGGGTTTATTTATAATAAATCTTGGCAGCTTCATTTCAGTTTATTTCTTAATTAAGAATAAACATATTTTTTCTAAGGTATATTATGTAAATTGTTCAGTATCTTCCAAAGACATTGAACATTTCAAGATATCTGAACAAATAATATTTAGACACTGATAGTAATCATTCAAGACTCATGAGAATACATGTAGTATCCAGCAGTCCTGTTTGGCATTGGGGCCTAGGAAATAGGGTACAATTCACTGAAGAGTTAGTGATAAGAAAGAAAGGTTGTGCCAAAGTAAAACTGTAAAAAATATAAGGACACATGTACACGAATGTTCATTGCAGCACTGTTTACAATAGCAAAGACCTGGAATCAACCCAAATGCCCATTGATAATAGACTGGATTGGAAAAATGTGGCACATATACACCATGGAATATTATGCAGCAATCAGAAATGATGAGTTTGTGTCGTTTGTAGGGACATGGATGAATCTGGAGAACATCATCCTCAGCAAACTGACACAAGAACAGAAAATGAAACACCGCATATTCTCACTCATAGGCGGGTGATGAAAAATGAGAACACATGGACACAGAAAGGGGAGTACTAAACACTGGGGTCTATTCGGGGGAAAAGGGGAGGGCCAGTGGGAGGGGGAGGTGGGGAGGGATAGCCTGGGGAGAAATGCCAAATGTGGGTGAAGGGGAGAAGAAAAGCAAAGCACACTGCCATGTGTGTACCTACGCAACTGTCTTGCATGCTCTGCTCATGTACCCCAAAACCTATAATCCAATAAAAAATTAAAAAAAAATAAAAATAAAAATATAAAATATGCATATAACAGAAAATAAGTGGAGGAGGAACTGTGTTAGTGTTGGAAGATATGATATATGTAGAACTTCGTCACAGAAGGAATGAGAGTAGAAAAGGAAATTTCAGCGAGTGTGGAGACTGATGGGGCAGACAGCACAGAGTGTGGCAACAGGCTGGGTTAATTCTTGTTAATGAATGAATGGATTGTCAATGCATTCTCAATACTTGATAATTTCACTAATACTTTTCAAGAGTCCATGTAAGACTTTTATAAATAGTCTGTTAAATTATGCAATGTGTAACTACATCATCAAATAATATCATGACAATGAATTCAAATAATCAGAGATTGAAGAGTTGAATACAAATTAAGCAGCTCCTATAACTAGTATTATGTGTACAATTATTACAATCACTGGTCATTGGAAAAGCTTCATGAAATAAGAGTGCACAAGGCTAAGGTCTAATTATCCATTTAAAATATGGTGAATATGCTGACTACTGATTCTTCTTGAATGTTGATTCTGCTGGGCTCACTGTGTGGAGAGACAGATGATGAAAGAGAAAAAATAATAGTAATGTCTGTTCACGTAGTCATGAGATAAACTGCTTCCGGAAAAATATTCACATTGTTCTGGACTCCATTTTTATAGAGATAGAAATTGGTATGCCTCACAAACCTTCTACAGAATGACAGAACTCTAGGCACATTCATCTTTGTATATCTTCAGTGTTTGTAGATGTTGTATTGTGTCTGTTTAGTGAGAAGGCAAGTCCGCCCATCTTTTCTTTGTCATGGAGGGTTTTCC
The DNA here is from genome assembly GCF_049354715.1 of Callithrix jacchus. Taxonomy (NCBI): domain Eukaryota; kingdom Metazoa; phylum Chordata; class Mammalia; order Primates; family Cebidae; genus Callithrix; species Callithrix jacchus. Next base: position 110,084,244 of record NC_133507.1, read on the forward strand.
AGTCTTTTGTGAACTTTAGAAATCTCATTTCAGTATCTTATTATCTATTATAAAAGATGGTTCTTATGGATACTATTTTGATTTCCATTTAAGATTTTAAAACTTTTACAGTGTCATGGGTTCTGCTATAGACAGACACACATAACTATATATGGACCAACTCTAGCATTTATATAATTTCTGGAAATCTGCATGTTAGGGAAGAACAAAAATATTTGGGAACATCACTATATGACATTTAGGTGTCTTTGTAGGCAGAACCTCTGAAAAGGAGGATTTCCTTATTTCCTCCTACTATATCACACCTTTGCCCTTCATTATGTCAATATCTTTTTAGATGAGGATAGTGCCAAGTATTCTTGATATATCATAATAAAAGTATTTTTAAATGCCAAATAAAATATCTCCTTTGAAACCTTGATGCAATAAATAGTTTGTTTTATTGTTTAAATCGTTTCCACAACTATTTGTAGATAGCATGAAACAGTACTCTTTTATCTTTAGTAACCAAGAAGGTGAACAGCTGCAGTGGAACTAGCTTCAGTTTCACTCACCCTGACCTGGTGCTCTAGGACATTTAAGTGATGTATGAAGGTCAGAGATTAATTACTGGTGGAAAACCAGACATCAAAATTTATTGCACCAGACTGAGAAATCACAAGAAATAGCTTCTCATAGATCTTCAGTTATAGTCATCAAACACTAATATATTATTTAAACTCATAAAGTATAATCCTACTTACAATTTTGAACTATGTTGATGAAGTTTTTTTATTTCCAAATACCTAAATATTAAGAACTTCTGTCATAATTTTTAGAAAGTAATGTCCATGTCCTCACTTGTAGGTGGTAAGATACCCTGTGTGAGACATTGAATAGGACCGTAGTTATTTAAAAATGATAATTCATTACCAAAATATTCATCTATAAACACATTACCCAGCACCAGACCCAAATACTTTTAGAGTTAATTACATAAGCCTTTAATGTCTATCTTAGATAATTATTCCAGAGACCTGGGTGGAAAGAAGTAAAAATCCAAATTAATTTTATGAAAGAGTGTAATTTTACATAAGAATTATACAACACTAAAAAACCCTAAAATTATAGGTTAGCTATGTTTGCCAAGTTGTAAGAATTTGTAAACTATATCCTGAGTAATGTCACAGTAATCTATACAAGATGAAACCTTATGCTGATGACAGTTACAAGCATAGTGCAAGATGGAACAGCTTGAACATGTTGGAGAGTAATCATAAGCAGGTGGGAATAACAGGGTGTTCATCACTGAATGTCAGGAACTACACTGGTTAAGATCTATATTTTCTTTTTCTCCCGAGGTCATTGCCGTGGTTTAATGTCAGTGACTAAACTTTCAATTTCAGAAGTTAGAAAAAAAAGAGCAAATTAAACCCTCCAAAAGGTAAATGAATAAAGTAAGACTAAAAACAGACATCAATGTAATAAGCAAGAAAACTTAGAGTATGTCAACAATAGTAAAAATGGCTCATTAAGTAAAAAAAAAAAAGGCCTAGAATGAAAAAGTTGTGTGTGTGTGTGTGTGTGTGTGTGTGAGAAAGAGAGAGAGAGAGAGAGAGAGAGAAAGCGCAAATTGCTAACAGCAGGAATGAAAAGGCAAGCAGCATCACAAATGCTAAGCACAATAAAGGCAGTAAGGGATTATTATTAACAACTCAATAGCAATACAATTCACAACTAAGCAAAACAGAAAAATTTATTCTAAAACACAATATACTAAAGCAAATAAGAAAATAATTTAAAATTATCTGTCAATAAACTTAATCGGTAATTAAAACTTATAGAAAACACCACACCCAGATGGCTCACTGGTTAATTCTGCCAAACATTGACAAAATTCACTGGTTAATTCTGAAATAGGAATTTGTGCACTTGAGGAAAGAAGAACAATGGTTAATTCTGAATTAACCAGTTAATTCTGTCAAACACAATAATATAAATATTTACAACAATTGTTAAACACATATAAAAAGAAAACAATCATTTGTTTTAGTTTAAATAACACTAATACCAAAATTTGGGGGGAAATTGCAAGAAATAATTATGAGTGAAAAATATTCAACAAACTAATGAAATTAATTCCTCCTATATATAGAAAAAATAAATACATAATGACCAAGTAAGGCCTGTCCCAGGAACACCTGATGATTATGAATTCCAAAGTCAAACAAACTAATTAATCACATTAAGATACTAAAGAACAATGTTATACTTATTTTAATAGATGAAATATATCTGATGGATATAAAATACATTTCTTATTCTTAAAAAATATTAACAAGAAATAGAAGGAAACATTCTCAGTTAAATTAAAAAAAAAACATGAAAACTTAGAGCTAACATGATAGTAGTGAAATACTAAATGACTTCTCCATATGACCAAGGACAAGGCAATTTTGTCCTCTCAGGGCATCTTTTCAACTATGTACCAGAGTACCAGCCATTCCATTAAGATAAGAAGAATAAATTGTAAATGTTGGAAATGGAGTTATAAAACAAATTATTTGAGGGAAACATGTTTGTGTACATAAAACAATCCTAAGAGGAGGTGGAGTAAGAAAGCCAAATGGAACTCAGTTGTGATAATTTTCCCTTCCTGAAGGAACACCAAATGGAACAGCTCTCCACACAAATGTCCACCTTCCTAAGAATCAAAAATCAAGTGATGATTACAGTAGCTGGTTTTAATATCGTAGTAAGAAAAGAGGCACTGAAGCAGGAAGGAAACATAGTCTTGAATTGCCCTGCCAGCAGCTACGTGGGGCAAGGAATCTCTGCCCTTGAGGGAAGGTGAACATGATGGCTGTCGAACTTTGCATTGGAACTGAACGCTGCCCTGTAACAGCAAAGAAAAACGCAAGGCAGAATTCAGCTGGTGCCTGTGGAGGAAGCATCTAAACAAGGCCTAGCCAGAAGGGAATGGTTCACCCCAGCAGTGGGAGGCTGCCTTTTCTCTAGCCCCACTACCACAGGCTCTGGTGTTCTAAATAAACTAGAAAGGCAATCTAGTCCACAAGGAGTGCAATTTCTGGTCAAGACTTGCTATTGTGCTGGGCTCAGAGCCAGTGGACTTGAGGTGCATGCAGTCTAGTGAGACAACATCTGTGCCAGCCACTGGGGCCCTTGTGTCACACCTTCCCCAATCCCAGGTGGTACAGCTCACCTCTCCAGGACAGACTTCTTTCTGCTGGTTGCGGAGAGTGGAGAGTAAAGAAGACTCATATCAGACATACCTGAAAAATAGATTAAACTAATTTTTAAAAATCAAGCAGAAATTTTGGAGCGGAAAAAAATCTCTGTCCATTCTCTCTAGCATCAGAGTCTCATAATAGCATAATTAACTAAGCATAAGAAAGTAATGGTGAGCTTGAAGACAGGCTATTTCAAAATATATGGTCAGAGAAGACAAAGCAGAAAAGAATGAAAAGAAACGAAATATTCCTATGGATCTAAGAAATATCCTCAAAATGGCAAGTCTGAGTTATTGATCTGAAAGAGGAGGTAGAGAGAAAGACCAGGGTACTAAACATGTGCAAAAGGATAATATCAGAGAACTCCAAATCTAGAGAAAGATATCAGTATTCAAGTGAAAGAAAAAATTATTGAACATCAAGACGATTTAATGCCAATAAGCTTACTTCACGACATGTAATAATCAAACTCTAAAAGGTCAAGGATAAGGAAAAGATCCTAAAAGCTTAAAAAATAAATAAATAACATACAAAGGAGTTCCAATATGTTTAGCAGGAGACATCTCACTTTAAATCCTACTGGCCGAGAGAGTTCTATACCATATTTAAAGTGCTGAAGGAAAAAAAATAAATATAAATAAATGAAATCAAAACCATTTATCTTAGGATAGTATATACATGAGAAATAAACTTTAAACATGAAGGAGAAATAAAGACTTTTCCAGATAAACAAAAGTTGACCTATTTTATCATAACCAAGTCTGTCCTACAAGAAATGCTAAAGGGAGTTACTCAGTCTGAATGAAAATAGACAGAAAATATAACATTGTATTTGTGGTGTGTAAGCTCCTCATATCTTAAGTAGAAAGATTAAAACCTGAAACTAAAAATAATAAAAACGACAACTCTTCAAGACATAGCAACAAGAAGATATGTAGAAACAACAACAAAAAAGTTAAAAAGCAAATGGAAAAGTTGAAATGTATAGTTTTTATTAGTTTTCTCTTTGCTTGTTCATTTTTTAAATTTATTTATGCCATCAATGATAAGTTGTTATCACTTTAAAATAATGGCATATAAATTGTAATTCGAAAGCCCCATGGTAATCTCAATTCAAAAAGCCTACAACAGATATACAAAAAATGAGAAATAAGAAATTAAAACATACCTCTATAGAAAATAACCTTCAAAAAGAAGACAAGAATGAAAAAAGAAATAACGAGCCACAGAACAACCAGAAAACAAATAACAAACTGGGAAGAACAAGATCTTATTCATCAATAGTAACATTGAATGCATATAGATTAAACTCTTTAATAGAAAGACAGAGTGGCTGGTTGGATTAAAAAAATAAAGAGCCCAATGATCTCTTGTTTATAAGAAACTCACTTTACCAATAAAGACACACACAGACTGAAAATAAAGAGATGGAAAAAGATATTACGTGTTAATGGAAACCAAAAGAGATCAGGCATACCTACACTTACAGCAAACAAAATAGATTTCAAGATAAAAAGTCCAGGCACAGTGGCTCACGCCTGTAATTCCAGCACTATGAAAGGCTGAGGTGGGTGAATCACGAGGTCAGGAGTTCGAGATCAGCCTGTCCAACATTGTGAAATCCCATCTCTACTGAAAATACAAAAATTAGCTTGGCATGGTGGCAAGCACCTGTAATCCCAGCTACTTGGGAGGCTGAGGCAGGAGAATCATTTGAACCTGGGAGGTGGAGGTTGCAGTGAGCCAAGACCATGCCATTGCACTCCAGCCTGGGTGACAGGTCGAAACTCCATCTCACACATACAAAAAAGATAAAAACGCAAAAAAGGTTATTATGTAATGACAAAGATGTCAATTCAGCAGGAGGATATATGAACCCAACAATAAAGCACCCAGATATATAAAGCAAATATTATTGGAGCTAAAGAGAGAGATTAACCTGAATGGATTAATAGTGGGAGACTTCAACCCCTGACTTTCAGTATTGGAGAGATAATTCAGACAGAAAATCAACATAAAAAATTGAAATTAATCTACACTGTACAACAAGTGAACATAATAGACATTCATCCTCATTGGATTGGAAGAACATGTCATCCAAAGTCTGCAAAATAGATATTCTTTTCCTCAAGACATAAATAATTCTCAAGGATAGTCTATATTTTTTGCCACAAAACAATCTTAAAACACTAAAAACATTTTTGAAATAATAGCAAGTATCTTCTCCAACCACAATAAAATAAAATTAGAAATTAACAAAAGAACATTGAAAGCTATACAAATAGAGGGAAATTAAACAATATACAGCTGAATGACCAGTGAGTCAATAAAGAAATCAAGAAGGAATATAAAGAATTTCTGCTAATAAATAAAAACGAAAACCCTATATACCAAAATGTATGCAATACAGAAAAAGCAGTAATAAGGGGAAAGATCATAGCAATAAGAATCGATGACAAAAAAGTCAAAAATCTTCAAATAAGCAATTTAATAATACATTTAAAAGAACAAGGAAAGCAAGAGTAAAGCAGCTCAAAATTAGGAGAAAAAATAAAAATCAAAGCAGACATAAATACAATTGAAATAAAAATTACAAATATCAATGTAATGTGTGTGTTTTTTTAAAGATATACAAAATTGAGAAATCCTTATTCACACTGTGGAAAACTAAGAGAATAATGAAATAAATAAGATCAGAGAATAAACGGGGACATCATAACTGATAATGCAGAAATTCAAAGGATCATTAGACACTACTATGAGCAACTATATGCCAATACGTTGTAAAATAGAAGAAAAGGATGAATTCCTAGACTCAGCCTATAAAGAGTAAACTATGAAGAAATCCAAAATATGAATTCACCGATAAAAAGTAATGAGAATGAAGCCATAAGAACGTCATCCAGCAAAGAAGAGCCCAGGACCAGATGGCTTCACTGCTGAATTATACAAATATTTAAAGAAGAGCTAATACCAATCTTACTTAAACTATTTCAAAAAGTGGAAAGGAATGTGTACTTCCAAACTAATTCTGAGGCCAGATTTACTGTCACACAAAAAAACAAAAATGCATCAAAAATGAAAACTACAGGTCAATCAAACTGAATTCAACAACAAATTAAAAGGATCATGTATCAATACCAAGTGGGATTTCAAGGATGATTCAACATATACAAATTCATCAGTGTGATATACGTTTTAACAGAATGGAGGACAAAAATCATATGATCATTTCAATTAATGCTGAAACACATTTGATAAAATTAAACATTTCTTCTTGGTGAACAACACTAAAAAAACAGATAAAGAAGAATATACCTCAACACGGTAAAAGCCATATACAACAGACCCATAGCTAGTATCTATGGAACAGGAAATATTTAAAGTATTTCATCTTAGATCTGGAATGCCAGAAGGATGCTCACTTTCGCCACCGTATCTAACATAGCACTACAAGTTCTAGGTAGAGGAGTTAGACAAGAGAAAGAAAAATGGCATCCTCATTGGATTGGAAGAAATCAAAATTATCCTTATTTGCAAGTAACAATTTTATATTTGAAAAATCTTAAAGATACTGTTAAAATACTATTAGGACTGATAAACAAATTCAGTAAAGTTGTGTATTCAAAATCGGCATAGAAATACCAGTAATGTGTCTATATGACAACAGCATAAAATATGAAAAAGAAATCAATAATGTAATCCCACTTACAATAGCTATAAATAAATACAATACCTGGGAATAAACTTAACTAAAGAAATGAAACATCTCTACAATGAAAACTATAAAACATTGATGCAAAAATTGAGGAAGACACAAAAAATTAAAAGATATTTCATGTTCTTGAAGTAATGAAATTCATATCAAAATATAAATGACATTATTTACAGAAATAGAAACAATATCTTAGAATTTATATCAAACCACGAAAGACCCAAAATAGCCAAAACTATCCTGAGCAGAAAGAACAAAACTGAAGGAATTGCATTATCTGACTTCAAATCATATTACAGAGTTATAGTTACTAAAACAGCATGTTAATTGCATAAAAATAGTCACATAGAACAACAGAACAAAACAGAGAACCCAGAAAAAATTTCAGCCTCCTACAGAGAACTCATTGCTGACAAAGATGTCATACACTGGGTAAAAGACAATCTCTTCAATAAATGGTGTTGAGAAAATTGGATATTTATATGTAGAATATGCAGAAGTCCAAAACTAGATCCATATCTCTCACCATATACAAACATCAAATCAAAATAAAATAAATACTTAAATGTAAGACTTCAAACTAAAAAACTACTACAAGAAAACATAGGAGAAACTCTCTAGGACATTAGTCTGGGTAAAGATTTCTTGGCCCCAAATCACAGGCAACCAAAGCAAAAACAGAAAAAAAAAGTTATTATGTCAAGTTAAAACACTTTTAAAAGGTAAACAATCAACAAAGTGAAGAGACAACCCACAGGATGGGAGGAAACACTTGCTAAGTATCCATTTGACAAGGGATTAATAGCAAGACTACATAACCCGTTCAAACAACCTGATAGGAAAAATATTTAATAATCTTATTTGAAACGGGTAGAAGAACTAAATAGACATTGCTCAAAAGAAGACATAGAAATGGCAAACATGTATATGAAAAGATGCTCAGTGTCGTCAATCATCAACTCCTCCTTCTTACCCTTCCCTAATTCCTGTTTTCCAACACATACATTGTTTCCCTGCTATGCAAATCCCTAATTGTAGTTGGTTGAGGAGATGGTTATGAGGTTGATCTCCTGTCTCCTTGGCCATAGTACCAAATTGAAGCCATCCTCCCTCACAATACTCCTTGTCTCAGTGATTGATTTTCTGTTCAGCAAGAAATGTCACATTGGCATTTTGGCAGCAAACATAAATCAGAAGATTTAATATTTTTAATCTATTCAGTCTTCTCAAATTGATCTACAGAGTTAATGCAATTCCAATTAAAAATTTAAGCCAAATGTTCCTTAGAAATTGACCTGATTCTAAAATATATATGAAAATGCAAGAGATTTAGAATAGCAAAAACAATTTCAAAAGAACAAAGAATTTGGAAAACAATGCCTGATATAAAGATTTAAAGACTTCACTAGGCAGAGTGTGAGTTGGGCAAGATTCATTGATGTCTACTGGGCTGAAATCCCAAGGTTGCTCCTCTTTTCCACAGTGAGCTCTGTGGCATAGGAGGAGTCCTTCCCTGGAGGGTTGTCACCATGGCTTGATAAACCCCCCTGGAATCCCTGATTGGGCAGTGTTCATGTCCCTTTAGAGAGCCTGGTTGCAGGCTTGTCCCACCCTGCCCCACCCTGCCCAACTTTGACCTGTCCAGTGACCTGGTGTTGGAGTACTAAACAGTACTCCAGAGAACCCCATGCCACGCACTGCTCATCACCAGGGACACCTTGATACTTCCTCTTTTAAACAAAGGCCAAGTGAAATTTCACTGCCATCAGCTCAACTTCCTTTCACCTGCAAGCACAATCTTGCTTGTGAGACAGTCCAGGAGGTCAATCTACACAGTCCATCACAACTTTATCCGCTATCATTGTAGGGTGTTCTGTTGACTCTTACCCACAAGCACCATCTACTTGCCTGTAGGGTGCATTGCACAACCCAATATAATTTCTGCTGACAGAAGTGTGCAGCACTGTGAAAGTAGATGTGTCTCCTGAGATTTCCACTACCCCATCCCTGTAGGAAACAGTGAGCCTGACCACACACACAACTTACAGATTTTACAACCTGCAAAGAACAGGCACTGTGAAAGTAGATGTGTCTCCTGAGACTTCCACTACCCCATCCCTGTAGGAAACAGTGAGCCTGACCACACACACAACTTACAGATTTTACAACCTGCAAAGAACAACCATTTGAGACAACTGCTACATTAAAGCTATCCATAATCAAGGAATTCATACCATTTTCAGAACCCCTAAAGGCATATTGAAAATAGGCAAATGACCCTACCCAACATACACAATAGTTACTTTCTGAAGGGTAAGAAAATTTCAAACAAATGAAAGTGAATTCGAAAATGAAAAGTAATAGCTTCTACAGATGAGAAGAAACTGACACAAGCATTCCAGCCTCATGAAGATAAAAAAATCCTTTGATCCCTCCCAAATGACTATACTACATCTCTATGAATGGATCCCCAACAAAATGAAAATTCTGAAGTAACAGATAAAGAATTCAAAATATGGATGTCACCAGAATTCAACAAAACCCAAGATAAAGTTTAATATAAAAACAAAAACAATTAATTTAGAATATGGAATATAAGATATTCCATTATAAGATATTCCATCAACATTAAGAAAGAAAATAGAAAGTTTGGAAATAAAAATTCACTAAAAGAATTTAAAAATAAAATGGGAAGTTTTAAGAATAGACTAGACCAAGGAGAAGAAAGTATTTCAGAGTTTGGATGAGCCCAGTGAGACACAATCAAAGACAACAGAATTTTAAAACACAATCAAAACATTCAATAAATTGGTTTATATAAAACAACCAAACCTGCAACATATTGGCATTTCTGAAAAGAAGAAGAAAAAGTAAGCAACTTGGAAAACATATGTGAGGGAATAATTCAGGAAAATGTTTGTGATTCTGCTGAAGTCTACAACCAGATTTCAGAAATTCCAAATACTCCCACAAGATACTATACAAGAAGACCGTATCCAAGGCATATAATTATTAGGCTATTCAAGGTCAATGCAAAAGAACAGATTTTAAGGTAACTGGCAAAAAGGGCAAAAATACCTCTACAGGAAAACCTATCAGACTATCAACAGACTTCTTAGCAGAAACTTATAGCTTGTAAAGACAAGCTAGAGAAGATTGGGGTCCTATTTTTATCCTCCTTAAAGAAGAAAAATTGCCAGCCAATAATTTAATATTTTGCCAAACTTAACTTCATAAATGAAGAAGAAAGAATATCTTTCCTAGCCAAGAAAATGCTAAGGATATTCAACATCACCAGAACAATCTGACAAAAAATGCTCAAAGAAGTTCTAAACATGAAAATGAAGAACAATACTTGCTATCATAATAGCACATAAAAGTACAAAACTCACAGATCCTATAAAGCAATTACACAATTGAAACTACAAAGCATCTCAGTAACAATACTATGACAGAACTAAACATCACATATCAATATTAACTTCAAATGTAAACAGCCTGAATATGCCACTAAAAAAGTCATAGATTGGCAAATTGGATACAAAGACAGGAAACAAACTTCAGCTGCTTTCAAGAGACCCATTTCACATGGAGTCACACCTACAGACTAAATGTAAAAGGATGGAGAAAGATCTATCATGCAAATAAACAAACAATAAATTGCAGGGGTTGCTGTTCTTAGACAAAACAGATTTTAAACAAACATTAGCAAAAAGAAAAAGAATAAGAAAGGGATGCATAATGATAAATGGTACTCTTCAACAAGAATATTTAATCATCCTAAATATATTTACACCAAACATCAGAGCACCTGGATTTATAAAGCAAATACTACTAGACTTATAAAAATACTGAGGACTTCACGCCACACTTACAGCATTAGACAGAAAATTGAGGCAAAAACCTAACAAATAAATCCTGGACTTAAACTGGACACTTTACCAAACATACTTAGTAGATACATACAAATTATTCCACCAAAGAACCACAGAATACACATTTTTGTCATCTGCACGGACATTCTCAACAATTGACCATATGCTTTTTCAGAAAGCAAGTGTCAGTAATTTTTTTTTAAATGGAAATCACATCAAGCATCTTCTTGGACCACAGTGGAATAAAAGTAGAATCAATACTAAGAGGAATTCTCAAAATTATGAAAGTTTATGGAAATAAGACTTGTTTCTTAATAACTTTTTGTTAAAAAAAAGTAAGGCAGAAATCAAAACTTTTTAAAACAAATGCAAATAAAAATGCAACATATCAAAATCTCTGGGATATAGTAAAAGTAGTATTAAGTAGGAAGTTTTATAACACTAAATGCCTATATCAAGAAATAGGAAAATCTCAAATTAACAACCTAATGCTCCACCTAAATGAACTAGAAAAACAAATTATACACAAAGCGCTAGCAGAAGAACAGAAATAACAAAGATGAGAATCAAACTAAATAAAATGGTTATAAAAAATCCAGAGGATCAATGAAACAGAAAATTTGTTATTTGAAAGGACAAATAAAACTAATAGACGGCTAACTAGATTGACCAAGAACAAAAAACAGGTAAGCTTCAAATAAGCACAATCAGAAATAAAAAAAGTTGGCATTACTACTGAAATCACGAAATACAAAAGATCCTCCGAGATTGCTATTAACATCTCTGTGTACACAAACTAGACAACCTAGAAAAAAATCGATCAATTATTGGAAACACACACAGCCTATCAAGATTAAACCAGGAAGAAATTGAAATACTGAAAGACGAGTTACTGGTGTCAATCCTACTGAAATTCTTTAAAAAAAAAATCAAGAAGGGATTCCTTTCTAACTGATTCTACAAAGCCAGTATCATCCTGACACTAAAATCTGGTAAGAACAAAACAAAAAAAAGTAAACTACAGACCAATAATCTGATGAACATAGACACAAAACTTTTCAACAAAATACCAGCAAACTGAGTCCATGAGCATAGCATAAAGACAATTCATCCTGATGAAGTGGGTTTTATTTCTGAGATGCAACTGAACATGTGCAAATCAATTAATGTGATTCACCATAAAAACAGAATTAAACAAAAATACCATATGATTATCTCAATAAATGTGGAAAAAGCTTTTAATAATATCCAGCATGCCTTCATGCTATAAATCCTCAACAGACCATGTATCAAACAAATGAACCTCAAAATATTAACAAGCATCTAGGACAAACCCATACCCAATCCCATGTGTAATGGGCAAAAGATGAAAGTGAGATACCCTCTCACAACAGTCAGAATGGTCATTATTAAAAAGTTGAAAAACAAAAACATTTCCATGAGGATACAGGGAAAAGGAAATGCTTATACACCGTTGGTGGGAATGTAAATTAGTACAACTCTTATAAGAAACAATATGGGATTTTTTCCAGGAACTGAAAATAGAACTACCTCTCCACTCAGCAATCCATCTACTAGGTTTCTACCAAAATGAAGCAAAATCATTTTATCAAAACACAAACACTCACATGTTTATCACAGCACTATTCAGAATAACAAAGTCATGAAATCAACTAAAGTGTCCAATAATGGTAGACCGGTTAAAGATAATGTGGTGCATATACACCATGGAATACAACACATCCATAAAAAAGAATGACACAATGTCCTTTCTGGCAAAAGGGATGTAACTGGGGGCCATTATCCTAAGTGAATTAACGCAGAAACAGAAAATCAAATATTGCATGCTCTCACTTTTAACTGGGAGCTAAACAAAAGGTACATATGACCAAACAAACATATGGCAATAACAGAAACTGGGACCCCAAAATGGGGTAGAGTGAAAAGGGGGCAGAGTTCCTACCTACGGGATACTACCTTCACTGTTTGGGTGATATGCTCAATAGAAGCCAAAACCCCAGCATTGCACAATATACCCTTGCAACAAACCTGTACATGTAGCCTCTGAATCTTACTTTAAAAAATAAAATATATCACAATTATATTTCATATAATAATCCTGTTACTGTAAACGGACAGACAAATAAGTTATTGGAAAAAAATGGAGAACCAGAAAGAGGATATCATGGATATCACTGATATATTACAAATTTGGCCAATAAAAAGAAATAACTTCATCAAATGATTCTGAAACAACTGCATATTTATAAGAAAAAAATAATCTTTGCCCCTGTTTCCTACTATACATTAAAATTAAAGCTTTAAATGTAAACCCATTAGGTAAAACATAGGAGTATATTATCATGACCCTAGAGTGTACAATGATAAATAAGACATAAATAATCTTAGTGAAATAAGAGGAAAAAAGACAAATTTTACTTTATCAACAGTAAATGCATCTGCTCATCAAAAGACACATTAAGAAACCAGAAAACCAAACCACAGACTGGGGAAAATATATTCAATGCATTTATATAATAAAAGACATATCTAAGATCTGAAGAATCTTTGCTAACTTATATATACAATATATAAAATAAATAAATACATAATTTGGAAAACAGTCTATTTAAAATGAACAAAGTTTTAACAGACATTTCATAATAGAAGAAATGTAAATGACTATTAGGCCCATGAAAACTGCTTGATATCATTAAGCATCAGTGAAATTCATGTCAAAATCATAAAAAAAACAATTTCACACTCACTGGGATGGTTATAACTTAAAAGACTGACAGTAGAAAGTGTTTATGAGACTGTGGAGCAAGGAAAAGTGCTATATATTTCTGGTTTGAAAATTTTTGCAACCATCTCTGAAATTACATATAAAGTTAAATATGCTCCTACAAAATGACATGGCAATTGCATTCTGATATATACACCTAAGATTATTGAAAGCATAGATCCACCAAAAGATTAGTATAAGAATATCCAGAATATTGGCACAGAAGAGTGACTTTTCCTGTGTCTTATTCTTATAATAGTAGCCAAAACCCAAAAAGAGCTCAAATGTCCATCAACACGTAAACGCATAAACATACTATGATGTAAACATACAATAGAAAAATACTGAACCGTGGAAAAAATTAACTACTAATATAAACTACACAGATTAACTTCAAAATTATAATGTTGATATAGACAGTTTATAATGTATGATTCAATTTACATGGAATTCTACAACAGGCACAACTAATTTACAGAGATGAAAAGCAAAGCTTTAGTTGCATGGAGTGAGATGGATAAACTGGCAAGAAGCATGAGAGAGCTTTCTGGTATGATGGAAGTAAGTGCTTCATACCTGTATTGGGATGGTAGTAAAACTGTAAACATATGCCAAAATATGCCAGACTGTGTGCTGTGGAAAAATTGAGCAAATGAAAGGTGACAGCCTACTTGAGATCAATTCTGAACAACAAATATGTTTACATATAATTATCAGGATAAATTAGAATCAAATTATTGAAAATAATTAAACTTTGCGTCTTGCAGGACATGTGATATATAAAAATCAGCAGTGTTCTAACAATAGTCATTTAACAATTGACATAACATAGTTACATATCAAGCAGTGTTCATTAAGATAGGGTCACGATGATATATAGAAAATAGTAGCCCCAAAATAGATCTTCCCATACAGAACACATTGCATTTAGAAATCATGGTGAAAGCAGAAAGAATGGGCTCTTCAAATAAATAATGTTGGATTATTCTATTATTCACAGGAGTGCATTTAAAATGGGTTTTCACCTTCTACTCTGCACAAAAGTAAAATACATGTTGGTAAAAGAACTAAATATGAGTACCTGAATTTTTAAAAAATTAGAAGAAAAAATTAGGAATATCCTTTAATGACCCGAAGGCTGATGCAATAAGCACTACACATGTATTAACTTGACTTGAAATTAACTTTGACCAAGAATCCCCTTCCCTTTGTAGGCTGTCACTAAGGAAGATGCCAACAGAGTCAATAGAAATTGGGAAATTCTGGGTGCTCCCTGGCCTTCATAGAAACTTAGACTGAAGTAAAATATGACTTAAGAAATTCTAAGGATTGATAGGATTGGGAAAATACCAATTATAGGATGCAGGGTGGCACCACATAATATAGAATTATATGTTAGCACTTATGATTACAGGTGTTTGAATATGAGAACTCTCCAAGATAGAGTAGTGATTTCTAGAATCATATTTCCTACTTTTTGCTTTTATTTTTTTTTCTTTGGGTAAGGTGGTATCATTCAATATTTCTGCTTGCCAATTTAATCATGAAAGAGAAGAATAATTTTATGGTAAGTTGGCGGCATAGCTGGGTAGCCAACCTTACTAAACTTTATTACCATGAGAAATACTGGTGAACAGCAACAATTATCTGTATGCCAACAGATATAAATCAGGCAGTTCTATACCCAATCCCGTATTTCCATTTGAACTTGACAAACTGCAAGTTCTGACATCACTGGTACAAATTGATACACAAAACCCTGGACTATAAAGGAAGAATGGCTTTCCTTCTGGGAGGCTGTTTTCAGTTCTAGGCAGTGCCTACTACTCATTTAATTTTTTTTTTTCCTGGCTCCTTAAGACATTGAGTCCGGGGTACCAAGCAAGCTCCTTTTCCCTGACCTGTTTCTCCTAGGCCAAAGAAAAGTGATGGACGTGGATTGCTTGCTTTTGAGAGACAGTATACATGCAGAGTAGAGGTAAAGGCCCCACCTCCGAAACAAGACTCCATAAAATGGAATCCAGACTCTATCTCTTACTAGTTGTGTGAACCATGGAAAATGTCTCAGCTACTCTGTTCCTTAGTTCACTCATCTGTGAAACGGGCATGCAATACTACCTTTTTTCATAGTTAGTGGGATTAAAATAAACAGTATCTGAATAGTAATTAGAACAGTACCTGATACAGAATATATGTTCCTTAACTGTGACTTCTCTGTAAAAAAAAATTTAAATTTAAATTTAAAAAAGCCGGTTTACTTTGCTTTATTGGAGAGTGTCAGGTGTTTTGCATTTGGCTTGTTTTTAAACCTGTATTAATGATTTATCTAACATATTGAGGCTGTTTCTGTACATTTGATATTAAATTCATTAATTCATTGATTTGGAATTCATTTTATAATGATCTGTGCACAGCCTCCCTCACAACACTCTGTTATCATTAAAGATGCAAATTATTTCATTTCAATGCCTGTAGTGACCAGCACAGTGATTGACATGTTAGGGATGGGCGTCAGGGGAAGAGGCCAAGGGACTCAAAGCACTTTAGAGCCTGGACCTACCTTAACATTAAGTGTTGTGAAAACCAAAAGGTCATCAGACGTTTCCAAATACCCCCTACGACTTTTGTAAGGCTCCCAGGTTGAAAAGCAAATACCTCAGATGGAATTTCTTCAGTCCAGGTGATATGGCTTGAATTTGTGTCTCCAACCAAATCTCGTGTCAAATTGTAATCCCCAGTGTTGGAGGAGGGGCCTCCTGGGAGGTAATTGGATCATGGGAGTGGATTTCCCCTTAGCTGTTTTCCTGATAGAAATCGGGTTGTTTAAAAGTATGTGGCGCCTCCCCATTTGCTCTCTTCCTCCTGTTCCAACCACATGAGAGGTGCCATGTAGGATGAGCAGTGAACAGGATTATTGCCTTCCCTAATGAACTACTGTCATTGGATAAAAGGCATCCACATATTTTTTCCAAAAACAAAGCATTCCTTTTATGAAAGGTGCAAATATACAATGTGTTACTAATATATCTAAAGAAGATTGTGGAAAATATAAAATGTTGAAGGTGATCTTTTTTTTTTTTTTTTTTTTTTTTTTTTTTTTTTTAATATAAGTAGAGAGTTTATTTGGGCCAAATCTGAAGAGTACAACTTGGGAGCATAGATTCAAGGTGCCTTAAATATATGCAGTAAAACATGAATTTTTTTTTGAGATGGGATCTCACTATGTTGCCCAAGCTGGCCTGGAACTTCTGGGCTCAAGCAATCCTCCCACCTCAGCCAACCAAGTAGTTGGAACACACCATTATACACTGCTTAAGAGTGGATTTTTTTTTAAATTTTTTATTGCATTTTAGGTTTTGGGGTACATGTGCAGAACATGCAAGACAGTTGCATAGGTACACACATGGCAGTGTGTTTTGCTTCCTTTCTCCCCTTCACCAAAATGCCCATCGATGATAGACTGGATTGGGAAAATACGGCACATATACACTATGGAATATTATGCAGCAATCAGAAATGATGAGTTTGTGTCATTTGTAGGGACATGGATGAATCTGGAGAACATCATTCTCAGCAAACTGACACAAGAACAGAAAATGAAACACTGCATATTCTCACTCATAGGCGGGTGATGAAAAATGAGAACACATGGACACAGGGAGGGGAGTACTAAACACTGGGGTCTACTGGGGGGAAAAGGGGAGGGCCAGAGGGAGGGGGTGGTGGGGAGCGATAGCGTGGGGAGAAATGCCAAATGTGGGTGAAGGTGATCTTTAAAAACACTGGAAAATTGGTCAGCTGCTTATCAAAAGGTTGTAACAAAAATTAACAAAAGTAAAAATAGAATAATAATCTGTGGGATGTTTGTTTCTTGTAAAATAACCAGAAAGAGATCAGCTTTACTGACCATTTTATTTAATACTTAAAATATATTAGACACCAAATATCATAGACAAGGGAAATCATATACTATAGATTTTTAAAATTTAAATTATGTCTTACATTTATTCAGCACTTTGTTATGTTCACTCTCTGTGTCTGTGTGCTGCCCTTTGTTCCCACAGCAAACAACAATCAGGCTAAGTCATAAGAGATGCAATGTTTATTTCATTCTCTTAAAGATCAAGAAGGACAAAAGACATTCATTTAAATTACAGAGTCATGCAGAAGATCCAGCCTTAATACTTAAGCTTTCTGAAGCAGAAAGACAAGGAAGAGAGGGAGGGAGGAGAAAAGGGATGGAAGGAGCTAGGAAGGAATATATATTTACTGGAAAAGATAAAACAAAATTTTTTATATTCATAATTGATTTTATTTTCATAATAGAAATCCCAAAATTGGCTGTAGATAATTTTTTAGGAATAATAGAGAGTTTAGCAAGTTAAGAGGTTGTAAATTATGTTATTCCAATCCTTATTTTTATTTATTTTTGTCTTTTTTTTTGAAAGGAGAGAAGAAAAGAAAAAAAGGAGTAAAGGAGAGGAAAAAAGAGAAAGAAAAAGAGGGAGGGAGAATGGGAATGTTGCTTTATTCTAAAAATTGGTATTGAAAACCTCTTTTCTGCCAATAATTGTGCTTAATAATGGCCAATCAATATTTCTTTTTTTTTTTTTTTAATTTTTTATTGGATTTTAGGTTTTGGGGTACATGAGCAGAGCATGCAAGACAGTTGCGTAGGTACACACATGGCAGTGTGCTTTGCTTTTCTTCTCCCCTTCACCCACATTTGGCATTTCTCCCCAGGCTATCCCTCCCCACCTCCCCCTTCCACTGGCCCTCCCCTTTTCCCCCCAATAGACCCCAGTGTTTAGTACTCCCCTTTCTGTGTCCATGTGTTCTCATTTTTCATCACCCACCTATGAGTGAGGATATGAGGTGTTTCATTTTCTGTTCTTGTGTCAGTTTGCTGAGGATGATGTTTTCCAGATTCATCCATGTCCCTACAAACGACACAAACTCATCATTTCTGATTGCTGCATAATATTCCATGGTGTATATGTGCCACATTTTTCCAATCCAGTCTATTATCAATGGGCATTTGGGTTGATTCCAGGTCTTTGCTATTGTAAACAGTGCTGCAATGAACATTCGTGTACATGTGTCCTTATAGTAGAATGATTTATAGTCTTTTGGATATATACCCAGTAATGGGATTGCTGGGTCAAATGGAATTTCTATTTCTAAGGCCTTGAGGAATCGCCACACTGTCTTCCACAATGGTTGAACTAATTTACACTCCCACCAACAGTGTAAAAGTGTTCCTTTTTCTCCACATCCTCTCCAGCATCTGTTGTCTCCAGATTTTTTAATGATCGCCATTCTAACTGGCGTGAGATGGTATCTCAATGTGGTTTTGATTTGCATCTCTCTGATGACCAGTGACGATGAGCATTTTTTCATATGATTGTTGGCCTCGTATATGTCTTCTTTCATAAAGTATCTGTTCATATCCTTTGCCCACTTTTGAATGGGCTTGTTTGTTTTTTTCCTATAAATCTGTTTGAGTTCTTTGTGAATTCTGGATATCAGCCCTTTGTCAGATGGGTAGACTGCGAAAAGTTTTTCCCATTCTGTTGGTTGCCGATCCACTCTAGTTACTGTTTCTTTTGCCGTGCAGAAGCTGTGGAGTTTCATTAGGTCCCATTTGTCTATTTTGGCTTTTGTTGCCAATGCTTTTGGTGTTTTGTTCATGAAGTCCTTGCCTACTCCTATGTCCTGGATGGTTTTGCCTAGATTTCCTTCTAGGGTTTTTATGGTGCCAGGTCTTATGTTTAAGTCTTTAATCCATCTGGAGTTAATTTTAGTGTAAGGTGTCAGGAAGGGGTCCAGTTTCTGCTTTCTGTACATGGCTAGCCAGTTTTCCCAACACCATTTGTTAAACATGGAATCCTTTCCCCATTGCTTGTTTTTGTCAGGTTTATCAAAAATTGTATAGTTGTATGTATGTTGTGTTGCCTCCGGTGCTTCTGTTTTGTTCCATTCGTCTATATCTCTGTTTTGGTACCAGTACCATGCTGTTTTGATTACT
The DNA here is from genome assembly GCF_049354715.1 of Callithrix jacchus. Lineage (NCBI taxonomy): Eukaryota > Metazoa > Chordata > Mammalia > Primates > Cebidae > Callithrix > Callithrix jacchus. Next base: position 110,103,877 of record NC_133507.1, read on the forward strand.
GTAGCCTTGTAGTATAGTTTGAAACCAAGTAGTGTGATGCCCCCCGCTGTGTTCTTTTTGCTTAGAATTGACTTGGCTATGCGGGCTCTCTTTTGGTTCCATATGAAGTTCATGGTGGTTTTTTCCAGTTCTGTGAAGAAAGTCAATGGTAGCTTGATGGGGACAATATTTCATTTAAACCTATGAATAGGTGTAATGTGGTACTAACAAGAATGTATATTTTGTGTATTTAAAGTGGAGAGCTCTATAAATGTTTATTTTGTTTACTTGTTCCGGATCTCAGTTCAAGTCCTGGATATCCTTATTAATTTTCTGTCTTGTTGATCTATCTAACATTGATGTTGAAGTCTCCCACTATTGTTGTGTGGGAATCTTGGGAGTCTAAGTCTCTTTATAGGTCTTATGTATCTGGGTGTTAGGATCATTAGCTCTTATTGTTGCATTGACCCTTTTACCATTATATCTTTGTTGCTTTGAAATCAATTTTATCAGATACGAGAATTGCAATTCCTGCTTTTTATTTATTTATTTATTTATTTTTGCTCTCCATTTAGTTGGTAAATGTTTCTCCATCCCTTTGTTTTGAGTCTTTGTATATCCTTGCATGTGAAATAGGTCTGGATGTAGCATACCGTTGGGTTTTGGCTGTATCTTTTGCTTGGGGGATTTAGTTGATTTAAATTTAGGATTACTGCCATTTGATGTTAACTGGCTGTTTTGTCCATTCATTGATGTAAATTCTTCTTTAGGTTGATGCTCTTTACTTTTTGGTATGTTTTTAGAAAGGCTAATACTGGTTGTTCCTTTCTATGTGTAATGCTTCTTTCAGAAGCTCTTGTAAAGCACGTCTGGTGGTAATAAAATCTCTGAGTACTTGCTTGTTCATAAAAGATTTTATTTTTCCTTCAGTTGTGAAGCCTAGGTTGGCTGGATATAAAATTCTGGGCTGAAAGTTCTGTTCTTTAAGGATGTTGAATATTGGCCCCCACTCTCTTCTGGCTTGTAGGGTTTCTGCTGAGAGATCTGCTGTAAGTCTGATAGGCTTCCCTTTGTGGGTAACCTGACCTTTCTTTCTGGCTGCCCTTAGTATTTTCTCCTTCATTTCAACCCTGGTGAATCTAATGATTATGTGCTTTGGGGTTGCTCTTTTTGAGGAATATCTTTGTGGTGTTCTCTGTATTACCTGGGGTTGAATATTGTACTGCTTTGCTAAGTTGGGAAAGATTTCCTAAATAATATCCTGAAGAGTATTTTCCAGCTTGGATTCATTCTCTTTCTCATATTCAGGTACACCTATCAAACGTAAATTAGGTCTTTTCACATGGTCCCATATTTCTTGGAGACTTTGCTCATTCCTTTTTATCCTTTTTTCTCTATTCTTTTCTTCTCATTTTATTTCATTAAGTTGGTTTTCAACCTCTGATATCTTTCTTCTGCTTGATCAATTTGGCTATTCAAACTTGTGCATATTTCACTAATTCTCATGTGTTTTTCAACTCTGTTTATTCATTTATATTCCTCTCTATATTGTCTATTCTTGTTAGCATTTCATCAAACGTTTTTTCAAAGTTCTTAATTTCTTTACATTGGTTTAGAACAAGTTCTTTTAACTCCCAGAAGTTACTTATCATCCACCTTCTGAAGCCTACTTCTGTTAATGGAACACAGTCCTTCTCCATCAGGCCTTGCTCCGTTGCTGATGAGGAACTGTAATCCCCTGTATAGGGAGAGGCGTTCTGATTTTGGGTACTCTCAGCCTTTTTAGGCTGGTTTCTTCCCTTTGTTATAAATTTATCCATCTGTCATCTTTACAATTACCGCCTTTCTAATTAGGTTTCTTAGTGGACATCCAATTTATTGATTCCTAGCACCAGAATCTGAGCAACCCACTGGGCTGGCCAAAACAGTGGCGTTAAGACTGATGGTGATCTTCTGCCCGAGAATCTCCAGTCTGGCTTCCTTCTTGATTCCATAATAGGCGACTCTGCCTTCCCCGAGCTCCAAACATCAGTCAAAAGGGGAACCAGTCCCGTTTACTCTGCACCAAGAGCTGCCATGCCGAGGCACCGGCCAAACCACTGCACCGGCCACAAGAGTCGTGCTGGCGACCCATGGGGCTCCTCCACTGGGAATCTTCTGGTCCGTGAGCAAGAAAAATTCATCTGAAAGTGTGGCATCCTCTCGTTCTCTGCGCTTTCACTGGGAGCTACAATCCCGAGCTGTTAGCAATCGACCATCTTGGATCTCTCCAAGATATCTTCTTGTATTTTTGTCTTCTTGATCTAATGAACTTAAAGGTATTTTGTATTGAAAAGTGATATTTATCTAATTATAAAGTTGCATTTGGAATTTGATATTTATATTTCTCCTCATAGCTCTTTTGTTGTTAGTTGGCATTTAATAAAGTTATAGTTAAACACAATCTATGTTTCTGACTATAACTTGTTGATGCCCTTTTAGAATTTGAAATATATAACATTATTCTTTCCCCTTAGGTTGTCACATATTAAATTTGTTATCACTTCTTTCATCTGCTTCACAGTTGTCTGATATTTCTTTATTCCCTTTTTTTGTCATCCATATTTCAAATCTCGTGTGTGCTTGTGCCTGTGTGCCTTTTGTGAACAACTATTGCTATATTATTTTCCTTTTCATTCCTAACATTCTTTTTGTCTTTCTTTGCTTTCCTACACATAGAGAGAATTCTCTTTTGCTGGTTACATTTATAATTCTATTTTGCACTCTTTTTGTGATTACCTCTATTCTACTAATTAAACCCTACTCATATCCTGTATTGGTCTGTTCTCACACTGCTATAAAGAACTACCTGACACTGGGTAATTCATGAAGGAAAGAGGTGTAATTGACTCACACTTCTGCAGGCAGTATGGGAAGTATGGCAGGGAGCCTCAATACTCTTGCAATCATGGCAGAAAGCAAAGGGAAAGCAAGCATGTTTTACCATGGCAGAGCAGGAGAGAGAATAAAGGAGGAATTACTATATATTTCCAAGCAACCAGATTTCATGAGAACTCACCAGAACAGCAAGGGGGAAATCCACTCCCATAATCCAATCAACTCCCACCAGGTCCCTAGTGGGCCAACATTAGGGATTACAGTTCAACATGAGATTTGGGTGGGGACACAGAGCTAAATCATATTGTATCAATTTTCCCTGTCAAACTAAATGTAGCAATGGTTTTATCTTCTTAAGCAGACAAGTATCTTCTTCTTTGACCTCTCTTTTAATCCCTGCCTTGCTGGTATATCCTATAATTTTAGTTTAGGACTGTCATAAACATTTTTTTCTTATTTTGCTATTTTGCAAACTTACAGAGTTCTTTGTTCACCTTTACTTACCATTTATTTATTTTGACATTTACTCCTGGTTATTTTTTTCAATGGAATGGAGCTGTTACTTTAGGAAATTGTCAGGATATAAATTTGTGCTTTAAGTTTCTGGGGTCCTATGTCATAGCACATTGTTGCACTCTCAATATTATTGAAGTGTTATTTTTTAAGAAATAAAAAAGTAAATTTTAGTATTGTATTTAGTTAATTAAGGAAATTTTTATTTTTAAAAAATTTTACTTTAATTAAAATAAGAACTTAAGTTCTGGGATACATATGCAGAATGGGTTACGTAGGTATACATTTGCCAGGGTGATTTGCTGCACCTATCAACACATCATGCATTAGGTATTTGTCCTAATGCTCTCTCTCCTCTTGCCCCGCATCCCCCAACAGGCCCCAGTGTTTGATGTTCCCCTCTCTGTGTTCACTTATAAGTGAGAACATGTGCTATTTTCTTTTCTGTTCCTGTGTTAGTTTGCTGAGAATGATGATTTTCATCTTTATCCATGTTCCTGCAAAGGACATGAACTTATTCTTTTTTTTATGGCTGCATAGTATTCCAAGGTGTATATGTGCCACCTGTTTACCCAGTCTATTATTGATGGGTATCTGTGTTGGTTCCAAATATTTGCTATTATAAATGATGTGGCAATAAACGTACCTGTGCTTGTGTCTTTACAGTAGAAGGATTTATGATCCTTTGGGTGTATATCCAGTAATGAAATTGCTGGGTCAAGAGATTTCATTTCATGCCAGTTAGAATGGTGATTATTAAAAAGTCAGGAAGCAACAGATGCTGGTGAGGCTGTGGAGAAATAGCAATGCTTTTACTCTGTTGATGGTAGTGTAAATTAGTTCAACCATTGTGGAAGATAGTTAAGGAACTTTTAAAAAATTCATCTCAACTATGTTTAAGTGAATAGTAAAATAGTGTCAACTAAATGCATATTGTGCATCAGATATTGGGGAGAATTATACACTATTTGACTTTTCTCTTTTTTATAGTTATTTTAAAATTTTATCAATGTGATGTTTCCACTTCTCATATATATCTTTTAGCACTCTATGTGCTGTAAAATTTGGGGGCTTTTCATCTTTTTTTTAGCAGCCATTTCCATTGATAGAAAATTCCCTCTATTTATTTCTCTATCTTTTGGTAATCTCTATTAAAACAATATCAACACATCTGTTTTTATGACTTAAGCTTTTGTAAAGTTTTCATCTGTGTTAGTCTTCTTGATGCCTGCTGGCTGAATTCTTTGATTTTTCTCTCCAGTTATTAATTCAAATATGTTTTCACAGATCAGGATGAATATCATTTGATAATATTCCTTATTGCATTATTTACAGTTTTGACATTAATTTTTTAATTAATCAACATTTCCTTTAAAACTGACATTTTTATGTATTTTACTGAGAAGGGTAGACAGAAGCACATTTTGCTTATATATTTTAGTTGATCCCATTATTTTATATTTTTATTTGGTCTCTTTTTGTGAGGACAAATAAATGGATTTATTTTTAAATTAGCCTCACAATCTTTGTCTTTTGACAGAATAATTTTGTTCATTTACATTTATTTTTATAACTTGCTACATGACTTATGCCTCCATTACTTTAATTTTGTAATGTTTTATATTAGGGTGTTGATATATGCATTTTGTTTTCTTTTGCTTACTTTTCCCAGGTTGTTAATGACTTTATTTCTTTGCCTCATGTAGATTCTGGTCTAGAAGTTTTGCAACTCTATTATGATTTTCAGTTTGGCTTGTATTCATCATCTTCTCTTTAACTGTTAACCTATAGCTTTATATTGTGCTAATAATAAATCTACAATATGTAATAGGTGAACTTCTTATCAAACAAGTGTCTACACTTTTACAGTACAGTTACAATAACTGAAAAACCTATATTCCATATATTTTCTCCTGCAAAGCTTATTTTTTCCAGTTATAGTAAAACTATTATTAAATTTTCCTTTGAACATATAGACATAGCTTATTTAAAAATACTAATGTATTATAAATTTCCAATTATATTATCTATAATTTTTAGATACTCTATATATTCTGAGAATAATTCTGTTTTGTATACTCTTTCTTTTCTTACTTTGAGATCACTCTTCTGGTTGACTGAGTTTTCATCTTGTTAAAATTGGTGAGCAATAATTTTTGCCATGTAGGAGATAAACTCTGTATTATCTTTTTTATTTATTGGGACTGTGATTCTAAAATGATGCTTTTTCTTTTCATTGTTTAAGTAAAACTTGTTAAAATATTTTTTTATGCTGGTAATTTAAGTAAAAAAAAATGTTTGGACTTTTCACTGTGGCTCATTACTGTAATGTCAGCACTTTGAGAGGCTGAGATGAGAGGATCACTTGAGCACAAGGGTTCAAGACCAGTCTGGGAAACAAAGAAAGACCCCATCTCTATAAAAATTAAAAAAAAAATATTTTTGCTGGGAGTGATGGTGCATGCCTGTGGTCCCAAGTACCCAGTAGGCTGGGGTTGAAGAATTGCCTGGGCCCAGGAGGTTGATGCTGGGGTGAGCCATGTGCACCACTGCACTCCAGCCTACATGATAGAGTGAAACCCCTGATTTAAAAAAAAAAAAAAAAAAAAAAAAAAAAAGAGCCAGGCGCAATGGCTTATGCCTGTAATCCCAGCTTTTTGGGAGGCCAAGACGGGTGGATCACGAGGTCAGGAGATCAAGACCATCCTGGCCAACATGGTGATAACCCGTCTCTACTAAAAATGCAAAAAATTAGCCAGGTGTGGTGGAGCACACCTGTAGTCCCAGCTACTAGCAAGGCTGAGTCCAGAGAATTGCTTGAACCTTGAAGGCAGAGGCTGCAGAGAACCTAAATTGTGCCACTGCACTCTGCTCTGGGCAATAGAGTGAGATTCCATCTGAAAAATAAAAAGAAGAGACAATCTCTTTTCTTTATACATAATAATATAATCTAAAAACACAAATATATTTTGTGTTTTTTTCTAAACCTTCTGCTATGGCTTTTTTCTGATTTAATTCACAACGTAGAACCTCTTGTCCAATATTGAACAGAAGTGGTGAAAATTAGCCTTTTGTTTTTATTCCCAATTATACAGAAAAAGTCACAACATTTTTTTCAATAATAATATATGCTCTAGATAAAAGGTAAGTGCTTAAAGTTATATTTTCAGATAAAAAAGCTCCTTCCATCTTAAGTTCACTGTTTTCTTTAATGAATGTGTATTAAGTTTTATGAATAATGTAATAATGTGTGCATGTATTAGGAACATTATTTGAATTTACTTCTATTATATTACACAGTATATTACATTAATGATATTGAATGAAAATATTTTGTTTTAAACTTATCTTGAGCATATTAAATTATTATTGTCTACTGTTGGATTCATTTTGTTAATATTTTCTTTAGGACGTTTTTGTTTTATGAATACATGAGTGAGATACGTTTGTAATTTGGCTTTGTTAAAATATCCTGTTCAGCAGGTTTTGATACCTTATACAAATGAGTTAAGATGTATTATTGTTTGCTTAAATATCTGCTAACAATGCAGTGCTAATGCCTTCTGGAACTGGAAATGTAAAGAAATTTTTAAGGACCGTTTTTTAGTAAAAATAAGACCATGTTTCTTCTATCATTTTACACCAATTTTATACAGACATTTAAATACAGTTACATAATTTTATTCATAGTATCTTCTCATAGTCTTTTAAATGTTTATTAAAAATGTTTTGTCCCATTTTACTCCTGGTTCCTCATAGGTTCTTTTTCATCCATTTGTTTCATTACTTACTGAGAGTGGTTTGTTCAAAATCTCTGATTATTTTGTGAATGATGTTGCCCATGCGGGTGCCCTGAGCACTGCACATGCCCATTGATGCTGCGGGCTCCATAGAGCACACTGGAAACTCTGAGCAAGGTTCTTCTTTGTCTGCATGAGGAGTGAGCTGCAAGAACCAGCATCCTTAAAGCCCCTAAAAGAAGCCTTTAGCCCATGATAGAAGATAAGCATCCTAGTTCCTTCCCTTCAGGTAGATAGAATAATTGTGACCTGAACTGTGTTGAAATTCCTTGGAGAGTGCCTCGGAAGTCCAAGGTAGGAACTTAAACACACTGTTGGATTCATCACTTCCTTGTGTCACTTCCCCACTTCTCCCAGGTCTCTTCAACTCATCTCCTCAACAAACTGCATCTTTCTACTTAAATATGCTTCTCATGCTCTCCAGGGAAATCTATTTTAGAGAAATCATTGAAGAATGCTTTAAATTTTCTTATCTATTTGAGAGTAATGTTAGTAAGGGTGTGCATGTTTAGAATTGTTATCCCTTTTGATAGCTGAAATATTTCATTTTTATGGAGTAAACTGCTTTATCTCTGTTAAACCTTTTTACCTCAAAATCCCTTTGCTCTAAGATGGATATAACATTGTTTATATAGTATATCCTTTTTGTTTTTATATTTTTACTATTTTCATAAATTTATATTTAGATGCATTTGTTACCAACATGGTTTATACAGCTAATCTCAAAACATTTGACTTTTAATTACAGTATTTAATCAGTTTATATTAAATGTAATGCTTGGCCAGGCGCAGTGTCTCACGTCCATAATCCCAGCACTTTGGGAGGTTGAGGTGGCTGGATCACTTGAGATCAGGAGTTCGAGACCAGCCTGGCCAACATAGTAAAAGCCCATCTCTACTAAAAATACAAAAAAATTTTGCAGGTGTGGTGTTAGGCTCCTGTAATCCCAGCTACTCAAGAGGCTGAGGCACAAGAATTGATTGAACCCAGGAGGCAGAGTTTTCAGTGAGCTGAGATCATGCCACTGCACTCCAGCCTGGATGACAGAGCGAGATATCATCTCAAAAACTAATAAATAAATTAATAAATAAATGTAATGCTAATATACTTGGATTTAAATATGTGATTGTACCCTATGCTTTCTACATGCTTGACATCTTCTATGATATATTTTTTTCTTTTTAATATTCTATGAATGGATTATTTTACTAGACAATTTTCTTTCTATATGTTTAGAAATTATACCCCCAGTTTTCTATTTTTAAATTGAATATTCTAAATTGAAAGACAAAGCCTTAATACAATTAAAAGATTACCTACCTATATAATGGGAAAAATATTTGCAGACCACATATTCGATGTGGTCTAAAATATATGAGGAATTCCTACAACTCAATAGCAAACACACACATGCACACAAACACACACACAAACTCACACACAAATAACCTGAGATTAAAATGGGCAAAGGATCTCAACTAAATTTTGCTAAAGCAGATATACAAGTGGGAAACAGGTATATAAAAAGATGATCAACATCACTAGTCATCAGATTACAAATCGAAACTACATTGAAATACTACATTTATTAGCACTGCTACTATCAAAAAGATGAAAAAGCAAGTGTTGAGGAGGATGTGGAGAAAAGGTAAAGCTTTTACATTTTTGTTGAAATTGTAAATTGTACAGTCATTATGAAAAGTAGTTTGGGGACTATTAACCAAAAATGAAAATAAAACTACCATATGGCTCAATAATTCAACTTCTGTGTATGTATCCAAAGGCAATGAAGTCAGTACCTCAATGTGATATCCTTACTCTCGTATTAAAAGAAGCAATATTTTCAACAGCCAAGATGCAGAAATAACCTAAATATCCATTAATGGATAAATGGGTAAAATGTTATGGTGTGTATGTATATCCAGTGGATTGTGATTCAGCTGTAAAAAAGAACATCCTGCCATTTACAACATCATAAAAGAATCTAGAGGACATTGTGCTAAATGAAATAAGCCAGGCACACAAAAAACATATTGCATGATATCATTTATATGAGAAAGCTAAAAACAGTTGAAAGTAGACAAACAGAACAATGATGGTTGGAGAGTGCTTGAGGTGTTGAAAATGGGAAGATGTTGGTCACTGGGTCCAATATTTCAGATATAAGAATACATTTTAAAAATAGCTATAGGTAATAATAATGCATTGTGTACAATAAATTTGCTGAGAGTAGCTTTTAAGTGTTTTCACTGCCAAAAAAGGAACTATGTGAGGTGATGGAGACAAAGAAAAGAACATATTAACAAAAATGATAGGGATAACATGAGAAAATCCAAATGGGAGAAGTAAAACTGCTATATTGTGGAACTGTTAGGGTAAGGAATAGAGCTAGGTGTAGTTTCTTAGCCCTCTGTGTTACTGTTTAACAGCAGTTAATAAATAAACTCGTAAATGAATTGGACATGTGGCATGTGGTCAAGTGGTACATTCTTTCAGATATGAGATGTGAACAGATAAAACATTTTTTTCTGCTAGTCCCTATGAACAGATACAACATTTTTAAAGAAGAAACAATATTTTTTAAAGACAAATTTTCTAGACAAATGATCTTTGACTACTCATTATCCCTTTGTATTTTTCTGTCTGCAACCCTGAATATTACAGGAGGATACACCTCTGTATTGCTCTCAGTACAAGGTGCTTAGGTTATTGTACTTTCTTAACTCCATCCAGTCTTTGAAATGAAGCTACTGATGTAAGCCTAAGGCAATTTCCCCATCACATTCTCCTAGAGAATGCATTTCCTTCAGTATGAATTGGTCATTTAAGTTCAATCAATCAGTGAAAGAATAATACTTTTCCCAGGAATTCTAAGGAGAAAAATCATTTCTCCTAATTTTTGGAATTCTAACATGGAAGGATGGAGACTCAGGATATGCTGGCATTGTATGATCATTAAGGTAAAGAGGCTACCTAAAAATGGGACAACAATGAGTAAGAAAAATGACAAAATGAGAATACAAGTAACTAGATTTTGATAAACATGCTCAAGACCCTGATTCTAGCATTCCTTACAAATAGACAACCACTGAAATGTTAGACTATTTAAACCTATGAATCTCCTTATTTATTTAATTTTAAACATATATTTTTCATTTTCAGTGAAATTGAACATAGCTGACAAAATAATATATTAGCAAAAAACTCTTCATGTAGAACAATTAGAAAGGGAGAGGGAAGGAACAAAGAAAGGAATGAAGGAAGGAGGGAAGAAAAGAGGAAAGGAAGGAAGGGAGGAGTCGTGGAGAGGGGAACAGAGGATGAACAAATAAACTATAAATAGAAGAGAAAAATGAAACAAAAGTTGTGCAAACCACTAAGTTGTCCCAGCCAACATATTTAAAAAACAAACACTTAATGCATAAACACTTGACACCCCAATTAATAAAATTTTAATATTTCTAAATGAAAAGCCATTATAGAAGAATGTTATTTCTCCAAAAATAATCAAGAACTTCAATAAAATTTCACTGATAAAAAAATCAGAATTCCTAAAGGAACCTAACTGAACCCAAAGGGCATCTGAAAGACAGGTAAAGACAACAGATTGGGAGGCAGGATTAATAAAAAACAATGTGATTTGCTGTTTCAGAAATGTTAACCTACTATTAAATCAGAGGGATTAGAGCAGTATAACATTCCCTCACAATTAGAAAGTTGGTTGAAGTTAGACTAGTGGGCCCAGAAAGCAAACTACAATTATACAGCAATGTCGCATGTGTTAAATATGGCATTTCAGAATGGTAAATATGAGATACACAACTCAATATATTGTGGGAGCCAACTGGTATGGGTTTTGAAAGAAATAAAAAGTCTGATCCATGTATTTGTTATTTTTAAAAAATGAGATGGCATAAAAAGCAATAGACTTTTAATTATAAGAAACTATTAAATATAGACAGTATTATTATAAAGAATGGATAAAGAAGCATGTCTTGAGGATAGTGCAAAATGTGGAAACCACCATAAAAGGAAAGAAACACATGTGACTTCCCACACCTGAAAAACAAATTGAGGGCTGGGCATGGTGGCTCAAGCCTGTAATCCCAGCACTTTGGGAGGCTGAGGCGGGTGGTCAAGAGATCAAGACCATCCTGGTCAATATGGTGAAACCCCATCTCTACTAAAAATACAAAAAATTAGCTGGGCATGGTGGCACATGCCTGTAATCCCAGCTACTCAGGAGGTTGAGGCAGGAGAATTGCCTGAACCCAGGAGGCAAAGGTTGCGGTGAGTCGAGATCGCACCATTGCACGCCAGCCTGGGTAACAAGAGGGAAACTCCATCTCAAAAAAAAAACAAAACAAGAAAAAACAAAAAAAAAACAAATTGAGTGATGAAAAATAATAAATAATTAAAAAACAAGTACATAGGAAGACATTGTTTTCCTGTATAGGAAGACTTAAATTATTTAGATATCTATATTATCCTAGTGACCTATAGATTCAATGCTATTTCTATCAAAATTTCAGCATATTTTTTCACAGAATTGGAAAAACTGATCTTTAATTTCATATGGGTTTGGAAGATAAAATAGATAAAATATTGTTGAAAAAGCACAAAGTTTAGGGTGTACACTTTCCTGCTTCAAAGCTACTCAAAACCTATAGTAATTAAAAGGTATGGTAGTGACATAAGGACATACATATAGACCAATGTATAGAATAAAGCACTCAGAAATAACTCCTTACATATATAGTCAACTGATTTTCGACAAGAGTCTCAAGATTATTCAAGAAAGACAAGGCATTATTTTCAATAAATGATGCTGGGAAAACTGGATATGGACATGCAAAATAATGAGCTTGGACTTTCTCTTCACACCATATATTAAAGGTAACTCAAAATGTATCAAATACATAATCTTAAGAGCAAAAATTACAGCACTTCTAGAAATAAACAGTGAGGACAAAACCTCTATAGCCTGGTATTGGGAATGAGCATAGTGGCTCACTCCTCTAATCTAGGACTTGTGGAGGTTGAGGGAGGAGGATTAATTGAAGCCAGCAGTTTGAGCCCAACTCAGCAACGCAGTAAGGCCTCACCTCTACAAAAAAGTTAAAAAGAAAAAAATAAACAATGAAAAAAAAATGTTAGCTGGGTGTGGTGGCACGTTCCTGTGGCCCCAGCTACTCAGGAGGCTGAGGTGCAGGATCACTTGAGCCGGGGAGGTAAAGGTTGTAGGGAGCTGTCATCCTGCCACTGCACTCCAACCTGGGAGACAGAGCATGACCCCGCCTTAGAAAGGAAAAACAAACAAGTAAAAGCAAACCAAACCAAACAAACACAATCCATTGGTTTTGGCAATGATTTTATGGTTGCGACACCAAATTACAGGTAACAATAAAATAAAATAGGTAAATTAGACTTCATCAAAAATAAGAACTTTTGAGCATTAATAATGTTATCGAGACAGTGAAAAGACAAGCTACACACTAGGAGAAAATATTTACAGGTTATGTATTTATACTGTAAGAGTTTTATATCTGAAATATTTAAAGAACTACAACTCAAAAGCAAAGAAACAACCCAGGTCAAAAATGGGCAAAGAATTGGAATCAACATTTCTCCAGAGAAGATATACCAGTAGCCAATAAACACGTGAAAAGATGTTCAACAGCACTCGTCATCAGGAAAATACACATCAAAATTTCAGTGAGATAACACTCTACATCCTCTAGAATGACTGTTACAAAAAAAAGGAAAGAAAAGAAAAAGTGTTTTGTTAAAGATGTGGAGAAACTGTATCGTATACATTGATGGTAGGGTTGTAAAATGGTGCAACTGCTGTGGAAAAAAAAACAGTTTGTCACTTCCTGAAAACGTTATATGTGGAAACTACCTTATGATCCAGCAGTGTCACTCCTAGGTACATCTCTAAAGTAACTGAAAGCAGGGTCTTGAAGAGTTAATTTTATGACAATATTCAGAGTAGCATTATTCGCAATAATTAAAAGGAGAAAACATCCCAATATTCAGAGTAGCATTATTCGCAATAATTAAGTTTGTTAACAAATGGGTAAATCAACCGTGGCATATACATACAATAGGATATTACTTTAAAATGTTATAAATAAAAAGAAACAAAATATTGATATGTTACAACATGGATAAACCTTAAATGCATTATGCTAAGTGAAATAAGCCGGATATGTAAGGATAAATATCTTATTGATTCCACTTATATAAGGTACCTAGAATAGGCAAATTCACAGAGACCAAAAGTAGAATAGAGGTTATCAGGGCATGGGGGAAGTTGAAAATGGGGAGGTATTACTTAATAGTTCAGATTTTATTTTCTGGGCAATGACAAGGTTTGGATAGAGATAATGGTGATGGTTACACAACACTGTGAATGTTTCAATGTCATTGAATTGTACACTTACAAATGGTTAAAATGATAAATGTAAATATATTTCAGCATATAATAGAAACTATGTTCTAAACAAAATTTAGTTTAAAAAGACAACTGACAATTTGAAGTAAAATATTTTAATTTATATAAAAGGCAATAGCTAACATCTAAAATATATCTTAAAATTTTCATATATCAATAATAATTAAAAAGATAAATATGTAAAAAATGTATTATTACTTTAAAAATAAAATATCACTAACCAGTAAATGTGTAAAAGATGTCCAACTTCATTAGCAATTAAGGCAATAAGAATCCAAACAATGACCAGCTTAAATAAAAAATAAAAGAATAAGTCAAGTATTTGTACATGTGTAAATATAATATGATATAAATATAAAATGATAATATATGTTGAAGTAACACTTTTGAAAGCAATTTGACAGTTTCTAAAACAACAAAACAAATTAACACATATTCATCCAATAATTCCAGGTAACTATCTTACAAAAATAAATTTGTATAAGAAAATGTTCATTGTAGCATATTGTAGCTTTTTTTTTTTTTTTTTTTGAGATGGAGAGATGAAGTCTCATTCTGTCGCCCAAGCTGGAGTGCAATGGTGCATAGCATGATCTCAGCTCACTGAAACCTCCACCTCCCGGGTTTGAGCAATTCTCTTGCCTCAGCCTCCTTAGTACCTAAGATTATAGGCACCCACCACCACACCCAGCTAATTTTTGTATTTTTAGTATAGAAGGGGTTTCACCATTTTGGCCAAGCTGATCTTGAACACCTGACATCAGATGATCCACCTGCCTTGGCCTCCCAAAGTGCTGGGATTACAGATGTGAGCCACCACGCCCAACCCATTATAGCATTCTTAAGAACAAAATCACTGACCATTATCTGAAGTTCCATCAGCAAGAAAAAAAAAACTGTGACAGACTCTGAAATAAATATAAATGAATAGGGGGTCTATTTTTCACACCCTCTAGGTTATGTGTACCTGTCATTGACTTTGAACAATTTTGAATTGTTAATTCTGGGAAAGAAAATTGAATTTATTTACTTGTTATCCTAATATTTTGCTCAATAATAAAAGATAGTTAATACTTCTACATATTTAAGTTAAAAAAAAAACAAGGGATACAAAAACATATTTAAATGGTTGAGCTAAAAGTGTACTGTGAAATACAACTTAGATTACATTGTGGCTAATAGGTCAAATATTTAACAATGGGGCTTGATTGAACAAATTATAGAACAAATGTGGGATAAACTGTTTCACACCTTTTAAAAGGGCATTTTCAAGAATGCTTATTTACAGGTGATAGGGAAGCAGGAGCCTAGGAGAGCAGGGTGACACCATTGTGAAATCAACTCCATCTTAGAACTAGCAAGGCACATTCCTTGCCAGTCATAACTCATGGTTCGATGATGTTTACAGCGAAGGAAGCAGCTTGGTAATGCCTTCAAAGACACATTCAGAAACAACAGAAAGTTCGGATATCACAACACCCTTAACAATATATGCTTTCAAAATAATTATGGTTATGCCTTGATGTACTCACATATGAAAATATACAAGCATAATTTTCTTTAAATAAATAGAATAATGGCATCATTCTCAGCAAATTAACACAGGAACAGAAAACCAAACACTGCATGTTCTCACTCATAAGTGGGAGTTGAAGAATAAAAATACAAGGACACAGGTAGGGGAACATCACACACCGGGGCCTATCGGATGGTGGAAGTCAAGGAGAGGGAGAGCATTAGGATAAATACCTAATGCATGAGGGGCTTAAAACCTAGATGATGGATTGATGGATGCAGCAAACCACCATGGCACATGTATACCTATGTAATAAACCTGCATGTTCTGTACATGTATCCCGGAACTTAAAGTTAAAAAAAAGATATCCAACAATAAAGTAAAATATGAAAATAAAATGAACAAATGAATATAATAATAAATTTTGCCATGCCATCTGCTCACCCTCATATATTCACAGCTTGATTTAACCTTTATGTAAACAAGACCACTATGTAAGAACAAAACAAAGACAGTGCATTCTTTCATCCACCTGCTTCCTGAGGATGCCCTTCTTTGTAACGGAGTAGCTTTCAATAAACTGTCTCTTCTCACCGCACTCTGTGACTGGCCATAAATTCTTTCCTGTATGAGATCCAAGAACACTCTCTGGGATTCTGGATCAAGATCCCCTTTAAAAAAAATACTCATTCTATAATGTAAAATTTTTTTAAAAGCAATGTATCAACAATATAGAAACAGTGTCATTCTATACCAAAATGTGGAGGAAAATAACATAACTGGGTGTAAAACGAATACTATGTTGCATGCATTATTCTCTTTACATTTACCAACATTTTGGCAGTGCTCATTTATCCGTGTTTCAATAAGAAAACACACACACACTGAACACCACAGTGTTATTTGATGCTATGGCTATGGCAGCTGTCTTGTTCATAATCCAGAAGCTTGTATGCCTAAACCATTGACCAAATAGAATAATTCACTGACTTCCATAATGCAGGCAAATATATTAAAAAGAAGGAGAGGTAGGAACAGCAATGTAAACATTCGTTGCATACTCTGGGCCAAGAACAAGGTGTTTACATATCTCACAAGGCTTTTAAACCTGTGACAAGATGTTTACATGTATCTTGCAAAGGATACTGAAAACTCTATAGTGAAAGAGAATTCTGAGTAGTAATGAGTAATCTGTGGCTTCTAACTACTCTAAGAATGACTTTCAGTGAACTTTTTCTCCTGTTTGAAGCATCCTACTAATTCCCTGGTGATACAGACTGCAAAGGTTAAAACTCTTCAACAACTTTCCCAAGTCATCACTCAACATCTGAACAACTTTGTTGACAGGAAGCTCCTTGCCTTTGGAAATAGGTTTATTTTTTGATAGCTGTTACACAAAGAACTATTTATCTCCTGATCAATTTCTCATCTTTTTTTCTTGGAAAAATGTTAATCCAACTTTTAATAATTAAAAACTGATGTTCTGAAAACTTTTTCTCAGTCATGACCCTGAGTTTCTTTCCCTATCCAAGCCAAATACCCTCTACTCCATTTGAGAACACTGTTCATTCCATGTCTTCATCCAGGGGTATCTTCATTGTTCTTGTCCAAGACAAGATTTTTGTACTGATTTCTGGTGGAAAGTTTCCCTGATGTCCATGCACCATTCTGATTTAGTCACTTACTTCCAGAGCAGCCAGGTCTCACCCTTTTATAGTATTTGCCAGGTTGTATTTTAAGTGTCATTTGATTGTCAAGTCTCAAGCTGTGAGATCCTCAAGAGCCATATCCATAAGTTTGCTTTTTATTTTCCATTCAAAAATACCTCATATATTTTTCCATTGCTGGTGTTTATGGAATGGACCTTTGGAATGGGTACCAAGTCTTGAAAAGCAAGCCACAATAAGAAGCAATCCATCTACAAAATGTATATGCTTTTTTCCCTGGGGATGTCTACCTCCAAGGGACAGCATTTAACAACTAAGATTTTCCTTCGCTTCTCCAAATTAGGAGTGTCCCTGCTGATCAAAGTTGACATTGATCATTAAAGGCTATACCCAAATAATAAAGGCAGCTGCACTTCCCAAGACTACCACTAAAGAACAAGTTGAATCAGTGCAAACTCTGGACTTAATTGTACTGAATACTCTGTTGACTATGTCTGGAGAAACCGTCAATAGTTCCCTCCCCAGCTCCCAGAGTGTATACCAATAACCCAAGTGAAAGCAAATTTATTTATTTCAGCACTTCTGCTTTGGTGTGTATTTTACAGCTTCCATATATCCAAAGTCATGTATCAAAGAAAATACTAAAAACTACTTTTGGGGTGAAAGTGGTCCTGAATAGGTGTAGAAAAAGGAAATCTCATTTGGTAGTCAGAACTCAAAAATATGAGTCATATCAATTATAGATGTTGGTTTATATTCAAGGATTAAATCCTTGGACCTTGAGTGGACAGGATACTTAGTGAATTAACGATGATTCTGATCAAATGGGTGAATGTCCATATTCTGAGATTCTTTAGGGAGTTGACAGATGTGCTTTCATTAGAGATTCTCACTTAGCAGGATGCAATAGGAGAGGCCAGTGTGGGTTCTCTGCATGCCTGGGGGGCAACATATCTAGTTATGGGGATTTTTTTAATCTGTGCTGGTGTTTATCAATACAACCTAACCAAATGCTTTATTAATTCAGAAGGTGTCATGGCTTTAATTTATTTTATATCTTTTACTGCTCAGGCCAAATACTTTACTAATCATCACATGTGTTTCAGTGATTGAGGCATACATTAAAATACTTGACAGGCTGCCCATTAATCTACACATTACAGCCCACTGTGCACTTTGCTGATGGAATTTCACATTTTATAGACCCGTCTTTGAATTTTGATGATTTGGTTCAATATTGTTAGCAGAGAACCTGCCTTCTTGGGGGATGCATTGCCTATTAAAAGTGACATGCTAGGATGATTGGGATGTGTTTTGATTTAACAATTCAGTTTATAATTGTATACGCTGCACTAATCACAAAGCTTTCTCTGGTGAAATCTATGTCAGTTCCCGTGTGTTTGTGTTGTAAAAGAGCTTTCTTTCTTCCATTTTTAGATCCCAAAATGATGCAAACGTCTTCTTAAAGCCCAAATGAATAATATTTATAGAACATGTGGAACTTGTGGAATATTTTTTTCTTCTTAAAAGTAAAATATCTCTAGTTTTAACAAGCTAAGCTAAAAATATAAGATAAAAAAGCAGTCTTCCTAGACTGGAAGTCACAGACAAAGAAAAGCACTCCAAATAAAATTCTGAGAATAGGCTCTAGAAGATTCTAGGTGCTAGATTTAGACAATCACCAACTCTATTACAAGTTTAACTGTTTTCTTTATACTCCCAGAAAAATTCATGAGCTACATAAGAACCAATAAACAAACAGCCTTATTTGACCTCTGTAAAATTGTAATGCATACTAAAATTTTGAATTTTCCCCAGCCTTTAGTCTGAAATCAACGTAATCTTAAACTTGCGTTTGAACCACAGAGAGCCCTCCATAGTGTGCATATATATTGATTCAATAGATATTTCTCAAGCTCCCTACTTTATGTTAATCATTGGGTTGGATACACTGTCCTCAAGGCAGTGGTTGGAAAGCACACATGAGAAGTTGAGAAGGAAACGGTTTCTCAGAAGTTGGAGTATGGATTCTTCAGTAAATTCAGTGTAGTGGAATAGGCAAACAGTGCTGAGGAAAAGGACTATGAGCACAGGATGTTGAAGGTAACAGCTGTAGACCTGGAGCCCATTAACTTGTCCTGTAACCTAAGCCCTAGAATCACAGAGCTATGTAGCCCAAAGAAAATTTTGAAATCTCTCTATGTCTGTTTTCTCATCTATGCATTAAGTAACAGAAGTCGAGCACAGAGACCAGATGACAAGTGAAGAATAAGATCAGTAATACAAATATAGTGTCTGTTATATTTGGATACTTCAAAGTCACTGTGATAGTAAATGTGATTGTTATTAATATTATTGTAAAAAGAGTAAGAAAAATGAGAGTTCTGAATAGACAGATGAGGTGTCATGGAAGGGATGGAGCTAATTTGGACCCTGAGTAGACAGGATACTTAGTGAATTAAAGATGATTCTGATCAAACAGGGAGAAAAGCAGACCTGGAGCCATGAAAGTAAGACAGTGCATGATGTGTGGGGGTAGAGAGTGTGTAGCTTCTTGGGCATCACAAGCCTGTATGAGGGGCGTGTTCTCAGAATGCGTGCTACACCAATGTAAAGAGTATCTAAGTAGCAGAGAGTCTCACATTTAAACTCAGAAAATGCTGGTATAGTGAGACCAGGTTTCAGATGAATTACAAATATTTTCTCACTAGAAACAGTTATGATACTGACTTTTTTATGGTCAACTTAAAAAGTGAGAAAATTAAAATGAAGGTGTAGGAACTTTGTCATATAATTCTCCAAATTACTGTAGAAATGGCAGCAGAGGAAGTAAAAATAATTAAAGCAATAACAGACATCTGCATTCAAGTGACTTTGGACAGAGGAATCGGGGCATGGACATGAGGATACGTGGACTATTGTATTTTATTGTTAACAATTCTGTTTTATTTGAATGTCACATAAATACATTATTTTCATACAAAGCTAAACAATGAACAGATAAGTACATAAATATTTTTCTGTAGTAATGGCATTATCAGGAATGTATATTAGGATATTGAGATGCTTTAGCTGTGTCCCCACCCAAATCTCATCCTGAACTGCAGTTCCTGTAATCTCCATGTGTCATGGAAGGGACCCAGGGGGAGGTAATTAAATCCTGGGGGCAGTTACCTCCATGCTGTTCTCGTGATAGTGAGTGAGTTCTCAAGAGATCTTATGTTTTTGTTTGTTGGTTTGTTTGATTGTTTTGAGACTGAGTCTTGTTCTGTCACCAGGCTAGAGTGCAGTGGTGCAATCTCAGCTCACTGCAACCTCTGCCTCCTGAGTTCAAGAGATTCCCCTGCCTCAGCCTCCCAAGTAGCTGGGACTACAGGTGTGTGCCACCACACTTGGCTAATTTTTTTTTTTTTTTTTTTTAGCAGAGATGGAGTTTCACCAAGTTGGTCAGGATGGTCTCGATTTTATGATTTTATAAGGGGCTTTTTTCCCTTTTGCTCCATACTCCTTCTTGCCACCATGTGAAGAAAGACGTGTTTGCTTTCCCTTATGTCATGATTGTAAGTTTCCTGGGGCTTTGCAGACATCCTAATTGTGAGTCAATTAAACTTCTTTCCTTTATAATCTACCCAATCTCAGGTATGTCTTTAATTAGCAATGTGAGAGTGAACTAATATGGATATGATTTATTTCAGGAACAATTATAGCCAGTTATGAGATGCAGTGCATAAGCCTGTATATGTCAATGGAAGAGTGTCTCACATTTTTTAATTCTTTGTGTGTTACAAGGGGAAAAAAGACAATCAAGAGTGTAGTTTATAGCAACAATCCATTCACTCAGCATTTATACAGAAAGCATAAAAAATGCATTTTCTTTAGTAGACAAAGATGTTTCCATTGTATTCATGAAAGAATATTACCTAAGGATATTCTTAGTAGGAAAATTACTAGACTTTGTGGTCTTTCTTGCTTCTAAAGAAAATAAAATTTGTTACTTCCCTTAAATTGTTAAAATCTATTTTCATAATCTTTTATATCACAACATCATATATGCCTGCACACACACACACACACACACACACACACACAAGCAAACACTGTTTCAAATGGAAAGCTAAACTGAAGTCCTTGAAATCATACAGATATCCTCACTCTTATACATTTTGGGTCATGGCTTCACAAAATGAGTATCAATAATATGAGTTCTCCATAAACTAGTGAATCAATAGACCTGTCAAAAAAGCTTAAGTGATTGCCCAGATGTGCAATATATTATATTGTGTGCCACATCTTTGACCAGATAAGGTTTATCATAGGCCACAAAGAACATTTCCTAGATTAGGACCTAAAACAGCTTATGTGAGGAAAAAAAACCCATTATACAATAACATAAGAAACTATCCTTCCTCCTTCTCAAGTGCTGCTACCTATGTGATGGTGTCCTACCCTTGACTCAGTCTGTCTATCACAATTCAACTTTACAGAGAAAAGCTTTCTTAAATGCAAACCTGGTCAGTTTGCTGCTCAAAGTCTAATTACCCATGGTTTTTGGTTTAATGAAGGGCTAGCTTAAACAACATAATAATTGATGATAAGTGTTCGATACATTCCTTATCCAATTATTGGAAGAGACTGAAGAAAGGGAGAAAAATAGAAAGATGGATGAAACCCAGAGCTTCTCTGTGGGTCAAGATGCAGGCAATGCCATAATTTATTTCAGCAGAAACAGTCTAGCCATTATGTCATGCCTTTACCTGCTAGCTGCCACCAATATTAGAGACTAATACACTGTCTGTGAATCCTAAATGTATCATTCTGTTTGTTTCTTTATATTGACAGTCAAAGCTCCAGTATGGTGGGTCTGTTTGATCAAACAAAGGGGATATCTCTGCATGCACTGCTTCTATTGCATGGTATGAGCAGTGTGTCCCATTAGTATTATACATAATGCATATATTAGTTCATTCTCAGATTACTATAAAAATATTACCTGAGACTGGGTAACTTAAAAAGAAAAGACATTTAAGTTACTCACAGTTATGAATGACTGGGGAGGTTTCAGGAAACTTACAGTCTTGGCAGAAGGCAAAGGGGAAGCAAGGCATGTCTCACATGGTGGCAGGGAGAGACAGCATGCAAGGACACCTGCCAGTTTTAAATCATCAGATCTCATGAGAACTCTCTCAGTATCACAAGAACAGGATGGGAGAAATCACCCCCATGATCCAATCACTTCCACCACATCCTTACCTCGACACATGTGGACTACAATTCAAGATGAAATTTGGGTGGGGTCACAGAGCCAAAATGTATCAATGGAGAAGAAGTCACCATTTACGAGGAGCTAGATGATAGAATGAATGAACAAATGGACTCTCCAGTGTTTTTTTTTTTTTAACATGCAAATGATTTTAAAACTTTCTAGTGCTTTTCTCAAAAGCTTAAGCTACTTTGCTTGGCCAATAATGTTTCTCCTATCATAGTCATGGCTTATATCTCTACTCTGTCTTCCAACATATCTTCCAAGTTCAAATTTGAAGATCAAATAATAATTTTGTGATTTAAATCTGAGTAGTAGCCTTCTAGGATTTTTTGTGGCACATTTCACCTTTGACTCTGCTGACCACTTCAGAGACTGACATTCTGGAAATCTTTTCCATAAATAGCTATGCTACTTTATATATCAGAGTAAATGCTCTCTAAACACTCACTTCAGACTACATAACCAAAAGGGGCTAATTTTTTTTCCTTAAGTAGTTTTAACCTTCTAACTAGTGCTTAAATTTCATTTCACATTGAAGGGTAGTTTAAGTTCACCATTAGACTATAGAATTGACTATTGTATAACAGTGCACTCCATGAAAATTATTGGGCAGTGAAATATTTTGCAACCTTAAAAGTGTGGTTAATATTTTGCTGATCATATCAGTTATTTTTCCTTTTAAGAATGGCAGTTAAATCTCCACATGTGAAAAACTTGGTATATCGTTTAATAAACATGAACCCAGAATTGAATAGAGATTATTTGCAAAGCAGTAAGTAGCAGCAAACTGATCGTTCCTTCCTGCATGATGTCATCAAAATAAAATACCTGATTAGTTTCAGAAAAGACACTGGGCAAAAACACAATGCTGGAAAAGGACTAAGACTCCATTTTTAATTGAATCTCAGTAAGATTAATTTAAAGAAGCTTTACTAGGTAGAATGAGCCATGACTGCCTAGAGTGATATTTTTAGTTCCAAGGAAGCATTCCAAGTGTGGAGCTGAATGAACAAAGATATTGAGAATGAGAACCAATTTCTTGATCCTTATTACCATGTTACATTCTCAGCTATTTTTATTTTCTAACCTGTAGTGAGGGACTTCAAAAAGTTTTTATGTTTGTAGCCTAGACTTTCTTAGGTTCACTAACAAAAACAGAAACAAAGTAAAATAAAACAAAAATATCATCTTCTGAAGATAAGATAATTGCTTATTCTCCTGTCATCTCAAAATTCTCATTTGTCTTTCAGTATTTTCTTTTATTTTATATAGTTAAAAAGTTCTGACCCAGCTGTGATTTCTAACAATATCTTCTCTATCAAATGTATATAACAATACTGACTTCATAGAGTTTTGGCAAGATCAATTTTAGTCCTCTGTGTAAACTGCCCAGCACTCTACCTCATACATAGTAGAAGCCTATGACACTATCTCCAGCCCCCTACCTTCCACCCTTTATTCAGATAGCTTCTTGATTGAAGGTGAAAGTTATATGTGGTCTTCTGTCCCCTGCAGGAATAGAAACAGCATTTTGCCAATGGTAGAAATTCTCATCTTTCCCAATCTCAGAATGTTATAAATGAGGAAACTGAGGCCTAAAGTCATAAGCTGACTGAAATAAAATGAATCAATAAGCCAATGGTAGATCCAAGTTTTGGACATGTGCTTTTTGGGCAACTAAATCATTATTCATAATTTATGAAATAATTTATTAAAAACCATTAATGCATGCTATGAGAAGAACATCTCATGTTCTTAATAATAGTCTTATAAACAGATTAGTACTTCATCTCCTTATCTTGAATTTTTGTTACCTTAAGAATACTCACTCATGAGTCCTAGCATGTGGTGAAGTCTTCTTTTTCTGCCTTCACTAGTTGACTAGCTTGAGTGGTTATTTCTATGATTCACACCTAGGCCACCATGATGTATCAGAAATAAGGAGCAATTGCTACTGCTTACTAGGAAGGTACAGTATTATCCTGGTCAAGTGGCAGTGCACAAGTAGATATCAGTGTTTCTCTTAATAATTTTCATTGAATAACCAATAAACAGGTTTATAGAATTACTTCTACCACTGTGAACAAGATAATTTACACAACTTTGAGTTTTAATCTTTTCAGTTGAACCTGTAAAACAGACTTAATTATAATTTCATCTAATGGTTAAGAAGAAAAAAATTAAAATAATGTGTTGTAATATATTCTATTACATAGATATATTATAGAACATTCTACAAACTCAGTGAATGACCTGGTCATTTTCCTTCACACATAAGCCCCATGAAAGATTCATTTGGCTGGAGAGATTCCTTGTCACTGGATACAAGATAGAAGAGTTAAGGGCTGAACCAGAAAATAATTGCAACTAGAGGATTCATTTCCTAAATATCACCAAATCGAAATAAGTATTTTTTTCTGTCATAAGTATTATCGGTAGTATATTCACACACCTGATATAAAATGACTTCCCTAGGGTACATGTCTTCTTCTTTTCACAATTTGAGCACTGAGTTGAATCCAAGATATATGTATGATAAATGAAATTTTACCTTTGATACTTTTTTGTATCCAGGTACAAAAGGAAAAGGAAAACAGTGTCTTGTAACAAACTTTAGAATGCTGAATTGATTTTGTAAAGTAAGAAATACAATATTGGTTTAAATAATAAATAAATAAAAGATATATGGAGACAATCACACCACTGAGTTGTTGTTGTTTTTTTAAGTAGAAAATCTCTCAAGTCTAGGCTGGTTTCTGTCAACTCTACAGAGGAGTCTCTAGAGCCAGCTTTAAAGGATGGGTAGACAAATAACAGAGTCCTGATCCGTGCAATAGCCCAGCAGTGGCATGCTTATGTATCAAAGAATTTCATCTGCCAAAATAAAATGACAAACACACATCAATGTCTGCTTTATGAATTAACTTGATCTATTGCTACACCTTAATTTTAAATGTGTCACAGATCTGTTTATAGATGTCCTGGGCGGTAGTGTGACTTGATGTGATCTGTCACAGTTTTGGTTGATAGGAGGACGGTGATGAGATGGTTATGATATATTACATTCTATAGAGTCTATAGTGGTTTCTGATGAACCAGGAGGTGAACAGGGTCACCTTTCAGAAGTGAAAGTCAAAGTGCAGCTACTCAATTTCTGTATTTCTTGAAAGTTCTCTGATTTAATTTAAAAAGTAATCTTGTTAATCTATAATTTTTTTCACTACTCAGTTCTATTTCGGTCTGCCAAATATTTAATAGACAAATAAAATGATTTTTATTGCAACTTTATATTAAAAATAGTGGGAAAAATGCTTAAATATCTTACATGAATGGAGCTACTAAGCAAAATGATGGCATACTCAGTCAAAGGTATATTATAATCCACTGGGAAGAGCTGTGGCTGAAGACCATACAATACCATGAAAACGCAATGTAAATGAAACAGAGTAGCCTTCGTTTATGCTAGGCAATTACAGTTAATTGTATAACTATGCAAAAATTATTTGAGAAGTATATTCAAATTGATAATAGTGATTGACATTTTTAAAATATATTTTCTTTATGCACAATTTTATGTATTTTGCAAGTAAGTCAATATGCATTTATGAAATTAGAATTCAGAAATAATTATTTTCTTCAAACTATGTGAAAAACATGGTTCTGACTTTCTAAGAACATTTACAACTCAGTTTGATTATGTTACTGTACCCTATTCTTGACTTCTTATATTCTACTTTGGCTTTTGAATACTGCTTTTGTTTTTGTTTATGTTTATTTTGGTTTGGCTTCTGTTTTCTTTTGACTAGGGTGTAGAGTGAATAACCACTGACTTTCACAAGTCACAAAATAGCTTTTAAAAGTAAACGTTTTAAGTTGCTCCTAGGCAAAATAAGATGTAAAACATAGTATTACTTGTGAACTAGATATGAAAACTTCAACTTGCTTATGCTAAACAACAGTTTCTTCTATCAAATCCCCTCACAAAGGTCAATGGAACAAGAATTGAAAACTTGATATATTTCTCAACTCTTTTGTTTTAATTCCTCATTTTTTCCAAAGCCTACCAAGCCCTGCTCATTGTATTTCTGAAGCATATATTAGAGGTGGTTGATGTTTATGTAGTTTCACTGTTTTATCCTCAAAACTCCAGGTATTAAAATAAACAAATGAATTCATCTCAGTCTTGTTTCTTCTTAAAGGCAAAAAATGCAAGAATCAAAAATAATAGCACTAATAATAGTAATGACAACAACAAACGTTTGAGCTATCTCTCTATGTCAGGTATTATTCCAAGTACTTTATGTGCATTATCTCATTTATTAATGTAATTATTGTCCCTACTTTCAGAGGAAGCAACTGATATGCAGAGCATAATTTAGATTCAGGGATTAAATGTTTGGACTCTACACACACATAAAGAAAGAAAAGAAAGAAAGAGAAAATAAAAGAGGTCACTTCCACATTACCTTGCAAGCAGAGTATTATTTGGGAACTGGTGCTTTTGTTTATCTCTAATTCATACAAAAAGCCAAATCGGCTAAAATTGATGCCACCCAAAACTAAAATTTTGTGCAAAGTTAAAAATGAAAAAGTGAAACAAAGCCACTTCAATGGACTCTCTGTGATAGAAGTTGTTGGCTTTTAGCCTAACATCTTCAAAAGGGCACATCATTTTCCATACATTCGAAATAAAGAAATTTACCTCTGCTCTAACATATTGAATCACTTTGTTTGCCTCTCAGTATGGGTTTTGGAAGTAAAAGATTTTGCCCTAAAACTGTCTCTAGTGAAAACCTGACTCAAAAAAGCCATGGAGAATGAGCACGTGGATTGTGTGTGAAGCGAACTGCACTTTGTTAAGGGTTTTGTTTCAGATTCCCGTAATGAGTAGTTCCCTGTAAACTGATGAAATGAGAGTCGCTGGGACTCACGGTTTAAAAATCCAGGTCCAGCCAAGGTAGTAAAATTGCAGTGCTAATACAGCTCATTGTGTGGAGCCAGGCCCATTAATCAAGTTAATGATTATGTATTTGGGAAAGGGATGTTTTCATTCGCAAGCTGATGAGATCTTCAATGTGCTGTTTTCAGAATATATGTGAAAAGTAAAATAAGAATTTTCAATGGTGAATGTGATTAAACCTTACCACCAACTTTTCATGAGAAATACAAGGACTATTTGATTGTGGACTGCAGAATGTGCTTCTTATACAATAGTAATAGCCCAAAGATTGTCCCTTAAACTATTTTTCCTAAGGCATAAAAATATGGGCCTGAATGTACAGCATGCAGCCCTTTTCTTGAGTTAGGGTGTGTGCTAGCGAAACTTCTCCATCCTCAAGTGCCCCTTCATCTTATAACTTTTTTTTCACAGTACTCCAAGACCAGGCATCTCATATTGTTATCTCCAGAAAGTGACCCATCATCACCCACACACTAGTTAGGGGGTACCATTAAGACAGAAAAAAATTCTTGCTCATCTTTATAATTATAACATAGGCAACAATTCTGGGGGTTGGTAAGCTGCATGATGAAATGAAGTGAACCTGTTTTTACCTTTCTAGGCAGTCATGCTGAATCCAAAACCATTCCTTTTCCCTCTCCATCAAAAATCCAATCCCACATCAGTTCCCTCAGCTTGAAAGGCCCATAGAGATCATTGGTTCTTTTAGTTTTGCAACTGGACAGTACATCTAAGGGAGAGACAGAGATTTATGGAGGACCACACAGGTGTCCCAGCTCCCAGTCCTCTGCTTTCTTTTTATACAAGGGGTAGAAGGTTATATGCCACTCCCTAAACAAACAGTGTTAGAAAAGAAGATGCTTGGTATTAGAAAAAGGAAAAAAAGAAAATTAAATAAAATATGTCAAGGGAATAAAACAGTGGGATTTTAGGCATGAGGGTCTGTGGTTTGGAGAAATAATGTGAACAGAGGTCATGGTTATAATTATTGCTGCAAGACCAGGAGGAGGGCACCCACTCTATCACCATCTATGTCCATCCCCGGTCCTGGACACAGAGTTCTTTCAAGATGGACACAACTCCACCCCAGACTGACACAGAGTTGGACCTGTCTTGTTGTATCTGATTCCTCTCTTCTCATTTTCTCCTCACGCTTCCATAATCAGACTTGGTTCACCATTTCACTAACATTCATTAGATAAAAGTTATCAGGGATCTTTACTTAGAGAATAGTAATTGTCACACCTTAGATTTCACCTTCCTGGGTCTATCTGTTGCATCCAATAGTTGGATCATTCTCTCCTCTTTGAAACGCTGTGTTTCCTTGACCTCCAGGACACATTTCCCTGCTTTTCCTATTAATCTATTGACTACTCCCTCTGAGCAGTCTTTGCTGCTTCTATTGCTTTGTTC
The DNA here is from genome assembly GCF_049354715.1 of Callithrix jacchus. Lineage (NCBI taxonomy): Eukaryota > Metazoa > Chordata > Mammalia > Primates > Cebidae > Callithrix > Callithrix jacchus. The sequence continues at coordinate 110,132,323 of NC_133507.1, forward strand.
TGCTCTCTAAGGGTTGGGGTATCATGGGATTCAGTGACTCCTCATTCACTGTGAGCAATCACACTCATAAACCACTGGCAAATTGTGAAAGGGCTGTCTCCATGCAGCTGTCTTCAACGCAGATCTCTCTCCCCATTTGGAACGTTTATATCAAAGTTGCTCACTGGGCACTTCACCATGGCGTCTTGTAGACATCTTAAAACAAACATGTCCGAAAAGGAATTGCTAAATTTCCCTTCAAATAAACTCTGCCTATAGTGTTTTCTACTTAGCAATTGGCAAATCCATTGCTACAGAGACTCAGGCCAAAGATGTTATTTATTATAGACTTGTGTTTCTACTGTGTTCCACATCTGATTTGTCAGGAACCCTGTTGACTCCTTGTCATGTTCCGTGACTTGAGGTAGTCTTAGTCGACTAGTTTCTGCTTGGTCCATTTCTCCCTTCTCATTCAATTTGCACCCAAGATGAATTTTAGACACCATCTGATGCTCAACCAGTTTATTCTGGCAGCATTCTTAGGAGACTGACAGCAGGAGCAGACTAGAGGCATGAGGTACAAGCTGGGGACAGATGACCAACTGACTGGGAAGCTACTATCAGAGTTTGGGTGATTCTTCATTCTTTCTTATGTCTGTATTATTCTGGAGGTGGTTACTACATGTTTCCTTCTTGAAGGGAGTTTAAGTTATACTTTTTTTTTTTTTTTTTTTGAGACAGAGTCTTGCTTTTGTTGCCCAAGCTGGAGTGTAATGGAATGTTCTCTGCTTACTGCAACCTCTGCCTCCTGAGTTCATGAAAGTTACATCTATGCTGAGATGGCCTTGTCCTTTAAATCTTCAGCCAGAGCTGGAAATCTCCAAACCAGTTTTCATTAAATTGCCAAGTATCACATAGTGTCAGCTCTGCAAGATGCTTGAGTGGGCCTTATGGCCACTGTTAATCTTTTGGCCATGATACATCTTTTATATTATACTACATCCCTCCTTCAAAATATATTCAGAACTGACCAGTTCCCATTACATTTGATGCTACTTCCCAGAATAAACCACCATAACCTCTTTACCGGTTATCACCACAGTCTTCTGAAATCACCCACTAAATAGTTGCTGGTCTTCCTGCTTCCACCATTGCCTCATGCAATCTAGCCCTTTCATAATAGAGAATCTATTTTAAAACGTAAGACTGGACATGGTGGCTCATGCCTGTGATCCTAGCATCTTGGAGGGCCAAAATGAGAGAATGACTTGAAGCCAGGAGTTCAAGACCACCCTGGACCAACATAGTGAGAACCCATCTCTACAATTTTTTTTTTTTTTTTGGAGATGAGAGTCTTGCTCTTTTGTCCAGACTGGAGTGCAGGGGTACAATCTCGGCTCACTGCAACCTCCACTTCCCAGGTTCAATTGATTCTCCTACATCAGCCTCCCAAGTAGCTGGTATTACCAGTTCCGACCACCACACCTGGCTGATTTTTGTATTTTTAGTAGAGATGGGGTTTCATCACATTGGCCAGGCTGGTCTGAAACTCTTGACCTCAGGTGACCTGCCCATCTCGGCCTCTCAGACTGCTGGGGTTATAAGTATGAGCCACAATACCACCTGCCAAAAATATTTTTTAAAGTAAAAATAAGTAATACTATGTTATTTTTCTGGTTGACAGCAACCAAGAGCACCCCAAAATACTGATAAAACCAGTTCCCCTGGTAACATCTGCGCTCCTAGTGAGCTTCCTGGGTCATACTCTCCTTCTATTTCTTGGCCAGTATCACTGCATCTTTCCAGGCTCTGCTGGAAGTGGGTTTACACTGGGTGTACTTTGCCTCAGGGCATTTGAGTTTGCTGCTCCTCAAGAGAATGCTCTTCCCCCAGGTATTAGGGCTCAGGTTCAGTCCCTCATTTCTTTCAAATCTTTGCATAACTTCACTTTCTCAGCAAAACTGGCTCTAATTATCGTGTTAAAAAATAAAGTCTCTTCCCACATATCATCATTCTCTTCCCCAGTTTTCTATTTTATTTTTCTCAGAATAAAGCCGTCATCACTCTGACATACTATATATTTTATTTATTTTTCCTCCCTAACAACATAAATTCCATGAGGGTGCTTATTTTCTTTCCTTTTTTTTTTTAATTTTCATTTTATCGTTTGCCATATCTCCAGTGACAAACATTTACTATACATTCAGTAAATGATTGAATGGATGATGAGGAAATGAAAAATAATGAAAAGATACAGTAATGCATTAGAAATGTGGCAGTGGTGAAGTATTCTGCCTTCTAGAACTTACTGGAAATGAGTTCAGAGGCACATAAGTGAAGCTGTCTCACAAAGTGTCCATGCTGTTCACCGTGCAGATCTGACAGCCAGGTAATGACAGAATTGCACTTTTCTGCCCCTTTAAAGTTAGGTGTGGTCATGGGACTTTCCTGGGCCAGGCAAAGTGAATAATAGTGACACCTGCCTCTTTCAGGCAAAGCACTAAGAGCCAATGTATACTTGCCATGTTCTCTTTTTCTTGCCTCAGTAATCACAGGAGCACAGGGATTGATCTCCATTATCTGGGGGGGGGACCATAGTCCTTCCTGCTCATCTGAGATGGAGCTGTAATATGCACCTGAAATAGACTCTCATGGCTTTAAACCACTGATGTGTTGTGATTGTCTGTAACTCAATCTAACCTGGACTGTATTCTCAGGAATTAGCATCATACCTGTCACATAGTAGGCATACAATAAACATTTTTTAAAATTTATTAATTAAAAAAGCAAGAAGACAGGAAAGAATAAAGGGGAGAGGGAACAGGAAAAAGAAAGAGTGAAATGTTCTCATTTGCATCTGCCTATTCTTTGATCTTTTATGGAACAAATAAAGAAATTAGAGGCACAAAGATTATTATGTCTGAGACTGAGAATAAAGGTGAGTATTGAATGAGTTTTGTCTCACAATGGATCTTAACAATCTTAGATAAGAACTAAATAATTATTACCTAGCATATATTGCATGCTACTGTATGACAGGATCAATTCTGGGTTCTCTATTCCAATATATTTTAATTTATTTTCAATTAGCTTTAATTAGTAAAAGTGGATCAACATGCTTCTTAAGAGGACTTTAGAAGCTCAAATCTAAGCTCCATTGCTTATGAATTCTATGACTTTGGGTGAGTTATTTGATTTATCTAATCCTTAGTTATCTTACCAATACAATTAGAGTAATAATTATACTTATCATAACATAGTTTTAATTACTAAACTTAATACTTAAATAAAGACTTTAGCCAAGTACTTGGGGATTTTTTTTTTTTTTTTTTTTTTTTTTGAGACAGAGTCTCACTCTATCACCCAGACTGGAGTGTACTGGCACAATCTCAGCTCATTGCAACCTCCACCTCCTGGGTTCAAGCAACTGTCCTGCCTCAGCCTCCTGAGTAGCTGGGATTACAGGTACCCACCACCATACCTGTCTAATTTTTGTATTTTAGTAGAGACAGAGTTTTGCTATTTTGGCCAGGCTCAGTCTTGAACTCTTGTACCTCAGGTGATCCACCTGCCTCAGCCTCCCAAAGTACTAGGATTATAGCCATAAGCCACCACGCCTGTCCAGGGAATTTACTAGTTGTAATTTTTTTCTTAACTTACAGAGTTCTCACTTTAAAACTATAAGATAGGAATGATTATGTCACATGTGTAGGTGAGTAAACCGAGGCATTGATAAATAAAGTAACTTGCTGAAGGTGAGAAAATGGAGATGAAACTGTACTAGGAATTGAAACGTATTAGTTTGTTCTCATGCTGCTGTAGGGACATACACCAGTCTGGGTAATTTATAAAGGAAAGAGGTTTAATGGACTCACAATTTTGCATGGCTTGAGAGGCCTCAGGAAACTTACAATCATGGTGGAAGGGGAATCAAACACATGCTTCTTCACAAGGTGGCAGGAGAGATAAGTGCCAGCAGGGAAATATCAGAAGCTTATAAAACCATCAGATCTCATGAGACTCACTCATTATCACAAGAACAGCATAGGGGAATTCACTTCCACGATTCAATTGCCTCTACCTCGTCCCACCCTTGACACATGGGGATTACCGTATCACTCTGCCCTGGCCCCTCTCAAATCTCGTGTTCTCACATTTCAAAACACAATCATGCCCTTCCAACAGTCCCCCAAAGTCTTAATTTATTCAAACATTAACCCAAAAGTCCATGTCCAAAGTCTCATCTGAGACAAGGCAAACATAAGGCTGGGCACGGTGGCTGTGCCCAGTGTATGAGCCTGTGAAATCAAATGCAGGTTAGTTACTTTCTAGATACAATGGGGGTACAGGCACAGGATAAATACATCCATTCTAAATGGGGGAAATTGTCCAAAACAAAGGGGCTACAGACCCCTTGCAAGTCCAAAACCCAGTAAGACAGTCATAAACCTTTAAGTTCCAAAATGATCTCCTTTGAACCCATGTCTCACATCCAGGTCATGCTGATGCAAGGGGTGGGCTTCCATGGCCTTAGACAGCCACTCCTGTGGCTTTGCAGGGTAAGACCCACCTCCCAGCTGCTTTCATGGACTGGTGTTGAGTGTCTTCAGCTTTTCCAGGTGCACAGTGGCGCAAGATGTCAGCAGACCTACTGTTGTGGGGTCTGGAGGATGGTGGCCCTCTTCTCACAACTCCACTAGGCAGTGCCCCAGTGGGGACTCTGTGGGGGTGCAATCCCACATTTCCCTTTCACACTGCCTTAGCAGAGGTTCTCCACGAGGGTCCCACCTCTGCAGCAGACTTCTGCCTGGACCTCTAGGCATTTCCATATATCCTGTTAAATCTAGGTGGAGGTTGCCAAACCTCAATTCCTGTTTTCTAAACACCCACAGGTCCAACACCACATGAAAGCTGTCAAGATTTGGGGCTTGCACCCTCTGAAGCAACAGCCTGAGCTGTACCTTGGCCCCTTTTTGCCAGGTCTAGAATGCAGGGCACCATATCCTGAGACTGCACAAAGCAGAAAGGCCCTGGGCCTGGCCCATGAAATCATTTTTTTCCTCTTAGGCCTCGGAGCCTGTGATGGGAAAAACTGCTGTGTATAGAAAATACTTTTACTTTTTAAAACGTAAAAGATAAATTTTAAAATAAATTTTAACTCTTATAAAGTAAAAAGTAAAAGATAAATTTTAAAAGATAAATTATGTATAAGTTATCTATTGCCCTGTAACCAACTATCTCAAAATATGGTGCTTAAAATTACACACATTTATTATCCCACATTTTTTTTCTGGGGTCACTTATCTGGGCTCACCTCAGTTCTCAACTTCAAGTTCTCTCAATGGCTACAGTTGAGGTATCAGTCAGGGCTGTGGTCTCAGCACAAGGCTTGCCTGGGGAAGGATTAGCTCTTAAACTCATTCATGTGGTTATAGGCAAGATTCAGTTACCTGCAGAATGTGGGACTGTGGGCCTCAGTTGTTTGCTTGCTGTTTGTTGGAAGCCACCCTTAGTTCCTGTGGGTCTCTCCAACATGATAGCCTACTCTATCAAATCTAGTGAGTGGGAACATTTAATAGTACGGTAGAAATTATAGTATTGAGTAACCTAACCACACAAGTAACCATTCTTTTATCCTTTCCACATTCTATAGCTAAAATCAAGCTGCCCAACACAATGAGATTATATGTGGTTATTAATACTAACAGGTTGGGAATATAGAGGCGGTGGTGATATTTAGACATCTGCCAACCACAGGATATTTCTTTCTTGCTATTATTTTATTTGTATGTTTATCACAATAACCCTCTCTGTTGATTATTAATGCTGCTATTTAAAAATGAGGAGGATGACATTTTTAGATTCATTTTAGTGAATTTTCCAGCATTGCAACACCCAGAAAAGGCAGACTTGTCTTGAGCCCATATATACCTGACTCCATAGCCTAGGTCCCTTTCCTCTGCAAGTGTGTCTTATTTTCTGAGGGCTGTAGAATCAGTGGCCAAGAAATGTTATCCAGTGAAGGGGCTTGAGGAACACAGACAAGCTATGTTTATCCAAATCTTGACCTGTAACACCCTTGGGTGTTACTTCTTTTGATCTGTAGCTGCATCCAGCTCCTCCCACTGGAGAACTAAGAATGGAAGAATAAACCCTGTAAGATTCAGGGTGGTTTATTTTAAGAAATATTATGAATTACTAAAAAACATGTACTGAAAACAGTTGGCAAGGGCCCATTTCAGCAAGTGTTTGATTAAAAAATTATGTGCCCAAATAATTCATTGTCTGGTCACTGTAGGCCAATTATCAAGAATTTACAAATACTCCTTTGATCTGATTAAATAAGTCAATTGAACTAAATCTAATCAAGATTTACTCAAATCTACTTTGTGCCAGGCACTGTGCTGCCTATTAAACAGACAAAATGAATGAAAAACAACTTCTGTTTTTGAAAGGCTCAATGTTATAGAAGATAAATTAAGAAGGAGGCAGACACTGCTCCCAGAAGCAATCCTTCATGGACACTGAACTTCTCCTGAGGCTATACTAGTTTCACTGGAAGCAGAGAATGTCCAGAAAGAATCATGGTTGTTTAATTATGTGCCTCTGGGCAAAATAAGTTCTGCTGAAGTCCTTTCAACCTACCTTCTCACTCCCACTTCATCCTGGAAAGCAATTTATATTCTTCCTTCTCTCTTCTGCCCAAGAATTTAATGAAGATAGCAAAGGTTTTTTTTTTTAACACTTGTCTTAACAAATAACTTTCATAACAGAGAACAAAAACAAGAGCCCAGCAAAACTTCGTAGGAACTCCAGAGTAAAATCCAAGTGTACATACATTTTGCAATCCAAACCATTTCTGATCGATGATGTGGTGGCCTAAAACTACACATGTTTATTATGACACAGTTGCTTCCGGGGTCATTTATCTGGGCATGGCTTCACCGGGTCTTCTACTGCAACATTTCTCAGGGGCTACAATCAAGGTTAGTGAAATGGTCTCAGCACTAGCCTTAATGGGGAAAGTTTCCTCCAAAGTGCATGCATGTGATTGTTGTTTAGATTGAGTTGAACGTACTTGAGAGGTCAATCACAATCACAGCTCTTTACTTAAAAAGAAAGTAAAAGCCATTTGGATCATTGCTGTAGAAGTGCCTGTTTCAGAAAACATTATATAACGTTTACCAACTGAATATAGCAAAGGTATATATATGAGGAAAGAGGAAAGATAAATAGAAATAAATGGCTTAAAAACAATTCATAATGCAAAGACCTTACAAGGTTAGTTGTATCTTTTGATCTAAACAAATACTTCCAAAACTGAGGTATTTCTTTAGAAAAGTTGCCACTAATAAGACATAGAAGCAAAATTAGTAGCATTTATCATCATTACATTGAGATGCCAGGATTCATTGGAAAATGTCTTTGATCTCAAAATAGAATCCATTTTCTCCATTTTCCATAGTGAATTTAAATATAACTTAGTAGAGGACAGAAAAGAGGTAGAAGAAAGTTATGTATGCCATATTTTGTGTGGGGGTCTTACAAGGAGAGTTATAATTAGTGCACATTTATTAAGAAATCATTTATAGTTTCCTTATTTATTCAATATGACCCAAAGGGCTTTATGTTCATAAACAGATATTGCTAAAGCTACATAATTCAAGAAGATAACGTAATGTTGTTTATGAAATGAAACAACAAAATGCATTTACCTAGATCTAAGTTCCACAATGTGTAATTCTAAGTGGATTATTTTGGGCTGGGAGAGATAGAGGCTGGTAGGGTTAGTGTATGAAGTCTTGTTAGGGCACTCAATAGCAAGACCACCATGTAGCCATCATCAGTAGAGGACTATTTAATGATCAAACCATCTGTTCAGAGAGAGACTCCAAACACAGAAAAAAAAGTCAACAGTTAATCCAATCGTGCATAGGTCCGATAGAGATGATCATGGTGCACTGTTTGCTTTTAACAGGTGTTCTCGCAAAAAAGTAACATAATTCGTTAGAGGTACACTCAATCTTTCAAAGACATTTGTGGAATCATACAACCACAGAAGGCCAAGTCAGGAGAAAGATATAGTACAACAACACATCCATTTAACATATGGGTGACTTGTCAAAAAAATTAAACTAACACCATAGTTAATGTTAAGAAACTAGGAGCTTTCCCACAAAGATCAGAAGCAATGTGATGACATCCTCCATTATCACTCTTTAAATATCATACTGTAAGTCACAGCGAATGCAATAAGGACAAAGAAGAAATAAAAGATATACAGATTTGGAAGAAGGAAAGAACTCTGTTCTTGTTCATAGATGATGTGATTATATATATGGAAAATCCAAATGAGTTGACAAAACAAAACCAAACCTAACAAAAAACCTTCTGGAACTAAAAGTAACTATAGCACAGTTGCAGGATACAAGGTTCATATACAAAAGATGACTGTTTTCCTATATACCAACGATGAACCAGTAAAATTTGAAAATAAAACACATTATCATTTAAATTCGAAACCGGATAATACAATACTTGGGTATAAATCTAAGCCTAACAGAGAATATAAATATGTATAAGAGCTATATGAGGAAAGCTTAAGAACACTAGTGAGGCCAGGTGCGGTGGCTCACGCCTATAATCCCAGCACTTTAAGAGGCCGAGGTGGGTGGATCACGAGGTCATGAGATCGAGACCATCCTGGTCAGCAAGGTGAAACCCCGTCTCTACTAAAAATACAAAAAGTAGCTGGGCATGGTGGTGCGCGCCTGTAGTCCCAGCTACTCGGGAGGCTGAGGCAAGACAATTGCTTGAACCCAGGAGGCGGAGGTTGCCGTGAGCCGAGATCATGCCATTGCACTCCAGTCTGGGTAACAAGAGCGAAACTCTGTCTCAACAACAACAACAACAAAAAGAACACTAGTGAAACATATCAAAGTAGAACTAAATAAATGGAAAGATTTTTGTTATGTTCATGGATAGAAATACAATATTGTTAAGATGTCAGTTATTCCCAATTTGACTTATAGAGTCACTGTAATTCCAATCAACCCCAGCAAGTTATTTTCTAGAACAGACAAACTTTTTCTTAAGTGTACACACAGGTAAAGGCGTCTGGAATAGCCAACTCAATATTAAAAGAAAAGAGCGAAGTGGGAGTATGTACACTACCCAATTCTACAACTTAAAAGCTAACTTTATCAAGATGGTGTGAGAGATAAATAGATTAATGAAACAGAAGAGAGATAAATACATAAATAGATTAATGAAACAGAAGAGAGATCCCAAGAAATAGGCTCACATTACTTTGATCAATTGGTCATTGACAAAGGATATAAAGCAATACAATGAATAAAGTCTTTTAAACAAATGGTGCTGGAATAACTGGAAATCTACATGAGACAGATCCACTAGACACAGATCTTACACGCTTTACACAAATGAACTCAAACTGGATTATATTCCTAAATGTGAAATGCGACACTATATAAACCCATAGAAGACAACAAAGGAGAAAGCTTAGATGACATTGACTATGGTGAAGACATTTTTTTTTTTTTTTTTTTTTTTTTTTTTTGAGACGGAGTTTCGCTCGTTACCCAGGCTGGAGTGCAATGGCGCAATCTCGGCTCACTGCAACCTCCGCCTCCTGGGTTCAGGCAATTCTCCTGCCTCAGCCTCCCGAGTAGCTGGGATTACAGGCACGCGCCACCACGCCCAGCTAATTTTTTTTGTATTATTAGTAGAGACGGGGTTTCACCATGTTGACCAGGATGGTCCCGATCTCTTGAGCTCGTGATCCACCCGCCTCAGCCTCCCAAAGTGCTGGGATTACAGGCTTGAGCCACCGTGGTGATGACATTTTAAGTAGAACACCAAAGGCACAGATCACGAATAAAATGACTGATACGCTGGACTTTATAAAAAAGCAAACACTCTTGTTCTGTGAAAGACATTATCAAGAGAAGCAACAGCAATTCGCATTCATTGCAGGCGAAAATGCAAATTGCCACATCCGCTATGGAAGACAGTTTGGCAGTCTGTCACAAAGCTGACAAATATGTTTCTTGGTATTACCTAAATAAATTAAAAATGTATATCCATACATAAATCTACACAAGGATGTTTATAGCACTTTTATTCATTATAGCCAAAATGTGGACCCAGCCAAAATAGCAATCATTACGTAAATGAATACATTGTGGCCATCCAGAAAATGAAAAAAATTCTTGTGCTTAAAACAAAATCAGCAATTGAGCCATGAAAACAAATTAAAAAATAAATACATATTGTTAAGTGAAAGAAGCAAATCTGAGAAGGCTACATACAGTATGATTTCAGCTATACAACGTTCTAGAAAAGGAAAAACCATGGGAAGGGTAAAAAGACCCATGATTACCAAGGAACAGTGGGGAGGGAGGGATACATAGTCAAAGCAGAGAAAAATTTTAAGGCAGTAAAAAAATTGGGTATAATGCTCTGCCAGTGGGTACATGCCATTATACTTTTGTTCCAACCCATAGAATGTACAATCCTGAGTGAACCCTCATGCAAACTATGGCCTTTGGGTGATAATGATATGTCAATCTGAAACATTTCATGTGATGTGAAACACGACATATCATACAATGATATGTCAGTGCCCCACAGTTCAAACCTCAAGGGGGAACAAGAAGACAGGCAGGTCACAGGGAACATGGGCTCCAACCCCAGGGCAACATCTAGGATTGTGTGCTTACAGCTTGCAAAGTCCCAGTGGGCAAATGTTACAGTGCACTCATTCAGTTTAGCCTTCTGCAGGTGGCTCGTGTTTATCAGCTCAATTATACTCTCTGCCTTATAACAAGGACAGATGGCCTTCTGTATCCCAGGGTCTTGCCTTGGTGTACCAGAAAAATCAGATCACACATGGGCTTAGAGAATGGGTGTGAGGTTTTACTGAGTGGTGAAGGTGGCTCTCAGCAGATGGATGGGGAGCCAGAAAGGGGAAGGAGTAGGAAGATGGTCTTCAGCTGCTCAGTGGCCTGGCTATCCTCCGACTCCCCTCAGCACCAGCTTTGTTATCTACCTTGGCCTGTTGGTATCTGTGTGTCCTTCTACCAGTGTGTTCTTCTCGATATCCAGCCACTTGTGTGTGACCTGCTAGGGTCACAGAGTTTCTGTGCTAGTTTCTGCTAGCACAGAATGGGGGGTGTCATGGCTTGGGTGATCTTGGAAAATGCAACATTTGAGCACAAGAACTGTTGTGCCTGTCCTCACCTAGGTCCATGGGCACAGGCCTAAAGGTGGAACCCTCATTAGTGACCTCGCTTTTTTCTACCCTGTGCTTTCCCTTCCCCCTCCTATATCAAATATAGGTTCATCAATTATAACAAATGTCCCACTTTGGTGAGGAATGTTTAATGGAGACTATCTGGGTGGGGAAAGGGGTGTATAGGAACTCTGCACCTTCCACTAAATTTTGCTGTGAACTTAAAGTTATCTCCCAAAATTAATTATATTAAAAAGATATGAGCTCATCAATTCTAAAGCAATGAGGGAGAAGACAACTACAGACATAAAATGTTAGTGAAATCATGTTGTGGTGACATGGATTTATGATAGAACAACTGAATTTCTAGAACATAGCATGCTGCAATTTAAGCCTGGAGAGGGATAATTGAAAAGAAAAAGTGGGATGATTCATTCTGGAAAATCAGTAAAAGCTTAGAAATCAAAACGATTGTTTCCCTTGGTTAGGGGAGGGAGGTAATGATGGGTAAAATAGAAAAATTGGTTGAAAATGTATAAAATAGGCAGATCGATTCTGTGTCACTTTACCCACCCTGCGGCCAGGTGACTACTTCTCTAGCATAAAATAATAGTTTTCTTACTAAACAGATTGAACCAGAGAAAATCAACACTAAGAGAAGAGGAAAATTAAACAAAATACAAAAACTGAATGCGAGATATCTTCAGTTTTCTTTCTCTCACTGCCTCTAGCAAACTGCAACAGAGATTCACCTAAAACCCACAATCCCCCACCTCAGAGCATCCCCTTTCTGGGGAAACCAAGCAGCATAATTAGAAAATAGAGATAATCGCCTCCAGTGAGAAGCAAGACTCACGTGAAATCCCCCAGTAGGAAAATTCTCCACTTGGCAAGTCCCCCTATCTCCTCATGCTTAGTGATTCCACTATAATTTTAGCAGTTCAGTTTTGAATATTAATTGACAACTAAAAATTACTTCTCACTTAAACATACATCTAATATAAAATACAGAGCCCAAAACAGCAGCAGCAAATTACAAATAAAAGGTTTATTAGAAATGAAGCACAATGTAGGAAGTTATAACCAACCAACAGATGCATTATTAACCTGCTCAGAAAGAAATGAAATGGTATGGTGGCCAAGAATAACATGGGAATGTGAAAATAAGAAATAATCATGAGTTTAAAGTGTACCTGTGAAATTAAATTACAGTAAAAGGAATTTTGTAGAAAGGGCTTGTGATCAACTTATGGAAACCTTCCAAGAAATAAAACAAGAAATACTAAAATAGAGAATAGAAAAAAAATAATAAGACATTCAGAGGGTTGGTATAGGAAGTCCAATTTCCTAATTGTATCAATGAAGGAGAGAAAAAAGAGCAAGAATATAGAAAACGTGGTGAGAATAAATTAATATTTTTAAAAAACTGAAGTTTGAGGTTTGAGATTGAAAAATAGTTCACTGCATTTCAAGCATAATAAATACAAGCATAAAAGAAAAAAGCAGTACAAAACCCGCCATAGTAAATTTCAGACAACTGGTAATAAGAACAAGTGTTAAAACTTTTAGATTTAAAAACGATCATTTAAAAATTAATATCAGAGTGGATACGACCTTCTCAATAGCACAGGAAGCTATTAGACAGTGGAACAACCTGTAAACACTTGAAGAAAAACAGTATAGAGCTCAACACCAAACAAAATTCTCAATAAAGTGTGGAGACATTTTGACTACAAGTTTTCAAAAAGGTTACATTCTATATACACTCTTTCAGGAACTTGTGTGAGGTGGGTTACAATAAAATGGGGAAAATAAACAAAACAAGGATATAGAATTTAGAAATGGGTATCCCATCTGAGGAAACAGTTTGGAAACGTGCCATGTTAAGGTGTAAAAGGAAATCCTAAGAGTAATCTGTTACAGGCCTGGAGAACAAAGAGTTGCAATCAGGGTGGTTTAAATCAGGTGAGAAGCAGGAATGCTTCCACGTTTTCCCAATGCGTTCAGCAGTTTTCCAGGGAAGCCTGCCTTCAGGGGTATAATAGTGGTGATAACATAAAACATTTAATTGAGTAAATAAAAATAATGCCAGCTATTGATTCCAGGTCATTAAAATTATGTAATAAGTGTAATCATATGATGGTTTATGATCAGTCATGACATTATACAAGAAAAAAGTAGGAGAAAAGTGAGTTGGGATCTTTTCCGGACCAGGAGCATGTGTAGTAGGGAAGAGAGGGCGGGAACTGCACCCTCAAATTCTAAATAGAAGTCAGGAGATAATTTCAAATACTTATGAAGACAGTAAATGGTAGTTAAAGATTTTTATTGAGAAATATGTAGGTGACTACAAGGATTACATTATTGCCTCTATTTTTCTAAGAAAAAATCAGAACATGATAGTCCCATTTCTTATTAAAAGTCTAGTAGAAACAATTGAATTTAAAAAATTCTTAAATATATCAATTTATTTAAAATAACCATTTGAAAATATACACTATTGTGACAGAAATCTTTAATATATTTAAAAACATATGCTAGTGAAGGCACTACATTTCAAAAGTATAAAATACTTATAAAGAAGTAGTTGGGGGAATTTATCTCTGAAAACACACAATTAACAAATAAAGACATTAAAAAGTACTGAGTCAGGTTTTATCCAACATTAGAAGTGTAAACACAAATCAATTTCCCAAATAAAGTAATTTAGAGAAATTAGTTCAATAGAATCCAAAGAAACAATGTTTACTTTCTAGAAACCCGCTGAAAATGTCAAATAATACTAAAATAAGTAAACTGATATTGATATCCATGAAGAAAAACAGTGCAAATATTTACTATTAGGAATTGAGAAACCTATAGAAAAATCAGAGACAAAAATAAGACATTACACAAAAATTTAAATTTTTTGTATGTTTTTATGCAAAATACAATTTCTTTCATGTAAAATGAATAATGAGCAATTAATAATTAAGATTGGAAACATTCTTTTAAATTTTAGGATATTATAATTGTCAATACTGATTACAATTAAAAATAAAATAATAGATTTATAACCACAGTTGCTGAAATATATTTAATAAAATTATTTAACATTCATGACCTTTCAGAAAAATATTATAGAAAACAAAGAGTAAAAAGAAGCTTCCTAATCTCAATAACAAATGCTTACAAAAATATCAACAAATACACTTTATGTGATAGAACTTTCAAAGTATTTCTTGGGAAGTCAGTGGCAAGGAAAAGATACTACATTCCCTGCCTCTGGTTAGTGTTGTGCTGTCAATGGAAGCAAATCACTATGACACTCAGACACAGGCACACAATGATTAGGATTAAAAATAAACAAAGTATTTATGGCAATATTTTACTTTCTACACAGAAAGCTACAAACTATTAAAATAATAGTACTTGTTTAGTCTGAAATCAATCAAAAATGTAGCATTTTACATGTAATCAATAACAGTTTTGAAAACTGAATAAACAAACATCTCACGGACTATGCAAACACATATGAAGGTTGGATAATCATAAATTCTGATTCACCTGAAACAGAATCATTGTATACTTCGTGTCACATCACATCTGATCTAGTATTCCAAAAGTTTATCAGGTTAGATAATAAATTCTATGACCACTCTGTCTATAATTTACCGAGGAAGAAATTTAGCAAAGGATTAGCCAAGGTCATTATGGAATGAAACTGTTACATTTTTTTCCAAAGTCACAAAAAATGTTCTAAATATATGTGCAATCTGCTGTAATAATGAAGAAAAGTTATAAAGAACACTTTTCTTCTAAGTATTCTATGAATGTAATATAATTTCAATCCAATCCAATCAGAAAATTTGACATGCTGATCCCAAAATTCATGTGTGTTTTGTTTTGTTTTGAGACAGTCTCACTCTGTAGCCAAGCCTGGAGTGCAGTGGCATGATCTCGGCTCACTGCAACCTCCACCTCCCAGGTTGAAGTGATTCTCCTGTGTCAACCTCCAGATTAGCTGGGACTACAGGCACATAGCAGCACACCCAGCCGATTTTTGAATTTTCGGTAGAGACAGGGTTTCACCATATTGGCCAGAATGGTGTCAATCTCTTGACCTCATGACCTACAGCCTGGGACTCCCAAAGTGATGGGATTATGGGCATGAGTCACTGCACCCAGACTAATTTTTATATTTTTAGTAGAGAGGGAGTGTCACCATTTTGGCCAGGCTTGCCTCTAACTCCTGACCTTAAGTGATCCACCTGCCTTGGCCTCCCAAAGTGTTGGGATTACAGGTGTGAGCCATCACTCGCGGGCAAGTACACTGTTTTCCACAGGGGCTCGAAAGGAATTAGAAGACAAGATTAACTCAGAGCTAGATCCATCAACATGTAAGAATTTGGTGTATTACTGAGATGGCACTATAAACCAAACAGTTATTAAAAGTAAAAACTTCAAAATGTTTTTGGGAAAGTTTCTTATAAATACATATAAATATGAATTAAGATTTCTACCCTGCATTATAATGAACAATCAATTCTAGTTAATTAACTATCTACATAAGAAATAATGTTTGAACTTTGAAAAAAAGTGGAGAATTAAATATTTATATTGTGAGCATAGCAAAGTATTTCTTAAGCAAAAGACATGAAAAGCATACATCTGAAAGGAAAGGACTCAAGAACCTGAACATATTAAGCTTTAAAAATTCCTTGGCATAAACAACTGCATAAGACATCTAAAGACACCAAAGACAGAAAGAAGTTACTTGCAAAGTATATGACAAAAATAAATTAGTATTAACTTTAATCAATAGAAAAAAACAACACAAAGAAGCAAAAGATTATTTGTAAGTTGTTCACAATGAGAAAGTCTAAATCACAATAACCAATAAAAAATTATCTATATCAGCAGTAGTCAGAGGAATGTAAATCAAAATCACAATGAGATATCACTTGACACTTTTCATATTGGCAAAATTAGAACTCTGACTTCACTGTGTTGATAAAATTTCAAAACAATGAAAACTCAACATAAATCACTTTTAGAATTTTAATTGTGTTTCTGACACTTTAATCATCTTCACAATATCTAACATGGTTGAAGGTGAACAATCCTATACCTAGGAGAAATTCTGGTAGATGCACAAAAGAAATTCGTACAAAGAATCCTTATTAAATGATTATTTTTAAGAGCAACAAACATCTCCCTGGATTTTATTTGGCTTCTATACATTTCTTAAGAAAAAAACAAGTCAGTTTGTTACACAATTTTTAGAAATCAGTGAAAATTTTATAACCCTCTTACTTCCTAGAGCACGGTATTTCTCTTTTGTCATCTAGCCCTCAAAATGGAAAACAAAAAATCACACATGATTCTCTCCAAAAGAATGGCTCATTATCACAGTGGTACCTAAATGTGTCCAGATTTAGAATCACCTGCAGTCTTTGGGAAAAGAGAATTGCCCTTCCATTATTACTCAGAGTAAGTGATTCTTCGTTGGGACTTGAACAAGCAGCTCAGGTAATTTGTTTGACTAATTCCTTTGATTGCTTTGTATCGTGTCTCCATGGACAGGCATCAAAGCCTAAAACGTGGCCATTCTTTGAATGTCAGGTGGTTGATTTTTTGCACCACAAGACAAACTCACCGCATCCCTTATCTCAGAACTGCTTACAGAGTTGTAGTGATGATGACAGAGTCAAAGCCGTCACACAAAACACAATGAGGGAAATGACAGCAGTATGTTAGCACTTCATTCTTTGCTCCTAACAGAGAAAAAAAAAAACAAAACTCAAAATCAATTAATCCACTTGTGCTAGAGGTTGCATTTTTTTTTTTAATTTTTGCCTAAGTGAAAACTCAGACCTTGGCAATGACCCTGAGCAGTAGGATATAAATAACTCCCACATACTTAGCTTTCCAATAATGGAACAATAGGCATGAGTGGGTTAATGGAAATGGTGCTGAAAAAGCAGGGTGGGAAAAACACATAATGTTGAAAGCGAAGCTGAGAGGATGACGTCCTTAACAATTTTGTAAAGGGAAAGTATTTTCTTTTTCTTTGAAGGCAATTCAATCTCTTGTTGTTGTTATTGTTGTTTTACAGGCATGTTATAGCCCATTCCCTAGCTTTCTCCATTTCTTCCTTTATACTATTTGTTTTTCTTCTGAAAGATGAGACTGTTCATTATTTTTGCAAATTGCAATGGTTGCTTCTATTTTTTTTTTAAATATGCTAATTTCGCCTGCAGTCAAGGATCTTCAAGCATGGTTAACTGGTCAGGTTGTCAGTGCAAGAACTATAGGAAAACAATATCCTTAATTCCATGGGGATGAGGACTCAGGTATCCACAGAAAATATGCACTCCAGAGCGGAGCGTAATCTAAGGGTCATGTCAGCAATGTCCACAATATAAAAAAATGCTTTTTATGAAGTCAGTTCATTAATTAAGTATCCTATGAGACACAAAGAATGTTACTATGTGCAAAGAACTATATTTTCTTAAAATTTCTGGTGTTCTGTAGCAGAAATTGACTGAAGCACAAAAGAAAGATAATGAAAGTTTAGCTCCATCTCTTCCCGACTCTTCAGTCTTGCTTAGTTGAACTCCTCTTCCACAGTTTTCACAGGTGATCACAATGTGTCCATCATAGAGTGGTCATAAAAATTCAAGATAATGCATGCAAAGTACTTAGTACAATGTCAAGAAGGTATTCAGGAAATACTAAGTGCTGTTATCACAACGTGGAGACTATGCTAGTCCAAAGGTCAAAAGTACTGCATAATTTTCCTAATACTTTTGTATGTCCTTAGAATATGTCCAGTCCCTACACATACCTTCTCTTATAGAAAATGAGGGTCTCTTCTCACAAAATCCAATGTACCAAGCAACAGAGAAACCCTAGTTACAAAAGAATCACCCATGGGATTTTAGAAAAATAAATAAAAAATACCCAATTACATAGCATGCTGGCAATTGGGTATTTATTTGCCTGCTCCACTTATGAGTGTCTTCCTATGTTTAAGTAATTTCTGACCCTGACAGTTGTCATTCAGTGCCTCCCCATCAGTCATCTGTCTGGCTTTGTCTGGGCTAGGTCAGACTGGATGTTTCTCAGACAGTGGAACACTGTCTCAGGGAAGGCAGACAAAAACGCTACAGATCCATTGCTGCCACAGTGACTTCATTGCCATTGGCCAGTAATTTACCTTGGAAATGGCATGTAAATCGGATGTGGCAATGAGATGTGATATTAATGCATTCTGAGACATATTTCCATCTCAGAACAAATTGGAAACCATGAAGGGAGAACCCACTGACATCTTTTCTCCTTGCCTTGAAATTGATACTGGGTGGGAAGATGTTGCTTGAAGTATCACAGTTACATTCTGAGCAGGCGGTAGGTGATAAGCTAAAAGAATGAGCAGAACAGAATGAATGAGAGACCATTGTTGCACTAAACCTGGATCCTACATTTGCACTTATTATTTGAGATAACTTGAGGTCTTTATATTTCAACCTAAATCCACTACAAAATTCTGCTGTAAGAACCAACCTCTTTCTACAGCCTCAGAGAACAGATAACCACTTTTTCTAAGCTTCTCTTGCTACTACTGGGGCATGGACACAGGATCTAGTTTCAGCCATAAACCAGATGTATCCACCTAATTCTTGAATCTTGAATTATTGTCACAAAGAATCAGGCAGGGGAGAATTCATGAAGTTTCCAGGGCCTTCAGCAGCAGCTATGCCTACTATATGCAATCACTGGGAGCTTAGGAGCAGTGGTTAGCAGTGAGGTGCATTCACTGTGGTCCTCTCCGTTCTGTGTCACTGCAGGCTTCTGAAGCTTGCTTTTTTAGCATTTCTTAGGATCTAAGAACGTCCCATTATCCTTTCAATACACTTCCTTCTGCTAAAGTTAGCCTGGGTTAGTTTCAACTGTTTCAAAATGACAATCGTGAATGATACATAAATATTCTTGGGCAAAGTTCAAGAAGGTTTATGATGGGATTCTGGAGAAGGCATTCTTAAAAGATTCCTAAGTGATTCAGATTATCAGCTGAAATTAAAGCTCACTGAACAGAATGACCTCTCAGGGACTTTTTAGTGTTGAAATTGTTTCAATTTCTGTTTCATGCTTTTCAGATGCAGATGAGATGCTCATTTTCAAACTCCTGGTGAGCAAAACCAACCTTTGGTGAGACTACCAAGTTAGCTAAGTTTCTTTTAAGAGGAAACTTAAGCTCCAGCTACTTCTCATGTCATTCTTAGCATCTTGTGATCAGAAATTCTCCTGCATTCAACTTTGTCACAGTGCACAAAAGCCCCCATACTCCGAACATTTGGACAGAAGAATCTGGTAGCAATCATTCACTTTTTGGTCTGAACGGCAAACCATCTTTTTTCTCTTAAAAATATTCACATTTATTTTTCTATTTCAATGTGGAAAACTGATGTTCTTGCTGGAGAAATGTGAACACCACGAACATAAAATGAATGGCTTAATTTATAAATAGAAAGTTTAATTCCAGATTCCAGGAAGTTGGACAGATGTTTACTTATCTTACCTAAGAATAAAGAAAGATTTTCTAACATGGGGTACTCAAGTGACTAAATCTGAAACTATTTTTATGTATTTTACAGACTGCCTGATAAAATGAATAATGGCTTGTATTTTGGACCAAGATCAATGGATAAATATGACAAGGACATTTATTTTCACTTAAAAAAGGGGGAGAAATATTAGCTTTTACTGGATTTATCTTCAGTAAATGTAAAGCTCCAGAAAAGCTCGTGTTTTATTAACAATAGTATCTCAGATTTGGAAGAGATAAAATGTTCTCCCGGTTGCTGTCACTCATTTAGAAGCCTCTTTTGAAAGAAACTATTAACTAGTGAACCTGCCCTCTGCATAGACGTTATAATATACTTCATTGCTTTATGTTCTCATAATAATTCTGTGAGGTGAGTAATACCTACCCGTTGCTCAGATGGGAACGCCAAGGTTCAGAGAGTTTTGTTAGTTTATGATTATACAACATGTAAGTAGCAGCACAGCTGGAACTCAAACTTATGCCTGTATGCCACTGTTTTCTATGACCCTTTGCAGTCACATTTTAAGAGAAAAATTTCTAGGAGGCATTCTCAGGAGCAGTGAGTTCCATGGAATTAGAAATGTATAAATGGAGGCCTTCTGGACTTGATACATTTAATAGTCTTTATCACTGTTGAAAAATTAAACCTGTTCTTGAGGACCTTGGCTGTGTCTGGACTTTGTGAAGAAACCTTGTTCCTCGAGGCAGAGCCTGGGAAGCCCCTTGTGCTTCTGTGCATGGAGATGCTCTCCTCCTGGCCTGGGATGAGTATGTAGAAAGCTGATGTTTCATGTTACATAAATGCCTTTGGGACTGGACTGCATCCTCTTCATTTGTTTCACAACATACATCAAGTGTCTGACATAGAAATGCTGCACAGTAAATGTTTGTGGAGTCCCTCACAGCCACAGGCAGAGTTCTGAATAAAGCAAACAACTGCAAATGCTGCGTGGCAATATCTTCTTGCCCTGTGCGTTTCCAGTTCTGAGAGAACCGATGTCAGCACACGCTATTCATTCTCAGCATCTGAATCTTGCTGTACCTTCTCATGGAGCCTTAGGAAATATATAGAATCTTTCAGAATGAATACCATGTAACAGTGAAAATTATCTCAAAGAAAAAGAAAAATAATCTCATTTTTTTGAACCAGTGCAGTCACTGACAATCCTTGCCAAGTTGAGAGATATTGAAATCCAAGATATTGACATGAAATATTAGGAAATTATTCTACCAGGAATCCTTTGTGATGAACAATTAAATCTCAGTTTTACTTTGAAATTACAGAAGTAAGTTTAACCGATTGCTTTAAGCTTCTATTTGAATTTTTTTTTTAATTTTATTTATTTATTTTTTTGAGACAGAGTCTTGCTCTGTCACCCAGGCTAGAGTGCAATGACATGATCTTTGCTCACTGCAACCTCTGCTTCCTGGGTTCAAGCAATTTTCCTGCCTCAGCCTCCCTAGTAGTTGAGACTACAGGTGCTGGCCACCACGTCCAGCTAATTTTTGTATTTTTAGTAAAGACGGGGTTTCACCGTGTTAGTCAGGACGGTCTCAATCACTTGACCTTGTGATCCACTCTCCTCGGCCTCCCAAAGTGCTAGGATTACAGGCATGAGCCACTGTACCTAGCCTAAGCTTCCTTTTTTAGAGTATATTTCTAGGGCAACAATTTAGTAACTGCATTTTGTCGTTTGAGAAATTCTGCCATTGTTAGTTATCAATGTAATATGTTCAGTAGAACATTGTTCGTTGAGGACAATGAAGGCCGTTTTGAAAAGACAATACACCGGCATTTCTGAAGTGACTTCCCTTGGGAATTCAGTATAGTGAACACAGGCCTTGCAAATCAGCAATGCTTGGTTCATATCTTTTGCTGACATGTATAAGCTGGGTGGCTCCTCCAGGAGGTTTGATTTTTCTCCATCTTATTTTCTGCATCCATAGAGTGATAATAATGCTATTTCCCTGTGTGTTTAAATGAGGTTATGTGCATGAGTAATCGTGAATATGATTTTAAGACATGCAATTCTTGACCAACGCTACTTTCGCACATTGTGAAGTAAAATAACATCAATTTGTTGATGTTACTTTGTGGTTAGCTAGAGATAAGATGGCATAATACAAGAGGTGCAGCCTGTGCTGCATGACTTTGGGAAGGTCATATAGTCTTTTCAAATGTCAGGCTTTCTGTGAAGGACAAGAGTTACAAATTTTCATGGTTGTTGTGTGTCATTAACCCAAAACCTAATACAGAGCAGGCATGTGAGAAAGAACTGCTTTAACTGGCTGACTGTAATCAAATAGACTCATCCCTCTGCATCCAGGTATAATTGTCTCCAGGACCCACACAGATACCAAAATCTGTAAATTCTGAAGTCTCTCATATAAAACGGCACTGTATTTGCATATAATCTGTGCATTTTCTCCACACATAGAGATAGATCGCTTATAACACCTAGTAAAATGTGAATGCCATGTAAGTAGTAGTTATATTGTATTAAGGGAATAATGTCAAGGAAAAAACTCTGCCCATGTTCAGTACAGATGCAAACATTCTTTTTAGTTTTATTTAGAATATGTTCCATCCATGGCTGATTGAATCCATTAATGTAGAACCCATTTATATTGAAAACTGTCTGCATCTCACAGGTGGCATTGAGAAGCTCCAGTAAAGCATCAGTTCTTTTAGAGAAGGCAAGTATGGCCTAAGAGAGAGAGGGTTCTGGTCAGAAAGCCAGTTTTCCACAACGGTCATCCTGACTCAGTTCCTTGTTGGTGCTGTGATCTTCTGCCTGCAAAGGTACCTTCATTCTATTGGCTGTAGGTTTATGTCGTGTAACTTACAGCAAAGAGCAAAACTGGGCAAGTGTCTCTGTTAGAGACTTAAAAAGCCGAGCTTTTTAGATGGCTGTACCACCTCTTCAGCTATATCATGTGGCAGCTCCTGACATCACACAAAGATAATGAATTTAAAAACTCTTCTTAATGGATAATTCAATACTCATTTTATTAATTTATTACAAAGGTCAATGAAATGTAAGGTACGCTAAGCTGTAGCTGTTCTGTAATTTTCTGCTTCAAGACTAGAGAAGTAGGAAACTCGTCACACCTCCTGAGGTGATCATCTGCATGCCTTTCCACCCTATTTGTTTCACATTAGATATGAGTTACACCTTCTGATTACAGTTAATTGTCTCAAAGGATTATCATAAGACTTTTTCATTAAAGAACATTGAGGAACTGTAAAAATGATCGTGTACATACTGGTGTTTATAAATAATAAAAATGCAGAGGCAAGAGGATCACCTGAGGTCAGGAGTACTAAACCAATCTGGTCAACATGGTGAAACCCCCGTCTCTACCAAAAATTAACTCACCGCCGTGGTGGATGCCTATAATTCCAGCTACTCGGGAGGCTGAAGCAGGAGAATCCCTTGAACCTGGAGGTGGAGTTTGCAGTGAGTCAAGATCATGCCATTGCACTCCAGGCTGGGCAACAAGAGCAAAACTCCATCTCAAAAAAACAAAAAAAATTAATCTAATTTTTATAGTTTTAGAATGAGATACTTTTCAAAAAGGCCCTATAGTAGTTTAAATCAAACATTTTAACCCAATGCAAACTCTCCAGGCCACCATGGACAGATAATGCATTGTTTTGGTTGTTTTTGTTTTTCCTATTTGTTTAATTATGCTAAGATTTAACCATATTTCAAGATTTGAAAGAAAATCAAGAAGCATAGTAGTTATGAGCACAGATTTTGGGGTCAAAAAGTTGTATTCTAGAACCTTGATCTCTCACCTAGAAATTCTGTGACCTTGAACAAGTACTTACCCTCTTCAACCTCAGTTTACCTTTCTATACAATCAGAACAACAATGAGTATTGAACACAGTTTCTGTGTAATTCAAATAACAGAATGTATTTAGCACTTTTAGCTCAGTTCCTGGAGTATAATAACCGCCAAACTGGTTTAATTATTACTGTTATTATCATTATTCTTATTATAAATGTCATTACTATTAGAAAGAATTTATAGTGGAAGAAAACTAGGAAGGAAGGGAAGTATGAAGCTAATCCAGCCAGTCTCCAGGTAATCCAAACCCCTGAAGCAAACATTAGCACAAGGGAAAGAGTACATTATTACAAGACCTTCTACAGCTCTACGATTATTAGACCTCAATGAACATGCGACAGACACAGATGAACAGCTTTCATTTGTCCAGCAAAATGTGACCTGCAAAATGCATTTGGCTGGAAGGTTTTGCACTTCAGCTGTGCACTTATATTATGGGGCTGGTCCTTCTGGTGTAATATGCAAATCATCCAATTTTCCTTCATGTTAAAGATGTTCTTATTTTTTTCTCAAAATTCTTTGATTCTTTTTGATATAATAAACATCAGATATCAATAGGCAAATATTACTTAAATAAACTTTGCAGAATAATTGATTTCCTCAAAGTCCCAATACTATTTTTTAAGAAGGGACTATGTCTTAGAATGTTGACTTTCTAACCAATCACTTTTGGGGATGTCTTGAAGCAGCCCTTTAATGTCAGCCTTGTTTTTTAAATATTTTTTAGTAGGTGGGCTCTCACTGTGTTGTCCAGGCTGGCTTTAAACTCTGGGGCCGAAACAATCCTCCTGTCTCAGCCGTCCAAGAAGCTGGAACTACAGGTGCAGACCACTGTGCCTGGATGACACGAGTAAATTCTGGAGAAGATTTTAAAAAGAGAAGGAAAGATAAACCCTAAATTAAAAGTGTATGAGGAACTTGGCTTGGCAGAATGCAATTATTCAATTTGGAAAAGAGCCAAGATATCACGGTTAACAATCACACCTGCAGTATATATGCACACGTGCCTGTCTTCGGACAAGTGTAATGATCACTTTCTTTCAAAATCCCAGCACCCATTTTTAATTCACAAGTCTCAAAGTGGAAAGAACTATGTGGAGTCATCCCAATCCAGTTTTTCTGAAGCAAAGCTGGGATGTGGTTGAAATGTTTCAAGGACAAGATGCTGTGTTCTCAAGGCTCATGGCACCAGAGAGAGAAAACAAACAAACAAACAAACAAAACTCGAATCTCAGAGATAAGGCACCTTCTGGAAGTTCCTACTCTCAAGTGTCCAGAGAATGTTACTGACAATTTTCATTATTACAGATGTGTCTAGGCAAGACGGTGTGTGATGTTCCCTTTGTGCTTCCCTTGGGCTAGGCCGGGAAGGGGAGGATATTGAAGAAGAGTTTGTCAGGCTCTGTGGGGCATCAGAGTGAATCCAGAGTGACCTCCTTTCTCCACTGTCACCTTGTCATGGAGGTCATGATAGTGTGACATTAAAGACCACTTTGAGAAAAAATAAGAGGTATTCATTATGAGCCACGTTAAAAAGCTCTGTAGTATCAAATCAAAGTTCCATAGGGATGTCAGGGCCCAGCTGAAAGTTGTAATTAATCAGGAAAGGGATTAGTAGATGCATTTCAGCGGGCAAATTGTAGCTGGGAGAATTATACTTGGCAAGCCATGACATTATAATCTGTACAAGGCAATGAGTTGTGGCTGTGTGATTTCAGGTGCCCTTACCTGTAATTGCAGAAGGAAAGAAAACAACTCAACAGCTGCTTGCCAAAAAAATATTAATGATAATAATAAGGAAAAGAAAATTTGTTTGGACTGCTAATATGTATCAATGCAAGTGGAAATTTATATTTTCCCAAATCTTTTATGATGATGGCTAGCATAAGAGTAGATTCCAGAGGACTTATTAATAGAGGGGCCTCCACTTAGATGAGGGAGGATACAGACGTCAGGGAAGTGGGAATTCCAGGTGCACTGCAAAAATCTCCAGGGAAGGTCAGGGTGACAGCAAATCCAGAGAGCCCAAAGCAAAGATCACTGCCCAAAGGCTGTAGAGACAAGAATCCCTCCTCTGGAGGCATGACAGTAGACAAGTTGGGATCAAGGCGGAATGACACAGTCTGGTCTTGAGGGTACTGGCCTCTGAGAGCTACAGTGGCTGCTAACGATCTTTTTTCAGCATTGACAGGAATATAAATTGTAGACACTTCAACCTAGCTGAATATTAGAGCCCACGGATAAACTAAGGTAACTGTGCACCAGGCTCAGTGAATAGGTAAATAGATAGTAATTATTTGCTAAGTACGGTAGTTATCCCTAATCTGAGAGGAATACATTTCAGGGCCCCCAGTCCATGACTGAAACTGAGAATAGTACTAAACCCTACATATATGTGTTTAGTATTTTTTCTAATGTTGTGTTTTTGATTGATACATCACAGTTGTACATATTTTGGGGGGTGTATGTATTATTTTGATACCTGAATACAACGAACCAAATAAGTCTAAACAGGAGAGAACCTCAAACATTTATCTTTGTATTGGGAACATTATAATTCCTCTCTTCTAGCTATTTTGAAATATACAACAAGTTATTTTAGTTATAATCTATCTACTATAATATCAAATACTAGAACTTAGTCCTGTTACTGTATTTTTGTATAGTTTAACCAACTTCCCATCATACCCTGCTCCCCACTTCCCTTCACAGACTATGGTAACCACCAGTCTCTACCTCCATAAGATCCATTTTTTTTTTTTTTTTTGCTCCCACATGTGAATGAGAACATGTGATGTTATCTTTCTTTGCCTGGCTTATTTCACTTAACAATGACCTCCAGCTCTATTTATATTGCTGCAAATTACAGGATTTCATTCTTATTGTGGCTGAATATTCCCTTGTGTACGTATAGGACGTTTTCTTTATCCATTCATTAATCAATGGATGCTTAGGTTGATTCCATATCGTGGCTATTATGAATAGTTTTACAGTAAACATTGTAGTGCAGACATCTGTTTGATATGCTGAGTTCTTTTCTTTCAGAGACATATATATATATATATATATACACACACACACACAAATACACACACATATATATACATATATATGTATATATACAGTGGAATTGATGGATTATATGGAAGTTCTAGTTGTAGTTTTTTGAGGAAACTCTGTACTGTTTTCCATAATGGCTATACTATTTTACATTTCCATTAACATTGTAGAGGCATTCTCCTTTCTCCACAAACATTTGTTATTTTTTGTCTCTTTTATAGTAGCCTTTCTAACTGGAATGAGATGATGTTTCATGGTGATTTTTATTTGTGTTTCCCAGATAATTAGCAATGTTGAGCATTGGCCATTTGTATATCTTCTTTTGAGAAATGTTTATTTAGGTTTTTTACCAATTTTTAATAAAATTACTTGTGTTTGCACATGAGCTGTTTGAATCCTATACACATTCTACTTATTAATTCTTTATCATATGGATAATTTCCAAGTATCTTCTCCCATTCTGTAGTCTGTCTCTTCACTTTATTAGTTGTTCCACTGGGGAAAGGGTAGTCTATTCAATAAATAGTGCTGAGGAAAGTGGCTATCCATATGCAGAAGAATGATACTAGATCCCCATTTTGCACTATATATAAGAATCAACTCAAGACAGATTAACAAATGAAGTCTGAAACTATAAAACTGCTAGAAAAAAAAAACATTGAGGAACCCTATAGTACATCAGTCTGGGCAAATATTATTTTCTGTAAGACCTCAAGAGAATAAACAACAAAAGTAAAAATAGACAATTGAAATTACACTGAGCTAGAAAAGCTTCTGCACAGTACTAACTTTTTTTTGATATCCAAGACTCCTACTAAGTGACTAAGGAGGAGGAGTGTGCATACAGCATGGATGAACTGGCCAAAAGGATGATTCACATCCCAGGTGGGACAAAGCAGGAAGGCATGAGATTTCATTGTGCTACTCAGAATGAAGTACAATTTAAAACTTAAGAATGGTTTATTCCCATAATTTTCTCTTTAGTATTTTTGGACCACAGTTCACCATAAGTAAATGAAATCGTGTAAAGCAAAACCACGGATAAGGAGGGACTACTGTATTTGTTAACACTTCTTTTTCATATACTACATTATTTTTAACATTTGAAACTCCAAAAAGGAAAAAAGTGGCAAAGTAATGATCAAATAATGTTAACATCTTATTAGCAGCGAATGAAAATGTACTACAGAGTCTTCAGACAAATGCACACAAAAGGAAAATTTATTCATCTGCAGCCCCCAAATTATTTCAAATCTTCTATGTTTCATTCTCCTACAGTAAACACATATTACTTACAAGCTTTTAATATCAGTATCATCATAATCATTTGAAAGAAAGTCTCAGGCATACAATAAAGTAGACATTCAATTTCTAGACTCAAAGTTTTCTTAAAATGTAAATGGTTAAATATTGTTTAGAAAATGTTTTTTAGGATTTATTGCTATGAATATTCATTTTCTTCTCTGGATTTTATCCTATGGTTTCATACTCAGATTCATGCACCATCTAGCTCACTAAAGTGGAGGGATTGATTTTACAATGGATTAATCTATACAAATTAGAACTAACCCAAACAGGAAATATCTTAGATTATTCTCCTCGATTCCATGTTATAAATCAAGAGGCCAAGTTCTATTAATATTTCAAGTTACAATTAGATATCAGCTCCTAACAAAAAGTTAGGACAGACTATAGAGTGATGTCATTGCATACATATTGATGAGATTGTTATGTATAAAATAATGCTGGCTACATTAAGCTAAATATAAGATAGAAAATTATGTATATAGATAATACAGTGTTAACTATGTAACTATCCTGTGTATAGTATATAAACATTAAAATATTAATAGTCATCTAGGGGCCATAAGATAACGGTAAAATGCGATTATATTTACTATTATCTTTCATATCAATAGTATTTTATTTTTATATTAAACAAAAATCAAAATGAAAAACATTTTTAATTGACTTTGGAAAAAACAGTATTTGGATCATGAATTGCTGGATTTAATAGAGCATATCTGAGGATATTAAATCTCATATTTCTCAACTGAAATGTGATTATTTATAACGTCTTATTGGTCCTTTATTTTTTATTATAGTCACATACTCTAAACAACAGTAAGAAACTGTTTCAAAATAGTTAAATAATAATGAAATGGATTACTGAAATGCCGCTCAATTCTATAGACCTACAAGACAAAAGAAATTACCAGACCACACCATCTTCCTCCTCATAAGCCCAGAGTGTTCAGCCTAGCACTAAGAAAGTATTCCAGAAAAAAAAAAAAAATATATATATATATATATATATAATACTGACACATTTTGAAGTGCTAATGGAAGCTATATGCAGTTATCAGCTTAGAATTCACATCTATTCAAGACTTTATTTAGATGACTGAAAGAAATTCACTTAAATGTGAAGAACTGTGAAACTAACTGGCAAGGAGATGAAAAATGAGAAGTATTCCATCTCTTTAAAGACTAGATATTTCCTCTTATATAGTAACATCGTCATTCTTAAAAGTTTGAATATTACTACTGTTTCTCAAAAATGTTGTTCTCCCTCCAACCCAGAAAATGATCGACACTGACAAACAGAAAAGAGTTGCTTTCTGTATGACACCTCTGTGTAATGGTGTACTTAATTGTCCAACGTGAGCGATTTGAACATTACCAAGTGCATCAAATATTTACTCAGTCATTTTGTGCCCAATGTTATGAGATGTTCAGGATACAGAAATACAACACACAATTATTAAAATTTAAGTATTTTCGGGCCGGGCACGGGGGCTCACACCTGTAATCCCAGCACTTTGGGAGGCCGAGGCGGGTGGATCACGAGGTCAAGAGATCCAGACCATCCTGGTCAACATGATGAAACCCCGTCTCTACTCAATGCAAAAAATTAGCTGGGTACGGTGGCGCGTGCCTGTAATCCCAGCTACTCAGGAGGCTGAGGCAGGAGAATTGCCTGAACCCAGGAGGCAGAGGTTGCGGTGAGCTGAGATCGCGCCATTGCACTCTAGCCTGGGTAACAAGAGCGAAACTCTGCCTCAAAAAAAAAAAAAAAAAATTAGGTATTTTCAGTCTAATTACAGTGATAAGATGATCAACCTAGATATACTCATGAGTCTAAGAATGGAGTAGGCTTTAGAGATCATTTTCTTTTTCTTTTTTCTTTTCTTATTTTTGGGACAGAGTCTTGCTCTGTAGCACAAGTTGTAGTATAGTGGTGCGATCTCTTCCTCCAAGTTCAAGCGATTCTGCTGCCTCACCCTCCTAAGTAGAGTAGCTGGAACTACAGGCATGCACCACCATGTGAGACTAATGTTTGTATTTTTAGTAGAGACGGGTTTCACTGTATTGGCCAGGCTGGTCTCGAACTTCTGACCTCAAGTGATCCGCCCACCTCAGCTTCCCAAAGAGCTGGGACTATAGGCGCGAGCCATTGCACCTGGCCTAGAGATCATCTTCTAGTTCAAGAATTTATGGCAGTCAATGTGTCAACCCAACACCCATTCCTCTTCCAAGAAAATACAATGAAGTCTCAAAAAAGGAATAATAGAGAGTAGTTGAAGGGCCTGATAAAGTAAGACATGGGCAAATCTTCTTGGCCAAAGCGAAAAGAAGAAAAAAGAAAAAGCAAAGGGCAAGGAGGTGACCAAAATATGACAAGAAAATGCACCAAATACTGCTAACATTGACAATGTTTGGTGACACAAATAAAGCCACTTGTGAGGCTCCACAATATAATGTTTAAAATTACTTGAAAAAATATTGTTTCATAATGATGTATGGGCATGAGAAAATATTAGTAACAAATAAATATAATATATAGGTTTTGTTATTTTGTTATAAAAATCACAGCCTGTGGTATATGCATGAAAGCAGCATGATCATTTAAACGTTCTTTCTCCATCTTGGAATTTGAAAACAAACAAGCAAAGAAGGCAATAAATGGATGAATTGATAATACTTGAGTAGAAAAATAAATAGAATCAAAACTGCCACCTGTTTTATTAACAATGGAAAGTCATAGAGGTACAAGACTTATCAAAGCAAAATGTGGCAGAAACCACATACAGAGAGAAATGGAAAAAGCTAAGAGGACCCTGTTGTTACCCAGCCCACCACTGAAATCCTAAAGTTGGGGTTCACATTGAAATAATGAATCTGTAATTCACGCCTAAAATGGCTAGAACTAGAGTTGCGCTTACTCACATTAAACTCATACAGAACCAACGCAGAGCAGGTTGAGGGAAGGGGAAGAACAGAAAGGCCATGCAGAGAATGTCGAGGACTTAGTAGTAAGCAGCAGTTATTGGTTTCATCAAAAAACCCATGCTTAGGGTGAAGGTTGCCTTGAGGTATATCGGCTGTTCCCTTTATTTGCAGTAACCAGTGACTACACTGGTAAGCATAGGACGGTGGCTGAAGCATCCCAGGGCATAGTTTGAGAAGATGTGCAGCTCCCCAGCAATCCTACAGAGGAGCTATGCTGGCAAGATCCAGTCTGTTCCTGAGGCCATAGAGAGACACCCTTAGAGTTACGGAAGCTGCATGTGTGACCAGGACTTTCAGGACTCTGAAACTACTGCAAATAGCTAATTAAGAAAAATCCAACAGATAAATAGACAAGCCATATAAAATAACTTATTAAAATATAAAAATAAAGATATGTGAAATAAAATGTGGAAACAACAAACTAACCAATAGATGAAAGTGCATAAGAAATTCTACAAATACAAAACCTTCAATGAACTCATGATCTTTCTGAAGGATTACAAAGGATGAGTAAAGGAAGGAAGATAAGAGATAAAAACACCAAAGGAAAAGAGCATAGCAGACTAGTAAAAGAAAACATTATCACAGAAAAGACAAAAATAACAATTCAAAAAGATAGCATGCACTTGTGGACACAGTAAAGGATTTAAGGTTTAGAAACAAGAAAAAAGAATACTTAAGTAAAAGTGTTTAATATAACTAGAGTATATGAAAGTGTTCCACACATATATGTTTGTGATCTGAAAACTTAAACTACACATATATTCTCAAATTATTATATTAATAGTCCATACATGTGCACGTGCACACACACACACACACACACAGACACACACACACACACACAATCCAGGCAACAAAATATTCAATACAGGTATAAATAGAATTTCTAAAGAAAAAAATACATACAGATAAATATGTTACACCACAACATCACTATTTCTTAACACCATATGGTTCTGGAGGACTCAAATTAAACACTAATGCAAGAAAGTGAAGCATGCTGGGGTGGGTAGGTGGATAATGCCTAATAAACAAGAAATTGTCATTTTCACAGGAGATGTGATTTAGGGTAGGGAGTAAGTCCAAATAAACAAGGATTACATTATTAAAATTAATAAAAGTTTAGCAGATTTGATGGGTAAAAATCAAAGTATAATTAACCCTATTGCTGTATACTAGCCTACGTAAATTTGATAATTAAATGTAAAATATACATAATATGTGTGTTTACATTTTTATGTGTGTAATCATCTACAGTAGCTTAAAATTTTCAAGTACATAATAATATAGTTCATTAAAAGTAGCAATTCAATTGCAACAGCACATCAAAAAACTCATTCATCACAATCAAGTAGGCTTCATCCCAGGGATGAAAGGCTGGATGAACATACACAAGTCTATAAAAGCAATCCACCACATAAACAGCACCAAAGACAAAAACTACATGATTATCTCAATAGATGCAGATATTCAGCAGCCCATTATGCTAAAAAATCTGAACAAACATGGTGTCAACAGAATGCATCTCAAAATAATAAAAGCTATTTATGACGAATTCACAGCCATTATCATACTGAATGGGAAAAAACTGGAATCATTCCTTTTGAAATCTGGCACTAGACAAGGATGCCCTCTCTCACCACTCCTATTCAATATAGTATTGGAAGTTTTAGCCAGAGCAATCAGGCAAGAAAAAGAAATAAAGAGGATTCAATTAGGAAAGGAGAAAGTCAAATTGTCTCTATTTGCAGATGAGATGATTATATATTTAGAAGACCCTATCATCTCAGTCCAAAATCTCCTGAAACTGATAAGAAACCTCAGCAAAAAGTCTCAGGATACAAAATCAATGTGAAGAAATCACAAACATCCTATACACCAATAACAGACTTAGAGCCAAATCGAGAATAAACTGCATTCACAATTGCTACAAAGAGAATAAAATACCTAGGAATACAACTAACAAAGGATGTAAAGGACCTCTTCAAGGAGAACTACAAACCACTGTTCAAGGAAATAAGAGAGGACACAAACAAATGGAAAAACATTCCATGCTCATGGTTAGGAAGAATCGATATTGTGAAAATGGCCATACTGCTCAAAGTAATTTATAGATTCAATGATATCCCCACCAAGCTACCTATGACCCTCTTGATAGAACTGGAAAAAACACCTTAAACTTCATATGGAACCAAAAGAGAGCTCACACAGCCAAGTTAATTCTAAGCAAAAAGAACAAAGCTGGAGGCATCATGCTACCAGACTTCAAACTATACTACAAAGCTACAATAATCAAAACAACATAGTGCTGGTACCAAAACAGAGATATAGACCAATGGAACAGAACAGAGACCTCAGAAGAATGCCGCACATCTACAACCATCTGATCTTTGACAAACCTTACAAAAACAAGCAATGGGCAAAGGATTCTCTGTTTAATAAATGGTGTTGGGAAAACTGGCTATATATGCAGACAGCAGAAACTGGACACCTTCCTGACACCTTACACTAAAATTAACTCCAGATGGATTAGAGACTTAAACATAAGACCTAACACCATAAAAACCGTAGAAGAAAACCTAGGCAAAACCATTCAGGACATAGGCATAGGTGAGGACTTCATGACTAAAACACGAAAAGCATTGGCAACAAAGCCAAAATAGATAAATGGGATCTAATTAAACTCCAGAGCTTCTGTACAGCAAAAGAAACAATCATTAGAGTGAATCAGCAAACAACAGAATGGGGAAAAAGTTTTTGCAATTTACTCATCTGACAAAGGGCTAATATCCAAAATCTACAAAGAACTAAAGCACATTTACAAAAAAAACACAAACAAACCCATCCAAAAGTGGGTGAAGGATATGAACAGTTTTGTAAAGAAGACATTCATGAGGCAAACAAACATATGAAAAAATGCTCATCATCACTGGTCATTAAAGATATGCAAATCAAAACCACACTGAGATACCATCTCATGCCAGTTAGAATGGTGATCATTAAAAAATCTGGAGACAACAGATGCTGGAGAGGATGTGAAGAAATAGGAACACTTTTACACTGTTGGCAGGAGTGTAAATTAGTTCAACCATTGTGGAAGACAGTGTGGCAATTTCTCAAGGTCCTAGAAATAGAAATTCCATTTGACCTAGCAATTCCATTGCTGGATATATATATCCAAAGGATTTTAAATCATTCTATTATAAAGACATATGCACATGTATGTTCATTGTGGCACAGTTTACAATAGCAAAAACCTGGAACCAACCCAAATGCCCACCAATGATAGACCTAACAAGGAAAATGTGGCACATATACACCATGGAATATGATGCAGCCATAAAAAACAGTGAGTTTGTGTCCTTTGTAGGGACATGGATAAATCTGGAAACCATCATTCTCAGCAAACTGACACAAGAACAGAAAATCAAACCCCACCTGTTCTCACTCATAGATGGGTGTTGAACAGTGAGAACACATGGACACAGGGAGGGGAGCATGAGACACTGGGGTCTGTTGGGGGGGAATAGGGGATGGACAGCTTATGTAGGGAGGTTGGGGAGGGATGACATGGGGAGAAATGCCAGATATAGGTGAAGGGGGGATGGAGGCAGCAAACCACATTGCCATGTAGGTACATATGCAACAATCCTGCATGTTCTGAACATGTAACCCAGAACCTAAACTGCAATAATATATATAGATATAATAAAAATAAAAATGTAGCAATACTCCTGAGAGAACATGAGAGATAGCGAATATTAAATATCATCTAAATGAAAGATATACAATATTTTGAGGATTGCATAAATCATGATTGAATATAAGTCAATTATCTCTCCATGATATATCAACTCAGGGTAATTTTTGATAGAAAGCAGTAAGGTTCTTTTGGTTTCGTTTTATTTACATGAGTATACATATTTGTAGAAGAGATACTACTATATATGTATAGAAATGTAGAGAACAAAACAGATATTCCTGTACAATAAAAAAATGAAAGAATGATCTACCAATATTAATATCCATAATAAAGCCATAGTGATTAAGAGAAAGTGATATTGGAAGTGGAATAAATAAATAAACCAGCTGAACAGAATGTGGAGTTTGAACAGTAATATAGACACAAGGCAGAAGTGGCAGTCTACAAAAGTGGATAGAAAGAGGGTTCTTTTTTTCAGTAAGTAGTAATGGGGAAATTAAGCATCTCTATTTGTTAATAAAATGAAATTTGATCCCTTCTCCTTACCATGCTCAAAAATCAACTTCAGATATGTAATGGACTGTACTCTAAAATGGAAAATTAACAAAGCTTTCAGACAATGAGGAATCTCTGCATGATCTTGGGCTAATGAAGAATACATTTAAGGAAGTTTCAGAAACAACCAATTTAAATAAAACAACTGATAAATTTGACTATGTTAAAAGTAAGAGATTATAAAGCAATCAGAAAAGGAGAATTTACATTGACAAAAGGCTTAAAAAAGCACCACTACGCTGTTCCCATATTAGAAACTTCCTCTAAGCACTAGTAGGCCTTTACTACATTAGAAACTTCCTCTATTACTCCCTTAATGTAAATAATAACTATATTAAAAATGTGTTCAGACTCATAATTAGGAAAACTAAAACTAACACTACAAGAAAATTTCACTACATAGAGATTGGCAAAATTTACTTTTTAAACAAGAAAATAAAATAAATACTGATAATTTAAAATTATTGAAGAGGATGTATGAAAATGTCAGTTCCTAAGCACTTCCGGTGAAAGTACAAATTGATTCACCATTGTGAACCATAGTTTGACATTACATAATATGACTGAATAATTGCTCAATAACTCAACAATTTAATTGCCATGTAATATCCCAAAGTAACACATTAGCCTGAACACCAATATATATATGTTCATAAAAGCAGTGTTTCCACAGCTTGAAACAACTCATCTGCATGACCTTTAAGAAAGTAATAAATTGTTCAGTGTTTATAGAAAGAAATAATACAGAGAACAAATGTATAAACCAAATCTACTTGCAACAACATGAATGGAACTTATCAAAATAATAAAAAAGCAATATACAAAAAATACAATATTAAATTGAGTTAAAAAGCATGTGTAACTAAATTTTATTGTTTAGAAATAAACAAGTGGAAAAACTATAAAAAAACAAAGAAATAATCAAGTGAATGATGTAAAATGAATTCTATTCTTTAGAACAGCTGTTTCTCATGTTCTAAAATAAAAGATGAATCTGCTGGTGCAGTTTGTTGCTTGTTGGTGAAACTCTTTAATTCTTTGCAAATTTCCTTTGCCTCCCCTTTTGTTTTATAAGAAATAGTTTAGTCCTTTTCTATTTAATAGTGAGTTTATATTATTTTTAACTGACAAGGGTAATTAATGAGCCAACTAGAAGAATAATACTTGAATTAGTGTATTGTATAATAATACCATAAAATTATATTGTATAGTTGTGTACCCCACAACATTTCGGTTGATGACAAACCACATTTGTGATGATGATCCCATAAGATTACAAGGGAGCTGAAAAATTCCTGCACCCTATTGACAAGCCATGTTTCTAACATTGTAGTGCAATGAAATGCTCAGGTGTTTGTGATACACTGATGTAAACATGCATCTGTACTGCCAGTCATTTACAAGTATACTGCATACAAGTATGTACTGTACATAATACTTGATAATGATAATAAATGACTATATTATTGGTTTATGTATTTGTTATACCTTTTTATCATTATTTTAGAGGGTACTACTTCTACTTACAAAAAAATGTTAACTGTAAAACAGCCTCAGACAGGTCCTTCAGGAACAATTCCATAAGGCATTTTTATCCTAGGAGATGACAGCTCCATGCATGTTTTTGACCCTGAAGACCTTCCAGTGAGGCAAGATGTGGGGTGGAAGACATTGATGTTGACGGTTCTTACTGTGTGTTTGCCCAGGCTAATTTGGTTTATTTTTACTTTTGGTCTTACCTTTTAACAAACAGTTTGAAAATAAAAAATAAAGTAAAATATTATCAAATAGGAAAAAGCTTATGGAATAAGGATTTAAAGAAACAAAATATATTTGCTATAGGCAATGTACTATAAATTAGAGCTTCAGAATTTATCATGTAGCTGTACAATGTGTCTGTGTTTTATTTGCAAAGTCTGAGTCAAAACTTTGAAAAAATTTAAAAATGATACAGTAAGCCAAATTTATTATTGAAGAAAGAAAAGTAGTTATTTAAATTTACTATAGGCTAACTTTGTAGTGATTATAAAGATTATAATAATGTAGGCCTTCACCTTCACTCACCATTCACATGCTGACTCACCCAGAGCAAATTTCAGTCCTGAAAGTTCCAACCATGGCAAGTGTAGCTATGCTATTTTTTACCTTTTCTATTGTATTTTTGTTGTAACTTTTCTGTTTAGATAAACACTAACCATTGTCTTACAGTTGCCTATAGGTTTTTGGTACAGTAGCATGCCATACAGGTTTGTAACCTAGGAACAATAATCTACCATATAGGGTAGGTATGTAGTAGGCTATAACATTCAGGTTTTTATAAGTACAATTTATGATGTTCACACAAGAGCACATTTCTTAGAATGAATCCTATCATTAAGTGACACAATACTGTGTAAAATCCTATGTAATAATATGTATCTTCTAAATTCAATAGCAACTTTTATTTTTATTTTTCATCTTTATGTTAGAAATAATTTTAAGTTACACAACTTCATCATGTAATATATATAGTGAAATGGTTACTGCAATCAAGTTAGTTAAAGAAAGCGGAAAGGAACACAAAGCACAGCTTGGCAGTGAAAGACAGGTTTATTTTTAGATAAAACATGCGAGGGGCTTTTGGTTGATTTCAGTCAGGAGCACATTCTCTTACAGACTAAGAGAATACTGGTTTTAGTGTGAGGGGATTATCACAAGCTTGGAATATTTGTGTGTGGGGGAAAACTTTAAAGCAGGACTGGAATGTCTCTGGGTGGAGGGGAAGTTATCTTGGGATGACATGTTTCTGGCAGGGGGGGTTTATCTCAAGGCTGGTATCTTCCCAACCAGTGGGGGATTATCTCATGGCTAGCATGTCCCTGGTTGGGGAGGAGTCTGGAATGTTTCTGGCCAGAGATGTTATTTGTGGTTTATGGTCATGCTAACCTTAGCCATTAGGCTGATGCCCTTTGGATTTAGGAATAAGGTAAATTTTTAAATGACAGTCCCTGCTCTGTCAGTTAACACAACTATCACCTCAGTTAGTTGCCATTTTTGTTTTGTTTATTTCTAGGTGAGAATATTTAAGATTAACTCTATCAGCAAATTTCCAGTTCATAATGCAACATTGTTGACTATAGGCACTGTAGTACAGGGTTTCAGAACTTATTTATCTTATTACTGAAGGTTTGTACATTTTGATCCACATCTCCTCATTTCCCTTACCTTCCCAGTCCCCAGCAACCACCACTCTACTCTCTATTTCTATGAACTTAATATGTTAGATTCCGCATATAAGTATGATCATATTGTCTTTCTCTAGCTGGCGTATTTCACGTAACAAAATACTCTCTACATTCACCCATATTGTTATGAATGGGCAAATAATATACCATCATATTCCATTTCATTTTAATGACTAATATTCTATTGCATTTATATACCATAATTTATGTAACCATTCATTCACCGAACCATATGTTGTTTCCATGTTTTGTAAATAGAGTAATGAGACTTTGGTCATGTCAAAGACTCTACCTGAGACACTGATCACCACCTGTGGAGGTCTGTCCTGCAGACCCTGACTCAAGGAGGGATGAATGCATTCACTCATAGGCACTAATCAGAGTGAGATAGGGATAGTCATCTGCTGCTTTCAGAGGGCAATTGCAGCTAACTAACCAGAATTCCCTGTAACAGCACACATTTAATGAAGAATAGGGTTAATAACAGAGGTTCTAAGTCAACATGCTTGTGGATAATTGACATGGCTAAAAGAGTGGGTTTACAAATAATAAAAGCTTTAGCTTCTGGGGCCCAGAGTAAACAGCATTAATGGATAATTCCCCTTTCACCTCCCCCTGAGAGGACCATCTAGCACAAAGTTTACATGAGCAAACAAATTAGAGTAGAGACAAAGGAAGGTGGTGTAAACATACTTAACTGGGGAAGCTTTTATTGTATCATTCTCTGACTCTATGCTAAAGTAACGAACCAGCTGCCTTCACCCCTTTCAAATAAAACCTTTCGGCCTTCCAAAAGGTTTGAGACTGTAATCTATAACTTTCTGTAATATATCCCTAATATTTTGCTAGCCACCTTGAGTGAATCTCAACAGAGTAAAGTCTTAAAACAAGAAAAATGGAAACACAGCATATGAAAACGTATGGGATACAGCAAAAAGAGATCCAACAGGGACATTTATAGCAATGAAGACCCACATGTTTAACAATCCCAAATAAACAATCTAAAGCACTAGAAGAGTAACATAATAAGCCTAAATTAGCAAAAGGAAGGAAATAATTTAAAAAAGAGTACAAATAAAATATAAAATAAAAACAATTAAAATAATTTGTTTTAAAGATAAAATTTACAAATCTTTAGCTAGTCTAAGTGAAGAGATAACTGACATTAATAAAACTGTAAATGAAAGAAGACATTATGATTAATCCCTCAAAAATATAAATAAGTGACTGTTATAAGCAATTGTATGCCAATGAATTTGATAACCTAGAAAAAATGAATAAATTACTAGAAACAGTTTGTGAAGACTGAATCATGAGGAAACAGAAAATCTTAATGGGCCAATAATGAGTAAGGCAATTTAATCAGCAATCAAAAACATCCCAGTAAGGTAAAGCTTAGGATCCGATGTTTTCCTGGTGAATTTTACCAAACATTTGAAGAATAATTAATACTAATTATTCTTAAAATCATCTCAAAAATTGAAGAGGGAGGAATGCTTCCAGACTGATTTTAGGAGACCAACATTATTCTGATACCAAAGCAAGACAAAAACACTACAAAAATTAAATCACAAACCAATATCCCTGATAAACCTACATGCAAAAATCTCAACAAAATACTAACATATAAAATTTTAGAATACATTAAAAAATTATTCACAATGACCAACTAGGGATTTACTCCTGGGATGCAAGGATGGTTTAACACACACCAATCAATTAATGTAATGTACTACATTAACAGAATGAAGGACCAAAAATATATAATCATCTTCATAGAAACAGAAGAGTATCTAACAAATTTCAACACTCTTTCATGATAAAAAATGCTCAACAATTTGATTTAGAAGTAATGTACCTCAACACAATAAAGGACATATATAGAAGAGCAGCTAACATCATATTCTAAGGTAAACTGCTGAACATTTTTCTTTAAATTCAGGAACAAGACTAAGATGAAATTTTGGCAACTTATATACAAAAGACTTCTGGAAGTCATAGCCAGAGAAATTAGACAACAAAAACAAATAAAATGCAACTGAGATAGGGGCAAAAACAGAAGCCTAAGCACTGCCATCTTATAGAGAAGCCACCTGGGCCCTGGGCAGAGGTGTAATTCTCGAAACTGTTATTGTACTGCAGTTCTCAGAGGTGTTAAGGGTAAAAATTTCCACTGCTACCCTCCTCCCCTTGCAATAAACCGCTAACTTTAGCTTCTGTACAGACAGCTTGCCCTGCACACCCCTGGGCCCCCCTGAACAAGGATGTCATATTGCAGCTTAAATGCCTTGCTCCCCCTGAGCTCGGG
Source organism: Callithrix jacchus (assembly GCF_049354715.1). NCBI lineage: Eukaryota > Metazoa > Chordata > Mammalia > Primates > Cebidae > Callithrix > Callithrix jacchus. Next base: position 110,173,148 of record NC_133507.1, read on the forward strand.
GCCACGGTTGGAGAGACTTAAGTCCTCCATGGCCGCCGGCAATAAAGACCCTGCAATTTGGCATACTTTTGTCTTGGTGTTGAATTTCCACTCACTCCGGTGCAACACAACCTAATTGCAAAGAAAAAGTAAAATTGTCTCTGCAGATGGCATTATATTAAATATTGAAAATTCTAATCAATCCACCAAAAACTTCTTAGAACTAATAAATTTGGAAAAGTTGCAGGATACAGTATCAACATACAAAAACAATTTAAATTTTATACACTAACAATACATTCCTTAAAAAAGAAATTAAGAAAATAATTCTATTTCCAATTGCATCAAAATAGGTACTTTTAAATATTAACAATCAAGCACAAGAGACAGAAGTATATTATTTAGAGCTATAGTGGTAGCTAACATCAAAATTAAACATATCCACATGCACAATCAAAGTAATTTATCTGTGTGGGTTGAATGAGAAAGTATTGTTTTGGTCAAAAGCTATTTTGATACATGATCAACTTTGATGATACTTTTATCAACATGTAAAAAAAAAAACAATAAAGCAGAAAACACCAAGAAAAATCCAGAAACCAGCACCAAAATCAAACTAATTTGTACAGCCTAGGCAAGAAGAAGAAAATGGAGAAAGATAAGCAATTACCTTTGTCTGTCTGCTATCATTTTCCCAACCTTGCTTCTAATAGGAGTATTAATATCTCATTAATCTCATACACTGAAGCATTTTAACAACCTGAATTTTAGGAATCTAGCTGCCTAGAAATGTGTCCTAACAATATTTTAGGTCATGATAGACATCACATACACTTATTAATGTATTAGTATCTACAATTTTCCTTGCATTCCTAAAGTACCTAGAAGAGTTGTGTTAGTTATCTTTTGCTGCATACCAAATTACCCCAAGTATAGTGGCTTAAAAACAATATACATTTATTACTTCACGGGAGATAATAAATGGAGTCTGGGCACAGTATACTTGATTGGATTTGGCTCAGGTTTTCTCACAAGACTGCAATCAAGCTATTGGCTGGGGCTGCAGTTACTCCAGAGTTTGATTCTAATAAGGCTTCTCTTCCTAGCTTGCTCACTTGGTCCTTGCAGGATTCAGTTCCCTATATGCTTTTGGATGAAAGCCTCATTTTCTCATTGGCTGTTGACTGGAGGCTTTTGTCAATCTATTGCCGCTTAAGTTCTCACCACACAGCAGCTCACAACACGGCAGCTGCATTTCTTTACAACAAGCAAGATAGTAAGTAAAGAACAAACCATATGTAAATCACAGTTTTTGTAATCTAATATTGAAAGGTTGCATTGCATCCTGTTTGCTGTGTATCATTCATTAGATGAGAGACATTTGGTATGGTCCATACTCAAGAGAAAGGGATTACACAAGGACATACAGGCATGAGTATAGGGAGGTAGAGATCTCTGGGCCATCTTAAAGGCTGCTTCCACAACATTATAGGATATATAATAATCACACAAAAAGATAGTGCAATTGAATGTGAGATTAAAAATATGTCTTGCTCTAGCAATAACACTATGCAGTTTCTGCTTTTATAATCTTGTCCCAATATTAAAAAGAAAATATACCGATACGGTTGAGAATCAATTATGTGCCTATCTCTACACTAGCTGTTTTTCCATATGTTATCTCATTTAACCTTTACAGCCATTGTGAATTATTCCTTTCCCCACTTTACAGATGAAAATACTGAAGTTCTAAGAAGTGAAATGATAAGCTCAAAAAGCCACAGCAAACAAGTGTAGATGATTTGATAGCTACAAGATGTTTACATCGAGCGCGATTCTTTTTATTTTCCTCTTTCCTCATAGACGTGACCCCAAAGTTAGAATGGTGCGATGGTACTATTTATCTCTTCTGGTCCCCACTGCTACACATATAGATTTTTTTTCCACTGAAAGCCAAAAATCTGCTGATGGGCAGGAAGATGTTAGCATATTGCTATCGCTCTCTATTCTCAGATAAACGTATTAACATTTCTCCTACTTATTTCTATGCAAAATTTATTTTGTTTCTGGCAACATTTATGCTGATGTGAATGAGGCCTTTCGTGGGAGGCACCTTTTATTGCTGCTGTATCTCTTCTTCCTGCCTGCTGTTCTTCCCTTCTAGAAATAAATATTTTACTTGGCCATCTGAGGAAATATTTTCCAGCTGGCATGATATTTATATATACATTTTCAAATATCAACAGAAGTGTGAATTTCATGTACAGTGACATATTTCGGGGCTTTATGTCACTCCTCCAGTGTAAAGCAACTTTCTTATGACAAATGAAGGAAAGGAATATTTTAAAATAAACTACTAATAACTTGGAGGTAGCAGTTGTCTTGACATCAAATCCCGGTGAACAACATTCTTTACTAACTGTGCCTTTCTTACAAAATCTGTGCATTTAAACTGAGTTAATAATGGGCTTAATAATAAACGTCTGTTTAATCAAAATCTCATGAGTAATACTTTAGCATCAGGAAAGCAGAAATACACTTTTGTCTTTGGAGATCTAAAAATCTCAGCATGAGATCCTGGTACTAGAAGTTACAACCTGTGAGCTCTTGTACAGTTTGTTTAACATTTTCAAAACTTAAATTCCTCAATGATGTATTTTAGGATGGTATTTATGATGATTAAATGGTAATGCATGCAGTCTACTGAGCACAGTGTGGAGCATGTAATAGGAGTTTCACTTTTTGTTTTAGTATTATTGTTATAGATGCTGCCTTACATCTTTCTGTTAATGTGTTTCTTACTTTCCTTACTCTATTCTTCATACATTTGACTTTCATTCAACAAATAATTATTAATACCTTGGTAATCAACAGGCACTCAGACATCACAAATATCAAAAAATTCAGGCACTCCACCAGCATGAAGCTCCCAGGAGAGGAAAAAGTACAGCTTTGCAAATCTTCAGTTATGAAAGTAAATTATTCTGGGGGAAAAAAGAGAATAAGAGACAGAGTCCATTCCCATTAAAAGAAATTGAGATTTTAACTTTGGAGCATAATTATCTTCAATTTCACAAAGAACAGATGTGACAAATAGCAAACAGTTTAAAACATGTTAGATATTAATCCAGCTATATTTTTAAAAACTTTAAATATTAAATGTGTAAATGTGCTAGTTGATAGAGTTTTTTTTTTTTTTCAAGGCTGGAGTTCAGTGGCACTATCTCACCTCACTGCAACCTCTGCCTCCCAGGTTCAAGTGATTCTGCTGCCTCAACCTTCCATGTAGCTGGGACTGCATGCATGAACCGCTATGCCTGGCAAATTTTTGCATCTTTAGTAGAGACGGGGTTTTGCCATATTGGCAAACTCCCAATTAGTGCCCTCAAATGATCTGCCTGCCTCAGCCTCCCAAAGTGATAGGATTACAGGCATGAGCCACTGCACCCAGCCAGAAAGAGATTTTTGACAAATGTTTTTTATAGGCATGTTTATTAAAAAATGTATTACTTTGAAGACTGCATTAAATATAAAGAAAGAGTGGCCTAAGGACATTATGCTAAGTCAAATATCCAGTCTCTCTCTCTCTCTCTCTCTCTCTCTCTCTCTCACACACACACACACACGCATACATACGCACGTGTGCGCGCACACACACACACACACAAAACAACCACTGCATGATTCCACCTTTATAAAGTAATAAAACTCATAGAAAGAAGAATGGTAGTTGCAGGGGTCTGGGGGAGGGGAAGGGGGAGTTTTTCTGAGTGTAGAGTTTCAGTAAAGCAGTATGGGAGTTCTGGGGATCTGATGTACAATAATATGCATGTGGTTGACAACATTGTTCTGGGCACTTGGAAATTTGTTAAAATGATAATGTTATGTGTTTGCTACAATTTAAAAGACACACACACACACACACACACACACACACTATAACACTAATCAGAAGAAAGTTGATATAGTTATATTAATTTCATACTAAACAACCTTCAGAAGAAAGATTACTAGAGAAAAAGAGTAGTAGCACTACATAACAATAAAAACGTTATTTCTCCAAAAAGACATTGACAAACCCTAAGCATGCTATATACCTTGCAACAAGATGTCAAAAACACAGGAGACCAAAACTGGCAGAACTGAAAGGAGATATAGGCAAATCCGCTAGTATAGTTGAAGACATCAACACTCCTCTGTCAGTAATTGACAGATCAAGCAGGCAGAAAATTACTCATGATATAAATGGCCTGAACAACACTATAAATCAACTAGGCATAATTGACATCTATAGAATACTCCATCCAAAACAAGCAGAATGCACATTCTTCTCAAGCTCACGTAGAACATTCATCAAGATAGACAGCATTCTGGGCTACAAAACATGCATTAACAAATATAAAATGATAGAAATTATGTAAAGTATATTCTCAAATCACTAGAGAATTAAGCTAGAAACCAATAAGAGAAAGATAGTTGGAAAACCCCAACTATTTAGAAATTAAACAACATTTTTAGACTCATTTGTTAAGAAAGAGTCTCATGTGAAATTTAGCAACATTTTAAACTAAATGAAAATAAATTACAACTTATCAAAATTGGTTCTATATACCTAAGGGAATGTTTAGAGGAAAATTTATAGCACTAACTGCACATATTAGAAAATAAAGACTATCTAAAGTCAATATTTCAAACTTCCACTTTAGGGAACTTAAAAAGGGAGAGTGAGTTAAACCTATTGCCAGGAGAACAAAAAGAATAAAAATATTAAAGCAGAAATCAATGAAACTGAAATCAGAAAAACAATATAGAAAAGTAATAAAACACATACTAATCATTTGGGAAAAATATAATAAATTGATAAACTAGCCAGTCTATTTAGAACCAAAATTCTATCCAAACCAAAGAGAAAAAAAGAGAAAAGAAAAAAATAACTTGGCCAATTGACATTAAACATATTTTGTCATGAGTGACACACAAATGGCACACTGGGTTGATGAACTGAGAAGCCACCATGGTAGAGTCGTGGGCTTTGCGTGGGCCCAGCAATATGTACTGCCAACCACCACGGCCCGTATACTTGCTGCCACCTCTAAGTGACCAAACTCCCAGCAACAGGGTTTGATACTGAAAACTCAATATGGCACCATTCTTTGGGGACATTACACAACTACTTGGTGGTAAATTTATTTCAAAGAAACCCTCAGTCAGGGATTCACTTTTTCAGGAATAGACATATTCTTGGTATGGCTTGCCATTATAACACAGAACCTTGATAAACACCATAATCTGGAACTTGCAAGGTTCTTGATTCACCAGCATTAAATTCCTTGCAACATAGCTTCTGACCAGGATACTCATTTTACAGTGGAGGAGCTGCACAAGTGGGCCTGTAGCCATAGGCTCCACTCGTTGTGTTGTATAAGGCATCATTCAAAACCACCCTAATAGAATGTTGGACAGGCCTGTGGAAGCCTCAGCTAAAGTGGCAACTCAGAGACAATATTCAGTAATAATGTGATTTTGGAGGATGCAACGTACTTACTGAATAAGAAATTTCTATATGGCACTATTGTCCAGTACAAAGAATGCATATGTCTAGGAACCGATGGCTGGAAACAACACTTAGCCCTTTCAGTGACCCAATGAGAGACTTTTTCCTTCCCATCTGAGCAACTGTGGCCACAGTAAAGTTAGAAGCTCTGGTCCCCAAAGGGAGTGCACTCATGCCTGGGAACACAGATAGGGTGTCAAGGGCAGCCATCAAGGCACTATTAACTCCTTCTGTGCAAGGGCCAGCAGGCAAGAAGTGGAGTCACCATAATGACAAGATATGACTGTTTAGCTAGAGGATATAGGGTTCCCATTGTACAGTAGGGACAAGCGGAGTATGTGTAAAACTCTGGCCATGAACTTGATTTCCTTTTGCCACTTCATTGCACAACTGTGAGCTAAGCAAGTGCTGCAACCACGGCCTGAGAGGAAAGGGTTAGCAGGCACTAAGACTCCCCAACAATGAGGATACGAGTAACACAAGGGAGCCTCTGAAGCCAGCAGAGACAATATGTGAGGGTCAGGAGGATGTAGAATGAAGTATAGGGAAGGGAGTGGTAAGAACCAGCCAGTACTTTGTGACCAATGGCAGTGTTAGAAATGTTCATCCTAAAACTTAGATGACAGGTTGATGGGTGCAGCAAACCACTATGACACATGTATACCTATGTAACAAACCTGGACGTTCTCCACATGTATCCTGGAACATAAAGTTAAAAAAAAAGAAAAAAAGGTGGGATCAGTATGGTCATATCTTGAATTTTTCAAAATAAGCATAACCAGGGCTCATATATGAAAATCTCCCAATTGTTAAATGTCAGCAACAAATTCATATACCTTAAAACATCTTTTGGTAGAAAAAATACAACTGTGGGATTAACTTGAATCCTGGGCTGCTTCATTGTCATTCTCTTTTAAATTTTCATTAGGGCTTCATTTCAATTCAGTGTTCCAACTTCAAGGAAACAGTGAGAAGTGTAATGTCTACAATCCATTACAATATGCTTGGTTGATATGAGTGAAAATTAGTTTGCTGTTAATGTCAATGTAGGATTAAGGATTATATTTTTGACTTCAAAAGGAAGAAAAAGAAATGTTCATCCTACTAACCTTTGTCTTCCAGTCCTCCTCTGAATGAAAGGCCTATTGGGAAGCTGGGGAAACTGACCACCAAACATGTTTGGGGACGTAGTGTGAGAGTGTATCGTGGCAGTCAAGGGAGTCTTTTGTTAGACTCTTCCTCAAGAAAGGACCTGATGTTACCCTATGAGGACACGCTTCAACATTCAGTCTGGTGCCATACTACCTGGGAAGCACTTAAACAATGGGAGTATGAAAGTAGCAGAACCTGGCCATTTCTGTCCTAGATAGGACACTTTTCAGACACAGTGTGATTCTCCACCCAATGTCTACTTCCCCTATCCTTCTGTCCTTCAAAGACATCAGAACAACATTGAATTTTTACCTTTCTTTTCTTTTTTTGAGAGTTTTTATATTTTGTATAAGAGTACAAATATAGTTGCATATTTTTTACAAGAGGGTAAAAATAGAGTGTGTATATTTTATATAACAAAGAACAAATAGAGTTTGCATATTTTTTATAATAAAGTACAAATAGATTGTGTAAATATTTATAACAGAGTACAAATAGAGTTTGTATATATTTTATAAGAGAGTATTCTGAGAGTTTCTGTATTTTGTATTACAGAATACAAGCAGAGTTTGCGTATTTTTTACCGATAAGTCCCTTGCATTCTTAGCTTTATTTCAGCAGCTTTTTTTCTCAAGAGATCTAAACTGGCATAACCTCTAAAATAAGTATCAATAAAACTATTTAAAAAGATGAATAATGAGCAAAAACCATCCTTGCCTATATAAATGGCCTTTACCTTTTTCATGACCTTTTCTTCTGGGGGGGAAAAATTGAACAGAATAAGAAAGGAGAAATAACATTATTTATTTAAGTGGATAAAGCTGAGTCATCTTAGCCCTGCTAATAGGAAGGATTTTAACAAGGCCTAAGAGGGAACATGATCTACTGGGTGCCTCACCAGTCTTATTTTTCAAAGAGTTAATTTCTGTCCTTCCCTGTCAGAAATTTTTCATTGAACAAAGTAGGATAATTTTCTTTGGCAATTGCTACCTACCTTCCAAATAGCACTGTCATAAAATGAAATAAAATGTAAGCTTAAATATTTCTTGAATATTGTAAGTTCTGTTAAAATATAACATTTTAAGTGGACTCATATGAGTTTTTATTTCCAGCATTGCTGTCATTGTCAGTATTCCCCTATGTAACTAGGTATTATGAGTTGGGTGCCTTGCATTTCTGCGAAAAGTGTTTGGTCACATGACTAGAGCCCAGCATAGCAGCACAGGCAGAAACTGGTTAGAACTCAGTCATTTGGAAGGATAGCTATTATTTTCCTCCACTGCCTTGCTTTATCCCCTGAGTGCTTGCCCAATTCCTTGTTCAGTCTAGGGGTATTGCTTCTGTAACCTCACAGCTACCTCTGATTGGGAAATTTGGCTAGAGAGCACCTGAACCTGAACCCGCCCTGCCGAGTAGGGGTAGAGTACAAATTAATTGTACTGCAGTGAGTAGTGCCACTGGGGAGTCAATTTCCCAGTCATCTGAATTAAGGATTAGATAACAGGCTGGCTGAGACTTGGCATCCAGTCTCTGCTATGGCATTTCATTTTTCTCCTATTCTATCAATTTAAAGCCAATCAAGCCCTGAGGTTAAATTTATCATTTTTCATCACAGAGTACACACTCCTTGAATTTTTACTGTGAAGTTTATATGCCTTTATGCAGTTCACAGGCCTATTTCTGTAGGTTTCTTTTGCCTCTGTGATTCGCCCCATTACTACTAATATTTCTGTCCCAAAGAAAAATATACAAGCTCTGAATTTAAAAAATCCTTCGGTTGCATTTATAGCTTTCAAATAAACACATCTACTAAGACCTTCCTCATTCTTTTTTTAAATTTATAAATATAATTTATTCTTTTCTGAATTTTCTCTCCACAGCTGCTATCTTCACTTTTTATATATATTTTATTATAGCCATATTTCTTTGACTAAATTCCTCCCACCTTAGAAATAAAATTTTTCATTGAGATGCCCATCAGATAAAATATTTCTCACCAGACATATATTTACACAGAATGCATTAGAAAAGTAAATTCATGTCATATTGTGGACCAGAAGAGATGCTAGCAGCAGTAAATCCGTATCAAGGAGACTGCAGGTTTTGTTGTGTTAAATAGTAAAATATATGCTAGAATATCTCTTTCTTTAGTTAGTGGATATCTCAAAGTAATCTAGAATTATTCCCTAAGGGAATATGCCAGGTTACAAAAGCAATCAAAAGTCTTTGGTTGGCATCTCTTTTGCTTGCCCCATTAAATGAATATGCTTGGTGGGCACACACAAAAACTGTCTGTAGCCAGCTGTTATTCACCATGACACTTTTTCTGGCCGTTTTGCTCTCATGTTCCTCTGGCAGTCTTTTAAACATAAAGTATCAAACACTTTAAGCCACATAAACTTCATAGTTCTGATTTTAAATAGACAATAATTGCTTTCATCACATCTTTATGTTACAGTATAACTCAGGGCTATGGTCTTTTTTAGAGTAATATGTAAGTTAACATAAGTTATGACAGTAAGCTATTGCTCGTTTGTAAATTATTGTCAATTGAATATAATATTCTTCAAAGCCTCAAACACTGGATTTCTTTCTTCTTCATATGCTATAGTGTTTTTGTGGGTACCATTTTTGTCCTGTAATTTTAATATTTAAAATCAAGTTTCTGAGTTTGCTGATTGCTGGGATAGGGCCGCAGCAACCCTATTCTTCACCTTTTCTCCATGATTGCTTTTGGATTTTTCTCACTTTCTGTACACACCCTCTCAGTTCTTGAGGTCTACAAGGAGAGTGGGAAATTATGGGTGTTCACCAACACAAGATTAAGCTGGGAATTCAGTAAAAAATTATATTGGAATGCAACGGGAAGAGTCATATCCTAAACAATTACCAATTATAAAAATTAGAGAAATCTACCTACTATGTGATTTAATAAAACAAATGGTGGTCTGCTTAAATAATCCATATGTTGCTTTTTGGATTCAACATCTATATATTATGTTTTTAAAGAGAAACACATGGTAAAGATATGGTATTTCAGTTTCTGGGGGTTTAGCCATCTGTTCAGAAAGCTGTGATTGCCCTAGACAAATGTTTCTTCTGCAATTAATATATAAATTCCCAATTTGTGGAGACAAATCTCAAACCAGTGGGTTTGACTATGACCTGTGCCAGACAACATGCTCCAGTAAAACATGTCATTAGGTCAGGCATATGTTATATTATTGTCTCCAACAGCTGTGTGATCCTGAACGAAAAAAACAATTTCGTAAGCACTCAGTTTTTGAATCTAAAGAATATTGTGTTGGCCAGAGCTTACATGTGTGGCACCTTGTGTTTTCCATCTTAACCATCAGATTCTTTCATGTAGAGAATCTCTACAAAATAGTACTAATTCCTGGCCAGGCACCGTGGCTCACGCCTGTAACCCTAGCACTTTGGGAGGCCAAGGCAGGCTGATCACGAAGTCAAGAGATCGAGACCATCCTGGCCAACATGGTGAAACCCTTTCTTTACTAAAAATACAAAAAAATTTAGCCAGGCGTGGTAGTGCTTACCTGTAGTCGCAGCTACTTGGGAGGCTGAGGTGGGACAATTGCTTGCAACCAGAAAACAGAAGTTGCAGTGAGCCTGGATCTCACCACTGCACTCCAGCCTGGTGATAGAGCGAGACTCCATCTCAAAAAAAAAAAAAAAAAAAAGATGTGCTAATTCCTAATTCCTGAAACAGATATTCAATAGCCAAGGACAGAGTTTCATACTCTTAAGCTTGCAGCCCCAACATAGTGAGCTCCAAACCATTCACTTCTCAATCCACTCTCTGTGTATCCACATTGAACCCTGTCTGGAATGGTGATCCCCGATTCTTAATTACAATTCTTCCCGAATGATGAAATTTGAAGACTCTGCATTTTTGCATTTTATTACTTGAACTTTCTTGTTTTAATTTTGTTAATAATTTTTTTCTTTGAATAGCCAAAAAGAAGGGAGAAATCCTGTAGGTCTACTACAAATTTTATTATCTTTGATTCTTGCTTTTTAAAATGATGTCACCTCTCAGCTGATTTGAGAGCAGAATTACACAGAATTCCAGATATTTTCTCGTCAATTACAGGTATAAGACAGTGTAAAATTCTAAATATTTGCTGTGGTCATTAGTGAACTAATTATTCCCATTTGTGCTGGATTGATGCTAATTCATTGCAAATATTAAATCATGTAATGCTGCATCTCTACTCTCCCATGGTGAACTTCACATATTAAGTATATACAGTGTTTGAATCCATCTTAGCCAGCACTTCAGGTATCCACCACAAAACCACCACAGATGGCAATCAGAGTAACACACATCCACAAGTTCTCTATCAAAATCTGCATCATGGTACACAAGACCTTTATGGTCTGACTCCTGTCTGCTGCTCTCCCTTCATCTCCAAAGATTGGCTTCATTTTAGATGTGCCTGAAAACTTTAATATGTTTCTTTCTTATGCTGCACTATTGAACATACTATTTCCTCTCTGTGGAATATTCCTCTGGTAACTTTTACTCAGTAAATTAATGCAGGTACATCCCTTATTTAAGCTCAACTCTTCATATAGGCATTGTAGCTTTCCAGACAGAAATTAAGCCCTTGCTTCTTGGTTCTCCATAGCTTTGTATGTATGCCTCTATTTTAACATCTGCCTCTTGGTTGCACTACTGTTTCCTTCCTCATACACTCGGTTCTGTTCATTTAGAGGTTCCTAGCTCTTAGCAAAATGCCTGGAACCAAATATAAAAAAAGAATCACTGGAAAAATAAATCAATGAACTTTACACTCAAGTTTAAATTTTAAAATATAATAAAGTATTCTAATTAAAGCTTATAAGTCAGAATAAGCTATATAATGCTGGAGAAACAAAGAATCTTGAAGTCTTTAAAACTTTACTTTTCACCCACACAAAATCAGTTATATGTAGTAGCAGCTGTCCAGGTCAAGGGTCTTCTTGGCAATTCAGGCAGAAGACACCTCCATCACTCTGTGGCTTCACCACCTGGAGCCCGTAGCTTCCTCAGTGGGCAGGACAAGGAGAAAGAGAAGAGAAGTGTCTCGTGTGGTCTCTGAAATAGTTGAGGTCAGAAATGGTACAGAATATGCCCATGCATTCTGCATAAACTGGAATTAGTCATGTGGTTACACCTGTTTTGATGGAGGGAAAATGTAACATTTCCTATGACTAGAAGGAGAAGATAACTCATGAGGGCAAGTGCCCTTAATCTTGATCACAGATGTGGATACAAAACAGGTGTGATTCCCTTAATTTGTTGCAGGGAACACAGGTAAGAGTATACGAAAAACAAACAACTGTGAATCCATTGTAGACAAATAGAATCTGCCCTTATGAGATCCCAATTGTATTATAAAATGGGGCAGAGCTATCTTTGGATCTTGTAAAACAATAGAACCTCCAGATTTTCACAGAAAAAAATATATAGCTATTGAATATGACAATGATTTATGGAGGTGACTTAGCTTAGCGAACAGGTGAGTGAGTAAGAAATTATAACTATCTTCAAATTACTAATGCTGTTTCAGATGAGTGGACATGTTGCAGCAGGAAGGACTGACAATAGGCTGTGTGAAAAAGGTCCTAATTTCTGTAAGTGTCGCAGAATGTCCTAACAAGGGAAGATATGAAACCTGTTTAGTGGTTCATCAATTTTTCTGATTCAGATTTACTGTAGTATTGTGGAAAGAATGCCGAATCAAGTCTTCTAAGTTCAAGATATGGATCTATCAGAAAATGCCTGGATCATTTTTATAAGTTATCTTAGCACTCTATCTCAACTTATTATTCTGTAAAATGAAGGGAAATCGAAAACATAAGTTCTCAGATCTCTCTCAACTTCAAATACCTACAACTTTTGTAAATAATGAAGTTATCCACATATTCTTCCATAAAGATTTGGTGCAACAATTAGTTTAAAATTCTTAAGAAAATCACTTCCTGGTGTTACACCAAAGGCAGCGTTCACCTTCTTCCTCTTTCCTACAGCATTTCTGGATGCCTTTCTCTTGGTACATCTTCTTCCTATGAAAGGAGATTACCAGGTGTTGAACACACTTGTTAAAATCATTAGTGCTAATTGAAATGTTATCCTTGAAGCAATCAGAATAAGTAAAAGGGCATTGAAAAAGTGTGTAGCTGTACAAATAATGCATTGTGAGCATGAAATACTTATTGGTAGGGTCCCCCAGAGTTATCACACCACTGAATGAAACAGGTTTCTCTTAGTCATGCCTTAAGAATACAAACCCCTAGTGTTAAAAATAAAAAGCATTTCACTCTGATTTTGCCTAAGTTTTCAAAATACAAAGATGATTTATTTCATGAAGATCATTTGAAAATTGAGAGATAATGACAACTTTTATTCATATCTTTGACTAGACTATGGTAACAATTTATGATGCCATGATTTGACATGTTTATGTTGTCATATAAACATACAAGATTTTTTCTGCTCTCTCCCTCTAATCTACAGGCTTTTCTTTATCATACATATTGGATCCTAGAAAGAATATATGTTTCTCAAAAATCCCCAAATGCAAAAAAATAAATAGAAACTTTGTTGTACCCGAAAGTCCAGAATTTGTCTGAATGGCTTTGTCTCACGCAGACTTGCATGTTGAAACTGGCACTTGTAGCTTTTGGATGCCAATCTTAAAGTGACAGACAGTCAGATTTAATCCCCAGGGACACAAAGAAACCTTTAACAACCATTTAGTGGAAACCAGCAGACCAGGATGGAGCCCAGGGGAAGGTGACACAGACGTTCCTGGGGACATGGGAATGAACATCTAGTCTTCCTTCTGATTGTGTCTTAGTCAGATCTGGCTGCCATTATACACTGCCATCCCATACACTGGGTCACTTAAACAACAGGTGTTTATTTCTGAATGCTCTGAAGCAGGACGTCCAAGATCAAAGTGCCTGCAGATTTCATTCTTGGAAAAGGCCTGATGCCTGGTTTACAGAAGAGGCCTTCTTGCTACATCTTCACATAGTAAAGAGAGATCATCTCCTTTATGTCTCCACTTATAAGGAGCAAATCCCATTTACAAGGCCTGCACCCTCATCTCCTAATCGCCTCTCAAAAGCCCCATCTCTTCATAAAATAATATCATCACTGTATTAGTCAGGGTTCTCCAGAGAATCAGAACCAATCAAATATATAAATATCCAAGAGGAGGTGTATTATGGGAATTGGCTCATGTGATTACAGAGGCTGAGAAGTGCCATGATATGCTACCTGCAAGCTGGAACCAGAAAAGCCAGTGGGTTAATTCAGTTTGAGTCCAAAAGCCTAACAGTGGAGCAAGGAGCACTGCAGAGACCTAAGACCCCCAACCCCAGAAGCTCTAACGTCTGGGAGCAGATGGATGCTTTAGCTCAAGAAGTGAGAGAGAGTCCATCTGTATGTTCCATTTGGCCCTCATAGGGATGACACCTGCCCACATTGGTGAGAGTGATCTTTTCTCAGTATACTGGTTCAAATGCTAATCTCTTCCTGAATCATCCTCATACGGTGTTTTGCCTCTCAACAACCTGTCTTTCACACTATGAAGAGGATAGTTTGGAAGGAATAAAGGGGCAACTAGGACTCCACAGCCTAGAAAACCACCCCAAAACCACGGCTTACCAGCTATCTGTGCAGTCAATAGCTAAGTCAAGTTGACACAAAATTTACCATCACTATCACATCAGAGACTGGGATCTCAACACACCAATTTTAGAGAGACACAAACTTGCAGTCCATAGCATTTTGGCTAGCCACAGAAATGCTCTCTCTCAGGCAAGACAAAGATGCAAATGATCCAAAGGGATCCTTCAGAGGCTCTCAACTTTTTATGCCCTATGCTTTAAGAATTACTTTCAGCCAGGCGGTGGCTCACACCTATAATCCCAGCACTTTGGGAGGCCGAGACAGGTGGATCACGAGGTCAAGAGATCAAGACCATCCTGGTCAACATGGTGAAACCCCGTCTCTACTAAAAATACAAAAATTAGCCAGGCATGGTGGCGCATGCCTGTAGTCCCAGCTACTCGGGAGGCTGAGGCAGGAGAATTGCTTGAACCCAGGAGACGGAGGTTGTGGTGAGCCGAGATCGTGCCATTGCACTCCAGCCTGGGTAAAAAGAGGAAAACTCTGTCTCAAAAAAAAAAAAATTACTTTCATCTTGTTTTGGTGTTCTATTACACAGTTCCATAGTCTATTAAGTAGGGTGTCTATAGCAAGTATCAATGTAGTGTCTATTTCCAGATATCTGGAAGAGAAGATTTTGAATGTGGTCCCTGCAATCAGGATAAATGTTCAAAGTCATGGATATGGTAATCACCCTGATTTGATCACTATACAATGCCTCAAAACATCACATTGTACCGCATAAATATCTATAATTGTGTCAGTTGTAATTTGTTTTAAATAATAAGTAAAATAATCACTTTCCCCTCTTTCTATGTTCTGTCGTCTCACTGCTCAGAGTTTATTGTGTTAAGAAATAGTTCATGTTTTGTTTGGGAGGGAGGCAATGTATCTGTGACCAGAATACCTCTTTATTTTTCTCTTTTCCAGAAGATACAGGACTATTTATCTCCATCTTCCTTCTCTGATAAGTGATTATTCAAATTCATTGAAGAGTCTGTGCTGTATTTCACTAGTTCACAAATCAAAACTTACCCCTAAGAAAGCTATCAACTCCACAAGGTGATTTTTCAAAACTCCTTATATATCTTCATCTAATTATTAGACTAAGTAATATCAGTCAATTTCTAACACAGATGGTGGTATAAAAGCAACAAATTCCATCTGGACCAACCAGATGGGCAAATGGGAGTAAAGCTATACAGACAGAAATTATGGGCTTCAGAAAAAATTCTGACTCTTTAAACTGTTATTTTTTTTTTCTTAATGACAGCCTAGCCATTTATCAATGATGATATCTGCCTTCTAATAGGAAAAGATTATAGTAGGAAAACCCAGTTCTTGCCACTTGTTTGCAATTTTAGAGTTGTAAAAATTAAAACATTATTTTAGAACAATATTGATATAAGATTAGGGGCATAGATATCTATATAAATTGGAGGTATAGGTATTCATTTAAATTTAGGTGTGTAAATATCTATGCAATTTGAGAAGTACGGATAAAATAGATCTGTTGATATCTATATAAGTTTGAGCATTGATATATATTTAAATTAGGCATTTTCTATTTAGACAAATTTAGGAGTGTAAACATTTGTGTGAGTTTAGAATTATGGCTATCTATGTAAGTTAGAGGTGTAAATAGCTCTAAGTTAGGATGTAAATATCTATCTAAGTTGGAGTATAGATATCAGTATAAGCTTAGGGACACAAATAACTATGAAAATCAGGAAAACAGATATTTATGTTAATGTTGGGTTGTAGATATCTATGTAAGTATAAAGTTGTAGATATATATAGAAGGCTATGAGTATAGATATATATTTAAATTAGAGCATAAACATCTAGTTAAGCCCTGGTGGAGGCTATGATGCTCTGAGTTTTTCTCGTGAAGGTTATGTATATATTTTGAAGATGAAGAGACACTTGGGTGAGGCCATCAGAGACAGAAGATACGAATGCCCAATTAGGAGGAATTCACAGAATTTCCTTTTATTCTTAGAAGGCAGTGGATTAACAATGAAAAAAGGGTGGGTCTAAAGGCTAGAACCAAAAGTCATTCTTACCACAAATCTGAACTATTTTTAATCTCCTTATCTACAAGATTATAATACATATTATATTAATTAACTGAGTTCCAATTCTATTAGGCCGCTAGGGTAAACTGAAACAAATTAACATCACAACAGTAGGAGGCACTGGCTGGTAGATGCAATATCCCTAACCCTAAATATCCCTAAAATTGGTACTTTATTTATCATCTGCACAATAATGAGACACTGTGGATATTAATTTACCCATTCTGCAAATGTGAAACTAAGAGTCACAGAGATTAAGTAACCAATCATGCCTTACATAGCTAAGTGAAAAAGGCAGATAGGTAAGGCCAGCCAAGGTGCCTTCGGTTCCTAAGTTTAAGTGTAATATTTCAAAATCTGCTCGGCAATGTGCTTGTCCCCGTGGAAAACTGTTTAAATAGAGTCTTGATCACATTGTACAATTTTATGTTGCTGAATACTCCTACTTAGGGCCAACTTTCCAGATGTTCTAACACCAGGCTAAACTTTTTGGACCTGCCTTTTCCTGTGATTTCTCCCTGTTTGCTTGATATGTGGCTCTAGAGTCCACCTGAAGAGGTAAAATAGGCCTGCAATGCTCACACTCATAAACCCCAACAGGACACTATGGCCTAGTAAAACAAGCTCTCACTTTGCTATGGCTCTGTCTACCTGCTCCTCGTAATTTACTACACGGTACCATCTTATGAAGGCTCAAACCACATTCCTCACAAAGCAATGCTTAAAGCTATATTATTGGTTAGGGAACATAATGAAATCTACCAGGAAGGTGTGTTATCATGAGGATGCCATGGGGATAAGTAATATATTTTATATCATCAATAAGAAATCAGAGGCTGGGCGCAGTGGCTCACACCTGTAATCCCAAAACTATGAGAGTACCAGAAGGAAGGATCACTTGAGGCCAGGTGTTCAAGACCAGGCCTAGCAAGATAGCAAGATGCCATCTCTACAACATGTAAGTAGATAAATAAAAATTAATCAGGCACCCTGGCATGCACCTGTAATCTCACTTACTTGCGGGGCTGAGACAGGAGAATTGCTTGAGCTCAGGAATTCAAGTTTACAATGAGCAATGATTGTGCCGCTCTACTGAAGCCTGGCCAACAGAGTAAACCCTGTCTCAATAAAATTTAAAAAGAAAAAGAAAGAAAAAGATCAGATATGTTTTTTGAGTAAAATAATTGGTTTGAATTTGACTTGCTTAAAAACAAGAAGAAAAAAATAATTGATTTACATAAACAATCTCTTATCACTTTTTAAATACTATTAAACTGCCCTTCCTTTCCAAACTTCATATTGGCCCTTGGTCTTTCTCACTTGGTTTTTGCTTGTTTGTTTTTTTAAATTTTTAAAAAATAAATCCATTGCTTCAAATTTAGCCCCTTTACTTCTTCCAAATTATCTTCTTCATAGTGTGAGACAGAGATTTTTTGAGAGGCAAACATGATATATTAGATCCCTGTGCAAATCTTGAATGTTCTTTTGATAGACATTAGGTACAAACCTTTAAGAAGCTTTCCTGGTTAATTTCTTCCCATTGTCCTCAAAACATACTCTGCCCTAGCTATATTTACTCACTACAAACTCCCTCAAGCTCCTTGCACTTGCACACTATTAAGCCATCAAATTTGGGTACTCTTCTCTTCGTTTCCTATGTGAACAATTCTTGCCCATGTCTTAACACGTAGTTCAATTGTAATGCTCATGATAAAACCGCCTGACACTCAAATCCTTGGTTGAGGGTCTTTGCTCCTAATACCACTGAACCTTTGCGTGATGTTTTCTAGGACTGACATTCAACTACTCACCCTGAGTTATATTGATTTAAAAAACTATTGAAAGGCTTCTGTATCAGTTGATAAGTAGCTGTTGCACCAGACCCTGAAAGTGCCCTGTCATGGCCACACAGACTTCCAAGGCCACTCTCTAGGATATACCAAACTTCCCTTAAACCCAGAAAATAAGTAAGGCCCACATGACCTTGCTCCAGTGCTACAGTTGTCGGGCATTTGTATGGTCAGTACCTGCACCGTGTAATCCAACTATTACTCCTGCTCCTATCATAGCATTAGGATAGTTCATGATAACAGCTGATGTATTTGTCTGTCTTCCTATAGAAGCTGTTTGCCTCAAGGAAAAGATCCCTGTTGTATACATCACTTTATGACAAGCATCTGGAGCTATACTTAAATATAGGTAGTTGATGAATGTTTCATGAATGAAGGAATGAATGAAATTAGATATAGGACATTCTTCAATATGCTGGCTATATTGAAAAATGCTTCACCAAAATACAATCATATGAAGCTTCATAGAACAGAGATAATGCATTTCCTAAAACAAACATCCAACCCGCTTAAACATTTTTATTCAGATATATATTTGTATATACATATATTAAAAACTATGATGTGTGTGTGTGTGTGTGTGTGTGTGTGTGTATATATATATATATATATATATATATATGAATTTTTAATTAGTCAATACTGAAACCAATGTCTTGTGTCAGCCTTTCCAATAGTTCCCAGACAGGTTAGAACAGACCAGAAACCTGCGGGGGGACAGTCAGTCAATGAGTAAAGGTTACTGCTCTGCTGAAGAGTGACTAGGGTGAGGTAAGTAAGAATGCCACAAAGTGTCCTTCCATTTTCAAGCAGCCTTTTTCTTGATATTTGCTTGGGTGCTGTAAACCTTTGGCTGCCTTTCAGAGTTCTGAGAAAGTTAGTTCTGATTATTTCTGCTGGATTTTTGGTTTTATTAAGGGGATGAGAACTGGGAGCTGCCTACTCTGCCATTTCCCTGACTTCACTCCAGACCATGTGGTGATTATTTTTGAAGCACATAACCACTGCTTCAAGAGCCACAGCTCCTCTCCTCACTAGTGTCACTGTTGTGGTTTAGCACTTGTGTTATACTTTCTATTCCCCCTGAACCTTAGAATCATTTGTGGAGACATTTTTCTGTATTATACACTGGCATCTACACAAAGTCCATTGAGGTCATATTGTAATATTTCAATGAATTTATGAAGAAATATTCTGTTGAAGAGAGATGACACCGTGAACCATAGCCAGTCCTTTTAATTGCCATAGGTGATTTATCACAGGTGATGAATATGGATGGTACACTCTAAGAAACCCCTTGAAATTAAATCCTGCTAATTTTCAAAAGCACAGCACAAAAATATTATAATATCCAAGATTAATACATAAACCCTTGAGAATGAATAAAAAAATATGATTTAAATATTCACACACAAAAATATGGTATTTGAATTACTTACTGTGTGATTACATAGCCCAAACTCATCTATGAATGTTTATATTTCTCACTTATTTCTTGAAACAAGTTGTTGTAGATACTGCCATGTATAAGGAATTTCAATCCACTTATTTCTATCTTGGATAGGCGTCATGAAGAAATTTTTTTAAGCCTCAAGAGTCCATGCTTATTTCTCTCTGGCACACTGTTACATTACCAGGGTCATGTTGAGGCAAATGGATGATGCTCAAAAAGGATTTGTGGAGTGAATAGAGGAATAAATGAATAGAATGATGATTCTAAAGAGATAAATTTTTTAAAAAAACTTTTAACAACCACATGTCAGCCAGAGTGACATATTAGAATCCAGAGAAGTTCCACCCTTGGGTCCAGTTTGCATTCAACA
Source organism: Callithrix jacchus (assembly GCF_049354715.1). Classification (NCBI taxonomy): domain Eukaryota; kingdom Metazoa; phylum Chordata; class Mammalia; order Primates; family Cebidae; genus Callithrix; species Callithrix jacchus. Next base: position 110,193,268 of record NC_133507.1, read on the forward strand.
AACTTCAGTGAGTACACTGGCAGAAGCGACCAAAAGTGGATGGATCATGTGTAATCTCTCCCACCATAAAGCCGCATTTAAGGATGAAAAACAGTGCAGGTAATTGAAAAGAAATTCATCAGAGGCATTTCTACTTTCAGCAAAGTATACCTGAAGGCAGAGTAGGAGAACTGAGATGAGGTGTTACAGTATTTCAAACATTGAAGACTGAATGTGGAACAGAAGAAATATGTGCCCCTCCAAGGGTCTCCAGTCCTTCAAGGTAGCCAAAGATATCTGCCGTATGTAGAGGCATGGGGAGGAGAATATAAGGCTGTAAGAGATCACCAAAGGTATAGAAAGTATAAATATTTTAAATGTATATCAAATGTATAATATTTTTATAACCTATGTATTACGGCAATCATTATATTGTGTATATATGTTTTTGTGTAATATAATCAAAATACAAGTAACAGAAAAAGAAAAAAAAAATTGCTTCATGCTCCAGTCAATAGACAAAGGCCCAGAAATGTTCCAGATGGTGCAATTATTAGGAAGGCCTTTAAAATAATTAAGAGAAAAATAAAAATAGAAAATATGGGTAACATGCATGATGAAATTGGACATCAGTGGAGTCATAAAAATGTTAGAAGGAACCAAATGGAAACATTAGAAATGTAAAAAACAATGTCAAAAATAATGATTTGTGATTAATAGCAGGCTGAACACTACAGAGGGAAGAATGCGTGATCTTGAAGACAGATACAAAGACAGTATCTTAACTGAAGCAAAAAAAAAAAAAAAGATGGAAAGGAAGAGCATTGAAAAAGATGAAATGAGAACTGTGAGATCTATGATTCAATAACAAATACTATAATTTATATATAGGTGGAATCCCAAAAAGAAATAAGAGAAATAATGGGCAGATATGAAATCAAAGAGCAAATGATATAAAACTTTCTAAAACTAATTAAATAAAACCCACTCACAAATTCGAGATGCTATGTAAACTTCAAAGATATAAATGCAAAAGACACCGTAATAGAAATTCTGCAAATGAAAGGTTTTTAGCAGGCATTAAAACTTACCAGAAAAAAAGTCACATTGTTAAAAGAGAGCAGTAATAGAACTTCTCACAAGAAAAAACGGAAACTAGAAGATTAAACAATGAAATATCTAAGGTAATAAATAAAAAAGAACACTGTCAATGTAGAATTCTATCTGATTAAAATACTCTTCAGAACTCTTATAAAAACAAAATAAAACCATTTTCATAGAGTCAAAAATCAGTTTCCTTCTTTTTTTTGAGAAGACATGCACAACACGGAATGTTAAAAACTTTTTCAGTCTAAAAGGAAATGTCGAGTTAAAAAGAAATGAACAACACCAGAAACAATGCATATTTTAGCAAATAAAAATGCCCTGTTGTAGATCCCGAGGTCAGGAGACTGAGACCTTCCTGGCCAACATGGTGAAACCCCATCTCTACCAAAATACAAAAAACTAGCCGGGCGTGGGGGCGCTCGCCTGTAGTCCCAGCTATTCGGGAGGCTGAGGCAGGAGAATCGCTTGAACCTGGGAGGCGAAGTTTACAGTAAGCCAAGATCGTGCCACTGCACTCCAGCTGCGGCGATAGAGTAGAATTCTGTCTCAAAAAGTAACAATAAAAAGAAAAATACAGTCTGTCTCCAGGAGGGGCAAGATGTCTGATTAGAAGCAGCAGCAGTCGGTGGCACTCACAGAGAGGAAGGAAAACGGGCAAGTGCATTTGGCGACTTCAACCGAAATATCCACGTTCTCACATTGGGACTGAATAGGCAAGCAGCTCAGACCCACGGAGACTGGGAGATGAATGTCTTTCTTACTATATTAATATTAATATTCTTACAGTCAAGGGAATTTAACATCACTATCTACTTGCTTTCCCAACACCCAAACTCAGCTTTGTACACAATCTGTATTTAATACATAGTTAACTGTACATAAATAATTTTATTATGCAGTGCTTTTAGGAAACTCGATAATCGTGTTATGTAAAAATTTTTAAATAATTATTTTGAAAAGGAAACTTTCAATAAAAATGTTTTAAAAGCAGTGGAAATTAGTGTGATACCTACAGGTCTAGAAAAGGTGCATGAAACAATGTTTCCAAGGTTAAATATACAAACAAGTTAACATTTCAGTATTATTTTCTTCCCAAATGTGTGAAGACAAGTTATCTGACACTTGCAGTTTGCAGTACTCTTCTGCAATCTTCAGTCTCAACCAAAAACTATTCATCAAGCTCATCATGTGTATTAATGTGATTCCCTACTGAATGAAAGTTCCTAGTATCATAGTATCTAAGTGTTTATCACTTTAACTGCACTAGTGGTCTCTAAGATGCCATTAAAAATTAATCTCATGGTATAGAGAATTAGCCATTTCATACACGTGTTTAATGGAATCCTAATCTAGGTAACTAGTGAGATTTGTTATGTAAGTACCCAGTTCCTTCATGGGAGATGCTGATTTAAGAAAGAACCAGCTTCTATTCCTGGTACTTTTCCATGTTGGCAGAATCAAAATAAATATTTTGAGCCAAAATAGTCAAAATAAATATAAGTATTCACATAAGTTCATTGGTATGACAACTATGTGCTAAAATGTACATCAAATTAGAATCAGATGAAAATTTATACCATCTGCTAGACCTTCAAATGATATCAGAACACTGTGACTCTCACATGACTATTGACATCCATTTCAGAAAAAATAAGTGCTTATTTTCTATCACTTGTATTAATAACCACTCTAAAGTGTTTACTGGTGATCAACATTTGTAAATAAACCATTTGATTGATATATAACATTCTTAGAAGAGTGTCAAGTCGTTAAGTGTAGAGACCTATAGACTATCACAAGGTAAACACACATTAGCACCACCTACAACATGACTTTCTTATCAAAGTTTTCCTTTGTCCTTCTAGTCAATATGCCCTACTACTACTACTTTTCCAATGTTGACCACTGTCCTCACTTTTACCACTCAAGGATAATCTTATCTACTGCGGAACTTCATAGATATGAAATCTTACAGCATGTAATGCTGGTTTCCGGCTTCCTTCACTCCAAATTATGTTGCCATATTTATCTATAGATTTTATCACAACTATTCATTCATTTTCAATATTGTGTAGAAATTGAATTTCTCAATATATCACAAAGTATGAATTCATCTATTGATGAATATTTGAATTGTTGTTAATTTTTGGCTAAAATGAATCAATAACTGCTATAAACATCTTGCACTTCTCATTGGAAAACACATTCTATTGACTATATATCTAAAAGTAGAAATACTGGATCATAGGTAGTGTGTTAAAATTTACAAAATTTATCCAAACAGAATTCCAAAGCTGTCATACACATATACACTCAATTTACAAATGGTCAAAACACTTAAATACACATTTTCCCAAGAAAGAAATACAAATAGCCAGTCAGCACATGAAGGAATTATTAATACTAATAATCATTAAGAAAATGCAGATTAAAGCCACAATAAAATATCACTTTACTTACTAGATTGGCTATATTAGAGAGACAGACAGAAATGGGAGCCCGCTTATCTTGCTGGAAAAAATGTAAAATGGTTCAGCCACTGTGGAAAACAGTTTAGTGGTTCCTCAAAAACTTAACATAGAATTATCACATAACTAATTAAGTCTACTCTTTGGCACAGACCCCAGTGAATTCAAAATCAATTTTCCAACAAATACAGGTACGTACAGGTTGATAACAGCACTATTTATCATAGTAAAAATGTAAAAAGGAAGTCCAAACGCCCATAAACTGATGAAGGGATAAACTAATTGTGGTATATTCATACGATAAAATACAATTCAGCCACACAAAGGGAATGGAACACTTTTACTTGCTACTATGTCAAAGAACCTCAAGAGCATTATGCTAAGTAGAAGTATCCAGGCACAGAATTAATCAGCCAGTATTAAATTCACAAATGTTTTAACACTGATGAATTAAATTCCAGTTTAAAAGATGCTAACATTTTATCAATATGGTAGATAATCAATAGATGAAATTATACAGAATTGACATATTTTGGATGTTGAGTCTCCCAATACAATGCTATTTAGGTCTTTAACATATATTGCTTATGTTATAAAGGTTTCTGTGTAGAAATTTAGAACATCTCCTTTTAAATTTATTCTCAGAATTTAGACTATTTGATGCTACAAATGATGGCTTGTTTTTCATCTTCTAGTTAATTTTAAATAAAACGTGATAATTTGTATATTAACTTTGCTCAGTGACATTGCTACATTAACTTAGAAATTCCAAGATGTCTGTATATTCTCTTGACTTTTATGAATGCATAGTTTGCATTGTAAAGTGACAGATTTATTTTTAAAAGGGATAATTATTAAATATTGACACATATTATTGGTAACTTATTTCTAGATGTATCACCAAATGGGATCGTAATTAACAATAATGAAAAGAAGTTCATACAGACACCAATATCTTTCAAAAATAGAAAAGATGTTGAAACCACTCCTAAAACCTTTATGAAATTAATCAGAAATGAAGGGAGGGAAAGAAAGGAAAATAAACCCAGCTTGCAGCATTCAGCATCGATCACTTGGTCAACTGTTTTTCAAACTGCTTTCCCATAGTTGTCATGCCTCTTGCCTCAGAATCCCGTAGACCCTGTTACAAGAGTATTGTTCCTTTTAACTGCTCTAGAGCTAACAACATGAACATTATGAAATGTTTAGTTTTCTCTTTCAGATATTCCTACAGGTCCTGCATACCGATGAAACTACTGACGTCAGCGGTCTAAGGGATACCAGGAAGAGCTGACTCATGAAAGAAGGTCATTTCCACATCCTGATTATTTTCCCACCTTACCCTGACCAATCAGCAACCCCTATTTTCCACTCCCTTGTTCTCCATGATCTCCTTAGTATCTCAAGCCCGAAACTCCCCAGGGAGATATATTAAAGGTCTCCTCCCATATCCTCACTTGGCACCTTGCAATCATTAATGTTTTTCTCTTCTGCAGTCCCTGCTGGCTCAGTGTAATGGTCTGTTCTGTGCAGCAAGTACACAAACTGATTGGTCCTATAACAATGCAATAAATACTGAGAAAGTTTTCATTTACATCACACCATCCACAATATTCTAAATTCATTGCTAGAATTTAAGAGATGGCACTACTGAACAATAGTATAAACTTAAAAAATCAAAAAATGAAGAAAGGAATTCTAAATGTAATCAAGCTATTAACTATAGAGTACAATCAAGCATTATAGACTTGATTAAATTTCCAGAATGAGATTCTGCTACCATATGGTTTTAAAGCTGGTAAGCTGAGAGAGGCTTCTATATGTCACTTAAAACAATGTAAGAAATACCTTTGTTTGTCCTTTTGAAGGAAAATTGAAGACCAACAATAACCATTATATTCTAGTTAACTGGGTCTTTCTTCTTACAGACCATGTATATTTTCCTAACAAGAGATTGCTTCATAGCACAAGTGTAAGATAAACATGTATTCTGACGTTTACTTTGTCACAATGTCTTCGAGAGCATCACAATGGACCAGCATAGTTTAGAATTTTAGAATAAGAGGAATATTTGTGAATGTTTTAGGTGTTTGCTCTTTCCTTCATAATCACTGTATTTTTATTGACAACTGAAAACAGGAAAAATGGTTGAACGTATATTTGTTGTAACATCAATTTTGAGAAAAGACATTTAATACCAGGTAGAGATAATCTCTTTAGATTAGACTGAAACACATCAAGTGTATAATGAGGAAATGTTACACCCATTGTAAATTGTTCTGAAGAGTGTGCAATCTTCCCTTTGAAGTCCTCACTCACATGACTCACCCTAGCTTGAACCAGTATATGTACCCATTCCCTTTTCAGTGTCACCACTGCATTTGTACTTACTTTAGTTTATGCATGTAATAAGTCATACATCTGTTAACCTGTTTGTTGCTAGCAGTGAACTTTGAGCAGCAGCAGGGCAGAGGGCATCTTTTGTATTAGTGCCCTACTATGTATCACAGAACCTGGAACCTAGTTCAACAACTGTTTGTTGAATTCAATGGGACAGCACAGAGAACAATTCCTTTCAGTTTAGTGGACAGTCAAATTTGATATGATGAGAAGAAAAGGAATATTGTGCTGCTGTAGCCTCAATATTGAGGTGTTTAAGCATTTGAGGATAACTCCAGGTCAAGACACCTCTACTGTTGAAACTGAGTGAGTTAGAAGGAATGCGCCACACACTGAGTTCCAAATTAAGAGTCCTTTTTTTTTAATTGCATTTTAGGTTTTGGGGTACATGTGAAGAACATGCAAGATAGTTGCATAGGTACACATGTGGCAGTGTGATTTGTTGCCTTCCTCCCCTTCACCTATATCTGACGTTTCTCCCCATGGTATCTCTCCCCAACTCCCCACCCCACTAAGAGTCCTTTTTTAATTAGCCAGTGACCGAGAGACGGCTAAGGCTCAAAATTCTCTCACCCGAGGAAGGGTCCTGATTATCTTTTATACCTTGATTTAGGTAGGGGAGGGGAGTACCTAGCTGAAGTGGAATTTTACAGAAGCAGAAAAGAGAGGAAGGAGCTGTGGGCACAGGTGGTCCAAGAAGGGGGCTGATCAGGCTCCTTCTGCACAATGATCAAAGGCAAACTTTTTTCTAACAATAGCAGGAGGGAGGTGCGCCAAGCAGGATGCAGTTACAATGGTTATAAGTGTGAAGAACAGTAGCTTCAATGTTTCTAAGTGCGGCGTGACCCAGTTATGCACCCAAAGGGGCTGTGGCAAGGAGGGGGAAGCCAGGTTGGAGTTTACAGCTAAAATGGAGTCAGTTATCCTAGCCCAGGGTAGGTTATTACACTACTTGCTCAGATACATCATTTATAAAATAAAAAAGAGAAAATTAGTTATATCCTCAGAGGGATAAAGGGAATGCATATTTTATGAATACCTATTGAGTAATTTAGAAGCGAATGCATTTTTGAAAGACTCTTTTGTCAGAGAGCTTTCACTTCATCTGACTGAAATACAAACCCATCAGCGGTTCTGGTTTTCATAAATTAATGACATCTCTTAAACATTGGTAGCTAAAAATTTACCACTAGTTTTCCTTTTAGCCAGAATGTGATTTGTTGCACTGGGCATGGAACAAAACTTACTTCAATAGTGGTGAAGGCACTGATGGTAATACCAGAAGTGGTAAAAACAGAGAAGATGGTGTCCTCAGGACTAACTCTCATTTGCCCTCTCTTACATGCTGGGTTTTTGTGAGTGGCTCAGCTCTGAGGCAAAAACTCTCTTCCTGTTAAGTCCAAGCATGTACAGAGAATTCTTGTACACTCGTTCCAGGGGAAGAGAGAGATGGGCTGAGACAAACAGATCCACAGAAGTCCTCCTATGGGAGTTCAGCTTCTGTGTGTGCTAGTGGCTCCTCTTTACCTATGAGCCATAGTTAACACAATGGGATATTTTGATTGGCTAGCCTTAGTCACGTGATCACAGAGGCTCATATAACACAGTAGAAGAGAGGGCCTTGAAAAAGAATAGGAATTGTTACTAGAAAAATGGATAACAGATGCTTAGATAACAAAATCAACAGATACTCAGCAATGCTTCCTATGGAAGGATATAATTACTAAAGAGTTCCTGATCTTTTCATTTATGAGTTCAACAAACAAATGAAAAAATACTCATCATCATTGGTCATTAAAGAAATGCAAATCAAAACCACACTGAGATACCACCTCACACCAGTTAGAACGGTGATCATTAAAAAATCTGGAGACAACAGATGCTAGAGAGGATGTGGAGAAATAGGAACACTTTTACACTGTTGGTGGGAGTGTAAATTAGTTCAACCATTGTGGAAGACAGTGTGATGATTTCTCAAGGACCTAGAAATAAAAATTCCATTTGACTCAGCAATCCCATTACTGGGTATATATCCAAATGATTATACATCTTTCTATTATAGGACACATGATATGTTAATTGTGGCACTGTTTACAATAAAAAAGACCTGGAACCAACCCAAATGCCCATCAATAATAGACTGGACAAGGAAAATGTGGCACCTATACACCATGGAATACTATGCAGTCATCAAAAACAATTAGTTCGTGTCCTTTGTAGGGACATGCATGAATCTGGAAACCATCATTCTAAGCAAACTAACACAAGAACAGCAAAAAAAAAAAAAAAACCACCTCATGTTCTCACTCATAGATGGGTGTTGAACAATGAGAACATATGGACACAGGGAGGGGAGCATCACACACTGGGGTCTGTTGGCGGGGGAATAGGGGAGGGACAGAAAGGGATAGGGAGGTTGGGGAGGGATAACATGGGGAGAAATGCCGGATACAGGTGACGGAGGGGATGGAGGCAGCAAACCACATTGTCATGTATGTAACTATGCAATCCTGCATGTTTTGCACATGTACCCCAGAACCTAACGTGCAATAAAATATATATTTTTTAAAAAAAGAGTTCCTGGTCTTTTATTTAGGTGTCATTTTGTTAAAATCACAGGCCATGCATGACCCACCTTTTCTCTTCAACATCTCATGAAACCATCTCTGTAGTTGCATAAATTACGGTAGTGTGGATTACTCATGTTTGAATGCATTTGCAAAAGAGCTTCCCTTGGTGGGTAATACTTCCTCTGTTCCTAGGACTCATGGTTCCCCTTTCCTCATGTAAGTAAGTCTTCCTTTGACTTCCTTACGTTGTAGCAAGTATCTTTCCATTGTGTTATTATGAATCTTTAAGCATACATACAACTCTAGCACCTAATATGCTGCACCTAATAAAATATGTTTATTCCACTAGACTTTTAGTTCTTCGACTGCAGAAAGTGGGCCATATGTATATTTTTTCAGGGCCTATCAAAAATCATAATGTCAATTGCAGGTGGCATATACACCTTTCTCATCTATAGACTAAGAATAATATTTTACTTAAAAAGAATCTTAAAACAATTAATTATGTATAATCATATTGTATATATTTGTATTGCTCTTAATCTTTTAAAGAATCAACTATAACCTCTGTAATTCCATCCTGTCATTTTAACTCATTCTGAGTCTACAAAATTTAGAATATAGGTAAGCAAAACCTTCTAAATTCTAGAATTATTCTAGGATTTCTAGGACACAAAATTTAAAGCTCACAAGAGAATATTCAAGGAAGCATCATTACCCACATTTTTCTGTTAAAGAAAGAATAGTACTAGTGTGAGAGGAGTTTTACATGCTGAGTCAGACAGAGCAAGTTTTTAATTCCAGCTGCGTAACTATTAATTGCATGACTGTGTGCAAGTGATTTAATAACTCTAAGCCTCACTTCCCTCTCCTATGAAACAGAAATAAGAATAGCATCTTTTCAATCGGTTGTTAAGGAAATTGCATGAATGCAACGTCATGTAGTAAATCTTCAATAAACTTAGAAATTATTATGAATAGGCAAATGAAGTCAGTTTCTCAAGCCACAACTTATAAGTCACATAATTAATATTCAGACCTCGGCCTTTCTCCTTGTACACTTGTGCTGCTAAGTGGCAGATTGCATTGTCTCTTAAGTAAACTGCAGAAACCAGAAGCAGGAGACATTCCTAAAATTTTATGCAAAAGTGAATAGAATATTGTGGCATAGACTGTATAAGACAACTCTCAGTTAACAACTAACAATTAATTCTTAGTAAATTACTTCCAAGATAAAAATTGACAACTAACTGGGAAAACAAAGGTGAATAGAATACTAGCTTAGATTACCCATAAGAAAAAGTGTACAACTCTGGAAATTCAAGTACGAGGAATGGAGAGAAAGAAAAGGAAGATTAAAAGATGCCAAATAAAAATTATTGTACATATTATCTTTATAATTTTGTCAATGGATGGCCCTTAAATATGGGATTTGTCATCCTCCTTAGGAAACTTTTTTTTTTTTTTTTTTGAGACGGAGTCCTGCTCTGACATCCAGGCTTAAGTGCAGTGGTGGATCCCAGCTCACAGCAACCTCCGCCTCCCAGCATAACAGGTTACTTTTTACAGACACAGCTGAACGTCCACCTGACACACACACAAAGTCTTTCACTACAAATATCTACGGTATCACCAAAAGACCTTGCAGCTCTCACACTTGACTTCCCCTCAATAAGGGTTAAGGCCTCTTATAGCCTTGGTTATTGAAAAGGAGTCTGGGAACTCTGCCCCTCTCCTGTCGTTCCAGAAGCAGTCCTGAATGAAGCCTTTACTGGCTGTTTTTTCATCTCAGCTACCAAAGTACAATAGCATAAAATGCACATGAGGCTCATGAGGTTATTGAACATGTTATCAATGATCTCTTGTCCTGGCCTCCCGCGGGAGCAGTGCAAAGCAAACCTGCCTCAGGGATGCACAAAGACAACTCAAGGAAAGGCTTCAAAACAGTTTATATATAAACTCACTATAGCTCATTTCCTTTACTCCCGAAACTCATTCATTTCTTATCGTCCTCTCTTCTGGGAGCTCAGAGTACAAAATAACTTCCTGTGGATAAAGTCTGATGTTATTTAATACTAAGCACCTATTAATAAATCACATTCAAACATATAATTGATTAAACCCATTTTGGGGGTAATAAAATCATCTACTTTTAAGTGTCTTTTGGGAGAAATATGAATATAACCCAAGTTTTTAATGATACAACATTAGCTGCAATCATTTAAAAGTTCTGATGTTTTTCGGTATCATACAAGTGAAAGGTTTTCTCATCTTATTATTTTATGAATGTAGTACTTTGGCTGAGTTAGTTACAAAGTTGTAGATTTGACTAATTTGAGAGGTTGGAATGATAATATGTTGGCTATAGTTTAATATTTCTAATGTTGTCACCTATAATTGTGAAGTTGCTTCTTCTTATTGGATGCAGAGTTTACATGGGTAAGTAAGGTAAAATGAGTCTACTATCTTTAATTATCTGCATAATTATTGTATTCATCACATTCTCAAAATAGAAATACTGGGAATCATACATAAGTGTCTATACATAAAATGCACACAAATAAATAGCAAACAAACAGATTTGAGTTTCTTGGCTGCCTTTTCAATTTCCAGTAAAGTCTCATCTTGGGTTCTACTGCCCTTTCATCTACCCAAACTTCTAATTTTTACCTCTGAATCTCTACCACTATTGCATGATGAAAAAGCTCAGAGCTTGGCAAGAATTCTTGCTATGACCAGCACTATGGACCAGTGGAAGCTAATGGGCATTCTCTGAGATATAATCAGCAGAACTGAAAAAAATGAAAGCTTTAAAGTAGAAATAATGCAAGAATAGGTTCTGAAATATAATGGGAAGACACTAATAACAATACCGTACGTACTTACCGCATGCCATATGCTGGAGTAAGATTTGTGCTCCCACAAACATGGCAAAGTCAAAAATATTAACTTCATATCTCAGGGGAGAGAGCTAGCTAAATAAACACTCCACGAGATAATGTACATATCCCTGGGCTAACCTCACTAACCTCTGATGGTATAAGGACTAAATGTTAGATCTCTGTAACTCCAAAACGTAATCTCTTTCTATTATATCAGAATCTTACTTGTTAAGCTGTGTTTTTAAGTGCTCAAGGAAGCAGCAAATATTCAGAGAAGGACACCTTCATAATATATTGGAGTAAAGAAGAAAAAGAAATATTTAAGGAATGGGTTTTTAAGTATGGTCAGAGTTAGCTATGCTGAATAGATATTTTCTAAAATACTGTGTTGGGCCATTCTTGCACTGCTGTAAAGGAATACATGAGGCTGGGTAACTTTTAAGAAAAGAGGTTTAATTTGCTCATGTTTCTGTAAGCTGTACAAGAAACAAAGTGATATCTGCTTCTGAGGAGGTCTCAGGAAACTTCCAATCATGGCAGAAGGCCAAGAGGGAGCAGGCACATCACATGGAAAGAAGGGGAGTAAGAAAGGTGGTTCCACACACTTTTAAATGACCTGACCTCCTGATAATTCACTAACAGGAAGACAGCAAAAAGTCATGAAGGATTTGTCCCCATAATCCAATACCTCCCACCAGTCCCCACCTCCAGCACTGGGGATTACAATTCAAAATGAGATTTGATTTAGGCAGGGACAAATATGCAAATTATATCATATACTATTTTAATTTCTTTTTCATTATTTTTACTATATTTTTAGTTACCTTCATAGTATTGTCCTGGAGCTTACAATTAATAATTTAATTTATAACAATTTAGTTTGAATTAATGACAAGTTAATTTCACTTGTACACAAAACCTTATGCCGCACTATTTTCCTTCTTTTGTGAAATCATTGCTGTTGTTATTATGTCATTGTATGCCCATCACCACAGCTACATGATTATTGCTTTATGCAGCTTTCTTTTAAATCCATTAATACCTGAATGTCTACCCCTGAACTTTCACTTTTAATCTCTCTTAATAATAGAATATAATGAATTACAAGCAAAAATACATTTATACTGCCTTTTATATATTCATACTATATTTACTTATATATTAGGTTGATAGAAAAAGTGATTGCAGTTTTAGATCATGAATTTTAAATTTTTATAACTAGGCTCAAACATATCTTTATTAATCAAAATAGGGACCATTATAATCAGCACATTTTTGCCAGTGAGAAATAAGTTTGTTTATTCCTGTAGTATAAAAATTATACTTCAGGATTGAACAAATTCTTGGAACCCATTTTCTGCATCCTGCTTATCGTGGAAGCAATTTTCCTGCAAAACGTTGTCAAGATGCTTGAAGAAGTGACAGTCAGTTGACAAGAGGTCAGGTGAATATTGTGGATGAAACAGAACTTTGTAGTCTTCATAGCATTTATTGTACAATGTGCAGTTGGGCATTGTTGTGGAGAATTGCGCCCTTTCTGTTCTGGAGCTGGCTGCAGGCATTGCAGTTTTCAGTGCATCTCATCTGTTTGCTGAGTGTATTTCTCACATGTAATTGTTTTTCTGGGATTCAGAAAGCTATAGTGGATCAGACCGGCAGCAGACCGCCAAACGGTGACAATGATCTTTTCTGGTGGAAGTTTGGATTTGGGAATTGCTTTGGAGCTAATTCTCAATCCAATCACTGAGCTGGTCATCACCAGTTGCGGTATAAAATCCACTTTTCATCGAATGTCACAATTTGATTGAGAAATGATTCATTGTTGTGTAGAATAAGAGAAGACAACACTTCAAAACAATATATATTTATTTATTTATTTATTTTCACTTAGCTCATGAGGCACCCACTTACTGAGCTTCTTCACCTTTCCAATTTACATCAAATGCTGAAGGACCATAGAATGGTTCATGTTGAGTTCTTCAGCTACTTCTTGTGTAGTTATAAGAGTATCGGTTTCAATCATTAATGTCATTTGGTCATTGTCAGCTTCCAAAGAGTGACCACTGTGCTCCTCATCATCAAGGTTTACATCTCCTATGTAAACATTTTTTAGCCACCACTGCACTGTATGTTTGCTAGCATTTTCTGAGTCAAATGTGTTGTTGATGTTGTGACTTGTCTGCTGCTTTACAACCCATTTTGAACTCGAATAAGAAAATCGCTCAAATTTACTTTTTGTCTAACATCATTTCCATAGTCTAAAATGAACAGCAAGTAACAAGTCCTAGCAAAGAAACATAAAGTAAGAAATGCCCATTAAAATGATATATAACATAACCACAAAGATTTAAGTATGTACTCCAACATCAAATGGCAAATTCCAAGAACGTGAAAACCGCAGTTACCTTTCCACTCACCTAATAGCTGCCTTTTCTGGTGTTCTTTATTAATTCATGGGGATACCACTTAAAGTCTAGTGGTTTTTTTTTTTTTTTTTTCAGTCCAAAGGACTCCCGTTAGTGCTTCCGGTATGGAAGTTTCAATAATGACAAATTTCTATAGATTTTCTTGGTCTCAGAAATTCTTAAATTCCCCCTTATTTCACTGGGATGGTTTTGGAAATGTAAAATTCTTACTTGACAGTTTCTTTTTCCACACATTGAATACATCATTTCATAACTTACTAATCACTTGGTTTCTGGAAGGAATTGGTTGTAAATTTTATTGAGGATACTTTGTATGTGATGTCATTTCTTTTCTGGTGCTTTCAAAATTTATCTGTCTCCATTTTTTATTTTTATTTTTTTGATGTGGAGGGTTTTTGTTTTTAGTTTTGGTCAGTTTGATTATGATGTCTTTAAGCATGGATTGCTGAAGTTATGCTGCTTGGAATATGCTGAGTTTCTTAGATATGTAAATTAATATTTTACATCAAATTTGGAAATTTGGGGATTAATATCTCTTCACATATTATTTGTGCTACTTTCTATCTCTTCTCTCCTTTTGGAATCCCACTATGTATATATGGGCATATTTTATGGTGTTCTACATATCTCTAAAGCTCTTTCTGATCACTTTTCTTCATGTCTTTTTCTTTCTGTTCTTACACAGGTTAATCTCAGTTGACATGTTTATTGATTCCTTCTTCTGACGGCTCAAATCTGCTGATTAGTCGCTCTAGTATTTTTTAATTTAATATTGTCTTTTTTGATTCCAGAATGTCTACTTAGTTATTTAAAAAGTAATCTTTATATTTTTATTGGTAATCTTTATTTGCTGAGAAATCATTCTTATAATTTCTTTTAGGTCTTTAGACATAATTTTCTTTAGTTCCTTGGATATATTAAAATAACTAATTTAAGAGTGCTCTGTAATAAGGAAAATGTCTGGAGTTTCTCATGGAAAATTTCTAACTGATAGAATTTTTCTGTGTATGATCTACACTTTATAATTTGGGGTTTTTAATGTCACAATTTTTGATGAAAACAAATATTTTAAAGAAAATAATGTAATAAACATGAAAATCAAAATCCTTTTTCTCCCTAGAAATTGATGCTGCTCTTCTTTGCTGTTGATGTCTGTGTTGATGTTTTTTGCTTGATTAGTTGCTTTTATGAACCAGTTACATAATGTTTGTTTTCTTAGTTATGTGTGGCCATTGAAATAACTGTATGTTAGCTTAGTGGTCAATTAATCATTATACATTGTTTACTTTTAGTGCCTGGGACCAAGAATTCTCCCTGCCTTCTCTGAAGAATTCTACAAAGATGTAGAAACATGCCTCCATCAATGATCCAGGCAATTGACAACTCTGCCTTAGCCTTTACTTGTTGCTCACACAGATACTCAATATCAAATGGAGGTGAGAGTTTTTTATTTTTTTTCTCTATTTTGGATGTACACACAGCCCTGCACATGTGAGTGTGGTCTTCTAGATTACAAAGGATATGTCAGAGATTTTCTTAGCTTCCACGGACATCTCACTTCCTAGATTTTCATATTAAGCATTTTGGTTAGCCTACTGTTTTCTCAACTATTATCCACCAATATCAGTTGCCTCAAAATCAAATATCAGTATCAAGGCTTTATCAATTTATAAGAATTCCAGTTATGCAAGCAAAACACAAAACATGAACCCAAAATCAAATCTTCCCGTATCCAGTGACTTAAAATCCTTTCTAGATGACAGATTATTGTTTTTTTCTGAATTAAATGCAATATACTCTTAATTTTCCACTGTTTTCTCTCACTCATTCTGAAAAATGGTGATTAAGTTCTATTTTATTCAGGAGAAGTCAGTTGTACTGGGATAACAACAACGACAGAAAATAAAAGTGGAAGTTATCTCAAAGTTCTCCAGTTTCTGCCACAGTGAGAGGAGAGCTCTCTGGAAAGCCTTGCAGCAGCGATTAAATGGTGTGTGTTACGTCCACTCAAACTCCTTGGCCCAAACTAGTTACATCGCTTTACTCTCACATGGGGTTCTCAGACACAGAGCCCTTATCATTCACCAAGGAGGCAGAGAACCAAAGAGATTCAGGCAATGCCCCACACGACTACCACAAGGTCCTCCTGTACTGCACATTGCTAGGTACTGAGCTTAGTGAGGCCATTGTGCTGTCTTTACAATAGAAGCTAGAGGCCTAGACCATATCAGCCTGGCCCTTTCTTTTTTTTTCAGGTTTATTTTTGTGAGGCTTAGTGACAGCTTAACCACCAAATTCTGTTGATTACTCTTGCTGAGGATTTGGCACCTGTTAAACAAATATGTATCTGTACATTTTCACCAATGTAGATAAAGATTTCAACTATAAACACACAATAATATTTTATACAGAACACTTTACAATAGTTCCCATCCAATCAAATGATCCAGGTTTTTTGGGAAATAAAAAGAAAAGAGTAAGAGCAAACAAACAAAAAAATAAAGATAGTAGCAAAAGCCAATGAATAGAATTTACAATTTTTTTAAAAAAGGATTTAGTTCAGTACAGTAAGAAACAAGTAGTATTTGATTTGTGTGTGTGTGTGCTACAGGTGACAAGAAATATATTTCAAAAATTCAACAATATGAAGTTGCCTTGTTCTTATCCTCTTTACCATCTGCATAGTTCTAGTTATGTGCCTCCATGCACATGCACACAAATTCAAAATAAATTATACTCTTGAAATAGGAAACAAATGCAAAGTTTTCTAGTTTTCTCAAACTATATAATGTTAGTTTATGTGCTATATGTGATAGAATTCATAAAACCTGGGAGACCTTAGGATGCTAAAAGAAAACTTTATAAATGGCTCAAGCCAACTTATAAATTGTATAAATTCTGTACATGGCATTTTGTAAGCTTAACAATATTTACAGACCTGGATAAGATAATTTTCTCGCAAATCCATTATCCCTTTTATTTGTTACTGAGAGCTGCACTTTCCCCAATGTGTCATTCTCTTTTTCCTATACAAATACATTTGCACAAATAGTTCTTTTTGCTTGGAATGCCCTCCTTAATCTCATACATCTTACTCTCCTCAAAAGTATATTCAACAAACACTTGCCCTGTAATATTCCATGAGGTGTTACATCTTATCATCTCCCTGGTACCTTGTACGCATCTCCATTATCCCACTTAGGAAAGGGTAATTACATATTTTCATTTCTAACTCATCAAGCTTCTGCATTTTTCTCTGTATCCTCACTCGTTAGTGCTTGCTTCACAGATCATAGATGTTCAATACATATGTAACAAGGGTATTTGATTCTTCTGTTCATCAGTCAAGTGTACCAACTGTTCTGATTTGTCTTGAGAACATACACACTTACAGCCCTTCATTCACAGGTACGTGGGCCCATGTTGTGCATCCGACCTCCTGGTTTGGTGTCTAGGGAGCCCTTGGGGGTTCAGGTGTTTGAGGGTGTTGAGCAGTTCTTGCATGCCGGCCTCAAATATGATTCAGGATCTACTGACTCCCTGGACTCAGCCATCTGTACTTCCTCAGGCCCATTCTTTCAAGATGACTCTGTTCTTCCTTTCAGAACAGGGAACAATTACAGTTAAGGTTACACCACCACTACACCCTTTCATGGACAATAAAGTTCAATAGCTAAGCTGAACTTGCACTGTTTTCAACCATTAAACAAACAAACAAAAATAGGGTATGTCCCCAACATGCTGCCTCTCTCCATTAGGATATAAGGGAAACAGAAACAAAAAAAGTAAAAAGACAATTAGCTTTACTTCCCATAGCCCATTCTGGTAAATACTTATATTTTAAAATATTTCATTTAAAAAATAATTTATAAACTAAATATATAAAGCACAAAACTAGTGAATGGGAAAAAATAAAGTCAAACAATTTTAGAAATCTAAAAAAGCTGTATAAGAATCCTAAAGGACACTTATCTTTTCATCCAAGGCAAAATCTCAGCCAGTGGAAACTTAACCAGCTTTGGGTGATAGAAACAGACCCCTAGGGATAGCACAAAGGTGAGCGGTGAAGCTGTAGATCTTCATTAGCTGGGGTCAAGTCCTAGCTTCAACATCTACTAGTGCTGTGACTCTGAACAAGTTACTTAATCGTATTGTGCACCTAATAGATCATCTGCAAAGAGTACCTCTCTCACAAAGTGTGTATACAAATATATTCATTTGAACTTATTATTGGTAGCATGCTCCCTGTGCAGAGCAAGCATTTCATAACTATTAATATTATTATTATCACACAACTTATTCCACTGCTTTATTTTCTAAAGTTTACCTATTTGCTATTATTTTTAGTAGAAATATACCGACTGCAAGAATATTCCTTAAAGCAGAAACACTTATTTAGCCAACTCTGTGTACTGCTGTGTAGTCTTTTTTTTAAAATTGCATTTTAGGTTTTGGGGTACATGTGAAGAACATGCAAGATAGTTGCATAGGTACACATGTGGCAGTGTGATTTGCTGCCTTCCTCCCCTTCACCTATATACGGCATTTCTCCCCATGCTATCTCTCCCCAACTCCCCACCCCTTGCTGTCCCTCCCCTATTCCCCCCAACAGACCCCAGTGTGTAGTGCTCCCCTCCCTGTGTCCATGTGTTCTCATTGTTCGACACCCACCTATGGTGAGAATATGTGGCATTTTATTTTCCATTCTTGTGTCAATTGGCTGAGAATGATGGTCTCCAAGTTCATCCATGTCCCTACAAAGGACACAAACTCATCGTTTTTGATGGCTGCATAATATTCCACGGTGTATATGTGCCACATTTTCCCTATTCAGTCTATCATCAATGGGCATTTGGGTTGGTTCCAGGTCTTTGCTATTGTAAACAGTGCTGCAATGAACATTCGTGTGCATGTGTCTTTATTGTAGAACGATTTATAGTCCTTTGGGTATATACCCAGTAATGGGATTGCTGGGTCAAATGGAATTTCTATTTCTAGGTCCTTGAGGAACTGCCACACTGTCTTCCACAATGGTTGAAGTAATTTAAAACACTTAACATATATTATGTTTCTTCCACTTAATTTTATGGATAGGGAAACTGAGGTATGGAGGATCTAAATAATTTGCTCAAGCCACATCATCACTGTAATGTAGGCCTCAACTTCAACACCAGACTGTCTTGCCCCAGAACCCAAACACTGGACCGCAGTCTACCATCTGCTGATGCTCTCAGTTCAGCTTTCTAGAAAAGAGAGAATGTGTGTTCTTTCATTCTCTCTCCTCAGCTTCTGAATCCAGTGCACCATGCCTTAAGGGACTCCTGAACCCTACACCCAGATACTCTCCAATAAATGAAATCATTATATTTTAAGCAGAAAGAATATAATCAGAATTTATTCTTCCATCCATAAATCCTGAAGGATCAGACCAACATGCCCTACTTGTTTTTTTAAGTGTTGCTCTGATCCTTCTCATTTATCAACTCTTTGTTGATATCTACTGCATGTCAGATGGAGTACTTGACAAAACCATTGGAAATTGTGGAAGAGCAAAAAAGAAAATATAAATGAAACTGTGCCACAGTGGAGTAGTAAAATAAATAAAATATGAGTATTCAAAGTATGTTTGTATATGTGAACAATTAGCCTCAAATACAGAGAAAGCTTCCTTCAAGAGGTGATTGCTGGGCTGTGCACTAAGGTATAATTAATTGTAGAACCAAGTGAAGAGGAGTGGAGACTGGAGTGTATCAAGCTCTCCTGGGAAGAGGGATAGCATGCTCAGGGTGCTGCAGCAAGTAGGCTCATGCAACCGCCTCAGAGGCTTCACATGACCTTCAGGAAAGAAGAATCGGCTGGCTGATTTAGGGAAGGCTCAGTGACTGTATTAGTCATCAGTTGCTTCCTAACACATTACCCAAAGTTTAGCAGATAAAACAACACACATTAATGAGCTCATAGTTTTTATAGGTTAGAAACATAGACAGAGTTCAGCTGGCTTCTCTGGTTAGGAAGCTATGATAATCAAGGTATTGGCTGAATGACCAAGGCTCTAGTGGCTGAGTAGAGGGCTGTTAGCCGGACTCAGTTTCTTGGTATCTGTTGGCCAAAGACATCACTCAATTTTTTACTACAATAACCTCTCCCTAAGGAAGCTAAAAATGTAGCAGCTGGCTTCTCAGAAAGCGAATGGCTGAGAGAGGGCACCAAGGATAGAAGCCACAGTCTTATTGTCACCTTAAAAGTGACATCCCCCAAGTTCTTCACATTTATTTGCTCAAAGCTAGTGTAGGGTTGCCAAGTAAAATAAAAACTCCCCATTTAAATTTAAATTTCAGAGAAGCAACATTTTTTTTTTTTTTTTTTTTTTGAGATGGAGTTTCGCTCTCGTTACCCAGGCCGGAGTGCAATGGCTCACCTCAACCTCTGCCTCCAGGCTTCAGGCAATTCTCCTGCCTCAGCCTCCTGAGTAGCTGGGATTACAGGCACGCACCACTGTGCCCAGCTAACTTTTTGTATTTTTAGTAGAGACGGTGTTTCACCATGTTGACCGGGATGGTCTGGATCCCTTGACCTCGTGATCCACCCGCCTCGGCCTCCCAAAGTGCTGGGATTACAGGCGTGAGCCACTGCACCTGGCCTTTTTTTTTTTTTTTTTTTTTTTTGGTATATGTGTTTCCCAAATGTTTCAAGGGTCAAGATAATACTAAAAGAGAGTGGTTTATCTGAAATTAAATTTGAACTCGGCATTCAGAGTTTTTTTCTTGTTCAATCTGTCACACCTGATCTGGTGACATCCTATCACCTCTGCCAAATTCTATTCATTAGAAGAAAGTGAATAGGTTCACCCAACACTCAAGTGGGTGGGACATTAGAAAACAGTGTGAACATTAGGACTCATGGGATCCATCTTAGAAGCTGTATACTGCAATGACCAAAGAAATATGTTTGATTCTCTTCTTCATGGTACCCTATGTATCTTTTTAGAGGCATTTAAAAATAAATTGCCTAAATATTCTCTGTCCTTCACTGAAGGAGTCTATACTAGCCTACTTGGGCTACCATTAAAATACCGCAGATGGGCAGGCTTGAATGTCACAGTTTTGGAGTCCAGAAGTCCCAGGTCAAGGTGAATTTAGGGTTGGTTTTTGACGAAGTCTCTCTTCCTGGCTTGCAGATGGCCACCTTCTTATTCTGTGCTCAGTTGGCCTTTCCTTTGTGCTCTTGAAGAGAGAAAGAGAGAGTTCTCTGGCACCTCTTTTTCTTCTCATAAAAACACCAAACACATCAGATTAGGGTCCTACCCTATGATCTTATTTAACTTTAATTACCTCTCTAAAAACAGAACCCTTGTTTATGTGGCCTGGCAGAGGCTCAGGCTCTGGAGGCAGCAGGATCTGACTTCTAAGAGTCACTTTGCAGTTTATAGCTTCAACATGATTTTGTTGTTGTTGTTGTTGTGGGGAGGGCACAGTTCATTCTACACAGAACTGTTCATAATAAAAGGGCAAGTCAGTGCAATCCAGGCTGCAAATATGGTCACAGACCAGCCCATTGCACCAATTGAAAACAGAAAGCATATCCTATCCTCATACTGGGCTTGAAGGCAACAATAACAGGCAAGAAGCCTAGCTCTCCTTTAGATTGCAGTCAAGCCTGAGTGAGAAAGCACATAAAATATATTTTAGCAACTTTGCAATATAAAGCATGTTAGTGCTGAGTTCTCTACACATGCTTCACAAGGGATGCAATCATGTTTAAAGTCTGATTGTTTATTTATATTCCACGGTGCATAATTTAAGCAATTTTATAACCTAAGGGTATGTTATGGTACTTAATTTAGGCAATTTGATAGCCTAAAGGTTAATATTGTAAGGCAGGCATGGAGGAAACTCCAAACAATTTAGCACTCCTATAGGAACTCTGTAACACAGCCAGAATACAAAACAGAAGCAGATGGGTGATGTTGCTTGAGTCTGGAGTTAGAGCATCTGGGTTTACAGCTCAGGGAGTTTGATATCACAGGCTTACTGGCTTCGCTGGAGGTTCAGGAAGCTCTACCAGTACCCATCTCTTACAGTCACTCACCGCTGAATCTGTAATGAGATTTTTCTTTACCCCCCTCCTCACACCCATTTAAATATATGAGATTAGCATCTTCTTAGACAAAGCTTTCTCTCTTCCGAATCTCCACATGGAACATTTGCTATAAACTTTAACTGCATGCATGGCATTTTATCTTGAAAGAACCACATTGTCTCATTGTCTCTGGCCATCTACAAAGAATTGGAAAAAAATCAGATGCTAAAGAAATAATTCTAGAAAAAAATGCTGAATAGTTAAGAGTTGAAAGTACAGCCTATCAGACTTAAGACATGAGATTTTTGCAAAATCATACACTTCAACAGTTAAATGTGTTTAGATAATACACAGCCCACTGTGATCTAGTCAGCCTATCTCACTCCCTGGCTCTACATGTCAAACTTAACTGTTTTAGTTAGCATTTTGTGAAGGTAGCATGCACTCTTTTTCACCTTTGTGCTTTTGAAACTAAGTTATCACTATATGCAATGCATACATTCCCCCCATTTTTTGGCTAACAGTGAGCAACCCTCCACAATTCACCTGACATGTCAACATCTCCAGAGACAGTTCTTAATTGACACTTCTCCACATCCATGCGTTAAATACACCATACTTGTTTTCCCATAGAAATTTGTTCCTGCCTCAATCTTAGCATGTATTATATTGGGTCTGGTTGTTTCCTTGCTTACATCCAGCTCTGAAATAAAATGATATATAGCTCCCTGAAGACAGAGATAACTATAGTCATGGTTATATTCCTAAATCACAACTGCTAGTGGTTGTGTGGTATGTAATAATTTTCCTAATGAAACAATGAATTAAGCATGAGAGCTTTTACATTTCCACTTCTCTTTAGTTGCAATCAAATGTCATATTAGTTTTATTGCCCATGATAGTCAATTATACCATACAATTTTATAGAAGTAAGGTACCTAAAATTTTTATATTAGTAGGATGTTTCAGATAACATGACATTTTTGTCAATTTTAGTGAGCCCCTTTCTGTTGTTTTCTTTTTAAAGAATAAAAAGATAGATGTTAGCATGTATTAATTGTTCTGCATTTCTTTGTACATGGTTTTGTGCATGAAAGTCCTAAATAACATAGATAGATTTTAAACCGTCTTTGGATTCTTAAATTCCACACAGCTTAACCCTTATTGTAAACATGAATAATTATCTTTAAATATTTTTTCTCTAATTCTTCTGATTTTTGGATGGGCACATAGCTTCTCAGATAAAAGTGCTTTCAAGAACCCTCTATAAATGGTAAGCATGTGAAGAATGTTAAGCAATATGACATAAGCAGAAATTTTATGTTTGACTTCCAGGACAAATCTCCTTGAAAAGATGATGTTCTAATCTTAACCCCTGTATTCTTCCTCCTGGCTACTAGATCTCTCTCTCCTCTCTCTCTCTCTCTCTCTCTCTCATTCTCCCTCTCTCTCTCTTTTCTCTCTTTCACCCTCTCATACACACACATACTGTGTGTGTGTGTGTGTGTGTGTGTGTATGTATACATATGTATAAAAACTTGTATTGCTGGACACAGTGGCTCACACCTGTAATCCCTACAGTTTGAGAGGCAAAGGCAGGCAGATAACCTGAGGTCAGAAGTTTGAGACAAACCTGGCCAACATGGTGAAATTTTGTCTTTACTAAAAATAAAAAAGTTAACTGGGCCTGCTGGTGCAGGACTGTAGTCCCAGGTATTCAGGAGGCTAAGACAACACAATTATTTGAACCAGAGAGACGGAGGTTGGAGAGAGCCAAGCTCACACCACTGTACTCCAGCCTGGGTGACAGAGACTCTGTCTCAAAGAAAGAAAAAAAAAAGAAAGAAAAAATTTCATCTCTACAAAGTCGATACTGTCTATCTATAAGTTTTCAACACTAAATATGTTAAGATTAAACTTCAAGGTCATTAGGTGAGTGGAGGTTGCAGCAGTTGGTTCAAAGCTGAAACACAATATGGAACTCTGCCTGAGCATGTGACTGGCTTCCTTTTCTGAAGTTGCTAGACATTCTCCTTGCTGGGTATAAATGTCTAAAATGTGATGAAATAAGCTTGTTAGCTTATCAAACTACAGGTTTAGATAAATGATGAACTGGAGGGCCTGGAGTTTATTTGAATTTCATCTAAAAGACAGAAAAGAATCCCACAATGATATCATTGAAGAATGCTTGAAATAAGAGTGTAAAAGCAGTGGGGAAGAAAACACTCAAACTGCAAAATTAAGGCAAAGTGTATTCATGACCATAATTCATAAAAGTGGCTTAATCAGATATCACCTGAAGCTAACCCAGTTACTTTGACAGTACTTGGTTACTGAAAAGAGGAGTCAGAATTATATTATATATTTTAAAACCCACTGGCTCACTTGCATTATGTTTTCAATCTATTTTCTCAATTTTAAACGTCTCTATGAAATAACATTTTTTTCAGTGTAACGTGTTCAGATTGAAATTGGGTGGTTGTAGGGTACTGGGAGAGATGATTTTATGTTTGCGTCAGATATGCCTGTAGAAAGGCATGACAGGAAAATGTGTGGGTGTTCAGTGCGTTTTAAAGGTGACATTGCAAAGAGAACGTTCATTGTCTGTAGTCGTGTTGGGAAAAGAACCATCTATAAGCATTAGGAACCCCAACACTACATGATTTTCCATGGATATTATTCTCTTTTCTTTTTCTCTTCTTTACTTTCCTTTTTCTTTTATTCTTCTTTTTTTTTTTTTTTTTTTTTTTGAGACAGTCTCACAATGTCACCTGGGCTGGAGTGCAATGACGTGATCTCAGCTCACTGCAAACTCCGTCTCTGGAGTTCAAGTGATTCTCCTGCCTCAGCCTCCTGAGTAGCTGGGATTATAGGCACCCACCACCATGCCTGGCTAATTTTTTGTATTTTTAGTGGAGAAGAGGTTTCACTATGTTGGCCAGCCTGGTCTCAAACACCTGACCTCATGATCCACCTGCATCAGCCTCCCAAAGTGCTGGGATTACAGGCGTGAGCCACTGCGGCCAGCTATGCATGTTATTTTTAACAAAAAACATACATTTACTAACATGTTTCAACAATTTCTTAGCTTACAATTTTCTTTTTGCACCTTAAGCCTATAGAAGTTTTTCCTATGAACAACGTTGTGTTTAAATTTTCAACATTTTATTATAAAGCAAACTTTGTGTTAGATGATTTTACCCAACTGTAGGTGAAATAAGTGTTCTGAGCACATTTGAAGAAGACTAAATCAAAAATATGATGTTTGGTATGTTAGGTGTACTAAATGCATTTTCAATTCATGGTATTTTAAACTTACACTGGGTTTATGGGGATATAACCCTATCATACGTTGAGTAGCATCTGCATATAAGTACTCTGTTTTTTATATCGCAACCAAAAAATAACACTCGATAACATGAGAAACATACAATATAAGTAGAATTAAAATGAATTTTTTATTCTGTCTTCAAACAATGCAACAAAGTTTGGAGAGAGGATAAAATAAACGTTCTCTTATAAAATGTTTATATTTGAAGATAAAAGGGATTGTAGGCAGCCTTCTAAAATAACTTCTGATGATCTCCATGTCATGGTATTATATACCTGTACAATCCTCTCCTCTTGAATGTGGCCTGGACCTAGTAACTTGCTTCTAATGAATATGATGGCGATTTCTATATTATACTCATTCTTTCTCTTTTCTTCTGTCTTTCTCTTTCTCTATTGTGTCTTCTTGACTTGTCCATTTTGATGAAACAAACTTCCATGAAAGCCATGCAATAAATTTGCTTTCCATTATCTTTATGTAATTTTCTATTTTGAAAAGTTAGCTGAATTTCTTTCTCTTTCTTTTTTACTCCCACTTGCATTCCCTTCTCTTATTTTTTTCCTTTGCTTTCTGAACATTTCTATTTCTGAAATCCATCAGATAGTGTGCAACAAGACAGGTATCCTAACTTAGGGGACGTGGGTGGAGGGGACGGTAGAGTTCGATGGCCCTGAACAGGACATGAGAGCTTGAGACAGGAAGGAGTGATTCCAGTGCTGGGGTTTCGCAGCCTGGCCTAGATAACCATTGTTCAGTTAGTGTACATGTCGAATTCTGAGTGGGTTAAAGAGAGCATTTGGGAGAGGAAGCATTCCTCTTTGAGATGTCAGAACTCAAGTGGAATTAAAGAGTGTCCACAGGGAGAAGGGATAGAAATGTGGCAGGAGATTGATTACATAAAAGAAAACTGCAAGTAAGTAAATATAGTAAAGATAATAGAATCCAGTCTTCTCAGTGGTAAGCTATGAAGATAAAAATATGGAAAGATTTTTTTAAAAATACAAACCCTAGATTGAATGCTGTCAAGTTGGATTGGAATCTGAACTACCTCTATGAACTCAAAATTTTCAACATGCATAGATCATCATGAATGGATTCACTATGTATACATTTGTAAGTATTTTTACGTATAACAATACATGTTTATCTTAGTCTATTTTGTGCCTCTATGATGGAGTACCCCAAACTAGGTAATTTATAATGAACAGAAATTTATTGAGTCACAATTGTGGATGCTGGGAAATCTAAGATCAAGGGACCAGCATCTACCACAGGCCTTCTTACTACCTCATTTTATAGCAGAAAGGCAAGAGATGGTGAGAGAGAGCAAGAGAGGGCCAAATACATCTTTCTATAATGAACTCACTCCTACAAAAATGGCATTACCCTCATTACCTAACCAACTCTTAAAGGTACCACCTGTCAATACCTCCACTTTGGGGATTGAGTTTCCAACATGTGTGCTTTTGAGATACAGCAATAACTGTGTTCCTAACTGTCCGCAGCGGTGCCTTGGGAGCAGCAACAGGTCAATGGTACTGGATACACATAGTACTTACACCATGGTTTCTAAATACAGTTCTCCAACAAAAGGAAAGAAAGATCCAATTAAAAATGGGCAAAAGAAGTCCGGGTGGAGTGGCTCACACCTGTAATCCTAACATTTTGGGAGGCCAAGGCAGGCAGACCACATGAGGTTAGGAGTTCTAGAGCAGCCTGGCCAAAACACTGAAACCCCATCTCTACTAAAAACACAAAAATTAGTCGTGCATGGTGGCAGGTGCCTGTAATCCCAGCTTGGGAGTCTGAGGTAGGACAATTGCTTGAATCTGAAAAGCAGAGGTTTCAGTGAGCCGTTATCACACCACTGCACTCCAGCCTGGGCAATAGAGAGAGACTCAGACAAAAAAAAAAAGAAAAGAAAAAAGGAAAAGAAAAAGAAATAGGTGAAATAGTTTAATAGACATTTTGTCAAAGAACTATATAAACGAAAAATGAGCACATAAAAATGCTCAACATTATTAGTGTTAAGGAGTTGCAATATTAAAACCACAAATGAGATACCACTATTTATTTATTAGAATAGCTAAATTTCACATCTGTAAGGATTTGGAAGAACTGGAACTCTCATACACTATTGGTATGAATGTCAGATGCTACAACCTATTTGGAAAACAACTAAGCTGTTTCTTTAAAAAAAAAAAAGTTAAACAAATATTGTGAATGAGATCCAGCTATTCCTCTTCTAAGTATTTACCCACGAGAAATTAAAGCATATGCTCATGCAAAGAGTTCTACATGAATAAACATAGAGGCTTTATCTCCTATCGCCAAAAAATGGAAACAAACTGCATGTTCATCAACAGCTGAATGATGAAATAAATTGCAGCGTACTTGAACAACAACATATCACTGGCAATCTAAAGGATGAATCTATTGATATGTACAGTAATATGGATGAACCACAAAATAATTAAGATGAATGAGAGATTCAAGCTTAAACAAGTATGCATACTGTAGGATTCCATTCCTACGAAATTGTAGGAAGTACAACAAGCAGATCAGTGGTTATCTGAGGATGAGAGATAGTGAGACAGGAAGGGAATAAAGTCAGAAAATGGAAAGTGAATGTGGAAACTTTTATGGATAACACATTTTGGCAACTGTTTCACAGCTATATGCATATATTAAAACATCAAATTGTATATTTTATATAAAAGCTGTTTATTGAATGTCAATTTTGTACAACAAAGCTGCTAAAATTAGCAAAAAAAAAAAAAAATCACACATCCTGCATACACTCTAAAAGAATTTTATATCTTTTTGCTGTTAGCAAAAAAAGTAAAAATTAAAATAAGTACAACAGAAGTTCAAAAAAGTAATGTCTTTAAAATTTATTTAACAAAATATTTGTAAGACTTCCACATGAAAAACATTTAGAGTAACTGAAAAGACCTAAACAAAGAGATATATTGATGAGGTAATTCTCCCTAAATTCAGTGCATTTCCATCAACACTTAGCAATGTTTTGTTTGTTGGTTGGTGTATTTGTTTCAGTTTTGAAGTTAATTAAGAAGGAAATTCTAAAATTCATAGGAAAATACAAGTAACATAGAATAAGCAAAACAATGTAAAACAATAATAATACATTTAGGAAGCTTTGTACCACCTGATTACAGGACTTATTACAAATTATAGCAATGAAGACAAGGTAGTGTAATATAGGGATAGAAATAAAGCTCAGTGGAACACAGTAGGGAGTTCCCAAACAAACTCACCTGGGGGCCAATTTTCTTTCAGCAAATGTGCCAAGAAAAATCAATGGGGATACAAAGTCTTTCCAACATTTGATATTGAACAACTAAATACATGTATGGAAAATAATGAACCTTAACATTTGCTTTACACCATTTTCAAATGTAATCTGAGAAGGATTTTAAGTCTACATGAAAGAATAGAAGTTGTAAACATTCTACTATAAAATACAGTGAAACATATTTATGACTTTGGTTTGACAAATATTTATGAGAATCAATTGAAAATACATAAGAAAATAATAAATCTTTAAAAATTTTGTTTATTAAAACCCAGTAAAATGTTTGCAATGCATACATCTGAAAAATTATACTCAAAATATATGAAACAAAAAATATTACAAGTCAACAATGGAACTAACACTAAAAATGGACAAAAGACAAAAACAGACATTTTATAATAAAAAAATGTAAGAACTGAAAGAACCTGAAAAATGTTTAACATCATTAGTATTCAAGAAGTTTTAAATTCAAATTGAAATGCTTTTCCCTTTCACATCTAATATAAAGAATAAAATGTTTAAAACTGACATTAGCAAATGTTGTTACAGATATAAAGTATCTTGAAATTTCAGAAATTACTTATGGGAGTATAATAAAGTACAACTGCTTTGAAAAACTGAACTTTCATATAAAGTTAAACATTATATACAGTCACCCTTAACCCAGACATTTCCCTCCCAAATTTACTAAAGAGTAATGGAGGCATATTTCCAAAAACATCACACACAAACACACACAGAAAGTTGATAGTGGTTTATTTTACATCATAGCCAAAAAATGAAATAACCCAAATGTCGATCAAGTGTTGAATGGGTAAGCAGCCCCAAATCTTTATGACGAATGAAAGTAGCCAGGCAAAAATGTAGCTACTCTGATTTTATTTCTAGAAGTCCAAATAAAGTTGACAGTGATTTATAGTGATAGATATTAGAGTAGTGGCTGTCCATAAGGAAGGGAATTGATTGAAGAAGTACACAAAGGAAATTTCAGGAGTGGTGGAAAGGTGCTATATCTGCATTGGATACTGGTTATGGGGGGCACCTATATGTAAAAATTATTTGAATTATACATGAGCTCTATGCATCTTATTGTACAAACATTACCTTAATTGGAAAATAGGAATACAGAAGTAATATTCATAGATAAGTAATGGTCAAAAAGCAGATACAATTTAAATGTCATAGTGGAACAAATAAAGTAAACTGTAATAAAATCATTTAATATCTATTCATAAAAAATAAGAGTGAACAAATTATATCCTCAAAGTAGAATAACTGAATCTTAAAAATATAGAAAAATAGAAGATAGACATAAAACAAAACATGCACTAATATTCTATTTGTATCACGTTAAAAAAGAAGGCAAAACTAATTCAGGATGTTAAAAATCAGCTTAGTGATTACCCTTGAGCAGGACAGTGAATAGAATTAAAAACAAAAAAAGCTGTTGGGTTTCTGGTAATACTCTATTTTTTGAACCATGTGATGACTGCATGGTTTTAACCTCTTTCTGGAATTTCAGGGAGATGTATAAACTAACAATTTGTATAATTTTCTGTGTGGCTTTTATCCCTCAAGATAAGTTTTGTCAAAAAAGGAGCAATTGTATTTTTTATTTAAACTGTAATAGCAAATTAGTAAATAATCATATAACATGTATAGATACCAGGTAAGATTAATCAAAGAACATAAAAATAGTAGTTTAACACTTTAAAATATATTAATATAAAATCACCTTGACATACATTTGTGGAATAGTTATGAAATAATTTCAATATATGCATGAAAGTAACTCAATTGTCAACAATCTAAAAGTCAACATTCTTCACAGTAACAGCTATCATCAGCAAAGTGGGAATAGAAGGAAAAAACCTTAATCTATTTAACTACAAACTTTTGAAAAGTATATTTGTTAAAAATCAACAGCAAAGAAGACACCAACTTAAGAAAAATTTAGAAATGATCTCAGTAAATTCAAACAGAGAAGAGACCTATTATCTCTGCAGAGTGATGTTGAACTTGAGATGTTAGTCAAGAAAATAAGAAAACAAAGAAAAATAAGACATAAAAATGGGAAGAAAGAAATTACATTACTTTATGTGCAGATAATATGGTTATTTATATTAACAATCTGTTAGAATGTATAAACTACTAGAACTAATAGTGTTAGGCAAGATTGCCATATATAATTGACATATTAAAATTAATAACATCTCTATACAAGAGCACAAAAAAAACAAAAATGTAATAACAAAAAATACATTCCATTTAAAATGGCAGCCAAATGGTAACTATGAAGTTTCTAGAAACCAATCTAATCATGTATAAACAAGATGTTCTTAGAGAAGATGATACAGTTTGAGAAAGATAAAAGACTTGAATAAGTAAAGCAATATGCAATGTGTATGAATAGGAAGGCTCAGTGTTATAAAGATGTCAATTAATCTGCAAGTTCAATGCTATTCCCATTAAAATCCTAATAACATTTGCCCATGAAAATTGAAAAGTTGATTTTTGCATTCATATGAAAAAATAAAGGCTAAAGAATTGACAAGAAAATTTTAAAGGTAGAAAATATGTTACTGACAGATATGATAACAGATATTTTAATCCTATGTCAGTGAACAGTATGGCATTTGGTATAGTAAAAAGCAAGTAGATAAATGGATCCACACATATATGGGAAATTGGCATGTTACTTTTTGATATATTAAGTCCTATAGTTTATGCTCCATTCAGAAAAATTATAGAATAAGAATTGTACTTGGTGTCAACATTGTTGTTACTCTGTCTGGATCTCTCAGGGTCGTTTCTGTCATTTCTGCACATTCCTTCTCAGTGTCACTGTACTTTTCCAATAGCCGGAGTCTCTGCATCTTTTAAGGTGAACAAATTCAAGCCTCTCAAAGCTTGGAATTGCTTGGCTTCTTTCACCTCTTCTCCCCATCATCAGAGTCATAACTCCAGCTACTTCTCCTTTGAAAGGAAAAAAAAAAACAAAAGCCAGGTGCACTGCTCAAAGTCCTACCAACTGAGAGGATTTCCCTGCACTACTGCTCTTCAGGATGTCCCAGAAAAGAGCAAAACTTTCAAGTGTGCTTGCACCTCATGCAGTGGCACCTGTCAAACAGGTCCATGTGTTCTCTTCCACTGCTAACTGTAGGGAAGTCCTTGTGAGGCCATACTAACAGCATGGGAGAGAGAGGATAATGTAGCATAAGCTGAGGTCATAGGAGTTTGTGCCACTTCCCCACATAACTGAATTGTTGCCTCAGGGCCTGCTGGAGTGATCACGTGGTGCTGCTATGCATACCCAACTTTAAAGCTTAGTGACTTAGACAACCCAGTTCATGATGGGCAGCTCAGGTTGTCTGGTAACTTGCTGGCTCATGGCTAAGTGCTCAATAGTGACTAAAGCTTAGTAGCAAGGCACAAGCTCTCTCAGAAGAAAAGGGAGTTATCCACTTGGATAGGATAACTGTCCAAGGATGGGGGGCTTTTCTCCAAAATCTAAAGGGTCTGCACTTTGATTGACCGGTGAGGCCTGATAAAGGCTCCAAACAGCATCTCTAACTTCCCCGACACTTTCAGCACTATTTAATCTTCTGAATCATATGGCCCCATTCAAAACGAGCAGCTTTTTTGGTGCATTTGTAAATGGGCCAGGGCAGCACATCCCAATGAGGAATATGTTGCCTCCAAAATCCAAAACGTTTCCCCAGATGTCATACATTTTTTGGTTGTAGGAGAGGCCAGAAGCAAGAACTTATCCTTCAACATAGAACCCATAGGTTGACATGCCCAAACCACTGTATCCTCAGAAATTTCACTGAAATGGAAGGCCCCTACGTTCTTATGAGGTTTATTCTCCACCTTCTGACAAGCAAATAAATGTCTTACCAATATGTCTAGACTACTCTCTACTTCCTGTTCACCAGGTTCAAGCAGCACGTCGTCATCAACATGAGTCAGCACCATGTCTTGTGGAAGGGAAAAGCTGTCAAGCTCCCTGTGGACTGAAGGTTGATAGACTCTGAAGAGTTAGTACACCCTGACTGCAGAAAAGAGCCAAAGAGGAAAGACAATTAAAACAGAAGCCACTGGAATGTGAAGGTGGAAAACGTTAATGTTCACAGTTGGGTAGAAAAAGTAGGGTTGGAATACTAGAGGATAAAGAAAAGGAGAAATTAAGGAAATAGAAAAAATCTTACAGAATGCTACTTTACAAATGGAGGAAAATCAAAAAATCAAGTAAGATGTGGGGATAACATCCTAAATGCCACAAGTAAAGCTGGGATTGTGGGCACTAGAAGGGTGGGTGAGTAAAGTATTGAACGAGATATTTCACTGTAGAACAAAGTCTCATAGAAGATAAAAGACAGGAGTTTGTTAACAAATGAATCTACAGAAATTTTTAACATTAAGTAGTCATGGTGTTAATTTCCAAAACTCTTTTTCATTCTTTGTTGATTTTTTTTTTTTTTTGAGGAAGGGAGGGATGAAGGAAGAGAGGAAGGGGAGAGGGAGGGAGGGAGGGAGGAAGGGAGGGAGGGAAGGCAACGAAGGAATTCAAGCAATGAGAGAGACATTGCTGACCTGGATCTAGAGGTTTACAAGTTGATTTCTTTTTTCTTTTTCTTTTTTTTTTTTTTTGAGTGAAGGAAAGAAGAAAAAATGAGTAAAGGAGAGGAAGAAAGAGGAAGAGAAAGGGAGAAGTAGTGGAAATATTGCTTTATTCTTAAAAAAAATGGGTATTAATAATGGCCAATCAATGTTTCATTTAAACCTATGAGTACATGTGATGTGGTATTGACTAGAATGTTTATTTTGTGTATTTGAAGTGGAGAGCTCTATAAATATTTATTAAGTTTACTTGTTCCGGATCTGAGTTCAAGTCCTTGATATCCTTATTAATTTTCTGTCTCATTGTGTCTAAGTCTCTTTGTTGATTTTTAATAGCTATTTTTTAACATTTTACCTTACTATGTATAGTCTCCTCTTGAATATCTCCAGAAGCACTAATTAGATATTGTTCAATGTTCTTACATTCCCTGAATTTCATTTCCTCTTAATTTGTGTATCTTGTTCTCTTACTGATAATTTTTCACATCTATGCATTTCTGTGGTTCCAGTTTTTAAAATAAAACAAGAAATAGTTTGAGACAATATTTAAAACTTAATCATGCACCTATAATTTATATATCCTTCATTAGATAAATTGTTCTGAAATTATATATCAGTATTATTAACTAGGAAATATTTCAGCTAACCAACAACTGAAGTCTTCTGCTATGGGGAAACAAAACTATCTCAGTTTTTTTAAATATTACAAGCCAGCTGGGGAAAAAATTATGTAACACATTTACAAATACTAGTGATCCAAAAAACATTCTTTATTTTTAGTTGCTGCTCCAAAACCATTTTTATCTCAAAACAGTATCTCTCAACTGATTTATTTGCAGAAAGCTTGTCCTGTCTCCCTGCCTCAATCATCATCTTCTGCATCCTGCTTAGTGATCCAATTAACCTTAAAGTGATCAGAATCCTGTGGTTTCTGTTTCCATTTAATAGAGTCCAGCTTTACTAGGCCTTCCAAATTTGTATCCACTAATATTTCTAAGACAATAATTAATTGTTAAGAATGGTAGGATCTATAGAGATTTATATCCTCCACAAATTACCAAAGCAATTTTTATCTATATATTAAAAAATAGCCAAATTAAGAAGTTTTTGACCCATACACTGCTTAAGTGTTTTCCTGGATTGTGTTTACAGAAAAGCACCTATACCGTAAGTAAACAAACATGATCTGAAAAGGAAGTGAGGAAAAATTTAGTGATCAAATAAATATAGTGACTTCCACAACCTTGAAAAGGCTAATATACGTTGGAAAATGCCGTGGACTGTTCAGAAAGTATTTCAAAAATTTATAAGACACAGAAAATATTTTCACATAATTTTATCATTTTGTGAATGGAATCAAGGGTGATATTCAAACGTCTTTGTTCAACTCCCTCTTAAAATTTTGATAAGTGCTGTACTCCCTAACGCATTTACAGTTTGCATCTAAAATGTTTCTACTTCCGTTTAATTAGTTACATGGATGTGACACCCAACTCTGTAAAATTTGACATTTTAAAAATAAAACTGTTATATGGCTTCTTAAAATGCATCCAACAGACTCTAAACACTATAAAAATTTGCTATCCATAACTATTCACTAAAATATATGTGAATATGCTCTTTAATATTTAGAAATTTTATACATTTTTATCTTTTTAAAAAAATGTATTTTTGTTCTACTTGCATTTCAGCCTAATGTAGTATGTCATGAATAAAATTCTTTTATCTTACTACATAATGAATGCGTTAACTCACCTCTCAGAAACCTGCAATGCGAGTCCTACAAGGCCTGTGATGGCTCCTGCAAAGGAAGTCCGCTGTGCACAGATCAGCGCTTCAGCCCGCTGCCTCTTCGACTACAATCTCTACTACTTGCATGAGACCACTGAGACTGAACACTCACAGAACAAGTTAAATGAAACAACTTTATTACTCCCAGGTAGGCAGTAAGACAGCAGAAGCCTAGGATTCATGACGAACCCATTCTCCAAGGCTCTGGAAGCTGCCCAGGGTGGAGGGAGTCTTGTCAGCCTCTGCCCACGCCTGTGTCACAGCTGAGGGACCCTGGAAAGCAACCCACGCTGGATTTTATACCCTGAGGAAAGATGACCACTGGGCGAAAGTCTTGAAGTTCTTTCTGTTTCTGCAGAGACAAGAGCAGAGCCTGAGCTGTTCCAGCCAGTCACTCCCTATCTCAAAACATTGCATTGTCAGCACGTTCTGCAGTTATTCTTGAGAACGACAATGAGAAAGGGTGGAGAGCTAGGTTAGTCCAAGGCCACCCAGAAAACTATCCGAAAGCCCCCTATTTCCTAAGGAGGAAAATCAAAATTTATTGGTATAAAATTAAAAATGTGATTGTCAATAAAGTTTTCCATCCCTATTTTATGAAGTAACTTATTTTTTCTACACACTAGCACAAGTGAAATTTTCATAGTTCCTAGCCTTGCACTTCTTCAGGTACCTGTCTATAGGACTCTGTCTGTTTTTCCAGAATGCCTGTTTCCGTTTCTTTACTAATTCCACTTTATGTCTTGCTGGAAATACTCTGAACCCCTCTGTGGTGACTGAGCAACCCCAAGCTTCCGGAAGAATTGGCAAAACCCAAGCTACCAGAAATAATAAGACATTGTTGATTTTTAACCTGTAAATTTTCTTAGAATTTGGTTTCCTCAAAATGAGTTATTTGCTTTGTGATGCTTGTTACTTACTGTACTGATTATGTTTGAGAAAATGAAGGATAATGTGAAATGCTCAGCTGTAACTTGTAACTCTGGCTCTGCTGAGATGTAACTTGTAACTCTGGCTCTGCTGAGATGTAACTTGTAACTTAGGTTCTGCTGAGATGTAACATGTAACTGGCTCTGCTGAGCTACAACTTGTAACTTTGGCTCTGCTAAACTGTTCTGGTAAAAGCAGGAACTCTGTGAAAGGGAATAACCACGTAGCTTGATAGCTTGACTGCCAGAGAGAGATGACAGCGTGTCATGGGCTTCTCCTTGCAGAAAGCCTATAAATGGACATGTAACGGAGAGGTGTATTATGTGGATTCCTTTCCCAGGAAAGGCATATTGATTAGGGCCCTGGAAAGGGAGTGCCACCGTTATGGAAAGCCTATAAACGGATGCATGAGGGGCGTCTGTCTCTGTGGTTGAGATAAGGATGTAAAAGCCTTTCTCCTCCCACTGCTCCTCCAGGCCTGCATGGAGGCCCCGCCTCTTGCAGCTTTGTGGTCAGCCTGGTTGTCCAGTGTCAGATCCTGTTCTCCCTGTAGCTGTGAGCCCAATATGTTCTAGCTGATAATCATAAGTTTATGTTTAACCTACCATCTTGCTAAGGTGTATGATTCTATGCTGACACACAGAAAGTTATCTTTACATTGTTCTGCTTTTATAATACCACGTTGGATTTTTTGTGCACTAGTTTTAGCAAATGTATTCTTTCTGTGTAATTATCACTGAAACTTTGCATAACCTTGCTCCCCCTCCCCTACTGAAAGAGCGCAATAAAAAAGTGAGGTCTTCAGGGGAATGTCAGACATCCATGGAGCAGTATTATGTGGTGTCTCCCCTGGGCCCAGTTTTAAAGAAAACTTTTTCCTTCTCTATCTTTCTTTTTCACTGACCACTCAATCACTTTAAGAGATATTAAACCCAGGTTAATGTATTAGGAGTTAGTCTTGCCAATGATTTCTGACTACTAAAATTCTGTGTACCTTCAAGCCGCCACTTTGACTGTTCTTATACAATCATGAAAAATTCCTTTCCTTTCCTTGAAAGGAAGAACTATCTTGGTCACCATCATAAAACTTCCCTGGGAGCAGTCTCATGACACATGACATCACATTCTTCTTCATAACTCAGCTATTTATACGTATGTCTTGCCTGTCCTACCTGAACACTATGATTCTCAAAGGTTTGACACTTATTCCCGACCTTTTAAATCTGTCACAATAAGGACATATTTTTTTAATTCAATCAATAAACCTTTATTAATATATGGGTAAATAAGGTACTGATCTTGAACTCCCAATCAATAAAGGGCATTTTATCAGTTATGTGTTGACACAGTAACACCGATTCAAAAAAAAAGAAAAAAAAACCTTAAACTTTCAAAACATTCCTACGCAAACATTTAATTTTTCTCCCCTCAGTGTGTGAATTAGTTGGGGTTTAGTTGATTCGGGTTCAGCTGTGCTTGTCTCTGGACTGCAGGTCAGGCTACAGTCGGTTGATGTGTCTAGTTCTGAGAACTGGGAAGAAGGCACAGCAGCTACCCAGGGTATGTCAGCTCATGGTTAGGACAGAGCACAAGAGGACAGGCCCCACCACACAGCACATTTCAAGCCTCAAATTATGTCAGATCTTCCTAACATCCTATTGGAAACAGCAAGTCATGTGGGCTAAGAGCTGGGAAATGCGCAGCACCCACTGTGGGAAAGCTAAAAATGTATGACATTACTACAAGAGAATTAGCACCAAGAATTCGATCCACCGTGGCCATATAATTATGTGCATGAAAAGAGATTTAAAGACAATAACGTGTCCTAGAAAAAAACGTTCTTGTTGTTTTCCACAGAGATGACGTTATTGCTGACATTCAGGGTATTTTCCAGGTACTGTGGGCAGAGAAGCACAGTAAAATAACAGAGGCTACTGCTTACAGGTACAAAGCAGAGCACTGGGATGAGATAGTAGGAGAGATCCTTACTGTCGCGGGCTGGATGGTACAACATCTGTGACACAGGATGGAGACAGAGGTATCCACTGTTCTGAATGTGATGCTCATCCCATTCCTTGACAAGACGTTTGAGTTTTGTAGACAATAGGTTACCAAGATTTACTTGACTTTATCATTAATGTTTTCTGAAAATTGACCTGCTAAACTGTATTATTTATATAAGTGTTTTGAAATAAGGGAATGAATAAATGGATAGTTATTTCCCTCCCTCCCTCCCTCCTTTCTTCCTTTCCTTATTCTTTAACAGGCAGATCCCTTAAAAAGGCTATGATACCATACACGGATACAAAACGCAGTAAAGTCACAAATTACTTGTACGTAGAGGTAGAGGCAAATCATAATACAAAGAAAGAAACACTGACTGAAGCAACAGAAGCAGAGTTGGCTTGGCCTGCCTCGTGGCCTCTGACCGTGCCCTGGAGGAGCTCTTTGCCGGAGGCCTACTCAGGTTGTCCTGGCACGAGAATGTGGCTCTCATCTTCCGTTAGCTTGGCTCAGCGTCCAGATCAGCGTCCCCAGACACCCCGCACCACAGTGGCTACCCTGGAGCTCTGAGAGCCAGGCTTGTGAAAATGGAACAGCAAAGGCCACCGGCTGCAGCTTGGTGCTCTACCGCCACCTGTGTGCTGGAAGCAGCCACCGCACCGTGCTGAAAAGAGCCTTGCTCTAGGGCCCTGGATGCGAAGTCTCAGGCAGCCCTTGAGGAATACGGGAGAGGGTAAGGGACTCGGGGAGCAGAGCCTTAGAAAGGAAGGCTGCTTATCGCCCCCTCCTCCAGAACTTTCCTCTGTGAACAAGTTCAGAGATCTTCCGAGAGAGTGAAGGGAGAAAGAAACATTGAACAGCAGCGCGGAGCTTCTGGCCTGGGAACGCAGGGATGTGGGTTAATCTGCTCTGTAAAAAAACCTTGAGATTGTTCAGCTAGTTCCATCAGAGAAGAAAGGGCATTTTAGAAACAAAAGTACAGATTCTCCTCTGCCTTATTATTCTAACTGTATTTCTGTGTCATATGCAGAATGAACAGAAATTTCTATTCAGCAAAAAAGGAAACTGAGTCACAGAGAGGGTAAATAACTTGGAAATATCAAATCATCTGGGTCTGGCAACAGTGGAATAAAACTCAAGTCTTTCGAGAAATTTTGGCTTTAAATTGTATTTATAACTGTTTCAATATATTGGCTCAATCCTACCTTGTAAAATAAACATCTATAATGACCACAACTGTTAATGATATTACTCCTTCTGGTTAGTTCTAATTCCAAATATTCTTTTTGTTTATTTTGCCATGTCAGAGAGTATGACCTCAAATGATTTTGATGTCAGAGGATTGTATTAATTTTGCTAAATTAATAATTTCATCTTGTTTGTAGACTATGGAATCTTTATGTAATGCAGATTCCCAGGAGCTTACATGGAGAATAAACCTCTTGGCATAATCCAGGACAGAGCAAGTGACCCTGTGCTCAGAGGGTCTTGGGGGACCTGAAATTTAGATTCCTAAATTACAAATACCTCACTTCCAGCAGGACAGCTCTCCTCCCATAAAAAGTGGAGGTACAGCAGCATAAACCTAGGCAATAATAATGCTATCAAATTATATTCTTATGTATATTTCTGATACTGCATTTTTTTGTTTATTTTGTCTGACTTTTCAAGGGATTGAGTAGCATTACATCGCTGGAAAAAAAATAAAAAGAAAAATGCAATAGAAGAGCCACAGACTGACAAGCCTGCGAGTGCCCGTGTAACATGGCAATTGGCCATGAACTGGAAAGTCCACCGTGCTCCGAAAGGCTGCACTGACCTGTGTGGGAGTCACTGACCATGCTGTGGTCTTGTGCAATAATGCCCAAATTAATGCAATAGAAATTGAATTGATGCAATACAGTTTTTTTAAATGTGTTGTAATGGCCAATCAGCCTGGACCACACTTCAGTCAACCTCAGCCATAGCTCAGATGCTATCAACTACTTATCGCGGGGCTTGAGATAATTCACTTAGCCTCAAAGACAGTTTTCTCATCATTAAAATAAGTCTAGTAGGAGTGATTTGTTCTGTCATAGGGTTTTTGCTATGAGAACTGAATTGTCTTACAATGTCTGCCTGGCCCAAAATAAAAAGTCAATAAATATAAACTTTTTAACATTGGATTAAAAAATTTATATAAAAAGCAAAGATGCTGAGGATATTTTGGCATGATTCCCCCTGTAACGAAAGTAGAATAAATATTCCTCAATGAGAATAAGACTAAGGTAAGGAATGCAGTAGAAGAACAAAGAAATTTCATTGTGTTAGCAAGTCATCTTAATATTGTGCATGTTTTGGTACCAGGTTACTAAGCATAGTTTGCCACTTCCAGTTTGAGTGATATTGGTGTACTTCCTTAACCTCTCTGAGATTTGGCTTGTCAAACGTTTATATTCTTATCTTTCAGACCTTGTAGAATTTTTGTATCATAATAAATAGGACAAGTCAGCCGGGTGCAGTGGCTCACGCCTATAATCCCAGCACTTTGGGAGGCCGAGGTGGGTGAATCACAAGGTCAAGCGATAGAGACCATCCTGGACAACAAGGTGAAACCCCGTCTCTAATAAAAAAATTAAAAAATTAGCTGGGCATGGTGGTGTGTGCCTGTAGTCCCAGCTACTCAGGAGGCTGAGGCAGGAGAATTGCTTGAACCGGGAGGTGGGGGTTGCAGTGAGCCAAGATTGTGCCATTGCACTCCAGTCTGGGTAACAACAGCGAAACTCCGTCTCAAAAAATAAAAATAAAAATAAATAAATAGAACAAGTCAAAGCAGCTTATAAACTATCAAATATATTACAAATTGAAATTTTCTTATAAGAAAATAAAAGAAATGGGACAAATCTTAATATCTACTCAGAAAAGATGAACTTCCAGATAGCCCTTTAGGAAGAGAAGGCTTTCAGATGGCAACAGAGAAGAAGGAAAGGAGCTGCGAGGCTCACAACCTAGAACACATGGTTCTCAGTAGATGTAACAGTGTGCAGAAGGTCAGCCTCCCAAGGCACTCTTGGTAATGATGCAGGTATTTTTGGTTGTCACCATTGGTGGGAATTGCTAACTTGCACTTACAGGGTGGATCCCAGGAATGCCATTACATGTGTTCCAGTACAAAGAAAAGCACCCAAAACAAATGCTTACCCAGCCAAAAATATTAATAGTTCTGAGGGTGTGAAAACTGTCAGATGAGTAGTCTGCATAGCCAAAATGGAGATTTCATCCAAAAATATTAGTGAGTTATGAATGTGGATGAACAGTGGGGCTGTAATGGTTAATTTTGCTTGTCAACTTGAGCAGAATAAAAAATATCTAGAAAACTGGGTAGGCATTATTTTGGGAGTGCCAGTGATGGTCTTTCCAGAGGATAGTGGCACTTCAGTCAGTGGAATTAGCATGGAAAATATGCCCTCAACGTAGATGGGAACCACCCAGTGGGCTGGGGGACTGGATAGAACAACAACAAAAAAAAGAGGAAAATATTTTTTCTTTTTTTTGGTTGGGGGATGTCTGGAACATACTCTTCTACTCTTGAACATTGCAAGTCCAGCCTTTGGACTCCAGGACTTACAAAAAGATGTCCCACCTCGAGTTTCTCAGGCCTTTGATCTCAAACTGAGAGTGACAGTAACATGGTTTGTCTCTGTGTCTCCATCTAAATTTCACCTTGAATTGTACTCCCATAATTCCCACGTGTTGTGGGAAGGAACTGGTAGAAGGTAATTGAATCAGGGAAGGTCTTTCCCATGCTATTCTTGTGACAGTGAATAAGTGTCAGGAAACCTAATGGCTTCACAAGGCAGACTTTTCCTGCACAAGCTCTCTTTGCCTGTCATCACCCACATAAGATGTGACTTGCTCCTTCTTGCCTTCTGCCATGATGGTGAGGCTTCTCCAGTCACGTGGAATTTTAAGTCCAATTAAATCTCTCTCTTTT
The DNA here is from genome assembly GCF_049354715.1 of Callithrix jacchus. Classification (NCBI taxonomy): domain Eukaryota; kingdom Metazoa; phylum Chordata; class Mammalia; order Primates; family Cebidae; genus Callithrix; species Callithrix jacchus. The sequence continues at coordinate 110,235,147 of NC_133507.1, forward strand.
TTAAATTACCCAGTCTTGGGTATGTTCTTTATCAGCAGTGTAAAAATGGACTAATACAGTAAATTGGTACCAGTGTAGTGGGGCACTGCTGAAAAGATACCTGAAAATGTGGAAGTGACTTTGGAACTGGGTAACAGGCAGATGTTGGAACAGTTTAGAGGGCTCAGAAGAAGACAGAAAACTTTGGGAAAGTTTGGAACTTCCTAGGGGCTTGTTGAATGGCTTTGCCCAAAATGCTGAAAGTGATATGGACAATAAAGTCCCAGCTGAGGCGGACTCAAATGGAGATGAGGAACTTGTTGGGAACTGGAGTAAAGGTGACTCTTGCAATATTTTAGTAAAAAAACTGGTGACATTTTGCCCCTGCCCTAGAGATTTGTGAAACTTTACACTTAAGGGAGATGATTTATGGTATCTGACAGAAGAAATTTCTAAGCAGTAAAGGATTCAAGAAGTGACTCGGGTGCTGTTAAAGGCATTCAGTTTTATAAGGAAAGGAGAGCATAAAAGTTTGGAAAGTTTAGAGTCTGACAATGTGATAGAAAAGAAAATCTCATTTTCTGAGGAGAAATTGAAGCCAGCTACAGAAATTGCATGATTAATGAGAAACTGAATGTTAATCCCAAAGACAATGGAGAAAATGTCTCCAAAGTATGTCTGAGGGCAGCCCCTCCCATCACAGGCCCAGAGGCCTAGGAAGAAAGAGTAATTTTGTGGGCCGGGCCCAGGGTGTCCATGATGTGTGCAGCCTAGGGACTTGGCACCCTGAGTCCCAGCCACTCCAGCTGTGGCTGAAAGGGAACAGTGTAGAGCTTGGGCCATGGCTTCAGAGGGTGCAGGCCCCAACTTTGGCAGCTCACATGGCGTTGAGCTTGCAAGTGCAAAGAAGTCAAGAACTGGGTTTGTGAACGTCTGCCTAGATTTCAGAGAATGTATGGAAACACCTGAATGCCCAGGCAGACATTTGCTGCAGGGGTGGGGTGCTCATGAGGAACCTCTGCAAGGGCAGTGCTGAAGGAATTGTGGGGTTGGAGACCCCACACAGATTCTCTACTTGGCACTGCCTAGTGGAGCTATGAAAAGAAGGCCACTGTCCTCCAGACCCCAGAATGGTAGATCCAGTGGCACTTGCAATATGTGACTGGAAAGCCACAGACACTCATTGCCAGCCCAAGAAAGCAGCCAGAAGCAGGGCTATACCCTGCCAAGCTACAGGGGCAGAACTGCCCAAAACTGTGGGAACACACCTCTTGTATCAGTGTGACCAGAAGTGAGACATAGAGTCAAAGGAGATCATTTTGGACCTTTAAGATTGACTGCCTTGCTGTATTTCAGGTTTGCATGGGGCCTGTAGCCCCTATGCTTTGCTTAATTTCTCTCATTTGAAATGGCTTTACTTACCCAATACCTGCACTCTCATCACATCTAGGAAGTAACTCGCTTGCTGTTCATTTGAAAGGCTCCTAGGCAGAAGGGACTTGCCTTGTCTCAGATGATACTTTGGACTGTGGACTTTTGGGTTAATGCTGAAATGAGTTAAGACTTTGGGGGACTGTTGGGAAGACATGATTGGTTTTGAAATATGAAGAAATGAGATTTGGAGGGGCCTGGGGCAGAATGATATGGTTTGACTCTGTGTCCGCACCCAAATCTCAGCTTGTTTTATACTGCAAATAATTCTCATGTGTTGTGGGAGAGAACTGGTGGAAGATAATTGAACCATGGGGGAAGGTCTTTCTCATGCTGTTCTCGTGAGAGTGAATACATCTCATGAGATCTGATGGCTTTATAAGGCAGAATTTTCCTGCACCTTCTCTCTTTGACTGCCACCATCTACATAAGATGTGATTTATTCATCCTTGCCTTCTGCCATGATTATGAGGTTTCCCCAGCCACATGGAACTGTGAATCCAATTAAACCTCTTTTTTTTCTTTTTTGTAAATTGCTCAGTCTCAGGTAAGTCTTTATCAGCAGCATGAAAACAGACTAATATAGCCAGCATCTGCTCCCCTAGTTCTGAGGTCTTAGGACTTGAACTGAGCAACGCTACCACCATGCTAGGATCTTCAGATTGCAGATGATCCGGAGAGGGAACTCTAAGTCCTCAAAATCACATGAGCCAATTTTCCTAATAGAATATATATACACACATATGTACATACACACACACACACACATAGCTTATATATATAGATAGATAGTGAGAGACAGTGAGAGAGAAAAAGAGATTTGTGTGTGTGTGTGTGTGTGTGTGTGTGTGTGTGTGTGTATAGTTGATCCCTGACCTTCAGGGGTCTACTTATACACAGATTTTCCTTTGCCTCATCCACTCCTAAGACAGCAAAAGCAATCTCTCCTCTTCCTCCCCCTTCTCAGCCTACTCAAAATAAAAATAAATAAGATGCAGACTTAAAAAAATTTTTTTTGCCATAAACTCAATTTTCTTCAGGCATATACTTCACCTCCTCCCAATCCAACAATTTCTTTTTTTAAAATTATTATTATACTTAAAGTTCAGGGGTACATGTGCAGATCACTGAGGATTGTTACATAGGTATACACATGCCATGGTGGTTTACTGCATCCATCCATCCATGGTCTACATTAGGTATTTCTCCTAATGTTATCCCTCCCCAATCTCCCCACACCCTGCTATACCTCCCTAGCTCTCCCACCCCCCAACATGGATGAAGCTGGAAACCATCATTCTCAGCAAACTGATACAAGAACAGAAAACCGAACACTGCATGTTCTCACTCACAAGTGGATGTTGAACAATGAGAATATGTGGACACAGGGAGATGAAAGCATTTATAATGAGCCACTTCCATTTAATAAATGTTAAGTATATTTTCTCTTTCTTACAATTGTATTAAAAATGTTCCCCTAGCTTATTTTATTGTAAAAATACAGTATATAATAAAAATAATATACAAAATATGTGTTAATTCATTATGTTTTCAATAATACTTCCTGTCAACAGTAGGCTATTACAGTTAAGATTTGGGGGAGTCAAAACATGTATATGAATTTTACACTGAGCAGCACTCCTAACCACCATGTTGCTTAAAGGCAAACCATATATCCTGTTGGTTCTGTTTCTCTGGAGTATCTTGAACTAATACAGGAACTTTTGTATACAGTGAGAAACTAAAGAAATTTGCTTGCCAAAAAGTGATGAACTGTGCTTAGTGAAGAAAGACAATCACCCTGGATATAATCATGTGGCTACAAATTAGCAAGTAGTTATATGCAATTGTTTATTGTAGACTAAAGATAAATAAGATACTAAGTAGATAAGAATTGAGTCACTCTGTTTCTATATTGTTTTGTTTTGAGGAGTGAGTCTCAATAGACTTTCTCATCACCACCATTTCCAGTGAGACTTTGCTATCCATTGAGAGTAGGATTCATGGGGAACTGAGGTTATTTATCCCCTTGGGCTAGTCATGGTACTGTGATTTGCTTTTTATCCAACGAAATGAGAGCAGAGTGAGGTATGCCAGTTGTGAGAAAAGTCTTTAGGAACTGTCATGCAATACTCCATGCTTGCTTTCTTCTCTTGCTATGTGATACAAACTATTTTTTCAGATGTTGCAGATACAAGATGGTGGAGCTTCCTGACCACTACATGAGAATGCCTGACTCTGTCTTACCTGACCATTGCCAAGGAAAATTCAGGTGTTTAGACTCATATATATACTGGCTTGTGTTATCCAGCTAACTAATGAACAGATGTACAAAGATGTACAATTCTTTCACATGAGGAAGATAAATTCCAAAGAGTTTAGAGGACTCAACCTTGCCTGATCTGCAAGTGATGACTCCTAACTTGTATTCAAGTTCCAATGCAGTTTTCATGATACTACCATGTCTTGGTAGCTTCATAGAATTGTCCGTGTTTCTCTAATACATATTTCAACTTAGATTTACTTTATTCAGCATCATTTACATGTGTTTATTTAGCTTCATTTCACTGTGCACTCAAAGAATGAAAAGACAACTACCTGCATTCTTTTTCCATCCTGTGTTTTTATTAGTAGTATGATTATTACATTATTTTGTTTTGAGATAACTGTAGGTTCACTGTTCTTATAAGAAATAGCACAGAGAAATCACAGGTTCCTTATAAGCAAGTTACCCAGTGATTGATATTATTTTGTATAATGTAGTATTAATGTCGTAATTAGGATATCAGTGTTGATGCAGTCTCAACAGAATTGTCCCGCAACCAAAAGAATCCTTCATGTAGCCCTATTACAGCCAAACCAACTTTCCCTCCTTACCCACACTTTCCTAAACACCTGGCAATCAATAATCTGTTCTCCATTTATATAATTTTGTAATTTGAGAATATTATATAAAAGAAATCATACACATGTACATTTGGCATCGGATTCTTTTTTCACTCAGCATAATTCCCTGTAGATTTATTCTAGTTGTTGAATTTATTAATAGTTTATTCCTTTTTGTTTCTAAATATTATTTGATGTTATGGGTATATTGCCATTTGTTTCAATATTCACTCTTTGAAAAACATCTGTGTTGTTTCACATTGTGGATTATTATAAATAAGGCTGCTATGAACATTGATGTTCATATTTGTATCTAAACATAAAACTTAAGTTTTCAATTCTGTGAAAATGCCTAAGTGTAATTGTTATATCATGTGTTGATTACATAATTAGTTTTACAAGAAAGTGCCAAACTGTTTTCCTGGGAGACTGTGTCATTTTACAATGTATGAGTGATCCAGTTTATATATATATATATATATATATATATATATATTCTTGCCAGCATTTGGTGTTGTCTCTATTTTTATTTTAACCAATGTGATGTGAGTGTATTGATATCTCAGGTTGATAGCATTTGAACTTCATTAATGACCAATCATATCATACAACTTTTCATGTCTTCCATGCCAATGATAAGATCTTTTCAACAAAATGTTTGCTCACAGAATTTGGTTTTCTAGAAAAATACTGATTTTGAGTTTTTATATCTTCTGAAGTTTAGTCCTTTGTCAAATATGGGTATTGCGATTTTTTCATGTCTGTACTTGTCTTTTTATCCTCTTATCAAATTATTCACAAACCAGAAGTTTTAAATTTTAATGATCTTTATCAATTTTATTGTCCCTGCTTTTGCTGTAAATTCTAAGAAATATTTTTCAAGTAATAGATCCTGAAAATTTTCTCCCAGTACCCCTAAAAATTTTAGTTTCCCATTTTACATGTAAGTCCATTATCTAACTTGAGTTATTTTTGTATAAGATGTGAATTTTAGATGAAGGCTCATTTTTGAAAAGGTCATAGTTTTTAAAATGAATTATTTATGTACATTTGTCAAAAATCAGTTGTTGTAAATAATTAGTGGTGATGACTGCATGTTCTAAACATACTGAAATCACCTAATTATATAAATTAAAGGATAAATTTTATGGTATGTAAGTTGTATATAATAAAGCTGTTATAAAAAGTGCATATACAAATCATGTGTGCAAGTTCTTGTGAGTCTATTTGTGAGTTTTCTATTCCATTCTATTGATTGATGTGTCTTTACTTTTGCTGTATCACTCCCCCTGATGACTGCAGCTATATAGTAAGCATTCATTTCAGCTGGAGCGATTTCTCTCATTTTCTTTTTCCTTTTCAAGATTGCCTAGACTGTGTCTTTCATATAAATTGTAGAATAAGCTTGTTCATTTCTTGAAAGAAGCCTGCTAGTATTTTGATGGTACTTGCACTAATCCTGTAGATCAATTCAGAAAAAAATAACATATATAGTATGCTAACTTTTCCTGTCCATCAACACAATGTGTCTCTCCATTTATTTATGTATTTATTTATATATTTATTTGTAATTCTTTCTTATTTCCATAGGTTGTTGGGGATCAGGTGGTATTTGGTTACATGAGTAAGTTCTTTAGTGGTGATTTGTGAGATTTTGGTGCACCCATCACCTAAGCAATACACACTGAACCTGATTGGTAGTCTTTTATTCCTCACCTCCCTACCACCCTCTCTCCCAAGTCCCCAAAGTCCATTGTATCGTTCTTAAGCCTTTGTGTTCTCATAGCTTACCTCCCTCTTATGAGTGAGAACAAACAGTGTTTGCTTTTCTATTCCTCAATTACTTCACGTAGAAAAATAGTCTCCAGTTTCATACAGGTTGCGGTGAATGTCATTAATTTGTTCCCTTTTGTGGATGAGTAGTATTCCATCATATATATGTATATAATATCAACCACAGTTATATATATTATACATACCACAGCTATATATATATATATACACACACACACACATACTGCAGTTTTATATAGATATAGCAGTTATATATATAATATACATTATATATACCACAGCTTTATATATATATATATAAATGTGATATACAATATATATAATATAATATATATATCAACATTTTATATATATATATATAAAACTGTGGCATATGTATAATATGTATATGTGTATGTATATGTGTGTGTGTGTATACACACACACCCCACAGTTGTTTCTTTATCCCTTCATTGATTGATGGGCAATTGGGCTGGTGGCATATTTTTGTAATTGCAAATTGTGCTGCTATAAACATGCCTGTGTAAGTATCTTTTTCATTTAATGACATATTTTCCTCCAGGTAAAAATCTAGTAGTGAGATTGCTGGATCAAATGGTAGTTACACTTTTTGTTCTTTATGGACTCTTCACACTGTTTTCCATACTGGTTGCACTAGTTTACATTCCCATCAGTAGCATAGAAGTGTTTCCTTTTCACCATATCCACGCCAAATTTTTTTTTATCTTTTTAAATGATGGCCATTCTTGCAGGAGTAAGGCAGTATCACATTGTGGCTTTGATTTCCATTTCCCTGATCGTTAGTGATGTTGAGCATTTTTGCATGTTTGTTGGCCAATTGCATATCTTTTATTGGGAATTTTCTACTTATGTCATTAGCCCACTTTTTTTATGAGATTGTAATTTTCTTGCTAATTTGCTTGAGTTCCTTGTAGATTTCTGGATATTAGTCCTTTGTCAGATGTGTAGATTGTGCAGGTTTTCTCTCACTCTGTGGCTTGTCTGTTTACTCTGCTGACTGTTCCTTTTGCTGTGCAAAAGCTCTGTAATTTAATTAAGTCCCATCTATTTATTTTTGTTTTTGTTGCATTTGCTTTTCTATTCTTGGTCATGAAGTCTTTGCCTAAGCAAATGTCTGGAAGTGTCCTTTCAATGTTATCTTCTAGAATCTGTATAGATTCAGGCCTTAGATTGAAGTTCTTGATTCATCTTGCATTGATTTGTTTATAAGGTGAGAGACAAAGATCAAGTTTCTTTTTTCTATGTTTGGCTGGCCAATTATTCCAGCATCTTTTGTTGAATAGAGTGTCCTTTCCCCACTTTGTATTTTTTTTGCTTTGTCAAAGATCAATTGACTACAAGTATTTGGGTTTTTTTCTAGGTTCTGTATTTTGTTCTATCCCTCTCTCTGCCTATCTTTATACAAGTACCATGCTCTTTTGGTAACTGTGGCCTTATAGTATAGTTTTAAATCAGTTAATGAAATGCCATCACATTTGTTTTTTTGTTTGTTTGTGTTTGTTTGGCTTCATTTTGCTATGGCCATTTGAGCACTGTTTTTGGTTTCATATGAACTTTAAATTTTTTTTTTCTAGTTCTGTGAAGAATGATGATAGTATTTTAAGGAGAATTGCACTGAATTTGTAGATTGCTTTTGTCAGTATGGTCATTTTCGCAATGTTGATTCTACCCATCCATGAGCATGGGATTTGTTTCCATTTGTTTGTGTTGTTATCTATGATTTTTTTTTCAGCAACGTCTGCAGTTTTTGTTGTAAAGATTTTTCACCTCCTTGGTTAGATATATTCCTAAGTATTTTATTTTCTATTCCAGGTATTGTAAAAGGAGTTAAGTTCTTGACTTGTTTCTCAGCTTGATTCATGTTGGTGTATAAAAGAGCAACCGATTTATGTACATTAATTTTGTATCCTGAAAGTTTGCCGAATTCGCTTATCAGTTACAAGAGCGTTTTGGAGGAGTCTTCACGTTCTTCTAGGTATATGATCATGTTGTCAGCAAACAGCACCATATTGACTTCCTCTTTACCAATTGAATGTCTTTTGTTTCTCTTTTTTGTCTGATTGCTCTCACTAGGACTTCCAGGACTATGCTGAATAGAAACAGTATGAGTGGGCATCCTTGTTTTGTTCCAGTTCTCAGAGGTAATGTTTTCAATGTTTACCCATTCAGTTTTATGCTGGCTGTGCATTTGTCATAAATGGCTTGTATTACATTGAGTTATGTTCCTTGGATGCCAATTTTGCTGAGGGTTTTAATTATAAAGGGATGCTGGATTTTGTTAAATGCTTTTTTGCATCTATTGAGATGATTATGTGATTTTTGTTTTTAATTCTGTTTCTGTGGTGTATCACATGTATTGACCTTTTCTGTTTCCTTTGTTCAGTGTTTCACAGCATTCAGGATACAGTTTATGTATATGTCTTGTTAGTTGGTACAGCTCCATATTTCATTCACTTTAGGGAAATAATAAACAGTATTGTGTTTTAATTTTGTTTTCCATACTGCTTTCTAGGCTATAGAAATGTGATTGACTGATCCTCCCTACTGGTGCTGCCAGGCTCACCTGCTTTCATTTGGACTCCTTGACTTAGGAGAGGAATGAGTTCAGCTGAACCACCTCCTGTTACTAGGTTGGGAATTGCAAAACCCCAGACCTGGGTCACCAACTTCTATTGGGTGAGTCATAAGGTGGCCTTTCACTATGTTATTTTTCTAGTCCTGTGGTGACAGACAAGCTTGTTTTCCTCTTCCTCCTTTTAAATTTCTCCCTTGCTTGCCTCTTGCTTTATTTCTAGGGTTAATTATTGTGTTTAGCTGGGAGGAAAAGAGAGAGATGAATCTTCTCTGCCTTTTGTAGATCAGACTAGAATTCATCCTGGGCTCTTCTTTATAAGGATTACTATTTATTCCCTACTGAGTATGATGTCTATATAGAATATAGGATTTGTCAATAAAAAGTACACTGCTTATGAAAAAAAAATGACATTCACATTCTTTCTCAATTCATGTCAAATATTGATATATTTTCAGTATGTTCTACATTTTCTTCTAAAGTCTACCTAGAACTTTATATTTCTGTGCTGTATTAATTTAGTCATTTATGCGTATGAAGAAATTAACTCATAGATGTAATGAAAAGTTGCTACCACTGAGCAGCATCAATACAAGTCTGTTTTTCTTTGATGCCTCAATGCCATTTTAAGAAATACGATACTTGGAGAACAATCTTCTACCTCCACCAATAAAGGGCTTATATTCCCCAGGAAAATTTAGAAATAAAGCCATTGAGACTAGAAAAGTAAATATGTTCAGTATCAAGACACTTTTCTCACTGCTGGGCCATGTATCTCTTTGTTCTTTTCTGTCTCTGAATGTCAGTCTCTGTATTGGGGGTTGACGGCTTCACTAGCTTTCCTTGTCACCAGGCTCTATCATCTTTGGTAGATTTTCCCTTTCTTACCTCATTGCCCTAAACTGACACTGAATGGATGTGGTTAGGGGTTAATCAAACATTATATTATATGAAGTTTGTAAGATTTGCAGAAATTACCTCAAGGCCACTGCCATCATTTTTGCCAATCCTGAGTTTAACTGAAACGACTATGCTATTTCCTCAAAACTCGTTGTTTCATTTATACTTTCAAAGATACACATAAAAATAAACATTTCCAAGGTTGGCTAGAGGAGAGGGCAACAGAAGTGTATGAATTTCATTATATAATCATAGGCACCTGCATTTGGAAAATGTGGAGAAATGTGTGGAGCCCTATGTTTTAGAGACTTAGATCACTTCCTCCTAATTGTTCCCTCGGAAATAGGTTCAAAACAAAATTGTTTCCTCTAACATTAGTCTTTTTGCATTGCCAATGTCATGTTAATGTTGACTTCTTGAGAAATTATGATAAGGTTTGTTCCTTTGTGATATAAATGTTTATACAAATTTATTTGACCCTTGAGCCTGGTAATGTTAGAACGTTATGTTTTCTCTCTCTCTCTTTTTTTTTTTTTTTTGAGACGGAGTTTCACTCTCGTTACTCAGGCTGGAGTGCAATGGGGCAATCTCCGCTCACTGCAACCTCCGCCCCCTGGGTTCAGGCAATTCTCCTGCCTCAGCCTCCTGAGTAGCTGGGATTACAGGCATGTGCCACCATGCCCAGCTAATTTTTTGTATTTTTAGTAGTGACAGGGTTTCACTTCGTTGACCAGGATGGTCTCCATCTCTTGACCTCATGATCCACCCGCCTCGGCCTCCCAAAGTGCTGGGGTTACAGGTGTGAGCCACCGCGCCCGGCCTAGGTTTTCTCTTATATTCAGGTTACCTACCCTAGCAATCTGATGACACTCTAGGAACCTAGAGTGTCATATAAAGGAACCCTAGGAAAGTTAGTCTGATGGTGCTCTGGTTAGACACTAAATGTTTGAAATTCAATCTTGAAAGCTCTGTAGGATAAAGTCCCTGCTGCTCTTCCTAAATCCTGATCCCATACTTGTCTTCATCACACACATTCATTTTTTTTGTTGTTTGTTTGTTTTGGGTTTTTTCTGTTTTGTTTTGTTTTTTTGAGACGGAGTGTTGCTCTTGTTACCCAGGCTGGAGTGCAATGGTGCCATCTCGGCTCACCACAACCTCTGCTTTCTGGGTTCAGGCAATTCTCCTGCCTCAGCCCCCTGAGTAGCTGGGATTACAGGCATGCGCCACTATGCCCAGCTAATTTTTTGTATTTTTAGTAGAGACAGGGTTTCACCATATTGACCAGGATGGTCTCGATCTCTTGACCTCGTGATCCACTGTCCTCGGCCTCACAAAGTGCTGGGATTACAGGCTTGAGCCACCGCGCCCGGCCTACATTCATTTTTTTAAATTGTGTGTTCCTTTTGATAATATGTTACAGGCAAAATTATCTAAACTTAAGTATTTTACAATATCTTAGAAGTCAAGTTTTATCCAATAAACAATAAGAAAACTTATTTTAGTGACATGTGGCATCTGACATTTACTGTTGATGTGACGAAACCATTATAAATTTATGGGATTAGCCAGGGACAGTATCTCACACCTGTAGTCCCAAAGTTTTGGGAGGTCAAGGCAAGTAGATTGGCTTGAGACCAGGAGCTTGAGACCAGCCTGAACAGCATAGCAAGATTCTATTTCTACAACAACTTAAAAAATTAGCTAGCTGTGGAGGCATGCACCTGTAGTCCCAGCTACTCAGGAAGCTGAGGTGAGAGGATCACTTAAGCTCAGGAGCTTGAGGCTATGGTGAGCTAGCATCACACCACTGCACTCCAACCTGGGCAACAGAGCAAAATCCTGTCTCCAAAAACAATATATATTCACGGTACAATTCTCTCTAATCACAGATAATGAGGGCTTAGAAATGTAACAAAAACTTATTACAGATCCTATATGTGTTAAAAAATTATCTTAGCAATACAGTAAAGTATGTCCAAGATTATTTAGTGTATTATCTGATTTCAAGCAGGACAATTAAGAATTGTATTAATGAATGTTTTATATTCTTATTGTGGCACTGTGCACAAAAACAATGACTTGGAACCAACCCAAATGCCCATCAATGATAGACTGGATAAAGAAAATGTGGCACATATACACCATGTAATACTATGCAGCCATAAAAATGGAGGAGTTCGTATGTCCTTTGAAGGGACATGGATAAAACTGGAAACCATCATTCTCAGGAAACTAACACAAGAACAGAAAACCAAACACTGCATATTCTCACTTGTAAGTGGGAACTGAACAATGAGAACACATAGAACACATGGCCACAGGGAGGGGAACATCACACACTGGGACCTGTCAGGGGGTGGGGGGCTAGGGGAGGGAGAGCATTAGAAGAAATACCTAATGTAGATAATGGGTTTATGGGTGCAGCAAACCACCATGGCACATGTATACCTATGTAATAAACCTGCACATTCAGCACATGTATCCCAGAACTTAAAGTACAATAAAAAATAATAATAAAGAAGATTTTACAGGGAACGCGTATCAGGCTTCATCAGCTCACATCAGTACACATAAAGCAAACTAGTTTTATAATCTGTACATTTATAAATCTGTGTCAGGAAGGTTGAGAGGTAAAGTATGGATGAGTTTATGTGTGTGCATGTTTGTGCTTCTTCATGTGTGTGATTAAGCTTAATATCGTGTATAAATATAAACCAATTCTTCACCACACTCCATTCCCTCACAGACATATTATGTTAGAATTTTAATACTTGATGACCCATTAGATTGTGAATTTCAAATTTTCATTTTACAAATAAGAGAATTAAGACCCAAATGAGATAAATGATATTACTAAAGCCACAGTCAATTCAGATCTGAATTAATTTAATAATTCACTTAATGTTGATTGGTCAGCAGACGATCAACAGGATGCCTGGACTTTGGTCCCTTATTTGCAAAACTGCTGTTCTAGACCAGAATGGTGTTTCTTAGAAAAGAAAACAACATTAAATCCTTTTGGTATTCATCTTTGTTAGTAATGTCCACACTTCTTAGCATAGTATAAAAGGCTGTCATGGTGTGCTATCTGCCACATCTCTTATTCTGCACTGGGTTTTCCCCTTTATATGTTACACCTTATATCCAGATTTCTGAGCCTTAGCATTATTGACATTTTGGACCATACAATTCCTGGTGTGGGGACATGGGGCTGCCCTGTGCATTGCAGGATGCTTAGCAGCATCTTTGGCTTCTAAATATTAGATACCAGGGGCCATCCTGGACTACCCCCAGTTATGACAATCAAAAATGTCTCCAGAGATTCCAAGTGTCCCTGGGGTCAAGTTAACCCCTCACCACACACATCACACTTTTAGAAATATTGCTTAACATAGGAATCTATGGAATAGAATAATTTAAAACTTTTAGCGAGCCGAGAAGTTGTCTTCCAGGGTGCCTTTATTCATTCTGCTTCTGTACAGAGCACTTCAATGTCTTTGCCCACCTGAAATATAAAAACAACTTACATTTCAAGATTGATACCAACTAATTATCTCCTTCCTGAAGTCTCTTTGTGTATCATTTTCTTAGGAAATACCTACCTTTTCCTTTTTTGAGGCATTGTTAGCTTATGTGACTTTGTAAAATAGAATATTTGACAGTATTGTACTCATTAGGGAATGTGTGCATGTCACTCGAACTGTGAACCAATTACGAGACCATTCAGATTCATCAGAAAATCCCATGCAATGCCCTTTCTATAAGTTCATATTTCAAGGGATCTCCTCTGAATTAGTGAGCGAGTGCGGGAGTAACTTAGTTCTTTTTTTTTTTTGAGATGGAGTTTCGCTCTTGTTACCCAGGCTGGAGTGCAATGGCGCAATCTCGACTCACTGCAACCTCCACCCCCTGGGTTCAGGCAATTCTCCTGCCTCAGCCTCCTGAGTAGCTGGGATTACAGGCACACGCCACTGTGCCCAGCTAATTTTTTGTAATTTTAAGTAGAGACGGGGTTTCACCATGTTGACCAGGATGGTCTCCATCTGCCGACCTCGTGATCCACCCGCCTTGGCCTCCCAAAGTTCTGGGATTACAGGCTTGAGCCACCGTGCCCGGCGGTAACTTAGTTTGTTAATGGAATCAATCAGTAAGTGGACAATTGTTCCATGTAACTCACTTAACATATGTAAAATTTAGGTTTTGTTAAACAAAATGTTTTTTTACTAAATTACCAACAAAATCAGAATCTAATACCTTATGTAAAAATGAATCATGGAAGTATTTCATGAGCCTGACTGGCCAAAAATATGCTTCTGTCAACCTGTGAAGGCCTAGTTACATTTATTCTACCCCAATTCTATCAGATATCAGATATATTACATCTCTTACATTCTCACTTAAATACTGGTCAGAAAAGATTTTGTAAAAGCCATTATGAAACCGGTATAAACAACATTTTATCCAGGAGTTTGCTGAAAAAATATGCATTTCAAGCTATACAACACTCCACCTCTCAACCTATACAAAAGATAATGAGGGACTCTCTGTGCAATGTAGCCATATTTTTAATTGCATCTTTCCCTCCCTTTGATTAATCTAATATAAATTCCAACCAAATAACCCTGGGGCTATTTTCAGTACTTCACTAAATGCTTAATCTTTACTGGTTATACTCTAAATACATTATTCAGATATTTACGGTGTCTAGGGTTGCAAGTTCCTTATCACTATCTTCTCTCTGACCACACTATATTTATTAATATTCATCAGATGTTGGTTTTAAGAATATACCACAAGTCAACCTTAAAGACTAGTGATGATTAAATGTGGAAATACACTTTGGTTCAACTGACAATGTTTAGCCAACTATCATTTACACTTGAAAAGATAAAAATAAATAAAATCAAAACATTTTCTAATTTCTTATGATATGAAAGAAGCAAGAATATATATATAATAAATAATAATACAGAGATAAATAATGAATAATATATAAATAAATATATAAGCAATATATATTTATTTAATATGAATATATATATATGTATAAACTCTCCTGGTAACTCACATCTTGGTTATATTTTTAATGAATACGTTTTAAAAATAGAAACACTGCTAGGTGTTGTGTTGCAAGCCTGTAACCCCAGCATTTTGGGATTTTATTGTCCATGTTGTATTTTATGGCAATAAGGAGCATTGGAGTGGTAAACCCCCAAATTTGTTGATTATATGTATGTGCATGAGGATATGGTTACATAGATATTTACAAACACAGAAAGTTTAGGTAAGTAAAATAGAAGCATTGAAATATACTCTGATACGGTGATCAATATTAGTTATAATATAAAAGAACTTGAGTTTAGTGAATGAAATTAAGAAGTTTAGCAAATGAAATGTATTATTTTCCTAACCTTCGTGACATTAAATTCCTATATTACAAAAAGTTGCTATTGAAAAGTGCTGATTGATGCCTCAATAGTGTTTACAAAGGACTGATAGTACAGAGGCCATTCAATAGCCCTTTGTCTGTGTTCATCACACAGCATCAGACACATTGTGGATTCTAGGTATGCAAATATTATTATTCTCTTTACTCAGAATTTCTATAGCACTTTCTGTGCATACACTCCTTTAGGGCTCTCTGATACTCAAGAGAGCCTAGTTCATGAAATGGCTGAACATTCTACTGAGACCTGCATACAGGGAGCTCATAGACACATCCACCAAAACATCAATCTGAGATCATTTAAAGTGGGACATATTTTATTTACATATGATCGGGAATGTATGAGCCACAAGGTGCGGTCCAAGCCTGAGTTTGAAATATTTTAGAGTAGTTCATTCAAATTCCTCCTATAGATGTTAATTAGTATTTTAATGAATTTGCAGAAGACAACATGATACATATCAGAACATGGTATATTCTAGAAAATACTTGTTGGCTAGTAATGTGCTTTAAGCAAGTCAGCTCTGCCAGTAAATTTCAGAGTTCTTGCTTCAAAAGATGCTTTTAAAAAAACTCTTAACTACCTTTTCAGAGACGCATATCCTGGTGAACCTTAATACTAAGGTGAGAAAATCATCAACTAAAATCCCAATTAATACAAAAACATTAAGTATGTTTGGGGCAGGTCTGGCCTTAGTCATCAATAGAATTTGCATTTGGCACCTGGAATGATGAGAAAACAAACAAACAAACGCATATATTTAGTTTCCCAGACTTGAGACCAAAGAGAAAAAATTAGCTACCAATAAAATCATTTTTAAAGGACTATCAAATGTTAAAACTGACAGCATCTTAGAGCTCATTTAGACTGACACTGCTGATGAGGAAACTGAAGCCCCCCGAATAAAGGACTTGCTCAGGTTGGGCCATTGGAGAGTCGCAATCTCAATACGCTAGTCAAAGTCTTTAAAACTCAATCTTTTAGCTTAGCAGGAGGATGAGTTAAGTTGTTGAGATAAACAAACAAACAAACAAACAAACAAACACAATTTAAAAAGTGGTTTACAGACAGAAGCGGTGACTAATGCCTGTAATCCCAGCACTTTGGAAGACGGACGACCATGAATCATTTGAGCCCAAGAGTTTGAGACCAGCCTGGGCGACACAGGGAGACCCATATACAGGAAAGATACAAAACGTTAGCTGGGCATGGTAGCATGCACCTGTAGTAGTCTTGGCTACTCAGGAGGCTTGGTTGGGAGGCTCTCTTAGGCCTGGGAAGTCAAGGCTGCAGTAAGCCATGATCGCGCTGCTACACTCCAACCTGAGCAACAAAGCCGGACCCTGTCTCAGAAAGAAAAAAGAAAAAAAAAGTCTTCAGGCTTTTAAATTAATTTGAAAAAATATTAAAACATACATAAATGCCAGTTAAGAGAGAAAATAAGTAAGTAGATAAAGTAGACTGGAAATTTATTGGTGAAAGTGGACATGAAATAGAAATATAAAAAATTAAGAAAAGAGGTTAGGTAAGAAGTGAGATAAAGTGAAAAAAAAAGGAGAAACACACAAGTAGTAATGGTCACAAAAGAGAGGAACATCGTTATGGTATGAAAGAAAACAATCATTTCTCTAGCTTTATCCCAGCCCATCACTGAACCAGATTTAGAAAGTTACTTCCTATTATTATGATTTTTCCATTTGCTCACCATATACTTAACTGAGATGTCTAAATTCTCCAATCTCTCTCTAGTTTATTTAGAGAGTTTCCATCTAGTTTATTTTAGAGAAAATGTTGATATTTCAAGTCAATTTATTCAGCTGTTTTATCATCCTTAGTGAAACAATCAGTAAACTTCTTTTTTAAGTTTTTTAATTGACTCATAATAACTATACATATTTGTAGGCTACATTGTGAAGGTTCAGTATATGTATATGTTGTGTAATGATTGATTCAGGGTAATTGATATATCCATCACCCAAAAAGTTGTCATTTCTTCATAGCAAAAACATTCAAAATCCTTTTTTTCTAGCTATTTTGAAATACACAATGCATTACTGTTAAATATAGTCATCTTACTGTACAATAGAACACCAAAAATTACTCCTCTGATCTAACTGTAAACTTGTACAATTGACAAAGCTCTCCCCATTCCCACTGCTCTCATCTTGCCCAGCCTCTGATACCAACTATTCTACTCTCTACTTCTGTGAAATCAACTTTGTAAAATTTGACGAGTAAGCTCATGAAGTATTTGTCCTTCTGTGTATGGTTAACGTCCATTAATATCATGTTTCTGGGTTCATTCATGTTGTTGCAAATGACAGGCTCTCAGCCATTTTATGCCTGAATATTATTTTATTGTGTATATGTGCCACATTTTATTATCTATTCATTGTCTAACGTCCATTGATGGACATTAGGTTTATTGCATATCTTGGTGATTGTGAATAGTGTTGCAATAAATGTAAGAGTTCAAATATCTCTTTGACATACTGACTTCATCTCTGTTTGATATATATCCAGAGTGGGATTATTAGATCAGAAAATAGTTCTAATTTTAATTTTTTAAGAAACCTCTCTACTGTTGTACATAATGGCAATACTAATTTGCATTCTCACCAACCATGTATAAGAATTCTTCTTTCTCCACATTCTTGCCTTATTTCTTATTTGTTTGCCTTTTGGATACTAACCATTCTAACTGGATGGAGGGGATATCTCACCGTGGTTTTGATTTGCATTCCCATGATGATTACCAATATTGATCACCTTTTCATATACCTGTTGGCCATTTGAATGTCTTCTTTGAGAAATGTCTATTCAGATCTTTTGCTCACTTTTAATTGGATTATGTGTTGTTTGTTTGGCTTTTCGTGCTTCTATAGAGTTGTTTGAGTTCTGGATATTAATCCCTTATCAGATGCAGTTTGTAAATATTTCCTCTCCTTTGCAGGTTGTCTGTTCACTCTGTTGATAGTTTTCTTTTCTGGCAGAAGCTTTTTAGTTTGATGTGATCCCGTTTGTCTATATTTGCTTTTAACCCCTGTGCTTTTGTGGTCTTATCCAAAAAGTACTTGCCCAGGCCAATGTTATAAAGCATTTCTCTTATGTTTTCTTCCAGTAGTTTCATAGTTTTGGGTCTTGTATTTTAATCTGTAATTTATTTTTGTAATGCTTTTGTAAGTATAAGGACTGATTTCATTAGGGCCTAATTTTGTCCTTCCACATATTGATATCTGATTATACCAGCACCATTTATTGAAGAGACGGTCCTTTCCCTAATGTGTATTCTTGGCACCTTCATCAAAAACCAGTTGGCTATAAATGTGTAGATATATTCCTTGCTCTGTATTCTGTTCCATTGGTTCATGTGTCGGTCTTTATGCAAGTACCATGAGGTTTTGGTTATGCTTGCTGTAGAGTATTTTAAAGTTAGGTAGTATGATGACTCAAGGTTTGCTCTTTTTTAAAGGTCGTTTTGCTATTCAGGGTCTTTGGTGGTTTCATACCAATTTTATGATTTTTTTTTTCTATTTCTGTGGAAAATGTCCTTGGTATTTTGATAGGAACTGTATATTGCTTTGAGTAATACAGACATTTTAGAATGTTAATTCTTCCAGTCTGTAAACATGAGAGATCTTTTCATTTATTAATGTCCTCTTCAATTTAGTTTATAATTTTTTTTAATCATTTTAATTGTAGAGATCTTTTTCCACCATGGTTAAATGAATTTGTGGGGTTTTTTGGTAGCTATCTTAATTGGACTAATTTCTTTATTTCTTTTTTTAGATTGTTCACCATTGGCATGTAAAAATACTACTGATTTTCTTGTTTTTGAGATAGCATTCCGCCCTTGTTGTCCAGGCTGGAGTGCAATGGTGCGATCTCAGCTCACCACAAACTCTGCCTCCGGATGGAGTTCAAGCAATTCTACCTCAGCCTCCCAATAGCTGGGATTACAGGAATGCACCACCATGCCCAGCTAATTTTGTATTTTTAGTAGAGATGGGGTTTCTCCATGTTGGTCAGGCTGGTTTCGAACCCCCAGCCTCGGGTGATCCACCCACCTTGGCCTCCCAAAGAGCTGGGATTACAAGCACAAGACACCATGCCTGACCTACTACTGATTTTTGTATGATTATTTTGCATGCTAAAATTGTACTGAATTTGTTTATTAGTATAATAGTTTTTTGTTTTTTTTTTTTTTTGGTGCAGTATGTAGGTTTTTCTGTATAAGATTATGTCATCTGCAAACAGGGACAACTTGTCTTCCTCCTTTCTGATGTTAATTCCTTTATTTCTTTCTAGTGCCTAGCTGGTCTGGCTAGGAATTACTGATGAGATTTCTATTTAGCGTATTTTAGTGAGAACTTTAATGTCTGAGGTGCTTATCAGTATATTGGAAACACACAGCAAAAGCACCAGGAATTTAAAGCCCTCTGGGCAAACAGAATCATGGAGGGGGGAGGGGGATTTGCAGTATTTCAAAAAAAGTTTAATTCTAATGCGATTGAACTGCTTTGCCTGAAAATCCGACTTTAAACTTGATATTTCAGAGTTATTAAACTACATTAATCTTTGTTTCCTTCTAATTGTCCAAGACACAGAATAGTTTAGAGGGCTGAGTTTGAAGACCATAATTCTGCACAGATGGGCTTTGACTGAATGAGATTTGAGAAAGAGGTCCACAGCCTTTTCCCAAAACAAAACAACTCTTGAGAACTGGCAGCTGTGTCTGTTGTGGACCTGTCACTGAGGGCATTTTTATTGATGTAGAGCATTCCTCTTTGGAAGTAAACTTGGAAGAAGTAGCTGATTTCACCACCAGGAACAGTTATTCATCTACCAAACAGCTGATTTATGTTTTATTGTATGAAACCAGTGAACAAAAGTAAGTGATCTACTCCTTATATTGGGTTCTGGAAACACTTAGAATCCAAGCTGCCATTCACATATAGACAAAGGGTAGGTATATGCATTAAAACTTCTTCTTTTTAAAAATTATTTATTTATTTACTTATTTGTACTTTAGATTCTGGGGTACATGTGTAGATCATGCAGGATTGTTGCACAGGTACTTACACGGAAAGGTAGTTTGCTGCTTCCACCACCCCGTCACCTATATCTGGCATTTCTTCCCATGTTATCCCTCCCCAACCTCCCTGCATCCCACTGTCCCTCCCCCAATCTCCCACACCCCCAACAGATCCCAGTGTGTGTTGCTCCCCTCCCTGAGTCCATGTGTTCTCATTGTTCAACACCTGCCTATGAGTGAGAACATAATTTTCTGTTCTTTTGTCAATTTGCTAAGAATGATAGTTCTCAGATTCATCCATGTCCCTACGAAGGACACGAACTCTGCTGGGAATACTTTGAACCCCTCTGTGGTGACTGAGCAACCCCAAGCTTCTGGAAGAATTGGCAAAACCCAAGCTATCTGAAATAACAAGAAGAAATTGTTCTTGATTTTTAATCTGTAAACTCTCTTAAAATTTGTTTTCCCCGAAATGAGTTATTTGCTTTGTGATGCTTGTTACTTACTATATCGATTATATTTGAGAAAATGAAGGATAATGTGAAATGCTGAGATGTAACTTGTAACTTTGGTTCTGCTGAAATGTAATTTGTGACTTTGACTCTACTGATCTGTTCTGGTAAAAACAGGAACTCTGTGAAAAGAACTAACCACATAGCTTGACTGACAGAGAGAGACGGCAGCACGTCATGGGCTTTTCATTTCAGAAAGCCTATAAACGGATGTGTAATGGAGAGGTTTATTATGTGGATTCCTTTCCCAGGAAAGGTATATTGATTAGGGACCTGGGAAGGGAGTGCGACCCTTATGGAGAGCCTATAAACGGAAGCATAAGGAGCATTTGTCTCTGTGGTTGAGATAAGGATGTAAAAGTCTTTCTCCTCCCATTGCTCCTCCAGGCCTGCATGGAGGCCCCTCCTCTTGCAGCTTAGTGGTCAGGCTGGTTGTCCTGTGTCAGATCCTGTTCCCCCTGTAGGTGTGAGCCTAATATGATCTTGCTGATAATCATAAGTTTATGTTTAACCTACAATCTTGCTAAGGTGTATGGTTTCTATGCTGACACACAGAAAGTTATCTTTACATTGTTCTGTTTTTATAATACCATGTTGTGATTTTTGTGCACTAGTTTTTGCAAATATATTCTTTTTGTATAATTATTATTGAAACTTTGCGTAACCTTGATCCCCCTCCCCTATTGAAAGAACACAATAAAAAACTGAGGTTTTCCAGGGGAATGTCAGACATTCACTGAGCAGCATTATGTGGTGTCTCTCCTGGGCCCAGCTTTAAGGAAACCTTTTCCCCTGTCTCTCTTTCTTTCTCACTGACCACTCAATCACTTTGAGAGATATTAAATCCATGTTAATGTATTGGGAGCTAGTCTTGCCAACAGAACTCACCGTATTTTATGGCTGCATAGTATTCCATTGTTTGTATGTGCCACATTTTCCTTGTCCATTCCCTTTTGCATATGTACACCACCGAATACTATGCAGCTATAAAAAATAGAATGGTTATTTGGTTTGGTTCCAGGTCTTTGCTATTGTAAACAGTGCTGCAATGAACATACGTGTGCACGTGTCTTTATAACAGAATGGTTTATAATCCTCTGGATATATACCGAGTAATGGGATTGCTGGCCCAAATGGAATTTCTATTTCTAGATCCTTGAGGAATCACCACACTGTTCTTAATGTCACAAATATTCTTGTTCATGACTTCGCATTACTTTTAGTAAATGGTTGTATTTCATATAGTTTCGTAATAATTTTTAAAATACACATAAATGCTTATGTAACACTATGTGTCAAGTACTAATGTAAAAATCGTGCTTCCATTATCTCATCAAATCCTTACAACAAGCCTTGTAGGAGGACAGAATATTTCGCTCATGTTCATAAGAAACCCAACAACCAGAGAACAAAGTAACTTGCCAAGGATTGTACAGCTAGAAAAAAACAGAGACAGGATTTGATCCATCATTCTGATTCTAAAGTTAATGATCTGAGCCACTACATGCTGCTTTCCTACTGTGTGCTAAACACTTTAGAATCTACTTCTTTAAATTTATCTTAAAGGAGGTAGAATGCAGAGAAGTAAATGAGTAAGCTGAGATTACCTGGTGTCTGTCACTTGATGCGTAGAAACACCTGGCCATCTACATGCCACTGTTTCCCCAGGTATGTTTTTTAATGTTCACTAGTCAAGCCATTGCACAAAAAAACATACTTTCCAATTGAATTCTCCCAGCTTTGTAATAGCTTTAATCTTTAACTTGGTTTTAGCTCTTCTGTAGAGGAAAGCCTTAACCTTAATTTCTGGGTCTTCGTATTGCTATATCAGAATTTTCATCTACCTGTATGATGAATTTCATCTTAGTACCCATAATTCCTTGGTGTGAACACATATATGTTGATTGATTGAGATCATATTGGCCCCAATATTCTATACCACAAGTGAGTAAACTTAGTTTATATCAATATTCATAAAAAAAAATAACTATTTATGCTTAATAAGTTTAGTTAATATGAACATCTGTCAATTTTACAGTGGAGATTTTTCTGTTCCTTAAAAATTAAACCAGAAAGAAAAATTTCCCTACTTTCTTTTTTTTTTTTTATTGGATTTTAGGTTTTGGGGTACATGAGCAGAGCATGCAAGACAGTTGCATAGGAACACACATGGCAGTGTGCTTTTCTTTCCTTCTTCCCTTCACCCACATTTGGCATTTCTCCCCAGGCTAGCCCTCCCCACCTCCCCCTCCCACTGGCCCTCCCCTTTTCCCCCCAATAGACCCCAGTGTTTAGTACTCCCCTTTCTGTGTCCATGTGTTCTCATTTTTCATCACCCGCCTATGAGTGAGAATATGCGGTGTTTCATTTTCTGTTCTTGTGTCAGTTTGCTGAGGATGACGTTCTCCAGATTCATCCATGTCCCTACAAACGACACAAACTCATCATTTCTGATTGCTGCATAATATTCCATGGTGTATATGTGCCACATTTTTCCAATCCGGTCTATTATCAATGGGCATTTGGGTTGATTCCAGGTCTTTGCTATTGTAAACAGTGCTGCAATGAACATTCGTGTACATGTGTCCTTATAGTAGAACAATTTATAGTCTTTTGGATATATACCCAGTAATGGGATTGCTGGGTCAAATGGAATTTCTATTTCTAAGGCCTTGAGGAATCGCCACACTGTCTTCCACAATGGATAGACATTTACAGAACTCTCCACCCCAAATCCACAGAATATACATTCTTCTCAGCACCACATCACACCTACTCAAAAATTGACCACATAATTGGAAGTAAAGCACTGCTCAACAAATGCAAAACAACTGAAATCATAACAAACAGACTCTCAGACCATAGTGCAATCAAGTTAGAACTCAGAATACAGAAACCAACCCAGAACCGCACAGCTTCATGGAAACTGAACAACTGGCTCTTGAATGTTGACTGGGTAAACAATGAAATGAAGTCAGAATAAAGAAGTTCTTCGAAACCAATGAGAACGAAGACACAACATGCCAGAACCTCTGGGCCTCATTTAAAGCAGTCTCTAGAGGAAAGTATATAGCAATAAGTGCCCATATGAGGAGAATGGAGAGATCCAAAATTGACACCCTATCGTCAAAATTGAAAGAGCTAGAGGAGCAAGATCAAAAAAACTCAAAACCCAGCAGAAGACAAGAAAGAACTAAGATCAGAGCTGAACTGAAGGAGATTGAGACACGAAAAACCCTTCAAAAAATCAATAAATCCAAGAGCTGGTTTTTTGAAAAGATCAACAAAATAGACAGACCACTAGCCAGATTGATTAAAAAGAAAAGAGAGAACAACCAAATAGAGGCAATAAAAAATGATAAAGGGGAAATCACCACAGATTCCACAGAAATTCAAACCATCATCAGAGAATATTACAAACAACTCTATGCACATAAACTAGTAAACCTGGAAGAAATGGATAAATTCCTGGACTCCTGTGTCCTCCCAAGCCTAAACCAGGAGGAAGCTGAAACTGTGAATAGACCAATAACAAGGTCAGAAGTCGAGGCAGCAATTAAGAGCCTACCACACAAAAAAAGCCCAGGTCCAGATGGATTCACAGCCGAATTCTACCAGACACACAAAGAGGAGCTGGTACCATTCCTTCTAAAACTATTTCAAACAATCCAAAAAGAGGGACTCCTTCCCAAATCATTTTACGAGACCAACATCATCCTGATACCAAAACCCGGCATAGACCCAACAAGAAAAGAAAACTTCAGGCCAATATCCATGATGAACATAGATCAAAAATCTTCAATAAAATATTGGCAAGCTGAATGCAACAGCAAATCAAAAAACTTATTCACCATGATCAAGTAGGATTCATCCCGGGGATGCAAGGCTGGTTCAACATATGCAAGTCTATCAACGTAATTCACCACATAAACAGAACCAAAAACAAAAACCACATGATTATCTCAATTGACGCAGAGAAGGCATTTGACAAAATTCAACAGCCCTTTATGCTAAAAACCCTCAATAAACTCAGTATCGATGGAAATTTCCCTACTTTCTTGAGCTGTTGCTTAACCAACATCTTTACCAAATAAATTTAACTCTCATTTAGAGTTTATTTTGTTTTCTCTTTCATTTCTATTCATTACAAAAGTTAAATTACAGTCACAGAGCTGTAGGGATTTTGCTAGGCTTTGCCAATACAGGACTGAAAAGAATCTATCCCTACTGAGGAGCAGAGAAGGTATTTCTGATGAAAGGCAGTGAAATGCATAGGTGCCTAGAAGTTACTGAGTGTCTATAGAACAGGCATTTGAAAGTGCTATTCATTCTATACATAAATGAATAATTCACATATACATAGATGGCTATGGACACATACAGGAAAATAATTGGAATTCTTTTCTTGAAGGACCAAATAGGAATTAATAGAACTTGTGGCATTTGGCTGAACAGTCCAAACAGTTTACAGTTAAGGCTGTGAACCCAAAGCCATGATTCCCAACTTTTATAAATACATTCTACAAGAAATTCTGTAAGTCGTCTCTACCAGCTTTTCAGTATCCTTAAATTTTTTTTAATTGTGGGAAAATATAAATAAAATCTACCATTTTAATAATTTTGGTGGCATTAAGAAAATTTATAATGCTTTTTAATGATTACTAATATATATCTCCAGAACATTTTCATCAGCTCAAATTATTATCTACTCATTAAGCAATAACTTTTCTCCCTCCCAGTCCCTGGTAAAATCTATTCTACTGTATTCTACTACCTGTCACCATGAGCTTGCTTTAGTTTCTAAATATGCGTAGCATCACAGTAATATTTGTCACTTTGTGTCTGGCTTATTTTACTTAGCCTGTCATTTTCAAGATCTATTCATATCGTAGCCTGTATCAAAATCACATCCACTTTTCAGGGTTTAATAACATTTGATGATATGTGCATATATATCGCATTTGTTTATCCATTTATCTATTGAAGGACACTTTGTTATTTTCTTTCTTTGTTGTTATTATGATTAAGGCCTGCTATAAGCATTAGTGTATAATTATCTGTTTGAGTTCCTTTTTCAATTATTTGGAGGATACACCTAGGAGTGGAACTGCTAAGTAGTATAAATCTATATTCAACTATTTTAGAATTTGCCAAACTTTTTCCCATGGCAGCTATATTATTTTGCATTCCTGAGCAGCAATGCATGGGGGTCCCAATCCCTTCACATCCTCTCCAACACTTGTTATTAATTAATTAATTAAAATTAAATAATTAATTTATAATCTAATGGCCAGTCTAATTAGTATGGAGTGGTACTTGTTTGTAGCTTTGATTTGTATTTCTCTAATGACTGATAATGTTCAGCATCTTCACATGTGTTTATTGGCCATTGGTATATCTTCTTTGGAGAAATGTCTACTCAAGTCCTTTTTTTCAGTTTTGAATTGATCTGGTATCTCTTATTGCTGAGTTGTAAGAGCTTTTTCAACATCCTAGCTATTCACTTATTATGAGATAAATCATTTAAAAATATTTTCTCATGGGGTCTCTCTTTGTTCCGAGCCTCATCCCCATCTCTGTACAGAGGAGCTGTCTTCCTCTTTTCTTCTGTCTCTCTTCTTTCTTGCCTGTTAAACTTTTGGCTCCTTAAAACCAAAAACAGAAAAAGAAAAGAAAATACTTTCTCTCATTGTTTGTATGGTCTCTTTATTCTATTGATATTGTCCTTTAATGCACATGTTACAAAAAATTTTTTCATGAAGCTAAAATTGTCTATTTTAAGTTTTGGTTTCATACTTAGGAATTTATTATCTAATACATGGTCATGAAGATTTTTTACTTATGTTTTTTCTAAGACTTTTAGTTCTTACATTTAGATTCTTTTATAATTTTGAGTTAAGTTTTGTATATGGTGAAACATAAGGGTCTGTTCTAGTCAGATTTCACACTGCTCAGAAAATATACCTGGGACTGGGTGATTTGTAAAGAAAATAGGTTTAATTGAGTCACAGTTCTGCAGGCTATAGAGAAAACATTGCAGCATCTGGTCACCTTCTGGTGAGGCCTGAGAAAACTTACAATCATAGCAGAAGGTGAAGGGGAACCAGCACTTCACATGGCCAGAGCAGGAGAGAAAAAGAGAGGAGGTGAGTTGCCACACACTTTTAAAGAACCACATCTCACAAGAACTCGCTCATTACCATGAGAACAGCATAAAGAGGGCTATCTACCCTGATGATTCAATCACCTTCCCCTAGGCCCCACTTCCAATTTTGGGGCTGACAATTCAACATGAGATTTGGGCAGGGACACAGATTTAAACCATCTCAAGGTCTAACTTCATTCATTTCCATGTCAATATCCAGTTTCCTCAGAAACATTTGTTGAAAAGAATGTACTACACTGTTAAATGGTCTTCCCACCTGGTTGAAACCCAGCCACATACGTACAGATTATTACTAAGCCATCTACTGTTTTCAGTGGTCTGTATGTGTACTTTATGCCAGTATCACACTGTTTAGATTACTATAGCTTTATGTTAATTTGGGGATCAGGAAGTTTGAGTCCTACAAATTTGCTATTTTTACTTCAAAATTGTTTTAGCTACTCACAGTTTCTGGGGATTTCATATGAATTTTAATAATTTTTTTAAATTTCTGTAAGAAACATCTTTGGGTTTTTCACTGGGATTGAATTTATAATATTACATCTTCCAATCCATGATCATAGGTGTTTTTCCATCTATTCAGGTCTTCTTTAAATTCTTTCAGCAATCTTTTGTAGTTTTCAGTTTATAAGTCTTTCTCCTTGGTTAAGTTTATTCCTGAGCAATTTCATTCTTTTTTTGTTTTTATTTTATATTTTTAACTTTTGTTTTATGTTCAGGGGTACATGTGCAGGTTTGTTACATAGGCAAATTGCATATCACAGGGGAATTGGCATACAGATCATTTCATCACCCAGGTAATAAACATAGTACTTGATAAGTAGTTTTTTCATCCTTTCCCTCCTCCCACCCTTCACCCTTAGGTAGCATCTGGTCCTGTGGTGCACTTCTTGGTGTCCATGTGTTCTCAATGTTTGTTTGTTTGTTTATTTATTTATTTATATTTTATTTTATTTTTCTAAGGCAGAATCTTGCTTGTCACCCAGGCTGGAGTGCTGTGGTGGAATCTCAGCTCACTGCAACCTTCACCTCCCAGGTTCAAGTGATTCTCCTGCCTCAGCCTTCCAAGTAGCTGAGACTACAGATATGCACCACTACGCCTGGCTAATTTTTGTATATTTTTAGAAAAGGGGGGTTTTGCATGTTGGCCAGTCTGGTCTCAAACTTCTGATCACTTGATCAGCCTCTCTTGGCCTTGCAAAGTGCTGGAATTACAGGTGTGAGTCGTATTATCCAGCCCATGTGTTCTCAATGGTTAAATCTCACTTAGAAGTGAGAATAAGATATTTTTTTTTCTGTTCCTGTGTAGTTCACTTAGAATAGTGGCCTCCAGCTGCATCCATGTGGCTGGAAAGGACATGATATTCTTTTTCCTGGGTGTGTAGTATTCCAGGTGTGTGTGTGCCACATACACATTTTCTCTCTCTCTTTTTTTTTTTTTTTTTTTGAGATGGAGTCTCACTCTCACCCAGGCTAGAGTGCAGTGACATAATTTCAGCTCACTGCAACCTGTGCCTCCTGGGTTCAAATGATTCTCCTACATCACCTTCCTGAGTAGCTGGGATTAAAGGCATGCACCACCATGCCCTGCTAATTTTTTTTTTTAAGTTGAGATGGGTTTCACTATGTTGGCCAGCTGGTCTCGAACTCCTGACCTCAGGTAATCCACCTGCCACAGCCTCCCAAAGTGTGGGGATTACAGGGACGAGCTACCACACCTGACATACATTTTCTTTATAGAATCTACAACTGATGGGCATTTAAGTTAACTCCATATCTGTTATTGTGGATAGTGCTGTGATAAACATATGCATATATGTCTCTTTATGCTGGGACCAGTTATATTTCTTTGAGTATATACCCAATAATATTATTGCTCAGTCAAATGGCATTTCTAAGTTCTTTTAGAAACCTTCAAACTACTTTCATGGAAGCTGGAGTAATTTACATTTCCACCAGTAGAATATAGGTATTACCTTTTCTCTATAATTTCAATGGCATCTGTTATTTTAATAGCCATTTTGATTGGTATAATATAGTATCTCACTGTGGTTTTGATATGCATTTCTCTGATGACTAGGGATATGAGCATTTTTTAATAAGCTTCTTAGATGCATGTATATCTTCTTTTGAAGTGTCTATTCATGTCCTTTGCTCATTTTTTAATTGGGATGTTTAATTTTTGCTTGTTAATTTGTTTAGGTTTTTTTTATAGATATTTGATATTAGATTTCTGTCAGATGTATAGTTTGTAAATATTTACTCCCATTCTGCAGGCTGTCCGTTTACTCTGATGATAGTTTCTATTGCTGTACAGAAGCTCTTTAATTTAATTAGGTCCCATTTGTAAATTTAAAGTTCGTTGCAATTGCTTTTGGCGTCTGTGTCATGAAGTCTTTGCCAAGGTCTATATCCAGAAGAGTATTTCATAAGTTGACAGTTTTTTATAGTGTTAAAATTTGTATTTAATTATGTAATACATCTTGAATTGATTTTGTAAAAAGTGTAAGGAAGGTGTCCTGTTTCAATCTTCTGCATATGTCTAGCCAGTTATCCCAGGATAATTTATTGAATAGAAAGGCCTTTTCCCATTCCCCGTTTTGGTCAACTTTATTGATGGTCAGATGTTTGCAAGCATGTGGCTTTATTTCTGAGATTTTTATTCTGTTCCATTTGTGTGTGTCTGATTGTGAACCAGTGCCATATTTTTTGGTTACAGCAACCTTGCAGTATAGTTTGAAATCAGGTAACATGATGCCTCCAGATTTGTTATTTTTTCTTAGGATTACCTTGGCTATTTGGGCTCTTATTTTGGTTCCACATGAATTATAAAATAGATCTTTTTTTCTAATTCTGTAAAGAATCTCATTGGTAGTTTGATATGAATAGCATTGAATCTATAAATGACTTTGGCAGTATGGCCATTTTAACAATATTGATTTTTCCTATCTATGAGCATGGATGCTTCCCCATTTTTTGTATGTCATCGCTGATTTCTTTGAGCAGAGCTTTGTAATTCTCATTGCAGAGATCATTTACCTCTTTGGTTACCTGTATTCTTAGGTATGTTATTCTTTTTGGGGCTATTGTAAATGGGATTTTGTTTTATATTTGTCTCTCAGGTTGAATGTAGTTGGTGCATAGGAATGCTAATGATTTTCAATTGATTTTGTATCCTGAAATTCAGCTGAAACTGTCTATTAGATGACAGAGATTTGAGGCAGAGACTATAGGATTTTTAAATATTAAATCATATTGTCTGCACACAGAAATAGTTGGACTTCCTCTCTTTATTTGGATGATGTTTCTCTTGACTTATTACTCTGGCTAGGATTTCCAGTCTATGGTAAATAGGAGTGTTGAGAGAGGGGATCCTTGTCTTGCGCCAGTTTTCAAGAAGAATGCTTCCAGCTTTTGCCCACTATTTTGAGGTATATTCCTTTGATGCTTAGTTTGCTGAGGGTTTTTAATGTGAAGAGATGTTGAATTTTATCAAAAACCTTTTTTGCAAGACTTAAATCTACAACCTCAAATTATGAAACTACTACAAGGAAGCATTAATTGAAATGAGTATGTGGTTTTCATTTACAGTTCCATTTATGTGATAAATCACATTTATTGATGTGCATATGTTGAACCTACCTTGCTTCTCAGATAAAGCCCACCTGATTGTGGTGGATATGAGTTTGAGGACCTTTTCATGGACAATATCCTAAAAATATGCTTTCTAAGTTGCTTGTTTTCTTCCCCTGTCTTTCAGGGATGCCAATAAGTCATATATTTGATCTCCTTACATTATATTTCCTGAAGGTTTTGTTCATTCTTTATTATTATTTATTTTATTTATGTCTGACTGAGGTAGTTTGGAGTACTAGTCATAGAGCTCTAAGGCTTTTTTACAAAACGTATTCAAAGATATTTGCTTTTTAATTTTTAGTTTTCATGGATTCATAGTAGGTATATACATTTTTGGTATATATGAGATGTTTTGATACAGGCATGCAATGCAAAATAATCACACAACCAAGAATGGAGTATCTATTCCCACAAGCATTCCTACTTTGTGTTACAAACAATCCAGTTATTCTTTTTTAGTTATTTTTGAAATGTACAATTAGGATTTCTGGCTATAGTCATTTTGTTGTGTGATTAAATAGTATGTTTTATTCCTCCTTTCTTTTTTTTTTTTTACAGATTAACCTGCTCCACCCGCCCCCCCAGCCACCCACTATCCTTTCTAACCTCTGATAACCATTCATCTCCATTCTATGTCAGTGAGATTCATTGTTTTGAATTTTAAATCCCACAAATAAGTGAGAACGTGTAATGTTTGTCTATGACTGGTGTAATTCGCTTAATATAATGATCTTCAGTTCTGTCTATGTTGTTTCAAATAATAGAACCACATTCTTTTTCACGGCTGAATAAAACTGTAACATGTATATATACCACCTTTTCTTTGTCCATTCTTCTGTTGATGGACACTTAGGTTCCTTCCAAATCTTAGCTATCATGAAAAGTGCTGCAACAAACATAGGAGTGCAGATATATCTTCGTTATACTGACATCCTTCCTTTGGGCTATATACCCAGCAGCGAGATTGGCTGGACCATATGGTAGCTCAATTTTTAGTCTATTGGGTAACCGCCAAATGGCTCTCCATAGTGGTAGTACTAATTTAAGCACCTTTCAAAAGTCTCCTTGTCACTTCTATGCTTTCTTCTGAAAAACATCTATTTACATCTTTTGTTCATTTTTTTATTGTATTATCAGATTTTCTCCTGTAGAGTTGTTTGAGCTCTGTATATCCTCTGTTTATTAATCCTTTTTCAGATGGGTAGTTTGAAAATATTTTCTCCTATCCTATGGGCTGTCTGTTAGCTTTGTTAATTGTTTCCATTGCTGTGCAGAAGTTTTTTAACTTGATGTGATCTCATTTGTTCACTTTCCTTGGTTGCCCCTGTTTGTGGGATATTGCTCAATAAATTTTTGCCCAGATGATATCCTAAAGATTGGAGAAAATCTTTAGGATATCATGTGGGCAAAAATTTCTTATAGTAGTTTCATAATTTGAGGTTTTAGATTTAAGTCTTCAGTACATTTTTATTTGACTTTTCTATATGAGGAGATATAGGGGTCCAATTTTATTCTTTTACATATGGATATGAATATCCAATTATCTCAGCACAATTAAAGAGACTCATTTCCTCAGTGTATGTTCGTGGCACCTTTGATGAAAATGAGTTCACTGTGGGCGTGTGGGTATTTTCTGAGTCCTCTATGCTGTTTCATTGGTCGACATGTTTATTTTAATACCAGTTCATACTATTTGGGTTACTGCAGTTCTGCGATATGATTTGAATTTAAGTAATGTGATTCCTTCAGTTTTGATCATTTCGTTTAGGATAGCTTATAATAAATATTATATTTAATAATATAATTCATCTATTATTATAATTATGTAATCTATATTACATGCATTATATATTATATTATATATAGCTAGTATTATACTGAATGTGAAAAAACAGAAAGCCATTTATTTAAGATTTGGAACATGACAATGATGTAGTGTACAGCTTTTATTATGTTGAGGTATCTGTTTTCCAGAACCAGTTTTTGGGGGTTTTTTTTGGAATTCAGTTTTCTAGTGTTTTGTACAGGATTTTTGCATCAATGTTGTATTAGTCTGTTCTCATATTGCTGACAAAGACATACCCAAGACTGGGTAATTTATAATGAAAAAGAGGTGAAATGGACTCACATTTCCATGTGACTGGGGAAGCCTCACAATCATGGCAGAAAGTAAACAATACATCTTATGTGATAGCAGACAAGACAGAATAAGAGATAATGAAAAAGGAAACCTCTTATAAAACCATCAGATCTCATGAGACTTATTCACTACCAAGAGAACCGTATGGGGGAAGCCACCCCCATGATTCAATAATCTCCCACCAGTCACTCTCACAACACATGAGAATGATGGGAGCTACAGTTCAAGATGAAATTTGGGTGAGAATACTGTTAAATCATATCAAATATTCATCACAGATACTAGTCTGTAGTTTCTATTTTTGATGTGTTTTTGTCTGGGTTTGGTATCAGGGCAATACTGGGCTCATAGAAGGGGCTTGGAAGTATTCCCTCCTTTTGTATATTTTGGAACAGTTTGAATAGGATTCGCATTGGTCCTTTTTTAAATGTTTGGTAGAATTCATCATTGAAGCCATTGAGTCCTGGGCTTTTCTTTACTGGGAGATTTCTTCTTATGGCTTCAATCTCGTTACTGTTGCTGGTTTGCTCAGACTTTGAATTTCTTCATGGTTTAATCTTGGTAGGTTGTATGTGTCTAGGAATTTGTCTATTTCTTCTACATTTTCCAACTTACTGGCATATAGTTGCTCATAGTAGCCAATAGTAATCATTTGGATTTCTACTGTGTCAATTGTAACGTCTACTTTTTCACATCTGATTTTATTTATTTGCATCTTCTCTTTTCTTTTCTTAGCTGGTTTGGCTAAAGGTTTGTAATTTTTTTTTAACTTTTCACAAAACACACTGTTTTATTCATTTTCTTGCATTGCTTTTATTTCAAATTAATTTATTTCTGCTATAAATTTTATTATTTATTTTATTCTACTAATTTTGTCTTTAGCTTGCTTTTACTTTTCTGCTTCTTTAAGATGTGTTGTTAGACTGCTTATTTAAAGTTTCTCCTTATTTTTGATGTAGGCATGTATAGCTATGAATGAATGAAATTAAACTTCCCTCTTAGTACTGCTCTTGCTGTATTCCACAGGTGTTGTTATGTTGGGTTTTAATTATCATTTGTTTTAATAAAATTTTCAATTTTCTTTTCAATTTCTTTGTTGACCCACTGGGTCATTCAGGAGCATATGGTTTAATTTCCATGTATTTGTATAGTTTACAAAATTCATCTTGTTATTAATTTCTAGTTTTTTTATATTATGGTCAGAAAAGATTTTTGATATTAGTTCACTGTTTTTGAATGCTTTTACACTTCCTTTGTAACCTTGCTTATGGTCTATCTTTGACAATAATCCGTGTGCTCGGAAAAAAAATGTGTATTTTGCAGCCTTTGGGTAAAATGTTCTGTAAATATCTATTACATCCATTTCATCTGTAGTACAGATTAAGTCTGATTATTTCTTTGTTGATGTTCTGTCTGGAAGACTGGTCCAATACTAAAAGTGTGGTGTTAAAGTCTCCAGATATCATTGCATTGGGGCCTATCTCTATCTTTAGCTCTAATAATATAGCATATATTATTAGAAACCAGCAAGCCATATACACATATATATGTCCCCAACTGGAGCATCCAGATAAGCAGAATTTATTATGAATCCAACTACAGCATCCAGATATATAAAGCATATATATATATATATATATATATATATATATATATATATTCAGACACATTTTTATATGTTTATACACACCATTAAATACCATGTTACATCCTCTTCCTGCATTGACTCATTACTATAGAGTGACCTTCTTTGTCTCTTCTTATAGTTTTCATCTTGAAATCTATTTTGTCTGATATAAGTATAGCTACTCTTGCTTTTATTTTTGTTTTCATCAGAATGGAATATCTTTTCCCATTCTTTTATTTTCATTCTATGTGTGTCTTTACAGGTAAAGCATTTTTCTTTTGTAGGCAATAGATCAGTGGGTCTTTTTATTTTTTAATTCATTCAGCTACTCTATGTTTTTTGATTGGAGAGTTTAGTCTATTTACATTAGTATTATTATTTATAAGTAAGGACTTACACTTGTCACTTTGTTATTTGTTTTCTGGTTGTTGGTGGTCTGCTTTGACTTTTTCCTTTCCTTCTTGCCTTCCTTTCCTGAGGGTAATTTTCTCTGGTGACATGATTTCCTTTCTCACTTTTTATTTTGTGTATCCGTTGTATGCTTTTTGACTTGATGCTACCATGAGGCTTGCAAATACTAATTTATAATCCATTGTTTTAGCCTGATAAGAACTAAACACTGTTTGCATGAATAAATAAGCAAAAAGAAAACTAATAAAAACTCTACACCTTAATGTTGTCACCCCCACCACTTTTTAACTTCTTGTTTCTATAATTATGTCTTATTGTGCTATTTCTTGAAAAGTTGTTAGTTATTATTTTTACTGGTTTATGACTTAGTCTTTGTGCTGAGGATAAGAGTAGTTTACATACCACAATTGTAGTATTATAACATTCTGTTTTACTGCGTACTTACTATTACAAATGTGTTTTGTACCTTTAGGTGATTACTTCCTGCTCATCATCATCCTTTTTTTTTCCAATTAAAGTACTTCCTTTAGCATTTCTTATAGAACAGATCTGATATTGATGACATCCCTTATCATTTGCTTGTCTTTGAAAGTCTTCATATCTCTTTCATGTTTGAAGGACATTTTTGCCAGATATACTATTCTAGGATAAAAGGTATTTTCTTTCACTTTAAATATATCATGACACTTTCTTTTGGTCTGTAAACTGCTGCCAGATGTATTGGAGGTCTATTGTATGTTATTTGTTTCTTCTCTCTTGCTACTTTTAGGATCTTTTATTTATCCTTGACTTCAGGAGTTTGATTACTCCATGCTTTGCTTTTTTAGAAATGTATTAAATTCTCCATTCTTGATTGATATTTTTTCTGGATACAGATTCCTAGTTGAAAGGTTTTTTCTTTCAGAATTTAAAATATGTAATCCTGCTCACCCCTGGCCAACATGTGAGAAATTAGTTCTTATTTTTATTGAGAATCTCTTATATGTGACAAGTCTTGGCTTAATTTAGCTTTCAAAAGTCTCTTTGTTTCAGAATCCTAACAATTGACTATAATGTGTCTCACTGTGTATCTTAAAATATATTTTGTTTGGAGTTAATTGGACTTCTTGGATGTGTATAACCATATCTTCCATTAGTTTTGTGAACATTTTATATATTATTTTCTCATTTTCCCCCTTTATCTTATCCTGGGATTCTTATAATGCAAATATTGACACCCTTGGTGATATCTCACAAGAACCTCGGATCAGTTCATTTTTCTTAAGACATTTTTCTTTCCACTCATCAGACTAGATAATTTCCTTTGTCCTATCTGAAAATTTGCTGATTCTTTCTTCTGTCTACTCAAATCTGCACTTAAACTCACTCGTGAAGTTTTCACTTCTATTCTTGTAACTTTCAGTTTCCAAATTTCTGCTTGATTCTTTTCTATAATGGATAGAGAGATATAGATAGATAGAGATATTTATATTTTTTTCAGGCATTGTTTTCCGGATTTTTTTTTTAGCTGCTTCCAATATTTTTCTTTACCTCATTGAACATTTTTAAGACAACTGATTTAACTATATTTTATGTTAATTTCCACATCTCAGCTTAGTAGGAATATTTTCAATCAAATTATGTTTTTCTTGCAATTGCTTTGTATTTTCTGTCACTCTGTATGTTTGTTGTTGTTGTTTTTCTATCGAATCTGGATATTCTGAGCATCATTTTGCCTTAACTCTAGAAATCTAATCCTCCCAGTCCTCAGGAACTGCTGATTTTCCTTGTTGAGGACTTAAGATATCTGTTTGTCTTTTCCAAACTAGTTTTTTAAAGTGTATATTCATTGTTGTAGGTGGTCACTAAATTTTCCATTCTATTGTCTCTGTAGTCACAGGCAGTGATGTGGTGAATATTTCCCTAAATTTCTGGCTCCAAAGATAGAAAAAAAATTAGAAAAAAAAGGCTTGTTTCTTAAATTCCCTCTCAGGTAAGACCCTGCTTTGGTTCAGGATTACTACAAAAATGGCTGGCCTCTGTGCCTGTCCCTTAGTGATGAAGAGCAATGATCAGAAATTTAAAAAACACAAGTGTAACTTTTGAAAGATTATCTCCTTTATGCCTACCCTGAAACCAGCAAGCCATATCAGGAGCACATGCCTTCATCCCCATGACTTCCTATAGTAGGGCTACAGAATGGAATATGTTTGTTGCTACATATAATGTGATAGTTACAAAAGTTTATCAAAATACACAATTGTCTTTTTCAAACTCTTCCCTGGATACTGCATGTGCTTTATTATATTCCAGAGTCTTAGAATACTTGCTTAGACAATTCCTGTTAGCTCAATTGTTATTGTGGTGTCAAACCAATTTTTAGAGCTTCCTAATTTTTCATCTTCTTTAACTTTTGCAGAATTGGGGAGTTACCAAAATACTGAATAAAATTAAATATATATATATATATTTATATTCATGAATATATATATATTCATTCCAAATTTTTAAAAATTCTTCTCTAGACTCCTCTGCTCATATCTTTGGCACTTATTTAACTATGCAGAAATGATATCAATGAAATTCCAAACTTTTCTGGAAATAATGGCATCTGAAATAACTAAATGAAATATAATTTGATGAACAAAACATTCACTTGTCTTTAAAAGTATAGCACATTCTCTAAAAAATGTTCAAAATAGTGCCAATTCTGTATTTATTTACTGCCTGCCTTTATGTATGAGAGACAAAGAATTAAGGTCTTGTGAATTCAAAAATACATGCACCATTCATAACTTTCTGCTCTATGAGGGATTAGCAGGTGAAATGATGTGCTAGAGGGAACTTTTTTAAAAACTGGAGTCATGGTTCAGTTCTAAGTCTATCCCTAAAAAATGAAAATAAATTTTTAGTGAATTGGTAATTGCCTCATGGTCTGTTTCTTTAACTGTTGAGTGATCTCTACATGTACAGGTTGGGCTCAAGCTCTAACATTTTCTCAAGAAAATATTGTGAGTTCAAGGTTTGTTTTGTTTTGTTTTGAGACAGGGTCTCACTCTGTCACCCAGGTTGAACACTACTTATTTTAGCATCAACCTGCTGGGCTCAAGCAATCCTCTCACCTCAGCCTTCCTAGTAGTTTAGACACACCACCAGGCCCAGATAATTTTTCTATATTTTTTAAGAGACAGGGTCTCACTATGTTGCTCAGGCTTGAACTCCTGGCTTCAAACAATTCTTCCATTTCACCCTCCTGAAATATTGGGATTACAGGCATGAGCCACTGCATCTGGCTGAATTCAGGGTTTTTATCTGGATACAAATTTTACTTGCCCATTGTGCTACACTCCATCTCTCAAATCTTTTCAGCAGTCAGCTTTTTTAGAATTTCTTTTCTACAGACAGAGCATCCACTTTTCCCAATTTTTATTTTTCAGGAAGAGAAAATATACATAGCTTCCAGGTTGAAGAATTGTCCATTCTTTCTTTGTGTTCTAAATTACATCTTTTTAATGAATGGGCTTCTTTCCCAGACTCGGAGAGTAAGTGAATCTCACTGCAATGTTATCCTTTGGATCTAATTTAAAGACTTAATGCATATAGTTGCAAGTTGTGTGATAATAGTGTTAAATCAGGGAATTGAATAGTGATAAAAAAATCGCTCAGTCAGCTCCTTATATCATCTTTGCAGTAAGAAACAATTTGACTGATTTTTTATTTACATTTTTGTTCATTTATGTAACTGTGTCCTTTTCTTTCAATTATTTGAATAAGCCAGGTGTTTTAGTATACTGTGGATAATAGTCTTGATCATTTGTGTTTTTTAAAGGCAAATTTAAATGAAGAAAAATATACAGAGAAAATGGCCAGAGAAAATAGGAAGAAAATCATTCAACACAAAATATTCAAACTGTACTCTAAAAAATACTGCTTGAGCAATATGTTAAACTTGAATGATTTATTAATTTTATAAAAAAACACTTATTTTCTACCATGTCTCAAAACCTATAGTGGCCACTGAGGATATGAAAATATATAACAGAATTCTGTTCCTAGTTAGGTTAAGTGTGAAAGTGAAGGTTATTTGCAAGCATTTGAGTGCCTGATGTCTTTATGCAATAAGTATTGATTGCTGCATAAGATAAACACCATATAAGGGAACAGCAGATTTTCTCATCATGGAGTTTATAGCCTGGATAGAAGAGATGGATAAAACGAGGCCTTGTAATAAATTATGATGACTGTCATGAAAAATCTGTAGTACCATGTGATCGTTACCTGGCATTAAAAAAAGAGAGTGAACATCTGAAAATTAGGAAAGATATCCCTGGGAAACAGACATTCAAGCCAACCCTAAAAATAACTTATGAAAAGGAGAAGCAAAAGTCGATAGATGGATATTACTGAGAGAGATACTAAGAAGTAAGTACAGAAACATTCAGCATTTTCTAATTCACTAAAACAAGCCCTTCAGTATCAATCTTTCTAATATCTCAATATTAAAATTAATACAGAAATCAATCTACATGTCCACAAATTGATGAATAAATGTGGTGTATATATAAACAGTGAAATATTATTCAGCCATAAAAGAAATAAAATAATCTCATTTGAAACAACATGAATAAATCTAGGCACAGAAAGACAAATATTGCATGTTCTGACACATATGTGTGGGATAAAAAAGTTCATCTCATGCAGATAGAGAGGAGAATGGTAGTTACCAGAGGCTGGGTGGGGTGGGAGTGTAAAGAGGGGTTGGTTAATAGGTACAAAAATATAATTAGATAGAATAAACAATTTCTAGTGTTCCATTGCAAGTTGAATGAGTATCATTATCAATAATTTATTCTATCTTTCAAAATAGCTAGTAGAGGACATCTGGAATGTTCTCAACATAAAAAAGTAAATGTTTAAGGTGATGAATATCCTAAATACCTTCATTTGATTATTCCACATTATATGCATGTTTAAAAAGGTCACATGTACCCCATAAATGTGTACAGTTATTATTTATCCAAAAATTCATACAGAATTAATAATGTATTAGGGAGTGAGCTAAATTTGAGTTACTCTGATAAATCTTCAAGAAAAAATAATGAAAGAAGGTACTTCTTTCCAAAGAGGGATCAAAGAGCTCTTTTGAAAAATATCTTAAGAAACAAGGTGCAAATGCATTTAATTAAATTGTCAGCTCCATGAATACTGCATTTCTTTCCTTAGCTAATGCACAGTTTTCACTTTAGTTTTGAAAGAAACAAGTACAACACCAAGGTATTTGGGAGAATAAATGTTAAGGCTTTATGTGATCATCAAAGGATGCTAATCAAAGGGGATGAGGAGCCTTTTTAGCCAAGGAGTCGGTCGTTCATTGTCTTGTTTTTCACGTGAACTTTCTAGTTGTCTTACAAGTCTGGGTTTGATAGCAACTAACCATATATTCTTGCAACCAGATGTCATCCTTGGTCCAAGTGCCTAAGAATGACATTTGACATTCGGCCTTGATAAGAGCCGAATAAATATCTGCAGTTTTCATAACTTTATTAAATAAATTAAATATGATTAAATACATATTGTTATTAATAGCATTTAATATGTTATTAAATATTGTAGTACTATTATTATCATGATAATGTTTCCCTAGCATTTTGATTAACAAAAAGCAAGCTCACTTTAAGACATAATCTCACTGTCAACAATCTTTTATTCTGATCATTTCTACTCTGGGACGTAGAAAACTTGAAGAGTATTACTCTCACCCTTACAGAGAAGAAGAACAATACTACCTCAAATGAGTACCTTAGTTCAAAGCCACTGAAGAGCTGAAGTCACAACGTAACAAACTAAACCAAAGTCTGAGAACTGGTACCTATAGGAAGAGAAGTAAGAGCAAGCACTCCTTTGAATTATGCAACCAGATGACACTAGAAAGCAATGAGCAAAATAGTTGACAAATCACTGAAGACCAGGTGTAGTATTTCAGGATGGTATAAAACCCCAGAGTGCCATAGGAACTGGCTGAACATTCACCCTCCCGAAGGCACTTTCTTAATTAACTCCACCAGGTCATCCTAGAAAATGTCAGAAATAAGCTCACAGGATTGTCTATTGCAATGCAGATCTAGGGAGGGTAGTATTTCTGAAGGACTGGTCAGAAACTTTGCTTGGATTATTCTCCTCTTCTCCACTATGGAAGAGAAGTCTTATTCTAGGTGGAGAAGTAAAGGAAGCAATGCTGTCCCTAAAACACTAATAAAACTACCAGAGATGGGGGACTGGAAGACATAAAATAAATAAATAAATAAAACTGGCATTGGACCAAAGAGCATGATTGCACACTGAGACTACAATTTTAGGTAGAGAAAGGGGATGAGACTAAAAGAAAAGAAAAGGCCACATTCAGGTGATTCAGGAAAATAATGTATAATTTACACAAAGGTTCAAGCAGAAGAATAGACTGCAACCTTACCTTAACTTGTATGAGCTTACAAGCATGAATTATAAAGTAATACAGAATGCAGTTGGTAGAATAATAAGAGAGACTCTTTGTGAGACACAGTGTAAAGGAGATACCTACAACTTAGAAACAAACATATTGTTATGGAAAAACAACTTCCATACTACATATAGCAATTCATTTACAGCAATTTGAAGTTTCTTGTGCACTGAGGATAACCATAGAAACAACAAATCTCAAAATCAGCCTAATTCCTGATAAAATTGGCTCAATTTAAACTCAAATATCCTCAGTGCAGACTTAGCAGAAAGAAATGTGTGTAAAAAGTATTACCTAGTGTCTAGTGTATTATAAAAATGTTCAGCATAGGCCAAGCACAGTGGCTCATGCCTGTAATCCCAACACTTTGGGAGGCTGATGTGGGCAGATTGCTTGAGGTCAGGAGTTCAAGACCAGCCTGACTAGCATGGTGAAACCCCTTGTCTTCCAAATACAAAAAATTAGCCAGGTGTTGTGGTATATGCCTATAATCCCAGCTATTCTGGAGGCTGAGGCAGGAGAATCGCTTGAATCCAGGAGGTAGAGGTTGCAGTGAGCTGAGGTCATGCCACTGCACTCCAGCCTGGGTGACAGCAAGACTCTGTCTCCAAAAAAAAAATGTTTAGCATATAACAAAAAATTAATTACAGGATATGTTAAACACAGGCAAACCTCCATGAAGTTATGATTAGAGCCATACTCCAATATTAAATTAATTTTAGACTAATAAGAATGTTTTTAAAAAGATTGTTATGCTAAAGACTCTAACAGAAAACAGATCAGATGGATAGTTTCAGCAGAGAAATGGAAACAATAAAAGCAAATCACTGGAACTGCTAAAAATTTTTTAAAAACAGTATTAAAGATGAAGAATATTTTAAAATGGTTTATTAGTATATTCAACACAGCTGAAGAAAGAATCTGTGAATTTGAGGAAAAGTCAATAGAAATCAACCTAACTTGAACACACGAAAAATGAAAGAGTACAACGACAACAACAAAGTCATGACTGAGCAGGCAAGAACTGTGAAACAATACCAAGTATTCTAACATGAAATCGGAATGCTTGTAGAGAAAGAGAGCAAACAAGAAATTTCCCAACACATAGCTGACACCAAACCACAGATACAAAAAAAACAAAAACAGAAAAAGGGAAGCAGGATAAATATAAAACAAACAAACAAAATAAAATTTAAACACACATGTCTAAGGGTAAGATATTCAAATTGTTAAAAACAAAAAAAGAGAAAATCTTGATGTCTCTCA
This sequence comes from Callithrix jacchus, assembly GCF_049354715.1. Lineage (NCBI taxonomy): Eukaryota > Metazoa > Chordata > Mammalia > Primates > Cebidae > Callithrix > Callithrix jacchus. The sequence continues at coordinate 110,277,445 of NC_133507.1, forward strand.
GAGAAAAAAAAGAAACATTTAACAAGTAACAAAGATAAGCATTGCAGAATCCTTGTCAGATGCCATAAAAGATAATTAAAATGTCATATTAGATAAAATTAACTATAAGCCCAAACATTGTCAACTCTGATTTCAAAATTCAGAAAAAATATATAAAAAGTATTTTTTTATCAGACAAAATGTAAGAAGATTAATTGCAATAAACCTAAATGAAAAGTTAAAATGAATTATTCAGCTGGGAGGAGGGTTGGAAAATGCCTGACCAGACTAAGGTAATGTGAGCCTCCTCTACAAAGGAGAGCCATAGTAGTAAGCAGATACTCACAATGCAAGCACATTATCTAGGAGAAAATGCCTGGATTCATCAGAGAAGAGACAAGACATGCCAGAAGTAAAAAGATGGGCTCCAGGCAGTTTGCCCAGCCACAAACCAACTAAGAGTGAGAGAGGCTGGATATGGAGAAACAGTAAGAAAACCCCAGAGCTCTGAAACAGGCTTTAGCAATCTTGGCTACAAGGGAAACATTCAGCCTACTAGGACTTTATGCCTGGCATACGGAGTGGCCTAAGGTTTTCATAGAGATGTTGTTACAGAAAGAGAAGGCATACTAAATCCCACAGGCATCCACGCCTGGAACAACTTCAGCTGGGAACCATTTTGAGAGCCTCAATACCAGGACTAGAGACATGGCAGCAGCTACTACACTGCTGCAAGGAGAGAGAGGGAGATGGAGTGTGCTCATATACCCCAGGACAGTATTTGTTGCCCTGCTACAAGCCACTGGGACTGAGACATAATTAGACGACACTCCCCATAGCTTCTTGCCCAGGCTGCTTCCCTGGATGGTGTCCCACCTTCTCTGGTCCTAGACCAAGTGCCAGTTTGAGAATTTAATGCTAGGCTGCACCCCCCACTCAACCTGAGTTTAGGCTGACATGCTGAAGCTGCTGCCAAGCCTCAAAGGGAGAGCTACCAAGACATCCTATGAAGGTCTAGTATCCTTAAACAGGCAGCCGTGAGACAGAGACTTGAGTGGACTGCATTTTTCACAGCTTATTGCTCATGTTGCTTGCCTCGGGTGGTGCCCCATCCTCTCTGGTCCCCACCAAGGTGGCACATTGAGACTTAAACACTGGTCTGCATTCCACCCTTGGCCTGAGCTTGAATTGACATGGCAATAGCTGCGGCTCAGGCCAAAAGGCTCCAGAGATGAGGCCATCTTACACATGTATAGGACAATACCCATGGCCCTGCAATGGACTAGTATGACTGAAAAGTGGTGAGACTCCACTGCCCACAGCTTCTTGCCAATGGTGCTTGTCTAGGTAGTGCCCCACCTTCCCTGATTCCGGGGTCAACATATGATTCTGAGAGACTAATGCTGAGCTGCAATCCACGCTTGGCCTGAATTTAGGCTGGCAAGGCTGAAGCCGCTGAGCAGAACGCAGGACAGGGAAGCCAGGCTCTTCTGTGCTTACCTAGGACAATACTCAATGCCTTGCTATGGGATGTTGTGAGATAGAGTTGCATGTGGATTGCCCTTCCTAGTTTCTTGCCCATTCCCACCCCCTTTGGTCACAAACCTAAAGCTGATACTACTTTAAAAGTTTAGAGATATTGCATCAGCAGCCACAGCAGGCATTTTAGTCTTAGGCCAGAGATTGGAGCACTTGCTCTGGAATGAAGAAAGGTCTCACAATCAGAATTAAGCATTGAGTCAAGAGTACTCCCACAGTAAGTGCTGGAATTAGGCCCTCTTTAATCTCAGGGCTGGAGTGGGAGGAAAGTAACTAAACCAGGTTTCTCCTGGGCAGTGAAATCTGCAGCAAGGGACAGTTTTGTAACCCGGAACCAGCCTGATCCCTTGGTAAGATGGAGCATAATATCCCACAAGCTTTGAGGAGTGGAAGAAGGAACCCGCTCCCTTGGAGATCTAATGCTCTGCACAGTCCACCCCTAAGGGAAGGGGAGTGCAGGTCATCATAGACCCCCTTGTGTCAGGAGAAATGTGAGTGTGTCACCATTACAGAAGGCAGCACCATTAAAGCCCGGGAAAGGACATGGTGAAAGGTCACTTTTTGCTTCCTGACCCCCTCCTCAGTGCACTCTTTTGGTCTCAGCCATGGCTCTTCCCCATTGGCTCTTCAGGGAACATGGGCTGAAAGACACTGCTTTTCAGGCTTCTCCAGTGGCTTAATTTTATGAAAGGCAAACGTGTGCTGGTGGAGGGCTCTTTTCACACTTCTCCATTGGCTCTAACCCCCTCGCTACTGACTAGCTGTTACTCCTAAGTGCCATCTACTGGACTACATCCTGAATTACACCACCAAATAAAACTATGTTGCTACAACAAGCAACATCTAAGAAAGCCACTGCACAAAACTATCTAAAAACAAGGAACCTGTACAGAGCCTTGGCACTCTGAAAGCACACACAAACAGAGACAATTGATCATACACAATACACACCATGGCATACTCTCAAGGGAAAAAAGAAAAATAATCAAGAAGTCCCATCTAAATGGTAGCAAATTTAAAAAATAGAGTGCAAGAACTCTCACAATACAAAAAGCCAGAGTGTCTACTCACTTCCAAAGAATCCCACTAGCTCCCAAGCAAAGGATTCTAAGCAGAATAAAATGTCTGAAATGACAAATATAGAATTCTGTCTATGAATGGCAAAAAAACACAATGAGATGCAAGAGAAAGTTGAAATCCAAAAAAAAGAATCCAAAAAATGAATCCAAGAGTTAAAAAATGACATAGCTATATTAAGAAAGAACCAAAAAGATGTTCTAGAAATAAAAAATTCATTGCAGGAATTTAATAATACAGTTGGAAGCTTGAATAACGAACGGAACCAAACAGTAGAAGAAACTTCAGAGCTCAAAGATTAGTCCTTCAAGTTGACTGCATTAGACAAAAATAAAGCAAAACAAATTTTAAGAAGTGAACAAAGCCTTCTACAGATATGATATTATGTAAAACAGTCAAATCTATGACTTACTGGCATTTCTGTGAGAGAAAAACAGAAAATCAGCAACTTGGAAATCGTATTTAAGGAAATAACTAAGGAAAAATTATTAATCTTGCTAAAGAGGTAAACATACAGATACAAGAAATTCAGAGATCTCCTATGAGATAATATACAAGATGACCATCCCAAAGACATAGTCATTAAATGACTATCCAAGGTCAATAAAAAACAACAACAAAACAAAGTTTAAACACAGCTAGAAAAAAGAATTATATTACCTGTAAAGAAAAGCCCAACAACCTAACAGCACTATTCTCAGAAGAAACCTTAAAAGCCAGAAAAATAATTTTAGCATGCTTAAAGAAAAATATGCCAGCTAAAAATTTTACATCCTTCTGAACTAAAATTTCATAAATGATAAAGAAATAAAGTATTTCCTAGACAAGCAATTGCTAAGGGAAATTGTTACCACCAGACCAGCCCTACAAGAGATGCTTAAGGGAGTTCTAAATGTGGAAATGAAAAGTAAATGCTTGATTACACAAAAGTACACATAAGTACACCCCACAAACTCTATAATGCAACCACATAATCTAAACTACAAAGCAACTATCTAACAACACTATAATAGTAACAAAACCTCACATATCAACATTAGCCTAAATGTAAATAGCCTAAACACTCCATTTCAAAGGTATAGAGTGTAAAATTAGATAAAAACAGGACCTATGCTTTTTCTGTCTTCAAGAGACTCATCTCATGTTCTGACATCATAAGCTCAAAATAAGGAGATACAGAAAATTCTGTCATGCCAATGGAAAACAAGAAAAAGCAAGGTCACTAAACAGACTTTAAATCAACACCAGTAAAAAAGGACAAAGAAGAACATTAGGTAATGATAAAAGATTCAATTCAATAAGAAGACCTAACTGTCCTAAATATGTACACAGCCAACATTATAGCACCCAGATTTATAACACAATTAATTCTAGTCTAAGAAAAGACTTTTACATATATACAGTAATAGTGGGAGACTTCAGCACCCCACTGATAGCATGAGACAGATGATCAAAGCAGAAAACTCACAAAGAAATTCTAGACTTAAATTCTACACTTGACCAATTGGATCTGCATCTACAGAATACTCCACCCAATGACTGCAGAATATACATTCCACTTATTTAAATTCTACAGTTGACCAATTGGACCTACATCTATAGAATATTCCACTCAATAACCACAGAATATACATTCTTCTCAACTGCACACAGAATTTACTATAAGATTGACTCAGTCATAAAGCAAATTTCTACAAACTCAAAAAAGAATTGAAATTATACCAAGCATCTTCTCAGGCAATAACAGATAAAAATATAAATGAATACCAAGGAGAAGTCTCAAAACACAAATACATAGAAACTAAACAATTTGCTCCTCCTAAATGGCTTTTGAAAAAAAAAAAACAAAATTAAGAAAGAAATGGAAAAATCCTTTGCAACAAATATAAATAGAGACAAAACATACCAAAATCTTTGGGATGTGGCAAAAACTGATAAGAGAAATGTTTGTAGTGCTAAACATGTCTATTCTCATGTCATAGACAGACAAAATCTTTTGATAAAATTCAATATTCCTTCAATATAAAAACCCTCGATAAACTAGGAATCAAATGAACATATATAAAAATAATCAGAGCTATCTATGAAAAATTCACAGCCAAACATCATACTGTACAGGTAAAAGCTGGAACCGTTCTCTTTGAGAACTCAAACAAAACAGAGATGTCTACTCTCACTCCTCCTAGTCAACATAGTACTAAAAGTGCTAGCAGGAGCAATCAGGCAGGAGAAAGAAAAGGCATCTAAATAAGAAAAGAAAAGAGGAAGTCTAATCATCTCTCTTTGCTGGCTTTATGATTCTATACATAGAAAACCCTAAAGATTCTACCAAATTTTTCCTAGGCCTGATAAATGACTTCAGCAAGTTCTCGGGATACAAAATCAATGTACGACAGTGAACAGGAGCACTTCTACACACCAATAGCGTTCAAGTCAAGAACCAAGTAAAGAGTACAATCCCATTGATGAAAGCCACACATTCACACACAAAACGTAGGAATACATCTAGCCAAAGAGGTGGCAAACAGATAAAGGATCTCAACAAATAGAATTACGAAATACTGATTAAAAAAACCATAGACAACATAAATGAACGGAATGATATTCCATGCTTAAGGATTAGAAGAATCAATATTGTTAAAATTTCCACATTGCCAAAGCTGCCTACAGATCCGAATAACCAGAACAAACCTAAGCAAAAAGAACAAAATTGGAGGCATCACACTACCGTACCTCAAACTATTTTACAAGGTTACAGTAACCAATAAGGCATAGTACAGGTGAAAGCAAGCAAGCAAGCAAGCAAAAAGGAAGGAAGGAAGGAAGGAAGGAAGGAAGGAAGGAAGGAAGGAAGGAGGGAGGGAGGGAGGGAGGGAGGGAGGGAGGGAGGGAGGGAGGGAGGGAGGGAGGGAGGGAGGGAGGGAGGGAGGAAAGAAAGAACAAGGAGGGAAGGAGGGAGGGAGGGAAGGAAGGAAGAGAAAGAGAGAGGAAGGAAGGAAGGAAGGAAAAGAAAGAGAGAAAGAAGAGAAAGGGAGAAGAAGAGAAAGAGAGAAAGAAAGAGAGAGACACATGGATCAATGAAACAAAATAGAGACCCTGAAATAAAGCTGCAAAGCTACAACCAACTGATTTTCAACAAACTTGACAAAAATGAACAAGGAAGAAAAAATACCCTAACCAATAAATCGTGGTGAGAAAACTGATATACATATGCAAAAGAATAAAACTGGGTGGGTGCCCCTCACCATATAAAAAATTAATTCAACGTGGATTAAATACTTAATTTAAGATCTCAATCTATAAAAATCCTAAAATAAATCCTAGGAAATACCCTGTATACATTGGCCTAGGCAAATAATTTATGACTAAGTTCACAAATGCAAATTCAACAAAAACAAAAATTGACAAGCGGGACCTAATTAAAGAGCTTCTGGGCCGGGCGCGGTGGCTCAAACCTGTAATCCCAGAACTTTGGGAGGCCGAGGTGGGTGGATCACGAGGTCAAGAGATCGAGACCATCCTGGTCAACATGGTGAAACCCCATCTCTACTAAAAATACAAAAAATTAGCTGGGCATGGTGGCGCATGCCTGTAATCCCAGCTACTTGGGAGGCTGAGGCAGGAGAATTGCCTGAACCCAGGAGGCGGAGGTTGTGGTGAGCCGAGATCGTGCCATTGCACTCCAGCTTGGGTAACAAGAGCGAAAGTCCATCTCAAAAAAAAAAAAAAAAGAGCTTCTGCATGGCAAAAGAAACTATCAACAGAGTAAACACACAAGCTTCACAATGAGAAAAATGTTTTCAAATCATGCGTCCAACCAAAGTCTAACATTCGGAATCTGTAAACTTAAATCAACAAGGAAACAACAAAGAACCTCACCATAATGTGGCCAAAGAATATAATACACATTTCTCAAAAGAAGACATACAAGCAGCCAATAAACATGAAAAAATGTTCAGCATCACTAATGATCAGAGAGATGCAAATTAAAACCATAATGAGATACCATCTCACACCAGTCAGAATGGTTATTACTAAAAAGTCAGAAAATAATAGATGCTTGCAAGATTGTGAAGAAAATAAAACACTTATACACTGCTGGTGAGAATGCAGATTACTTCAGCCCCTGTGGAAAGTGTTTTGAAAATTTCTCAAAGAACTAAAAACAGCATTATCATTTAACCCAGAAATCTAATTCATGAATATATACCCAAAGAAAACCAAATTGTTCCAACAGAAAGACACCTGCACTTATGTGTTCACTGCAGCACTATTCACAATAGCAAAGAAAGGAATCAACTTAGGTGCTCATCAGTGATGAACTGGATAAAGAAAATGTGGTAAATATACATCATGGAATACCATGCAGAGCTAAAAAAGAATAAAATTATGTGCTTTGCAGCATCATGGATGCAGCTGAATGACATTATACTAAACGAATTAATGTAGAAACGTAAAACCAAATACTGCATGTTATCATTTATTAGTGGGAGCTAAACGGTGACTTTACACGGACACAAAGTTGGAAACAGTAAGTACTGGGGCTTCCAAAAGGTGGGAGGGAGGGAAGGAGGAAGAGAAGGGAAGGAACACAGGTTGAGAAACTACCTATCAGATACTCTCTTCACTACTTGGATGACAGGATTATTGGAAGCTCAAACCTCAGTGTCATACAATATATTCATGTCAAAAACTTGCATATGTCCTTCTTGAATGTAAACTAAAATGTTAGGTTGGGCACAGTGGCTCATGCCTTGGCCAAGGCAAGTGGATTGCTTGAGCTCAGGAGTTTGAGGCCAGCCCAGGTAACGTATCAAGACCTCATCTCTACTAAAAATACATTTGAAAAAAATCAGCTGGGCATGTAGCACATGCCTATAGTCTTAGCTATTTGGGAGGCTTAGATGGCAAGATCACTTGAGTCTAGGAGTTCAGCTGATTTGTTTGCAAAAATTGAGAACATTTTCCTAAAATTCATATGGAAATTCAAAGGACCATAAATATTAAAAATAACCTTGAAGAACAAATTTGAAAAATTCATACTTCCTAATTTGAAAAATTACTGCAAAACTACATTAGTAAATAGAATGTGGTACCTTCCTAACAACAGACATGCAAATCAATGAAATCAAGTTGAAAGTTCAGAAATCAGTCTTTGCATCATGTCTAATTAATTTTCAGCGAGGCTACCAAGACGATTTGATGGTGAATACAGTAGTAGCTTAAATAAATAGTAACAAAGTGACCAAATAGCGACATGAAAATAATAATATGTACTTCTACCTTATACCATATGTCACAAATAACTAAAAGTAAATAAAAGACCTAAATGTAAAATTTTAATTTATAAAATTAAAAGGAAAAAACTAGGCACAATCATTATGACCCTGAACTAGGTGATGGTTGTATAAAAACACAAGCAACAAAAGAAAACACATACACAAATTGAATGTCATCAAAATTAAAAACTATTGTGCTTTGATGGACCTCATCAATAAAGTGACAACATAAGCCGTGTAGTGACAGAAAATACTTACAAATCATATATCTGATAAGGGACTTATATCTAGAAAATGCACAACTGTTAAAACTCAATAATAAAAAGACAAAAACCCAGTTGAAAAATAAGCAAAAGATTAGAAGAAACATTTTTCAGAAGAAAATCACAAATGTCCAATGAGCGCATGAAAAGATGCTCAACATTAGTAGCCATTAGAAATCCTGTGGCCATCCCACAGTGATCAAATAGGCCCTCACACAAAGTTTGATTCAGCCATCAAGATTGATGATGCCACATGCACCAACGTGGCAAGGAAAGTCTATAACATAGTTAATGAAGCTAAGGAGAAGAGCATGACAGCCCTCACAATCTGGCTCAAAAAGTACTCTGGAGGGCCGGGCACGGTGGCTCAAGCCTGTAATCCCAGAACTTTGGGAGGCCGAGGCGGGTGGATCACGAGGTCAACAGATCGAGACCATCTTGGTCAACATGGTGAAACCCCGTCTCTACTAAAATTACAAAAAATTAGCTGGGCACGGTGGTGAGTGCCTGTAATCCCAGCTGCTCGGGAGGCTGAGTCAGGAGAATTGCCTGAACCCAGGAGGCGGAGATTGCGGTGAGCCGAGATCGCGCCATTGCACTCCAGCCTGGGTAACAAGAGCGAAACTCCGTCTCAAAAAAAAAAAAAAAAAAAGTACTCTGGAGAGCAAAGAGAAGATGTTGGTTTTGAGTTTTTATGGAGGTTAGGAAGTGATGCTGAGTGAGAGTTTCCACACCTGAGCAAGAGCTTGCATGATATAAGACTTCTGTCCATGCCAAAAAAGAAAGTGCTCCAGCTTTTATATCAGCTTGCCCAGACACAAGACAGAAGAAACAAGGGAGGGTATTAATGGCAGTCAAACATTAAAAATTGATTCAGACTATTTATTTCAATGCAAAGCTAAATCACAGTCAAATACCACTTCACATCCACTATAATAGCTACAGTCAAAAAGACAAATTTTGGTGAGGATATGGAGAAATTAGGACCCCCATAAAAGGCTGATGGGGTGTAAGATGGCTAAACCATCCTGGAAAACAATATAGCAGTTGCTCAAACAATGAGACATTAAGTTATTATGTGACTTAGCAATTCAGCTTCTACATATATGCTGAAGAGAAATGACAACTTGTGTCCATAAGAATGTTGTACACAAATGTTCATAACAGAATTATTCATAACTAAAAAGTGGAAACAACTCAAACATTCATCAACTGGTAGATGAGTAAATAGAAAACAGAAAGTAATATGTTCATAGTGTAAAATATTATTAGGCAATAAACAGAAATTCAGCTCTCTGGTGTATAGAAGTCAGCCCTCCACTTTCACAGGTTTTGGATCAATGAATCCAGTATTTTCAAACTGCATTTGGGATAAAAGAAAAAGCATATGCATGAATCTGCACAGCTCAAACCTCTGTTTTTCAGAGATCAACGTTACTTGACACATGCTACAAAATGGATAGCCCCTGAAACCATTATGCCAAGTAAAATAAATCAGTCAAAATGGGCCATATATTGTGTGATCCCATTTGTATAATGTTTAAAATAGGCAAAGGCATAGGTACAGAAAGTAGATCTGTGGTTTCCTAGGGTCACAGGGAGTGGGTGGTTAAGGACAATAGTCAGAGGGTGTGAGTTTTCTTTTCGGGGTGATGAAAATGTTCAAATATTGAAGTGATGGTTAAACCACCCTCTTAAAAGCGATTTAATTATAACTTTAAGTGGGTGAATTGTATGGCATATGAATTCAATATCAATAAAACTTTTAATTTAAATAAAATAATCTTCAACCTTTTTCTCACACCCAATATAAAAATTAATTCAATATGGTTACATAATTTAAATGTAAAACCTAAAGCTATAAAACTTGTAGAAGAAGACATAGGAGAAAAACTCGTGACCTTGGATTAACCAAAGAATTATTAACTATCACTCAAAAGTATAATTCATAAAAGAAAATCGTGGTAAACTTTAGTTCAATTAACACCTTTTGCTTAGCGAACAGAAAGTCATTCCCAATGAGAATGTAAAATAATACAGTCATATCTGAAAACAGTATCTATTTTTTATACACAGTTAAACATATTCCTACCATATGACCCAGAAATTCCACTTCTGAATTTCTACTCAAGAGAAAGAAAATATTTTCTTCACATAAAAATATGTATGTGAATGTTATGGCAGCTTTATTTTTACTGCCCCAAATTGGAAACAACCAGATGTCTTTCAACCCATAGTGCATAAACAATCTGTGGTCCATCCATATATTAAAATACTACTATTAAAAGAAATACACCATTAATTCATGGAACAACTTGGATAGCTCTTAAATGCCTTTTAGGAAGTGTAAGAAGCCAGAACTCAAAGGCTACATATTGTATAATTCCATCTATATTACATCCTCTGAAAACTAGAGGAAAGAAAACCAGTCAGTGGTTTCCAGGGGTTGGAGAAAGAAGAAATTGTTCACAAAAGGAATGTCTGGATGTATTCCATATGGAATGGTATTAATGGATGCACAACTCATTCATTAGTCTAAATCCCATAAAACTTTACAAAACACAATGTAAACTTTACTGTATATACATTTTTTAAAAGAAACCAAGATGGAGGTGACTTTTCAAAGGGAAGATGAGGAAAGACTAACCAAGTGTCACAGATTGGGGAAGACTGAGGAGACAACGCAAGTAAATACAATGTGGGATCCTGAATTGGATCCTAGAACAGAAAAATTGAAAAACTGATGAACTCCAATTAAGTTCTAAACTTTAGTATGTTCTTAAAGTTAATTTCTTAGTTTAGACAAGTGTCCCATGATTAAATGAGATGGTAGAATAAAAGGAAACTAGATAATGGGAATATAGAACTTGTAAATGTTCCCTAAGTCTAAAATTAAGTCAAATGTTTTTCAAATAAAAAAACATTAAAAAGCAGAGTTAGGCCGGGCTCAGTGGCTCAAGCCTGTAATCCCAGCACTTTGGGAGGCCGAGGCAGGTGGATCACGAGGTCAAGAGATCGAGACCATCCTGGTGAACATGGTGAAACCCTGTCTACTAAAAATACAAAAAATTAGCTGGGCATGGTGGCACGTGACTGTAATCCCAGCTACTCAGGAGGCTGAGGCAGGAGAATTGCCCGAACCCAGGAGGCAGAGGTTGTGGTGAGCCGAGATCGCGCCATTGCACTCCAGTCTGGGTAATAAGAGCGAAACTCCATCTCAAAAAATAAAAAATAATAATAATAATAAAAAGCAGAGTTAAACACCAGTGTTAAATGCCAGGGTTCAAATGCTTGAGCTGACTTATTTCAATATATCTTTCCTGTATTAGCTCATACTTCTTAATTATGTGATGTCCATGTCCTAATTCTTAGAACATGAAATATATGTTGCCTTATGTGGGGAAAAAAACTTATGTATAGGGACATTATCCTGGATTAGTCACATCGCCCAGTTATTACATCACATGAGTCCTTATAAGAGGGAGGCTGTGGGGGTCATCTTTGGAGATAAGAGAAGAAGCATGTGGGAGCAGATAGGAATCTAAGATATCCTGGCACTAGCTTTGAAGCTGAAGTAAGAGATGAATAGTTTCCAGAAGGAAATGGGACAAAAATTGATAGACTGTATTTTATCAAAGTTAATGGTAAAACCTGAAATTACTTTTGCACCAATCTAATATTTCAAAACTATAACAGCAAAAATGTATTTGATTGCAATTGTAATGCCACCTGGACTCAGTGAGACTTTTTTTAGCTTGTGAATGGAAACTTCCAAATGAGATACTGTTGATCAGGGCCAGTCATGGTGGCTCAGGCCTGTAATCCCAGCACTGTGGGAGGCCGAGGAGGATTGCTTGAGCCCAGGAATTAGAGGCTGCCAGGAGCTATAATTATGCCACTGCACTCCCTCCTGAGCCACAGAATGAGACTGTGATTTTTTAAAAAAAGGATTGGAACACCTCTCAGTGGACCTAGATTTCAAGTAGAGTTTGATTCTCACTAATAATTCCTGATGACTACTGTATCTTAGGCATAGTAATAGTGATGACCTTCTATAGAAGGAGCATCATCGCTTTTCTCCAGTTTATAGATTACATCATTGGGAGTTAGTTACCTATTAAAGATCTCCGATTAAATTAATAAAAGCATTAAATGCAAATGCATATATATTTATGAACATGACCAATTTTATGAATGCACTGAGGTAGTAATTGTGTCCAGAGAAAGTAGAAGAAGAAGCTGTGTTCACTGTCCTCCATTCATTTGTCTTACAGAAATTTTTTAAGAGGTTAGAGGTTGAGCTATCAGGTGGGAGTACTAGGGTGATACGCATGCTAGGTGGGCTGACCCCTAGGTCATTTGTCTTAGGTTGGATAAGCTCCGCGTATTCAGACAGGACCTTGATGTTCTCAAATTAGAAGTTTTCATATTTGCTATTTTGTTTATGTAAATTTCTTCCATAACCACTCACTTGCCTGGGAGCCTTTTTCACTACTCCCATAGACCGTTCAAAAGTGGAAACTCATACCTGGAAGGCAGTGGCTCTTATCATATCCCCAGCCTATCATTGTGTCTTTAGATAAATAAAAGAGACTCAGATACTATCCTTGTTTAGGATCTCTTATTTAGTGTATAAGGGGAAAAATAAAACTAAACATTTAACCTAAAAATGTACAATCTTTATGACAGAGATATCTAAGGACATACCCTCCGGGGACAGGTAAAATTCAGATTCAGAACATTTTGATGGGATTAATTTTAAACAAGATTTGTCATGCGTGAGGATGGGTAAAGGGAGTGGAGAAGGAACAAGCTGAAATTGTTAAATATTCTTGAATATGTCAGTGCTACACTGCAGTGTGCATAGGTTTTGGCCTCATACAGCTCCTCTGGTTAGCAGTTTGGCATTTTGAATGATGTATTTAGTTACTATCTCTCTCTTTCTGTTTCCTCATCTAATAGTAGATAAAATAGGTATCACTGGGTTATTGTGATGATACAATTAAATGAGGCAAAATGCAACAGTAATAATACAAAGGAAGACCTTATAGGTAATTTATTAGAGATGATAATATTTTTGCTCATACTGTTATTTGGAATTTTGTTTAAAATATATTATCTTCATCTGTTATAAATTTAGCAATAGGAAATAAGTTGGAAATTCCCCAATGATGCTAAAAACTTGTTGATCAATTCAAGTCAAGTAAGGAAGCATTATTTTCTTGCCAGGTTATGTATTTCTAGAAGATCAGATACTAGTCTAACCTAACCTAGCTTCACAATGGCTACCTGTCAGAATGTCTAGCTAGAACCAAATTCGAGTTATAAAAATTAACTATTTTCAGAAACGCAATTTTCTTTTTTTCAAAGTCATATAATAATTTGCAATAAACCAAAAAGGAGCTATTAAATAGACATGGGGAAGAATTCTTTCAATCCTCAAACACGAGGATTCGTGTTTAGCAGAAAACTGCTCATTAACAATAGAGGCTTTTTAGTACTTGAAAGAGGTAAGCTAAGTAATTCATGTTGTTCTTTACGGTCTTTTAAGACAATAAATACCATTGTCAATACGTTCTATTTTTAAAGCACTTTAGAAATAACAACTCTATATTCCAATTTCGCTATTTCTCACTGGAATTTGAATAAAATAAGTCTTGTAGGACCCTTTACAATACAATCTTAGAAAGTATTTACAATGGCCATGGCTTGGGTGACATAAATTGTAACAATTATTTTTACAATAAACACTAGTATTTCTAAAAAATTTAGCTGCATAAAAAGCTATAAGCCTCACAGTTCTATTCTGAGTATATGCTAAATATATTCAAGGTGAGGAAGCTGTGACTTATTTATTCAAAAGTAAGGTAGCTTGGAATTGGTAAAGCCATATCTTGAACACAAGCCCAACGCTATTCCCATTACATTTTATATTTTAGTTGAAACCAATTGAATGGAGTAATTGTCTCATCTGTATGGGTTTACGTTGAGAAACATTAAATTTGCCCTGCCCCATGGCTCCCTTTTGAAGAATACCTTTTAGTTTGCGATTAGAGTGGTAGGCAGGAAACAGCTGCCTACTTGGTATATTTGTGAGTTCTGAGTAAATGCAGCACACCTGTTTATTAACAAGAATCACCTGTTTGAGAGAGACTAAATACGTGAATAAGAATCTGCTCGGAGCCTTCTGCTGGAAAGCTGTCAGCCCCGGAGATTCTCAGGCTGTTGGTCCCCAGGTAGATCCATTCTGCTGTTCCATCTGGGTCTGCCTCTCAATACCTTCAGCACTGCCTGGATGAGGTCTCCCGACGGTGCTGGTACTCTGTAGGTTTAGTTTTCTTTCTTTCTTTTTTTCTTTTAGAGTCTCGCTCTGTCGCCAGGCACCAGGCTGGAGTGCAGAGGTGCCATCTCGGCTCACTACAACCTCCTCCTCCCGGGTTCAAGCAATTCTCCTGCCTCAGCCTCCCGAGTAGCTGGGACTACAGGCGCGTGCTACCACACCCAGCTAATTTTCTGTATATTTTAATAGAGAAGGGGTTTCACCATGTTGGCCAGGATGGTATCCATCTCTTGAACTCATGATCCGCCAGCCTCTGCCTCCCAAAGTGCTGGGATTACAGGCGTGAGCCACGGAACCCGGCCTAGTTTTCAAGCCTCTACAAAGAGGGCAGGGGCGTTGAGTTTGTCTGTCTGCCTGGTGCGTGGATCCTTCACTTGCAACGCTTAACTTGCAGAGGCGGCAGGTGACCAGAGATGCGAAACCAAACAGCAGCTGGCTCATACTTATGCCTTTACTGAAGAAATATTTCCGAATATTATGAACAGAAAAAGATCCAACTTCTAGCCAGTAATTTCTTATTAATAAAGAGTGTGTCAGTTCGTCTGATTTATTGGGAAATCTTTCTTTACAAGAACAGAAATGTGTTCGTGTCTTGAGTTTTATTTTTCACTAAATTACCTGATTGATATGTTATTCTGGATCACCTAAAACTATAGAATTCTTTTTAAAATAAATGCTAAAAAAGTACCAGTCCTAATGGCACAATAAAATTGATAAGTTGAAAATAAAATGTCAGAAATCCAAAAAATTAAAGTTCTTATAGCAATATTAACCCACCCTATGGCACATCACGTCTAGATTATGGGGGATTTACTGACTTAAGTAACAAGCTAAAAGCAACTTCTGTGAAAAGGAAAATAAGAAATTTTGATCCAATTATCATGCCATAACAAATAGGTCTTGATAAATAAGTAGATTTTGATAATATTGATTCATTATTATAGATGCTTCAGTCAGCGTTTATGACAGAAAGAAAATCTGCTTTGCTGTTGGGGAGAAATAAACACCAATCTGCATTTTTCTCCTTTCTCAACTCACGGCACTGATTGCATCGCTTTACCTCTTTGTCATTCAGTTTTCTTATCTCCTATGTGGGGGAAATATTTCTGTGATGTAGATTACAGAAAATATCTAGAACAGTAACTCACACAGTGCACATTCTGGATAAATGCTAATTCCCTTCTGGATCTATGCTAATTCCTTTCATATGTACACACACACACACACACACACACACACACACACATACGCACACACATATATACACATAGTGGTAGGCAGGGAACAGCTGCCTACTTATTATGTATATATATATATATATATATATATATATATATGTGTGTGTGTGTGTGTGTATATGTACATATATGAAAATAATTAGTATAGATCCAGTAAGGAATTAGCATTGATCCAGAAGCTGCACTGTATGAGTAACTGTTCTAGAGATTCATATGTGTGTGTATATATATATATAATATATATATATATATATATATATGGAATTAGCACAGATCCAGAAAGGAATTAGCATTGATCCAGAACCTGCACTGTATGAGTAACTGTTCTAAATATTCATATGTACATATATATACATGTACATATATATAAAAGAAATTAGCATAGATCCAGAAAGGAATTAGCATTGGAATATATATATATGTTTCATATACAAGGAATATGTATGCTTCATATATATATGTACATATGAAAGGAATTAGCTACATGTACATATATATGTATGCTAATTCCTTTCATATGTATATGCTAATTCCTTTCATATATATATGTGTGTACATATGAAAGGAATTAGCATATATATACACATATACATGTTATATATACATATTTTATATATATATATATATATATATATATATATATATACATTTTTTTTTTCCAGATGGAGTCTCACTGTCACCCAGGCTGGAGTGCTGTGACGTGATCTCAACTCACTGCAATCTCCACCGCCTGGGCTCAAGAGATCCTCCTGCCTCATCCTCCCAAAGAGCTGAGACTACAGGCATATGCCACCACACCTGGCTAAGTTTTTTAATTTTTTATAGAGATGAATTCTCGCTGTTTTGTCCAGCCTGTTCTTGGATTTTTGGGCTCAAGTGATCCTCTTGCTTTGGCCTCCCAATGTTCTGGCATTACAGGCATGAGCCACCACATCTAACCCCCATAGGAATTTTTAAATACTTATAAATTTTTAAAAAATGTAAGTATTTAAACCATCAAGGCAATATGATATGGTATGATATGGCATGATACAAAACAAGAGAATTCAATGTATGTGTTCATTACTTTCACTCAGCAGGCTTGTAATTTCTTAAAATGAATGTATGTGCTAATTTATTAATATATTTTAATTCCTTAAAACAATTTTAGCCTAGCAGAATTTGAGATGTACAACAATTCTGGAAATATGGTAAAGAGTTTTAGTAATTCTCTAAAATAGTAATGTAATCAAAAGATACATGAAAGTCCATGGGAATTAATAGATACTTGCCAAGTGAACCTTTATTTGCCAAGGAGGTAGACGGACATCAAGGTGAAGTTGCTGAGCAAGATGTCTGTTAGAAATTTTGTGAGGAAAAAAAAAGCTATTCTTTATGCAGTATTAAAGGGGGATGGATGCAGCAAACCACCATGGCACATGTATACCTATGTAACAAACCTGCATGTTCTGCACATATACCCCAGAATGTAAAGTATAATTAAAAAAATATTTCTTGTCATTAGTCCTTGTCTTCTTCATCTGCAAATTGAGATGGCTTTGGTTAGACCACATATAGAGTGTATTACAACTATGACATCAGTCTCTCATTATGAAAAAGATGCATTATTCCTAGGATATTACAACATTAAATTGCTGTTTCCAATCTCATTCCTCTCCTCCTCTTACTTGGTCTCCTCTTTTCTTTTTTTTTTTTTAGACCTCTTCTTTCTCCACCACTTATTCTATCTTTCTTTGCTTTCCCTTGGTCTTCACTTTCTTCCCCTTCACTTAGTCTCCCTCTTCTTTCTCACTTCCTTATGCTCCTTCTCACTGTTTTTCCTTTTCAGGATTTATAGAAAACCTCCCAATATTTTCTATGAATTATCTAGCAGATGTCTGATAACTCAGGCTTATAATGCTGTTGTTTTGTCTTTATGTAAAAATAGTCTATTTTTGACAAAATTATTTTGTCTTTATGTAAAAATATTCTGTTTCTCCTGATTCCAAAACATTCCTACCTGGTAATTCTTCAACTCTGAACTGTCTCCAAGTTGTTTAGAGCTGCAGTGATTTTGCTCTAGGTCCAGGGTAACAGTTACTTTTCTCACTGCCGTGGATTGGCCCCTGCATCTCACATTCTGAACTATGAGATCCTTTTAGGATTTGTGAACTTCTTGTCACATCTATATTTCAAGCACATCTTATTACTTATTTATTTATGTGCCACTTCTTTGCTAAAAGAGTTTGAGGCAGAACAAAAGTCATAAATAATAAAGCTAATAAAACAGGAATCACATTTTTTAAAAAATAAGACATTGAAAAGGAAAAAGAAAACATGTCTGTCACCCCATATTTAGTTAACCATGTGCATCTTGGAAGCCAGGTAATAAAGAGCTATATGGTGTTACCTTTCAATCTCTCATGAGAGAGAATAAATCTTCCATTGAAAATAAGGCTCCATTTTATTCTAGCAATATACTGAATAGAAGTTTGTCCTGTAGAGCTTATATAGTGGGTAGTGTGGTCATAGTAACATAACGATATTCTCATCTTTGAGCATGTATACTATTTGTTTGGGTTTTTGATCTTTTAATGATTTTGTTTTTTAAACAAAAGCATATCACCATATCATAATTAATTAATTGAAGGTGCTTCTACAAACAATGAAATGTATTATGCATATTTCATTGCTTTAAAAAAGTTGACATTTAAAAGTAGTCACCAAAATAATGCCATCAACATGTTTAAATGAAATAATTAAACAGATCTACTTGTTCTAATCTTCTATGTAATCTCATTTCCCATAAATAACTGTTTAAACAACTGTTACTACTACATTTTGAAGTAATGTGCTTATTCTCCACTTTCTTAATTTATTGTTTATACAGTAAGTGTGTCTATTATGACAGAGGAGGAATTAGTCCTGTAACTAACAGCCATATACATGTACTCTTTCACAAATCTCCTTCATTCCTGGAATATAGTTAATACTATGAATTAAATAGACAAATTTCACAGCAATATAACTGAAATATGATCACTATAGAGTCAAAAGTATGTATTATGGTTATATTTCCTAGTTTGAGAGCTCCATGTTGACAATTTTCTTTTGTTGTTATAGTAGCTGTTGTTCACCAATGCGTCTTCAGATTCTGAAAACACTCCTAGTCAAAAGTCAATGTAAGGAACTGTTGAATAAGTACACCTTCTTTCAGAACATTTCTGTTTTCCTAAACTGATAGTCACCTCATGATTTTCTCTGCAAACTTAATGTTCATATATACATTATTTTCTTTTTTCAAAGTCACTCTCTGGTTATTTTGTTTCTATTGAACTTCACTTTGCCTTGACAAATCATAGATATATCACATCCAGAAACTTTTATTCAATTCCTCCAGACTAAACTAATGACTCCCAGGATTATCATTTTAACAATTTCAATAAAAAGTATAATAAAAGCATTTAAAACATAAAAATGACAGACACATGGGAAATGAATAGAATTATTAATATTTTTCTTTGTTTTGGCATAAATTTAGCAAAATATATTAATTTGTTAATCCAATCACTCATTTATTGAGCAACATTTTGAGAGCTTAGTATATTCCATGCACTGTGCCTACATTGAGTATCAAAATATACCCCTCAAGATATTTAGAGTTAGGTTAAGGAAGATGTAACAAATCAGGCAATTGCACTCAGAATATTATCAGAAGGAAACTTAGGGATACAAAAGAGAAAATAATATTGGACTTCTTGGTAGGAGATAATCTAGAATTGTCTGCTAAGAGCTAATGGCATTGCATCATGCTCATAAAGGATAAATGGGCAACCAGGAAAATTGAAGAACACAGTCAAAATCAATAAGCCAAAAATGTGAAAGTTACACAGCACACAGAAAAAAAAAAAAAAAAACATGGAATAGAATAGGTGGAGCATAGGCTTATGAGGCAAAGAGGTCAGATAATTAAAATAACTTATGGGGCAGTTAAGGCAATGTGTTGCCTTTGATGAGAATTAAGGAAAATATTTGGATTTAAGAAAGATTATGGAGAGCTGTATGTATGTAGGATATATTGGAGTTTGAGAGACTAATGGCAGACCACTGAGGAAGCTATTACATTAGGCTAAAAGAGGGCTTTAAAACTCTGAGTTTAGAAATTGTCAGTAGGGTTATAGAGAAGTAGGTAAAACTGAGAATTAAGTAAGCAACTGAAAGAAGAGAATTTATAGTTCAAAAATCACACATTTAATGAGGCCTGTCTTGATAATAGAACTGGAATGTTCTTACTTTAGGTGCTCTTTAGGAATTTATACACAGTTCATCACAAGAAATTGTCACATCTAATTTATTTTTCTTTTGGTAAACAAAAACATTATTCACTACCTAATACATGCATATATAGCAATCCTTGCCTTTGCAAAGATTAATCCTGGTTAAGAAAGAAAAGCCTGCTGCATATGACACGTTTCAAAGTATTACAATTAGAAACAAAGCGTAAATATAGCAGCAGTTCACAGAGATCAGTAGAAGACAAGCATAACAACATTGCAGTTAGGTCACTTAGTTTAACTTTTCAGTATGTCAAATCCATATAGATTTCTAAGACCAAGGATAAGATGTAAAGTAATTATTGATATTTTTAGCAATAATAGTGGTAAGCCTATACTTTGGCAGAAAGCAGAGTAAACTCATATTTTTAATATATTGTTTAAAAGAAAGCAAACTGAAGAGAATTAAGGAAGATAAAAAATCAGAAGTAGGCCTGGCGCGGTGGCTCAAGCCTGTAATCCCAGCACTTTGGGAGGCCGAGGCGGGTAGATCACAAGGTCAAGAGATCGAGACCATTCTGGTCAACATGGTGAAACCGCGTCTCTACTAAAAATACAAAAAATTAGCTGGGCATGGTGGCACATGCCTGTAATCCCAGCTACTCAGGAGGCTGAGGCAGGAGAATTGCCTGAACCCAGGAGGCGGAGGTTGCAGTGAGCCGAGATCGGGCCATTGCACTCCAGCCTGGGTGAAAAGAGCGAAACTCAGTCTCAAAAAAAAAAAAGAAATCAGAAGTAAAAAGCTTGTTTAAGACATGCAATTTGCATTGACTCTATGATTTCTTTCCTCATTTGGAGCATAAGACCCTGTGAAAATTTATATTCCATCAATGAATATTTACTGTGTGCCCAGGGAGACCAGCAGAACAGAGGATTCACCATGACTGACCAAAGGAAACTTTTTTTCTGAGGAACATAACATCTTTAATTTTAGAAAGCATTTTTCTTTTCATGCCGTTAATGTAACACTTGAAGAGTTTTTTGTAAACAAAAGCAATATAAGCAAAAATAATATGATACCATAGATGTGTGTGCCTATATGTGTGTTACTTCTGACCTATGCAAAATTTCTAAATTATTTATTTTCACAAAATTATCACCACAGCAGATCTTACTGCAGTTTATCTTATGATGGAAAATAGTTATTAAGGAATAATATGCTTGCATACGTATTTCAACTTAAAGCAGTTAAATGACAGAGGGGAAACAATGCACCAGAAAGAGGCAGTGGGGAGTGTTCACCAACCAAACAGGAGACTGCAGAAGTAGGTTACATGCTCCACTCACAACAGCTTTTTCATCCCTATTATTCAGACTATTAATATTAATGGATTCTGGGAGAGAAAGTTAGGGACCTAGTCTTCCATCTTGCTGTGCAGAAACTGAATATTGCATGATACAGGATAAATGGAGTGTTACTGATGCCATTTTGTCTCAAATGAAGTTGTGCCAGACAGCAATCCCTTATCTTCCCTCTCTCTCTTTGGTTAGAGTCGAGGCAAAATGTAGCTAACCCTTACCTCAAAGCCAAATCAAAACAAACAAACAAACAAACAAACAAACATTTCTTGCTTGCTAAAGCTGATAGGACTGTGTTAGATGGCTGTGACTTGGGCAGGAATCTGACCTTATTCCTACCTAGGAACAAGGCTGCATTCTCCAGGCTGGGTGAAATAGCAACCTGTCCTTTGGCTCTGTAATTTGAGCATGATTTAAGAGTAAGAGACTTATTACGGTATTTTTCCCCCCACAGATGTGTTTGCTCTTGATGTCCAAGGAAAATTAAGCATGGAATTAAAATGGACTGGCTGGATTCATTAGCTGTAAACTTTTTATTTTTCATTAAGTACTGTGAGTCTAAGTGATTTCATTAAATAAAAAAATAGTGCACCAGGCACAGGATATTAAAGATAACAGAGATAGGTAGCTCCACACCCACGAAGGGATATTTTTCTAAGAGATGTAGATTCATTAGCATTTATGGATGCATAGTTTATAGTTGACAAGGCTTATACATTCCCCAGCTGCTGATATTTTTCCATTAAAGATACATTTCATTAAGAGTTTTGAGGTGTGTTGAAATTGGAATATTGTGGAACAAATAATGGTTTCTGCTACATTTACACTCATGCACACATGGCTCATGGACTATAGGAATTCTCAAGGCAAAAAATCATTTTATGTGTTGGCTCAAAAATACTCAGAAAAAAAATTAAAAATGACAGAGAAAGAATGAAGAAAACCTAGTTTTTTTTCTTGGCTCTGACAAAAATCATCCGATCAAAAGTGTTTGAGCCAACTAGTATGGATCACTACTGCTACTCAAACAGAAATGATCGACTGTAGTGTATTTTTATACAAAAGAGGAATCACAAACAGATTAATTTGTCTTAATTTGGTAAATATTATCTCTATGATATGCATGTATTTTAAAACGATTGAGAACACTTGTTGCCTATTTTTGCAGTAGAAGCGTCAGTATAAGAATCGCATCTGCCCAATGCCGGAAGCAGAAGTATAATACGTGTGTCTGTTAAGAGACTACAACAGATTGCATATAAAGGATAAGTAAATTAATCGGGGTGACAGAAGAAAAGGCAGTTGGGGAAATGAAAAGAAAAGGGATTATATTTCTCTTGAAAATGTTAGCATAATTTCACAGTTAGCATCTGGAAATTGGTTGTTCCAGTACTTGCAAAAATGAATACCTTTTCCCCATTCAATTCACTAGGCATTACTACTGAAAATTAATTGAACATAAATAGACTAAAATAACTATAGATTCTTAAACAGTTGGGGAGGTGAGAGGTATCTGAGCTGAGCACATGTCTGTACAATTAACATGGGAAGGCTTTTTTGTTTTTTAAGAAAATGAAGACAATGTGGATATTCTGGTTAATTTTCTAGTTTAATTGTAATAAACTATTTATGTCAAGGTTTTAAAATACTTACTCTTCTATTAACTCATGTTTCCTCATTCATTTTTGTTTGCCTTCAGGCAATTATCTACTGTATAATGTTAGCTCCAGAAGAATATCTTGTCATCCATCCTCAAATCCCCGGTATCTGTTGTTTAGATATCATGTTCTCATCTCTCTGCAGTTGAACAATTTAAAAAACCTGAAGAGTTTTTTTAAACTCTGTCCTAGATTACACAGCAAAAACCCAGTCTTACAATTTTAAGATGGGCATGTTTATCACCTCTCCAAACTGTGGAATGATCTGTGTTTTAATAAAGTTTATTGTAGGATGCTTCAATGCAATAATATACCTGGCTCAATATTAAACTGTTAAATTAATGATGCAGAGAAGCAGCAATTAATGCTCACAAGAATAATACCAAATAATCTAAAACTAAAAATACCAATAACAGGAAATATGGAGTTTGAATCTTGGGAATAAACATTTTATTTTTACTTTCAGATTTCTGCAATGTTCATCTGCAACATTAAACCAAAGATGTTTTAACTAAGGAGGATGGCCTTCTAGACTCTCTCCAGTAGACTGTTCAGAATAAATAAAAATATATGTCCTGAAGTGGTTAGGATATTGACTAAATTTTAGCATTAGACATTATGCTTTCTAAAATTACAGGAAAAATAGCAGTTAAATTCTAAAGAAGGATTTAACAGAAAAATAAATAACCTTGCTCAGTCATCATAGGGTTCTGGGACTGATGGTGGCTTAATAGACAATTGCAGTAATGCAAATATCCAGAGAGCTAACACAAAAACAATGATAATATTCCATGTAATCATCAAGTAACATGATAATTCCACTCTACTTAAGTTTTACAAGTCATTTAATTTCAAAACACAAAAAGCGTGGGTGTCGAACAATGAGAACACATGGACACAGGGAGGGGAGCATCACACACTGGGGTCTGTGGGTGGGGACTAGGGGAGGGACAGAGGGGGGTGGGGAGTTGGGGAGGGATAACATGGGGAGAAAGGCCCATATACGTGATGGGAAGGAAGGCAGCAAACCACATTGCCATGTATGTACCTTTGCAACAATCTTGCATGTTCTTCACATGTATCCCAAAACCTAAAATGCAATAAAATATGTATTTTTTAAAAAATGAACAAATCAGAAAAAAATTAAATATCTAAACCACAAAAACACAAATTGTTATATCTGATTTATTTTTCAATTAAAAATTAAAAAATGAATGTAACAACAGAAGAGACATGATATTTGATAAAAAGCGTGACAAAGGTGTGAGCTGTGTGACCTTGGAAAAGGTTTTCACTGTCGAAGCTGTTCTATATTTCTATTTCTAAAAGGAGTGTATAAGATTATTGTGAGGATTAACTTAGAGTTAGCAGAATTATTAGTTACTGATCTTAGAGCACTTTCCCACTTCGTTACTTTCCATTTCTTTCAGATTGGGTTTCTTGACAAGCAGCCTCTGAGATGGAAGTTAGGGATGAAGTTCATTGAGACATGATGAAGTTCTTTGAGACATGCTGTGTTGGTGATGGTGATCATCCAGGAGGGAGTAACGGAAGGCAGATGGGCAAGAGAAGTTGGGCTGCAAGACAGCCTCAATAGACATTTCTGTCAACCCCATAATGACTTCTGAAGCCAGGTGCTCCATGTTGAGATAGGGGCTAGGTATTTATATTCCACAAGACCAGATATCGGTTATAGGCTGCCTGGGAACTGGGGCTTGTCTTTGGGTGAGAAGCTGTCTTCATTCCGTTGAGGGTATCACAGCATAGTTGCAGATATAAGTACTCCAGTCATGAAGGGGGTTTTGGGGAAATGCTGAAGTTTCACTTCACTTTGGCAACAGGCTGGTATTCCTAATGAGACTGAAAGTTAAAGTTAGGGTACATTTTTGGCATCGTATTTTGTTTAAACATTGTCCATGAACAATAACACAGCACTGGACATTGAGAGCTATAGGATTCTGATGAGAGTTCCCTCCCTCATGAGAATAAGGGAGAGACAAAGAAAGAAAATTCTGTGCAAGAGACCGCCTTCCCTTATACCCCCTTTCCTTCCTACCTTAGGCATTGTTTTGTAAACGCACAGACCTTGCTGCTATAGCAGCCACCTTCTAGAAATTTAAAAAAACAGGGAGAAAAAAAGGTCAAGCCGGAACCCACCTGATGCCATTCAGTAACTACATTAAACAATTTTGGAACTTCTTTCCTAGCTGTCTGTATTACAGAAGATATTCTCTTTCCTGGTGTTTTAGGCACATTTTGTTCCTGATGCTCTGCTTGGAGGAAAAAAAGTATCTGAATTAATGTAGAGTTTTAGAAGATGAAGGATCTAGCATATAATAGATGTTTAATATTATTTTCCTCCTCTATAATTCAAAAATAGTTTTTACTGGATTCAGCTGTGTGGAACTCTTAAAAATGTTTCATTTTATAGACTAGATTTTGTAATAAGCACAGCATCTGATGGATGTAAGTTTCACATATGAAATACAATGCTTTACTATCTGGGGAAAAAGTCTTCTAAACAGAATTTATACATTAACTGATACCTGCTTTATACATTAACCAATATCCACCCATTTGAACAACACTAGTAAACAATATTTTAATGCAGGGATAACTGCAGGGTGTGGCGATGTCAGATGTGTGCCTCCACCTAAATGGCTTCACACTTCGATTCATCTAAAATCCTTGTTACTTTTTGTAACTCTGCTCATGCCATCAGCCTGCCCATTGCCAAGGTCCACTGCAGAACAGGTGTTTATGACCCCAGCTCCTGGCACATTTCTGTGTCTATAGTGATCTACAAAGACTTTAGAAATCAATAATCAAATCCTACTGGAACTAGGTGCAAATAATTAATGCAGAAACCCTCAATAAAATCACTAATGGATCTTTTTTTTCCATACATTTTACTAGAGGTCCATCAGTATTGTTGGCTCATTCTCTGAATTTGAGCTTTTCAACCACATGTGGTTTCAAAAGAAATAGACTGTAGGTGGACGAGGCCTTTAGTCATTCTTTTACTTACGGAATCTGTACTTTCTTGAGTAACAGTGATATTAGTAGTAATAGTTGCTATACATTAAATTTGTACTGCACTGGGAACAGTAATAAACAGTCTATAAGATGTTATTTTCTCTTAATGAAGTCCATCAAAATGAGTAAGATTATCTCTGCTTTAAAGGTGAAAAAAATTAAGAAAAATGTTCAAGATCATATAAATCAATGGCACAGAGCCGGCCATTCAATTTATATTTTATTTACTTTGTTAGGTATTAAAATCATTTAAATATCTTAGACCCATGCACAGATATAAACATGTATACATTTAGCTTTTCCTGTTTTTGCTTATTTCAAGTACATGCCAACAACTCCGAAAATCACAGTGGTGTAAAAAAACTGTCCATATTTTGAGAATAGTATAGCCAAAGCACTGAATTCACATGGCCGAATTCAATCTTCTATTGCACTTTTTTTCTAAAATATTTGCCCCTATTATTACAAAGAAATTGTTAATGCACAGGGCAATATTTCATAGACTGGGGAATGTCACACAGTCGGTAGTCATTTTTGAAAACTCACACTCTCTTTAAAAGAAAGAGAAGTACTCTACTGAAAATATGTTCAATGATATGGCTCCATAAATACACATTTTTGCATCTCATTTTCATGAAGATCTCATGGGTACAGCAGTCATCGAGCATTACCGAAACACTTCCATGCCAGAAAAACAATATAACTCAAGAGACTCAATATAAAATTATTATTATTTTAAGTGTTATTACTTTTATAGCTACATGATGCCTGTGGTGCTTTGCAGCAAATAAAATACATGCTATCAAATAAATGCATACAAAATATCAGAACTAAAGAGCTTACAATTTAAAGACTAAACTAGCAAAAGACTGCAGGTGCTTATAAAATGAGGATATCACTGCCTTTGGAGATGGGGATGAAAGAAGAAAAATAAGTAGTTCTGAATTTTGGAGGATGCTAAGACAGCAGATTTATTCAACCATTTCACTGTCATTTAGAGCATTGGAAATAGTCAAGTCACACACATCAAAATTCAATCTATTAAGGGTGAAAAATGAAATATACATATTTGAAAATCAACAACACATCATCAATCTAGGATGTAGTAAAAAATGAGTACAAATGTTTTCATCTTATACTGAGTCACCCTCTTCAGTGTTCTCCTTCCTTCCTTCCCAAGGCTGTCTTCTTCCCAGTTTCCTTCTTCTCCCTTGTGCTCACAGGAGCTATGCAGGGCCCTTCATGATTTCGAGTGTTCTATATTTTCACTGTTATCTCTTGGTGGTACCTGTACCAACACCTACTCTCAAGTCGGATTAAACTACTTACAGCTGCCTAAATGATCTGAAATTCTAATTCTTATGTCAGAAAAGCTACAAATAAACATAACCCAACTTGCTACTCCTTTGCTGCCTCCCAGTGTTTCTCCAAGAGGAAATTCTTGTTTGACTCTACTCCCTCATCGCAGATCTTGTCATCTTCAGAAGATCTCTGCTCTCCCGGGCTTGGTTGTGCAGCCAACTCTTCTCACCTGTCCTCGTGCATCTTCCTGTGAGGTCAACGTGGATGTATTTTCTCAATTCTACAAAAGCCCGAGGCCAGTTCCTTTGGAGAAGGGTTGTCTTTTACCTCTAGTCCACTCCAGGCTCCACGCTCTATGTCCTCTCCTTAAGCCCCTTCAATCACAAACCCAGATCCCTGACTCCCAAGATGACATCATTTTGTGATTTTATAATTCCCACTCCCTCTTTTCCTATAGTCTCCATCATACAATTGACAATGACATGACAAGCATTTCCCCTATTCCGGGCTAGTATGGAATACATACACACACACACACAGAGAGAGAGAGAGAGAGAGAGAGAGAGAGAGAGAGAGAGAGAATGAGAGATGGAGTCTCACTTTGTCACCTAGGCTGCAGTGCAGTGGCATGATATTGGCTCACTGCAACCTCTGGCTCTCTGGTTCAAGCGATCAAGTGATTCTACCACCTCAGCTTTCCATCTGGTTCAAGCGATCAAGTGATCCTACTGCCTCAGCTTCCCAAGTGGCTGGGAATACAGGTGCATGTCGCCAAACCTGGCTAATTTTTGTATTTTTAGGAGAAACAGGTTTTTGCCATGTTGGCCAAGCTGGTCTCAAACTCCTGACCTCAGGTGATCCACTTGCCTCGGCCTCTCAAAGTGCTGAGATTACAGGCGTGAGCCACAGTGCCAGGCCAATGGGGAAGGTATTTTCTAGATCTGTTCTCAGACAAGAATTCTTGTTTAGCTGGATTTCTTCTCCGTGTTCCCCTTACCCTCAGCCACGGAGGTCCCACAGTCCTCAGAAATAAAAACTGGGTGCATATAATTATTTAGAAAACCTAGATACCAGCAGAGACTGGGTGATATTGAAGAGAGAAACAATAGTTGGAGACTTCAAGGGATAACTGATGCTTAATCCTGCAGGAAAACTCTTGGAGGTCTTGTGACTACAGACCTTGCTGAGGGATAAGGGGACAGGAGTATGTATGTGTGCCCACATCTGTCACTCATTGTTTAAGAGCTTCCATCGGTAGGACATTTACTCAGGGACAGGATTTAGCCACCAGCCTCAGGGAAAGCTTCTAAACAAGATATAGATGCTGACTGTTGAAGGACAGGCTGGTTTTCAAGGTGGATAAAGGCATATGCGTGGAGCACCAATAGCATCTGCCATCATTTGACCATCAGCATATTCTCAGACCACTTCCTGTTGTGGCCTCAAGAATGTAGAACTTTCCCGCCTTCTCATCTTCACATTATCTCACAGAACGTTATGTTCTGCTACTAACTTACTTCATTAGATTTCAACAAATGCATATGACGCTGCTAACATGTTAAACACAAGATGATACCATTTGAAGCTCTCCTGCATGTATTTTGTAGAGTGATTACTTACTCCGACATTATTTCTTATTGGTGCTCTTATGCATTAGGTACACAGTGAGGTACAAACAGCTGAAGGCAACTGGAAGTGTGACACCCTTACTCTGATTTCGTTTATTCTCTCCCATCCTTATTTCCTAAAGCAAACTGCATTTTAACAGCACAAACATAATTCGAGATTCTTGACAAAAAGTGATGATGATCCATCATGTTGGAAGATCCTTTGTCCTTCTTGATCATGTGTAAAATATAATAATGTCAACAAAGAAACGTAGTTACAACATAACTAGAATTTAGAGTGCACTTGGGGGATGAGACAATAGAGGTAGATAAGAGTTTACCATGTGTTAGCCCATTAGAAAATCGATTAGAGCATGGAGTACTGGCCACTATGACAATAATTAAGAATACAAATGGGTCTGAGTGTGGTGGTTCATGCCTGTAATCCCAGCACTTTGGGAGGCTGAGGCAGGTGGATCACCAGAGGCCAGGAATTCCAGACCAGCCTGGCTGACATGGTGAAGCCCCATCTCTATTAAAAATAGAAAAATCTGCTAGGCGTGGTGGCAGGCACCTGTAATCCCAGCTACTCAGGAGGCTGAGCCGGGAGAATCACTTGAACCCTGAAGGTGGAGATTGCAGAGAACCGAGATGGTACCATAGCACTACAGCCTGTGTGAATAGAGTGAAATTCTATCTAAAAAAAAAAAATGGAGCATACATGTCCCATTCAAATTTGTAGCCTCTGGTCAGAGTGCACAGTCAGGTGCTGAGTGTTGCTAGAGAAATAAATGCGTGTGCTAGAGTTTTCCTCCTTCCATGTTAGCAGAAAGTGCATTTTAGTGCCAAACTGAAAAAGTTCCCCAGCATGGTTTCAGACCTGATGTCTTTCAAAGACATCAGAGGTCTTTCCTGCTGAACTGTGAAAGGATTTAAAGTTCTTCCACACTTGAGAAAGCTGTTAAAATAAGGAAAATTTTGGTTATTGCTCTCATAACTGTTTGATTTTTCCATTTGTTTAACAAAATGTGTGCTATCTCCACCGTTAACCACAGGATGAGGTGTGTTCTGAGTCAGAATAAAGGCCTTAGTGGAATGGCCAACATTTGACTCATCCTAGTGATACAAAATCCTTACAAATCTGGCATAATGTGTGAGTCGTATCTATTCGTGCAGGCATTCCAGCAGATGCTGACATTTTCTCCATTCTCTTCAGCAGAAAACTTTGAACTGATTTGCTGACTGTTGGATTTAGCAGTCCACTGACAATGAGAAATTTTAAACAGTTCCTTTCTGGAAAACTAGTGTATGTGTGATTGTGTATATGTGTATGTATTTGTATGTGTATGTGTGTGTGTGTGTGTGTGTGTGTGTGTGAGACAGAGAGAGAGAGAGAGGAGAGAGAGAGAGAGAGAGAGAGAGAGAGAGAGAGAGAGAGAGACTATGTGTGTATGTATGTTTTAGAGAAAAAATAACATTCACCAAAAAACTGTAATTAATGAAGATTTTCTGTGGACACTTTCTTTGAATTCCACAGTCTACTTTAAACTCTCTGAATGCTCTGAATGCTTATAATTAAAAACTCTTCTGTGAAAAGATAGAGATTGCTGAGTCTTTAGAAAGCATCTTCTCTGAGATTAAAATATCTATTTTCCTTTCTTTCATATTCGTTTATGTAGAGGGACAAATTAGAAATAATTAAAGTGAGTACAGGAATACCAAACCGTAATGAATGCCTGTTTTGAATATATTTTTAAATGATGTGCAAAATAAGATTATTTGAAGCCTTTCCTCTATAACAAAGAACAGGTAAATGAGAGAAAATGTAGTTTACAAGGTCAAAGCTAAAACAGGTCAAATGAAATTTTTGAAAATACTTTCTAGAGCACATGATGAGTGAGTATAAAACGTTGGTGATACTTTCCAATTAGCAACATCACTAGGCCAAATTCCTATTCAGACATACACACACACACACACACACACACACACACACGCACACACACACTACGTGCATGTTATTTAAATATGGCAGTGGAATTCAATCAAACAAGGTGGTGGTGTCAGTGTGACCGGAGAGTTGGAGAAACAGTCTTATAATAACGCATAGCAGATTTTAACAGCTGCTAAATAGTTTCCTATTTGTTTCTTCAAGGTAAGAAAAAGGAACCTAACCCCTGTGCTTTCTACTTTGTGTGGAAGATGTAGTCTTGCTCACTGATTAAGAACCTAGACCCTGGAAACAGTGAGATCTTCTTTGGAAGAGATGGCAAAGACGTTTCTGATGAGGATTGCAGAAGAAACTGAATGTAAAAGATCTATATAAGGCCCAGCACACAGCAGGGCGCTTTATATCTGCACTTTCTAGGCTTTCCATTTCATCAAGGTTGAGTTACTCAAATTCAGCAGATGATCAATCTTGTTTTGAGAAAATATCAAACAAAAAGTATAAATATAGTTTTGTTTTGTTCCAATTTTATTTGAAACACAGATGCAAATTTTATAAACCAGAAATGTAATGGGTAAAACATTGAATTTAGGCCTGGCCTTAGTGCATATATGAAGGAAACAAAATGCCAGCCCTGTGTTTCTACCTGATGCAGCCATCTCAGGTGAGTGAAAAATTCTGTTGATGCTCTTGTGCTTAGATAAGTTTGTAACTGGAACAATAAAAGACATCTCTGGCAAGTGTTATTTGTGAAGGGTGAATCTACTACTATGGGTGGTACATTAACCACATTTTTTTTTACTAAATTTATTTTAATTTATTTAATGAAAAATTGAATGTGTAAATTTAAAAATCAAATAAGACTAAATTTTCAAAATGAAAAGGAACAGTCTTTTGCTCAAACCCTTCCTGTTTCATAGTTCTATCAAAGTTGAACATGTCCAAATTAAATCCTATTTTTAGGCAAATGCTCTAGTGTAGCTAAACAAGATGATAAAAAAAGAAAGCTATTTTCTGGCTTAACAATATTAGGTGTCACTTAATATAGTAATTGAGGCTTAATTTCTCTTATCGCACCATCTTCAATTTCACTCTCCCAATATTGTAATGTGTCAGTATTTTCTGTTAAGCTGTCATAGTTTTTATTTTATAATTAATATACAATGTCTGACTTATTCAGGAATTAGGTGAATAAACTTTGTTTTTCTTATACACATGTCTAAATTCTTTTTTGACATTAATAAACATTCATCTGCTGTGCCATTACACACACCCTACCAGTGATATGGGCTTGAGTTTGAGGAAGCAGAAGACAAAGCCACACACTCAGTCCCAGACTTTCAGGATTAAAACACATAACCCAAAAGTGTGGAGCTGAGCCTTGCCTCCTGAAAGCATCCAGAAACAAAGTTATTCAACTATACCCAACTTGTTCCACAATCAAATCCTCAAGGAAAATAAATATCATATAAATAAAAAGCCCCATCCAAGGGACAGCAACCTCAAAGAATAATGGAACATCAATTCTCACAGATGAGAAAGAACCTGTGCAAGAACTCTACCAACTCTAAAAGCCGGAGTGTCTTCTTACATCCAAATGATTACACTAGCTCCTCAGCAATAGATTCTAACCAGATTGAAATGGTAAAATGTCAAACATAGAATTCAGATTCTGGATGGCAAGGAAGTGCATCAAGATAAAGGAGAAGAATTAAACCCAATCCAAGGAAAACAGTAAAACAAACCAAGAGTTGAAAGACAATATAACCATTTTAAGAAAAAAAAAAAAAACTGAACTTCTAGAAATGAAAAACATACCACAAGAATTTCAAGATATAATTGGAAGTATGAACAACAGAATAGACGAGGCTGAGAAATGAACCTCACAGCTTGATGACAACTCCTTTGAAGCAACACAGATACACCAAAAAATAAAAATAAAAAATAATTTTAGAAAGTGAATTAAATACTCCAGGAAATGCTGGATTATACAAAGAAATCAAATCTAAAACCCATTGACATTTCAGAAATAAAAGGAGAGAAAACAAACAACTTGGAAAACATATTTGAGGATATAATCCACGAAAATTTCCCAATCTCACTAGAGAGGTCAACGTGCAAATTCAAGAAATTCAGAGAACCCCTATGAGATAACATGCGAAGTGACCATTCCTAAGACACATAGTGATCATATTCTCCAAAGTTAACATGAAAGAAAAAAATCTTCAAGGCAGCTAGATGAAAAGGAGAGGTAGCTTACAAAAGGAACTCCATCATGCTAATAGTGGACCTTACAAGTGATAAGAGATTAGGAAGCTATTTTCAGATTTTTTTTTTGAGACAATGTCTCAGTTTGTTGCCTAGGCTGGAGTGCAGTGATAAGATCTTGGCTCACTGCAACCTCTGCCTCCTGGCTTCAAATGATTCTCCTGCTTCAGCCTCCCAAGCAGTTGGGCTTAAAGGCACATGCCACTATGCTCAACAAAGTTTTGTATTTTTAATAGAGAAGGGTTTCACCATGTTGTCCAGGCTGGTCTCAAACTCCTGACTTCAAGTGATCTTCCCATGTTAGCCTCCAAAGTCCTGGTATTACAGGCAAGAGCCACCACACCCAGCCTCAACGTTTTTAAAGAAAATAAATTTCAACCAAGAATTTCATTATCTTGCCAAACCAAGCTTCTTAAGCAAAGGTGAAATGGAATCCTTTACAGAGAAGCTAATGCTAGGGGAATTCTTTACCATCAGACCTCCCTTACAAGAGCTCCTAAATGGAGTGCTAATGATGGAAAGGAAATAATGATATATGCCATCACAAAGAGTCACTTAAGTGCACACCCTACTGATACTATTAACCAAGTGTATAATCAAGTCTACATCATAACCAGTTAACAACATAACAGGATTAAATTTTCACATATCAATATTGACACTGAATACACATGGGTTAAATTCCCCACTTATGATACATAAAATGGCAAATTGGATAAAGAAGCAAGACCCAACTGCTTGCTGTCTTCAAGAGATCTTTCTCACAAGTAGTAAAACACATAGGCTCAAAGAAAGGGGATGGGAAAGATCTATCAGGCAAATGGAAAGCCAAAAACAGCAAGGGTAACTATTTTTATGTCAGATGAGACAGACTTCAAACCAACAATGATCAAAATAGACATAGAAGGGCATTATATGGCAATAAAAT
Source organism: Callithrix jacchus (assembly GCF_049354715.1). Taxonomy (NCBI): domain Eukaryota; kingdom Metazoa; phylum Chordata; class Mammalia; order Primates; family Cebidae; genus Callithrix; species Callithrix jacchus. The sequence goes on from NC_133507.1 coordinate 110,311,519, forward strand.
GCTCAATCCAACAAGAAGATTCAACCACCCTAAAGAGATATGCACCTGACATTGAAGTACCCAGATTTATTAAACAAGACTTTAGGGATCTACAAAGAGATTTAGATAACCACATAATAACTCTGGGGGACTTCAATGCCCCACTGACAGCATTAGACAGATTATTGAGTCAGAAACCGAACACATATATTCTGGAGTTAAACTCAATACTTAACCAATTGGACCTAATAGACACCTACAGAACATTCCACCCAACACCAAAAGAATGTATAGTCTTCTCATCTATACACGGCACATACTCTAAGATTGACCACACGCTTGGCCCTAAAGCAAGTCTCAACAAACTCAAAAATACATAAATCAGAACAAGCATACTTTTGGACCACAATGCAATAAAAATAGAAATTAATACCAAAAAGAGCAATCATGGAACTTAAATAATTGTCTCCTAAATAATTTTGGAATAAAAAAATAAAATTAAGGCAGAAATAACAAATTATTTGAAACTAATGAAAACAGGCACACAACATATCAGAATCTTTCAAAAACAACTAAAACAGGGTAAAGAGGAAAGATTATGGCAGCAAAAACCTACATCAAGAAGTCAGGGAGATTTCAAATTAACAACCTAATGTTTCAACTAGAAGAACTAGAAAAAAAAGAGCAAACGAAACCCAAAGCTAGCAGAAGAAAAGAAATAACCAAAATCAGAGCTAAACTGAACACAACTGAGATGCAAAAATCAATACAAAAGATTAAAGAAACCAAAAGGTGGTTCTTAAAAAAGATTAAACAAGATTGATAGACTACTAGTCAGATTAATTTTTTAAAAATAGATCCAAATACGATCAGAAAAGAAAAAGGTGCCACTACAACTGACCCCACAGTAGTACAATAAATCCTCAGACTGTTACAAATATCTCTATGCACACAAACTACAAAACCTAGGAGAAATTGATAAATTCCTGAAAATATACAGCCTCTCAAGATTGGACCACAAAGAAATTAAAATCCTAAAAAGATCAATAATGAATTCAGAGATTTAATCAAAAATAAAGCCTACAAAAACAAAAACAAAAAAAAACCTACCATACATATGAGGAAGAGTGAGTACCAATCCTGCTGAAGTTATTTCAGAAAAATCAAAGGGGAGGTAGTCCTCTAACTCATTCTATGTGGCCATCATCATTCTAATACCAAAGACTTCCAGAGACACAATGAAAAAAAGAAAACTTGAGGCCAATATCTCTGATGAACATAGACACAGAAATCCTCTACAAAATACTGGCAAACCAAATACAGCAGCATATCAAAAAATTAATTTGCCACAGTCAAGTGGGCTTTATTTCTGGGATGCAAGGTTTGTTTACAATATGCAAATCAGTAAATGTGATTCATCACATTAAACAGAATTAACAACAAAAGCAGATTATCATCTCAATAGTCACAGAAAAGGCCTTTGATAAAATTCAGCATCTTTTCATGTTCAAAACCCTCTAGAAATTAGCCATTAAAGGAACATACCTCGAAATCATAAAAACCATCTATGACAAGCCCATTATGCTGAATGGGTGAAACCTGGAAGCATTCCCACTGAGAATTAGAACAAGACAAGGATTTTCATCCTAACCAATGCTATTCAACACAGCCTTGGAAGTCCCAGCTAGAGCAATTAGGCAAGACAAAGAAATAAATAAATGCATCAAAATAGGAAGAGATAAATCAAACTATCTCTCTGCTGATAATACAATTCTAAACCTGCCAAACTGCATAGACTACACAAGAAGGTTTCTACAACTAATAAACAAACTCAGTGAAGTTTCAGGATACAAAGTCAATGTACAAAAATTAGCAGCATTTATATACATCAGTAATCATCAAACTAAGCCAAATAAAAACAAAATCTCATTTACAAAAATCACAAAAAGAATATAATACCTAGGAATAGAGCTTAACAAGGAAGTGAATTACCTCTACATTGGGGATTATAAAAAAAAAAAAAAAAAACTGCTGAAAGAAATTAGAGACAACATAAATGAAAAAAAAATTCAATTCTCATGGATAGGAAGAATCAATATTGTTAAAGTGTCTGTACCAGTCCATTCATGCACTGCTAAAAAGATTACCTGAGACTGGGTAATTTCTAAATAAATTAGATCTAATTGACTCACAGTTCTGCAGTCATACAGGAAGCATGGCTGGGGAGGGCTCAGGAAACTTAAAATCATGGTGAAGGTTAAGGGGAAACTGACACATCTTACATGGCTGGAGAAGGAGGAAGAGAGAGAAAGCAAAGGGGAAGGTGCCACATCCTTTTAAACAACCAGATCTCCTGAGAACTCTATCATGAGAAAGTACTAGGGGGATGGATCTAAGGCATTAGAAACCATCCCCGTGATTCAATTACCTTCCACTAGACCCCATCTCTAACAATAGGGTTTACAATTTATCCTAAGATATGGGTGGGAACACAAAGCCAACCTATGTCGTTGGCCATACTGCCCAAAGCAATTTATAAATTCAATGCTATTCCTGTGAAATTACCAATGTCATTTTTCACAGAATTAAAAAAAAAGTTCAACGTAAACAAGAGTGTAAGAAAACAAAAACTAAACACTTAGTTAAAAATTTTATTTGGTTAGTTTCAGCAGTATCTGTCACCATTTTTTCCTTTCCTAGCTATACTAGACCTTTAAAATCCTATACGTATTTTCCAGATGCTGAAATGCAAAAATCACCTGTTAGTTCCCTAACAAATTTCCAAGATCCTCCCCATTCCATTGGGCCAGCTGTGCTCCAGACATCCTACACAGTGCTTGGATTTCCTTTGCCACTTCATTGTCCACGATTTTTTCTTTCCGAGATCCCATATCCACTACTTTAAAAATTTTGCTTTGTTGTGCTTAAGCAAATTTTCTTCTTCTTTTTTGTAGGACAGAGATTGGTATTATCAGGGAATAGAAATATCTTTCCTTCCCATCTTAAGTTCATGGCTGAGACCCTTATAACAAAAGGTAGATTAACAAGAGAAAAGCATAACATTTTTAAAAATATAAGTTTTATGTGACAGGGGTGCTTTATAAGGAAATGAAGACCCCACGAAATGAGCAAATCTGTATTTTTGTGCTTAGGCTTGATGAAGAGTGGGCAGTCACAGAGAAAAATGATTGGAAGACAAAAGGTTGTGATCTAATGATGATAAACTGGGTGGAGCATTTTCTGAACTCCATTCATATTCATAATTTTTTAAAATACATCCAATCTCTCTTCAAGATTAAGAATTTGGCCAAGGGCCGGGCGCGGTGCCTCAAGCCTGTAATCCCAGCACTTTGGGAGGCCAAGACGGGTGGATCACGAGGTCAAGAGATTGAGACCATTCTGGTCAACATGGTGAAACCCCGTCTCTATTCAAACTACAAAAAATTAGCTGGGCATGGTGGCGTGTGCCTGTAATCCCAGCTACTCAGGAGGCTGAGGCAGGAGAATTGCCTGAACCCAGGAGGCGGAGGTTGCGGTGAGCCGAGATTGCGCCATTGCACCCATTGCACCCAGCCTGGGTAACAAGATCGAAACTCCGTCTAAAAAAAAAAAAAAAGAAGAATTTGGCCAAGGATCGCATCCTACACTCAAAATAATATTTTTTAAAGCTTTTAGAGATGTTACTCCACTAGGATTCTGTGTTACTATTGAGGAATCTGGTGATGTCTGACTGAAAAATGTCTATTGAAAACAGATATTAACTTGTATGACCCTATGTATGTATATGACCTTGTATATTTGTGACACTCAAGTTTATCATCAAACAAATTTTGTTGTATGCTATATGTATAAAGTGGACTATAGAAACAAGATTATATGTGGAATTCAAAGACGCTTGATCTGAAGAGGCCAACAGATGCAGTATTTTGGGAGAGGATTTAGAATGCAGTAATTACAGGAGTATCCTGAGAGTTAAGAGCATTGTACCTGGCTTCGTTCCCAGCTCTACAAGGTATGAGTTTTGTGACCTTGAGCAGACAAGCTCACCATTCTGAGCCTGAATGACGTCAACTAAAAAATAAATAATATCTGCCTTGCAGATTTTTCATTATAGATTTAGCCAAGACTTCAAAAATCAGCAATGTCTTTCTGTGTTGTGTGCCTATTTTACTTTCAAATAGAAAATTTTAAATTTGTTGTGCAAGTTGGCTTTTTAAAGAGTTATCCTTATGTTGATATGTAACAACATATTTTGTGCCAGCTATTAATTATATGGAAAATATAAAATTGTCAAGGATGGAAAAGTGCATTTGTTAAAACCATACCATATTTCAGCATACGCAACACACAGAAGTCAGTTGCTAGAAGCTATCCTCCAGCAAATCTTCTAGTTGAATAAACACAGTTTGAAGTGGGAAATAAAAATAATGCTGAAGAAAAATAATATAAATCAAAACAAGGGTGCATTCATTTCTCTCATTAAAAATCAAAGAAATTATTAACTTCATTACTTTTTATAAATAAATTAATGTGTGTGGAAGAACAAAAACAGCAATACATCATATTCTAATCAAAGGGTAGAAATGAAAGAACAAAAATTAAGTAGCTCATTATACATGTCAATTATGTGCATTGCACAACCAACTCTAAAATTACACCTCGCAACCATGGATAGAAATTCTTTTCAACTATGCAAATGTACTTACGGTTAATTCTATTTCCCTGATAGGCAATCTAACGCTTCAGGCTTTTCCTCTTTTTTTTTTCTCCCTTTAGCAATTTAAGCCCACCTAGTGTACTTCCTGAGTATTCATCTTACTTTATCAACAAAGATTAAAGGCTTAGACTACCTGGTAATCCCATTATCTTGCATGATAAAAGCAAATGTATCTTTGGCCACTGCTTGCAGAACTCAAGGGATTTATCATGACTGAGTATAAAATCCAATTAATTCTCAGCTTTCTTAGCAGTCATGTGGATCATTAGTTTATGCACTTGAATGCATATGTTTACCACTATTTTACCAGGAGATTTTCTAGAATCTATTAAAAGCTTGATTTCATTTGGCTTAAAACTAAAATTTAAAACAGGACTTGTTTATGTAGAAATAGTTTACAAATCAAGTGTTCCCATATGAAAAATCAACAAGAGGTCATCCATTTAAATAAAATAAAGGGTTGGATTCATGTTTCGTTTGAGTGGGCTCATTTCAAGATCTGAGCTAGAGGGGAGTTTATGTTCTTCAGAATAAATTCAAATTTTACATATGTTAGGGAGAAAGACATTCTCCCAGCTCTTATCACAACCCCCCCGCCTTAAACTACACAAACACACAGGCACAAATTCTGTAATAATTTGACAAATGAAACTGAGAGGAACAGGAACATTTGGGTAATAATCAGAGATCTGACTTTGTTTATTAAAATTATGATGCTATTATTTGTTAACAAACATCCCAAGACATAATAAATTGTAAGAAATAATTGCTATTAGTATTATATGAGTATTAAGGCTCAGAAACCAATACCCCAAAATATGGTGCTTTCACAGGCTGAACTGAAGGAGCAGCCTCAGACTGTGACTTCTCCCACCTCTGTCTCTCAATCCTCCCTCTCTCAAAGCACAGAATGAAGTTACTGAAGTTCCATTATCTCCCTAAGGTCCATACCACCAAAGAAAAAAACAATTACTAGAGGGCAATTTTTTGAGTTTTCATTAACTGACCTCATGTTGCAGGAAGAAATAAAATGAAGTCTGTCAACACATCTGGGCAGACTTTTGTCACAAACCATTGTCTGCCCTGTGGGCACAACAGACTTTGTCCCAGGCCACTGTAGGTACTTCAAGCCCATTGAATTCCCCTAAAAGTCATTTACTACCCACTGAAATCTTCCTTAGTTCCCCATCTCCATTTTCTCTCAAGAAGAGCATACAACCATCTGTGCCTCGCTCTTTCATTCACCCCAGCACACTGACACATTTGAATGCCATTTATTCTGTTATCTCCCTTTTGTCAGTCACTTTTTAGTGAACCTTCAGAAAGACAACGTGGAAGTTTTTCCCTTGGCCCCCATGCAAGTATCATTCACAAATGGCTTTTAATGTTTTTATTGCTTTGGGGAAGTCAAATTACTAAATGAGAATTTTACATGAGATACTGGCTATTGTGTTTTGAAATACCTTACAACACTGTGTAGGGCAACTCCAAACTAAAAAATGAAAGGCTAATTTCTCCCTTTTGAAAATAAGGAAAAAGACTTTCCCCCGCTTTTTTTGTTTGTTTGTTTTCAGAATTTTTTCTCTGTTGTTTTCAAATTTATGTAAACTTTTTTCATAGCGAAATAAGCCTCTTGCCAGTCTCACAACTCACTATTGTTTCCCCAAGGAGCTGAGAGCATGCATTTAAACTGTAATTAATCATCAAGAAAGCCTATGTGTTATCTCCTTGGGTGAGTTAGAAAGGGATAGCCTAACTTCAGCTGTCACCTACTTCAGACTTACAGTTGTTAAGTTTTTTAAAATACAGTTATTGCCCACCTCATTACTGAATAGGCTCTACCCATTAAGCTATATAATACAGTGCCATTTCGTTCTGTCTCTGCAGTTATTTTAGTGAATTGCCTGGGATGATGGCCTCATCACATTCTAGTTTAATGCTGTCAGTGATAAAGCTGTTTTGTTTCTCTTCTACCTTTTGGAGAGATTTTCTGGGTTGAAGGCAGTTTTATTTTTAATTATATTTTCCCCAGAATTTTCACTGTCTCCTCCCAAGTGTCTCCATCATGATGGCCCTTCCCCCACACCCCCCATCCCCCACCCCCACTTCCTGCCAGCCAAAGCTCAAGATCTTTCAGTATACTGGGATGGAACAAAACTCTAGATGACCATTTTCTCAATTAAGAACAATAGATTCTAAGTGGAGATCAGCAGAATCCAGTTTAACCATACAGCCTGTGAATCTGGGAGTTTCTTGCCAAAAGTTATTCAAGAGAATGAAAGCATTCTTATTTTTGTCATAAGTATAAAAGAAATATTTTGTACCAGACACTTGTTACAAGAAAGCAAGCCAGCAGGAGAGAGACACTTCAGTGTAGAGCTGAGGTCAATGCCAAATACAGCAAAGATCTGGGGATTTAAAGTCAAGGAGGGTTAGGGAGCAGTGAATGAAAAATCACTAAGATGAAAGGGATTAGATGGCAAGTGTAGGGGGTCCTTGCAAAGCAGACCTCACACATTCTCTCCATAGGCAGGCCAGGGACGGGGCCAAGAATGAGGCTTAGTTGAAAAGAGGGCTTAGAGGAGCCGGACTAGAGTTTGGTCCACCAGGGAGTCCTTGTCATGAATTTTTACCAATGATCACCTTAGTTATTATAAGACCGTGGCTGGACTGAGAATTGAAAAGCAGAGAGAGAATCAGAACTGGAGTCTGGGAGGGAAAAGTACTGCTAGAAAGTACCAAACACATGTTACAAGAATTTGAGTTATATGTGACCAGGTTAGAATCTACGGATACAACAAATATTACTAAAAGTAAAAATAAAACAATAACAACAAAAAATAGGAAAAAAATCCCACTTACATTAGTAAGTCTTTTGGAAGCATCTTTTAAGTATGAATTATATTTGATTCTTACCAGATAAGCATGCTTTTGTTTAGAAACACTTTGAGCTCGGTAAATCTTTATTAAAAACTTGCCGTGGAAAGCAAGGCTTTGTGCTACTCATCAGTTCAGAGAGTTTCCCATATTCATTAATTTCAATATAGAAACTTAATCTAATAAAAATCTATATTATTATGTTACAAATCAGGGAACTGAAACTCAGAGAGGATTCATAATCTGCCCAATGTGACAGTAGGAATTATTTGACTAAATGCCATTATTTTTCTGACAAATGGTTACAAAAGATAGTTTCATGTAAAGGGTATTGATTAGGCCCTGTGGAGTTATGAAAAAGGTAAAAATGTTAGAATTATTTTCAGAAACTTGTTAGAAAAACAAACAAGAAAATAACCATGTTTTAAAAAAGAAAGAAAAACTAATTCAGATTGAAAGATGCAATCATGCCTGTGCTCAGTCTCTGCCTACATGGTAGCTCAAGGATGATTTGTTAAGTGACCACAATTTGTGTAAAATAGGGTTTCTGTTGCATGTTCTCTTTAATGTGCATGTACTTTGAGTGTAGGTGGCTGCTGGATGTTTTGGTGAAGGGATGGAGAGTTTCATTTTCACATGGTAATTTACAGCTAGAATTAAATCTGTAATTAAACCACCACCTTAATTTGACAAACCAGAAAAATAAAAACAAGACTTCCTCCCCAAATATCCTTATGAATTAATGTAAAAGCCTCTGCATTTTTAAAATACAATTTGCCTTTTATATTTTGCCTTAAACCTATACATCCCATGTCCTTCTTTAAGAAGCTAGATTTATTTTTACTTTCGTGAAGCATGGATTTAATTTTATTAATTCAATAAATATTTATTTCACACCACTGCAGACGCTAAATGTATACGGTGAAAAAAGAAAAGACATAAGCTATCAAGGGTCTCACATTGAAAGACATTTCATGTGTAAGAAAATATTGCACTCAATGATAGTGAAAGAATACAGGCATAAGACCCATGAGAAAAATGGTGGCCTTCAAGATGATTCCCAGTGATGCCCACCTCTGGATCTCCACAGCCTTGCTTAGTCCCCTCCCACAGTGTACCAGCACTGGTCTCTGTGGTCAATTGGATAAGGCATGAGTGGTAGCATCCAACTCCAAGATCAGGTTATAAAAATGTAACCGTAATAGGTCCATTGCCTGATGTGCAGCAAATTCATACACTAAAATACTGAGGGTTGTAGTAGAGAAAGAGTTTTAATCATAGGGCCACTAAAAAAAGAGACAAAAGGAAACCTCAAATTTGCATCCCCACAGAGTTTGGGTCTGGGGATTTTATGGAATTAGGGTGGGTTGTGGTTGAAGGTGTTGATTGGTTGAAGTGTGAAGTGTGATGCCGTGAGATAAGAATTGATGAAACTGCATTATCACATTGTCGTGGCTCATTGACAGGGTCTTCAGACCAGTTGGCATCTCCCTTGTGAAAAAACAGATCGAATGAAAAGCTTTAAGCTCCTCAAGTTAAAGGTGCTGACATGGTTTGAATCTGTGTTCCGGCCAAAATCTCATGTTAGATTGTAATCTCCAATGCTGGAGGTGGGACCTGATGGGAGGTGATGGGATCCGTTTCTCATGGCTCAACACCACTTTTCTTGGTGCTCTTTGTCACACTAGTAAGTTCTCTGAGACAGTGTGGTTTGCGTGTGTGTGGCACCTCCTGCCTCTCCCTGTTCCACCTGCTCTGGCCATTAAGTCATTCCTACTTCCCCTTCACCTTCTGCCACGATTTTAAACTCTCTGAGGCCTCCCCAGAAGCAGATGCAACTATGCTTTCAGTACAGCCTGCAGATCCATGAGCCAATTAAACCTCTTTTCTTTCTTTTTTTTTTTTTTGAGACAGGGTCTTGCTCTGTCGCCCAGACTGGAGTGCAGTGGTGTGATTTTGGATCACTGCAACCTCCACCTCCCAGATTCAAGCTATTCTCCTACCTCAGCCTCCCAAGTAGCAGGTTTTACATACAGGCACCACCACACCCAGAAAATTTTTGTATTTTTTACCAGACAGGGTTTCAGCATGTTTGCCAGGATGGTCTTGATCTCTTGACCTTGTGATCCACCTGCCTCTGCCTCCCAAAGTTCTGGGATTACACTCATGAGCCATCTGCTGGCCTGCCAATTAAACCTCTTTTCTTTATAAATTACCCAGCCTCAGGTATTTCTTTATAGCAGTGCAGGCATGGCCTAACACAGATGCTATCTATAGAAACAATGAGGAAATTAATGGTTTAAGTCCTGGCCTATGTGGTCCGTAAGCCCCTACAGGGAAGTAGGTCAAAAGGCAACCTGATTAATGCTTATCTGTACTTCATCTAAAGCCCAGCTTCTTGTTAACCCTGTGGAGACAGTTTCAAAAGGCAACGTGGATTTTGTTTTGTTAATTTTTCACATGCTTTCTCTGCTCCTGGACCACACACAAGCTCTGGAGGAAGCCAGCTGCCGTCCATGTGCTATGGAGGGACCCATGTAGTGAGAAATGAAATCCTCCCAGTAACTCCACAGGAGTGAGCTGGGAAGAGATGCTCCGCCCCTTCAGATGACTGAAACCCTGGCCAGCCCCTGAACAGCAGCCTCCTGGGAGACCCTGAGTCAGATCCTCTGAGTTATGCAACACTCAGATTCCGGATCCTTAGAAACTGCATAAGGTAATAAATGTTTATGTTTCAAGCTGCTAACTTTTGGAATTGTTTGCATTGCAACAACAGACAGCTAATCTAGACAGTTGCACAATTAAGGAAAATAAAATTCAGAGATGGATATGATTGCTTCCTGTGTGGACAAGTTAAAGTAATAGAGCACACTGTTAATGAAATTCATAAGCCTCTAAAATGGTTTTAAAGAATAATTTGGGTTTGGATATTAACTTGTTAGAGAGGAGATCCTGAGGTGAGGAAAATACTTAAAAATACAAAGGCAGAAGTGAATTAGTGAGAGAGCAGGAATGCTCCAACTCCCTAGACTCTGCATGCCTTGAGGCAGTCAAGTAGACTGAAATGTTGGTGCCAGATGACAAAATGCACACACTTACCTATTGTCCAATGTAGGAACTGGAGCGCTTTATTACCTAGGGAGTGAGAAGTCCTTGTTCTCATTGTATTCTATTATTAATTAGAGATTCTTGAAATTAGGCTATGCTTTAGAAACATTTGTAGGGCAGTGGCAAACTGCAAATATTCTTTAATCTATACCCAGAAATAATATTCTAAGGAATTAGAGATGATTCTCACTGCTGAGAAGTTTGGTGGGAGGTGTGGGCAAGTAAAATAGTTACAAGGTAGGTTTTAAGTGCTGCAATACAGGGACGCAAAAGCTGAGACAAGTTATGTGTACAGAGTAGTGTTATGTGTGTACCTTGAAGCTGACAATGAATAAGGAGTAAACAAAGAAAATTAAGTGGTCAAAAGGAGAAAGTGAGAAAGTACACGTGCTATTTGCATGCTGCAAGGAAGCCAGGTTCTTTATACATGTGTAAAATTCAATCTTTTTTTTTTTTTTTTTGAGACGGAGTTTCGCTCTTGTTACCCAGGCTGGAGTGCAATGGCGCTATCTCCGCTCACCGCAACCTCCGCCTCCTGGGTTCAGGCAATTCTCCTCCCTCAGCCTCCTGAGTAGCTGGGATTACAGGCACACGTCACTGTGCCCAGCTAATTTTTTTATTTTTAGTAGAGACGGGGTTTCACCTTGTTGACCAGGATGGTCTCGATCTCTTGACCTCATGATCCACCCGCCTCGGCCTCCCAAAGTGAAAATTAAGTCTTTTAATAGTGCTCGGGAACTGATACTTTTTAATGCCAATGCACAGGTGAGAAAAATGATGCAAGTACTTTAGTCACACAGCTGGGAAGAGATGGAGCTGGGATTTAAATCAAATTATATCTAATAATACTTTTCTTACACTTTACACTCTTCTCTGATGCCAGAATGCTGTGTTTGTCAGCAGTCCCTGTAATTGGAAGTCAAGTTTGCCAAGCACGGCTGAATCAGATAAGACTTTCCTTGCTTTCTAACTGAGAACTAGATTGTCTCTTTTGGGGCTGATACTCCTACTCAATTAAGCTAATGTCGTATTATGCGTTTGGTAGAAATAAATTACCTTGGTTGAATGACTGAACTCACCATGTTGTGACTCAGAATCCATCAAAGGACTTGGTCTGGTAGCCTTGTATAAAGAATATCTAAAATAAGCTCTTTACAAAAATTTATTTTGCCTTGTGGAGTCATATAAGGTAAGATAGGAAACAGACTACTGACTTGTAAAATGTCAAGTTTGAGAGAATTAAAATAATTTATTGAATGGGAGTGGTCTCTGTTAAACATAAACAGACATAAACTCTTTTTTTTAAACTCAGATGCTTGGCTGTAAATTAACTATGATACTAATAACATCCTGGATTAATAAAAATAACAGATCATTCAAATATATTTTTTATTATTTTTACTAAATATAAATTAACTTTATGTTATTCTATTATTCTCCTGGTGTTACATATTTACCTTTTTTCCACAATAAAAAAGTAAGCAAACATTTAAAAAGAAATGTGCTATTAAATTAATGTGTTGTAATCCCCTAAGAGATTTATATTTCAAAATGTGTTTGTCAGGCATTTGATGTAATTTATTTTTTTCCCCTGAGGCGCAGGCATCTACTTTGAGGAAAATAGTAAACTGTTTGGGACACATGAATCTGCTGACGCATAGACTTTACTTCCTCTCATTGTCCTCTCCTTCAATATCACTTTCACGTTTCACTGGGTCTCTTTCTTCTTTATACCAAATGGTGGTGATCCCAGATTTCCTTGGGATTTATTGAGAGGTACTGAACTGGCACATGAATGCTGCAACAGGACACTCCCATAAAGAGCTGAAAGGGGACTTCACAAAGACCTTATTCTGGAACTGTTTGTCCTCCACACCTCCAAAAGGAAGGTGGTCTTCAGTTTGAGGAGAATAGGGTGGTATGCTGGCCCAAAACAGCCTATAAATACTGTGGCCACATAAAATTTGCAATTTAATTTTTGGTAATTGCTCATGTTAAATCTTCACTTGTATATTAATTTAAGTAAAAACATTTTATAGGGCAACAGTAAAAAAGCATTGTCAGGTCTCCATACACAAGTCTGGAGCCTGAAAGGCTGAAGTCCTGCTTGCCTCAGCTGATCATCTCCCACCCCTCACCTGCGTTCGCCATTGTCCCTAATCACCCAGCAGAGCTTCCCTGGACAAGCCCCTCACCCCACCCTGCCATCTTAACTGTATTATGATAATGTGAATACTCCTCACCGCACCCTACCATCTTAACTACTCTTATCCCACCCACCATTGTAACTGAACTTATGATAACTTATACTCCTTGCCCCTACTCCCACCACTGTAACTGATCTTACTCTGTAACTTTCCACTGCCCACTCCAAACCTATGAAACCAACTCCTATCCCACTGCCCTTTGCTAACGCCCTCTTCTGCCTTAGCCCACCTGCACCCAGGTGAATAAACAGCCATGTTGCTCACACAAAGCCTGTTTGGTGGGTCTCTTCATTCAAAGTGCGTGTTTTCAACAAGTATCTGAGAAACGAATATGTTACTGATCTTCCTTCCTTAAAAGAACAATGACTTGCACGTCAAGGACTTCTGGCCATTGCTGAAGGGCCTTGGAAAAGTCAGCGCTTGACATACTGCTGTATTTTAGGTGCTGGCTTTGCCATAAGAGTCCATCACTTCAAGTCCAAAGGAAAAAAAAAGTTCAGTTTACAAAGTCAGCCTGAAACCACAACCACACCATTAACTTCTGGCTAAAAAACTTTCTTAAATTTTTAACCTCCAACAATGAAATTAACGCTTTTAAGTTATCCTTTCTCTTCTGCATTCTTTCTCTTACACACAAACATACACACACACACACACTCACTCTAGGAATTAGAACTATGTCTTGAAGATAAAGGAAATACAGTAATACTATATTTTAATCCTCCAAATCTAAGAATTCCCAAATTACTTATGGTATCACTACTATCAGGATAAGGTTTTAGGTGTACAGAGAACAGTGAACAGTAGCGAAAGAGCAAAAGAGAACAAAGACATACCTTTTAAAACCACAGTAAAAATATTTCTGGAATATTGAATGATTGTGAAACATTACCTGAGTATTTTTTTGTTAATATTCTCTTAATAATAAATGATAATAAAAAACTATCAATTTCAGTCATTGAACATTTATTTTGAGCCAGACAGTGCAAGGGAAATTCTCAAAGCTCATATTCATACCATAAATTGTCAAAGTCATAAATAGCTAAAATGTTTAAATGTCTCAGTAGAAACATAGTCTTACACAATTGAGCTCATTCCCTGCAATTAATATTGTGGAATACATTTAGCCTAAATGAATGATTGAATTTATCACTCACATTATCAAAATTGATTTCCATCAAAATGGTCGAACCAGTAGCCTTGTGTACTGGCACTGCCAATGTATACCCCTATTAAGTTATTCTCACCCTGTAAAATTCACCATCTCATTCACCCTTCATAAAACTCTATGAGGCCAGAAGTAGTATTTTGTTTGTGTCTGTGTGTCTGTCTGTCTGAGATAGTCGTAGAGAAGTGACATAACTCATGGGCAAACATCTCTCCTTCCGTGTCACTACCTACAGTGATGATTCTTTCAGCGTCTCTGCCAGCTAGACTTTTCTCAGTCAAGCTAGATCACTGAGGGATGTGGTGAGCAGCATTGCTATAGAATAGCCAGCTCAGCCAAACCAGGAAGGAGTGAGACACTTCTGTTTGTGACTATGTCAACTCTCTCTCTATCCTACTCACACTCATCCATTGATTCATTAACTCTTTCATTATTTTGATTAATATTGACTATCTTCTATGTGTCAGACCCTGTTAGTTTCTGGGGTTCCAATGATGTATAAAATTCAAGGCTTTCTTTTAAGTAGATTGGGGATGAGTAGCTGAAATAGACAAACAGGGACATAATTAGTTGGGTGAGCAAAACACTATCATAATAATAAGCCTATGGACAAGATAAAAAGCCTATAAACCAAGGAGATAAGAGTAAGTTTGGGCTGGGATGTATACCAAAGGAACAGTGGGATTATCAAAGGCACTTAGGCATAGAGAGCACAGTGTACAGTAGCCACAGAGAAAAAGAATACAAGGCACACCCTGCCCTACACGTTCTTCTGTGTACCTGCCTGTAATTGGAGTCACCTCCAATGAGGTGAAGTCATATCAGTGACAGTGAAGTCATATCAGACTTTCATTTAAGACTGATCATTCTGGCTATGACATGGCTAATGGATCAAAAACTGCAAGGCCTGAGGTGATGAAGATTAGAATGATTTGAGGTAGTTCACTTAGTAGGTGATGGTGGGTTGAACTACAATAGAGATAGTGTGACTAAGAGAAGAACCTTAAATATTAACAACTATAATCATTAATATGGAAGTGGCGGTTGACTTGAGTAAAGGATCAAGCAAGAATGTATCTCGGGTTTCCAGATCATGGGCTTACTGTTATCAGCCTGCAAATTCTATCCATTTGATAACAAGAACTCATAATAATGAGTAAAAGGAGGGAAAAGTTGCAGGTTGTGTGAAGTATGTATAGGTGTTGAGAAATGTCTGAAAGGAAGACATTCAAAAGTTCTCTGAACACATTGAGTCGGAAGTGCTCATGAGACATCTAAGAGATGCTGAATCACCAATTGCACGTTGAGGTCTTCAGCTCAAGAGAGAATTGTAATTGTCAGCAGCTTGCAGGTTGTAGTTAAAGCCAAATGAATAGTTTGCCTTGCCCAAGGAGAGTGTACGTAGGAGTGTTTTTGTTTGTTTGTTTGTTTTTGAGACAGTTTCACTCTTGCTGTCCAGGCTGGAATGCAATGGCATAATCTTGGCTCACTGCAACCTCGGCCTCCTGGGTTCAAGTGATTCTCCTGCCTTAGCCTCCCCAGTAGCTGGGATTGCAGGCACCTGACACCACACCCAGCTAATTTTTTGTATTTATACTAGAGACAGAGTTTCATCATGTTGGCCAGGCTGGTCTCAAACTCCTGACCTCAGGTGATCCACCTGCTTCGGCCTTCTGAAGTGCTGGGATTACAGGTGTGAGCCACCTGGCCAGGCAGGAGTGGTTTTAATGCTATTCTAAAGAATACTAAAAACTAACCCAGAGAAATGTATCTACATCTACATATATCAAATTTTATAATAAAAAAATTCGGAGATCAAGTTAAAATAAAAAAATTGTTCTACTAATTATCAAAAAGTAGAACATAATAAAAAAATCTACCCATAATAATATGAATAAACAATTCCATGGATGTAATGATGTCAAAAGACAAATATAGAGGGTTGAAAGACAGTTGGAAATGACAGTATTTTTTCCATATTTCACATAATTTGTCTGGCTTTCATGAGCAAATCCAAGGTCAGCTTTTTCTTTCATCACCTCAGAATTTTCTGACACAGAGCTCAGTGCACAAGAAGAAATCATTTGTGGTATAAGAATAGATGATGGAATTTTAAGTATTGAGCCTTAACTCCACACTTTACTAACTTGGTAATGTTGGGCTGTTTAATTAGCCTTTCTGAGTTCCATGCAGTTCTTTAGCAGATAACTAAACATAAATTTATCCATCTTGCAGGGCTGTTGTGAGGAAGACATAAAGTAATATATGAGAAAGCTCTTTATAAGCTCCAGTAGCTCTGAATAGCATGCAAACTTAGTGTTAGTAACATGTGAATGCCATTTTTTACCAGTCAGGGTGTGGGTGTGAGTGTGGGCATGTGCACCTATACTCACGCATGTGTTTATTCTCTTTGTTGCAGTTCTTTTATGTTATTGCAATGGAGGTATAAAGATTAATATTTGCTTACATGTTGGGTTGTAATTTCCAAGAAAATGCCCACATAGTAAGAAGAAGGGAAATATGCTATACTCCCAGGCAGTATTAATAATATCCTATGTTGTTACTAAAATTGTGCTACTTAAACAAATAAATGAATTTTATCCCTGCCTCTGGGCTTTTCTCCAATTGTTCTCGAGACTCAAACTTAAGGTACAGTTGTCAGTGGCTGGGAAAGTCATGAAACTCACAAATCAAGACTGTGTTCGTATATGGAAGAATTCTGCAAACACCCTCACGGTTCCCCAGATCGTCTGGGGCTGGAGTGTCTGGTAGCTTCCAGCTGTCACTTGTTCATCACTGACACCTGTCCACTTTCCTCTATTTGCTAACTATGCTCATTCACTAGTTTAGGCCTAAAATTTCCCACATTTGTGAGACTACAAATGTCTTTCAAGAGGTTTCTCTTTATAAAATACTGGTCTCAGCCCTAAAACTCCAGTACCTTCTTTTATACCACATGCTTTTATTTATAAACCATAATATTGTACTCTAACTTACTAAAGTTTGTATGATTTTAAAAGAAAAAACAGTTGAATTTTATGTTTTTAACATAAGATAAAATGCTGTGTATATTTCAGCATGTAAATACTGAGGCAAAGACTAGCCTAGTACACGTGATAAAATGGTCAAGTGCCGGAATTCCCTTGTCTGGCATCGGTGACTTAAATAATAACTGCTGTTGATAAGATTTTCTGAAATAGTAGACATCTCTGGGTAAAGTTATATGTAAAACAATGTATATTTGCCCCTCATATTTACGAAGTAGGTATTAGAAACATTTTTGTGTATATATGTAAAATAGAATTGGGTTCTAAGTTCCAATAGTTATAAACTTTTTTCAGCTACAGAATTTCAACTAGGACATAGTAAATTTAAGGGTGCAGAAAAGACTGTTCACCAAAAATTTCTTTTCTTTTTCTACTTTTTCCTCTGAGCAAAGCTAGACAAATTCCCTGGTCCCACTTGCAATCTAACTAATAAAATAAAGCAGAAATCAGGTCTGACATTTTTAGCCAGGTCTTTTAAGAAATATTGCTACGTCTTTTATATCAACCACACTCCCTGTCTGAAATAAATGATATGCTCAAATTGAGTCATTTAAGAAGAATTTAATAATGTGCTTATAAAAGTGAAGATGGGATATAAGGATGCCATAAATGTTAGTCCAACTCCCAGGGCTAATAGCAGGGAGGTCCTTAAGAGATTCCCTAAGCCTGGATGGACCTGAGGAGGATGCTGGTACTAGAAACACAGAGACAGAGAGGCCTATACAGGGAACCGCCTGCCAGGAAAGAGAACCTTTAGCTGTGGACACAGCCATAAGGCAGCAACTCCACTGGGAAGGGAATCAATAATCCAATCTCCCTCTTCCTTCCCCTTATTGTTTGTTCTTATTCCTTGTTGGCTGAGCCCAAATAAAGTCTAGTGGTGAGACAGAACCATTGGTGCAGGTCTCTTGGGGCCTAGAGCAGCCTGTAAAAGGATAAAAAAGAGTGTCAGAAAAATGTCCAGCAGATCCCTCTGAAGCATATTTCCACCTCATTGCTTGGCTTAAGTCAAGAATGATTGTTCTAGGGCAGTGGTTCTAGAACTTGCTCCCAGAGCAGCAGCCTCTCACTTGGGGAAATTCTTAGAAATGTAAATTCTTCAGCCCCACTGCAGCCTTACTTAATCAGAATCTCTGGAGGTAGGACCCGGATTCCTGTGTTTTAACAAGACATTCAGGTAATCCTAATGCATGCTAACATTTGAGAACCTACGCTCTAGGAAGGTGGGAGCCTTTGTTGAGAGGGGCCTGGGAGAAGGTAAATTATCAGTCAAAGAGCCTTCGTCATAGACTGTTGTGTGATGAGAAAATAAACTTATATTGTGTTGAGTCATTGCACATTGCAAAATTTTGCAATGACTCAACACAATATTTTGTAAATAGCCTTTGTGAAGGCTGTTTCCATCCTAAATAATACACAAGGTATTATTTGTTCTATATGATCATCTCCCCCAGGTTGCTGGACATCTGGAATGCTGGGCTTTTGCCGGTTCTGAGACAGCAACCCCTAATCCCGGTCTATTCAGTTGAAACTACTTTCCTTGGGATAATTTGTTCAGGCACTGAGCAGAGCAGAGTCTGTATAGATTTTAGCAGAGATAGTTTGGAGATGTTTAGCAGAGAGGTTAAGATTAGAACATCTTTGTCTTCCTACCACTGAATCTATTAACCTGCTCTCATGTTTCCCCATATAGTCTGCTTTTTCTCTTATTGCAGTGGGAGAAATATGCCTGTTTCTTTCTGAACTTCTCTGTATTATCTATTGGGTAATCCTCTGGATCCCACACCAGACTCTGACTATTCAAAGGTTTTTTTGGTTTTGTTTTGTTTTGTTGTTTTTGTTTTTGTTTTTTTTAAGAAAGAAAGAGAAAGAGAAAATGGGGAGAGAGAACAGGAGTCTTGCTCTATTTCCCAGGCTGGAATGCAATCTAGAAATAGGTATTAAAAACCTCTTTTATGTTGATGATTGTGCTTAACAGTGGAGACAGGAAGGAATAAGGAAAGAAAATAACAAACAAACAGCCAACCAATATTTCATTTAAACCTGTGAAATGCTGTGCAAGTGCTGAAGAGTGATTTGCTTCCATTTATGTGGTCACTTTCAAATTAGGTGTAATGTGATACTAAAAAAAAACAATGTATGTTCTGTGGACCTGGGGTGAAGCATTCTATAAAGATTCACTGAGTTTACTTGTTCCAGGTCTGAGTTCAAATCATAAATGTCTCCATTAATTTTCTATCTCGTTGAACCATCGAATATTAACAATGTGGTGTCAAAGTGTCCCGCTATTAGTGTGGGAGTCCAAGTCTCTTTATAAGTCATTGAAAACTTCTCTTATATATCTGGGTGCCCCTATATTGGGTACATACATATTTATGATCATTGACTCCTATTGTTGCATTGATCTTTTTATCATTATGTAATGTCCTTCTTTGTTTCTTTAGGTCTTGGTTACTATTGTAGTCTATTTTGTCAGAGAGGAAAGTTACAACTCCTATTATTTTGTTTGTTCGTTTGTTTTGTTTTTCTTTCCTCTCCATTTGATTGGTGAGTCTTTCTCCAACCTTTTGTTTTGAGTCTTTGAGTGTCCTTGCTTATGAGATGGATCTGGATAAAGAGTTGTTGATGTGTTTTGACTTTTTATTCAGTTTGTGTGTCTGTGTCTGTAATTGGGGCATTTAATCCATTTAAATTCAGGATTAATATTGATATTTGTGAGTTTAATATTGTCATTTAATGCTGGCTGGCTATTTTGCCCATTAGTTGGTATAAATACTTCATTATGGAGACTCTTCATCTTTCGGTAAGTTTTTGGGATGACTGATACTGGTTGTTCCTTTCTGTGTGTAATGCTTCTTTCAGAAGCTCTTGTAAAGCAGGCCTGATGGTGATGAAATCTCTGAGTGCTTGCTTGTTTGTGAAAAATTTTATTTTTCCTTTATTTATAAAGCTTAGTTTGGCTGGATATGAGATTCTAGGTTGAAAATTCTTTTCTTTGAGGATATTGAATATTAATCCCCCTCTCTTCTAGCTTGTAGGGTTTCTGCTGAGAGATCTGCTGTAAGTCTGATAGGCTTCCCTTTATGGGTAACCTGACCTTTCTCTCTAGCTGCCCTTAGAATTTTCTCTTTTATTTCAACCCTGGTGAATCTAACAATTACGTGTCTTGGGGTTGCTCTACTTGAGGAATATCATTGTGGTGTTCTCTGTATTACCTGGAGATGAGTATTGTCCCACCTTACTAGGTTAGGAAAGTTTTCCTGAATAGTATCCTGAAGAATATTTTCCAGCTTGGATTCATTCTCTTCTTGACATTCAGGTACACCTATCAAACGTAAATTAGGTCTTTTCACATTGTCCCATATTTCTTGGAGACTTTGCTCATTCCTTTTTACTTTTTCTTTTCTTTTTACTTGTCTTCTCGTTTCATTTCATTAAGTTGGTCTTTGACCTCTGATATTCTTTCTTCTGCTTGATCAATTTGAGTGTTAAAACCTGTGCACACTTCTCGGAGTTCTCGTATAGTATTCTTCAGTTCCATTAATTCACTTATATTCCTCTCTAAATTGTCTATTCTCATTAGGATTTTGTCAAATCTTTTTTCAAAGTTCTCAGTTTGTTTACATTGTGCTAGAGCATGTTCTAAGGAGAGAGATCCAAGATGGCTGACCACTAGCTGCTCAGGCTTGTAGCTCCCAGTGAAAGCACAGAGAACGAGAGGATGCCACACTTTCAGACAAATTTTTGTTGCTCAAGGACCAGGAGATTCCCAGCAGAGGAGCCCCACCAGTCACCAGCGCGACTCCTGCAGCCGGTGCTGTGGTTTTTCCAGTGCCCCGGTGCAGCGGTTCTTGGTGCAGAGTAAACGGGACTGGTTCCCCTTTTGGCCGACGTTTGGAACTGATTGAAGAAGGGATTCAGGAGGGAAGCCAGACGGGAGACTCCCGGACAGAAAACCACCAAGAATCTTGATGCCGCTGTTTTAGCCGGCACAGTGAGTTGCTCAGATTTTGGCCCTGGGAGTTAACAAGTTGGACGTCCACTAAGAGACCTAATTTGAAAGTTGGTAATTACAAAGATGACAGGTGGATAAATTTACAACGATGGGAAGAAACCAGTGTCAAAAGGCAGAGAATACTCAAAATCAGAATGCCTCTCCGTCTACAGGGGATCACAGTTCTTCATCAACAGGGGAACAAGGCCTGATGGAGAATGAGTGCATTCCATTAACAGAATCAGGCTTCAGAAGGTGGATAATAAGAAACTTCTGTGAGTCAAAGTTTTAACTTTTATTTATATCTTATATTATTTCCTGCATGGCCAGGGTAGTTAGATGGCCAAGCCCCAAGGTAAGAGAAAGAGAGGAGCTCTTTGCCCACTTTACATGAAGGCATAGCAAAAGGCATCAACATGTGATGTAATTACAAAGAGGAGATAGCTGCAAATAATAATTCTGTCTTTTCCAGGTAACAGACTGTCATGTAACAGCATGTTTATAGGTTAAAAGAAATGACCAGGAGTGTCAGGAAGACCACCCATACACCCCAAGTGGGCAAATTGGCTGATTAATTCCTAATCATATCTTACTTGATCTCTGATGTAAGTTTTTTACAGTTGATCATGCCTACTTCTTGAAAATTCTTGTTCTCCAGGCCTCTTGAACACCATATCTCTTGATATACTACCACCCTCCTGATTTTTCTCACCATGTCTTTTGTGTTTTGCAATTTCTCCATTTTTTCCCAGTTTGGGGATCCTTACTTGTATATCCATTTTATTTCCCTAAGAGCTCTCATTCATTCAGTCACATGGTTGTAACTGCAGTTGGTGTTCTGATGACCTCACACTGTATGTCTCTATCTCTTCCCCTGTGCTCCAAAAAGAGTAGATTCCCATCTGGCATCTCCACCTGGGTGTCTAATAGAGATCTGACCTTCAACAAAACTGCTGTTTCCTCATTCACAAGTTCTCTTTTGTCTTTCTGTCTTTTCTATTGGCATCACCCCCCACGTCTTACTTCGAGCCAAGACCTAGGCATCCTCCTCTCACATTTTTCTTTTTTTTCTTTTTCTTCCCCCTTGTCATCTCCACATCCAATCTGACAAACCCAATACAACTCCCCCCGGTGTATTTCCTGAGTTGAAACTTTTCTCATCACCCTCACTGCTAGCACCTTGGCTCCTGCAATTTTTCCTTTCCTCTAACTCTAGCCTTCCTCTGACCCCTCAGACCCCTCAAGTTCACTGCATGCATTTGGACTTCACGGTGAGCAGAACTATAGTCTGCAGGCTGCTTGTTCTTCCTTCCTCCTGAAATACTTTCTGAATGATCTGTAGGTTACTAGTTCCTTTACAGCACTGAACTCTCAGTCCCTCAGGGGGCTTCCTTGGCCAAGGCAGCAGAAGCAGCCCCCTCCCAACACCATCTGCAGGAGACATTCTGTCTTACTACCCTTTGCATTTTGCCTGGAGTACTTCTCATTAACTGACGTTGTTATTTATTTGCTTACACTTTGATCATCTATCTTTTCTCACGAAAGTATATGCTGGATGATGACATGGGTTTTTAATTTTCTTGTTATTACATTACTTCCTCCCCCAATAATTATGTCAGAGTCTAGTAAATAACAGATAGTAAATACATAGCTATTGAATGAGTAAAGTAAGAATTCGTGTTTTTATTTTTGAGATGGAGTCTCACTCCATCATCCAGGCTAGAATACAGTGGCATGATCTCAGCTCACTGCAACCACTGCCTCCCGGGTTCAAGCAATTATCTGCCTCGGCCTCCCGAGTAGCTGGGATTACAGGCATCTGTCACTACGCCTGGCTAAGTTTTGTATTTTTAGTAGAGACGGGGTTTCACCACCTTAGCCAAGCTGTTCTTGAACTCCTGACCTCATGATCCACCTGCCTAGGCCTCCCAAACAACTAGGATTACAGGTGTGAGACACCACACCTGGACTTTGTGTTTCTATTTTAAACACTTGACCCCATATAAGGAAGTCAGTTGATTAGGCCTGAGTTCCAAAGCCAGAGAAGAATGGAGATTACTATTGTTTCTGTCTTCCGATTATTCTAAGCTATGCTGCTATATTAAGTGGTTTTTAGGTGGTAAGCACATTACATGGTGGTGTAATAATATTTCTTCATACTTTATCTCATCAACTATTAATTTTTCTGAAAAAATATTTTCTGTGGTAACATTGCAATTTCGCAGAGTGGTTCAGCATAGGCTTGAAATTTTAATTAAACGAACCAGATTTTAGCAAAACAATCCTTGGATCAGCAAAACGTCTCCATGTTAACTGTAAGCACACAGTATGAAGTTGTGATTTGGCCAAAATATAAATTTAATGTGAAATGGTCTATTGTGATTAGCATGCCAATCAAAGCAGCAGGGAAGAAGGATACAGCTTGATTGGTTTATTATCAGAAAAATTAATATATATGCAGGCTCTGTGTTTATTAGTGATTGAGAATATGCCTATGAAAATGAGAATAAACAAGGTCACTATCACTGAAAAGTGTAGAAACAATAGCAAAGACAACAAAACAAATAGAAAAACATTCTCTTGAACTGTTGTTCTTTTTCCTCCTCTATGCACTATAGACATAGCATTTGAATGTTATTCTTCCCTGGTAAAGAAGGAAACACAGATTTAGGTAAGATTTTATACAAATGATTAATTTGAAATCGTATTATTCTATTTATCAGAAAGTCAGTGTGTGAGGTAGTTAGTAACTGAACTCAACTTTATTTCTAAATAGCAGCAGTAAAACAATAACTATAACATCCAGCATGTATTATTATGAACCCAGCACGGTGCTAAGCACCGTACATGCATACTTTAATACTCATAGGGCATATAAGATATAGTTTAGTACTTTCCTGAGAAAACTAAAATTTTTCAATGTTAATTTCTTTGCCCAAGTAACCAAGATTCAGGTTTCTAACCGAGGTCCATCAGAAACCAAGGACTGTGATGCTTACAATTAAGCTGCTTCCAGGAGTCTATGCTCTTCCTGCAGTGCTATCCTGGCAATTACATCTTGAGAACGCTTTGTCCAATTTCCGTCCTCTTCTCTGATGTCTAGTTTCTAATGTTTTCTGCATTCAGGTGGCCGATTAATGGAGAGGGTTTATTGCATCACTTGAAATGGGTCCATTCAGGGATCTAGAGTTGGTTGAGTGCAGTGGGAGGAGAGAAAGAGAAAAAAGCTGCTGAGTATGGAATACAGCAGAAAGTGGTGTCAGACAGGCGGTGGGTGATCGGCGTTTTGACAAAATGCTACTAAGAGTGTTGAGCTAGCTAAAATTCTAAAATTTGCTTTTTTGCTATGATAGAACACATTCATTTACAGAAATAAGAGTTTGAGAAATGTCATCTGGATAAATGTGTTTCAGTCCTGGAAATACAGTATGTAAGTATATATGTGAATACACACACACACACACACACACACACACACACACATATATAAACTCAAGTTTGAGTAAGCTCAAACTTAAGCTTCCTAGAGAGCAAAGCTAAATGATACTGTGATTAATGTAAGAAAAATAAATTTCAAATTAGTATTTTTAAGTTGATGTCGAAAATAATAGTCCAGAAAAATGATTATTAGCTTTTCATTTTTATATGAGAAATCAGATGTTAGAAGGAACCAGTGACCAAATCATGAGGGCCCAGGGAAAATACATGACCTGGTTTTTACAATCTGAGTATGGAGTTTCCAAGTCTTCACTCTGAATACCATTTATCAGAATTTTAGTGACTGGTAAGACCTTGTCTCAGGATTACTCAGCCAATTCGGTCAAGCCCATTTCTAAATCCTAAGCAATTGTATTCATCTATTACAAACATATGTCCAGCATGATATCTCACAATCTAGTAGATACAAAAGAAGGACTTATAATAAGTCTTATCTCACAATGCATTTGTAATTATATTGGAGAAGTAATGCATACATATGAAACAACATTATGGATATACTAAAGGACTTTGAGATAGCTGATAAAGTTCTCAACTAACACTTGTAATATGTGTTATAAAACAGTATTTCTGATACTTACTAATAATTCATTATTTAATTAATATGTTCACTGCAGAGAACAAACTTATTCAGACAAGAAAAAAATAAAAACATATTTAACATTCTTGCTGACATTTGAATATTTTATAATCTATGTCTATGAGAAAGTATAACTAATGTGCCATATCAAAACAGTTGCTTCAAATTATTATTTTTTCATTCTTGACACTTTTAAAGTCTAAAAATAGTCATAGAATGCCCTTCAATATGTAACTATCTTCCTCACAGCAAATCTGGCTTTTATTTACATTGTGGCAGAAACCCAATTTTTTAATAAAATTATTTCTGCCAAAGGTTGAGAATCAAGAATTGTAGTAATGGCTTTTTTATCTGCTAAACAAACAGCAAAAAAAAAATATTCAGAAGTAAGTAATAGGTCACTGTGAAATAGAATTATTAGGAAATAGGCTCAGCACTGTTGAATAATTTGATGGAGGTCATAGAGATACCAATGGTAGAATGGGGAACTGAATGCATATGTAGCTGAGATTTTGTATATTCTAATAAGTACACCTCATAGCATCAATTCCCTATGAAGGATAGGGTGGGATTCAGATAAAGAGAGAAGAAGAAAAAGTATTAGCACACCAATACAACAGATTCCTGAGGTGGAAATGATGAAGACAGATAGGAGAGAGAAGGAAGATGTAAGTGGTGGAGGAGTGACAGTTATGGTGAGAAGATGAATGTTGGAGTGATCTAATCAATGGAGAACTCTGCCATTTGGAGTTTTTGAAACAGAGTCAAACTTATTCAGACAAGAAAAAATAAAAACATTACAAGTTTGAATCCCTTTACCAGGTTGATGACAATATGAAAGTTGGCTCCACATGAATGTGCTTGCAGGCTTTCCACCCAACTATTTGCATGAGAAAGAGAGAAGCCTCGAAAAGCTCAGTCTTTTGAGGTAGGAGTTACACAGATCTTTATTTGAGGACGGGAGTGCAGAAAAAAGTGGTGAAATGATCCAATAGAATTGGAGATGGATTGGCTATTGAGGAAAGAAGATTAAGCCAAAAGCTATTCTGGAGAGTGAGCGGTTGGGGATCTGGAGGAATAATGTGGGCAGTGACTAAAAGTGTGTCTTCCAAGGAAAGTCTGTCCCCTCACACAAAAGTAATAATATTCTTATGGCCATATAGAGAAAAGCAATGAGTCGAACTGATCTGGCATTCTTGTGAGAAAAGCCATCCTTCAATATATATATTTGTACATTTTTTCTTGCATCCTGAATTGGTTTTGATCTAAGGGTGGCATTTTGGTTCGGTGATTTAGCTTTGCAAAATAACTTGATTGTTGGAATAAAGGCAGTGTACAAGCTATAATTATTACTATAATTTTAAATGCAGACCCTATAAATAATTGATGGCTGTTATTTATTCATCATTGAATTAGAAATTCATATTGAAGTTAAGTGAGCTTCCTGAAAGCTAATTTCTATTCTCGTGCCAGCTGAAGATACTTAAAAAATCACAAGAGCTTATGACTGACTGATTGTCTTAATATTCATAAACTGGCCAAACTGTGTTTGTTAGATTACATTAAAATGGAACACCAGCAACATTAACAAAGCAACTAACATAAAATGTACACTTTCTTCGTTGGGTGATGCCAGATGTCAAAGAAACAGTGAGTTGTTTCTAAATCCAAAAAGACATAATGGAGCTCAAATACTGACATTTCTTAGCAACAAACCCCTCAAACCACTACATGGATCCCGAAAACTCTAAACAAATTCATATTCTTTATTATTTGCTTGGAATTTGGCCCATATCTATATATAAACTCTAAATCTGTTGAACAAGATCAGACCTTATAGAAGACTCAGTCTGAATAATCTATTGTACATTTCAAAACAGCTAGAAGAGAATAATTTGAATGTTTCTGGAATTAAAAAGGCATATTTTTAAGGAGATGGATATCCCAAGTACCCTGAGCTGATCTTTACAAATTATGTGAGTGTATTCAATTATCACACATACCCAAAACTATGTACACTTAATATACAGAAATAAAAAAAAGAAAACTCACTCTTTTTTTATTTTATCCTTTTAACACTAAATAAAATATAAAGGCCAGCCAGACCTGAGTTTCTTCCATCATAACTATTTGCAGATACCACCCACTATATCACTCCATGATTAAAGAGGCAAGTACCCAGAAAGTTTTTCCTGACACACTCAAGCATAGTAGTTAAAAGCATGAGCAGTGGAGTTAGGATGTACAGGAAGAAATCCTGGTCTCGCCGTTAATTCACTGAATTATTGAGAAAGTCACTTAAACCTTGAGCTTTACTCATTTGCTAAATGGAGCTGGTGATAGTGCCAGTGTGATAGTGCCAGTACAAACAGGAGCCCAGCACTTAGAGATACTAGTGTTGTTATGTCAAAAATGTAATCTTTTTTTAATGCAATTTTTTATTGTTACAGTGACACAAGTGCTTTTTGCTCACCCAAGGATGAGGTATAATTGTTCCTTGCCCATGTCTTTCTGTCTCCAGTGAAGTTTCTCTTGGCATTCCTGACCTCCTAAATACAAGAGAATAAAATAACAAGAGATAAATTTTGAGAAACAACAGAACCCTAAAATATTCCAAATCTGGTTCCAAACAATGAGAACTCTTCAAAGTGTTGGACAGTGAATTTACCAAATATCTGTACATTATGAGAAGTCCTCCTATAGAGGTGGGAGAGAAGCCTTGAAGAAGCACTCTGAGGTTAAAAGACATCCAAAGATGGGTACAGGGGGTTGCTGTTTCAGCAGTGATTTGGCTTGCACTTCTTCCCAAGACAAAAAGAGGTGGATTAAAGATCATTTGTTAGGCAGGAGAGGAAAGACTGTACAGGTAAAAAGCATAAAGGGTAGTGTAGAGTAATGGTTCTCCAACATGAATGTGTATAATTAATCACCACAAAAGCGTGTTTAAACAGTTTACTAGCCCTAACTAGAAATTCTGATGCACAAGGTAAGAATCATGAATTTGCATTTTTAATAAGCCTCCTGGTAATACAAATATAGGCCTGCAATTCACCCATTCAGAACCACTTGAATAGAAGAAAAACACAATAATCACCTACCTGTTCTAGAATAACCCATTCTCCAATTTTTCTGTTTTCACAGTTTACCAATGCTCCTGCTTGATCATATGTCAGACATTTGATAATAAGGAATTTAAGGAAGGTAAATCAGGGCCACAAATATCTTTAGTGTAGAGGAAATATTTAGGATAGCAACAACAATAAGAGCAATAACTACCATTTATTTTTTCCCACCACTTGATATACATCTGAACTGATATATGCAATTGTATAACAAAGGTATTAAAAGCATCTTTTTGGAAGAGAAAAAATGAGATGCAGATAGCTTATGTAATCTCTCCAAAGTAATACAGCAAAGGAATAAATGCAAGAGGCAGGATTCAAACTGATGGTTTTCTGATATTAAAACCTATTCTTTCAGTGTGATGTACCAACTCCAAAAATGAGTAGTTATAAACTGGTCATACTAGACATTAGCTTAGCAAAGAGAAAATCAAGCATTAAATAGATAAAGCAGTCATGGAAGTAAACAACTTCTCATTAAATCTTACAGTGTTTGGCCTTTACAAACATTTTTATTTCTCTACAAATCTCATGAGAAGATGTCATAACCTGCAGAAGGATTATAAATCACTTTTACACTATGAAGTGTGATATAGAAAATAGTGTCACTCTGGTTCAGAGATGTAAAATGGAGTCAGGAAGCCATTCTAAGAAGAATTACCCACACAACCTGCAACCTTGCAAAACAAAAGAAAAAAACAATAACTTGCCTTGAACCATTGAACTGGGCCAAACTGCAAAGACCAGAACATCCCAGAAAACAGCTGAATTTCACCAATAGTGCAGCTCCTGAACAGTGACCAAAAATGATCTATGGATTCATGTACTAAGTCAGCCACCTCCTCCAGTGACAATTTCTTCAATAAAATTTAATGTATAAATTTATTTAATGTATAAATAAAATAAAATTAAATAAAATTTAATTTTCAATAAAAATGTAATCTCCTTCAGTGTGCTTTGAAAAATCCTTACTCCTTTCCCTCTCTATGGACTGTGTCTATGTAATTACAGTTCTTAAGACCCCTGCTAAAACACCTTATCTTATTGCTTTGCAATCTGGCCTTTTACCTCTTTTGGTTAAAAAAAATGTTTGTTGACTCAAAGTTCTGCTAAGATGGCTGAGTAGGAACAGGTCTGGAGCGTAGTTCCCAGAGAGAGTGACACAGAAGGCAAATGACTTCCACATTTCCAACCATGATACCAGGTTCATCTCAATGGCACTGGTTTGACAGTGGGTGTAGTGCAAGGAGGGTAAACTGAGGCAGGGTGGGGTGCTGCCTCACCCAAGAACTGCAACTGGCTGGAGAACCCACTCCTACCCAACAGAGGCCATTGGGGTCTTATCCTGGACCACTCTAGCACTCTGGTTCAGATTCTGTGCTTCTCCCAAGGTCTCCACAACCTGCAGACCTGGAGATTTTCACTGAGCTGACAAGTCCCATGGGTTACCAGCACAAATCAAAGTGGCTGTTTCAGCCAGTGCTGCAGGTTTTGGCTAGCGCCCGAAATGCCTGTGAGACAGACCCTCCCATTTCCCAGAGAAAAAGGGGAACTGAAGGCAGGGAGTCAACTGATCTGGCTCAATGGATCCCTCTCCAATAAAGACCAGAAAACCAAGATCCTCTTGCTTGAGAGTTTCACAGGCAGCACAGCAGTTTGAGCTTGACCCAAGACGATTGAACTGGGTGGGGGGAAGGGTGTCCACCACTGCTGACGCAGTTCTAACCATACCTGTGTAAACAAAATCATGGAGAAGTTTAGGCAGCAGTTGGACTGAGCTTGTGGCAGCTCAGCAATGCCTCTGCAGGCAGCCTGTGACTAGACTCCCTCTTTTTTGGGCAGGGTATCTCTGATAAAAAGGCAGCAGCATGTCAGGGACTTATAAATAAAACCCCAACTTCCCGGGAAAGAGCAACTGGGAAAAGGGGAGGTTGTGAGTTGTGCTGCAGCAGACTTAAATGTCTCTGCCCAGCAGCTCTAAAGGGAGCAACAGAGCTCCCAGGATAGCACTTGGGCTCTGATAAGGGACAGACTGCCTCCTGAAGTAGCTTCCTGACCCCCATATCCTCGTATATCCAAAAGACAACTCATATAGGAGAGCTCTGGCTGACATCTGGCAGGTACTCTTCTGGGACAAAGCTACCAGAGGACAGAACAGGCAGCAATCCTTGCTATTCAGCAGCCCCTGAGAGTGATCCCCAGTCAAGCAGGCTCTGGAGTGGACCTCCAGTAGTCCTGCAGCAGAGGGGCCTGGCTGTTAGAAGGAAAACTAAAAAGCAAAAATAAATAGCTTCAACATCAATTGAAAGAACATCCACTCAGAGACCTCTTCTGAAAGTCACCAACTTCAAAGACCAAAGGTAGACAAATCCACAAAGATGGGAAGAAGTCAGTGCAAAAAGGATGAAATAAAAAACCAGAATGCCTCTCCTCCTCCAAGGGATCACAACTCCTCACCAGCAAAGGAACGAAACTGGATGGAGAATGAGTTTGATGAATTGACAGAAGCAGGCTTCAGAAGGTGGGTAATAATAAACTTCTCCGAGCTAAAGGAACATGTTCTAGCCCAATGCAAAGAAACTAAGAGCCTTGAAAAAAGGTTAGACGAAATGCTAACTAGAATAACTAGCTTAGAGAAGAACATAAATGACTTGATGGAGCTGAAAAACACAGCATGAGAACTTTGTGAAGCATACACAAGTTTCAACAGTCGAATTGATCAAGCAGAAGAAAGGATATCAGAGATTGAAGATCAACTAAATGAAATAAAATGATAAGGCAAGAGAAGAGAAAAAAGTGAAAACAAATGAACAAAGCTCCAAAAAATATGGGATTATGTGAAAAGCCCTAATCTACATTTGATCGGTGTACCTGAGTATAACAGGGAGAATGAATCCAAGTTGGAAAACGCTCTTCGGGATATTATTCAGGAGAATTTCCCCAACCTAGAAAGGTAAACCAACATTCAAATCCAGGAAATAAAGAAAACATCACAAAGATATTCCTCAAGAAGAGCAAGCACAAGGCACATGATCATCAGATTCACCAGGGTTGAAATGAAGGAAAAAATGCTAAGGGCAGCCAGAGAGAATGGTTGGGCTATCCACAAAGGGAAGCCCATCAGACTCACAGCAGATCTCTTGGCAGAAAACCTTCAAGCCAGAAGAGAGTGGAGGTCAATATTCAACATCCTTAAAGAAAAGAACTTTCAGCCAGGTGCCTTGGCTCATGCCTGTAATCCCAGCACTTTGGGAGGCTGAGGTGGGCAGATCATGAGGTCAAGAGATTGAGACCATCCTGGCCAACATGGTGAAACCCCGTCTCTACTAAAAATTACAAAAATTAGCTGGGTGTGGTGATGCGTGCCTGTAGTCCCAGCTTCTCAGGAGGCTAAGGCAGGAGAATTGCTTGAACCCAGGAGGCAGAGATTGCAGTGATACAAGATTGTGCCACTGCTCTCCAGCCTGGCACCTGGCGATACAGCAAGACTCTGTCTCAAAAAAAAAAAGGAAAAATCTTTCAACCCAGACTTTCGTATTTAGCCAAACTAAACTTCATAAGTTAAGGAGAAATAAAATCCTTTGTGGACAGGCAATTGCTGAGAGATTTTGTTACCACCAGGCCTGCCTTAAAAGAGCTCCTGCAAGAAGCACTAAACATGGAAAGGAAGAACCAGGACCAGCCACTGCAAAAATGTACCAAATGATAAAGACCATCGACACAATGAAGAAACTGTGTCAATGAATGAGCAAAACAACCAGCTAGCATCTAAATGGCAGGATCAAATTCACACATAACAATATTAACCTAAAATGTAAATGGCCTAAATGCTCCAATCAAAATACACAGACTGGCAAATTGGATAAAAAGTCAAGACCCTACGGAATGCTGTTTTTATCTCATGTGCAAAGACACACATAGACTTAAAATAAAGGGATGGAAGAAGATTTACCAAGCAAATGAATAGCAAAAAAAAAAAAAAAAAAAAAAGCAGGAGTTGCAATCCTAGTCTCTGATAAAATGGACTTTAAACCAACAAAGATCAAAAGAGACAAAGAAGGGCATTGCATAATGGTAAAAGAATAATTGCAGCAAGAAAAGCTCACTATCCTCAATATATATGCACCCAATATAGGAGCACCTAGATATATAAAACAAGTTCTTAACTACCTACAAAGAGACTTAGACTCCCAACAATAATAGTGGGAGACTTTAACACTCCATGTCAATATGAGACAGATCAATGAGAAAATCAACAAGGATATCCAGGACTTGAACTAAGATCTGGATCAAGCGAACCTAATAGACGTCAGCAGAACTCTTCACCCCAAATTCACAGAATATTCATTCTTCTCAGCATCACATTGCACTTACTCTAAAATTAACCACATAATTGGAAGTAAATCACTCCTCAGAAAATGAAAAAGAATGGAAATCATAACAACCAGTCTCTTGGACAACAGTGCAATCAAATTAGAACTCAGGATTAAGAAACTCACTCAAAACTGTACTGAATTAATACTGGATAAATAATGAAATGAAGGCAGAAATAAAGATGTTCTTCAAAACCAATGAGAATGAAGACACAACATACCAGAATCTCTGGGACACATTTAAAACAGTTTCTAGAGGGAAATTTATAGCACAAAATGCCCACATGAGAAGTGAGGAAAGATCTAAAATTGACACCCTATAATCACAATTAAAAAAACTAGAGGAGCAAGAACAAAAAATTCAAAAGCTAGCAGAAGATAAGAAATAACTAAGATCAGAATATAACTGAAAAAGATAAAGACACAAAAAAGCATTCAAAAAATCAATAAATCTAGAAGCTGTTTTTTTAAAAAGATCAACAAAGTAGATGGACTGCTAGCAAGACCAATTAAAAAAAAAAGAGAGACAAGATTTGAATAGTTGCAATAAAAAATAATAAAGGAGATATCACCACCAATTCCATAGAAATACAAGCTACCACCAAAGAATACTACAAAAACATCTATGCACATAAATCAGTAAATCTAGAACAAATGGATACATTTCTGTACACTTACACTCTCCCAAGACTAAGCCAAGAAGAATCTGAATCCCTGAACAGACCAATAACAAGGTCTGAAGTTGAGGCAGCACTAATAGCCTACCAACCAAAAAAAGTCCAGGTCCAGACAGGTTCACAGCTGAATTCTACCAGATGTACAAAGAGGAGCTGATTCCATTCCTTCTGAAACTATTCCAAAGAATACAAAAAGAGGGAATCCTTCGTAACATATTTTATGAGACCAACTTCATCCTGATACCAAAACCAGGCAGAGACAAAACAAAAAAAGAAAACTTCAGGCCAGTATCCATGATGAACATCAATACAAAAATCTTCGATAAAATACTGGCAAACCAAATGCAACAGCACATGAAAAAGCTTATCCATCATGATCAACTAGGCTTCATCCCAGAGATGCAAGGCTGGTTCAGCACACACAGATCTATAAACGTAATCCATCACATAAATAGAACCAAAGGGGAAAACCACATGATTATCTCAATAGATGCAGAGAAGGCCTTTGACAAAATTCAACAGCCCTTTATGCTAAAAACTCTCAAGAAACTAGGTATCAGTTGAACATATCACAAAATAATAAAAGCTATTTATGACAAACCCACAGCCAATATCATATTGAATGGGAAAAAACTGGAAGCATTCCCTTTGAAAACTGGCACTAGGCAAGGATGCCCTCTCTCACCATTCCTATTCAACATAGTATTGGAAGTTCCAGCCAGAGCAATCAGGCAAGAAAAAGAAATAATGGTATTTGATTAGGAGAAGAGGAAGTCTAATTGTCTCTATTTGCAGATGACATGATTATATATTTAGAAGACCTCATTGTCTCAGGCCAAAATCTCCTTAAGATGATAAGCGACTTCAGCAAAGTCTCAGGATACAAATCAATGTGCAAAAATCACAAGCATTCCTATATACCAATAACGGACAATCAAAGAGCCAAATCATGTGTGCACTCTCATTCACAATTGCTACAAAGGGAATAAAATACCTAGGAATACATCTAACAAAGGATGTGAAGGACTTTTTCAAGGAGTACTACAAACCACTGCTCAGAAAAATAAGAGAGGACACAAACAGATGGAAAACCATTCCATGTTCCTGGTTAGGAAGAATCAATGTCATGAAAGTGGCCATTCTGCCCAAAGTAATTTATAGATTCAATGCTATCCCCATCAAGCTACCATTGACCTTCTTCACAGAACTGGAAAAAAAAAAAAACCCCTAAATTTCATATGCAACCAAAAAGGAGCCTGCAGAACCAAGACAATTATAAGGCAAAAGAACAAAGCTGGAGGCATCATACTACCTGACTTCAAACTATACTGCAAGGCTACAGTAATCAAAATAGCATGTTACTGGTACCAAAACAGTGATACAGACTAATGGAACAAAACAGAGTTCTCCAAAGTGATACCTCACATCTACAACCGTCCGATCTTTGACAGTCCCCACAAAAACAAGCAATAGGGAAAGGACTTCCCATTTAATAAATGGTGCTGGGAAAACTGGCTAGCCATCTGCAGAAAGCTGAAACTGGACTCCTTTCTTAGAGCTTAGACAAAAATTAACTCCAGATGGATTAAAGATTTAAACATAAAACCTAACAACACCATAAAAACCCTAGAAAAAACCTTAACAATACCATTCAGGACATAGGCATAGACAAGGACTTCATGACTAAAACACCAAAAGCAATGGCAACAAAAGGCAAAATAGACAAATGGGATCTAATTAAACTTAAGAACTTCTGCATAGCAAAAGAAACTATCATTAGAGTGAACCAGCAACCAACAGAATGGGAAAAAATGTTTGCAAGCTACCCATCTGACAAAGGGCTAATATTCAGAATCTACAAAGAACTAAAACAAATTTACAAGAAAAAAAAACAAGCAACCCCATCAAAAAGTGGGTGAAGCATATGAACAGACACTTAAAAAGAAGACATTTGTGTGGCCAACAAACAAATGAAAAAATGCTCATCATCATTGGTCATTAGAGAAATGCAACTTAAAACCACATTGAGATACCATCTCACACAAGTTAGAATGGTGATCTATAAAAAAATCCGGAGAAAACAGAATCTAGAGAGGATGTGGAGAAATAGGAAAACTTTTACACTGTTGGTGGGAGTGTAAATTAGTTCAACCATTGTGGAAGACAGTGAGGTGATTCTTCAAAGATCTAGAAATAGAAATTCCATTTGACCCAGCAATCCGATTACTGGGTATATACCCAAAGGATTATAAATTGTTCTATTATGAAGACACATGCACACATATGTTAATTACAGCACTGTTTACAATAGCAAAGACCTGGAACCAACCCAAATGCCCATTAATGATAGACTGAACTAGGAAAATGTGGCACATCTACACCACAGTATCCTATGCAGCCATATAAAAGGATGAGTTCATGTCCTTTGTAGGGACTTGGATGAATCTGGAAACCATCATTCTCAGCAAACTGATGCAGGTACAGAAAACTAAGCACTACATGTTCTCAGTCATAGGCGGGTGTTGAACAATGAAAACACATGGACACAGGGAGGGGAACATCATGCAATGGGATCTGCTGGAGGAAGGATAGCAGAGGATGGGGAGATTGGGGAGGGATAACATTGGGAGAAATACCTAATGTAGGGGACAGGGAGATGGAGGCAGCAATCCACCATGGCAAGTGTATACCTATGTAACAATCCTGAAAGATCTGCACTTGTAGCCAAGAAATTAAATTATAATAAAAAATATTGTGTGTGTGGGTGTGTGTGGGTGTCTCTAAATACTTTACAAATAACCCTACCATTCCTCTGTATTTCCTTCTAAATGCATGATGTATATGCGTATGTACAAATTTTCTGGGTAAGGTACAAAATGTCATAAGATATTTAATTTACTGTTTTAAATCCAACATTCATGTAATTCCAAATATATGTCTATTTGATAGTGTACCGAAAATGCTTTTAGACATTTCTATTTTCCAACTTTTCCTCTAGACATTTTGAGAGAGTTAAGTCATTAAATTGTGCTTTCTTTCCCCACAGCTAAATAAAGTTCCATTACTTTTCTATTTACAATCCACATCTCATTCCTATAAATCATTAATTCATGGGTCTTCTTTTCAAGAGAATGAATAGCACATACAAGAAACTTAATACCCATCTTTACTGAATTACAAAACAACAGCCTCCACCCAGCTAATGCTAGCAGGGAAAGAAAAGAGATCCATTACTTGTTTACAGACAAAAGTCAGGACCAATTTGATTATGACTTTGAAAATTTCCAAGGTGGCATAATATGTACTAAAAAGATAAAAAAGAGGAGAAAGAAAGGAAATAAAGATAAGAGAGGGGGACAGGGAGAGGAAAATTCACCTTAGTGTGTTTATGGTAATTAGCAGAATTTATTTACAAAATAAAAAGCATATTGGAAATTAAGTGCTCAGCTAGTGGTACAAGCAATGATTGTTGAGTTAGAAAAATAAGGATTTGAATCCCAATTCTCCCTTGGGCATTACTCCTGGGTATTACCTTAGCTTTACATATCTTTAATTTTATTTTTTATTAAAAAACATTGGAATATTATGCTCATATATATTATTGTAAAGGTTAATGAGATTGTTAGAATGTGTAAGAGAGTTTATGAAGTTG
Source organism: Callithrix jacchus (assembly GCF_049354715.1). Taxonomy (NCBI): domain Eukaryota; kingdom Metazoa; phylum Chordata; class Mammalia; order Primates; family Cebidae; genus Callithrix; species Callithrix jacchus. Next base: position 110,348,518 of record NC_133507.1, read on the forward strand.
ACATTTAATAATGGCAGTTATATTATTATAGTTGTTATTATTGTTGTTATGATTTTGAAATAGCCTCATATTCATACCCATTTACATCCACAGCTCTGGTTTAGTATTCTTACTCCTCTTATTTGAATTCATGAATTAGCCTCCAGGTTCAACCCTTACTTCCAATCTCACCTGTCTTTAATGCCTGGTGGAAATTATTTTAAAACACAAACCTGATGATACTGTATCTCTGTTTAAGGAAGAAAATTGAGATGTCACTAATTTTCATGAGCACCTGTACTCATGAAGCATGTTTCACATGTTCACATAATTTTCCTTATTCATTATAAGCCTAGAGAGGAAACTTTTTATTTTTATATTAAGAGATGAAGATGCCAAAATTCAGAGAAATTAAGCACCTTTCACAAGTAGTTGGCAGAGTTGAGATTATAACAGTGCAGAGCTTGACTAGTGATTATAGGATGAAACAGAAACTTCTTAGAAAAGCACAGAAGATATTGTATCTCTTGATCTAATCCTGACTTTAAAGTTACCAACCCCTCCAGCCTCTCATGGCCCTGGGATGTGTCTGGGTGTTTCTGTGCTTTTACAAAGGGTGCTTCTTCTTCTAGTATGTCTCTCTAACTCTTCTCCCTGAACACCACTGACTGATCCTTTTATAACTCAGCATCAAGAGATGACTTTTTGAAGCTTCACTGAAATCAGACAGAATCTTTCTTATTCCTGGCTCCCATGGTAACCCAAGCTTGAACCTGCACAATTGTTCCAACCCATATTACTCTTGTGAGTAGATAAGTTTGTCTCACCCAGAGACATTTGTTCTAAGGGGAAGGAGCTAAGCCTTGTATATATTTGTCACCCCAGTCCTCAGAACAATGACCAACTCTCATAAGTCTCAATAAATATGTGATGAAGGAATCGACATCTGAATACATGAAAACTGGATAATTAAACTCAGCCCAGAGTTCCACTGGAATTTTCACCAGACTCTGATGATCATAAGGAAAATTTAAGGCCATGTCTTCATCTACTTGATTTTCTAGTGGAGGGGTAGAATCTACAAAGAAACAATCCATGAGATAAAATAAAACAACTCAATCAGTATAGGTGTTGTTGTTGTTACAGTTGGTAATCTAACTTTATTTGGTAATTTCATTGGCTAGATGACTAATTATTACATTGCAAATTTCCCCAAATATTGCAAAGCAACTAACTAAAATGATTTTACAAATTCCTAATTTTAAAAAATCCTTTTGGCCGGGCACAGTGCACACACCTATTATCCCAGAATTTTGGGCGGCTGAGATGGGAGGATTTCTTGAGCCCAGGAGTTCAAGACCAGTCTGGTAAACATAAGAAGACCACATCTCTACAAAAATTAAAAGATTAGCCTGGCATGGTGGTTCTTGCCTGTAGTCCTAGCCACTTGGGAGGCTGAGGGGAAAGGATCTCTTGAGCCCCAGAGGTTGAGACTGCAGTGAGCTGTAATCCTGCTACTATACTTCAGCCTGAGCAACACAGCAAGATGCTATCTCTAAAAAGAAAATACCTGAGCAATATTTATCTGTAAGTATATGGAGAAAGATGCAAAATCAATTAAAGCAAAGAAACATATACTTAACTTACATATAAACCTGAAAAATAAGGAAGAAATGAATATAAATCACATTCATAAATATATATGGAAAATAGGTAGTAATAGTGGTTATTAAAAAAAAGGTTTTGCAGGTCATCCTTCAGGTGGGTTTAGAGAATGAGAAAGCCCAGGACTTTGAAGGGATAGGGTGGAAGCTCTCCCAGCAGTAGTTAAATCTTTCACTTCTGGTCACTTCTCTTTCTTAAAATATTTGAATGACTTCATAAGTAACCCTAATGATTCACTGTCTTTTTTCTTTTCTGTAAAGTACCTAGAAAGCCTATAATTTACCCGCTCTGCCCTCACTAAGTCTTACTTTCACCCGATGAACAGGGTGTGCCTGCTTGGCACTTCCTCCCCTGGTTAAAACTTAATTCATGCAATCACAAATGAGTCTAAGTTTTTCTTTTTTTCTCAGCAAAAGTATAGCTCATTCTACTTAGTTTGAGAAATCCTAAACAGATCAAACACCAAGACCAGGAACGTATCTCTATAGAGGTCAGGTTGAGTTAGGAGATGATGTCTTTAATAAAATTGGCTTCATTTTCCTGTAAAATCAACTCTGAAATAAAAGGCATTGTATACATGCAAATAAATACACACATACATACATACTTGCATACATATTAAGGAACACTTTTTCACTTGCTGATTCGTAGCTGGTTTCCTAGTAACGGTCTGTGTGTTCCTGAATGTCACAATTAAATCCATAATTTTCATTAATGAAGAACTCCATTTTTCAAGTTAAGCTCAATATGACACATGACAGCACAACTCTAACTCAGTGGTTTATGCCAATACTTGCTTCTCTCTGGAAATAATGAGAGATCTCCACCTGGCAGTCTCCTGGGGAAGTGATTTGGCTGCTAGTGACAGAGAGAAAGGAAATTAGCTGAGTGGGTAACGCAGGAAGGAGTCACAGGCTTTGCTCCACAGTATATTAATCTGAAGGGATTTTTTCTTCCCTTGGCAGTTTATAATGATGATGGGGTAATTGATGGATGCAGTCTATTTTAATGGGATGCTCTTTTTTTAAATGTCTTCACTATTTTTTTCACTTATGATGACTTCATGCAGTATTTCCATATAGTGTGCTTCATTATAATACACTATTTTTGTTACTGGCACTACTTGAGTTAATAGAAAGAAATCAAATTAGGAACTTTGAAGCACGGGGAACTGTAGAGAAAAATATACATGCTGTTTGTCTCATGTCAAGCAGCAGAAAATGGTTTTCTAAAATAAGAAAGAAAGACATACAGAAATAAATTTCTTTAAGGGAAGTTCAAAAAGGGAGGAAAGAAGAGAAAGAAAGAAAAGAGAGAGAGGAAGAAAGAAAGAAGGAAGGCAGTCATTTGATGTTGGTTCACAGAAGTGAGATATTGCATGTAGCCCACGGGCAGTAATACAAATAAAGCTTAAAATAGAACATGAGCGCTACAGCTGAAATGAAAGCAAGCATTTCCACCTTCTTCAACCATAGAAACTAGTACTGTCCTCTCAAGTTAAACTTAATAGGCCTTTCACTCAATTCAAATATTCAAGATTTATGTTGCAATTATTTGAGAAGGAAAATTACAATAAACTGATACAAATATCATTAATATTGGAGAAATTTTACAAAAAGTCTGATGGAGGTCACATGCCATCCTTGTAACAAGTGTTGTTAATGAGGTTTCACATGTCTGAAGTCAAAATTTCTTTATGGGAAAATATGACATTACAAATAATAAACCAGCCTGTGTTGCATGTACTATGGCTTTGAATTCTCTTACTCTTTGCATGCTATTTTTGCAGTGATAGTGAGTTTCTGGACTGTAGCTGCTAATCCACATATTAGTATCTCTACATCTAGACCACATCAGCAAATACAAGGCATTAAGATATTCACTACTCCTCACTAGTATCACTGACATGACTAAGTAGGCACATCACTCTTCACTGTTGAGGTCAGATTTAACCCTTTCAGCTTTGGCAACACAGCCATTATCAGCTGAATAGATGTGGTATTGGAATAAAATGCATTTACTACTCAGGGTCTACAATGTTGAGGTCAAAGATTGTTGTCTTCATCTATGCCAAGCCTGCCAGAGATGATGGTGATGATGATGATAATGAGAGTACCTTCAATTCATTGAACATACATATTACAACTGGTACTAGGATACCCTGAAAGTTTTACAAAAATAAAACACGATTGTTGTCCTTATGGAATTTATGAATCTAACTATGGAACATACATATATGTTCCATGATGTAGATATGATGTAGATATATATATGATGCATTTTATTGCACAGCAATATTAGTTACTTAACATTTAGTGATTAAAGGTGATATACTTTCCACATAGAAGCATGATATCCACTCTCACCATGTCTATTCAACATTTTATTGGAAGTTCTATCCAGAGTAATTAGAAATATAAAAATATTCACATTGAAAACAAAGAAGTAAAACTCTTTATTTACAAATTTCCTTTGGAAAATCGTGGATAATTCATTTAATAAATGATTAGAATTAATAAAGGAGTTCAGCATGTTTACAAAACATAACACCAAAATACAAAATTTAGTTGTACTTTTATATACCAGAAATAAGCATCTGAAAATGAAATTAAGAAAATATTTCCACTTACATGGCATCAAAAATGTAATATTCTTTGAAATAAATTTAAAGTGCAAGCCTCATACACTAAAAACTACATATCAGTGTGTGTGTGTATGTGTGTGTGCTTCTTTGAGACGGATTCTAGCTCTGTTGCCCAGGTTGGAGGGCAGTGGTTCACCTTGGCTCACTGCAACCTCTGCCTCCCCATATTATTGTTTTTGAAAGAAGTTAAAGAAGGTATAAATGAATGGAAAAAATTGTATGTTCATGGATCGAAAGGCAAAGAAGAAGGAATACCAATCTTCCCCAAACTCTTGCATAACAGAGAATGGACTACTTCTCATTACATTTAATAGAACCAGTAACACTTTGATATCAAGAGTATATATGTGAAAAATGAAGAGCAATAATTACATAAAGACTATAGTCTGTATAAGAAAACTTAGCTCAATTTATCTCAATAACACAGAAGTAAATGGTTTTAAATAAGTCTTAGCATTTCAAACCCATCAATATATGTAAAAGAGAAAAATAATTTATTACGATTCAGTGGAATTAGAGGGGTACACAGTTGGCTGAACACTTTAAAGTCAAATAACCTAAAAGTTATATTGAGACTAAAAAATAATTTGATTGTCTTCATATAGGTAGAAGACAACACTTGACAAAGTATAATACACATTTAAAACAAAATATGTAACCAACTGTGAGAACTATGGTAACTTCCTCAACCTGATTTTTTTAAAAGGCATTTACAAAACAACAATAGCAATATACTCTACAACTTAAATCATGATTTTCTACTAAGATCTGGAATAGGGCAAGAATGTTTATTCTTACCAATGTTTTTAGCATTGCAGGTCCGTTCATTAAGTCAAGGCCAAGGAAGAAACGGTGTACAGATTGCAAACTGAACATTAAAACTGTCTTTATTCACAGATGATAAATTGTCCATGTAGAAAATTCTAAGAGGAACTCATGAAAACTGTACTAGAAATAGTACGTGAATTCAGCAGAGGTATACATTTTCTATGCCATATAACACATTACCACAAATTTAGCAGCTTAACAAAACCAACATTTATCATCTTATGATTTATTAGAATTAGAAGCACAATCATATTCTGATTGAGCTAATTCTTTCATATAGGGTTTTACGGCTGCAATGAAGGAGGCAGACAGGGCTGGGTTCTCATATGGGGGTTCAGCTAGGAAAATATCCGCTTTCCCATTCATCTGGTTGGTGGCAGCATTCAGTTGCTTGAAGTTGACAAATGTATGACAACTTGCTTTCTCTAAACCAGCTAGAGAGAGACTAAGACAAGCCTGCTAGCAAACGGAAGTCTTAGATAATATAATGTTATCACGGGAGTGACAAGCCTCACCTTTGCAGATCACATTGCTTAAGAGTAAGTTAAGCAATGTGATCTGAAAAACCAGAAATCATTTTCAGTCATTTAACAACTTAGAAGAAATATACAAATTTTTTGAAAGATACAAACTGCCAAAATTCACAAAGAAATGGATAACCTGAACAGTTCTGTATCTCTTAAAGAGATTGAATTTGTAGTTAGAAGTAAAAGAGGTGATATTCCATTACAAATGATTCCATAGAAACAAATGATCACAGAAAAAGATCATAAGAGATTACTATGAATGATTATTTGCCAGTGAATTGGGTAGCTTAGAAGCTACCAAGTGAACTTGGATAGAGTTTTAGAAGCATAAAATCTAACAACATTAAATCATGAAATAGACAAAACAGACCTATACTTAGGATAGAGATTTACTCACTAATCAAAAACCTCCCAACAAAGAAATGCTAAGGGACCAGTGGCTTCATTGGTGACCTTTATCAAACATTTAAAGAATTACTGCCAAACCATCTAAAGCTTTTTTATAAAATGAAAAGAAGAGTAAATTTACAAATTCATTTTGGGAGGCCAGCATTACTCATATACTAAGGCCAGAAAAAGACAGCACAACAAAATAAAACTACAAGCCAACAGCCAATATTCCTGATGAACACAAAAGCAAGTATCTTCAACAAAATACTAGCAAATGAAATCCAGGAGAACATTAAAAGGATCATACACCACGACCAAGTAAAATTCTCTTTAACATATTAAAGTGAATTAATGTGAAATACCACGTTAACAAAATAAAGGATAAAAATTATATGATCACAATAGATGCAGAAAATGCTATTGACAAAATTCAACGTAATTTTATGATATAAACTTTCAATAATCAAATAGAAAGTACCTGAAAATAACAAGGGCCATATATAAAAAGTACACATATGCAATGGTGAAAAACAGAGCTGTTTCTTTAAGATCTGAAACAAGGAAAGGATGCCCACTCTCACATCTGCCCAAAATAGTATGGAACATTCTAGCCAGAGCAATTAGAAAATACGAAGAAATAATTGACCTTCGGGTAAGAAAAGAAGTAATAAAATTGTCCTTGTTCATAGATCACATGATCTTACATAAGGAAATTCATAAACATCCTTTTTTTAAAAAAAAAGCTGTTAGATTTAATAAATGAATTAAGTGAAGTTACAGAATACAAAGCCAACATACAAAAATCAGTTGTGTTTATATATATAAAAAATAGACTATCTAAAAATATTAGTAAAATAATCCCATTTACAATCACACTAAAAAATGAAATAGGAATAAATATAAGGAGGAAAAAGGCTCATATATTAAAATCTATAAAACACTGATGAAAGACATTCAAAAAGAAAAGAATATATGAAAAGATATCCAGTGGTCATTAATTGGGAGACTTAATATTGTTAAAATGCCCATATTACCCCCAAGCAGTCTACAGAATCAAAGCAATCCCTATCAAAATTTTAATATTTTTACAATATAGAAGAAAACAATTGTATAATTCACATGGAGCCACAAAAAAAAAAAAAGACAAACAAAGCTGGAAGCATTATAGTTTTTGATTTTAAAACATATTACATATCTGCAGTAATCCAAATAGTATGGTATTGGCATAAAAACAGACAGAGAGACCAGTGGAACAGAAGAGAACCCAGAAATTAATTCATACCTATATAGTCAGTTGATTTTTGATAAAGAAGCCATAATACACAATGGGGATAGCATAGTCTCTTTAACAAATGATGATGGGAAAACTCAATATCCATAGGGCAAAGAATGCAATTGTACCTTTAGCTTATACCATACACCTAACCAACTCAAAATGCACTAAAGACTTACAGACTTTAATCTATTACAAGACTTACTTGTAATGGATTATCTGTTAGGAGACTTACTTATTGCACAGCAAACAAAAGAATCAAGGGAGTGAAAAGGCAACCTATGGGACAAAAAAGAGACCATGTATCTTATATGGGGTGAATCTCCAAAATATATAAGTAATTACTAAACTCAGTGGCAAAATGATTAAAAATAAGCATAATAGCCCTATTATAAAATGCTCTGAGAACTTGAAAATTTTTTTCAAAGAAATATTTACAAATACACAATAGGTATATGAAAAAATACTCAGTATCACTAATCATCAGGGAAAAGGAAATCAAAGCCATGAGATATTATCTCACAACTCTCAGGATGGCTACTGTAAAAAAAAAAAGTGTATGTATGCATGTAAGATAACTAGAAGAGAATATTTGCACACTGTTTCTGAGAAGGCATAATGGTGTAGCCACTCTGGAAAAGAGTATGAAGTTTCCACAAAAAATTGAAAATAGGACTACCATATGATCCAGTAATCCAATTTCATGGTATTATCTACAAGGAATGAAATCAGGATCTCAAAGACACATTAGAACTACCATGTTCATTGCAACACTATTCACAATAGTAAATGTCCAATGAAAGCTGAATGGATGAAGAAAATGTGGTATATACATGCAATAAGATACTATTCAACCTTTAAAAAGAAGGAAATTCTCTAATATGCATCAACATGGATGAATCTTGAGTACATTATGCTAAGTGAAATAAGAGAAAAACAAATGATGCAAGATTATGCTTATATAGGGTATGTAGAATAGCCTCTAACTGATAGAATCAAAGAGTAGAATACTGGTCGCATCTATTGTTAATAATACTGTATTATACAGTTCACATTTTTAAAAACAGTAGATCTCATGTTGTCTTCTTAACCACAATATTTTTTAAAATATAAACTAAGAAAAATAAGAGTTTGAAGACTATACTTCCTGAATCCAAAATTTAAAGTCACAACAATCTAGACTTCAAAATATTTACTTAAGAACAGCCAATTAAATGAATAGATGAGGATAAAGTTTTTAGAAATAAATTTTTACAAAATAAATTGTCAAAACTCATGGAACTGAACAGTTAAGGTGTACGCATTTTATTATAAGTAAAATGGCACCTCAATACAATACAAGGAAAAAATTCCAAGTGAAAAGCACTGAGTACCTGAATTGGGTGGGGGAGAACTTACTTCTTTGGTTCAGGTCACTGCTATTGCTTTTTGATTCTGTCATTTCCACAGCTGGTAATCCTACTTGAAGTCTGTTCATATTTATTGTTCGTATCATATAGATACAGTTATCTGCTTATGAAGCATTCAATGCTTCCTCTCATCCTCCAGAATTGTATTGAAAACCAATGAGGAACTAAAGATTTTTATCATCTAGATTTTTCCTCTGTCTTCAGTCATCCTGTCTTCTGTTATTGCAGCCCTACTCAACTCTTTAATACATGTGATATACTCTAGGCCATCTTGCTTTCTCTCTCATCTCAATATAATGAACAGTCCTTATTTCATCCTGTTTCCTTAGCACAGTGCCCAAGATGTCATGGATGCTTTCTGAATTACTGCAAATACATCTACCAAATATAGCAGGTCCTGGGCAACAGATAAGCCCCAGTGTCAGTGCAGCCTCTGATTTTTCTCTCATGCCTTGCACTGCTGCAGACTGTCAGTCGCTATTACTTTTACTTACACACAAGGAAATTAAGTTACCAGATCCAGGTTTGGGCATGCTTGCTTCTCTTACTATCTTTTTTTCTGTTCTGGGGTGTTCTAGGTGTAGGAAAGCTAGTCTACATTTCCAGAATCTAGTTTACTAGAACAGCACTTCATTGTTTGTCACACTTTCTACTTATTTCTATGTCTCCCTCCAAACATTTGGAAACTGGTTCCCAGGATAAAACCATAAAGCAGAGTGAGCCAGGGAAAAAACTGAAATAAGAACTCCTGTACAAGTCACAATTCTGGAAAAATACCAAAATATTGGACAAGGTTGAACAGTAGGACATTTAACTCCCAGGTTCTTACAATTTTTCAGCTAAAACTTCTGCATTATCCCTAAAAGCCCTTTCCTTTCCAACCGTAATAAAGCAGCATCAGTATGGTTCGTTGAGTATTCTAACATCTGAATCTTTGTGTGGACTTCTTTTTTATGCCAGAAATTCCCTTACTCTATTTTATCATTTTCTCTATCAATATTATGCTGTCTTTAAAACCAGCTCAGATGTTGCTTCTTCCACGAAGCTTTAATATATATTTTTTTAATTTTAGATTCTGATCAGACTCAAGATGGCACGGTGAGAACAACCCAGGATTGAAGCTCTCAGTGAATGCATGGAGGGTGAGTCAGGGCCGCATTTCCAGACTGATCTTTGTTGCCCACAGAACGGGGAAATTCCCAGGTATAAAAGAGATGCAGGGCGCCAGTGCAACGCAGCCGGTGGCCGGCACTAGTGGTGCTCCACAGCACTCCACACAAATTGCACGGGTCCGGGTGCCCTGTTGAACTGGCAATCTGAGACTTGAGAGGGCAGATTGGCATATCCATCTGATTGAACAGGACTTGGACAGTGAGCCAGGTCAGGAGATTCCAGGGAAACGGCGTTTGGGCAAGTGCAGTGGGATAAACAAAACGGCAATTCCAAACACTCCAGGTGGAGAGTTTCACTGAGGACACAGCTGAACCCAGGACAGTGCAGCTCGGTGGGGGAGGGGCGTCCGCCATTACCGAGGCAATCAGCCCCTACTGAGGTACACGCCCATTGCAGATGCAGCCTGCTGTTGCCGAGGCAACCCGCCACAACAGAGACACTCTGCCGCAGGGCATAGCCTGTGGCAGCAGGGCGGAGATCGCAGCAGCAGGGCAAACCTCCCACCAGCAGGGCGGAGACTCGGCAGGCAAATAGTGACTAGACTGCCTCCTAGCTGGTCAGGACAGCGCAACGGACACTCATAAAGAAAGCCCCAACCCCCCTGAGACAGAGCATCTGAGAAAAAAAGGGATTTTTTTTTTGCGTTCTGCAGCAGCAGAATTAAACATAGCAGCCTAACAGCCCTGAATGAACAACAGAGCTCACAGATCAGCACTTGAGCTCGTATAAAGTACAGACTGTCTCCCCAAGCAGCTCCCTGACCCCTCTATATCCAAAAGACTGACATTTGGCAGGCATCATTCTGGGACAAAGATAGCAGAAAAAGAAACTGGTAGCATCCCTCACTGTTCCGCAGCTGTTATAGGTGCACCCGAGACAAGCAGGGCCTGGAGTGGACCTCAGCAGTCGTACAGTGGAGGGGCTAGACTGGTAGAAGGAAAACCAAGTAACAGAAATACTTCATCATCAACAATCTGGGCGTCCACTCAGAGACCCAATTGAAAAGTCAGCAACTACTCAGACGACAGGTGGATAAATCCACAAAGATTGGAAGAAACCAGCGCAAAAAGTAGGAAAACACCTGAAACCAGAACACCTCGCCTCCTACAAAGGACCAAAACTCCTCACCAGCAAGGGAACAAAGCTGGACGGAGAATGACTGTGATGAAATGATGGAATTAGACTTCAGAAGGTGGATAATGAGAAACTTTTGTGAGCTAAAAGAACATGTTTTAAATCAATGCAAAGAAACTAAGAATCTTGAAAAAAGATTCGAGGAAGTGATAACAAGAATGGACAACTTAGAGAGGAATATGAATGAATTGAAGGAGCTGAAAAACACAATACAAGAACTTCGCGAAGCATGCACAAGTTTCAACAGCTGAATAGACCAAACAGAAGAAAGAATATCAGAAGTCGAAGATCAACTCAATGAAATAAAATGAGAAACCAAGATCAGAGAAAAAAGCGCAAAAAGGAATGAACAAAGTCTCCAAGAAATGTGGGACTATGTGAAGAGACCTAACCTACGTTTGATAGGTTTACCAGAATGTGATGAAGAGAATGAATCCAAGCTGGAAAATACTCTTCAGGGTATTATCCAGGAAAATTTCCCCCACCTAGCAAGACAGGCCAACACTCAAATGCAGGAAATACAGAGAACACCACAAAGATATTCCTCAAGAAGAGCAACTCCAAGGCACATAATCGTCAGATTCACCAGGGTTGTAATAAAGGAGAAAATACTAAGGGCAGCCAGAGAGAAAGGTCGGGTCACCCACAAAGGGAAGCCCATCAGACTCACAGCAGATCTCTCGGCAGAAACTCTACAAGCCAGAAGAGAGTGGGGACCAATATTCAACATTCTTAAAGAAAAGAACTTTCAACCCAGAATTTCATATCCAGCAAAACTGAGCTTCATAAGTGAAGGAAAAATAAAATCCTTTGCAAACAAGCAAGTACTCAGAGATTTTGTCACCACCAGGCCTGCTTTCGAAGAGTCCTGAAAGAGGCACTACACATAGAAAGGAACAACGAGTACCAGTCATTCCAAAATCACACTAAATGCTAAAGAGCATCAACATAATAAAGAATCTACATCAACTAATAAGCAAAACAGCCAGCTAGCATCAAATTGGCAGTATCAAATTCACACATAACAATATTAACCCTAAATGTAAATGGACTAAATGCACCAATCAAAAGACACAAACTGGCAAATTGGATAAAAAACCAAAACCCATCAGTGTGCTGTATCCAGGAAAGCCATCTCACATGCAAGGATACATAAAGGCTCAAAATAAAGGGATGGAGGAAGATTTACCAAGCAAATGGAGACCAAAAAAAAAGCAGGAGTTGCAATTCTCATCTCTGATAAAATAGATTTTAAAGCAACAAAGAACAAAAGAGACAAAGAAGGCCATTACATAATGATAAAAGGATTGATACAACAAGAAGAGCTAATGATCCTAAACATATAAGGACCCAATACAGGAGCACCCAGATACATAAGGCAAGTTCTTAATGACTTACAAAGAGACTTAGACTCCCACACAATAATAGTGGGAGACTTTAACACTCCACTGTCAATATTAGACCGATCAACCAGGCAAAAATTAACAAGGATATCCTGGGCTTGAACTCAGACCTGGAACAAGCAAACCTGATAGACATCTACAGAACTCTCCACCCCAAATCCACAGAATACACATTCTTCTCAGCACCACATCACACCTACTCTAAAATTGACCACATAATTGGAAGTAATGCACTCCTCAGCAAATGCAAAACAACTGAATTCATAACAAACAGTCTCTCAGACCATAGTGCAATCAAGTTAGAACTCAGAATTCAGAAACCAACCCAGAACCGCACAGCTTCATGGAAACTGAACAACTGGCTCTTGAATGTTAGCTGGATAAACAATGAAATGAAGGCAGAAATAAAGAAGTTCTTCGAAACCAACGAGAATGAAGACACAACATACCAGAATCTCTGGGACCTGGGACACATTTAAAGCAGTCTCCAGAGGAAAATATATTGCAATAAGTGCCCATATAAGGAGAATGGAGAGATCCAAAATTGACACCCTATCGTCAAAATTGAAAGAGCTAGAGGAGCAAGATCAAAAAAACTCAAAACCCAGCAGAAGACAAGAAAGAACTAAGATCAGAGCTGAACTGAAGGAGATTGAGACACGAAAAACCCTTCAAAAAATCAATAAATCCAAGAGCTGGTTTTTTGAAAAGATCAACAAAATAGACAGACCACTAGCCAGATTGATTAAAAAGAAAAGAGAGAACAACCAAATAGATGCAATAAAAAATGATAAAGGGGAAATCACCACAGATTCCACAGAAATTCAAACCATCATCAGAGAATATTAGAAACAACTCTATGCACATAAATTAGTAAACCTGGAAGAAATGGATAAATTCCTGGACTCCTGTGTCCTCCCAAGCCTAAACCAAAAGGAAGCTGAAATTATGAATAGACCAATAACAAGGTCAGACGTCAAGGCAGCAATTAAGAGCCTACCACACAAATAAAGCCCAGGTCCGGGAAGGGTTCACAGCCAAATTCTGCCAGACACACAAAGAGGAGCTGGTACCACTCCTTCTGAAACTATTCCAAATAATCCAAAAAGAGGGAATCCTTCCCAAATCATTTTATGAGACCAACATCATCCTGATACCAAAACCCGGCAGAGACCCAACAAGAAAAGAAAACTTCAGGCCAATATCCATGATGAACATAGATGCAAAAATCTTCAATAAAATATTGGCAAGCCGATTGCAACAGCAAATCAAAAAACTTATCCATCATGATCAAGTAGGATTCATCCCGGGGATGCAAGGCTGGTTCAACATATGCAAGTCTATAAACGTAATTCACCACATAAACAGAACCAAGAACAAAAACCACATCATTATCTCAATTGACGCAGAGAAGGCATTTGACAAAATTCAACAGCCCTTTATTGTAAAAACCCTCAATAAACTCGGTATCGATGGAACATACCTCAAGTAATAAAAGCTATTTATGACAAACCAACAGCCAATATCATACTGAGTGGGCAAAAACTGGAAGCATTTTCTTTGAAATCCAGCACTAGACAAGGATGCCCTCTTTCACCACTCCTATTCAATATAGCACTGGAAGTTCTAGCCAGAGCAATCAGGCAAGAAAAAAAAAATAAAGGGTATTCAAATAGGAAAGATGGAAGCCAAATTGTCTCTATTTGCAGACGACATGATAGTATACCTAGAAGACCCCATCTCCTCAGCCCAAAAACTCCTGAAACTGATAAGCAACATCAGCAAAGTCTCAGGATATAAAATAAATGTGAAAAAATCACAAGCATTCATCTACACCAATAACAGACTTAAGGAAAGCCAAATCAGGAAGGAACTGTCATTCACAATTGCTACAAAAAGAATAAAATACCTAGGAATACAACTCACAAGGAATGTAAGGGACCTCTTAAAGGAAAACTACAAACCACTGCTCAACAAAATAAGGAAGGACACAAACAGATGGAGAAACATTCCATGTTCATGGTTAGGAAGAATCAATATTGTGAAAATGGCTATACTGCCCAAAGTCATTTACAGAATCAACACTATTCCCATCAAGCTACCATTGACATTCTTCACAGAACTGGAAAAAACCACCATGAACTTCATATGGAACCAAAAGAGAGCCCGCATAGCCAAGTCAATTCTAAGCAAAAAGAACACAGGGGGGGCATCACACTACCGGATTTCAAACTATACTACAAGGCTACAGTAATCAAAACAGCATGGTACTGGTACCAAAACAGAGATATAGACCAATGGAACAAAACAGAGGCATCGGAGGCAGCACAACATATCTACAACCATACAATCTTTGATAAACCTGACAAAAACAAGCAATGGGGAAAGGATTCCCTGTTTAATAAATGATGTTAGGAAAACTGGCTAGCCATGTGCAGAAAGCAGAAACTGGACCCCTTCCTGACACCTTACTCTAAAATTAACTCCAGATGGATTAAAGACTTAAACATAAGACCTGGCACCATAAAAACCCTAGAAGGAAATCTAGGCAAAACCATCCAGGACATAGGAGTAGGCAAGGACTTCATGAACAAAACACCAAAAGCATTGGCAACAAAAGCCAAAATAGTCAAATAGGACCTAATGAAACTCCACAGCTTCTGCACGGCAAAAGAAACTGTCACTAGGGTGAATCAGCAACCAACAGAATGGGAAAAAATTTTTGCAGTTTACCCTTCTGACAAAGGGCTGATATCCAGAATTTACAAAGAACTCAAACAGATTTACAGGAAAAAAAAAACAAGCCCATTCAAAAATGGGCAAAGGATATGAATAGACACTTTACAAAAGAAGAGATACATGAGGCCAACAATCATATGAAAAAATGCTCATCATCACTGGTCATTAGAGAGATGCAAATCAAAACCACATTGAGATACCATCTCATGCCAGTTAGAATGGCGATCATCAAAAAATCTGGAGACAACAGATGCTGGAGAGGATGTGGAGAAAAAGGAACACTTTTACACTGTTGGTGGGAGTGTAAATTAGTTGAACCGTTGTGGAAGACAGTGTGGTGATTCCTCAAGGCCTTAGAAATAGAAATTCCATTTGACCCAGCAATCCCATTACTGGGTATATATCCAAAGGATTATAAATTGTTCTACTATAAGGACACATGCACACGAATGTTCATTGCAGCACTGTTTACAATAGCAAAGACCTGGAACCAATTCAAATGTCCATTGATGATAGACTGGATTGGAAAAATGTGGCACATATACACCATGGAATATTATGCAGGTATCAGAAATGATGAGTTTGTGTCGTTTGTAGGGTCAATGATGAATCTGGAGAACATCATTCTCAGCAAACTGACACAAGAACAGAAAATGAAATACCGCATATTCTCACTCATAGGTGGGTGATGAAAAATGAGAACACATGGACACAGGGAGGAAAGTACTAAACACTGGGGTCTATTGGGGGGAAAAGGGGAGGGCCAGCAGGGGATGGGTGAGCTGGGGAAGGATAGCCTGGGGAGAAATGCCAAATGTGGGCGAAGGGGAAAAAGGAAGCAAAACACACTGCCATGTGTGTACCTATGCAACTGTCTTGCTTGTTGTGCACATGTACCCCAAAACCTAAAATGCAATAAAAAATTTAAAAAAAAATTTAGATTCTTCTCAATTGGGTTGGCTGGGTTGGCTGCCCCTCTACACTCATATAGCAATCCTTGTAATTGGAGCACTTAACTCATTCTATTATAATTGCTTATTTTTTCTTTTTTCTTTTCCTTCTCCTCTCTCTCTCTCTCTCTCTCTCTCCCTCTCTCTGTCTCTCTCTCTCTCTCCTTTCTTTCTTCCTTTCCTGTCATTTACCCTAGACTGTGAAGTCCTGGAAGGCAGGGATTCTATTTTATTTATCTCTGTTTTCCTGCCCAGTACCCAGCCAGGTGGACAGCATTCAATCTACAAAGCCCTGTGAGGAAGCTATTGTGTAAAGGAGTAATGAACGAGGACAGTCTGATTGTTGGAATTCTGAGGCATTAATTTTATATTAATCACCTTTGAACCATCAATGCCATATCTAACACTCTGCTCTAAGAAAGATGACACAAAAGGATGATGACACACACACCTCAAACAAGTACTTGTCCAGGTAAATAATTTCTCACTTGTGAGATTTTTCAGGATCATCTGGCAAGTCAATTTGTGTGTGTTTCTAATTAAGATGCTTAATAAAGAGCAGGTGGTTGTTTTTCAGCTTCCGTTCTTATTTCTCATTTATTTCTTTAATTTCTTGCCTTGAGACGGCCCTCCTAGGTAATCCCAGATAAAACAATCACCTATCACTTCCAGTTATGAAGTTCAAATATGTAATTGCAAATATTGGAAAAGAAATAAAATTCTAAATACTGCAGGATATTTATTTCATATGTCCCTGTATATCTCATTCCAGGGATTATAGTGCTTAAAGATTCATAAATAGTTTTTCTTCATTTCCTCTGTTGAGGTCTATAAGGTCAGATGTGATTAGTGCTTGCCAACATCTAAATTGGTTCCAGTACCATTTCAACTGATATGTTATTCTTAATTTATTCATTTTTGCATATTTAAGCTGTCTGACCTAGTATTAATTTACTGGCCCTATATCAAGCCATTTTGCTGTGTCAGAGTCAAATCTTGGAATACTGAATGTGCTTCACAGGATAAATGTAAAGAATGTTTATAAAACTCCATTTTATGATGTACTTGCCCTGACTTAATTTTCTCATTGATGCAGTTTTTCTCTGAACTCACCTGCAGAATTTGCTATTAAAAATCCAATTAGATGGAGATTAGAAATGAGTGAGAATAAACATGATAGCTAACTGTGGCTCTGTGTCAATCCAGAATCATATTTGCTACTTTTGAAAATTGATCACTCACAAGATGATGTCTGATTGATTGTCATCATCCAATCAGTACATTGTATACTGAAAATAGCCAACAATTGATTTGGTGGTAAGTAGCTTTTGTTAATTCTTTTGCTTTGCTTTGCTTTGCTTTGCCTCATCCTGCTTTACTTGCAAATTTTATCCAAGGCCATACATCCATTAAAAACTTAGAAATTGGGAAAAAGTGCCTTTATCTGTAAAGCATTTATATATCTACCACACTCAATCACTATTAATGTTGTATTGTAGAATATTTCATATATGTGTGTGTGTGTGTGTGTGTGTACACACAGATTGAGCATCACAAATAAAAAAATATGAGATTCAAAACACTCTGGGTCCCAAGCATTTGAGATAAGACATGCTCAACCTGTATGGCTGTGTGTGTGTGTGTGTGTGTATGTGCGCGTGCACGTGTGTGTGCACATGTGTGTGTGTCTGTATAATGTATATGGTGCTGCATAAAGTATACAACTACATTTTATTCTATTAACTTTTCACCATAAGAATTTTTATGCACCATCAATATATTTCGCTAATGTACTATTGATAGCCATTTAGAAAAGTCTTCATAAAAAGATTTGTGGTTATAAATAATTGAATACATCTATCATGTTTTGTAGTAATACTTTATATTCTGAAATGTGAATTTAGTGCCTCACAGATTAGGAACACATGAAAGACCTTTGATATATGTTGGAAAATGGATTTCAATAACTAATATAGAATGCCTCTGGTATGATTATTTTTATTTAAATTTATGACTTAATTCTTGCATGACCTGGACACAGTTCATAAGGAGCATAATAATTTCAACAAGAAATAATGTTGACCCACGCTTTACTTTTATTTATTTAAATCATGTTGTAGGATATTAGAAATTTGCTGAGAATTCCCTTTGGCTGGGTGGATGTTTGCAAAAGGCTACATCATTCTTTTTTTTGAGACGGAGTTTCGCTCTTGTTACCCAGGCTGGAGTGCAATGGTGCGATCTCGGCTCATCGCAACCTCTGCCTCCTGGGTTCAGGCAATTCTCCTACCTCAGCCTCCTGAGTAGCTGGGATTACAGGCACGCGCCACCGTGCCCAGCTAATTTTTTGTATTTTTAGTAGAGACGGGGTTTCACCATGATGACCAGGATGGTCTGGATCTCTTGACCTCGTGATCCACCCACCTCAGCCTCCCAAAGTGCTGGGATTACAGGTGTGAGCCACCTTGCCTGGTCAAGGCTACATCATTCTTAGACTGTAGCATAGTGTGCTGGATAGAGCCAGTGTAAGGACTCAAACAGACCCAAGTTTTCACAACAGATCTAATATTTACAAATGGTAAGTTCTGCAAATTACTTAACCTCTGAGAATATCAGATTCCTCCTTTCTAAAAAGGATATTAATCTTTTCTTCCTTCATTCATACACTCAATTATTTATTCAAAAACATGAGTTGAGTTGCTTCTGTCATGTAATCATTATTCCAGGTGTTTGGGATAGAGGAGTTAACAAAACAAACATCTAAGCTTCATGGAGCTGCCACTGCAGTAGGAAAGAGAGATTAAAAAAAAGAGATAAACAAATAAAAATAGACTGTTACAAAGAAAAATTTAAAAGAGTGAAAGGATAGAGAGGCCTGGGAGTCCTTTCGAATGTAGTTGATAGAAGGTAGTTCCCGAGCAATCCACCTAAATGAAATGACTCAATGAAGCTATGGGCATATCCAGGGAATCTTCCTTTTCTCACTCTGAGTTTTGTGTTTTTCTTTCTTTTCCTTTTTTTTTTTTTTTTGTTTGAGACAGAGTCTCACTCCATTGCCAGGTGCCAGGCTGGAGTGCATTGGCGCAATATTTGCTTACTGAAACCTCCGCCTCCTGGGTTCAAGCAATTCTCCTGCCTCAGCCTCCCGAGTAGCTGGGACCGTAGGCATAGGCCACCACACCCAGCTAATTTTTGTATTTTTTTAGTAGAAACAGGGTTTCACCATGGTCTCAATCCCTTGACCTCGTGATCACCTGCTGGGATTACAGGCGGTGTTTTTCTTTAATTTGTTCGTCAACAGAAGAAGCTTTTGGAGAAAATGAGATTAATTTATACAACTAGTCTTGAGAAGACACTTTAATTAGCCAAGTCTTCTTTTGAGACGTTTCTTTTCCTGTCCCTGTTAATTCCCCACATTTCTGAGAAAGAAGCTAGATAAATTGAATGGAGATGCTTGCTGAGACTCCAGCTTATTGCTTGTTAGAATGTATTAGAAAATACAGATTAAATTCAGATTAATGGACTCCAGACATGGAATGCAAGGAGATCTGTAGTCTGAAAGGTGCGTGTCTGAATTTGGGTCTACTTACTGATGAAGATGTAACTTGGAGCAAGTGACCTCTCATTTTATAACCTTATTTCTCTCATCTACATAAGGTGTTTGTAACATCTACTTTTCATGGTTGCTGTGGAGATCAGATAAAATGTTTAGTGCTGAGCACTGACAAATAATAAAGGATTGTCAACTGTTGTTATTATTGCTCTGAATAATCTGAGTGAAGTTTATATTTTATCACTGTGACAACTCCTGAGAGCCTTTTGAGCCATTGTGAAGAACAAGGGTTGGAAGCCCTGGATACTGCTAAGAGGAAACACCTCATTTTACTTTTGAAACAACTGGTTAACAGGGATGGCACGATCAATCAAGTGCCTAAATGTCTCCTTCTTCACACCACAACCACTCAACACTGTGGAATTCCTGGATGTCTTTTACTCTTTGTAATTATGCCTTTACCAGGCACTCCTACGTAACAGTTTCCAAACTTTTAGATGCCTAGTGTCTCATTAAAACACTACAGTGTGCCCAAGCTGACAGCATCACCTCTGCATATGCTTTTTGTCAGGATTCTTAAAACCTTCTTTCTTGCTGCTTTTTGCTCCTAATTATGGCCAGCTGTAAACTAATTAACCTCTCTAGGTGTCTCCTGGGAGGTGAGAGTGCTTGGCAGCCAGGATAAAGGCAGCACTGCGGCTGGGAATAAATGATAACAAAGCATAATGATTCCCCAAGCCTACTACCCATGTGATTTCCTCACAGGCTCCTTCGTAGCAGAGATAACAAAAGCATTCAAGAGCAAAGTGTGGCCGTGATGATGCTGAAGGACTTAAATGTTCTTAGTGTTTCAACTTCATTCCACAGTCTAATGTCTAACCAGAGTACTCTGCAAATAAGTGAAAGATGAACTGATTAGTGAATGAATGAATGAATGAATATATATGAGTGAATACATGGAGGTAGTAACATTGTGTAAAACCAAGAGACCCACTCCAAGTTATCTGTGCATGCATTGTCCACCCTGTTGCAAGGGCTTAGCTAGGTCCTGGGTTCTTGGAGCTGGGCAGTGGATGTAAAGAGAAAAGGCATGGGCTGCAACCCTCAAGGAATGTGAACTCTGATTCAAGGTCTAAGAGAGCAATTCCACTTCAAACTCCTGTGAAGAGGCTTCCTTTTAGTTTTGTTTTAAAATTAATTTCTCTTTCACCTTCTCTCTCTCTCTCTCTCCCTCTCTCTCTCTCTCTCCCTCTCTCTCTCTCTTTCTCTCTCTCTCCCTCTCTCTCTGTGTGTGTGTGTGTGTGTGTATGTGTATTCTTTTCTTTCTAAATTTTTTTTTAATTTATTTGAATTTCTTTCCTTCCAGCTGCTTTTGGGAAGAGGTCATACCTTGTATAACACGGTATCTTAAGATACTTTAATTGAAATTTGTGCATAAAAGGTAATTGTATTATTGTATTGCTGGCTAGAATAATAAAATAGTTTTCTCCTCTGCACTGCGTATCACCTATAAACTGAAATTTTGAGGCTGCTGGGGTAGGGTATGTGTACCTTTGTACAAAATCCTGAAGAATAAAGGTCTAACTACATTTATTTCTTTGAGAAAGTACTGTAAGCAATTTTTGCCCTCAGATTCTATAGTTACAATAAGGGCATGCCCCTTCTTTTCCCTTTCTGATGTTGAAAGAACTTGGGATGATGTACAGGGCTTACCTCATTAAGCCCCAAATTCCCTCAGATATCACTTAATCTTTCTGTCTGGACATGAGACAGTGGAGGCCCAACTGGTTGAAGTGAGTTGCCCAGCATCCCAGATTATATGGCAGATAAGTGGTCTTAAATTTAACATACTGACTTTATTGTGATATTCAGAAACAGGAATCTCTTATTCTATTAGTTAAATTCTAACAAATAATGAGAATTTGCTTTCTTGTTTGGTTGGGCATATTGGGATCTATATTATTTTACTGGGCATATTGTATCAAAAGAACTTCTCTTGTAAAAATATAAAAAACATACAAATATACAGAATACGTACAAAAACATACAAAATATATACAACAATATACACAAATCATTATGCTTTGTGAAAATATTAATCATATATGTTGACTTTGTAGCATTTCAGTATCTATCTTCTAGGTGCTTTCTACATAATTGATGTCACCAGATGTCTTAACTGTCTATGACTAATTGTTCCAAATGGCTATTTTATTCTATTATGTTTATACAATAGACAACCCTCTCTCTATATATATGTGTATAAACTTATATATACACATATGCATTATTAAAGTGAATATTAAAGTATACTATAATTTAACATACATTTTCTCATTACTTTTCAATGCTCCCTGGACCAAGTTTTATTTCTAGCCTGATTCTAACCCATTTTGAAACTCAGCAGTTCCCAAGCTAGGGTTCCCAAGAACAAACATCTGCGGAATTTTCCTCAATTTATTACTAAGACAGAAATCTTAAATTAATTTGAGACACACAGGATAAAGCAAATTTAAACAAGTTAGTTTTCCGTGAAACTGCTGCATCTTTAATCTCAATACTGAGATTATGAACCTCAACAAGGGTGTCATAGGCTATGATTCCCAAACTTCTTTGATCAGTACTCTGTTACCTTGGAATACATATTAGCATTTTTTTTTAAATGCTACAGACTGAGAAAGCCTGGCCCAAATATTCCTGTGGACCTTGGTTTATCTGAAGCTCTAATACTCCGGGC
The DNA here is from genome assembly GCF_049354715.1 of Callithrix jacchus. NCBI lineage: Eukaryota > Metazoa > Chordata > Mammalia > Primates > Cebidae > Callithrix > Callithrix jacchus. The sequence continues at coordinate 110,370,922 of NC_133507.1, forward strand.
AAATTTTATTTTCCTCCCTAATTAATGAGATGACTCTGTCACCCTCTTCATTGTCCTCCATATCACAGACTTGGTGGGCCCTGATGGTAATTCACATGTGGCCGGCTAGGTCCTACTTAGAGCTCCCGTATTCTCAGGAAGTACCTTACAACACCTACCTTCCTTGTGACTTCCCAAAGTTCCTGAGTGTTTTTTGTTTCTGTTTCTTTTTCTCTCCCTCTTATAGAGAAGAAGAATAAAGAAGATGTAGGATGGTGCATTTCCATCAGCTGCATTACTTTTCTGTGTGTTTTACTGTTACTTTTAAATCCAATTCCTTTTACTCAACATTGACTCCTCAGCAGTATGCCGAAGCCCCATGCTGATATGGGGTATGCTGCCTCTGCTCACTCACTGACTGCAATACGAGACTCTGACACAAGATAGAACTTGCTTTCTAAAAGAGTCTAGTTTGCAGCCGGACGCAGTGACTCAAGCCTGTAATCCCAGCACTTTGTGAGGCCGAGGCGGGTGGATCACGAGGTCAAAAGATCGAGACCATCCTGGTCAACATGGTGAAACCCCATCTCTACTAAAGATACAAAAAATTAGCTGGGCATGGTGGCGCGTGCCTGTAATCCCAGCTACTCAGGAGGCTGAAGCAGGAGAATTGCTTGAACCCAGGAGGCGGAAGTTGCGGTAAGCCGAGATCATGCCATTGCACTCCAGCCTGGGTAACAATAGCGAAACTCCGCCTCAAAAAAAAAAAAAAAAAAAAAAAAAGAATCTAGTTTGCATCTAAAGACGCTTGAAATTAGTGAACTTCCTAGTCATACAAGACCTGCTCATGACAGAAACACAAAAACAAGAGTCAGAGGTCTATTATTTTCTCTATGAAATTTTTCTAATACTTCACATCTTGTGAGTAGTTTTATTTAAAAAATAAACTTATGATATGGACAAGGAAATGTATTTTTATAGGAATATGTTAACGTAAGTAAATTCTTAACTATTCAAGTATGGAAAGATAATCTTGACTTTAATCATTAACATTATGCTGTGAAATACTTTTGGTTTTATTATTTTTAGGAATATTATTAATGTCAAGTGTTAAAAAATTCAGTTAGAAAATGTCTCACAAATATTGCTTCAAGGAATAAATATATTTTCTTGTATTAGTGCTCAATCATACACAAATCATTGTCCTTTTGTTGTTTTTTTACTTGTTTTCCTGGGGAGGACAAATATCCCCTTTGCCATCTTCGTCACCTTTTCTATTTGCTTAGTAAGCATTTTGTATATTAAAAGCTGAAAGAAAGCTCTGCCTGCCCCAAGACTTGGTGTCTTTTCATCCTTAGAAGCAAAGCATTTGTCTGTGTTGTACCCAGTGAAAAAGGATCTCATAAACAGTGTCTAAACATATACCTCATAATGAATACAGTAACTTGAGTACAGGAACAAGAAATAATGACTTCTAATTATATGAAGCAATTTTCCAAGGACTTCAAAGACAAACTGCAGTATTACTGAATTTATCCTGAATTTTACTGCACATTCCATATGCAAGCAGAGATCTTGTAAACTTTCTCTGACAGCCCTCTGTTCATAACTCTGAAGGACAACTTCGAAAACTGTGCTGTGGTTCTTTTTTGTTTGCACGTCTCTCTGATCGCTATGGAATGAACAGCTGAAAAATAAATACACCAGAGTGCATTTAAGTAAATATTTGTTCAGCTAATATTTAAATGAATAAACAATACTTTTAATTGAAACTTGCAACCAAAGATCTCCCTGTAAGTCCCCAAAATTATGACAACAATGTTGGCCAGAAACATACAGTGATAGAATTTTGTGTATTTTATGCTATCAATGATTTTCTTGAATACCTATGTTAGAAATAAGTGCTTACTTTTCCAAATCATAAAATTTTTATTTATAGATGATCTTTTAATATATTTACACCTTGTTAATGAGGGTATTAAGAATACAAAAAGAAAAAAAAATTAAGAATATAAAAATAATTACCTGAAGATCCATATGCAGGCTCTCTCAAACACACTTGCCAGTACACTAGGGAAACAGGCAGCTGATATGGTTTGGCTGTGTTCTCAACCAAATCTCACCTTGAATTGTAGTTGAACTTGAAGTCTGATGTTCAAGGGCAGGAAACATCCAACACTGAAGAAAGATGAAGAACGGGACAGTCAGTGAGTCAAGTCCTTCCTTCTGCCCGCTTTTATTCTAGCCATACTGGCAGCTAATTAAATGGTGTCCACCAGACTAAGGGTGGGTCTGCCTTTCCCTGTCCACTGACTCAGTTGTTCATCTTTTTTGGTAAGCACCTTCACCGGCGCAACTAGGAGCAATACTTTGCATCCTTCAATCCAATCAAGCTAACACTCAGTATTAACCACTGCAGCTAGCATCGTTCTTGATGCATAGTAGACATTTAACATATACATCAGCTACATCTGAATCTGTATATTCTGAAGCTATTTTCAACTCTCTCTTTCTCTCTCTCTCTCTCTCTATATATATATATACGTGTATATATATATACACGTATATATACTTATATATGTGTGTGTATATATAGACGTATATACATATATATGCATATATATAGATGTATATATGTGTATATGTGTATATATACTGATATATATACACGTATACGTGTATATATATCCGTATATATATGTATATGTACGTATATATATATACACATATACATGTATATATATACACACACATTGAAAACCATATGTATATATGTGTGTATATGTATATACACACATATATATGGTTCTCAATTTACAGTAGGGTTACATTCTGACGAACCCACTGTATGTTGAAAATTTCATTAGTCAAAAATGTAGTTAATAGACCTAACCTACCAAACACCATAGCTTAGCCTATTCTACCATAAACATGCTCAGAATGTTTACATTAGCCTACAGTTGAGCAAAATAATCTAACACAAGGCCTATTTTATAACAAAGTGTTTAATATCTCATGTATTCAATATCTTATTGAATACTGTACTGAAGGTTAAAACAAAAATTGGTTATATCGGTACTCAAAGTATGGTTTCTGCCAAGTTTTTTTATCACTTTCAAACCACTGTAAAGTTGAAAAATTCTAAGTCAAACCATCATAAGTCATTGAAACATTTTAAGTTGAAGACCATGGTTGTGTGTGTTTGTGTGTATGCATACAAATACATACAAACACACACATACACACACACACACACACACACATATATGCAGAGAGAGAGACATATACCATATTCAGTATATACAGAAATGTACAGAAATATCTATGGATACACAGCCCTATACATTTCTGTATACACACACACACACACCTACATATGCATGCATTATCAAATGACTTTTTTAATTGAAATAGGTCATGAGGGATAAACGGACATTGGAGAAATAGCAAAAAAGAAAGGGAAATTCTAAAAACCAAAACCTTAAGATTTGTGCAAAACCACTGGATTTCCAATTTCAAAAAGACTTACTGGAAGGCAATCTTCCTACATTAAATTTCTAGAAATGCTTAATATTTTAAATATCTAAGGCTCCCTTGAGCTTCAACAGGAACATGAAAATAGACTTGAATTTATTACTGCCAATTACATTGAAAGAATATAAATGGAAATGAATTGTGTTTTTCATGACCCATATGCCAAAGCCAGAGGCACAGCCTCATGGAAAAAGACAATCTGACCCCAAAACCCCCTTTACTGTGCTTCACAAAATAGTGAGAGACAGGCAAGCCACAGGGCCTTGCTGAGTTGCTATGACTCAGTAGTACTGCCCCCACCAGCCCAGGTCAACTCCAATTCAATTTCACACTTACTGCATGACTGATAGTATTCTACAAGGCTTGGTGTAATGATGCAAAAAGAATAAGGTACAGTCCTTGAGCTACTCAAAATTACAGAGACGATATGGCCTTATGTCTAATATGCATGTTTTAGGGTTGCACTGCTTGGATTTAAATCTTTCTTAAACTCTAATCAGCTCTGAGTCATTGCCCAGGTTATTTAAACCTCAGGTACTCTGCATAAATACAGAAATGATGATACTACATGCCTGTGTGTACATTGTGTGTGTCTGTTTAGGATCTAATATACGAAAAGTATTGCAACTTTACAGAGTTATGCCACAACCATGCAAAATTTTAAATATTTGACTAATTTTATCTAGAAAAGTGCAAATTCCTCATGGTTAAACTCAATAATTTATCGGTAAATTGTAGTAATTATTAACAAACTACATAAAGAGGTTGGTTTCATTTACCAAATAACTAGAATATATACAAGTATTTTACATAATCAACAATAAGAACCTGAGAACACTGTAATTGCTCAACTGGTTCTTCCTGCCCACTGCACACACACAGAACTAATTCACTATGACTATGGTATTGCAATAAAGGAAGAGTTTGATGAACAGGAGGCTGGCAACATTGAAGATACAGTTGTTACTTAAATCAGCCTCCCTGAAGGCTTGGAAGTTAGAATTATTTAAAGATAGTTTGGTGGCCAGGGGACTAGGGAATGGGTGTTGCTGATCAGTTGGGGATGCAATCATAGGGTTGTGGAAAATGATCCCTGCATGCCAAGTCTGCCTCTGAACAGGGGGACCACAGGATCAGTTGAGTCACAAGTCATGAGTCCAGGAGGGGCCAGTCAGTTGTCACAATGCGAAAATCTGAAATACATCTCAAAAGGCCAGCTTTTGGCTCTACAATACTGATATCATCTAGAGAAGCCATTGAGAAAATCGTAAGTCTTGTGACATCTGACCACATGACTTCTGAGCAAAAAGGAATAATAAAAATTGTGCATATATTTTAGCAGAACTCAGGCCCTTCCCAATATTCTAATGTCATGGGCTTTTATTAGTCTTACAAAAATTGCTTTGTGTTCCTAAGCAAGGAGGGGGTTAGTTTTAGGGAGAGACTATTATCATCTCTGCTTTCAAGTTAAACTATAAACTAAATTCCTCTTATGATTAGTTTAGCCTACACCCAGGAATGAGCAAAGACAATTAGCCTATGAGGCTAGAAGCAAGATGGAGTCAGCAATGCTAGACTTCTCTCATTGTCATAATCTTTGCAAAGGCAGTTTCAAGACAATGATATTAAAAATTCTAAGTATTCACAAACATGAGATACCTGCTGGCATATATCAAATAAATATAGTAAATATTCAGCTAGAGCAGTACTTCTAAGCTTAAATGTAGATATGGATCACCTGGGTATGTCTAATGACCCAGTAGGTGTGGATGGGGCTTGGTCCATGCTGCCCATAAGGACATCACTGAACACCAGGATCCAGAGAAACAGTTAAAGAACAGGGGGCAAATGATTACAGCACAGTTGAGGACAGATGGGCACAAACTGAGGGCATCCAGATATACGTAGGCAAAATGGAAGATTAGACAGGAAAAGGTACAAGAAGATAAGCAAGGGGCATCCAAGAGAGCTACCATTTTATTAGTGCTGGGCAGTAAAGGGAGAGGCTAACTGGGTCTTGTTTGGCCTAAATGGAGGCTGATTCACTGGGTGGGACTGGGACAAACTCTGGAGTCATAAATAGATCCAAGTTTTGTAAAACCTGAAGTTTGTTTTAATGGGAGTGGATCTTTTAAAGACACGAATACAAACATTAAATTTCAAATGAGAAAACAAAAAATCCTCAAAGTATACAAACTGCAAAAGTAGTACAACATCATAATTATTATACTATCAAGAAAAATAACATAATTTGAGAGGATTAAACCACATGAATTCTCAATATTTTTTTTTTCTTATGGTTCCAGTACCCCAGGACACGAGAAGTGTCATGGAGAGAAAGTTGAAGTGCACAAATAAGAGCAGGTTTAATCCTCTGTGGGCAATATATGGTACTTTTGCAAATTTTACTGGTCATGTGAACAGAGCTAAGTAAAGTTTGTGTAGAAAAAAAGCCTGGAAGCTTACACTTCATGGCCTACATGGTTTATTTGCCTCTGCCTGGACTTCCATGCTTTGTAATTAGTAATTGTTTAAGTACCAAAGCTTAAAAAAAAGTTCATTTTTTCCATTGTGAAAGGTTATTGCCATCACAATGCCACCACTCACTTGCACTTTAATGTAGTTTCTTTAATGGATGAGAAAAAAGTGGATTTTGAAGCATCACGCCTCATTTGAGCTTCAACCTGAGTGGATCATGTGAGTTGGCTAAGAACATGAGCATACATCCTCACATGAGCTGTCCACTGAGGCAGAATGCTATTTCCCTATAACTTAGGGGATAAGACACTGAGTTGGAAAACAACAGCCTTAAGTATTATGAGGAGATACCTTTACAATAGGACCTTTATTATACAAAGGATATCAATTTTTAAAGACCTGTCTTATATTTCAGTCCTTCACATGTGTCACTTTTTCAAGCTTTCAAAGACAACCCTCTCAAGGACAGCTCTAGTCGAACCTGAGGTTGCTAGGAGATGTAGCCTACAGTCAGGAGAGTCTGGGTGTTTTTCTTTTCCCTCCTCACTTCTGTTAACATTTCCCTGGGGAGCGAAGAGCTGATGCTGTCAGACTCTTTGGCATTACCTGTCTTACTACTGATGAGGAGGACAGAAAGGTCACACGGTCTGCTTAAAAGACCAACAAAATAGTGTCTGGGCATGAATATCATGTCAGGTCTTGCTTTATTCTTATCACTTCTTATGGTTTTCCTTTCCCCTCAAAGCAGGGTTGTTTAAATTCACTTGTGCAATGTGTTTTGAAATTCTTTAACAGATATTTAGTGAGAGCCTATTTTATGCCAGGCCCTCATAGTTGCTGAGTCTTCTGCAGTCTGGTAGGAGATCCAGGTAAAGAGCAGGTTATTACAATGCAGTCTGACAAGAGCAATGTTTGAGTTACCTATGGGGTGTGATGTTAGCACAATAAAATAAAATACCAGTCCATACTCAAATAGCTCAGGGAATACTTCCCAGAAGAGGTCATAGAGATTTATGGCAAGTATGAAAATGGTGTAAAATATGGGGAACAAATATGAAAATGGTATAAAGCGTAGTTGGAGAGGTAGTTAGTAACAAAAATATGTAAGGTTAATACCATGGCAAAGACCATCAGTAATAGATTAGATAAAGAAAATGTGGCACATATACATCATGGAATACTATGCAGCCATAAAAAGAATGAGTTCATGTCCTTTGCAGGAACATAGATAAAGATGGAAGTCATCATTCTCAGCAAACTAATACAGGATCAGAAAATCAAACACCACATATTCTCACTCATAAGTGGGAGTTACACAATGAGAACACATGGACAAAGGGAGGGGAACATCACACACTGGGGCCTGTTGTGGGGGTTGGGGGCAAGGGGAGGGAGAACATTAGGACAAATACCTAATATATATGCAGTTTAAAACCTAGATGACAGGTTAATAGGTGCAGCAAACCACTGTGGCACATGTATACCTACACAGCAAACCTGCCAATTCTGCACATGTATTCCAGAACTTAAAGTTAGAAAAGAAAAGAGAAAAGAATTCAATGGTAACGGGAATTTATTGAAATGACTTGGATAGGAGAATCCAGTGATTTGTTTGATAAACTTCTGAATCCAATCCAGGTAGAAATGTGTCGCATTAAAAGATAATTCAGACTTTGTTTAGAGTTTGTAAGCATGATTTTCATGAGGAATGGTTATAATCTTTATAAATTTGAGGGGTATAACAACCAGAATAGGTAACAGATTAGATGTGGAAGGTGGAAAACATTGAAAAATCTAAAACAAAAAGAAGTAGAGACATAGTTTAAGTAATCAGTAGAATAATGGTAATACTTACTGATATCTAGGATGGTGGATGACATGAAAGAGTTCAGCATTTTATATGTTGAGACCTGAGATGGTTACAGGTCATCTAGTGAAGAAGATGCAATTGATTCTTGTTATTTGTTGTAATATGTCCATCAAGTTGTCATGAACACTGAATTAGTGAATACTGAACTCTAGCTGCTAAAAGAAATACAAGTTTAGGTTCCTAGTAGCCCCTGGCCACAATTTCATCAACTGGTCAATATAGACTTGGTTTTATTTGTGTTTATGGTTAAAGGTTTGTTTAAAGCACATCACAGCTTTCTTGCATGTAGGAATGCTAGAGAACACTTAAACACTACCTTTGGGGGCCAGTGTAAACAGCAAAATCACAAACAATCATGAAAATGGAAAAACATGGCACTAAACAGACAACCAAAAGGACCCTTGTTTACAGTGTGAAAGATGAAACAAGAGGCCAAAACATTGCCTTGTTCAACCTCAGCAGGGAGTATGTACATTGGGTGAAAATAAAATTTTTCACTGCTTTGTGTATGTCTGGAAATGACCACAAAATGTTCACAGCATTAGAATAAAGTATAATGGGTTAAAAAAATAAAAATTATAATGGGTATACAAATTCACACATACAGAATCCATGTATAATAAGAGTTAACTGTATTCATGTATAGAGCTCAGAAACATCTAGGAAGAAGATATAACTTTGGGAATCATCAACAAAATGATACTATTTCTTGTTGAGAAATGCTGAGTGTATAATTGCTGAGAAATGCTGAGTGTATGATAAAATATATTGTTTGCTAGGAATAACGATGGCAAGGAAAACCTTGCCCCTCTGCCCCCAAGTAGAAAACTATTTGGGGCATTCTAAAGTGGTAGGACAGCATGTACATATCATACCCTGGATAAAACAATTCTTTAAGCACAGGATATCTGACCCTGCCCCCATAGCTCCCTCCTGGAGAATCCTGTTTGGTTTGCCTGTGATCCACGGTAAGTGGGCACCAGCTGCCTACCTGGTATATTTTTTGTCTTATGAGAAATTACCGAACATTTGTTTGTTAACATTAATCACCTTTTCAGAGAGAATAAATGCGTGGGTCAGAGTCTGCTTGAGGCCCTTCAGCTTAGAATGCTGTCAGCCCCCTAAGGCTCTCAGCTCAGAAGGCTGTTGGCCCCTTGGATAATCCCACTTTGTTGTTCTATCAGGGTATCTGCTTCTCAATTCCTTCAGTGCACCTGGGTGGGGGTCTCTACAGCCGCACTGGTTCTCAGTAATTTCTAATGCTGAGAATGGAGGAGATCACTTAGAAAACCTAGAAAGAGTAAGGCCAGGCCCAGTACCAGAATCTGAGGGGCTCCAGCATTTAGTCCATGGAAAGCCATCATTTCATGTTAGGTGGAGAAAATGAAAGTAGACCCAACAAAGAGCACTGAAAAAGAGGGGGAAGGAAAGAATGTGGTGCCCAGGCAGCTGAGAGCAGAGATTGTTGTAAAATGGACAGCTGATTTCTGTCTCAAGTGCTGATAATAAGGTTGTAAACTGAAGCAAGAATTCTCTCCTTTGGATTTGGCATCATAAATACATCCAGTCCCTTGACAAGAGCAGTTCAGTGGAGGGTGGGTGGATGCCCACATTGGTGTGAGTTGAAACACTGAATAGGGGATTAGAGAATTGAAGCTGTAAGTATTAGTAGCAACTTCAGTGAATTTTGAAACAAGGAAGAGCAGGAAAAGGTGAATGTGGAGAGTGATGAGGGCAATGGGAGATGTATATGTATATATAGGGAGAGAGAGAGAGAGAGAGAGAGAATCTATGAGTGTAGACCATCATGTTTCTAAAAGAACACCAAAAAATCTTTTGGATCAAGGAAAATTAAGTTTATTAGACTAATTGCCAAAAGAGAGAATATTATCTTAACAAACCTAGTAGTTCTTCAGCCTAGAATAGTCAAGGGACAATATTTATGGGACTTTGGGATCTAAGCTGGTTGACTGAAAGAAATTCTTGTAAAGTAGAGTTATTTGAGATCGGACACAGTTTACAACATAAAAGTCTTAGATGAGTTTAGTGAGACCACTGGTTACTTGAAGATTACAGGGGTGCTGTGAGAAGAAATGAGGTGGGGTGTGATCTTAACTACCTGAATCTGACACAGAGGGAAGAATGGGATACCTTGATTCTACATATTGTAGTAGCTCAAATGAGCTGACAAGGAGATTCTTCCCCCAGTTCCTGCGAAGGGAACTCAGCCCTACCAAGACTTTGATTCTGGCCTTGCAAAACACTGAAGCAGAGAACCTACTTGGGTTATGTGCAAGCTCTTGAGCCATGGAAACCAAGAAATAATAAATTTGTGTCATTTTAAGCCACCAAACTTGTGGTAATTTGTTATGACAAAGCAGAAAAATAATACAACTCATTTACTTAGTCCGGTATAACCTTGATCTCAAAACCTGATAAAGACATTATAAAAAAGAAAAAAGAACATCTTTCATAACCAAACAAAATGCTATCAAAGCAATTTCAGCATATACTAAAATTATCATACTTTATCACTATTAAGTTGGGCTTATTTCAAGAATGTAAACTAGCATGCCATTAATTTGATGAGCAATCTATTAATGCAACACATTAAGATAACACCGAAGAAAACTCAGATGGCAATTCTGAAAGATTCCTGTTATCATAGCTTCTGTTCAACTATTTATTGATGGTACTAACTAGGCATATAAGCCAACAAAAATAAGCAATGTCATAGGGACAGAAACAAAACAAATAAAACTTTCTTTATTTACAGATGATTTAATAGCATAGATAGATGATTGAAAATAAATTTATACTTGAACAATTATAATTAAGTTAATACATTTAGCAAAGTTGTTGAACATGAAAATCCACATCTAAAACTAAACTTTATTTTCATGAATGAATAAAATAATAGAAAATATAATGTAAATAAGATAGCATTTAGAATAACATCTAAGATTGTTAAACACCAAAGAATAGAACTTAAGGAGATCATCAGAGATTACAAAACAGTAAAAAACATTATTGAGATGATTTTAAAAGGCGTAAATATATGAAATATACTCAGTTCACAGATTCAAAAATTAAACATTGCAATAATGTCAAGCCTCAAATTGATCTATTATGTAGTATACAGTAGAATATGTATATGTAATAGAGAAAGTAGAATGATAGATCTATAACATAATATATTATTATACAATATATCTGCATATTATCTTGCTATATGGAATTTTATATTATTATTATAGTACTATAAACCATAGTTTGACTTTATTCAATCAGTCCTATAACTTTACATCTCCAAGAAGATTTGTTGATCTATAATTACTTTTTCAATCTTAATAAACTATTTTCAAAGAAATTGTTGTTGTGAAGTTATAATAAAATAAAAAGCACCTAAAACCCTGTAAAATTATGCAATACATCGCTTTTGATTCCAAAGTACATACTTTCTGCAAATCATTAGTTTGTGAGTAAGTCCAGTTCATTTTGGTAGATATACACTAGTGCACTCTCTTTTTCTCTCTCTCTTATGTGTGCGTGCACACACACACACACACACACACACACCATTTAAGTGGTCATGGTATATCAAGGCTTTGCATTCATGCATTTTAATGTGGTTTAACTCCCTGAAGATGAAAACCATCAGGGTGGATTGGATTATAGCAGAGCACATCACAGAAGGAGCCGTTAAAGATTAAATATGTACCTTATTCATGTAAAAAAGAATTTGAGTGGATATTGACTCTCATGGCAAATCCAAGTTAGAGAAATACCACTTTTAAGATCTTGAATTATATTTTAATATTTAGAGTCAAGGAACAGAGAAAGCAAAAAGGTCAACAAATAAGTTGCTTATTAAAAAGCAACCTAAGAAATGTAATAATTATGTCAAATTTGCTCTCAGTGACCTGCTTCTCCCAAGGGTGGAGTAGGCAGAAGGTTGGAAGGGATGCTCCTGAACACAGTGAAACTATTTCAAAGTGAAAATGAAGATATAAAAGGAACTAATAAGTATATGGCATTATTATGGCAATCAAATTAAGTGTCATTTTATTGTTTTCTGGAAAGCAATTTAAGAATCAATATAATATTAGAAAGCAATAATGCACATGCTTAAAATATGAGTATAAAATAGCAACATTTGAATTTTATTGTTTTTCTTTGGCAAGATTTTATATCCAATTGTACTAGAAAGTGAAGCAAATAATCTGGAAACTGGGTTGAAATATAAGAGTTTATTTTAACCTGTGGACTCATTTGAACATAACATATTATTTGAGAGCACGTTTAAATTCATTTCTACTGGAGAAGAACCTATGCAAACACCTGAGTAAAGTACATGACAAACTCTGAAAGAAAATGCTTGTAAAATCATGAACAATGGCCTTAATAATTTTTGCTTTATTACTGCAATCAGTGGCAATATCTCTTAATACTTTATGTGTGTACTAAGATTGGTTTGAGAAGAAAGAAAGAAAAAGAAAGAAAGAAGAAAGGAAGGAGAAAGAAACAAAGAAAGAAAGAATCAACCATGGTGAGGCAAGAAGAAAAAATAAAACTACACCAAGGTCACCATCAAGTGTGAAAATCAAGTATGACTTGGTTGAGAAAGCACATGTTCACACATACAGACACACATGTGGCAGAGAAGTGGCATTTCTAGAGATAATGGTCAAGAAGAAGGTGGTATAATTTGTTATGTACTGGGTAGTAGTTTCACAGTCTCTTGTTATTTAACATAGCATATGCCATATAGGAAAACTTTGATTTTGGTGTTTTGATAATATTTCTACTTTTATTTTTATATAGCCTACTTATATTTCTTAATTGTACCTGTTTTCCTGTTCTAATATTCTATTCAATGATTCTCCTGGATTTCTAGTAGACAACTCTAACATCTAGAAGCATAAGAGTTATAACTTTTAAAATTCAATATATAGTTTAGATAAATGTATGTATATTTTACTTCCTTTAATGTTCTGGCTATGACCTCCAAAAAGTTGTTGAATATTTGATCATAAAAGTGATAGTAACCATCATTATCCACTTTCTTGCATAGTAAGAATGTTTCTAATGTTTTTATCACCAAACATGTTTTACACTTTTTAACAGATTAGGAAAGGTTATATTTTATCATTATTTGGTATGAGTATTTATTTTTGCCTCTTAGGAATTGTGTATTACAGTTATGCTCAGTTGATTTAAATTTACCAGTTTTGTTTTATTGAAATGATAATATTTTTCTATAATTTCTTAATACACTGGTTTCTATTAAGAATAGAATACATTAATATGAATACATTAATGTATTCTCTAATGTTAAACATCTTGAGACTCTGGAAAAATTAGAGGAAGTTGTCTGAACACCTCCTTTAATATGCGTTGCTTTCCACTCACCAAGGCTTTATTAAGAAATTTTACTTCTGTTCACAATGACATTAGCCCAGATGTTTCTTTTCCTTTTATTTTGTATTTTCTTTTCCACAAGGAATCAGTACCATGTTAGCCTTATAAAATGATTTAGTTGGTTATGCATCTGTTTCTAGGCTTTGAAACAGGGTATGTAACATGAATATTATCTTTATCTTGATGCCACAGTAGATCAAGACAAATAAAACTTTTGGGATTCCATATAAACCAACAAAGCAAAACAAACACTAATACTTGTTCGGCAGCCTGCTGTGCACATACATGCTTCCCTGTCTTTAAAATAGAAGTATAAAATTTTAATGAGAGTTTATCACACTCGTCAGATTTTTCAGATTCTACAAAAAATTGTGAGACATTCTAGTTTGTTTCTTATAAAATCAATTATTGCCATGAAATTTTTCGATAATATAAGAAACTATTCCTATATAAAAAGATCCCTCCATTTTATTTGTATTCTTTTTTTGTCCTTCTCTAAATTTGTAAAATGTACAATTACATTGTACTTACCAAGTCAAATATTTTCTTTGCTTTTGCCTTTTTCTTTAAAATAAATGTATTTCTACCCTTTTAAAGGTTGTCGATTATTTAAGGAGGCATCTTTTTTAGATTAAAGTTCAGTTCACTTTTAAAAAGTGTTTTTTATTAATTCTTATTGAAAATATTTTAGGCTGTAAGCTTTCCCTACTTAGATTTTGGTTCTACCTAGAGGCATTTGTGTTTAACATTTCCCATTGTTATATATTTCTAAATGGTTCTTTTTTTTTTTTTTTTTTTTTTGAGACAGAGTCTCACTCCATCACCAGGAGCCATGCTGGAGTGCAGTGGCGCCACCGCGGCTCACAGCAACCTCCGCCTCCTGGGTTCAAGCAATTCTCCTGCCTCAGCCTCCCAAGTAGCTGGGACTACAGGTGCGCGCCACCATGCCCAGCTAATTTTTTTGTATTTTTAGTAGAGACAGGGTTTCACCATGTTGGCAAGGGTGGTCTCGATCTCTTGACCTCGTGATCCATCCGCCTCGGCCTCACAAAGTGCTGGGATTACAGGCGTGAGCCACCCTGCCCAGCCTCTAAATGGTTCTTAATGCCAGTTCACTTTTTTTTTTTTTTTTTCTATTTGAGACAGGATCTTGCTCTGTCACCCAGGCTGGAGTGCAAGGTTGCTAACATGGCTCACTGCAGTGTCAAATTACTAGTACAGGTGAGCCTCCTGCCTTATCCTTCTTAGGAGCTGGGCTACAGGTGTGTGCCACCATGTGCAGGATTTCGTTTTATTTTTGTAGAGACCAGAGGTCACCATGTTGCCAAGGCTGGTCTCTAACTATTGGGCTCAAGCAGTCCTCCTGCCTCAGCCTACCAAAAGGTGGGGATTTACAGATGTGAGCCATTAGTCCTGGCCAACATTTCTACCTTAAGCCAAGAGTTTAAGGATATTACATAATTTTAAGATGCATAGTTTTTTTTCAGTTTTTTCTCTTCATCTATAATTTTAGTGCATTTTGTTCAGTGATTGTGAGTTTGAGTTCTATTTTTTGATATTTGGTGATATTTGTGGGAGGTACCTGTGTATGTGTTTTGTGGATGTTTAATGTATGTTTCAAATGATGTGTAGTTCGTATGCATATAGTACAATTATTTACATGAGATTAACCTTATTAATTATGTTGGTCAAATTTTTCTACCCATTTTTCTCATAACTTCTCTCACAGCCCATGCTATTTCTTGTCTGATAACATCTAAAATTTTTTTTATTTATATAAATTTAAGGGGTACAAGTATAATTTATATTTAAGTAAAAATATTAAGGAATTTGTTATAATTCACCCCCAGCAACAACCCCATTATTCTAAGACTCCATTGTCTATCATTGTTCACATTCCATACTCTACTTTCACGTTTATTATCTCCCACTTATAAGTAAGAACATGGTATTTATCTTTCTGTTTCTGAGTAGTTTCCTTCACGATAATAGCCTACAGGTCTATCCGCTTTGTGGCAAATGACATGGTTTCATTCTTTTTGGTGTTTCAATGGTATTCCATTGTGTTTATATACCATTTTCTTTATCCAATCTTAAGTTGGTGAACACTTAAGTTAGTTTCATGATTTTGCTATTGTCAATAGTGCTGTGATGAGCACACAAGTTCAGGTATCTTTGATGTAATTATTTATTTTCCCTTGAGTAGATACCCAGTACTGGGGTTACTGAATTGATCAGTAGTTCTGTTTTTAGTTCTTTGGGAAATCTCCATACTGTTTTCCATACAGGCTGTGCTAACTTAAATTCCCATCAACAGTGTATAAACATTCCCTTTTCTCTGCGTCTTCATCAACATATATTATTTTTTGTCCTTTTTATAATAGCCATTCTGAATGGTATAAAATATCTCTTTGCGGTTTTAATTTGCATTTCTCTGATTATTATTAGGGACATTGAGCATTTTTATATGCTCTTTGGCCAATTGTATGTCTTTATCGGGGTAAAAAAATGATCTACTTATGACTTTTGCCCACGACTTGTTGGAATTATTGTTGCTACCATTTGTTGTTGTTGTTGTTGAGCTGTTTGAGTTCAATAAAAATTCTGGACGTTAATCTCCTGTTTGATGCATAGTTTGCCAATATATTCTTCTATTTGGCTGATTGTCTGTTCACTCTGTTGTTTTGCTGTGCAGAAGATTTTAAGTTTCATTTGTCTATTTTTGTTTTGTTTCCTGTGCTTTTGAAATCTTAGTCCTGAATTATTTGCCTAGAACAATATCCAGAAAAGTTTTTTGTAGGCTTTCTATAATATTTTTATATTTTTAGGCCTTACATTTAATTATTTCATTCATCTTTGTATATAATAAGAGATTATGGTACAATTGTATCCTTCTGTATATGTCAGCCCAATTTTCCTAGCATCATTTATTGAAAAGAATGTCCTTTCCCTAGTGAATATTCTTGGTAATATTGTCAGAGATAAGTTTGAAGTAAATTTGCAGATTTATTTCCGGGTTCTCTAATCTGTTCCATTGATTTGTGTCTGTTTTTTAATTTCTTCTTCTTCTTCTTTTTTTTTTTTTTTTAACCAGTGTCATGCTGTTTTGACTACTACAGCCTTATAGTATAAATTGAAGTCAGGTAATGTGATGCCTCCAGTTTTGCTTAGCATTGCTTTTGCTATTGGGACCTGTTTTTTTTTTTTTTTTTTTTTTTTTTGGTCCCATATATATTTTAGGATTTTTTCTAATTCTGTAAAAAATGATGTTGATATTTTGGTAGTGATTGAATTTGAATCTATAGATTGCTTTTAGAAAAATAGTAATTTTTACAATATTAATTATTCTAAGCAATGAGCATAGGATGCTTTTCTATTTGTTTGTGCCAAGTACATTTTCTTACATCTGTGTTTTGTAGTTTTCCTTGTAGAGACCTTTCACCTCCCTAGTTTATTATATTATTAGGGATTTTTTTATGGCTATTGTAAACAGGATTGCATTTTGATTTGGTTCTCAGGTTGGTTGTTATTATTGGTGTATAGAAATGCTTCTTATTTTCGTATGTCGATTTTTCTATCCAAAAACATAACTGAATGCATTTATTAAATCTAAGAGATTTGGGGTGGAACTTTTAGGGTTTCCTAAGTATATAATCATATCACCAGCATACAGGGATAATTTTACTTCTCATTTCCCAACTTAATGCCTTTTTATTTTTTCTTCTTACTTAATTGCTCAAGTCAGGACTTCTATTACTATCTTGAGTAGAAGCAATGAAAGTAAGCATCCTTGTCTTGTTCTAGTTCTTAGAAAGAATGCTTTCATCTCTTTGCCATTCAGTATGATGCTTACTGTGCATTTGTCACATATGACCTCTATTGTTTTGAGGTATGTTCCTTCAATGCCTAGGTTGTTAAGGATTTTTTTATAAAGGGATGCTAAATTCTATCAAATGATTTCTCTGCATGTATTGAGATGATCATATGGTTTCTGTTCTACATTTTGCTTGAGTAATGTATTACATTTAATTTGATATGTTCAACTATTTTGCATCCCTACTGTAAAACCTACTTGATTATGGTGCATTATTATCTTTTTGATCTGCCAATACACAAATATTTGACTTGATAGTATTTGTTGATGATATTTCTATGCTCATTGGTTAAATAATGTTAAGTTATTTGGACTATATGAAAAAAGGCAAATACTATGAGTCAACTGTGTTTGAGCCTACAAACAATTTCTACATTTATTTAAAGGTAGCAGGTTATCATTAAATAACATCTATTCTCTCTTCCTGTCTGATCCCAGATAGTCAACCAAAAAGTAACATTTTTTGGCACTTTTTGCCAATGCTCATGGGAAAGATTGGTGGATAGTGGCTCCTGGACATTTTCTCCAAAGTGGATTTAGTGTTTAATAACGTAGTACAATGATACAAGATTTCATTACTAACTGCAGTGTTTCCGAAGCAAGAGGATGTTTCTGAAACAAGAGTAAATCTTTCTGGGAGACTAGTTAGGAGTCTAGTCTCATAACTGAAGTTGAGCAAAACCAAAACAAACCAAAACAAAACAAAAAAGTGGTGTGTTTCTTGCCTTTAAAGAGTAATTTATAAGCATTTCTAAAATCTAATATTTTTAAAAATAGATGGATATATAATTCACTAGAATATATAATTGCTATACAGAACTTAACTCAAGAAATTGTTAAACTTTTTCTTTTTACTTCCTTGCTTTTTCTTTAAAAAGGAAGGAGAGTTTACCTTGGTGTTTATAAGTTACATAAGGACAATCATTTTTTTCTTCACCATTTAATCTATAGGAATAAACCAGTTAACACACGTTTTATTTTAAGTTTTATGCATTAATGGATGAATGAACAAATGAGTGTGTCAAACACCTGCCAATAGGTAATGAAACAGATTGATTCCTAAATGCCTCTAGGTATGACGGGATTGTCATATTCACAATCAGAACTAACCTCATATATGGTTAAACATTTTTTTTCACCAGCCAGGAATAAAATGCTCTTAGGTACTATATACTTTCAAGAGTCAGCCTGTGAATAACTATTTTTCATATCCTTTCCTGATCTCACTTTGATGCTAACCTAAGTCTGCTTCCATGTGTTTACTTTGTGAGATATATTCCTGTTCAATCAATTGACTGATCTCATTCTGTTTCTCATCACTTTCCTTGTCTTGCTTTCCTTTTGACTGAGAAACTTCTGTGTTTCTTAACACATTATCATTTCAACACCCCATCTATTGGTCTACAAGTTTTTGTCACTTAATACATGCTTAGCAGTATCAACATGTTGCTGAAATTTTGGGTTCCAATATAAAATGATTTGTGATAGCTGATAGGTGCTAAATAACACAGTTTCCCCCAGAGCTAGAAATTTTAGCTATTCTTCTTTATATTTCATGAAGAAAGAGTTGCAATATCAAATACTTAGAATAGTCTTGAAGACTTGGATAGTTAACATGGTAGATTTGAGGGAAAAAATAAAAACAATCTAGATATTTAAAGAGTTGACTGTATTCTGAGGCTGGCATTCAATTTGCTCTCTTAGAAATCAGAAGATTTTGAACTCAGAAATTGTGGAGGTTGCATAAACATTGAAAGTTTAGCAATGTAAAACACGTCAAAAGGGAATAGCAGTTGGGTTTATCCTTGGGACAGGCAAGCTCTTCTACCATGTGGCAGTTTGTCTCCTGGGGTTTTGTGTTATATTGTAACCTGAAAGTATCTCACCATTAGTTATTACCTTAATGACAATAACTATGGTTTATTGGTTGCACAAATTTAATTACAAGAATCCTGAAAGATAGGCATTAGTTATTAAGTCTATCTTTACTTATGAGGAAAGAGATACACAATTCAGGTTAGTGGAGTGGCCTTTGGCTACACAGTTCCTAATTAGCAGAGACTATGTGGCTTTCTTATTTTAATTATCTTTCAGAAAGAATGGTTTCTTAACTCTTGCGTTTGAGTGTAAAACCAAAAGCTTCACCTACATTTTGAAACTGTTAGTCTTCATTATTCTTAAGGTGGAATATTCTATGTTTCCTTAAACACACAAGAGCCTTTTGTCCCAAATCTCTCTGCGTTTACAGACTTTTTTTCTTCTCATGGCAGACATGGCAATCATCTCACTTGAGTGTTCAGTTGTTCCTCAGAGTGTGTCAGAGATTGGACCCAGGATCTCCCACTGATGCCGAAATCCGTGGATGCTGAAGTCTCTTACATAAAATGGCATTGGATTTGCATATAAACTACAGCCTCCCATATACTTTAAATTATCTCTCTATTACTTGCAATATCTAATAAAACATAAATACTATGTTAATAGCTGCTATATTTTATTGTTTAGGAAATAATGACAAGACTAGCCTGGACAACATAGTGAAATTCCATCTCTACAAAAAGAAAAAAAAAAAAAAAAAAAAAAAACAGAAAAAAAATCTGGCTGTGGTGGCACATGCCTGTAGTCTCAGATACTCTACTTAGGAGGCTGAGAAAACATCACTTGAGCCCAGGAGGTCAAGGCTGTAGTGAGTTGTGATTGTGAAACTGTAATCCAGTCTGGGTGACACAGTGATTTGACTTGACTCTGTCTCCACTCAAATCTCATCTTGAATTGTAGTTCCATAATCCCTACATGTCATGTGGGGGATCTGGTGGGAAATAATTGAATCATGGGAGTGGTTATCCTCATGCTGTTCTTGTGATAGTGAATGAATTCTCACAAGGTCTTATAGCTTTATAAGGGGCTTTTCCCCTTTTGTTTGGCACTTCTCCTTGCTGCCGCCATGTGAAGTTTCCTGATCATAAGTTTTCCACCATGATTATAAGTTTTCTGAGGCCTGCTCAGCCACATGGAACTATGAGTCAATTAAATTTCTTTCCTTTATAAATTGCCCATTTTCAGCTTTATCTTTAAAGTATGGGGACAGAATAATAAAGTAAATTAGTACCAGGTAGGGAGGTGCTGCTCTAAAGTTACCCAAAATTGTAAAAGCAACTTTGTAAGTAGGTAATAGGCAGAGGTTGGAACAATTTAGAGGACTCAGAAGAAGACAGGAAAATGTAAGAAAGTTTCTAACTTCCTAGAGACTTGTTGAATGGCTTTGACCAAAAAGCTTATAGTGATATGGAAAAGAAAGTTCAGGCTGAGGTAGTCTCAAATAGAGAGAAGGAACTTTTTGGGAACTTGAGCAAAAATGACTCTTGTTATGCTTTAGCAAAGAGACTAGTAGCATTTTGCCCCTTTCCAGGAGATCTGTGGAACTTTGAACTTGAGAGAGATAATTTAGGATATCTGGCAGAAAAAATTTCTAAGCACTAATATATTCAAAATGTGACTTGGGTGCTCGTAAAAGCATTCAGCTTTGTGCATTCACAAAGATATGGTTTGGAATTGGAACTTATGTTTAAAAGGAGAGCAGAGCATAAAATTTTGGAAAACATGCAGCCTGATGATGCAATAGAAAAGAAAAACCCATTCTCTAAGGAGAAATTTTAGCCAGCTGCAGAAATTTGCATAAGTAACAATGTTGTTAATCACCAAGACAATGGGAAAAATGTCTCCAGGACATGTAAGAGACCTTCATAACAACCCCTTCCACCACAGGCCTGGAGGCTGAGGAGGAAAAAATGGTTTATTGGACTGGGTCCAGGGCCCAACTGCTGTGTGCAGCCTAAGGACTTGGTGCCCTGCATCCAAACTGCTGCATCTCTGGCTAAAAGAAGCCAATGTATAGCTCAGGTCATTGCTTTCAAGGGTGAAAGCTCCAAACCTTGGGAGCTTCCACATGGTGTTGGGCCTGCTGGTGTGCAGAGGACAAGAATTGAGATTTGGGAACCCCCACCTAGATTTCAGAGGATGCATGAAAATGCATGGATGTTTAGTCAGAAATTTGGTGCAGGGGAAGAGCCCTCATGGACAATTTCTGCTAGGGCAGTGTGAAAGGAACATAGAGGGTTAGAACCCCCACACAGAGTCCCCACTGAAGCACTGCCTAGTGTAGCTGCGAGAGGAAGGCCACCGTCCTCCAGCTGCTAGAATGGTAGATCCACTTACAGTTTGCACTCTGTGACTGGAAAAGCTGCAGCCACTCAACACCAGCTGTGAAAGCAGTCAAGAGTGGAGATGTACCCTGCAAAGCTACAGGGGACTGCAAAGGCCATGGGAGCCCACATCTTGATCAGTGTGACCCAGATGTGAGACATGAAATCAAAGGAGAGTCCTTTAGAACTTTAAGTTTTAATGACTGTCTTATTGAATTTTTGGACTGCGTGGGGCCTCAGGCCCCTTTGTTTTGGCAAATTTCTCCCATTTGGAATGGGTGTATTTACCCAATGCACGTACATACATTGTCTAGGAAGTAACTAATTCGACTTTCATTTTACAGGGACTTAAATGTGGAAGGGACTTAACTTGTCTCAGATGAGATTTTGGATTTGAACTCTTGAGGTAATGCTGGAATTACCTCTGACTTTTGGGAATTGTTGGAAGTGCATTATTGTTTTTAAATGAGAGAACATGAGATCTGGGAGGGGTGAGAGGTGAAATGATAGGATTTGGATGTTTCCCCACCCAAATCTCATCTTGAATTGTAGTTACCATAATTCCCATGTCATTGGAGAGACACAATGGGAAGTAACTTAATCATGGAGGCGATTATCCTTGTGCTGATCTCATGATAGTGAGTGAGTGAGTTCTCACAAGACCTGATGATTTTATACAGAGCTTTTCCCTCTTTTGCTCAGCACTTCTCCTTGCTGCCACCATGTGAAGGACAGGTTCCTTTCACCTTTTACCATGATTGTAAGTGTCCTGATGCCTCCCCAGTTATACTGACCTGAGTCAATTAAACCTCTTTCCTTTATAAATTACCCAGTCTTGGGTATGTCTTTATTAGCAGTGTAAGAATGAAGTAATACCTGGAGCAAGATCCTGTCTCAAAAAAATGTTTAAATAAAATAATAAAGCCAAGAAAAAGAGTCTGTAAATGTTCAGTATAGACCCATTAAAAAAAGGAAAATATTTGTATTCACAGTAGGTTAAATCCAGAGATGCAGAATCCAGGAATACAGATAGCGAACTGCATCCACTTGACGATGCCTTAAACATCTGGAATAACTGACTGGGATTTCTAATATAGGGCAATTTATGTATGGGCAAAACATGGAAGAGTCAGTGCACACAGTGAGTTGTTCAGGAAATATTTTAGAGATAGTAGCATATATTAAGACTTTTTCTCCTTTTTTTAACTTGAGGATTTGAAGAGAATCACAAGTCAGCAATAATTAGTTAAATCTAATGTAAGATTAGAATTATACAAAGTCAAACCTTGCTTCCCCAGAGAGATGCCTAAGATGGACCATAAATATGGCAAGCAAGGTCTAGCAATGAAGACAAAGGGTAAAATAGACAAATTTTTAAATTTGTGGGGCTCTGACAATAAAACAAATTAAACTGCCTTTGGCACTAAGGCCTAATCAAACTTTCTGAGCACAAGTGCAATGTATTGGACAATTATCACAACAACTTCCACACAAGAGTAGATAGAAGTCATATTTTTAATAGGTGTATCTTATAACCTATCTTAATGAAGTATAGTTATTAAATTATTGCTCTAGGAATTCTTACTACAGGATGAATATCCTTTATTTGAAATTCTTAAGACCAGAATTTCTCCTGATATTTGAGCTTTTGGATTTGGTAATATTTGCATATAGAAAAAATTACATATCTTGAGGTACAACCTAAGTCTCAATACAAAATTCATTTGTGTTTCATATACACCTCGTACACATAGCCTGAATGTAATCTTATACAATATTCTAAATAGTTTTGTACATGAAATGAAGTTCATGTACCTGAATCATCAGGTATATGAAAAAGCAACAGTGTTACTATCTCAGCCACCCAATCTGACAATCTATGGTAACATGTTGGAACTTAGAGTGTTTTGAATTTTGGGGTATTTTGTGTTTTAGATTATTGCGTTAGAGATGATCAGCCTATATCTATTTTACTTCTTTCTATCTTAGTTTTTATTTTGTAACTTTAAATACAAACATGATTTTTAATAATAAAACACTGTTATCTTTCTGGAAGGTCTGTTTTATTTAATTTTACTTTTTTATTCAGACGTGATAAATGAATTGCTATGGTTAGCTGCAGATTACGGTGAAAGTCTTTTGCCAAATTAAAAATAATCCTCCCACACACCATACATTCAATTTCTACACTAAACAATCCAAACCAAACTTTAAAGCAATCATTGCTTCACTTCATTCTGGGAAATTTTTGAATTGAAGAAAGTCTCAAAGAGTCAAGCACTATCATGGATTAGAGTAATTTTTAATCTACCATTCACCACAAAGCTTATAAACTATACATATGACCACTCACGATGCTCAAGAGCAACAGCAACAGGGTGTGGTGGCTCACACCTGTAATCCCAGCACTAAGGCAGGTGAATCATGAGATCAAGAGATCGAGACCATCCTGGCTAACACAGTGAAACCCATCTCTACTATACATACAAAAAAAAAAAATTAGCCAGTCATGGTGGCATCCACCTGTAGTCCCAGCCACTTGGGATGCTGAGGTAGGAGAATCATTTGAACCCAGGAGGCAGAGGTGTAGTGAGCCAAGATCATGCCACTGGACTCCAGCCTGGGTGACAGAGTAAGACTCCATTTGTTATCGAGTGGGACTCCATCCTGTGGATGTATAAGCAAGACATATATTCAATTTGAAACTTTCTTTTTGTCATGTATTTACCTATGCAACAATCTTGCATATTCTTCACATGTACCCTAAAACCTGAAATGCACTATTATGTGTTTTTTATATATATATAATAAAACAAACAGAAAAACAAACAAACAGACAAAAAGTATTTAAAAGAAAGACAGGCTGCGTAAGTGGCCCAAGTTACAGAGAATTGATTACTGCTTCTAATTTGAGCATTAACAAAAAAGAGAGTAGAAAATGCAGAGATTTTTATTATATAAACTCAGAGTAACTTTGTTCTAGTCACAGAATCTGTAACCAGATTAAAAAACATATATTTTTGTGTTAAGAGAGAAAAGGTGAAATAATGTGAATAAAACAAAACAGTAAAAAAAAAAAAAACTTCAAAGAAGCCAGGTGTGATGGCACATGCCTGTAATACCACAATGTGTGTGTGTATACTACATATATATAAAATAAAATTTTCTAATAGCTACATTAAAAAGGTAACCAAAGCTAATGAAACTAATATTAATGATGTATTTTATTTAACACAAAATGTCAAAAAATATTTCAGGATCAATTCAATGTAAATTGCTAATGAGATATTTTCGTTATTTCTGCATAGAGTCTTCAGACTATAGTATATCATTTACACTCATGTCGATTTGAAATAGCCACACTCCTGATATTTTGTAGCCACACATAGTGACTTTCGTATTGTGCACACAGCTCTAGAAGGTAGATATTGCTCCTCCTCAGGAGGATTCAGAGGGATTATCTAGTAAAGATGATTCCTTTTTCTGAATATTTTTCTGCAGTTTATTGTGAACCCAACTTATGGTCTTACTGTACACGACTCATTTGTGACTCACGCAGTGTCAATACGTGGGCTCCACTGTGCTCCAGAAGGCAGGGTTTGGAGGTCAAGGCAATGAAGACAGGCTTTATCTATACAGATAAAATAGATGGCTCATGGGACAATTATTTAAGTCTCATGACACTAAAGGATTATTTTTGAGTCTTGACGTCCTAAAAGTATGTTGCAAAAATGACCCTCTTTTGGGCAATAACCTAAGTGAAAATATAACCTGAAGGTGTGGTCACATGCTTTTCTCTTATAAAATTTGATCCCCAAACTCCACATATCAACAAATTAACACTTGATATTCTATACTAATTCTGACAAGTACATAGAAGCGATTATAATTGATTTTATTAAGTAGGAAATAAAAGTATTTTAAGAATTTCTTAATTTTATAAATTTAGTCTTTCTTGTATCAAAGGTAAGCTTATTAAATTTTGACTGAAGTTAACTAAAAGCCATGCTTGTAAAAGGATTTGCTTATATTTATTTAAAAACCTTATATTAAAAAAGCTGTATTACTTTTTAATACATTAGAAAGTTGATGCTCACATGTGCACTTTAAAAAGTGGTTTATAATATATG
Organism: Callithrix jacchus; assembly: GCF_049354715.1. NCBI lineage: Eukaryota > Metazoa > Chordata > Mammalia > Primates > Cebidae > Callithrix > Callithrix jacchus. The sequence goes on from NC_133507.1 coordinate 110,396,410, forward strand.
AACATCTGCTCTGCTGTACTCAGAAGATCAACGGGGAAAGTGTGATAGGATATTAAGTGTTGCCCACATCATTACTGTTACCATGAATAAAATAAATATTTGAACACAATGGCATAGTTCATCATAAAATCATATTGAGGTATTCGGGGAATTCATAATGTTTCCTGTAATCACAGCAGAAAGTAAAGGCTTGAAGTGTGCATAGCAAATGACCTTGAGGAACGGGGAGCTTTTCCATTGCTATGATAGTCAGTAAAAGCCTATTTCCTCAGAATCTGAAAATTTGAAAATTAAGTTTTTCAGGCATGGTACAATTGATTTTGGGTTAGTAAAAAGTTGGGAATAATATATTTACTTATGAGGTATAAAACTATTGCTCATGAGTAAGGAGAACATTGAAAAATCAAAGCAAGGCTCAAAGAAAAAAAACGAACCAAAACAAAAAGAAGTATGTTTCTGTAAAGGCTGTTATAGTTTTGAATTCAGAAAATAGTGCTGACTGGTAAAGGGTCAGGGAATAGTAGACAGACACAAGGGATTAGTATAAGCCCTGGCTATTTCTCGTGTGCTCTTAGCTGTCATTAGAATCCCTGGGCTCCTGCTTCCTCACCTTTACAGGAAACAATGGAAGGGATGATCATTAATTTTCCTGCCAGCTCTCTGAGTCCAAGATTCCAGTTTTACATTCTAAATCACAGATGTGTTTAGGACATACTGCTATATAATTGAGATAATTGGACATTTATTTCTGTTTAATAAATGAGGGCTTAGGTAGTATCTCCTCTGTAAGTTTTTTTCAGCTTTTCCTATTTTTCTTCTACCTCACAATTCGAGAAATCAGCTAACAGATGGAAGTTAGTGTCAGATTTATGATATTGCCCATCTCACCACTCTAATTTTCTATATACTTGTTCAATGATGGCAGAGATGGTATTTTATATTAAGTTAGTATTTAGGCCAATATTTGTACATAAATACTACATAGACACTATAACAAGATATTTAAACCTAATACAAAATTTTATATGTAACTTAACATGTGTTTACAAGTAAACGATTTTTTTCCTTCTCTCTGTTTCTTTAAACCTGGCAGAATTAACCACATGTGATTGGCTAGTTGGCTCTTAAACAACGCTGCAAACACAATTATTTTAGCTTCTAAAAGGGCACATCACATAATGTACTGGAGATCTGGAAGAAAGTATGAGAATTTCTCTGTTTTTCTGTTTTGCCTCTTTGAAATTTTTTATTTTTCCATACATTTTATAAAATACACCATCATTTTATAGAGCTTAACAGATTTGCTATTTGAAAATAAATACTTAGGATGTGTTTAAATTGCATGTAACTATAGGTAGACATGTTCAAGAAAGTTGGGGATTTACTCTCTAAAACTGCATTGTCCAGTGGAGACATAAGCCACATACATAATTTAAATTTCCTGGTAGCTAAGTTAACAGAAAATGAGTAAAATTATATATCCAACATATCTCAAATATAATTTCATATGTAAACAATATACATTAATTAATGCTATATTTTGGAACATACACTTTTGTTTATTTATTCACTTACCTTGGAAATTCACTGTGTATTTTACACTTACAACATATCTGGACCAGTTGCTTTCCAAGGGCTCAGTAGTTATACACAGCTAGGCAGTTCAGTTCTCAAAGCCATGCAAAGAAGCTCTTCCCCCAGTTGGTTTGGGCTTGATTCTCCTTGTTATAGTTTTATCCCTTTGCCTGGAATTTCATATTATGGCCTCATTCCCATATCTGTCTCTGAACCTTTGTGATTTGGGCTACACACAACAAATTTAGCCTCTTGGTCTCGGTGCTCTTGACTTGCCCTGTCTCTACCACCTACTTGGGTAATAAAGACTGTCCACCACTTCCTCCAGGAATCACTATCTCTATGGGTTCCTCCCTACAGGAAGTTCAGACTTTGCTTCCAAACATTTAACCATATCTAATCACTGATATTCTTAATCAATCATCAAGTTGCAACTGTCTCTTAACACTTTTCCTAACTCAGTAGCTGTGAAATTTCGCTTCTCTGAACTGGATTACTGTTTTCTATTACCCAACTCCAGGAATGTTGGTTGCTTTCTAATTTATACAAAATTTAAGCAAATTAAAAACAATTAATTGAAGAAATTTTACTCCTATAGCATATTTCTAAGAATTTTTTTTCTCCTAGTATTTCTCTTCAGTTAGTACTAGTAGTCCATGAAGTAAATTTAACACAGAATAAATAGTGTTAATGACAAACACTATTGGGTATTTTTTAGAAACATTATTTGTAATTTCTTTTCAGTAGTGTATTTTGACATCTGCCAATCCATTAGTCCATTTAAATGTAAGTCTCAGAATAAAGGAACTTTTTATTTTATTTTATTCTTTTAAACTCCAGTATCATTACTTACAGAATGTCTAGCACACATTTGGCTTGCAGTAAATACCTATTTATTTATCTATTTATTTTTGAGATGGAGTCTTACTCTGTCACCAAGCTGGAGTGCAGTGGCGCAATCTCGGCTCACTGCAACCTCTGCCTCTTGAGTCAAGTGATTCACCTGCTTCAGCCTCCCAGGTAGCTGGGACTATAGGTACACACCACCATGCCTGGCTAATTTTTTTGTATTTTTAGTGGAGATGGGGTTTCACTATGTTAGCCAGGCTGGTCTCGAACTCCTGTCCTTGTGATCCACCTGCCTCCAAAAGTGCTAGAATTACAGGTGTGAACCACTGTGCCCAGCCTAATATTTATTAATAAAATGAATTTTAAAGTCATCTTTTCTAATCATAAATTTGTTCTTGCAGGTAGAAAGCTTCATGGTGCATTTGCACAAACAGTACTATAATAATCAAGTATTTCATGACCAAACTAGTGACAGTTATCACTTGCGAAAAGCACCTCTATGGTTTTTTTGTTTTTATTTTTGTTTTTGAGACGGAGTCTTGCTCTGTTGCCAGGCTGGAGCAGAGTGGCGCAGTCTAGGTTCACTGCAACCTCTGCCTCCCAAGTTCAAGCGATTCTTCCACCTCAGCCTCCCAAGTAGCTGGGACTACAGGCCTGTGCCAAACACCCGGCTAATTTTTGTATTTTTAGTAGAGACGGGGTTTCACAATGTTCACCAGGATGGTCTCGATCTCTTGACCTTGTGATCCACCCACCTTGGCCTCCCAAAGTGGTAGAATTACAGGCCTGAGCCACTGTGCCCGGCCATACCTCTATGTTTTAAAGACGTCCTAGAGTGCCTCATCACTTGAGGAAAGTTGGTTGGGTGTGCCTTGAGGACACCAGGATTCCAGTATTGAATCTTTTTCAGCCTCTTTTGAGTAAGAGACCTACTTTTACCCAGAGTGTCAGCATTCTTCCAAGGCCCTGTCTTGTTCATGTGGCTTCACAGCTCTTCAGAACAAAAGCAGAGAGAGAAAAGAAAGGTGGTGTCAATCTCCTTGTGTAAATGAAAAATTCGAAGTATTTTTGTTTAATCTATTTCCCATTACCTTGGCAACATTATCTTTGTCACTTTATGTTCCCCCAGACAAAGAAATGGCCCACCTTCATAAATCGTTTCATCTCGCCAGTGTGATACATGTTACATTTTCCTCCCTTACAGGTACATCTTATTCTATTTTCTTCGTAGAAAAGTTAGACTGAGCGTACTACATATTCATATGGAAATATCAAGTGGTCTCACACACACCTTTTGAAAATTGTAATTGTATGTATGGTTACTCTATTTCATATACCGGATCTCATTTATATCAGCGTGTTCAATGAATTCTAACTTAGATAATCATATTGGATCGAGTAAGTTGCACTACCCTGGTGAAACGACTTTTTTCTCCATGCTTCTTTGCCTCTCTTTCTGTTTCTATTCTACTTGTATTAACTTTATAAGCCTAATATAAAATCACTTCTTTATGTGCTTCATACTTGAAAATGTTGTGGTAAAAGGAATCTATTGTTTGGATTAGGAGCGAAGGAAAAACAAATTGCATTAGGAACCTGCAAGAAAATAAATGCATTCTTGGACTGCGCTTCACCTGCACACTTGAGTGTCCTCTGAGATAACTGGAGTCAGTTACTTGTGCTCAGTGCTTGAGGTCAACGGGCCAGGTGGAGTGTAAGGATGGGTGACTGAGCATGGGTAGTCAATGGGACGTTCAAGCTAGAGAAATCCAAAGGCAGAATGCTGTACGAACAACTGTTTTCCAGAGAAAGGAGGTATGAATTGGGGAAATCATGAAGCAGGTACTTGGTGAATTAGAAACGCTCATAAACAAAACAAAACAAAACAAAACAAAACAAAACAAAACAAAATAAAATAAAATAAAATAAAATAAAATAAAAATAAAATAAAAAGATATTATTCAGGGATACTTTTGCTGGCTCTTTCCTATGATTTTTTTTATTCTATTATCCCAGCATTGTGCAGCAACAATGTCTAGAAAGGCAAGCAGACACAATTCATTAGCAGAATGACAGCTAACTTACCTTACACATACAAAGTCCAGAGAGCAAACCAAGGTTTAATTTTTCAGTATCCTTTGGCTCCAGCGAAGTCAGTCAAAAATGTAACCTCTCCTTCTATCTTTCTCTTCCTGACAGCTTTGCCCAGGCCTCCTGCTACTCAGCGCTGCCACCATCCTATTCTGTCATGCCTTTAGTCCATTTTTTTATGGGATTGTGATCAAGATGGTTGAGGCATCACTCCTTCCCCTTGGCATTCTCCACTGGGGATACTAAGAGGTTTGTTTTGTGAGCACACGATTCTCCATAGAAGAAGTACTAGGTATTTTAGATTGGCCAGTATAGATTTTCCATGAAACAAACTTTCTACTTGCCAACAAGCATCACCTCTCATAGCTGAGGTTCAAATGCTTACTAAGTTAAAATACTTCTTTCTTCAAAGTGGGGGGGGGATAATTGGAGTCAATGAGACAGGAAACACTGAGTTACTGTTCATTCATTTGTTTAACATGTAACGGGACTTACCTATCAAAATTCAATATACTGAAATTTTCTTTATTTTTATTGCATTTTAGGTTTTGGGGTACATGTGAAGAACATGCATGATAGTTTCATAGATACACATGTGGCAGTGTGATTTGCTGCCTTCCTCCCCATCACCTATATCTGGCATTTCTCCCCATGCTATCTCACCCCAACTCCCCACCCTCCGCTGTCCCTCCTTTATTCCCCACAACAGACCCCAGTGTGTAGTGCTCCCCTCCCTGTGTCCATGTGTTCTCATTGTTCAACACCCACCAGTGAGTGAGAACATGTGGTATTTCATTTTCTGTTTTTGAATCAGTTTGCTGAGAATGATGGTTTCCAGGTTCATCCATGTCCATACAAGGACACAAAGTCATCGTTTTTGATGGCTGCATAATATCCCATGGTGTATATGTGCCACATTTTCCCTGTCCAGTCTATAATCGATGGGCATTTGGGTTGGTTCCAGGTCTTTGCTATTGTAAACAGTGCTGCAATGAACATTCCGTGTGCATGTGTCCTTATAGTAGAATTATTTATAATTTTCTGGATATATAGCCAGTAATGGTATTGCTGGGTCAAATGGAATTTCTATTTCTAGGTCCTTGAGAATCAAGGACCAATGAATCAAATGAATCAAATGTTTTCCTTTTTCTCAAGATTTTTTAAAATGGGGACAGCAGACATGTAAGTAGATGAGTCATGTTGCAATGACTTAAGTGTATATAACAGAGTCTAAGTGAAAGACTATAGAAGCTAAATTATTTGCTATTTCAGCAGGGAAAAATAGTTGAGAGATGAATGTTTTGGGTGGCTATTTACCTGGAGAGTCAGGGAACAATAGAGACATCACTCTTACCTACACTGTCTACATGATTCCTACAAAATTAAATATGAAGATTTACTCCCACTCTATGCATTCTCTGTTTACACTTGTGATTGTTTCTTTGAGGTGTAGAAACTTTTACTTTAATATCCCCTAAAGAAAATATGAAAACATGAATATCTTTGTATTTCTCTGACTGGTAAATACTATCATCGCTATTGTTATATATACTGGTCGAAATATCAATGCTTTAAAATAAGGCTTTTTATGTCTTTTAAATGTATACAGCAGAATATCAGTAACATACTAATTAGGTATCAACTATTAACCTAAGAATAAAGCAGTCTCTAAAAGTGGAAAATTTCATATGGCTTTATTTTTTCTTAACCTTATATTCTCCTTATTTTCTCAGAATTTAATCCTAATGTAATTTATTTTGCCACCAAAAGTATCTTACCATCTTCTTATGCATCTCTGTAATAAAAATATACCTATATACTTAAATTTAGAAGTTTGTATTTCTTGTGACCATAAAGTCAAATGTATATGTTGTGGGAGAAAGAACAGGGGAACAATTAGTGGAAGCCCAAAAAGCAAACACTCAGGCACGAGGGAAGCCTGGCTCAAAACTCCTCTGCAAATCCCCTAAAGTAAAAGATATCTAATCTTGAGCAAGTGAACCCATGGCAATCAATTTGGTTATTCATTTTCTTTTCTACTATAAAGCTATTTATTTATTCAGTTGAATTAACAAATGAAACATCTATATATTTATGTTATACAAAATGATGTTTTGAATTTTGTACACATGGCTATCAGGTGAATTAACATATGCATAACTGATTTTGGTTTTGTAGTGAGAGCACTTAATATCTAATTTCTAAGTGATTTCCAAATATATTATCTATTGCTATTAACTATAGTCCATATGCAATCTATCCATCTGACAAAGGGCTAATATCCAGAATCTACAAGGAACTCAAACAAATTTACAAGAAGAAAACAACCCCATCAAAAACTGGGCAAAGGATATGAACAGACATTTCTCCAAAGAAGACATTAATGTGGCCAATAAATATTAGAAAAGATCTATTACTAGTCATTAGAGAAATGCAAGTCAAAACCACAATGAGATACCATCTCACACCAGTTAGAATGGTGATTATTAAAATGTCAGAAAACAACAGATGCTGGAGAGAATATGAAGAAATAGGAATGCTTTTACATTGTTGGTGGGAGTGTAAATTAGTTTAACCATTGTGGTGGTTCAACCAGTGTAGTGATTCCTTCAAGGATCTAGAACCAGAAATACCATTTGACCTAGCAATCCCATTACTGGGTATATACCCAAAAGATCACAAATCTACTATAAAGACATGTGCACATGTATGCTTATTGCAGCACTATTCACAATAGCAAAGACTTGGAACCAACCCAAATGCTCATACAATATAGACTGGATAAAGAAAATGTGGCACATATACACCATGGAATACTATGTAGCCATAAAAAAGGATGAGTTCATGTCCTTCATAGGTACATGGATGAAGCTGGAAACTATTATTCTCAGCAAGTTAACAGAGGAACAGAAAACCAAACACCACATGTTCTCACTCATAAGTAGGAGTGGAACAATGAGAACATGTGGACACGGGGAAGGGAACATCACACACTGGGGCCTGTTGGGGGGTGGGGGGCAAGGGGAGGGATAGCATTAGGAGAATTATCTAATGTAGATAATGGGTTGATGGATGTAGCAAATTACCATGGCAAATGTATACCTATGTAACAAACCTACACATTCTGCCCATGTACCCCAGAACTTAAAGTCAAGCAAATAAATAAATGATTTTGGGGCTCTCCACCTAGATTTCAGAGGATGTTTAGAAAGGCCTGGATGCCCAGGTAGAAGTGTACTACAGGGGCGGGGCCCTCCTGGAGAACCTCTGCTAGGGCAGTGCCAAAGGGAATTGTGGGGTCAGAGTCCCTACACAGAGTCTTTACTGGGAAACCACCTACTGGAGTTGTGAAAAGAGGGCCACCATCCTTCAGACCCCAGAATGTTAGATCCACCAACAGCTTCACCATACACCTGGAAAAGCCACAGACAGTGATTGCCAGACCAGGAAAGCAGCCAGGAGGGAGGCTGTACCCTGAAAGGCCACAGGGGTAGAGCTGCCCAACACCAAGGGAGCACACTTCTTGAATCAGCATGACCTGGATGTGAGACATGGAGTCAAAGGAGATCATTTTGGACCTTTGAGCTTTGTCCCCCGCTGGATTTTGAACTTGCATGTGGCTTGTAGTCCCTTTGTTTTGGCCAGTTTATCCCATTTGGTACGCCTGTATTTACCCAAGACCTGTACCCCCACTGAATCTAGGAAATAGCTAACTTTCTTTTGATGTTATAGGCTCATAGGCAGAAGGGACTTACCTTATCTCAGATGAGCCTTTGGACTGTGGACATTTAAGTTAATGCTGTAATGAGTTAAAACTTTGGGAAACTGCTGGGAAGGCATGACTGGTTTTAAAATGTAAGACATGAGATTTGGGAGGGGCCAGGGTTGAAATGATATGGTTTGGCTGTGTCCCCACCTAAATTCCATATTGAATTTCCATATGTTATTCAAGGGACCCAGTGGGAGGTTACTGAATCATGGGGGCCAATATTACCTGTGCTGTTCTTGTCATAGTGAATAAGTCTCATGAGATCTGATGGCTTTATAATGCAGTTTCCCTGCACAAGCCTTCTTTTTGCCTGCCGCTGTCCACATAAGATGTTACTTGCTCCTCCTTGCTTTCTGCCATGATGGTGAGGATTCCCCATCCACGTAGAACTGTAAGGACATTAAACCTCTTTCTTTTGTAAATTGCCCAGTCTCAGGTATATCTTTATCAGCAGCATGAAAACAGACTAATACACTATTCAGTTACTCTACATGAGATTTGGTGCATCTAGACCATTAAATATTCTCTTTATCTGTCTGATACATATTTATCTCAAGGTGATGATTCTCTTTCTGATTTAAAAATCCCAATTTCAGAAGTTTTTTCACTGGCTTCACTTAGTTGTTCTGATGCTCCTTCAGTTTATGTGCTCCAAACAAAACCAAAATGATTTTATTTTTTGAAAAACTACTCTTGATTTTAGAGTAAGCATTCCTTTAAGTTTAAGTCACCTTATTTTATGAGTTCCATACAAATCCCACATAAGTCCCCTTTTGTGATTCATCCTGCTTTTTTCCCCTCTCCCCGTCAATCATTCACCCTTCCCACAGTGCTGTGTACTCTATGAAGCTGATCTGTCCAAAGGCACAATCCAACCTAAAAGGAGGAGGGAAGAGACAGGGTAAGGGAATATATTTATGAGATTCCTGTTTGTTTGTTTGTCCTAGCATTGACCGTGTTTCCTCAGGTGTAGCTCTGGCAGCCTTTCTTCTCTGTCCCTGGATCTAATTTACTATGGCAGTACTGATTACTCCATTTTGACCTTTAGGCCAAGGAATGGTAAAAGCTCCCAATTACTAGTAATCCCTGGAATCCCCAACATCCCTTGTTGCTTCGTGGCTCACACTTTTCACACAAATGGTTATTCATTGATTTCTTTCGAGTTGAACACTCTTAAAAGCTCTGTGTATTTCCCACTCAAAATCTGGCAGACACCATACCTGTAGCTTCCCATAAAATATAAACTTTGACCTTGGAATAAAATATAAACCTTGACTTTGCTTCTGAATATTCTACACGTCTGCCTCTGCCTATGTTTTCCACCTTTTCCTACCATACTCATCTCCTCATCCTCTGCATGATACTTTGTTTCTGTAACCTGCAAAGTTGAATAGCTCCTTACTACTTTTCTTCTGTGCTGTGACTGCAATGGTATTCTTCTTCCAGGCCATTAAAAGCCTGCATCCATCTGGCCTGTAAACTCTTGATTCTCATATTATCAGTTAAAAGACTTCTTGATCACCCTATCTGCTGGGAAAACAAAAGAGCCAAGGAAAATTAGCAGAAGGTATAAAGAGTAAACTTAATTGACCCCACCATTTTCAAAATGGCTTGTTAAATTTACAGACTGTGCATTGTTCGCCAATATTTACCCCTTTGGTGAATGCAGGCTGTAAATTCCAAAACTGTACAATAGGCAAGAAGGTTTACACAAAGTCAATTTTGAATTACTGATTCAAAAATAAGATTAAACAAATAGTATTTAACCTTTTATGGCTTCAACAGTGTTATTTTAATGGTGCAGGTTTATTTGCATAATCTGCATATGTACATTCTGAACTTTATCTTCCCCCAGTACCTATCTGCAGTGTGAATGTGTCTACAAGGCTGGAACTTAATGATTCATTTAGGCAGCCCCTCGGCATACATGAGGTATCTTGTCTTTTTTGGTGTTATTTCCATCAAAATGTGTAAACATTTTCTTGATTTAATAACAGTAGAAAAGGTATGAGAAAAGAAAAAGTGTCTAGAAAAAAACCATCAACCCACCATTATGATTTATATGGTACTATCTGAAACACCTTTGCAGTATGTTTGTATAAAAAAGTCTATAAAAATGAATGGCTGGGTGGAATTCATTATAGAATGGAATTTGCATTAAAGGTGAGTTTTCTGCTAAACGAAGACACTGAGAAAGCTTTAGAAAATGTGGAAACACTGGAGACTGACAAGTTAATTTCTGTGTCTGTCAAAAAGGCCTATGGTCTAAGCTAGATAAAGACTGATGCCCTAGAAAATCCAAGCTGTGGAATCACCTTTGCAATTCTGGTTTCACTATTTCTGAGTCATGTCACTGTAGGCAACGACCTTACCCTCTGACTCTCAGCTTTCTCATCCTGTGAAAGGAAATGGTATTAACCCGCTGATTGAATCATGAAGCTGAGAGTTGAAGCACTCAGTTCAGTACCAGGTAGAGCCTTGAAGCTCTGTCAGTGTCCATCACTGTCATCCAGAAAAAAGCTACTCAACTAACTACATACCAGTGGTGACGTCCTGGTCCTTTGGAAGACTCTGCCAAGCTGAAGAACAATGTTCTGAAGTCCACGTTCAAGTAATGCACTGATCAATTGTGTCTTAGTCTGTTCCGCATTGCTACAAAAGAATACCACAGACTAATTTACAATGAACAGAGATTTATTTGGCTGATAGTCTGGAAGCTAGGAAGTCCACGGCTGAGGCACCCCACCTGCTGAGGACTTTCTTGGTGCATCATCCCATGGCTGAAGGACTCATGTAGGTGAAAGAGAGCCAGGGAAAGGGGGCAAACTCATCTTCGTAAGGACACGCCACTCTCACAATAGCAAACCTACTCCCATAATAAGAGTGAGTTGTATCATGCCAAAAGGCTGAATTGGGGACACTGGAATTTGTTAATCAATCTGTAGACTTGTTTATTTACACAGACTCTGGGTAAAGGCAGCATTTTTATGCTGGACTCTCTTGGTCTGCTTAAACCTTTCTTGCTCTCAGAGACAAAATGATGTCAAGTCCCACATTAACAAAATCTGTTTGTCCATAAGCTGGAAAGAAAACTTACCTGCTTTCACTTTTGTTTCAACAAGGGCTCAAGGGTGTTTGAAAGGATAGTAAGTTCTATAGAAACAGTTTTGGGTGTACATGCTATTAAGGTGGCATTTTAGGAAGCAGGGAGAGATTCTAATTGGTCTTCAGAAAGGTTAGGTGGTCCTTGGTTGGCTGAAAGGGGACAAGGAAGCAGGTGGAAACATTTAAAAAGAGGGTAACTGAAAGTTACAGAGGGTTCTGCATAACTGGCCATTTCCTAACCGAGTAGGGGTTGATGTTTTTTGGTCAGACTCTCAATGTTCCTTACGGGAGAAGGCGAGCATGGCCTCCATGACAGGAAGTTTTCTATTGCTCAATATATGTGCCTTTGGCCAGGCCTGAGATCTTTCACTTGAACTTTCCCTGCAAAGATCTCACTCCATGTTACAAGTGTCTGTCTAGCATTTAGATGCTGTGGTTAGATACACTGTTCTCCTGGCCTGACACCAGGTTATAGTGCTCTCATTTTGCTAGGCAGGAGCCTGGAGAGTGGCTTAATTTCTCACAGCTGGGGAGAAAGGAGGTCAGACTGAAACTCTGTCTCTGGTTTCCAAACCCAAAATGTTCCCCTCATTCTGGGTCTTGTCTTTTTTCACAAATCAAAGAAAAATGGTATACTATAAACTTTTATCCTAGAAAATTATATCCTTACATTTCAGCTAAAGAATCTCTGGTTTAGAAGTAAAAACGGACTTGTGGAAGAGCATACAGCTAACTAGTGACAGATCCCAGAGTTAATAATGGTGATAATTAATACTGAGATTTGCAGAATCCAGGCTCATATAGAGTAGGTGCCTTGATTATGGGCTGTGTGACTTTTATTTGGGTTGTGAATGAGGTAGCCATATGTCACACATGTTTTGACTGTGCCTGCCAAAAGTAAGTGTAAGAGGAAGATCATAGCTACCTTACCGTGATTTTTTTTTTTTTTTTTTTTTTGAGACGGAGTTTCGCTCTTGTTACCCAGGCTGGAGTGCAAAGGCGCGATCTCGGCTCACTGCAACCTCTGCCTCATGGGTTCAGGCAATTCTCCTGCCTCAGCCTCCTGAGTAGCTGGGATTACAGGCACACGCCACCACGCCCAGCTAATTTTTTGTATTTTTAGTAGAGACGGGGTTACACCATGTTGACCAGGATGGTCTCAATCTCTCTTGACCTCGTGATCCACCTGCCTTGGCCTCCCGAAGTGCTGGGATTACAGGCATGAGCCACCGCACCCGGTCCTATCATGATTATTATAAGAATTAAATTAAAATTAATGTAGGTAAAGTCCTATCACCAGGTCTTTGAACTCGTTGGGAACGGAAGTAATCCATTGGGGCACAAGCGGAAGAGAAACATAGTAGTGCTGTCCACTTGAACTTCCTGGGGCAGCTGCCTTAATGCCTCTTCATGAAGATATTTTCTTAATGCCCCATTTTGATTCATGACACACATAGATGGCGCCCAGCAATGCACAGCTCACCCACAGCCCAATGCTTCTATCTAACTTTGCATTGGATGCCCGTAGCATTTGGATAAAATCCAAAACTGCAAGATAATGCAAGTAAATTAAATTTCAGAGGGAATCCCTTTTTGGGTTTCTTAGAAATGCAAATCCAATGGGTTTCTAAGCAGGGAAGACTACGCTGCCCATCCTCTGAATCACGTTTACCAAAGGGCAACAACCCTATTTATTTAACTCAATATGCACTAATTTATAGTTGACTCTATAGATTATGTCCTTCTAGAAAGTTATCTTTGCTTTATTGCTTAATTTTACTGGGTATCTCCAAAAGGACATAACCTCCTTTAAAATATAGGCAGGAGTTGAGAAACTGCTGATTTAACTCTCAGAGCAATTCACAGGTAATATTAAATTGAATGGCTTCATTTCTGTGGTCACCTTTCTAATTTAATGCATTCAAACATGCAAACTTCCTAGAAAATCAACCCTAAAGATTTTCATCTGTGTTACTGGAGGTCTTTGGAATATACACTTACTTTATTCCTTCTTAACCAACCCCTCACTACCCTTCCACTACAGCCCACTCGCCACCAACTATTTCTGACACTGACTGACACCTAGAGGACTCCAGTTAAGGTCCTACAAAAGCTGTCATTTTCTGTTAGCTATTGCTACTCTGACCCTGCAAGCTGACTTTGCCTTTTTTGTCTGCTGATTTCGGTGGATCAGCCATGGATTGGTCAGTGTTCCCATTCACAATAACTGTGTGTGCTGTATATGTGTGCATATGCATGTATATGTGTACATACACACATATAAACAAGTATATCTGTAATAATTTTTATATTATATGCACATTGTGTGTATATAAAAACTATATGCATTAATTTCATGTTTTATGCACATACAGTATGTATACATTATCTATTAATACATATTATATAATAATGTCACCAAAGACTACCTGCATTTGGAAAAGTTTACATAGTTTGGGGAAGAACAGCCACACACCCAAAATTAGTTGAGTCCTCATTTATATATTAACAATTTCACAAATGAAGTTTTTGTCTGCATAAACCCAGGTGTTGCTTTTTGAAGCAGCGTGCTCTAGTGGGAAGTACACAAACTTATCTGGGTGCAAGATTCAGTCCGCGCAACACAGTCATCGTTGCCTTGGGAATGGTACTCAATTCTGCGGACTCTTAACTTCTCTGGTAGAAACAGGGGGCTTAAAGTCATATTTTAGAAGGCTATTGTGAAAATGAGGTGCCTGTGAAGCCTACAGCATAGTGTATAGCCTGCAACTATAGTCCAGAAAGTAGCTTTCCTTTATTGCCATGGTAACAGGGGGCCTTTTCGGCGGCAGAGAGTAGGGAGGGGTCATTGCAGGCTCTGTCCCTGGCAGAAGCTCAGAGAAGCCCTTGAGATTCTCACTGTAGCAGGCCCTGTGCCCCTCACCCACAGCCAGACAGGAAGCAGGGGAAAATAGATGGGAAGGTGCTTTGGAAGTCAATGTGCTCTATAAATCCAAGGAATTATTCTTAAACAGATGGCTAAGCTTTTTATGGGCCACTCAATCTCCTACATCCTCAGTCCTGCCCAATTTCTTAGCACCGGATACTGAGTAATACACTGAGGAATTTTTCTACTCTTGGTTCTTCCTCTTCCCTGCCTAGGCATTCCTATGTCTACCTTTCATTGTCATTTGGAAAATACCCTTCACTTGAACCTCAAGCAGGGCTCATTTATGCTACAGGAATTTCTAGGTAATAAGAAGTTGGGGAGATAAATGAAACAGGGAAGCAAAAAAGCAGCTTCTCCACGAATCCTCTACCAGCTTGCATTTCATTGAGTTGGGAGACTTGCACTTCTAAGCTTCTTTCCTGTCCCCACCTTTGCCTAATTAGCCCTTTGATTTGCTGACTCACTGATCATCATCTAGTAGCCAGCACTAGTCACTCTTCCCTAGGTAGCTTGGGCACAGCCTCTCTCAGCAGACTGGAAACCTTATAGCTAAATTATGTTTCTCACCTTTATAATCTCTTCACTGTTTATTTGCCTTTCTGTCAAGCTGAGTTGAGGACACAGACCATGGCCTTGATTTCTGTCATCTCAGTACGGGTGTATGGTGGAGCTTGACGGGCACCTGCTGAATTGACTCGGTCAGTTTCTACCGGCACAAACAGAACAGGGTGCAGCCTGCGCCAGAGGAGAGGCTCTGTCAGTTCTGTTGACTCTGTTAATTCCACATCCAGAAAGTGCATGGAAGAGAGTGGGATCTTAAATATTTTGACTAAACAAATGAAACAATAAAACCAGAATTTGATCAGAGGCATCTTTTTAAAAAATTCAGCTCTATTGAGATACAGTTACACATCATACAAGTTATCCCATTCAAAGTAAAAGTCAGTGTTTGCTAGTATGTATACAGACATGCACAACTCTCTCCACAGTTGGTTTCAGCATATTTTCATTGCTTCAAAAAGCAAAGCTGTACCCTTTTGTTGTTCCTATGTTTCCCCATATTTTCCTTCAGTCCTAAGCACCACTCTTCTGCTTTCTTCTCTGTAGATTTACTTTCTCTAAACATTTTATATGAATGGAATCATGTAATACGTATCCTTTTGTGACCAGCCTCTTTGACTTAACAAAATGTTTTCAGTATGTATTCATACCATGAATAACTTCTCAATTCCTATTAATAACTTCTCAATCGCCATTGCATGGACCAAACACATTTTGCTTCATCCATTCATCAGTTGATAGATATTTTGGCTACTCTGAGCATCCATTTTAAATATCTGTCTACACTTATGGTTTTATTTATCTTGGCAATATACCTAGGAGTGGAATTGCTGGGCCATATTATAACTCTAGATTTAATTCAACTGCTAGGCTGCTTTCCAACACAGCTGCAACATTTAACACTCCACTGACACAGTATGATGGTTCAAATTTCTCCACTTCTCCACCAACACTTGCTATTACAGACTTTTGACTCTAGCCATGCTAGTGGGTATAAAATGGCATCTCACTGTGGTTTCACTTTGTGTTTTAATGATAACCAATCATGGAAAGCATCTTTTCTTGTGCTTATTGAACATTTGAACATTTCTATTAGAAAAATATTTATTCAGATTCTTTGCTCATTTTAAATGTTTTTATTATTCAGTACTAATAGCTATGTATATATTCTGGATATTAATTGCTCATCAGATATATGATATGGACATATTGTTGCCAAAGTGCCCAGAGTTTGATCTTGTCATTTACAGCACAGAAAGCCAATCACTAAGACAGCAAGCTTTGCCAGGGAAGAGGCTTTTTATTTGGATGACATTAGCCACAGACAAGGAAGGTTAGTCTTAAATCTGTCTCTCCCAACTGACTAAAACTGAGGGCTTGTATAGTGGGGGAAAACATAGTTACCTGTTGGGAAACAGGAATTAGGGAGGAATAAGGAAGCAATCAAGACAGATGAGGGGTCTGACATCTCACTGCTTGGGTGTGGTGATGTGATGAGTTTCAGTTTCTTGCTTGAGGGTCACGTTCCTGAAGACGGGGCCCAGATGAGACAAATGTAAGTTTCTAGTTTTAAAACTGAAAGGTCATTTCTATCATTATCCACAAAGCGGTAAACATCAGTTCTATGGGGCAATTGAGCTGGCTTTAATATTTTTTTCCATTGGGTGAGTTATCTTTCCATTTTCTTTTGGCAGTATCCTCTGAAGTATAAGGTTTTTAAATTTTGAAATCCAATTTATTTATATTTTCCTTTGTTGCTTGTGGTTTTTGTATCATGTTGAAAAATCTAAGGTCATAAATATATACTTATACTTATAAGGTCATATATATATATATATATTTACTTCTATGTTTTTAACTGAAAGTTTTAGTTTTTACATTTAGGTTTTGGATACTTCTTTTCAAATATATATACAGTCTGAGGTAAGAGTAAACCTTTATTCTTCTGGATGTGGCTATCTTTTCAAGAAAGATGATTCTTTCCTCATTGTATAATGTTGTCACCCTGGTCAAAAATCATTTAATCATAGATGCATAATTTTGATTATGGATTTTCAATTATATTCCATTTATCTACATTTTACTCTTGTGCCAGTATGACAAGCTTTGAAACCAGGAAATGTGATTCTATCTATTTTGTTCTTTCTCTAATTATTCTGACTATTTTGTGTCCTTGCAATTCTATATTTTTTAAAATCAGTTTGTCAATTTCTACAAAGTAGCTTGCTGGGTTTCTGATGGGGATCAGGCTGAATCTGTAGATCAGTTCAAGTTCAATTACCATTTTAATCATGTTAAATCTTTCAATCAATGAGCTTATGATTTTTTTTATCTATTTAGATTTGTATAATTTCTTTCAAAAAGGTTTTGTAATTTTTGGATAATAAATGGTGTATTTCTTTTGTTGAATTTATTACTGTTTATTTTTTATTCTATTGCAGATGGAATTGTTTTCATAATTTCATTTTCAGTGTTCATTGAAAGTGTACAGAAACAAAATTGATTTGTTCATATTTGTCTTGTATCCTGCAACATTGCTGAACTTCTAAGTTCAAAATACATTTTTAGTGGGTTCCTTAGGATTTTTTATGTACAAGATCATGTTATCTGCCAATAAGATAGTTTTACTTCATCCTTTTCAATCCATGTGACTTTTTAAAATTACCTAATTGCTTTGACAAGAATGTCCAGTGTTATCTTAAACATATTCATGATCTTAGGGCATATGCTTTCAGTCTTTCACCATTAATCTATTGTTAGCTGTGGGTGTTTCACGCATGCCTTGTTTCAGGTTAAATTCCCTTCTATTCACAGTTTGCTGAATTTTTTCTTTCCTAATCATGAAAATGTGTTGGATTGTGTCAAATGTTTCCTTTGCATCTATTAAAATGATTGTGTAATTATTTTTTAGTTTTTATTCTATTGATATGTATTCCATCAATTGATTTTCACACGTTGAACCAAACTTGCATAATTTTGTCAGAATCATCTTATGTTTTATTTTTAATTGACATATAATAACTGTACCTATTTATGGAGTACAAGCATCTTATGTTTTGACAAGAACCAATCATAGTTTAAGCTTGACATTGTGTAAGTGTGAAGCAACAATCCCTCTTTGTGAAGCTATCTTTACTCACTGTACACTTCTGCCTGTGCATGTCCCCTTTACATAGTTTATACATGATATCAAAACACTGATTTTGGGCAAGGCACCATGGCTCATGTCTGTAATTCTAGCACTTTGGGAGGCTGAGATGAGAGGATCGCTTAATGCCAGGAGTTTGAAAGCAGCTTGGCCAATATAGTGAGACTCCATCTCTACTAGATAAAAAAGAAATTTGTAAATTACTTTTTAAATTAATAATTTAAACATATTTAAATTATTAAAAAAATCTGCTTTTGGGGGAAGTTCCTGCTCCTGCCTATTGCTGCTCCCTCATGCCCCTCCATACCCCCTGCTAAACTTTAAGTCTCTGTCCGTAGACTAGCTCCTTTTCTTGCCCTCTTCTGCCTCTCTTTTACCAACTTAGATAATGACATTTTATATTTTGTTCAGGATTGCCCTTATTTATCTGAGACTATTCTTCATTCACTTCATATTTCTCACCTTTTATGATTTCTTTTATCCCTATACTCTTTTCTTCATTCTATTTGCATTATATTCAAAAAATTCGTTTACGTTAAGCTTTGAAAATGTCACCACTAGGCAATATTCACTGAGTACTGACTATGTGGGAGGTACTAAGCTGGAAATCAGGTAGACAGATATGACCAGATCAGAGCCCCATCCTCTAAGAGCTCACCAAGAGGCAAAGAAATGACTATTGATGATGTACCTGTGCAATGCAATGACGGAATCAAGACTCAGTCCTGATGAGAAGAGAGGAAAGTACAGATTGTTTAATCTGAAACCTGGCAGCTCTTTGCCAATAAACATGCCTTGTAAATCTAATTTTGCATAATTCTTTATTTCCTTCTTACTTGTTTTATTACCTTATGTTTCTGAGCTTTCTTTTCTGGCTGCCATTCTTTTCTGAAGCTAATGAAAGTAGAGTCAAGGTAGTGATGAGAGTCAGACAAGTGGCAAGGCATCTCTTCTGATATCTAGTGGAACCACCAATTCTTCCTGTGGCCACTGCTTTGAGGGTGGCTCCCAGCCAGCAGGCCAAGTGCTACACTGTCCACCAGAAGCACGACTGAGTCAAACCAGGGTCTGTGCTCACCCAACTTTACTGACAACAGGTTAGGCCTGGAGAAATTGACAATTTTGTTATGGACCAGGTTTCTGGGTAAGAAATGAGTTTAGGTGAAAAAACTCATAGTGGTAAGAAATTTGGGATTATTTCAAAGGTGTGACTGTAACTAAATGTTAGATTATCATCTACAATATGAAAATAGTAATACATATTTGATACTGATTACTTTTTGTATTTCTTCATTTTATTTGGAAGATATTTATCGATTGCTCACTAAAGAGTCTGGACATGTTCCAGGTTTCAGGGATACAGCAGCAAACAAAAGTCTGTTCTCTTGAAGCTTATTTCCAGGGGACAAAGGCACACAAGGCATTACGTGCAATAAAGGAAAATAAAAGTGAGGAAAGGGAGAGAAGAGAGAATATGAAGGGGACTTAGCACACTATGTGGCAAGTACTCACAAACCTATTATCATGGTTCCTGTGGTTGGAAATGCTGAACACCAGCATGCTGATGAGTTTGAAAACAACTGGACAACATGGTATGTTAGGTAAATAGCCAGGTGCCATCAAATATAGAGAGAAGCCATGAGTGAGAAGCATCTTGCAGAGAGTTCAGAGGGAGACTGTGAATTCCTTCCTCTGCTGGGGCTTCTCCAGCGCAGGGGTAAGACAGGAACCCTGCTGAGAGCCTCTCTCCTCTCCTGGAGGCCTAGAGATCAGCAGCACTGTTCACTCAGTGCAAGTGTGCTGGAACTCAGCAGCACAAGCTACATCCTAGATACACCGAGAAGGCATCTGCACTGTCACAGACCCCAGGTGGGTAAACCTAAAAGGGTCAGAAACCAGGCTAAGGATCTGCACATAACACACTCACCAAAGAGCAATCAGTACACAAACTGCTTCTCAAGAGAACTGCCCTTTCCCCTTCTGTTTGTGTTTAAGAGCCTACAATTTTCATTGGGAATAAAGAGATGCCACGTGTGACAACATTTACCATTTTTCATCCCATAATACAACTCGACTTTTATTTTGTCAGTAGATTTGTTTTTGCTCTTTTCCTTTCCCACAAAGTCCTCAATTCCATTTGTACAGCTGTCAGTTATAGGCATGCAAGTTTTCACTCAGGGGCTGTGAGAGGCTGCCTCTGGGAGCATTCCAGAAGGTCTCAATGCAGAGTGGGCTTAGAGGTCAGGTATGAAGTATACTAAGGGAGGAGCAGCAGACACTAGTTGCTTGCTGTTCAGAACCAGTGTTTAAAAATAAGGAAAATATGACAAAGGACCATGGGCTAGAATGCCATTTGATAGGAAGCAGATCCAGCCAGGCGTCCTGGCTTTCTTACCTTACCTCGGCCAAGTCCAAACCTCAAGACAGGCAGGCACCTCTCTCTGAGGATCTTGGCTTTAATAATTCTCAGTCATTCTTCTCCCCCTTCTCCTAATTCCCAAAAACTTCCAGTTTCCCTCTTTCCTCAATAATAGTCCCTTGCTGTGCATTTTCCCCTTTCTTTTCTATGCTCAATTCATTCTACATATTTGATTTTAAGTAATATTTCAAATATATCTAAGCATCATTTATATGGCTTCTCTTCATAGTGATTCTCATTCCTTATCTTGCATATACTGAATCTGCATGCTGTTGGTAAACACAGCTGCAAGCCTGTGGGGTCTCAGAGTTGACTTGCTGGGCCCCCACCCTTAGAAGGTGCACCCACCAGCCTTGCCCTCCCCTGCAGTCAGCACTGAGCACCTCCCTGAAGCTGCAAGTTCCAGCTGAATGGAGCCTTAACAAAGTTATGTTCCTTGATGCCAGTGCATGTCATATGAAAAAATGAGGTCTGTATTTCAAAAAAATTTGAAAGGTTTTGAAAGGTTATTAACAAAAGCCAATGGTTTTCTTACAACAGTATATCCTGGAGTCTAGTAATCTAGCATAGGGATGAGGATCATTCTATATAGTACCCAGAACAGAGACTTGAACAGGGGCTTAATTGTACCTAGTGGTGATGGTGAAATGTTAACATTGAGCCCAATATAAAGTATGTATGTAGATGGGCCCCAACGATTGCCCATCCATATGCCACAGGCCAGCTTTGTGGGTCCCCCAACCCAGGGTTTGATAAGATCCACCAAGCAAGAAGCTTTGGATAAACATGCATGTTTATCTTTGCTATAACACCAAAGATTAGACCTATGCCCACATTATCACAGAAAAGTTACACAGGAATATCAGTAACGTGTTTATGGGCTGTTTCTCTTTTCTACCTATATTGGTATACTGTGTTCTATGCCATGTGGAATGCTGGATAAGACAGTACAGTGTGATCCCATATTTTGTTTTATTGCTTCATTTTTGTCTTAGTTTGAGGTTATCAGAATAGTCTTTTTCTCTAATGAGTCTAACTTCTGCATTAGCTAGTTTCTAGTGACAACTCTCATCCCACAAGCAGACCTGAACTCAGCATTGGAACAGTTACAATACATGAAAATGTTTCTCTCATCTGGATCTCCTGGTCAACACCTTGAAATTGTTCCTTGCCTTCTTCTGTACTTTTTAAAAGCAGGCTGTTAGCTTCAGTAAAGCCATAGAAATAAGTAATTTCTAGCTTTTACTAATGTGAAAACTCATGTTTGTTGCATTAAAGTTTTTTGCAGATTTTCACACTCCTCGAGTTATTTGTTTACTGAGAAAAAGACAAATAGCTCATATAAACTAATCAGGCTTTAGATTAAGTGCTTTATTTTTCCTCCTGGAAGTCTAATGAAAAAAAAAATCTATCTTTGGGAAGGAGAATTAGATGATGACTGTTCTCTGCCTCAACTTTTGGTTGCTCAATATAAAACGCAATTTATACAAACCATTCTCCCAATACCAGAAACTCTAACTTGTATTAGATTTATAGCAGCACACAGATGAGAAAGATCCTTTCCTTAATTGCCAAGCAAGCTATAAACATTCCCATTTGATATACAAGTTGAGAAGGGCCAAAATCGCTGAACCAGTAAAAGAGAAACAATCTGAGCGAATCTGTTAAGCCGCAGGAAAAGCGCTACCAAGCAAGCCGCGTATCTCTGTAGAACAGGAAGAAAGAGGCCAGGCAAAGTAGTCTGGCCAGTTGCTCCTAAACAATCTCTCCTTTTCATTTTAAATTTAGTAGTTGTCAACTATAGCAAAAATGATTTGGAATAAAAGGTATTCAGTTCTTGGATTTGCAGCAAGATCAAGTTGCTGTAAAATTCTCTAAACTGTTGCCTTCAGTGCGTGTACTTACATCACAGCAGTTCTTAGCAAAGTCAGGACCCAGCTGGTCTTCAGACCACAGTCTCATTGTGATGGAGGATCCCAGCCTCAAAATGGATTTTCAAGCTTTTGTTTTTTTGTTTTTGTTTTTGTTCTCAGCCTTGAAACATACTTCAAAACTCTGTGTTTCTCCCTTTCTCTGTAGGGACTTCTATGAAGAATACTCACGTATCTAATTTTGTACTTGCTTAGAAATTACAGAAGCCAATTTAGAAACAAACCAGGTAGAGAGCCCATGCTGCAGAATCCTCACTCTGAAGGGGAGTTTCAGTTAGCTCACCACACCCAGGCTCAGGTCAGGATGAGGCAAACCGGACCTCCAGGTGGGCAATGACTCAAGGTTACCATTGGAAAGTGACAGGCAGACCCCTTCTGCACCACTCCGCATGTTTCTCTCCTGTTTTCCTTCTTAAAACCCCTCTCTCTTCCCTTCCTTCTTAAGCCTTCCCCCTCTTAAGCCCAGAAGGCAGAGATAGTTCCTTTGAGGAAGAAGACTGGCCATCTCCCATCTGCTAGCATTTGATTAATAAAGTTACTTTCCTTTCGCCACACCCCGCTTTTCGCGTTTTCGGCCTCTGAGCAGCAAACACCTAAACTTGAGCTAGTTACACTATGACAAGAACTGCTGAAGCTTGTCCTGGAGCTCACCAAATAATCCACTATTCAGCACTGCTCAGGAGCTCTGAGAAGTAAGCATATGAGAAGTGGATCATTTGGCCATTTATTAAAACAAAAACAGTGTTTTCTGAATGGGATATATTGTTTCATATAATGCTTTTAGACCAAATTTTTCTGTTGCATTTTAAGAGAAAATGAAGAACAAAGTGGCTGACATCAAATAATTGCCCAAATAAATTATCATTGAATGAACAAATACAGTTTACATTGCTCTTCACTAAAACCTTGCAGTTTTCAAGCATTCGGAAACTCAACTTGATTCACTTATTCACAATCACCCAAGCACTCTAAAACGAACAAAATTATGGCATGAAACACAATCATGCTGTGTGTGCACATGTACACACATACACACACACACACACAAACACAGTTGCCCCTGGATAATGGGAATGATCTCTTAGAAGTCTTCATTGGAAAACGGTTTAGAGTTCTAGTTGCTGCTCCACCTGCCCTTTCACAGTGATTAAAAATGACTGGCAGGTAAATACAATGTTGACCATCTCAACTGCTCTCTTCTTAATCCTTCACAAGGTAACTGATGCTGTTTCCTGCACAAAAGCTGCTTAATTCCCTTCCAGTAACAAGATTTTATTGAACATGTCTGTTATAACTAATCCAGGAGAATGGCTATTTTTATGATCAGCAGACAGAGAAAATAAGCCATGGAAAAAAGATAAGAAATTTTTATTTAGCTGTATTTGATCTGTTTTATTACCTGAGAAAACATAATACATATAATCTCTTTGCAGCTGTTTCAAAAACTCAGCCCTTAATACTTTTATCCCATTAGATATGAAATTGTTTATGTCACTGCAGTACTCTCTCTCTCTCTCTCTCTCTCACCAGAGAGTTGGATGAAGAAAGCAAACTTTTCTGTATCAATCTTTCCATTTGTTTTCCTGTGGTATTTCTTGTACCCACATCTGACATTGAAACCCTTGTTACTTGAACCCAAAACTTTTTAAATGTTCACCTGAAAAGTGGCAAATAATTTATTCCTGATTCTTAAGTTATTAATTCCTGACTTCACAGCAATAGAAAAATGACATGGAATAATTAACTCTTGGATGAGATAAGTTGCCATATAAGATAATGCTAATAATAATTGAAAAATTAAAAGTTTCCACTTTATTAGTCAGGCTTCTGTAGCTGTATAGGTAACATAGTTAACAGGAAAGTATTGGAAGTTTGTGAGCATTCTTTGAGTTGTTCTCAAACTTCTTTTTAGGACCATAATTGCTTCAAACTTGGTTTATCTTTATAGTTGGATAAAATTTTATTTTTTTTCTAAATTTGTTTTAAGCTGCCATTCTCTGCCCTTTAATTGGAGGGATTAATGCATTTATATTTAGTGTAACTGCTGATAAAGTAGGATTTACAGCTGCCAGGCTGCTGTCTGTTCTCTGGATGTTTCATGACTGCCCTCCCTCCGACCTGCCTCCTTTTCTGTGTTTTGATCATTCATCTACTCTTTCATAGCTATCTTCTTTTGTGTTAAATTATATTATCTACTGCATTATTTTAATTATCTTTTCATTTTTACTTGTTCTTGGTTTGTTCAGTTAGTTTGTTTAGTGTTTGTTCTGGGGATTACAATTAACATCCTAATTTATAACAGTATAATCGGCATTAATGTCAACATAATTTCCACAGTGTAGAAATGCAAATGCTTTGCTCTGTGTAGCTACATTTTCCCACCTTCTGTTGTTCTTGTCAAAAATTATAGCCAATTCTCATTATTCAAGGTATTTGTACTTTTCCCTACTTGCTAAAATATATTTATAACCCCCAAATCAATAAGAGCGACACTTAAGCAGTCATTGGCAAACATGTATATAAAGCCAAAAATCTAAAAAGATACTTAACTTCTTAACTTGCACATTCCCAGCTGAGGCTGGACAAGGTGGAGCTTTGTCTTCTTGTTTCAGCTCTCATACAGACACGACAAGAGGGTAGAAACAGTAGCGGGCATTGTAGGACAGCGTAAGAGGCCCCAGCTTTAGGGCCAGTTACATGGCATTTGAATATCACCTTTGACAACTGTTAGTGTGATGGCCACAGACAAGTGATTTCATATTTCTGAACCTAACTTTCTCTTTTATAAAATTAAGAAAATAGAATCCAAAAATGAGTTGTTTTAAAAATTTTCAATTAAAGTCTATGTTATCTACATGGTGTGTATATGATAAAATTTACCCTAGGAGCAATAGTTTAGTATTTGATAATCCGTATTCACAATGACTTTATAGAACATATCTGTGATGAATAATGAAAATCAACTCTACATGTTTGCACACTGCAAGTCAGGGTTTCCCCAAGAACTAAAACCATTAGGAAACGTTTATTTTAAAGAATTAATGCATATGATTGTGGATATGGGCAAGTATAAAATCTTCAGGGCAAGCAAGCAGGCTAGCCATTCAAAAGGAGTTGATGTTGCATTCTTGAGTCTGAAATCTGTCGTACAGACTGGCAGTCTAGAATAAAAGACAAAATTTATTTGTTGCAGTTTTGACCAGAATTTCTTCTTCTATGGGAAATGTCAGCTTTTGCTCTTAAATCCTTCAGCTGATTGGATGAAGCCTATCCATATTATATAGCATAATCTTCTTTACTTAAATTCAGCTGACTGTACACATCTACAAAATACCATCACAGTAACATCTAGACTAAGGTTTGACAAAACAGGTAGGTACCACGGACTCAATGTAAACATCATGGTTTTTAATTATTGCTTAACAGAATTTTCTTTTGAATCTGATAGGACTGACAGAGTTAAATAAAAATATGTTTATCCTGTCTTGTATGTTTACCAATGCACTTACCTTTTCCAGTGTCCTTTATATCCTGACGTCATTTTAATATTGTGTATTTCCTGTTCATTTTTTCATGAAGGAAAGGGTTACTAGTGCCAAATGTTCTCATTTTTATTTTCTAGCAATGCCTTAATTCCTCTATCCTTTACAAAGCAGAATTTTGAGGAATCCAGAAATTTTTTGAACATTTTTTTCTTTCAGTACTTTGAATATGTTGTCCCACTGCCTTCTGGTCTCCATTTGTTTCTGATGAGCAATCAACTGATAGTCACAGAGAGGATTTTTTATATGTGAAGGATCACTTCTCTGTCCATGCTCTCAAGAATCTCTTTGTGTATGTGTTTCAACAGTGTCATTACCATATGTCTAGACAGGGATCGCTTTGAATTTATTATACTTGGAGTATGTTGAGATCCTGAGATGTGCACATTAATGCTTTTTGTTACATCTTTAAAGCTTTCTGCCATGATTTCTTCAAACATTATGTTGTGCCTGTCTCTCTCTCTCTTCTCTCTATCAGAAAATTGCATTGTATATATATAGGTACATTTGATCAACCCACAGGTTTCTGAATTTCTGTCTGTTGATTTTTTATTATTCTTTTTTCTTTTTGTTTCTGGAAGAGGGTGACCTCAATTAACCTTTATCTGCCTGCTTAAATCTGCTGCTAAGCTCCTCTAGTGTATTTTTCAATTAAGTTATTGTAGCTTTCAACTCCAGAATTTATATTCGATTTGTTTTTATCATTTTTATCTCTATCGATATTCTCTATTTGGTAGGATAAAAGTTCTTATACTACATAGTTATATCTTTTTGAACATATTTAAAATGCATGATTAAAATCTATGTCTAATAATTCCAGTGTGTGGACTTATTAATGGATAGTTTTTTGATAACTTTTTGTCCCTAGGCATGAGCCAAACCTTCTAGATTTTCTCAAGCCTTGGTTGTTGTTGTCCTTGAAAACAGGAGATTTAAAATAATATAATGTGGCAAATTTGGAAATAAAATTATCTCCCTGCCTTAGGATGTGTTACTTTTTGTTTTAATATTGTTGTTGTTTGTTTAGCAACTTCTTCTGAACCATTCCATCATATTTGTGTCATAAAACCTCTTCATAGTTACCTAAGTTGTTGGTTAATGATTGGCCGCACATTTCCTTTAATGCTTGGAAGGAATAAGTGTCCTAGTCTTTGTTGGAAGACTCTGCATGTGAGTTGGGTCACCTCAAACACTAAGCCAGAGCCTTTACTTCCTGCTTGTTCAGTGCCCTCAAGGTTAGCAGAGGTGGGAGCTTGGAGCACTTTCAGGTATGTTTGGACCATATACCCAGCTTGGGCATGTACAGAGCACCATGCATATGTGTAACCTTTTATATCCCAGGAATGTATCAGAGATTGTCAAAGCCTCCCACGGATATCTCATTCTCCAGAATTTTCTTTTAACGTTTGGAGTGGCTTATTTTTAGTCCAAATTTTTATTTACTGCCTAAGGCTGCAGTAAGGTTAAACAATTGCCATTTACTTTTTTTTTTGATAAATGCCCCAGGAAAAAGGCTGTTCACACTAGGGGAGCTCCAAGTCGGGAAAAATAAAGATAACATTGAGAGTGTGTTCTTTCATGGGATTGTCAGACAGGACAAACAATGACAAGTCCAGGGAAATTAGGCTTTGAAGGGGTACCTAGCCTCCTGCTTCCTAGTGGCTGCCCGGCTGCTGCCTCTGACCGTGCTTGTTGGCTCCAGGTTTTCAGGGAAAGCATGGAGTTGGAGGTGTGGAAGCAGCACAAGTTAAAAAGTTACAAGAATCACTGTTATTCCTGAAATTCCACCATTTTTCTTGAAAAAAAAATTTCAGAATTGCTGCAAGCTCTAGCTTAAATTTCTAGACTTCTGAAAAAGATTATTCTGATAACATTTGTAAGTTTTCTTTTTTTTTTCTATTTAAGGATAATTTTATTTACATAAACCAATAAAAGGAGAAAGTCAAAATGAAGAACCATTTTTAACTCCAGGAAAAATTTCCCAGGTTTCATATAGACTTCTTATTACAAGACCCATGAGGTCATATTTTGTGATTAAGTGTACCCAGGTTGACGAGCAGTTAAAATCTATGCTGTGAACATTTATTTGTAAGTTTTCTTGTTGCTTTACAGAGCAAATCATTTTTAAGGTTTCTAGTCTCCCATTTTTACCAAAAACTATTCCCCTCCAGTTATGTATTTTCTAAAACAATATTTTGGTTAAACTTGTACAGATTTCCAAAGATTAAATAAATGGTTATCTGGCATACCATTAAGCTGATTTATCTACTAATTTATTCTTTATTTTTTGATATCTATTTTTTGATATCCACTAACACTAGGATTCAGACGTATCAAACCACCTGCAGTTTCTCTAACATGCCATAAGCTTTGTAACTCTGAACAATTAATTCCCTCAGCTAAAGTACTCTTACCTTTTAGCTAGCTAATTCCTACTAATCCATCTAGATTTGATCAGATCCCTTCTTTCATTAACCCTCTTAACCAGACAGATTTAGGAGAGTATCATATTCTTCCATAGAACCTGGTTTACCTCTATTACAGTACTTGCCAAATACTTGATATTTATGTCTTTCTAAGTACAAAGAAAATTCAGTGAAAAATATTTTTTTCAGTGGAAGAATGACATAAGCATATATATATATATATATATATATATATATATCTCACACTTAAGCAGTATGTCTATACATACATACAGAAGAAAAAGATGTATGTTGAGAAAATACTTATATGTCAAGAATAATTATGTCTAAATGGTGATTATGATATTTCTGCTTTGTACTTTTCTATGTTTTTGAAGTGTATGCCCATCATTTTTAATATTTGACTTTTATAAAGAGATAATTTGGAGTACCTGGTGTCTAAGTCTTGGAACTTTCATGTATTTTTAACTAACTCATCAACCATAGGAGAGTACCATTACCAGGGGAAGACAGGTAAAAGTCCACAGAGAATCCCTTACACACACAGCACAGTCACATATGAAATCTGACTTGCTCTTATTTCAGACCATACCAAAGGGTTTCCCTAAGCTCTTCCGCCAGTACAACTAAATTCTGTTGTTAAAATTGCCTGGCAATACTCTCATGACTAAATAAGTCCTGAGTCCAAATATTACGGTTCTTCATTACTGCTGTCCACCATGAAAATGACTCAGCTAGCATTTCTATGAGAATGCCTTGGTCGTAAATGCTTAATGTCATGAAACTTTGGTGACTAGATGGCATACACTTTACACCACTACCCATCTAATGAAGCAAAACAATATTATTTGTCCCATTATCTCAATAAAAGCATATTCATTATTTCCTTATACGCTGTCACATTTCTAAATCTAAGAATACTGAGTAAACTATATTTTGAAAAGGAGAGAGAATATTAGATATTAAGTTATTTCCTGTCCCAGTATATTAAGTCTTGAATATGTGGGTTTCTCTCCTCTCTTTGACCTAGGAGTAGCCCTGCAAGTAATCCCATGAGCATCAAGTACTCCTGTGAGCCTCAAGGAGGAGTACATGCACCATCCCTTTCTGATGTGTTAAGCAGGTATACCTAAACTTCTCTCTAGATTTTTGATGACTTAATTTCTTAAGCTTTCTGGATTTTTGATGCCTAAC
Source organism: Callithrix jacchus (assembly GCF_049354715.1). Lineage (NCBI taxonomy): Eukaryota > Metazoa > Chordata > Mammalia > Primates > Cebidae > Callithrix > Callithrix jacchus. Next base: position 110,425,949 of record NC_133507.1, read on the forward strand.
TGCTCCTTCAATCAGACTGAATTAGTTAATAAAAGCCCTTCTTTTAAATTCTAGCACCTCAAGGCTCTGGCTCCAGTCTCGTATTTCCAACCTCTATATCTTATTTACATCCTGCTATGATCTATGTCTTTCCAGTTCTGTTTAACCAGTTCTTCATGATGGAGGCATCACAAGGCTTGTTAATTTAGAGCTAGTACAGATGCACCCCTAGGCACTTTTCTTCAGATCTTCCTTGCCCTCTTGCTCTACATGGTGAGAACTTGCCATGCCCCTCCTCTGCAATGATTTAAGCTCCCTGGTGACACTGTGTCCTGGAGCTCTACTTGCCAAGAATAGAGTAAGAAACTCAGTTATCAGGGAATATTTCCAGGACATATCATCTGGTATACATCCTAGGTGAGATTCCAGCTCTATCCTGTGATGAGGAAAGCCAAAACCAACAAGAAAACAAGCTTCAAAGAGTAGCAGCTTCCTGGAGCTTTCATTTTCATAAGAGAGATAGACAGAAGCCAAGTAGTTAAAATACTACAACTCCTGGCATCAAGTCAACAACATAAAACAAGTACCAACTGAGAGTGGTTAGAGTTCAGATGAAAAGACAATATTTTGGCCCCCAAAAATACTTTAAGGACAAATAAAGTGCATAACACATTTCACAAATCATTCCATAAAATACTTTTCAGTACTTAAAAAGAACAAACTGTGTCAGGAGACTTCACTTATGCGGAATAGTTATGTGATGGCCTGTTACTGCTGCTGATGAGGGACTGTGTTAGAGGGACTTCCCTAATGGGCTGGGGGTGTTGTCTCGAGTGCAGGAATTCTCCAGCTTTCCCCCCTCCCACCAGATAGGGCCCTTTGTTTCCATTTTTCCACCTTTGGCTGGATAGGGTCCTTGTTTCTACATTCCAGCCTCTGGCAGGCCAGGTAGGGCCTTTGTTTCTATCTTCCCACCTCTGGCTCTTGGAGGTAGGGGCTCTGTGACTCAGGGTTGTAAAACAGTAGCCAATCCAGTAAAGGATTCAAGATCAATTAGTCTGGAGGAAGTTTGGAAGAACCCCTCTCACTGGACAAGAACATGAATGGGGAGGGAATAACTCTGGGTAAAAGCTCTGGCTGTCCCAGCCTGGGCTGGAATCCTCTTTGGATCCTCTTCCAGGGAATGGAAACTTTCCTTTCACTCTGCCTAATAAACTGCACTATCACTCACTCTTTGGGTCCACAGGTTTTATCTGAGCTGTAATACTCACCGTGCCTTGGGCACATCTTTTCCCATTAATTGGGGTTAGGAAGACCAAGAGCCTAAGTTCCAGCTGTAGCTACTTTGCTTCCATGGTGGCCTAGCAGTTAGGACTCCTGGAGCCCCTGGTTCAACTCCCGGTGTGGGAACCAGGGAATCTGGCTGCAGTTACTCTGGTTACACTGACAACTTCTCCATGTATCTCCTGGGACCAGAATGGGGTCTGCCCATTGCCGTGGCTCTGTTGAGGGCTTACCAGTATCTTGCTCTACCTCCCTCTCTCCTAGTCTCTCATCTCTCGCCCTTTTGAGATCCAATGGTTAATACACAGTGAGTCATTACACTCCACCAGATGCAATATTCTCCCTCTCCACCCATAGTGCTCTTCTCTGACTCATCTTTGCTCCTTTGTTCTTCAAAAATCAGTTCAGGTATACCTGGTAGACATGAAGTGCTCCCAGACACTTCTGCCAGATATGGAAAAGGGCTCTCCTTTCTGCTCCTGGCACTCCTGCTTGTCTTCACTGCTAATGTGATTACTCAATATTATAACTGTTTACTTCTCTGTCTCTCCCATCAGGATGGGGTCTTATCAAGAGGACACCAATGTTTCTCCCTTCAGTATTCTTCAAAAGAGGCTAATTAAGTGCCTGATGGGACACCACACTAAAACGTTTTTCTATCTTCATCACGTGCTAGGATGAAGATTTACAGTGAACTGAAAATGGTCAAGAGATATTCCCGCACCAGAGCTTTTCTTCCCCTCTGAAAAGCAGTTATATTCCTAACTCAGATTGCACTTTAAACCCACCAGCTTCATGCCTAGTCTTCTTGGTTTCCTTTGTGCAAATTGCCAGTCTTGAAAGAATGCAGAAGAATGACACTGAGCATAAGTGAACGATGGTTGTGTAGGAGAACCACTGCAGTTTAAACTGGATCTTAAGTGGCAGTGCTGTGATGGATTCACTTCCCCTGCTTGTCCTTGAGAAGCAGCAGGGGCACCCGTGTCGGGTAATAATTGCTCTGCCTTGCTTGAAGGCATAGCACTTGGCTTATAGGACATTGATTCATTTGGATCATGTGTCTATTTCAGCCCCAGGGCATTCCCCACTGTTGAAATTGACACAGAACAGAAAGAGATAAATGCCTAAAGGCTGGGGCTTTGGGGAGCCCTGAGGCTGATATTGATGAGGCAGTAGCCTTAGTGCTTTGCTTCCTGTGGCTTTTCTCCATCACAGGGAAGTGTTTCCACAACCAACATATTGGAAGCCATCTTTACATCACTTAACGGGTAAAAAAAAAAAAAAAATGAGAGCGCTCCCAGAGTTAGAATTAACAGATGGAAATAACATTATCAGAAGAGTCTACACATTCTTGAATTCTCAAGCACAGTGTCCCTTCAACTCATGAAAGTTCGGCCCACTTAGTTCCTAACTCTGTCTAATCCCAATTGATCTGTTACCTTTGTACTGATTTGGTGAATTGAGAAGCCAACATTAGCAATCAGTTCTTCCTCTCGAATCTAAGACTTTTTTTCTGTATTGTTTTCTGTCTTACTTCTTTCAATCCTCCAACACAGGGAACAATACAGACCCCAACCCCTGCACATGATGGTGCACCAAACACTCTCTTCCTTTCTTCTCTCCTTTCTAGGTGCTCCGTTTACCTATTCTTCTGAGTCTTCTTTCTCCTCACATCTGCTAATTTCAGGCTTGTTCACAATGTTTGCACCAAGCCCCTGTCTGTCTGTCAGAGCTCTACCTAAACCTCTTCTCAGACAACATCTGATAGAAATATGGTCATCTTAAGCTTCTCTTCTTAAAGGGTTGAATTATCATCTTTTAGAGCAAACTATATACTTACAAGCAAAACCAAAAGACAAGAGGCTGTAGTCTATACAACTGCATGCAAATATAATAAACAGAGAGTGGATTGAAGGAGTTCTAGCCAATGTTTGCTCCCTTTTGGGAGAACACCAATAGTTGAGTTTAGCTGGGTGTGGCAGTGTACCCATAATTCCAGCTACTCCAGAGGCTAAAGTTTGACCCCAAGAGTTCAAGACTGCAGTGAGCTATGACTGCATCACTGCATTTCAGCCTGTGTGACAGGGCAAGACTCCATCTTTAATTTTTTCTTTAAATTAGTTTTGTAAAGTTAATACAAAAGATCATGCTGGCCTACCATATTTGGAAGCATCTTGCTGTATCTGCCTATGACTTGATGGGTTGGTAGAAATAAGCTGATAGATCTATTGCCTGAGTTGTTGTACCTAGATATTGTAAGGCCAGTTGCCTTGCCAGGAGTCAAATGGACACATTCATCACTCTACGCTCCTGATAACTGCTTCATCACCCAAGCTCATTATCTGGCTTCGCCACATGGCTTCCCTGCACCCTCCTCTGCATACCATACCTTACCCAAGCCCACACTCAGCACTAAATTATGCATCCAACCTCCAGCCCACTGTTAAAAAACCCTGCAGAGAAATTTTTAAAGAAGCTGCACCATACCCTGCAACAGCCTGCCCCCTATGCCCCCAGCAGGCCCACATACCCAAGGTCCCACCCTCCTACCAATGGCAGCTAGTTTCATGTACTTCCTACTTTAAGTCCATGTACTTCCTGCTCCTCAACAGCCAATAGAAATGCCTTCTCTTTGTTTCCCCAGTAGTCAATCAAGGCCCACTTACCCAAGGTCCCGCCCACCTACCAATGACAGCTAGTTTCATGTACTTCCTTCTTTAACTCCATGTACTTCCTCCCCCTCAACAACCAATAAGAATGCCTTCTCTTTTTTTCCCCAATAGCCAATCAATTGCCTGCCCTCCCCATAAAACCCCATGCCCTGAACAGCCGGGTGCTACTTCTCTGGCCCCACCCTGGACCACAGAACCTCACCCAGGAGCTGAATAAATTAGCTTCTCACTTGCTTATACTTGCCTCAGTTTCCTCATTTTACCTCGGCAATAAATCTTACAAATATTATTTATTCCTTATGGAAAAACCACAGCTAAGAGGAGGAAGTTGGGAGCCCTATGGCATCACCTGCCATGGGGAATGTATCACAGCCTGCACTGATGGTCCCTCCAGGCCTTTCTTGTTTTTAGGAAGGACTGATACTACCTAAATGAGTCAGGCTAAGACAGCAGGGAAGCCAACAAGTCACACAACTCTCCTGTACGGTAAATATTCTTCATAACCTTCCAGTGGGTTGAGGGCAATCCAGACAGATCTTTGTGTTGAAGTTCCAGCACAGTATCTGTCACGCTCCTCAGAAAGTGTTTACTAAGTAACAGTAAATCCCAGGGACTATTTTAGGTTACAACACTTGAGAGCACAGAAATCAGGCTTATGTGTTTTTCTTGTACATTGTCATACAGAATTAATTCTTAACAAAAGTTTCACAATGATGGTGAGGCTAAATATCTATTACTCCAGGAGCCGTACTCCCATGTGGCCTTTCACTATAACTTATAATAGAGCTGTGACATTTTATAATTGCTGGATACAGGTTTTGCATATCAACAAAATACAGTTATTCATAAATAATTTATTCCAACAAGTTTCACCCTGATATAATAAATAATTAGTTCATACTCTTAAGGAAGATAGTTCTGCATAGAAGTTGCTTTATTTCTCCTTTCTTGCCTGGGTTTTAGGTTATCACAACATTTGCAGAAGAAGCAGATGCTATAAATTTAATTCTGAAAACAAGTCAGACTAATACTTTTCAAGATCCATCAAGTTATTTCAAAATATATCAAAATTAGTACATCCCATGAAAAAACTAATATAAAGGTTGTGTCCAAGCTGTGTAAAAGAGGCATTCCTCGCGTTTAAAAGAACAAACATGTTCAGGAAATCACCATTAGGACAGGACTTTAACAACACTGGAAAGTTTTCATGTAGAAAATCGGTTTACGTTGTACAAGAATGGCTGCTAACCTTTATTTTAAAGAAAAGAGGTCGGGCATGTTGGTTCATGCCTCTAATCCCAGCCAAGGCAGGTGGATCAGTTGAGGTCAGGAGTTCAACACCACCCTGACCAATATGGTGAACCCCCGCCTCTACTAAAAATACAAAAATTAGCTCGGTGTGGTGGCGTATGTCTGCAGTCCCAGCTACTTGGAAGGCTGAGGCAGGAGAATCACTTAAACCTGGGAGGCAGAGGTTTAAGTGAGCTGAGATCACACCACTGCACCCCAGCCTGGTAACTAGAGCAAGACTCCATCTCAAAGAAAAAAAAGAAAAAAGCTGAGTGCCTTATAAGTGATGCCCTGTGTCTTCTGCATTGAGAGGAGGGACCTCTTCTGTCTTTCTTATTCCCTGCATGTACAGCTCCCAGAACAGTTTCTGCTGCAAATAAGGCTCTCAACAAACAGTAACATATATTTAATAACAAAACATAATAAGATAGTCATCCTTAAAAAAGATAGCAGTGTATCTAGCTGGAGAGAGAAAATACACACTGTTAAATTGTTCTAGATGACTTTAAAACATAATTAAATGGCAAATGTCTGAAAGAGACTTTCTGTTACCATAGATTATCAGTCAACAGGGTGTGTGTGTGTGCTATAGCCATGTGTTTTGGTTCTCACTGGAGATTCAGGAATGATAACAGTACAGATCTACAACCATCTGATCTTCAACAAACCTGACAAAAACAAGCAATGGGGAAAGGATTCCTTATTCCGTAAATGGTGTTGGGAAAACTGACTAGCCATATGCAGAAAGCTGGAACTGCATCCTTCCTTAGACCTTATGCACAAATTAACTCAAAATGGCTTACAGACTTAAGTGTAAGACCTAAAATCCTAAAAACTCTAGAAGAAAACCTAGGCAATACCATTCAGGACATAGTCATGGGCAAAGACTTCATGACTAAAACACCAAAAGCCAAAACTGACAAATGGATCTAATTAAACTTAAGAGCTCTGCACAGCAAAATAAACTATCAATAGAGTGAACAGGCAACCAACAGAATGGGAGAAAATCTTTGCAATCTACCCAACTGACAGAGGATTAATACCCACAGTCTGCAAACAACTTAAACAAATTTGTAAGAAAAAACCAACAACCCCATTAAAAAGTGGGCAAAAGATGTGAACAGACACTTTCCAAAAGAAGACATTTATGCAGCCAACAAACATATGAAAAAAAGCTCATGATCACTGGTCATCAGAGAAATGCAAATCAAAACCACATTGAAATACCATCTTATGCCAGTTATAATGGTGGTCATTAAAAAATCAGGAAATAACAGATGCTTGAGAAGACGTGGATAAATAGGAAAGTTTTTACACTGTTGGTGGGAGTGTAAATTAGTTCAACCATTGTGGAAGACAGTGTGGCAATTCCTTAAGGATCTAGAACCAGCAATACCATTTGACCCAGCAATCCCATTACTGGATATATATCCAAGGGATTATACATCATTCTACTATAAAGATACATGCGCATGTACGTTTATTGTGGCACTGTTCACAATAATAAAGACTTGGAACCAATCCAAATGCCCATCAATGATAGACTGGATAAATAAAATGTGGCATATATACACCATAGAATACTATGTACTCATAAAAAAGGATGAGTTCATGTCCTTTTCAGGGACCTGGATGAAACTGGAAACCATCGTTCTCAGCAAACTAACACAAGAACAGAAAACCAAACACTGCATGTTCTCACTTACAATTGGGAGTTAAACAATGAGAATACATGAACATAGGGAGGGAACATCATATACTGGGGCCTGTCAGGCATTGGAGGTTAGGGAAGGGATAACATTAGGAGAGATACCTAATGTAGATGACGAGTTGATGGGTGCAGCATATCACCATGGCACGTATATACCTATGTAACAAACATGCACGTTCTGCACATGTACCCCAGAACTTAAAGTACAATTTAAAAAAGAAGAAGAAAAGACTTGATCCTCACCCTTGAGCTAATGCAAAAAGAAAAAACAATATGAACTGCAGTATGCAGACAAACCTTCCAGAATGATTTTTCTTTAAAACTTCTGAAACTAGTCATATAATTATCTTGCTAAAACCGTATCTTTGACTTCCCAGTGCCTGCAAAATTAAAGGTAGACTCCGGAAGATATATTCTTCTCAGCCTTCTCTTACCCTGTCTCTGCACAATATTAATTACTTCTATACCCCTCTTCATACTCTTAACCTCAATATCATTTTCCTCTGGGTATTCAAATATGCACTTTTTTCCTAAGTGGAAACCCTACCTCCCACATTGAACACACCATCCTCCCAGCTCCCAGCAACCATGTAGTACCTGTCTAGTAGATGTTCCACGTTCCTATTAGCCTTTGAGTCTCTACTGAGAGGTGACTTTCTCTAGTAGCTTTCTCTGACAAAGAAACGACTTATTATAGGAACCAGTATTGACATTTTAAATGTTAAAAGCATTTAACAAACTAGAGGCTGGGAAGGGGTTAGACAGAGGAATAGGGAGAGATTTGCTAAAGGTACAAAATTACCTCTAGTTAGGAGGACTGAATTCTAGTGTTCTATATCACTGTAGGATGACTATAGTTAACAATAGCTAGAAGGAAGACACTGAATGTTCCCAATGCAAATAAATGATTAATGTTTGAGATGATGGGTATGCTAATTATCCTGATCTAAGCCCTATACATTATATGTATCACAATATCACTGAGTATCCCATAAAACTGTACAATTATTATGGTCAATTTAACATAAAATTAAAAAAATTAAAGCCAATAGTTTTGAGGCTGGAGGTAGTAAGGTTGTGCAGATCAAGTAGAAGGAGAAAACAGTTGGAGGCAACGTGACTAGAACGTCAATCAGAGGGTCAGCAGTGGAATAAAACAAAAGTAAAATGTAAAGATGTTTCTGATAAGGACTTTGCTGCTGTTGATTAGGATTAGAAAATAAGGGATCTTTTAAAAGTCTGTCATTAGACAAAGATACTGTTATTAAGAGAACTGAAAAAAGAGAAAGAGGGTGAATATACCAGGAGAAGTTACCAAGTTCAGATAAGGTACACTGCTTAAAATGAGAGCAAACCATCCAGATACAAGTGACTTGTGGAGTGTTTAAAATGTGGGTCTTCAGACTTAGAGAAAGTGTAGAGACGGAAGTGATGGGTTCAGGATTGTGCTTCATGGTGCTGTGGCATTTCAGCAAATGCTATTTACCTGTTATGTGACTATTTCCCTGGTACGCTGCCAATTTCACAAGATAGGGATGGAGGGAAGAAAACACAATTTCTTTTCTTTCTCTTCTTAGTTTTTGTTGAGATACTCCCCTGAAAACAAAAGTCAAATTAACAAAAGAAAAGCAAGCAGAAGTTTATGAACACACACTGTACCCATCAGGCAGGAGGAGCCTCAGCTTAAAAGTATTTCTCTCTCAAGGCACTGGCTTACATGTCTTGCTTAAATAATATTTTAACAAAGAGCCATAAGTGCAAAATAGAGACAAGACAAAGAAGAGAACAGTTCAATTTTTTGATAAGGTGGGAAAATGTGGGAACATAGTAAAATCAGTTTTCAGATTCCTCTGGTGCCAGCTGGTATCGTCTCTAGGCTGATAAGCAATTACTGTCTCTAGTAAGAAGGAATTTATGCCTTGCCATCAGGCAAACAGAGTCTAATCTTTTAGTGTCTAATTTAAAAATTCTCAGCTGGGCGCAGTGGCTCACGCTTGTAATCCCAGTACTTTGGGAGGCTGAGGCGGGCAGATCACGAGGTCAAGAGATCAAGACCATCCTGGCCAACACGGTGAAAACCTGTATCTACTAAAAATACAAAAAGATTAGCCAGGTTTGGTGATATGCACCTCTGGTCCCAGCTACTGAGGTGGAACAATCACTTGAACCCAGGAGGCAGAGGTTGCAGTGAGCCGAGATTGTGCCACTGCACTCCAGCCTGGTAACAAAGCAAGACTCTGTCTCAAAAAAATATATATCAATATTTTGGGGAGGATTATTATGCTTTCCTTCAGGAGCATGATTCATATTTTACATATCTGTAATCCAAACAATGGGAATAGTGTCAGTCACATAGCAATGGATCAACTGACAATGAAGGAAAAAGTACTTCATGTAAGGGATCGCTGATACATTATATACTGGGTCATACGTTGATAGTTTTTGCCCCTTCGGCCCCTTTCTAGGACATCCTAGATGGACAGTGGTGAAAGGAAATCTTTACAGTGGGCAAAACTTCAAGCAGTGCATACCATTGTGCACTTTGCTTGGAAGGAGAAATGGCCAGATATGCAATTATACACTGATTCATGAGCTATAGCCAATCGTTTGACTGGATAGTCAGGGACTCGGAAGAAGCATGATTGCAAAATTGGTGACAAAGAAATTCTGGGAAGAGGTGTGAATGGACCTCTTTGAGTAGTCAAAACTGTGAAGATTATTTATATCTCATGTAAGTGCTCACCAAAGAGCGACCTCAGCAGAGGAGGAGTTTAGTAATCAAGTGAATAGTTTGACTTGTTCTGTGGACACCACTTAGTCTCTTTCTCCAGCCACCCTGGTCATTGCCCAATGGGCCCATGAACAAAGTGGTCATGGTGGCAGGGATGTAGGTTACTCATGGGCTCAGCAACATGGATTTCCACTCACCAAGGCTGACCTGGCAATGGCCACAACTGAGTGCCCAATTTGCCAGAAGCAGAGACCAAAACTGAGCTTTCAGTGTGGCACCATTCCTCGGGGTGATCAGCCAGCTACTTTGCGGGAGGTTGATTATCCTCTTCCATCACGGAAAGGGCATCGGTTTGTCCTCACTGGAATAGACACTTACTCCAGATATGGGTTTGCCTATCCTGCATGCAGTGCTTCTCCATGACTACTACCATCTGTGGACTCACCAAATGCCTTATCAACCATCATGTTATTTCACATAGAATTGCTTCAGACCAAGGTACTCACTTTATGGCTAGAGACATAGGGCAGTGGGCTCATGCTCATTGAATTTACAGTTCTTACCATGTTCCCCATCATCCTGAAGCATCTGGAGTGATAGAATGGTAGAGTATCCTTTTGAAGTCGCAATTACAATGACAACTCTAGGTGACAATACTTTGGAGGGCTGGAGCAAAGTTCTCCAGTAGGCTGCATATGCTATGAATCAGCATTCAGTATATGCTACTCTTATTCCCATAGCCAGGATTCATGGGTCTAGGAATCAAGGGACGGAAGTGGACGTGGCACCACTCACCATCACCCCTAGTGACTGACTGGTAAAATTTTTGCTTCCTGTTCTGGTCACATTATGTTCGGCTGGCCTAGAGGTCTTAGTTCCAGAGGGAGGAATGCTGCCACCAGGAGACACAACAATAATTCCATTAAACTGGAGGTAAAGATTGCCACCTGGACACTTTAGGATCCTCCTACCTCTTAGTCAACAGGCTAAGAAGGGAGTTACAGGGTTGGCTGGGATGATTGACCCAGACTATCAAGATGCAGTTAGTCAACTACTTCACAATGGAAACAAGGAAGACTATGTTTGAAATACAGGAGATCCTTAGGGCATCTCTTAGTGTTACCCTGTGATTAAGGCCAATAGGTAACTACAGCAATCCAATCCAGGCAGGACTACAAATGAACCAGACCCTTCAGGAATGAAGGTTTGTGTCACTTCACCAGGTAAAAAAATAACAGATAAAATAATAATAATAAAACCCACGACCTGCTGAGGTGCTTGTTGAAGGCAAAGGGAATAAAAAATGGGTAGTAGAAGGTAATCATTAATACCAGCTATGATCACGTGACCAGGTTGCAGAAATGAGGGCTGACTGCAACTGTCATAAATTATTTTCTCCTTATTTCATTAAGAACATATTTGTGCATGAAGACACTTGTACAAATAAGATGTAGAAATAAGATGAAGAAAATATCTTCATCTTATTTTCTTTTCCCCTTTATTGTTTGACATAAGAGTTATTGACTTCAAATCAACATCTAAGAGTTAACTTTATGTAATAGCATTTAGGTTAAGGATTAGTGCACTTTGGATGGTATGAAGGATAGCTGTATTATGTTAGGTGTAATTATGAACTTACTATTGTCTTTATTTGAAGATTGTATACCATTTTAGGAGATGTGTATTGGTTCAAGTTGACGAGGGGTGCACTTGTGATGCTTCATATTGATGGTCAACTTGATTAATGCTTCGATGCTTGATGAAGCATTGGAGGATGCAGAGTATAGTTCCTGGGTGTTTCTGTGTGGGTATTTCCAAAGGAAATCAAAATATGAGTCAGTGGACTGGGAGACATAGATACACCCTCAATCTAGGTGGGCACCATCTAATTAGCTGCCAGCTCAGCTAGGGTAAAGCAGGCAGAAGAATGCAGAAGGACTTGACCTTCTGAGTCTTCTGGACTTCATCTTTCTCCCATGCTGGATGCTTCCTGCCCTTGAACATCAGACTCCAAGTTCTTCAGGTTTTGGACTCTTGAATTTGCACCCAGTGGTTTGTTAGGGGCTCTTGGGCCTTTGGCCACAGACTTAAGCCTGTACTGTCGGCTTCTCTACTTCCAAGGTTTTGAGACTCAGACTGATCCACCAGAGTCTTCCTTGCTCCCAGCTTGCAGACAGCCTATTATGGGACTTTGCCTTGTGATTGTGTGAGTCAGGTCTCCTTAATACACCTCCCTTTCATATATGCATATATCCTATTAGTTCTATCCCTCTAGAGACAGTATGCAGACACATTAGTTTTACCTTCTCCCTGGGAGAAGTTAGTGTCCTAGAGAAAACAGGAAACATTCTCACCAAACTCTGGACAGCTAGGCCAGTAAAGATGGGTCCCAGCTGTAAACATATGGTCAAGGACACAGGAACTGGCTTTTGGCACTAGAAAGGCTGGAGGGAAAAGCAATTATGAAAAAGCTCTTATTTGGTATTTAGGGAAGGAGATGAATATGGAGGTATCAAAGAAAGTTATGCTTTTGTAATCTATCTGACTTTTCTCCTGTTAGGGTGGAGTGATGTTCTATCCAGAGTCCTTAGATAGTTCGTGCAACACATTGAGATAATAAGCCATTGTTCTTTTTTTGTTTATGTGTGGGGGGTGTATGTGGTTTCTTCTTTTTTTTTGAGATGAAATCTTGCTCTGTAGCCCAGGCTGGAGTGGAGTGGTAAGATCTCAGTCCACTACAACCTCCACCTCCCAGGTCCCAGTTCAAGCAATTCTCCTGCCTCAGTCTCCTCAGTTCCAGGATTACAGGAACTCCTCAGTTCCAGGATTACAGGAACACATCACCACGCCCAGCTAATTTTTGTGTTTTTAGTAGAGATGGGGTTTCACCATGTTGGCCAGGCTGGTCTGGAACTCCTGACCTTGCGATCTGCCTGCCTCAGCCTCCCAAAGTGCTGGGGTTACAGGCGTGAGCCACTGTGCCTGGCCACGATTTTTCTACTAGTTTGAAATTGCTTTGTTTTGTTCTCAGTGGGCATTACTATTACATTGTTTCTTGGTGTAGATGTATTTGTTACATGCATAGACTATAAGGATCAAGTCAGGGTATGTGGCGTGTCCATCATCTCTAGTAGTTATCACTTCTCTGTGTTAGGAACATTCCGAGTCCTCTCTTCCAGCTGCTTGGACATATATAATACATTTTTGGTAACTTTAATCAACCTAGAAGGAAAGCTGAGCGGAGGATAGTGATATGGACCACAGGCCTAGATTTAATGTAGAAAGTTTATCCATTTATCTCCTAATTTTGGGGGTCACTCTTATTCTTGTGTCTTTCCAAATTCTGCTCTGGGGTTTCTGCACAGATTGTTGCCTCCCTGTTGAGGCCCCTCTAGCCCTTGTTCTGAGCTAGGACTTCTCCCACCTAAGTGATTCTTCTCTCAGCACCTTCAAATCTCTCATTTTTTTGAAGCCCCCATCCCATTATTTTTAATGTTAGATGTTTTTCCCCATCCTTTCTTTTTTTTTTTTTTTGACAGAGTCTCGCTCTATCGCCAGGCTGGAGTGCAGTGGCGTGATCCCTGCTCGCTACAACTTCCATTTTTCCAGTTTCAAGCAATTCTCCTGCCTCAGCCTCCCAAGTAGCTGGCACTACAGGCACACACCACCACGCCCAGCTAATTTTTTGGTACTTTTGGTAGAGACGGGATTTCACCATGTTGGCCAGGATGGTCTCGATCTCTTGACCTCATGATCTGCCCGCCTCGGCCTTCCAAAATGCTGGGATTACAGGTGTGAGCTACCACGCCTGGCTCCCCATCCTTTCTTATTACCAATTCACTTGGAACTCAGGCAAGAGAAAAGTAGAAAAGAATAACAGACACACACACACACACACCCACACACCACACACACACACACACACACACAGTGTTCAAAAACAGCTTAACTGGGAAGCCTTATTATACTTTGTAACTTATTAATCATATTGTATTACATAATTTAACCGATCAGTATTAATAATTAGAATCTTAATTTTTGAAAGAATGAAGAGCTGGAAATCCAAGCAACAAAATTAATTATTCTTAGTTTTTAGGGTTAATGATTCTGGGATATGTACTGAGACCAGATTTATATATAAGCAAATGTGCAAAGGTTCTTTTACTTTAATAAAGTCCATCAAATATATTAACATATGAACATAAAGAAGAAATTAATATTTTACCAGCAACTCAATGTGTTTCTATTTTTTTTTTTAAAAAAACTGCTATCAGTGTGATGTTCTAATCAAGCCGTGTTCCTCTACACACAGATACATACAAGTTTGGAACTGTGTGTTCTTTTAAACTCTCAGCTTCTCTCTAAATATTTATGCATCAGATAAACAAAACAAGATGGTCAAATAAGGGTTTTTTGGTAATAAATACTGATCAAATCTAAAGATTCATGATATGATTGATTAAATGAAGGTGCTGGTGTCAGGTCAACTAACTCCTCTGTAGTTACCAAGAGCACTCTAACCTTAAGTAGTCAGCCTCCTCTGAGTTCTGCCAATTTTAAAGCAGCACCTGGTATGGTGAAGATGAGAGCTAAGATCTGAGGGAGGGTTTAGTCATGGAGGTGCATCCAATAAGTTAGAATAGAATGATGAAGAGTTAGGGATAGATTCAAAGCCACTGCACCTCCCTGTTTCCACAGAATTCAATGCTGCACCTCCCTGTTTCCACAGAATTCATGTCCCACAAAATGAAGATAACTGTTGCCTTTTAGGAAAGAGCTCTTGGGTTTTTGGAGAAAACTCATACTTTCATCCATGAAAAGAAAAAAATTTCCTTGCATTCTATACAGCAGAAAAATAGATGGAAAACTACCAGCTGAATTGTATGCCTTGAAAGGCTGATAGAAGTAAACTGAGGAGGCTGTGGAGAAGAAAGAAGCAGAGAGAGATCAGTTAGTGATGAGAAATTCCACAATGACTATTCAAACTGTGTAATTATGCACAACTTATATGAAAAGATTAGTACTATCTTTTTATCTTTGTATGAATGTGTAGTTTTTAAATAATGGTAAGCACCTTTATCTTTTAATGGCAAGTTGCTTTATCTTTACATATTTCTAAATATTGTGTGTGTGCCTCATAGATTAAATAATTAATTAAAGAAAAAACTAGGTATCATTTCTCCTGCTCTGTTAAATTTGAATAAAATTTTCAATCCCCTAAAAATGCTCCCAAAGATGTTATATTTCTTCCCTTTATGCTGATGATGAACAAAATAAATGGTAATTAAGCAAAGCCAGAATTTGTGGACTGTGAACGTACATCCTATTGTAATTAAAGCTAGATAGTATTTTTTTTATTGTTTGTTTCTTTGAGATGAAGTTTTGCTCTTGTTGCCCAGGCTGGAGTGCAGTGGCACAATCTCGGCTCACTGCAATCTCTGCCTCCTGGGTTCAAGCAATTCTCTGCTTTACCCTCTCAAGTAGCTGGGATTACAGGCACTGGCCACCACGTCCAGCTAATTTTTTTTTTTTTTTTTTTTTTTTTGTATTTTTACTAGAGACAGGGTTTCACCATCTTGTCCAGGCTGGTCTTGAACTCCTCACCTCGTGATCCACCTGCCTCAGCCTCCCAAAGTGCTGGGATTACAGGCATGAGCCACCACACCCGGCCTGTACTATTATTTTTAAGAGCATAATTTGAGTGTATTCCTAGCTTATTCATTCACTAAAACTAAATAAAACAAAGACCAGAATGTTTTCTAAGAAAAAGTGGGAGAAATAGGTTTCCCATCATCACCTAGAGTAAAATGGAAATATTAGTAAAGTAGCTGAATTGTTTCCCTCTGTTGTGATACATTCAGCTAATTGGGAAAAATCCATTTATTCCATTTTCCATTGCTATTTTGTTCCAGGTGATCATAAAGAAGAAGTCTAACCAAGATGAAAAACCAAAATTGTGATAGTTCACCCCAACCTTAGTTGGAGTCTTAAATGAAAAGTCATCAAATAACACTGTCCAGAAACTTCCAGTACAGGAGGAACTTCAGACACTTTCTTTAGTAGGAAAAACAAAGAAACCAAAAGAACTGTCTTCTACTGATAGTGAGCCACGGTAATAAAAAGCTTCCTTTTGATGATTAAGCATTATAAATTTGAGAAGTTAATTTTTAAAGAAGAAATCAATGAGGTATTATGGTATTGAAATGTTACATGATGAGGAAAAACAGAAATGTGCAACTACTTGTCCAATTGTTGGAGAAGAAAAAAGAAATGTGAATAAAAAGAAGTATTTAGCAGAATGGACAGCAAGTAAGACAAGTTAAAATCAAAGAATAATATGTAATATGGTTGTGGGATGGCAGAAATGTATTTTAAGAATTTAGGTAGGAAGTTAATTGGATGTTTTCTGGTGAATTTAATGTGAATTCTTCTGTTTTTCTTAAAAATCATATATTTGTTTAACTGTATTATTTTTGATAAATTGCTAAAGAAACCTTATTGTGGCTATGAGATTTCATCTAAAGAGATATGGATTCTAACATATGGAAAGGATAAGAAAAACACCCTGGAATTCAAGAATATTTTGGAGTGAGAAAATGAACTTCTATAGATTGTGGGGATGAGCGAGAATGCACTATGTTAAGGTATTGTTCAAATCCTCTTACCCTACTACATAAACTCTTGACCTCCCTTTTAACTTAAAATGAAATTTTCATGTCTCACTGTTTCCTACAACGTTCTACATCCCTATAGATCTGATGGTTTCCTATTTCTACCTGAATTTATTTTTCCTCATTTAGATGCCAACTCAGCACCAATGTGAAACCCTTTTAATCTACCATCTGAAATAATTATCTATATTCTCTATCAAATCACTCTGCTTTAATTCCACATGACCCTTTACTCCCCTCAAATTATTCTGTTTGTATGCTTGTTTATTTTCTGCATCCTTCACTGAGATGTACCTTCTGTAAGAACAAATAACTTGTCTGTCTCTATCGTCAATGCTTAGAACTCTGTTCAGCAGATAGTAGGTCTAACAAGTAAATATTTGTGGAATGGATGACTTTGTTGCTTAGCTCACAATGAATGGGGTACTCCATCTGAAATCTATTGTTTATCCTTACTAATCACTTTTATCTATCTACTAACATTTCAAAAATGTTATATAATCTACAATCAAAATAAGATCTGTGAACTCGACTAGATCATAAGAAAACTAGGGACAGCTGATGCTTGTCATGAAGACCTCAAGACTTGATATTTCAAGACAATGCAGAAAACTGGTTAATATGCAAGAAGATAAAGAAATTTTGGCTGGGTGCGGTGTCTCACACCTGTAATCCCAGCACTTTGGGAGGCTGAGGCAGGTGGATCACCTGAGGTCAGGAGTTAGAGACGAGCTTGGCCAACATAGTGAAACGCTATCTCTGCTAAAAATACAAAAATTGACTGGGCGTGGTGGTGTACACCTGTAATTCCAGCTACTTGGGAGGCTGAGGCAGGAGAATTGCTTGACCCCAGGAGGTAGAGGTTGCTGTGAGCTAAGGTCACACCACTGCACTCCAGATTGGGTAACAGAATGAGACTGTTAAAAAAAAAAAAAAAAAAGAACTTTGAAGAAAAGAAAAGAAATAGTGTTGAAGTTTTTTTAAATATAACACAATAAAAATTTTTGACCAGTGTGTATCATTAGGACTTTTAAAAAGTAACATAGTAAAAACTTTTAGCCTGTATATCAAGCCTTGTGAAAAATTACACTAATATGATAATTTTCAAAATATATTACAATTGACATTATTTTCATTTTCATTTAATAAAACACCAAAGAAAATGTGAGGATTTTAGAAAAATAAAGAAACTCATACATCACAGAACTTATTCATTATATGACCAAAGAAAATAAAGTCTAAATGATTAACTATTGGCCACAACTAGATGTTACATTACCTCAAGGATAGCCCTGTGATTTTCTGACTAAATAAAACATTTATGATTTCCAGAACCAAAGCTCTGTAGCTCTGGGGACCCTATTATTCTCTCAAAAAATCAATAACCTCTTTATTTTGAGTGTCTATTAGTATTTGAGGAATCCAGGACCTCAAATTGGAGCAGTGGTTGCATGGTTGTGGGTGGGACTGGACAGGGAAACATTATTTGGGAGAACAAGGTTCATGAAGAAAATGTTTATACATATGTTGTATGTATATATGCATGTATCTATGTATTATTGGCTAGGTTAATGAAACATTTTACTATATATAAAATATATAAATTTAAAAAATATAAAAAATATATATTATATATTTTACTGTGTATAATATATATTTAATATAACATATTTATATATTTTTATATAATATATATTTATACATATTTTAATATCTATTTTACTATGTATAATATATATTTATATAATAAACTGAAAACATATATATATATATATATATATATATATATATATATATATTTCACTATAAGGCAAGAGATAGCTCAAAAATTTGAGTTCAGATTGGGTTTGGAGACAAATAAAATACCTCCCAGTCTGACATAAAGGTAGCTGACCTTTCTTCACCATGTGCTTTTGATTATGTGTTCAAAGAGAGGATGTAACTGTTTTTCATCTGCACAATCAGACGCTCGGGATTTGCAATTATTCTGTTCAGTTGCTCTTGTTCTTCATCTTGTCTTCCACATGCCACATGAATGTTGCTCTGTTTGCCTCTTCTCAGTTTTTGAAATATTTCTCCCCAGCCTGGTGGTGTGGATGCTGAAAAAAAGGGTGATGATTCAAATCTTAGGTGATTCTGGTGCTGGGTGTAGAATTCCTGTTGCTACTCCTAGGTCTGGCAAGATTGAGTACCAAGCCAACTGAATTTTCTCTAATACTACCTTTACAAAAATCAAGAGCTGATTCCTACACAGGTTGGGCTTGGAACAATGCTGGTATTTTTGGGGCAAGAAAGAAATAACACTGGTTGCTTTGAATATGTGCTTTGTGGGGTGTGGGTGAGGGATTCAGTTAACTTTTGAGGAAGGGCTAAGCTGAAGTGTACTCCCCGTTACACTGCTTCGCTCCAGTCCTCTTGGATTCATTCTTGCTCAGTTCAGTGCCTTCATTTATTCATCATTTCATTCAATCAGTATTGGGGAGTGAGTCACGCACACAAATTAATGCAATGCCATGAGATAAGCACAGTAAGAATACTGTGAACAAAAAGCACTTGAGATACGGAGAAAAAAATTATAATCACTGGGGGAATCAGGGAACACTTCACTGAGGGACAGTTTTAAGGAAAATTAGAAATGCTACAGTGATACTGTGTCTAATCTGGACACTGTTTTAAGAAGCATCATCATCAGACAGTTTTAAGGGAAGCAGAATAGGCCCTCTCAGGTTGTATGGTTTATTCAGCAACAAAAGATGCCTACCTCTATAAGCAAAGAAGAGAATAGCACTTGCTTATACATAAGAGAGTCAGTTGTGGGGCTACAGCCCTGTGGCTTCCTGAGATTATCAGAAAAGAACATGAGAGGCTGCAGAGTAGGATGGGATGAGAGAAGGATGATTCGGAACAGATACTGTGACCCTTTATGTAACCACAACACGATGTTTTCTGATGGAATCTGCCAAATTTTTACAGATGAGAGGCAGAAACCATGATCTGCCGATGGTCTGGTAGTCAGTGGCAAAGCTAGAGTTTTCAGCCTCCAAGTTCATTTTTGGCTTTTCTATTGTTAGAGTCCCAGGATGCATTATTTTTGCCTCTGCTCTGCTAACCAAATTGTAATTTCTGCCATTGTCCTTTTATGGGATACTTCCAGCTCCAATATGCTATTTACTTATTTTTTGCTTTTTTTGTAAATAAGATTTTTTTTCTGACTGACGCCAAAGCATGTTATTTAGAGAAATTTTAGAGAACATTTTCGCTAAGACAGTATGAGATGGTACATTCTTGGTGCTAATATTTTAGCATCATTCTTGTGTTCTGCTCTTCATTTATGAAGCAATTTCAATGAACAAAGGAGAATATTCCTCTGGGAAATAACTTTTTGTCAAGATAAGGCAATATAACTTTATATTACCTAGCTGAGCATGTGGAGTACTTAAGCAAGACTCCATTTTGTCTCTTATTTTAATGTATCATTAAGTTTGAATTAACTTTTAATTATCTTCTCTATCACATATTTATTAGGGGAAAATAGGTCCCACAGCTTTCCCTCTTCCACAAATCAACACTTTATAAACCAACGATTTTCCTTTCCTTATGAATTCTATCAAACTCTGTATCCCTTTAGTGATAAATTTCTTCAATTTCTCTTGAACAAGAATATGTTGGAAGACTTTCTAAGACCTTTTGCTCAAGGGCAAACCTTATTCCCAGAATGGATCAAGGTGAGAAGCCCATAAAGTATTGTCACCAAGCACACAGGAGGGAAAACAAGCAAAGCAAAAGGAGGATGATGTTCTTCCCAACTCCCCTGGTTTGCCTCTGGGATATACTGTGGGAGCTTGCTCATTTGCTCAGGACAGAAAGTCAGCCCACAGAGCTATCAATAAGAGCAGGTCACATGCATAAATGGAAAGTCACCTGCTCATGTGTCTGTGGCCACGTGCTTTCCCTGTGGTTGAAATTCCTCATTTCAGGAGTTGGCACATAACAGTTGAAGAAACATAACACACATAGAGGCTAAGCTGGAATGCCTCAGACTAAAGACAAAGGAAAATGTGTTGGTTTTATGTTATTAAATTCTCCTAATATGGATTTATTTATTTATTTCCTTCTCACTAAATTCAAATGCTTGGAGAAACATGTAAATACTGATGAAGATATCAGAGGAAAATCATACTTGAAATAATTTAAGGGGAACATAAGCAAATGAGCAACATAAAATTTTTATACAAGCTACCATTCTAGAGATACAAGTGTTTCCTAAGGAGACAATGAAAGCTGTGAGGTTCTTATACATTTCAGAATATCCAGAAGCTACCCTGAAATCTTGAGAGATGAAAAGTTTGGTCAGTTTAAGAGACAGATCTGTTAATTTATTAATCTGAATACATCTACCTATCCATACATATAGTTGACCCTTGAATAACATAGATTTGAACTGGGTGGGCCCACTTATATGTGGATTTTCTTCTATGCCATCCCTGAGCAAGAACAATGCCTCCTCTTTTTACTCTTTCTCAGTCTACTCAGTATGAAGAGGATGAAGACCTTTATCATTATCCACTTCCACTTAATGATTAATAAATTTATTTTCTCTTCTGTATGATTTTGTGGATAGCATTTTCTTTTTTCTATTTTGTAGTAAGAATACAGCATGTGATAGATATAACATGCAAAATGCATGTTAATTAACCATTTATGTTTTTGATAAGTCTTCTGATCAACAGTTAAGCTGTTAGTAGTTAGGATTTTTGATTAAGCAGGGGTTCAGTTCCCCTAAACCACACATTGTTCAAGGGTCAAATGTATGGGTTAACTTTATATATGTATGCATATGTTTATTTTCCACTTAAATTGAGTATTATTTTCCCTGATATCATTAAGCTCAGGAGAGAGTGCATAGAGTTGTTGATTTTGAGTTACTATGAGCTTACAGACATCAGTCTTCTGAACTTTAGGCTCCTTACCTGCTAGATGGTGATAGCAATATCTCCCTCTCCCACCTCACAGAGTTATTATATACATCAGTTTGGATTATATTTGTTAAATCACAAATGCAATATACTGCACTATGAAATGTCAGTTGGCAGTTAGAGTGGAGAATAAGCAGTGTCTGTCTTACAAAATATCACAGAATCTATGGCATTTAATATAAAATATAAACCTACCTTGTTTTATTGGTTTTGCTTTATTGTACTGCATAGATCTGAAGTTTTTTTTTTAATGTATATATTTAAGGGTTTTGGCAATCTTGTTTCAATCAAGTTTATCAGTGGTGTCTTTCCAAGAGCTATAGAGCTACAGAATGGAAGACTAGTTTGAAGTTTCCTAGACTAAATGTTATGTAGATCATTTGCAGATACAATTTCTTAAGACTGGGAATTGAGGAAGAATGTAAATTTTGGAGCAATTAATAGTTGCTTGCTGGCTCAGCATACCCAGTCTTCAAAAGGATAATGGAGAACGGTGGAAATGTCAAGCAGGAAAGTGGACATCAGAGTCAGATGTTTATAGAACATGCTACATCAGAGGCAAAAACATGGGAACCATGAATTTAAGCATGATGGGAGATAAATGGGATTTATAAGATGAGTTAGGTAGAAAATGTAGAACATTGGATCTTCATGTTGGCTGTACGTCTGAATAAACTACAAAGCTATTTACATTTCAGAAACCTCTGTATTTATTTGTTTTCTGTCCGATGCTTTCCCTCATACCATAGACATTTTTCCCATTTACTTGGGTTGACCAATCTATGATAATTACTTCAAGAAAATTATTTGAGACAGAAATCTGAAAAGGGAAGCTTGCTGTTGGTGGCCACTAAAGGTGTTTCCTGAGGGGAAGAGAAAGTCCCTAGGACCCCAGATGAATAAGAGCCACCTCTCCCCACTACACCAAAGTCCTCCAGTCTTGAGAAGCAAATTCAGATAGGAACAGCCTGGACCAGCAGTAACTATGCAGAGAGGGCCTAGGAGAGCTTTCTATCACCCCTTTGCAGTGTGGAGGAAGGACTGCAATTCCACACAATCCAGAATGTGCTTGGGTTTCTAAAAAAGCCTCCAGAAAGGAGGTGCTTGCAAACTGACACAGAGATGACACAACAGTAATTTCAAAGACTGATGATTAAGCCCCAGTGGGCTAGTAAAGGGTTCACTGGGTATCAGCACAGTTCTCGGAAAACATTTCCAACTTGTATGAAATCTGATTAAAAAAGGAAAACCCCAAACTGCCTGGGATTGTCGCTCTGCCTCAATGAAAAAAGGGCTCAGTTTTGAAACCATATTCAATGAAATAATGATAGTGATATTGCTTTTATTTCTACTTTTATTGAGATTCTTACATTTCATTCAACTAATCAGAATCTATAATCATCTTCAAACAAATTATACTGTGTATTCTAATACTGATGTGCAGAGTTATCAAGAAAGAACCTTAATAAACCTTAATAATTGCTTCCTTATAAAAGTTTGAGAGAAGAGCATAACCTAAAATATAAACCTACCTTGTTTTATTGGTTTTGCTTTATTGTACTGCATAGATCTGAAGTTTTTTTTTTTTTAATGTATATATTCAAGGTTTTTGGCAATCTTGTTTCAATCAAGTCTATCAGTGGTGTCTTTCTAAGACAATGTGCTTACTTCATGTCTCTGTCACATTTAGGTAATGCGTGCAATATTTCAAACTTTTTCATTATTATTACATTGAATATAATCATCTGTAATCAGTGATCTTTGATACTATTTTTTAATTTTGGGGTGTGCCATAAACTGTGCCCATAAAATACGGCAAACGTAATCAATAAATGTGTTCTCTGATTGCTCTGTTGACCTGCCGTTTCCTTATCTCTCTCCCTCTCTTTAGCTTTTCTGTTTCCTAAGACAAAACAATATTAAAGTTAGGGCAATTAATAATACAACAATGGGCTTTAAGTGTTCAAGTGAAAGGAAGACTTGTATACCTCTTTAAATTAGATGCTAGAAAGGATTAAACATAGTGAGGAAGGCATGTGAAAGGGGGAGATAGGTTGAAAGCTAAGTCTCCTATGCCAAATAGCCAAGTTATGAATGCAAAAACTTCTCAAAACAAGTGATCCCCAGTGAACACACAAATGATAAGGAAGTAGTACATCCTTACTGCATTGCTGATATGGAGAAAGTTTTAGATAGATCAACCCAGCCACAACATTCCCTTAAGCCAAAGCCTAATCCAGAGCAAGGTCTTAACTCTTCAATTCTGTGAAGACTGAGATTGGTGAGGGAGAGGCAGAATTAAATTTGAAGCTAGTAAAGGTTGAATCATGAGGTAAAAGAAAATAAAATCCATCTCCATAACATAAAAGTGCAAGGTGAAGCAGCGACTATTAATGAAGAAGCTGCCACAAATTATCTAAATCCAGCTAAGATAATTCACTAAGGTTAATACATTAAACAAAATATTTTTTTAAATCCAGAAGTTTATTGTAATACAGGTGGTATTTGGTTACATGAGTAAGTTCTTTAGCAGTGATTTGTGAGATTTTGGTGCACCCAATGCCTGAACAGTATACACTGTACCATATTTGTGTTCTTTTATCCCTCGTCCTATCACACTCTTCCCCCCAAGTCCCTGAAGTCTACTGTATCATTCTTACGCTTTTGTGTCCTCATAGCTTAGCTCCCTAATATCAGGGAGAACATACGATGTTTGGTTTTTCATTCCTGAGTTACGTCACCTAGAATAATAGTCTCCAATCACATCCAGGTCACTGCAGATGCTGCTAATTCCTTCCTTTTTATGGCTGAGTAGTATTCCATCTTGTGTGTGTGTGTGTGTGTGTGTGTGTGTGTGTGTATGCCACAGTATTTTTATCCACTCACGGATTCATGGGCATTTGGTTTGGTTCCACAATTTTGCAATTGTGAATTGTGCTGCTATAAACATGTGTGTGCAAGTATCTTTTTTTGTATGACTTCCTCTGGGTAGGCACACAATAGTGGGATTGCTGGATCAAATAGTAGTTCTACCTTTAGTTCTTTGAGGAATCTCCACACTGTTTTTCACAGTGAGTGTACTAGTTTACATTCCCACCAGCAGTGTAGAAATGTTCCTTGATCGCCGCATCCACAGAAACATCTACTGTTTTTTAATTTTTGATTATGGCTATTCTTGCAGGAGTTAAGGTGGTATTGCATCATGGTTTTGATTTGCATTTCCCTGATGACTAGTGATGTTGAGCACTTTTTCTTATGTTTGCTGGCCATTTGTATATATTCTTTTCAGAATCGTCTATTCGTGTCCTTAGCCTACTTTTTGATAAGATGGGGATTTTTTTCTTACTGATTTGAGTTCAATGTAGATTCTGATATTAGTTTTTTTGTCAGACATATAGATTGTGAAGATTTTCTCCCACTTTGTGGGTTGTCTGTTTTTCTTGCTGACTTTTCCTTTTGTCATGCAAAAGCTCTCTAATTGTGTCTCAGCTATTTATCTTCATTTTTATTCCATATTCTTTGGGGTCCTTCCACATAAAATCCTTGCCTAAGCCAAGGGGTTTTCCAATTTTATCTTGGAGAATTTTTACAGTTTCAGGTCTTAGGCTTAAGTCCTTAATCCATCTTCAGTTGATTTTTGTATAGGGCAGAGATGAGGACCCCGTTTCATGCTCCTACATATGGCTGGCCATTTATCCCAACACCATTTGTTGAAAAAGGTGTCTTTTCCCCACTTCATGTTTTTGTTTGCGTTGCTGAAGATCAATTGTCTGTAAGTATTTGGGTATATTTCTGGGTTCTCTATTCCATTCCATTGGTCTCTTATATTTATACCAGTACCACACTGTCTTGGTTACCATGGCCTTATAGTATAGTTTCAAATCAGGTAGAGTGATGCCTCCAGATTTATTCTTTTGCTTAGTCTTGCTTTGGGAGTGCAGACTCTTTTGTGGTTCCACATGAATTCTAGATTTTTTTTCTAATTCTGTGATGAATGATGATGCTATTTTGATGGGGATTGCACTGAACTTGTAGATTGCTTTTTTTTTCTTTTTTTTTTTAAATCTTTTATTGGATTTTAGGTTTTGGGGTACATGAGCAGAGCATGCAAGACAGTTGCATAGGAACACACATGGCAGTGTGCTTTTCTTTCCTTCTCCCCTTCACCCACATTTGGCATTTCTCCCCAGGCTATCCCTCCCCACCTCCCCCTCCCACTGGCCCTCCCCTTTTCCCCCCAACAGACTCCAGTGTTTAGTACTCCCCTTTCTGTGTCCATGTGTTCTCATTTTTCATCACCCGCCTATGAGTGAGAATATGCGGTGTTTCATTTTCTGTTCTTGTGTCAGTTTGCTGAGGATGACGTTCTCCAGATTCATCCATGTCCCTACAAATGAAACAAACTCATCATTTCTGATTGCTGCATAATATTTCATGCTGTATATGTGCCACATTTTTCCAATCCAGTCTATTATCAATGGGCATTTGGGTTGATTCCAGGTCTTTGCTATTGTAAACAGTGCTGCAATGAACATTCGTGTACACGTGTCCTTATAGTAGAACGATTTACAGTCTTTTGGATATATACCCAGTAATGGGATTGCTGGGTCAAATGGAATTTCTATTTCTAAGGCCTTGAGGAATCGCCACACTGTCTTCCACAACGGTTGAACTAATTTACACTCCCACCAACAGTGTAAAAGTGTTCCTTTTTCTCCACATCCTCTCCAGCATCTGTTGTCTCCAGATTTTTTAATGATCGCCATTCTAACTGGCATGAGATGGTATCTCAATGTGGTTTTGATTTGCATCTCTCTGATGACCAGTGACGATGAGCATTTTTTCATATGATTGTTGGCCTCATATATGTCTTCTTTCGTAAAGTGTCTGTTCATATCCTTTGCCCACTTTTGAATGGGCTTGTTTGTTTTTTTCCTGTAAATCCGTTTGAGTTCTTTGTAAATACTGGATATCAGCCCTTTGTCAGATGGGTAAACTGCAAAAATTTTTTCCCATTCTGTTGGTTGCCGATCCACTCTAGTGACTGTTTCTTTTGCCGTGCAGAAGCGTGGAGTTTCATTAGGTCCCATTTGTCTATTTTGGCTTTTGTTGCCAATGCTTTTGGTGTTTTGTTCATGAAATCCTTGCCTACTCCTATGTCCTGGATAGTTTGGCCTAGATTTCCTCCTAGGGTTTTTAAGGTGCCAGGTCTTATGTTTAAGTCTTTAATCCATCTGGAGTTAATTTTAGTGTAAGGTGTCAGGAAAGGGTCCAGTTTCTGCTTTCCGCATAGCCAGTTTTCCCAACACCATTTGTTAAACAGGGAATCCTTTCCCCCTTGCTTGTTTTTGTCAGGTTTATCAAAGATTGTATAGTTGTAGATATGTTGTGTTGCCTCCGGTGCCTCTGTTTTGTTCCATTGGTCTATATCTCTGTTTTGGTACCAGTACCATGCTGTTTTGATTACTGTAGCCTTGTAGCATAGTTTGAAATCTGGTAGTGTGATGCCCCCCGCTGTGTTCTTTTTGCTTAGAATTGACTTGGCTATGCGGGCTCTCTTTTGGTTCCATATGAAGTTCATGGTAGTTTTTTCCAGTTCTGTGAAGAAAGTCAATGGTAGCTTGATGGAGATAGCGTTGATTCTGTAAATTACTTTGGGTAGTAGAGCCATTTTCATGATGTTAATTCTTCCTAACCATGAACATGGAATGTTTCTCCATCTGTTTGTGTCCTCTCCGATTTCGTTGAACAGTGGTTTGTAATTCTCCTTGAAGAGGTCCCTTATGTTCCTTGTGAGTTGTATTCCAAGGTATTTTATTCTTTTTGTAGCAATTGTGAATGGCAGTTAGTTCTTGATTTGGCTTTCTTTAAGTCTGTTATTGGTGTAGACGAAAGCTTGTGATTTTTGCACATTGATTTTATATCCTGAGACTTTGCTGAAGTTGCTTATCAGTTTCAGGAGTTTTTGGGCTGAGGTGATGGGGTCTTCTAGGTATACTATCATGTCGTCTGCAAATAGAGACAATTTGGCTTCCTCCTTTCCTATTTGAATACCCTTTATTTCTTTTTCTTGCCTGATTGCTCTGGCTAGAACTTCCAGAAATATATTGAATAGGAGTGGTGAAAGAGGGCATCCTTGTCTAGTGCCAGATTTCAAAGGGAATGCTTCCAGTTTTTGCCCATTCAGTATGATATTGGCGGTTGGTTTGTCATAAATAGCTTTTATTACTTTGAGATACATTCCATAGATACCGAGTTTATTGAGGGTTTTTAGCATAAAGGGCTGTTGAATTTTGTCAAATGCCTTCTCTGCGTCAATTGAGATAATCATGTGGTTTTTGTTTTTGGTTCTGTTTATGTGGTGAATTACGTTGATAGACTTGTGTTTGTTGAACCAGCCTTGCATCCCTGGGATGAATCCTACTTGATCATGGTGAATATGTTTTTTGATTTGCTGTTGCATTCGGCTTGCCAATATTTTATTGAAGATTTTTGCATCTATGTTCATCATGGATATTGGCCTGAAGTTTCCTTTTCTTGTTGGGTCTCTGCCGGGTTTTGGTATCAGAATGATGTTGGTCTCGTAAAATGATTTGGGAAGTATTCCCTCTTTTTGGGTTGTTTGAAATAGTTTTAGAAGGAATGGTACCAGCTCCTCTTTGTGTGTCTGGTAGAATTCGGCTGTGAACCCGTCTGGACCTGGGCTTTTTTTGTGTGGTAGGCTCATAATGGCTGCCTCGACTTCTCACCTTGTTATTGGTCTATTCATAGTTTCAGCTTCCTCCTGGTTTAGGCTTGGGAGGATGCAGGAGTCCAGAAATTTATCCATTTCTTCCAGGTTTACTAGTTTATGTGCATAGAGTTGTTTGTAATATTCTCTGATGATGGTTTGAATTTCTGTGGGATCTGTGGTGATTTCCCCTTTATCATTTTTTATTGCATCTATTTGGTTGTTCTCTCTTTTATTTTTAATCAATCTGGCTAGTGGTCTGTCTATTTTGTTGATCTTTTCAAAAAACCAGCTCTTGGATTTATTGATTTTTTGAAGGGTTTTTCGTGTCTCAATCTCCTTCAGTTCAGCTCTGATCTTAGTTATGTCTTGTCTTCTGCTGGGTTTTGAGTTTTTGTGATCTTGCTCCTCTAGCTCTTTCAATTTTGACGATAGGGTGTCGATTTTGGATCTCTCCATTCTCCTCATATGGGCACTTATTGCTATATACTTTCCTCTAGAGACTGCTTTAAATGTGTCCCAGAGGTTCTGGCATGTTGTGTCTTCATTCTCATTGGTTTCGAAGAACTTCTTTATTTCTGATTTCATTTCATTGTTTACCCAGTCAACATTCAAGAGCCAGTTGTTCAGTTTCCATGAAGCTGTGCGGTTCTGGGTTCGTTTCTGTATTCTGAGTTCTAACTTGATTGCACTATGGTCTGAGAGGTTGTTTGTTATGATTAGAGTTGTTTTGCATTTGTTGAGCAGTGCTTTACTTCCAATTATGTGGTCAATTTTAGAGTAGGTGTGATGTGGTGCTGAGAAGAATGTGTATTCTGTGGATTTGGGGTGGAGAGTTCTGTAAATGTCTATCAGGTTTGCTTGCTCCAGGTCTGAGTTCAAGCCCTGGATATCCTTGTTGATTTTCTGTCTGGTTGATCCGTCTAATATTGACAGTGGAGTGTTAAAGTCTCCCACTATTATTGTGTGGGAGTCTAAGTCTCTTTGTAAGCCATTAAGAACTTGCCTTATGTGTCTGGGTGCTCCTGCATTGGGTCCATATATGTTTAGGATCGTTAGCTCTTCTTGTTGTATCGATCCTTTTACCATTATGTAATGGCCTTCTTTGTCTCTTTTGATCTTTGTTGCTTTAAAGTCTATTTTATCAGAGATGAGAATTGCAACTCCTGCTTTTTTTTGCTCTCCATTAGCTTGGTAAATCTTCCTCCATCCCTTTATTTTGAGCTTTTGTGTATCCTTGCATGTGAGATGGGTTTCCTGGATACAGCACACTGATGGGTTTTGGATTTTTATCCAATTTGCCAGTCTGTGTCTTTTGATTGGTGCATTTAGTCCATTTACATTTAGGATTAATATTGTTATGTGTGAATTTGATACTGCCATTTTGATTCTAAGTGGCTGTTTTGCCTGTTAGTTGTTGTAGATTCTTCATTATGTTGATGCTCTTTAGCATTTAGTGTGATTTTGGAATGGCTGGTACTGGTTGTTCCTTTCTATGTGTAGTGCCTCTTTTAGGAGCTCTTGTAAAGCAGGCCTGGTGGTGACAAAATCTCTGAGTTCTTGCTTGTTCGCAAAGGATTTTATTTTTCCTTCACTTCTGAAGCTCAGTTTGGCTGGATATGAAATTCTGGGTTGAAAGTTCTTTTCTTTAAGAATGTTGAATATTGGCCCCCACTCTCTTCTGGCTTGTAGTGTTTCTGCCGAGAGGTCTGCTGTGAGTCTGATGGGCTTCCCTTTGTGGGTAACTCGACCTTTCTCTCTGGCTGCCCTTAGTATTTTCTCCTTTATTTCAACCTTGTTGAATCTGACGATTATGTGCCTTGGGGTTGCTCTTCTTGCAGAATATCTTTGTGGTGTTCTCTGTATTTCCTGCATTTGAGTGTTGGCCTGTCTTCCTAGATGGGGGAAGTTTTCCTGGATGATGTCCTGAAGAGTATTTTCCAGCTTGGATTCATTCTCTTCGTCCCCTTCTGGTACATCTATCAAACGTAGGTTAGGTCTTTTCACATAGTCCCACATTTCTTGGAGACTTTGTTCATTCCTTTTTGCGCTTTTTTCTCTAATCTTGGTTTCTCGTTTAATTTCATTGAGTTGGTCTTCGACTTCAGATATTCTTTCTTCTGCTTGGTCAATTCGGCTATTGAAACTTGTGCATGCTTTGCGAAGTTCTCGTATTGTGTTTTTCAGCTCCTTTAATTCATTCATATTCCTCTCTAAGTTATCCATTCTTGTTATCATTTCCTCATATCTTTTTTTAAGTTCCTTAGTTTCTTTGCATTGATTTAATACATGTTCTTTTAGCTCACAAAAGTTTCTCATTATCCACCTTCTGAAGTCTAATTCCATCATTTTGTCACAGTCATTCTCCGTCCAGCTTTGTTCCCTTGCTGGTGAGGAGTTTTGGTCCTTTCTAGGAGGCAAGGTGTTCTGGTTTCAGGTGTTTTCCTCCTTTTTTCGCTGGTTTCTTCCCATCTTTGTGGGTTTATCTGCTTGTTGTCTGCGTAGTTGCTGACTTTTCGATTGGGTCTCTGAGTGGACACCCAGATTGTTGATGATGAAGTATTTCTGTTACTTGGTTTTCCTTCTACCAGCCTAGCCCCTTCACTGTACGACTGCTGAGGTCCACTCTAGGCCCTGCTTGTCTGGGGTGCACCTCTAGCAGCTGTGGCACAGTGAGGGATGCTACCCGTTTCTTTTTCTGCTATCTTTGTCCCAGGATGATGCCTGCCAAATATCAATCTTTTGGATATAGAGGGGTCAGGGAGCTGCTTGAGGAGACAGTCTGTTTTCTTTAGGAGCTCAATTTCTGAGCTGTGAGCTCTGTTGTTCATTCAGGGCTGTTAGGCTGCTATGTTTGATTCTGCTGCAACAGAGCTCATTAAAAAAAACCCTTTTTTTTCTCAAATGCTCTGTGTTGGGGGGTTCGGGCTTTATTTTTTGATGTCCGTTGAGGTGTCCTGCCCAGCTAGGAGGCAGACTAGCCACTGTTTGCCTGCCGAGTCTCCGCCCTGCTATTGTGTGATTCGCCCTGTTCCTGCAGGCTCTGCTGTGGTCTCCGCCACGCCCTGCGGCAGAGTCTCTTTGTTGTACCGTGTTGCCTCGGCAACGGCAGGCTGCGTCAGCAGTGGGTATGTATCTCAGTAGGGACGGGTTGCCTTGGCAACGGGAAGCTGCGTCAGCAGTGGGCGTGTATCTCAGTAGGGATGGGTTGCCTCAGCAATGGCTGGCTGCGTCAGCAGTGGGCGTGTATCTCAGTTGGGGCGGGTTGCCTCGGTAGTGGTGGACGCCCCTCCCCCACAGAGCGTCTCAGACCGTCTGCTCGGGATAGTTTGAAATCGCGGTTTTGTTCGTCCCACTGGGTACCCCGAACGCTCTGTCCCTGCAATCCCCTGGGCTGGCCTACTGTCCAAGTCTCGTTCAGTCTCAAGTCCAGCCCTCTCAAGTCTCAGGTTGCCGGTTCAACAGGGCACCCGGACAAGCACGCCCTGTAGAAATTGCTGGGTAGGGCTGGCCACCGCCGCCCCGGCTGCTGGCTTCGCCAGGCAGACTTACTGCCTGGCATCCCGTGTCTCCCTTACACTTGGGAGTTTCCCCGTTCTGTGGGCAACAAAGATCAGTCTGGAAATGCAACTCCGACTCACCTCTTTGCGGATTCAATGAGAGCTCCAATCCTGGGTTGTTCTCACAGTGCCATCTTAAGTCCTCCCCCTGTAGATTGCTTTTGTCAGTATGGTCATTTTCACAATATTGATTCTACCCATCCATGAGCATGGGATCAATGTGCTTCCATTTGTTTGTGTTGTGTCTGATTTCTTTCAGCAATGTTTGATAGTTTTCCTTGTCTTTTCACTTTTTGGTTAGGTATATTCCTAAGTATTTTAATGTTTTTTGCAACTATTATTAAAGGGGTTGAGTTCTTGATTTCATTCTTCACTTGGTCACTGTTGCTGTATAGAAGAGCTACTGATTTGCGTACATTATTCTTGCCTCTGGAAACTCAGATGTATTTGTTTATCAGTTCTAGGAGCTTCCTGGAGGAATCTTTAGGTTTTTCAATGTAATCATATTATCAGCAGTGACACCTTGACTTCCTCTTTACGATTTAGATGCCCCTTCTTTCTTTCTCTTATCTGATTGTTCTGGCTAGGACCTCCAGTACTATGTTGAAAAGGAGTGGTGAAAATGGGCATCCTTGTCTCATTTCCATTCTCAGATGGAATGCTTTCAACTTCTCCCCATTCAGTATTATGTTGTCTGTGGGTTTGTCATAGATAGTTTTTGAGGTATGTCTTTGTATGCCGATCTTGCTGAAGATTTTAATCATAAAAGGATGCTGGATTTTGTCTGATGCTTTTTCTACATCTATTGAGGTGATCATATAATTTTTGTTTTTAATTCTGTTTATGTGGTATATCACATTAATTGACTTGTGTATGTGAAAGCATCCCTGCATCCCTGGTATGAAGCTCCCTTGATCATGGTGAATTATCTTTTTGATATTTCGTTGGATTTGGTTAGGTAGTATTCTGTTAAGGATTTCAGCATCTATGTTCATCAAGAATATTGGTCTGTAGTTTTCTTTTTTGGTTATGTTTTTTCCTGGTTTTGGTATTACAGTGATGCAGGCTTCTTTGAATGAATTAGGGAGGGTTTCTTCTTTCCCTATAGTGGGAAATAGTGTCAGAGGATTGGTACCAAATCTTTGAATGTCTGGTAGAATTCTGCTGTGAATCCATCTGGTTCCAGACTTTTTGGTTGGTAATTTTTAAATTACTATTTCAGTTTTGATGCTTATTATTGGTCTGTTCAGGATATCTAATTCTTCCTGATTTAAGGAAGGAGGGTTGCATTCTTCTAGGAATTTATCCATCTCTTCTAGGCTTTCTAGTTTATGTTCATAAAGGTGTTCATAGTAGCCTTGAATGGTTCTATTTCAGTGGTGTTAGTTGTAATGTCTCCTGTTTCATTTCTTATTGAGTTTATTTCTATTTTCTCTCTTCTTTTCTAGGTTAATCTTGCTAATGATCTATCAATTTTATTTATCTTTTCAAAGAACAAGTTCGTGTCATTTATCTTTTGTGTTTTATTTTATTTGTTTGTTATTTGTTTCAAGTTCATTTATTTCTGCTCTTATTTTGGTTATTTCCTTTTTTTCTGCTGGATTTGTGTTATTGTTTCTCTAGTTCCTTGAAGTGTGACCTTAGAATATTAATTTGTCCTCTTTCAGTCTTCTCAATGTAGGTGTTTAGGGCTACGTACTTCCCTTTGCTATGGAAAGGAAGGCTCCTAAGGTTATGAAGCTTATTCCAAAGGTTTTAGTAGGTTATGTCATTATGGTCATTCAAAGAATTTTTAAAATTTCCATCTTGATTTCATTTTTTTATTCAATGCTCATTCAGGAGCAGGTTATTTAATTTCCATGTATTTTCATGGTTTTGAAGGTTTCTTTTGAGTTGATTTCCAGTTTTTCCTCTCTATGGTCTGAGATAGTGCTTGATACAATTTCAGTTTTCTTAAATTTATTGAGGCTTGTTTTATAGCCTATCATAGGGTCTATCTTAGAGAAAGTTCTATGAGATTTTGAATAGAATGTGCATTCTGTGGTTATTGGATGAAATATTCCATATATATGTATGGCAAGTTCATTTGTTGTAAGGTATTGTTTAAATCTATTGTTTCTTCTTTGGCTTTCTGTCTTGATGATCTGTCTAGTGCTGTCAGTGGAGTATTGAAGTTACCCACTTTTATTGTGCTGCTGTCTATCTCATTTTTTAGGTCTGGTAGTAATTGTTTTATAAATTGTGGAGGTCCAGTGTTAGGTGCATATATGTTTAGGATTGTGATATTTTCCTGTGGGACAAAGCCTTTTACCATTTTATAATGTCCTCTTTGTCCCTTTTAGCTACTGTTGCTTTGAAGTTTGTTTGATCTGATATAAGAATAGCTTGCATTTGATGTCCATTTCCATAAAATATCTTCTTCCGCCCCTTTACTTTAAGTTTATGTGAGTACGTATGTATTAACTTAGTCTCCTGAAGGCAGAAGATAGTTGGTTGATGAGTTCTTAGTGCCTTTTAAGTGGAGCACTGAGGCAATTTACATTCAGTGTTAGCCTTAAAATGTGAGGTGCCCTTACATTGATTGTGCTATTTGTTGCCTGTGTACTTTGTGGTTTTTTGTTTGTTTGTTTTTGTTTTTGCTTTTTACCTTGTATTTTTATTTTATAGGTCCTGCATATTTTATGATTTAAAGAGGTTCTGTTCAGATGTGTTTCCAGGATTTGTTTCAAGATTTAGAGTTTCTTTTAGTAGTTCTTATAGTAGTGCCTTGGTAGTAGAGAATTATCTCAGCATTTGTTTGTCTAAAGAAGCCTTTTACCATATGTAACTTACCAAAGTTACCATATGTAACTTTCTTTCATATATGATGACTAGTTTTGCTGGATGCAAAATTCTTGGCTAAAAATCATTTTGTTTGAGGAGGGTGAAGGTAGGGCCCCAATCTCTTCTAGCATGTAGGATTTCTAGTGAGAAATCTGCTGTTAATCTGACATGTTTTCAATTGTAGGTTACCTGGTGCTTCTTTCTCACAGCTCTCAAGATTCTTTCCTTCATCTCAGCTTTGGATAATCTGATGACAATGTGCCTACACTGTGATCTTTTTGTGATGAATTTCCCAAGTGTTTGTGTTTCTTGTATTTGGATGTCCAAGTCTCTAGCAAGTCTGGGAAAGTTTTCTTTTTAACTATTCCCTCAATTATGTTTTCCAAGCTTTTGGAATTCTCTTCTTCCTCAGGAACATTAGTTATTTTTAGGTTTGGCCATTTAACATAATTCTGGACTTCTTGGAAGCTTGTTCATATTTCCTTATTCTTTTTTATTTGTCTTCATTGGATTGGGTTAATTTAAATACCTTGTCATTGAGGTCTGAATTTTTTTGTTTTACTTGTTCAATTCCATTGCTGAGACTTTCAAGAACATTTTGTATTTCTATAAGCATGTCCAATGTTTCCTGAAATTTTTTACTGTTTTTCTTTTAAGCTATCTATTTCCTTGAATATTTCTTCATTCCCTTCTTGTATTATTATTTTTTTAATTTCCTTGCATTGGCTTCACCTTCCTCTGGTATCTCCCTGATTAGCTTAATAACTAACTTCCTAAATTCCTTTTTGGGTAAATCAGTGATTTATTCTTTGTTTGGATCCATTGCTAGTGAATTAATGTGATTTTTGGGTGGTGTTAGAGAGCCTTGTTTTGTCATATTACCAGGGTTGATTTTATGGCTCCTCATTAGCGTAGTCTCTGTCAAACAGAAAGTCCAGGGCTAAAGGCTGTTGTTCAGATTCTTTCGTCCCTTAGGGTGTTCCCTTGATGTAGTACTTTCCCCATTTTCCTTTGGATGTAGCTTCCCATGAGGTAAACTGCTGTGATTGTTGTCTCTCTCCTGGGTCTAGCCACTGAGAAAGTCTACTTGGCTCCGGGCTGGTACTGGCAGTTAACTGCACAGAGTCCTGTGATGTGAACTGTCTATGGGTCTCTCAGCAGTAGATGCTAGTGCCTGTTCTGGTGGAAGTGGCAGCGTGGGGACATGCGGTGGATTCCATGAGGGTCCTTGGCTTTGAAGGTTTAATGCTCTATTTTTGTGCTGCTTGGCCTTCTGCCAGGAGGTGGGGCTTTCCAGAGAGCATCACATGTGGTAGTATGCGAAAGAAACTGGCAATGGGCAGGGCCCTAGAACTCCCAAGACTGTATGACCTTTGTCTTTGGCTATCAGTGTAGGTAGGGAAGAACCATCAGGTGAGGGTGGGATTAAGCATATCTGAGCTCAGGCTCTCCTTGGGTGGGACTCGCTGTGGCTACAGTCGGGGATGAGGGTGAGATTCCCAGGTCACTGGAGTTGTGTACCTAGGAGAATTATGGCTGCCTCTGCGGAGTCATGTAGGTTATCAGGAAAGTAGGGGAAAGCCGGCAATCACAGGCCTCACTCAGCTACTGTGCAAACCAAAGAGCCCATCTCACTCCCACTGTGCCCTTCCCCAACAACCCTGAGTCTGTTTCCAGGTGTGGGTGAGCTAGGCTTGAAAACTTGCCCAGGTTATCTACCTCCCAGCTGTGAAAGAGAGGGCTTGGTTCTTTCCCCAACTATGGAGTCTGCACCCTGGATTTATGACCACACCTAAGTTCTGTCCAGGAGGCTTCTGGCCCCATTCAAATAGTTACATAGTTCAGCTAGAGATTTCCTTCTCCCTATGGAGTTTTGTCCCCAACTCCTCTGGCTGCCCTCCCAATGGACCATGTGGTGCCAGTCAAAAATGGCCTGCTTAGGGACTCAGCAAGCTCCCAAGGCCTTCTTGCTGCTTCCTCTACCCCTATATTTTGCTGGTTCTCTAAATTAACTCAGCTCCAAGTAAGGTCAGAAACTTCTCCCATAAACAGACCTTTAGTTTCTCCAGTGGGGGGTTGTGTGTTAGGAGAGGAGGCTCTTCCTTTCCCACTACTGCAAGTGGAGCACTCATAGCATTTGCGGTGTTTCCTCGGTCCTGAGGAGCAGTCCACTTTCTTTGGAGGGTCTGTGGGTCCTCTCAGGATTGCTGGTTTGCTCTTGCAGTGGAACTTGAGCTAAAATTTACAGTGCAAACCTCTGCACACTGCTCTGTCTGGAGCTGCAATCTAGTCCTGCCTCCTGTCTGCCATGATGATCCTCTGCTAATCTCAATAAAAAGATTTTTTATTATAGAAAAAACAACCTTATTAATTGAAGAAAATGACATCTAAGAATGCCCACCTTCAAAGCTTCAAAGGACAGGCTGACTCTGTTCTTAAGGACTGATGCAGATGATGAATTTAAGTTGAAGCCAATTCTCATTTTCCCTTCCGAAAATCCTAGGACTCTTAAAAATTATGCTAAATCTTCTCTGCCTATGTTCTATAAATGGAACTAAAAAGCCAGCATGACAGCACATCTGATTATAGTAAGATTTATTGACTGAATACTTTAAACCCATTGTTGAGACCTGCTGCTGAGAAAAAAAATCATTTCAAAATATTACTGCTCATTGACAATGCACCTGGTCACCCAAGAACTCTGATGGAGATTTACAAGGAGATGAAGATTGTTTTCCTACCTGCTATCACAACATACATTCTGTAGCCTGTGGTTCAATGAATAATTTCACCTTTCAGGATTTATTACTTAAAAAATACATTTTGTAAGGCTGTAGCTTTCATGGATGGTGCCTCTAATAGATCTGAAAAAAGGAAATTGAAAATCTCTTGGAAAAGATTCACCATTTTAGATGCCTTCAATAACAGTTATGATTCATGGGTGAAGGTCAAAATACCAAATTACCAAGAGTTTGGAATAAGCTAATTCCATCCCTCATGGATCACTTTGAGGTCCTCAGGATTTCAGTAGATAAACTAATTGCTGTTGTGGTGAAAACAGCAAAATAATTAGAATTAAAATCAAAGTCTGAAGATGGGACTGAATTGCTACAATGTCATGATAAAACTTGAATGAATAAAAAGTTGCTCCTTATGTACATGCAATAAAAGTGGTTTCTTGAGATGGGATCTATTTTGGTGATGATGCTGTGAACATTGTTGAAATGACCACAAAAGATATAGAATACTGAATGAATTTAGTTGATAAAGCAGTGTCAGAGCTTGAGAGGATTGACTCCAATTTTGAAAGAATTTCTAATGTGGGTAAAAGGCGATCAAACAGCATCATATGCCAGAAAGAAATATTTTGTTTAAAAAAAAAGAGTCTACTGATTAATATAGCAAGCTTTATCATTGTCTTACTAAAGAAATTGCCACAGCCAGCCCAACCTTCAGCAACCACTAACCTGATCAGTCAACAGCCATTAACACTGACACAAGACCTTCAAACAGCAAAAGAATTACTACTGCTTAAAGGCTCAGTAGATTCTTAGCATTGTTTACAATAAAGTATTTTTAAATTCAGGTATGTACATTTGTTTTTCAGATGTAATGCCTTTGCACATTTAATAGACTACAGTGTATTGTAAAC
This sequence comes from Callithrix jacchus, assembly GCF_049354715.1. Lineage (NCBI taxonomy): Eukaryota > Metazoa > Chordata > Mammalia > Primates > Cebidae > Callithrix > Callithrix jacchus. The sequence continues at coordinate 110,464,028 of NC_133507.1, forward strand.
CTTTTATATGCATTGAGAAACCAAACAAATATTAGATGAATTACTTTATTGCCATATTTACTTTATTGCAGTGGTCTGGAACTGAGCCTGCAATATCTCTGAGGTATGCCTGTATATTGAACAGCCGTCAGAAAGGAAGGAAGACCAAATCATCTCCCTTCCTGAGAAGATAGTAGAGAACAAGATTTCCCGAAAGAGTAGAATATTGGAGGACCAGATGCTATGCAGTGAAAACGATGCATGTGTGGGAAGGTGGTGGGAGCAGAGTGCTTAGCTCATCAGAGCATTTTAACAGAATTTTTTTAAAAAAGGATACATGACTTCAGAATATTTAAGAAAATGGTGTTTTTCTTTCTCTTTTATGTTGTTTTTAAAATTTTATTTTTAGACTTGTAGGGGCCTTTAGCCTATATCGAGTCTTATGGGAAAGATCTAATAGAGAGATTTTTTTAAAGTTTTGGAAATTAGGGCACAGCTAACACATACATAAATTGCTAACACTTATTTATATTTATATAATGTATACTCTGTGCCTGGAATTGTTGAAAATAATTTATATATGTATATATATATATAGAATACATATATGCATATGTATATATGTATTCTATATATATGCATATGTGTATATACATATATATATATATGTAAAGTTTATTTGTGTCTTTAAAACCTACAAAATAAATGCTATCTAAAAATTTTAAGTGAGGACACATGCAAACATACACTGTACACAGCAAACACAGGATAAGTGATTTATTCCAAAGCCATATATCTATGATGTGGTGGAGCTGGGACTGGAGCTCACACTGTTTGGTTCTGTGCTTGAGACTTAAAGCTATTATGACCATGGCTGACAAACTGGGTGCTCAGGTGCCTGAGAGTACCACAGTAAACTCACATGGCCACCACAGGATATTTTTAATTTTTGAGAGAAACACAGTAACACTAAAAGTTTGCACAGTTCCATGTGACGAGTTTCTTTTGTGAGATAGTGCATGTATTTTACTTTAGACTGCACCATGCTCCTGTTTGATGTAAAACTATGTTCTCAGGATTTACCATGATAAAAAAACAAACACCATGTGAAAATCACCATGAAACAGGGTGCAAGGGTGGTGGCATCCTGTCTGATTGCAAGGCTTGAGAAATTTAGAAGTACCCAACAGGCATACCTGCCCCATTAGTAAGTAATTGTGCTTTCTTAGAATATTTTTTTCAATTAATATAAACTATTTTTTCTAGGGGATACAAGGTTGTTGGGACATACATTTTTATCCATTTTTTGGAATTTAATTACTTAACAAATGGAACTGTTAGGTAATTCTTTTGACCTAGCAGTCAATGAACAAATAACTAAGACCCTGCCAGCACTGTGAAGCAAGAAAGCTTAGAGGCATTTATCCTAGGCTTTGAATGGAAAAGTGGGTATTTCCCAGATGAAGACATTAGCCTTGGAATGGTTGGGTGGGGGAGCATACACCTTCTTGAAAATAAGTAAATGGAGAATATGCACATCCACATTTCCACATGAAAAAAAGAAAAGTTAAGGTACCAAGATTGACTCATTGAGTAGGAAGTGGAGTTTTCTAATGAACATCAGGACGTCGGATTGAATAGACAGGTTGATAAAGATGAAACTGGTCTCAAAGCTAAAAGGCATAAAGAATCTCTGTCCTGCTATACAACCAATCACACAATAAGACTTCAATACATTCTTATTTGTTTGGATAAAAACATTTCGTTGGAACTTTTGAAAAAAATACATCCAATAAAAAAAAAAAACCATGTTTTTGCTGCTTGTCATGGTACAGCTGATGTGCAGTAGTTCTAGCTGTGTATGAGACAGACGTGTGTTTTCTGTATAAATACACACAAAAACTTACTCTGTTCAAATAAATTAGCACAAAAATGCTGGATTCCATGAAACGAATGCATGCTGGCTCTTTCAATTGGCACTCACAGCTGCTGTACTAAAGTATGCTTGGTAAATACATATTTTTAAAGCTGTTTTAATTTGGAAATTCTGTCAAAATATCCCTTGACACTCTCCTTACCCATCCTCTGCCTAAGATTATTGGTAACCCGACAAGGTGCAGCCTTGTTCCCCCAGTTGGTCTATTTTGAGGCTTGCGAAATGCAAGTGAGAATTAGAAGCAAAAACCAAAAATAGCTATAGAACCCAAAAGACAGCCAGTGTTCAGAAGAAATTATATGAGGCAGTGTGCGGTGGGTGGCTCATGCCTGTAATCCCAGAACTTTGGGAGGCTGAGGAGGGCAGATCACGAGGTCAAGAGATCGAGACCATCATGGCAAACATGGTGAAACCTCATCTGTACTAAAAAATACAAAAATTAGCTAGGCGTGGTGGCATGCACTTGTAGTCCCAGCTACTCAGGAGGCTAAGGAAGGATAATTGCTTGAATCCGGGAGGCGGAGGTTGCAGTGAGCCGATATGGTGCCACTGCACTCCAGCCTGGCGCCTGGCAACAGACCAAGACTCCGTTTCAAAAAAAAAAAAAAAAGAAAGAAAGAAAGAAAAAAATTATATGAGGATGTTGAAGAGAAAATCTTTTAGACACAGACGTAGATTTAAGTCCCATTTTAAATAAAAACTTGAGCCAAATGACTTGGTTGCATGCCCTTTCTGGGTCTTCTAATATTTTTTTCAATGGTTCTGTGTTGCCTTTAGAAAAAAGTTAACATTCTTTAAACTAGCATTTTAAGCATTCAATTATTTGGCCCTAAACTATCATTACAACTATTAGAGTTGGAAAAAAAAAAGTGAAGAGAGGGAATTAACTTTAACATCATGTCTGCTGGATGAATAGATATGTAAGCTTTAGCAAATTATTTAACATCTTTGTACCTCACCTTATTTATGATTAAAGAGAAAATGCTAGGATTTTTGCTTTCAGGAAGATGGAGCAGACATATGTTTCTCTGTTTCTCCTGCCAAGAACAAAAACTACTTGATCATATATATATAAATAAAAATCAATGCAAGAAGACTAAAAGGTAGAAAGAAGAAGGCAGATGAGTTACAGATCTCAGGACAGAACCAGCGACACAGCAGGGAGTCCCTGGGTTTCCTTTTTGCTTCTTATGTCACAGACATGGAGTGAAAGCAGCGGGCAACCAGAAATCACCACAGGGTTCAGACAAAAAAGACCCAACAAAAGCCTTCTTTCTATAGCCAAAGAACCAGAATAAAGACAGTCTAAAAAGACAGAAAAGTTTTAGAAGGGAACCACTTCACATCAGCTAAACACCATAAAAACTCTGCGTCCCTTCCAGCACTCAGATAATAAAAGCTGAATGGAGAACCTAGCCTTCCATTCTCACCAGGCTATAAAGACATCCCAACTACTTCAGGTGGATCAAGAGGAGGCAGGATTGAAAGCCAGCATTTTCATTGCTGCTGGGGAGCAATGTACCAATTTCAGCTGGTGTTGGTGATCATGTGGGCAACCCAGACTTCCATCCACATCAAACAATAACAAGGGAGTTCTCCCCTTCCATGTGGGGGTGGTGTTTTAGAAGACCTGGTGGAGAGCCTAGAGTTTCACTTCAGTGCATTGGTGGAGGCCAATCCCCATGATGTCAAAGCCACATAGGAAAAAGTAACAAGGTATTCCTGACCCTCCCAGTTAGGGTGGTATCAGTGGCAGCCTGGTGGGGAGATAGAAATTCCACCCCCACCCAGAAGTAATTCTACCCACATCCTCATTCCCAGGTGTCATTAGAAGCTAAGTGGGGAACCTGAACATCTATCCCCACCTGCAAAACTGAAGCAGCATCCACACTTTCCCTGCAGGAGTAGTATTTTAAAAAGCCATCCAAAAAAATGAATTAAATGAGATCCAGAATTTTAAAACATTATATTCTACATGTACAGATTTCAATCGAAAACCACTCATCATGTCAAAACCTGGGGAAATCTCAATTTTAATGAAAAGGACAATTAACAGATGGTTATTAGTTTTCTGTTTCTGCTGTAATAAATTATTGCAAGCTTAGTGGCTTAGAACAACCTAATCTTATCTTACAACTATAGATGGCAGAAGTCCAAAATGCATTCACCTCGCTGACATCAAAGTGTTGAATGGACTGCATTCCTTATGTAGCCTATCAAAGGAATCCCATTTCTTCTCTTTTTCCAGTTTCCAGTTCCCTGCATTTTTTGGCTTGTGTTCATTCTCCTTCCGTCTTTAAGGCCAGCAAGGGCTTGTTGAGCCTTTCTCATGCTGTCTCATTCTGACACCCAGTCCACTTTTGCCTCCGCTTTCCACATATAAGGACTGTGCTGATTATACTGGCCTCACCATGGTCATCCAGGAGAACCTCCCCGTTTTATGATCTGCTGATTAAAAGAATTAATTCCATCTTATCCTTAATTCCAGTTGCCACATAACAACATACTCACAGAGTCTGGGTATTAGAATATAGACATCTTTGTGAGGAAACATTGTTTTTCTGTACTGAAGAGAACCTTATAAAATCTAAGTAGTCTTTTTAAGTTCTCAGAGTTATCTTTTGAGTCCTCAATACCCTTGCTGAAACGGTAACTGGAAGTTTTATGATGCTTCTATTCTATCACATTATTCAGAACAAGGAGCTTACCACATGTACCTGCTTCATGGGCTTCTCTCCTCTGTGATAAATTATCTTCCCTATATATAAACCTAAAAAGCAACAGATCCACAGTAATAAGTGCTCTCTTTTTCAAATCAAACATGCATATGTGTGAGTACATCCATAAGAAGGGGCTCCAACACGTTCATCCTGGGACTTCCTTGCAGTTTTAGTATTCACCAAAAACAATTTGCCTAAATACTGGCAATAACTGTAAGTCAATACTTCAGCTCTCCATCAGAAGCAAAAAATATTAATTTTTTTTTGCTGAGTAGTTTCTTCTTCTCCCTCCTCCTCCTCCTCCTCATCTTCTTCTTCTTCTTCTTCTTTCTTCTTCTTCTTCCTCTTCTCCTTCTTCTTTTGAGATGGAATCTTGCTCTCTTTCCCAGTCTGCAGTGCAATGTTGCGCTTTCTCTTCTTCTTTTTCTTCTTCTTCTTTTGAGATGGAATCTTGCTCTGTTTCCCAGGCTGCAGTGCAATGTTGTGCTCTTGGCTCACCACAACCTCTGCCTCCTGGGTTCAAGCAATTCTCCTGCCTCAGCCTCCCAAATAGCTGGGATTACAGGTGCATACCACCACACCTGGCTAATTTTTGTATTCTTAAGTAAAAACGGGGTTTGACCATATTAGAAAGGCTGGTCTTGAACCTCGACCTTGTGATCCTCCCACCTCAGCCTCCCAAAGTGCTGGGATTACAGGCATGAGCCACCACACCTGGCTGCTGAGTAGTTGCTAGAGAGGAAAGGTCTCATACTACAAATATGTAAAGCATCATGGGATATAAAAGGAGGTAAAGTTTCTACATCACTCGAACTCACAAGATGTTGGCATCAATAAATTCTAAGATCGTGTATTTCCCATTATATATGCCAGGAAGGAAGTGCCTTTTAAAGTTCTTTTGATATGCCCCTGGCCACACAGAAACAGGTCAGTTTAACACTAAACATGTCAAACTGATCTACTTGCCCCCAAACATATCTCTAATTCAGGTTTTAGATTAGGGCATCATAAGGACCTTTAAGAATCATAACACATTATGGAAAAGATTGTCAGCAATAAGAAAGAAAATCCCAATGGAACGTCATGAAACTCCAAAAGGATTACACCATTGAAGACGCCATAACTGTTATAGAAGTGTTGTGATATCCATCACACCAGAAACAATAAACTCCTGCTTTAGAAAACTGTCCATGTGTTATACATGATTTCATAGTTTTTATGGTCAGAGCCAATCAAGAAAATCATGAAAGAGATTGCGGATATGTCAAAAAAGGTGGAAGGAGAAAAATGAAAGGTTTCAAGATATAAATTAGATAAATTCAAGAAATGACAGGCACACGAAAGAGGAATTAACAGATGACTAAATGAAAATGCATGCTTCTGAACCAATGCCGGATGATGAGGAACAAAACAGAAGAAATAGTGCCAAAAGACAAATGGACACTAGACAATCTTTCAGAAGGGTTCTGCTTATTCGGCTTTTGATTTGTTTTACAACATAGGCCATTCTATGTTATGGAAACTGAAACTAAAGCAAATGATGGCAGAAAAATTGGTACTAAAAAATCAATGTAATCAACCATGTTAACAACCTAAAGAAGAAAAAAGACATGATAGTATTAATCGATACACAAAAAGAATTTTACATAATTTAGTGTCTATTCATGATTAAAACTCCCATAAAAGTGGAATAGAGTAAAAGTTTCTCAGTTTGATGAATTGTATCTACAAAAACAAAACAAAACAAACAATAACAACAACAAAAATCCCTACAGCTAATCTTATACTTAGTGGTTTAAGATGAAATAGTTTTCTCATAATTTTGGAAACAATGAAAGCATGTCTTCTGACCCCACTTTTAACATAGTACTAGAAGGTGTAACTAGCATAAAAAGTTAAAAGAAAAGAAAACGCATACATGTAGAGAAAGATGATGTGCAACTCTCCTTAATTGCAGTTGACACATAGAAAATTCCCAAAGGAAAAATTTGGGAAAAACATATCCTCAAATGAAAAAGTAATTATAGTACAGTATCAGGATGCAAGATAAACATACAAAATCAATTGTTATTATATATAACATACAAAATGACACATAAACATGGAAATATAAAAACAAAGCAAAGTTGCCAGGCATGGTGGCTCATGCCTATAATCCCAGCACTTTGGGAGGCCAAGGCAGGTGGATCATGAGGTAAAGAGATCAAGACCATCCTGGTCGACATGTTGAAACCCCGTCTCTACTAAAAATACAAAAATTAGCTGGGCTACTCGGAGGCTGAGGCAGGAGAATTGCTTGAACCCAGGAGGTGGAGGTTGCGGTGAGCCGAGATCACGCCATTGCACTCCAGCCTGGGTAACAACAGAGAAACTCCGTGTCAAAAATAAATAAATAAAAATAAAGCAAAGTTAAAATTGATATAAAATGAAATACTTAGATATAAATGTAATAACATGTAAAAGACATGCATTCTAAAAACCTCAACACAGTGATGAAATAGACGAAAGATTTAAATAAATGGAGAAATAATTTTTTACTTCAGAATTGGACAACATAACAAAGCAAAGAATGCAATTCTATCAAAATTGTAACAAGATATTTTACAGATATAGACCAACTTATTTTAAAATTTATGTATTAAGACAAAGGAACTAAAATAGCTAAAATGATTTTGAAAATGGAAAATACAATGGGAAGAATATTTATCGCATGGCTAGAGTAATTAAAAATGTGTGCTCTTGGCAAAGGATGTACATACAGAACAACTGAACAGAACAAGAACCCAGAAATAGACCCTTTCAAATTTATAAGTGATTTTCGTCAAAAGTACAAAAGCAATTTAATAAAGGAAGTGGAGCCTTTTCAGCAAGTGGTGCTGAAGTAATTCTGTAGACCTAGAAAATTAACCTCTGCCTAAACATCATACCTTGTACAAAAACTAACAAGAAATAGATCATGAACTTAATTGTTGAATATGAAACTATACGACCTTTAGAGAAAAATTAAATCTTCGGAAATCTGAGCAAGGCCAATATTTCTTAGGCTTGACGACAAAAGTGGGAAGGAAGTTGATGCTTTGGGTTTTATCAAAATTAAATGTTATCAAAGTTTTGCTATGTGAAATACTCTAAGAGAATGTAAAGCTACAAGCTTGGCATAAATATTTGCAAATTACACATCTAACCAAAAACCAGTATCTAAAATTTATAAATCTCTTAAAATGCAACAGTAAAAAACATCCACTTATAAAATGGGCAAAATATTCAGCAAAGAGAATTATGGTTCTTGGAAAATCACATGAAATGTGTTCAACATCATTAGCAATTAGAGAAATGTGATTTAAACCACAGTGATATATTTATAAGAATAAATGAAATAAAAATTAAATAAAGACATACGGTGGACATAAAGAGATATATATATATATATATATATATATAGAGAGAGAGAGAGAGAGAGAGAGAATATCAATGCTGGTATGCATTCAGAGAAATGGATTAACTTGTACATTTTTTATGGTAATGTAAAATGGTACAGCCGCTTTAGAAAACAGCTTGGCATTTACAAAACAAACTATGCAGCTACCTACCTATCATACGACCCAGGAATTGCACTCTTGGGTGTTTATCCTAGTATGGGGGTTGGGTAATTATGATCATACACAAAAAAGATAACTTGTACACAAATATTCACAGTAGCTCTATTTGTTGTAAGCATCTAAAATTGGAAATAATCTCAAGTGAATGGTTAAATAAATTATGGTATATCCATAGTGTGGTATACTATGCAGAAATAAAAAGGAATGAGCCATTGATAGCCAACAACTTGAATGAATCTCTAGAGAATTATACTAAATAAAAAAAGTGAATCCCCCAAACATTACAAACTGTCTAACTCAATTTATATAACATTCTTAAATTTTATACAGAAGGAAAATGACAAAATTGTGAAAATGGAGAACAGGTTATTTGCTGCCAACAGTTAAGGAGAGAGTGGGCTGTGAGGGAGGTGCATCACGATACAGAGGAAATCCACCGTCACACATTACCTCAAGGGAATGCAAAAGCACACCTTGAGGAAAGGTGTGACGGTGGATTTCCTCTGTATCTTGATTGTATCTGTGTTCACATCCTAGTTTTATGACAGTAGTACTATAGGTTTGCAAATTATTGATAGTGGGGTTATTGGCTAGTGGATACATGTAATCTGTTTGTATTACTTCTTACTAATGCAAGCAAACCTACAATTAAATACAAAGCATTTTGCTTTAAAGAAAATTTCTACTCTCCTGGTTTGCCATCACAATAAAATATTGTGTTTTAAAGTAACTGATGCCTGATGCTTAGTAAGCACTGGGTTTTCTTCCCCTTTCTCCTCTCCTACTCCTCCATAGATAACCTTGGCTTCTTGCAGACTGAATTTGTCCCTCCAATGGGATATATAGTGCCCTTCCCAGCCTTTCCATTTTAATAACCTTGTCAGCTTGGACTCCTTTGGGATCAGGACCTGTCCTGTTCCATGTTAAGAGAAGGACTGGTTCTGTACATACCTGGGACAAGTGATCCATAGCAGCAGATGTTAAGACTAGTGGTTGGGTTTTGATGGTATTTTTGATATCAAAGAGAGGGCAGCAAGAAGGCCTGGATTCTACCCTACTAATCTCCCTTCTCCCCTGTCAAGTTTTTGAGGACAGACCGCAGATGAAGACACTAAGAACAATCTTGATAATAGTTTCCAAACTCTGAAGACATGTGAGGTGGAGCCCATGCCTCAGGCTCCTGGTTACAGGGAGTACTTGCCTCCTCAACCTTCTCTGTCCATCGCACACCTTAATACCAGTAGCCTGGACTTGGTAATTAGAAGGATTCCACTGTCCTGTCCCCATCAGGGTTCCTAGATACATTTCTTTCCTGTGTTGTCTAACTTCATAGCTCCAAGTGTTAAATTAAAATTAGCTCCTTTTTTTGCTACATATAAGTGAGTATTTCCACTGACAGCTATATCCCCAATGTACAAATAAAACAAACAGCAATCATTAATGCTGTCTGTCATTCCAAAACTTAGAAGAAAAGAAAGATGAGAGAGGTAATAGAGTAAGGTATATAGTTGCCCACTGCCCTAGGCAGCAGACTCCCTGTGCTAGCTGCAGCGGGAGAAGACGAAGTGAGTGGGGTTCTTCCTGCAGCCAGTGGACCCACCGAGTGGAAGAGCAAAGGCAAACAGGGCTTACACCAGACAGTCTCAGCCAGTGTTCTGGCGGGGAAGAAAAGACTGTTACCAGGACCTCTCAGGCTTGGGGCTATTTGGGTACTACCTTGATGATTCTGTAGATGAAGAAGCCAGGCATTGCAGGCTCTGACTGCCTCAACAGTAGCAATTCATCAATCTTTTAAGAATACACTGCTCACCACCAGTTAGGCTTTTACATTCTCCACCAAGTGGTTTTACCTTAAGGAGACCCAGTGCATTATAATAAGGTGTTATTTGACTATGCCCTATTGGCATAAATTAATTTAGGGCATCATATGGACACCTAACAACCTGGGCAGCTTCAAGACTCAAGAGAATGAATGCAACTATGGGAAATGGAAATGAGAAGTCATCACAGGGAATGGTTGTCAGTTAAGCTGAACTCGCCCTAAGTAAACCTGGTCCATGGAGTGGTGGTGACGTTTTGTGAACGGACCAGACCAGCCAAAGATGCTGCTGTGATACTACCACAATCCACCACTCCTTTTGATGAGTTACCAGAGATCTTGCTCCACACCACAGTTCTGTGCTGAACGCCTGGTGGACTTTGGAATAGAGCACAGCTAGGAACCCAATTGGAAATCCCTGAAACCTCCACATGTTACGGACACAGGTTCCAATTGGTACATGTGGGAGACTGTGTGTGTGTGTGTGTATGTTTGATAACAACTGAACTCTCCTGGCTAAGGTTCCCTTGGTGATTGGAACACACAATCCTTGAAGTCTTCTTTCTGATTATTTGTTTTTGCTCTCATGAAAACCCTATTGACCCATTTTATATTTTCAATAATAATAGTAACAATAAACAAAACAGTATTGGTAAAATATTCATTACGTTTGTGCAATCAGCACTTAATCAGTAATTACATATGTCAGGCCATTGTACTGTTCTATGCCCCCGAACACTTGTAAATCCAATACTTTTCTTTCTTTTTTTCTCATTTTGCACTTGAAATTCTGAGAGGTTATGTAAAAGGTTACCCAAGGTCAGGGAAGTTAATGTCAATTATAATCACAGGCTAATTCAAGAAAAAGATTTAATCTTTTTCTACCTAGAATAAATTTTCTCTCTACCTCTCTTCTTCAAGGTCAATCTATTTGCTCATGTTGTCATCCATTCAAATGGCAGAATAAGGCAGCTACCCCAGCACACAGGAAACAGTGACCCCTCTCTGTATTGTAGGACAGTGCCTCTTTCCTGCCTACTCCAGACTTTGTTTCTTCTGAACCTACTTGAGTCGCCAAGGACAGGACAACCAGGGTCTTCTAACCAGCCAATCACATATTGGAGGGGAGAATACAGGTGATATCTCTAAACTGTCTCTTCTTCCACCTGAAAATAGCTTCCTCACTTCATTCCACCACAAGCAGCCAGCACCAGATCTATGCCTTTCAATATGGTAGCATCTGAGATATTTATCCCTGGGGTTGAATAGCAAACAGTCATGAACCCGCCTAGAGAGAAAAGGTAGTTCCCAATTGAGATGCTGTAGAGGTACTTAGAGACATTTGACTTTGATGCCCTTGGAATACTGTGGTCTATTTTGGATAAAAGTTTTCCAACCAGCCAAGGGTGGATGCTGCATTCCCCCTAGGTCCCCATGTGCTGTGGACACAGGGGCAGTGAAACAGTGACTAGAAGGAAGAGGAAGGACTACACCACCACACCCCAGTAATCCCACTTCAACGCCAAGCATCCAAACACCCATTCCCAGACAATGATGCAGTTGTTCCTTTATTTGCTGTATGAGGAGATGTCATCAAACTCCCTTTTATTAATAGAGAACAGCTTCATGTGTTGCCCAGGGCTTTAGAGTTGATGTTTGCTTACATTTCAAAGTAATAGAGTCATTTATTTTCTTTATAGCTGCCCAACAACTTTAGGTAACATTTTTATATTTTTTCTCCTGTGAAGACATCAGTGCTTTTATTCAACACACACCAAGGCTCAGGAAAAGAAACCATCCCTTTACAGCAACCATCAGGAAAACTACTGATTTTGATAGATTTAGGTCTCTACTCCATTGTCAGTTCATATTTTTTATTTTTCAACAAAGCCTTAATGGGCTTAGAACTTCTGCTGGAAATATAGAAACCTCAAAGAAGAATGTGGAAAGGACACAAGGTCGTAATTTTGATGTAATTAGACACTTGAGAAGATATTAGACATTCAGAAATGGAATTAAGGTAAACCATTCCAGTGCCAGCCACCTACCCCTCTCTCTCTAGCCTCTAGAATCCATTCTTCAAATAGATTTCACAAGTCAATGTTTCAATTAATATCCATCAATGTTTGGTTTGTGACCTTGTAAAATAAAGTCTGTTAGCCTGACATCCAAGGGACTGTCGCTTCTAGACCCTTCTATCTTTTCCAGCCATTCCTCAGAGCTTTCCTCTAAACCCTGGCATTCCAATTCTCAAAAAGCCATAACAATGTAGGCTGCGTGGCATTTACATCTGTGCATTTTTGCACTAGTGGTGCTATTTTCGTGATGCCTCATTCTTATCTACAGTCTCCAGTACATGGAAGACAAATTTGGCCTTTGTGAAAAAAAAATTTTTTTTTGAGACGGAGTTTCGCTGTTGTTACCCAGGCTGGAGTGCAATGGCGCGATCTCGGCTCACCCGCAATCTCCGCCTCCTGGGTTCAAGCAATTCTCCTGCCTCAGCCTTCCGAGATGGTCTCCATCTCTCGACCTCGTGATCCACCTGCCTTGGCCTCCCAAAGTGCTGGGATTATAGGCGTGAGCCACTGCGCCAGCCTGTGAATTTTTATTCCATGCATGCACTGTGGGTTAGCGGTGTTCAGGTATGAGGTTGTTTGTGGAAACTAATAGAATAGAGATTGAATGGCTAAACCCAGTTATCTTATCATCAGCTTCAGGCTAATATAAAACTTTACATGTCTATGATATGGAGTTTTAACCCAGACTTGATATGAATGTGTTACTATTGACCAGCTTGCTACAAGTTCTGATTCTATGAAAAATTACACACACAGTACTTTCCCCAAACATTTATAATGCCAGAGGAAATGCATCTGCACACATGCATACACTTCTTACACACAAACTCAGAGTAGCATTCATTCATTCTTTCATCAACTCATTATTTAGTGAGTATCTAATTTATTGAGAACCACGTATTGATCTCAATCTCATTCAGGTGCTCTTAATATAGCAGTCAATAGATAGATTAATGCCTACTCTTAGAAAGCTTTAATTTGACCAGAAGAATAGAAATAAATAACAAACAAAACAATTTTACAACATGATATAATACAATATATATAAATATTGCATGTAGAAATCAGAAGAGATAGATCTAGGAAGCTATTGAAGATTGCATTGACCCTGCACTCTCTCTAGCAAATGAGAACACAGCTTTTCCTCTAGGGTAGCCTTAAAGGGTCTTGCTAACTTCTTCAATGCCCACTGTAATGTTTCCTGCCTTTAACCTATATTCTTTCTGCTCCAATTTAAATCATCCCCTTGGGTTATTCCTTTTAGAACCTGAGATCTGAGAGATCCAAAGGGCATAGGGATGCCTAGAAAGTTCAGAAAGAAGGTTGAAGAATGGAGCTTGTTCAATTTAAGCTATAGTAGGATTTGGGAGTCAGAAGAAAGCAATCATAAAGTTGGCAAGGTACTAGGGTGGTGGGGCCAGCACCTCCATAGCCATCCTCTAACATCTTCTCCAAACACCTAATAATGATTGATTGCAATGTTTTTATTTAGAGGTCTAATTTTTATGCATGTGGTATCCTATTTAATTATAAAAATTACATTAAGAACACCTGCTAATCATCTGCTTCAGCTAATTTTAAAAAGACATTTCTAATAGTACTTTTACATTTTCTAATTAGGTAAGTATTACGAGTTTTAATTAATGTCTTAATTAGAAGCCATTATCTACTGCTAACACTGGTACTTTCTTTCAAACAAGGTCTTATTACTATCCTGATATGTGTTTTGTTGTTCTATTATTATTATTTTCAAATAACAAGTACCTGGTATTATTTTCTATTTAGATAAAGCTTTTCTGCAGCAAAATATTGCCACTTCTGAGCACCATTTTTTGATTGTAATTTCTACTGCTGCTGCCAGCCTTTCTTTACTATGGGCCTCCTCCTTGCCTGACACCCCAGTCTTATAAGCCCATATGGGCTTCCTCATGTTCTCTTCAGGCAACCTCACTGTTCTGGCCCTTCCCTCTGTCCTTCTGTAGCTACTGAATGCACAGCAAATTCTGGATTAACCATGAGGGTGTGAAAAGGTGGTCAGTACCAAATCTGAACTGGAGAATGGCAGACACCTACAAGAAACAAGTAAATGAACCACAATAGTACAAATGCAGAATGAGAATTGTAAAAATTCACATCTGGTTCAAAAGGTTGAACTCCTTTGCAACATTATTTTCCACACAACCTTAAGGGTGAAAGCAAAGGAAGCCCAAGAAGCTGGCAGAAGCGGAGGCTGGGGCTGATGGCCTGTGCAGAAAGACATGGTCATGCATGCCACATGGGAGGCCTGGAAAATAATCTCCTGTTGATTCTGGTGCTGATGATTAACTCCTCGACTAAGTAAAAATAAATACTTTATTTCTGTACATTTTGTACAAGTAGTTGGAATAAGATAAATCTTATTTATTGCTAGTGCCACGAGGTGAGAGACGAATCAGGAGTCTGGAAAGAGGTAGAGAAAGAGAGGTGCAGCTAGCGATGATTATGAAATGTGTACTGAAAACATACTGTCCTTCTGATGAATGTGGTTGACTGGTGACTCACTTCAGTCCTCTCTTCTATCAGATGCGACTTCTAGGAATAAGATGGCTAGAGAACCAAAACTATATTTCACAGAACTTTTTAGCTAGGAATCCAAATTTGATTTGAATTTGGCCCATCGGATACACTTGAAGTTATTTATTATTATTTTCTGAAGCATTTCTAACAGGTGTGGTTCAGAGTCCTGAAACTGGCTTCCTGACTGGGGCATTAGAGTATCCCAAATGTAGTGATACCCAGATTGCATAAGCTTTTATCATCATAGAATAAGCAATAGTCACCTTGGCAGCCCAGGTTTATTGCGTGGCTTTGGAAGTAATACTTAGAAATTCGATTTACAGTACTTTTTTCAACTTCCCTAACCTTCTGTAGGCAATGTTATACTCCATTTTAAACCGCTTCCAACTTAAATTTATTAGAATAGCATCTATCTCCTGGAAGTGAAGTGTTACAAGAAAGAATTTAAATCCATTCATAGCATCCTTTCTTAGCCATCATGACAGGCAAGCTCTCTGGTGGTGTAATTCTCACAAAGTTGTGGTTATTAGTTCTTTTGATTCTCTTGGGATAGAATTTATACTGTAACAATAGGATCCAAGAGACAAAAGCCATAATCATATAAGAAAAAATGTGGATCATATGTGGCTAGCTGGTAAGGAAACACTTTTATTCTGGGAATTATTTTTTGGGTTTTCTTCATGCCACCACCTCATTAGCTAATTATTTCATTCATATTTGAGATAGTTCAAAGTGATAAGCAGTGATGCAATGAGTACTTTTATTGTGCTTTTTATTGTACACTATTTCAAACATAAAAATAGCATAAATAATATAAACCCCTAGATATCAATAGATAACATCCAAAGTTCCAAGTTATTACTGGTCTTGTTTTATTCATACTACAAACAACTTCTTGCAATTTTGGTTATTCGGAAGAAAACCTCAGATCACATCATTTTTTTCTGTAAACATATCAGCATGAATTACTAGAAGCTAAGAAAGATTTGTCTTTTAAAATATCCATATTATGATCAAATCTATAAATAAATTAGCAATGCATTTTTGATAATATCAGCATGGATTTAGATAGTATTTAAATTTCACTAGATACATATATTTTTAAGTTTGCTTATTTAAATTTGGGTTTCAAACACATAGCCATTGGCTGATGTGTCTCTTAAGTTCCATTTGAATTATTGATCTATTGTCGAGCTCTTTTTATATTTTCCTTGCAACTGTTTGTTAAAGAAACCAATACTTATCTTGCAGAGTTTTGAGTCTTCTTCCCGGTCTCATTTGACATGTTCTGTTTCTAGTATTTCTGTAAATTGGCTTTTACATTTTGTAGATCTTCCAAAGCTTTTGACAAGAATGCTTCATAGATGGATTGTATATTTTCATCAAAAACACACACTGTCTAGTTGACTTTATTGGAAGTAATGTTGGCAGCTATTAATGATCACTAATCAAGATTCATTAATTTTTTAGGAGTTAAAAATGACTCCCAAGTTTTGTCACTCTTTTTCTTATGAGTTTAAACACTTTAATAGGAAAAACTCTATCCATTATTTGGATATCTTGAAGTATAGCACATGTAGGAAAGGAAGAATAAGGTTTTTTATTTCTTTATATACCAGCTTTTTAAACTTACACTGTGTTTTCCTGATAGCCTCTGAATGAATTTCTGGATTTAATTACATTGAATATGCATCAATTGTATGTAATGTTTACCATCATTGATGCTCAAGTTGTCCCATATACAGTCAGTGGCATTCTTTTTAAAATTGATAATTGAGATACATTAATAAAATGTTATTAGTCTATGATACCTTTCTTGTCATCTAGTAAAACTAGAGCTTCTGAAATCATTTTTTACTTTTTCAACTCAGCCATTTCTGTGAGAGTTTTGGGTTCCTTTTAGTAGAAAATGGCATTTAAGAGCACACATTGTGTGCCAGAGATGTTCATTTTCTCTGGCTTGGTGTTATTCTTCATAAATTTTTTGTGCAGTAGCTAGAGAATATGTGTTTATTTTTAGAGGTAAAATGATCACAAGCTCATATTGGTACTTCCAATTCAAATTCAGGACTTATGGTCTTTACTTAGCTTGGGTGACCTCATCTATTTTTCTTTTATCCTGATCCTTAATGATACCAAGAAAATTGCTCATTGCTTTATCCCATATTACACTCAATGGTCTCAGGATAATAATGCCAGCATCACCTTCAACATTATGACTCAGCAAATAAAATAGAATTGTGTTTTACTTTGTTTTGCAGTTCTCTTTTTCTATTAGGTATAATCTACCACTAAGATGAGAATATTACTGGTTAAAATGTTACTTCTTCATTTAATAATATCATCAACTTGATACACATGTATCTTTGTCTTCATCTTCTAATCCATTGGGATATTTTATTTTATAATTATCTAAAATATTGATGTACTTACAAAATCAAATCTATAAAATGTTATATATTCAGGACAGTCTAGCTTCCATTCCTGTCTCCTCTACCCTTTTATCCTCTTTCAGATGAAGGTAGCCTTCTGTTTCATTTTATGGTTTATGCTTTCATTGTTTTTCTTATAAATGTAGGCATGTGTTGTGTGTGTGCTTGTATGTATGTGTGTAAGGCCAGTTGCCTTGCAGGGAGCCAATGGACACATTCATCACTCTCTGCACCTGATAACTGTGTCATCACCTGAGCTCATTATCTGGCTTCCCCACATAGCTTCCCCGCACCCACCTCTGCATACCATGCCCAAGCACACACTCAGCACTAAATTATGCATCCAACCTCCAGCCCACTGTTAAAAAACCCTGCAGAGAAATTTTTTAAAGAAACCCCACCATACCCTGCCCAGCAACAGCCTGCCCCATATGCCCCCAGCAGGCCCACATATCCAAGGTCCCACCCACCTACCAATGGCAGCTAGTTTCATGTACTTCCTACTTTAATTCCATGTACTTCCTGCTGCTCAACAGCCAATAGAAATGCCTTCTCTTTGTTTCCCCAGTAGTCAATCAAGGACCACTTACCCAAGGTCCTGCCTGCCAACCAATGGCAGCTAGTTTCATGTACTTCCTACTTTAACTCCATGTACTTTCTGCTCCTCAACAACCAATAGAAATGCCTTCTTTTTGTTTCCCCAGTAGCCAATCAATTGCCTGCCCTCCCCATAAAACCCCACTCCCTGAACAGCCAGGCAGGACTTCTCTGGACCCTCCTTGGACTAGTGAAGCTCGCCCGGGAGCTGAAAAAATTAACTTCTCAATTTCTTATACTTGCCTCAGTTTCCTCATTTTACCCCAGCAATAAATCTTACAGTGTGTACACACACTTAAACATTAGTTAACGTTGTATTTATTTATAAAACACTGTAGTTATTCATAGTAAAGAATACATTTTCTCCCCTTTGCTTTCTTTCCCCTTATATTCAGGACCTAACTCACAGTAACATATAGAAGCATTCCCCATTCCTTTTTATAGCTATCTATTCTCCTTTTTGTAGACAGATCCATCAGCATTCATGCAGTCTCCTAATAGTGGACATTCGGGTTGTTTCAATCCTTTTCTTTACAAATAAATTATATGCGCACACATTCCTTTGCCACGTGCCTTGCAATAGATTCTTAGAATGTGAATTGCTTAAATTAAAGAGTAAATGGTCATGTCAGTCTGATACATATTGCAACATTCCAGTCCCTAGGTATCATATCATTTTATAGTTCCACAGAAACTATTTCCTAGTAGTCTCCACAACAATGCATATTGTCAGCTTTTGGATTTTGTCAATGTGTTAGACAACGAATGATATATCACTGCATTTCAAGTTTTCCTTTATCTCATTTTTCCCAGTTCAAGAATGTTTTTATATGATTAAACGAAATTGGCCTTTCTTTTTCTACAAAATACATGCTCATATCTCTAACCCATTTTCTATAGAGAAACTAGTATTTTTTAACATGTTTTTCTCTCTTTTTAGATTATTTTTGTATACTAGGCATATCAACACTTTGTCAGTCATATGTCATAAATCACATTAAAGTTTCCTAGTCACATTAAGTCACCATTATCAAATATACCCAGAAGAAAAGAAAGGCACACATGAATAAACACTCATTTTCCAGAACATAAGCTATTGTTCAAAAGTAAAAAATGAGAAATATGAAAGTTTGAACTTCCATGTGTATTTAAATTTACAAATCAAGAAATGTACAATCTTCCAAGTAAAAGGAGAGAAATTCTAAAAGGACAGTCCCAATTTCTACAGTTTATAGTTTATGAGATTCTTGAAGAAGCAACATAATGTTGTGCAGTGTTTTTGCCACTTTTCATTGAAAGATAAAATTATGAGGATAGGGCAGGTAATCATCAAGAAGACAATAAAATGCTTGCAAGGAGAGAGAATAATTGAAAAATACAAAAGTATCTGTAGATCTGACAAATGACCTGTGTAACAACAATGCAGAGAAACAGAACAGGTAAAATGCTATTTGCCCTCAAGCAAGTAGTCATAAATGCACCTGATGTTTCCAGCCTTATTAATACAGACAGGGTTATAAAAGTTAGATAGAAATTGTTCGTGAAAACTGAAAAGACAAAGCTCCTTTATTTATTTATTTATTTATTTTTGAGATAGGATTTTGCTCTATCACCCAGGCTAGAGTGCAGTGGCACAATCATGGCTTACTGCAGCCTTGAGTTCCTAGGTTAAAGCAATTCTCCCACTTCTGCCTCCCAAGTAGCTGGGACCACAGGCTTATGCCACCACAACCTGCTAAACTTTTCTACTTTTATTTTGGTGAGATGGAGCGGAGTCTTGCTTTCTTGACCAGGCCAGTCTGGACCTCCTGGCTTTAAGTGATCCTCCTACCTTGATCTCCTAAACTGTTGGAATTACAGGCACAAAACACAGCACCCAGCCCTTCCATTAGATTTTTAATGATTATTTTGAAAAGATGTTGCTCTTATTTTATTGATCTTGGTATTTTATATAATTTTTACTTCAAACTATGTCAAAATTAGAGAGAAAATACTCCAGCATTCTGGGCTACCTCAGGAAGTATCAGTAACCTTTCTGGTTAGCCTGGATGGCATTACAGTGAAATAAAATGCTTTTTGGCTCTTTGGAATTGAAAATGGATGCCCTTTTCCAGATGTAATGTGTCTTTTTAATGGAAGTTTATTCCACTTCCGTTAAAAGCATCTTCTCAAGTCCTTCAGATTGCATTTTCCTGTAAATGCCGGATGCCATCATATTCAAATACCTTGAGTGTATCAGTTAGAGAACCATGGAAATTTTTTTTCAAATATGGAACTTGGAGTCTTCTGCTTCAACTGTCTAACTTCTGATCAGAAATAAATAAATAAATCCACAGGTTACATTATGTGGTCCTAGGCACAGTACCAGTCATTGGAATAGCAAAGACATAATTCAGCTTTCTTGGTTCCAGTTTCCTGTGATTTCGTCCTCTACAAAGCTGCTTCTCCTAATAATGTCAATTATAATCAGAAAGCATACACAGCATATCAGTCTTTTCCTCAGATCTAATACATGTCAGATAATATTAGTATACCTAATGTGGACTATGGATAATTTTTTATTAAGCTTTGAAGTTTAGTAATTCAAGCTCCTGTATTTTACTGGTGGTATCGAGAAGGATAAATCATTGATAATTAGTCCCTGGTGGACCTAGAATTAAAAATCCAAGCCTAGAAAACTCCAAATTACTACCTCATCTGCAACTTCATCACTAAAAACAAGTTGAATGTTTTGTTTTAATCTCGAGGCTCAAGGACAGCAGAGGAAAGGATATGCACAGAGGGAGTAACCATGGCAATGGTAATTCATCTCTGACCAAAGGAACTCTACAATTGGACAATCTGACATGTGCTGCCATTGTGAGTTCCAACACAGGCTGCTGTATTCATCTGTCTTCATTAGTGTTTCTTAACACATAAAAATAATTTTGAGAAATGCCACAACAAACTTAAAAGGCAGAACTAAACATCACCTTTTCACTAGTCAAGGCTTCAAAGGGATCATTTTGATGTCCTGATAATGGCTGAGTGCATGAAGGTGACATATGTTACAAGTTGTTTTCACATCATTGTAGATGTTCATGCATCAACACCACACACTCTATTGACTCCTTTGAGATAAATGGTGAGGGTCTAGTCACAGCTCTGAAACAGTACAACGTTCAGTGGCTCTCTGAAGTATGCTGCCCAGAACTTTGCTTTACCAGTTATGGTGTCCTAACCCACTGCTAACAAACACCTACAAAATAACATTTTTAGCTGAACTGGCCTAAAATTAGAAGCTGAATTCTATTCTTAATATTGTGTCCACCTCCTGTTTCCCTTGTAAAATTTGATTAGCATGGTGAGTAGGTATATATTGATCATACCTGAATGTTTCAACTTGATGTGGGTTATGGTGAAATTTTTGCAATAATTTTACATCTCCCATACTAGGATTTCAACATGTTGACTAGTGTGCAGACCTAGGGTCATGTGGACTTGGTTGCAGATGGAGACTTCTTACGCTATCAGAAAGTTAGCCTCCCCTCTCAGAATTTTAGTTTTCCTAGCTCTAAAACTGATGTGGTTTCCTGTTCCTGAAATTATTTTCTCTCCTCTATCCACTTGGTTTACTGTCTCAGCTTCGTCAGTTCTCAGCTAAACGTCACAGTATCAAGGAGGTTTTCACAACCTTCCTTCTCAGAACACTTAGTCTTCATATGGCAAACTCTATTCCCCTTCCCTGATTTGTTTTCAATGTCACTTATTGTCTGGCATGTTACACATTCACTTGTTTATTGCACATCTCCTAACTAGGATGTTGATTGTGTAAAAAAAAGACTTTTGTCTGTCTTCATCACTGCTTTATCTTTCAGCATTTAAAATGGCCAATGTGATGTAAAAGCTTATTCAGTACACTGTAGAAAGAGATGAACACAGTTATATAAAATAAGGAAGATGATTTCCATCTTAAAAGGATGCTGAGAAGACTAGGGAATAATTTATTCACCAAATATCAAGCGCAAATGTGTGTATGTAAGAATAGACACAGCTACTGGGACACAGAGGTGAAGTAAGTGGATTTGGCTCTAGTCTTCATATATATATATATATATACATATACATATATACAGGTATATATACATATATATGTGTACATATATATTCTGCATCCAACACCACACACTCTGTTGGCTCCTTTGAGATAAGTAGTGAGGATCTGACCACAGTTCTACATACACACATATGTATACATATGTATACACAAACATACATATACATATAATGTATATATTTATGTATATATACACATATATGTAAATATATACATATATGTTTAGGTATATGCACACTTATATGCACATACATGAATTTAAACATATATGCATATATACACATGTATACATATATACATATTTGTGTGTGTGTGTGTATATATATATATATATATATATATATATATATTGATATTTTTTTTTCTTTTTTTTTTGAGACAGAGTTTTGCTCTTGTTGCCCAGGCTGGAGGGCAATGACGTGATTTTGGCTCATTGCAACCTCTACCTCCTGGGTTCAAGCACTTCTCCTGCCTGAACCCTCAGCCTCCCAAGGAGCTGGGACTACAGAAGCATGACACCATGACCATATCATTTTGTATTTTTAGTAGAGACAGGATTTCACCATGTTGGTCAGGGTAGTCTTGAACTCCTGACCTCCAGTGATCCACCCACCTCAGCCTCCCAAAATGTTGGGATTACAGGCATAAGCAACTTCACCCAGCCATTTAATGTCCCATTACATTTTAACACATGTAATGGGACATTAAAACACAAACTATGGGCTAGGTGCAGTGGCTCATGTCTATAATCCCAGCACTTTGGGAGGCCGAGGCAGGCAGATCACGAGGTCAGGAGATGGACACCATCCTGGACAACATAGTGAAACCCCTACTAAAAATACAAAATACAAATATTAGCTGGATGTGGTGGCAGGTGCCTGGAATTCCAGCTACTCAGGAGTCTGAGGGAGGAAAATTGCTTGAACCAGGGAGTTGGAGGTTGCAGTGAGCCAAGATTGTGGCACTGCACTCCAGCCTGGGTGACATAGCGAGACTCCATCTCAGAAAAAAAAAAAAAAACAGGCAAGAAAACTATACAATAAATTATTAATTTTGAATCTACTACAAGGGGGCAAGTACATGGTGAAATAAAAGTGTATAGCAAGAAAACAGTAACAGTCAAGCATCAGGTAAACCTTCCTAGAGATGTAATATTTTAACTTGACGCATAAAGAATAAATGAGGATTATTTCTGGGACTGGGAACCATTCCTCCATCCCACACAAGGAATAGTGTATGCAAAGGCATTGAGTAGAAACAAACATTTTATTTTGGTGACCTGAAAGAAAACCAACATGTCTGGTATAAAGAGAATGAGAACAACTATGTCTTGCAGTGAGGCTGAAGAGAAATAGGCTGGATGGCATCCATTACAATACCTGGTGCACAGTGGATGTTCAGTAAGTGTTAGACTTAAAACAATCAGTGCACATATGGAATATGTTCTTGCTTCACAAATTTAGAAGAAAGTAGTGATGATACAATCTCTATGGTGGCCATGAAATATGACAAAAATGGCCACTGTGTGTGTCTGGGTCTCATCAGGAAAAAGAAACCAGTCTAAATTCTTGGAACAAAATAAATTTAATGCAGAAAATAGGTCCTATGATGATGCTCTTATGGTGGCCCTTCTCCAGACTTCAGATTACCCATGAGTACCTACCATTGACAGAAATTCCTGGCAAGTCAGTTGGCAAAGGATCCTGGGAAATGTAGTTTCTGTAATAGAGAACAAAAGAGCAGAAAGGCCAGGAATGGAGTACAGGGAATGGGGCATAGAAAAGTCTGCAAATAACCCGTACAAAATCCCTGTTTGATAGTAATAGAGATGCTAATTCTAGATTCCTGTTCATCAGAAGCTGTAACTAACTATAAAGACTGCACTCCATCTCTAAAGCAGTCATAGAATATACGTAAAATATGTGTTTCTAATGCAATGGTATATCAATGTGATGTACAGTGTAATGACATATACATTAATAAACCATATTGAAGAATCTCTTAGATATCCCCTAATTAAAATGTAATGTTTTTTAACCTATCTTTATTTTAAAGTAATCTTACTTAAGTCAACTGATAATTAAGGACTATTGAAAGCTCAGATCAATATCAGAAAGAAAAAATATTGTATTCATCATCCCAGTATCTGTGTGTAGCTACTATTAACATATTGTAGAGAATATACTTAAAATTTGTAAATAAACATAATTTTAACTATTTGGATAGAATGACAAAATTAGCTTGACTGGGCAGGTGCAATTTTCCTGGGATGTGAATTCGAATTCAGCTGCCATATGGGAAAAAAATTTTCTGTCACAGACACTGGCCAATATCCCAACATACTTATTTCAATATGATAATGTGTTTTGGTCCATTCAATGTCAGAAACAGAGTAATTGTAATTCTTATAAATGTGTGAAGGAAAAGTCTTATTTCTTTTTGGAAAATACAGTGGTTTAGCAAGTGATACTGTATGAGTGAAAGTTTTGAAATTCGTTCATAGCGTATAAGGAGAAACAAAGCAAATGAGTGCTTTTAATGAAACTACATCCTTGGGACCAAGCAAGGACCTATCTAAAGGCTCTTTTTTTTTTTGTATTAATTTGGAAAGTAATCAGAGAATAATCTTTTAACAATTATTTTTATTTACTAATTTTACATATTTGTGATAATATTAGGCGTAGTTTTGTAATTACATTTATGTGGTAGAAATAAATACATTTATTTTGAAATCGACAATATTGGTTTTTTAATAACGTTTTCCCCCTTAGATCTTTAGATTATAAACACTTAAAATGAATGGTTTCCGATCAGTTTTGAGAATGGGCAACAGAACCAAATTTTTTTCTACTTGAAAAGGAAAACAAAAAATCTTGCTGAAGGCTAAGCTATCTTTTTAGCTAAGTAAGAAAACGTTTCACAGAGTATTTACTGAAAACAATCAATAAATCCCTAGTAGGCATGAGTCAATATATATCAAGTCAAAAGTACACTATTATTTGGAAGTCAATATGCTTTACTGAACGTATGGAGAATTTACATTGAAACAGGCACTGGCATTTCACACCCAGACTTTTCCCCCCACTTTGGTAGTAGAATGTACAGCAACTCAAGCAAAATTATGTGTCTAACTAAATCACTCAGGGAAGTTGCATTTCACCAGTTTTCAAAAAAATATTTGATTTTATTTACTCCAAAAAGCCTCCCTGGCTTTTCAGTCCAAGAGCCCACTTTGCAGCACCCTGTTCTTCTCGCCTGAACTTGGAGATGACTATCGCTGTGGGCACAGACTTCAGAGCCACACATCTGGACCCCATTCTCCACTTTGCCAGTGGCTAGTTCTGTGATCCTGGGAAAATTAGGTAACTTCTTTGAGCTCAACTCTTCCTTATTCTGCCTCTTGTTCCCGCCCTGATATAATTGTAATTAAGTACTCAATGAACTTTACTTTAGACTTTTTATTAACTAAATATTTTCAGATGTGTCCACTTTGTCAGAAGGAAATATCTGATAGCTGAGTAACAGAAAGCACTTTCACCTCACAAAGCTGACCTCTCCTTGACACTTGGACCTGCTTCTATGCACAGTCATTTTTAACCTACAGTCTTGCTGGCAGGTGTCTGAACCTGGATGTATTTTCTGGTTGTTTTCTGAACAGAGACTGAAGAGGAGGGCCATTACACAGCAATGACAGAAAAGAAGCTTCCTGAGAGAACAACAGACCTGATTAGTCAATCAGGAACTTGACATCAACAGAGCTAATATTGATTACACTGTTATTATATCTTATTTTCAGATTGACTATAATTCATGTTTATTTAACAATGAGAGGGCTTTCACTTTTGTTATTTGGAAATGGAAAGGGAGACAAATCAGATTCCCCAGGGCAGGTGATATTCTGTATTACCCCAGAGGCAGGATCAATTTCCCAGGATTATTAGTCGACAAAGTGGCCTTGATGCCCCAGGATGGGGACCTTCACACAAGACAGGTGGTGGAGCCAGGGCACCATGCTGCCAGCTCATGCACCTTACCCTTCAAGGGGCCAGCAGAAAAAGAGAATGAGAGTATCAGTGAATGATGAAGGATATGTTGCACTCTTCAAGACAGGACCAAGAAGGGTGCCTAGTTTTTATACTACTTCATTCATTGATAATTTCTTTTCATCTTTGGTTATTCAACAATTCATATTTGGAAGATAGAGTCACAGGAAAAAATCTAGATAAGATAAATCATAGGCTGCAATAATATCCTCAACCACTTGTCTTGCTTAATCTGGAATTTCAACTGACTTATCTTAAGAAGTCATCAAACAATTGCCTTCTTCTCCAACATGAGTGAGCTGAAATTATTCAGTGGCATAGACAGTGAGAAGAATTGGTGGCGTAGACAATGGATGCACAGGAGAGGGAAGGCTTACCTAAGGTGGCAGAAATAAAGAATGATTTCATGAGGTTCTTGGCTTGGATTCTAGCAGAGTATGGGGAGTCTCTTAAGGTAAAGATAGAGGAGAGTAATACCAGTAACCAGCATCAAGGGTGTGCTCTGATGGCTTGGTGAGAATGGTAGATAATACCATGTAGCTGAGTTTAAGGTGATGAAAACAATAGTTCGTAAAACTGAAGAAACGTTTTTGACAGAAAAAAAAGCCTAAAAGTCTCTGATGATACATTATAATTTTCTATAAAATGGTAGACTCTGGATTTCTTGCATTGGTGTGCTTGATTTGAAATTGTGTGTGGGGGGGGCAAATATTCTATAATCTGAACTCTGAGGAATAGTGTTAAGTAACTGTTTGAAGAAGGAGAACAAAAGACATAGATATTGATTATAAGGCTGTGAAAATATTTTTGGCCACTGTGTCCTCAGATGTGTTTGAAGAAATTCTAATTCCATATAATGTTACTAAATATTACATAGGGGAAAACAGAAGTGTCTTCAGTCATAGAGTTTTTGCTTAATTCAGAGTTAAGTAAAGCAAAACACATTTTTATCACTGCAGGATATTCACTAAGCTAATATTTACAACAAACACCAAGGAAGAGCTAAGAGCACATAGCATTTCCCAGCCTTGTTGGACAGTGGGAGAAACCTCTTTAAGGCAGCATTTTGCAGAATTGTTCACAGGTCATTCTACAGTGTGAAGTTTTTTGCAACGAGATCCTCACTCTAGTGGTAACCATCTGGGTATTAACTTATAGAGTTTCAGTTTCTAAGAGAGTTTGGTTCAGAGTGAATCTTCTAGAAATATTTACTGCGTGGAGTTGAAAGAAGAGCCTGAGCTGGGAGAAAGAAGTGTGGATAGAGAACAAGGTAGGAGACTTATACCTGCCTGCTTCTTATTGCTTTATTCTTGGGAAATTTCTTTTCAGCTTTGATTATTCAGCAGTTCATATTTGGAAGATAAGATCATAGGAACGAGTCTAGACACACTAAATCATAGGCTGCAATAATCTTCTCAATCACTGTCTTGTTTAATCTGGAACTTCAACTGATTTGTCTTAAAAAGTCATGAAACAAAATCTTTCTTAGCCAATATTTCCTTCTCCAACATGGGTGAGCTGAAATTAATTAGTGGCATAGATAATGAGAGGCAAAGGAAGACAACTTAATTTATAGTAAAGTGTGGTTGTAGTTAGAAAAGTTTCATTTGAATGTGAGATTTCCTGCTTACAAGTGTGTGACAAAGCGAATTAGATGTTTGCGCCCACCATGGTTCCAAACCAGTTTATGATGTTTTAGAAAAATAAAAAACTCATATATATTGCTTGTGAGAAGACTATGTCCAATTTGTGGCAGTGAATAAGAAGCAGAGATACAAAGTACATTTGGGTGAATAGTGATTCTCTGTGGCTAAGCACAGATTTTTGAAGGGAGAGTGTAGAAAGAGATAGGAATGTTAAAAATGCACCGATGATTGAATCTGGAGATACTGTAACAAGATGGTGGAGGGAATCTAAGCCAGGTTCAGGCATGTGTATCTACTGCTGTAGAGAAGGCATAGCTATTAAGGGATTCTGAACTAGAGAACAATATGACAATGATTTCTTTAGAAAACACAATCTGATAATGGTTGTATGTTTGTGGCAACTTGATCAGATTATCAGGACATGCTTCCCAGCTTCAAATAGGGATTGTAACCCTGAGTTCAGGAGCTTTTCCTTCTTTTGAATTGGTCATGTTTTGCAATACATGATAGAAGCTAACTATAATCCACACTTGTTCAGAGCAGGTAATTTGGCACCAGGACACCAGCACTGTCCCTGACAAGCTCTTTGGTCTCATTTAAGTTACTTAACCTTCAGCTCAGCAGTTTTCTCATCTGGAAAATGGGAACATTAGTGGTACTCTCCTTATAAGGGCAGATTAAATTAACTAACAGATGCTACTATAGTACCTAGCACATAGTAAATGTGCAAAAGTTGTTGGTTCCTATTTGTACTACTATTTTTGCAATCCTGAAATTTTTCTAGTCAACCATCCACATTTTCACAAGATTTCCTCTCATGGAGATTTATCTTCCAAATAGTCCCTTGGATTTGAAATTCATCTCTACTGCCTTGTTCTCATAGTGTTTTGTAATAAAATACATTACCAGAAATTTCATAATCCCTAAGCTTTAAAAAATGTTTACATGTAACTTAAATATTTTTGTAGCGTTATAATCTTCTTTTTCTCAACATACCTTTCTTTGCGTAGGCACATGCATCTTACAGACTTCCCTCCACTTCTCTCTTGGAACTTCATGAATCTTCTGATTTGGGAAATTAACTCATCAGTAATTCTCCTGACTATGGTGAGAAAGCACAAATATTATGCAGTTGGTCTTTATTTTCTGACCCTAAATCAAAGAACTGTAATTTGACAATTTTCCTTAGTCTGAGACACAGTATTTGCCATAGTCCTCTTATTGTTCACACTGCTGTTCATGATGACCGTCATCAAAAAACCATGCCAGGTCACTGCGGGGACATTGCTTCTGCTGTAGCATCTCTATCTGTACCTGTTCCGTCTCCGCTTTTCTCACCAACTTCCCTGGGTTTTGAAGCCCCAGATTAAGTGGTCTTTTCCAGAATTATGGTACAAGGTAAAAGAAGGAGGCTGTGGGTCACTGGTCTGCAGAGCTGTATGACTTCCTATGTATACCTGAACGTACCCAGACAAGCTATAGTGGGAATTTTTGTAAAAGAAATGCACTCAACGATAATGAGATAAGGCATTTTCCTACCATCATGAACAGACTTCCCTCTTTTCCTGAAAAGTCCTTAGGAATATGTAATTCTTGTCTTTGAGAGTTGGATTTGGGGTAACAAACCTTTTCTTCTTATACTCATCTCCAAGGTGCAATTCTCATCATTTCCTGTTTGGACTGTTGAGACCCATCCCTGCTCACAATCTGGCCTCCACACCTCCCCTCTTCCTCTCCAATTCTTTATTAGCAATTCTGAAAATTTAAATACAGTGTGATCACATTTCTTTCCTATTTAAAATCATTTAGAGTTTTTCCACTAACAAATGGTAAAATCCCAGCTGCCTGTGTGACCCTGGAGATTCTGCATGTTGTTGCTTTTTCCTACCTTGCAGATTCATAGCTGCCTCACTTCCCTTACACTTTGTCCTGGAAATACTGGAGAGCTTTCGTTCTTCCTTAAACCCCATCCCCACCCTGCCGAAGCCTCACCTAATTGTTAAGCCTCCAAATGTGTTGCAATCTCTGTTTAGAATATCCTTCCTTTTCCCTTCATTTTCTTATTATCTAGGCACTTTTGGAATATACCTGTGGTCTCCAGGCTGGTTACTGGCTCTCCTTATGGATGCAGAGCCCCTATGTTCACACCTGTGAGAGCACTGTCTGTTGTACAATTTAATTGCCCGTTCAAGCACCTGTCTCCTCTATCAGGCGCTAAGGCCAGAGGCTGCACAAGTAGAGTGGATGCTCGTCCTGCATCACATGGCCTTGAGGACCTCCCAGTCTTCTACTGCTTCCTGCCAGGTCTACTAATGTGTCACAGATTCTCAGTCACAGCAGCTTTCTCTGGGTCGCTGTACCTCTATACCTCTCCCTGACATGTGAACATCAATGCACAGGTCAGGATGTGTCACCAGGATAGTTTTCCCAAGGGTTTTCATATAGATTCCAGTAGAAAGGGCTTCCTTTTCTTTTCAGCAAATCTTTCTTGCCTACAATTGTATCTCTAGCACTTTATTGTTATCAATTGTTTGTGGGTCTAGTCCTACTTCTAGACATAAATTCTCTTAAAAGAAAGAACTATTCTTGATTTTGCTTTATATCTTCTGAGCCTGGCATAATGCCTAATTAAAATAGGTGCTCATTATGAACACTGTGTAAAATGAAGAAATACACAATGTAATATTATCTGTTCTGCCTGGGGAATAATTTTGTTTTTTCTTCCCTTGGTTTGGCCATATTTTTAATCAATGGTTCTCAAACAAGGCTGAACATTAGAAACAGCTGGAGACTATTTTGTAAACATCCTCAACCAGTGTTACTCAAATGTTAATGTGTATAGGAATCACCAAAGATTCTTGGACTCTGATACAATAGGTTTAAAATAGGGCCTGAGATTTTATGTTTCTAACAAGCTCCCAGGATATTTGGATGCTGCTGAGCCAGGACCATAGTGAGTAGAGTCTTGATTCTTTGCATCAGAATTTCTGGGGATCGGCCTGGAAATATTCCTAAGAATTTCTAAGAATTTCCCAAGTGTCTGTGATGATGTGAGATTGCCGTCTACATAAGAAATTGCTGTGAGTGTTCTATTACCTATCTCTTATATACTTTGCAATATTATTGAGCAAGTTGCCAGAACTCATGCTACAGCCTTTGATTGTATGGATGGAGATAAGACAGTCTAATGAGAGAAATAGTAGAATTTATAAAATAAATCCTTATGTATTGAGATAAATGTAAGAAAAAATAATCAAGGCACTGATATTGGCAATAACAAGAAAAGAAATCACCTATATTTAAACTAAGATTTGAATGGTATAATTGCACTCCTTATGGGATCAGAGGGGCAGGGATGTTTTAAACAAAGTTAGAGACATATAAAGCCCGAGTTGGGAAAGAACTCTGGGATCTCTCCAAAGATTCCTGTGGCTGGTACAGAAAGTAAAAATGGGAGAGTATCACATGGTGAGGAAGGCAGGAATCAAGCACACACACACTGGTGGCCTAACGGAGCAAAACATGTGGGCACAACAAGAGAAACTTTCTCTAATCAACATCTAACATGCTATGGAGCTTGACCTGGTCTGTCTTTGTTCCTTTGAGACAAGACCCATCTCAAGCTAGATGCCCATCAGTGGCAGTTAGGATAATGAGAATGTAGTGCAATGGAATATTATGCAGCCATAAAAAGAATGAAATCATGTCTCTTGCAATGATATGGAAGGAGTAGAGGCCATAACCCTAAGCAAATTAACACAAGAACAGAAAAGCAAAAACTACATGCTTTCACTTATAAATGGAAGCTAAACTTTTACCATATATGCACATAAATATTGGAACAATGGACACTATGAACTAAGAGGGGAGATAGAAGAAGGGCTTGACTTGAAAAACTACCTATTGGATACTATGCTTACTAGACCACATGTTCTCACTTATAAGTGGAAGCTTAACTTTGAGCACCTGTGGACATAAATATTGGAACAATGGACACTGTGAACTATTAGAGGGAGAGGGAAGAAGAGGGGCATGACTTCAAAAACTACCTACTGGGTACTATGCTGACTATCTGGGTGCAACATACCCATGCAACAAACCTGCACGTATACCCCCTATCTAAAATAAAAGTGCAAATTTTAAAAATCAAAGAATAGTAGTTATAAGCCTTCAACTTTTCTGCAAACATTTATATTTCTGAGTTTCTGGAAATATTATTTATGCATAACAAGGACAAGATGGACAATAAACACTTTCACTTTTACTTCCCAATGACTTTTAATTTTTGTTTTTCATTTCTCTAAACCAGCAATCAAAAAAGATTCCCATCAATTTCTATTAGGGGCTGGTGTGTTGAAGAGTAAATACCATCTAACTATCCCTACCCTTCCTTTCCACTACAAAAGGGAAGCGTGGAATGTCCTGTCTTTGATCTGACATGTAGAAGTCATTTCAAATGTGCCTCAGCCTCCATCATATGGCAAGATCTAGGTTCCTTGAGACAACATTGAAACAATGAAGTGAACCGGGATACATGCATCTTCTACCAGTTTATCTCTCGCCCTATTTTATAAGTTGTGGCGAGGGCAATGCCTAGCCCAGAGAAGTTTTTAATTTGGTTTTAAAGATGAAAGAATTTGTGAAAACTTATATATATATATATATATATATGTATATATATATGCACATGCACACACACACATGCACACACACACATATATGTGTGTATATAATTCATATGTATATATGCATATAGGTGTTATGTGAATTGAACATACACACATATATATGTAAATTATATAAAAAATCACGAACTTTTTATGTAAATAGACTTTTTAGTGAAAGCTTAGAAATTCAGAATTCTAAGAAATGCATTGGTTCCATGTTTATCCCTAGTATTCCCTTTCCCTTTGTTTTCTCCTCTGGACCCAGAATCTGTACCCAGCATGATGAGTTCCAAGGCCTGGTCCCTCCCCTGGGAGTAGCAGCCTCAGTCAGAGAGGTTTAGATGGACACAACCAAATGCTTTAATCCCAGAGTTCTGTCCTACAAAAACCAACAGGCTTGCTCAGCTGTAGCAGTCAATAAAAATTCATGTTGCTTGGTTGGCCCGCATTCATGTTATCATTTTTTTTTTTTTAGAAAGTTGCCAACTCCTCAGCTGTTTTATTCTTGAAGTAAATATGTCAATTCTATTTTTCTGCCATTTCTGCTACTTCTTTTCTGTATAGAAACCTGCCTTTGTTACTGAGCTTCAGGTATAAAACAGAGATTTATTAAGCTTAATTGTTTTAATATTACCATAGTAACCATTATATTTCCATCACAATAACTCTAAACTGTAGGCCAGTAAGCTATTTGTCCTGATGGTAAAGATAGAAACCCATCTCCCTGCACCTTAGATTCTACACCTCAGAGAATTTCCAGGCTCTAATTTCTTCAATTTTGCCCCTTTTTAGCATTTAAAATGCCCCTCTCTGATTTTTTTTAAACTCACACCACCCTGGTCTTGACTCAATAATGAAGTCACAGTTGGCATTGCAGGTGTTATTTTATCCACACAATTTGCAGATTTCCCCTGATAAAGCTCTGCGGAGTTTTTGCAATGTGTTTATTCTGAAAACTACTTTCTATGTAACCCAGTATTTTTCCAATACAAATAAATTTTAACCAACATTACAACAACAAAAAAATTTGATGTGCATTGAAATAGCCAGTCAAATTGGTCTCACAATCACAATAAAATAATCTGAGATAATAGTTTTGTTTGATTTTCTGTTTCATGCATAATTCATTTATGAATAAGCCACATATATTTTACATTGTTACTCATGTCATTGTACATTTTAATACTGTGAAATTTACTCTGAACGCTTTGGATCTCAATCCTAAGTCTAATCAAATCAAATTAAATATATAAGGCAGCTCAATATATGAGCCATAGTCGGCACTTACTAAATAGTATTTATTTTGTTAACATGATTATTTTTAACATTATTATGTGAGTATATTTTAGAGAGAAACTTTTAGAATCTCATTACCAATTATATGTGTTAAATCAAGTTTATCCTAAAGCTGTCTCCTTGCATATTTTAAGTTCAACCTAAAGCTCTCTCTGTACATTGTGAACCATAACCTAAATACTGTGGGAAACAGACTGGAGTCTACTCTTGTGCCAATCAATCACTGATCTTTGGCTAATCAAAGGTGGTCAATGTCAAAATCATGTTCAAATAAGGCAAATCCTGAGCTATAATCACTATGGCTCTTTCTGTACCTCACTTCCATTTTCTGTACATCACTTTCCTCTTTCTTCTTCTTCATAAACCTTCTTCCCCCATGTGGCTACACTGGAGTCTCTGAGCCTGCTCTGGCTTGGGAAGCAGCCCAATTCATGAATTGCTCTTTGCTAAATTAAACTTTGTTAAATTTAATTTGACTAAGATTTTTCTTTTAAGTCATGGAAAGTGCATAGAAATGTAGAGGGTAAACCCAGTGTTGAGAGAATTCAAATACGGGAGAAAGTGTTTTAGATACAATAAAAAAAATAAAACAATAGTTAACTGTTAACACTTAAAGTTCTCATAGTATGGAAGTAGATAAGAAACCATGGAGAGACATTGTTCTGGGGATTCCCCATTGTCATTCATGTAGCTGTTGAACTTGTAAAAATGTATTCTATTTTACAGATGCTAAAACTGAGGATCAGAGCTATTAGGAAAATAAGGCAGCCAGTGAGAAACTGAACTAAGTCTCAAACAGATTTGTCTCATGCTCAAAGCATAACTTAGCCCTGAACCAGAGACCACATTTGGAAGGACAGAGTAAGGCATCTGTGCAAGCACCTCACCATGTCAATCCTGAGGGCAACTCTGTCTGTCTCCTCTGCAAATTGGGGCATGTGGAAGGCTTTGTTTAATCTACAATAATATACAACAGGCAATGATTCAGTACAAATCATCAATAGTGACAATCACTCTCTAAGGCAGATTTCTAGCTGGATATATCAGCACAGTGTCGGCTGAACAATGATCATTTACATTGAATAGAAAAGCAGTCACACTAGAAACATCATCAGGATTACAGATGAGTTAGCTGAGTAGGTAAAATGCCACTGTCACAATCCATGCCAAAATCTCTCTTCTGTCAGGTACCTTTTTGTCTATATCACCCTACAAGATATTATGGCCTGTGGGACAATGGCTTTCTGTTCAAATGACTCATGCTCAGCCAGAGTGTAAAACACATTTCTCAACACTGAGATTCTCTGGCATCTTTAAAAGCTAGATATGCACAATGTGAAGCAATTTTCTACATTTTGTGAGAAGAACACCTATAAAATATTATTAGAGAATGTGTATCCATTGCTGAGAGACAGAAACTTTCCTTCAACATTTGACCTAAGTGATTTAATACATACATACATCTTTCATTTATTCAATTTTGTTTAGATTCCTTCTCAGAGTATATTCTAGTAACATGTATTGAACCTGTCCTGGAGGAGTTACCCTGGGTCACTCATATTATTTCAAGACAAAAGAGAAAGACAAATGAAGCCAAGCTAATTGGGATTATCAAAATGGTAAATTCAAGAGGAAATGACTTGAAGTTAAGAGTTGAGAACACAGAGGTTAAATAAGCATCCAAGCAGTCGCAGGAGGTAGAAAAATGATCACCAAACCTTTTTGATTGCATATTCTATCAGAAATACAAGTACAATCATCTCCAACATACAGGTACTCCTGTTCAAATGTATTATGTATGTAATTAAACAAATACATCAACAAGGTTTAAAGTTGAGCTAAAGATAAATAATGTACATTTTAATAACTTGTCACTCATTTTTTGCTTTTTATTAACATTAGCTAGTAACTTAAGGTACATGATATACTCCAGGCAATGTTTATTTTTCATAATAGTAATAGCAAATGTATAGTTTCCTTTTCCAGGTATTTTTGACACAGAATGGTCAAGTGATAATGATGAAAGTATATCAGAAAAGGGAGAGATTTCATCATTGCTATTGTCTTATAATTTGCTTATGTTTACATTTAGCACAAGTAATTGTAAGTACGTTTACATTATCGTTTTGAATCCACAGTCTCATAGCAGCAATCTGGTTTGTGAAGATTTGTATACATCAAATACACTAATATGTTCTGCAAATCCAAATGACAGGGCACAAGCCTATGATCATGATAGAAGCAGGAAGCAGAGATAGAGACTCTAGCAGACAAAGACAGATCCCAGGTGAAACCCCACCTTTAAGACAAAAAGCCTAAAACCCAGGGTCCAAAGTAAAAACTTATATTCCTGTTTGCCTACTTTCTCCAAATTGGTTCTTTCTGAATAATGCCTTTTGCCAATCAAATGTTACCCTTTCCAAAACTATCTATGGCATGCCCCATCCCTGCCATCCTGTGCCTATAAAGACTCCATACTCAGTCAGTATGGGGAGAGATGGCTTGACTTCAGAAAGAAGATGGCCAGACTTTGAGGAAGAGACAGCTTGACTTTGGAGAAGAGACAGCCAAACTTTGGAAAGAGCTGTCTGCCCTTCCTGTCCCCTCTTCTGGTCCCCTTCCACTGAGAGCCATTACCACCACTCAATAAAATTATTTGCTTTGGCCAGGCATGGTGGCTTATACCTGTAATCCCAGCACTTTGGGAAGCCAAGGTGGATGGATCACAAGGTCAGGAGTTCAAAACCAGCCTGGCCAAGATGGTGAAACCCCGTCTCTACTAAAAATACAAAAATTAGCCAGGCTTGGTGGCACGTGCCTGTAATCCCAGCTACTCTGGAGACTGAGGCAGGAGAATCACTTGAACCAAGAAGGTGGAGGTTACGGTGAGCTGAGATCTTGCCTCTGCACTCCAGCCTGGGCAACAGAGCAAGACTTGCTCTCAATAAAATAAAATTATTTGCCTTCACAATCCTCCAAGTGTCCCTATGAATGTATTTTTCTTAGACACTGGACAAGAGCTCAGGACCCACCAAGTGTGGGTACCCCAAAAAAGGCTGTCAAAGCAGCCCTTTGCTCTTGCTTCAGGCAAGGGACTAACTGAGCTGTTAACACACAGCTCTCCACAGATGGTGGAACTAAAGGAGCATTGTAAAACTTGCTCTGGGGTTTTGGGGTTGCAGGCACCCCCTGCCCTGACCTGGGCTCCACCGCTGGAGCACAAGGAGTCCTGCTGATACCTTGATTTCAGGCCTTTGACTTCCAGCATCATAAGAGAATAAGTCTGTGTTGTTTTAAACCACTACGTTTGAAATAATTTGTTATGGCTGCCACAATAAACTCACACTGGCATCAAATGTGAATTTATAGTCCCTGGTTTAGAAATCAGTAAACATATATGTAAATAAATAAGTAAATATGGGGAATCAAAAAACAAGTAATTTATATATATTACACATATGTAAATAAATAAGTAAACATATATGTAAAAAACAAGTAAATAAGAAAAAACGGGATCTAATTTAGTGACTTTTAAGTGGGCAAGCAGAAGGGATGTCTTTATGGAGGATGTGGCAAGACAGAACCAGTTCCTGAAAGGCCAAAATAAAAATAAGCCTCTAGTCCTTGGGTGAAAATGCAAATGCAATGAATATATGGCTAAGATTATATCAAAAATTTCCACATTCTCATCATTTTGTTTTTTTTTTTGACAACAAACATCCCAAGATTGATATACATTCCTCTTTTTATGGGGAAGGAGTGAAGGTTCAAAGATACTAAATAACATTCTCAAGATGGAAGACATTGTGGTGCAGGCTTGGAGTTGTGGCCTGGGTCTTCTGGGTCCAGTGTTCAATTGACATAACCTCCACAGCCCTTGGCCTCTTCTTCTGAAAGAAAAGCGGTATGAATTTCAGGTCTCCCCAGACCCATTGCAAATTCATTTTATGATTCTAAAATGTGTGCATAAATCTGTGGTAAATGGAAGTAGGAAAATGTGCTTCTATTCTGCATGGCAGGGTCCTTGGTACATGTAGAAAGTGAGTGCAATTGGCATTATTCTCATAATCCCCTACACTGAAATGAATTAAATTAAATATGTGCCGCTGCTATCTCCTCCATTCAGGAAAAATTAGCACAATCCCTTAAAGGACATAAACAACAATCCCTCAGGTTTGGACTGTAATATATAAAACCAGAAATGACCTTTAACATTCTCAGAAGCCAAATCCTTTCTCCAAATCCTAAATATTCTTCACACTGTTTTCATCTTTAATACTCTTTTCCAGGGACCCATTTTTGTTATCCCATTAGCTAATTAGCATTAAATGTGTTTCTTAAAGTACTCAAATATTCTACTTTCATTCATTTAGGACACTAGATAAAGTCACCAGAAAATGCAATCCATTCCTTCATTGTTCTAAAATACATGCTAGGCTGCATTTCACTAACAGAAATAGATATAGCAAAGCCAGAACCTGCTAGTGATATCAATGACATAAGAGGGTAAGCTCTTAAATTTTTTCCAGAACTCATCATGCATTGGTGACCAACGATTTTGAAAATGCCTTTGAACTGGTAAAAATAGGTCTTCTTTGCTGGATACCATGATTTTAGAATTGAATCCCATCTGTAAAATGGTCCATGCTATCCTAACGCTGTACATTCCCCAGGCAAGAGGGATGTGGTCCCAACACACGAAACACGTGCCCTGATCATTCCTGTCCTAAGTCCTTTCTGCTTGGCCTGCTCCCTTCCTGCTTTTGCGCGCATCTGGCCTTGAGCCCTGGTTGTCTCTCCGAGCTAAAGACTCATGGCATTATCTTCATATTTGAACCCGGTGAGAGTTTCTGTCTCTCGTGTTACTTGCTTCTTTCCAGGGACCTTGGCACAGAGTCACATCATCATTGGGTCTTGCCTCAGACCGGCCTACGGTCCCAAGGAATCTGATTTCTTTTCTTTTCTTTTTCTCTTTTCTTTTCTTTTCTTCTTTTCTTTTCTTTTTGAGATGGAATCTTGCTCTGTCGCCAGACTGGAGTGCAGTGGCACAGTCTTGGCTCTCTGCAACCTCCACCTCCCGGGTTCAAGCGATTCTTCTGCCTCAGCCTCCCGAGTAGCTGGGACCACAGGCGCGTGCCACCACGCCCGGCTAATTTCTTTGTATTTTTAGGAGAGACGGGGTTTCACCGTGTTGGCCAGGATGGTCTCGATCTCATGACCTCGTGATCTGCCCGCCTCGGCCTCCCAAAGTGCTGGGATTACAGGCATGAGCCACCGCGCCGGATGGAATCTGATTTCTTGCTCTATGTCATTGGTGGGGACTCTTACCTGGTAACCTGACCACTCTGTTTGCAGACATTTGTACTGCTAGCCAAATTGAAGCTCTTAAAGGGCTTGGAAGCTCAAAGCTTCTTAAAACACAGCCTACCTTTTCTAGTCTAGATAATATACTACATTAGAGTACCTCTTATGCCCCAGAAAACACACAATCTAGGAGAGACAGATATGTAAACATATAAATTTGGTGCCAATTATAAATATTGCAATAAGAAACACAAGACACAGAAGTTGTAGGAAGAAGAGAATGATCAACTACAGTTAAAGAGCAGAACCATCTTTGCTGAAGAAATTAAAGTGACTTAGTCTTTAAGCAATGATTAGGATGTTCCCAGAGAGACAAACAGGAGAAACTTATTTACCTAATTTTAGGAAAAAACACAGTTACAGGGCCAGAATGTGAAACTGGCTGATTGGGCAATTATAAAGCTTCAGGAGTTGCTAGAGCAGCAAACAAGGACATCAAAGACTGACAGCATCAGCCTGGAGGGGCTCATGAGCTGGGATCAGAGGTTTCTTAGGAAGGGTCTCAATAGAAATCAAATCGAGTATAAAGTCACAGCAGTGAGTTTGTGAAAATATTTCCAACCTGTGGGTTTCAATTAAAATTTTTTTTAAGATTCCCTCTTTCTGAGAACTTGAATAAATGAGCAGAAAAAAAAGTGTAGCTGTATTTCACAGGCCAGGTAGGGATGGCAGGAAGAGCTTTGTTAGCCTTTGGCCTCCTCTTTGTTCCCTGGCTGCAAAATCCTGCAAAACCATAATTTAAAAATGGAGTTCCTATTGACTGTGCAGGTTCTTTGTTGAAAGTGTGATAACTCCATATTGTATATTTAGAGGTTAGAGGCCGGCCACTGTCTATCTTTTTGACTATCCTCATATGTGTTGACAGGATTGTCCAGATCTAGTGTCTGGCTCATGGTAAGTCCTAACTATGTGCTTTTTAACAGTCACATGAAAGATAAATATCATAACAGGTGGAATACAACTAATACAACATATGAACTTCAAAATTATGGTACCACAACAGAGGGAAACTATTTTACTGGAAAATGCATGTTGTTCGATATTAGCTACACCAAGATTCAAACTCCAATTCTGCCTCTAACTGGGTGTGGGACTGTGAGACATTTGTTCAATCTTTTTGAGTTATCATGTTTTCAACTGCAAAATTGGGATAGACACCAACATACAGATTTTTAAAAATTGAGATAAAATTTAGTAACAAATATAAACATACAAAGGTCAACATAGTCCAGTGATACAGAGCACAGAGCCTTAAGACATATTACCAAGTTTAAAATGCCAGCACTGCCACTTCCTAGCTGCACCTCACGTCCTTCATCTTAGAAAATGGAATGATGATGGCATCTACCTTGCAGAGATTTTGTGTGAGGGTACAGTGAGTCAATGTGTGTGCCTCTCTGTTACAGCTGGGTTATAGCGATTGCTCTGTCAATTGTAGCCATTAGTATTGGAAAGTACCTGAAGAAATGTCAATAAAATATAGTTGGATGATGATAGAGCTTGAAGAGACTGAGCAGGTACTTATGAGGCCTGAAGTCTCCTCAAAATTTGGAATTCATAGGTTCATGCACAACTGAGTGGAATGGCCATAGAATAGTGAAGCTGAACTGAAATCCTGGTCAACTGGCAAGCAAAGGCAGCTGAAACACCAAGTGCGCACCATGGGCAGAAACTTCAGAGAAAATCAAGAGCCTTCTTTGGAGGCCAAATAAAATGATGAGATGAGCTTTAGGATGAGTTTCCTAAAGAGGCTCTCTGAGGTTACAGAGAGGAAGAGCCCCAGACTGGGTGTACATCTGATTTAAAACAGAATATAATCTCAGTAGAAAGATGATTTGAGTCAACTGCCAAATTTCTCACTATGGACATTGGTTACTTTTTAAAAAATATGGTATCATTGGCTGGGCGTGGTGGCTCATGCCTGTCATCTCAGCACTTTGGGAGGCCGAGGTGGGTGGATCACCTGAGGTTAGGAGTTCAAGACCAGCCTGGCCAACATGGTAAAACCCTGTCTTTATAAAAAAATAAATAAATAAGGTATCATTTACAAAATTGGCACTAGTAGAAAAATATAATGTAATTTCATTAATAGTAAACAAGATAACATAGTTATCAATTGCCTGTAGGCAATAGGAATGCCTATTTTTCCTAACCATGTATTCAACTTTACCAGGATTTGCCATCAGAAAGGGATATTGACAAGACTTCTCTGGTGTTCTTTGTTATAACAATTTCCTTCTTTCCTTCAGAGGAGAGTTGGAGGTGCATTGTGTAAAGTATCGAGTCCTCTTCCCTTCCCAAATTGTCAACCAATGCAATAAGGCTGTGTAAATAAAAAGCTGCAGTGAGTCACTTTCCCCAAGGCTTGAAAAATAAGACTGTTTTCATCAGAAATATATATTCTATTTGTGAAATTGTTTCCCTATATTCTGTGAAGAAGCATGAGAGAACAATCATAAAACCAAGCAGCCCTCAACAGATACTCTACACATACATAT
Organism: Callithrix jacchus; assembly: GCF_049354715.1. NCBI lineage: Eukaryota > Metazoa > Chordata > Mammalia > Primates > Cebidae > Callithrix > Callithrix jacchus. Next base: position 110,505,354 of record NC_133507.1, read on the forward strand.
TTATTACTTATTAGATCCACACCTGGATGGTGCAATGCCAAATGATAGGCTTTATTCCATTCTAATCAGAGGGTAGAGCACATTTTTATAGATCAGTGTAAACTGGCATCTTTATTAAAGCGAATCTCTGCCTGCTGTTGGCTGCATCTCTTGCAGAGGATCCTACCATAAATGACAGTTTTCTTAGAATAAGAATGGGATACTGTCCTAACACTTTGTTGCATTCCATCACTCTGTGGTCCCAGATAATAGAGGTTAATGAAGCAAATCCTCAAAGGGGTCCTGTGAGGAAAAAAAATGGGACCTGGGTAGATCTAGCTCTGGGCACATCAAGTTAAAATCTCTAGACACTGTTGTCTTTAGGTATAGCAAAAATGCGTCATTAGTTTAGACTACTTAAGTCTAAATAGTTTCTTAAAGATACTTTCCATCTACTAAAATTCTTTCTCTTGGGTTTCAGTTTTCTTCTTTTAAGAGGCTAATAATTTTCATTATCATGAAATTAACGATCTATCATGATTATGCATAATCATAGATGTAAATAATAATTATAAAAGAGATAAATATTGGTTAGATTATCAGCCTTTCAGCAAGCTTTCATAGAGCGGAGAAAAATAAAATCACACAGATATGACTACAATGTGGAAGTGATACAGAAGTGCTGAAAAGGGAAGAGTGTGGTCCCTTTAAATGACACACAAAGGAGGAAGGCAAGTGCTGGATAGCGGAGGGCGTGGTCCCCATCTAGGGCTCCACCCTCATGGATCTGGATGTGGACAGGTACTTCCTGAGCAAATGTTACATTTCCCAAGACGACCCTGGCTTGCCATGCCCCCATACTGTGCCTATAAAACCCCCCAAGACCCTGGCCGGCAGACACACAGGTGGCTGGACATGGGGAGGAGCACATTAGCAGAGGATCACACAGGTGACTGGATGTCAAGAAGAACGCACTGACAGGCTGGCAGGACACTGACCAGCAAAGCAGACCCATGCAGTTTGTCTGGGGAGTCAGAGGAGAGCCCAGGCCACTGCGTGGCCCGACTCCAGGCGAAAACCTTCCCACTCCATCCCCTTCTGACTTCCCCTGAGCTACCTCCACTCAATAAAATCTTGTACCCATTCTCCAAGCCCACATGTGATTCGATTCTTTTGGTACACTGAGGCAAGAACTCAGGATATAGAAAGCCCTCTGTCCTGTGACAAGGTAGAGGGTCTAATTGAGCTCATTAACACACGCCAATAGACAGTAAAACTAAAAGAGCACCCTGTACCACACACCCACTGGAACATTAGGAGCTGTAAACATTCACCCCAAGACACTGCTGTGGGGTCAGAGCCCCACAGCCTGCCCGTCTGTATGCTCCCCTAGAGGTCTGAGCAGTGGAGCACTGAAGAAGTGAGCCACACCCCCGTCACACACCCGGCGAGGGGGACGTGGGAACTCTTCCCATTTCAGAAGTTCCATATAATGCAACAAGCAGACATATTTTCAGAAAATGCCATGAAATATCCCTGGAAACTAAATAGAATCTCTGGGTTGCTGTCAGGGGAAAGACTGGAGTCAAGTGGCCCACGACCTACTCTGGTCCACCCAGGCTCTAAATGAGTCAGTGGACATCAGAGTCACTGATTATAGGAGCATGAAAATATGGTAGTGTTTAAGTATGCAAGCTCAGGTGCTAGACTTCTGTGTTTTCACCTGTGCCACTACCTCACCAGGTGGACATGGATTCAGTTTCATAACTTTTTGGCCCTCCATTCTTCATGTGTTAATTAGGAATGGCACTTTTGCTAATGTTAGGGTTCTTGGAAAAATGGAATAAGATAATACATGTAAAATCTTTACAGCAATTACTGCATAATCATAAAGTCTCAGCAATTATCAACTGTGTTATTATCTCTATCATCCTCATCACTGCTGATTCCACTAGCACCCAGATTTCCACCTCCCACACTTGGGAAAGTTTTAAAATGACAAGAGCAGAGACTGTGTCAAGGCTATCTCTCACCCTTCTTGAAAGGGGAACTTGATTTTGGGTGACCAACTGTCCCAGTTTTGAGATTGTACTAGTTTTAACATTGAAAGTACCCATCCCAGAAAATCCTTGATTCCTGAGAAACTGGGACAGGTGCTTACCCTCTGAGGAATAGCTGAATCCAACAGATTCCAATGCCCAATTCAGTCAAAGACTAAAGAAAGCCAGGCTGCCCTCAGGGAACAAACCTTTTGTTTTTTTTTCCAACAGGGAGAAAAAGCAAAGTTTTCTTTCTCAAGGGTAGTCCAGGCAGTGCTGAGCAATGAGCTTGCTAATACCACCAACTTGGGAAAACCAGGCCAGGGATACCATCAGACCCTCAGCACTCAGATAGGCTGCTGTTCCTTAGGAGACAGGAGAGGTGGAAGAGGAGTCAGATCACTTATCTTTTTAAGGGGGCCCAATCTTGACTATAGTAGTTAAGTGAAGACCACACAATTCATACATGCTTCAAGGTTCCTTCAACTCATGGCTTTATGTGATCTGTAGATACAGTATTAATTGTGGAATTGAAAGCACGAACAAATAATTCCAAAGTTACTTCAGCGTAATTTTATAAAACAATTATGGATGTTGTGACAAAAATGTCATGCCATAAATAAATCCATCCTTATATTCTACATGTTTCTTTGCAAGTACCCTATGACGTCTTCATGTCTTCTTATTGTTGCACTGAGCAAGTGGAAATTCAACACCAAGACAAAAGTATGCCAATTGCAGGGTCTTTATTTCTGGTGGCCATGGAGGACTTAAGTCTCTCCAACCCGTGGCCCCAAGCTCAGGGGGAGCAAGGCATTTAAACTGCCAAACCACATCCTTGTTCAGTGGGGCCCAGGGGTGTCCAAGGCAAGCTGTCTGTACAGAAGCTAAAGTTAGCGGTTTATTGCAAGGGGAGGGGGGTACCAGTGGAATTTTTTACCCTTAACACCTCTGAGAACTGCAGTACAATAAGTTTCGATAATTACACCTCTGCCCAGGGCCCAGGTGGCTTCTCTATAAGATGGCAGTGCTTAGGCTTCTGTTCTTGCCCCTATCTCTTCATCACCTTTTAAAAGCTAATACTCGTGTTCTGTCCTTTCTTGATATAGGAGATAAAATACTTCCACTTTGCTCATTTATTATTTCAATTTGTACTTCAAGCTGGGTGTCTTTGGCATAACCTTTAAAGTGAACTGTTGTTCTTTACAACAGGATGTACAAAATGTCTGCTACACATTATAGGTTTGGAGATACGGTTTTCTTTCTTCATATGGCTCTATATCTTTTTGCTTTTCTAATGTTAGCTTTTTCTGTCTCCGGTCAGTTACCTGCTCCCTATAGGATGGTTGATAAACCCTTCTCTATTAAAAGAGTAACTTTCTGACTCGGGTTTGAGCGAAAGGTGGCTCTTCCCTCTTTACAGAACTGTGAACTAAAAAGCTGCTTCTTTTATGACATACCCAGTGATAACAACAATGAAGGGGTTTTTGTCTGCATTAACATTCTGTGCCTGTCATACTAGATTCATGAGCATTTCTTTTCTTATCCTCTACCTGGGAGGCACCCAGTGTAATGATAAAACATATTTGACTTTATATGAACAGAATAAATTCTAAATTAAAATATGGTTCTCTCCTCTGGGAAAACTCTATGGGGAATTCATTCCAGGCGTTTGTATGTTCGATGTATGTGTGGAAAGCATGAGAGGTGCTGCCTGCCCCATTACCAGCTTCACATCAAAAAGTAAACCCAGTGATGTTGCAGCTCCTTCCTATGCTTAATTTTTGCCCCAACGGTTTTACTTCTATACACACATATATTTAGAGAGAGATATTTAAAATATAGTTTTTCTAAGCTTTGATAATTTAAACAATTAGAGATGCTAGAAAGATAATGTTTTCTTTTATTTAAAATGAACTGTGATTGACAGGAGACTTTCATACAATTTTAATTTTTAAATTTTGAACTTTGGTTCCTAAATTCAACAGAAGTTAAGATGAGGCACAGAAGGACATTGCAGCTGTCAATTTTTGCAGTTCATAAAATACCAATAAGAATGCTGTCTGATCTCAAAGAAATAAATGCACAGGAAAGATGTGAATTAACTTGTCAAAAAAGCCTGAGCAATAACAACATATATAGGTACGGCTTAGCTAAAAGTACTAGGAAAGAGATACAATAGGAAGTTTTAGTCATGGAGTAAACCTGGCTTATGGTTCCTTTATGTGAAATTCTATGACTACGTTAGTTAAGGTTTTTTGACCAGGAGCAGCAATCTCAGCTCAAGCAAGTTGAAGCATAACCAAACCTTCATTGGATCAGGTAACTGTGAGGGTTATTGGGGAAGATCACAGGAAACAAGCTATAGTTACAGTTGCCAGGGTCTCAAGTGGTAGAACCAGAATTCAGCATGGCCAGGACCCTTTCTTTGATCCTCCCTTATTCATGCTGGACTTTATTTTGCGGAGGAAGTTAGTTCCTCTAATAAAAATGATACTTGGAAACATGTTGTAGATAAGTAGCTCCAATGGAATGAATTATTCTATGTCAACATCTGTCCACCAAATCCTGTGGCAAGCTCTGATCAGGCTCTGTTTGGTCTCAAGAAGTCTACTCTGGCATTAGTGTAAGCGGTGGAATAGAAGACTCATTGGCCAAGGTGAGTCATGTGACCAATCAATAGATGAGAAGAAATTTTGCTATTGGAAGAACTATATGAAGGGAAAACATTCTGGCCATCCAAAAATGATACATGTTTAATTATTTTGCTTTAACTTTTGGACAAGTCTTGTATAAGTCTCAGTTTCCTTATCTGTAAATTAGTCATAAAATTTGTCAACTAAGCATGCCAAAAAATTAGAACTAATGTGTATTCCTAGTAAATTGCAGAATTTAATAATTCCTTATAAAATTGCAGTAATTATAGAATTCAGTAAATATGAATTTCAAGCACTCTCTGTATGTCTTAATCTACTTGGGCTACAATAGAAAAATGCCATAAAATGGATAGATCAACAACTAAAATCTATTTCTTACAGTTTTGCTGGCTGGGAAGTCCAAGATTAAGGCACTAGCAAACTTGGTGCTTCCTCGTTCTATGGATAACCATCTTTTGCTGTCTTCTCATATGCTGGAGAGGGCAAAAGGTCTATCTTGGGCTCTTTCTCTCTCTCTCTATACACACACACACACACACACACACACACACACACACATGCACTAATCTCATTCATGAGTATTCAGCCCCCACAACCTAATTGTCTCCCAAAGTTTCCACTTCCTCATTCCATTGCCTTGGAGGCTAGGATTCAACATATAAATTTTGAAGGGATTCAAACATTCAAATCTTAGCTCTGTAGTAACAAATTAACTTCCCAAATTTTTGCGGTTTAACAAAATAACAGTTACTTTTTTTCTCTATAAAGTTCTAAATACTGAGAGATAATTCTCTTTCAGAGACAGAAACAACTTAATCTTGTCATTACAGTATCCTAGTCTTGGAACCATTTATACCCAACTGGTGGAAGGAAAAATTGGTAGTAAAGAAAAGCATACCTGCTTCCTATAACTCAGTGATACGAAGTGACTTGATTACACCTAGAGACAAGGAAACATGGCAAGTGTGAGTTCTGGGGCATATCAGCTACCTCTCAGTGACTACTTTATTCAATGAGCAGAAGAGAAAAAATTTTGATACACAACAAAGTTTTTTTTTCCAATAACCAACACTGAAACACTTGGATCAAATAATCCTCAGGTTTTTCTTTATGTATTGAGCCAGAAGGACCAGGGAACTCAAAGTTAAACTACTTAGGAATAGAGAAAGAAAAGAAAGAGAAAGGACGAAAATAAAGTTCAGACATGAGGACTAAAAAAAACTTTTACCTGAGGCATATGAGTCCTTTTAAATTATTAAGCTCAGAAAGATGTTAAATGAGACTGCAGTGACTTATGTCCCACTTCCCCCTTGCAGCTGTGTGTTCATCTCTTAAACCTGCTATTGACACAAACGGCAACAATTAACCTAATAATGTTGCTCAACACACTATAACCAGCATCCTATAGCTGTTTCCGCAAATCAATGCTCTTTCCATAAGTCAATGAGAAATTCTGGCAAACAACTTTGTATCAGCTCACTCCCTCTTCCTCCTTTTGTCTTTAAAAATCTATTTGTAACTGCTGCTAATTTAAGGGTATATCAGGGCAGCTTGAGTCTATGCTCCCAGGTTGCAATCCACAAGATTAGTGCAAATAAACTCTCTACTTATATTAACTTTGCCTCAGCATCTTCTTTTTTGGTCAACAGACACATGTTTAAAATAAAATTCCTGTGATTCAAGAAACCACGAAAGACAATTTTCATTCAAAAGTATCTGCTAACATTGACTTTCTTCAGCTTCTCCTTTTAACATATAAATGAAAAGAAAGAGATAAATTCTACAGTCTTCTCAGGGTATGGAGTTCAGTATAAGAGTGCATACAACTGAGACTCCTGAAAACTTCTATCTTAAGTGAAAGGTGAAAAATAAATAAGTGCGTGTGCAGATGAACAGCAAAAAAAAAAAAAAAAAAAAAAACAAACAAACAAAAAAAAAAACAGAACATTCTTAAACTTCTCTAAATAGAAAGGTAAAAAAGTCTCTGAAATTCACAATTAAGCTTTCCTATATTTTGTGGCCTGAATACATGCCACTTGAATACAAATTTTTTAATTGACAAAGATTATTCAACTGGGTAAGAAATCAGAGATAAAGAACACATTTAACCTAGATATAGAACATTTAATTCACAACATGTTGTGTTGACGATATCTACGGTAAATTAGGATGAAGTTTTCCAACAGGCAATTAGATATTTGTGTTTATATCTTAAACAGGTTTGAAGTGTAGCTATCCAACAGTTGTGTATTACATCTAAGACCATTTGAATCCATGAAAAGTGGATGAAGAATTCTGCTTGCAAAAGTCGGTACACTAATTCTGACAGACCCTTCTACTAAAGAAACTGGAAAAAGGGGGATTGAATTAAAAATAGAATAAGGTGCAAGAAGAGAATACGTTTATTAGAATTTGAAAGGGAGCTGTCACAGTAGAAGAGGGCTTCTGCAAGTGAGTTGAGATTTTAGGTAGAAAATTTCAGCTGTAGTTATCCGACAGTCTAGCAGAAAATAAGCAGGGAAATAATTCACTGAACTCTCTCCTGCCAGCCTTCCATACCCTGTCAGTGCATTCCTTTGGCAAAATCTAACTGAAAGCCTGGTTCATGAAGTCCATAATATCAACCTGTTGAGTCACTAAGAAACTGTGAATCTTATAAGGCTACTGAAGAATATTCAGAAATAAGAAAAAAAAAAACAAAATAAGACTATGAGACATAATTCACTGGGCAAATAAAATGGTACCAGGCTGTCAAAGAATGACATTTTAAGAAGTTGAGTTTAAAACCTCTATTAGTTTGTTCTCATGCTGGTAAAAATGGCATAACTGAGGCTGGGTAATTTATAAAGAAAACAGGTTTAATTGACTCACAGTTCCACATGACTGGGGAGGCCTCAAAATCATGGCAGAAACAAATGGGGAGCGAAGGGACGTCTCACATGGTGGCCAGGCAAGAGGACTTGTGGAGGGGAGCTCCCCTTTATAAAGCCTTCAGATCTCATGAGACTTATTCACTATCATCAGAACAATAAGGGGGAAACTACCCCTATGATTCAATTATCTCCACCTGACCCTGCCCTTGACACATGGGGATTATTACAATTCAAGGTGAGATTTGGGTTGGGCCACAGCCAGACTATATCAATAATGAATCAGCTTTAATTACTGATTCATTTATAGGGCAGCATTCAATCTGTGAAATAGAAAGGTACTTTGCTGAACAGATCAGAGGTGGTGTACCTCATAGGCAAAAAAAGACTGAAGGAAAGAGAAATGAGGAACAGAAGGTCACTTGGTTGTTCAAAGTTACCTTCCTGGTATGAATTAAAGTCAGATTGTCTGGGCTTCTTAAAATTGCTTGCTGTGAATCTCCTATTTTCTTTTGGAAAAACAGACCCATTCTTAAATTCTGTTTGTGACACTTAGCATAAGTGACTCTATTATGATTTGTCTGTCAGGACCTTGTTGAAGATCTCTGTTCAAAACAATAGCTGCTATTTATTTTATTTAAGGCCCCCTTGTGGTGTGAGTTCACAATCCACAGAATGAGCTCTTTCTGGGGCACAGTGGTGGCTGGTCCAGAAACAGTCCAGAAAGTAGCACCCTGAATCTGGCCCTAGCTGCAGGTGACACACAAAAATTTTGAAGTAGAAGCAATCTGGCTTCAATCTCCCCAGCAGGAAACCCCAAATATTTAATGCCAAGGCCATCACCAGCAGTATCCTAGAACTTAAATCTGAAGCTGAAAAAGTTCCCAGGGCCAGAAAGAAGGCAAAAATTCAGAGAAAACAGTAATAGAAATAGGATTATCTATTCACAATGCTCCTCTCCCAATCAACCAGGCACCATGCACAGAAAATTCCTCTCTTGGATTTAGGGCTTCTACAGTGGAAAATGTGAAATTGAGGCAGACCATTAGCATCCCAATCATTTTGGGTTTTCTTGCTGAAAAACCATTTCTGCCTTGATCCATGAGAAGCTTCCAAATGTCTGTAGGTAGAAAACCCTTAAAGGCATCTATGAATAATGAAAAGCAAAAACTAAAAAAATTTAGTCCATAAAATCCTGCTCTTTATCTTAGTGAAAGGAGATTCTAAATCACAGTGCCTGTTTACCAGCACTAAGCTATAGAAGGCATGCTCAATGATGGATCTTCTGGGCAGGCACCCACCAGCTTTTCCACAAACTCGCATATCCATTTTGGAATTCTCCCCATCCAGGATGTACAGTGCTTCTCACATTAGCAAGAGCCAAGGCAAACGTCGACTTAAGGCACCATCTAGTACTGATAAGGAAACAGTGACCTAGGACTAAAAGAACTCACAGGCGACTGCAAATAATCTCTAAGTAAATGCACGTAACTTCAAAAGACCTAAAGAAGCCAGGCAGCAAAGACTAGAATAAATAACAAGAATAACTCTTCAATGTGAAGCCATAGACATATCTACAATAAACAACAGCAAACAAAGAAACCATGGCCTCCCCAAATGGAAAAAAAAAAAAAAACAGGGAGCCAGTGATTAACAATAAAGAGGCAGTGGTGTGTTCGTTTTCAGATCAAGAACTCAAAATGGCAGTTCTAAAGAAACTCGGCAAACTCTAAGACAACTTAGAAAAGCAACTCAGAAATATATCAGGTAAATTTAACAAGGGGATTGAAATAGTAATTTAAAATTTAAACAGAAATTCTGGAACTGGGAAATTAATTTATTGAACTGAAAAATACATTAGAGGCTATCAATAACAAAATGAATGAAGCAGAAGAAAAATAAGTGAGTTTAAAGACAGGCTATTGAAAAACATACAATCAGAAAAATAAGAAATAAAAAGTAATAAAGAACATCTGGAAGATATAGAGAATATTTATACTTCTTGCAAATCTAGGAATAATTAGCACACAAGGGAAAGTGGAGAAAGAGCAAGGACTGGAAAGCTTAGTAAACAAAATAATAAGAGAAAACTTTTCAAACCTAGCATAAGATACAATTATTTAGGAATAGGAAGGTCACACATCACTAAGAAAATTCAGCCCAATAAGACTATACTGAGGGATATAATAATCAAAATCTCAAATATCAAAGACAGAGAAAGGATTCTAAGATAAGCAAGCAAAAAGAAATCAATAATGCATAAATGTTTTTTAATTCATCTGGCAAGAGACTTCTCATGGACAAGCAGATAGTCCAGAAGGAACTAGGATGAAATATTCAAAGTGCTGAAGAAGAAGGAAAAAAATTTTCAAGCAGAAATACTGTATTCAGCAAAGCTTTTCTTTAAATATAAAGGAGAGGCAGAGTTTTTCTCAGACCAAAAAAAAAAAAAAATACTGAGAATATTCATCACCACTAGACTTCTCTTAAAAGAGAATTTTTTCTTAAAAATTCTAAAGAAATTTTTTTTGTCTAAAAGAAAATTATATAAATGTGCATAAAAAGATATTAAAGGTATAAAACTCAATGACAAAAGTAAGTACACAAATTCAATCCTTTAACACTGTAATTATGGTATGTAACCCACTCATGTCTCTACTATGAAAACTCAAAGATGAATCTATCCAAAAATAAAAATAACTACAGAAAGCTGTTAAGAGACAGGGAAATCTAAAAATATGTCAATTAAGACATAAAAATGTCAAAATAGGAGAGATACAGTTAAAGTGTAGAGTTTTTGGTATTTGTCTGTTAATTTGTTTTCAGTTACTTGTCATCTGTTTAAACTTACTTATTACCTCTAAAAGATTTTGTTTTTTCTAAGCCTCGTGGTAACCACAGTGCAAAAGTGTATATATGCATCATATATTTTAGTGTATGATAGATACACTTAAAACAGAAATAAACTGTCAAAAACAACAGAATAAAACATACTATCAGAGGAAACCATTAACCACAAAGAAAGAGAGTAAGAAAGGAAGAGAGAAGTTATAAAACAACCAAATAAAAGTAAATCAATTATAAAACTGCATGTATTCCAGGTAAATAGACTGCATGTTCCAATTAAAAGATTTAGTGTAGTAAATGAATAATTTAAGAAAAGAAAAAAAAAAAAACCAAGAACTAAGTACATGCTGCCTAAAAGAATCTGACATCACCTACAATGACACAGAGACCAAAAATGAAAAAATGAAAAAAGATATACCAAGCAAATAAAAACTAAAACAATAGCAAGAGTAACTATACTTTTATCAGATAAAGGAGACTTCATGTCAATGGTTGTAAAAAGATACAAATAATGTGACTATATAATGATAAAGGGGTCAATTCTGAAAGAGCATATGAGAATGGTGAATAAATGTGGCCCAACACCAGTGCATGGAATATTTTAACACAAACATTAATAGAGTTAAAGGGAGAGATAGACCATGATACAATAATAACTGGCAACTTCAACACCCCCTCAATAATGGACAGTTCATCTAGACATAAGATTAATAAAGAAATGTCAGTTAAACAACACTCTAGACCAAATAAACATAATGATGTTTAGGAAACATTTTACCCAACTGCTGCAGAATATGCATTCTTCTTATTAACACAGGAAGCACTCTCCAGGATGAACCATAAGTTCAGTCACAAAACAAGCTTCAACAAATTCAAAATAAGTTAAAATTTTATCAAGTATATGTTCTGATCACAATGAAATACAATGAGAAACTTTGGACAGTATACAAACACATGGAGATTAAAGCATATGTTCCTAAATGATCACTGGGTCAATGAATAAATTAAGGCAGAAATTTTAAAATTTCTTGAAACAAAAATGGGAATACACTATTCTAAAACCTAAGAGATACAGCAAAAATAGTGTTAAGAGAGATGTTTATGGCAACAAGAGCCCACATCATAAAATAGAAAGATTTAACACAAACGACCTAAAGATGCACCTCAAGAAATTAGAAAAGCAAGAACAAACCAAACCCCAAATTAGAAGAATGAACAAAGTAATAAAAATCAGAGCAGATCAAACACAGTGACCCATGTTTGTAATTCCAGCACTTTGGGAAGCCAAGGCAGGAAGATCTCTTGAGCCCAGGAGTTCAAGGCCAGCCTAGGCAACATAGGGAGATCCCTGTTTCTACAAAAAGAAAAAAAAAAGGAAGAAAGTTAAATTAACTGGGTGTAATGGTGCACACTTCCCAGGCTCAAGCATTTCCCCGACCTCAGCCTTTCTGCTACTCAAAAGGAGAAAAAGAAAAATCAGATCAGCTATAAATAAAATGAAGACTAAAAAAATTTAAAAAATCAAAATGAAAGGTGAGTCTTCAAAATCAACTATTAGCTAGAATAAGAAAAGAGAAAGAAAAATCAAATAAAATTAGAATCAGAAAAGAGAAATAACTGAAACTACAGAAAGGCAATTGACCATTAGGGACTGTAATGAAAATAAAGTTCTAGGATACAAAATTTACATAAAAGCTTAGTATCATTTATATATACCAAGAGTGAACAACTGACAATAATACAGATAGCTATTTCACTTACAATAGCTACACAACACATGAAATACTTAGGAATAAATTAAACCAAAGGAGTGAAACATATCTCCAAGGAAAATTATAAACACTGATGAAATAAACTTAAGACACACACATAGAAACAAAAGATAGTCTAGGTTCATAATATTGGAAGAATTCATATTGTTAAAATGTCAGTGCTACCCAAAGAGCTCTACAGATTCAATATAATCTTCCCCCAAACACCAGTGACATTCTTCACAAAAATCGAAAAAAAAAAAAAAAAATCCTAAAATCTGTATGGAACCACAAGCGACTCTATACAGCCAAAGCAATACAGAGGAAAAAGAACAAACTTAACTTCAAAATATACTACAAAGGTATAGTAACCAAAAAAGTATGGTATTAGTATTAAAACAGACACATAGACAACTGAAAAGAATAGAGGATTCAGAAATAAATCCATGCATTCACAGCCAACTCATTATTGCCAAAAGCACCAAGAACATACACTGAGGAAAGGTCAGTCTCTTCAGTATATGGTGCTGAGAATACTGGATAATCACATGCAGAAGAATGAAGCTAGACTCCTTTCTCTAACCATGTACAAATTTCAAATCAAAATGGACTGAAGTCTTAAATATAAGACCTGAAACTATGAAATTTCTAGAAGTAAACATTGAGGAAACACTTCAGGTCATTGGTCTGAATAAAGACTTATGGGGAAGACCTCAAAAACACAGACAACAAAAGGAAAAATAGACAAATGGAAGGCATACAAAGGAGACCATGCATGTTATTTGCCACAACATAAATGAATCTTTAAGACATTTCACTAAGTAAATAAGCCATATGCAGAAACCGAAATATTGTATAATCTAATTTATACGTGTGATATTAAAAATAACTTAAATACAGAAAGACAGGGAACAAAATACTGTTTATCAAAGGTGGGGTGGAGGTATGGAGAGGAAATGGGAAGATGTAAGTCAAAGGGTATAAAATAGCAGCTACATAACATGAATGAGTTCAGGGATCCAATGCACAACCTGAGAACTAAAGTTACTGTAATTGTACTATGTTAAGGATTTTTGGTAAATAAGTAGATTTTAGCTGCTCTTGTCACACACAAAAGAGTAACCGTGTGATATAATAAGTATGTTAATCTGCTGCCCTACAATAACAATTTTACCACGTGTATGTATACCATAATGTCACACTGTAAACCTCAACTACAGCAAAAAGCATGTATTTTTTGAAAAAGACTAATATAATCAGTGAAACTGCTAGTGAAAAACATCAGTAATTAATAAGTGTGTATCATGACAGATCCTGCAAACATTAAAATAAGGATATTATTTACAAAATTATCTACTATGTTTGAGGATATAAATTAAATGGACAAATTCCTAGTTTAACAAAACTGACAGAAAAAAAAGAATGTGAAATAATTCTATATGTATTAAAAATGATGAAACAATATATTTAGAACTACCTACAAAAAACCTCCAGGCCCAGATGACTTCATTAATAAATTCTAGCAAATAATTTCAAAAGAAATATGCCAATCTTAAAGAATAAAGAAAAAATAACATTTCCAACTTCTTTTGTGAGGAAAATCTGTCAAGCCTAGGTAGTATGAAAGAGCTAGGTAGTATGTTATTTTTTTCCATGTAGATAGATGCAAACTCTTTAAAAATTTGCAAACACTCAGCTAACTATACAAAAAGAAAATAAATTACAACCATGGTTGAATTTATTCTAGGAATACAAAGTTAGTCTAATATTCGAAAATGAGTTGTTGCAATTCTCTATATTAACAGAATGAAGGAGAAAAATCACTTCAATACATACAAAAAAATCAGGTGATAAAATAAAAAAAAGTCATCAATGATAAAATCTTCTAGAATCCTGGGGATAAAAGGGCTCTTCCTTGACACACTGAAGAATATTTACTAAACACCTCCAGCATGCATCATACTTCATGTTGAAATATTAGAAGCATTTCCTCTGATACTGGGAAATAGACAAAATGCTTACTGTGAACTGTCAAAGCGGAGAGGCAAAAAGAAGAAAAGTTGAAAAGTATTAAGAATAAGGTCATTCATTATTCCATTTTATTCGGGTTTCTACATATATGTAGAGTCATGATAAAGAAATTTAAAAAGTGGTAAAGTGATACACCACGGGGTATATGGACTAGAGAACAGAGGGAAGGAATTCCATGTGAAGGTGACGAAAGGGAGAGTGGAGGAGAAGCAATGAGACAGCTGGAAACACAGAAGACAAAATCAGAAAACTGAAAATTAAAGTTTTAGAGATGCATTTTTTTTTTTTTTTTTTTTTTGCGAGGTGAGCACTGTATTCACAGGCTAATCAGGTGCCCTACCTAGGAAGATTTACAGACTTGAGGAGCTCAAGAATCTTTATGGTTAAGCATTTGTTCAGTTGACCCACATGGATTTTGGAGTTGCCCTTTAAAAAACAGGAGTTTGGAAGAAAAGGAAGATGGTGGCACTCATGTTTTCTGAGAAATATGAGAAGAAATAAAAGTTCAGTGCACAGCTGTTCACAAGGAGGCATAATCTCTCCAATAGCTAAGTGAACTTTAAAAATAATTTAAATTTTTGTTTCATTTCAATGGTTTTTGGGGAACAGCTGGTGTTTGGTTACACAGCTGAGGTCTTTAGTGGTAATTTCTATTTTGGGGCACCCATCACCAAAGCAGTGTACACCTATCCAATGTGTATTCTTTCATTTCTCAACCCCCTCCCACCCTTCCTGAGTCCCCAAAGTCTGTTGTGTCATTCTCATGCCTTTGCCTCCTCTTAGTTCAGCTCTCAATTCTAAGTGAGAACAGATGATGTTTGGTTTTCTCTTCTGCATTACTTCACTTAGAATAATGGTCTCCAACTCCATCTATGTTGTTGTGAATACCACTATTTCATTCCTTTTTATGGCTAAGTACTATTCCATAGTGTATGTGTACATATAATATACTATACATATGTGTATATATATATAAATACACACTAATATAATATACATAATACATATACATACACCACATTTTCTTTATCCACTCACTGATTGATGAGGCATTTGGGCTGCTTCCATATTTTTGCAATTGTGAATTGTGATGCTATAAACGTGCATGTGCAAGTGTCTTTTGCATATAATGACTTCTTTTCCTCTGAGTAAATATGCAGTAGTAGGATTTCTGGATCAAATGGAAGTTCTACTTTTAGTTCTTTAAGGAATCTCCATACTGTTTTCTCTAGTGTTTGTACTAGTTTACATTCCAACAAGCATTGTAAAAATATTTCCATGACATCCATGCCAATATCCAATATTTTTAATTGTTTAATAATGGCCATTCTTGCAGGAGTACAGTGGTATCCCATTGTGGTTTTGATTTGCATTTCCTTGATTATTAGTGATGTTGAGTATTTTTCATATGCTTATTGGCTATTTGTATGCCTTTAGAGAATTGTCTATTCATGTCTCCTACTTTTTGATGGGGTTGCTTGTTTTTTTTTTTTCTTGCTGCTTTGTTTGAGTTCCTTGTAGATTCTGGATATCAGTCCTTTGTATTATGCGTAGTTTGTGAAGATTCTCTCCCATTCTGTGGGTTCTCTGTTTACTCTACTGATTATTTGTCTAAGACCTGAAATCATAGAAATTCTAGAAGATAACATCAGAAAAATTTTTCCAACCCACAACTTATGAACAAGAATTTCAGAAACATCACACAGTTACCGATGCTAACAATATCCTACTAAGAAAAGTCAAAATTGATTCTGCAGTTATTTTATCCTCAAAATGTATCCCTCTGAGGGGATATAAATTAGGCTCATGAAAAGTTACTAGAATAATGGATGATTTTTCCTGAGTGATTATTTTGATAATTTTATATATAGTTAGGTTTCTTTCTTCATTAAAAATACTACTGGAGGTCACATTTTTATGCTTTAAACTTTAGTTTTAGTTTTTGAATATGTAAAGCATATGTATGGTTCTAAATTCAAGATTATATATAGAGTTATACTCAGAAAATTTGTATTTCTTTGTTTCTTTCTTTCTTTCTTTCTTTTTTTTTGAGATGGAGTTTTGCTCTTGTTACCCAGGCTGGAGTGCAATGGCGTGATCTCGACTCACCGCAACATCTGCCTGCTGGGTTCAAGCAATTCTCCCACCTCAGCCTCCCGAGTAGCTGGGACTACAGGCGTGGTTCACCATGCTCAGCTAATTTTTTGTATTTTTAGTAGAGATGGGGTTTCACCATGTTGACCAGGATGGTCTCGATCTCTTGACCTCGTGATCCACCTGCCTCGGCCTCCCAAAGTGCTGGGATTACAGGCGTGAGCCACCGCGCCTGGCTTTCTTTCTTTTTCTTTCTTTCTTTCTTTCTTTCTTTCTTTCTTTCTTTCTTTCTTTCTTTCTTTCTTTCTTTCTCTTTCTTCCTTTCTTTCCTTTCTTTCTTTCCTCTTGTTTTCTTTCTTCTTTCTTTCTTCCTTCCTTCCTTCCTTCTTTTCTTTCCTCTTCTGTTTTTTCTTTCTTTCTTTCTTTCTTTCTTTCTTTCTTTCTTTCTTTCTTTCTTTTCTTTTCTTTTCTTTTCTTTTCTGAGACAGGATCTGGCTCTATAGCCAAGAATGCAGTGCAGTAGCATGATCTCAGCTTACTGTCCTCCCATCTCAGGTTCCTAAGTAGCTAGGACTATGGTATGAACCACCACACCCCACTAGTTTTTTTTATTTTTTGTAGAGATGGGATCTGACCATGTTGTTCAGGCTGGGCTTGAACTCCCAATATCAAGATGTCTACTCACCTCAGCCTCCCAAAGTGCTGGGATTACAGGTGTGAGCTTCCATTCCTATCCAACCTTTTTCTCACAAGTGATTGTTATCTTCAGATTCTGTATATACTTCCTGTATTTCTTTTGGCAAGAAAGCATGTAAAATACATACATGTATACAAACATAAGTCCTCAGTGCTCCTTCCTTTCTATGTGAGAGGTAGAGTTACATATTATATGCACTGTTTTGTAGTTTTTTTTCACTTAATGATACACCCAGTAAATCACATTTTATCATTTGATAGAAATAAATCTGATTTCATAGCTGCATATTACTCTTTTGTGTCACTGACCCACAGTTTATTCAACAAGTAACCTATGGATGGAAATTACAGTTGTTTCTCATATGGCACTATTGTTACAATGCTGCAATGGAATACCTTATAATTATTTACCTGCCTTTCTTAACTCTGTCCACTTGTGCACTCTGTGATGAAAATAAAGCATCGGTTGCCTGTAACATAACTAGAGAAATCTGAAGGACATTAGAAAAAAATGGTCACTAGGAAGAAGTGTTCTGAATGATTGAGAGAATATTCACTAGACACCTAACTGTTTTGTTCCTGAGGTTGATAGTGTGATATTTCTCAAGAAGTCCCAGATGCCATTGAACCATTTTATAATAAATGTGCTTTCTTTCAATTGTTTCATCCCATTCCCTGGGATCACTTCAGGAGTGTGAGCTGTGCTGACCTGTATAGAGAGACATCACAACAGGTCAATGGAGATGAGACAAGGCTGAAGAAACAAGATAGAAATGATGAATAGAATCAGTCTACACCCAATGCTCACCCCAAGACAGCCTAGAGCCAAGAAATCTCCATCACAAACCCAGTAAGTGCCAGGACCTTGCTCAGAAAGGGCAGTCTCCCAGTAATCAGAAATATATGCAAGGCTGCATCCTATCTGTCACAATGAAAATTCACACATTCATTAGCTTTCACTTTCAGCAAATGAGGACCAGCAAAGGTCTGGGGCTGCTGGAGAATCTTGAGAGTGTTTCACTGGAAATGAGTGGATGTCTAGGAAAGCCAGGATTTTGTGTAACAGGGCAACCAGCATCAGGTTACAAAGGCCAATCATGTAGAGTACGGCGCTAGCCATTCCAGCCTCGCAAAACAGTAGAAGCCCTAGCAGATTTGGGAAGAACCATGATTACTTAGCTCTGAAGTCTACAATTCAGCCTTAAGATTTAAGGCCCTAAGACTCCTTCTATTAATAGCAAAGGTCCACTGTCATAGCTGATCTAGAGCACTGGGCAGAAAAAGTATTGTAGAATACCTCGTGTGTGGACCTGGTGACATTGAGAAGGCAAAAGTATATCAGCTGGGGTTTGAGGACAGAACAAACATCGTGAAAGCAAGGGAGATAGAGATAAACTTCCAAGTTGCTGAACTGAGATTCCTTAATTTGTCTTTGGCTTGCAGAAGTTGGGCAGAGCTCCATGCACTAGGAATGTAATGAATATTTCTGCCTGTTAGAATTAGAGATACCCAAGGACAGGGAGAAAGGATCAATCTTAGAAAAGCAACCGTGAGTTACAGAGCACCAGACTAGACACCAGTGTGCCGACAGAAGGGACAAATCAAATTTCCAGCAGAGGGCGGAATTAACCAGGATCACAGGATGCTGAGGCCATGGGAGGCAAATCCAGCATGAGGAGTGAGCTATTTAGAACCTGAAAGTAGAAGTGAATGAGCCCATTTGCAACTCAGGGAAGTGTTGAAAGGACTGAAGTGCACAAATGCAGAGGCAGAGTTCAGGGCGGATCGAGGGATGGACCGTAAGTATTTCCGTGACTTTTATTTTCCCAGGCATTAGGAGTGGGGTGGCTCTTGGGATGCACATCTCCATTTGGGGATTTGAATTGAATGGAGCATAATCTTTTGTCTTCTCTTGTACTTTCCTTGATTTTTAGCCTATTAATGGGGAGGAGACAGTTTGAATGCTTCCTTTAACCAGTGACTCAGGAATGATACCTTTGTACATCACCCC
Organism: Callithrix jacchus; assembly: GCF_049354715.1. NCBI lineage: Eukaryota > Metazoa > Chordata > Mammalia > Primates > Cebidae > Callithrix > Callithrix jacchus. The sequence continues at coordinate 110,524,329 of NC_133507.1, forward strand.
TTCCTGTTTTTAATAAGGCCATTTGTTCAGACCAGGAGACTGAAAGGCGTAGGTCCCCATGGATTTCTTTCAACAGAAACTTTGTATTTTTAAAAAGCTTAATTGTGATCTTTTGAAGTGCCCAATTAAAGATTTAAAGAAATAATGAATATCCTGAGGTGGTCTGTCTGCCTCGGGGTTTCCCTGCAAATGAGGGACACAGATGTTTCTATTCAACAACAGGAAACATTTTAAAACTGTCTCCTTTATTTCCTGTCCTCATCTCCAGTTCAAATTTTCTCTTCCATCATTTTCTGTCCTTTCACCCTGCAGCTTTGAAGTCTGCTTTGATCAGCACTAGACCACTGCGTCCTCCTTTTGTTCTCTGAGAAATAACTGAGCCTCTGCTGGGGCAGCAAACAAACAGCAGCATTTCACAGTCCTTGGGTGTTCTCAGTCCTCCAGAAAGAAGCTGGTGTGGTTGCCCGTGAGCTGACTCAGGATGTCTGCAAGACAGAGGTTTTGCACAGCCAACCCATTTGAAGTGGTTTACTTCAAGTGTCACCCTTTCAATGTTAAACTTTAGTCCTGAGGGTTTAAAATATAATTGGGGGGTTAAGTTTCCATCCAGCCCTGTACTTTGTAGAGTGGGCAGACACCTCTTTGTTGCTCACACGTGGTTCTAAGCTGGGCCTAAGCAAGCACACAAGATGGTTGGTTCTGTTCCCTATCGCCAGACATACAGCAAGCCCCTTGAGATCCGGGGTTTGCCATTCACACATTCGTTAGCTTTCACTTGCAGCAAACACTTAACTGAATACCTCCACATGCTGGGTACTCTGTCAGGTTCTGGGAATTACCCAAAAAGCCATTACTACAAGTAGGTATGGTTCTTACCCACACAGAGCTGTACAGACTTCTGGGAAAACAGACAATCAACGGTTCTATAAATATCTAACTATAACACAGTGCGATAAGTGTACAATTTGATGTATTTGGGAGGTCAAGACATTCCTATGAAGTAGCAATTTGTCCAAGGTCTACATATTAAGTAGGAATTAACTTGGTAAAAGAGAGGATGGGGATAGCATTGGAGGGAGAAAGAGCAGCAAGTGGGAAGGCCTATGGTAGAATGACTCATGCACTCCAAATGTTTATCAACAGAGATATTTATTGGGTGGAATTGTTACCGACATAAAAAAATATTTGACATTTTTGCCTTCATATGAGAAAGGGTAGAATCTGGGGCCCAAATTCTACCCTCCCTCTTATGATAACAAAATGAGTCCCAGGTTTTGAAGCATCTCTAAGGCATCTTTGTACCTCCAGTTAGAACCACTACATTGGGCTCTAAAAAGGCCTTTTTCTTTGAAGGTGACTGGCAGGGTTGTTTAAAAAGGAATTGGTAAGAAATAACTTGGAAAGAATGGTAATGCCCAGATCTCTTAGAGCATTTAGGGGTTCTAAAAGCAGGTGAATTCCTCACAAATTGATTCCTAGAGTCAATTCTCCTAAAGCAATGAGCCACTTACCCAACTATCAGTTGGACTGATCACTGAGTGTTTCAGTCTTGCCCCGTCTCTGTGTTTATTCTTCACTCCGCTGTTTACTCTACCTCTGCACATGTTCCTGGATCAGCTGTTTTATGTCCATGAACAAGAGCTCACAAGAGTATGGGGCAGATTCAAGGTCAAATGAGAAAGAAGGAGCAAAGAGAATACAGAAAATTGCAAAATAAATCCTCGCAACTCAGCAAATGGCTTTTGATGAACTAATTTTCTAGTTAACTGACTTGGAACCACTTTGTCTACCATCTTAAAGTGAGTAACTTTCTGATAAAAGTAATGGGAGGGTGGAAGGAAAGGTATTAACTGAGTAGGTTAGCTGCAGCATGGAAAACGGACTGGAAAGAGTAAGAGCACATTCAAGAACACCAGTTAGGAGGTTAGAGTAATAGCACATGTGAGAAACAATGGTAGCTTGGACCAAGTTAGTAGAAAGGTAGAGAAGTGGATGAATTCCCTAGACATTTAGGAGGTAAAATGGACAGAAATGAGTGATGACATGAGGATAATAAAGACAAATGTGTAAAGCTTAGTGGTAGTGACATGGATGAAGAGAGAGAATGCTGGAAGATGGCCATATCTGGATGAGAGATATCCTCAGTTTGGTTTTGTAGATGTGGTTTCAAAATATCCAAAAAGGTATATCTTGCAGTTGTGCAACACAGTGTAGGGCTCACAGAGAGAGCTGGTTTAGAAACACAAATTTGGTTAGCGCCTGGATATAGATGATGTATCAGCTTGTTAGCATTGTCTTAACAAAGTGCAAACTGAGTGGCCTAAATAACAGATTTACATCCTCATAGTCCTGGAGGCTAGAAGTCCAGGATCAAGATGTTGGTAGGTTGATTCTTAGGCTTCACTCCTCAACTCGAACGTGGTCCTCTTCTTCCAGTGCCTTCATGTGTTCTTCTCTTGTCGTCAACATCCTCTTTTTATAAAGACAGTGGTCGTATTGAATTAGAGCCAACTCATACAACCTCATTTTACTTTCTCTCCTTTGCAATGCTTCTACTTCACGTAAAGTAATAGCTTGAGGTACTTGGGTTTAGGATTTCAACATTTAAATTTTGGTAAAATACAATTCAGCTCACAAAAGACAGCAATGAAAGCTGGAGATGTCGTGTAATTTTGCCTAGAGGAAGAATGTATAGTAACCAGAGAGGGTCTAGGACCTCCAAAGTTTAATTTTCAAAAATAAAATGGTGAAAAATAAATCCCTAACAAAGAAGTCTCTAGGTTATGGAAGCCAAGGGAATTGAATGTCTTCAAAAGGAGGCAGTTGTGCGAAGTGTGAAAATTTGATGAAAAATCGTACAGAATGAGAAGTGACAAGCAGTCCTGCTTTCTTTCTTATTTCCTCACTGCCTAGCTTGGTGACTGGCGCCTAGCAAGCATTTAGTACTAAACTAACTATGCATTGCCATATTTGAGTATATATACTGGGGAGAAGAAAAGGAGAGGGCAGGTTGGGTATCACAGAAATGGCCAACCATCTCTGTGCCAACTGAAGAGATTGAACATCTCAGAGCACCAGTCCCAAATTATATAAAGTAAGTTAAATGAAGTCTATGCCACAGGGTTGATTGAGATTGTAGGATATCAAAGCACATTGTGACTATCATTCTAGCGTCCCACGGAAATACATTAACTTTAGGCTAAGAATTCTACTTCTAGCTCAAATTGGCTAGACGTAGAAAACAACAGAAAGTGAATTCATATCAAGTCAAGTTCTCACTATAGAACAAAATGGATTACATCTAGAAAGGCTGCTTCCACATATGAATTTCAAAAAGCGTCAAAGGCTGAGACAGGACTCTGCTGCAGTGTGAGAGAAGGCAGACTGTGGCAATGAGACAGAGGGGTCATGTGGATAACTCACTGTCACAAATGTCTGTGTAGGAGAGTCTAATTTTATAATCACAAGAAAAATAAACATGCCCAGAAATGAAATAATCTTATTTATCTTGCGTATATGTGTGTGTATATACAACCCAAATATGCATGGCTATTTCTCTGAATGAATACTCTAACCCCTTCATAGGGGAACAGTCACATGCAAAGACACAGGAAGCAAAGGAGCCTCTTGCTATGGTGCTTTATGTTTAGGTAAATTTGGAGTCGCAGATCAACTAGTAACTGATGATAAAGCCACAGAAATCTGTGCCCCTTTTCTTGTGTTTCTCTGCCTTGGTGTCAGTATTTCCACATCTGGGTACCCAGAATGCTTCTGACATCCAGATTTCAACCAAAGGAGGAAAGGGAGAAAATGATGTTTTTTTTTCTTCTCTTTCCTTCTCTCTTCCTCCCTTTCTCTCTTTCTCCCTTCCTTCCTTTCTTTCTTTTTTACTCTTTCTCTTTCTGTCTCTCTCTTTCTCTCTTTCTTTCTTTGAAACAGAGCCTCACTCTGTCACACAAGCCAGAGTGCAGTGGCACAATCTCGGCTCACTGCAACCTCCACCTCCTGAGTTCAAGTGATTCTCCTGCCTCAGCCTCTGAAGTAGCTAGGATTACAGGTGACTGCCACCATGCCCAGCTAATTTTTGTATTTTTAGTGGAGATGGGATTTCATCATGTTGGCCAGGCTGGTCTCGAACTCCTAACCTCAGGTTATCCACCAGCCTTGGCCTCCTAAAGTGCTAAGATTACAGGCATGAGCCACCATGCCTGGCCAAAATGGTACTTTTGAATCTCTATTGTAGGTCAAATACTATGGTGAGGATTTTCATACAATATCTCATTTAGCCTTACCATCAATGCTTGATGACATTTTCCTAGTTTCTACTTTATAGGTGATGAAACTGGGGATTCAAAATGTTAATTCATCCCAATTTGGAGATGAAGTCATTGCAACCTTGATATGGTGATGTACTGAGGCTGGCTACTGCAGACTCTCCAATTTGTGCTTCTCTTCTTAAATCCACGTTGAGTGCTCACTTAACAATAGCTCAAAACTGGCCTAGGTGGAAGCGTTTAGACCATGGAAGAAAGAAAATGCTACAAATGAATGTTTTCTTATTGTCTTTTCCAAGATCTGGTTATTACGCATTTATCAGAATCGACTGAGATCAGGAGTAATTCCACGCTCTCGCTAATCTATTATCATTGGGGATTATAAAGTGAAGGCTTTTTCTCCATATACTTTAGACTGAAATCTTCCCTGAGGTGGCAGAGACTAAAGCATCATCATCATTACGTAAGAATTGAATTATCTGCTTTATTTCACTATGCCCATGTCTGAATTAACTGTCACCTCCTATATAAACTTTTGCAACTCTGTGCCACACTCTAAACCTACAGAGAATCAATGAAACTCACCAACCTTAATGAAACAATTGTTAATGGAACCGAACAGTTAACTTTACTCAGGACCTGGGTTAGATAGGCGGGTGAAGACTCATGAATGTGGCCAATGGTAAGTCACCCACTGAAACAAAGCCAGATGGCAAGAATGTACAAAAAGGCTCTGACAGAAAATAAATCAGAATATTAATACTGTCATTTATGAAATACTTATTACATGTATTTCTCAGAATAAAAAATTATTCTGAAAAATTCACACAAAATAACTCAGTTAATCCTAACAATAACCCCATGAGAGAAATACTGTGAAACTCTGTTTTACAGATCCAGTATCCGAAGCCCAAAAAGCACCAAGAGCTGGCAATGAGCAGAGCCATGATGTGTGCTCTCAGCTGCTAGTAGAGATCCTGGCACACTGGGGCACTCATTAATATTAATTGAAATGCACGTAAGGCCAGATGCACAGCACAGGTTTCCTGGACTTTTCTTCTCTGTAGCAGTTTCTGGAGTATATTTTCCAAAGTATGATTTTCATAAATTAATTTCAAATCTCTATTTGTCATTCTAATCCGACCTATCTTATGCTGGCATCTGATAGAATTGGAAAAAAAGATGGGGATAAAGTATGTGATGTTTCTTGTAATAAAAAGAAAATAAACAAAAATATTTAAGCAGATGTATCTATTCATCCATATATATATATATATATATATATATCTGCTTAAATATTTCTGTGTATATGTATCTCTCTATCATCTATCTACCTATCTATATACATATATATGGAAAAAGAGAGAGTTGCTTCTCAGATGTTTATTTATTTGTCATCTGTTGTCTCTTAACGTCTGGCATCCTTTTTCAAAAAGGACCTCCACAAAAGTCAAAATTCATTACATTGAACTTGCAAAGTATTGTGACATAAAGCCAGTCCTTAAGGAATGGTATATAACTGCCCACTTGGAGGCACAGAGCTTCACCATGCATCTCTGAACTACTGACTTGGGTCAGCCTCATGGAATATAAAAGGAAATCTTTCAGTTGGTTTAGCCCCATGGAAGAGGACCTCAAAGTCAGAAAGCTTCTCCTTCTGTGCCTGCTTTTAGCTTCCTCTTGCCAATGAGTCTAAGAGGCTGGGGACTGGAGTTTGGGTGATACTTCCTGGTGCCTGGGGTAAGTCTCTCTCTTCATATGGGTCTCCACTTTCTCATCTTTAATAGACATTTTAGAAATTGTGATAAGACAATCTCTAAAATTTCCTTCAAATATAAGATTTTATGATCCAAAAAGTGTGCAATGCTGTCCATGCTGAAATGTTAGCTGTTGCCTCTAAGCAATTGTGTTGCCTTGGCCTAAAGAGGTCTTTGTTTCCAGGAATATCTTCACCATGACAACCATTGATTTCAGTGTGGCTGATGGGCCGCTTTCTTAAAGCCCAGTGATTTTAGGACTTTGGAAGTTCAGTGATAAGCTGGAGCAGACATCGACCACTTGCCTTTGTTATCTGGGAGCCCTGGTGGTGTAGCAGCATTTGCAAAAATCTGTTTGATGTCTTTAAGAAAAATATCAATCCCTTTTTCTTCTAACACTACTATTTTTCTCCAACTAGATAAAACAACTTTAGTATCCAAAGTTACATTATGTGAATGCCATCTTTGCTGATAACGAACCTTTTCTTGCTTAATTAGGACATCCTGAAGTCTATGTGAAGAAGAAAATACAAAATAATCCAACTTTTTAAGAAGGAGAGAGCCAAGTAGATAGCTGAACACTGTTTCCTGTTGATTGTGAACTAATTATACACTGCCACGATCCTCAGAGGGCCATAAAAATATATCTCCATTTTGCCTCTTACCATTTTCTTTTCTCATTTTAGTTATAAAGATTTTATTTTTGTAAATTAGCAGAAAAATGATATGCTTGCAATTCATTCAAACCTGCTTCCCAGCTTTTCTTTTTCAAGTTGGATTGAAAGACAGTTAGGTGGTTATAAATAGCAAACAAAAACACAGAAATAAACAAACAAAAACAACAAGCAAACAACAACAGAAAACTTAGCTGGAAATTGGAGATGATTCAATCACGACACATAGTTATGTATGTCTCTTAATTTTGCTTTTATTTTGGTTTAACTTACTATGCTTTTTTCAATTGTTTCTATATTCTGTTTGAATAGTGATGAGAGATATCATTATCCACACGTTTAGTAGGATAATGTTTATCCTGCCTCAGCCTCCCAAGTAGCTGAGATTATAGGCACCCACAACAGAGCCCAGATAAACTTTTTTGTGTTTCTAGTAAAGACGGAATTTCATCATGTTGGCCAGGCTGGTCTCAAACTCTTGACCTCAGGTGATCCACCCACCTTGGCTTCCCACAGTGCTGGGATTACAAGTGTGAGCCACCACACCTGGCTGGAAACTTTTGATTTCTGAAACACAGTGTTTCAGAAATGAAATGGGAAGTGTCTCACTTTCTCCTTCTTACCCCTTCACACTTTCCCTCTACCTACCTTATTTCTGTTTATCATCTTTTCCTTCCTTTCCTCTCTTAGTCCTGCTCTATTTACTTATCCCAAATCCTCTTAATCTCTTTCTACTCTTTCTTCTTCTTATACTAACTGCTTCTTTTTTCTGTCATTCTTCATCCTGTTTCTTTCTGCCAACTCACGTTTAAAAAGAATAACCCCTGCAACATGACATTCTTTATAAGTTAAGTCATTTAAAAAGGACTTTCTTAGATGTAGATCGTTATTTTGGGAAATCATGTCTATAACTTGCAGTTCAACAAGGATTGAGTCTGTGCAGTGTGACAGAGACCATGTTGAGTGCTGAAGTTATGAAGGTAAATAATTCACAGCCCCCTATTAAGAACCTGAAGCAGGTGGCTGGGGAGACATAGGTAACTGTTTTGATTGAGGAGTCAAAATGTGTAATAGATTACTTTGAAAAGTTTTTATTTTTTTTCAGTAGCATTCACAATTGTGCTCCGCTAATCTCCCTTTTGCTGCTTAAAACTAGACTAGACATGGCATTTAGTGTCATGTCTACCCATAGTGTTAATTGACATTTATTGCTTTATGTTTTCCAAATAGAAGTCTTGGTACTAAATGTTTTTCAGCAGTTACAGAGTCATTCACCATAACAATGCCTGTTGTACCACCATGAAGACATTTCTAATTTTAATTCCTTTTGAACCAAGTGTGAGAAAAATTATATGTAAGAGTCAAATATGTTCTTTTGCAGTCATTCAACTGCTAAAAGTTGAAAAAAACCTGTAACCTAATATTTCCATTCATATAAGAATGAATTCACAGATTTGCAGATAAAATAAACTGAATTCTGATTTTTCTTCTAAGTCTATAGGCTACTTTCTTTGCCTAAGCTATGCTCTCTTGTGGTAAATTCTTTATTTTAACTCATCAAACAATGAACCCACAGGTTGAGCCAGGTTTCAGCCTAGGTCAACTACGTCTTACAGAGACACCCAAATTTTGCCTGTAAACAACTCATTGATGTCTATACAACTCAGTATCCTATTGGTAGCTATGATAGACATGCTTGAATCAAGTTTTTTTTACCACACCCATTATCAATGTATTAGAGTTCTCCAGAGAAACGGTGTCAATAAACACTGTTAAATGTGTAATATATATGTATATATAAAGACAGAGACAGAAAATATTTACTATGAGAGATTGCCTCACTCTATTAGGGGGGCTGGGAAGCCCCACAGTCTCCTCTCTGCAATTTGGAGGCCCAGGAAAGCCAGTCATGTGGTTTTAGTTCAGTCCCAAAGGCCAGAAAACCAGAGAGCAGAAAGTCTAGACACCAGTCTGAGACTACAGGTCCGAGGAGGAACATGATGTCCAGAGATAGGAAAAGAAGGATGTCCCCGCTCAAGCAGAGAGTGAATTTGCCCTTCATCTGCCTTTTTGTTCTATTGCAATCCTGCATCGATTGGATGATGTCTGCCTATATTGATGAGGATGATTCTTACTCAGTCAACTAACTCAAACACTCATCTCTTCTGGAAATACCCTGTGGACACATCCAGACAGAAGGTTTCTCCAGCTATGTGGGCATTTTTTACCCCAAGCACATTAACACATAAAATTAATGACCACAACCAGTCATGCAGCATATACCTGATATGTGCCTCCTGCAATTGCTCCAATCTGACCATGTAGCAAGGAGCACATGTCATATGAAGCTCTATGGATTGCAGGCTCTTGGACATTTACTTCACATTTGATGTATAAAAACCCAACAGACCAGAGGTCGGGAGGCTGCTGGCATCTGGCATCTCTCCCTCTCTCTCTCTCTCTCTCTCTCTCTCTCTCTCTCTCTCTCTCTCTCTCTCTCTCTCTGTCTCTCTCTCTTATTTTTCAACAAGTGAATAGTGTTAGGTGCACATTGATTATTACAACTGTATTCCTACTAGATTCCAGACCAAAGGGTTAAGATATGTAAATGAACAGGACATGATCTCTGACAAAACAGGCTGACAAAGATTTTGATAAAATTATGAATAAGCTTGTGCAGGAGGCAGAGAAGGGCCCCTAAATGAACAAGGTGGTCAGATGTGGCCTATTCTGATTATGATAGGGAAGAGGGAATTATACAAACAAAAAGGCAGGAAATGCATTTCAGGAAACTGAAGCAAGTGTGAGGAGAGGAGAAAGAGAGGGGCGGCTAATAATATTTGAGTTCGAATAAAAGAGATCCTGATACAGAGACTGAAAGTCAGATTATTTTCCTCTGTCATGATTATAGATAAGGATAAATATATTTCCTTAATTGGGCAAGAGATTGTGTTATTCTATACTCACTGAAAAGAAAGAAAAAGAAATAAACAAAAGTAACTCTTCAGGAGATTATCCTGTGAGAGCAACCATCCAGCTCACATCCCACTAGACTAAAACGTTTCTCTAAATATCCTCAGCTCCCAATGAGAGCTGTTACCAAGGGCACTAAAAATAAGAAAACCTGTACTTTTTGATAAGGTCCACTGGGAATAGTAGCTTCATCAAATTTGAACTTCATTGTGTAGCTGTTTTTGGAGAATCGGATTCCTGAAAACAGCTGTACACAAATAATTTAATGAACCAAATATATGTCCTTCAAAGAGCTGATTTGAAATCTAGTATCATGCCTCTTGCATCTGATAAATCCTTCCCTCTGTCACAACCAATTAATTTCAGGAAGGAAATTCTTCCTTGCACTGGATAGCAAAATGCAATGCAGGCTATCACTCAAATGTTATTTTTTTATGAATGAGATCAATAATCACAGCAGAAAGGGGAATGCTAGGGCAGCTGGTTTGGTGGGGATAAAGAAAGACCTGGGACAAGCAGATCATTCACTTTTGTTTTCCTTTGTCCTTCTCTGCTGCTGATCTGACAGGTGGCAGACTCAGAAGAGGCTGAGTCTCACTTTCCTTTGGGTCATGATGGATTGGCAGAGATCATGAAGCATGTTCTTTACCATTGTTCCACCACTAGACTCCTTAAACATGTTAATGGACTTCTGCATTCACTGAATATCCTATGCATATCTCTTGTTGTAGGAGGACATGAGGCATAGAGGATTGCAGTACATCAAATTCATGGAACTGATATTTTCAAGCAAGCATAGACAAAAGTTTCCTAAGGACAAGATACTTCTTACTTACTGGAAAATCTGAAATGAAGACCGAAGTCCATTAAGAGGAGAATTGTTGCTGTTTGTGTGTGTGGATGCTTCTATCAGCGGAGGAATTTAATAACCTTCCTTCTGGTCATATTTCACAGATCATGGTAGTTCAACAGAGGAGTGCTGGAGAATGGAACTTATGTAGCCTCAGGACAGTGGTGTAATAGTGAGTCTGGGAAACAAAGGCAAAATAAATTAGACTTTTTATAGAGCAATTTGATAATGTGCATCAGAAACTTTCAAATGATTATGAAATTTCGTTCAGTAATTCTACTTTTGGAAATTAACCTTAAAGAAATAATCATATACAAAAATAAAAATGTAATCACAGAAGTTGATTATGGCATTACTTCAACAAGAAAATTGAAAATAGCCTAGATAATTTTAATGGCTTTTTTTTTTTGTCTTTTTTGAGACATGGTCTCACTCTGTTGCCCAAGCTGCAGTGAAAGGGCACAATCATGACTCACTGCAGCTTCTATCTTCGCAGGCTCAGGTGATCCTCCCACTTCAGCCTCCCAAGTAGTTAGGACCACAGGCACATGCAACCATATCCAGCTAATTTTTGTATTTTGTGTAGAGACAGGGTTTCGCCATGTTACCCAGACTAGTCTTGAACTCCTGGGCTTAAGTGACTGGCCCAAAGTGCTGGGATTACAGGTGGCAGACTCCCAAAATTATATTGGGAGCCCCAGACCCTGGCTCCCAATATAATTTTGACTGAAAAGAGCTAGATGTAAATCTGCATATGCAGTGTGTGTGTGAGTGAATATGTTTATGTGGCAACAGAGAATGAAAAGAAATGCAGCCTTATAATTTTACCAACAATATTCTATGAGTGCTTATGATTTGGGCTTCTTTTGTTTTCCTCTGTAGCCTTTTACCCCAAATTCACAAATTATTATCCTAAGTATTTTATATTTTTGCACTAGATAATGTCAACAGTTTGGCAGTATTTGTCCTCATTTACTTGTTGCTCTTGCCTAGAAGTGCTTTACTTCCTTGTCTCTTGTCTCATGGGTGCCATGCTTTTGCATATAGCACACCTTGGTCATGGGATGAGAGCAGAAGTGGACCATCTCACTGTTGAGAAGGAGCTATCATAGCCTCTCTATGTTCTGCTGTGTCTCATTTCTCCCAGACCTGATGGCAGCATGCCTCAGTGTCCAATGGTGGTGCATCATCTTTAACCTGCATCTCAGATTAAAGGAGAAATGAAGCACATCAATGGTGACCCCCACTGGAAGACATAAGCCATCAATGGGAATCCAGCCTTTTTGTTGTAAGCCACTGAGAATTGAGGATTGTTTGTTACCAAGCCCAAAAATTGATACCTAACTATATAGACATATTTAGATAATATTTTTTCCTTTTAGAAATTAGGCAATAACTAATTAGCAGTTTATCTTAAGCAATTAATTATCCTTAATGTCATAGACCTGAATATAGACAGAGCCATATGTCCCAAAAGTAAAAAAGTAGACAAATTAAACAAAACTTCTCATACCTTGTTGTCTTTGCCTAGTTTTTCTTTTCAATTGTTCTAATCAGATACGTAAATGAATACAGTTTACACTCAGTCTTCCCTTGTTTGCCTTTATTTCTCAAAACGTGGAAATCAAATTTCTGCTCATGCCAATATAGTCAGTGATTTTGTTTTCATAGTTTTGATATTTTGAACAGTTAGTCAAGTTATTTTGTGGAATATTCTTGGAATGTTTTAATGTCTGATTTTTCCTTATGTTTGGATTTGTTTAGGCATGTTAAGAAGGTGTTTCAAAAAAAAAACAAAAACAAAAACGGATGTCATTTTCTTCTCAGTGAATTTAATTAGGAGGTACACATTGTTGGTTTGTCCCAACACCATTGATGTTGACTTTGATCTTTAGTTAAGATGGTGTTTACCAGGATTCTCCACTGTGAAGTTATCAGCTCTCTCTCCCTTTGTAATTAATGGATGACTTTCAGAGAATGTACATATTCTGCTCCTCATGATACGCCCATTAGTTCTTATATATACTGTAGCTTTATCTCAAATAATTATTACTAAGATGGTTGCCACGGAGACAGATAATTTTCCAGCTTCATTCTTTATTTTACATTTATAATTGTCATTATGCTGTGAAGAAAACCTTTGCCATCTTCCCCATTTGTTTATTTGTTCCTAATTTTTATCCAAATGGACACACATATTTTCACTTCATTGAATTATTTATAATCTGCTGTAGTCTTTATCTGTTTTATTGAGCAACTTGTACAAATTTGGCCACTGAGAGCTCCTTCAATCTGGCTATAAATTCTTCTGATGTGCCCTGTCATTCTTAAGATATTTTCTATTTCTGACCAGAACAAGATTGAAAGTGAGCTTGGTCATTCCTTGTCCTAGACCTGAAATCAGCCATTTCCCAAGGAGCTCATACCTTTTCATGAAGAGTATTTAGAAACCAACACCTGGGCCTCCGAGGTGCTCCTTGCTTTGTGTGCCTCCGCTTCTAGGTTCAGTGGACCTAGGAAGCATTAATAGATGGAAAGAAAAAAATATTTGACATCTCCATATATTTATCTCTAATTCTCTAAAACACTGTCTTCATTTCAATACCACCAACTTCAATCAAACTCCATAGGATTCAGTACATTTTTTTCCTTGCTCCTATTTGTAAGCTCCTCTACTGTGGGAGATCTGACCCCTGTTATATTCATTATGTTTGGTTTTTTCTCAAACCTACGAGAAACAGAAGGTAGTTTCAGAACTGCTAACTCATAGTACTGGAAAATGAAATCTAATAAAGAGAATACAAGAGTTTAGTGTTTGTGCACTGATAATTTTGCTTGCAATCTGAGGGTATATAGTCAAAACACTTCCCTCAAAAATTACTTAAGATATACCTCACTTTTTTCAGAGTAGTTATGATATTTGTTTGAAATTAAGCTATACCATTTTCTTTCATTTGAATTACATGTATTTCATTTTAGGATTTTTCTTCTTCCAATCCTTAATGATTTTATTTGTACTTTAGAATGTATAAACATTAACTTGGCATTCTAAGTCAAAACTATACAAAAATATAAAACCAAAGAAGGATGCTGCCAGCACTCTCAGCATGCCTACTCCATTCCTATTCACCCTTCACAGGACATAAATCTCATTAATATATGGCCTAATTTTACAGTGTGCCTTAGTAATAACATGTCTATAACACATATGTTTTTACTGCTCTAATTATCTTACACAGAATACCATATTTTTAATTCTCTTTTGAATTTTATTTTTTTAACTTAGCAATATATCCTTGAAGTCATTCTTTGACAGGTGTATGTATTAGAGTTTACTCATCCAATCTCTTACATATGACCATTTATTTCCAATATTTGCAATGGCAGATAATGCTGCAATGAATAATCTTGTGCATATCTATTTTTATATTGTTGGTGATTTGTCTTGAGAAAAAATTCGTAAAAGTGATACTATTGTGACAAAAGTTTTTTGTTGTTATTTGTTTGTTTAGTTTTGTGAGGTCTTTTCTAATTCTCCCTCATAATAGTTATGCCACTTCGTGCTACCTTAATACTGGTATGACAGTACCTGTTTTCACAAAGCCATGCTCCGGAATGCATCCTTGGTGTCAAGCTTGATTGTCTGTTCAAAATTTTTTCTAGAATTTCTGTTTGAATTGGATGAAGTAATATACTGCATGAGCTCAGCCCACTGAAATAATCAGGAATATTAAATCGAGTGGTTGGCATGTTACAACTTTGACCTCATTATGATCACATCTGCACATTCTACTCAAAAGATCTTAACCTCATCTAGGGAAGAAAGTTAGGGACTGCCTGAGTTTTCATCCAGTGTCTAGGATAGAGCTCTATATTGGTTTTGCAGAAATATATTTATTTAACTAGCTTATTTATCTTAAAGAGATTTGTAATAAACGGGCTCTGAGGCAAAATAAAAAGAAGATAGAAAGCCGTGGCTTTAAGGTTTTTGCTTTTGTTTTTTTCTCCTTCACTACTGCAGCTGCACTCCTTCTATATTGTACCATGCCTTTCTTTGTTTTCATAATCTTGAAAAGCGAATCAGAACTGAAACCTAAACAAGGGGTCGCAAAGTGAAGGGCACCAGGCTACTTGATGATATATTTGGATTGGAAAATGACTCCTTGATGAGTCTGAAATATAGTATGTCTCTTTTGCTGGGCTCTCCATTTCCTACTTCCATTTCTTACATCAAGCCCCCAAGACAGAAGAGTTTCTCAGGGAATTTAAACTGACAGCTCCATGCTGATTAGAAGCCGTAGGACAGGGCATCTCCGGAATGAGATCAATGTCAGCGTGCTTTTGCCCACAGCAGCCACAGGGGGAGAACATAGAAAATCAACCAGTTCTTTGACATATTGTTTATTAGCAGAAAATAGAAGAGTCAGAAGTGTGAGGAAGAAAAAGAGGAAAGGGTGTCACATGATGTCCTAGGAAAACTTCCAGCGACGACTATGGAAGACAGATGTTCCCCCACTCGGAAGAGCATGAACAAAGGCCTAGATGTCTGCGTCAAAATGCACCACAACTCGAATCTCCAGATATATGAAAGCACCTGACATACAGTTAAACTTTAGAGATTGTTTTCTATTTCTTTCCTTCACAGTAGATTCCACCTAATTGGAGTCTTCAGGAGGAAGCTTAGACATCACCATATTTCTACAGGTGTGTCCCAAGAATGGGCCTTTATATTTGGTTAGTGAAGTCCCAGGAAAGGTGATTTAACAATTTCTGGCTATGGGAAAGGGGCTGGGCAGAACAGAACACACCCAGGTTAAAAGAAAGCGAGTGCCTATTCCGGACTCTTATTTCTTCTGGTTATTGCCAGCCGTGCTCTGCCCAGAATGAAAGTCCTCATTAGGGTGAAAAAGAATATGCTAGCTGAAGGAGAGGTTTTTGATTTTTGTTTGGTTTCTGTTTCCTTAAACTCAGCACAGTTCTCAGAAAGACTTAAAGTTCCCAAAATTTTCTGAGTAAAGAAATATAAGTTAATGCAAAATAATTTAGTGATATGGTCACCTTTATGTGTGATATGGATAGTGACATGGAAAACTTTATTTGGAAGCTTTATTCTTGTGAGGAAGAAAGAAAATGTTACTACCACCACAAATGTAGCTCAGTGATAGCAATACTGAAACATTTCAGATTCTAGACTCAGATTCAATGTCACCTCCTCTAATAAGCCTTCCGACGACATCTAAAAAAATTGAGTACTTGATCCTATTATTCCAGAAATTTTTTAAAACTATGACCATTTTGCAAAAGTCTTAAAAATGTAAAGCAACAGTATATCCTTTTAAGATATATATATATATAGTAAATATATACAAATACGCACGTGAATGAAAAACCTCAGAGAGGCGTTTTCGATGAGAAAATGCGTTTTGCCTGAAATGTTCTTTAATGACTCACGTTGCACTGTAAATATGAATCTATTTATTGTCCCTCTCTTCTGTGAGAGCAGAATGACAGGGAGATTATTTTCTTCCTCTCTGGATCCTCAGGATTGAGCACCAGACTTTGCCCAGAGATGTTCAAGTACGCATATTGCACAAATGAGTAAGTGGGTGAGTGAACACATAAGTCCTATGTGGGCTGATCTTGACTATAATCCATTACCCTGTTTGATACCACACACCAGGCTGATTTCCACCTATCATGATGGCTTCCCATCCACGTAGGTCATTTTGTTTCTTTGGTTTAGAATGTTGATATCTGTTGATACAAAGTAATGACTGTGTGTGTGTGTGTGTGTGTGTGTGTGTGTGTCTGTGTGTGGCAGAGACAGAGAGAGACAGAGAAGAATTTGGGGTTGTGAATTTTTTTGGGGTTGAGTATTATGTTGGTGTTTTCTTTAGAACACGCTTCAATGGAAATAGAGTCTGAGGGCACCAATGATTAAGACAGAAAAGAAGAATGCTGCCCGCAAGAGACCACAGCTTCACTTTGGCATAGTATGGAAGCTGGATGTCGTAGGCGGCTCTCCAGAGGGCTCTGGGAGGGCAAGGAGGATTGAGGTCATGAAGTAGAAGGTCACAACCTGATAATCTCATGCAGCACCAATGAAGACATTTTAAGATATTATTTTAGCAGCTTTGCTGAAGTACAATTAAGTGTACCATATCTGTGCACATACTCAAAGCGTACAGTTGCATAAGTTTGACTTACGCATATGCCTGTGAAATCATCACCTTGATCAAGGTAGCAAGCATGGTGATCATAGCCATCCCCTTAAAGTGTTTTTGTTTCTGCAGTTTCTTATTCCTGTCCCTCCCATTTTTTCTAAGGAGCCACTAATCTGCTCTCTCTCAGTGTAGAAAATTTTGCATTTTCCATTTTACATAGATGGAATGTACCTTTGTCGTCTCTTCAGGGATCTGGTTTCTTTCACTGTGAATATTTCTTTAAAATGTGAATTGTATTATTAGTAGTAATAATGACGATCAGTCTCTTAACCAGGTAATTTATATACATACTCATTTAATTAATTTCATTTATAATGTTCAGCCAAATTGAATTGCTAAAAAGAAACTTAAAAGGATCCTTGTGGAAACTGATTTGTTTCTGACAACAGCAATCACTCTATTTATAGAGGCTAATTCTTTTACTCACATAAAAGAAACAAGGCATTGTTCTTATACAACTAAAAAGAAAGAGGACTGTAATACAATGATTATCTGTAATTAATTCCATATGGGAAAGAAGAGCACAGTTTTCTCTTGTATTCAAGACATTTTTATTTTCAGAAATAAAAAAAAATGTGCATCCTAGCCTTCAAGTTCTGTATAAAACTACAATTCTGAGAGTTTTTATTTTGTGAAGCTCTTTATGAACTGACTTTATACCTTTTAAATTCTCTCAGCCATCTCTAAGTCTGGCTTAAAACTAAAACTGGCTTCATTTCCAACAAAAATAGTAGTATTAAGGGAAAGAAACTAGGCTTTCCCATAAAATTTCTTAATTGAAAGGAAGATAAAAAGGATTGCTTCAGGGGCAGACAGTTTTTAGAAAGTGATATTTTGAATAAAAAGAAGAAATATTTCACAGACTTTCAGGAGGAGGAGCCAGGATGGCATTAATATAATCCTTATCTCAGTGAAAGATAACTTGGTTCAACAAGTTTTATTTTTAAATTATTTTACTTTCAGTATTGTGGTAGAAAAGAAAGGGTTATGTGTCAATGGAAGTATCAAAGATAATATAATCTTCTCCTACCAAAAAAGGCTTCTGGTATTCCAACCAGCATGCCATCAGTCAACAATATTTGTTTCTATTTTTTTTTTCTTTTGAGACAGAGTCTCACTCTGTCGCCAGGCACCAGGCTGGAGTGAAGTGGCGAAATCTTCACCTACTGGGTTCAAGCACTTCTCCTGCCTCAGCCCCCCGAGTAGCTGGGACCACAGAACAGTATTTGTTTCTTATGTGCTTCATTAGCAAGACCCTGTGCTAGATGGTGTGGGCAATAGAGCAAACTTTAAGGCACCATTTTCCCTTTCAAAGAGTTGAATACGAATGGATGACTAAAACATGCTTTTGATAGATAACTAATATATGGTGGTATATAATAAGTTTTCAAGAGCATGGAGAAGTGAAATTCCTCTGATAACAGAGAAGTGATCAGAAGAGAGATTCATTGCTGGCCGAACTGTCCTGAGAATCTCAGCTTGCAGGACTGGAAAATCAGTCTTGAGGTGAGCAGGGTTAGATGGGGTTTGGAGGCGGTTCCAGGAGAGCATTCCTGGCTGAAGGAATGGGGCACGGAGATGAACTGAAAGAGATCATCTCAAAGAACAATAGTCTCATGGTGGGATGAGGATGATGAGCAAAGAAGCAGAAACAACATGTCAAGGTGGGTGAGGTTTGGAGAACCCAGAAGGAAGCCTGGCTTCTGTCCCAGGGCTCTGAATGATATTCCCTTTTCATTCTTCAGATAAGTCTGTAATGTCCTTATACTCTTATCCTTTCCAAAAGCCTTGAAAAAGTTCTATGCTAATATTCATGACTAAAGATGAAACATTGATAGGGGTTGTAGAAATTGACTATACCTAGCCCATGGTTAGGGGAACAGGAAATGACTAATCTCTGGCAGTTATCTAGAAGGTCTAGAAATATTGACTCTTTTTAAGTTGTTGTTCTAGATGCCAGTATTCTGGGGGTAGGTGGAGTAGGTATTGCCGTCCACATAACTGAGCCTCAGAACTTCTTCAGAGGCTATGTGACTCGTAGATCCAGCAACAAGAACTCACTTTTCCTGGCTGTCATTTCAGGGTTCTTTTCAGTAAACCAAGAAGCTGCTGGATATTGACCTTATTCTAAAGGCCAACAGAAGTGCAACAAGCTGCAATTTGGAATTCAGTCAATATTGAAGGATGATGGTGACCTTCGGGAAACAGGATTCAGCAATGTCTTTTTAAATTCTGTTATTTGTACCTAATACGCTCACAGACATTTTAAAAAAGAAATCCTATTCCAGATGAAAACTTTTATACTGAATTTATTACATTTAAAAAATATACAAACCACTCAGACTTTCTTTTTTCTTTTTACTTGTTTCCCTTGCTGCTGCCTATAGAATCCTGCTCACTGTGGTCAGTCACTCTAAAGCAGCATGCATGTCTCATGGGACTGCAAACTGGGAGATGTATGCGTTTGCACTGTTGTGTTCCCAGGACACGGGACCAGTGTGCATGCTCTAGGGCTTGGTGCTCAGAGAGGCTCGAGGAAACCTGAGAGAAAGCAATTGGGTATCTAAACTCCATGAGAAAACATCCCTTCCTCAACATGCCATCTGAGTCCTTGAGAGTTGTAGTAATTACTCCTGGTGGCATTCTATCCCTGCCTTCTTTCAGCTACAATAAAAAAATCAGCCAACAAGCAGTGAACAAAAGACCTAAAACGTGTTCCTTAGTGTTGGTTATTTTTTGGCAAATCATGTTTTAGAAACTCATTGGCAGTATGTTTTCTCAAGGAAATAAAAGAGTTTCACACTTTCTTTTTCTCTCAGTTATCCTGTGATATTTCTATTTCCTTTTGCTGATATCTCAGTGTATAAATATACTCCTGGACATTATTTTATTTTATTTCTATGCAAACTGAGGGATAAGTAATTATGAATTACTGAGGTCA
This sequence comes from Callithrix jacchus, assembly GCF_049354715.1. Taxonomy (NCBI): domain Eukaryota; kingdom Metazoa; phylum Chordata; class Mammalia; order Primates; family Cebidae; genus Callithrix; species Callithrix jacchus. The sequence goes on from NC_133507.1 coordinate 110,544,022, forward strand.
AGCAGAAGGTTATGCCTATCACTTTTATGTTACTGACACGTATGCCTTGTTCTTATAAGAAGTTTATTGTGGTCCCTGTTTTCTTAATACGTTTAACTAATTTATCAATTCAATTTAAGGGTCTTTGGGAAAAATATAAAATATCCTTCTTAAGTAAGTTTTTGATTCTTTCCTCTACAAAGTCCTCAGAAAACATGGCTATTTATCAATGATGGCAAGGGGCTATTTATTAGGTTCTTAAATTTGAACATTAAGAAAATACTGCAGTTGAATATTATGTTTCTTGTTTTGTTTTTGCTTTGTTGTTTTGTTTTACCTACACTTAGAGTCCTGGATTGTATCGGGAAACTAAGAAGCCTGATGTTCTTTCTGTTGCCCTCTCAGATTTACTGTTTTTTTCAAGCTTAGTAACCATCAGCATTCTCGTGTTTTTCTTTCACTGGGAACATCACTATCCCCAGGGATATTTGTTTGTTTCATTCAGTTTCTCCTTGCAGTACATGCATGGTCTAAGTCAGTAGGTCACCGTCTTCTGCTCTCTTGTGCTGGTTACTAGCCTGGGAAAGAAGCTGTAGATGTGGAGGTAGGGAGCCTACCATGGGTCAGGAGGGCACAGGAAGCTGTCAGGACCCAGCAGTGGAAATCACCCTGGAGAGAGGTGCAGAGCTTGGCAGAGAAGAGCAGACACAGATAGTGCGAAGAGACGGCTTTCCCATGGACGTGATGTGGCTGGTGTGATGGGGCTGAAAGAGAGGAAGAACAGACAAAGCCTTATCTTAGAAAGGGATGTAATACCTGAACTGAGTTTCAAATAGGAAAGATTCAGCTTAGTAGACAGGAGAAAAAGGCAGCCCACATAGGAAATATAGAATATGAAAAGGTTTCAAAAGGTTTTCTTGTTTGGGAAGCTTGTTGGTTTGAAATGATTGGGGGACCCTACACAAGTAAGCATCTTGTCGAAGAAAAGAATCAAATTCTAAAGTATTTGAAGAGATTGATTCTGAGCCAGATATGAGTGACCATGACACAGCCTCAGGAGACTCTGGGAACATGTGCCCAAGGTGACCAGTGTGCAGCTTGGTTTTATACATTTTAGGGAGACATAAGACTTCAATTTGTTACATTTAAGAAATACTTTGGTTTGGTTCGGAAAGGTGGGAACACCTTGAACACCTTGAAGCTGGCGAGCTTCCAGGCTGTAGATAGGTTTCCAATTTTTATGGTTGACAATTCATTGAGTTTATCTAATGATCTGGAACCAGTAGAAAAGAATATCTGGATTAAGACAAAGGATTGAGGAGACCAAATTCTTATTGTGCAGAGGAAGCCTTCAGGTAACAGGCTTCAGAGACAGTAAGTCATCAATGCTTCTTATCAGACTTAAGATCTGTGTGTGTCAATTTCAGAGAGGTATAATGAAGCACGTCCAACTCCCACTTCCCGACACGGCCTGAACCAATCTCTCGGGTTAAATTTTAAGAGTTCTTTGGCTAAGAAGGAAGTCCATTCAGATGTCTGGGGGGGCTTTCCATTTGTATCTTTGCTTTACGACCTTGTGTTGGTGCACCTTCCACAAGTAAGAAGCAGGACAAAGCCTTGGGAGCTCAGGCACAATACAAGTCAAAGCAGGCAACCTTTACATTTTCTATTTTCAAGGCAAATGGCTACTCTTTTTAGGCAAATCTATGATATAACTATTTCTGGGCAGCCTCTGAGACTGATAGAATATTCCAGTGAGAAAGAGGTAGTGATGAGAAAGAAGGGGTGAAAGGCAGTAGAATCAGAGAGAGAGGAAAGAAAGCTGGACTCTGGGAAGCCGAGATATCAGAAGCAGACTGCTGGAGTAGGAGAGAAAATTTCTTCATTTGAACACAGAGGCCTCTGTGAGGTCTATACTGAATGCATTTTTACATCTAATGGTACCATGGAGGAGAAACCTGACAGGGGATGCTATGGCAGTATCACCAATGTTTCAGAGTAATTTTCTTTGGTGGCCTTGTCTTTCTAAGTCTTCTAACGTTCTGTGAACCCACCGTGCTGACCCTGTTCCTAGACCCACTCTCCCCTGCACCATTTTGAGCTTTTGGAAGTCAGGCCTCTCTGTTCATCTTGAAATCAAAAGCGTGAGCCTGGCTCAGAAGTTCAGAAAATACTCCAAGGAATTGAAAGGACAACAAGGATTCAGAAGTTAATTGAGAAAACAATTTTACATACAGGGTATTTTGACCACAATGAAACAGACCCAGCGAAAACAGGCATGAAGGCAGCATGAGCTGAAAGACACAAAATAGGTCCAATGAGCAGAAGCAGCAAGCTGAATCTTAGACATTGGAGAGAGGCAGGTGATCATTTCACACCTGGAATAATATATGTGAAAAACAAGGATGAAAGAAATACCTCAATGAGAGATAGAATGTGGAGAATATGTTAGAGAGTAAAGAGACATGAAGAGAGGCAGCTCAGCTTCCTGCAGGGGGGTATAGAAAGAAGTATCAAGACACACCTCTGGAAATACAGCAATTGAGTCCAGAATCCCAACTTCCCACCTAAGTTTCCAGCAGCAGGTTCTGTGTAACCTTCTACCCACACTTCCCTGGGGTCTGAATAATCTGGAGCTCTGTGATCAGCCTCTGGTAGGAGATGAGAAAGCCTCAGCAATAAAATGATAATGTGTCCTGCAGGACTCTTTGCAGATTTTGCTACCTGGAGCCACTGCCCTCAACTTCTCTGTCCTGCCTGGAGAATACTGAGTGAAGGTCTCTGTGCCCTAGGCTTTTAATAGTAGCTACCATTGCAAAGAGAAAGAACTTTTGAGTCTTTGCTCTGCTTTCTATCCATTGTAGGTATGAATAAGGCTTTATAATATGAATTTATAAATGCTATGATCAAATGTTAAAAAGATTTGTCCTTCACACATATTAAATATGCTGACACAAAAATGAGCAGACGCTTTCTAAAGACCAGATCATAAACTCAGTGCTTTCTAAAGTGGTTAAGTTTCAACAAGAGTTATATATCAAGCTATTTTAAACATTTGTTTTATGTCCCTACCTTTTCTTTCACTTTTGCTACCCTGATTTTTGTGCAAAATATGACAGAATGGATCATCAAGCTCTCAAAGGCATCATTAAGTAAAATGTGAAAGACAGGGTTTATCAGACTTAGTACTGAACAATACGTATTGATGTAAATATATATGCACTATTCCAGAACAATCGGTCTTGAGCATATCAGGATTTTCACTTCACATTCTGTGACGGGCCTTTCACCTCACTGGGTGAATCACTTATTTACTTGGATATCCCTAAAAGGACTATTGAGAATCCTTACATTTGACTGAAGAAGAACCTACAATATTTTTTCAATGATTCGCCCAAAGAAAAATTTAAGTGGTGTACACTTTAATAAATCTGTTTGCCTTGGCTTACAGTTGAAGGGTAGGGAGTGGCTTATCCTTTGTCCAAATGCTAATGCAATGACAAAACAAGACTCATATAAGGGTGAAAAAGAGATGAAAGTAAAAATGATTGCAAATGTATTCACCTTGATTCTGGTATTTGATTACTGCTTTTTTGACTGCTGGGAGTTTCTACTTCAAGCTGGGGAAGATAAATTAAACAGATGTAGTTTGGAAAATGTAAATAAAAATCTAACCTGGCCAGGTGCAGTGGCTCATACCTGTAATCCCAGCACTTTGGGAGGCCAAGGCTGGAGGATCATGATATCAGGAGTTCGAGACCAGTCTGGCCAAAATGATGAAACCCCATCTCTATTAAATATACAAAAATTAGCCGGGTGTGGTGGTGGGCGCCTATAATCCCAGCTACTCAGGAGGCTGAGGCAGGAGAATCACTTGAACCCAGAAGGTGGAGGTTGCAGTGAGCCGAGACCATGCCATTGCACTCCAGCCTGGGTGACAGAGCAAGACTCCATCTCAATTAAAAAAAAAAATCTAACCCCTAAAAAATTCTACATTTCAGATTTGTTATACCCTGATAGCTCTTCAATGGACATGTCCCTCAGAGGAAGGCAGGGCTTTAGCACCTATATAGGCATATAAAATTTAGTAGAATGGAATGTGTATCTGTACCTTCAGGTTTATTTCTGCACTATTCACAATTTAATAGAATGTATTCCATTTTACTAAATTTTAAAGGCATGAAATACATTGCAATATACTTGAGCAATATGAAAATATTTGGTGGCCCGTTTTGTCAAGCTTTCTGAAAAAAAAGCTGTTGATTATTCTTTGAAGATTGAGTAAGGCAGAAACCCTTCCCTGGTGGTAGCATGAGATGAGATGAGGTATGACTTATATGTAGTCCATCCCTCTAAGGCAGTGATTTATACCTTAATGTGCATAGAAATTCAACTAGGGTGCTTGGAAAAAGGAAGTCATCCGCTTCTACCACTGGTCCCTGGTAATCCTTTTCAGTACATCTGGGGTTAAACCTAGGAGTCTGCATTTTTAGTCAAAGCCTTAGGTGAAGGTGAAGCCAGAGCTTTGTAACTTGACCAGCAGTTTCCAAATCTCTGTAATTAAAATTTCCTGGATAACTTTATAAAAATTTCAGTGTTTGATCCTAGCACCCCAGGATTATAAATAATTGCTTCTGATATAGTATTTTTGAAGGATACTCAGGTTATTTCAAAGTGCAGTCAGGGCCCAGAGGCACTGCCTTAGAGAACCAGAGGACTGAGGTTAAGAAACTCTGGAAAATGAAAACCACAGTGATGTATAATCTTATTCCAGTTAGAATGGCTATTATCAAAAGTACAAAATATGACCAGTGTGGGAAGAGATATGGAGAAAAGAAATTCCTTGTACACTTTCGGCAGGAATGTAAATTAATACAGCCATTATGGAAAACAGTATGGTGTCTCCTCAAAAAATTAAAAATAGAACTAACATATAATCCAGCAATTTGACTACTGGATTTGTATTTTAAAAAAAATTAATCAATATGTTAAAGAGATATCTGCACCTTCATGTTTATTTCAGTGCTATTCACAACAGCCAACATATGGAATCAGGATTTTCATTTCACATTCTATGATGGGCCTTTCGATCAATGAGTGAAAGGATAAAGAAAATGTGGTATATTTATGCAATGAATTACCATTCAGCCATAAAATAGAAGGAAATCCTTCAAATTCCAGCACCGTAGATTAACCTGGAGAGCATCATGCCAAGTGAAATGAGCCAAACACAGAAAAACAAGTACTGCACCATCTCACTTACATGTTAGAGTCTACAAAATTGATCTCATAAACTTAGATAATAAGATAGTGTTTACCAGAGACTGGGAAGGGTAAGGAGGAGCAGGGAATGAAAATAGTTTGGTCAATGGGTACTACATTCCAATGATATAGGAAGAATAAGTTTTGGGGGAGGACTCAAGATGGCGCTGTGAGAACAACCCAGGATTGGAGCTCGCGCTGAATCCGCAAAGAGGTGAGTCGGAGCTGCATTTCCAGACTGATCTTTGTTGCCCACAGAACGGGGAAACTCCCAAGTATAAAAAAGACACGGGATGCCAGGCAGTAGGTCTGCCTGGCGAAGCCGGCAGCCAGAGCGGCGGCGGCCGGCCCTACCCAGCAATCACCACAGGGCGCGCTTGTCCGGGTGCCCTGTTGAACCGGCAACCTGAGACTTGAGAGGGTTGGACTTGAGACTGAACGAGACTTGGACAGTAGGCCAGCCCAGGGGATTGCAGGGACAGAGCGTTTGGGGGACCCAGTGGGACAAACAAAACCGCGATTTCAAACTATCCCGAGCAGATGGTCCGAGACGCTCTGTGGGGGAGGGGCGTCCACCACTACCGAGGCAACCCACCCCAACTGACATACACGCCCACTGCTGACGCAGCCAGCCATTGCCGAAGCAACCCATCCCTACTGAGATACACGCCCACTGCTGACGCAACCTCCCGTTGCCGAGGCAACACATCCCTACTGAGATACATTCCCACTGCTGACTCAGCCTGCCGTTGCCGAGGCAACACGCTACAATGAAAAGACTCCGCCGCCGGGCGTGGCGGAGACCACAGCAGAGCCTGCAGGAACAGGGCGAATCACACAACAGCAGGGCGGAGCCTCAGCAGGCAAACAGTGGCTAGTCTGCCTTCTAGCTGGGCAGGACACCTCAAAGGACATCGAAAAATAAAGCCCGAACCCCCCAACACAGAGCATTTGAGAAAAAAAGGGTTTTTTTAATGAGCTCTGTTGCAGCAGAATCAAACATAGCAGCCTAACAGCCCTGAATGAACAACAGAGCTCACAGCTCAGCAATTGAGCTCCTAAAAAAATACAGACTGTCTCCTCAAGCAGCTCCCTGACCCCTCTATATCCAAAAGACTGACATTTGGCAGGCATCATCCTGGGACAAAAATAGCAGAAAAAGAAACGGGTAACATCCCTCACTGTGCCACAGCTGCTAGAGGTGCAACCCAGACAAGCAGGGCCTAGAGTGGACCTCAGCAGTCGTACAGCGAAGGGGCTAGGCTGGTAGAAGGAAAACCAAGTAACAGAAATACTTCATCATCAACAATCTGGGTGTCCACTCAGAGACCCAATCGAAAAGTCAGCAACTACGCAGACGACAAGCGGATAAACCCACAAAGATGGGAAGAAACCAGCGAAAAAAGGAGAAAAACACCCAAACCAGAACACCTCGCCTCCTAGAAAGGACCAAAACTCCCCACCAGCAAGGGAACAAAGCTGGACGGAGAATGATTGTGATGAAATGACGGAATTAGACTTCAGAAGGTGGATAATGAGAAACTTCTGTGAGCTAAAAGAACATGTATTAAATCAATGCAAAGAAACTAAGGAACTTAAAAAAAGGTATGAGGAAATAATAACAAGAATGGATAACTTAGAGAGGAATATGAATGAATTAAAGGAGCTGAAAAACACAATACGAGAACTTCGCGAAGCATGCACAAGTTTCAATAGCCGAATTGACCGAGCAGAAAAAAGAATATCTGAAGTCGAAGACCAACTCAATGAAATTAAACGAGAAACCAAGATTAGAGAAAAAAGCGCAAAAAGGAATGAACAAAGTCTCCAAGAAATGTGGGACTATGTGAAAAGACCTAACCTACGTTTGATAGATGTACCAGAAGGGGACAAAGAGAATGAATCCAAGCTGGAAAATACTCTTCAGGACATCATCCAGGAAAACTTCCCCCATCTAGGAAGACAGGCCAACACTCAAATGCAGGAAATACAGAGAACACCACAAAGATATTCTGCAAGAAGAGCAACCCCAAGGCACATAATCGTCAGATTCAACAAGGTTGAAATAAAGGAGAAAATACTAAGGGCAGCCAGAGAGAAAGGTCGAGTTACCCACAAAGGGAAGCCCATCAGACTCACAGCAGACCTCTCGGCAGAAACACTACAAGCCAGAAGAGAGTGGGGGCCAATATTCAACATTCTTAAAGAAAAGAACTTTCAACCCAGAATTTCATATCCAGCCAAACTGAGCTTCAGAAGTGAAGGAAAAATAAAATCCTTTGCGAACAAGCAAGAACTCAGAGATTTTGTCACCACCAGGCCTGCTTTACAAGAGCTCCTAAAAGAGGCACTACACATAGAAAGGAACAACCAGTACCAGCCATTCCAAAATCACACTAAATGCTAAAGAGCATCAACATAATGAAGAATCTACAACAACTAACAGGCAAAACAGCCACTTAGCATCAAAATGGCAGTATCAAATTCACACATAACAATATTAACCCTAAATGTAAATGGACTAAATGCACCAATCAAAAGACACAGACTGGCAAATTGGATAAAAATCTAAAACCCATCAGTGTGCTGTATCCAGGAAACCCATCTCACATGCAAGGATACACAAAGGCTCAAAATAAAGGATGGAGGAAGATTTACCAAGCAAATGGAGAGCAAAAAAAAGCAGGAGTTGCAATTCTCATCTCTGATAAAATAGACTTTAAAGCAACAAAGATCAAAAGAGACAAAGAAGGCCTTTACATAATGGTAAAAGGATCGATACAACAAGAAGAGCTAACGATCCTAAACATATATGGACCCAATCCAGGAGCACCCAGATACATAAGGCAAGTTCTTAATGACTTACAAAGAGACTTAGACTCCCACACAATAATAGTGGGAGACTTTAACACTCTACTGTCAATATTAGACAGATCAACCTGACAGAAAATCAACAAGGATATCCAGGGCTTGAACTCAGACCTGGAGCAAGCAAACCTGATAGACATTTACAGAACTCTCCACCCCAAATCCACAGAATACACATTCTTCTCAGCACCACATCACACCTACTCAAAAATTGACCACATAATTGGAAGTAAAGCACTGCTCAACAAATGCAAAACAACTCAAATCATAACAAACAGCCTCTCAGACCATAGTGCAATCAAGTTAGAACTCAGAATACAGAAACCAACCCAGAACCGCACAGCTTCATGGAAACTGAACAACTGGCTCTTGAATGTTGACTGGGTAAACAATGAAATGAAATCAGAAATAAAGAAGTTCTTCGAAACCAAAGAGAATGAAGACACAACATGCCAGAACCTCTGGGACACATTTAAAGCAATCTCTAGAGGAAAGTATATAGCAATAAGTGCCCATATGAGGAGAATGGAGAGATCCAAAATTGACACCCTATCGTCAAAATTGAAAGAGCTAGAGGAGCAAGATCAACAAAACTCAAAACCCAGCAGAAGACAAGAAAGAACTAAGATCAGAGCTGAACTGAAGGAGATTGAGACATGAAAAACCCTTCAAAAAATCAGTAAATCCAAGAGCTGGTTTTTTGAAAAGATCAACAAAATAGACAGACCACTAGCCAGATTGATTAAAAATAAAAGAGAGAACAACCAAATAGATGCAATAAAAAATGATAAAGGGGAAATCACCACAGATTCCACAGAAATTCAAACCATCATCAGAGAATATTACAAACAACTCTATGCACATAAACTAGTAAACCTGGAAGTAATGGATAAATTCCTGGACTCCTGTGTCCTCCCAAGCCTAAACCAGGAGGAAGCTGAAACTATGAATAGACCAATAACAAGGTCAGAAGTTGAGGCAGCAATTAAGAGCCTACCACACAAAAAAAGCCCAGGTCCAGATGGGTTCACAGCCGAATTCTAACAGACACACAAAGAGGAGCTGGTACCATTCCTTCTAAAACTATTTCAAACAATCCAAAAAGAGGGAATACTTCCCAAATCATTTTACGAGACCAACATCATTCTGATACCAAACCAGGCAGAGACCCAACAAGAAAAGGAAACTTCAGGCCAATATCCATGATGAACATAGATGCAAAAATCTTCAATAAAATATTGGCAAGCTGAATGCAACAGCAAATCAAAAAACTTATTCACCATGATCAAGCAGGATTCATCCCAGGGATGCAAGGCTGGTTCAACATACGCAAGTCTATCAACGTAATTCACCACATAAACAGAACCAAAAACAAAAACCACATGATTATCTCAATTGACGCAGAGAAGGCATTTGACAAAATTCAACAGCCCTTTATGCTAAAAACCCTCAATAAACTCGGTATCGATGGAACGTATCTCAAAGTAATAAAAGCTGTTTATGACAAACCAACAGCCAATATCATACTGAATGGTCAAAAACTGGAAGCATTCCCTTTGAAATCTGGCACTAGACAAGGATGCCCTCTTTCACCACTCCTATTCAATATAGTTCTGGAAGTTCTAGCCAGAGCAATCAGGCAAGAAAAAGAAATAAAGGGTATTCAAATAGGAAAGGTGGAAGACAAATTGTCTCTATTTGCAGACGACATGATAGTATACCTAGAAGACCCCATTGCCTCAGCCCAAAAACTCCTGAAACTGATAAGCAACTTCAGCAAAGTCTCAGGATATAAAATCAATGTGCAAAAATCACAAGCATTCGTCTACACCAATAACAGACTTAAAGAAAGCCAAATCAAGAACAAACTGCCATTCACAATTGCTACAAAAAGAATAAAATACCTTGGAATACAACTCACAAGGGACGTAAGGGACCTCTTCAAGGAGAACTACAAACCACTGCTCAATGAAATCAGAGAGGACACAAACAGATGGAGAAACATTCCATGTTCATGGTTAGGAAGAATTAATATCGTGAAAATGGCTATACTACCCAAAGTAATTTACAGAATCAATGCTATCCCCATCAAGCTACCACTGACTTTCTTCACAGAACTGGAAAAAACCACCATGAACTTCATATGGAACCAAAAGAGAGCCCGCATAGCCAAGTCAATTCTAAGCAAAAAGAACACTACCGGACTTCAAACTATACTACAAGGCTACAGTAATCAAAACAGCATGGTACTGGTACCAAAACAGAGATATAGACCAATGGAACAAAACAGAGGCACCGGAGGCAACACAACATATCTACAACTATACAATCTTTGATAAACCTGACTAAAAAACGCAAGGGGGAAAGGATTCCCTGTTTAACAAATGGTGTTGGGAAAACTGGCTAGCCATGTGCAGAAAGCAGAAACTGGACCCCTTCCTGACACCTTACACTAAAATTAACTCCAGATGGATTAAAGACTTAAACATAAGACCTGGCACCATAAAAACCCTAGAAGGAAATCTAGGCAAAACTATCCAGGACATAGGAGTAGGCAAGGACTTCATGAACAAAACACCAAAAGCATTGGCAACAAAAGCCAAAATAGACAAATGGGACCTAATCAAACTCCACAGCTTCTGCACGGCAAAAGAAACAGTCACTAGAGTGTATCGGCAACCAACAGATTGGGAAAAAATGTTTGCAGCTTCCCCACCTGACAAAGGGCTGATATCCAGAATTTACAAAGAACTCAAACGGATTTACAGGAAAAAACAAACAAGCCCATTCAAAAGTGGGCAAAGGATATGAACAGACACTTTACAAAAGAAGACATATATGAGGCCAACAATCATATGAAAAAATGCTCATTGTCACTGGTCATCAGAGAGATGCAAATCAAAACCACATTGAGATACCATCTCACACCAGTTAGAATGGCGATCATTAAAAAATCTGGAGACAACAGATGCTGGAGAGGATGTGGAGAAAAAGGAACACTTTTAGACTGTTGGTGGGAGTGTAAATTATTTCAACCATTGTGGAAGACAGTGTGGCGATTCCTCAAGGCCTTAGAAATAGAAATTCCATTTGACCCAGCAATCCCATTACTGGGTATATATCCAAAAGACTATAAATCGTTCTACTATAAGGACACATGTACACGAATGTTCATTGCAGCACTGTTTACAATAGCAAAGACCTGGAATCAACCAAAATGCCCATTGATAATAGACTGGATTGGAAAAATGTGGCACATATACACCATGGAATATTACGCAGCAATCAGAAATGATGAGTTTGTGTCGTTTGTAGGGACATGGATGAATCTGGAGAACGTCATCCTCAGCAAACTGACACAAGAACAGAAAATGAAACACCGCATATTCTCACTCATAGGCGGGTGATGAAAAATGAGAACACATGGACACAGAAAGGGGAGTACTAAACACTGGGGTCTATTGGGGGTAAAAGGGGAGGGCCAGTGGGAGGGGGAGGTGGGGAGGGCTAGCCTGGGGAGAAATGCCAAATGTGTGTGAAGGGGAGAAGGAAAGAAAAGCACACTGCCATGTGTGTTCCTATGCAACTGTCTTGCATGCTCTGCTCATGTACCCCAAAACCTAAAATCCAATAAAAAATAAAAAAAATAAAAGAATAAATTTTGGTGTCTTATTTTACAATCGGATGACTGTTGTTAATGATAATGTATTAAATGTTTTAGGACATCTAGTAGAGAAGATTTGGAATGTTTTTAAAAGAAATTTTAAATATTTGAGGTGTCAGGTATGCTCATTACCTTGATTTGATCAGTACACAGTGTATACATGCAATGAAACAACATACTATACCCCATAGTATGTACAATCATTGCATATCAATTAAAAGCATAGAAAGTGGAATAAAAATGGATGTGGAAAAAAAACAAATAACAAGGGGATTTATCTTATATATTATCATAGCAGAATGGATATCTGCTGTAAATGTATGACTATTAAATATTAATGCATTTGCAAATATTGCTAATTTTTTAACCATCTTTTCCTTTCTATTGTTTAATACATCACTTTTTTTTATTGCATTTTAGGTTTTGGGGTACATGTGCAGAACATGCAAGATAGTTGCATAGGTAGACACATGGCAGTGTGTTTTGCTGCCTTCCTCCCCTTCACCCACATTTGGCATTTCTCCCCATGCTATCCCTCCCCAGCTCCCCTCCCCACTGTCCCTCCTCTATTACCCCCAATAGACCCCAGTGTGTAGTACTCCCTTCCCTGTGTCCATGTGTTCTCATTGTTCATCACCCGCCTATGAGTGAGATTATGCAGTATTTCATTTTCTGTTCTTGTGTCAGTTTGCTGAGAATGATGTTCTCCAGATTCATCTATGTCCCTACAAAGTACACATACTCATCATTTTTGATTGCTGCATAATATGCTATGGTGTATATGTGCTACATTTTCCCTGTCCAGTCTATCATCTATGGGCATTTGGGTTGGTTCCAGGTCTTTGCTATTGTAAACAGTGCTGCAATGAACATTCGCATGCATGTGTCCTTATAGTAGAACGATTTATAGTCCTTTGGATATATACCCAGTAATGGGATTGCTGGGTCAAATGGAATTTCTATTTCTAAGTCCCTGAGGAATCGCCACACTGTCTTCCACAATGGTTGAACTAATTTACACTCCCACCAACAGTGTAAGAGTGTTCTTATTTCTCCACATCCTCTCCAGCATCTGTTGTCTCCAGATTTTTTAATGATCGCCCTTCTAACTGGCGTGAGATGTTCTCTCAATGTGGTTTTGATTTGCATCTCTCTAATGACCAGTGATGATGAGCATTTTTTCATATGTTTGTTGGCCTCACGTATGTCTTCTTTTGTAAAGTGTCTGTTCATATCCTTTGCCCATTTTTAAATGGGCTTGTTTGTTTTTTTCCTGTAAATCTGTTTGAGTTCTTTGTAAATTCTGGATATCAGCCCTTTGTCAGATGGGTAAACTGCAAAAATTTTTTCCCATTCTGTTGGTTGCTGATTCACTTTAGTGACTGTTTCATTTGCCGTGCAGAAGCTGTGGAGTTTCATTAGGTCCCATTTGTCTATTTTGGCTTTTGTTGCCAATGCTTTTGGTGTTTTGTTCATGAAGTCCTTGCCTACTCCTATGTCCTGAATGGTTTTGCCTAGATTTTCTTCTTGGGTTTTTATGGTGCCAGGTCTTATGTTTTAGTCTTTAATCCATCTGGAGTTAATTTTAGTGTAAGGTGTCAGGAAGGGGTCTTTTTTATATTGTTCCTGAAAACACTGTATTCTGTCATTTTTTTCTAAGTCATTGACTTGAGATCCTATATTTTTGAATGCCAAATATCACATTAAAAAGAAGAAAAAGAACAAAAAAAAAAGACCCTCTGGTGGGTCTAACCTGGACAGAAACTACCTTTCCAGATGTGACCAGGCTTCTGGCATCACAATTAGCTAGTCAGCATCCTTGCCCCCATCACCATAGAAATCACCATCAGCAGCAGAGAAGCTGCTTTTTATTCTACTTTGCCTTTTCTATTCCAGGCACTCTCATGCTTTACTTAGAGATAATTTTGTTTAATTTTCTCAACCATAGTCTCTGGAGGGAAGAAAGAAATCTACATTTTAGACACACATTCAAGGTGACTGCTTATATATTAACTTTGATGGCCATTCCCTTCCAGTCCTTTTTTAAAAAACACTGCTGGCATGTGTTTTATTCCAGTGTGATCTTTTTAAAATTGAAGTCGGAGGATGAATTGCCTTGCTCTTCCCTCTCAGGGGCTCCCCATCATCATGAAGTAGATCTCTCTGTCTTGTCCTCACAGACTATTGTTATGAGACTTTGGAGAAAGTATCTGTGAGTGTCTAGAACCCAGAGGCCTGACCACATCTCCAACTTCACCCAGCAGCATGTTCCCCCATCACAGGCACACACACAAGCAGGCCCAAGCAGATAAACAAATTTTAAACTGTTTGCAGAAACACTGTGCATACTGAGGTCTTCCATAGTACCATCTGCTCTTTCTCTGCTTTAAATTATTTCTCACGTCACCCCCTATTTTCCTTCTGGCCTCCGCTCCCCTGTCAATGTTCAACCTCCTCTCACAGCCATGTATTCTAGCCACTCCACCCAGTGTCTGGATCCCAAAAAACAGCAGCCTGCTGAGTCTGAGTGGAGAAGAGGCCCCCACCAAAGCCCAGAGGCTGAGCTTCACCTGCTGTGTGTGTCTCCTTGTGTATATGTATGTATGCATGTATGTATGTGCGTGCTCATGTGTGCTGATGCCAAGGAGGAGCACTGATTGATGAAAATGGAAAACCTGTCTTGGGAGAAGATCCAGTTAATAGTAATCACAGATTCCATTGGATAAACAAATACTTTATTCTGACAATTGCTCTTTTCCACGTCTGATGCTACCTGAGGGGTTGGGTAATACGGCTTCTCACTGGCCTGGTGTTGCCCTTGTTTTGCAGGGAATGAGTCCACTCCTTCTCTTAATTCTGCAATGGGAGTGGATGGCTAAGTCACAGTGGTCATGGATTGTAAAAATGTTGCTCTTTTCAGGTGAATTCTAGGATAAATATTGAGCAACACAGATAATATAGACTTAGACAACTATAGACATAAAAGTTAAAGCAATGTTTAGGTTCATCCAATTAACCTCCTTCTATAAAACAGAGAATCAGGGCCACCATGTTAATGATATACTGGGACTAAGTCATGTTGGCCCCTGCCTGCTGCCCTTCTGTCCATGTAACAAGCAAACTTTCTCCCAAAATAGGTCCTCATTGAGGAAGGGAGATGGAAATGTCGCATTTGACCATGAGCTAACAATGTTGGAATACACGCAACAGTTACTAAGTTCAAAGATTCTAGGGCTCTCAGGTCAAGGGAGGCTGGGCCACTGGGGAAGGTGGGTTTTGACTTGTTCAGACTGTTTTCTATCATAGTGGCCAGGGTCTCTCTGCATGTTTCCCTGTTATTCTTGCACTGTTGTGTTTATGTGGTCTCTTTTTATAAAAACAAACTAGCTCCCTTCCTTCTGCACATTCTGAAATATTTTATCTAAATACTCAGAGAAATTCCATTAAAAAAAATTGCTTTTCTTCCTGGCTAAATGAGCCAGGCTACTGCTGTTTAGTAAAGGTAGCTTTATTCTTTGGAATCTTCTGGAAAAGAAAGCCATGTATGCAGCTAGGAAAGTACATATACATTTAAAGGGAAATAGAAATTCTATATTTTAAAGTGTGATCCAGGTTGCCAACCTGTCTATTCCAATCAGAACTCTGATCCTTTATCTATTTAACTTATTTATTTATTTATTTTGATACAGGGTGACTTACTCTGTCACCCAGGCTGCAGTTCAGTGGCACAATCACAGCTCACTGCAGGCTAATCTCCTGGGCTCAAGTGATTCTCTTACTCCTGAGTAGCCTCCTGAGTAGCTGTGATAACAGGCACATGCCACTATGCCCAGCTACTTTTTTTTTTTAATTTTAGTAGAGACGAGGTCTCACTACAATGCCCAGGCTTGACCTTTTATTTTTCACAGGAAATATTGAATGCCATAAAACCCCAAGTCTACCCCAGAACACAAGATGGGTCCATCTAAGGCTGTGGGGTGTGGAGGCAGAGAGAAATGGGGAGTGACTGTAATGGATATGGGGATTCCTTTTGGAGTGATGAAAATTCTAAAGTTATGTTCTAGTGATGTTTGCACAACTATGTGAACATACTAAAAACTTGAATTCTACACTGTATATCGGTGAGCTGTGTGGCATATAAATTATATCACAATAAAGCTGTTTTGCTTTTTTTAAAAGAGGTATCTTTGAAGTTTGTATGCATAGAGACCAATAGCACTAGGTTGACACAGGTACTATTCATGTTTCTAATAAACCAGCAAAGTTGGGTTATCAGAAATATTACAATGTTTTATGACATTGTAATTTTCAGTAACTATTCATTGTCATATACCACTTCTCATCTAAGAAGCTACCTCCAATCTATAATTGACTTTATTTATCCATTGCTCCTTTTTTTTGGAAAGTAATTACATACAATAGAAATTTTCCTCATCTACAAGTCACCCAAGATTTGAAACTGGAGGGAAGAAGTGATCACATTTAACGTAAGTGACTGTTTCAACAGCTGATATGTAGTTACTCATTTTTAAGGGCATATAGTTCCATCTACTTCCATATTTGAGTGTTATCTTTCAACCAAATTTATTGTTTGATTACAATAATACAATTTACCATTATTTCGAAATTGTGCCTGGATTGTAACAAACAGCATAGTGTAATGAGCTCACATAAATAATGCTTAGGTCTTGCCATTAATTAAATGTTGCAGAATTCTTTTCTTTCTGTGTGTGCGCCTGTCTCACAGTGCCAAAAGATGGCATCTGCTGTTTATTAAGCAACAGCAAATGCAAAGAAGTGATGGTGATAAATGATTTTCTAGAAATTCTCAATATTGTACTGTCACTTGTATGTGACTCATGTGATTTTTGCATGAATGATGAATATGATGAAATGGGATCTGTTACCCAACATTTTAATTAAACATAAGATGAAAGACCACAGAGAAGGAAATATTGAATAGGGGTATGATTTATTTGAATTATTGGCCCTTTATATGGTGGTATTTTAGAGACAGTGTGGTCTGCTTGCTTTTATTTTGCTGTCTGGCATATGTCAGTGTGAAACTCAATATCGCTAAAGCTGTTTTATCAAGGGCAATTTAATTAACCTCTCTGAGACAGTTTCCAAAGATCCAACAATAAAAATAAAACAATAGTCTCCTGAAGTTATTACCAGAATTACATAAAACCATATGTCCAATATGACAGTACAGTAGGTGTCAAAAAATGTGAGTTTGATTTTATCAGAATGCTGATCCCAAGTGTGTTCTTTGTATGAGGTAATTGTTCTCTTCTACAAATTATGTTGTACTTGAAAGACCAACATTAAATCTTATCTCCTTTGGGGTCTTTAAGTCATTTTAATCCAAAAAGTACCATAAAGAGCTCCCTTAAAATGTGGGGAAGTACACACATTAATACACCTTTGGTGATGATATAAATTAAAATATATTTTCTAGAAAATGATTTGGATATAAATATATTCAGAGCTTTCGACAAAAAAGTGTATTTTTAAATATCTATTATAGGACATTAAAAACATGTTAATAAGGATTTAGGCATAAATATGTTAACCACAGCTTTGTTTATAATGTAAATATGAAAGAATAGCTGAATATCCAACTATTAACTAAATTTTAATAGCTAATTTAGCAGCTATGCACTCTGTAGCCCTATGCCTTCCCTCACACTCAGAGCCAAAGCTGAGAGAGGAAGAATGTAGGAAACCATGCCTGCCACTGACTGGACCAACCAGTAACCACAAATCAAGGTGTTAAGCACCCAGTAAGAACATTATTGTAATAGGTATTAGATTATTCCCAAGGTTACTGCCTCTACTGGGAGTTTCAGAGGCAGTGGAGATCTACACATCTATCTATATCATGTCTATGTCAATATTGAGAGAGAAGATAGTTATGTATGAATTGATATGTAAAAGCTTCCCTCAGATTTTATATTTGTAAAACTGTTTTGAAATTTTTATTTATTAATTTTTTTCATGTCTCTAAAGTAAAATTGCTCTGAATTGTAAGACAGATTTCATATTTTGATATTACTTATTGATGCTTTGCAGACAACAGAGAAGACATATGAGGTAGGCTTCTCTAAAGAAATCAGTCTGTACACAGTTGATTCCAGATGTGTAATTATTGCTCCAAAGCTGCTGCTAACTGCTCATTTACACAGAAAATGTACCTGAGCTCCACTCTGGTGAGAATCTTGCCATAGTCAGTTAAACATATACTTTGTCCTGCTGATTTGTTCTGAATAATAGATATTTCTACATAAATATGAGATTAGAAATGGAAAGAAGAAGGGGTAGAATCAGTTACTCAGCAGTTGTTTTCTTCTCTGACATTTTCATATACATATCAGTTTTAAGTATAAATGTGGGCATATAAGGCATTAAAGCCATCAGCACCTTTCTGAGAATAAGTTTCAGAAATGCAGCTTTATGACCGCCATATATAAACCTGTTCTGGGCAAATAAATTTCATTATGGCAACTAAATAGTGCTTCGGTGTTAATTTATATTACAAAATTGATTCTCCCAATTCAGTATACTTATAACTAATTTGTCCTACAGAAAGGTTATTTTTAATGTCTGTTTTGTATTATTCACATAAATTTTCTATATTAACATATACAGTCATAAATACAAAAATACCCATATCACAAAATATACAAACATTAAACGGCACACAAGTGAAAATAACAGAATGAATAATTTAAGTGTAATGTAATGTAAACTGTATAAAATACATCATGCATACACTGAGAAATGCTACAAGCAAACACAAAAATAATAGCTATTGCCTTTGTGATGAAATTATGTTTTTAAAATTTTTATATCAACACATTTCATTTTTCATAATTTTGATAGTGAGGATGTGGTAGTAAAAGCTATATAAAGTACCACTACCTTCCTTTAGTTGTGTTGTGAGAATTGATTATGATTTTTCTTGTGACAATACCTGTGATAGTGCAATGCTCAATGAATGTTGGGGCTCAGTGAATGCTCCTTTCTCAGATTACATTTGAAGAAAATCAGGATCATCTCTTTCTTCATCGTATCTCTTCCACAGTCTTTAATAGCTCTTAAAGTTTCATCATTGTGAATTTTTGTATTTGAGACTTGCAGTTTTTAAATGATGAGCAATCCTATAGTAATTCAATTTATCCTAGGATGAATCCAGGATGGGAAAGAATCTCCAGGAATTTCTAGTTAATTCCTTGGCTTCAAGAATGAGTTCCCTGTCAGCCAAGGAAGAGTCTGATCGGATTTCCTTCCTTCCCCTTGGCTGTTAAGTCAGTATTTAAAGTACCTAAGGGTACTGCTGAAACTGGTCTAAACAGTCTCCAAATTATCGCCGAGAGAGAGCTTTCTTTGACTTAAATGGTTATCTCCGGCTAAAATGTAATTATTCTTCTAAAGTTCTCATGAACTGATTATAGGTCAGATGCACTTGAGTGCAAATGAATTGTAGCAGAGTAAAACTGACCTGAACTGTTGCTGGGCCTTTGCCAGTCAGGGCGTTAGAAACTGGTCATTAGAAACTGGACACATTTTCTTCCTCTTGGAATACCTTCATATGCTAGGGTTGGAAAAGAAATCAATTAACTTTAGAATAACTACTGCATTTTAAAATTACTACTGCATTTGTACTATCTCTAATCATGGTGACATGACTTCAGGGCAACTATTATTATTATTATTATCATTACTAGTGGGAGTTTTTATATTGTTATATTACATTACACAGACTGAGACATCAAGACTTTGGAAAACATATACAAATGTGAAGTTCACATCTCCTGTTGCTTAAACTCCCAAGTCTTCTAGGGGCAGAAGAGAAAATAGATCAAAGCAGTCATTTCTAGAACAGTTGCTGTTCTCCAGGATTCTGTGTTGGCTACATCGCGCATGTGAAGCTCAGGAAGCCTCATGGGGAGAACCCCTTGCTAACTCACACTCTCTAGGATGTCAGCTGCACACATCAGACGTTTCTTTTATTGTTAAAATATGTGTAGGTCTCTCCTGGTTCCAGGCTCCTTTTGTATTTCCACCTGAGTGTGAAAGTGTACTGACATTGATCAAGAGCATTTATCAGGCTAGAAGTTTCCAATGAGAATTCGGAAAAAAAAAATTAAATAGCAACTTTTGTTTGAACTTCTTCCTTCTCTGTGCTAATACTTTTGGTTGACAAGTGTGAAAGATAGTTTTTATATTTCAAGCTAAAATTCAGGGGTTTAAGTTAGTGGATCTCTGCATATGTAGTACATTGTTGTCATATATATCTACATGTTTTTGCCTGAGTGTATCTTTACAACTCTCAATTTCTTTGTCTATTGCTGTATCTCTATATGCTTTGTTCTCTCCAGTATTTGCATAACTATTATAAGAGGTGAATTTTTGTGGTGAAAGGCAGACTCCGAAGCCAAAATTTCTGAATTTGAATCCCAGATCCATGACTTCTATACTGCGTGCTTAAAATGGTGTCTGTAACATCACTATTAGGTGCTGTCATTATTATTAATTATTATTATTAATATTTGTATTTACCTATGGCAGCAGGCATGACTCAGCAGAATTCTTATTTATTTTAAAAGAAATGCCTACTGTTGAATAGGAGCCAGTGTCAGTCATATGAAAATCAGTTTGACCTATAATTTGGAGACTTAGCCTTTCTGAATAAAAATAGAGGCAGCAGATATAAATCGACTTTGTTTCCTTCTCTCAGTTGTATCTTATTAGTATGTGACATCAATTTCAGCTGTTCTGAAAGTCAGCTACCTATCTATGAGCAATCTTTCAGTACTACTCTATGTGAATATCATGTATGTGATGTGCCATATTTCCTAAGTTGGAGTTCTCAGACACTTTCTCCACGTAGGTGGAGAGTGATTCTCTAAATGGTTGACTACTGACCATCCACGGGGTCTTCTCCAGTATGCCATGAAGTGCATGTAACCCATGCTACCTAATAAGTCAGATGACCATTGCTTTACAATATTACTTCAACCACAAATTAAGTGCTAACAAAAGGAAGATAAAATTATTAGTTAAAATATTTGCTAAAATAAAAAATACCCTAAATCAGATGATACAAAAGCAGTCAAAACAAAACAAGAACTTTCTTTTCTAAATTACAGTTGACCCTTAACAACACGGGAATTAGGGGTGCCAATTAACAATTAAGGTCCAAAATCCACATTAACTATTGACTCTTCCAAAACCTAACTATTTATAACCTACTATTGACCAGAAGCCTTACCAATAACAACAGTCAGTTGACACATGTTAGACTAGTATCCATATATATTTTATGCATTTATGACATAGCTAATGTTTTCTTAAATTTTTTGGTATTTCCAGGCTGTGGTTTTTTCCAAACTGTTGCAAATCTCAAAATAATTTCCAATATATTTATTGAAAAAAATAAATGTAAGTGGACCTGCACAGTTCAAACCTATGTTGTTCAAGAATTAACTGTAATCTATGCTCAGTCCAACACTATTTATCAGCACCAATGCATTTAGGTGATATATTTTTCATTTATATTTCAAATACTATCTACTGATGTGAAAGTTGTCTCTTCTTTCTTTTAAAATGTTTATTTCTATTAAATAAAGAAACAAGAGTTTATATAATACATGGCATTAATAATAATAACACCCATGTGGCTGCATACATTTTATTGCTGCATAACAAACTACTCCAAAACCTAGTGGCAAGGAACAATCATATTATGCTCATGACTCCATGAGCAGAATTCGGACCTGATACAATGGGGATAGCTTGTCTCTTTCTGTGCCAATGTCTGGAGCTTCCCCTAGGAAGATTCAAGCTTGGGAGTAATTGCATAGCTTTGGTCTGAACTCAGCATAATGATCAGTAATTTTAAAGACTGTGCCTGGGCTGAGAGGACTCAAGGACTACAACTGCTGAGTGTAACGCCTACAGAGGGTTTGGCTTCCAGACCTCCCAGCAGCCTCTAGGTCATCAGACTTTTTGCATACAGCAGTTTGGAGGTCCCACAAGCTCTATAGCAAACAGGGGAGAAGCTGCAGGTCATTTTCTGACCTCATCTTGGAGGTTTCAAAAAAATGTTATTGGTTGAAGTAGTTCCAAGTCTACCAAGTTTTAAGCGTAGGGGATCCATACCTCGCTTTTTAATGTGAGAAGTGAAAAAGTAAGAAGAATTTGTAGATCACGAGGTATTATTGCAGATGTCTTCAGAAAATACCTACCATCCAGCTACAAAGCAGTAAAAGATCACTCTGTCTGAATTTCTGAATTATTCATGATTAGTTTATCTTCCCTCCCAGAGAGTTAACAACTTTTCTGTGAATCTCTCCTTAGCTGTTTTTCAATCTTCAAATAATATATCATTTTGCTTTTTCATTTATCAATCTTCACGTAAACTCTATTACAATGATGGATGGTAGTTTTAAAACACACCTGAAAATTCTCTTTTGCATGAAAAAAAAAAAGTTGAAGTTAAACCCTTGTTCTTTGAGTAGGAGCTGGTTTTCCTATCTGCTTCCATTGAATGTGGCAGAAATGGACACTGTGATTTCTGAGGACAGTTCATAAAAGGTGATGCAATTTCCACCTGTCTTTCTTAGAGCATGTATTTTTGATGCCCAGAACTGTCATGTAAGATGTTCAGCTATCCAGTAACCAGTGTGCTAGAGAAATCATACAGAGAGACCATGTAAAGATGACTGAGATGACCAGCTATTCAGCTCTCAGTGATTTGAGTCTTCTAAGCCCAAATAGCAGACATGTGAGTAAGATAGCCTTTGAGTTACCCAAGATTCAGTCATTTCATAACTGGAAACTTATGAGAGCCCTTGAGCAAGAATCACTGAGCTAAGTAAGCCCAGATAACCATCAGTACTGTGAGAGATAAGAGTGATTAAAATTGTTATGTTATTAGTTAATATTTGGTCAAAACCTCTACAAAAACATTGGATCTGATGCACACATACTATATATATATATATATTTATATATGAGTAGATTTTTAAACTATGTTTTAATTAACCCCATGTTAATTTGGCCTCTCATTTTTCTGTCTTTCCTGTTGCAAATTTTGTAAGATATTGTGTCAATACATTTCTCCATTGCATCTACTTTTTCAAATGCATTTTTAAAAAAATTTGTCTAAATTCTCATTTTCTTTCTCTGCTTTTTATAATTTTATTGGTGTTTTCTTTTTACTTGATTGTGTAGCTAGTGATTTGTCTTTCACACATATTTAAAAAGCTTTGTTTACATTTATTTATGGATTCTATTTTCTAAACTTTCAAATTAATATTAATTTGTATCTTTGCAATTCTGTTTCTTCTAATCTCATATGCCTTAATCCTTCATTATTGTCTGAATATTTAGGGTTTAATACACTTATTTTCATTTCTATTGATATAGCCATATAATGCTAAAATATTTCAGCTAGAGATAGCTATTTTGCTATGGCATAGATTTTTTACTGTGTTTTTATTTTCATAACTTTAAACATCATGAATTTTTAGTCTGTATTTCACATTTTATTTAAAGATGTCTAATACTATGTTATGTTATTTCCAGGTTTATTATCTTTTAAAAAATAGTATGTTCTAGTACATTGTCCTGTGGTCAGTCAAGAGTAATATTTTCTGGTGTACTACATTTTAGTAGTCAGATAATTCTATCTGAATTACTTTTATTCCTTGGAATTTATCGCAGTTTTCTTTACTGTTGTCAATTTTAATAAATGTTTCTTGTGTATTTTAAAGAAGGTATATTCTTTATAATTTAGGGTTTAGATTTTGATTATGTCTAAAAGATTCTTTTTTATTCCTGTTTCTATGTCTTCTGTATCCTTAGTGATTTTTTATTTTTGTATTTTGCTGTTATTGAATGCCCTGAATTTGATGAAGGGAAGTTTATTAAAGTCTATTATTAATATGCTTTTATATATTTCTTTTTACATCTACTGCAATTTCTAAATTATGAAAGTTATTTCTGCATCTTTGAACAAATAAATATTTAATATTTTCATTGTGATATTTTAATATTCCAAAAGGTCCTGTCTCTAATAATTCTTTTAGTCTCAATCTTTGTCAGAGATCATGACTGAGAAACTGCTTTCCTTTTGTTTTCTATGGCTCATATACCTTTTTTTTAAACCATTCTCAATCTTTTCCTTTATTTATATTTTATGCACAGTGTTTGATTTTACTTTCTAAGCAAATCTGAAAATGTTATTTTCAATTGCTGCATTTGAGCCATTTACATGTATTAGTGTGATTAATATACTTGCTTTCATATTTTTAATGTTTTCATGTTAGTCTCTATATGAAGACATAAATATATAATAATTAACCTAGACACACACACCACACACACACAAAGTACACACATATATTATTTCACTATGTAATCTACATGGTTTAACTTTCTTCATTTTTGGTTTTTATTTCTGTATTTATAAAGTTATTGTATCTAGATGTTTTTTCATATGTTATGTTCTTCCAGATTCATTAGCACGAATATCCTCATAACCCTCTTTCTCTATTGCACTTGACCAATAAATGTGATTGAGAGGCTTCCCATTATGAGTCATATTGAAATGAGCAATAATGAATTTCCCTTATTCTCCTCCCCTAGCCTCAAATTAGAGACTATGTTTTCCCTCCAGTTAATACCTATAAGCTATCTAATTGGGAACTTATTCTACTTTCAAGAGGATATTTGTTTTTTACGACTATTTGATTCTTCATATTGGCCCAGTATTTTTTGTTTTGTTGTTTTGAAATTAGTCCTTTCTCACACTTTCTTGCTCCTGAAGCCACTCAGAATGGGAGGCAGATGGCAGGATGCACAAGAAATTTTGCTACACTGGGTTGAAAAGTATGTTGAGAGCATTTCAGGTTCTTTGATAAGTTCCTCTGTTTCCTTCAAGGCAAATCATGAAGAACATGAACAATCTCTATTAGTGTTATTCAAATTGGTTTCAGTAGGCTGTTGTTCCATATTATGTTAATTAGTGTGTTTTAAAATTTATTATCTAAATTAATCCCCAAAGCAGTGAGTCACGGAAAAATATATGGGAGGAATCTTAAATAGGCTAGCGTATGAAGTGAATCTCCAGGAGTAGGATTTAGCATCCAGTATACCACAACATTATATGACTATGAATCCCTTTTCTCCAGAGTACTCACTAAACTCTCCCCAAAGTAGTGTTTTATGGACATAAATTTATAGATGCTGGTCTCTGTCAAGAGATTTAAGAGATGACATGATAAAGCCACTTATTCTGTATTCCATCTGTGAAAGAGCCGAACTCAGATATTGTTTTGAGAGGAGGTAAATGATATTCTTTTCTGAACATTTATTTATATCTTTTGACTTATACTGGGGTGAAGTAACTTCCTGGAAAGTAAAATGTTCAAACTTTTTTACCTTTTCAGTTTAAATATTGTACAAATTAAAATTGTGTGCTCCAAGCAAAAAACAAAACAAAACAAACAACAAAAAAACTGAATTTAATTGAGTTAAGCAAAACAAGAAATTCATTAAAAAAAATTGTAACTCAAATACTGATAGTAGTCAGGAATATGCATCTGGTTTAGCTAGCAGAAAACACAGAAGACCTGGATGCTCAAGAACATAACACAACATCCGGTTGTTACTAAAAAGTGTCTGGGCAGTATGCAGCCAGCACCACTGCCCTGCAGACCCATACACCATGAGTTCTAAGCAGCCTGTGTATCACTTAACTCCTGATTCAACATCTCACTGAGGAATGTTCAGTTAGTAAAGCCTATGCTGCTATCTGTCCTTTTTCTTTGCTGGTAGAGCTAAGAAGAGAGATGGTTTGGCTCCTAGAGTAGTATGACGGTGGAGGATGCCTGGCTTTCACCACAGATGCAGTTCAGTATGTCCTCACAACTTTCTGTTTAAGGGTTTGGATCCCATACAAACAAACAAATATCTAGCCAATTTCTCCAGATATATGCCACTATGTCTAAAGGATTTGGGGGATCTGACAAAGCCTTATAAGAAACGGCATGAAAACCCTCAGAGAAATGTTATAATGAGAAAAGGAATAACATCAAGTAAACCAAATACTACAACTATTCATGAACTTGGAGAGTACCCTTGAGAATATTTGAGTTGGAATCTCCATGAGAAATTAGACTACATAGTTAAGTAGGTAACAGTTCACAGTTATTGAGATATGTATGTATGTGTTAATAGAACCATTTTTCCATCCAAGGCTGTGAGAGATAAAAAAAAAAAACAAAAAACAAGCAACAACAACAACAAAACAGTTTTTAGGAGCCAGGCATGGTGGCTCATGTGTGTAATCCCAGCACTTTGAGAGACTGAGGTGGGTGAATCACCTGAGGTCAGGAGTTTGAGACCAGCCTGGCCAACATGGTGAAACTCCGTCTCTACTAAAAATACAAAAAATATTAGCTTGGCGTGATGGCATGTGTTGGTAGTCCCAGCTACTCGGGAGGCTAAGGCAGGAAAATTGCTTGAACCTGGGAGGCGGAGGTTGCAGTGAGCCAAGGTCATGCCACTGCACTCCAGCCTGACGACTGGTGATGGAATGAGACTCTGTCTCAAAAAAAAAAAAAAAATTAGCCAGGCATGGTGGTGGGCACATGTAATCTCAGCTACTCAGGAGGCTGAGGCAGGAGAATTGCTTGAACCTGGGAGGCAGAGGCTACAGTGAGCTGAGAACACACCGTTACTCTCCAGCCTGGCCAACAAAAGTGAAACTCTATCTCAAAACAAACAAACAAACAATTTTTAGGAAATTTATTCAGTCACTAATTCCCTCATTTATTTATTTACTTGTTAATCCAATTATTCAATCTGCAAATACTGTCAAGAAGATAAAAGACTATCTTTGAGGAGCTTGAGGGAGCTGACATGAAAGCGTGTCATTACAGCAGGATGATACATGAAATGATATATTGAGCAAACATTTATTGAGCACTGATTATGTGCTATGCATCTGGGGCATACAGATATTCAATACTTTGTGATGACTCTCAAAGAACCCCAGTTAATGATGGAAATAAATGCCTAAATAAGTGCAGTAATTACAGTCCTGTGTGGAAAGTGCAATAATAGGAATCCACACAACGTTAGCACAGAGATGATTTAATAGACTCTAATGCACATTAGAACAAGTTCTTGGCAATTATTAAGTACACTGGATGAAAAATAGTAATAATATTTTCTAATTTGTCAGGTTAAAATTTTGCTGATTCTAATTTTCTTTTACCAGCAAATTGTCCCTTTATTGAAAACACTCTCTGGCTTAATTTCCCATATTATAAAACACTTTACCATTAAATAGCCTTTAGTCAGCAACCTGGAATAACTTCAAGTTACCCTGGGAGAAGGAATTACATTCAGGAATTGCATTTGTGATTTGGTACTTATATTTGTGTTTAATGGAAAAGGAAGTAATGAAAGTATTTAAATAAATAATTTGCTGTATAATATTATTCTCAGTTTTCATATTGTCAAGTATAGAAATAAAAACTTAATTTCTTCTCAGTCTCAATTTGCTCACCTTATTCATGCATGGATTCATTTGTTTATTCAATAAATACTTATCATGTGTCAAGCCTATTCTGGACCCTGGTGTCACACACAAGAAAATAGCATAGACTTGGATTTGAGGTTCTTAGAAAATGACTACAATATTAGGTGATTAAATACAATAAAAATAGTTTTTTTTAAGAATGGGCACATAGAGCTGGGCATGGTGGCTCTCTCCTGCAATTCTAGCCCTTTGGGAGGCCAATGTGGGAGGATCACTTGAGCCCAGGAGTTGCAGCCTGCAGTGAGCTATGATGATGCCTCTGTACTCCAGCCTGGGCGACAGAATGAGACCCAAGACCCTATCTCAACAGCAACAATGTACACATTAAAAACACAACTCCTTGTTCGGGCGTGGTGGCTCACGCCTGTAATCCCAGCACTTTGGGAGGCCGAGGCGGGTGGATCATGAGGTCAAGAGATGGAGACCATCCTGGTCAACTTGGTGAAACACCATCTCTACTAAAAATACAAAAAATTAGCTGGGCATGGTGGCGGGTGCCTGTAATCCCAGCTACTCAGGAGATTGAGGCAGGAGAATTGCTTGAACCCAGGAGGCAGAGGTTGTGGTGAACCGAGATCAGGCCATTGCACTCCAGCCTGGGTAACAAGAGTGAAACTCCATCTCAAAAAAAAAAAAAAAGAGAAAGAAAGAAAACGCAACTCTTCATGGAGGAACCCATATTTTATTTGTAGATTTATAGCAATAGATCAGAACCATGATGACTTTTCATTGCAGAAGTTAGGAAAGGAAGAAGAGCTTACAAAGCTATAGATTGAAGGAGTGTGTAAGGAGCAAGACAGATTCTTCTTTTAGCGAAACATTCACTTAACTGCAGAAAATTATTTAAAAGTAACAGACCAAACTAAAACAAAACAACACTTAGTCTCTGGAAATTTTTGTTAAGAGCATGCAGCAAATGGAGACACACATATTCAAGAAAATATGCTAAATCTTTGTAAGAGTTGTGAGTCTGTGTAATGAACAATGTATATTTCATCCCAGGTCAGTGTAACAAAAGCTCTGTTCTGGGTGGGTGTGGCTAAGGACTCCAGGTTCCCACTCTTACCAGCTGCTGGCCTAGGGCTACAGTGACAAGTGACTGTTGTCTTAACTACTACAGAGGCTGAGGCAGAAGGATCACTTAAGCCCAGGAGTTTGAGGCTGCAGTGAGCTATGATTACACCACTGTACTGCAGTCTGGGTGACAGAGTCACCCATTGTCTCTAATAAAATAAATCACAATAAAAAGAAAGCTACAAACTGAACCCAAGATGAGCTAGCCTCCAGCTTCCTTCACCCCATCCCAGATCTGTCCTACAGATTCTCTATTATTTTTTGCTGCTTTGGCCAAGAGTACTGAGGTTTCTTCACAATTGTTAGAATGGCAATGATACCTAAATTAATACACAGATTCAAAATATTCCTTTTCCAGAATTCCAGCTTCCTTTTATGCAGAAATTGACAAGCTGATCCCAAAATTCATTTGGAAATACAAGTGATGAAAAAGAGACAAAACAATCCAGAAAAGTAAGAACGAAATTGGGGGACCCACACTTCTTGATTTCAAAACTTTCCCCAAAGCTACAGTAATCAAAACAGTATAGTGCTGGTACAATGATGAATTTGTAGATCAATGGAATAGAAATAAAAGTCCAGGAATAAATCAATACAGTCTGTGGTTGATTCATTTTCTACCAAGTGCCACAACTGTTCGGTGTGGGTGTAAATAGTCTTTTCATCAAATCATACTGGGACAACTCAATATCTATATGAAAAGGAATTAAGTTAGATCACTTCCTCACACCATGCACAAAAATTAACTCAAAATACATGATAAGTCAAAATATAAAAGCTCAAAATTCAAAGCAGTCAGAAGAAAATATAGAATTACATGCTCAAGACATTGAGTTGCCATTTTTTTTAGATATGATCAAAAATCATCCAAAACAACAGAAGAAACAATAGATAAATTGAATTACATCAATATCAAAATGTTTGCTGTTTCAATCAATACCATCAAGGACGTGTAAAGGGTACCCACAGAATGTCAGAAAATATTTGTAAATCATCTATCAGAAAAGAGAATTATATTCAGACTATATGAAAATGTCTTAGGACTCAATAAAAAATTATAAATAATCCAAGTAAAAATGAGAATTTTTCCAAAGAAGATATACCAATGTCCCATAAGCACATAAAGAATGCTCAAAATCATTTGTAATTAAAAATAAGTTAAAACCATAATGATATACCACTTCACTTATACTAGAGTGATTATAATAAAAGACAGATACTAGCAAGTGTCATTGAGGATGTGAAGCTCTCATACATAGCTTCTGAAAAAGTAAAATGATATGGTTATTTTTATAAAATCCTTTGGCAGTTCTTCAAATGTTAGTTATTGATTTAGTACATGACCCAATAATTCTAGTCCTAGACATATATTCAAGAGAATTGAAAATGTGTATCCACAAAAAAACTTGTATATGGATGTTCACAGAAGTTATTCATGGTAAAAGTGTAAGCAACTTAAATCTTCATAAACTACTCGTTGGATAGACAAAATTTGATATATCCATAAAATAGAATATTATTGGGCAACAAAAAGGAATGAAGTGTTGATACATATTACAACATGAATGAACCTTGAAAACATTATCCAAATTGAAAGAAGCCAGTTACCCAAAGAAAATAAATGTTATGTAATTCTATTTATATTAAATAAGAACAGCAAATCTATAGAGAAAGAAAATAGATCAGTGGTTATCAGGAGAGAGAGAGGGGGACAAGAGAGGGGCATGGAGCTGTATGTGACTGCTAATGAGTAAGCACGTTAATTTTGGTGTTATTAAAACATTCTAAAATTAGATGATGATGATGGTTCCACAACTCTGTGTAAATACTAAAAACCTTTGCATTGCACAGTTTAAGTAGGTGAGTTGTTTGGCATGTGAATTATAACTTAATAAAGTTTAAAGCTGTTTAAGGAAAAAAAAGAAACTTCCTTGCATTATACCTTTTGTCCAGTACCTTACTTTGGCTGTGTAAATGAATTACCTACATTTCCTCTACCTTCTGACATGGATACAGATTGCAGGGAGGAGTCACAGTAACATAAACAGTCCGGGCCTCCCTGGCATTAGCACCTACTTGCTCACATTGGGCCTTGGATCACTCCAAAGTGGGAAATATTCCTGGGCAATATTTCTGGGTTTATTCCACATGCCAACCAATAAGTTTGTTACTAAACATCGCGATGCTGTGCCCTGGGCAGGGGGCTTTGGTTCATTGCGTCTGTCTTCCACAGGGCTCCACTGACAGTATTCTCTTTTACTTTACTTGTTACATCGGAGGATGCTGCTGTTACTCGGGGCGTGACACACCATATAGGGGGTCTCTGCTGCCCTGCATTGCCTTTTTGGCTCTGTCAGATGCCACAGACCGTGTCTGGTGTCTACTGCTGGTCCACTAGCACCTCACCAGACTTCCTGGCCATACGTACAGTCTAAGTCCCATTGAAATGTTCTGTCCTGCCAAGTATTATACTTTGGAATCAAAGCAATGAGACAGTGTCTCTTTCAAATCATTCTATTGGGATAAACTCTAGTACTTTTTCATTGTATTTCTCTCAATGTTTAGAGTCATTTGTCTTCCTGTACACATATCCACAGAGCTGGGCAGAGCGAGCAATAGCCAAGACATTGCTGAAATCGCAATGTGGATCTTCTCAAGGCTATGCATGTGCCTTATTCCAAAGAATAAGGCGGTGTTCCTCATCCATCTTCTAGTAGCCACAGCTTTATTTTAATTTGAGTTCTTTTCCTAAAGGTAGCATAG
The DNA here is from genome assembly GCF_049354715.1 of Callithrix jacchus. Classification (NCBI taxonomy): domain Eukaryota; kingdom Metazoa; phylum Chordata; class Mammalia; order Primates; family Cebidae; genus Callithrix; species Callithrix jacchus. Next base: position 110,575,251 of record NC_133507.1, read on the forward strand.
AGATATGTGTCTTTCTACAGGATGAGTTCATGAGATGTGACCCAAGCAATGGTAAATGAGGTTTGAGTTTTCCAGGAGGCAATTCTGCAAATAGATCCTCACCTCTGCTGCTGCATTTTATATGCACTGCTACCTTGACAGTCACCATAGTGCCCTGTGATTATTAATCTCCTTCCAGGTCTTGGTCTTCTGTATCACTCTTTAAAGGCAGGAACAATACATTATTCAATTTATTTAAAAACTCTAAAATCTATTCTAGTGTTTGATACTGAGCAAACATGCAGCAAATGTGTCCTGTATGACTCAAACAAGTCATACTCCAATTTATTTGTTTTCCTCCTAGTTTTATTTATAAAACTTACTGAACTAAAAATATCTAGTCTTCATATTCCTGCAACAAACTATGAGACTTGGGTCCATTTTAGATACTCATTAAAATGTATTGAATTTCTTTTTTGGTATCCATAAATGTGTGAAAGTGACTTACAAATTAGTGATAATTATTTTTATTGCTTGTTAATAGATTATAATTAAAACCCCCTACATATTGTTATAGGCCTTACCACACTTCAGGCAACACTTTAATTTTAAAATAAATATATCTTTTAAAATTCTTATTTGATGACCGAGGATAGACCTCCCACCGTAAGCCTTTCTCCATGCTGGAGTGGAATAGTCAGATGTATTTCATTTACAGTGTATGATAAAATCGCTATTTGATATTCAGTACTCCGCATAGGGAAAGTCTTTTTTTCCTTTTCTGAATTCCAGTAACTTGTTTGTAGTCCCTTGCTGCAGACCTTTGCCTCCTGCCAACTGCTTGCCAGACGTGGTCTCAATGCTAAGAAAGGAGAGGTTCCCAGAGAGCATGAGATATACATTGAAATCAAACACTCTTCTGAAACTATTGTTTTCCAATTTCCACTAAATCATCCTTCTTGTGACCCTTCCTACTCAGGGGATTTCAGAACACTTAGCAAAAGAATAACTAAAATAAAAAGTCATTACTCACAGACGCTCTGCACCCCTAAAGAATAAAGTTAGTTCTTCTTTTTTCTGTTATTTATACCAATGACACACCATTTTTTTTTTCTTATTTTTGAATTTCTTTCTTTAGGTTAACTGGCTCCACTTTGATTTCTCCTGCTTAGCTATGACATAACAATAGAATTTAAGTATCAGCCTATTACTTCCTCTGTAGGTTCCTAAATTCAAGAATAAATTGGTTGTGACATTAGCAAGATGGCAAACTGGGAAGATTCAGGCCTTCATTCCCCAATGAAAATACTAAGGAAACAAATAGATACTGGCTAAAACAACTTGATGGGATTTCTGAAAATCAGTCAAAGACCTGATTGACCTGATATGACCAACTGAGAACTCAATCAAGAAAAAGCCACCTACTGTTCAATACAGTAGGAAATTCCATGTGGTGTTTATCCACTCTTGCCCTACACTTTCTTCTGGGTAGTGTGCCATAGTTTGCGAAGTGGCAGGCCATTCTCTAATTCCCTCTGTGAACCAGAGAGAGCAGAGAAGACCTAGTTTTCAATGCCCTATCCTGTCTGGGAATTGTCTGAAGGATTGGTCTCTGTGTCACCTAACATGGAGCTCAGATAGCCAGAAGCAGTACAGCTTGACTCTTAGGCTAATAAAAACCACTGGAAGCAGCAAGCATGGCTCCTAAAAGCCGGGAAAACTATAGACTTGTAGATGTTTGAGGCTAGAGCTTACTGACTTAGGAACACAGCAGAACACGTAAAGTTCAGGGAAAGACCATAGTAAGGAAGAGTCGCAGAGAAAATAAGAAATCTAAAATAACTGTGTGTATGTGGTGGGGGTGGGGGTGGAGGGGGCAGGAAATCAGAAAAGAATAAAAATAAAAGCAGACATGCAGGCCAGCAAAGACATCTATCCAGAAAAATCCTGAGAAGACCATACATACTGGGCTAATAACAAGTCTCAGAACATACCCTGCTAATTAATAAAGCTTTCCCCTGCCTGGAGCCAATCTGCAATGAATAGGAGAAGTGGCTGTTCTTTGAAATGACCAATTTTCAAATAAAGATTGCAAGAGAAACAAACAAAAAAAAAAAACAAAAAAAAATCAGCTCATTTAAAGGTACAGAATAAATTTCTATAAACACTCAGTCCCTGAAGAAACACAAGCATTGGACTCACTAAACAAAGACTTTAAAATAACTATCTTAGATAAGTTCAACAAGCTAAAGAAAACACAGACCAGTAACTAAAACAAACAAAAAAGTGATATGTAAACACAAAAATATTATCAACACAGAGAAAAATTATTCTATTTATTAAAAGAACCCACGATAAATTCTGGGGCTGAAAAACAAAGTACCTGAATGAAAATTTTTAATAAAAGTGTTCAACAACTGATTAGAACAGGCAGAAATAAGAAAAAATAAATTTGAAGTCAAGTCATATTAAATTATTGTGTCTGAGGAGAAAAAATATATATATCAGAAAAAAAAGAAAAAATATCTCTGTGACACAAATTTTTCGTAGAAATACTGTAGAAAAGAAGAAAAATCTGGCATTGACTCTGTAAACTGGGAAAGAGAGGACGTCAAATCTAGACTTTCTGTGATTTAAGGTAAGTTGTTATCAGCATATAACAGACTATTGTAACTGTAAAATGTTCAATGCAAATCTTATGAAAACCACAAAAAATATAATAGATACACAAAATATAAAGATAAAAGAATCCAAGGCCATCAAACCATAAAGAATGACAAGGGAGAAAAAGAATAAGAGAACTACAAAAGCCACAATTCACAAATTGTAAGAATAATTCCTTACATAGTAATCATCATTTTAAATATAAATGAAAACTAACTATAAAATAAAAAGATGTAGCATGTATGAATGTATTAAAAACTGAGATCCAACTATATACTGAATAAAGAGATTTACAGTAGTTTTAGGGACACACATAAGATGAAAGTGAAGAGATGGAGAAATATATACATGCAAATTGTAAGCAAAAAGAATCAAGAGGGGCCAAACTTATATCAGACCAAAATAGAATTTAAGTCAAAAACAGTAACAAGAAACAAGAAGGTCACTATATGATGATAAATAGTCAATTCTAAAGGAACATATAATAATTATAAATATATATGCATCCAACATCAAATGACCTAAATATAGGTTGAGTGTACCTTATTTGAAATGCTTGAGACCAAAAGTGTTCCAAATTTGCTTTTTCTTTTAACTTGGAAATATTTGCACATATATAATGAGATAGCTTGGGAATGAGAGCTAAGTCTGTATATAAAATTCACTTATGTTTTATATACACCTTATACACCTGGCCTGAAAGTAATTTTGTATAATATTTTAAATAATTTTGTATATGAAACAACACTTCTGTTCAGTGAACCATCAAAAAATCAAATTGTCACTATCTCAGCCATTCAGGTCTCAAACAATCTGGGGTTGTTTGGCTTTGCTATTATTCTTATTGCTAATAAGCAGCCATTTTCCAACACTTATTTATACAAAGGTACTTAACAGGAAAAAATGTGACTGCAACTCATCACATGGGTCCAGATGTACAATTTTCCATTACGGAATTATGTCAGTGCTCAAAAAGTTTTGAATTTGGGAGTATTTCAGATTTAAAATTTTTAGAATACAATGCTCAACTTGTATATAAAGCAAATCTTGGCAAATCTTGGGAGAAATATACAGCAATATAGTAATATTAAGAGACTTTCATTCTCTGTCATGTATGCATCATTTAGAAAGAAAAGCTGTAAGAAAAAAGCAGAATTGAGTAATGCTATAGACAGAATGAACTTAACAAACATATATAGGATTTTCCACCTAGCGTCAACAGAATATAGATTATTTTCAAGTGCACACAGAATAGCCTGCAAGATAGATTATGTACTATGACACAAGACAAGTCTTAACACATTTAAGAGGATTAAAATGAATTAAAACATATTTTTATCACAATGAAATGAAAATAGAAATCAATAAAATTACAATAGCTGGAAATTAAACAATAATCTTCAACAACCATTCAGTCAAAGAAAAAAAATCAAACAGTAAATTGAAGAATATCTCAATTTAAATTAAAAAAAACCCACAACATACTAAAACCTATGAGATGCAGCAAAATCATCACTCAAAGTGAAGTTTATACCAAAATATGTCTACATTAATAAAGAAAAAATATCTCAACTAAGCAACAGACTTTTGTACCTCAAAAGCTAGGAAAGGCCAGGTGCAGTGGCTTGTGCCTGTAATCCCAGCACTTTGGGAAGCCGAGGTAGGTGGATCACCTGAGGTCAGGAGTTTGAGACCAGCATGACCAACATGGAGAAACCTTGTCTTTACTAAAAATACAAAATTAGCTGGGCTTGGTGGAACATGCCTGTAATCTCAGCTACTTGGGAGGCTGAGGAAGGTGAATTGCTTGAATCAGGAAGGTGGAGGTTGCAGTGAGCCAAGATAATGCCATTGTACTACAGCCCAGGCAACAAGAGTAAAACTCCATCTCAAGGAGAAAAAAAAAATAGAACTAGAAGAAACAAACTAAACCACACATTCACAGAAAAGCAAAAGATTAGAAAAGAAATAAATAAAACAAGAATGGACAAACAATTTTTTTAAATCTGCAAACTAGGAGTTAATTTTTTGAAAAAATAAATTGGCAGTTAGCCAAAAGAACAAAGGAAAAAGAAGACTTATAAAATGAGAAATGAAAGAGGAGTTGTTACAAGTAATCTCACACAGTAAAAGGAATCATAAAGGACTATTATGGACAACTGTATGCCAATAAATTAAAAAACCTAGAAGTAAGAAATAGAGAGCTTCCTAGAAATCTATCTACCAAGACAAAATCAAGAATAAACAGAAATCCTTAGCATACCAATAACAAATAGGGAGATGGAGGCAGTAATAAAAAATGAACAAAGGAAAGAGAGAGAGAAAAGGAAGGAAGAAAGGAAGGATGGAAGGAAGAAAAAAGGAAGGAAGGAAGGAAGGAAGGAAGGAAGGAAGGAAGGAAGGAAGGAAGGAAGGAAGGAAGGAAGGAAGGGAGGAAGAAAGGCTGGCCAGCCAGGGGCTAGATTGCTTCAAGGGTGAATTCTACCAAGCATTTAAAGAAAATTAGTATGAATCATTTCTAAACTCTCTCAATATATAAAAGAAAAGGGAATAATTCTGAACTTATTTATAAGAGTGGAATCAACCCAAAAGCAAAGCCAGGAAAAGACACTACAAGTAAAGAAAACCACAGATCAGTAGTTTTCAAGAATATAGATGCAAACCTCCTCAAGAATTCTAGCAAACAAAATTTAGCAGCACATTAAAACAATGAAACACTGTAACCAAGTAGAATTTATTCCTGAGATGCAAGGATGGTTCAACATACACGAATTAATCAATGTGATACAAGACCACATTAACAGAAGCAAGAATACATATTACATAATCATTTCAATAGATGCGGAAAAACATTTAGCAAAATTCAATGCATTTTGTTGTTGTTGTTGTTGTTGTTGTTGTTGTTGTTGAGACGGAGTCCTCCTCTGTTGCCAGGCTGGAGTGCAATGGCATGATACTGGCTCACTGCAAACTCTGCCTCCCAGGTGCAAGCGATTCTCGTGCCTCAGCCTTCCGAGTAGCTGGGACTACAGGTACACGCCACCAAGCTCAGCTAATTTTTGTATTTTTAGTATAGATAGGGTTTTACCATGTTGGCCAGTATGGTCTCGATCTCTTGACCCTGTGATCTGCCCTCCCTGGCCTTCCAAAATGTTGGGATTACAGTGTGAGCCACTGTGCCCGGCATCAGGCATCAGTGCATTTTTATAATAAAAATTTGTAACAAACTTAGCATACACTGAACTTATCTCATTAAAAACAAGGTCATTATAAAAAGCCCTCACTAATATCACACTCAGTGATGAAAAGCTAAAAGTTTTCTTAAGTGAAATAAGGCAAAGTCTATTCAAAGTAAACTGGAAGTCCTAAAAAGGGTAATTAGACAAGAAAATTATATAGACCTCACAAAATTATATAGACCTTTTCAAACCAGTAAAATAGATGCAGTAAATTTGCAGGATACAAAATCAACATTTGAAAATCAATTGCATTACTATACAGTCCTTTAAACAATGCAGAAGTTAGGGATGTTGATCCTCCATGCCAAAAAAAACATTGCATATAACTTTGACTTCCTCAAATCTTAGCTACTAAAAGCTTACTGTTGGACAAAGCCTTACCTACTGATAACATGAACAGCTATTTAACACAAGAAAATGTTATTAAGACAATCATAAGAAAAATATATTTGCTATTCATTAAGGGGAAGTAGATCATCATAAAAATTTAGATTTGTGTCATCTTTATGTAGAGTAGGCTGAAAGGAGGAGTAATTGATGTTGTTTTCTCCAGAGCAGCCTAAGCAGAAGAAAACTTGTGAACCTGCACAATTCAAACTCATGTTGTTCAACAATCAACTGTATATCAACAATGAACTATCTGAGGAATAAAAAAAAAAAAACGAAGAAAACAATCCCTTATATGATAGCTCTTAAAATAATAAAATATTTGGGAATAAACTTAACCTAGGATGATGATAATAAAACCCTAATTTGAAACTATATACAAAACTAAATTCCAGAGAGATTAAAGACTTAAACATAAACCTGGAAATAGTAAAATCCTTAGATGAATAATAGGGAAGATGTTGGAGACATTGGTATTTGCAGTGATCTCTTGGACATGACTCAAAAGCACATATAACAAAAGTAAAAATAGACAGATTGGACTACATCACAATGAAAAATTCTGTGCAATCAACAAAGTAAAAATTATATAATCAACAGAGTAAAAAGCCAAATTATGGCACGGGAGAAAATTTTGGCATATCATATATCTTATGAGAGGTTAATATCTCAAATATATAACAATCTTCTACAACTCAATAGCGAAAAGTAATAACCGTCAATATCATCATCAGCAGCAGCATCTGGTTTTTAAAAGGGCAGAAATCATGCATAGACATTTCTCTATAGATGACTTATAATTGGCCAATGGGTATATGAAAAGGTGCTCAGTCTCAGTAATCATCCTGGAAATACAAATCAAAACTACAGTAAGATATTATTGTAGTCATATCTGTTATAATGTCTATTATTACAAGGAAGAAAAGATAACAAATGTTAACGAAGTTGTGGAGAACAAAAGAACAACATACACTGATGGTAGAAATGCAACTTGTTGTAACCAATATGGAAAAGACTAAGAAGCTTTCACATAAAATTAAACATAGAATTTCCATTTGATTCAGCAAATGGAGTAGCTGAAATTACAGGTATGCACCACCATGTACTGCTAAAGGACTGATTATACAGTTGACCCTTGAACACTATGAATTTGAATTCCAGGTTTAAACTTAAATTGAAATTTCTTGAGTATACTTTTCTTAAATGAAAATGTAAATGTAAATTTTCTTCTGCTTCTGCTACCCTGAGATTCCTCTTCCTCTTCCTTCTCAACCTATTCAATTTGTAGACGATAAAGATGAAGATCGTCATGATGATCAACTTTCATGATCATCTTTTTTTCAACTTAATGACTGGTAAATACATTTTTTCTTTATGATTTTCTTGATAATATTTTATCTAGCTTACTTTGTGGTAGGAATGCAGCATAAGATTATAATAATTGACTGTTTATGTTGTCGATTAGGCCTCTAGTCAACAGTAGGTTATTAATAGTAAAGCTTTTGAGGAAGCAAGTTATATGTAGATTTTTACTATATTTGGGATTAACACCTCTAACCCTCATTGTTATTCAAGGGTCAATTACTGTATCCAAAGTAATTGAAATCTGGCTATTAAAGATATTTCTGCACTTATCTGTTCCTATAGTATTCACAATAGCCATGATATGAAAACAACCTAATGTTCATGAACAGATTAGTGGATAAATAAAACGTAATGTATATATACAATGGAATATTTGCCTTTAAAAAGAAAGAAACCCTATCATTTGCAAAACCACAGACAAATCTGGAGGATATTGCTAAGTGAAATAGATCAGAATCAAAAACATTAATACTGTACTATACTGCTTATATAGGAGTTGTGATTACCAGGGCTTTTGGGGAGAAGAAAATAGAAAGGTGATAATCAAAGCTTCAAAGTTTTATAAAAGACTTAAGATACAAGGCTGGGCACTTTAGCTCATCCCTGTAATCCCAGCACTTTGGGAGGCCAAGATCAGCGGATCACTTGAAGACAGGAGTTTGAGACCAGCCAACAAGGTGAAACTCTGCCTCTAATTAAAATACAAAAAACATTAGCTGGGCATGGTGGTGCACACCTGTATTTCATCTATGAAGGAGGCTGAGGAAGCAGAATTGCTTGAACACAGGAGGCAGAAGTTGCAATGAGCCGAGATCATGCCACTGCACTCTAGCCTGGATAACAGAGTGACTCAGCCTGACACACACACAAACAAACAAAACCACAATACAGCATCAAAAGAACTAATATATTTAATATTGGAGTTGTAGAAGGTGAATATAGACAGAAAGAGACCCAGAGATTTGTTTTTTGTATTTTTGTTTTTTAGCATTGAAAACCTTCACTCACTTGAGCAAACACATAGACCTGCAACCGACAACTTTCAAAGGTTTATTAAATCCAACCTGAATAAACTCAAAGATTATAATATTTAAATTCATTACTATCCAACTGTCGAAAGATAACAACACAGAAAATCTTGAAAGCAAAACAAGAAAACTGACTCATCATGTATAAGGAATTCTCAAAAATAAAACTTACCAGTGGATTTCTCAGCAGAAAACTTACAGGCCAGAGACAATAGCCTGATATATTAGCAGTATCAAAAGGAAAAACAAAACCTGTCAAGTGAGAATGCCATTTCCAATAAAAATTAGGGAGAAATTAAGACAACCTCAGATATGCACAAACATACAGAGTTATGACCACTAGACCTTCACTGTCATAAATGCTAAAGTGAGTTGCTGTTCCAGTTACAGTGAAACAATGTTAAAGAGAAACTCAAACCCTTAGAAAATTTGAATTCCTGTATTAGAAGTAGGTAATAGGCAAATATTAAAAGTAGTACTATTTTATATTGGTTTGTAAATCCATGTTTTCCATTGTTTCAAAAAAGCAATAAATACAACTCTGTGATAATGAAGGTATGGCATATGAAGATGAAAGGACTGACACCAACAACATGAAGGAGAAGGTGGTGATGAGGGGAGACCTGCCAAAGAGTAGAACTTTCATATGTGATCAAAGTTAATGGATTATCAGTATAAAATAGGTTATTACTTTAGAATATCCTATGCAATCTCCAGAGTAGCTATTAAACAATTCGATGGAATTCACACAAAAGAAAATAAAAAGGGAATCAAAACATGTTACTGTAAAAATTAAGCACAAAGAAAGGAACTAATGGAAGAAATGAGGGACTTAAAAATATAACACAAATAAAAAACAAATAACAAAATGTCAAAGTAAACTTTTCCTTTTCTACAGTAACTTTATCCAAGAATGAGTTAAGCTCCCTAATGAAAAGACATAAATTGAGATAATGAGGTTTTTTTTTTAAAGAAGGAACCAACAACATGCTATCTACAAAAAACACAGTTTAGATATTAGGATACATGCATAGATTGAAAATTAAGAGATAGAAAAATATTTCATTCAAAAATAACCAAAATAAAGCAGGAGAGGTAAACCATATTAGATAAAATAGACTTTAAGTTAACAATTTTTATACAAAACAAAATGCTAACAGCCATTGTATACTGATAATAGGGTCAATACACCACGAGGGTATAACAATTAAAATGATTATGTACTACACATCAGAGGCCCTACATGTGTAAAGCAAACACTGCAGGATCGAAGAGAGAGATAGACAGTTCTACAATCATGAAGATGCTTAACTACCTTCTTTTCAATAATGGATAAAACAATCAGAAAGAATATCGATAAGGATATACAGGACTTTAACAACAGCATAGACCAGCTAGACCTAGCAAACATGTAGTGAAAACGCTATCTAATGACAGAAGAATACACACTTTTCTCAAGTGTGCATGGAGCATTCTTCATGATAGACCGTATGTTAGACAACAAAATAAGACTTGGTATATTTTAAAAGATTGAAATAATATAAACTATTTTTCCAATCACATGGGAATTAAAAATAAATAGCAGAAGAAAAAGTGGAAAATGTACAAATATGTTGAAATTGTATAACATACTCAAATAATTAAATTAATGGGTTGAAGGAGAAATCAGACGGCTTCACGGGTGAATTCTACAAAACATTTAAAGAAAATTCAGCACCAGTCTTTCTTCACTCTTCCAAAATGTTAGAAAACAGAGAACAGTTCTGAACCCATTATATTAGGCAAATACTACCCTGATACCAAACCCAGAAAAAAACTGAACTCAGATCCATATTACTTAATAACTTAAAAATATTGACACAAAAATCCTAAACAAAGTACTTGCAAACTTAATTCAATCATTCAACAGCATATTAAAAGCAAAATACTAGAAGTCAAATTAAGCAGCATATTAAACAGATTATACTCCCTGTCCATATGGGTTATTCCTAAAAGGCAAGTACGATTCAACACACATGAACTAATCAGGCTGGACAAGGTGGCTCTGTAACCCCAGCACTCTGGAAGGCCAAGGTGGAAGAATCACTGAAGGCTGGGAGTTTGAGACCACCCTGGGCAAAAGAGTGAGACCCTGTTTCTACTAAAATAAAAAAATAAAAAATTAGCTGGGTGTGGTGCCAAAACCCCATAGTCTCAGGAAAAGCTGAGGCAGCTGAAGCAGAAGGAATGCTTGAGCCTAGCAGTTCAAGGTTACAGTGAGCTACGATCATGCCTGCACTTCAGAGGTTTAATTGACTTACAGTTCAGCATCATTGGGAGGCCCCAGGAAACTTATAATAGTGGTGGAAGGCACCTCTTCAGGTGGTGGCAGGAGAGAAAATAAGTGCTGAGTGAAGGGAGAAGCCCCTTATAAAACCATCAGATCTTGTGAGAACTCACTCTTTATCACTGGAACAGTGAGGGGAAAACCACTCGTATGATTAAATTATCTCCAACTGGCTCCACATGTAGATTATTACAACTCAAGGTGAGATGTGGGTGGGGACACAGAGCCAAACCATATCACTATGAAATGAGAGAAAACAGTTGTGAATGTATATCTGATACAGAATTATCCACAATATATAAAACAACTGAGTAATATAAAACCACCAAATAACACAATTCAAAAATGGACAAAGAACATGACTAGATATTTCTCTAAATAAGACATACAAATGGCCAATAAACACAGGAAGACTTGTTCAACATCACTAATCATCAGAGAAATGCAAATCAAAATCGTTACGTGATACCACTTCACAGCCGTTAGGCTAGCTACTAATGAAATATAAAATAAATGTTTACAAGGATGAGGAAAACTGAACCCTTGTTTATTGTTGATGGGAAGGGAAAATAATGCAGTTACTACGGAAAACAGTGTGGCGGTTTCTCAAAAAGGTAAAAATAAAATTACCATAAATATCAATATAAATTTAATTATGAAAATTTCCACTTTTGTATATATAGTCAAACTATTTGAAAGCAAGACTTAAAAAGATATTTGTGCACCCATGTTTATAACAGGATTACTCACATACTCAAAGGTTGAAGCTACCCAAGTGTCCATTGACAGATGAGCTTATAAGCAAAATGTGTTTTATGGAATACTGTAAGGCTTTAAAAAGGAAAGAAATTCCTACACATGCTTACAACCATAGGTGAACCTGGAAGATACTACACTAACTGAAATACTGTGTGATTGCACTTACATAATGTATGTAGGGCAGTCAGTTTCATTAAGTCAGAAGTATAATGGTGATACTGAGGGGGAAATTAAGAAATGGAGTCATATTTTCTTAATGGGTAGGGAGATTGGGTTTGGGGAGACAAACATGTCCTGTGGTGGTGCTGCTTGCACAGCAATGTGGATGTATTTAATGCCACTGAACTGTACCCTATGTTTAAAATGTTTTTAAAAAGTTGTTAAATAAACTTAGTTAATATTAGAAAATGCATACAAAAGCACCCAAAGTATTAAAAAATGCTTCATTAAGCGGGCATCATTATTTTATTATTGCTACCAGTTATAAATAAATAAGAACAACAGGAACAACATGAAAAATTGGCAAAAAGCATGACAATACAGTGGAAAATAAAAACAAAAGGAAGGGAGGGAGGGAGGGAGGGAAAGAAACAGGCAAGCAGGCACTAGGAGGAACTAGCAGTGCTGAACAAAACAGAAGAGAATAAAAAGTCCAAGAATAAAATGTGCGAGAATTAGTTTGGAACCGGTTCATACTGGAGAGCTTGGAGAACCATTTAAAGAACTCCTATCTAGTGGATGCAACTTTTAAACAATTTAAATTTATATAATTTTAAAGTGACCAGGGCGAGTTGCTTGGGAAATATTCCACAGATTAAGAACAAAGGAGTGGAGATTTGTCAGTTCTTGGTACCATTTTATTAGCTGAGGGGATAGAGTTAGAAATAAGTTTGCAAAAGATTAGAGATAGAACAAAAGTGAGGAAGTGAAGAAAACAAATATAACTCTTCTATTTGTTTTTAGAAGTTTGCAAAGATGGAGGAGAAAAATAGCAGAGAGAGATTTAACCAATGTTCACGGACACCCAGTTCTTCCTTATTTCTAGGAACATAATCATGTGATTAGTTCTGGCTAAAGAAATGTGAAGCAAAACAATCCATGTCACTTCCAGACTAAGGAATTTACGCATTTAATTTTCTGTCCCTGACTGTCCATTTCTCTCGATGAGTGCTGTAATGAATGAAGAGCCTTGTACTGAGAAAATGATTTGATATAATGATGATGGTGAGCAGACTCCCCACCCAGCCAACCTTCCTTGGGAACCTACCATGCATAAAAAATAGTCCTTTGATTTTGATAAGCTATTAAACTTGGAGGTTTTATTTTATTGCAGTCTAACTTAGACTAACCTGAATAATACCTGAATAATACATTATCTACCCTAATCTTTTCATCATCAAAGGATAAATTCACAGCAGCGCCCAGTCTCAGGTGAAGATTTCTGTCCCAGAGACAATTCATACTGTGTAATAAATTCATTTTCAAGCTTAGAGAAAGAGATGAAGAAGAGAGACCACCAGTGGTCCTATGGAGATACAGCTAAGGACCATTGCAAAATTTTTGTTTGTAAAATGCTTCTAGTGAAATGCTCAGAGTTTTAACCTTTTGAATTTACAGATATAAATCAATTCTCTGGTTCATTTTTGTTATGTTACCATTATTGGATTTGTACTATGAAAATGCAGCTCCTCCCATTTTAAGTAGAATTGAAAGGAGAAATGTCAAATCTGCTTTGGAAGAAGCAGGGTTTGTTCTGTTTGTAGCCTGGCCTAGGAAAGATCACGGGAATGGGATTATTATATAGAATAGCAGTTCCACAGTATTCAGTCTGATTTTTTTTCCCCATGAGGGTTTTGTTAATTTACCACAGTTTTCTACTGACAAGCCAACTACTCTGTCATTAAGGCATATCTCAATGTTGATAGATAAAATGATAGAAAAGGTAATATCCTTATAAATAAAGACCATCTAGCAATTCAAAAGAAAGCCTTTAAGACCCCTGTGTATGTATATTGGAAAGCTACAAACTCACTTTTTCAGCCTTCCATGTAGCTAATGAGAAGCAATCAGAAGTCACAGGTTGGAACTTGAAGACGTTTTTACAATAGGGCAGATGAACTGGCCCTGTGCCCTTCAGATTGCACCCTTCCCTCCTGTGTCTTTATGCACACCAGCTACATGCTCAGAGGCACAGGTAACATGCAGTGAGCAGTGCACAGACGACTCTGTGATAAACATAGCAGATTAGAAAAACAGAAATAGCTTGAGTCTTTAAAGACACAGGTGTAATGCCACATTGTCCCTGCTTGTTACTCCCAGATATCTGATTTAGTGATAACGATCCAACCACTTAAATTACTCTTGATCTATTTTCTGTTACTTGCAGTCAAATATCCCAAGCACAAATAATCATGTAACAAACACCATTCCAAGCCCCTTAATATATTTTTTCACTTTGAAATTTTAAAGCCACCTGTCAGGATCATTCCCTACTATACAGATGAAAAAACTGTCCAAGTGTGGGCAAGGGTGGCATTTATATCCCAGTTTCAGGAGCAGACACTCCTGTATCAGAATTCCAGTTGCTGCATCCAATTCATGTATGGCTTATTGGACTTTCTGTCTCATGGCTTCCCAAAGAAGCTGGAACACAGGCTTCCAATGTTCTCTTTCAGCGTTGAGCATTATATTCTCCAAACCAGAAACCTTTCACTCTCACCTGTTAGATCCCTTCCCTGCCAGCCTCTAGTTGTGTAATTTGGGACAAGTAACTGATTGCCTCCAAGCCTTTGTTTCCTTGCTGAGTTATCGTAAAGATTAAATACGGCAACGCCCTTCTAGGTCTTGACATAACATAAGTGCTGACATGTAGGGAGAGCACGTACCTATATGCCAGAAACTGATTAAACATGTTCTATAGATTGACTCATGCAATTTTCCCAGCAGCCCTGTGGGATAATTACTGTTGTTATCCTGACTTTACAGATAAATAGAAGCAGGGAGAATGTGTACCCTGTTCAATAGAACAGGGATTCTAGCCTGGAAAGCCTGTACCCAGAGTCCATCCTCTACCCACTCTGCCATGCCTACATCTGTTTCTGTAACCTCATGGTGCATTCCATTCCTTCTAGTGAATAGCCACACACTGCTAAGAAACCACACCACCTCCCTGTCCAGTCGAACATTCTCTGTGTAACTCACTTCCCTTGCAGTGTGCACATCATCCCAAAAACACATATGTTGCCATAAATCTTACCTGAGCATCTCTGCAGTCCAGCCACACAGGACATCACTCTCTCCCAGCCCCACAACTTATTATGCCCCTAGTCACACCCCTCATTGCATATGCAAAGTTCAATGACTAATTATATAATCCCAGCAAGAGATCCTATTACAGTTCCAGCCAAGCACCTCATTATGGCTCTCCAGCCATAATGTCTCATTACATGACCTGGACACATCTGACTGCCTGCAGAGATACCTGTCTCATTACACGTTTGTGAGAAGCCCATGTTTCAGCCTAGATCTAACAGAGGACGTTAGTATCATTAGACCTGTTATCTCAGAGCCCATTTCCCACCAGTTCTTGACAACCCATTCACATCAGCTCCTGAGAGGCAGGCCTTGTCCCACACTGGGACCGTCCGGGGCATTAAAATTAGAAAAGTACTCAGAAAGCATGTGTTTAGATTCAGACTATAAAGTTAGCAATGCTGTATCCATGGGCAGTTGTCAAGATTGAAGATTCTTCTGCTAAACATAAATAATGCCTATTATCATTTCTTCTAAAACACCCACATGTAGCATGTTCCCTTGAATGAAAAACACAATTAAGAAACATAGATAAAAGAATCACCAGTAATGCCACTATTCTAATAAAGTGATAAACTTCAGAGTGTATATTGCTTTGGCTACAGATGATAATATGTGTGTAGTAGGCAGAATTATGACTCCCAAGAAAGCCCCACAGCCAAAAATATGTGATTGTGAATATGTTACCCTAAGTGGAAAAGGGAACTTTGAGGATGTAGTTGAGGAGACTAAGTGGTTGACCTTAAGGTAGGAAGATTCTTCTGAGTTCTCTTGGTAGGCCCCATGTAATCACATGAGCCTTTAAATGCAGGAGAGCCCAGCACTTTTGAAAGCCAAGGCAGGATGATCCCTTGAGCCCAGGAGTTTGAGAGCAGCCTGAGCAACATGGTGAGACCCCATATGTGCAAAAAAATATTTAAAAATTACCTGGGTGTGTTGGCACATGCCTGTGATCCCAGCTACTCAGGAGGCTGAGGCAGCAGGATCACTTGAGCCCAGGAAACCAAGGTTGCAATGAACTATGATTGTGCCACTGTCATAGTGCTGTAATGTCACTGCACTCCAGCCAGAGCAAGACCCTGTGAGAGGCAAAACCCTGTCTTCATTAAAAAAAAAAAAAAGTAATTTATTCTGAGAGTTGAGTTAGAGTATGAGTTGAGAAGCCCAAGAGGGATTCCATTTGCGTTTGCAGGTTTGAAGAGAGGTATCCATGTGTTAGGGCAACAGAGACCTCAGTCCTACAACTACAGTGAATTGAATTTTGCTAACAACTTGAGTCTAAAGAGAATTTTTCTTCAGAGCCTACAGAAAGAAAAGCAGTTCTGCAGTCTTCCAACACCTTGATTTTGGCCTTGCGAAACCCTGAATAAAGAATCTAAATATGTTGTGGCAGACTTCTAATCTACAGAATTATTATATAATAAGTGGATATTATTTTAAGCTGATAAAATTGTGGTAATACATTATGAATCAACAGAAAACTAATACACTATACATGGTTTTTAAAAATCAAATTATACTATGCATCATATTTTAAGATATGTTCCTATAAGAATATATTGAAAATGGTATACATATCAAATAGCACATTGACAAAATATTTAATATCTGAATATTTGCTTTTTTCTGGATTATAATTTATGCAAATGGTCATCTATTTAAGGACATAGAGACTATTGTTATTTTTGCTATTAAAAACTATGGTATGGTGAGAAGACTGTCTTTGTACATCTGTCTCTGCAAAACGAAAGTCTTTGTAAAACAAAGGGAATAATATGTGTAATCACTGGTTAAATTTTACATGAATATATAGATGAAATGCATAGCTAACACAAGCAATCAAACCATGGCTATATAAAACAGTCCATCATTTGTGTATATAAAAGATTACAAGTTAAGTCCCTGAATCTTCTTATACATGCAAATGCATGTTTGTGGATACCAAATGAATCTGCATAAATTTCTTTTCCTTACTTCAATCCTCAAGTTTCCGACACTTTGCATTTAATAACTGATGCTTTTCTATTAATTATATGCTCTAAATAACTTAAATAGTTAAAACAAAGCATGTTATTTCAGCATGTACTCTATGTAGGTCCTCGGTTTATTAGGTTGATAAGAGAAGCATCACAGCTGTTCACAGAGGCAGAGATAGATATTTGACCCACAAACACACCTGCTCCTTTTTGATTGAAAAGTGTGGTTTCTGAGAAACCACAGCACAGCCATGAACCTTATTCCCCAGAAGACTGTGCATCTTCGTGAGCACAGGTAATAGATTGAGCACAGGAGATCCAGCCGAGGACCTCAGACCATGAAGGAATTACAAAGTGCACAGATGTACAAAGCCTGGGCTACAGAGACACTGCTTGGAGGAGAATTACAGAAATGTGTGTTTGGGCTTTTTATGTGAATGAATAATGTATTTTCATTGTGTTATTTTAGGGTTTTAGAGTTTATAGGATACAAGAGATAGCATTGCTTAAAAATGTATATATATTTATTTATTTTTCTGAGACAGTCTTGCTCTGTCCCCCAGGCTGGGGTGCAGTGGTACAATCAAGGCTCACTGAAGCCTCTGCCTCCAGGTTCAAGTGATCCTCTCACTTCAGCCTCCTGAGGAGCTGGGATCACAGGCATGCACCATCACACCCAGCTAATTTTTGTGTTTTTAGTAGATACAAATTTTGTCATACTGGCTAAGCTGGTCTCAAACTTCTGACCTCAAGGAATCTGCCCACCTTGGCCTCTGGAACTGCTGGGATTACAGGCGTAAGCCACCACGCTCAGCCAAGATTGCACTACTTTAGCTAATATATGTTCACTGTTTTCTGAGCATAAGAAATAATTGTAAATACAAGTTAACACATAAGCAGTAACTAAGAATCAATTACTTGCCAAATTTATGTGCGTGGGAAAGCTGATTATCTTTATTTACAGAGAGTTGAGAAAAGAATCAGAGGATTATCATTGGACAGGATCACACAAATACTGTTATCACCCATTATACAAGTGATTACTGGCAATCTCTTCTCTTCTAGGCGCTATGCTGGGTTCCAGGATAGAGATATGACATGGAAAGACAATTCAGGCATCATCTCACCAGAGATCTGGTGGGGCAACATACACTAGGATCTAATGCTAACAATTTAAGAATTTACTTGACATGATTCAGAAAAGAGACATTATATCTCTGTTTCCTCATGGGAATGTTAACTTTTTGGTTTGTTGTTTTTTTTCTCCTCAGAAAGGATTTATTTGATAGGAGACCAAAGAACAAATGAGGCCTGGCAAGGAGTCCAAACCAGAAAACTGATAAAGCATCATGAACAAAACTTGAGGTCAGAAATGAGTATTTTTGTTATTGAAGTATTGAAGGACATCTGCCTTATTTAAGGGAAGAATATTGAAGAGAAATATTACAAAAGGTGTGATGCATTGGATTACTTTAAGTGAAAAAATAAATTCGATATCAAAAAAGCAAAAGATTTTCAGACCAAAACAAGTATTTCAATTAAAGAGAAAACAAGAGGATTTTTGTGAGCTACTAAAGATGGCCATCTCCTTTATTAATATTTAATATTTAAAAAAATAATTTCTGTTGAATTTACTAGAAAAACCAGTTACAGGCATTAAAATAAAAAGAAAAATATGAAACTACATGTGCATATGATAGGAATATAATTATGTATTTTGGAAATCCAAAAAAGTTCACAGAAAAACTACTCATTGGGCAGGATAAAGTACAAGATATTGCTGGAGCCTCTTATTAAACCAAGCCAGAAAGAAGCTATCAAAGACTACTACCAAAAGGATGGATGCAGCAAATGAAGATGGCACAGGTATACCAATGTAAGAAACCTGCACATTCTGCATATGTATGCCAGAACTTAAAATATTAAAAAAATAAGTATTACAAAATCTGTTACCTTAAAACAACTATGTAAGTACCCAGGAAAAATATTTCAATAACCTGTCTAGAACGGTTTTGGAGAATCTAATATTAGGACTTAATTGATAAATAAGCGTTAATTAGCTATATGGAGTATAGAGTGAATAAAGGAAAAAGTATCTACAAAAAAAAAAGTCAGAATAAGCAAAAGAAAGAAGTCATTGAATTTAAAACAGTTTAGTGTAGTGTGACTGTAGCTTGCAGCTCACTGGCCAGGAAGGCACGTTCCTGGAGTGGTCTGGCATGGAGGTGGGGTGTGAGAACAGGCATCTGACTTATCCTAGGAAAATGGAAAAGCTCTAAGGGGGGTGGGCTCTAAAGCAGGGATGTCATAGGAATCTAGGGGATGTAAACTTTGCTCTTTATGCCTTTCTGTAGCTTGCAAAATCATAAAAAAACGAAGTTAGAAGAATTTAGGTCTGAAATTCTGGGCCAAAGCCAGTGTAAGTTTTTCAGCGGAGGTAACAAATTAGAAAGTGGCATTTAAGGAAAATTAAGGAAACACCAAGGAATGAGTCAGTTACAGAGAAGAAAAATAAGGGCTGGAAGAAAAGCTCATAGTGTCCATATGTAAGACATGTGAAGGATCTGAATAAAAGAGCTGATACGGTGATAAAAGAATGGGAAAATTTGAGATCTTTTGAGGAAAGATGTGACAAGGCAGTGACAAGTAAGCTGTGAATGACAGAAGAAGGACTCCAAATGATTGAGAAGGCTGAAACAGGAGAGGATCATGCTATCACTTACTAGAAGGAGAGAAGCATTTGTATGGACAACTAACCATGTGAGAATTACAGGCTGTCTGGCATATTTGTAAGAAGTGTTATTGCCAGACTAATAAAAGAGAGAAGAATCGAATAGATGCAATAAAAAATGATAAAGGGGATATCACCACAGATTCCACAGAAATACAAACTACCATCAGAGATTACTACAAAGAACTCTACGCACATAAACCAGTAAATCTAGAAGAAATGGATAAATTCCTGGACACTTACACCCTCCCAAGACTAAATCAGAAAGAAGTTGAATCCCTGAATAGACCAATAACAAGGTCTGAAGTTATTGAGGCAGAATATAATAGCCTACTAACCAAAAAAAGTTTAGGACCAGACCGATTCATAGCCGAATTCTACCAGATGTACAAAGAGGAGCTGGGACCATTCCTTCTGAAACGATTCCAAACAATACAAATAGAGGGAATCCTCCCTAACTTACTGTATGAGACCAACATTATCCTGGTACCAAAACCTGGCAGAGACACAACTAAAAAAGAATGTTTCAGGCCAATATCCATAATGAACATCAGTGTGAAAATCTTCAGTAAAATACTGGCAAACCAAATGCAATAGCACATCAAAAAGCTTATCCATCACAATTAAGGTGGATTCACAAATCTATAAATGTAATCTGTCACATAAACAGAGCCAAAGACAAAAACTACATGATTATTTCAATAGATGCAGAGAAGGCCTTCAACAAAATTCAACATCCATTCATGCTAAAAACTCTCAATAAACTAGGTATCGATGGAATGTATCTCAAAATAATAAAAGCTATTTGTGACAAACCCACAGACAATAAGATACTGAATGGGAAAAAAACTGGAAGCACTTCCTTTAAAAACTGGCACATACAAGGATGCCCTCTCTCACCACTCCTATTCGAGTATTGGAAGTTGTGGCCAGAACAATCACAAAAAAAAAAAGTAAATAAAGGATATTCAATTAGGAAAAGAGGAAGTCAAATTGTTTCTATTTGCCTATGACATGATTGTATATTTAGAAGACCCTATGTCTCAGCCAAAAATCTCCTTAAGATGATAAGCAACTTCAGCAAAATCTCAGGATACAAAATCAATGTGCAAAAATCACAAGCATTTCTATACACCAATAACAGATAGAGAGCCAAATCATGAGTGATTTCCCACGGACTTTTCTTGGGCTATTAACTCCCATTCACAGTTCTCAACTTAAGCTACAAAGAGAATAAAATATATAGGAATACAACTAACAAGGGATGTGAAGAACCTCTTCAAGGAGAACTACAAACCACTACTCAAGGAAATAAGAGAGGACACAAACATGGAAAAACAGTTCAAGCTCATGGTTAGGAAGAATCAATATTGTGAAAATGGTCATACTGCTCAAAGTAATTTATAGATTCAACACTATCCCCATCAAGTTACCATTGACCTTCTTCACAGAACTGGAAAAAAACACCTTAAACTTCATATGGATCCAAAAAAGAGCCAACATAGCCAAGACAATCCTAAGCAAAAGAACAAAGCTGGAGGCATCATGATACCTGACTTCAAACTATATTATAAGGCTACAGTAATCAAAATAGCATGGTACTGGTACCAAAACAGAGATATAGACCAATGGAACAGAACACAGGCCTCAGAAGTAACCCCTCACATCTATAACCATCTGATCTTTGACAAACCTGACAAAAACAAGCAAAGAGGAAAGGATTCCCTGTTTAATAAATGGTGTTGGGAAAACTGGCTAACCATGTGCAGAAAGCAGAAACTGGACCCCTTCCTGACACCTTACACTAAAATTAACTCCAGATGGATTAAATACTTAAGGATAAGACCTAACACCATAAAAACCCTACAAGAAAACTTAGGTAATACCATTAACGACATAGGCAGAAGCAAGGACTTCATGACTAAAACACTGAAAACAATGGCAAAAAAAAAAGCCAAAATAGACAAATGGGATCTAATTAAACTTAAGAGCTTCTGCACAGTAAAAGAAACAATCATTAGAGTGAACTGGCAACCAATAGGATGGGAAAAAATTTTTGCAATCTACCCATCTGATGAAGGGCTAATATCCAGAATCTAAAAAGAACTTAAACAAATTTACAAGAAAAAAAAAAAAAAAAAAACAACCCCATCAAAAGTGAGCAATGCATAGAAACAGATACTTTTCAAAAGAAGACATTTATGGAGCCAACAAACATATGAAAAAAATGCTCATCATCATTGGTCATTAGAGAAATGCAAATCAAAACCACATTGAGATTCCACCTCATGCCAGTTAGAATGGCGATCATTAAAAAATCTGGAGACAACAGATGCTGGAGAGGATGGGAAGAAACAGAAAAACTTTTATACTGCTGGTGGGAGTGTAAATTAGTTCAACCATTGTGGAAGACACAGTGTGGTCATTCCTCAAGTCTCTAGAATTAGAAATACTATTTGACCCAGCAATCCCATTACTAGGTATATACTCAAAGGATTATCAATCATTCTATTATAAAGACACATGCACATATATGTTCATTACAGCACTGTTTACAATAGCAAAGACCTGGAGCCAATCCAAATGCCCATCAGTGATAGACTGGATAAAGAAAATGTGGCTCATATATACAGTGGAATACTATGCAGCCATGAAAAAGGATGCATTCATGTCCTTTGCAGGGACATGGCTGAATCTCGAACCATCATTCTTAGCAAACTGATATAAGAACAGAAAATCAAGCACCACATGTTCTCACTCATAGGTGGGTGTTGAACAATGAGAAAACATGGACACAGGGAGGGGAACATCACACAGTGGAGTCTGTTGGGAGGTGGGGAGCTATGGGAGGGATTACAGGGGGTTGGGAATTCTGGTGAGGGATAACATTGGGAGAAATACCTAATGTAGGTGATAGGGTGATAGATGCAGCAAACCACCTTGGCACATGTACACCTATGTAACAATCCTACATAATCTGCACATGTACCCCAGAACTTGAAGTATCATAATAATAAAAAAGCAGTGTTAGTAAGTGCCTTTAAGTCACTTCTGACTCAAATAAAGACCGTTTCCCTCCCACTCACAAATACTGCATTGTGTTTGTGTTTTAATTAGCTCACACGATAAACATGCAATTATCAACTTTTGGGAGCCAAACACTCTCTAATGGTTAAGTTCTTCAAAAAGATTGAGAGTTACTGAAGCCTAGATTTTGAGAATCAAAGTGGCCATTTAAAAGCTGTCATGACAAGTAATTACGTCAGCCATGGTAAGGATTTTCAAAGGTATTCACACAGGAAAAATGTAGCTCAAAATGCAACACAAAGAAAGAAATTGCTTTTATTTCCTTCTGCATCATTTAACGAATTCTACAGAGGGGGAATCTTAAATAAAGTAGGGCCCTTCATTATAGTCAGAAATGATATTAAATAAAAATTATTTCTAAAGGGGAAGTTACTACATTATAGGAAAGCAAAAACAGGTGGTCTGGATATGAGTGTCCTGGATTTCTGTTCATTCATCTTTGCATACATTTTAAATGGACAGCTGTCAAATTCCTTGTAGATACTGAATTCAGATTTTGGGACACTAGTTGATGAATCAACATTTTAGGTTCTCTCAGGCTGACACTTTTCTGCTTATCTGTTGATTTGATGGTTATTTTCTCATTAGCAAAGTAGTGTTTTTGAATGTTATTGCATCCCACCTTATGGAAACTGGAACAGTAAAAGTGCTGAGGTCAACGATAAGAGCTCTGGGTCTCTTAACGGAATGCAGTGGAGACTCACAGTAATCTGTGATGCTGGTCAGAGCAATCCTTAGCTTCTATCAAATCAACATCAGTAAATTTTAGCCATTAAATAAATAAATCTAATGATGAAAATTAATATTCAAGTTTTATATCCATTAAATGTGTTAGACTATTTTTAATTTCCTGAAAGTGAAAGTTGTGGTTATAATGAATGACGGTAGCTTTCTCCACTTAATAATTATCCAACTTTATGGTAAAATATTTTGAGGTAGCAAAAGAGGGAATTGCACATTCAGAACTTCAGGCACTAAGAGGTGTTGCCCATTTTTGTATTTTAGACTCATATTGATCCTTTGAAGCCACTATTTTCATTCCTATTGCATTGATAAAAAATCCAAAGTTTATTGACATTAATAAACTAGCCATTTTAAGTAATTTATGAATGGCAGAGGTGAGAGTCAAATCACATAGTCACTGTATATCTTTATCCACATATAAGTTCAGGCTAACAAATTTCCCTGACACTTTTTTTTTAATAAAAATATAAATGTATTTTTTTGGAAAACTATAAGTAAAAGAGAATTTGGCTAATAAAAATCTGCAATTGCCTTCCCTGTTGTTATCATTAGCCCAACATCATGACAAAGCTCTTCTATGGATTTGAGAAACAAACCCAAGCCTAAAACCTAGAACCAAAGGTCTTAGATAGGCACATGAAATTATTGTCTTTTCCTTTTCATCCTGTGGTAGAGACTGTTCTCCTAGTAAGTGAGATGGTAGGTTGAAGAAAGATCTATGGAAAACCATTAGGAAGTAATGATAATTTGGACAAGATGTGATCGGACTCAGCAATGAGGCTGAGGTTGGGGTAGGTTTGAGAGAGGAATGGAAATTCAGGAGATATTTCACTGGAAGAACAAATAGGAAACCGTGTAATAACTGAAGCAAGGAAGAGAGTGAAAGTCACAGATGTTTACAATGATTCTCTCTTAGGTAACTGCATAAATTAAAGAGTGATGCATTTAATCAAGGTGACACACAGGTGAAGAAGTTTAAAGGTAAGGGAATCAATGACATCTGGTTTTGTGTGTGTGATGTTTGAGGGGATTTAGGTTTGTGTGTGTGTGCACGTGTGTGTGCACACGTGTGTGTGTGCGTGTGCACGTGTGTGTGTGCCTGTGTGTGTGTGCGCATGTGTGTGCGTGTCTGTGCGTGCGCCTGAGTATTGTCCAAATGCAAATGGCAGATTAACAATTGCTTAGAGGCCTCCAGGGACAAATCTGGGTTTGTTGAAGCCTGGGACAGGATGCATGAATACAAAAGTACAAAAGTTGGGAAGAAAGACTGAGAACAGGATGTGAAAAACCAGTACCCAAGGCAGCCGACGAGGGGCTGGCAGGAGGTTTTGTTTTTCCAGAGAAGACATGAGGAAGTGGTCATGGAAACCCAAGGAAGAAGAAAGTCTTCAGACGCTACAGTTACATTCCCGATGCCATGTAGAGATCAGACAGATCTTACAGAGGTGTGCCTGTACTTCAGCAGTTATAATCACCGATGCCCCGGGGTAACAGTGAAGGGATGTGACAGAAGGCTGAACACAGTGAATTTTGGTTTGGGGCAGGTGAGAGAAGGCAAGGGCAGAGCAGAGTTGCAGGCATTAAGTAGGTACAGCATTGATAGAGCAGAGGTGGTAGAGGAGGAAACAGGACAAAGTTGGTTTTCTTTAAAAAAATTATCACTATCACATTAGAATGCCAAAAGTCTCAGGCAGAGAAGGAGAGGCTCAAAGTTACAGGAGAGCAGTGAGCAATGAACAGGGCAAGCTTTGAAAGTAGGTTGAGAAGGTGCAGTAGAGTTTTCGTTTGCCAATTGTTTACTTTTTGTCTTGGCTCTGCCATGAATCAGTTGTGTGCACTTAATGTGTTCACGTCTCTTTTTCTCATTTGGAAAATGAAAGTTTGAATGACATGGTATATAAGACTTGTTCTAGACCTGAATAAATATACTTTACGGATGCAAAATTATCACA
The DNA here is from genome assembly GCF_049354715.1 of Callithrix jacchus. Lineage (NCBI taxonomy): Eukaryota > Metazoa > Chordata > Mammalia > Primates > Cebidae > Callithrix > Callithrix jacchus. Next base: position 110,600,800 of record NC_133507.1, read on the forward strand.
CCTTATGAGAAAACTGTGTGGACTTCTGCTATAATTTGTACCTTTCCTTGGCCGGTTTCAAATATGTTGGCTATTTTGATGGAGGCATGGGCAATGGGAGACCACTGGGGCCTTAATAGACAGTCTGAGTCAGGAAAGGTTGTAACCTTCTGGATCTTCATATTCATCACCTGGTGACCTCCCCTTACGCCCCCATCTCAGGGGGATAGATCTGAGATATTACTGACATTGAAATTTTAATAGGAAACGCATTGCTTTCAAGGACATTCATCTTGTTTGGAAAGACACTCATACTCTAATGCAAACAAGCTCTCCATGCTTAACTTTATTTTGTATGACATATGGCATCATGACTATATTTTTAAAAGATCTGGAGAATGCTCTTTGCAAGCTTAAGTACAAAACAAAATGGCTCCATAGCTCCCAGGACTGTGGGTGACTGTGTGTAATTAATGAAGAGGAGGCTAATTAGGACCAAGGGTTGCAGCAGGCGATGATTTTCTCCAGCTGCCCTTGGCACCCGCTGACAACTTGCTGCTACCCTTTGCTCCTCTGACTATCATCTGAGAATTTGTAGTCTCAGATTGTCCCATTAAAAAACAGAGAATGAAGAGGCAACCACCCTGTTAGGTCATCTTTAACAAGCTTTCACTGGGGACAAGGAGCCCAAGTCTTGCTGCGGAAACTCTAATGACTTCCCCGTTTATTATACATGCTTAGCAGTCTAGATTCTGTAGTAGGCTAGAGAAAGTGATATTAGGGATAATGATTCTTGCCCTTTTAGTGCCCACCTCAGTCTGTTTTCATGTCAAAGGAAGTCTCTAAGTTTATGGGATTATGGTGATTTTATCACAGGTGCCCAATCCCCCTTTAGAACTCTACCATTCAACATATCCACCTGGTATAACCATTATTATGGCAAGGATAGTGTTCTTTTAAGTCTCTTTTAATTTCAGAAAAGAGAATGTTCAATTAAACTAAATAAGTAGCTAATTTTAGACTTAGAAATGTGGAGAGCCAGAAGCAGAGGAATAAATGTGTGGAAATGAAATACTGTAAATATATTAAAAGTCCACATATGGTCTGAAGTTCTTAAGTAGAAATGGGAATATACTGAGTTACTTAATAAAACACAAGAATATTAGAGCCAAGGAGAAGAACTTAACTGTACCTCTCTATATCTTATCTCTGCTCTAATTGTAACCAGATCCAGGTTCGGCTGTCTGACACTCAAAAGCTAAACCCAAGAGGTGAGGATTGCGGGAAGGAAAAACAGGTTTTAATCATAATGCCAGCAAATTGAGAAGATAGCTAAGTAATCTTCTAAAGTACCATCTTAAATTTTAAAATTTACCACAGGGTTTTTAAAGAAAAACCTCTTACAGGAGACACGTGGGAGTGGTGCAATGTGCAGGGTCTCTGTGTCCTGCTGTGACTAATTTCCTGTCCAGGGGTCTGGCTGGCATTAGTTTGACTTCAGCCTGATGGTGGTAGACTAAGTGTCTGTGACTCTCCCTAAGTGGGAGGATTCTTCAACAAGGGCTCCATGTCTGGCTTGTTTCAAGATGAAGCTCTGAGATTTCTAAGCAGGAGCGTAATTAGATAAGCATGCATGGCTGGACAGGAGTGTCTGAGAATGAGGGAATGAAGAAATGAGAGGGGAAAAAAATGAAGAAAACGAGAGTGAGTGATTTTCAAAACCAAAGTTACTGGTTACGCTTTCCACTTGAAGTTCCATTCTTTAATACTCGCTTTCCTCATGAAGCCAGAACTCTGGCTCTCGGCACATTCAGTCTCACGCCTCCCCAGACTTTCCCCTAGATCTTGTTCCAAAAAAGAAAAAAAACACTAAGTAATAACACTAACCTGCATCAGTTCACTTATTGACTCCTTGGAATACCACTTGTTCAGTCAGGCAATATTGACTGGATTATAAAGGGCCCTATAATTACCAGTCCTCATTAGATCCAGCTAGTATTGAGGAGGTACAACATCCCCAAAACAGGGGATGTATAGGGGGTGTGTGTGAGGGGAGAACTACACATATGCATTGCATATGGTTAGGGAAGAAAAGAAAAAGTAATTTTATTTGGCATGTGTGAGACAGGCATCATAAATTAGATGGTGCCAGCATCGAGACTTGAGCCTTGAAAGCCAACCACGTAATCAGAAAGGTGAAGTAGGCCTCCATGCAGATGAAATAACACAGACAGTAATGCACCATAATGGGAAATACACCTGGATCAGCGCCAAAAGGAACAGGTAAGGTGTTGGGGTCTCCATGACACAGGCTGGAGGAAAAGGGTCTCCTCCGCCCTTGCCTTCTGTGCTTGGGAATTTGGTATTAATTTTAAATTAAATGGGAAGCCCTTAAAGGATTTTAGCTGGATTTACCTTTTTTACATTTTTTTATTTAGGTAAATTTATTCAATTTCAACTGGGAAAAAGGTAGAAAGGAAGCCATACAGACAGACAACACAACGAGAAGGCATTCTAAATTCAAATTCATCAGCAATTTGTATTTTATATTTTAACGAAAGGAAAATTAGACAAATTTATAATTTTTATTACATTTTACAAGTTATTTTGGCTGGTCCATTGCCAATCATGCAAAATACTTGAGTTGTTAAAATGGCTTCAATTTTTCTCAGTTGTTGATTTTTTTTTTTTTTTCTTTTTTAGACAGTCTCGCTCTCTCTCCAGGCTGGAGAGCAGTGGCACCATCTCAGCTCACTGCAACTTCTGCCTCCCGGGTTCAAGTGATTATCCTGCCTCAGCATCCCAAGTAGCTGGGTGTACAGGCACATGCCACCAAGCCCAGCTAATTTTCCTATTTTTGGTAGAGATGGGGATTTCACCATGTTGGGGATGTCTCAGCGGTCTCGATCTCTTGAACCCGTGATCTACCTGCCTCAACCTCCTAAATTGCTGGTTTTATAGCCGTGAGCCACCGCACCCAGCCCTATATGTATATTTTTTTCTTATTAGATGTTCGAGTGACACGAGTCTCTTAATCACTTAAAAATTAAAGCGTTGGCCGGGTGCAGTGGCTCACGCCTGCAATCCCAGCACTTTGGGAGGCCAAGGAGGGTGGATGACGAGGTCAGGAGTTCAAGACCAGTTTGGCCAAGATGGTGACACCCCATCTCTACTAAAAAATACAAAAATTAGAGCCAGATGCAGTGGCAGCTTCCTGTAATCCCAAATTCTTGGGAGGCTGAGGCAGGAGAATTGCTTGAACCCAGGGGCAGAGGTTGCAGTGAGCCGAGATTGTGCCACTGTACTTCAGCCTGGGTGGTAGAGTGAGACTCTATCTTAAAACAAAAATAAAATTAAAGCATCATCAATCAGCACTGTACAGTTAGGGATATGAGGCATCCCATTCTGCCCTGGATATTCAAGGTAAGTTTGATTGGAGCATCACTTCATATTTGGTTTCATTCTTTCCATCTCCTGTGTCCCAGAGGGCACAAGAAAACTTAGTAAGAGAAAAGCAAAAACAAAACAAAAGAAGAAATAGAGTAGAAAAAAAAAAAGGAAATAAAATTACTGGCCCTTACTTATCTATAATTCAGACTGCAAAAGAGTGATTTTACTGTTTAGAGAAAAAGTAAATAGTGAACTTTGTTTTATATGTAGAAAACTGCCATATAACCTTTAGAAGGCTGAATATATTATCTTTATAACTAATACTTTAAATATATTTGCCATCTGGTCTTCCATTAATAATATAGTCAATGCAAACAAATAGCTGATTTTTAAACGCTAAAAATGTCTACTATTTTAGGCAATTTCTGATATCACAGTGTGATAATAAGCTGTGTGATCCAAGATTCTCAGCCTAGGAGTCATTGTAACTGGTCTGGTCTCAGTTCCTCCTCTAATCTGCTATGCAAATTTTTAGTAATTTCATCACTTGACTCATTTTCTAAGCTATAGAAGAAGCAATCTGTATAAAGTCTCTTCTAGCATGGAAATTCTCAAATTTGTACCACTGATGTTTTGAGGATATGTAATATTTCTGAAAACTAAAACCACACACCGGCCTTTGCCAGACAAAGAAGATGAAATTGTCTTCCACAAGCCCAATTTGTTTAAAAACAGCCTCATTCCAGATAGGGGCATTAATGGGGTTATTTTAAAGCTAGTCAGCCTCTGTGTTTTTTCTTCCAAACTACCAGTTGTTACTGTATTTTGATGCTTGAGTTTTCTTGTTTCTAAATCATGGCTCTGTTTACGGTGTTTCTTGAAGAACAACCTCTTAAAATGATACTATCTACAATTTCATTGCCACATCACTCAAGCTCAATGGATAGCTTTGTAGCAACATCTCTCATGTCACAGACCATTTTTTCAGGAAGAAAAGCAGGTTTTTAGACTGGGAGAGGGCATCTGGCTTCTTGACAATTTCTATAACATGGTATTTGAGGCCAGATTCCAGTATAAGATCAACAGAGGTCATTCTCATTTTGAAAGAAAAAAATTAAAAAGCTCAGCGTGCTTAAACCAAACATATTGAATTAGGAAAGCTAACAGATACTCATTTTCTGTCTCTTCCTTTATCTTCCCAGGTAAAAATACTATCTGCATTCCATTGGTGAAATAATTTGTATTTACCGGCCATTAATTGAAAATGATTTCCAGTTTATCCCATTGTATTATTGCTTTTCAAATTTCATATCTAATGTCTATCCATCATAGAATTCTTCCACAGACATCCTGCTGATACAAATGGGTCAAATCCAATATCTCTTATAATTTATTAAAAAAACTAAATTAAAACATAATAAATCTACTTTTTACCTTTTTACTAGTCTTGACAAATGTATTGATCCAGGCAATTTACTAATCTTAGCAAAGGTTTACTTTACAAATATAATTATAGAAAAGTAGATGCCTGAAGGCACTGTTATTATAAGCAAAAATTATAGAAATAATTTTGGAAGATTTGGTAATATACATCAAAATTAAAAATAAATGTCTTTGACCCAGTGAAAACTCTACTCATTAGAAGTCACCCTTCCTTCAGGCAACTCTGTGTGTGTGTGTGTGAGTGTGTGTGTGTGTGAGTGTGTGTGTGTGTGTGTGTATTTAGATATATATTTACATATTTATATATATATATATCTATAGCTTTCATCTATCTATCTTTCTTTATTCCTTTCTATCTATATATCAGAGACATAAGTAATCAAGAAATTAAATGACCATCAGTGGGAAGTGGATAAAGCATACTGAGATGCATTATTAGATGAAAAGATGAAATGCTAAGCAATTTTTTTAAATGAGGTAGATTTATATGTGCTAATTAGAAAATACTTCTGACATAAAACTCAGGTGCAGAATGAAATTACTGTATTCTCTCGTTGAGTGCTGCAGGGATAAACAGTTTAATGTGCAAACATAGTTAAAAAATTCTAATGGATGAAATGCTTAAACTATTTCTAAAAGAAGGAAAGAGAATTGATCATAGCAATTGACTCTGGGAGTGGAACTAGGAGACTGCAGACTACGTAAAAGGAAGGTTGTATTTTCATTGACTATGCTTTTGCATAGTTAGAACTTTTGCCATGTGAAAATGTTACTTTAATTCAGTAAAGCTCCTTAAGATAAAAACAAGATTAAAATAAAAATAGATCATCGCCTTCTTGATTGCAGTGCCACTTTGGTGATTCCCGTCATCTTGTCCTTGACTACAGCAGTTCCCAGAAATGTCCAGACATCTGTTCCTCTTTGATCAAAAGGTCCTTCACTCATTGTCCTCCAAGAAAATACTCCCTCTACTCTCAGAACCCAGCACAATACTCAGCTCCTTTATGCATGTTTTGCTGTTTGTCAATGTGAATAGATGCTGTGGACTGCTTGCCCCACCTCCATGCTGGGCACCCCGCCCCCACAACCACCTGCCACCCCGTCTCAGATACTATCTGCTGTTTCAGAGAATGGGGCCAGTAAAGACTGCATTTCCCAGCTTGCTTTGCAGCTATGCTTCTTGATGTCACATCAATTCTGTCATTTAGGTGCTCTCGGGTCACATTGTAAGGTTCTTCTGCAGCAGCGTCAAAGTATTTTAGCATCCAGCCTCTTCTCTCCCTGATGTCCAAGAGGCACTAAGGTATGTGGCACTGATGGTGACCACAGTGTCCTGCTTTAGGCTTTTCAATTCTAAGATCACAGCTAAAGTACTTTGCTCTTGGACTCAGTAGTCTGACTAATAAATTCATGGTGGTAACTATCCCCCTGTATCAGTTTTGCAGCATTTTGAGAGTCATTCCTGGAGGGGCTGCTACAATCACACTCTCACAAAAAACAAATTCAATGAAAATGCTCAGAAATATGAGTAAATATTGTATCATTTCATTATAAAAAATTCAAAACAGACAAAACTATCTTGTGCTAATTGAACCCAAGATGGTGGCTAACTTTCTTGTGGGAGGGACGTGGCTGGGTGTGTCATAGGGGAGGCCACTCGAGTTTTATTGATCTTCTTCCATTTTTAAAATCTGGGTGGATAAATTATTTATTTGCTACTTAATTCAATGAACTATACATTGACAATTTTGATATTTTTCTGCTTATAAAGTTATATTTCAATAAAAAACCTTTTACTTAAAATTATAAATTTGATAAAAATTATTTTGCTATTTATTTGGGTTTACTTGTGTTGTGTGTTGTATTGTACTCTCAAAAGAGATACGTTAAAATCCTAATCCCTAGTGCTTGTGAATGTGGTCTTAATTAGAAATAGGGTCTTTGTGGGTGCAATCAATTTAAAAAATCAAGTCATCAGCCTGAATTAGAGTGGGCCGTAACTCTAATAACTAGTGTCCTTATAAAGAGAGAGACAGTTAGACATAGACAAACACAGGGAAGATAGCCATGTGATGACAGAGGCAAGGATTGGATTAATACATCTGCAAACCAAGGAATGCCATGAATTGCCAATGATCACCAAAGATAAGGAAGAGTCCAGGAAAGATTCTTCCCTGGGGCCAACAGAGGGAAAATGTCCTGCAAGCACTTTGACTTCAGACTTTCAGCTTCCAGAACTGTGAGAGAACAAATCTCTGTTGTCTACCATCTTAAGCCCACTTTCTACTGTTACGCAAGAGTGAAACAAAAGTCCATCTCGTCTGGAAAACGAAACCTCTTCACGTGTTATACTTAGAGTGAGTTCTGTTTCCTTCACTGAACTTCAAATGACAAGATCAACTCTTGTCAGGAGGTGACCTCAATATACCCTCTCTCCCTACTCAAAAGCTATTATCACTTTTTCTTTTATGTTTACTTGTCATTCTAACCATTTTATGAGTATAATAAACTTACGTTACTGGGCTTTATTTTTACTTGTAGCCACTGCATGGTTCTTTGAAGTGAGTGAACCACAGACTAGGCCATGGTGACTCTTGTGATCCACACCTACACCTCCAGATGGACTCCTGGAGCCAGAACGTCTGAGTCAACTTTGTGACACTGGACCCTGCAACCTGATTAACCAATGCTGGCAACATTTTGCCATTGTTCCTGCCTCAACCTTTCCTGCCTCAAGTGATAAGCCAACTTTGTGACACCAGACCTTGGACCTTGTGACACCCAGCCCCCTAGGCAACACCTCCCAGCTTGCAAAAACCACCCTGAACTGCAACTTCTGTAACTTTCCACTGCCTACCACAAACCTATAAAATCATTCCTATCCAACCATCCTCTGTTGACTCTCTTTTCAGACTCAGCCCACTTGAATCCCGGTAAATAAACAGCCTCGTTGCTCACACAAAGCCTTTTCAGGTGGTCTCTTCATTCAGAGCACACTTAACAGCCACCATTTACTAAGTGCTGACTATATATGTGTTAGGTGCCACCATCCCTATTTTACATATGAATTGACTTAAGCTTCAGACAAATTAAGTAACTTGTTCAAACTTTCTCAGCTAAAAACTTACAAAACAATACTTGAATAGCATATCTCCAGATTCAAGAACTGACAGCCTGAACTGCTATGCAATTCAGTGTTAACAGAAAATCAAACACTATGAAATATTTAAAAGAGGTTTATTCTGAGCCAATGTGAGTGGCCCAGGGAACATAATCTCAAGAGGTCCTGAGAGAGTGTGCCCAAAGAGGTTGGGTTACAGTTTGGTTTTATACATTTTAGGGAGATAAGAGTTCCAGGCAAAGGCATAAATCAGTACATGGAAGGTATACATTGGTTTGGCCCCAAAAGATGGGACATCTTGAGGCAGAGGCTTCCAAAGATTCTTTAGGGTTTTAGGAATTCTTTAGTTGACAATTGTTTGTGAGAGTTAAAGTATTTTCTAAAGACTTGAAGTCAGTAGGAAGAAATGCTTAAATTAAGATAAAGAAATTGTGGGGGCCCAGGCCCTTGTTGTGAAGATGAAGCCTCACAGGTGGCAGCCCTCAGAGAGAATTGATGGTAGATGTCTCTTTTCAGACCTTAGAAGTGTCAAATTCTCAATTAACCTCTGCTAGATTTGGGAAATTTCTGGCTATATTAATGGAGATTCTCTATAGCTACAAATTTTCCCCCACAAAAAGATGGCTTTTCTGGGCCATTTCAAAATGTTTCAAAGACATATATTTTGGGATAAAATATTTTTTTCCCTTTGGGCTCTGTCTGTTATGTGATGCTATACTGGAGTCAGGTTAGAAAGTTAACCACTTTATACTAGGCTAATTAAAAAAAAATTTTAAAGATTTTATCTTTTGTAGGATGTGACTTAATCCTCGCCTTAGCTCTTATTCATAATTTGGTATCTTAGCGCCATAAAAAGTCTGTTTTGTGAGACTTATGATGTCTATTTTTAATTTTAATACTGGTCAGTTGTGCCTAAGCTTCAGAAAGGAGGAGATATAATGAAGTTCGTCCAGCCTCTCTTCTTGTCATGACTGGGAATTCAATTTTTCAGGTCTCTCTGTGGTCCACTTGGCCAAGAGGGGGTCCACTCAGTTGATTAGGGGCTTAGAGTTTTATTTTTGACTTACAATAGTTACACTAGTGAGTGAAATTTCTGCTTTTTCAATTAGTGTATTTAGAACATTTATGTCAAAGGTGATTATCACTATGTTAATGTTTAAGATTTTAATATTATTATTATATTTTCTTTGTGTCCCCTGATTTTTCTTTTGCCCTCTTTTTGTGAATTACTCTTGACCTATATATAATGTTTTTCTGTTTATGTTTTTGTATAGTTCAGTAGCAGTTCCTCTACATATAGCAATATACTACTTGTTGTATATTGCTATATGTAGAGGAACTGCTCTACATATAACAGTCTGTGCCATCAACATGTTAGCCTGACATGAGTCTTCTGCCATCAACATTTTACTACTTTGAGTCAAGTGTGGAAATTTTACTTCTATTTAGGTCCCTTTAGCTTCTCCTCTTTCAAATATATTTTAATCTAATAATATTATTTTCATTTCTATGCTCTAATGTGATTTTTTTAAACTCAAGAGGGAAAGGATAATCTATTATTTGTCCCCATATTTTTGCTTTCTGTCTTTCCTTCTTCATTCCAGATGCTTCAAGATTCTTTCTTTTATCAATTCCACCCCTCCCCACTCCTCCGCACCCACCTATTTCTTTTTTGAAGAATTTCCTGCAGCCAACCATTGAGGACAGGTTTACTGGCAACAAATCCTTTTACTCTTTGTTCATCTGAGAACATTTTTATTTCTCCTTCATTCCTGAAGGATAGTTTCACTACATAAAGAAATCTATATCTTCTTTTTCAGCGCTTGAAAAATATTGTGCCAATTACTTCTGGCTCCATGGCTTTTGTTGAGATATCTGCTTTCAGTTGAGTTGGCGTTCTGCTCTCTGTTTCGTTTCTCCCTGACGGCTTTCAAAATATTTGTCAAACAATCTGATTCATCTCACTGACTTTATCAATAGGCTTTCTTTCATTCAAGTAGTGATTTTCTTAGTTATTGGTAGGTTGGGTTATTTTTGTCTTATATCCTGGATACTTTGTCTATTATGTTAGTAGATTCTGGGTGCTGTTTACTTATTTATTTATTTTCCTTTTTGAGCTATAAGTGACAAAAATTATATACATGTATAATAACTATTTTTAGTGTTTAATTTTTTTAAACACTAAAGAAATTAGTATTAGCATTGGTACTGAATTAGTCAAGTTGCTCCTTCACAACAATATATTATGAACATTATTCGGTATCAACAAATTTAAATCCAAAACATTGTTTTTAATCATCGTGTAACATTCCAATATACAAATGGTACAATGCTACATATAACCACTCTACTGTTGCTTGACATTAAAATTGTTACCAGATTTTCATAATTATGATGATATTTTAGCACCTTTATTGGTGCACAAAGATGTAATGTTTTGAAGTATGTACACATTTGGAAATAACTAGCAAAATCAAGCAATTTCACATATCTATCATCTGGGTGCTATTTCCATCTTTGATGTTATCAGGCAGTTGCACCATTTAGGTGACCATACTGGTTTTAACCTGCATTTATGGGCTGTAGTTCCAGTGACTACTGAGTCTTTGGAGCCTTTGAAGCACTGTTTTGATGTAGTTGTTTCCTTGGGCACCTCTGAAGCTCCCACTGCTCCCTACTTGTGTAACCTGTGGGAGTGGAAGGGGTTTTCCCAGGGTGTGCCATCAGATGTCTGTCTAGAGGGGAAGGGTGTCTCATGATGCTAGGATCTTCCCAAGAGGTGTCATTTCCCAACTCCTCTCCTCTTCCTCCCACTGCTTCAGTTTCTCTAGGTAGAGAAACAGAGTCTTGTTACTCTGGAGACAAAGAGGCTTCCCTAGCTAGGCTGCTTGCTGTACTTTGGATCCTATTTGCGGTTTCATTTGTCTGCCTCCTCTCTCAGTAGGACAGGGACTGTCAGGCCCAGTAAAAGAGAGTGCTTTCCTGCTGCTTATTATGAGCAGGGCTCCCAATCAATCTCCCCTTGATAGTGGTGTTGGTATCACCTGATGTTGTCAGAAGGACAGTTGTTAGATCGGATGTGTAGGGGTGGGCAGCAATGACGTACGGATGGATGAACCTGCCTGGTCCATCATTTGTTGCTAGGTTGGGTCACAGAAAGTGCCATGTTTTGGTGGCCTTCTGTTGGTGGGGGATATAAGACACACCACTAATGTGTTGTTCCTCAAGATGGCTTTGACCAATACAATGTGGTAGAAGAAACACTGTGCCAGTTTCTGAGCCAAGGTCCTCAGAGATAGGAATTTTTCTATTTTCTTAGAACACGTGTTCTGCACGAAGTCGGTGCAGTACTCTGAGACTGGCAGACAACAGGAAGCCCAGGGTAATGTGGAGAGATTGCATAGAGAGAGGATTCATCAGATCAGTGTTCAGTGAAGACACCTGAAGATACTTCCAAACTCAGTCGCCATCTGACTGCAATGTATGAATGACTTCAAATAAGAACTGTACAGCCAACTCCTAGACAACAAAGGATAATAATAATTATTTTAAACCACTAAATTCTGTGGCAGTATGTTATACAGTAATAGATAAGCAGAACGTAGAGGCAGTATATTATTTTGCTGATCTCATAAGTTAATTTTGAATTTTTTTTTTTTATGTTTTGGATCTCTGCATTGCATTTGGTTTTTCAGAGCTCTATTTTTTCTTTCTGCTTTCATCATTAGAAATTTTCCTCATGTGTCTGTCCATCCTGAATCAACATCAAAACTCTGGAATCAGATGGGAACTTCTATGAGATGGGTGGTGTTTGCTGATGGATAGGTTTCTCTACAGGGGTTTGGAGCAGCTTCCCTGTGGTGCTGGGGATCTCTGAGTCTACATTTTCCCTGGTTAATGGTCTCCAGAAAATAAACCTTTGTTCTTGGCCACAGTGGGAAGACAAGACCTAAGGTTCTAACTATTTTTATTCATACTTTAAATCATTTCTCCTTTTCAGCCTTATCCTTAGCCATGCCTGCCTAGCTGCCTAGCGTCTCTCATTCCTGTGGCTTCACAAGGTTTGTTCTGGAAAGTTCTGTGTTTGTTTTTGCATTCTGTTCTGCTACATTATTTAATCACCACCTTTCTTTCACATTTTCCAAAAAAGTGAGAATATCATTTCTCTGTTATCACCTATCTTATCCTCTTAGCCTATGTGAATGTATATATTTTTTACTCTTTTGCTATAATTTTAATGAGTTTTCTAAAGGAAGTGGTTATCAATATATGTATTCAATTTACAACATTTAATCAACAATTCTCCATCAATGTTTATGTATATCACAGTATAAATTAATGTGCTTTTAAACTTAACTTACACGAGGGATTAAATTCTAAAAATTATGTTTGAAACCTTAGACAAAGTAAAAAAATATATGTCGTTATTGACTAAAAACAATTGAGGAAATATGAATAAAGATAAAATAAGTATAGAATCCAAGACTGAAGGCAATATGTTAAATACATATATATGCCAGTTAAAGGTAACACTGAACTTTCCTGAACCCACTATAAAGAGGGAAAGCAGATCAAAACATGATTAAAAAATAAAAGCAAACTAATGGCTAGCAATGTAACTATTTCTATGGATGACACCTAAGGGATATTTATGTCATGTCTTCTTTGAAGAGAAGACTAACATTGTAAATATTATCATCAATAAAGCCTCTGAAGTAAATAAAATAGTAAACACAGAGGCCAGTTCATATAATTCTCAAGGTAAGTCAATAATGTAATTTAAATAAGTTAATGCTGGTATATATACAGCACTTGATATCAATTGGAGGACATCTATGAATCATAACATTTCATCACATAGTAATAGGAATGTTGTCAGCTGAATGAATTAGTAATAGTTTTTGGCTTGGCTATGAAAAATAAAGTAATAGTCATTTTTTATTATTGCTGCTAAAAGTATGTAGTAAAATAATTTTATTAATGTGTGTTAATAATGTTTTTAATCTGTGAACATGTACCTCTCCCTAAAATATAGATCAATGTTAATTAATTTGCCATGCTTTCTATATCTTAAACAAAATGAAACATTCTGAAAACTACAGAAAGTATAGGCTAGTTTATTCAGCAAAATGTTCAACATGAGGTGAAGTCAGCTCTTCAATTTATCTGAAAAATAAAGACTGGCAAATATTTTATGCACACATGTATTGTTAAAGTCAGATAAAATTGTTTTAGAGACACTTTGGAGAATCAGAACTCAAAAGACCTAAGGTCTTCCCCTGCTTCTGACAATAGCTTTTTGTGTGATGTTGAACAAACATCTTTATTTCATCCTTTGTAAGAAATGATGTAAACAATTTAAAAATCATATGTGACTCTCTATTCTAATACTTAGGAATGATGGTAATATCTTCCATATATAGAATGACATTAAAAACCCTTTAAGTTTCCTCAGTAAATCATAGCAGAGGGTTTAATTGGTATCTATTCTCCTGTTATGCAGCATATATGGGATGGAAACTTGACAGGACATTATGAAGGACAGAACGACCAGTATGTTAAGTTTATATCTGGCCCTGAGCCAGAGAAACAATAAAATAATAGCCATTGAACATTTCATCTAGTAAATGCACCCATCAGTCATGCAGTGATTCCACACTTCTTGGCACTGACGGATGTAATGACCATCAGTTCATTTCAATCTTTTAAGCCACTTCACTCCTGATCAGAGAATAGTACATGGATTTCACACAAGAGTCAACACTATGAAATTGCACCTTCCAAAGGACATGGGTGGAGTGCAGAGCAAGAGAACTGAACCATCCTTGAAGGTGGTTAGCATCTCCTTCTCCCTCACTATACCCTCTGAAAGTATTTCATTGCTTGGTACAAATGGTAAAAAAAAAACAAAAAATTGAAAAATTGAATGAAAGGAACCAGTGTCCTTGGTCAAATAGGGATAACTGTTTATGCTCATTTGTATTGTTTAGGCTGTTTTGAAAGGGCTACTAAATAATTCCATTGATTGTCTCTCTGAAGATGTTTTCACATAGAAGATGGCTTTCTCAGGAAGGCCTAAAGACTGATAAATGAAAAGGAAGTTTAGCTTGCACTGGACTTCTCTGCTATCACGGAGGAAGAATTACACTCAAGATGCTGGGGACCGAATTCTGTCGGCCTGCCCACACTGGCTACACTTAATAATAGTGTGGCACTAGGCAAGTGATTTGTCTCCATGGGGTTTAACTTTCATCTCTGTAAGGTGGAAGAATTACCATGTACCTATTAAGTTGAGAACTCTGTACTAGAGGAACCCACAAATGAAACTTCTGATTTTTTCTTTATATTTTATGACACATATCTGGTATTCTTGTTTAAAAATAACATTTTTCATACCAATAATATTTCATGAAAATATTTTATCATAAAAGTATTCATTTTAATAGAATGAGAAAATTATTTTTAAATAATTACCCATAATACTTAAATTCAAAAACAACTGTTTTTAGTGTTTATAATTTTTAAATGTTTCAATGAATACATAATATTATATTGTGACTAAATGGTATTGAATTAGTCAACTTGCTTTTTAACTTAAGAATATTATGAACATTATTCAACGTCAACAAATGCATTGCTTTTAATTATTGCATAACATTCCAGTATACAAATGGTACCATGCTACATATAACCACTTTGCATTTGCTTCACATTAAATTTGTTACTGGAATTTCATAATTATAATGATATTTTAACACCATTATTGAAATATAATTAACATACAATAAGCCGCACATGTATAAAGCATACGAGATGGTAAATTTCCATAGATGTACCTACACGTGAAGGTGGTACTGAGAAATAAGTACCTACTCTCTGCAATTCCCTCAAGATAGTAAACATGTACATTACACTTAGATGTTTCCTCTTGAGTCTTGCTAATTTCTTCTACCCTTCTATGATCACCCTTTCCCCAACAGCCACTGACCTGTCACTAAAGAATAGTTTTAATCCTGTAAAGTTTTATAGAGACAGAATAGTACAGTATGTACTTGCTATTACCTGGCTTCTTTCACAGGGCCATGAGTATTTTCATATTCATCTGTGTGGTTGAGTGTAGCAGTCGTTTGTTTATTTTTACTGCTGAATAGTATTCCTTTATGTGTACACGCTACATTCTTTTCTTTTTTTTTTTTTTTTTTTTTTTTTTTTGAGACGGAGTTTCACTCTTGTTACCCAGGCTGGAGTGCAATGGCATGATCTTGGCTCACCGCAACCGCCGCCTCCTGGGTTCAGGCAATTCTCCTGCCTTAGCCTCCTGAGTAGCTGGGATTACAGGCACGCGCCACCATGCCCAGCAAATTTTTTGTGTTTTTAGTAGAGACAGGGTTTCACCATGTTGACCAGATGGTCTCGATCTCTTGACCTCGTGATCCACCCGCCTCAGCTTCCCAAAGTGCTGGGATTGCAGGCGTGAGTCACCGCGCCAGGCAACTACATTTTCTTTATGGATTCCTTGTTGAAGTACATTTGGCTGTTTCCCAGTTTGGGTCTATTAAAAACACAGTTGTGTGCTATGACTCTCTCTGTTTGTATGGATGTATGTACGGTCTCTTTTCTCTTAGGTAAATATCTAGGAGTGGAATGGCCAGATCATGCGGTAGATGTATGTTTAATCTTTTAGAGATAACCCGCATCCCAAAGTGACTGTACCATTTTCCCAGCAGTGGTGTATGAGTGTTCCACTTTCACTACGTGCTTGATGTGATCAAGCTTTCTAATTTTAACCATTCCACTAGGTCTGTAGTAATATCTCACTGGGATCATAATCTGCATTTCCCTGATGACTAACACTGTTGAACACCTTTGCATGCACAGAACTTATTTGCCATAAATATGACTTTTTTCAATATATCTTATAGTACAGGTTTATAATAATGAATTCTTTCAGGTTTTGTACATCAGAACAGTTTATTTCACATCCAGTTTTTTTTTTTTTAAGTAGTTAAAAGATATTTCCCAAATGTTTTCTTATTGCCATGGTTGCTGACTAAAAAGCCCTTTCATTTTCACTTTTTCCTTCCATATGTAATGTGTCACTTCCCACCTCATGGTTTCTTGACAATTTTCCCCTTGTCTTCTGAGCAGTCTGTTTTCTGAGCAGTCTGATTGTAATGTGTCTTGGTGGGCTTTTGCTCATATTTCTTGTAATTGGAGTTCATTTAATTTATTGAGTCTTAGGCTTTTAGTTTTCATCAGATCTGGGAATTTTCAGCTATCATTTCTTCATTGTCTTCTGCTACCTTTTCCACCATAGTTTGTTCCACAGCTCAGTGAGGTTCTTTTCATCTTTTTCATTCATTTTTTCTCCCTGTGCTTCCTTTTCTTATAGTTTAGATTATTGCCCTGAGTTGCTTTTTTTTTCACAACTTCTTTGTTTCCAGTTAACTTTTGTATGTATAGAATGCAATTATATTTGCTTTAATATTCTTCTATGGTATTTTAACATCTGTGTCAATTCTGGGTTGGTTTTGCTCCTTAATGTGGATTATATTTTCCTGCTTCTTTGCATTGCCACCCATTGAGAACTTTATATTTTTGGGTAGGTACTGCCTATTTTCGCACAAATATTATTTGATATTGAACTAGTTAATACAGTTAAACTATTTGAAAATAGATTGATTTTTCTGCATCTCCTTTTAAGGTTTCTTTTTAAAAAAGCATCATACCTATGGTTAGCCTGTGACAAGTTACTCCTATCTTCTAAGTGGTGCTAGGACTAGGGTAAGACAAGTGAGGCATCTAGCATGCAGATGCAAGGTGCTCCTGTAAGTCCTGCCTGGGACTTAAGTCTCAAATTCCTATTTGAGAGGGGACAGTAGGCTGCTATATTTAAGGAGGCACTTGCTCCCATATGCCAGTCCTCACTCAAATGAACTCAAAAGTGAGTGTCTCCTTAAATTTGCTCCCAGGGTGCCTTGCATCTATCTCCCTATTCCCACCTTGCTTTGTAGTACCCTGAGTATGAATTGTATAATATTCCCTCAGCCCAGTGGGAACAGGTACCATTCTCAAACCTGTGTGAGCACCAGGCCCTACTCTCTACAATTCCCTTACTCTCTACAATTTCTTACTGTAAACAGTTTCCTCACACATATGCATTCATCAGTTCTCTGTAGAATACTCAAAGCAGGCCCTCTGCAGGTGTTCAGAGTTTTTATTCTGTACATCTCTCTCCTCTCTGTCCTACACACTCTAGTCAGCTCATCTCCTAGACCTGCTCTGTTTCCTCAACTCAGGGTGACCTCTGAGGTCTGCTGGGATCACCCCTCCTTCTGCCACAGTATAGGGACCCTCCACAGGCACTAAGAAAGGGCGATCAGAATGTTTTCATAATTTGCTTCTTATTTCTCAGTGATCATTATCTTTCCTTGCCTGATATCCAATGTTTTCAAAACCTACTTTCATATATTTTCCCAATATTTTTTGCTGTTGAGACAGGTGGGCAAATGTGGTCCTTGCTACTCCACGTCAGCTAGAAATATATTATAAATAATGTCTGCAGAATGCATTTATGTTTATAAAATTCCTCTTATCATTATTTTAGATAGTAGAATTGTTGTGATTTTCGGAGGGGATCTGTGTCTCTCTGAGTGTCTGCCACGCATAGAGCCCTCCTTTCAGCTAAGATGAATATATGTTCCATGTCCTGGGTTAGAGTCCCAAGGACTAGATGGGAGATTTGATAAAATTATTGCTTGTACATAAATATTTGGAAAAAGTTGTTTCTTACTGAAATAACACAAAGACTGCATTCTTGAAAAATCATGTCAACTTATAGCAGACTAGAAGTTATTAAGTGAGCAAGGTTCCTTGAGTCTATATAATTCCTAATGGTAGAGGAGGTTGGTGGTTACGTTAATTCTTCCTTCCTAGAATGAGGTCCAGCCTGTTCACAGGGAAACCCAAGTAAGGATTTGTCAAACCTTATTAAAATATTTAACCATTTTACTCTGAATTACTAGCATAACCACCTTTAATGGTTGTAAAAGGGATTTTTAACAAGCACAAGAGCACTGCCATCCATATCTGATAGGCAACTTCAAGTCATAACATTTTTACTCAGCCATCAGGACAAACTGGCCACGTTAACTGCAGATAATGCAGCCATGACCAAGCATGACACAAGTGTAGTCACACTGCAGCAGTGAAGTAATGATGAAATTTCAGACCCCATGAGTTCAAGACATAGGACAGCCAGAAGAGACGATGCTGGTCATATGACATTTGTCCAGAAAAGCAGGACTTACCTGAAAGGTACCACCTGGAGGGTGCCAACAGTTTATGTAGTCACTAGTTAAAAGAAAAGTGTTCCATGTAGGCGTAGATAGTTCAGGGTGATGGGTCACACCAGTTAGGTTGTCTTTTAGGGAGTTTGAATCAGAGGCACTCACCAGAGAGTCGGTAGCAGTAGGTGCAGCAAACACAGAGGCAGAGAGTAACTGGGTCAGCACAAGACTCAGCATGAGAGCAGGAGCAAAGCAGTCCCACTGCTGTGTGGATGGAACAATATGGGAACTAGAACTGTGGCTGCTGTGGACTCAGCTTTAATTACCCCTGGCTGGCCGGTGGCTGAAACTATGTATAATACAGATGAAGTCCCTTGTGTCCCTGTGTGTCGTGTAATAAATGTTTTAAGTCCTTAATGATCATGATGGTGTGCTTACTTACCTTATGATATTTATGAGTTTAACACCAGCTCTTTCTCTTCATCCTTTCAGCCTGCATTGTATTTCTCAGCTCAGGTTACACAATCACCTTGTGTCCATATTACATGACTTTCTTGAATGTTCTCTCTTTTGCCTTGGTCTCCATCCCTATTCCTCCACTATTTCATTGGCACCTAATGTGTTTAACATAAGTCTGTGGACACATCCATCACTTGTAAAATAAAAAATGTTTTGTTTATTTATTAAATTACCTCAATGATATTGATGGTAGGACATCTTCTATTTCTCAATTTTTCTTCCATCATTCTGTGTAAGAAAAATAAATACCACATCTAAGTTTAGATTTTTGCTTCTAAATGCTACATAATCGTCCACAGTATTCCTTGAACAACCATATATCCAGTCTCTACACTGCCTTCAGCTCTTCATAAACATAATGCTTTAATAAATGCTGTTCTTCATAAGCTTTATAAACTTCCCTTATAAACTTCTAGTGCATAATTGTGATTTATTTTCAGAAGTGGAATTGTTGGGCCATAGGTTATGAGCATAATTAACAAAATGTGCTCTAGAATGGCTGTACCAAATTTCTCTCCCACCAGCTTTGCACAGATGTTCTCAGTTCTCCCTAGCTTCACAGACTGTGGCAACACTGGTCTCTGTAATTCCCACTAACCTGATTGCAATAATGTGGCATCTCATCCTATTAGCAAACTTTCCTCTCATTTTTACTGATTTTTAAAAAACACTCAAGTACTTGTTACTTATTTGGATTTTCCCTTTTTTGAAACTACTATTAAAATGTCCTTTAAAAAAACCTGGGTTTGGTATTACAGTGATGCTGGCTTCATAGAATATGGTCCTTGCTGTCTCTACCTTGCGGAATAGTGTCAGAAAGATTGGAAATGATTCTTCTTTGAATGTCTGGTAGAATTCTGCTGTGAATTCATTTGGTCCTGGACTTTTATGGTCATAATTTTTTAATTATCATTTCAATCTTGCTGCTTGTTATTGGTTTGTTCAGGGTAACTATTCCTAATTTAAGATAGGAGAGTTGTGTTTCTTCAGGAATTTATCCCTCTCTTCTAGGTTTTCTAGTTTATGTAAAGGTGTTCATAATATCCTTGAATGATCTTCTGTATTTCAGTGGTGTCAGTTGTAATGTCTCCTTTTTCATTTCTTGATGAGATTATTTGGATTTTCTTTCTTCTTTTCTTGGTTAATCTTGCTAATGGTCTATCAATTTTATTTATCTTTTCAAAGAACCAGCTTTCTATTTCATTTATCTTTTGTATTATTTTTGTTTTAATTTCATTTGGTTCTGCTCTGATCTTTGTTATTTCCTTTATTCTGCTGTGTTTGGGTTCAGTCTGTTCTTGTTTCTCTAGTCCCTTGAGGTGTGACCTTAGAACGTCAGTTTGTACCCTTTGAGCATTTTTGACATAGGCATTTAGAGATACGAACTTACTTTCTAGCACCACATTTGCTGTATTCCACAGGGTTTGATAGGTTGCATCATTGTCATTCAGTTTGAATAATTTTTAAATTTTTATCTTGACTTTATTTTTGACCCAATGCTCATTCAGGAGCAGGTTACTTAATTTCCATGTATTCGGATGGTTTTAAGGTTCCTTTTGGAATTGATTTTCAGTTTTATTCCACTGTTGTCTGAGAGAGTGCTTGATATAATTTCAAATTTTAAATTTATTGAAGCTAGTTTTATGGCCAATTATGCAGTCTCTTTTGGAGAAAGTTCCATGCACTGTTGAATAGAATGTGTATTCTGCAATTGTTGGATGGAATGTTCTCTATGTATCTGTTAAGACCATTTGTTCCATGGTATAGTTTAAATCCATTGTTTCTTTGTTGACTTTCTGTCTTGATGACTGTCTACTGCTGTCAGTGGCGTATTGAAGTCCCCCACTATGATCGTGTTGCTGTCTATCTCATTTCTTAGGTCTATTAGTAATTGTTTCAGAAATTTGGGAGTGCCAGTGTTAGAAGCATGTGTTTAGGATTGTGATATTTTCCTGTTGGACTAGGCCTTTTATCCTTATATGTCTCTCTTTGCCTCTATTAACTACTATTGCTTTAAAGCTTGTTTTGTCTGATATAAGAATAGCTACCCCTGGTCACGTTTGGTGTCCATTTGCAAGACATGCCTTCTTCCACCCCTTTATTTTAAGTTTATGTGAGTCCTTAGTGTTAGGTGAGTCTCCTGAAGACAGCAGGCAGATGGCTGGGGAGTTCTTATCCATTTTATAGTTCTGTATCTTTTAAATGGAACATTTCTGCCATTTGCATTCAGTGTTGGTATTGATATGTGAGGTACCATTGCATTCATCATGCTGTTTGTTGCCTATGTACTTTGTTTTTTTGTTGTTTTTATCTTGTATTTTTGCTTCATAGGTACTGTGTGATTTACACTTTAAAGAAGTTCTGTTTTGATGTGTTTCCAGGATTTGTTTCAAGATTTAGAGACCCTTTTAGCAGTTCTTGTAGTGGTAGCTTGGTAGTGGTGAATTCTCTCAGCATTTGTTTGGTTAAAAAACATTATATTTCCCTTATATATGAGGCTTAGTTTTTCTGGGTACAAAATTCTTGGCTGCTAATTTCTTTTTTTAAGGAGGCTGAAGATAGGGCCCCAATCCTTTCTAGCTTGTAAGGTTTCTGCTCAGAAAATTGCTGTTAATCTAATAGGTTTTCCTTTATAGGTTATCTGGTGCTACTGTCTCACAGCTCTTAAGCTTCTTTCTTTGTCTTAACTTTGAATAACCTGATGACAATGTGCCTAGGAAATGATGTTTTGCAGTGAATTTTTCAGGTGTTCTTTGTGTTTCTTGTGTTTGGATGTATAAGTCTCTAGCAAGGCCAGGGAAGTTTTCTTTTATTATTCCTCCAAATATGTTTTCCAAGCTTTTAGAATTTACTTTTTCTTCAGTAACACCAATTATTTTTAGGTTTGGTTGTTTAACATAATCCCAGACTTCTTGGAAGCTTTTTTCATATTTTCTTACTCTTTTCTCTTTGTTTTTGTTAAATTGGGTTAATTTGAAGACCTTGTCTTCAAGTTTTGAATTTCTTCTACTTGTTCAATTTCATTGCTGAGACTTTTCAGAGCATTTTGCATTTCTGTATGTGTGTCCAATGTTTCCTGAATTTTTTATTGCTTTTTCTTTAAGCTGTCTATTTCCTTGAATATTTCTCCCTTCATTTCTTGTATCATTTTTTTTGTTGCCTTGCATTGGGTGTTACTTGTCTCTGGTGCTTCCCTGATTAGCTTAATAACTAACTTCCTGAATACCTTTTTGGGTAGATCAGGGATTTCTTCTTGGTTTGGATCCATTGCTGGTGAACTGATGTGATTTTTGTGGAGTTGTAAAGAGCCTTGTTTTGTCATATTACCAGAATTCGTTTTCTGATTCCTTCTCATTAGGGTAGGCTCTGTCAAAGGGAAGGTATCGGGCTGAAGGCCATTGTTCACATTCTTTTTTTCCCATGGGTGTTCCCTTGAGGTAGTACTCTCTCTCATTTCCTATGGATGTGGCTTCCTGTGAGCTGAACTGCAGTGATTGTTGTCTCTCTTCTGTTTCTAGCTGCCCAGCAAGTTTACCTGGTTCCAGGCTGGTACTAACCAAGTTTACCTGGTTCCAGGGGTTTGTCTGCACAGAATCCTGTGATGTGAACTGCCTATGGGTCTGTTAGCCGTGAATAGCAGTGCCTGTTCCAGTGGAGGCGGCAAGGGGTGCAGTGGACTTTGTGAGAATTCTTAGCTTTGGTGGTTTAATGAATTATTTTTGTGCTGGTTGGCCTCCTGTTGGGAGGTGGCATTTTCCAAAAAGCATCAGCTTTGGTAGTATCCAGAGGAAGCAGTGGTGGGTGGGGCCCTAGAACTTCCAAGATTATATGACCTTTGTGTTCAGCTAACAGGGTGGGTAGAGAAGGACCATCAGACGGGGGCAGAGCTAAGCATGTCTGAGCTCAGACTCTCCTTGAGCAAGTCTTGCTGCAGCTTTTGAGTGTGTCTCCCAGGTCCTGCAGGAGCAGTCCACTTCTTTCAGAGGGTCCATGGGTCCACTCTGGATTGCCGGTTTGTACTTGCAGTTGATCTGAAGCTAAAAATCACAATGTGGGACTCCACGCTGCTCTGTTGCCAAGTCAGAGCCAATTCCATGGTATTACCTCACTTTTTTAAATTCAGTTCACCATTGATGGGCAACTGCATTGATTTTATGCCTTTGCTGTTACGGATAGTGCAGTGATGAAAACATGAATGCATGTGTTTTTTTGGAATAATTATCTATATTCTTTTGGGTATATGCCCAGTAATGGTATTGCTGGGTCAAATGGTAGTTTTATTTTAAGCTCTTTGACAAATCTCCAAACTGCTTTCCACAGTAGCTGAACTAATTTACATTTCCACCAGCAGTGTATAAGTGTTCCACTTTTTCCACAGTCTTGCCAGCATCTGTTGTTTTGTGACTTTTTAAACATAGCCATTCTGACTGCTGTGAGATGGTGTTTCATTGCGGTTTTGAATTGCATTTCATTAGTGATTATGAGCATTTTCATCAATGTTTACTGACCACTTGTATCTCTTCTTTGAGAAGTGTCTGGTCATATATAAGCCCACTTTTTATTGGTGTTGTTTGTTTTTGTGCTTGTTGATTTGTTCAAATTTCTTGTAGTTTCTGGATCTTAGACCTTCATTTTTAGATGCATAGATTTTGAATATTTTCTCCCATTCCATAGATTTTCTGTTTACTCTGTTGCTGGTTTCTTTTACTGTTTGGAAACTCTTTAGTTTAATTAGGGTCCACTTCTCAATTTTTGTTTTTGTTGCAATTGCTTTTGGACACTTAGCCATAAATTCTTTCCCAAGGCTGATGGAGAAAAGGGTATTTCCTAACTTTTCTTCTAGAACTTTTATATTTTAAGGTCTTGTATTTAAATCCTTAATTCATCTTGTGTTAGTTTTTATACATGGTGAAAAGTAAATATCTAGTTTTATTTTTCTGCATATGACTAACCTGCTATCTCAACACCATTTATTGAATAGGGAGTCCTTCACCCACTGTGTGTTTTTCTGGCCTTGTTGAAGATTTGATGGTTGTAGGTGTGCAGCTTTGTTCTTGAGGTTTCCATCCTGTTCCCTGAGTCTATGTGCCTGGTTTTGTACCAGCACCTTGTTATTTTGGTTACTGTTGCCTCGTAGTATACCTTCGAGTTGGGTAGTATGTTGCCTTTATGCTTAGGTTGCCTTGGTGATTTGGGCTCTTTTTGGGTTCCACATGAATTTTAGATTTTTTTTTCCAGTTCTGTGAAGAATGATATTGGTAGTTTGATAGGAATAGTGCTGAATCTGTAAATTACTTTTGGCACGTTTCTTGTTGCCTGTTTTCTCCATAGTGGGCCCATATGAGAGATTTTGTTTGGTAGTTTGCTTGTTTTCTCCTTCCTACTGTATTCTCATTTAAATGTTAGCATTCAGGTAAGGTCTAGTATTTTTCACACCAGTGGGAAGAATTTTACTCCCATGTAGCCCTTCACTTCCTAATGGTACACTATTAGAAATTTGTGAATAGATATTAAAAGTAGAAAGAACTTTTGCTATCTTATTCGTCTATTTGGCAGAAAGATAAATCACACCAAAATCATATGTGATGCATTCAAGAAAACTTGTCTTTTGCGTGGACATTTTTTGCAATTTGTGGAGAGGGCTATTTTGCTAAGGGTCAGGCCTCATGTGACTGGTAAGATTATGGATCAACATGGGCTGTGGGCTCTTCCTTGGCCTCTACAAGACAAGCCATGTGGAAGCCCCACTCCCTCAGCCCTCCACCCTCCACCAAGACTGGCAACGCCTTGCTTTCCTTGCCAGAATAGCACATGGTAGAGTTGGCACTCTATCAATATGTCTTGAATGAATGAATACATAACTCCTCCCTGTTTATATATTTAAATCATTTAAAATGTGAGTGCCGGTCAAATATTTAATTCATTCTCTTTATTATGGCTATATCTTTATTCAGTCAGTATTTTATTTACTATTTCTATTTCCGATTAAAAGTTTGTATAAGGGAAGTTTTATTCAACTCAACTAGAGAAAGCCTAGAGACAGACAGTGATAATGATTCAGGGAAAACCACATGTATATGCATATTTACACACACACACACACACACACACACACACACACACACAAAGTATATCTATGCCTTTAGGAGAAAATGAGAAGAGCACAGGTCCCCACAAATATATCGTGATTGTTTATTCCTTCTTCCAAATTTAAAATCTCATCCTGCTCAAAATGTTAAATATAATATAACAAGTAAATCTTAGAATTTGAGCCCTTATAATTAATTTTTCATGATTGTCTCCTACGTATGCACATATCCAACCTTCTATCACTTGCTGGTGTTCTTGAGCAGGGACCAGATTTTTACAACTTCCACTTTGCTGAGATTACAACCTGATACATAACTATGTGTTTTTCAGAGAGCTTGAAATGAAATGTGCTATGTCATGCTCCTTGGCTTTGAAATCTCTGAGATTCTAACACTGTGCCCTGTAGGGTTAGGTTTTTATGAAATGCTCATTTCTGAAGATGGAACTCAGGTCAACTGGATTTTAGTATGAAGACCATCCTCTAACTTGTATCTTAGGAAATTTAATTATTTATCTGTAAGTCTCATTCCAGTAGACATTATTCTTGTCACTACTATTTTACTCTCACCACTGTCATCATTATCTTCATCCTGTTTTGCTCTTTGCTAAGAGAGAAAGAAACTGAGATTTCTTGAGGACCGATGTGTAAACCTTGCAAATCTTGTGTTATTTCTGTTGTGCCACGTGCCCCACTCCAATGAATTCCAGGTGTTTGGTATATCTCCCGTCTCAGACAAACCAACAGATTATTTGGTCATGTCCTTTTCTTCTTCATCCTACTATATTAAAGGGAAAAATTATTTTGCCACAATGGGTGAATAAATGCCTAGCTTTGGAATTCTACCTCCACAGGGTGCTGTGGTACATATGCACTGCCTTATGACCAGAGTGAGCATGCTGAGTTCCTTTCTGGCTAGTTATAGTCATCCTATGCGTAGAGACTTGATGATAATTTGGCAGCTAGAAAGACAAATCACAAAAATACCTTCAGAGTCGCCTCTGCTAAAGTCAAGATGCTGCATAATAGCTCATTCACATGCATTCTGTGGTATTCAACAGTTTGATATTTAAAAAGTTAAGTGCTTGGCTCTTGTTGATTATCATGCCCAAACGTAATCTTTGCAGCAAGTAAGGCACACCTCTATTATACTGGAGAAAGGCAAGAGAAAACCAAAAATGAGTTTTTATTTTAAATTTCTGGAACTTTGTATTAAAGAGCTGCAGTGTGCAAGCATGAGCACAGTGTTAACTAATTAAAGATTCATTTACAAGGAAAAGAATCAGATGGATTGCAATAATAATGGTAAGTCTAACTACTTAGTATTCCCCATAGTTTGTCTGCTGATATGAAAGTAAGAACAAATGTGATTGTATGCCATTAAAGATTATTAAGCATGGCAAGTGTAAAATTACCTCTGTAATGCCTGTTTTTCCTTCAATTCATTGAGTGATCTTGAAGGCACAAGGCTTAAGGCACTTGCTAAAACACATCCATCTTGAGACACCAACTGTCAAATATGGCTGCCTCACAGTGAGGCTTAAAAAAGAGAAGCCCACTCCCAACTGTGCACACAGAGGGAAGTGGAAGACTCCTTAGATTGAAGACAGCATTGACCTAGCTGTCTTCAAGGTTTGGAGAAAGCCTTAGAGAGCTTCCCAAAAGGTTGCAGGATATAAGAGTGATCTGTTCTAATTACTTTGAAGAGGATATGAAATTGTTTCTATAGTCCATTGTGGGTATGGTCTGTCTCTTATCATGAAGAACAATTAAAATAACTCCCTATAACAGTAGGATATGGTTATCTGGCTACATACCCATTGCTGTCCTCATTTTTGATGACTGCCAGAGAAACAGATTTCTACCCACCTAGGATGAATTCTCAGAGGGAAATTGTCTCTAAGAGAACAGAAATCCGTGGTTTATTCAAGTTTAATGTCTCCTCTGGATCACATAAATGTTGACCTAGTTCAAGGAACTGACTTTTGACAACTTGTTCTCCTTTTGATTGTTCTGGAAGCTACTATAGAACTACTGAGCAAAAGCTGCAGGGATACAGATTCTGGCTTGGTATAAGAAAGACTTGCTGGTGAGCAAAACTGCCTAGCATTGAAAGTTGCTTCTCAGGAAATAAGGAGAATCTTTTTTTTTTTTTTTTTTTTTTGAGACAGAGTTTCGCTCTTGTTACCCAGGCTGGAGTACAATGGTGCATTCTCAGCTTAATGCAACCTCCGCCTCCTGGGTTCAGGTAATTCTCCTGCCTCAGCCTCCCGAGTAGCTGGGATTACAGGCACGTGCCACCATGCCCAGCTAATTTTTTGTATTTTTAGTAGAGACGGGGTTTCACCACGTTGACCAGGATGGTCTCAATCTCTCAAACTCATGATCCACCTGCCTCGGCCTCCCAAAGTGCTGGGATTACAGGCTTGAGTCACCACGCCCGGCCTATCAAGAGTTTTAAATTTATCCCAAGTAATTCTCGTAGTCACACTGGGTGATAAATAATATCTCTATTTTATGGATGAACATACTGGAGCACAGAGAAGTAATAGTATTTGCTTAAAGTCTCACAGCATCTAAGGGGAAGTATATTTGAGGCTAGCTTCTTTGGACTTCAACATCCATTTTTGCCCATTGAACATGGATGCTGTGGATAGGATCCCTAAAGGTGGCAGAGATGAGA
The DNA here is from genome assembly GCF_049354715.1 of Callithrix jacchus. Lineage (NCBI taxonomy): Eukaryota > Metazoa > Chordata > Mammalia > Primates > Cebidae > Callithrix > Callithrix jacchus. Next base: position 110,628,312 of record NC_133507.1, read on the forward strand.
GTCAGCAATACATGAGTGACGTGGGAACTCCTGCTCCCTAGTAACGTAGGAAATGCAGGATCTGATTGTTTCTAACCTTCAGTTTCAATTCTTTGGTAAGCTCAAAGCCTTTCCCACCAATTTTACATTTATACCTTATATCCCTGTGACCTCTTAGTTTCTGCCCCTGAATCTATATAGCATTCTTGCTTCTGAATCACATCAGAGCCAAACACTAAGATCTCCCATCCTTTGTTTCCCAGAGCACATAAAGTCCTATTCAGAATGTGCTCTGTTAATTATCATTATTGAAGATCTTATGGAAGGGACGAACCACGTTGCCCTCCACTCTACTCCACCTATCACCTGGCTGACTGATGCTGCTCTGACACTCCTTGGCCTCCACTCCCACCATTTCCACCCTCTGACAGATAAACCTGTCTACTTGCTTTAGTTCCCTCAAAGTCTGAAGGGAAAGAGTTATCTCTTCATGCAAAACAATCTCTTAAGCAGAGGCTACAGTTTTTGATGACTTTATGATAAGGATGCAGGCAAAACATAATTGGTTTGCTGTTTGAAAACAGTAATTCTGGTGTAAATTTGGCATAAGGATGCAACTGGAGCCAGGGAGACAAGTTAAGATCATTTCAACAGTCCAGTAAAAAAAAAAAAAAAAAAATAGATGAAGGAGCCTAACCTCATTTACTAGTTGAGTTCTCAGTTCTCAAATTACTGCCTGGGACTGCTTGAAAGACAGCTCCTTCTTTGCCCTTCATCCTGCCCTTCATTCCCCCAGAGAGGTTAATGCACTGATAGTCACGACTGGAGCAAACTCTTGTAGTAACAGAAATTGAAAAGAGATTGAAATCTGCCATAGAAGTTGTTGCTGAGAGGAAGCCAAGGAAAGGGAGACAAACTTAGATCCATGAACAGATGAAGATTAAAAACAAGACGATAGGTGAAATAGAGGAACGGTCCAAGGTTGTGCAACAAAGGGCAGATCAGATAAAGTGGCAGGCAGAGTGTGGAGAATGCATCATGCAAGGGGAAGACAAAGCAAACGTGATCCTCCCAGGAGGACACAGGACTCAAAATACAAATTCCCAAGGACTGCAGTGTTCCAGCTGCCCTTTCAGAAATGAGTAGGAAGATTACAGCAATTAATAGCAGCCTGTTTTGCGGTCAGAATTCTCATCTCTTGGCAATGAAGGTGTAAGTTGGATTTTGGGAAAGAAATCCAAAATGCAAGACTTTGTTAGGGAGAGAAGCTATTTCCCATAGTCCAAAGAATGCAGCATCACCGTCCAAGCCCTGGGTGCTGAGTCAACCAAGACAGATGGGTATGATTTAAATAGGTGCTGGAGCCACAGGTTGAAATGTGGGGCAAATACATGTATGAGAGAGTAAGTCAGAGACATGAAAGACGGGACTAGAGACAATATTGTAACATCAGAGCAATAACCTCAATGCATAGCCAGAAAATGCGGGCTGGGGAATAGCTGCTGAGTCTTGCGGCAACACCTCACAGGAAGCTCTTCATCTCCCCATTTTCCATGACCACTGCCACGCTGCTATATTTTACTTTTAGATAATCCCTGTTCCCCCAGCTCCTCTTTTGATCCTTCTTTTTCATATTCACACTATAGCCAGAAGAATTGCTCAGATATGAGTGAAGCCTTCCCGAAACAAGACGCCAAATTGACTTCCCATACCTGCCTTGCTTTTCTATTATTATCTTAATACAATCCTAATAGAAAAACAAAATGTGGTGTAACGATAAAAGCAAAGAAAATGAACCTGGGTCGTCAGGAGACAAATGATGTCCAGAACTCTCTGGAAAACCAAAGGCACATGAAGAGTGCTGACAGATGAAATACCAGAAAGCACTGCATTCTATTAGGTTGGTGCAGAAGTAATTTCGGTTTTGCCCTTCATTTCAGTGGCCAAAACTGCAATTACTTTTGCACCAACCCAATATAATATTTTTGTGGAAATTAAAGCAGGAATGAGTAAAACTTTAAACAGAATCTGGAAGGGAGATTCCAGTTTTGGCAAACATAGAAGCCTCACAGAAATGATAGTGACCAGTTAGGATTTGTTAAGGTGAGATAACACTGAAGATCTTAATACTGAAAAACAAAATCATACTGTTCTTCTGTGTAAACGGAGATAGACATTCACTCTCAGGAAAAAAAAATTGTGGGGCTTATAATCAAGGCCTCTTTCCCATTGCCTGAAGTGAAGCTTGTCAGTAGAGTGCCAAAACCAAAATAACAGAGCTCATCCAAAATTGTTTGATGTCTTATTAACACCTACATTAGAAAATTTGAGAGTCACCTCACATCTGATGTTTCCAAGAAAAACATCACAATCATAATCAATAAATAGAAAAATGTATGATAAAATGTTTTCATTATAGTTTTTTTTTTTTTCTTTTTTGAGATGGAGCCTTGCTCTGTCACCCAAGCTGGAGTGCAGTGGTGTGATCTCGGCTCAGTGCAACCTCCGCATCCAGGATTCAAGTAATTCTACTGCCTCAGTCTCCCAAGTAGCTGGGAGCTGGGACTACAGGCATGTGCCACTATGCCCGCCTAATTTTTTTGTACTTTTAGTAAGATGGGGTTTGCCATGTTGGCCAGGCTGGTCTCAAACTCCTAACCTCAAATGATCCCCCTCAGCCTCCCAAAGTTGTGGGATTACAGGCATGAGCCATGACACACAGACTAACTATAACTGTTTGTATTCAGAAAGGTTCATTTAGATAACGTATTTTTAAAAAGCTACTATACAAAAAGAACTCTCAATAAATAGGACTGCAAAAAAATGACAACAGAAATTAAACTTTTGTAAAAATATTTTTGAGATGGAGTCTTGCTCTGTTGCCCTGATAGATAAACCTGTCCACTTTCTTTACTTTCCTCAGCGTCTGAAGGGGAAGAGTTAGCTCTTCATGCAAAAGAATCTCTGTTGCCCAGGCTGGAGTTCAGTGGCACAATCTTGGCTCACTGAAACCTCTGCCTCCTGAGTTAAAGCAATTCTCCTGCCTCAGCCTCAAGGCTAGCTGGGATTACAGGCATCCGCCACTATACCTGGCTAATTTTTGTATTTTTAGTAGAGAATATGTTATACCATTATGGCCAGACTAGTTTTGAAGTCCTGATCTCAAGTGGTCCACTGCCTTAGCCTCCCAAAGTGCTGAGATTACAGGCCTGAGCCACAGCACTCGGCCATAAAAACTTTTTTGAGACAGAATCTTGCTCTGTTGCCCAGGCTGGAGTGCAGTGGTATGATCACAGCTCACTGCAACCTCTACCTTCTGGGCTCAAGCAGTCCTCCCACCTCAGCCGTGAAAGTGGCTGGGACCACAAGTATGCACTTACCAGGTCCAGATAATTTTTTAAAATTTTATAGAAATTAAAAGTTTTGCCATGTTGCCTAGGCTAGGAAATTAAAATTTAAGTAGATAAAATAAAACGTAAAGATTAAGAAATCTTTCATAAAGGAAAACCTCAATAAAGAGAGTGGAAAACATGAGCTAAAAGACATGTGGTATGGAGGGCCAGCTTTAGGAAGCTCACATGTAACTAATAGGAGTTCCAGAGAAAAAAGAGAAAAGCTTAAAAATATGGAGAGATGGAGAATGAAATTATCAATGAAATTTTTTAAAAAAGAATTCTCCAAGATCTAAAAAGATAATGAAGCTTAAATATGAGTTGACCTAGCAAACTTTTAACACAAATAATTTTTAAAAGTCAGGCACCTAGTCATTATCTTCTTCAAATTTAAGAACACCAATGATAAAGACAGGATTCTGAAAGCTTTGAGAGATAAGAAAACATAACCAGTTTCCTCCAAAGCAATGCAAATGAGATTGGCATTAAATTGCTTTTGGCCAGAGTGATGCAAGCAGAGAAGACAGAGGATTTAAAGAGCCAAGGGTCTCCCTGGAAAGCTGAAATGAATTAAGAAGCAATTGTATGTGTAAGAAAAAAGTCGGCTGGGTTTGGTGGTTCACGCCTGTAATCCTAGCTCTTTGGGAAGCCAAGATGGGTGGATCACCTGAGGTCAGGAGTTTGAGACCAGCCTGGCCAACATGGTGAAATCCCATCTCAAAAAAGTAAAAAAAAAAAAAAAAAAAAAAAAAATAGAAAATAGTCAAACATGAAAGTACTCTAAAATATAGGTTGCTTTCTGACAATGTTAATTGAAGAAAAGAAATCAAACACAAAACACCAGGAGAGAGAAAAATATGGAACATTAGACAGAATAGAAGTAACCTAGGAGAATAATGAAATGGACGTTGAGAAAACAGCAATGTAATAGGTTTACAATTCAGGGTGTCTGAAATTAGCAAAGGGAGCCAATGGGATTCAAGGAGAGGACATATTTCAGAATAGAAAGAGGAGATGCCAGCAACAGGGAAGATGGATAAGAAGACAAAACTAGGTAGGTGATAAAACCAGCATTTATTTCCCCTCCCATCAAGAAAAAGGCAAGAAAATCAGGTTTTCCAGGGAAATTCATGTTCAAAATGTGAAACCAACTAAAAGGTGGCAGAAATGTGAGAAGTGAGGAAGACACAAAGGAGAATGGAGACTTCTCCTGAACACCATACTGGTATGAGTGGTGCCATTGAATCAGATTAGGTCATTAATTAGAGGAAGTATTAACTTTGTAACTTTCCAGTAAAAAATATCTGCAAAGTCAAGATTATAGGAATATAAATATTGCTTGTCAGATTATAACTTTTAGAATAAGCATGTAGATAAAACTATGGGTGACTTAATTATGATAACAGAGCAAAATATAAACTTTTGGCCTTTTCCTTCACATATCTTGATGATATGTAAGTTACAACACAACTGAGAAACGTTAGGAGCCAGGGCAACCAGGAAAGGGACCTACAGAAAACTGAAAGCCTCAGTGCTGACTCTAAAATCAAGGAATAAATATTGCAGTGGCATAGAAAATTGAAGCTACACTATGTTATTAAAAGTCACATATTTCACTGAAGTAAAACTAAAAATAGTGAAGTAACTTTCAAAATTCCAGAGCAGAGTAAAGAGAGGGTTGCTGCATACATGAGCTAAATTGTAGACCTTTGGCACTATCACTGCACCATCACTGCTGACCGTTAATTCACAAATAAAAAGACTGGTGCATTTTTATACATATATAGAGAACTACCAAGGAAATCTAAACTCAATGCAGAAACAAAGCTAGCTGTCTTTAGGTGTTGTTCTGAGGGTGATGTGTAATTTTCATTGTGATATCTTGAGGACAATGAATGTGTGAAGGTTTGAGATAAAAGACTCTTGATTTTCATTTTATTTGTTTAATTATTTGTTTTTGCAAGGGGAAGAAAAGGATTTAGGAAACGCTGGAGGAACTAGTTGTATTTCCTAAACCAGCACAGCTTAGTAACAAGGGTGGTACAGGCAGCTCAATACTACCATGGTCATTTCTGCTTTCTTCCCACCACAGCCGCTGCCTCCCATTGTGCTAGAATTACATTATTTTGGGAAGTGGCCCAAGTGCTTTTGATGTGCATGATTAACATTTAAAATAATAATGTCAACTCGTTTTGTAACTCATAACCAAATAGCTCTCTCTTGCACCCTGTGACCTGGTGGTTGAGGAATGCCTGGGTTTCCTGAGCCTGTGAATGAGGGCAAAGGGAGCCGCAGCCTCGGGTTCTGCATATAGAATGAGTGTCCATTAGGCTCATTAATTCATGAGCACTCTTTATTTTAATAGTCTTAGGGTGACTTGGCATTTAGGTCACCTTTAGTTTAAAGCTGACATTTACTTCACACCAAAATTAATGAGCATTCAGGGACAGTTCAACAAATGCAAGAATCCCCTGAAAATGAGAAACACTTTAGGGTCCAGAAAAGAATTACATTATTTTTGGCACAATAGATCTGGCTAAGGAAATCTACATTAAGTCACATGAGTGGCAACCTGTCAAAGGATCATTTGTCAGCTTGTTCACTTAGGGTAGGACCTTCTCTCTACCCACTCACGAATCTTTTCATAGGGATATGAGGCTTAGGGCAAGACTAGGAGTGTCTTAATCCCAACTAAGGAGCATTCTCTGTCTCTTACTCCCAAAATTCACTGAATATGTAACAAATATAATATAAGGCAATATTGGAACCAGAAATATTATGGGGATTAAAACAGTGCCAATGCTAAAAATTAATTGGGCCAAAATTTAGCAGAAGTATAATCTACTTTTAAGTGGCCTTGTATTTTGTACCAGATACTAATATCTAATTTCTTGCCCTATTTTGAGTCTTGTAACAATAGAGAAAGTTTGGCAGGAAAGGTCTCTCTCTTAGTCTGTTCATGATACTATTAAAAAATGTCATACAGTAGATACCTTATAAATAACAAAAATTTATTTCCCAGAGTTCAGGAGGGTGAAAAATCAAGGTCCAGGTACCAGCAGATTTGACTACTGGTGATTGGCTGTTTCTTGGCTCCTAGATGGCACCTTCTCTACGTGTTCAGGAGGCAGAAGGGGCATATCAATGCTCTAGTGTCTCTTCTACAAGGACATTAATACTTTTTATAAGGGCTCTGCCCTCATTATCTGATTATGTCCTAAAGTCCCTACCTACTAGTGGCAAAACATTGGGGGTTGGAATTACAAAATAAACACATTAGGGGTACCATCTTTCTCCCTAAAATGGTACTATAGAATTATCTATACCATTTTAAAGGTGAGGAAACAGGAATATTTACTACTGTGAGGATATGGTGAAAATCTTCATAAAAAGGTTCCAAGGTCCTCTTTATCTTTCTTACCTTTCCTCAGCCTCCTCGAATAGTTTAGTTACTGTCACACAGTTGCTGCTTTTTGTCCAACTTAATATAAAAACATTAAGGTTTCGCCATTTGTTTAGGCCTTTGTTTCCTCAAAAGGGCTTCCATGTTATGTAAAACTTAATCTGTATGCTATTTTTTCTGTTAATCTGTTTTCCATCGGTTTAATTCTCAAGCCCTGCTGAAAATTTTTAGTGGATAGAAAGGTAAAATTTTGCATCCCCTTCAGGAATGAGTTTGGGGATCACCACCCAGCTCCTCCTCATTACAAAGGAAAATTTGCTCAGTGGAGTCTGGTGTGAGACAGGAGACAGCTTCAAAACAGAGCCGCTGCATAGCCGTGCAGCACTGGGCAAGCCCTTGCTGCTTTCTTCATTATGTGGCGCTCAAGTCCAAGTTACAGAGCTAATGCTAGAGACTGTGACTAGCTTAGGGCATAGGTCTCAAATACATATTATTTTTTTCTCCTTCTCCACTGAAGGTGGTTCAATTGTGCATTTATTTAAAAACCAAATAGTGTCTTTGATCTTCTACCCATTGAGTCCATAGATGACTCTCTAAAAAACAGCTAAAATGTGGTTCTGAATAGCTGTGCTTAAACCATTGCCCATGGAACTGTCTTTGAGTTTGGGGTTTAGGAGTCTGTTTGGCCTTTTCTATCCAAAGGAAAAAAATAAAATATTCATCTCTAATAAATGGTAGCACCTTAATTTACAATTCAAAAGGAGAAATACCACATATGTGGCTGTCAGGAAAGGGGAAACACTTTGGAAATGGCTTTTGTGAAAGATTATGAAGTCTACCTACTGTACCTTATCACTGCAGAAGGAAAATGATGTTTCTTTTGATCAAAACATGACAAGGAGCACATCAAAATCAATACATGGAGAATTTAATCCTCTGAGCTGTCAGATTCACAAACAGAGAAAGTGAATGCTAATGACAGAAAGGCAAACATGTTTATTGTGGAAAGGTTACTGCTGAGATGCCTGCTTACCCTGTTAGAAAAAGTAAAGAAAGCTATTACTCAAGGACCTTAAACCTTATTATCAATTTTCCTTGAAAAAAATTAAAACATAGTATTTAGCACATCAAGTCTCCAAATATGAAAGAAAGAATAAATGTCCCTGTATTTATCCAACAAATATGACAAAGAGTTTACACCTACATTAAATATGTTTTAAAAGTCTACTCAAATGTTTACACATTTTCTAGTGTAATTAAATATATATGTAAATATTGGCAGATACACAGGAGTAAAGAAAGTAATATAATAAATCCCCATAAATTCATCAACTAGATATAAAATATGTTTCAAGTAGATATAAAATGGGTCATCATTTTGCCAATTTTTGCTTTATCTTTTGTGTTGTTTTCTTTCAACTTTTCTGCAATTTTTAATTTGTGGAAGCATTTAAAGCACAGACCAAAAACCTCACTCACTTCTAGATAATTCTACGAAAATCCTTTAAAAACATGGACTTTTTCTTAGGAAACCACAATGACATTATTTTGCCTGACATGATTAAATGTCATTTTCTAATATCATTTTATATTCATCTATTATATAATATGTTTTAAAAAGCATTTTTATAGTTTTTTTAAACCAAGATCCAAAAATGGTTATAGATGATTTTAAAATGAAAAATTAACAAATAGTTTTAAAAAAGAACTCCAATAAGAGTATTTTAGAGTGAGAAGTGTGGTAAAATATTCAACACAAGTAAAGCAATATTAAGGTAATATTTATGTTATTAAGGCAATTCTTATGTTGTCCATGTAGCGTATATTAATGTTTGCTTTTAAAGAAAAGTCTGTGGTAGTTAGCCTTGGCAAAGCTTTAGAGAGCTGAATACAGTATTGTGTTGCCAGGAGTGTGGTGCATCAGAGCGATTTTCCAAGATATGAGAGTATTATGATAGATAATGGAAGTCAGAAGAAAATGTTCACATTTAACATCTCTCACCTACTGCTGGACTGGTATTGTAAAAGAAGAATCAGCAAAGTAAAATAATTTTTTACACCTACATTTTCATAGCAGTTTAATTTTTCAGGCAGAAACAAAATAGGGAAAATAGATGAACCTATAACCTTATGTAAGTTAAATATTCCCTATTAACTCAAGGTTGTATTGTGTAGTCATTAAAATGATGAATATAAAGATTAAAATGTAACATGGAAAAACTTAAATGCATAAAATTTTTAAAAAGAATACAAAACTGTATGTATATTTAACTGTATCTACATAAAACATGTGGTAACATAGATTAAATATTGTAAGGGAATGCATACAAATGAAAGCAGTTATATTAGAGTTGGAGGGGTAGGAATAAGTATTAAGAAATAACAGGGCTACGATTCATTTAGTACTACTGATTGCAGCGTATACAGGGAAGTTTAAAGAATCATACAATAATCACCAATCATCTCATTACTTCCAAATAACCACTATTTAATATTTTGGTTTTATATGTTTATGTGTGTATATATATAAATATATGTGTATATATATGTATATTATTTATATATACATATGTGTATGTATATTATTTATATATACATATGTGTATGTATATATACATACATATATATTATTTATATATACATATGTGTATGTATATATATATGTATATACGTATATATATATAAAACACTGACATATGAGGATTTTCCCACATGAGTAAATATTTTACACAAATTTACGCAACTGTTTCATGTTATCAAACAATGAAGCTGTTTATAAATGCTTCCTCAGCAATAGTAGTAAGCACAGGAGTAGCCACCACAAAACTGGCATGGACTCCATGCTGATAACTACAGAAATCCTATGAAAGGCATTTTTCCTCAGCCTCAGCACAGTTTGCTTTCTCATTTTAATTATGTGGAATCTGAGGACCCATGTTCAGTGGCATAGACAACAGAACTAACAAAATGCTGAGGCATGATTAAAACCTGTGTAAAATAAGTGTCAGCTTCACGTTTTTTCCATTTTTCATCTATGATCAACCTTTAAGTAAGTCTTATCTTACAGCATCGGTTATGAGAAAAAGATCTTTGTAAATAATATTACTGGGTCAGAGATATTACATTTTTCTCAGAGTTCTGTGGAAGCATTGCTAAAATGCCATCCAAAACATCCTTGTCTTATTGTATATGTATATATGCCTACACACTAATTATTGGATATCATATTATATAATGAATAATACAGACTTTTTCTGTGTGTGTATATATATATATATTTACATATATATGTGTGCATATATCTATATGTACATACAAAATTAGTATTATCTATTATAAAGTACATATTTGTATGTAATATATAGTTCAGGACACTATATAATATAATGTATAATTTATATAATACAAATTGTGTGTATGTACACATATACATATATACACACATACACACATTCCTAAAATGCTAACAATGTCTGTGAAAATGTTACCAAAATACCAGAGGTTTGGTCTAAGTCCTGCTGCTCACTGCATAGCAAGCCAATCACTAAAACAATGAGTATTGCAGGAAAGAAGGCTTTAATCAGGTGCTGCAGCTGAACAGATGGGAGATCAGTCTCAAATTCATCTCCCTCCACTAAAATAAGGAAATTGTATAGCAGAAACGAAACATTGCCATGTGTGGAAAAACAGGAATGAGGGAGGAGTAAGGAAGAGGAGTTGGCCCACAGGTCACAGGTGGTCAGTAAGACAATCATGTCAGGTGAAGGCATCTGGCATCTCATTGTCCAGATGTGGTGACCTGCTAAGTTTCAGCTCCATAATGCTATCTAGGAAGCCTAGTGATTGGTTTCCTGGAAAGGAATAAGACAGATATAACTTTCTCAAGTTTCAAGACTATGAGGGTAAATTTCTATGTTTATTCAAAAAAGACCATGAATATCATTTCTATGGGACAATTGGACTGACTTCAAAAAGCTTTATCATGGTTGTGTTAGTAAGAATAAATGGTTTTAATGTGTTCATTGACTTTTGCATTTCTTTTAATTATATTTCCTATAAAAAAGATTTAAACAGCATCATAAATAGGCATTGCTAGCAATCTCAGTTCAATTTCATTTAATCTTTATTTATTTGTTATACATACTGAATGTGTGCTATGTATATGCACATATGAAGGGATTCTTGTTTTTTTTATTTTAAGTTAATTTACTTTATGTTATAAATATTAGAAAATGCAAATAGACCAAATATTTAAAAATGCATAAGTATGACATGTGCTACCCCAGCCATTGTGGAATAATTTATTAGACTAAGCTTTCTTATGAGGCACCTTGAATAGCAGCATTGTTAGGATTTTAAGTGTTACATAAAATGCCTAGTATTACACTTTCTGAATTGTATATAGTGTCTTGTTCTGTCACCCAGGCTGGAGTGCAGTGGGGCGATCATGGCTCACTGATGCCTTGACCTCCTGGGATCAAGCAATCCTCGCACCTCAGCCTCCAAAGTAGTTGGGACAGGCACATTGGTCCACATCCTGTTAATTTTGTTTTTTCTTAATTAGAGAAAGAGTCTCACTATGTTACTCTAGTTGGTCTCAAGCTCCTGGGCTCAAGCAGTCCTCCTGTCTTGACCCCCAGAAGTGCTGGGATTACAGACATGAGCCACTGAGTCCAGTGATGTCTGTATTCTAGAAGTTGAATTGCTGAGTCCAAGAATTAAACAAAGAACCAATGTTTATTAATAGTAAACTGTCTTTCAGAAAGTTAATTTTTTAAATCTCCAACCAATCATTTATGAAAGTAATTATTGCCATGTAATTTTGTAAAAACTGGATTTATTTTGAGTTGAGGGGTCAAAGTTGACAGCTAAAAGATGGGAACATTCTGTAAAACTTTTTTTTCAGCTGATGGTAAAGCTAAACATTTTTGTACATAAAACCCTATGATTTCCTTTTTTTGAAAAATGTGTATTTATTGTTTGGTTCATCTCTTAATAACGAAGGTAATATTATTTATTTATGAATTTGTACAAGCTGTCTAGGAATTTACAATATCCCTCTTTATTTTGTCAATTTATGTCAGTTGATTTATTTAATATTTGATTTTGTTATTTAATGTTTGATTTTGTTTTCAATGCCATTTACTAGACTACATTAAAAATATATAATTAATTATGTTCATATTATTTCCATTCTTTTAAGTTTAGTAAATCCTTTCCCTCTTGTATCAAATAGGTATTTAACTTTATTTTCCACTTTTATTCATTAATGCATCTAAAATTTATTTTAATTATACATTTAAGCTAAATATATAATAGATTTTTTTAAATTATATTTTTGTGTTTCATTTAATTGGCTTGGGTTTCCAGGCCAATATTTAAGACTCAGGATAGGTAGAAGTTCATATTGTTATGTTTCTTATTTTAATTCCAGTGGCTATAGTATTAAATTTTGTTTATCATGCTCAATATATGCTGTCCATTAATAAGAATTTTTTATAATGACAAGATAATATGAAACTAAATATTTAATGGGATATGAATATTTGTTCTATACATTTTTTAAAATTTTACTTTAATTTCTGGGACACATACAGAATGTGCAGGTTTGTTACAAAGGTATACAGACAAGTACCTAATGCACATGGGGTTTAAAACCTAGATGATGGGTTGATAGGTGCATTAATAGGAATTTTAACAGAGGAATGTAACAGAGTTATATTGTTAAAAGTTATAAGGAGATCGATTACAAGTGATTTCACTGAGAAGCATTACTAGTGTAGACTCAGATTATTTCTCAACCAACAGCATTTGCTGTGATCTATGAATTACTTAGCTTCTCTCTGCTTTAGAGTTATAGCAGAGATGAACTGGGATAATTATATAATTTAATGTGAGAAGAATCTCCCATGAAAAATGCAGGTATCCATTGCTATTATTAGTAACTATTTGGAATACTCATGTCAGCTTTCCTGGTATTGAGCACTATTTGCGCTATTGGCTTGAATAGTGCTTGGTTATGATGAGTTAGTATTACATTCAACCTGCTGTATTTTATGCTATCCAAAAATTGAATTGATTTATAGGATGTTTATGGTAAAAGATTTCCACATTAGATTTGCTCTGGAGGTTGCAACACATTAAAATAAATTTAGAAACTCTGCATGTTTATATTCTGAAATAGTTTATTGTATATTATTTATTCTTATAGTTTGAAAGAATTTGTTGGTAATATTTGATAACAACATTAACAATGACCTCTTATTTAACACTATAACAAAAATGTAAACAAGATTACTTGAGAATAATTTATGTTCTCGCAAACATAAACTTTTAACATTTCTCAATTCCCACGAAGAATTTATGTGTATCTTAGCATGTTTTTGCCATGCTTAGGATATTTAAAACAAGAGGAGAGAGATTTCCATATCATCTCTCCCTTCAGGACTGGGACCTGCCAGAAGTCAAGAGTAGGTGTCGAAGTCAAACTATGAAAATTAGGAACAGGATCGGTATCTCAAGGCCAAAGATTCATACACACAGCACATTTTGTAATGCATATCAATCAAAATAATTCAACAGCACCCTTCAACCATAACTCCTGGATGTATTTAACCTGGCATTGGTGTCAGAGTTCATGGCATTTGAAATGACACAAGATTAAAGGTTGTGGGGAAAACTGGGATGTGGAGCAGACAGCAGCATACAAAGAATATGTGAACCGAGATGTGGATCGCAGTTCCTTGGACATTCTCACTGTGCAACTTTTATGTCTAATTTCTTTTCTGACAAGTCCTGGATCCTTTTTACCCAACTGATTCCTGCCCAAACTTCATTACGGCACCCAGGAACCATTACTGCACTGAAGTCAGTGCCATCATTTTTATTTTCCTTCTACCGAATCTAATATATAAGGAGCTTAAACAACTCTATAAAAAAACCTAATAATGTGATTTAAAGTAGGCAAAAGATCTTATTAGACATTTCTCAAAAGAAGACACACAAATGGCAAACAGGTGTATGAAAGTGTGCTCAACATAACTGATCATCAGAAAAAGCATTCCCATTCGAAAAAAAAATTAAAACAAATACAAATACTTGAAATTTATTCTGTATGCATAATTTAATAACTTGTATTGAATATGTGAAAGGATAATTCTGCATTATGCACTTGGTATCCCATTTGACCTAGGACAGTTTAGATGAGCGAAAAATTTTCATTATTGCCTTACATGTTTTCTAAATCTCATTTCATACGGTTGACCAGGAACCAGCTTTAACACACCTTTTTCTTTATATTGATGATACCACAGTCCCTGATTGTTTTGAACCAGTTACTTTTTCTTACCAGTATCCTTCATGGCGTATTTCACCTCTAAATACTGGTGAGCTGGAGGTTGAATCCAGTGGCCTGTTCTCTTTCTCATCTTCATTACCCTGCTAATGATGCCCCAAGGATTTAAATGTTGTCAGAAATGCCAGTGAAGTCCAAGTATCATCTCCAATCTAAAACACTAAACTGAGAAACGGATGTGGGTTTCCAACAGCTTTATTCACTTAATGTACAGCAGGCATTTAAACTTATGCTTAATGTGGAACTCTTGACTTCTAAACACCATGAAACATATTTCTGCCTTCGTGTTCTCTATCTTGCTAAGTAAGCAACACCAGTGATCCAGCTACCAGGTACTGAAACCTGTAATCTTCTCTAATGTCTTCCCCCCTTTACACTCCCACATCATCTTTTATCAGCAAATTCTGTACATTTTACACTGCAGGAATTGTTAAATAGTTTAGCACCTTTTGGGGGGTTGAATTATGTCTTCTCTTAAAAGATATCTTGAATTTCTAACTCTCAGTACCTAAAAATGTGAACTTATTTAGAAATCAAGACACTGACTAATTAATTAGGATGCAATGAGGTCATATCGGAGTAGGGTGAACCTTTAATCCAATATGCCCAATGTCTTTATAAGAAGACCACCAGGTGATGACAGAGAAACACAGGGAGATAATGTGTGAAGATGGAGGAACAGAATCCTGCACCTACCAGCCAAGGAACACCAAAGGCTTCTGGCAAACTGCCAAACACTAGGAAGAAGCGAAGATGCATTTCCCTTTGTTTCAGAGGGAGCGTGGCCTCATGACACCTTGCTGTTGGGCTTCTAGTCTTCAGGATTATGAGAATGTCATCTTCAGTTTTAAGCCACCCAGATTGTCGCACTTTGCTACAGTATTCCTAGAAAACTAACAATTACCCTGCACAAAGTTCTGAGGTCCTGGTTCCTGCTTCCTCTTTGAACTCATCCTGCACCATTCTCTTCCTTACTAACTGTGCTCCTACCACACCCACCTACCTGCAGTTCCCTGAACATTCCAAGATGCCGACATTTCAAGATTGTCACCATGCTAGCTGCCCCCTGTGCCTGGAATACTCTTTCCTCAGATCTTCACATAGTCTTCACCTTTGATTCAGGTCTCTGCTAAGGGTCATCTCCTTATGGAAGCCTTAGTCATTCTCCTCTCCTAGCTAAAATTCCAATCTGGTCTATTCACATGAATATTCTTTCTTTCCATTACAGAATTTTACTTTAATTTTTTTTACACGACTGTCTATGCCCTCTACCAGGCTGTTAAACAGCACAGGAGCAGGGACCTACCATTGGTCACTGCTTGCTATAGTCTGAATGTTTGCTGCTCAGCAAACTTTATATGTTGAAATCGTAATCCCTAAGGTTATCGTATTTGAAAATGAGGTTTTTGGGAAGAACTCTCATGAATGAGATTAGGGCCCTTAAAAATATGCCCAAGGGAGTTCATTCTCTCCTTTTATCTTGAGACAACCCAGTAAGGAGGCACTACCTGTGAACCAGGAAGCAGGCCCTCTGCCAGATACCAAATCTACCAGTGCCTTGATCCTGAGCTTCCAGCCTCCAGAACACTTGTTGATAAGCTACCTAGCTTGTGCCATTTGTTAAAGCAGCCTGAGAAAACTAAAACACTGTTGTATCACTTCTGTTTAGAATCATGCCTGACATAGAGAAAACATTCACCAAGTTTTTATGAAAAAAATGCATATATCAGAGATAGGCAAATAAATATAACAAGTTGCCACTTAACACACTATTGACAATTTTTTTCTTACTTTCTGTATTCTTGATGCTCTGGCATCTGAGCTCTTGCTAATCCATGAGAGACTGCCTTTCCAGGGTGAGACAGCTAACAACACGCCCCCGCCAGGAACATTCTTTTCGTCTGCAAATGTACCAGTCCAGAGCCCACAGGACCAATCACCTCTTCTATGTGGCCATTACACTGCAGAAGGTCATTATCCCAGAACCAGATACGGGACAACTAGATATAGCTCCTACACTCCAGAGAGAGGCGTCTGAAATTGTTCAAACTAGCCAGTCCTAAGCCTGCTTACCTTGGGTTGCCTTGTCTTTCTCATGGAAATCACAGCAAGTTTCTTTTCCATGCTTTTCTGCTGCCCCTTCTGTATTCTGATCAACTCCGGTGTTTCACCACGTGGCCTTGTGTGGCCTGCATGTCTCCTCCTCTTGGAAATGATAAGTAATAAGCTATGGTTTAAATGTGACAGTTGTCTCCTGATCTGTTGGCTCCACCATATCTAAAAAATAATAAAACCTACATTTAAAAACTCAAACCCACTAGATTGGCTATAATAAAAATGTCAGTAGTAAGAGTTGTCAAGAATGTGGGAAAATTAGATCCCTCATACAATGCTGGTGCAAACATAAAATGATGCAACCACTTTGGAAATAGTTTGTCTGTTTCTCAAAAAAAATTAGAGTTATTATTTGACCTAGCAATTGCACTCCTCAGTTTATACTAAAATGAAACAAAAACATATGTTCCCACAAAAACGTGTACCTAAATGTTTATAGTAACATTATTCATTAATATGCAAAGGATTAAAAAACTCAAATATTCATTAACAAATGAATGGATAATAAAATATCGTATGTCCAGACAGCAGAATATTGTTGATCAATAAAAAGTAAAGATGTACTGATTCATGCTCTGATATGGATAAAACCTGAAAACATTATGCTAAGTGAAAGACAAGATCACAAAAGAAAATTTTATTTATTACATGGCCAGAATAAGCAAATTTACAGAGATAGAAAATAGATTATTGATTGATTAGGGTTACAGGGTTTGAAAGAAGATGGCTAAAGGTACAAGGTTTCATTTTCATTGCAGTAATCATTGTACAACTTTGTGAATATATTGAAATGTACTGAATATGCACTTTAAATAAATTGTACAATATATGGATTTTATATCAATAAAGCTGTTACCAAAAAAGCACATAGTAATAGTATCTATGCAGATATATTAGATGTACCATTTTGAACATTTTATGTACACTAACTCAGATAGATGCTCTAGCCCTTGCGTCTGAGCTCTGAACCACCTTGTTACACTGCCTTTGTGCATATTCTTGCCCAGTTGGTTTATTGATTGTGTCAGATGAGAAAACATCACTGACTACTGAAGAATACATAGTTCAAGGAGAGAGATTATACCAGCAACTATCCTAAATAGCCCCACTATACAGGCTTGATAAATAAGGAGAATTTAGAAAAATGCAAACAAATATTCTAATGTATACATTCAGAAAAATTAATGGGGCTACTACATTGTCCAAATAAAAGGAGGTTTTTATGTAAATGGAGTGTTATTAGAAGCATAAACAAAGATAACCAAAATTAAATATAACTACAAAAGATATATTCTGGAACTCATTCAATGGATGGGAAGTAATGTTGAATACCTAACCACAAATATCCTACATATACCTTTTATATGCATTATAGGGGGAAAAGGGGGAGAAAGATTATTTAATTCATTGTTTGATAATGATTTATAAAAATTGTAAATACTTGCAGGAGACAAAAGGAATGAATAAACATATTGAAACCAATAATTATCAAAGCCGAAAAAAAAGCCATCAGTAAACATTAATTGACTGAAAAGAAAAACAGATATTGACTGAAAATATGACAAATATTAGTTGTTAAAGAAAAACAACTGTATTTTGGATAGCTTAGACTCTCATATTCTGTGAATTAATATGTATTTTTGTGCTTATTATAATAATCATTAGAAGCCAAATGGCATATAAAGGTTGAATAAAACAGACAGTTGAATGAAGATTTTCAGTCTAATAAAAACTCCACCGAAAGGAAGCAGGTGTGGTTATACTTATAACATAGAAAGTAGCATCTGAGGTGAAAACCATTAAAAAGGACAAAGGGAATATTTTATAATCATGAAAGGTAAAATCTCTAAAAAAGATATAATAGTCATGAGACTTTTTGCACTCAAGAATATAATAGTGACATATATAAAGTAAAACTTGCTAGAACTATAAGGCAAAATTGAAAAAAAATTATACTTACTGTAATGAAAAATTTTAACATACTTTTCTATGCTTTTAATACCTTGTATAAAAGTATAGTAGAGTAATAGAAAAAAGCTACATACAATGATAAAGGAATAGAGATTTTTTAAATACAATTTGCAATATATAACATAAAATCTACGCCAAATAGAAAACAAACATCATTTCAAGAATACAGACTATAGTTAAAAATGCTAAATATTTTAAAATTTTAAAATGCTATTGATAATGGGAGAGGCTGTATATTTGTTAAGGGAAGGAGTATGTGTGAAATCTCTGGACCTTCTGCTCAATTTTGTTGTGAACCTAAACTAGTCTTAAAACAGAAATATAGAAATGTCCAAATTCCTGATGTAGTTCAATACAACAAGAATCTAAACATAAAACAACAAAATTACTAAAAAATATTTAGCCCACAATGAAACAAGTATCTGCTGTGATAAACTATCTCCTGGTACAAAGACTAGGTATAAAAACAAATACAATAAAACACACAAAAGGGATGGGATGAGCGAAAAGCAATAATTTAAAGCAGATTCACAGCCTTAAAACAATACTGCCTAAACTCTATCATGCTTGAAAACAACCCCCAGCTCTTTTGATTTTGTAGGTCTGGTTTAGATTCTTGGGAATGCATCTCTTTAACAACCAGCAATATTGACTCTGATGAGGTGATCTACGAGTAGCATTTTCAGAATCATCAGGCATGGAGAAAACTATAATGAAGAGAAAGATACATGTCTCATCTTTCCTAAATCCTGATAATACTTCCCAGAGTCAACTTCCTTCAACTCTTTCTGCTTTCAGCTCTTTCTGGCAGCTCTCAAGACAACTACAGAAGGCACCTTGATTCGTTTTTTTTTTAATTTAACCTACTTGGAAATATCTACTGCTTCCAACATATTTTCTGAATTAATGAATGGGTGGATGGATGGATTAAAGAATGATGGACAAAGGAGTACTGAGAAGTGAATTCTGGGCTGAAAACATAAACTCTGCAGTAATAAGTCGTGAAAGTCAATGGAATCACCTAGGGAGAGGTACTGATGGAGAGGGAAGCTGATCTGTCCTTTAACTCCAAGGAGACTAAGAGGAAAGGGCGACTTAAAGAGGATATGGTGTTTTCAGAAGTAAAATGTCAGTAATACCAGCTGCTACTGATGAATAGACTGAATTGAGACCACAATTGTGTCTTTTGTATATGAACATGCAGAGGTCACTGATGAACCTTATCAAAAAACAAAACAAAAACAAACAAAAATTCTGAAGAGAAACTGTAGTGAACTTCCAATTTGCTTGATAAGTGGGAGAGTGAGAAAGAACCACGTGCATAGATGTCTGACTGAGGGTTACAGGGGAGGAGGCTCTATTCTGAGCCTTTTTAGCACCATGGCGGCTTGCACAGGGCTGAGAGGAGGCACAGGGAGTGTTCAATAATATTTGCTGAATTTTGAACTGAGGGAAAGTCCAGTTTCTAACATTATTTTCTTCAAAGTATTAGTGACCAGGTTTTTACCTGAAATAAAATAAGTTATTAATTTAATTCAAATAACATTTACTGAACATTCATTATGTGAAAAGCACTTATTGCAGCCACTATAACGGCATGCTCTTCTTATTTCATGTGACCTTAGGAATTTGGGTTAAAGAGGAAGTTTCATGCTGTAACAGAAGGTCATCTAATAACAGAGGTGAAATAGCTACTTTAGTACATTATGAGCCCAAAGCTTGTGATACAGCTGACCTTAGGCAGACCCCACATTCTTTCTGAGGTGGAAGAAGGAGAGGCTCATGCTGGACTCCTCGAATCCAAGTAAGCACCTGAATGCTGAGCATTAATATTTAGCGTAGAAACTGCCAGTTCTCGTACTGTACTTAGCTTTTCTTATTGAATCTCTCAGGGGGACAGTGAGGACTTTGCTTCCCTGTGAATATTTCAGCAAAACTCCATTCCCCATGGAGGCCCTTTCAAAGCAGAAACATAGCTCCTGGAGGGAATTGTACAACTTCCTTAAAAGACGCATCTAAACGTGCTAATACAGATGCTTGTACAAAGGAGCTGAGAGTGAAAAGGTCACTCACAGAAGCATTAAATATCTGACCTTTACTTTTTGTTCTAAATTATCCTGTGATTGTATGGTACAGTGCAGCAATATAAAAAGCACTCATTGTGAGCCTATTAGAATGCCTACAGATGGAATCTTGCCCAGTGCTACAGCAGCGGGTAGCTACATTTAATGTTTTTATCTGCATTTTATTTGGCATTACCACTGGGAAATGAAATGCTAGAAATGTAATTTGCTGAAAGATCACTGCATTCAAGATTTTAGTAATGGTACATATATAAATACCTTTCTCTTAAGGAAAAAGAAATGTGGGCAGTGAGGAGAAGGGACTTTTGACTAGGTTACCAGATTTGTTTGCCCTGGATTCTGGTGTTAATTTGCTTATTAATGACCAACTGAATTAATCTTTTTAAAGTTTTAATATAACCTGCTTTTTAAGATTTTGTTCTAAAAGTTTCTTTACCCACTGATTTAATTTGAAAATCTTCATATCTTTCTGATTCTTCTCTGCACGATTGTTACATCTCTTGAAACCCATGAGAACCTAAATTAGGCCTCCCTGGATCAGAACCAAAAGATTTAATTACCAAGATTTTGTAATTAAATTCAAAAATCATCCTCTCTACCTTAAACTCCTAATTCCTAGATTTTAGAGAGTCTGAAGAATTTTTTGACCCATATTTACTTCTAGTCTACATTACTTCTCGAGCCTAATAATTTTAGCTATTACTCCCAGTTGCATAAAGAAGTGGAGACAGAGATTATTAAACCTGACTTTGTGGGCGTACCAGATAGCCTTTGCTGTATTTCAAACCAGTCCAAAACACAATGGCTGAAAACAGCCAGTATGCATATGTTTTATGATCCTGGGCTGGATCGGCTGGATCTGGCTGACCTAGAATATTTCTGTGTCCCCAGCTGGAGACATGGGGCATCTCTGGAGGTAAGTCCAGGTTTGGTTGGTGGTACAGGGCATCCAGTAGCAAGAGTGCCAGCAGTGTGTAATGATTTTCCAGGTTTCTGTTTATGTTGTATTTGCTAATATCTTAGTGGCCAGAGAGAGTCACGCTGACAATATGAACATGCTCAGGATCAGTGTGGGAGGGACCTTCAGAAAAGCATGAATACAACGAAGGAAATACAGATGCCACTATATTGACACATACAATTATAATGTGTCAACTTAAAAAAGTTTTAAAAAGTTACAAGAAATAAAAAGTAATAAAGAAGGAAAATTGGAATTTGTGGAGGGCATTACAACTCATCTCAAAAACAGAAGATAATATTTTATTAGGGAATGTATAGACACACTGTTTTTGGAGAAGGTAGATTCAAGAATCAAAGGAAATACTAAATGGTATTTCTGTTGAAATTACGAAACTGCTTAAAGCAGTTAGACAATTTGTAAACAAATGAGTGTGGCTACCTTCTAATAAAGCTTTATTTACAAAAAGAGGCTGCGGGCCAGATTTTGCCTGCCTACTGTGGTTCATCAACCCTTGCCATAAGTACCCATTTCTAAAACTATTGTTGCACAAGAAATCAAGTCGAAAGTTTATGTTGTATATTAACAATGTCTCTCAGTTTTGGTGGGTAAGAAAATGGGAAGGATGCTGGAGGAGAATTCTGGCTTAGAGTTTCTTCTGCACTTGCAGGGGCTGGAGGTGTTGCAGTTAGAGGCTAACTGTGGATATAAGCTAGATTACACTTCCTCCTACCATGGTGGCACTGGTGGTGCTGAACTGATTAAACAATAGCTAAGACTCTCTTGAGTGGAAAAGAGTATGCTAAAGAAACTCACATAGCAACACTTCTATAGTGTTCTACTCATCACGAAGGCCACTCACAATCAAAGGAATGGAAATTAGTCTACATACTTTTACAGGGAAGTGGTAGGTTTTTAGAAGACAATGTGGGATGGAAGGAAATGTGACTTCTGTCTTTGGAAAATACAACTACAATGCACCAAGCAGGGGCAGGTTTTCTCATGGTGATCACAGGTGAGCAGATGACAAATACAGCTAAATCTGTAAACCTACCAGACTGTCAAGAGAAAGAAAGAGCACACATTTTGCATTCAAAAAGAACCAAGCTTAAATTCTGGCCCTGGCACTCACCATCCATTTATTCATTATCCAAAACCAACTAGGTGTCAGGTTTAAATAAGTATTGTTGCACATTATTACTACTTAATAATTTTGATATTTATTTCTTTCAGTAAAATGATATTATATCAGTCTCTCATTGGGTTTCTTCTAAGCATCTTGTAGAAAATAATAGAATTCTTACAATTCCTAGCGATAGAAGGCCTTTAATAATTGGTGGTTATGCTTATTTAATAATCACTCACATCAACCATAATGTCAAACTGATTAGCTCTACTAGATGATCTAGCTATTTGAATATGCGTTAAGGGTAAATGAGTTTAGAACCAGGCACAGTGGTGCATGCCTGTAATCCCAGAACTTTGAGAGGCCAAGGCTTGTGGATCACCTGAGGTCAGGAGTTCAAAACCAGCCTGGCCAACATGGTGAAACCCCATCTCTACCAAAAAATACAAAAATTAGCTGGGCATGGTGGCTTGTGCCTGTAATTTCAGCTACTTGGGAGGCTGAGGTAGGAGAATTGCTTGAACCAGGACCTGGGACGTGGAGGTTGCAGTGAGCTGAGACTGAGCCACCGCACCCCAGCCTGGGCTACAGAGTGAGACTCCATCTCAAAAAAAAAAAAAAAAAAAAAAGTTGGCCAGGCGAGATGGCAGGTGCCTGTAATCACAATTACTTGTGAGACTGAGGCAGGAGAATTGCTTGATCCCAGGAGGCAGAGGTTGCAGTTAGCCTAGACTGTGCCATTGCACTCCAGCCTGGGCAACAGGAGCAAAACTCCATCTCAAAAAAAAAAAAAAAAGGAGAGAGAGATTAAAAGAATTCAAAAAATAACTCTTACAGTCGAGTCATGGAATGAGAGTCAGATTGATTTGGGCTCAAACCATGGTCTTACTCAAACATAAATAGAAATACTGAGTGACTGGACTGAAAGAGTATCAAAAAAAATAGACATCTCTCCTTTCTTCAGTAGAGACAACATATATAAATTCCAATAGACCTTTCCCGTTATGAACATCAGAGTATTCTTTTTAACACATCTCTGAGTGACTACTTACCTTTCACAAAGGGTAAGAGTGTCTCAAGATCTAATATTATTTTAATTAAAGCAAACAGAATACCTTTCAATATAAACAGCAATCCAAAAGCTATGTAACAAGAGCATTAGTAATGTTTTGTAGTTTTGAATAGCATTTACATTAAACAGAAAGAAAGCAAATGTCTCTAAGAGACAAAAGGATGTGTGGAATTTTGTCACATCTGGGAAAACCTCCAGTATAGTTCTCTCATATATGTATTACAATAATTCTACAAAAAGTAAGTTAAAATCACATCTCATCTCTAAACTGATGGTGGTAGAATGAATGTTTACAGGGCCGTGACTTTCTGTAGGCCAGATCCCCAAATCCTCATTTTCTCACTGATTCCAGGACATGAATACTTCAACATTGCCTTGGTTCTTCAACTCCAAAACACCAAAAGGAGTTTGGTGGAAATGTATAATTGGTTCCTGCAAATCCACATGTCCTGTAGATTCCCCTATATTTCCTTTTGTCAGAGTACAAACATCCAGGTTGGACTATTTGGAATCATCTTCAATTCTTCCCGCATCCTTATCTCTAAAAGGCTGTAAGTCACCAAGATCCTTTGAGTATGCCTTTACAGTAGACTACATATCCCACTCACTTTCTTGATCTATAAAATGGTATGCCATTATATCTGAATCTCATTATACTGAGAGTTTTTAACATAAATATGTATTAACATTTTTAAAAAAGCATTTACTGCATCTGTGAAATTTAAATAGAATTGTTTCTTTAATTTATTAATAATCAATTTTGTAATCTTGAGCCACTCTTGAAATTCTGGAATGAATTATACGTAAATATCTAATGTGCTGTTGGATTTTTATTTTATGGTGTTTGTTAGGAATTTTTGAAATTTGTCCATAAGCAAGATTAGATTTTAACCATCTTTTTTTCTGGTACTTTTTTCCCCCCAGATTTAAAAGTATGTTATTATACTCTCCCAATAAAATTATTTTGGATGCCTTTCTTTTTTTCTTATATATTTTTTAAGACCAAATAGTGGCAGATAATGCTAATGGCTTCACTGGAGTTATCTGATTATCAAAGGTTGGTAGCATTTTGCTGTGAAATTATTTAGGCCTAGGGTTGTGATGGTGTGACATCATAAATAGTAACTTTCTATCTTTATAGAATCAGAAATAGAAAGCTTTATTCTTTTTAAATGTACTTGATTTTGATATTTATACTTATCTGGATACAGTTGTGCCACCCACTCTCTTATGAGTTTTAATAATTCCTGTGTTTTAATGGTTATTCTTCATGCACATATTATATTTTTGTATGTGAGCTTTTCTTGATTAGTTTAAATGCTGAATTGTTTTGTTTTGTTATTTCACAAATTATCTTTTGGATTTATGTATTTATTACACTGTTTCATTCAGTTTTCTGATTACTCCTTGCTTTTGTCTTTAATAATTGCATATCTGCTAAGTTTTTAACTTTTGTTTTTTCTAGCTTACTGAGTAGAAGTTTGATTTATTGATACGCTTAAATAATTATACACAAACATCTGTTGTATTCCACCTATATGGATTTGTATCTATTATAACATATCATTTTTAGCATATAATTAAGATTGATTCAAAAGTTATATAGTGACACTTATCTTTGAATTTCTAGCCTAATAGTTTGCGAGGTTTTTTTAAAAAAATTATTATTGGATTCCAGTTTATTTGATATTATCAGGATTTTAAGATTTATAGAATGGTATTGATTGTATCATTTAGGTTTTCTATGATCTTTATAATTTTTTTTTTCTTTGAGATGGAGTTTTGCTCTTGTTACCCAGGCTGGAGTGCAATGGCACCATCTCGGCTCCCCACAACCTCCGCCTCCTGGGTTCAGGCAATTCTCCTGTCTCAGCCTCCTGAGTAGCTGGGATTACAGGCACGCGCCACCATGCCCAGCTAATTTTTTGTATTTTTAGTAGAGACGGGGTTTCGCCATGTTGACCAGGATGGTCTCGATCTCTTGACCTCGTGATCCACCCGCCTCGGCCTCCCAAAGTGCTGGGATTACAGGCGTGAGCCACAGTGCCAGGCCGATCTTTATAATTTTTTAAACATTGCATCTGCCTTAGACCGAAAAGGTGTTTTAAAGTTTCCCATTAAGTTTTGATTTCTTATTCTCCATACATGTTTTTCTTATGAGAGCTATCACTGTTTTAATTATATTCACAAGTATGAATAACTGATATTTATAGTAAACTTTAGACCTTAGCCTTATTACATCCATTTTTATACCTTTTTTAGTGCTTTTTAGTCTTAGTTATGCAATGTTGACAGATGTCAATGTTGGGATGTTTGTTTTGCTTTATTTGTATTTACCTGTGACGGCTTATTTTTTAAATCTTTATGAACTTCTCATTTTTATTCCCAATGTGTAATGTTGAATTTTGCTTTGTTAGTCAATATGAAAATTTTTTCACTTTCTCTTTCCAAGTGATTAATCTCATTTACAAAATTTAGCTTCCTCTGTCTCAAATCGTGTTATATAATGTGATGTGGAGTATGCATGTGTGTTTGTGTGAGTGTGTTTTATTTATATAGCCATCCACTATGTGGTCTACATCCTACTGTTTATTCTTGGTTTAACTATTGATATTGAAAAGGCTTTTTGTGTTTATTTTATGCTCATGATTACTGTTATATTCAACACTATTGAATAGTAACTATGGTTCTCTCTTTTGTGGGGGACGGGGATATACTCCTTGGGTTTTCTACATAAACAAGATTAGCCAATACCCTTTCTTGGTAGATAATAATCTCTCTTCCCCAATAGCTAATTTCAAGCAATATCCTATTATTCTCAGTTATTTCCTATAAAGTTATCTGGTGCTTATTCATCTTTTCATATACTCTTCTCAATACTCCTTTCCCCATTATTTTTACATTGTAAAAATATATAGCCACTAAACATCCTGAATCCATTACAATTACAGCTTAATTTTATCATCATGAAATGATACACATTTCATGCTCAGTGCAAGTCCTTATGCCAGTGTCACCACTGTCATCTTTGTTGCCCTAGTTTGTTTTTTAATGGATTTTTGGAAATATTACTACAAACAGATTTTCTAAGCTGTTGTGTGTTCAATGAACTTTTCTGTTTCCTTTATGTGGAAGATCCATTTGTGGGATATAAAATCTTTGACTCACATTTATGGTCCTTGAATATGTTGAATAGTATAATTTATTGTCTTCTAGCACAAAGCATGGCTGTAGGAACGTCTGAAGATACTTTTTCCTTCTCCTGAAGCTTAATTTCACAAAATCATGTCCTGACTTTTGCTCTTTTGTGTTGAAATTTTAAGAAATGTGGTATAACATTTTAGTGCTAATTTTTCAAGCAATATTTAATTGCCAGAAAGTTTTCTTAATTATAGCATTAAAATATATTTGTACATTTTCTAAATTTATTGCTTTATTTCTTTTTTAATTTTTATAAAAGCCTCCTCCTTTGCTATGTCAATTTCATCTAAGGCATATTCTATACTGAAATGATACTTGTATTTCAGTCTTCATTTCTTAATAAAATTTATTATTATTTTTGACTTTTATAGCTTTCTTTTCAATCTCCTCTTTCTACTTTCACTTTTTGTTGAGAATTTTTCTTCTAATTCTGATTCATTTTATCTTTCTGTTGCTTTGGTCATTTCATTCATCTTATTTAACTAGATTTGAAATATTAGATTAAAAATTTTGTCTATTATTTTAGATTGCTTTTATCATCAGTGGGATAATTACTCTGCATTTTTCTCTTATGATAACTTTGAGTGAAAGTCAAAAAAGAGAATATTGTCTGAAATTCACTTTAAGTTAAATATGTTTTCTTGAACATTTAGGAAGAAATGGGCTAAGATAACTTCCAGCTTAACATCTTTAAATTTCCCTCTTCTGTTGTTTTCATGAAGTGATAAGAATATTACGATCTGCTTTGTCCCTCTTCTCCTTCACTCTTAGGAGGATCTAGTGTTTCTCTCTTTTATTTATTTATGAGTTATTTGTTTTTGAGACAGAATCTCACTTTGTCACTCAGGCTGGAGTGCAATGTGCAATCTCGGCTCCCTTCAACCTTTGACCCAAGGTTTAAGCAACCCTCCTGCCTCAGCCTCCTGAGTAGATGGGACTATAGGCACCTGCCATCATGCCAGCTAAGTTTTGTATTTTTTTGTAGAGATGGGGTTTCACCATGTGAAACCAAAGCCAGGCTGCTCTTGAGCTCCTGACCTCAGGTGATCCTCCCCCTTGGCCTCCCAAAGCGCAGGGATTAAAGGTGTGAGCCACCACCCTCAGCCTTTCTAGCATTTCTCTTGTGCTTAGTTTGTATCCAGACTGCTAGTTAGGGGGTTTGGGAACTCTGAGGGCTATAGCATATCTCTCAAATTTTCCTCCACTCCCTACCACACAATTTCAGTGCCATGAAGATTGTGTAGCTATGGTCAGCCATCATGTGCTCTTATTTTGGGGTTCATGGGCATACTTCTTTTATACAATGTTGTGTGTTTGCTGTGTAATGCTATCTGCAGATTTGAGTTCTAATTTTCTGGTTTCTTCATTAATTTGGGGAAGATAGGATTCAAGGAGATTTCAAAACTACTCTGCTGTTACCATTTGCTTAGAATTCTCTCCTTTCTCTACTATACTTACTTTACAAAAAACCATTAGCACTCTTTCCTTGAGGATATGGTTCAAAATAGAACCGCTGGCCTAATTTATCTAAATGAAGAAGTAGCAAGATGAGTTTTAATACTTTCTTCTTTCTTTTTTTTTTTAATTCTGACTCCTTGAAGCTAAAAGTAGAGTCCAGTTTTTCAATTATCCTTAAACCACAGGGATTGTGAGAATGAATAGTAGAACAACACATCTAAATTTTGTTAAGAAAACCAAAAGGGACAGGCATGTTGAGTGCAGTGACCTGTATTGTTTTGCTAGGGGCTTCTTGAATGATCTTGCTTCAATGGGTCAAGGGTTTTGCTTTTTGCTATGTGACAATGTCTCTTCATCTGTCACTAAAGAGCACAGTTTAAGCTGTTGCTTTTTCATATAATAACTTAAATAATTTACAGTAAGATACATAAACTGTTATTTGATTTTTATGCCTTGCTCTTCGTAATAAGAATTTTCCAAGAATTGATACTTTGTAGTAAAACAAACTTATATTACCAGTGACCACAGCCAATCCTCTCTGTGGAGGCATCAGCCGGATCATGTCCATGGGACTGAATGCATTTCTTTCAGTCAACTCCCTTTGTGAGCTTTGACCAGAAGTCTGAAAAACGTGTGAGTAATAGATAATTATATTTCAATATTTTTAATACAATAAATAGATTTATCCGAAAAATCTAGTTACTGTATTATGTGAAATCTATTTATTGATTTTGCTTTGGAAAGGAAAACAAAATTTTCCCGAACATTGGCCAAAAGCTCCCCTAAAATAAACATCTATTATAAGACACAAATCATCAAATAAATATTTAGGAACTCCCGCATGGCATTTAAAGGCTCCAAACAAAAAAAAAGAGCACAGTCTATGAAGCCACCATTATGTATTTATATACACACACACATATTCACATAGTGTATTATTCAGAGTTCTCTAGAGGGACAAAACAAATAGCATTATATATATATATATATGTATATACTTTACATAATCACAAGTTCCCACAATAGGCTGTCTGCAAGCTGAGAAGTAAGGAGAGACAGTTGGAGTCCCAAAACTGAAGAACTTATAATTCAAAGTTTGGGGATAGGAAGCATCCAGCACAGGAAAAATATGTAAGCTGGGAGTCTCAGCCAGTCTCCCCTTTTCCCATTTTTCTGCCTGTTTTATATTCACGGGCAGCTACTTAGATTATGTCCACCAGATTAAGGGTGGATCTATCTTCCCTAGCACACTGTCTCAAATGTTAATCTCTTTTGGCAACACCCTCAGACACACCCAGGAACAATACTTTGTATCCTTCAATCCAAAGTTGACACTCAGTATTAACTATCACACACTAGCTACTTAGAGAGCAAATGGAATACAATGTATTTTTAATAAATAAATGGGAGGGCCTCTATTTCCTAACATGTATGCTACTTATAAGTTACAAAATCAGGTTCAAATATGAGTTTCTTTTTTTTTTTTTTTTCTATTTCTCTTCCTCTGTTAACTCTTTATATACTTTAAACAATTTTAGAAGAATCTATATGAATTATTATATCTAGGTAGTATCTAAGTATTCTCCTTTTTTATTCAATGAATATTTTGTCTTCATTATTGTTTTAGTCATGCATCGGCAAACTGTGTGTGTGTATATAAATATACATATATGTATAGTTTTAAATTTTTATCTTAATCTCACTTATTTGTTCTTTGCTTATATATTGGTTAATTTGGAAGTGCCAGAATATGTATTACTGACAAATATCCCAGCTTAATAAATAGCTGAAGCAAAGCTTCTTTCTCTCAAGCGATCACTGCTTCTTGGCTGGGTTCACTGAGGATTCCTACATTTTCTATTTGCTGTCTTTTTCTGGATCTAAACTGGGTATCACACACCTGCTAAGCACCACATCCCCAACACGAACCACCACTGCTTTATGTGCCATAGCAGTGCCTTATCAGATTCACCTACCTCATCCACTGGGTACCACAAAATGTATTTGCTGCCACCATTGGCTCCTTTAGATGCCACTATGTCTGCTGGGTACTTCCATCATTTTTCATCATTCAGCTGGGCAACGTCACCATGCACTGGTGTAGCAGTCCGGTCTGTGGTTAAAAAAAATGAACTAATCCTGTGTGTGTGTGTGTGTGTGTGTGTGTGTTATACTCCTTTAGAGTGCTTGATACGCATTTCGTCCTTCTCTATAAATATATTGATGTTGGCAAAGTAGCTTTCATTAGTTTTTACTTTTTGCCACATTATGCTTTATAGGACTCACCCATGAATATCATCAGGTTGAGTTGGGATGCACACATTGTAAAAGAAAACATGCTCTGCTCAACGCCTTGATTCTTCTTTGTGGAGAATTTCTATAAGTCAGATTCCACCTTTCTCAAGATAGAATCTCCATATGGGACACCTTTCAGTAGATAATTGGTTCACTGACACACCACCTCCTCTTCATGAATCCCCAGTTCCACCAGACATTCCTTGAACATACATCAAATATAATTTAGATCCAATCCAGTTTCCTCACTATGTGCATTTGATGCCCAGCCACACGTAGTGAGGAACCCTATGTGTGGTTAGTGTGAAATGAATAACCAATAGAGTGAAAAAAATATTTTATATCTAACTCCTCCATACTATATACTTTATATTAGGGACACGTTCCACTATTTGACATGCCCTTGGTGTCTCAAACTTTGGGCATTTGCATAAGCTTTGCCTTCTGCCAAAATTATTCTTTCTGTTCTCCAAATTTCACCTGCCTTCCAACATACAGTTCACATTCCATGTTAGCTTATGGACAGGAATCATGTATTACCTTTGAAAGCACCGAGCACCTGTAACAAATGCTAAATACATATATTTAATAAATAAATTTATGACCTATTATTACGTGCAACCTATTACACTACACATTTTAAAACATGCTAAAATGATTTCTTTTAAATTAGATTGTGGCATATGTATTGTATTGAAAAGAAGTTTGGACATTTTGAATTCATATACTTCTCACATAAATGGTTATATGTCTTAATTATAATTTATTATTTTAAACAAAAAAGAAAGCTTTGTTTAATAGCATATTTAGTTATAAGCTTAATTCATATTTTCATAGCATTTCATATTTATCAGAACATAAAATCAGTTTTGAGCTTCTGAACAAAATCACATATAACTCACTTAACTATAGAAACAAATAGTGAAACTCTAAATTCCATGTAACTAAGTAAATATAAAAAAGAAACAAAAGACACATAATAAGCTATAATATATTAAAAGAAACAGCAATGAATTAGATAAGTATAAAGTTTTGAAGTTTTGCTTGAGAATGCTTACAAATTTATATTTTGAATTTAAACTGAATTTTATAGACTTCTCATTTTAGCTATAGGGTAACACTTGGTTATAAACTCAAATGGAGGGAGAAATTTAGTCTAAATGTTAATTGTGTAAAATGTTGAATGAAGCAACATATTCAATAAATTATTTGCATTTAAATATTTTTGCTATGGCAAACACCAAGGGATTTGACTCAACTTGGGAATGGTAGTGCCCTCCTTTTTTGTCTTTTAGAAAAGTAGACACCTCATAAATTCCCACAAGGAAGCACTCGGTGATTAGTGTTCCAGTAGATTACAGGTTTCAAACCCTTTATCCCATAGCAGAGTGAAGATTTCCAAAAGAGTAGGAGTGGTTATAAGCAGTAGGAGTGGTGGTTGAAATACAGTGATCAAAAGCACAGCTATTCCACAAGACAGTCTGACTTTTCAGACTACGAATTTAATTTCCAAAAGCCTCCAAACAAGGGAAGTCCAGAAATCCTCAAATGCACAACAGAATGGAAGTATATATAAAAATCCCCAAAACTAGTTATAAAACATCACACTAAGACTTTACTTTTTGTATCAGAATAAAAATTGCAAAATCTTTATCAAAACAGAAGTTAAAAACACCAACATCATGAATACCACCAGAGCAATGAAAAGGTTCTCGGCTCAATTCGCCATTTCCTTACTTCCCTTTCTAAGGTTCGCACACTTGGGGAATCACCTCACAGGTTTTCACTGTAAGACATTTTATTCCAGAGCTCTGTCAAGTTTATGTGGGATCCATGCAGCAATTAGCTGCTCCTAATGCCACCTTCCCGAAAACACCACCGCTTCACAATTGTATGTTTGGAGATTCAAATTCCAATACATTTTCACTGTTTTGGGGGGACCTCACACTTTATGCTTTAATATGATTGCTGTTACATTTTAATTAGCACAGTAAACATAACACTAAAAGAATAAAGAATAATGAATACAATAAGCAATATCTGGAAACTCTGAAAGGGCCTGTGAAACATCACCCGTGTGAAATTACCTTTTTATTTAAGGGCCATCAACCCGTGTGGGGATAGTTTGTTCCTGTCACTTGCTCTGAAATGGCTCAAAGCAACAGCTGAATTTAAGACTGCACTATGGATTAACCAAATACGCTTTTGTTTTTTCAAAATCTGAGCTATATGTGCAACTGCCCATCACTCTTTAATTCTATTCTGAAATACTGCATTTTAAGGATCATTTTTACTTCAGCTTATTGCACAGCTTTAATATCTTTGTCAGTGATTCCCAATCATGTCTTCATAATGTTCTAAGTGAAAAATCCTTTCAGAATAAGTAAATACACGTATGTCACCACCACAAAACCAAGATGAAAATTAATGAATAGAAGTTTGACATCTCAGATGAGAGTGTTAGAGTGTCACTGAGCAGCCATTTAATTAGGCTGGAAATAAAAAATGTAATTCATACAAAAACATGTATTAAGTACTTACTATTTCCCAGGTTTTTAAAATTACATACAGCAGCAAAAATAAATAAACACATACATAAGTAAATAAGGCAAAATTTCTTCCTTGTAAATTTTTTTTTTTTTTTTTGAGATGGAGTTTTGCTCTTGTTACCCAGGCTGGGGTGCAGTGGCCCGATCTTGGCTCACCGCAGCCTCTGACTCCTGGATTCAAGCAATTCTTCTGCCTCAGCCTCCTGAGTAGCTGGTACTACAGGCGCGCGCCACCATGCTTGGGTAATTTTTTGTATGTTTTGTAGACACGGGGTTTCACCATGTGGATCAGGATGGTCTCGATATCTTGACCTTGTGATCCACCCACCTCGGCCTCCCAAAGTGCTGGGATTATAGGCATGAGCCACCGTGCCCGGCCCTTGTAGATCTTACGTTCTAGGAGGGTAATAGGTAAAACACAATAACTATAAAAACAGGATTTTCTACATTTTTCAGTGATAATAAGCAACAAAATATTTAAAAAATAGAGAAGAGTAATGGGATTGGAAATTCTGAATTATAGTGAGATGCAGGTCACCATATTAAATAAGGTAGTCAAGGTTGTTATTCTTAGAATATGATATCAAACAGATGTTTGCAGGTGGGGAAGTCAGCGTCATGACTCTGAGGAAAGAGCATGGCAGCAGAGGTACAGCTCAGACAAACTCACAAAGGTAGGAGTGTACCTAGTATGCTTGAGGGCCAGCAAGGAGAACAGCATCTTATAGCAAGAAGAGAATGAGCCAAGGCAGGTGCAAGAGAAAAGACGTTGTAGAGAAGGCAAGAAAAGTAACAAGGAACAGATGAAAATGTGAGGCTTTAGAGGTTTTGAACAGAGGAATGATGCTATTCAACTAATATTTTAAAAGGCTCTCTTGATAATGGGTTGAGATTGACTTTCAGAGAAAGATTAAGAGCAGAGAGACAAGATAGGTGGCTGCTGCAATAATTTAAGCAGGAAAGAATAATACAGAAGCTGGGAAATGCGAGAGAGGCTGTTATCATTAGCTGCTACAATTTCCTCACCATGAACACTTAATATTTGATTGTATCACTTAAATATGTGCCAGATTTGTAAAGGTCTTTCTGCTTCCATTTTGCTTGCTAATTTTGTGGCTGATGGCTTTATCATTTTAAGTATTTACCATAATTTACCTAACTAATTCCTATTTTTAGATATTTCAATTATTTCCAGTCTTCTGCTCTTAGAGACAATGCTTAAGTGAGCATCCTTGTATGTATGTCTTTGTAAATAAGGGCTAACATATCTGCAAAGTATATCAGTTAAAGCTGAAATGATAATTTAAAGTTTATGTCAATGTGTGTTTTCTTATGTCTTTTTTGTTTTGTATTTTGTAATTCTCAAAGCAACAAATATTTGCTATCTCATTTTCTGGGAGTCAAGAATTTTGCAATGTCTCCAGTTCAGGAACTCACGTGAGGTTGCCATCAAGATGTCAGCCAGAGCTGCAGTCATCCAATGGTTTGACCAGGACTGGAAGACCTGCTTCCAGGATAATTTGGTCATATGGCTATAGGTGTGAGGTCATAGTTTTTCCCATGATTACATACCAAGTGAACTGATTCACGATTATCAATTAGATT
The DNA here is from genome assembly GCF_049354715.1 of Callithrix jacchus. Taxonomy (NCBI): domain Eukaryota; kingdom Metazoa; phylum Chordata; class Mammalia; order Primates; family Cebidae; genus Callithrix; species Callithrix jacchus. The sequence continues at coordinate 110,662,874 of NC_133507.1, forward strand.
TCCTGGTATAATCAATCCAAGAGAGCAAGACAGAAACTGAAAAGCTTTTTATGACACATATAGTCACTATCTCTGGTGCTCTTCATTTTTATGTGTAAATTTAGATTTCGAGTTGGTTTCTTTTTCAACTGCCTAAAAGATGTTTAACTTTTGTATGGAGTTAGAGTCTGTTTGTAATGAATTCTTGAAGCTTTTATATGTCTCAAAAAGGCATTAGTTCCTCCTCATTTTTAAAATATATTTTCACTGAGTATAGTACTAGGTTGACAGTACTTTATTTTAATACTTAAAAGATAGTGCTCCACTATCTTCTTGGTTGCATTGTTTCTGACAGAAAATCTGCTCTTGCCATTATCTTTATTCCTTTGTACATAATATGCCTTTTTTTGGTAATAGGTTTGTATTTTTCTCTTGATAACTGGTTTGAAACAATTTAATTTTGGTGTGATTTTCTTCATGTTTCTAAATGTTTTTTTCAGCCACTTACTTTTATGCACATATTGAATACAATTTAAATACATTCTATAACATTTTTTGCAAAATTTAAAATCTGTGTCTGTTTTAATTGATTTTTTTAAAAATCCTTACTGTGGGTTTTATTTTCTTGCTTCTATTCTTGCCCAATAATATTTGATTATATGCCAGGAATTCTGATTTTTACCATGTTGAGTGATACATACTTTTCTGTTCTTATTAATATTGAGCTTTATTTTGGGATACATTAAACTTACCTAGAAAAACTGGGTCTCCCAGGCCTGGTTTATATAATTTGTTAGGTGATACTGGAGCAATGCTCAGGCCTGGAGTATCTATCTCCCAGGACTAAGGCAATACTCTTCTGTGTCCTCTACCCGGTGCCCTGTGAATCATGAGGTTTCCCAGTCTAGCTTGTAGAAACTGGCACTATTCATGACACCGTGTCACATGGGATATTCTTTACTGTAATCCATCCAGATGGATCTTGTTCTGGTCTCAGGTAGTCTTAAATGAAGGTACTAAGCATTATTTAGCTAAATATGTGGTGAAGGAGATATTCTGTACATTTCTGGAGGTTTCTCTTTGAAAAACTTTCTCAAGTCTTCTTTCCTGAAAAGCCAACTGCCTTGCTCTATTCAAAGTCACAATTTCATATTGTTAACTTAGGGGTTCTGCTGAGCTCTGGTCATGCTTTCCCTTCCTGTACCATGACCTAAAAACTCTTAGTGCATGAAGATGGCACAGGCATACCGTTTACTTAATTTCTCTCCTCACAGTGATCACTGTCCTTCATTGTCTTATACCCATTATCCTACAAAAGATGGGTTTATATATTGTGTTCACTTATTAGTTGTTTCAGTAATGAAGGTAAATCTGGTTCTTACCCCATCTTGCATCACAGTAGAGTCCTCTTCATCATTTTTCACTAAATTTGCAATGTCCTTCTGACTGGTTCCTTGCCCTATTTGACAATCTATTGTAAACTAATGTATGTGAGAGTCACATTTTTAAGACTCAAATCTATCACATCACATATAAAATCATAACATTTAAATGACTCCCGTTTCTTTCCAAATGGAATTCAAACTTTGGTATAAAATGCACATCAGTGTTCAGACTGTAACCACCATCCCAGCATCTTCATATTGAACTTTGTATCTGAGTCTTACTGAAATAATTGAAAAAACAGTATCTATGCCCTGAGATACGTCTCTTCCTCTCTAGCTTCTCTTTAACTGGAAGACTCTTCTGCAGTTCTTCTTTATCTTGTTACTATTCAGTCTTCAAGTAGCTTCAAAATCAATTGGTCAATGAATTCAAAATCAAATCTGTTATCTGTTCTTTTGGTCTTAGCATCTTGCATAGTGTTTTGTTCACAATAGATACTTCCTGAGGCTATAAATATTTAATGATAAGTGATTGAATGAATGAATGAATGACTGAGTGAATGCAATGAGATGTGAGGGGTGCAGTACAAAAGCACCATTATATTTTAATTATAAAATGTATTCTGTAAGTTAAGCAAAGAAAATGAGTGAAAGTTGTCAAGGTCTTAAGAGCCATATTCAATTCCAGGCATATAGCATCCATCACTTCTGTTTCAGAAAGAAAATAATTAGCATTATATCTTCTTCTTTTAATCAGTGGTTCAACTTTGATGTTTATGTGGCGATTCCTTCTAGAGGGCTGAAAGCAAAACTAACTTTTCCAAAAATAAACAGAGCATATGATTTAATTGGCAGTACCTATTTGAAGAAAAGGCAATAGTGTTGATTTTATTCTACAGTTCTAGTGGAAGAACAGGAAGTCAGCAAAGAATAAAGCTGTGCTGTGCACTAAGACTGCCTGGGTTCAAATCTTTATGGTGCTCCTTCTTCTGGGACCCTGGACACTGCCTACCTATCTGGCTTTAACCCCTCCCACACCCCACCGCGTATCTTGGTTTCCAATGATTTTAAATGTGGGATGATATATATATCATCTCATAGAATTATCATTAAACTCAGATAAAAACAATATTTGCGAAGTACCTAGCACAGTGGTGGTAGATTTTAAGCAATCAGTCAACATTATAAGTCATTACTTTGGTAATCATATGTGGTATCAAAGAAGCAGCAATTTGTCCTGAGCATCACACAGGTTCACCCTCAGATCTAATAGCTTTAAATTAGCAGTCTCAGCTCAGCAATATATGGAAAAGTTTAGTTTTGTATATATTTTTTTAAAAATTACCTAATTCAAAGCTTTCAGTGTAATAACCCACAAGGCACAAAATACACTTTGTGAAAGAAGGAGGGCAGAAAAAAATAAAATTGCTAATAAGTGGCATCTTAGTACCTATGGGGGATTCCCCATCCCCCAGTCAGCTCTTTTGGCATTCATTTTATAGTTGTAAAACTTTCAGTCACTCCCTCCTTTGAATTTTCCTCTAAAAGATCAGATAGGCCGGGCGTGGTGGCTCACGCCTATAATCCCAGCACTTTGGGAGGCTGAGGCAGGTGGATCACGAGGTCAAGAGATCAAGACCATCCTGGTCAACACGGTGAAACCCCGTCTCTACTAAAAATAAAAAAATTAGCTGGGCATGGTGGTGCGTGCCTGTAGTCCCAGCTACTTGGAAGGCTGAGGCAGGAGAATTGCTTGAACCCAGGAGGCAGAGGTTGCAGTGAGCCGAGATCCTGCCATTGCACTCCAGTCTGGGTAACAACAGCGAAACTCCGTCTCCACAAACAAAAAAAGAGATCAGATAGAGTGGCCCCTAGCTGTGGTGGACCAGGAGAAATCTGCAATCTCCCACTAAGAAGTGATGGGCACAAGGTGGGTAAGAGGAAAGCACTTTTATCAATGTGAATAATGACACATTGTTTGCAGGGGAAGTTATACAACCAAGACACAGAACATTTTCTGCTGTCTCCAGGTTCTGTTGTTTTCAACTAGATGGTCTCCTGCATGGACATGGGACGTGAGTCAGTTCTGAGAGCACAGCTGCCATCCCGATCTCTCTAATGGCAAATGTCTACCCTACATGGTGTGCCACTAGCCAGGAAGTATTTTCGGGTGATTGGGAGTAACCAGCAGCTGCCCGTGGCTTCTGCCACAATTTAGCCTGGATTTGCAGGACCCCAAGGAATTCCTTCCACATCTGTCACACCACACTTGCCAAGAAGAAGATCGTTATCCCTATGCTTAATTGCTGTGTCTCTCTCCAAGTCCCTCTCACCATTCTCTATGAGGAGAGAAGAGGAGGCACATGAACTGAAGTTCAGCCTACCTTCTTTCAGAGGTTGAAAAGCAGATGTCTCCTTCTTGCAGATATCCTGATTGTCAAGCCCCAACTTTGAAGGAAACAAATGGATGGCACCTCCATCTTCATCAACACCCATCAGGGAGAAGGAAGCATTACTTACTACTCTGCTTGCCCTCAAGTTTCTGCTATGCCCTCAAATTCATTTTTCTCTCAAACATTTTTATATGGGCAATGGGATACTGGCTGTCATGCCTTGATGTGGTTTAGCTGTGTCCCCATCCAAAATCTCATCTTGAATTATAATCTCCACATGTCAAGAGCAGGACCAGGTGGAGGTCGTGAGATCATGGGGGTGGTTTGCCCCATGCTGTTGTCATGATACTGAGTGAGTCTCATGAGCTCCCATGGTTTTACAAGCATCTGTCATTTCCCCTGCTTTCACCCGCTCTGTCCTGCCACCCTATAAAGAAGGTGCCTGCTTCCCCTTTGTCTTCAGCCGTCAGTGTAAGTTCCCTGAGGCCTCGCCGGCAATGCAGAGCTGTGAGTCTACTATACCTCTTTCCTTTATAAATTAACAGTCTTTGGTTTTTTTCAAAGCAGCATGAAAATGGACTGATATATGTTTTTTTTTTTCTCTCCAAATGATTCCACTTGGCAAAACTTGCAGAAAAAACATGGTGTTTTTCTTTAGTTATGAACTGTTGACAGCACTTTCTATCACCATGTTTTATACATATAAAAATTACACTGAGGATGTGTTTTGAATCTTCTTTCTTTTTGAAAAAACACTTAAGTCACAGCTCCCTTCTCTCAACATTCCATCTAAATTTTAGGCTTTATTTTTCCAGGATCTTTATCTATTCCATCTTACTCTGAGCCACTTGCTAGCTAATCCCACATTTATCAAGACTTGTGTTTTATGATATTCACCTAGGCAGACTTTAAAACTGCACCCACCATCTTACAAGAGCAAAACCCCCGAAGACACACCATTGCGTGTGTGTTCTTTTAATGTAGTCTGGATATAGAAAACTTGACGTGATAGAAGGAGATTACACAATATAGACATTGGCTCGAAGTGAAGGGGGGGAACCTTGTAAATTGAATCTGTTCAAAGAGATAATTGGACATCTGGTGAGATAAGGCGCTCCTCCTAACAATGTAAAGTCTTAAAACAGAAATGGGTGAGCACCCAGGCACCCTCTATCTAGTATGGGTGGAGAGATGGAATGGAGATGTGCCCTGCACTGGAAGAGAGATGTGATGGTTGTCTCTATCCTCCTTGCACATTAGAGTTAGGAGAGAGAGAGTTTGAATTGTAGCAACAGATTCTGAGGCCCTTGGATAGTGGTTTTAAGCCCAGAAGTTATTTAGGGCTCCATTAAGAGTTGGAGTTTAATTTCCCTCTTCTTGAATGTGGACTGCATTGAGTAACTGGCCTCATTTATTGACTTCATATCAGCATTCAAGTGTTGTTAACTTTATGTAATAGCATGTAGGTTATGGATTACTGCCTTTCCAGTTATGTGAAGGATAGGTGTATTATGTTAGGCACAATTATCACCTTATCATTGTCATTATTTGGAGATTAAATATAATTTCAGGAGATGCGAATGGGTGCCAACTTGACAAGGGGTGGACTTGTGATGGTTAACGTTAGTGTCAACTTGGTTGGATTAAAGAATGCCTAGATAGTGGTATTGTTTCTGGGTGCATTTGTGAGGCTGTTGCCTGAGGAGACTGACATTCCAGTCAATTCCTCAGTTCATGTGTTGTCCAAAAGGTTGCCAGTAATGCTAGAAAAAGCTTAGTCCTCTGCCTTTCATCTTTCTCCCATGCTTCTCCTCTTTCTCCTGTGCTTCTTTCTGCTCCTCTTGCCCTTGGACATCAGACTCCAGGTTCTTCTGCCTTTGGACTCCTGGACATACACCAGTGGTTTGCCAGTGGTGGTTGGGCCTTCAGCCACAGACAAGGCTGCGCTGTCAACTTCCCTGCTCTAGAAGCCTTTAGATGACTTAGATTAAGCACTACAGGCTTCTTTCTTACCTGGTTTTCAGACTGCCTATCATGGGACTTCACTGGGTAATTGCATGAGCCAATTCTCTCTGATAAAATCTCTTTCAGATATACATATATTCTAGTAGTTCTGTTTCTCTGGAGAACCCTGACTAACACTTTCCAAAGAATAGAATTCAGTGGAAGTGATGGTGTTTGACTTGGGTACAAGACATTGTGGTCAGCTCCTTGCTGTCTCTCAGCAATCACTCCCTCTGAGGTAGCCAGCCATCAAGCAACCTACCAAGATGACTGTGTGCTGATGAACTGTGGCTTCCTTTAATAGCCAAGAAGAAAATGAGGCTTTCAGCCAACAACCATGTTGCGAGCTGTCTTGGAAACCGGTCCTCTAAAACCCCGTCTTCAGATGACTGGAGCCTTAGAAGAGGCCCAGAGCCAGAACCACCCACCAAAGCTACTAATTCCTGACCCTCAGAAACCGTATGAGATAACAAGTATGTTTTGTTATAAATAGCTGTTTCAGTATAATCTGTTACACAGCATACAGTGAGTAATGTGAACTCCTACTTGGAGTGTCTGACTAAATATGGGTTTGAGGTGGAACTTAGAATACATATTTAATATAAGCACCCTTCTGATTTTGATGCAGGCACCCAGTCACTAGGTGTCATGAGAGCTGCAAGCGTGTATTAGTGTGAAAGCAGCTATGCCTGAGGTCAGCTCCATACGTACAATATTCTGTGAATAACTATCTCCCTTACTCTACCTCCTAATCAAGGACAAGGACCAAGTGGTGTTACCCACTAAGCTTTCTGCTTTTTAAAACAAGTAGGTAGAGTTCCCATTATTATAAAAATGATACATACTCATTGTTAACACGAAGAATATAAAAATGTATTGAGAATGCAAAGCATACTTATATATTCTCTAAGTCTATTATGATACATACTCTTCATATTTAGGTACAAATAATCATTGTACAATTTGGTAAAGTTTCTTATCAATTTTTCACTTACCACTGAAACAGTGACTGTTATGAAATAGAGCTCAATATTGTTGAATAACTATTTTGTGACAAATTTACAAATTATTCAACTTTTTGTAAAAATGAACAAATGAATAACATTGCATCATGGATACGTACCATCATTTATTTTTAAAGTACTAGATGGAAAGTCATAAATGTTACTGAAAATAATGTTTAATTTAATACATTTTGTCATGTTGCTTTTGGGAAAGGTTATGATATTCTGATTTTGAAAATGATTTTAAATGGCTAGAGTTTCCCAGGAAAATATATAGATTTCATAACAAAATAAAACAAAGGTGAGAGATGAGGGAAAGTGAGTGGCATGGAATTTACAGACACAAAATCAAAGCTATACACTTAAATTTGATGCTTCTTACCTCAAATTTGGGAAACTGAAGCTTCAGGAGAGTAGAAAATAAGTAAATTGCAGAAGAGAAAGAATGAGGTACAGAAATGAATGTGAATATATCTCTTCACATATCTACAGACATCTAGCTGAAACTGCTCTAAGTAGGCAGGGCATGGTGGCTCAGGCCTGTAATCTCAACACTTTGAGAGGCCTATGCAGGCAGATCATGAGATCAGGAGATCGAGACTATCCTGGCTAACAAGGTGAAACTCTCTACTAAAAATACAAAAAATTAGACAGGTGTGGTGGCACATGCCTGAAGTCCCAACTACTCGGAAGGCTGAGGCAGGAGAATCACTTGAACCCAGAGCCAGAGGTTGCAGTGAGCCGAGATCACACCACTGTACTCCAGCCTGGGTGACAGAGCGAGACTCTGTCTTAAAAAAAGAAAAAAACTTCTCTAAGTAGTAAGCAGCCAACTTAAGAAAAGAAAGCCTGTCAGTGAGCTGATCTCTCACAATAATATTTCTTATTACAGTGTGATTTCAAACAAATGGATGATGAGGTTAAACCGATGAGCAATTGCGCTAACTGTTCTGTGATGGCAGAGTGACCATTACGGAGACTTCCGGCCACACAATGTGACTGAGAATATTTGTTTAAAGGAAACCAATGCATACTAATCAAAAAGAATGCAGGAGGGATCTTTATATGGTGCACTAGCAAAATACCAACCTGAAGTATGCCTTGTGTATATTCAACACTTTTATTCATAAAGCTGTTTTACAAGTTCAGGAGCAGTGACCTCAAACTAAAATGTAGCTCATACATGCAATGAAAATTGTGAAAGCTTGAGCTTCAGTCAAGTTAATTGAGATATAGGACACATCAAGTAGTTGTGAATGTGAGGCATTAAGGGACATGGGAAATCCTGGGCAATGCTGACACCAAGTTATATTGTTAAAATTGGCCATATCCATTGCAGAGTATGTTGAGGAAAACCAGAATATGCTATGTTTTACATGTTACTGTCATGACAGTTTCCAAATACTAATAATGATAATAATAACATTTATATCTGAAAAAGAAAATAATTACGCATTGATTAATGATTCGTGTATTGTTCTTGTTTTTTTTTAATCCCATGCTTTAATTATTTTGAAAAATACAAACATAGTGAACATGACGACTTAAGAGAATTGTCTGGCTAGCTTGTATTTGAAACAGAAAAAGCAGTAATTGTACATCTCTGAATATGTCTAAGTGAATTAGACATTGATCATAATGCATTCATGAATCTTATTTAGAAAATACAGTAATTCGTATAAAAGTAAATTTAACAAAAACCAAAATGACAAAATTTCCCTTACGTAAGATTCTCGTAGCCAATTAAATTTTATGAAAGAATCAAGCAGCAAAAATTAAAGCCCCACCTATGCAACAGCTGTCTTTGTAGAAAAGGAAAAGAGGTCATAGATGTTGCCCAAAAATTTTACACTAGCAATGTTCCATTCAGGCACAAGCCTCTGCTTTCACGCTTCAACAAAAAGAACCTGCACTTTTAAACTATGGTTCATAGTTTAAAAGAAATTCAATTCTAAGCGTTTTCAAGTTTTGATTGAAAGGAAAAAATTTCTTACTCCATCTTCATAGGAAGAACTAAAATATTGCCAAGACACAAACAAAATATGTATAGCTCAAAAAGCTTGATAAAACCATCACATACCATGAGCAGCCCGTCTCCCTCTCAGTTTCCACCCACTGCAGGTAACTCAGTGAAGTGAGCTTCTCAATAATCTAATTGAGTGAGTTTCTCAATAATTTGTGTGGAGCTAGTCCGGGAGTTGGTAACACCCTATGTAAACTTATGGCTCTGCTTGTACAACAACAGTCAACTGAGAAAAAGTGATGCATCTGGTTTCTACGGCTGTGTTGATGACCAAATTAAATCAACCACCAAGCTGAACTGATCAATAGTGCAGAAAGTGGCCATTAATACAGCTGGAAACACCATTCCAGATGAAAAACAGTCACTTCAGAGGCTTCCTGCGACTGCTGAGTCAGTCTACAATAACATAACTTTCAGAAACTAGATTCTTAGGAGCATGGAATTGTAATGTGGGGAAATAATAAAGCTTTCATGTATATAGAAGTTACAGAGGCTAATCATCTTTCTCAGATTTTACATTCTCATTTATAAAATGTAACTGGGTTCTGTGCATGCTTTGGACAGCCTAGGAGGCAGAAACTCAGCCGAAGGTAGTGTGGGGAAGTGAGAAGGATCCAGATTTGCAGTCAGATATTCTGAGCTTCAAATGAACCTCAACTGGTTTTTTGACTTCTCTTTTTTTTTTTTTTTTCAATAAAATGGATACCATAATGCCTTATGGAGCCAGTTATCTTCAGAATTATAAAAGGTAATATATATTTATAAGAATCCAGCAGAGTCTGAAATATAATAAGTAGTCAATAAATATTTATTAAATAAATGATCCTAGGAATGAATAAATGAATGAATTATTAAGGCTAAATATGAGTTTCTTTCTTCCTTTCTTTGTCATGGCAACTAAATTGAGCTATAAAACAAACAGGACTAAAGAGAAAGTCAAATGAGAGCCATAATAGGGGCTGTTATTGGTGGAACAGTAACCAGGAGCTATGCATTTACACATATTATTTAATAATACTAATAATAGTTCATCATACCTATAGCGAACCAAGCACTATGCTAAGCACTTTATGCATGTTAACCAATTTATGATTTTTATAGAACCTTATAAAACACGTACTATATAAGCCTTCATGTCTTGCAGGAAGTTATAATCCCCATTCAAAAATAAAAAATTGTAACTTTGATAGATTGACTATGGCCAAGACAGACCCCACGAGTTTCTGACTTCAGAGTTGGCAGGCACATTGCACAGACTGCTTCTCCAGTGGGAGAGTCTTTTCAGGAAAGATGAGGACAATTGTTAAAGGACCAAGTTAATTTGTTAATTAAAATAGAAAAAGTGTAAATCTATGGCTGAGGGGGGAAAAGAAAAGGATGTTTAGCAGATGACAAGTCTTGACAAAAGAATAAGAGCTGAAACTTGACACTGAGACCCTGCATTCCAGTCCACTGGGAAAAGGAAGCTGAATTGTCCCCAGATTGAGTGCTCCACTAGGTTACAACGTAAAAGCATCAATCTTGTGTATCCAGAAAAACACTTGGGATGATACTCAAGGCTGAACTGAACTGCATTCATCAATAATAATTTCCAAAAACATTTACATTAGCATTCTAATTACTGTGCATATATTGTAGAGAAACAGGAAATTGTTTGTAAATGACTTTAAATCTAGGATGAATTATGGTGTGAAAACTGAAGTCTGTCTTATTTTCAATGTGTGCTAAAATATTGAGTTAACCAATCAATGCGTTCCATGTTCTGAAATTTTATTATAAGTATGATATATCTAACTAAAAAATGTCTTCACAAGAAAACATCTTTTCATCTGAAATTATGAAATTCATGTATAGATACCCAATATCAGAGGTATCCTGTTTTAGGCTATCACTTCACTGATATTGAAAAATCCATTAAATACATGGCTTACATTATTTGTTTAGTTTTCTAGTTATCTTCTACATAATTTAGTTTACTAATCTTGTTTATTGTGAAGCTTTGGTCATTAGACTCATATTATTCATTTCCCTCAAAACTATGTAGCTTCCTTGTGCTGACTCCTGTCCATCAAAAAGGGAGTTTATCTTTTCTTTTCTTTTTTTGAGAGATGCTGAGTGTCCCTGATATATCCAGTTCATCTTAAATTAGACTTCTGAATCTCATAAAGTATTAACTTTATGAATGTTTTGAAGCTTTGGTCTGCTGATATCCCATATCCAGATTCTTGAAAAGTTTATCATGAACACCTAGAGCCTAGAAATGAAAAGTCTAGAAATTACTTCAAATTTTTCCTCTCTTTCTCCTCTTCATCAGCTGTTACCCTACCACTCCAACCCTCTCTGGCAATCTGCAGTTCTCATTTCTATAGCAATTGAGATCAACATTCTAAAACATGGCCACTGACATTCACATAGCTCAGTTGAGGACTATATATGGATGTGTATTTTCTGTATGTCTTTTTAAACTAAATCTGGCCCTAGGTTGCCTCCATACTTGTAGTTCCCATTATTGTACTGCAGCTAACTTAGTGTGTAAACAAATTGTAGCCTAAGAGCATATTCCTGTAACAAGTAGCCGAGTTTCAGCCAATCATATTAGCCAAGATTCAGCCAATCACAGGATGTCAACTGATCAGCATGTATCCAAACAAGGCAAATGCCACTTCCCACCATGGACAAATAAGGCAAATGTGAGGTTGAAACCAATTAAGCGCTTTCTGTGGATCACTTCCTTTGTCTGTCTATGAAAACCGTCTACCCATGTCACTGAGTGAAGCTTTCTGAATCGCTCCTGGTTCTAAGGGCTGCACAGTTCATGAATTATTTTTGCTCAAATAACCTCTGCTACGTTTAAATTGTCTAAAGCATTTTATTTACTAGTCTTCATATTTAAACATTATAAATCAAGCTAACAGACAGTTAAAACAGTTCTAGAATCTTAAGTGGTTAAATAGGCCTTTATTTTTAAAAATTATATTAAAAATATATAAAGGTATGATTTTATGTGACTAATATTTGGCAGAACATTAGTCAAATAAAAGATAATAGATTCATAAAATATTACAAAAAATTAATTTTATTATCTAAATCATGTAGCACATACACATTATTATGTGGTGATTTTCATGATCTCAAAGCAGTATCAAGATCTATACAATCTATATTTCATTTCAGTATTTATAATGCTGGAAGATTATTTAAAAAAACAAAACCAAAAGTTTGTTCAAAGTCTCTTTTTAAGCAAGACTGTTTCCTCATCTATATGGTTAGAGAGATGAGAGGAGCTAAACAAGGGTAAGCTCAAAAGCCTGGCAAGGAAGAACTCTGAGGGTTCCTGGATGATCGCCTGCCATGTACGAAGCAGGCTGTTTGTTCATAGGCTTTAATTCCTAGCACTATAGATACTAGACTAAATTGTATTGTTGCTCAATATTCATCAAATGTTTTTATTTGAATCAAATTTATTATAGATTTGATCAGGTATTTCAGGAAATTCACTCAGTGTTGTGATATTATTTCTGTGTAACTGCACAGACAAACATGCCCTTACAAAAGATTACGTATCCTCATGTTTCATTCAGTGTTGTTTTGGGTCCTCATATTTCCTTTAAGCTTTAGCATTAATTTGAGACCTGAGATTCCAGGCCAAATAGGCACCAGAATAGCATGGCTATTCCTTATTTGGATGGTCTCAGAAATTTTTCTTTTGTAACATGGACCTTGATTATTTTCCAGATACCTTACATGAGTTGTAAGAAGTTTGAGGGCATTGGCTAACAGTCTGACTTGAACATCAGCAAAGCCACAGGGTTTAACAAAAGACCGAGTGATCTGTAGACTCAAAATAAGTGTTGACTAATTGCTACATAATAAAAGAGGCTCTTTGACAGAGTAAATTTCAAATATTCTTTTTATTTCATTTATTAAAGTTTCGGAAAATACTTTTAACACAAAGTCACTACCTTAACTATTTTAAGTCCAATGCCATTAAGTTTGAGAGTATTCATATTGTTCAACAAGGTAAATTCGACAGTGTGAATATACTTTAATGCCACTGGACTTAAAATGGTGAAGTTAGTAATTTTACATCATCAAAAAGCCTTTACAAAATTACAAAAGCCTCTGCATCATCTACTTTGAGAACTCTTGAAAAGAGTTGCAAAAGTGAAACTCAAAACAAAATGCTTACTCAACAATGACTCATCATTTCTCCACTTCCCCCAGCCTCAGCAATCATTTTACTGTCTGTTTCTATAATCCTGACTACCTGAAGTGTCTCATCCAATTAGAATTAGGCAGCATTTATATTTTTGTGGTAGGCTTATTTCATTCATCATAATGTTCACGTTCATAATATTTCATGCTTATTTCATGCATCACAATGTTCTCAAGTTTCATTCATGTTATGACCTATGTAAGAATTTGCTTTCTTTTTAAGTCTTGGTAGAACTAATTGGTGAAACCATCAGGTTCTGGGCTTTTCTTTGTTGGGAGAGTGCTGACTACTACTGTCTTTACTAGTTACAGGTGTATTCATGTTTTCTATGTTTTCATAGTTTATAGTTCTTAGTAGGTGTTATGTTACCAGAAATGTGCTTATTTCCTCTATGCTACTGAATTTGTTGGCATAAAATTGCTCATAGAACTCTTGTAGAATTGATGTCAATGTTCCCACCTTCATTTCTGATTTTAGAAAGCTGAATCTTGTCAGTTTTTTACTTTTGCCATCCAGCTAAAGGATTGCTAATTTTGCTAATCTTTTTGAAAAACCAACTCTTCGCTTTTTTGATTTTCTCTATTGCTCTCTATTCTGTATTTCATTTATCTCTTCTTTAAACACTATTTTCTTCTTTTTGCTAGATTCGGTTTTTATTTGTTCTCTTTCTAATTTTTTAAGTTGTAAATCTAGGTCATTGACTTGAGATATTTCTTCTTCTTGTTTTGAAATATGTGTTTATATCTTTAAAATTTCCCCTTAGTACTGCTTTTTAAAATCCCCAAAGTTTTGGTCATTCTGTTTTTATTTTCATTAATTTTTTATTATTTTATAATTTCTCTTTTAATTTCATTGGATGTTTCAGAGTTTACTGTTTAATTTCCATAAATTTGAGAATTTCCAGTTTTACTTGTCTTACTGAATTATGTCCGCATCCTGTTTAAGTTGAAGATGATACTTCGTGTGATATCTGTCGTTTAAAATCTACTGAGATTTAATGTGTGGCCTGACATGTGGTTTACCTTGGAGAGTGTCTCATCTGCACTTGAGAAGGTTGTGTTTTCTGTTGTTGTCGATATTGCGTTTGGTGGATGTTGGTTAGATCTTGTTGGTTTATTGTGTTAATAATGTCCTTTACTCCCTTACGTATCTATCTTCTTTCTGGTTTTTCTGTTATTGAGGGTGAGGTCTTAAAGATTCCAACTATTAATGTAGAGCTATTTCTCCCTTCAATTCCATCAATTTTTGATTCATGTATTTTGATGGTCTGTTATTAGATATGTAAATGCTTATAATTGGTACATATTGCTGTGTAAAATATTCAATTAATATATAATAATCCTCTTTGTCTCTTCTAACATTTTTTGACTTAAAGTCTTTTTGTCTAGTTTTAGAATAGAAGTACTCCTGCTCCTTTTCTTGGCTATTATTTGTATGGAATTTCCATTTCCATTCATTTATTAATATCTGTTTGCATCTTTTGATCTAAATTGAGTCTCTTGTATACATGTCATAGTTAGATTGTATTGTATTTCTCCATTCTGCCAATATTTATCTTTAAATTGGGTAATTTAACTGAGTTAGATTTACTTATGTATCTATTTATTTATTTTGAGACAGGGTTTCACTCTGTCATCTGGGCTGCCATGTGGTGGCATAATCTTGCCTCACTGCAGCCTTGACTTCCTGAGTGCATGTGACTCTCTCACCTCAACCTCCTGAGTAGTTGGACCACAGGTCTGCGCTGCCAGATCTGACTAATTTAGTTTTTTGTAGATATGAGATCTCATGATGCTGTCCAGGCTGGTCTCAACCTACTGGGCTCAAGCAGTCCTCCTACCTTGACCTCCCAAAGTGCTGGAATTACAGGCATGTGTCATAACATCTGACTGATTTACATTTAAAGTCATTACCAATAAGGAGGGACTTAGTCTTGTCATTTTAATATGTAATATTTGTTCTCTGTATGCCTTATAGGTTTCTGTCTCTCATTTCCTACATTACTGTCTTCTTTTATGTTTAGTTGATTTATTTAAATTATTTTCTCATTTTCTTTGTGCATATTTTTCTTTTTCTTTTTTTATTGCATTTTAGGTTTTGGGGTACATGTGCAGAACATACAAGATAGTTGCATAGGTACACACGTGGCAGTGTGATTTGCTGCCTTCCTCCCCTTCACCCATTTGTGATTACATTATTTACACATTGTGTGTATCAGAACATGAGCTAATACTATTTACATGCCTTAGTCTCTTAAATCATGCTGAAAACAAAATGGTGTTACACATCATTATTACAATAACATTAGTTTTATAATTGCCCTGGTATTTATCTTTACTAAGACCTTTATTTCTTTATAAAGCTTCCAGTTGCGATTTAGTTTCCTTTCATGTCAATCTGCCTGTCTCTTTAGCATTCTTAGCATTGCTTTCAGAGAATACATATGCTAGTAAACAATTTCAACTTCTATTTAACTTTGAATGTTTTCATTTCTTCCTCATCATTAAAGGACTCTTTTGTTGGATGTTGTGATTTTGAAAGACAGGTCTCTTTTCTTTTCTTTTTTCTTTTCCTTTCTCTGTCTTTCATTCATCTTTCTTTTTTCTTTTGAATTTTGTATATATCAGCCCACTGCGTTCCTGCCTCCAAATTTCTGATGAAAAATATGCTGCAAATATTATCGAGAATCACTTGTACATCATGAGTTGCTTTTTTTCTCACTGCTTTCAAAATTCTTTGTCTTTAGATTGATGATTATAATGTATCTTCATAATGCACTTCTTTGAGTTCATACTCCTTAGAGTTCATTGAGATTTTTGGATGCTTATATTCATGGCTTTCATCCAATATGGGACATTTTTGGCCATTACTTCTTTAAATATTTTCTTTGTTTTTTTTCTTTCTCTTCTTCATCCAGACTCCCACAATAAGTATGTTGGTTCTCTTGTTAAAATCTCATAGGTTCCATAGACTCTATTTAGTTTGCTTCAGTCTTTTTACTTTCTATTTCTCAGACTCAGTAATTCCCACTGTCTTATTTTCAAGTTTGCTGATTCTTTCTTCTGCTTGTACAAATCTGTCATTGGGTCCCTCTAGTGACTTTTTGATTTCAGCTATTATACTTTTCAACTCCAGAAGTTCTTTTTGGTTTCTGTCTCTTTATTAATCTTTCCATTTTGTTCATACATTGTTTTCTGGACTTTCCCAAGTCTTCCTTTAGCTCTTTGAGCATCTTTAGACATTTGTTTTAAAGTCTTTTTGTAGTAGATTTTCCTTTCCATCAGGTGTTTTACAGAGACAGTTGCTGTTGGTTTATTTTCTGCTTTTGAAGACATCATACTTTTTTGGTTGCTTTGTATGTCTTTGATTTTGTTGTAGAAAGCCAAGTATTTTGGTTTAAAAATGTGATGACTGAAAATTTAATTCTCCTCCCTCCCCCAGGATTTACTGGTTTCTGTCTCATTTATTATTTATTATTATGATTGTCTTACATTGTGTGTATGGCAAAGATCATCCTAAAGTTAAAACTTATGGTCTTCTCAGGTCATTGCAGTACGTACCTGAACTTTTTTCTGGTCATGCATGGTAACTTCTTAACTTTCTCTATATATGGTTGCTTTGGAAAGCTCTAGTTTTCAATGTCTAACTCTTGAAAGGAAAAAAAAGCGGGGGGGATTACAGGTGGTAAATTTAGAGGCCGTTTATATTTCTGGAAAGTCATTTAGCCAGAGAGGGAAGTGCTTGCAACACTGGGGAAAGGTACAACAACAGTGGCTCTCCTCCTTTTTTCAACAGTCAATAATCGGAACACACATCCTTGATATTTGGAGTGCAGGGTTGTCTTCACTCACTCTGGCTTCTGCAAGCTCTGAGCAAGATACTCCAGGAACACATGCACAGCTGCCTGCCACAAGGATATAGGATAAATAATGGGTAGCCTCTGCTTAACTAAGAGATACAATTGATTCAAATTAACCATAACTTACTTCCCAAGCCTTTCCCAATAATTTGCAAGCCTTTGACAGATTGAGGAGTCCCAAAACATCACAACAAACAGATTCTGTCTGTGAAATTGTTGTCCACGTGGAGAGTCAGATTCCTGATGTTTTCCTCTCTGCCGCCACCCCAGGATGACTTTAAAAATGTTTTTAGATTACCTGATATAACCAATTCACCCTCTTTTTGCATTTCTATGGAATGAAGTCATTTACATGCAGAAAAGTTTCCAAATCTCTATTCTCAGGGATTTTATGTTCAAATTATGCAGATGAGAATTAGACACATAGATCTTTAGCCAACAAAACAGTATAGACAGAGTCCTGGGGCACTTGGTATGGAGACTGTGTGTGATGCATGTGAAAGATGATTGAATGTTTCGGTGGTTGAAAAACAGAAGGCCAGTTCCGACTTAACATAGATATAAGACATTAACATCATATTTTCATGTGGCAGTAAACTCACTGAAGATTCAGAATAAGCATGTGCTAGTAAAGAAGTCATACAAAGTAAAACTGTATGTGTAAGATGAAGTCAAACAGGTTGTTTAAAAAAACTTTAAAAATGTGAGAAGAATTTGGAAAATAAATTAGGAATTGAGCTGTCATAGATTTTGAAGACCAAAAAATTATTTTCATCTATACCAGCAGACATTCCTGATAGGTAGAATTGTTGTAAAAGTCACCTGTTAAACAGAAAGGTGTGTGTGTAGGCGTTTGCTTGTATGTGTATGATTCTTAGCATTCGACGATGATTAATGAAGTTGAAGGAATCAGTTTAAGATAAGCTTTTTGCCTCATAAAACTTTGACTTCTCAAACCTAACATTTTCTCCTGAAAAATAAAAGGTGTTTACTTTCTATATAACAGTTGTGCACATCAAGCACAACTAACACAGAATGTGGAGTTGGAAGTATTTCCGGGGCACTTGATATAACAGCTTCTTTTGCCCTAGTATGGTGACATTTTGGAAATATATGAAAATGTCAGAGTGTAACAAATCCAAACTTAAACCAGAACAGATGAAGAGTTTCAAGTTTTGCAGACTGCAAATTATTGAAGCTGATTTTAAATTTACTTAAGTCAGTGTCCTGGTGTTTTGTGTCACCTACCATAAGATAAAGGTATGGTTTATTCAGATTTCCTAATAGGTGATGAAAGTTTTCAAGTTTGTGGAAAAAGGGAATTTGATTTTAGCTTTTATCATGTGTATGCGTGTGTGTGTACATGTGCATGTGCGTGTGTGTGTATGTGTGCATGTGCGTGTGTGTGTATGTGTGCATGTGTGTGTGTAAAGAAATCTATAAACTTGTGAGACCAGGTAGCTTTTTGCACAGCCAAGAGCTAACAGTGGCTCATACATCTCGAGGGCTCACTGCCCGCCTCATCTCGTTCTACAGCCTCCTTGTGGATCTCATTTAATATTCACCACTATCAAAAGTGGTTGCTGTTGTGTGCTTGCTTGCCTATGCTCGTGCATGCTGAACACATGGGGAGACTGTAGCACAGACAGCTGAAATAATTTGACCAAGTTGATCAACTGCAAGCAGTCGTACCAGAAATCAAACAGTGTGGCCTCAAAACACATATGCTTAGCCACAGAGCCATACAGCCTCACACGTTTTGTCTGTGTACTTTAGTGGTACTTGAGAATTAGCAAAGCACTAACATTATAAAATAGCAAGAAGAAAATCCATAGTCTCAAACCATGCCAAAAATTTAATATTTGCTCTATTTTGTAGTCTTTTATTTATAATAAAAATTAATATTAACTTTTAATAACATAGTGAATATATGTACATATTCTTTTTACAAAAAAAACCCTAAACCCAATTCTCTCCCTCTTTTCTCTGCTTGCTCAAGACATTATTGTTATTAGCTTAGTGTCATTCTCTATACCCTTTACAATGCACTGACATCATATTATACACATGCACATGTATATGTACATAGAAAATATATAGTACTTAATTACATAAAGTGTATTATTCAATATATATCAATTTTCACATTTCTTTTCAACAATACATATCTGTTTCAATTTTTAAAAATGTCTACACAGTTCCAAAGTATGAATATAGTTATTTTATTCAGTGATTATCTTCTTAATAAACTTTTATTTTTGTTTTTTTTTCTTGTTTCAGCACCAATACTCTTTCAGACCTCATTGTATATATGTATGAGTACTCTGATAAAGATGCCTTCGAGAATTATTGAGTTCTTTGGTATTTGTGACTTGATAGCAATTCCAAATTGCCATTCAATTTCCTGGTGCCCCTCTACCAATTTATTTCCCCACAACAATTTATTTCCCAACTCCTATTTCAGAAGGAATTGATATACGAGTGTCAGTTTCCCAACAAACTCACCAAAATTTCATGTTTTTAAAAATTTTAATATCTGCAACCTGGTATATGAAAAATGGTATTGTTTAATCTGATTTATTTGATTGCTAGTAACTTAGAAAATCTTATTCCATGTAGTGTTACACTTTATATTTCTTTATAATTGCCTATTTATATTCAAATTGCCTGATTTTCTAGGCATTTGATTGCCTTTTCTTTTTTCGTAGTTCTTAAGACGCTGAACACCAACCTTTTGCCTGCTATATAATGTACATGTAGAAATAATACATATATATATTGCTATAAGCGTGAGATGTTAAATTATGTTATTTTATTTTGCTTTTTTTATCCTGAGGTCACGTTTTGGAGAATAAAATAACAAGTAGTTTTTCAAGAAAATTATTATGAGCCACAAACAAATGCAGCTTTGAATAAAATAACTTAATAGGGTCTCATTTTTTAAAATGTCAATCAAGGAAGTTAGGCAATGTTTATTTCTGGAAACTTGTTCATCATCCTTGATTTGTAGTACAGACAGAATGCAAGAACAATATAGATCAACATGAGGGACAATTAGAACCTGATAATTTGCTATCTCAAAAGTGGAAAATGGAAACATTATTGCATTCTAGTACTGTGTTCTTGGTTTCACTGGGCTTGGGGCAACTGGAGTGTGACCTGCAGGCATCAGATGCCTGGGCAGTCCAGGGCAGCAATTACAGGCAGAGCAGAGGTTGGAGGGGCATTGTGGTAGAAGGAGATACTGACAGAAAGAAGCAAATGGGGCTGGAGCCACGCAGAGGGGAAAACAAACAATAGACAGACAAACAAAAATGATCTGTGGTTTAGCAAAAGGTAAGCTGTCCCTTTTTCCCTCGGCTTACTCCAAACAAATTATTTTTGATGGGTCCGCAGCCCTGCTAAAGGACACACAGCCTTGACTGCAGTTAATTATAAAGTAAGAGAATCAGCGTATGTGATGCAAAGGGAAAGGTCTAGGAGCTTCATTCCTCCACTAACCTTGACCTGTGGAGAAATTACTACAAAAATTGATTGCCTTCTCCATTCTGTCCTCATGCTGATTCCCATACTGTCTACTGCCACAAAGATGCATATGTGTGGGAATATCAGGTTATTTTCTTTAAACTGTCTGCCTACTCACTGAAATCCCTCTGTGTTTAATGTAACACATATTAATAAAAATTGTGCTTATCCAGCTTCGTACAGTGGGCTGAGATCTCAACTTACAGACACTGTCTGAGTAAAAAACTCCTTGAAGAAGTGCATAGGATCCTTCTGAGAATATTCAGAATGATGTTATTGAGATAAACACAAATATGACTTTGATGAAGAACCCAGGAGAAATACTGAATAAGACGAAGGCCTAGCAAACACAGATTTAATAACTTTTGATGCTATGTATGTACCTACTTTTTTATTCAAGATTGAGTCTTTCCCTATCTGGTCTCAATCTGGCTACAACCAAGTGACATAATGACAAAGAAAAGAATTAGAAAAAGACAGTTATGAAAAGTTAGAAGAGAGAGAGCCCAGGTGTCTAATCTTGACTTGCGTTAGTATGAATCCAACCTCCTTCTTTTTTTTTTTTTTTTTTTTATTTTTTATTGGATTTTAGGTTTTGGGGTACATGAGCAGAGCATGCAAGACAGTTGCGTAGGTACACACATGGCAGTGTGCTTTGCTTTTCTTCTCCCCTTCACCCACATTTGGCATTTCTCCCCAGGCTATCCCTCCCCACCTCCCCCTCCCACTGGCCCTCCCCTTTTCCCCCAATAGACCCCAGTGTTTAGTACTCCCCTTTCTGTGTCCATGTGTTCTCATTTTTCATCACCCACCTATGAGTGAGAATATGCGGTGTTTCATTTTCTGTTCTTGTGTCAGTTTGCTGAGGATGACGTTCTCCAGATTCATCCATGTCCCTACAAATGACACAAACTCATCATTTCTGATTGCTGCATAATATTCCATGGTGTATATGTGCCACATTTTTCCAATCCAGTCTATTATCAATGGGCATTTTGGTTGATTCCAGGTCTTTGCTATTGTAAACAGTGCTGCAATGAACATTTGTGTACATGTATCCTTATAGTAGAACGATTTATAGTCTTTGGATATATACCCAGTAATGGGATTGCTGGGTCAAATGGAATTTCTATTTCTAAGGCCTTGAGGAATCGCCACACTGTCTTCCACAATGGTTGAACTAATTTACACTCCCACCAACAGTGTAGAAGTGTTCCTTTCTCTCCACATCCTCTCCAGCATCTGTTGTCTCCAGATTTTTTAATGATCGCCATTCTAACTGGCGTGAGATGGTATCTCAATGTGGTTTTGATTTGCATCTCTCTGATGACCAGTGACGATGAGCATTTTTTCATATGATTGTTGGCCTCATATATGTCTTCTTTCGTAAAGCATCTGTTCATATCCTTTGCCCACTTTTGAATGGGCTTGTTTGTTTTTTTCCTGTAAATCCGTTTGAGTTCTTTGTAAATTCTGGATATCAGCCCTTTGTCAGATGGGTAGACTGCGAAAATTTTTTCCCATTCTGTTGGTTGCCGATCCACTCTAGTGACTGTTTCTTTTGCCGTGCAGAAGCTGTGGAGTTTCATTAGGTCCCATTTGTCTATTTTGGCTTTTGTTGCCAATGCTTTTGGTGTTTTGTTCATGAAGTCCTTGCCTACTCCTATGTCCTGGATAGTTTTGCCTAGATTTCCTTCTAGGGTTTTTATGGTGCCAGGTCTTATGTTTAAGTCTTTAATCCATCTGGAGTTAATTTTAGTGTAAGGTGTCAGGAAGGGGTCCAGTTTCTGCTTTCTGCACATGGCTAGCCAGTTTTCCCAACACCATTTGTTAAACATGGAATCCTTTCCCCATTGCTTGTTTTTGTCAGGTTTATCAAAGATTGTATAGTTGTATGTATGTTGTGTTGCCTCCGGTGCCTCTGTTTTGTTCCATTGGTCTATATCTCTGTTTTGGTACCAGTACCATGCTGTTTTGATTACTGTAGCCTTGTAGTATAGTTTGAAATCCGGTAGTGTGATGCCTCCCGCTGTGTTCTTCTTGCTTAGAATTGACTTGGCTATGCGGGCTCTCTTTTGGTTCCATATGAAGTTCATGGTGGTTTTTTCCAGTTCTGTGAAGAAAGTCAATGGTAGCTTAAACGTTAGATTCAACAGGGTTGAAATAAAGGAGAGAATACTAAGGGCAGCCAGAGAGAAAGGTCGGGTCACCCACAAAGGGAAGCCATCAGACTCACAGCAGATCTCTCGGCAGAAACACTACAAGCCAGAAGAGAGTGGGGGCCAATATTCAACATTCTTAAAGAAAAGAACTTTCAACCCAGAATTTCATATCCAGCCAAACTGAGCTTCAGAAGTGAAGGAAAAATAAAATCCTTTGTGAACAAGCAAGTACTCAGAGATTTTGTCACCACCAGGCCTGCTTTACAAGAGCTCCTAAAAGAGGCACTACACATAGAAAGGATCAACCAGTACCAGCCATTCCAAAATCACACTGAATGCTAAAGAGCATCAACATAATGAAGAATCTACAACAACTAACAGGCAAAACAGCCACTTAGCATCAAAATGGCAGTATCAAATTCACACATAACAATATTAACCCTAAATGTAAATGGACTAAATGCACCAATCAAAAGACACAGACTGGCAAATTGGATAAAAATCCAAAACCCATCAGTGTGCTGTATCCAGGAAACCCATCTCACATGCAAGGATACACAAAGGCTCAGAATCCAACCTCCTTCTAATCTCTGATCTTCCCATTGGCTTTTTCAGGCTGCATCTTATTTTTGCATATCATGTTACTTGCATATTTCTGCCACCACTGTCTACCTGTCTAATGTAACTTTCTATTTTGTTAGGGGGAAAAATAACCCTACTGCCTCCAACCCCGCTGTCACTCATCTTAAATCAGAGAAAGGGGCTGAGAAAAGCACATAATTTCTAAGAAGAAATGTCCCTAACAGTCATTATTTTTCAAAAGAAAAGATAGTAGAATCCAGAACCTCCATCCACAAGCCTCAGTGTAACTCTTTAAATTGATGGTTCTGTTCCACCCTGATACTTTCAGGGGCATACAAAACACATTTATAAGAGTTGACCCTTGATGTATACTCACTACAGTTACCCGTTTATCATCCTGAGAATCTTTCCTGGTCCTCTGACCCCTCCTCATCTCAGATCCTACTAACTTCAGACCATTAAATGGTTTTTAGACAGATAGCATGATTACCTTTGCAAATTACTCACGTGGTTTCTGCTACAGCGTGGAGAGGGGATGAGAGTGGGGTAGACAGAAGAAGAGTGTCCAGGGAGAGTTCTCACAATGTCCCAGGCAGGAGATCAAAGCCTATATTTCCACAGATAAGCAGGGATGAAGCAGATGGATATATAAAATATTCAGAAAGCCAATTCCTAAGAGATCAAAAGGAAAGAATGCGATAATGAAGAAAAAAACTCTTAATTCCCTGAATTCTGTAAGTTGTGTTGGTATAACTTTGTTAAGTGAAACTCAGCCCCATTACTGATATTGCCTAAGTAAATGGAGTGATAGCATTCATAGAATCAACACCCCATTTTTATGGCTGTATTATGTTTGAATTTTACAGAGACTATAAATAATGATTACCAGGCATAGTAATTTAGAATGTTTCATTCTGTGCCATGTGGAATACTTTAACATCACTTCAAAATAATTGTCACATGTAAAGCTGCTTCATTATATTAGATCTCATGCTTCCCAAAATGTTTTAGAGACTCTAAAAATGGTTCCTCCTATAAGTTGTCACATATCTGAATAAATTACAGAGTTGTTTATTCAAAAAATACTTTAACACAGCTTAGAAATACATAAATGATGTGATCTCCTTGCCACTGGGAGAGCCAGGCAAGACGGCTCTCACTAGCTAGAACGGAACAGGGCTCGGGGAGAAAGCTGGGTGTGAGTTTTAAGAAACTGGCCACATGGAACAAAAAAGATAAAATATTGAGCTAACAGGAGGATAAGGGCTGATCATCCAGTGTAAGCTGCATATTCAAATGTGCTGTGAGAGCCAGAAAGCTCGTTTCATTGTACATTATGACAGTGGACAGAAAGGGTAGCAAAGAGTTTACAAGGCACCTTCTCATACAGCCTTTCATGTAGTTCCTCAAACTCATCCTAAATGGAGAAACTAAAAAGAAATAACATCTTCCATTTCATGAGGGTTTGGAATTAAGATGAAGGGTAAGATGCTTAAAATAATACCTAATACATGATAGGTATTCAATTATGTGTTTTGACTTCTGCTTTGTAAGTGCTTATATATATATATATATATATATATATATATATATATATATACGTATATATATATATGCATAATGAAACCATGAAAACAAATGATGATCATAGGTTTGTTTTCATATGAACCCTGAAAACAAATCTATGATCAACTGCTAATGTCTAACTACCATGAATGATGGAGCAGTTACCCACTTCGATATCTTTGATTTCAAAAATAACTCAGGAGTAGTTCTGTGTTTTTATTTGACTAGGCCCCATGTTGGCTTTAGCAGTTTGTGGAAACAAACTCGTAGCCCCAGGAACATCTTGTATGCTCCCTAAAGGAACTGTTAAAAGTAAAGAGAAGACCACTGAACACAATCCAGAATGCCAGCTCCAGTCTCTCTCCTGAAATCAAAGTGTTGTGTGAACCTGGCCAAGACATATTTTTGTTACTCGATGGCACTTTTTCAAAGAAAAAAAAATCAGCCCTTTGGATTCAGTCACCAGAGGGCTTTCTTTCTAGTCAAAAAGGGTCAATGCTCCAAATTTTTACAACAGTGATTCTTACAGGTTCGTAGAAATATTCTGACCTAAATTCTCTGTGTTTGATTGTTCCCCAAAACATTAGATATGTGTTTAGTCTCTCAAAACCTCCTGAAGGAAATGAACAGAGTCGATGGCTGGAGTAATTACACACACATCAAGTTTGGCGGATGGGAAAAATAGAGGTAACTGTGTGAAGGAGGGTAAAGATATGATAAAATCTGAGATAAAATTATTTTCAAATTACATAGAATTTTTCAGAATTGTTAGTTTGGAAAAAAGTCAGAATTTATGCAAAAAAATATAATCATGCGTGGTAGATCTGTATGGGCATATACGTTTATGGAGTTTGCCCAGCCCACTCTGGTGCCATGTCTCTAGGATGCATCTGTCCAAATCTCATTTGTTTTTTGTTTTTTTTTCATTTCTCATGAAGCAAAATACCATGAAATCATTCTACTTATATTTTGAGCTTTTATGCAAATAGATTTCTAACCCAGCATGTGTACAAAAGCAGCAGGATAGAACAATGGCCTATTTCCAATACCACTCCCATGTCTTCATATCTCCTTCTAAAGTGAATCAACTCCTTTCGAATCTAAGCTCTACAAGCCATGAGACCATGGAAAAGTGACATAAACTTTTGAGCCTTCATTAGAAAATAATTCTCTGAAGTAAGAATAATAGCAGAATAATATATTATGGATTTTTATGAGGATTAAATTATGGGCACAAAATAAGTGACCAACATATGTTATGCCTATATCTGTAAGACAATCCTTAAGGCAGGAAACAGCACATCAAAGAAATAAAATACCTGAACAAAGCTTGTAGTAATTACAAGTGGCAGAGCTGAGACAAGAAGGGCCCACACTTTCAGACTCCCAGTTATACACCATTTCTATATCGTTTATGTGGCTCCTCTGAAACCCCTACCATAAGGAAAAGTTCAAAATGTCATAAAGTCATAATGTTCAGAGTTAAGAGTTTTCTGGAAGTTGGGTTCTGTTGTTCTGCGGCATGGGCTTAACCCTCAGGAAACGTCATGGAAGACTAAAAGTGACTTATTTCACAAAGAACAAGAAAATCCTCCATGTGTAAATGTTCTTCTCTCACTCTCTTGTGTGGGATCATCTTTCTGCATTAAGGAAAAGATGAACAGATTAATTCTGGCCCCCACCCCAAACATTACACATTATTTCCCAGCCAGTACCCCATCATCACACTTCCCATCTGATCTCTGCTTTCCAAGTTCACAGCCCAGGTCTCTAAATCTTCACTTGCATTAGTATGCAACCCAGCCTCTTTCTAATCTTTAATCTTCCCGTCGGGTTTTTCAGGCTGTATCTTACTTTTGCAGATCACATTCTTTACATATTTGCCACCAATATCTACCTCTCTAATATTAGTTTCTATTTGGTTAGGGGGAAAATAACTGCACTGTCCCTCCATCTGCACTGTCACTCATCTTAAATCAGAGAATGGGACTGAGAAAAGCACACAATTACTGAAAAGAAATGTCCTTAACGGTCATCATTTCTCAACGTGCCTACGACTCAAACATACAAAGGCAGCATTCTTTGATTACTATCATCAAAAGCCCATTACTCCAAAGAGGAGGGTACATATTTTGAATGATGTTATTAAGGTGTTTTTGTGGCAGACGTTGCTAAATAGTGAGCACTTTACACCCATCCAGTCATGCAGAGAACATTGAAATATTTAAAATATGGGGCAATCAGGCACTGAACCTAATATTTACTCTCTGAATCACTTAGCTATATTTTATCAGCTCCCCTCATCTTCTGATTTTTCATCAACAGAAGATATATCAAGAAACCCTCCAGTGCGGGGGAAGGTCATAACAATACCTTCCAGTGACTTCCATGGTGATGACATTAAAATCTGAAGATACATTCATTTTCTTAGATACGCTGTTCCTTTTGAAATGAGGACAGACCAAGAGTTCATCCTGAAGAAAATCAGAATAATCTTTTTTCTCTGCTCTTAAATCAAGCAGAACTTGTCACTGCCTTCTGTGTTCACTTTGCATAATACCATTTTCTTTCCCTCTTGCACATTTCCCCTCCCCGCTGTATCCTGCTCTATTCATATATTGATCAGGCAGGATAAGTCAGTTTAACATATATCTTCAAAAATCATGACTGTGTTCATTTCGTAAGAACCTTGGGTTTATATCTAGCGACAGGTAATTCACTTCAGAGGGAAAGCATCACTGAGCTTATCATTTTAAGGGCATAGGTAGAGGTGAATCCTAGTAAGACAGCAGGAGTTCCATGGAAAAAGGACAGGTACAGGGAGGCTGAGTTACATTTCAGCTCTGCCACTATGCAACTGTGGGATGCTGGCAAATCATTTAATCCATCAGAGCCTTTATTTGTTAATGTGTAAGTTTAGGGCTACTGAAAATGAAAGCTAAGTAAAACTTTACAATGAATGCAAAACGCCTTAGCTACTATTATTGTTATTGTAATAGGCGCAAGTTTGGATGTTAAGGTTATTTTCCACTAAATAATACACTTGTTAAGAGTAAGTATTATATCATTCACTCTCGGATTGTTTGATTATAGACACAGGTTAATACGTGTAGCTTCTTATTGATCTGGCATTAGAGTTTGCATTTGAAATTTGATTCCTATCTCCCTGCTAACTTTTTCTAAGCAAGACAGCACTGATTTTTAATTTGCTTATTTGTAAAAAATGGAATTAATAATACCTACTTTACAGTTATGAAATTGAACTCGTGTGAACATGAATAGGAAGTGGCTGGACATGGAAGAAAATTTTTTTAAATATATTTCTTTTTTCTCCTAAATTGCACTGGCTTTAAAAATAATATCCCTTCTGCATGTAGGCAAGAAAAAATTTTTTAAAAAAGAAAAAATAAGATAAATAATATCCTCATGAAAATAAAAATATTTAAAATAGATTTTTAAAATAAGAAATGAAAGTAAAAATAATGTTTACAATATAAATGCTTTTTGTCTTTGAGTAGAATCAATACGGAACATTCAATATCAACATAGAATAATCAAATTCCACATAAGGCTACGATATTTGTGCATCACTGGATTGTTAAAAATCACTTTGGCTTTTGAGCTCCATAACTGACAATTACTACAGATTGATTCCCAAAGAACTGTGTCATTTTCTATTTCTTAAATTGTGGACTAAAAACATATTTTATTATTTTGCATCCTGTAGGGAAGTGGGGCAAGAAATTGAATATATTTGGTTGGATCAAATAGAAAGACATTTTTTTTTTTTTTGAGACTCCAGGCTGGAGTGCAATGGTGCGATCTTGGCTGACTGCAACCTCCGCCTCCTGGGTTCAGGCAATTCTCCTGCCTCAGCCTCCTGAGTAGCTGGGATTACAGGCACACACTACCATGCCCAGCTAATTTTTTGTATTTTTAGTAGAGACGGGGTTTCACCATGTTGACCAGGATGGTCTCGATCTCTTGACCTCGTGATCCACCCTCCTTGGCCTCCCAAAGTGCTGGGATTACAGGCGTGAGCCACCGTGCCCGGCCAGAAAGACATTTTAATTTGAATTTGGGAAATGTTTGTCTAACCTTTAGGTCAAAATCATGATACCACTATTATGTAGTAGAAATTGTTCCCATAGCTGCTTAAAAAAATACATGTAGTTCTTCAAAATATGAATTCTGTAAAATACATAATATTGTATATAACATACATAAAAAATATTATATGAGGAAAAATATCAATGGAGATGCTGTTAAAAAAGTGGAAAATCCCTTTGTCAAAGGAATACAATGCCTTTGATACCTTAATGTGACAATAATATAAGTGAAATCACATAAAACTCCACAAATGTGCGTTGGTCTTAAGCTAGTTGTTCAAGCTAATTTACTATCCTTTCCTTTGTTGCCTACAAAACTTCACCTACCCTGACTTTTCAACTACCCTCACCCAATGCTAGCATGTACTACGTCAGAGCTTCAGGCTCACTATTTCTGATTTCCCATGTGTATCCATGTGTTCTTCCTTTATTTTATTCACATGGATGTTAAAATAGCGCATCCTAAGATGTGCTTTCCTTTTTGGGCAGTATTAAATGGCATTCCAGTTACTTCTTATCACTTCCCCTGCTTGCTTCCTTTTATTTACTTTTCTTCCTTCCTTCCTTTCTTCCTTCCTTCCTTCCTTTTCCTTTACTTCCCTTTTGTTCCCCTTCCCTTCCCTTCCCCTTCCCCCCTTTCTCTTTTCTTCCCTCTCTCTATCCCTTCCTGCCTCTCTTCCCTCCTTTAATTTTGTTGCTGGACTACATATATATAATTTTATCTTAATTGTCTTATTCCTCCACCTGTTCCATAGGACAGACATCCTGTTTTGTTTACTGCTTAATTCCAAGCCCTAGAATAGTAGTTAGTGCATAGTAAATATTCACTAAATCATTGTTAAATAAATATTCTTTTGGAAAAAAATGAAAAAGTATATCATTAGTAGGTCACTCATGTTAAAGAACTCCAAATTTAGAAAGCAAACTTTTTATATACTTTGGAAAATAAATCCAGGAACGAGCACAGCCCAAAACATAATAAAGAGAAGTTCGATGAAATTATCACAATCAGATATAAGAAGGCAAGAAGCTTAAGGGGTTGTACCCAAAGAAGATAAAACATGCTCCTGTCTTCACCTTGATCATATAAAGTAGCTTTCTACAGTGGTTTCTGCCAACTGGACAAATTAGTGAGGGTAGAACTCTGGGAGTTCACTTGAAAACTACTGCCTCATGGTGGGGATGAGAGCAGGATATTCCTGACACCCAGAGGGAAAACTGAGAGGACCACTAGCCACATGTGTCCTGGGGATACCAGCTCAGTAGGATGGTTAGCACATAATTCAGAAGTTAAGAAGTAATTTTATGAAACAGAATAGTTATGAAAAGAAGGGAAATGAAAAATAAGGGTATTTAATTGCTGAAAAATTTTTATCGTCAAGCTATCCAGAGAATATTACATCTAGTTTATAAAGTATCAACTTAAGTTATCAGAAATTAAAAATATTTGCCAAATGAAGATTTGAAACTTTCAGCAAGTTAAGCAAAGTAGATACATTGGAAGAGTGAGTTAATTAGAAGATGTATCAAAGAAATTTGTTTTCTAGAATGTAGTACAAACAGATATGATGTGTTGGAATGTAAATTTAGAAAGAATGAATTCTAAATAATTATCTGGATGTAACAGAGGACAAATAAGATTGATATACTATAATGTTTGCATTCTTAAAATTTAGTGTCTAGTTGAAAAAAAAAAGCATTAAAATGTTTTGGAAGAACTTAAGGCCTTCAAGCCAGAAAAATCATAGTGATAAGTGTTAGGATCTTCCAAAAAACTGAGGACATTCTTAACATGCCTGCAAGACTTGGGGGAAAAAAAGAATAAGACAACAAGGTCTTATCTTCATGGGGCTCAGTCTATTAAGCACATGATAAAGATATTCTGTTTTGTTGGAAAACCCCACTATCTCTGTCACATGAATCTATGACATATGTCTAACATGGCTCTCAATGGCTCATGGAAAAGAGCCATCAATAAACACCAACTTTAGTTTGTGAAATGCTTACCCGTTGTGGGATATACTGAATGGGAGAGGCACAGCAGAAGACAATGCTGAAAAATACCTTCTCGTAGTGAAAATGCTTCAACTAAGAGAAACCTAAGCACAACTCGCCAGGAGAATAATTTTTGTCTTCCCATATCTTCCTTCAAGATACAGACATAATTCAGTGATGGTATTTGTCTCTTTATGTGCTATCCTAAGAATAATTCCCCAAGGGAAATTTAACCTGCTGTGTCTGATCGCCTTAACTAACTGCAGTGTCTGTTCTCGGAGGACTTTAATGCCCTCAAAGTTGACAGAGCCTTTCTAATCAGTGAGCTGGGGCTGCTATTTGTCCTAGAAATCACAAAAAGACAACTTCAAAAGATTCAAGTGCAAGTAGAAAATTAGGTCTTAAAATATTTGAATGGTGCCTGAGCCAGAGTCAATGGACCATTCCCTCCCTTGCTTTATATTTTGTGCAGCTCCTGCTCATTAAATATCACTGAATACACCCAACAGCTCTTTAAGAGATCAAATGTCTGAATGAGAAAGATCATTAAAAAGTGATCTGTGTCTCTGAAACCAGGAAATAATTCTGCTAAATAGAGAGAAACTGCATGGGGTAAGGAGCCTACATCTTCATTTATTTTGTAATTTGGGCTAAGATCTTTTAAAATTTTATAAAATGGTGTGTTAAAAAAATAATTTGCGGACCTTATAACCACCAAGTTACCCTTCAAACACAGCTTGGTCTTTCTTTCTGTAGAATGTGATGTTGAGGCAGGAACTGTGAGAGAAGCCAGATATGTAAGAAACCTCTCATTCCTTGGAAACTTTCAGGTAGTTGAATAAATGAAATCCTCAGAAGTGTTGGTTTCCAACTATGTAGTAATTTTTTACTCTAAGTTGTCATAGATCATTAAGTTCCATCTTCTAATAGGCGTGGAGACTGCTGAAGGATGAGGACTGCACTCAGAGAAACAAATGTCATTTTTACAGGATCGTGATTGTTACTCCAAATGGAATTAAAAATAGATTGGGAATGTAAAGCTCAGTTGACCACCTCTGGTGACAACATCTAAGGCATGGAGAACTTTCTGAAGCCTTAAGAATATCGGAAACACTCAATCTTTTGTGTAACTGTATTTAGTAGGAGATTCACTCTTGCTGCCCATGCTGTTGTGCAATGGAGTGATTTCAGCTCACTGCAACCTCCGCCTCCTGGGTTCAAGCAATTCTCCTGCCCCAGACTCCCGAGTAGCTGGGATTACAGGTGCCCACCACCATACCCAGGAAGTTTTTGTATTTTTAGTAGAGATGGGGTTTCACTACTTGGCCAGGCTGGTTTTGAACTCCTGACCTCACGTGATCCAACTCGGGACCTCTCCTGATGCCATGGCCTCCCAATGTGCTGGGATTACAGGAGTGAGCCACAACGCCTGGACTGAGTCATAGAGTTTAATTAGTCTTCTTTTGGCTGTTTTTTACTACCTCTGTGATCTTGGATGAAGTCAGCAAACTATCTTTGCCTCAGTTCAGGTTTGTTATGACAGGTTTTTTTTTTAATGTAACATATGAAAATACTTAATATTATGGAGATGGGATGGGAGAAGTAGTAGCATTTTTAATGATGGTGGGGACTATGAAGGAATAGTCTCCAATAACAACTATTGTATAACTGTCACTAAGTAAAGTAACTGTCACTTTCTTCATGATTATTCTTCATCTGATCTTCTTTTACATTTCTAGGCTTATCTCACAATATTTCATGTGTAACATTCTCCTTTTCAGTTGGTCTTCCTTGTCTCTAAAATTCTCCTCCATTATCTAACCAAAATATGATTTCTCAAACTGATCTATGAGCTAAGCTGCATATGTTCTCTCTTTTCTGCTTTTGTGAAAGTTCTACTCAAATGATTCCTTCTCATGAAGTAATATGCTGCATTGCTCAATAAAAGGGTTTTCTGGTTACTCACTGCTAACTGTTTATGGAACATCAGGTATGTGTCATGTTTGTAAACTACCTTAACAATCTCTACTCGATTACCAGCTTTTAAAATGCAGAGGCTACATCTATCAGTTGTGAACCTTGGAGTAGCAGATTTAATAAGGAATGGAAAGTTTATCTACTATTTACTACAAAATAAGTGTGACAGCTGGTCACTAGACTTTAAATTCTGGCTTGTCAATGACGTTTTCTTATGAAAAGCAAGAGAGTTTTCTCAGCATCAAAATATCAACTTCTTATTTCATTTTATCTTGTCCTTCATTTTTATTTTGTTCTCTCATAAACATCCATGTATTAGGTCAGCTTAGAACCATGCTAATAGTTGCAGAAGTGTTGGTAGGACAGAAAAACATAATCCTCACCTTTGAGAAGCAGGAACCCAACTGGTCAGGCATAAGGAACAGCCAGTTACACCAGAGTGTGGCAAGTGCTCCCTCAGAGATACAGAAAGCCAGGAGAAGGAGCTCCAGTGTGGAACAAAACAGTATGAACACATAGGAAGTGTCTATGACAGATAGCTGGATGAGTGGATGAATAGGTATGGAAGGAGAGACAGATAGACAGAGGTGTTTCATTTTTATATTTTCTATCTGATATTCTTTATTCTTTCCTTCAGATGTGGGCTTCCATCTGGAATCATTTTTCTTCATGAAAATATTTGCATGGTGTAATTTGTATAGTACAGATCTGTGGGAGATAAAATACCTTCAATTTTGTCTGAGGCAACTGCAATTATTTTACCTTCATTTTTTAAAATAATCAAATTTGTAAAGGACAGTTTTTATTTAATACATTAAACCCATTTTAATAAATAGTTTTAATAAATTTGAGTAAATATATGCATTATGTAACCAAGACCAAAATCATGTTATAGACTATTTCTCTCAACCCGAAACTTTTCTTTGCAATCTATCCCAGTCAGACTCCTATGTCCTAGACAACCACTGGTCTGTTTTCTAACTATAGATTTGAATTATCTTTCTACAGTTTCAAATACACAAAAGTATACAGTACGTGCATTTTGTCTCAGAACTTTTTTTTTGCTCAGCTTGTTCTCGAGATTTATCAATGCTGTTTTATGTACCAGTAGTTTCTCTAACTTTATTGAATTTTATTTTTTATAATTTTATTTTATTGTATTCTATTGTATGGGTATACAATAGTTTGTTTCTCTATTCACTTTTTCCTGAATTTGGGTCTAATTTTTAGCTATTGTGAAAAAAACTGCTATGAACCTTTATGTACAAGTCTTTTTGTGAAATATGTTTTCAATTCCTTTCATAAATACCTAGGAGTATAATTGCTAGGTTACATAATAAATAAGTGTTACATTTTACTACAAATTACTAAATCATCTTCCAAAGAAATTATACCATATTGCATTCAAGACCACCTATTAGCAATATTGCTACAAATTTTCTCCAATGTTTTATATTACAATATAAATATAATTTTAGCAGTTAAATGGGTATGCAGTGGTATCATATTATGGTCTTAATTTGCATATACCTAATGCTAAGAGGTTTTTTAATGTGCTTAATGGTCTTTTGTACCTTTTTCTATGAAGTATTCTAAGTTTTGGCTCTTCTTATTCAATTTTTAATTTTCTAACTTATGGAGCATAAATTAACTTTATTTTTGGAATATAATTCTGTAAGTTCTAACAGAAGATTATATTCATGTTTAAGGCCAGGCACAGTAGCTCACACCGATCGGTTGTGGATTCCATGAGCCCAGGGGTTCAGGACCAGCCTGAGCAACACGGTGAAATCCCATCTCTGCAAACATTACACACACACACACACACACACACACATTAGCTGGGCATAGTGGCACACACGTAGGTCCCAGCTACTTGGGATGCTGAGGCAGGAAAACTGATGAAGCCTGGGAAGTCAAGGCTGCCATATAAAACAGAATTGTTTACAACATAAAATATTCCTTCCTACAATTTCTATGTAATCACACCTTCCTGCCAGCCCTAACCACAGGTGACTACCAATCTCCTTCATCTCTATTGCTTTGTTTTTCCAGAATTAAATATGTAATCTAGAATTAAAATGTAATCAAATTACTGTTTGATCTAACATTTTGAGTCTATATTTTTCACTAAAGCTAATGTCTGAATTTATCCAAGTTGCTTTGTGTGTCAATAGTTCATTCTTTAAGATGTACCACAGTTTGTTTATTCGCCCTTGAAGAACAATAGTGAAGGGCAATTTTGATGAATATGAATAGAGCTGTCATAAATATTTGTGTATAGGCTTTTGTGTAAACAAAATGTTTTTGTTTTTTAGGGTAAACACCATATAATTTGGGAATTTTTTTCTTATTATTTTTGAAGTGTAAGAATTATTTGTAGACAGCCTGATATGGAGTCTTGAGAAGATTAAAAAATGTCTCCAATTTCAATAAATGGCTGCAATCCAAAAAAAAAAGACTTATTTGTATACTCTGGACACAAGTATTTATTCAGATGTGGTAGGCTAAATAATGCTCCCCTTGGCCAAGGGTACCCACATTCTAATTCCTGGATCCTGTGAATGTTACCTTATACGGCAAAAGGACTTTGCATGTATAATGAAGAATTTTAATATGGGGAGATTTTTCTAGATTATTGGGGTTGCCTAAATGTAATCAGAAGGGTCTTTTC
This sequence comes from Callithrix jacchus, assembly GCF_049354715.1. Taxonomy (NCBI): domain Eukaryota; kingdom Metazoa; phylum Chordata; class Mammalia; order Primates; family Cebidae; genus Callithrix; species Callithrix jacchus. The sequence continues at coordinate 110,698,327 of NC_133507.1, forward strand.
TTTTTGTTACACCCACCAACACTTTTGCATTTCATTTGTTTTACATTGGAAATATATGTCTTGTACATCAGTAGAAGTTAAAAGCCATCTTTAAGAAAAAAAAATCTCCTGATCTCATTATTTTATAACTTATTCTAAGATTTAAGGCCTATTTAAATGATAAAGGGGGTCGACCCAAAGTTGCAAATAAAACAGAGATGTTTAAAATTTTCTTCTTCTCAGAATCACATTTTAATGAGAATACAATAATTTCTTGGGTCTTTATAAGAGAGGTAAGATCAAAAGAGGAGGTAGGATACAAGACAATGGAAGCCAGAAATTGGAGGACACAAGAATGTGGACACAAGCCAAGGAATGCAGGCTGTCTCCTGAAGCTAGAAAAGCCAGGGAAGGCTGGGTACAGTGGCCCATGCCTGTAATCCTAGAACTCTGGGAGGCTGAGGTGGGTGAATCATTTGAGGTCAGAAGTTCCAGACCAGCCTGGCCAACATGGTGAAACCCCACCTCTACTAAAAATACAAAAATTAGCCGGGCCTAGTGGTGGGCACCTGCAGTCCCAGCTACTTGGGAGATTGAGGCAGGAGGATACCTGGAACCCAGCAAGTGGAGTTTACAGTGAGCTGAGATTGTGCCAGTACGCTCCAGTCTGAATGACAGAGCAAGACTGTCTTAAAAAAAGAAAGAAAGAAAATACTTACAAAATGTATGCTAGTGCTCATACAAAAATAAAAACAAAAGTAAGTAACTCCTGCTGCCACCTAGACTGTAGTTCAGTGAAACAGATGTCAGAAGTCAGACCTCCGAAAGTGTTATAGATTAAGCTTGTGCTATTTTAAGTCATCAAGGCTGTGTTCACGTCTTAGAGACTTGGTAGGAGACCAGTGTACGGAACATGCAATTTGCAAATATTTTCAACCAATGTCTTGTATATTCATTTTCTCAGAAGTGCTTTTCAAAGAACAAAAGATTTTCATTTGTGTCAAGTTCAATTCACAATTTTTATGGTTCATGTTTTTTGGTTTGAACTAACAAATATTTGTCTAATTCACAGTCAAAAACTGCTTCTATGTCTTCTAGTTGTATAATTTTCGTTTTTACCTTTAGGTGTATAATTTGTTTTTAGCTTTTGTTTGTTTGTTTGTTTTTTGTCCTTATATCATGGGAGACAAGGATAAAGTTTTGAGATGTCTCCATATGTTAAAAAAAAATCATTTCCCCTTAAATTTGGTACCTCTGTCCAAAGTCAATTAACTATATATGCTGCAATCTATTTTTTGACTTCTTCTATGGATTGAGCAGCACATCTCAACCTTCTAACTTTATACGAACTCTAATATCAGATAGTGTGTGTCCCCTAACTTTGTTCTATTTTTTTGCAATTGTTTCAGTTATTCTAGGTCTTTTTTTCTTTTTTTGTAGGAACTGTAGTATCAAATTTTCCACTTCTAAAAATAAAATCTACTGGAATTTTGATGGTGTTTCATTGAATTTGTTTATAAATCAATTTGAAGAATATGAACATAAGAAAATACTAAGTTTTCTACTTCATGAAAGTTGTATGAATCTCCATTTTTATGTATTTTCAATGTATTTCATCAATATTTTTATAATTTTCACAGTAAAAATCTTACCTAAATTTTGTTAGTTATATTTTTTAATAGTTCAGGGTTTCCTTAAAGTATTGCAAATATTATGATTTTTAAAATTTGAGCTGTTTATTGCTAATATATAAAAATACATTTGAAGTTTCATGTGTTTGTATTATTTAACCTTGCTAAATGCTCTTATTGGCTCTAATAACTATTATGTAGATTCTGTATTGTTTACTGCCTACACAATTATATTGTCTATTTTTAAAAGCTTCTTCCTTTTCAAGATGTATGCTTTTATTTTTCTTTCTTTTTCAGGCTCTTTAATACAATGTCGAATAGCAGTAATGAGAGTGCATATCCTTGAGGTTATTATGGGGAAAACATTCTTTCAATATTAAGTACAGTTTAATCCGTACAAATTTATTTATATTCTTTTTTCAGGTGGAAAAGATTCACTTCTATGTCTTTCTAAATATTTTCATGATTAATGTATATTAAATTTTGTCTAATGCTTTCCTGGAATCTCTTGGTATGTATCTATCTCTTTTCTCCTTTATAGAATGTATTATTTTGATTTATTGTCAAGGTAGCCATTGACTTTCAGGAAATTAGTCACTTTCATTTAAGTTGTCAAATGGTTTTTCAGATAGTTGTTTATAATAATCCCTTCCATGGTGAAGTATGTTGTTTTCTTTCCTTTCATTCCTGCTGTTGGTAATTTGTATCTTTTCAATTTTGTTCTTGAACAGTATAGATGGATTGTTATAATTAAAACAAAATTTTCTAAAATCAATTCAGGTTTTTGCTTAATTGATTTTTCTGTTGCTTTTTTATTATTTCTATTATACCTACTTTTGTTCTTCACTTAATTTTTTGTTGTTTGTTTTTTAACTTGTTTCTACTTTACTGGCTTAATCAGGTCACCAATTTCACACAATTCCTTTGTTAATATGAGTGTTTTATAATATAAATTTTCCTATATTCCATTGATTTCCTGTATTCCATTAATTTTGATATATTCTGATTTACTTTTCCTTCAGCTCAAAGTTATTTTCTAATTACCTTCATGATTTCATCATTGACACATGGGTTTGAAGAAATGTGCTGCTTACTTTCCAAGTATTTGAGTATTTTAAAGACATCTTTCTGGCTTGTAATCTCAGCACTTTGGGAGGCCAATGCAGGAGCATCACCTGAGGTCTGGAGTTTGAGACCAGCCTGACCAACATAGAGAAACCCCATTTCTACTAAAAATACAAAATTAGTTGGGCGTGGTGACACATGCCTGTAATTCCAGCTACTCAGGAGGCTGAGGCAGGAGAATCGCTTGAACCCAGGAGGCAAAGGTTGCGGTAAGCTGAGGTTGCGCCATTGCACTCCAGCCTGGGCAACAAGAGTAAAACTCTCCCTCAAAAAAACAAAACAAACAAAGAGGCATCTTTCTGTTAGCAATTTCTAACTGAATTCTGTTAAGGTCAAGACACATAATCAGCATGATTGCAGACATTTTAACATTCTTAAGGTTGTTTTACAAGCCCCAAAATGCCCTATTTTGGCAAATGTTTCTTTTAAACTGGAAACTAGTATGTATTCCGTTGTTGTTGGATGGAGTATCTTATAAATACCAATTAGATCCGGTTGCTATATAGTATTATTCAAGTCTTTTAAGGTTCTACTGATTTTTCTGTCAACTTGTTTAACAATTAGTGAGAAAAAAGTGTTAAAATTTCCAACTATAGTTACGGGTCTATTCTTTTATTTCTGTCAATTTTCACTTCAATTATCTTAGAATCTATTATTCAGGGCCTGAACATTTAAGAATGTTATGACTTCTTGATAGACTGATTTGTCATCATTATAAAAAATTCCCCTTCATTCTTTGTAATATTAATTATTCTGAAGCTTGCTTTCTTATGCTTAGTAGGTTTTTGGTAAGTTTTCTCTCTCTCTTTTTTTTCCTGTTAAGCAATTATCTTTGTTCAGCTGTGCAAGAAGTTATCTTTTTTTCTCCAGTCCCTTAAAGGTTTTCTCTGTAGGACAGACTTTTAGAAATTTGATTATAATGTGTGACAGTAATCTTATTCTTCATTTAAATACTGCTGAGGTTCATTGAGCTTTTTGACTTTTTGTGTTTAATCATTTCATCAGATGTGATAAAGATTCAGCCGTTATTTAAGTGTTGTTTTCTGCCCCACTTTCTCTCCTCTTCTTTTGGGAGTTTAATAACAAGCACATTGATTATCTTGGTGATGTTTTGCAGGTAACCATCTTTTTTCTTTCTTTTTAAGCTTCACATGGGTAGTTTCACTGTAACATTTAATTTTATTGTCTATGGCATCTAATTTTCCATTAAAAACATCCAATGAATTTTTAATTTATAACATTTTTGCATTACTAGAATTTTCATTTAAATATCTTTTCTATCTTCTAACTAGTTCATATTATATTCACATTTTGCTTTACATCCTTAATCAAATGAAACACAATTATAATAGCTGATTTAATGTCCTTTTCTATTATAATAATTCTAATGTCTCTGGGGTTTTTGGATCTGTTTTTCAGCTAATGTTTTTCCAGGTATGGGTCATATTTTCTAGAGTCTTTTAGTAGCAGACATATGGGGTGTTAGACATTACAATATTTTGTTTCTGAGTGCTGATGTGTGTGTGTGTGTGTGTGTGTGAGAGAGAGAGAGAGAGAGAGAGAGAGAGAGAGAGAGAGAGAGAGAGAGACAGAATTGCTTTCTTACAAATTAATTTGGTATTTTTGAGGTTTGTTTTTATGCTGTTTAAGTAAAGGTCAAATTTCTAGATTATTTATATCCAGGCAAGTGTAGACCCACTTCCAGTTCATGGTCCCTCTGGGGTCAGGGCTGCCTACCTCATGCATAAAATGTGATCTTTCCACCTGTCTAGAAGGAGCACAAGTAATTTCTTTTTCTTTTTCTTTTTTTTTTTTTTTTTTTTTTGAGACGGAGTTTCACTCTTGTTACCCAGGCTGGAGTGCAATGGCATGATCTCAGCTCACCCCAACCTTCGCCTCCTGAGTTCAGGCAATTCTCCTGCCTCAGCCTCCTGAGTAGCTGGGATTACAGGCACGTGCCACCATGCCCAGCTAATTTTTTGTATTTTTAGTAGAGACGGGGTTTCACCATGTTGACCAGGATGGTCTCGATCTCTTAACCTCATCATCCACCCTCCTTGGCCTCCCAAAGTGCTGGGATTTCCGGCGTGAGCCACCGCGCCCGGCCAGCACAAGTAATTTCTAGTCTGGAGTGAGTGCTGAGATTTCTTAATCTTTCAGTTTTCTTCATAATTGTTCTTTCCTCAGAAGTTTCTACTTGTAGTATATCACTCCACTCATGTCTATATTCTTATTCAGGTAAAAACTCAAGTAAACTTAATGCAGTTTTCTGAAACTCTCTTCCTACATATCTCCATCCTTTCCAGAACACTGCTCTGCACATTTCAGCTACCTCCATGTTTCAGAACTCCAATCTCTGTTTCCTCACCTTTGTAAGGTGATATTTTACCATATATGGAATTCTAGGTTCCAAGTTTTGTTTTTCCATTTAGTTTGTTGGAAATGTCATTCCATTGTTAATCAGCCTAAAACGACTTTTATATTTTTTACTATTGTTAATATTTTCCCTTTATATTATTCTTTTAGTAGTTGGCTATGATGTGCCAAAGCATTTTGTTTTGTTTTACCTTTAGTATTCATTCTACTTGAATATCACACATTTTAAAATTCTGATTACTTTCATCGACTTTCAAAATTATCAATTACATTTCAAATATTGTCTTCATTCCAACTCTTCCTTTTGTATTCTGCTGAGATAGGAGTGATAAATCACTTAAAAATGGTTTTAAATGTATGTTTTTAACATGTATATTATTACATGTATGGTAAACTATTTACCCTTTATGCCCAATTACATGTATGTTAAACTGTTTTTAAATGTTTTCATTTTTCTCAAGTGCTACTCTGTTTTTTGTAGTCTCTCTGTTTTATTCTTTTCAGTTTAGATAATTTATACCACTCTTCATTCAGGTTCACTGTGCATTGTCTGCTCTTTAGTCATTGAACATATGTTTCATTGCTGATGTATTTTTCATGTTTTGCTTTTTTCTCTCTTTTTTATAGTTTTTGTATTTCCGCCAAATTCTCCAACTGCTCATGCAGATTGCTCACATTCCTACTAGACCTTTAAATAGATTTATCATAGGTATTTTAAAGGCTTTATCTAATAATTCCAAATGATGGATCTGCTTATATTGACTGTTTCTCCACTTGAATATAGGTCATATTTTTCTTGCTCTATTGCATGGTTTGTAATTTTTGACATGTTAGACATTATGTGTAATTCAATAGTGAAGATTAAAGTATATATATTTACTTCCATGAAAAAAAAGTTTTTATTCTTTCAGTTTGCTAACATAAAAATATGAGTCTAGTTTTAAACATTTTGAGGTCAAATTAGCACTTTTCTTCAGAAGATATGGGATTTGAGCACTAGTAAGTCTTCAGGAAATTGTTATTATTATTCTTGGAAGGCCAGTCATTATCTTTCTGAAATGTGGGAGATTTCTCTCTGCTTTATAGCCTTGCTGACTGCTTTTGGAGTCACTGGAGAAATTTTTGTTTGTTTTGTTTTACTTATGTTTTTAAATTATCTAGTCACATGCCCAGCTTGCTGCTCTCAGATTTCTCTCTACCTCCTTACTGCCCTGCCTTCCAGGCTTTGGAAGTCTTTATAATGCAAGGTCTCTACTTCTGGGGAGGGTTGCAGACTTTATCAGCTCTTGTGTCTTTTCTTTCCCCAACTTTCATTTTAAGTTCAGGGGCCTCAACTTTTAGTGTTCTTCCCCACTGTCCTTGGTGAAGGGCCATGGGATAGAGAAATAAATGGGCTCTTTGGTGTAAAGCCAAGTTATGGCTAAGCCTCCTTGGGACTTTTCTCTCTCCTCTTTTCTCTCTTTTTTCTCTCTCATCATAGCCTAGGGCTATACCATCATAAGTAATGGGAAAGTATTTTGAAACACGCAGAATACTGTACATGAATATGGAATAAACTCCTGAAATGAACACTTGACAGAAAATAAGGAGAACTTGTTCCTCTAGAACTTTTGTCTTTGCTAGTCATATTTATTGTAACAAGCTGCTGTCCTGCAAAGGGTCACGAGGCTCAGCTTTTCTCAAGTTACAGAGAATTTAGCTCACTTCAATAAATATGAAGTGAATAACTTCTGTGTGTCACTGAAACCATAAACTTACAAAGTTGTAAGTGAGACAGTGAAAGAGATCTGACCTATCCAACTCCTGGTTCTAACCTCCAAGCTGTCCTTGTTCATTCATGGGTGCAGGGTGAACTAACTTGAGAAAAACCTAGTTTACTGTTTATAGTTGAAAACAAAGATGATAATAGGCCTTTCCCAAGGCGAATAGCCTTCTTCCTGGGGACTAGACTGCCTTTGTAGGACCAAAAAACTAGCCACAAGATCAGAAATTATGGTTTAGGAGTGGATACAGTTGGAGGCTACAAGATTCTGACCATCTCTAAACTGTTCCTAAGATCGGGAATAGAGATACTTTGTAGAATCTGTACTTGATGGATCAGCTGGCACCAAGGTCAGTTAACTGGCTCATCCGATCTTGTGGCTTCCACCCAGGAACTGACTCAGCATAAGAAGACAGCTTCAATTCCCTATGATGTCCTTTCTAACCCAATCAGTCAGTACTCTCAACTCACTGGCTTTCCCCTACTCACCCAATTATCCTTAAAAACTCTCATTCTTGAATGCTCAGTGGGATAGATTTGAGAAAGAATAAAACTCCAGTCTCCTATGCAGCTGGCTTTGTGTTAATTATACTTTCTCCATTGAAATTCCCCTGTCCTGATGAATTGGCTCTGTTTAGGCAGTGGGCAAGGTGAACCCATTGGGCAGTTACAGCACTGCCTATGGTAACTGTCAATAAATAGAATAATCTACATGGATACTGACCTGAAGGAGGAGTGCCTGCCAGATAAAGAAATAACATTATGACAGAACATCCTGGATCCCAAGGGAAGAACACTTTCTCTAGCCTGGTTGAGTCACAGAAATCTATCTGGGGAAATAGTGGCTCTGTTAAATCCCCATAAGTTTAAATAGTACATGAAGAAATATAAGAAACAAAGATGAGAAGGATAGCATAAGGAAAAAACGGAAAGAGCCTCTGTTTATCCTTAATAAAGTTTTAGAGATGACCATCTCAGGCCCTCTGAAGTGGTAATAAATTCTTACTTTATGACAGATGATGAAGGCCTTGCCTAGACCCTACTTTACCCAGGTTCTTATGTTGGGTTGATTATCTACCTAGTAGTAATGGTAATTAGCACTATAATTTACTATTATTCCAGTTTGCCTCAGTTTATATCTTGTCTCTTCTACTTTCACATATTCTTGATCTCTATATATTGATTCCCCATTTTATATCAGAGAAAGCCGTAGTTCAGAGGAGACCACAAAGCTGATAAGTAGTTTCATGCAGTTTTATTTTCTGCAGTTTCGGTTACCCACAGTGCAGTACAATAAAATATTTTGAGATCCAGATGACTGTCTAGAAGAGTTCAGCACATGCCTTCTTCACAAAGAAGGATTAAAAACAGCAAATAGATAACCATATGTGGAACTGAGCGCCAAAAGGAATTCAGAATAAAACTGATGAAGACCCTCTGAATCTCAGAAACTCAAGATGGCAGCTTAGAGAGGGAAACAAAGTAGCTAGCCTAGATTGGCTCAGAGCCAAGAGAGACTCCCCACTGCAGGGGAAAGGTAAGTGTGAGGTGTCCAGCAGTCCACATTTTGACCACAGATGCCTACAATTTGATCTAAAGAAGATCACTCTGCCCTCACAAGCCCAGAGCCTAGTATAAGGAGATTCCTGAACCCATACAACTTCATTGTCCCAGAAAATAAATATATGTTGAGTTCCTCCGAAACCTAAGGCTGGTGCAGCTTGGAACATTTTGAAAGCAGATCCACCATAAGTGTACATTTGTCCCAGGGGCCCAGTAACCCCCACATTTTGACATTCCTGGAGCCTTGTGACATCACCCCACATTCCTCCAGAGGGCTGCAATGATGTGACATCAGCTGGACCAAGTGGTGATCAGTGTCCTTGTCCCTATGCCCTGGGGAACAGGCAATACAGCAATTAACCCTAGGACATAGGGGCCCAAAGCATATATGCTTCCTAGAACCTGAGAGCCACATGCCTGGTGCAACCACTACCAACAGTCACAATGACCCTCCAGTGGTAAAACCACCATGCACTCATACATGCCACTCAAGGACTGGAAAACTATACCATCCAGGTCCTGCCTCAACCACTTTCCGCACCAATGTTCATTGCCCCTCAGAGGCCTAAAGATCAGCTCACCCAGTATCCCTCTCCCCAGCAAAATTTCCCCACAGCCTCTGCAAGCAACTGTACCCTAAGCCACTGAGGAACTCAGACCCTGTTGATATTGATTATAGCCAAATAAATCATGTGAAGACTACATTACTGTGTCCACCAAGAACAGACAAAGCAACCTACCCAACTGATACTAAAGATGTATCTACAATAAAGTCTTTCTCTATAAAAGTACTTAATAACATTTTTAAAAAATGACTATTAGACCACATGTGGTGATATTAATGGAGGAACAAAAGAACATGAAAAAGAAAGGAAATATGACACCTCCAAAGAAACACAGTGATTCTTCAGTAACAGACACCAAAGAAAAGAAAATGATTAGAGCACCCAAAAAAGGAATTGAAACTAATAATGTTAAAGAATCTCTGCAAGATACACAAGAACACCAATGCACAGAAGAAAGAAATAAAGAAAAAATTCACAATTGAAATAAAAAATTAAGCAAAGACACAGATACCATAAAAAGAATGCAACAGAAACCTTGCAACTGAATAACTCAATGAATAAAATTAAAAATACAGTTGAGAGCTTCACAAACAAAGAAACCTTAATCAAGTAGAAAAGAGAATTTTTGACCTTGAAGAGAGGTCCTTTGATGGATGGTAGAAAGGAAGGAAGGAGAGAGAGAAAGAGAGAGACAGAGAAAGAGAAGAAGAATTGAAAAAAAAAAACAAAGAAAAGGGAAGGAAGAAAGAAAGGAGAAAGACAGAGAAAGAATAAAAGAAACAAGAATGAAATATAATGAAGAAACTATGCCATATGGTCCACCACTGGTGAACATATGCATTTCAGGAGTTCTTAAAGGAGAAACCATGGGAAAATGCATTAAAAAAATTTATATAATAAAATAGCAGCTGCAAATAATTCAAGTCTTGCAAAGTATATACACCTGCAGGTACTGGAAGCTCACAGACCTTTGAATAGCTTTAGTCCAAAAATACTCTCACCAAAGTACACTTACTTAAATTGTCAAAAGTCAAAGACAAAGGAAGAATTCTCAAAATAGCAAGAGAAAAGTGGCAGGTGACATACAAACACATACACATATATAGCACTACATATATATGTGGGGGGGAGTGTGTGTGTGTGTGTGTGTGTGTGTGAAAATATATATATATATATTTTATTATATATATATATTTTTTATATTTATATATATATATTTCTATATATATATATAAAGAAACCTCCCTCAAAGTAACATCAGATTTATAAGGAGAAACCTTACATGCCAAGTAAGAGTAGGATTATCTATTTGGTATTGAAAGAAAAAATGTAACTTTCAACTAGGACTACTGCATCTACCACAGGTGACCTTCAGAAATGAAAAAGAAATACATGATTTCTTAGATAAGCAAAAATTGAGGGAATTCACCAGTGGACTGGACCTACAAGAAGTTCTTAAATGAGTCCTACTTCTAGAAGAAAAAGGATATCTACTACCATGAAAACATACTAAAGCATACAGGTCATTGGTAGAGCAGATGTAAAAATGAGAAAGACAAAGAAATCAAATGTTATCACTACAGAAAACCCTGAAATTACAAAGATAAACAATAAGAGATAAAAAGAATATACAAAATAATCAGAAAACAAAAAGATGACAGTAGTAAGTGCTCACTTATCAATAACAAATTTAAATACAAACAGTTTTTTCCAAAAAGATATATACTGGATCAATGGATAAAAGCAACAACTATATGCTGCCTACAAGAAATTTACTTCAACTCTAAAGACACACAGAGACTGAAAGTGAAGAGATAGAAAAAGATATTCCTAACAAAAACAAAAACCAACATGCAAAAGTTGTTATATCAGACAAAATAGACTTTAAGCCAAAAAACAGAAAGAGACAAAGAAATTCATTAGGTAATGGCAGAGTGCTCAGCTCAGTCAAAGAATATAACAATTGAAACTACATCTGCACTCAACAGCAGAGCATCCAGATATATAGAGCAAATAATGGAAGAGTCAAAGAGAGATTGACCATAATACAACAATAGTTGGGAACTCCAACACATTACTTTCAGCAGGGAACAGATCATATGAACAGAAAGTTCATAAAGAAACATTGTACTTAAACAGGTCTATAGGCCAAATGGACCTAACAGATGTTTACAGAACATTTCATTCTGCTGGTGCAGAATACACATTCTCCTCATTCAGCACATGAAAAGTAACTCAGGGTAGACCGTGTGTTAGACTACAAGACAAGTTTCAGCAAATTTAAATATACTGAAATGATACAAAGTATCTTTCTAGGATTAGAAAGTATTTCATATTAACACTAGAAAGCAATAACAAGAGAAACTTTAGAAATGGTATAGATACATGAAAGTTGTGTTATACCATATGTTAATGAGTGACCAATAGGTCTATGAAGAAACAAGGAAGAAACTAAAAAATTTATTGAAGTGAATGGAAATGGAAATATACCAAAACATGTAGAATACAGCAAAAGCAGGGCTAAGAAGTTCACAACAGTAAATGCCACGTCAAACAAGTAGAAAGATCTCAAATAAACGACCTAGTGGAATCCCTTAACAAACTAGAAAAGCAAAAATAAACCAAACCCCCAATTAGTAGAAGAAAAGAAATAATAAAATTCAGAGCAAAACTAAATTAGAGACAAAAAATAAGACCATATAAAAGATAAATGAATTAAAAGGTTTGTTGTTTGGAAAGATAAACTCAATTAACAAACCATTAACTGGAATAAGAAAAAAAGTAGTCAAGTAAAATCAAATAACAAAGGTGACATTATACCCAATCCTATAGAAATCCAAAGAATCATTAGAGATTATTATGAATATAATCATGCACTAGCAAATTGAAAAACTCAGAGCAAATGGATAAATTCTGAGTCACATGTAACATACCAAGGATGAACCAAAAAGTGTAGACAATTTGAATAGACTAATATTGAATAACAAGGTTAAATCAGGAATAAAGAGTCTCTCAAGGAAAACAAAAAAGCTCAGGACTGATGGTTTTAATGCTAAATTCTATCAAACTTTTAAAGAAGAACTAACAGCAATTCTCCTTACGCTATTCCAAATAATTGAGGAGAAAACTTTCTTTAATTCATTCTATGAGGGAAAAATTACTCTTATACCAAAACTGGATGGGGACACAACAAAAACAACAACAAAAGCACAGTTCAATATCCCTGATAAACACAGATGCAGAATTATTCAGCAAAAACCCAATCATATCCAAAAGCACGAGAAAAAGATAACACACCATGATTAAGTGAAATTTATACCAGTGATTCAAGGATGACTTAAGTTACACAAGTCAAGAAATGTGATACATCATATCAACAGAATGTTCAAGAAAAATTTTGTGATCACTTCAACAGATGCAGAAAAAGCATTTGATAATATTCAACATCATTTCATTATAAAATCTATCAACAAAATTGAGATTTAAGAAACTCACCTCAAAACAATAAAAGTCATATATGAGAACAGACAGGTAACTTCATACTGAATTGGAAAAATCTAAAATATTTTTCTTTAGGAACTGGAACAAGACACAAATGCCCTCTTTCACCAATTTTATTCAACATAATACCAAAAGTCCTAGCCAGAGCAATTAGGGAAGATAAATAAATAAAAGAAATACAAATTGGAAAAGAGAAACTCAAATTATTCCTATTGGTAGGGCATGCTGGCTCATGCCAGAATTTCCAATGATTTATGGAGCCAAGTGGGGCAGATTGCTTGAGCCCAGCAGTTTGAGGTCAGCCTGGGCAACATGACAATTTCTGTCTCTACTAAAAGTACAAAGAATTAGCCAGGCATAGTGGTGTGCACTTGTAGTCCCAACTACTTGGGAGGCTGAGGTAGGATGATCACCTGAGCCCAAGAGATAGAGGCTGCAATTATCCATGATTGCACCACTGCACTCCAGCCTGGGTAACAGAGCAAGACTATTTCAAGAAAAAAAAAATTGTCCCTCTTTTGCGAAGACATAATCACACACACACAGAGACGCACACAGACACACACACACACAGACACACACACGTATATAAGGATTCCACCAAAAAACTGTTAGAACTGATGAACAAATTCTACCAGTACACAAAATCGGCATAAAAATCAGTAGCATTTCTACACATCAATAGTAGACAAGCTGAAAAAGAAACAAGAAAGCACTCCTATTTACAATAGAAAGAAATAAAATAAAAAATTAGGAGAAAGCTTAAACAAGGTGACATATTTGTACTATGAAAACCACAAAATACAGATGAAATAAATTTTAAAGTACACAAAACACAGACATCTTATGCTCATTAATTAGAAGAGTTACTATTATTACAATTAACACAATATCTAAATAAATCTACTGAATCAAAGCAATCTCTACCGAAATGTCAAATGAATTCTTCACAAAAATAAAAAAGGCAATCCTAAAATACGTTTAGAATCACAATATACCCTAATTGCCAAAGCAATACTTAGGAATAAAAACAAAGCTTGAGGAATCATATTATCTGATTTTAAATTATATTGCCAGGCTATAGTAACCCGAACAGCATGCCATTGGAGAAAAAGTAGTCACCATAGACCCAATGAACACACCTGAGAATCTAGAAATAAATTCAAATATTTACAGCCAACTAATTTTCAGAAAAGACAGCAAGAATATACATTAGGTACAGGACAGTTTTTTTAATAAATGGTTTTGAGAAAACTTGGTAAACATATGCAGAAGAATGAAACTAGATCCATATTTCTCACCATAGACAAAGGGAAATTAAAAACTTAAATGTAAGATCCCAAACTATAAAACTACTAGAAGAAAAGCTGGAGGAAATACATTAGGACATTAATATGGACAAAGATTTCATGTATAAGAGTTCAAGAGCACAGGCTACAAAAACAAAAATAGGCAAAGGAAACCATATCAAAGTAAAAATCTTCTGCACTGCAAAGGAAACAACTAACAGAGTTAAGAGAAAACATGTACAATTTGAAAAATAATCAGAATGCACTTTTCTAAAAAAAAAATACAAGTGGCCAAAACATATATTAAAAAATTGTTCTACATCACTAATCATCAAGGAAATGCAAATCAAAACCACAATATATATCATCTTACCCCAGTTAGAATGGCTATTATCAAAAAGATTTTAAAAAGTTCTTGCAAGAATGCAAAGAAAATGGAACTCTTATACACTATCCATGGGAATGTAAATTAGAACAGTAACTTAAAAAAAGTATACAGGTTTCTCAAAAAACTAAAAATACAGCTACCATATGAGGCAGCAGTCCCCATTATGGCTATTTATCCAAAGGAAAGAAAATCAGCACATCAAAGAAACATCTACATCCATGTCTATCCATAGATGAATGGATAAAGAAAATGTGGTATATATACACAATGAAATATTATTCATCCATAACAAATTAAATCTGGCACCATAGATGAACATAAGTGAAATAAGTCAAGCATGGTACAATAAATACCACATGTGCTCACTCATATGTGAGCTCAAAACGGTCAGACACATAGTCACAGAGTAGAATTGTGCTTATTAGCCCCTGGGAAGCATAGCAGGGAGGAAAGGATAGGGAGAGGTTGGTTAATAGGTAAAGAAATACAGGCAGGTGGGAGAAATAAGTTCTAGTGCTCTGTAGCACTATAAAGAGAATATAGTTAATAACATTATATATTTTCAAAATGCTAGAAAAGAGGATTTTGAGGTTTCCAACACAAATAATAAAAGTTTGAGGTATTCAATGTGCTAATTAACCCAATTTAATCATTACATAAGATTTAAACATTACATACATTTATAAATATATGACCATGTATTTCAAAAATATGTGCAATTATTGCATGTCAAATACAGCAAAAGGAAAGAAGATATTTTTAGATTAAATTCACATAACCTTTGTACCATAATGTTATAATTGCTCTTTGATTACTAGTTATTAATCTCTTTATTTGCCTGGTTTATAAATTAACTTTTATCATATGTAGGCATATATGAAAGAAACAGTATAGATAGGATTCAGAACCACTCTTGCTTTCAGCATTCACTGGGGGGTTTGGAAGGTGTGCCTCTTGAATCAGTGGTGACTGCGAAAGGAAAAAACAATCGTACCGTACTCTTACCACTGAGACCACTTCTGATACCAGATGTGCGGGGAGTTTTCCCCACTCACCAATCAATTCTCCAGGGACACCAACTGAGTGTCTTATAATTCAGTTTCCTTTTGATACTTTCTACAGGGAGAGAGCATCAGATCCCACAAGTTAAAGACTCAGTCCCACAAGATTGTTGCCGCCATTTCACATACCAATTGCAAGTCCAGACCTCTAGAAGTTCTCACTGACCAGCTATAAAGTAGCTGGTCACAACCTCCTCTCCAGGTTTGATCATTTCCTAGGGAAGCTCACAGAACTCAGGAAAGTAGTTGACTTATACTCTCCCATTTATGATAGAAGGATTAAATTAAGGAATAGCCAAACGGAAGAGATGCATTGGGCCAAGTACGAGTGAGGGGGGATGAAGCTTCATTGCCCTTTCATGTGACACCAACTCCCATGTGTTCAGCTGCACAGAAGCTTTCCAAATCCCATTGTTTAGAGTTTTTTTATGGAGGCTCCATTATATAGACATGATTATTTAAATCACTGGCCATTGGTAATTAACTCAAACTTCAGCATGCCTCCCCTACCTAGAGAATGGGAAGTGGGAGGTAGGGCTGAAAGTTCCAGTCCTCTAAGCACAGGGCTGGTTCCTCTGGCAATCAGCAACCAGCTCCTATACAGAGGCTATCCAGGAATCCCCACCCCAATACATCAGTCATCTCATTAGCATGCAAAAAGACCTTTACTTTGCAACTTCCAAGGGTCTTAGGAACTGGGTACCAGGAAACAGGCTGAAGACCAAATGTGTATTTCTTATTATAAATTACAACTATCACAGTAACATCCGGGATTTAAAAACAAATCTAACTCATGAGCTCCGCAACTGCTCCGCACCGCGGTTAGGATCCTGCCTTGCTCTTCGCATCGTTTCCAAGTCTAGAACACCTGAAACACTAAAACCTTGACCTTTCGCATACTTCTGAGGGCCTCCTGGGCCTGCCTGTCTGATTACAGCTGCAGGTGTTCCCTGCTGAGTATTCCTTTGCAAGAATGTATTTGATCCACGAGTTTTAGTCCTGGGTGCTGAGCAAGCTCACCACTATTAAAAGAAACCTAGACAAATTAAATTTTACAGAGTTTAATTCAGCGAAGCATTCTTCTCAAATAGAGCAGTCCCTGAACAAGAACAGGTTGCAGAGCAACTCTAGGGCTGCAGACTGGTCAGATAATATTTACGGACAGAAAAAGGAAAGTGATATGGAGAAAATGGAAGCGAGATGAAAACACAGCTGGATTGGTTACAGTTCAATAACTGCCCTATTTGAACAGTTTCAACAGTTCCCCACCTGTGATTGGCTGAAACTCGGCTGCCATCATTGACTGCTGCAATTGCTTAAAGTTGGTAGCTGTTGTTGGGTGAAACTCAGCTGCTGTGAATGGCTGAGACTCCCCTACCCGTTAAAAGAGTGGGTTGCAGTCTGTTTGCACTTGCAATTGGGTTGCAGTTCACTGTGTGTAATATTAACATATAAATATGTAAGAAGGCAGCTAAGTGATCCCTGGTTTGAATTTATATCTCCTCAAAGACATTGAGTCCTATGGAGATATCTTTAAATATTAAACAGGCTGTGTGCAGTGGCTCACGCCTGCCATCCCAGTACTTTGCGAGACTGAGGCAGGCAGATTGCCTGAGCTCAGCCTGGGCAACACGGAGAAACCCCATCTCTACTAAAATACAAAAAATTAGCCAGGAGTGGCAGTGTGCGCCTGTACTCCCGAGCTACTCAGGAGGCTGAGGCAGGAGAATTGCTTGATGGTGCCTCTGCACTCCAGCCTGGGCGACAGGGCCAGACTCTTGTCCAAAAAATACAATAAAATTTAATTTAATTTAAAAATAAACTAAAGCATATCACCTATAGAACGCATTGCAGTATTTAAATTAGTGTATTATAATAATTTGTATTTATAGCAATTTATAAGGGTTATAATCAAGACCTTTTTATATACTGAAATAACCACACTGTGTCTTTGCTTATGTAGGAAAATTACTCTTCTTTAATGCGCAGCAGAATTGTAATGATGCGACTCCTCAGACTAAGTGCTTTCTCAGAACTTTACACCTACACAGACTCTTTTTTTGTCCTACTCAGAGCCAAGCTAGGTAAACATCATGCCTCATTCAGGTTGAGCTCAGGGAACTCAAACTGCTTCAGCCAGCAGTATCAGGAGTCCAAAAGTTAGCCCAAAATAGCAGCATCTGCATCAACTGGGAACCTGTTATAAAAGCACATTCCCAAGTTCTGTTTCTGAACTACTGGTTCCAATACTCTAGAAGTAGCTCAAACCATTTGTGTTTTAATTAACTCTACAGGTGATTCTGACAGCTACCAGAACAACAGGGTTTAATGTGTGGTAAACACTATGATTCCTGTTTCCTATCAGCAGAAGGGGGCCTGTGGGAGAATGGAGGGCCCAGATACCAACCTAGTTTGGAGATTTTATGAAGGCTTCTGAGAAATATGATGCTGAGGCTGAATTCTAAAGGATAGATATGAGCTAGCCATCGGGAGTGGAAGTCACAGAACATTCTAGAAGAGGGAATGAACACAGAGAATAGACTGCTTAGAAGATTACAAACAACTCAGGTGGGCTTGAAGGGCAGATATGAATGAAGTATAACAGATGAGACTAGAGAGGTGAACAGGAGCCTGGTGATAAGACAGAAAAAGCGACCTGCCAGAGACTGTGTAGAGAGAATGCTTTGTCCACAGTGTGTGTGATGGCAGACCTGGGAGAACTGAAGCAAGACTGTGAACTGGTCTGTAGAGGGTAAACCAAAGTAAGAACAGTGAGGACTGTGTGAAGTCATCAGATCAGGAGATAGGAGGCAAAATCAACAGAGTTGGTGCTTAATTGGGCTTCTGAATTTTGAAATTACAGAATCCTTCAGTGAGGTAAGAACCTTAATTAGAGAAATAAAGTTGGAGGGAAATGTGATAGTTTTATTTATAGACACTGAACTTGAGATACCTGTAGAAAGTCATACATCCCTATCTTTATACATAGATATCCACTCCATATACTAATAATTACAATAACAACTGTAATCTGTAATGATAATGTAACAGTTTTAATTTTTACATATATAAACATTTAATCTTTACAACAGCAGGAGTGAAAAATGGATTTAAAATTACTCTTGAATAATCTATTTTCTCTGTCAGAAAAAGATTAGTTTACCTGCTAAAAGTGAGGAAGGAGTTAGATGAAAACTCTAACTAAAATATTTAATCTCATCATACAATTGGCTTTTCTTTGGTATTTAATTTATCATGTTTCTCTTTTCCTACACATCCAGGTTGTAGTAGCGTTTTTGCAGTTTTTCTAAAACAGAGTGTTAATTCGTGTCTCCGTGCTTTTGCAAATGCTGTTAATCTTTCTTAGAAAAGGAGGGAGCATGACTGTTTGCTAAACTTGCAACACATGAGCTGCACTGTTCATTCAGCCTCTTCAAGGAGAAAGGGTATAAACTCTGAAAATCATGCAAGTTCTAAACGGCTGAAGATGGGATTTCAAAGCTAGTGGCATATCAAAATGGCCTCTGTTGTGCTGAGTCAGTATATGTGTGTATGCGCAAACTCTGTTTTAAAGGCCAATAATTTGTGCTTATCGATCGTCTCTCCCTGAATAAATATGGCAAAACTTCATGAAGCTGAAATATTGCTCATTTCTCTTTTATAAAAAGGTTATATGTTTCATAAGACAAATCTTCCAGTCAACAAATTCTTACCCAGGGCACTATTACTCTGATAAAATAACTAAAGGTTTAATTACAAAATTCCAAAACACAAAGACAAGATTTACTTAAAGTTATTTTTTTATTCTATACTGTTTTTTTTTTTTAAAAAAAAAAAAAAAAAAAACCTTTTAACCCAAAACAGCTTTACGTCTAAAATGTGAAGATGGCACTGACAGCTCCCATATACACCACACCAAGCCTGCCACACATCAGAACCTGTCTTAGAATGGCATATCTGCTACAATTGATGAACCAATATTGATACATTGTTGATAACAAAAGTCCATACTTTATCCACAGTTCTAGTTTCCACCCCTGGCCTTTTCCTATTTTAGGGTCCCTTACAAACATTCCTCAGGTCTCTTTAGGCTTCTCTTGGGTATGGTCCTTTCTCAGACTTTAATTTTCATGACTGTGGAAGTTTTGAAGAATAACAGTCAAGTGTTCTTCAAACTGTCTGTACATTGGGATACATTTTATGTTTTTCTCCTGATTAGACTGGGGTGATTTGAGGTGAGAAGACCACAGAGGTAAAGAACCATTCTTATGGCATCATTTCAGAGGAACATGCTAATCCACATGAACCATAACCATCGCTATGAACCTTGACCATCTGGCCTGGAGAGTATTCAGATTTCTCCTGTGCAAATATATTCTCTGTCCCTTTCATGCGGCACTGTTTCTAAGGGGTGGGGAGCTGTGCTCCGTCTTCTTGAAGGTGAAGCATCTGCAGAAACTATCTTGGATTCTGTGAGCAAGAGATTTTCCTCTTCTTATTTATTTACTGATGCAATATTTTTATTGGTGTGGGTTTTTTTAAACTTATTTGAAAATACTAAATAAATGTATAATATAAATAAATTATTTGAGAATAATTCTTTGCTGAATTAAACTCTGTTACATTTAATTTGTCTAAAGTTTTTTTTAATGGTAGTAAGCTTGCTCTGCCCCCAGGAATAATAAATAATACTATGGACTATTTATTCCACGTAATATTCTGAATACTTTATGGAATATTTATTCTATGTTTTGGGTTTTAATCTCCAAATTACTCTATTTCTTTTGTGACTCAAATTAATCTAAACTTCAAACAACTAAAGCTCCTTCAATTGACTCCTGTGTCCCATTCACAGCACACATCCATCATTGGGATTATTTTCAGCTCTTTCTTAGTTCCTGGCACTACAGGATGCTCCAGGCTTCTCCTGTATTCTTCCAGCTCCAATATTAGACTCAGTCATTTATCCAAGAAGCCCTTGTTTCCTTTTCTTCGGGAGTATTGGAAAGTAAAATCCGAGCACCAGGTCTGCTCACTGTTCAATTCCAATGTACATGTATTTCAGGATCAGAATTATTAACCTATGCCCCATGGGAAATAGCTTTATTAATTAAAGTGTAGTACTTATGTGCAGTTCTTTTTGCCTTTAGACTTAGACTGTACTCATTTCCAAAGTTTTCTTAGGTCAGCACCTTTTTTCCCATCGCATACAAATTCCATTCATTTGTTATATAGTCAGATTGCTCGTCCCATCCCACATTCCATCCTCGGATTTCCCTACCTTCTAAATGCTTAAAAAATTGCCTTTTTTATGAATTCTATAAGTTTTGACAAATGCATTGTGTCATGTAGCTGCCATTTGAGTATTATACAGAATGATTTTGCCATCCTAAAAACTCCCCTATCCTCTACTTAATCAACCCTCCTGCCCTCCCTCTTGAATTCCTAGATGTCACTATAGTTTTGCCTTTCTACCATTATTATATAATAGTTTTTCTTTTCCAAAATGTCTTGTAATTGGAATTGCATTGTATGTAACCTTTTCATACCTGCGTTTTTTTCACTTATCATATACATTTAAGATTCATCTATTGTTATGAATGTATTTTTATTACTAAAAATATTCCATTTTATGAATGTACCACAATTTGTTCACCCATTTATCTATTGAAAGATGTCTTAATTGCTTCCAATATCTGGGGATTATAAGTAAAGCTACTATAAGCATTTACATCCAAATTTTTTGACGAGCATGATTCCAAATGCCAAAAGGTATGCTCATTAAATCTGCCTTGATCTTCCTCCTGCCCTCCTTTTCTTCGGTTCCCTGCACAGCCTTTGGGGTGAAGTGCTGCCATAGTCTCCTGCAACCTCTCTACTGGTGAAGGTCTACGGTCCTTGTGGGGTCCACCATCCCCATTCACCTGCCATGCCTCCTCCACTGCACCTGTAAATCTATGAGACTCCTGTTCAGTGTCTTGTGTACCACAGTGACTCCAGCCAAATTTGGCACCAGAACAGCTCCTTTCAATATTGATTTGTGAGATGAAAAGTGGCTTCCACCTAGGCTTCTTAGAGGAAATGCACCTCAGTCACCAAGTTACAGCCAGCAGCCTGCTGCCTCCCAGCCACTTGCTCCCTCCCAGCCACTTGCTCCCTCACGCAGTCTACCTTTTATTCTTCTTTGCTTTTTCCAGTATCCTCTATTCCTTACCTTTTTTTGCTATTGATCTATTTTCCTATCAATTATTTTTATGCATGACACACTTCTAGGGAGCTCTGATTCTAATATAAGTAAACATTTTAATAGTGCCACATCTAAAGGCAGGAAACACCCTAGTCATTCTTACCCACCCAAACCACCTTCTCTCGTCCTGAAAATACTGTTTTCCCTGCTTGTTGGCTTTTAAATTAAAGACGTGATTTCAGATTCCAGTCATGACTCTTATTAGCTGGGTAACATTGGGCAATGTGTACAGCTTATCCAAGCCTCAATGTTTCTTTTGGAAAACAGAGATATTATCCATTGTATGAGGTTTTTATTAAGAGTCAAGTATGCAAATATTTTAATACATGCCTGGAAGACTCATTTAAAAAAATAATAGTTCTTTCCATTTGGTCTTTCCTCATAGAATTTCATTTTTTAAATATTTTAATCAAAGGCTTCCCTTACCTGTCCTCTAAGGCTGTAATATTTAAGAGAGTGATTGGTAGTGAATGGAGAGTAAATATTTGCTAAAACTTTTTAGTACCTTGCCATGATAAAAGGAAGATTTCTTTGTGTATAAGGCCTTTTGTCATTTCAAAAGTTCTACCATATAGAAGGTTGTTGGACCACTAATTTTCAACAGATTTATACGTAACAGATATGGTAGTCAAACTTAGCACTAAATGCCTTAAAATATTATATGTTTTATTGCAGATGATTTCAATGACATCTGCTTGACTTTCAGTGAACACCTACTCTGTGCCGGGCACCACGAGGGGCTTTCTAACACATAATCTAATTTAACAGAATTGTTATAATCCTGTATATAGTTAAAATATTTAATTTTCTCAGTATCACAAAGTCAGCAAATGACAGAGCTTAGCACCGAGCCACGCACATAATACATGTTCAAAACATATTTGCTAAATCAATTATGGTAAGTGCTGAGATTTGATGTAAACACTGGCCCTCTCCGTTTCTGTATTCTTTCACTGCATCGCTCTGAAACCTCCCAAGAGGTCCCATCTAAATTTACTATTTGAAAGGTTGAAAATAACACTGTCAAGGCACATGGCTTATCAAGACTTGACTCACTGTTGTGGAGGAGCATAAGCTGATAGCTGAGGATTTCATCAGGGTTAGGATTTGGAAAAGCTCCTCAGACCTCCTGCAGCTCCCTCTCCCTGCTGGAGCATTTTTGGATGTCCCTGAGGATAACAATGGCATGTGGATTCTTTCTGTAGGAGTCCTTTGACATTGGTACTGACCTTCCGAAACATCTCTTAAAATATGCCATGAGCACTAAGACTTCTCCTCTTGCATCTATCATATACTCTTTTTTTTTTTTTTTTTTTTTTATGTTGCAGAGGGTAACTAACTAGGACAATTGAAATATAAACACTAGTAGGTAGATTATTGGCTGCTTCACTTACATGTGTTTCTTCCATAATTTAATTATGTTAACAATGCTGGATGTTTTAAATCAGCACCTACCTTTAAAGAAAAGAAATCTAAATGTTAAATGATAGGAGCAGAAATTGAGTCCATTTCTATTTTCATTTTCCAGTCCGTGCTACTCAGAGACACAATTGGGATGGAGGAGGGTGTATGGAGGAGTTCGTGCTTCCCTTTTAGGACTTTTACAAAATTTAAAAGTCAGATTCTGTCCAGCCTCACTGGCAATACATTAAGTCTTGCCCCTTTTCATAAACCTAATCATTGTTTGTGTAGGAAGAACTTTCAAAGCCTCAATTATACCACCAGGTACAGTGTGTCCACTTAGAAACTAGCCAGATTCCACTGTTAATGAGATGCTCATCCACTCAGGATACTAGAACACCCACCTCAGTTCCCTACTGGTCAGATTTGCATTGTGTCTGCAATTCAGGTATTGCTTTTTCTAGGCATGATCAGCACAGGTAGGAAAATTTTGCCCTTCATTGTGTCTCATATAAAACAACTCAGCTTCATGGTGCAGCTGCCACATTCAAGAGGGGAATGTGTGGAAAAGGAAAAGGGTGTGATCAGGCAATAGTTGCTTAATGGAAGAAAAGACAACAAGATCCTCTGCAGGAAAGGCTGGTCCTTTTCTGCCTATTATTTAAAAAGAACATCATGAGAAAAACACCATGGGCAAGAAGGTCTCTTACAAATTTCAGGCCCAGTTTAGAAAATATAAGCTTCAGCACAGAAATCACCATGACTGACTTCTGAATATTAAGAATTTCTACATTTTTCTTTACCAAGAGCGCAAAGTCTGAAACACCAACTTGCTGAAACATCAAAGAACCCCAGAAAGATTCGGACTTATAATAAATTAGCTTTAGGTACATTTGAGAATAGTTTTTTTTTTCTATTACTTACTTTTCAGACAAGCTTAGAATTTATGTATTAAAAAATTCTTTGATTTTCAAGAAGAATTAAAAACTTGGAATCAATAAAGGAAAAGACTGATAAATTTGATAATGAAAGAATAAAAGAAGAGCTAGCTTTAAAACAGCTACTATAAGTTCTACATGATGTTACAGTTTTCTGTGTATAAACTCATTTGTCCTCATCAAACCCTATAAGTATTTTTCTGATTATACACATTTTAAAGATGAGAAAATTGAGGCACTGATAAGTTAAATAACTTGTCCAAGAGGATAGTGTTAATAAAATTGAGCTATAACTCAACTCACAGAATATTACCTGTCAAATGTTTTGTATGGAACCAAACGAATTCAAAAGACTAAAAGCAAAGTGATAAACTTTAATCAGAACTTCATAATAGATAAAAGGCTAATTCCCTTAAATTAAAATAACATACAAATTCATAAGAAATAATATGAGCAAGCTAGGATAAACAATGGTCAAAAGATGTGAACAGGCGGCTTGCCATTTTCAGAACAATGACCAAGAAGCATACGAAAAGACGTTCTGCGTCAGTTGCCTTCAAAAGAGTGCAAATCATAACAGCAATAAAATAAGAATTTTCCTCTTATCAAACAAAAAAGTGAAAAATCTTAATGATTCCCTGTAACAGCAAGAGTGTGGGGAAACAGGTTCTCTTATACAGTTGATGGGACTGTGAGTTGGTGCGAAATTTCTGGAGCATAATTTGGCAATGTCTATTAAAATAAATATGCACATAAATTTTACTCCAGAAATCTTATTGCTAAGAATGCATATTTCCAATTTGCCTTACACAAGTTTATCAATGTAATATGTAAAAGTTTCTCCTTATAGCATGGTGTGTAAGAGCAAAACCTAGAAAGGATTAAATTTTCTATTGATAGGCTTCTAAAATTACGGTGCATAAATAGGATGAAATACTATTAAACTGTTTCAATTTGGCCAATATGCAAGGTAAAAAATTATTTGTATTTTTAAAGCAGAGAACAGTATATATAATCTGATTTGTTTGTATATTCTCCTCCTATGTTAATGAATCTCATAAGTGATTTTAAAATGAAGAGGAAACCCCTGGATCTGAATGCACTGGAGAAGAGGGTAGACCTCATGTGTATCTCTGTTCAATGTACAGAGAGATCCCTGCTCTCTTGGCCGCAACTGGAGTCCGTTTTCCACCGGAGTTGATCATTCCTAGGTAAGTATCATGGCAGTACCCTTTTCAAGTGGTCTTAGATGTAATGAGTTATCCTATGGTCAAGTAATTCCAGGTGCCATGGCCAACTCGCCAGATCAAAGGCCTTGTATCTGTTACAGGGCTTCACTCACATCCCACGGCAGCTCTGGCTTCTGAGCACTGTATCCACTATCTGGCTACATTTGTCAAAAGACAGCCTTTCTGTTTACCTAGTTTCTCTAGTCCTAGCCCTACTAAACCCCTGTTTCCTCATTTTCTCACTTGTTTATGGATGTGAGGTCCCTTCTGGCTTTCTTCCTGAGTATGCCAGATAACTGACATTCAGGCTTTACAGAGGACAGTCAGTGAGAGTGCATTAGTAACCCTTCCACACCCATACAGCCAGCAATCTTGGGAGAAATGCATGCATACCATATGAAAGAACTGCCTTGTGTGGGTACACACTCAATCACAAATGTCAGGTTATCAGAGTTGTGGCTGTAGGCAAACTGCTTTTCACTTTCTCCCATGGTTTTCTTATCTGCCATGAGAGTGCCTCAAAGAATGGTGAGAACTAACATATGAAAATGGAATGAAATGCTCTCTATTAGATAATAAAACATTATACAATAAGAAACAAGTAGGTTGGTGCAAAAGTAATTGCGGTTTTTCCATTGAAAGTGTCTTTACTAAAAATACAAAAAAGCAAAACCCCAATTACTTTTGTACCATCATACTTTTGCACAAACTTAATATGATAATAATTGTCATTAATTAATCAATTTGACATTACTGCCTGGGACCCCCCAGGGAATATAATGAAGAAGAAGCACTCTGGGAAGAGGCATGATGTCTTTCTGCAAGGTGGATGCTGCCTTACTTCTGCAAAACATTTTCCTGGAGTCAGGGTAACAGAAGACTGAACGGTCCCCAGGGCTCACACAGGGAGTGTTCAAGTCAGGTTGCAGAAGTTAAATCTGCAATGGTGAAGAGCTGTGTGACCATAGCCCAGGTGACCACGACTTACCAGGGCTAGACGGCTTGTCACTCACCACATTTTATCTTGTGGTAGGGAGAGCAGTTTCAATCAGGCAGGCTCAGCCAAAGGCTGAAGCTGGCTTTCCTTGTGGCTTTCTTTCATGCCCACTGACCAGGGCTGAGTCCTAGATCAGACTCCCAGATGCCAGATGTTTTATATCAGAGCGAGGATTTCAAGGAAGAGAGAAAGGCACTCTTCCAGAGGGTGGTTTTAAATTTCAAAAATATTTTATGAACCTTATATCTCTTGACAATAAAATGGGATACAGAAATTAATTACAACACATTCAAGTAAACATATTCATTAAATGGCTAGATGTAACATTTTCATGTTTATTTTTATCTATATTTTATGTTTGTTTCAGTCTTTTTGCCTGAACAGAACTTAACAACACAAATAGGTAAGACTAACGTACAAGACAAATGTTAAAAATCAGTAAAGGTTTGTGGGAATATTTGTTGAAACTCAGTACTCTATTTGATTTGGGTGATTTGGGGTTCACACAAGAAGCCACAGTTGATGCTCAGCTTCAGAGGTCGTGCTCTCCAGGAAGGCAGTCATCAGATGCAATCTGACCTCAGCTTCTTATTGGCTTCCCCATTCTTTCTAAACACTGACTTTTCTCTCAACTGGACTCTCTGGCTCTTCCATGAATTCGTGTCATCAAGAGCCTCTCACTGCCAGACTGATATTTGGGAGCTTCTTGTCTCTCATAATAATGAGACCATCTACAAGTGTTTTTTTTTTTTATTTTTTATTTTCTTATGAATGCAGGATTTGACTTGAGCTACTCTTCTTCAAATTCCACAGTGACATAAACGTAATAGTTTAAATAGATTAGAATTTCTCATTGCCTCTTCCAATGTGTGAATCTTGGGCTGTAGTTTTACTATCATTGTAATCCTCAATTCCTGGTAATCTGGGATTTAAATAACTCAATCAACAGCAATTAGAGGAATCACTACTGAAGCAGAAGAAAACTTCAAGCATTGCAGACTGGAAAGTCAATATAGCACATACATTTTAAAATCAGTAGTTGCATAGAATGATGATGTTTCAAGTAATAACTTTAACTTGTCAAAATGAGAAGAAAATGGGGTAATTATTCAGACAAATTATTCTTACTGTTAATCCCTGACCCATTGAATAAGAAGGATTTTTGTTTACTTTTTTTTTCTTTTTTTAAGGGGTGATTGGGGGCAGACAGAGTCTCTGTCACCCAAGCTGGAGTACAGTGGCACAATCTCAGCTCACTGCAAACTTCTCTGTCATGAATTCAATTGATTCTCACGCCTCAGCCTCCCCAGTAGCTGGGATTACAGGCACATGCCACCACATTCAGCTAATTTTTTTGTATTTTTAGTAGAGACACTGTTTCACCATATTGCCCAGGGTCGTCTTGATTTCCTGACCTCATGATCCACCCACTTAAGCCTCCCAAAGTGCTGGGATTACAAGCATGAGCCACCACACCTGGCCCATTTTTTTGACTTTGAAGGATAAAAAATAAGTAGGAGGCCGGTTGCTTTGAAACATGTCTTGCAATTTTACTGTTAAATATCAGCAGTAAAACAGAAGCATGTAGAATATGTTTTACAATATGTAGCATGAAAGTGGAGTTTGAAAATATGTGTTTTTTGTTTTTTTGTTTTTTGCAGTGGAAGCACCTAAGAAAATTCAGGAGTTTCTTGCTGTAGTTTTAATAAAGATTGTCAAGCCATTAAATTTTTCTTTAAAAGCAATCTGCAAACTATTCAGTTATAAGCTTAGCACACTCATGTGTATGTGCAAGTAAAAGAAAATGTTAGAAACTATTTTTACAATTACCTCCTCTCTCCACAATTGTTCAGTTACTGGAATTTTTTTAATGGCTGACTTTGATATAGGAATGGGAAATAATTTAAATGATAATGTGTTCTGCAAAACAGCCTGTTTACCTCTGCTTCATCTCTGAAAGTGTCCTCATTGTAACAGTGTAATGCTCTCAACATTTGCTAATGTCCTCCCCGTTCCATGGGACATTTTCAAAATTGACATGATAGCAGCGTGATTTGGGGTATTGCCTCAAACAGGTTAACAGAATTCTTAAATTCTTCTCCAAGCCTCAACATTCACTTTGAATCTATACTTTTATACCAGGCTAGAATGTTCTATATCTAACACAATCCCTCCATTTCAGATTCAAGGAAACTGGTGCAGAGATTTCTAGTGACTTATTCAAGGTCACACAGAAACTCAGCGGGTAGTTATTGTGCCGAAATTTCGCTATAAGGTCTACCCGCATAGCTCTAACTAAGATGTAATATAATGGCCTCTTGAGTTCCCAAATCTGTGGCCATGTTCCTGTATGAAAAATACAGCTTTGATTACTTGATAAATCAAAATTTTGACCTGTTATTTAAAAAACAAAACAGACTGATCTCTGAAATGTACGTTGCCATTTTATTAGATGGATTTGATTTTTGTGACTACGTCTCAAGATAGGTAAAGTTCTAGGAGTTGTGAGTGTAAATATGGAGAAGTGACACAGGGGTGACAGGAGTGAGAAATAAAATTTCATTTGCAAATTTCATGTGGGAAAAATGACAGAGAAGAAAGATTCACAATGTGAGAAAAAAAGCAATAAAGTCCCTCATTACCATAATATACCCCATGCCAAGAGCAAGCTCCCACTCCACTCTTAGCTAAATTTCAATTCTGTTGACTCTAACATTTTTACTGTGGAAGCACATCCCCAGTACTATAAGAGAAGTGATTAAGGAAACATATTTCTTTTTACAGAAATTTCCTGAGCATCAGCTTTGAGGAATCCATCTCAAACTGTCAAATCTCTTTCTACTTGGTACAAAAATATGATTCATATCACATTATATAAAGTGTATTGTATTATAAATGGATCAGTGTTTTCAATATGGCTTTCTTGAGCTATGAGAGGAATTGGAGAAGCCTTTTTCGTTGAGTCTGAAATGTGTTTTCTGTAAACAAAGGTGAAGAGAACAGTTTAATCTTACAGAGGGAAGCCATGAACATATTTTTATTATACATTATGAGCTGGATTTTTAAAGAATAGAACCAGATTCACAGATACCTGTCTATCCATTATCTTGCCAAGGAAAACGTGGATGAAGGAGGGCGAGACTATGGCTGGATGCTGGCAGTACCATGTCCACTGAAGTGGCATGTCTTTTTGCCTTCGGTGTCTGATGCCTTTCTCTGGAGTTCCAACTGGGACTCTCTTACTTCTTCTATGAAAGGAGCTGCAAGTGTAAGGTGGCCAACAGGATGAATGCGGAACACCTGGAGGACAAATGAGACTGTGAAGCAAACACATATTCTGTCCTTGGGCAAAGCATCAGAAATAACCATTTCTAGTGATTTAAAACAAGGTGGCAGAGGGAGGATAACAGTGTGCATTGTACACAGAATAATGTTGAGGCAAACTAAGACATGTACCGAACCCCTCCTATATTTCGTAGTAATGATACATATGCCCCTCTTCTACCTGCCGTGGTGTTCTTCCTGAGCAGATTCATCATGGGTGTCGTCACTTTCTTTCTTGAGTTGTCATCAACACATCAACTCCCCAACGCTGATATTTTATTTCCAACTCAAAATTATTTTCAGGTATAGCCAACCACCGGCAATTCTTTTATCATAAGTCTGAAGCAATTTCATTTTATGTCATAATATCAAATGATAATTTGTTGATATCCTACATACCAATACTTTAACATGGTTTATCTGTAAAATAATTTCATTGAACAAAAATGAAAAGTATCATAAAGCTTTAAGCAAGTATAAGACAAAAAGAGGTATACATTATATGTAATATTCCAGCATTGTCAATTTTATTATTTTTAAAAAAACTGACATAAGCATTAAGATCAGAGAAGACCTTTCTATGTTCAAATGAAATCTCATTTTTTTGTGGGGGTAGTCAAACCTTAATTACGCTCTTATCTTTAAGAGCTTTAGGGGAAGAGATAATACAGGCTTCCATAATAACCTATTGCAGAAAGTAAGAACATAACAATAAATTATTCCTAGCTTTTAGTGTCTAATAAAGTTTTGTACAAACTAGATATTCAAAAATGTCTCTTGACTTTAACTGAATTTTCAAATTAAACTCAGCCAGTAAAGTTTTATTAAGCCCTAACCTGTATTCATTCATGCATTTATTATTTACTTATGTATTAAGCATTTACATGTCCTGAGTAATTCAGCTGAGCCTCAGGCATGCAGATATAAATAAGACGAATCCCAAGTTCAGTTCCCTCCAATGAGCAAAAGGCAGAAAGCAAATCAGCAATTGGAGTACAGACTGTCAAGTTTTCTGGTTGGTGCAAAAGTGGGTCTGGACTCTTCCCATCTTGGGGGGTTCAAGAGAAGCTTTTGGGAGAAATCGCAGAAAATCGCATTGGTGCTATGAATCTCAGGACTCCCAGAGTCATAGTTAAATGAAACAAAGATAGAGACACATAACTACAATGAGAAGAGTAAGTTGAGTACAGCGATCCTAATAAAGGCAATTCAGAGCTATAATTTGGGCACAGATTCTGAATCTAATTCCACAGATTGGGTAGATTTCACAAGAGAACTGGCATTTCAGCCAACGGGTAAGTAGAATGTGGTTTGTGGGGCAGGGAAGAAATAATTTCATTGCTATGAAATCCTGGTCAAAGGTACAGAGAACCCCAGTTGAAATTAGAAGGTTGAAAAAAAATGTCAGTTCTCCAATAAGACTGGAAGATTATGTTGTGTGTGGAGCTGATCAGGATGGTGAAGCAACACCACGCTCAGTTGCAAACAGCTCTTTCTATTTTGATGCATTCCAGCTCAGTGAGGCTGTCAGAGTGTGTGCAGAAGCAGTGATGGGAGCAGAATGATGGAGAGCTCCGTTTCCAATACTGAGTGGTCTTGGAGACTGAGGAAAGGTCTCTTCCTTTTGGTTGTTTCTTACTAGATTTTCTAAATGAGTGGGCCTCTGCTTGCTCCCTTGGCCTCTTTCATGCCAGGTTAACTGACGCTCACTCCACTGAAGCTGCACCTTCTTCTCCCTTCCTCAAATATGAAAAGAGCATCCTTCTCTCTCAGCCTTTGTCCTTGCTGGGCCCTCTACCCCATTTGTACTTCTCCTTGCACTTTAACTGTGTGGCTCCTATTCAGTTTCAGTTCAAATGTCGTTTTTCCATGGAGACCTTGCTAAAGCAAAGCTTACCAATATCCTCCTTCTACTCCAATAGTACCTGAGTTTTTATTCACCAGCCATCCAGCTTTACCCCTTCAGTACATTTTTCACTCTGTGATTTTACCTGATTTGTTGATTTGTGTGTTTATTTATTTTTGGTCTATAATGTAGACTTCCTCTGGGTGTGATTTTTAGTCTTGTTCTCCATTGCTTGACTTGGGTGTAGTATAGAATAGTCCCTGGATAAACTTATGCTGAATGAATGAATGAATGAATGATGATTACAGTCAGCTTTAATTATTTCAAACTATCTTTTCTTATTAACCAGAGAATCCAGGCTGATAGAGTCTCCCCTCCCCTCCAGATCCTAAGGAAATGAAAATAAGTGAATTGGTAAATTTTCCTAAGAGACTTTTTTGTAATGTTCTAAATATGTCATTTTGAAACATACAGCCTAATTAAAAGGAACAGAGATGCCAATGTGATGCTTTTGTCCAAAGACAAAAGAGTTAAATGAGGTTGAGGTTGAAGTTGGATGGAGCCAGAAAGGGTAGCAGAAGTTCAAGGTCAAGAAACATGCTTTGACACTTTTCCCCTGCCCAGTTACTTTTCTGCAGTAACTTATAGATCCCTATGGAATCTGTACATATCCCTTGATGAAAGACAGTTACCTCCTAGAAAATCACCACTTACGGCTTATCACTGACACCTCTGAGTGAATGCAGTTAGCACAATTTCTGTTATAAGAGTTAGTAAAGAAAACAGAGCCATCTAAGAAGGGGAACGGAAAGGGGGAGTGAGATCACAGCTGGCCTGTGAGGTCCCATTGGCCATTAAGGGACTGGGCCTATGGGATCAAGGAGCCCACAGCATGGGGGAGGGTGACAGCAGGTAATTGATCATGTCTGCCTCTTCCCCTTTATTGAGGGGTAGAAGGAGAAGTATATAAAGTCATGATTGAAGGTATATCCTTTTCAGTAGTTTATTTTGAGTAGAGGAAACTTTTTCCATGGCTCCTTCAATTACTAAACCCCTTTAATAATTTTAATGTGAAAGTCTCACAGTCTCTAGCTAGGACTCTGACAGGGATAAGGTTATGAGGTTCAAGGAGCAGGCTGTGGAGAGAAAACCTAGGAGCTGAGGTTTTCTTCTGTGGGGGAGGACAGGGAATGAGTGACCCAACAGCTTACAAGCAAAGATTCGATGATCATGAATTCAAAAGGACACATTACTCAGACCACAGATAGGGAAGGCTTAACTGTGTGTACCCCCATGAGAACTGGAGCCTGAAGACTATTTAAAATGCTGGCAACATGCCATATCATGACCTAGGAATTTAATTTACATTATCTTATTTAAGTTTCACAAAAGTCCCATGGGGTGATTTTGTTCTTCTCATTCTACATACTTGGAGGACAGGGATCAGGTTGTAATCTTCAGTGTGCCCTGGGAATCCATTACAGGATAAAGCATAGCAAATGCTCAGTGGATACAGGTTGGAAGTGGACAAAGAAGTCTGAGGCCCCTGCCCTTCACATATCTCCTGGTAGATTTGTTATTCCCATTACTGAAGATTTGGCCATTTAGGGAATTTTCCTGGGTGGTAGACAGGGTCTGATTTCATAACAAGGAAGAGCAAATTTAAGAGGTTAGATTACAACCAATATATTGTGTGAACTGAATTACTTTTCTAAGCTTAGTTAGAAAGCAAATAGAAAATTTATTATGAGGCAAATAGAAAAACATCACATCTACCACATTTCTATAGGAGGGCACATGAGAATCTAAGGTAAAATTAAAGATTGGAAAGTGCTATGGAGTAGGTCTTTCAGTACTGGGTGTCTGGGTGTGAGTCTCAGGCACTCCTGAGAGGTGGGCTCTTAGAAAGTGAGATGTGGGCAGCCTTGAGAGGATTTGTTCTTCCCTTGCTTTGGGAGGTCCATGGCCCTTTGGCACTTCTATTCCAGGGTTGCTGTAGGGTGACGTCAGTGCTGGAGGTGATGCTTCTGCAGAGGGCTTAGCCATTTATTCTTTGATATGGTTCGAATATATATTCTCACCAAATTTCCTGTTTAAATGTAATCCACCACATATATGCTTATTGTAGCACTATTTACAATACCAAGCACAGGGAACCAACTCAAATGTCTGTTGATGATAGACTGTATAAAGAAAATATGGTTCATATACTCCATGGAATACTATGCAGCCATAAAAAGGAATGAGATCTTGTCCTTTGCAGGGACATGAATGAAGCTGGAAGCCATTGTCCCCAGCCATCTAACACAGGAATAGAAAACCAAACATGGTGTATTCTCACTCATAAGTGGAAGCTGAACTTTGAGAACGCATGGATGGACATACAGAGGGGAACAATACACACCAGAGCCTGTTGTGGGGTGGGGGGAGGGGAGGGAACTTAGAGGATGGGTCAGTAGGTACAACAAACTGCCATGGCACATGTATCCCTATATAACAAACCTGTGGATTCTGTACATGTATCCCATTTTGTTTAGAAGAAGAAATAAAGAAAAAAAAGGAAGAAATGCAATTCTCAGTGTTGGAGGTGAGGCCTGGAGAGAAGTGCTTCGGCCATGGGATCAGACCCCTCAGGGCTTGGTGCTGTTCTCATGATAGTGGCTGAGTTCTTGCCGTATCTGGTTGTTGTAAAGTGTGGCACCTCCTCTCCAATCTCTCTCTTGTGTCTATTTCACCATGTGATATGCCTGTTCCCACTTTGCCTTCTGTTATAAGTAAAAGCTCCCTGAGGCTGCCCCCTACCCCCAGAAACCAAGGAAATGCTAGCACTATGCCTCCTATGCAGCCTGCAGACCCACCTATTAAACCTCTTTCCTTTATACATTTCTCAGTCTCAGGTACTTCTTTATAGTGATCCAGGAGCAGCCTAATACACTTTTCATCTTTGCTTCAGTGTCCAGGACAAATTTAGTATCTGTGTAGCAGAAAACACACCACAGCAAGATGAACCCCCGCCTCAGGTTTCTACAAGCTACATGCTACTCAGGGCAAGCCACCTACACCTCTGAACACTGCGTGTAACTAAAAGGCAGCTAACAGTACTTTCCTTACCAAGTGGATTCAATGTGTAAAGAGACAATGTCTATAAAGCCCCACATGGCATCTGGCATAGTGCTAGATGCTGATTGACTCTCCACAGTCCCCACTAAAGCTGACTTCTTGAATGGAATGATCTGGGAAACCTTTCCAAAGCTTACTTCACCAGCAGGACTGAGATGCAGGGTACCCACATCCTTTCTTCTCTTACTGCAATAGCACTGGTTGAAAGTAACAAATATTTTTAAAATCCCTTTCCTTCAGGTATGACGATGTAGCAGAATCATGGTTCCAACAACTCTGAGAACAGTTTCCCCTCACAATGATAAATCCTTAGAAAAACGATGTTTCAAACAGTAAAAACTTCACATTGATTTGAGATGTAATAGTGGGTAATGAGAGAGAGTAGAAACACCAGAATAGAAGGAAATACTCATTCTGGAATATAGAGAATCCAAACAAGAACAAATGGGCAGAATAGAGAAATCAAAACTGCATTTCCTACATGCCTTTTAAGCAACAGGAAGATATAATTTCCAAGGCCCAACCTGGAGAATTGAAGAATGCCATAGCAGCCTCAGCTAGTGGACAGCCATCCACACTATCCGTCATCTTGAGCTGTTCATTCATACCTATCAAACAGAATGACATTTCACACAAAATAAGAATGATGAAGGTTGCAGGATTTTGTGCAATTCATTATTAGTGTCAAGCCATATTACTTCAGCCAGTGCTTGACTAACATTTCCTTAGCTCAATTGTGTCTCTGAGCAAAGGGTTATAATTATCTAGTGTCTTTTCAAATATAAACTGCTCCTGAAAGAGTCAGACTGGCCATAGATCACTTTGACCTTTACTGGAGGAAATGATTGCTCATGAAACATGTTGTTTTTTTCTTTCCTGTAAAAACTACACTTTTTTTTTTTGAGTAGAATTTTTTAAAAACTCTGCTTTTAAAAGAAGTATATGCTTTAATGTTTTTTAAGTTTCCAACTCCAAATAGCAAAGTTGCTTACATTATCTGCAGATGGTAGGAAACTTCATCTTTCTTGCATTTGTGTTTTCTTGGTGAGTGACTGGGAGCCTCCGGAAGCTCCCAGGCAAATGGCCTGAGCTGTGTGCATAGTGAAAAGCTGCTAACACATGACTAAAAGAGGGCAGGAGACAGTTATCACTGCCAGCAATAGGGCACTTGCAAAGAGGGGCCGATCTGAGGCAGAAGTCATCCAGAAGAAAGAAAGAATGTAATGCATTTCCTTCCGTTGTAATGCATTGATTCTAAGGCACCCCTGTGATGAAACACTTTTAACAGAAGGGTAAATATTTGTCTTTCCATTGGAATAGTGAAAGTCCTCTCCAGAGGGCCAAGGTAGCCTGGGCTTTCATCTGAGTGAGAAAGCAGGAGGTCAGCAATAAGGAATCACAGCTGGAGCCATGATTTGGGATGCTCAGGGGCACTGTGTCAACACAGCATAGTGGCTGGGGAAGATGGTACCCCTCCCTCACTCCTTTCAGGGCAGTCAACCAAGACACTTCAAGCCCAAACCAGCTAGTTGGTGATTATTCTCTTTTACAGATGGGTAAACATTTTCTGTAAAGGACCAGGTGGTAAGTATTTCAGGCTTTGCAGGTCATGCAATCTCAGTTGCAACTACCAAGCTCTGCATTTTAATGCGAAAGCAGCCAGAGATATCACATAAACGAATGGGCCTAGCTCTGCTCCAATGAAACTTAATAGACACTAACTTTTGTGTCATAAAAACTTATTTTTCTTTTGATATTTTTTGGAACATTTAAAAATGTAAAAGCTATGGCTAGTGGAGGACCACACAAAAACAGGTGGTGACCTGGATTTGGTCAACCCGCTGTAGTTTGCTGAGCCAGCTCTATATGTAACTCACAATCTAGTCACTTTAAAAATCTTGGCAATGGAGCACCCCAGATCAGCCACACTCATGACAGGAGAAGCCTCTCAACAGATGGCTCCCTTCTTCAATTTTCTCTTGGTGATTCCCCATCACACCTGTTGGCCACACTTCCTCAGTGGGCCCTTACTTTATGGAGAAAGGGGAGAGGACAATGTGTTTCTGGCACATTGCACATCTCTTAAATGTGTTTAAAATAAATGGCATATTGGTAAATTCATGTTTCTCCCTTTCAGAGAGGTTTCTTCC
Organism: Callithrix jacchus; assembly: GCF_049354715.1. NCBI lineage: Eukaryota > Metazoa > Chordata > Mammalia > Primates > Cebidae > Callithrix > Callithrix jacchus. Next base: position 110,734,820 of record NC_133507.1, read on the forward strand.
TTCTTACTTTTTAAGAATGCCTTGCCACCAAGTCATGCCACAGCTGAAAAGACCCTTCAGTCTTGAATTTCTTCTGCTGTCATTACTTGTATAAAACAATCAAATGTAAGAAACCAAGATGTGGGGAGTGCCTACTTTTCCAGCTGTTCAGCCTTAGCCTTTCAAATTCTCCTACTTTTTTTTTTTTTTTTTTGAGACGGAGTCTTGCTCTGTCACCCCAGGTTAGAGTGCAGTAGTGTGATCGCAAGTCAATGCAACCTCTGCCTCCCGGGTTCAAGCAATTCTGCCTTAGTCTCCCAAGTAGCTGGGATTACAGGCGTGCACCACCATGCCTGGCTAACTTTTTGTATTTTTAGTAGAGACGAGGTTTCACTGTGCTGGCCGGGCTGGTCTCGAACTCCTGACCTTGTGATCCACCCGCCTCGGCCTCCCAAACTGCTGGGATTACAGGCATGAACCACCGCGCCCAACCCAAACTATCCTACATATATTTGCCAGTATAGGATCTGCACCTTTCCAGTTCTGTGGCTTGCTGAGGCATTTTTTCTTGCCTAAGGTGCATCCCCCCAACCCATTTTTTACTTCCTTCGCTAGTAATACTGCCCCCTTTTCCTAAAAGTTCTATGAATTCTTTGACTTCTGAGCCAATACTTTATGTCAGAATCTGGCAAAGGCATATCACAAGATCTTCAAAGAATGCTTAAGTGAATTCAAAAAGGACTGTTTTTACATCTGTTTATATTCTCAACAGATAACAGCATTCTGTCAAAAATAAGTACTTCATAAGAATTAGTGAAGTTAATATTTGATTTAAAAATAAAGATTTCATTGACAGCATATTAAGGACAGAAACATTGCCTTGTTTATCTCAGTGTCTGGTATAGGTCCCCATCGATAAGTTTTGCTTGAAGTAAACAAACAATAGAACAATTAATAAAAAATAAATGAACAGATGAATGTAACTAGAGACTTTTGATCTACAAGCAAAACTTTTCAGGAAAAGGCTCTCTTATTCTTCAAAATTGCAAAATATTTTCTATTTTCTCCTTCTCCCTGCTTGTCCCACAAATTTGGAAGGCATTTGTTTGACATTACCACTTGCAGAGGGAGAAAGGGCAATGGTTGCCAGGATCTCTTTTCTGACTTCCACTTATATTTCATTATGTTTTTTTCTGTTCTGTTTTCAGAGAATGTCTCAAGTCTCACTGGGGTCCTTGAGCTGTGTCCATGCCTATGTGCCACCTGTGATTCCTGGCAGACCTGAGGAACTCTACTCACAGTGCACCTTGCAAGGGCTCAGCTTCCATGAGCACCTCCCAACCATAGGGATGTAAAGGTTTTCTTTCAACTCCCCTAAAATGTTTTGCTTCCACAGTAGTCATACATTGTGGAGGTTCACTTCAATCCAAAAGGTGTGACAGATTCCCTTCTATCCTTGAGGAAATAAAATGTATGATGTCTAGAGAGATAAATACACTCAAAGCTGTATTATAATACAAAATTTGACTAGTAGAATTTCTGTGGCCAGATCCATAGAAAAAGAAACTGTACAGATTAAACAACAATTAATATGACCTCATTCATCCTTCTTGACGTTGGATTGTTCCTGGAACCATAACTTAACAATCACTGAACTCTTGCATGTCCAATATTTTATTTCATCACGATCCTCAACAAAGATGGGCCTCAATCAAGGCTCATGAGGAAAACAGGGGGGACTAATTAAAATATGTCTTAAAGCATAACAACCAGTATTTTAAGATGGGTTTCGAAAACCACTTCATTAACAGCATGTATGCTATACCAAGTGTTAATTTCCAAGTTTGCTTTAAGGAATAACGTCTGTTTAGCTTTGTAAACAGATTGTATAATATTGCAAATCTGTGAATTATAGATCCACAATACTTAGTAATATCCTGGATGATCCCAAGGAGCAGGGCTTTATTGACTGAAAATGGCCAAGTGACAACAGAGTTTCATATGTAAGCTTCATACATTCAATTGAGCAATAAAAATATTCACACTTACAACTTCCTACGATATGTGTAACTGTTACAAGACTTTTGATTGCAATTAAGAGAATGCAAAGTTAACCAAATTTTACATCCTGAGGATGTTTGTTGTTTAATTTACAAGAAAATTGAAGCTTGATAGTTCATGGTTAATAGCTCACAGAGTCCTGATTTGGAACTGCTGAAATTTTGCAGTTTCCTCATGGTCAAAACCCAATCTGATGGCATGCCAGTAACAAGGAAGAAACAAGGTCACAATGTTTTCTTCACCGAAATTTGTGACTTTTTAATCTGTAAAAGGAAGTACCTGCTAGACTTTCCCTTATCTTTTACTAGAAAGAACCTGGTCACATTTCCATCCCTGGACCCACTGCTGGCAAAGGAGAATTAAGCAGCGATTACTACCTTTGACCCATCATGACTCATCCACTGAGGGTGGAAAAAGGAGCTACATTCCCTTAGATTAAGGCTGCTCCCCTAGCTACACAATTGGGATAATGTTTATAATGAAGCAAGTGAGAACTTGCCCTTCTTCAGGCAATCAGAAGTGCCATAATGAATAACTAAATGATTATAAAAGAGATAATGACTAAAGTAATAAGGATATATACATACAATTAAATATTATAAAACTTTTTAAAAGTGTATACCTTTGTGCTTTTATATAAATTGAGAAAAGCAAGTTGTAAACAAACAAAAAACAACAAAAAAAAAACAGTATCAAATATCCTAGATGTGTGTAATTTTATCTGTGCTGAATGCACAAACTCAGACTTCATGGGGATGACTTCCTTGGTTGCTTCGTGAGAGGAAGAAACATGGGTCTATGCTTCAGTCTTTCTCACTGTACTTTTGAGTATATTTATTACCTACAATGACTTTATACTTACCTATCCCAATAAAACAGATCTGATTTTTTTATCAAAAAAGAAGCCATAAACAACAGAAAGGATAATATGTTAAAATAGCTGTAAATAATATGCTAACAGATTAATTGCTGAGCATGAGGCCAAGGGTAGTAGGAGAAGAAGGAAGAAACTGAAGTTTAATGAGCACCTAAGATATACAGAGAATCACCCTGGGATGTATGCAATTATTATCTCATTATTTCTATGACTATTCTAGAAGGCAAATGCAACTATAGCTCAATTTTTATTAGTAAGAAAACTGTCTCAGAGAAGTAAAGAAACCTGTCCCTGGTCAGAAAGTAACTCTATTGCAAATCTGGAATGTAAATTCTGAACTGGAGTTTGACTGGCTGCGAGTCCTTTGAAGAGACCATGGCTGGTGACTCAGGAATTAGAAGTACAAGGAGATCACTTTTAACCTGGAGGGAAAGTGACAGTGACAGTGCCATGCAAGAATGCTGGGATTTAACATAGGTCTCGATAGAAGGCAGAAAGGTAGAAATGTGTCACACATTTGTGACGGAGATGAGTTTGAAATGGTCAATTTACATCATTTGAGGAGTACTTGAGAAAGAAATATGGCAGAAATATAACCTAAAAGTAACTATTAAAGAAAGACGCTAGAACCTTTCCTGATTGGTTTACTTAGTTTAAATTAGTTTTGCTTGTTAGGAACAGTTTTCATTAGTCAATGCATTGAAAATCAATGCTCACAAACTGTCTACCACTTTTTAACTTTTTTAAAAATTAAATAATATATTTGATGAATGTAATTTAGAAAATATGAAATGCCAAAAAGAATGAAAATAAAAGTTATCAGTATTTCTAGCCTTACACACTGTTCTGTTGTGTATCTTCTCAGAATTTTTAAGACTCAGAGATCAGTCTTAATACACTATGTTATAGGCTACACCCTTTTCCTTAAAATATTGTGAACATTTTTCTACATCATTCAACATCATTTTATACACACCATAATGTTAGTGTGTACACTCTGTATTCCAGAAAATGCCTTAATTTACTTTATGAGTCCTTATTGTTTCATTTACACGTTTCTTCCCAATTTTTACTTTTTCAAATAAAACAATGCAGATGTAATAAACTGAAAAAAGGAAAGGATAAAAAATTATTTAAACAATTCCTGAAGAAGCATACTTAACTACTAAAAGTGTTTATTTAGTATGCAAAATTTCCCTTGAGGCACCAAAATTAGAATTAAATGAAAAATAGTAAGTAGCAATGGTTAATAATTAAAGATTTATTTTGCCAAGTTGATGTCAGCTAAACTGGCTTGCTTTTCACAAAATTTATCTCAGCCAATGTGTTAAATTTTAACATGATAGTGTATACATTATAGATACCCACTCCTTCAGAATTAGTGTGTTCCAGTGCAAATCTGCAGGGAGTTTAGAAGTCAATGTGCTATTTTTCAAGAATATTTAGTCTTAAATAAGGGCAGCATAGATGGAATAAAAACAACAATAATGCAGACATATAAAAGAATGAGTTCATGTCCTTTTCAGAGACATGGATGAATCTGGAAACCATCATTCTCTGCAAACTAACACAGAAACAGAAAAACAAACACTGCATGTTCTCACTCCTAAGTGGGAGAATACATGGACACAGGAAGGGGAACATCACACACTAGGCATGTTGGAGGGTAGGGCAAGGGGAGGGAGAGCATTAGAACAAATACCTAATGCATAGGGGGCTTAAAACCTAGACGATGGGTTGATAGGTGCAGCAAACCAGCATGGCACATGTATACCTACGTGACAAATGTACACATTCAGCACATGTATCCCAGAACTTAAAGTAAAATAAAATAAAATTAATAAAAGACCCCAAAGATACCCCCCAAAAATGATAAGATGCTAAAAATGTTTAAAATCATGTTAAATCACACATGATAAATAATTAATTCCAAATAATAATGCATTTTTATTTCCACCAAACAGATGGAAAAATTGAGATTCTCATCATCTCAGTAATTTAACCACAGTGGCAGAATCTGCATAATCAGTTAGTGATGCCACCAGGATTCCAATCAGAGCTTCAATACTAATGTCACAGCCTTAGCACTTTCTACTCACAATTGTTCCACTTTAAAAACCCATGTTTTAAGACTTCAAGAATGGTGGTACGTCTGTGTCTGTGTCTGTGTCTGTGTCTGTGTCTGTGTCTGTGTCTGTGTCTGTGTTTGTGTGTGTACACATAAGGGGAGATGATGCATAGTAGGAAGCTCAAGAACTGAATCTGGTGCCTCAGTGGGGCAACAGCAAGGATATTCTTCATAGAGTTCTATCCCAGGGAATGCCCATGCATCTCAGTACAAGTGTTTGTTTTCCTTATTAAATGGTTAAAGAATAATATGCCATTGAAAAGCTTTATTAATTGGTGCCCCCATCTCCCAGCTGCTGTGACTATTGTCTGGTAACAAATCACAGCTGTCACTTTTACACCACCCTTCCCTACCATGGGGGTAGACCACAGTCAGAGACTAGCCATGGAGTGCAAAAATTAGGCCCCCTTTTTTTCAAAATGGGACAATGCTGGTGTGATTTGCATTCTGGCTCCCCATACCCAGCCTAATCTCTGTAATCAGCTCCCATATCCACAGTTACTTGAGTCAACAATATGCAATAGTTGGGTCTAGTTTAAAATCTGGGCCATGCAAACATAAAAATCACACAGAGAGTGGCATTATAGGGTGATCTCCTCATTCTTTTATTCACACACCCACTTATTCATTCATTTTCTCAATTATTAGTTATTCCAACTATTTCCCAAGTGGGGTTTTCTTTATTTGTTCATTTGTTTTAAAGTACATGCATTCAATGTGTTATGTCCTGAGAATATAAAAAGAAATAACACACCTATTTAGCCTCAGCCAGTGACTCAACCTGGGGCGCAAAAGTTAGGTTCCCTTTTCCCAAGATGGGGCATTTCTAGTGTGATGTGTATTCTAGAGATTCCCTATGCCCAGCTGTGTCTGAGTCTTTCCTCCTTCCAAAGCACTCATGGTCTCATGAACGAAATAAACATATACATACATTAATGCGCAGAAGAATCTTTAGTGTTTTTTAGGAGAAACTGTGAGTGAACCAAAGAGCAGTATGCTTGAGAGTACCACCAGATAAAGCTTTATAAAGAAGTGAGTAGTGGACGTGTTTCTTCTGGAAGGGGGCAGGGGTGGATGGGGAAGGTGATGGTGTAAAAACCTTTAAGAGAAAAGAAGAAAGGAAGGGAAAGGACATTCTAAAGAGAACACCAGCCAGCAAACAGGAGGGGTAGTGGCAAACTCAAGTGTTAATTGGGACATCCAGAGCATGGAGATGGGGAAGAATGGCTAGGAGGAGAGATGCCTGGACTGAAGGCTCCAGATAGAAGTATTGAGTGCTGTATTGGAGCTGAGACTTTAACATCAAGTCAAGAGCCAGGCACTAAAGAGCTTTCAGCAGGGCCTTGGAGGCCATTTCAGATGCCCTGTGCCTTTTTTTTTTTTTTTTTTTTTTTTTTTTTTGAGACGGTGTTTCGCTCTTGTTACCCAGGCTGGAGTGCAATGGCGCGATCTCGGCTCACCGCAACCTCCGCCTCCTGGGTTCAGGCAATTCTCCTGCCTCAGCCTCCTGAGTAGCTGGGATTACAGGCATGCGCCACCATGCCCAGCTAATTTTTTGTATTTTTAGTAGAGATGGGTTTTCACCATGTTGACCAGGATAGTCTCGATCTGTTGACCTCGTGATTCATGCGCCTCGGTCTCCCAAAGTGCTGGGATTACAGGCTTGAGCCACCGTGCCCGGCCCAGATGCCCCATGCTTACTGCAGTTCAAGGAGGGATTGGCAGGCACAGCCAGAGGTGGGCGGAACAGGGCTGTTGAAATAGTTGAGGGAAAGGAGCCTTCATCAGTTACCTTCTCCTAGAAGAGAGGAGATTATGGAGGCAGAATTGATAAGACATGGCCCCTATCTGGGGTGGGGTTAAGTAACAAGGGATGAACAATATTCAAGAATAAGAGTTCAGAATGATGTCCTGCTCCTTGCAAGGGTGCCAGGTTGTGGCTTAGTGAACCAGCCTCTTGCTCTCTGTGTGATCTTAGACCAAATCTTCATTCCTGAAAGGAAATCACTGTTTAAATTCAGTATTTTTTTTCTTACTAAGTGCTTGATAATCCATGAAGCAGAACAGTGCCCATCCTAAGAGACATTATTTATCTCCCACTTCAGCAAGTTTTCCATGAATTTGATCACAGAACACGAATATCTTCCTTTATGTGTTTTCTCATTTTTTAGTAGGTTGGCAGTTTTAAAGCAGAGTTTTCAACTTACTCAGCCTAAATTAAATCTGCAAGCATTAAAGTGGGGTATGTCTAAAGGTTTTGTGATTCTATCTAAATACCAAAGCTTAATACTGTTTCTGACTTACAGAATAGTGACAGCGTAGGGATTTTTAAAAATAACATATTTAAGGTATGTCAATGAGGACAGTTGAAAATCTGATAGTTCACTCAATCCAAAACTCTATCTCCAGTACTTTTAAAGAATAATTTCTGTAGTGTATTCGGGCAGGTGGGAAGTGTGACCACCTACAATCATATGAAATTATTCAATATGCATGCACCCAAAACATTAAAAGCTAATTTTAACAAGCACTTATTAAACTTCTTGTAGTACCTGGTACTTATACACATATTCAGCCTACCTTTTATGGTAATAAAGAGAAAGAAATAAATATTTTTAAGTACCTGCTAAATGTCAGGTCTAATCAAAAGTGCTTTGCATGACGCACATCCCTAATCTTTCCAACAGCTCAGTGTGCTATCATCTGGCAGGCGAGCCCACAGAGGCCAGGAGACAGAAAATGCCACATAGAGGGCAGGGTCAGGATTCCCAAGGGAAGCCCAGAGAGTTCCTGTCTAGAACCAAGGCTCTTGTTCTTTTTGTCTACCTTGTCATGTCATATTTCAGTTTGCTCTAAAAAAATCTGTTTTAAAATTACATGGAGCTCTTTTACTAATTCTACAGGTGACCACACGCATTTTATTCAGAAACTGATTACTTAGAACCAAATGAAAGGAATAAACAGAAAGTTTAACTCATACCATTGTTCAAAGGAAGACAAAATGCAGCCTGAAAATCCCAATTTCATTTTTGCTTTGAGTCAGTGGGGGCCAGAACACTTTCTTTGAAAAGAAACAATAAAAAGTGTATTATATCTGTTTAAAAGGTAAGATTTTTGTCTTCTCTTAAGGATTCCTGCCCGGAAGTGGCTGGTGTCTTCCCACGTTTTTGTGAATTTCCACATGGAACTCCTCCAAGTCTGTGTTGGTCATCGTCCTCAGGGCTTCCCCAGAATGAGCAGGAGCCTTTTGTCTGTGTGAAATGACAGATGTGTTTCTGTGACTAAGTGAATCTAATATCTACCTGCAGTCAATGCATAAGCAACTTAATTTCATATCAAATAATCACTCCAAGGGGTCCCTCTGTATGACTGGAACATGAGATGATGGATTATTTGTTCTTGTTGCTTTTTTCCCCTTTTTTAATTAGGTTATTAAAGGAATGGAATCTTATCAGCCATTTGTGTGCTCCCTGTAATAAAGCTGGCAGCAATCAAATCAATTTTCTAATGGCTGATTAGGGAAATCCAACTCCGAATTTGAAAGTTCAAGCCAAACTTAACTAGCAGAAAATGTCATACATAATAAAGATAATCTGATTTTACTTACCCACATTTTAATAGCCCTTATAGGTTCTATTCTAAGTGCTTGATAAATACGAACTCATTTAATGTTTCTAAGAGTCTTGTTGCTATAGCACTCCTAATATATCACCCATTTTACAGATAAAGAAATGGAGTCACTGAGAGTTAAGTGACTCTCCTAAGGTCACATAGTTTGCAAGCGATGCATCCCAGATTTGAAACCAGGTGAGGTCTTCCTCACTTCCCTATTTGTTCTTCCCTGTCCTCATCAGTGGTGTAAGGTGTTTCATCTCTTCCAACACCTTTATTCAAGCCTTCGTCACCGAGGGGTGTGAAGAGAGGCCATCTGTATCAGCAAGAGGGACAAAATAAGGACCTATGTATGTACAGTTCCCCTGGATAACTCTGGAGTAAGTTCCAGATAAAATTTTACCCGAAGGCATGATGACGGCAGACACAGGGTGGAGAGGGTGGCAAAGGAATGTAGGAGAAAGAAGGGCAAAGGAGACATTTTTAATGCTTGCATTGAGCAAATGTGGTGCTGATTGAACAGTCACTGAGTCTTAGCATAAAGACTGTTACCATCATGCCCTGGACCCCTCCCCAACAAAGAATAAACTTATATTCTTTCTACTAAAGGAATAAACCAATGTAACTTCCTATCTATTCCAGAACATAGCGGCAGTGTTACGTGAAGGACTTTGATATTTTATTCACCAAATGACCTCATAAGGTAGATTTATTTTTCATGTTCCTCTTCCAAATAGGTTCCCTGAGCTTTAGAGAGAGGATGTTGCCTAAAGGCATACTGCCTCTAAGAAAAGACTGAACCCCAAATTTAAATGCAAGTCTTCTTTATTTGGAGAAATTTCCTTAGAGTATTTTACAAACAATGAAACTTGAAAGCACAATCTTGTAAGGAGAGGGTGCTTTGCAACATAAAATACAGTGATGGGTTCTCTTTGGCTACATTACATAGTTTCTCCTGTCCTGGCTATAATTATAGAAATAAAGACCATCATATTTAAAGTTGAATTCTGGCCAGTTTCCACCATTCTTGTGCCTACATCCAGTTCTAAATAACTCTGGAGTGAGTGGGTCAAACTGATAATTTTCCCCCAAGTCTTGTAATTTAATTAGAAATGTAGTTTTCAGCAAACCTTTTCTAGTGGTGCAATCTCAGCTCACTGAAACTTCTGCCTCCCAGGTTCAAGTGATTCTTATGCCTCAGCCTCCCAAGAGGCTGGGATTACAGGCACCTGCCACGATGTCTGGCTAATTTGTGTATTTTTAATAGAGAAGAGGTTTCAACATGTTGGCCAGACTGGTTTTGAACTCCTGTCCTCCCAATGTGTTGGGGTTACAGGCGCGAGCCACCATGACTGGCCCAAATGTTTTGTTTAAAAAAATTTTAAATATATTTTCCCCTTTGGCATTCTTCTGTGCCCTAAGGCTAGTCTATAAACTCTGTCTCTACAAAGATTTATATTCCTGATTGTATCTTCCATAGCGAGAGAGACAGAGAGAGAGAGAGAGAGAGAGAGAGAGATTCATTATGAAGATTTACTTTTGATGTTGTCATTATGCAGAAACTACAGGAGAAATATTGCAATCAACTTCCACTAGGTATTTCCTTATCATCTTGATTGGCTAATTAATTACAGTGGACCTGAGTTGGGAGCTCAATACTTTTTTGTTTGTTTGATTTTTAGCAGATATTTCTTGGGTTTGAAAGTTATAATACCTACCATTTTAAAGGCTAATGTATAGTAAGTTAAACCTTTGCAATTCTGAACAGTAATAAATAGAATGAATGGTAGATGAATGGCAGATAAGATTTATCTGTTAGAGCTTACATTAATCTTTTCTAGGTTGAAAGGTATTTAAAAATATTAGTCCAGATAAACATATTGCCAACTGCCTTTCATTTTAAATGAATCCCATTTCTTTTGTTTGCATTTCAATTCACTTTAAGGAGTCACAAATAAAATATATTCTATCATAAGAATCATAAAACGCAGGTGTTGGGATGAAAGAGCATCTTAGCACTGCACTTTATGGGGATATAAAGGAGATATATAATACAGTTAAAAGAAAGTTTGCTTTGCCTTTGTTTCCTTTGAGAAAGAATTTAAGAGTGTTTGGTCCATCTAGAAAGAAACATGTAAACCAATAATGTGCTTAAAGAGAAAACGGGGAAAAATGGAAAAGGCAAAGAAAGCCTTCCTTCCCAGTGGGAACATCCATGAATGTAGGTTGTAAGTAAGACGTTTTGATCAAATGGCATTATAAATACACAACCTGAAAAGAATAAGAATGACCATATCACAACTGTCATTTATTACTTCCCCGTTTATTTTTGTTTCTAAGAAACGGAAGTGGGCGACATAATCTAAAAGTCGTCACCATACCCACTCAAAACGCATTCTTCAGCTTTGTGCACCTGGGTTACAGTGTATTTGTAAACCCTGTCCAGGAAAATGATCGATGAGTCCTGGTCAGCGTTGGCATCCTCCAGGACTCCAGACAAATGCAAATTTGTGGATCAAAGGCAGCAGCAATCAATCAGTGTCTGTTACTAGGCAGCAAGGGCATTAAAATAATGATAAGACCCTGTCTTCCAACAAAATAAATCAGACAGCACCACTAGCGGGGAAGCTCCATCTGCCCTTGAAAGGACTTGACATGCAGTCAGGCTCCAGGACCAAGTAAATACCCATGAGCTTTTTAAGTGGATGCTTCCCTTGGGGTTAGTATTTATTTGTACCTTGATATGAAACGTTTCTGAAATCTGACTCAACCTTTTGCCAAAGACCAGACAGGTGGAAATGAGCTGGCATCCTGAACTTCATTTAGCCCCTGGAGGTAATGGCTTCACAAATGGCCTTTCACTTGCAGTTGAAAGCCCCCAGTGTTTATCCTCAAAACCGGCAGAACCCATTATTCAGGAAGATTGAGCACTTTCAAAAGTGCTGTTTTTGACTCTTAAAAATGTGCAACAAAAAAATTTTCTGTTAAACTGTTGCTTTCCTTAGGCAAAGCAGAATTTGTTTAGTAACAATAAATTCAAGGGAAAAACTGAAAGCTACTGCATTTGGTCAATAAGACTTGTTTGTTTCCCCAATGATGTAGCCATGATGGCTCCTCTAGTGTTAACAGTGGGGAACAAATTATCAAAGACCAAAGGATCAAAAAGGGATAGAGGGAGAGGCTCCACAAAATGTGGAGTTAGTACTTTTTCAGATGCGAGAAGAGCAATAGAAGAAAATCCACATGTTTAACTTCCTCTCTGGAGCAAAAGAGCATTAACATGGAAAGTTCCATTAGAGGGTTGAAAATGACCCTTGAAAAATAAATGCAAAAGGAACAGGGAAGAAACCCCCAGAGCAATGAAGAGTAACTGGGCAAGCACAATTTGCCAGGCCATTCCCTGCGGCTGGTTTGTGTTACCTCCTGTAATACTCATGGCCATCCTGCAAGGTAGTGCTATTCTCGCCTCTTACAGAAGACTGACCTGAGGTTCAGTAATATATGTTTTAATTTCAAACAAAATTAAGTTCTGAAAGAGGGCTGCCTGTCCCTCTGGGTGTATGGCTTTTTCCCACATTGCCCTTAAGCGATATTTACATTTGTGAGAGTTTGCATTTTCCCAGCAGCCCCAGTGGTTAGGTTAGCTTATGTTCTGCATGGTGGGGAAAATAAAAGGCTTATTTTTGTGCTCACACCGTTTGAAGACACTCAAGATTCTAATTTTCAGCTTTGCTGATGTTTATATTTGGGGTCACAGCTGGCCTCATGCCATTTCTGATGTGTATCCACAACAGAAAAATAAAAGAAGATAAATCACTTGATAGCAGTTTGCCTTTCATAAAATTATAGCACACATTTTTAAAAATGTGAAGCTCTAAAATTGCTTCTTAAAATTGTTATATGTCTTAATAGCCAGAGTAAATGAAAAAGTAACTAAGTATTCCCTGAAGCTTTCTAAAGTTAATTTGAAGTTTTCTTTTTCAAATTTTTAAAAATATTTTTCTGAATATTCCAGTCAATCTAGTTAGATCTAGATATCCATTCCCATTTTATGGGATAATAATAAAAAGACATTAAGACAGAAATATGATTTTAGTTCTATAAGACATGCATTATATTTATATCTGGCATCAGAATTATCTAAGACAATAAAAGTCACTCATCTTATTTTGCATGAAAGGTGAGCTCTTTCATTTTGTTTCTGAAAGAGGAGAGAGAAGAGATGAGAGAAAACGTAAATGAGAATCAAGTCAGAGGAAAAACTGAATTGAAGAAAACAAAGATAATTCTTCAGTAAAATTGCAAAGAAATTTTAAGTTTAAGGGATCAAATGTTTCATGTGAAGTGGCTCCTGTTGCTTTTTAGTCATCAATTCTCTCTGGTGATGATTTTTAATTGATATCTGTGAAGATATCTTGATGTGTCTGTTTGAGTGAATGCAGCATTTCCTAATGAGATGATCCTAATTTGGAAAATAGCTGGAAGACCTTTATTGACATCTTGCTTGCTTACAAGCATATTATATGCAAGTATACAAATATATGTATATACATCTGCACACCTACACATGCATATTTTTATTAAGAGCTATGTGTTTTACATGCCTTACTTAATCTTCGTAATAGTTTTAAGGTACTGTTTTAAAATATATATAGTAAAATATAATGAAATCAAATTCAGATATATCTGATTTCAGAGTCTACAATTCCAAAATTCCACGATATCACTAAAGGTTCCTATATTAATATAAATTAATAGTAATAATAGGAAGGACTTTAATAAGTGTTTTATACTTACTCTCTGCCATCACTAATTTAAGAACATTTAACTCAGTCTCAAGAACCGCAACATGTTATTGATACTTTCCTTTAAGACAAAGCACAGAAAGGTTAAGTAACTCGCCCAAGGTCACAGTGCTAGTAAGTGAAGGACCTAGGATTCCAGTGCAGAAGTCTTTATCCTGGGCTTCACAGTATTTCCTGCATGTCACAGAGACTACTTGCAAGTTATATGCCATGTAAAATATCTGTTATTTAAATATCAAATCGCAGTTTCAGGCTTTGAGCTGCGGTCTAACTCTGAAGTCAGTCCTTTTTCTACTAAATTAGTGGGTCTCAGCTGAACTCTGGTACATGCCTGTAGTCAGCTACTCAAGAGGCTGAGGATCTCTTAAGGCCAGGCGTTTGAGACTGTAGTGTGCTGTGACTGTGTCTGTGCAAAACCATTGCGCTCCAACCTGGAAACATGGTGAGACACAGTCTCAGGAAGGGTTGAAGGAAGGAAGAAAGAAGGAAAGAAGGGAGGGAGGAAAGAAGGGAGAGAGGGAAGAAAGGAAGAGAGAGAGGGAGGAGGAGAAAAAAGAGAGAAAAGAAATAAGAGAGGCTACTGTCTTCCTTCATTGTTATGTAAAAGATAACCACTTTAACAGCAAAATATATAGAAAGGCATTCTGCTCTTCATATTTGTCTTATGTTATTACACACTGGTATTTATTTTTGTTTAAAATTTTCTGGGTACATGGTGGCTGTATATATTTATTAAGTACATGAGATTTTTTGATACAGACATATAATGTGTAATAAACACATTGGGGTAAATGGGATATCCATCACCACAAGTATTTATTCTTTGTGTTACAAACAATTACACTCTTTTAGTTGTTTTTGATGTACAATAAATCCATGTTGACCGTAATCACCTTGTTGTGCCATGAAATAATAACCTTACTCACTCTTTCTAACTGTATTTTCATACCTATTAACCATCCCCACTCCCTCGCTCTTGCCGGGATGCCTCGCTCTTGCCGGGATGAGTCACCCTGCCCAGTCTCAGTTAACCATTATTCTACTCTCTATCGCCATTCTTTCAGTTGTTTTAATTTTTAGCTCCCACAAGTAAGTGAGAACATGAGATGTTTGTCTTTCTGTGCCTGGCTTATTTCACTTACCATAATGACCTCCAGCTCTATCCATGTTGTTGCCAGTGACAAGACCTGATTCTTTATTTCTGAACAGTACTACATTGTCTGTGAGTACCACGTTTTCTTCATCCATTCATCTGCTGGTGGGTTCTTAGGTTGCTTCTAAATCTTGGCTGTGAATGAAGAGTGCTGCAATAATTATGGGAGCCCAGGTATCTCTTTGATCTACTGATGTTTTTTCTTTTGGGTCTTACACCTAGGATTGGGAATGCTGGATTGAATGGTAACTCTATTTTCGAACTATTCTCTACAGTAGTTGTACTAATTTACATTTCCATTAACAGTGTACAAGGTTCCCTTTTCTCCACATCCTTGCTAGCATTTGTTATTGCCTGACTTTTGGATAAAAGCCATTTTAACTGGGTAACTGGGTGAAACAATACTTTATTGTAGTTTTGATGTGCATTTCTCTGATAGCAATGATATAGAGAACCTGGTGATATGTCTGCCATTTGTATGTCTTCTTTTGAGAAATGTCTATTTAGATATTTTGCCCACTTTTTACCGGATTCTTATATAATTTTCCAAAGAGTTGTTTGAGTCCTTTATGTCTTCTGGTTATTAATCCCCTGTCTGTTGACTAGTTTGCAAATTTTCTTCCGTTCTGCGGGTTATCTCTGCACTTAACTGTTTTCTTCGCTATTCAGATGCCCTTAACTTCATGTAATCCTACTCGGCCATTTTTGCTTTAGTTGCCTTTGCTTGTAGGGCATTACTGAAGAAATCTTGACACAGTCCAATGTCCTGGAGAGTTTTCTCAATTTTTTTTTAGTAGTTCTATTGTTTGAGGTCTTAGATTTAAGTCTTTCTTTAGCTATGATTTTTATACACAGTGAGAGATAGGAGTATAGTTTCATCCCTCTGCATGTGGATATCTGGTTTTCCAAGCACCATTTATTTATTTATTTAAATAGGTTTTGGGGGAACAGGTGGTGATTGGTTGCATGGATAGTTTTTTAGTGGTAATTTCTGAGATTTTGGTGCACCCATCGCCTGATCAATGTACACTGCACCCAATGTGTAGTCTTTTATCCCTTGTCTACTTCCCATTCTTCCCCCCAGGTCCCCAAGACCCATTGTATCATTCCTATGCCATTACATTCTCATAGAAGAGCTCCCACTTATAAGTGAGAACATATGATGTTTGATTTTACATTCCTGAGTTACTTCATTTAGAATAATGTTTTCCAATTCCATCCCAATTGCTGTGAATGCTACTATTTCATTCCTTTTCATGGCTGAGTAGTATTCCATGGTGTATAAGTATGTATATATATGCCATTTTTTAAATCCACTCATTGATTGATGGACACTTGGGCTGGTTCCATATTTTTGCAATTGCAAATTGTGCTGCTATAAACATGTGTGTACAAAGTGTCCTTTTCACATAATGACTTCTTTTCCCCTGTGTAGATATCCAGTAATGGGATTGCTGGATCAAATGGTAGATCTATGTTTAGTTTTTTAAGGAATCTTCACACAGTTTTTCCTAGTGGTTTTCCTAGCTTACATTCTCACCAGCAGTGTAAAAGTGTTCCCTTTTCACCACAAACATACTAATCTATTTTTTAAAATTTTTTGTGACTATTCTTGCAGGAGTAAGGTGGGTACAACATTGTGGTTCTGATTTGCATTTCCATGATTATTACTGATGTTGACCACTTTGTTTTCTATATGTGTTGGCCATTTGTATATCTTCTTCAGATAATTGTCTATTCATGTCCTTAACCCACTTTTTGATGGGATTTTTTTTCCTTTCTTTCTTTTTCTTTTTTTGTTGTTGATTTGTTAGTTTCTTGTAGATTCCAAATACCAGTCCTTTGTTGAATGCATAGTTTAAAAATATTTCTCCCACTCTGTGGGTTGTCTGTTTACTATGCTTATTATTTCTTTTGCTGTGCAGAAGCTTTATAGCTTAGTTAAATCACATCTATTTATCTTTGTTTTTGTTGCATTTGCTTTTGGGTTCTTGGTCATGAAGTCTTGGCCTAAGCCAATGTCTAGAAGGGTTTTTCTGATGTTATCATCTAATGTTTTATGGTCTCAGGCCTTAGATTTAAGTCTTTGATTCATCTTGCGTTGATTTTTGTATAAGGTGAGAAACGAGGATCCAGTTTCATTCTTCTACATGTGGTTTGCCAATTTTCGCAGCACCATTTGTTGAATAGGGTGCTCTTTCCACACTTTATATTTCTGTTTTCTTTGTCAAAGATCAGTTGGCTGTAAGTATCTGGCTTTATTCCTGGGTTTTCTATTATGTGTCATTGGTCTATGTGCCCATGTTTATGCCAGTACCATGCCGTTTTAGTGACTATTTTCCTTACAGTTTAGTTTGAAGTCATGTAATCTATTTGTTCTTTCTGCTTACCGTTGCTTTGGCTATGGGGGCTCTATTTTGGTTCCATATGAATTTTACGATTTTTTTTTATTATTGACCTTTGAAAGTTTGATTATTAGATGTCTTAAATAGTCTTGTCTGGTTTAAATCTGCTTGGTGTTCAATAATATTCTTGTACTTGAACATTGATATATTCCTCTAGGTTTGGGAAATTCTCTTTTATCCTTTTGAATAAGCTTTCTACCCTAACTCTCTCTTCACCTCCTTGTCAAAACCAATAACTTTAAATATGCCCTTTTTAGGCTATTTTTTAGATCTTGTAGGTATGCTTCATTATTTTTCTTCTGTCTCTTCTGCCTATGTACACAAATAGCCTCTCTTTAAGCTCACTCATTCTTTATTCTGCTTGACCAATTCTGCTGTTAAGAGACTCTGATGCATTCTTCAGTATGTCAACTGCATTTTTCAACTCTAGAATGTCTGCTTTATTTTTTTATTTTAATCATTTGTTAAATTTATCTGATAGTATTCTGAATTTTCTCTGTGTTATCATGAATTTCTTTGAATTTCCTTAAAACAGGTATTTTGAATTCTCTTCTGAAAGGTCACATATATCTGTTTCCCCAGGATTGGTCCCTGGTGCCTTATTTAGTTTGATAAAATCACGTTTTCCTGGATGCTTTTGATGCTTGCAGGTGTTCTTTTGTGACTGGGCATTGAAGAGTTATTTACTATAGCCTTTGCATTATGGACTTGTGTGTCTCTGTTGTTTTTTGGAAGGTAATCACTGCAGCATTATGTGCATTCGGGGAAACCTTAATCCCAGTAACACTGTGGCTTTCACAGAATCAGAAATAGTACCTTGGTGGTCTCGGATAAGATCTGGAAATATTCTCTGGATTGCCAGACAGAGGCTCTAGTTCTCTTCCCTTACGTTCTCCCAGGCAATCGGAATGTCTTTCTGTGCTGAGCTACCTGGAGCCAGGCGAGGGGTCACACACACAACACTCCTGTAGTCATCACCGTTGGAAATATGCTGAACTGAACCTGAAACCAGTATAGCACTGGATGTCATTCAAGTTCCATGTTGGCTATTATGCATGTTTACTCAAGGCCTGGCTAGAGTTCTACAATCAGCATGTGGTAAAGGCAGCCAGACTTGTGTCCTTCCCTTCAGGATAGTGAGTTCCCTCCAGTCCTGGGCAGGTCCAGATGCCATCTGGGAGCTAGGGCCCAGAGTCAGAAATCCTAGGGGTCTGTCTTGTGCTCTATTGTACTGTGGTTGAACTGGCACCTGATTCATAAGAAAATGTTCTTCCTACCCTTTCCTCTCCTTTCCAGAAGCAGAGGAATCTCTCCTCTTGGCCTCCACTGCTTCAGGCTTAGGGCAGTGGGCTCTCCTCTGGCCCAGGGCCACACTGGCATTCTTTACCATCATCAACTCACCTTCCCTTAGAAGTAAGTAACTTAATTAATGTCTGCTGATTGAAAGGCTCATTGTCAGAACATTTGGTGGACTATCAAGACACAGAAACAGCATCCTGGCCTTTAAGGAATTCTCTAAGGGACGAGATGACAAATCACCTGTGAAAGGGAAGGTAGCACATGACAACGGAAAAGACAGAGAAGGCGCTTAAAAAGTGAGAAAAGTAGAGAGCAGTGTGTGGATGCCCTGATCACAGCCAATGACAAGGGCCAGTGCTCTGTCCTGTGTCAGGCTCTGTGACAAGTTTCTAAACTCTCAAAGACATGTATTTTAATTTTCTCCAGATTCAGTCCTTTACTTCATGTGCTTTTAAAGCAAAATGTGACTTAAAACACTAAGTGGAAAGTAAACATTACCCTGCTGCATCTCAAGGCCTTTTTCTGTGACAGAGAGGACAAGTGGCACATTTCCTCGTGTGTCTCTTCACGCGTCTCCAAATTGAGGCCTTTGAGGGCATTCAGCATATCTATTCCTCTTCAAAGAAGATTTAGTCATTACCCTGTGGGTTTGATTATTAGATTGATTTTGCAAATGCTGATGTTTGTTAATTAATTTTTAAAACGTATTTCTACATAGCTTTAGAGCTGAGAAAATTCATTTTGCTAAGTGTCATCTGAGAATGGGAAGAGAGATGCCAGTATTAAACATCTCAGTGCTGTAATTGTTTTTTCCCAAATGTAAATTTTATAGCAAAAAAAACCCCAAAATTTGCCTTGTATGTTTCTTTTTGGAACCATTAAACTTAAATAATTTAAAGAAAACATAAATTTAGGCAGTGTTCATTCATCAAATACCAAATATCTGAATGAATATTTGAATTTAATTTGTGATTTTACAATAATAATATTGCTACATATCTCTGTTCAAAGGCACTTACAATGAACCAGATACTTTATCCACCTCCTGCATATTATTATCCCTTCTTTTGCAGATGAGGAAAGCTGTGTCCCAATTAGGTAATTAACCTGTTCAATTTTATGTGGCAGAATCACTACTTATAAGAAATCAGCTCACTACATCATAAGAATGTAACATCAGGCACTCTGTGTTTAATATAAAGGGACACAGGTATTTATATATATGAAAAATCTATTG
This sequence comes from Callithrix jacchus, assembly GCF_049354715.1. NCBI lineage: Eukaryota > Metazoa > Chordata > Mammalia > Primates > Cebidae > Callithrix > Callithrix jacchus. The sequence goes on from NC_133507.1 coordinate 110,754,376, forward strand.
TAAAATCTGTTATCAGTTTGCTCCTTCTTCTCACTAAGAATGTAGATTAAAAAGCAAAACAGAAATATGGCAAGTCTCCCCATGTCTGTACAGGATTCTTCTTGAATCATTTCTTTCATTTAGAACCTCTAATATGATGCCTAAAACTGTTAACCATAGCATCTCCTTATCTGCCACACCCACCACCAACATTGAATTCTTTGCTAAGATTATGTTTTTCTTGTGTCAGAGACTTATAACTAAATTTTCCAGTTTTTCTCTTTTATACATATGAAGAATTTACTCAAAAGTCTTCACTCGTAGACTTCTATAAACATTTCTTTCAATAAGCACATTTAATACTGATGTATTGAATTGATCTCTGATTTGTTCTTAACATATGGTGCTGTCTCCATTCTTTTTGTTTTAAACAGGCTCTCTTTATTTGATCCTTTGAATTCCTCCTGATCCAGCCCTCAATCTATTCACAGTGATAAGAATGTGCCTGATTTCAAACATAGAAAAATCAGTATTAAAATGGAGAAGCCCAACTTATTTATAAGCAGAACAGATTTTGCTCCACAAAATACTATGTCTTAAAGAGACATAATGCCATATCCTTGAAATTTCAGATTCCGTATCATGAGTTGTACATTCTCTTTAATGTAACAAAATTTTGCCATCATGTGTTTATTCTACTTTCATGATCAATAACCTCCAGCATATTCCTCATGAACTCCTGTATTTTCCACTGGGGACCCAGCACTGTGTTCATGCATTCATTTGTTCATGTATTTGACAATTATGAATGAATTGAATCATTCAACAATAGCACATTGTATTCCTCCTGTGCGCCAAATATTACAAAAACATTGGGAATAAGATGGTAAATGATATGCCACCCTTACTCTCAAGAAACTGGTCAGGACTAGTGATGACAGTGAAGTCATCTGATGATTCCATTTGTGTGTGTGTCATCTGCTCTGTGCAATACAATGCTTTTTGGGAAGTGCTTCCTCACTATCAGAAGTCACAGATAACTTCATAGAGGAAGGGAATTGAAAATGAAGGCAATGACCTTGGACCTTGGAGCCACAGAGACATAAGTTTGAGTTTCCACTAACCAAATCTCTATAATCTTAGAATCCTGTGAGCTTCCTCATCTGTGAACAGTTGTTGATAGAACCTATTTAAGAGACTGTGGCTTACGTCTTGGGGACACACCCTTGTTCTCTCCTCCTGGCTCTGTCTTTACACACTTGCTGTTTTCTCTGTGAGATCACTCTTATTGTGGAAAGCGAGCTGCTATGGGGGAAGTAAGCGGTCACGTGGAGAACCCCAAATGACAAGGCGAGACTATGAGATCTTCCACCCAAGAGTCTGTGAGGAGTAGAATCCTTCTGAAAGTGGCATAAGTAAGCCTGAAAGCAGATTTTTTTCATCCCACTTGAGTCTGAAGCCAACTGCAGTCCTGGATGACAGCTTAACTGCAATGTCTTCACAGACCTTGAGCCGGAAGCCCACAATTCAGGTACACCTTGATGTGTCACCCACAGAAATTGTGAGACACTAAATAAATATTTGTTGCTTTAAGGCATTCAGTTCAGGGTAATTTATGATGCAGCAATATGCAAGTGACTCACAATGTTTGTAAAAGGAAGATGCTAAAAAGTGCCTAAGCATTTGTGTCAATATTGATGCCATTTAGTGAGTCAGGGTACACTGAGGACAAACCAGGTTTGGAATAGACAAAAACGTTGGTAAGGACCATGGTGAACATAAACTGTCAATTAACTATCCCAGGGAAATGTCAGGTATAGTTGCTTATATGAATCTGAAAATTGTGGAAGACATGGTTAAGGTACAAATCCAAGGGCTAACAGCTGACCTTTAACTTCACAGACTGAATTGATACCGCCTAGAAAGTCAAAGCCAATTGAGATGAGAGAACATTGCAGAAAAAGCCTAGGAGGGGAGAAGAAAGAAGAGGGAAGTGGAACGACATGCCAGCCAAATGAAGAAAAGAGTATGATAAACAGGGTCAGATACCGGCTCTGAAGTGACTTGAGATAAGTACAGAGAATTAACCATTAGATTTGCCATTGTTGGGCCTATTAGTGCCTCTTATCAGAGTTTGCTCAGAGTAGTGGTAGAAGACTCTGTCCCAGAGGAAATGTGGGTGAGAAAGTGGAGGCAGTCTAGACTGATTGACTTTTCAGATAATGTTGGAATGAGTATGTAAGCAGAGAAATAAAGCAGTAGTGATGGGGCAGTGCATCCATTTTATTAGAAAAAATAAAGAACATATAGGCATGAAAGTAGAGAAAGATTCTGCTGAAAGAGGTGAAGAAGTTTGTTTCTAATTGCCTTTATTTTTTCAGTGAAACAAGAACAAAGTCAGTTGCTTGAAAAGAGAAAGGACAGTGGGTGGTAGAAGTTTGAGGAGTTGTATACAGTGCAAATAGGCAAAAAGCCTGCATGTGTATCAGGCTTGTTGGGCAATCTGGGAATCTGCTTGAGTTATCACGTCAAATACTTTACATGAGAGCAGCTACCCTGATAAAGGCACAGAATAGGCACTGAGTCAGTTTAACCAGAGTTTTTTGTTTTGCTTTATTTTGTTTTCTAGGTGAATACAATAAAATAAAAGAAATACATCCTTAAGTTGTAAGGATAGGTAATTATTTGGAAATACTGTTAAGGAATCTTGCACTTTAAGGCAAGTAAAATAGGAGAGGCCGCAGAAAGAAGGAGCAGCCTCTTTTTAGTGACTGTAGAATCTCCAGAGCCAGTAGATTTAAGTTAGAGCAAGAAGGTGAAGAGGCTGACGAAACATGAGCTACTCTCAAGAAAGGGCCCCTAAGCTTGGAAAACAAATTAGAAATTCTGGCAGAATTGGGAGAGAGGCATAGCGGACCCAATTAGGGAGTGCACATCCCTGTGCAGAGGACAAAGACGCATGGATTAGACATGTTCTCTGAGATAATGCAGATGAGGGATATGAGTGGATTCATCATGGGAATATGTGTGAGCACAGGTTTACTGTGCTGTCAAGGGGCATTGTGAGTTGACAATCAGCCATAGTAGCTCAAAATAAGAAAATGTTTCCAGCTAAGTTTAGCCTTCTGCTTGGAGCTGTTTCTGGCAATAGGAAGATGAGCTCCTGCAGAGGACTGGAGAATTCTCTGGAACCACGCTGTCTTGCTGGTGGTGGCTTTGGGTACCAAATCATATAGTGCCTATCACAGTAAAATATGTACCTCAAAAATAAGGTCAAGGCTGATCACTGTGGCTCATACATGTAATCTCAGCACTTTGGGAAACTAAGGCAGGCAGATCACGAGATCAGGAGTTCTAGACCAACCTGTCTAACATGATGAAACCCCATCTATACTAAAATACAAAAATTAGCCAGGTGTGGTGGTACACGCCCATAATCCTGGTTACTCGGGGGACTAAAGCAGGAGAATTGCTTTAACCCACGAGGAGGAGGTTGCAGTGAGTTGAGATCACACCACTGCAATTCAGCCTGGTGACAATATACTCTGTCTCAAAGAAATAAAAACAAAAAGATAAGGTCAGCATGAGAGATTTGTACAGAGGCATACAATAATCTTTGAAAGACTCCTGTTTAATTCTTGATGTGGGTAGAAGACAAAAACTACTCAGCCTTTTATTTTTAACTTTGATAGTGAAGATCCTCAGGCAGTGTCTTAGCAAACAGGGCTTGTGAGACATTAAGACAGCATAAGGCACACTCAAAAATGCCTTCCCCCCCCCCCCCCCCCCGCATTCGTTCATCACTGAATTCAAACAAACAAACAAAACATTTTGGAAATTTTATCAAGTTTCTATCAGCTCATTAATACTCTTTTAATCTTCCATTTTCAGCAGTGTAATTTAGTTGATGTTTCTAATTTACATAGAGATAACATTGTTAATTGATTTAATCCCAGCTTCTGTCTTTCTAGCAAGCCTATTGTTATTTATTGATGTTCATGAATATATGCAGACCTAAGACTACAGCTTTACTGGCCAAAAGTTCTCCTTTTTGGTGGTCTTTCCTTTCGCACCAGGTTTTAATAATTTTCCCTCTGTGCCTGGTGCTGCCAGCCTAATCTGAATTCATTAATTTATCAATTCATTTATTCAAAGTGTTGATTGAGTGATTAAATAAGTCCCAAGAGACATATCAGGTTTGTTTGTTGGGAAAAAATGACGATACACAAATAATAGCAAGGGAGAAGATAACCCTCTTATCACGTGTGCAGGAACATACCTCTGATGAAATAGCCTTTAGGCTGAGACTTGAAGAAGGAAAACAACACTTTATAGAAAGTATAGAACACAGGAATTTCCAAGAGTTAGAAGTAACATGTGAAAATGCTTTTGTGTGGGAAGAGCTGAGCTTGTCTGGAGCTTGGTCGAGCATGGGAAGTGTGAAATGCAGGCTACTGGAAAGTTCGAAGGGACTTGTGCACGTGGAATTTAGAGGCAAGGATGAGGAGTGTGAATATTTTCCAATGTGCAATGGCAATGAGTGGACAGGCTTTAAACAGGAAAATGACAGTGCCTTGTTTGTATGTGACAATGAATACTTGGAATGACAATTTGCCTGTCAAACAGCCATGACCTCATGTGTTTAGCACAGAAGACTTAGTCAGGTGGATCTGATTAGGAGCTCCAGTACCAATGCTTGCCTTTTATGATGCATTTAAATAGTTTGATCTTTGGATCTGCTCTCTGTAGAACAGGAATTATAACTCATAGTGGTGTTTAAAGGATGAGGGGCATGGTAAAGAACACAGCAAGATGCTGGCAAAACTCAACTGGGCATTTTCTTCAATTTGCTGGAAATATGATTTACATTAGGTAATTCAAGCTTTGTAAGTTGCTTGTAAGTAATAAACACATACAAAATTTTACCGTATTAAGGGAGGCAAGAAAAACATCACCTGTTGAAACTTTTTTCGGATTTGTTGATATATAAATTCCAGATAGTAATATTCACTGTGTTTGGGTAAGCAGTTCAGTTGGACAAATGTATAGCCATTTATCCAGTACCATAATCAAAATAAAAAAAATCCTCATTCACCAAAAACAATTCCTTCATGTCCCTCTTTAATCAGTCCCTTTGCTCCACCAGAGGATATGGCCCTGGCAGTATGGTTTGTTTTGCCATTTCTAAAATATTATATAAATGAAATCGAGTAATGTGCAGTGTTTTCTTTCTAACTTCTTTCACTTAACATAATGTTTTGAAATTCATCTTTATTGATGTATGTATTAGTAGTTCATCTATTTTTTGTTTCTGAGAATATTACATTATATGGGTTCTATTCAGAATTGTTTCCAACGAATTGTCGTTTAGATTGTTTCTGTTATTTTCAGTAAGATTGCTATAAACATGTATGTACAGGCCTTTTGGAAAATGTATTTTAATTTCTATTTGATGAATTCCTAGGGATAAGTTCACTCAGTCTTGAGATGATTCTACATTTAACTTTGTAAGAAACTGGGAAACTGCATGCCAAGGTGACTGTATCCTTTGGCCCTCCCACCAGCAGTACATGACAGTGCCAACTGTTCTGCTTCTTCACCAGCATTTGGTATCATCTTTTAGAAAATGTTTGGTGAGTTCACTTGTTTTGTAATGATGCCTCATTAATTCTTCTAAGATGTAAGCCAACTCAGTTTGTGACTCTACCAAATTGAAGTACTATTGGAGTCAAAGCGGCTAAAATATTCTTTTTTCTTTCTATTCCTCTAACTTTCATTTGTTCAGCAAGTAGTCACTCAGTGCCTACCAAGAATTCTGAAGGAGTTCTGAAGCCAGAATGTGACAACTGCTTAAAAAAGGCCAAGGGCTTTGGGAAAATAAAATTGTTACACAAAAGACTTTGCCTAATTTTGCCCAAAATAAGCCTGAATAGATGAGAAGGAGTTTTCTGTTGATGTAGAATAATGAAGACATTCAGTCAGAGGGGTAACATATAAATGGCCAAAGGCATTAGCTTTTATAGTCTACATACAATTCAAGCAAAAATTGAGAAATACAGATTTTGCTAACTGGTGATTTGATCCTCTGTATATGAAATATGGGTGTCAGAGGTAGTTGGGCATTCACTAAGAATGGAAATAATCCTTCCAGAAAGTCCTTGTATAAGTGTGTGTGTGTGTGTGTATATATGTATGTATATGTATATATGTATATGTGTGTGTGTTTACATATATATAGTGAGTGCCTGTAAAGCGTGTGTACATATATATAACTTTCTCTATTACACAGTAGTTACATAGTTATCTCAATGATGGTAGTCACCAATTCAAAAACTCTGGCATTACTCAGTCTCTCCTTACTTGCCAAGATTTGATATCTGCTGCACTTTATCTATAGTAAAAACAGAGACCCAGATACCCAAAAACAGATTAATGTTTTCTGCTGCCTACTGACAGATTTCCTCACCATCTACCTTCAGAATTATTAAACGCGCTTCAGGTTGGTTTGACAGTTCTGGTCAATGCTGATCAATTCTCTGATGATATATGACACTTATATAATATAATATATTTTGATTTGTAATTCAGTATAATGCATAAATTATTTATACTACTCTTTAATTATGCACACAGGCCTTATTTTTGAAACAGGAATATAGAGGAAACTCATCATTATAGCAGAAAGAGCACTTGATTTGGAGTCAGAAAAAAACTGGGTTAGGATCTTAATTGTCTGGCTTACTGGCAATTTAAACTTGTGAAAGTTACTAAACCAGTTGGTTTACTATCTATAAAAGAGCCATTTATATACCGAACTCAAAGACTGTGTTATGTGTGCTGATTGGAGATTGATAAGCTTTGTGACTGATATATAAGTAGAGGTAATCATCAGTCACATCTGAGAGTAGGCACATGAGAATAAAATTTTCCTCTCTAACAGTGCTAAAAAATGTAATAGATAAAATCCCAATCAAAATTAGATATAATCAGAAATCAAAATTGATCTGTTTATCTCATAGCACATGGGGTATATGGATTGACGGCCATGTGCTAAATTTAATAATCTATTTCAATTCAATTTAATTACTGAATCAAATTAAATTAAATGTAATTATAGGGGAAAATGGTAACATAGAAAATCTTCCTAAACTCCTAAAAACAACTGAGGAACCAAAATAAACAAATGTGGAAAATTCCTAGCAGTACTGATTTTGTATCAGTCAGATTAGACTGAAGTAACAAGTAACACCCAAATCTCAGTGGCTTACAACAAATAAATAAGCTTTCATTCATGTTAAATATTGGCTGCAGACCAGACATGGTGGCTCATGCCTATAATCCCAATAGTTTGAGAGGACAAGGTAGGAGGATCACTTGAGGCCAGTAGTTTGAGACTAGCCTGGGAAACATAGCAACAACCCATCTGTGCAAAAAAAAAAATTTTTAATTAGCCAGGCATGAGCAATTTTTTTAAATTGCTCACCTGTAGCCTCCGCCACTTGGACTGAGACAGGAAGAACACTTGAGCTCAGGAGTTCAAAGTTACAGTGAGCTATGATTGCATCAGCATACTCCATCCTGGGTGACAGATTGAGACTCTGTCTCTAAATACAAAACACAAAACAAACAAAAATCAAATATTTTCTGCAGTTTAGGGTGACTCTGCTTCATGTAATTTCTATTTGTAGATCTGAATTCACATCTGAGGAGACAAGAGAAAAAAAGTGAGAAAAAAATCTCATTACCACACCTAGAACATATGCTCAGAAATGGCACTGAGAAATGTACCAAACTAATATTAATTTTATTTTCATTTCATGAGCCAAATCAACTCAGATATTCAATTAGAATAAAAGGATCCTATTCTACTGGAAAGCCTCAGGCCTGAAAACTGTAAGACCATTTGGGAGGATAGAGAATATACCAAATGAATACTCTAATGTATGCATACATTCTCAAAATTCAAAAATTGTGTTTTCTGAAATGTGATGGAGGTGCATGAAAATTCAAAGAACATCCTAGAATTCATTGAAATTATTTCATTTGAAAGAAGATCCCAAGATTATAAGACACAACTACTACCACTGAGAGTGCAATAAACTGTAATGGAATGTGGAAAACTAAGAACTCATTATCTCTAATTGGGAAGGGCAAGTATAGAACAAGACATGGAAGTTAGCATATATAACATCACTTGGATTAGATATTTAATACATATATGTATATATGCATATCTATATTATATATGCATATATATATATATATATATATATATATATATATATAGTTTTTTTCTAAGAGTCTTTAATACATGGACAGAATGTACTAACCCTAAGGAGAAACATTTTCTAATATAGTAAAACAAGAATAGACAGAACATTGGAGAGACAAGAATCCTTCTGTGCTTAGAGTCATGTTCACCTGTGTCAGTTGATGATACTGCAGGCAATGATCCCGTATTTACCCACCAGAAAACTTGTTGCCTAATGGGCTTTCTAGGAAACCAAAGAAAAATACAGAAACAAAGTTCCTTTGTAAAACAACTCACGATCTACTGCCGTTACTAATACAGATCTAACTCATCTAGACCTCCACATTAAATTCATAATGAAGGAATCTCAGTGCCCAGAAAGACAGAAACAGGATCTAAGAAGAACTCAAATGCTATTTTGACACAAATAGGAGATTTTGTTATATTTGGGCAACAAGAGTTTGAGTCAATAAAATAAAAGCATGATTCTTATATTAAAAAAAGTTTACAGCATAAAAGAAGAAAAAATAAATGTAGCATGCAAGAGACAGGTGAAAAGGACTCATGGAAATTAGCTTCATAAATCATAGTAACAGTTTACATGAAAACTGCTTTGCATTTGCATCAAAGAAACATGATCTTGATTAATGAGATAGTACAACAAATTGAGATAAATTTGAAGCCAGTTGAGTTTCCTTTTAAAAAGTTAGGAAAATAATACTTGTAAAGAATTGACAACTATCCAAAAAAAGGTGCAAAATTGACATGACACAAAATTGAGTTAGAGATGTGGAGAAGGAATGTTTTGCAAGAGAACAATTCTAGAACCCATGACAAAGTGAAAACTAATAGATGGAAAGTCATCTACCTTTTTATAAATAACATTGAGAAACTAAACAGCTGTTATAAAACCCAATAGAATTAGTGTGACAGATACAGAATATAATACATGCACTAAAACAGATATGTGTAAGAATATTGGTAATATGAAATAGAACATGCAGTTATACAGTGGAGACAAGCAGATATATATTATATATATATAGATGTTATAGAATCTATATATATTCTATATATAATATACATTATATTCTATATATAATATAATATATTATATATATTATATAATATATAATGTATATTTGCTTGTCTCTGCTGTATATGATATATATTTTATACATTATATTTAATAATACTAATAATATATAATATTATAAATATTATATATAATATTATATATAATATATATTATATATTAAAAGGATATATTATATATATTATATATTATATATATTTATTTATGTAGCTATGTACCTATTTAGCTATCTATCTATTTAGGCCATTTGATAGAATTAAGGAGCAGAATGGCTAGGGCTGAAGAATAAATGAACGACTGAATGTGAGACCAGATCAGAGAATTCTTCAGGAAACAGCAAAAAGGGATGTATAGATAGTTTTTTTTAAAAAAAAACAAGATATAAAAGAAATATAGGAAGAATTTATATTCTATAACATCTATAATGGGAACGGAAATTAATGGGGATAGATAGATAGATAGATAGATAGATAGATAGATAGATAGATAAGTAAAAGAAAGAAAATAAAGTATGCTATAGGCAGAATGCATGTGACTGCCCCAAAATGTATATGTTGAAGCCATAATTTCCACTGTGGCTATATCTAGAGATTAGGTGTCTATGGCAATAATTAAAGTTAAATGAGAGCATAAGGATAGTTTCCTGATTTGATAGAAACCATGTCCTTTTAAGTAGTTTCTGTCATGTGAAGACAGTAAGAAGGTGGTTGTCTGCAAGCCAAGAAAAGGGACCTCAGCAGAAATCAACCCTGCCAGTCCTTGATCTGGGACTTCTAGCCTCCGGCATACTCAGGAAATAAGCTTACGTTTTTGAAGCCACCCAGTCTATATTATTTTATTATGGCAGTCAAAGCTGACTAATATTGAGAAAAAGAAATACTTGAATTAAAAATGATAGATATTTTCAAGTTAAAAAAATTCTAAAGCATCTTAGTTTGAAATGGATTACAGAATGTCTAATAAAGTGATAAGAAAAAAAATATACCCAGACATATTATATTAAATCCAAGGAAGTTAAATACAAAGTGAAAATTCCAAAATTCATCAGGAAAGGAAAACAAAACATCTTCATGAAGTTTTAATAATCAGATTTAATTAGATATTTCATCAGCAATATTGGATGTATGAGAAAAATGTAATATTGTCTTCAAAGTTAATATAACTTTGAGTCTGGAATTGCATATTCAGTTAGAAAATTATTTAAGTAATAAGATGGAATAAATATATCTTCTGGAATTCAACACCTTTAATTGTTCTTAATATAAAATCTCACTTTGAAAAGGTATGGAGAGACTTCTATAGCAAAATGAAAATAAAGCCTAAAGGATGCTATGAGACAGTTATAAGCAATAAATTATTTAGTAAAATGTATTATCTAAAAAACCAAGAGCGAAGAAAACATATATTAACAATGCATTGAAAGTCTAGCAGATATTGGGACTCCATAATTGGGTCCCCTTCCATGAACACTCTCGTGGAAGCCACCTTTCTCTTTCCTGAATTTCCCCCCTGGGGTTCCCTTCCACACTCTCTCATGGAAGTCTGTCTTCCCCTCCTAAACTCCATCTCTCACTATTCCTTTCCACTCAGTGTGGAAGCTGCTTTCCTCTCCTGGATTCTGTCTTTCTGGATTCTCTCACTCAGCATGAGAGTTAGCTGTTTCTTTCTCTCTCCTTCCCCTGTTTCTCTCTCTGTCTAAATAAATCACTTTCTACAAACACTTTTCAGTCTGGCATTTATTGCACACTGCCAGTCCCCTCTCTCATTCTTGAGAGAGCAGGAGACCAAGAACCTAGAGAAACATCCTCTCAGGGGAGCTGAGGGCACCCTGAACCCCTGAACCTCAACATTACATTTCGGCACACCATTCAGGAGATACACCAGAAGAGGGTTACAGTCAGGAAAGGGGTACAGCTGGAGAAGAAGACTTCAAAATTGCACAGGAAGAAACTAAGAGTCAATCACTCCAGCAGAAGTTCTAAGGAACTCCTTTAATTTGCCAGGGGTCTTGAAAAAGGTGGAAAGGACTTGCCTTATCTCAGATGAGACTTTGGACTTGGACTTTTGAGTTAACGCTGGAATTAATTGACAGTTCAGTGGACTGTTGGTAAGGTATGACTGGTTTTGAAATGTGAATGGGACATGAGATTTGGGAGGGACCCGGGGAGGAATGATATTGTTAGGTTTTGTGTTCCAACCCAAATTTCATCTTAAATTGTAATCCCTGCAATCCTCATGTGTCTAGGGAGAGACGAGGTTGAGGTAGTCTGATCATGGGGGAGGTTTTCCCCATGCTTTCCCCATGATATTGAGTGAGTTCTCAGGAGCTCTGATGGTTTTGTAAGAGATCCTTATCTCTTTGCTCACCACTTCTCCATCCCGATGCCTTGTGCCTACTTCTCTTTTGCCTTATACCACAATTGTAAATTTCCTGAGTCCTCGCCAGCAATGCAAAACTGTGAGTCAATTAAACCTCATTCCTTTGTAAATTAAAAAAAAAAAAACAGGAAGTCTAGCAGATGTTCACTAATGTACTGAAGGGATGGAGAACATGTTAGGAGAAAGCAGTGCATACTGAGGAGGAGAACATGTTAAAAGGTACAGTATGTTTCATGTGGAAATATAAACTTTGATAAACATAAATCGACAGAAATGAAATAAACACTGAAGATGAAAATAAAATATGTAGCTTTCAAATAATCAGAATAAATTTTGTTCTAGACAATGACAGACAGGAAGGGGAGGGAAGACACATGAAAATTCAAAAACTATATGCAACAAACAAAATGACAGAGATGACTTCTGATGGTAAGTCCAGCTACGATAAGTATAGATGGGATTAATTTTTCACTCAAAAGATAGTCATCATTGTATTGTGTAAAGAAAACAGAATTTGGCCAGGCACGATGGCTCATGTTTGCAATCCCAGCACTTTGGGAAGCCAAGATGGGTAAATCACAAGGTCAAGAGATTGAGACCACACTGGCTAAATAGTGAAACCCTGCCTCTACTAAAAATACAAAAATTAGCTGGGTGTGGTGGTGCGGGCCTGTAGTCCCAGCTACCCGGGAGGCTGATGCAGAAAAATAGCTTGAACCTGGAAAAAAGAGGTTGCTCTGAGCCAAGATTGCACCACTGCACTCCAGCCTGGCAACAGAGCAAGACTCAATGTACTAAATGGGCATTAATTGTCTTCAAGGAATACATTTCTTGAAAAAGGATACAGAAAATTTAAAAAGAAAAAAAGAAAACTCAGCAAATATAAAATATTAGAATATTTTACAAAATAGATTACAATGAAACATTATTTTAAAATGATCAATAAATGCATATTATTAAAATACCATATGTGTACTTAATATATGTTCAGAAAATGAGAATTAACAGATTTTATGGGCAAATAAACTAAGTATAGTATTAAAGATCATAAGATAGCCCTCTCAAAAAGTAGATTTGTGGATAATTATATAGAAAATAATATAGAAATATACAGAAAGTTTGAATAGCAAGTTTGAAGGTATTAATAGAAACTGTAATTAATATGCAACAAATAATATAGATTCTTTTTGAGCACATGTTAAACATCCCTTAAAAATAACTATATTCTTAGACAGAAATACATACTAAAAAGTAACACTCATTTTTAATAAGGATAATGATAGTATAACATTTTTATACATATATTGAGCCACAGCTGAAGTAATCTTAGAAAAAAATATAGTTTATATATAACGTGCATATACAATATACACACATATATAGTTTTAAATATGAAATGCATTTATCAGAGAACAAAAAGTTTCAAAAGTAAATGAGCTAAATAGTTTTGGTGAAGACTGCTAGTTCTCCAAACAAAAATATTCTTACCTTTGTTCATAGCAACAGGGGAGCTTGATTACTCACTGGTTCTACAATTCTCGGCTCCTCTGGCAGAATGTGAGCCATAGAATATAAATCATAAAGTCCTGAACCATCACACCTTCTATTATGATTCTCTATTTTCATTTTATTCTTCAGCATTATTTATTTTATTCTTCATTCTGATTTTCTGTTAAACTTACTTTAATCATGCTTTTGAACCCAACTACACCCAAACTACATTTGTTGTTATTACCTCAAGATTGGTAAACACAATGGTCAGTTTCAGTCAACATTTTACTTGATCTATCCGTAGTTAGGTTTAGTTAATCACTCCTTCCTTGTGGATACTGATTCTTTATTTTCATTCCATTCTACTGCTCCTCACTCACTGGCCAGCACTATGAGCTTTAGACTCTCAAACCTGGGGAACTTCTAAAAAGTTGTGCAAAGTACATCTAAGAACTGTTCATTTGGAAGTTGCTTGAGGGTGGCCCCTTTGGGGTTCAGCACATGGAAGTAGCACACGGAAGTAGCCTTTACATGAGAGGCCTACATCCCTAACATGCCGGCCTCTCATGTAAAACAGCAAGCATTTCTGTTTTCGATCTTTTGAAATGGCTGCTCTCTCTACCTCTAAGGTTCTTTGTCTAGATAGTTACATTCTTAAGTTTGGTTCCAATTTATAGTTTAGTAAGTCTTATCCTTAGTTCACTCTCTAAATTGCCCTATAGTCTCTCATCCAGCTTAACCTGTTCTTATTTTTCATAGCAATTACCCCCTTCTGATTGACCCAGTAAAGTATTAATTTGCTACATTTACTCTTTATTTTATGTCTCCCTTTACAAAAACATCAGCTCTACTGTTGTGGGATTCTGTCTACTGTGTTCACTTATGTATTTCATATGCTTTAATATTTTCACTGATATAAATATAATGGCTAAAACAGTGATTGTCATATAATAGGTGCTCAGTAAATATCAGTCGAATTAATAAACAAGGGGTAAAATGTGAAGCATTCAGGAAGTGATGTCAAGATGGTTAGTAATATGGAAAAGATATATAGAAACTAGTGCTCCAACTACACACCATTGCAAAAAGTTAGTTGCCTTTGGATTAAAGACAAATATAAAGAGCAAAACTTTAAGATAATTTGAAGATGATACAGGAAATTATCTTTAATACCCTAGGTTACATAAAAATGTTTAAACAAGACAAAAATTACACTAACATAGAAAGGGAACTATGAAAAATAAACTCCATTAAAATTTAAAAAAAACACAAGTAGAGAAAAATACTTGCCACAAATCCACCCTTTAACAGAATTAGCATTCAGAATATGAAAGGAATTCTTGCAAATCTATCAGAAAGAAAAAAAAGTCCAATATAAAATGCAGAAAGCCATAAATAGGAATTTCACAAGAGAAGATACAGGAAAGCCTGTAAGTTCATATAAAGATGCTAGGTTTGACTCTGAGTCTTGAGAATGCAAATTAAAACTACAAGTAGATATCATTTTAAATATGAGTCTTAGCCAAAGAAGAATGAATAGGTAAAATAAAAGCAATCCTATAACAAATGTTGGCAAGGATGCAGAGCAGGGAACTCTCATGCAGCATTAGTGATGAGGTATGTTGTTCCATGATACTGACTTTTGGAAATACTCAGGTAACATCAGTAGATAAAAATGCAAGCTTCAGAGCAATAAGTATTGTGTAATAACATTTATTTGTAAAAGAATCATGAAAAACAAACAGAGACAATTACAAAACTTACAAATTCAAAATTTCAGAAATTTAAATTTGATTAACATATTCTAAGCAGATAATTAAAAAATAATTGGGCCTGACTCCCATGCCTGTAATCTCAGCACTTTGGGACACAGAGGTAGGCAGATCATGAGGTCAAGAGATTGAGACCATCCTGGACAACATGGTGCAACCCCATCTCTACTAAAAATACAAACACTATCTGGGCATGGTGACATGCACCTGTAGTCGCAGTTACTTGGGAGGCTGAGGCAGGAGAATGACTTGAACCTGGGAGACAGAGGTTGTAGTGAGCTGAGATCGGGCCACTGCACTCCAGACTGGCAATACAGCAAGACTCTGTCTCAAAAAAAAATAATAATAATAATAATAATAATAATTGTAGCAAACATCACATAAGATCTACTAACCTAACCATTTTTAAGTGTACAGTTTTTTATTAGATTTGGTTTAAAGCAGAATACAGAAGAATTAATATTTTCCTTATATTTTTGTTCACTTGATGTAACTCATTAGTTGATTCATATGAAAAATAAAAAATATATAATACTTATAAAGTAAAATTATTCAAAATACTTTGAGTACTTAGACAATAAATTTAAATAGCAGCTTAATATATGAAGAAACAAATAGATTCCTAAAGAATATGCTTTAAAATTTGGTGTATTAACTACACAAAATCAGCATATACACAAAAAATAATGTTTATTACATCAATTTACATTTTGATTAATCCAATATATAGCTATAATAAAAATATAAATGATTCAAATCATTTAAAAATTAGCATTTTAAAGTAATAATTATATCATATCAGAAATCAAAATGACAATTATAAAATATTAAGATAACAATCATAATTAGAACAACACCTTTGTGATGTGTTTCAGACTGTATTCCAAATGAACCCATATCTTAAAGCCCTGAAAATCTCAAGTAAGACATACTTTAAAAAAGTAAATGAACATTTACATGTTTGACATTAGCAAAAGAATAATTACTCAAAAGAAAGAAATTACTACAGATCAAAGCAGAAATTAATATGTTAGAAAGCAGAAAATAACATTAAAATTGATAAACACATTCAATTAAACTTTAAAAATTGTTAATAAAATAGACAAGCAGAAGCTAATATAAATAACTGAAAGAAAAACTGCATAAAATGATGCAAAATTAGAAGCTAATAAATAATAAAATGATAACAGATAGAAGCAAATTAACATATTCAAAAGGAATTTATCATACATATATGTTAATACATTTTAGAATTGTATTGGCAGATACATGTATTGACAGATACATTTATAAAAGATATAAACATATAAAAAGATCTACTATGTGAAAAATATAAACTATTTTCATTAAGTGAAGAACAGGTGGAAATTCCAAAAGAAATATACAAATAAATAAAAAGGAAAATATCAAATAATTAGACTCAAGAAGCCTTCAACAGACACTTTACAAAAGAAGACATACATGAGGCCAACAAACATGAAAAAATACTCATCATCACTGGTCATTAGAGACATGCAAATCAAAACCACATTGAGATACCATCTCACACCAGTTAGAATGGCGATCATTAAAAAATCTGGAGACAACAAATGCTGGAGATGATGTGGAGAAATAGGAACACTTGTACACTGCTGGTGGGAGTGTAAATTAGTTCAACCATTGTGGAAGACAGTGTGGTGATTCCTCAGGGACCTAGAAATAGAAATTCCATCTGACCCAGCAATCCCATTACTGGGTATATATCCAAAGGATTATAAATCATTCTACTATAAGGACACATGCACACAAATGTTCATTGCAGCACTGCTTACAATAGCAAAGACCTGGAACCAACCCAAATACCCATCGATGATAGACTGGACAGGGAAAATGTGGCACATATACACCATGGAATATTATGCAACCATCAAAAACGATGAGTTCGTGTCCTTTGCAGGGACATGGATGAACCTGGAGACCATTATTCTCAGCAAACTGACACAAGAACAGAAAATGAAATACCGCATGTTCTCATTCATAGTAGGGTGTTGAGCAATGAGAACACATGGACACAGGGAGGGGTGCATTACACACTGGGGCCTGTTGGGGGGAAGAAGGGAGGGACAGTGGGGGCTGGGGAGTTGGGGAGAGATAGCATGGGGAGAAATGCCAGATATAGTGAAGGGGAGGAAGGCAGCAAATCACACTGCCACGTGTGTACCTATGCAACTATCTTGCATATTCATCACACGCACTCCAAAACCTCAAATGCAATAAAAAAAAAAAAGCAAAACAACAACAACAAAAATGTGTCCCAGAGGAAAAGAAAAAAGATAATTGAGTCTTTGTAAACTTTAAAATGAAATTGTTATTTACTTAGAATCTAAGAGTTCCCAAGCATAGAGAACAAAGATATTTTCATAGTTTTCTGAAGCTTGAAAAACTTGGCATTAGCTGACAAATATGTGAAACAAAAGATAAAAATTTTCACTATTGCATTTGTTAATGGATGTTCAACAACTCTAAATAAACTAATAGAAAATAAACTCATTAATGTATTGAATTACACTTATGTACTGCACAGGATGTTTTGGTCAATGAGGGACTGCATATGTATAGTCTCATAAGATTGTACTGCCGTATTTTTATTGTGCCTTCCATGAGTTTAAGTATACACATGCCTATAATTGTGTTACAATTGCTTACAGTATTCAGCACAGTAACATGCATTACAGGTTTTTAGCTTAGGAGCTGTACGCTATACCATGTGACCTAGCTGTGTAGTAGATTATGCCATCCAGTTTTGTATAAGCACATTCTGTGATGTTCATACGATGAAAAAATCATCTAGCAATACTTTTTCAGAATGTATTCTCATCATTAAGCAATACAGAATTGTAATATTCCAATCAGGTATTTTCATTTTGAAGTAAACGAATGGCTCAGTATTGTAACATCTATTTGTAACATTCATGTTATCTTAAGACCAAAAAATAAAGAGAATAGATAATATGATTGTCTTGAAACACACTGAAAAAAGCATACTAATATTCAATATCCAATTATTTTTTAAGAGGATTTTTCTAACTTTGTTGAAGGTATAATTGAAAAATTATATATATATAGTATAAATATGTAATGTTTTGATATATGTATACCTTGTAAAATGATTATCATAGTCAAGCTAAATAACACATCAATGACCTCACATAGTTACCTGTTTTGAGTGAGAACACTTGAGACATACTCTCTTAGTAAATTTCAGGTATAAAATGTATACCTGATACATTTACACCTGATAAATAAAAAGCATAATTTACTGTAATTGTCTTGCTGTATGTTAGATTTACAGAACTTATTTATCTGCGTAACTAAAACTTTGCACTCTTTGACCAGCATCCCCCTATTTCCCCCGCTCCCAGGGCCTGGCAACTGCCATTCTGCAGTCTATGAGACTGACTTTTTTAGATTCCATATGTAAATGAGGTCATGCAGTATTTATCTTTCTGTGTCTGACTTATTTCATTAGTATAATGTCCTCTAAGTTTATCCATGTTGTCAAAAATAACAATTTTCTCATCCATTTTTGTTGTATGTACACACACCTTGCTTTTTTTATCCACTCATCCATTGATAGGCACTTAGATTGTTTTTATATCTTGGTTATAAAAATGACTTTGCAAAAATTATAACTAAAGAAGTTATGACAGTGAAATAGACCAGATCTAACCAACTCCATCTTTCCTCAAGGACAGTCTTTAAGCTGTCCTTGTTCATTCCTGGGCATAGATCAAAATAATCTTGGGAAGGAATTCAGTTTATAGTTTGACTCCAAAGCAAAATTGATAATAGCCCTTTCCTGAAAAGACCCCCTTCTTTCTTGGGGACCAAACTGCGTTTAGGACTAACAAATTAGCTACAACATTAGAAATTTGAGTTCTTGCAGCCTCTGGCTGAAAGAGTCAGAACCTCCCCAAATTGTTCCTGGGGATTATATCACTATTGTAAAACCTAAGATTAATGCTTGAGATATTTGGCAGACCTTGCACTCAGTGGATCAACCGACCTCACCCGCTGGTAATCCGGCTCTACCAGTTCTGCGATTCCCACCCAGGAACTGAAGACAGCAAGAAAATGTCACTTTAACCCCTCTATGATTCCATCTCCAACCTGGCCAATCAGCAATCCCCGCTTTCCAAACTCCTACTTGTCAAATTATCTTTAAAAACGCCTATCCCCAAATACTGGGGGAAACTTATTTGAGTAATAATAAAACTCCAGTCTCCCACACAGGTGGCTCTGCAGGAATTACTCTTTCTTCACTGTAATTCCCCTGTCTTGATAAATGGGCGCTGTATAGGCAGCAAGCAATGTGAACCCACTGGGTGGTTACAGTTATCTTGAATGATGCTATGATGAACATGGTAGTACAGATGTTACTTTGATATCCTGATTTTATTTCCTTTGGATATATACTTGGAAGTGAGATTGCTGGACTGTATGATACTTCCATTTTTAATTTGTTGAGAAACCTCCATCCTATTTTCCTTAGTGGTCATAACCATTTACATTCCCACTAGCGGTGTATAAGGGTTGCTTCACATCCTCACCAGCACTTGATATCTTTTGCCGTTTTAACAATCCACTCTAAAAATGGTATCTCATTGTGATTTCAATTTGTAATTCCTTGATTATTATAGCTGTTGAGGACTTTTTCATATACCTGTCGACCATTCGTATTGTTTCTTTTGAGAAATGTCTATTCGGGGCTGGTCTGAATGTTTGTGATCCCCACAAGTTTATACTTTGAAATCCTAATCTAAAAGGTGATGTTATTAAAATGTGGGTCTTTGGGAAATTCATTAGGTCATGAGGATGCAATTAGTGATTTTATAAAAGGGGCTCTGGAGAGCTGCCTTGCCCTTACCGCTACGTGAGAACACAGCTAGAAGACACCAACTACAAAAAAGCCAACACTCACCAAACACAAAATCTGCTGGCACGTTGATTTTGGACTTCCCAGACACAAGAACTGTGAGAAATAAATTTCTGCTTTTTATAAACCATTCAACGTATTGTACTTTGTTAAGGCATCCGCAACAGACTAAGACAAAGTATTTTTGCCTATTTTTAAAATTGGATTGTTTTGCTGTTGCTATTGAGTTATTTGAGTTTTTATTAATTTTTTTCTTTTTTTGAGAGGGAATTTTGCTCTTGTTACCCAGGCTGGAGTGCAATGGTGCAATCTCGGCTCACTGCAACCTCCGCCTCCTGGGTTCAGGCAATTCTCCTGCCTCAGCCTCCTGAGTAGCTGGGATTACAGGCATGCGCCACCATGCCCAGCTAATTTTTTGTATTTTTTAGTAGAGACGGGGTTTCACCATGTTGACCAGGATGGTCTTGATCTGTTGACCTCGTGATCCACCCGCCTTGGCCTCCCAAAGTGCTGGGATGAGTTTCTTATATATTTTGGAGATTAACCCTTTATCAGATGGTGATTTATTTTTTCTTTCTGAGGTTGTACTTTCATTCTATGACTATTTCCTTTACTGCACAGAAATTGTTTAGTGTTATGCAATTTCATTTGTCAACTTTTTTTCTTTTGCTTATAGGGTCATATTCAAAACAAACCAAAAAAAGTCATTGTCAAGACAAATACCAATAATCTGTTTATTTATATTTTCTCTTAGTAGTCTTATAGTTTCAGAACTTACATTTAAATTTTTAATTCGTTTTGAGGTTAAGTTGATTTTTATATGTGTTGAGGTAAATGTCCAACTTCATTATTCTGCAGGTGGATTTCCAATTTTCCCAACATCATATATTGAAGAGACTATCCATTCTCCATTACATGTTTTTGGCAGCATTAATAAAGATCAGTTGAATGTAAATGTGTAGATTTCTTCCTGGTGTCTCTATTCTATCTCTTTGCTCTATGTGTTTGTTTTTATCCCAGTATCATTCTGTTTTGATTACTAAAGCTTCTAACATATTTTGAAATTAGGGAATGTGACACCTCCAGCTTTGGTCTTCTTGCTCAATATAGCTTTGACTATTCTGGATCTTTTGTGGTTCCAAATAAATTATAGAATTTTTTTCTATTTCTGTGAAAGACGTCAGTGGATTTCTGATATGAATTGCATTGAGCTAGAAGATTGTTTCAAGTAATATGAACAATTTAACAATAATTTCTTTTTCTTTTTTTGAGACAGAATCTCACTCTGATGCTGAGTACAGTGGCACAATCATAGCTCACTGTATTCTCAAACACCTGGGCACAAGCAATCCTCCCACCTTAGCCTCCCAAGTAGCTGGGACTACAGGCACATGACACCATGCCCAGCTAATTTTTTATTTTTTTAATTTTTTTGAAGAGATGAGGTTTTGCCTTATTGCCCAGGCTGGTCTTTAACTGCTGGACTTGAGCAATCCTGGCCTCTGCCTTCCAAAATTCTGGGATTATGGGAATGAGCCACTGGGGCCAGCCTTAAATTCTATAATCTATCAACATTGGATATCTTTCCATTTATTTGGGTCTCCTTCAATTTTTTTTATCAATGATTTATAAGTTGTAAGTATACAGATAGATTTTTTATCATCTTGGCTAAATTTATTCATAGACCTTTATTCTTTTAGATACTATTGCAAAGGGGATTATTTTCCAATTACTTTCAAGGTTAATTACTATTAAAGTTTAGAAATACAACTTTAGCATAGAAAAAATAAACCAACTAAGAATGGCATTGTTTGAAAAAAATAAAATAAAATTGACTTGCCTTTATCAAAACTAAGAACAAAAGAAAAGACCCAAATAAAATTATAACTGAAAAAGGAGACATTACAACTGATACTGCCAAAAGGCAAAGTATCATGAGACAATTTAATATAAAAAAACTGAAAAACCTAGATTAAATTGATAAATTTCTAGAAACATACAAAATACCAAGACTGAATCATGAAGAAGTAGAAAAATCTGACAAATAATGAAAATTGAATCAGTAATCACAAACTTTCTCACAACAACAACAAAATTCAGAACCAGGTATCTTCTCTGGTGACTTATACTAAACATTTATTTATTATTATTATCATTATTATTTGAAATGGGGTCTTACTTTATGCCCCTGGCTGCAGTGCAGTGGCATGATCTCAACTCACTGCAACCTCTTCCTCCCGGATTCAAGCAACTCTCCTGTCTCGGCTCCCTCAAGTAACTGGGATTACAGGCATGTACCACCATACCCGGCTAATTTTTGTATATTTAGTAGAGATGGGTTTTATCATGCTGGCCAGACTTGTCTCAAACTATCGACCTCAAAAGATCCTCCTGCCTCAGTCTCCCAAAGTGCTGGGATCACAGGCATGAGCTACTGTGCCGGACCTGAAATCTACCAAACAATTAAAGGAGAATTAATGCCAATTCTTCTCATACTCTTCCAAAAAGTTGAAGAAAAGGAAACATTTCCTAACTCATTTTACAAAGACAACAATACACTAATTCTAAAGCCAGATAAAGATGTTATGCAAAATGAAAATTACAGGCCCATATCTGTAATGAATATTGATGCAAAAATCATCCACAAAATTGTAGCAAACCAAATTAAACAGCACATTAAAGGTATCATGCACGATGACCAAGGATTTATCCCTGGGATGTTAGAATGGTTTAACATAAACAAATCAATAAATGTAATGTATCAAATTAAGAGAATAAAGAATAAAAATAATGTGATAATCCCAATACATGTACAAAAAACATTTTACAAAATGTAAAATTATTTCATAATAAAAACTCTCAATAAATTAGGTATAAAAAGCAATAGTGCCGGCCGGGTATGGTGGCTCATGCCTATAATCCCAGCACTTTGGGAGGCAGAGGCAGGCAGATCTCGAGGTCAGGAGTTTGAGACCAGCCTGGCCAACATGGTGAAACGCTGTCTCTACTAAAATACAAATATTAGCTGGGCATGGCGGCGGGTGCCTGTAATCCCAGCTACTCCGAAAGCTGAGGCAGAAGCATTGCTTGAACCTGGAAGGTGGAGGTTGCAGTGAGCTGAGAATGTGCTACTGCATTCCAGCCTGGGAGACAGAGTGAGACTCTGTCTCAAAAAAAAAAAAAAAAAAAAGTACCTCAACATAAAAAAGATTATATATAACACACCCACAGCTAACTTCATACTAACACTGAAAAGTTAAGATTGTTTATTCTAAGATTGTGAACAAGACAAAGACATCCACTTTTTACCTTTTCTATTCAACATAGTACTGGCAGTCCTGAACAGAGCAATTTGTCAAGAAAAGGAAATAACAGACATCTAAGTTGAAAGAACCATGAATTTAAAATATTTTGGAGCACAATTAATACAACAATAAAATATAATAAAAATAAAACAATATAATATAACAACTATTTACATAGCATTTACATTTCATTAGGTGTTATAAGCAATCCAGAGATAATTTAAATATGTGAGAGCATGTGGATAAGTTATCTGCAAAAATGACACCATTTATATAAGGAAAGCAAGCATTCATGGATTTTTGCATTCTTGAGGTAGTACTAAAATCAATCCTTCATAAACACTTGGAATGACCACATATTAAAAAATTCCTGAAACTTCCATTAAAATAGAACTGATCAACAAATTCAGTAAAGTTGCAGTATACAAAATCAAAACTGAATCCTATTTTTAATATGCACTCTTAGCAAACTAGTAAAATGTTCTATAATATGAGGTTTATAAAATAGTAAGAATAATTAAGAATTAAAATAATATAAAAGTGCTAGCCAAATTGCTTACACAAAAAATAAACTAGCATATATATGCATACATACATACACATATATACGCAAGGAAAATATAATATTAATATTTTTAAAAATGCTTTCCTGAAACATGCAGAAAATCAAATGGATAACTTATTAAAATTATGACTCCCAAAGGAAGGTAAGTTTCAAATAAAAAAAAAACCAGTAATTCAATTTTTAATATTCTTAAGAACTAGGAGACAAAAAATAATGGTGCAAATATGGTACTTTTATAGCAGACAAATTATAAAATGATTTTACATCTTTAAAAACATGGGAGACTAAAGAAGACTTACATTTATTTGAATTGTTCTCTGGGGTTATTCCCTAGAACATGTAGCTTCAAGTCCTTATCTGGGGCTACTAGAGAAGCTACAAATTCCAGAAGAGGAGGAAGACCTGAAATTTGTATATAAACTAGTTTTATATTCTATTTGTGATTTGTAAACTATGTACATGCATGAAAAAGACAGGAGAGAGCCAACAAAAGGATAGAAAGTGGTAGCTGAAAAACTAAAATGTATACACAGAGACTTCACCTGTCATTGACCAAATGGGAAATATAACCTATAGTTTTAATGTCCCCAGGTGTCCCTTTGAGAGCCAATAAAGGTCATACTTAATGAGTATAATACGTCTTATGCCTAAAGATTCTTGCCAAAAGAGAAGACAACACTTAAATATAGCTGTGCCAATATCATATGAAACCAAGCATCTAGAAGTTCAAATTTTTCAGCCAGCAACTTATTTATCTATTTCCACAAAAATCATCATTACTCATACAATAATAAAAAGCAGATTTTATAATACAAAATTATAATGTTCAGCATACAATCAAAAATTAATATACATGAGAAAACATATAAAAATATAAACCATAGTTAAGAGATTTTTAAGTTTGTCATTAGAAATGGATTCAAAATTCACACAGATGTTTGAATTATCAGACAGTCACATTGAAAAACCTATTATAAATATGCTTAATAACATTTTAAAAGATGGCATAATGAATGAACAGATGGTAAATAGCAGCATAGTAATGCAAATAATAAAAAATAGACCAACTTGGAATCCTAAAATTAAAAAGTAAAAGTATCTGAAATAAAATGTAAGTTTTGTTGTAACAGCAAACAGAAGATGGCAGAAAAAAACCATCAGGGAACTTAAAGATGAGACAGGAGGCATTACACAATTTGTGTCACAGAGAGAAGTCGGAAAAACAAATTAACAGAGCCACAGTTACTTGTAGAATAACATGAAGTAATCTAACATACATGTAAACAAAGCTCCAAAATGAAAAAAAAATGGTAGAAAAGGGAGCAGAATAAGTACTTGAAAAAAAAATCTAAAATTGTCCGATTTTATGAAATCAACAATGTATACATGAAGAATTTCAGCAAACTTGCAGCAGGGTAAACCCAAAAATGGCCATTCTTAAAGATATCAGAGTCAAGATGCTGACAGGCAGATATATGACAATGTTTTTTAAAAAGCACATTATGGCCGAATACGTAGCTCACATTATCTCAGCACTTTGGTAGGCTTCTGATGCCTGAGGTCAGAAGTTCGAGACCACCCTAGCCAAATGGTGAAACCCTGCCTCTACTAAAAATAGCAAAAATTAATTGGGTGTGGTGGTGCATGCCTGTAATTCCATCTACTCAGGAGGCTGAGGCAGGAAAACCACTTGTATCTGGGAGACAGAGGCTACTATGAGCCAAGATTGCACCACTGTACTTCAGCCTGGGTGACAGAGCGAGACTCCATCTCAAAAAAAAAATTAAAATTAAAATTAAAGAATAAAATATATACCCAAAAAAGCACATTACACACAAGAGAACAATTTCAAAAATTATGGCTGATTTCTCACTAGAAATAATGGAGGCACAAAGATAATGAAAAAGTGTGGGAAATAGGGAAAGAATTATCAGTTCAGTGAAAATATTCTATAAAAATGATTGTTAAATATGTTATTTTCAGATAAAAGAATGCAAAAGTGTATCTTCGAGCTAAATAGAAGTGATTCTAAATAGAAATTTGAATCAAATATAACAGATTTAAAAAAAAATAAATTTGGGGTTATGGTTAAAAAAATTAAAAGTCTAAAAGTTTCACAAGTGAATTACATCAAAACTTTAAGAAAAATATTAATGTTATACAAATCTTTCAGAAAATAGAAACAGAGGAACCACTTTCCAACTAATTTTCTGAAATGAACATAATTTGAATGAAAAACTTGATCAAGATGCATAACAAGTATAAATCAATATTTCTTATGAACACAGAAATATTATTCTTAATAATACATTAGCAAATTGAATTCAGCAGTGTATAATAAGATAATATATTATGGCTAATTAGAAATTTATACCAGGAATGCAAGTTTGGTTTAATACTTAAAAATCAATTACAACATGTAACATAAAAACAATTCTTTTAAAAATTATTGATACATACAGTCAAGGACACCAGACTTAATGGAAAAATCTTGAGTTATTTCTTTTTCTCTCAAATTTTTTTGAGCATTATACCAGAGATCCTCCTCAGTAAAATAAAGCAAGAGAAACAGAAATAAAAATGCATGAAACTTGGAAGTAAAAATGAGAATTTTATTTGAAGACTAAATGATTGTTTTCATAGAGAATCATGACAATTCTACATAACTACTATTACACATTTTAAGGAAGTATAACCATGTCAAATATACAAAGACAATATGCAAATAATTGTCTTTTTTATACCAGAGGCAAAGTATTACAAATTAAAGTAGAAAATACATTATTTGCACAGAATAAAATTATAAAGAAGATTTAAAAAAATACATTCAGTGCTTATGCTCTGAAAAATACACATATTACTAGGGGAAATTGAAGAATGCAATTCGGACTAGTGTTCTTAATAAAACTTATGGGAAATCGTTGTTTTGAACAGAGTTTTTGCATTAGGTCCCAACGGACCAAATCAAAATGCAGTCACTTATCCTAAGTGCCATGTGATCAAATGGAAACTTTAACAAGACTGATAAATTCCCACACGAGCTTTCCTAAGAACAGAGATTCACAGCACCCAATCAGCAAGGCCCCATTTAACCTGAGCCAGCATAATAAGAAAGTTCCTTCTGCTTTAATTCTTAGAAGGAAGGTAACTGGAAGTAACTTGATGTAAAACAATCCACTGTTTTGTATTATTTGGTTTTCTTTTAGTTTCTGCTTAAGCTACTTTACAAAAAAATAGCTGTTCCACTATGCCCAAGAACACTCCTTCTGTTTTTTTAGATGAGATGCCACCTAGTTCATGAAACACTAATAAAAACCAATCCTTAACTTTGTTGAAATTTTGTTTTCTTGGCAAATTATGTCAAATTCTATAAAAAAAGAAATTAAGACTCAATAATTTTATAATGTTAATCTCAATTTTTAATAGGTTAAACATAATTTGAAAGTTATATTGGAAGTTTTTCAAAGTAGAATGTAACAAGGATATATTAAAATTCATGTCGAGATGGGAAGGACTTAAAGAGTCAAACAATCATTAAAAGAACAAAATTAGAGGCACAAACTACCTGATTTTGAAAATTTCTCTTAAGTTACATTAATCAAAATTGTATTGTATTGGAATAAAGATAGACAAAAATGAATACAGCACTAAAGGGAGACTGGATATAGAAATACATTTATACCGTCAATTAAATTTTTTACAACAATAACAAAGGAATTCAATAGAGAAAGGAATGTCTTCTCATCAAATTGTACTCTAACATCTATACTAATGCATAGAAAACAATGAACCTCAGTGCACTCTTGTTAGTATACATGAACATTAATTCAAGATAGAGTATATATATATCTAAATATATAATATAGAATTTCTAGAAGAAAATATAGAGAAATATTTTTGTGACTATGAGTAGAAAAAATATTTCTTAGATGAAACCAAAAAAGCACTCATTAAAAAAGGAAAAACCAATTTATTTAAAAATAAAAACTGCTCATTTAAAGTAATTATTTTAAATATAAATATGAGCCAGAAAACAAGAAAAGATATGTTTAAAGTATGTATACATATATATATATATATAAAGTACATGTATTCAGATTATGAAGAGAATACCCAAAAATAGTAACAAATAGTAAAACATAACTAAAATTTAAAAATAGGAAAAGAACTTGGAAAAATAATTTTATAAAAGAAGATATAGAAATGATTAATAAGAACATAAAAAGGTACTCAAAATAATTAGTCATTAGAAAAGTTCAAACTAAAACCATAATAATATTGCATTACCCAGCTACACTCATTCTTTTTATTTTAATTGTACTTTAGGTTCTGGGGCACATGTGAAGATCATGCAGGTTTGTTGCATAGGTACTTACATGGCAAGGCAGCTACACCCAGTCTTGAGGAGGAATGGGAACACCTGAATCCTCATAGATTACTAGTTTCATTGTAAAATGATGCCACATCTTTGCTGAAGTTCCATATACCAGTTTGCGAATGGAATGCTTCCAGGTTTTGCCCATTCAGTATGATATTGGCTGTGGGTCTGCAATAAATAGCTCTTATTATTTTGAAATACAATCCAGTGAAACCTAGTTTATTGAGAGTTTTAGCATAAAGAGCTGTCGAATTTTGTCAAAGGTCTTCTCTGCATCTATTGAGATAATCATGTGGTTTTGTCTTTGGTTCTGTTTATGTGGTGGATTACATTCATACATTTGTGGAAGTTGAACCAGCCTTGCATCCCTGGGATGAAGCCAACTTGATCGTGATGGATAAGCTTTTTGATGTGCTGTTGCATTCAGTTTACCAGTATTTTACTGGAGTGTGGGGAACCCAACCATGTGAATATTTGCAAAGTGAATTCCACAATATGGATGGTTTTGAGCCCAGACACAGGGACGCCTGAAAGAGGGAAGTTGAGACAACATTGAGTCAGAGACAGACAAAAGAGAATCTGGTTAAAAGATAATCAGATGACTGAAACCAGAAATACCTTCAGTCATAAGGAACAATGTCTGGATGAGTTTTGTGATCACAAGAAATTTCCATTACCTTTTACAACCATTGATTATGTATCTGTCATCTTTATTGTGTAGGGCATGTGATGTATAGATCTGCTTTTCCCCTTGCAATGACATAAACCAGAGCCTGGAAAAATGTATGTAATCCTAGACTTTGAGAATTAAAGTTTCTGTTGGAGCACTGTCTCTCTCAGCCCTCCTGACCCTGCTGTCCTGTCTGCTTTTCTTCCTGAGCACCCCCCACTCAGGTTAGAACCCTCCTGCTGGTTGAGAGTGCCCACCAGATTGGAGATTTTTGTATCAATGTTCATCATGAATATTGACCTGAAATTTTCTTTTTTAGTTGTGTCTCTGCCAGGTTTTGGTATCAGGATGATGTTGGTCTTATAAAATGAGTTAGGGAGGATTTCCACTTTGGTATTATTTGAACTAGTTTCAGAAGGAATGATACCAGCTCCTATTTGTACCTCTGGTAGTATTTGGCTGTGAACCTGTCTCATCCTGGACTCTTTATGATTGGTAGGCTATTAATTGCTGCCTCAACTTCATATCTTGTTATTGGTCTCTTCAGGAATTCAACATCTTTCTGGTTTAGTCTTGGGAGGGTGTAAGTGTCCAGGAATTTATCCATTTCTTCTATATTTACTGGTTTATTTTCATAGAGTTGTTTGTAGTAATCTCTGATGGTAGTCTGTATTTCTGTGGAATCGGTGGTGATATCCCCTTTATCATTTTTTGTTGCATCTATTTGAGTCTTCCTCTTTTCTTTTTTATTAGTCTGGTAGTGGTCTATCTACCCTCTCTCATCAGTCCTCACCACTCCCATGTTAAAACATAGTAATGGAAGTTCTGTCCAGGGCAATCAGGCAAGAAAAAGAAATAAAGGGTATTCAAAATAGAAAGAAAGGATGTCAAATTGCCCCTGTTTGCAGACGACATGATTGTATATTTGGAAAACCCCATTGTCTCAGCCCCAAATCTCCTTAAGCTGATAAGCAACTTCAGCAACATCTCAGTATACAAAATCAATGTGCAAAACTTGCAAGTATTCCTACATACCAATAATAGACAAATAGAGAGCCAAATAATGAGTGCACTCCCATTCACAATTGCCTCAAAGAGAATACAATACCAAGGAATAAAACTAAGAAGTGAAGTTAAGGACCTCTTCAAAGAGAACTACAAACCACTGCTCAAGGAAATAAGAGAGGACACAGATGGAAAAACGTTCCATGCTTATGGTTAGGAAGAACCAATATCATGAAAATGGCCATACTGCCCAAAGTGATTTATAGATTCAATGCTATCCCATCAAACTACCAATGACTTTTTTCACAAAATTGGAAAAAAACAACTTAAACTTCATCTGGAAGCAAAGAAGACCTTGCATAGCCAAGACAATCCTAAGCAAAAAGAATGAAGCTGAAGGCATCATGCTACCTGACTTCAAACTGTATTATAAGGCTACAGTAATCAAAACAGCATGGTACTGGTAGCAAAACAGAGATATAGACCAATGGAACAGAATGGAGGCCTCAGAAAGAACGTCACACAACTACAACCTTCGGATCTTTGACAAACCAGACAAAAACAAGCAATGGGGAAAGGAATCATTATTCAATAAATAGTGTTGGGAAAACTGGCTAGTCATATGCAGAAAGCTGAAACTGGGTCCCTTCCTTATACTTTATACAACAATTAACTCTAGATGGATTAAAATTTTAAACATGAGGCCTAATGCCATAAAAACTCTAGAAGTAACCCTAGGCAATACCATTCAGGACATAGACACGGGCAAGGACTTCATGACTAAAACACCAAAAGCAATGGCAACAAAAGCCACAATATAAAAATAGGATCTAATTAAACTTAAGAGCTTCTGCCCAACAAAAGAAACTATCAAAGAGTGAACCAGCAACCAACAGAATCGGAAAAAATGTTTTCAATCTACCCATCTAACAAAGGGCTAATATCCAGAATCTAGGGAGAATTTAAACAAATTTACAAGAAAAAAATACATCAAACAGTGGGCAAAGGGTATAAACAGATACTTCATTTAATGGGCTTTTGAATAATTTTCCTATTGTTGGCTATTATAAATAATGCACTTTATGAAAATTTATGTACACATTTTCATTTGAATGTATCTTTTTATTTCCTTTGAACTATACATAAGCATGAAATTGCTGGGTCATATGGAATTGTCAGACTGCTTTCCAAAGTGGCTGCATCATTTTACAGACCCATAAGCAGTCTATGACGGTTCCAGTTTATCTGCATCTATGTTGACACTTGCTAGTATCCGTCTTTTTTTTAATAGCTAACATTGGCTTTTGTCCTTTTGATTTTAGCTTTTCTAGTGAGTATAAAGTACTATCTTATTTCAGTTTTGATTTGCATTTTTCTAACAACTAATGACACTATATCTTTTGTGTGCTTATTGGTTATTTGTATATGTTTTTGGAGAAAAAATTGGTCTGGCAATTTTTAAATTGATCTACTTGGGTTTTATTATTGAGTAATAAGATTTATATATTCTGTATGAGATACAAGTATTATGTCAGATGTATGAAATTATAATATTATCTCTAATCAGCAGATGACCTTTTTATTTTCTTGATGGTATCTTTTAAAGCACAAAAGCTTTTTAGTTTTTGTGAAGTCTAATTTATGCTTTTACATTGCTTACCAGGTACTTTTAATTTTGCATTTTAAAAACCTTTGCAAAATGAAAGTTTAGAAAATTTATCTTTATAGCTCTTCTAAGAGTTTATAATCTTCTCTGACATTTAGAATTGTGTCTTAATTTTACAGAAACAAAAACTAAATGTAAGAGAAGATATGGTTTCTTACATATGGAATCTTGTCTGTTTAATTTTGAATTCATTGTTGCATATTATTTGAGGTAGACATCCCAAACAGTTATTTTACATATGGAGGATATCCAGTTGTGCCATCACCAATCATCAAAAAGACTATTATTTCAATATTGAATCGTTTAAAAACTCTTGTCAAAAAATCAATTGATCTGAAATGTGAGAAATTTGTGATCTAATTTCTATTCCATTGCTCTAAACATACATTCTTATTCAGGTAACATACTGTCTCAATAACTGTAGCTTTGTAGCATGCTTTGAAATAGGGATTTATACAATTGCTCTTTGTTTAAACTCAAGATGATGTTTCTGACTCTTCTATTGATATTTTGTATTACAGTAACTGATTTTAGATATTAAAGCAGCCCTGTCTTCTTGGAGAAAATCTCACTTGGTCATAGTTTATAATTATTTTGTATGTTGCTAGAGATTTGGGTGTCTAGTATTTTGTTGAGAAACTGTTCATCTTTATTGATAAGAGGTATTGGTCTGCAGTTTTCTTGCAATGTCTGATTTTTATATTAAAGAAATTTTGGTCTCATAAAACGAGTTAAGAAATGTTTCTATTATTTCATTTCTGGAAAAGCATGTAGAACATTGGTATTAATTCTTTCTTAAATATTTGGTAGAATTCACTGGACAAGCCATCTAGGACTTGTTTGTTTGATATTTTTGGTTTCCATTTTATTATTTTATTTTATTTATATTTACTAGTTATGAGACTAATCACATTTTTTATTTCTTTTTGAGTCAGTTTCATAAATTTCTGTCTTTCTAGGAATTTGTTTATTTCAATTGACATACAATTGTTTATAGTATTCCCTGTAATTCATTTTCTTTATGTAAATGTAACATTATTTTTCTCTTTTACTTCTGATTTTATAATTTGAGTCATATCTTTTCCTCTTAGTAAATCTAGCTAGTGTTTTTTTTTTTTTTTCAATTTTGTTGATTTTCTAAATAACCAACTTTTGGTATTATTTTCTTTTCTTCCCTATTGTCTATTTCAATATATTCTGCTCTGACCTTTACTATTGCCTTTCTTCTGCAAGCTTTAGATTTAGTTTGCTGTTTTATCTTTGCAATTGATTATCTACCTATCTATCTGTTTATCTATCTATGCATCTGTAGTTAAATAGTTGCATCTAAATACTGCTTTAGTTGCATTTCATAATATTTTTTATAGTGGGTCTTTATTTCTACTTATCTTAAAGCATTTTAAAATTTTTCTGTCATATATTCTTTTATATATTGGCTACTTAAGATAAGGTTGTTTAGTTTCAACTTATTAATTTCTCTAAAACTCTTTAGATATTAATTTCCAATTTAATTTTATTCTTTTCAGGAATGTGTTTTGCATGAATTCAATCTTTTTAAATATACCAGGGTTTGCTTTATGGTCTAGCATATAGTTTGTCCTTGAGAATACTTTATATGCACTTGAAAATAATCACATTCTGTTGTTGAAAAAAGTGTTCTACAGATGTCCCTTAAAACTAATTGGTTTATAAAGTTGTTTATGTCTTCTAATTACTGGTTGGTCTTTTAACTAGTGGAATTTTCATTATTGAAAGTGAGGTGTTGCCTGGGAGAGGTGGCTCACACCTGTAATCCCAGCATTTTGGGAGGCTGAGGTGGGTGGATCACTTAAAGTCAGGGGTTTAAGATTAGCTTGGCCAACATGGTAAAACCCCGTCTCTACTAACATACAAAAATTAGCCAGGTGTGGGATCAGGCACCTGTAATTCCAGTTACCTGGAAGGCTGAGGCAGTAGAATCCCTTGAACCCAGAGTAGGAGGTTGCAGTGAACTGAGATTGTACCACTGTACTCAAGCCAGGGTGACAGAGTGAGACTCCCTCTCAAAAAAAAAGAAAAAAAAAGAAGAAAATGAGGTACTGAAACCTCCAACTGTTATATTTAAATTGCCTATTTATTCAGGTTGATACAATCGGTTAGTTTCTGCTTCACTATTTGCAAGCTGTGTTTTTAGGTGCATGTACATTGACAATGTATCTTTCTGAAAGACTCACCTTTTTACTACTTAAAGTGTCCCTCTTTATCTCTAGTAATTTTTTATTTTAAATTCTATTATCTCTGATGTTATTATAGTTGTCCTACCTTTCTCAAGGTTGTTCTTTGCATAATGTATTTTTCTCCATTCTTTTACTTTCAAACTATTGCACATTTGAATCTAAAATGCATCGTTAGGCACCATAGTTGAATCATGTCTGTTTTTTCATCCGGCCCCACAACTTCAGCCTTTTATTTGAATTATCTACTCACATTTAATATTATTTTTGATATATTTGAATTTCTATTTTGCATTTTAATATTTTATTTGTTTTTGTCTTAGGTCTTTTGGTTCCTCAATCTCTCCTTTTCTCCTGCTTTTTACCTTAGGTTAATATTTTTATTTTAATATCTTAAGTTCTTTAATTTTTTTGTCCATTTTGAGTTATTTCTTAGTGGTTTGTCTAGAGAGCTTACCAGATAACCTTTATCACAATCTTCACAATGTACTTTACCTTTGTAATAAGTTAATTCAAGTGAGGTATAAAAACATTCGCCATTTATAGTGTTATTTCCTCTCCCTTTTTCTACTATCATTGTTATGCATATGCTATATCTGCATATGATACAATTTCAACAACACATCTTTTTAATTATTAGTTTTTGTAATTTTATGTATTTCAAGGCCTTGGAGAGAAAAAAAGTAGAGCAAGTATGTACACATTTTAGGGCTCTTTGTTCCTTTAGTTTTCTGAGCACACCCAACTGTTACATTCCAGTAATTGCCAGCTGATTGCTCTTTTATTCGACGACACCCTGTAGCATAACTTGTTCTATAGTCTATTTGGCACCTTTTGCGGTGGTATTTTTTGAGATCAGTTTTCTGCTTTTTCTGACGTCAGGAGAACTCTTCTTAGCTATTCCTGATTCTCTCTGGATAACTAGCTCGCTTATGGTTTAACTTGCTTATTTTCAAAATTTTCTTTTCTTTCTTTCTTTTTTTTTAATAGTGTCCTTATGCCTAAAATTCTCCTTGCCCTGTTTAGATAAGTTTAGATTCTTTCTAAAGAACTTCAGAGCTCTCTGTTTTATGGCTTGCCTTTCTCCTTTGTTCGAATATCCGAGTCACATCTCTGGTTGGGGACAATGGAAAACTTTCTAATTGACACTTCTGCTTTAGGTGCAGATTATGTACAAGAGACCCTATAGTCTTCAAGTTTTGCCTCTTCCTGCATGGAAACTTGCTGCATGACTGCTGTATAATGAAGGTAACGAGGGCTCCAGGATTCTTAACCTGTCACACCTGGGGTAGAATCTCTGCCCTGTGAGTGGGGGTTGCATGGAAGAAGGGAGTTTCCAACCGTCCTGCTACACTAGCCTGAAATTTAGCCTTTACAACAGAGTTGGAGTTGGAGGGAGTTTTGGAATTCCTGCCCTTGTGGGATGGATACCTTAGCCCTTGATTGAGAGCGGCCTGCAGAGGACATCCTTTGTTCATGGCCGTGCCTAATTGAAGTTTCTGTTAAGCTGATCCGGTAGAAAGGGAAGAGATCAGGCCCAGGTTAGAATGCCACAGACTCTCTTATTTTACTGAGCTTAGTACATTCTGTTGAATAATTGTGTCTTCATTTCCTGTAAGCCCTAATGACAAATTCAAGAGATGTTGAGTGATTGATTTAAAAATAATTTTGCACTAGTTATGCTTTTTTATCATTGGAGAGTGTATCTGCAGAGCTCCGCACGTTTCCATTTCAGAGCTAAAATTCAGGAACCTTCTAAAGTGAAGAAAATGCTACATATCTTAATTTGGATGGCAATTACAAAGACTTATGCATTTATATATTCAATAAATTATAAATATAAGGTTTTTGCATTTCTCTATGTATTAATTATACATCAATTTAAAAATCTGCAGTATGTACATGACTGATAAAAAATTCTACTCTACAACCAACAATAAAGGCTTAAATCCTAAAAATCAGCTATGATCTTGGTTGATTGATCAGTGAGACTCCAAACAGGAAAAGAGAAGACACCTAAAACATACAAAACAAAGGGAATTTAAAAAATGGAATTGGTGGTGCAAGTGCTGTAAGTGCTGAGAAGCCAAACAGGAAACTGTGAAGCAAACAGAAGCTTGAAGTTTCTTCTGTCTCTAAGATTGGAAGGAAGTGGTTCCAGGATGGAAGCTGGAAACACAATGAGCATTTGAGACTGCAGTTGGAGCCAGCAAGAGATACAATCTTTGCCAGACAACATAATCTAAGACAGAAAGATGACAAATACATTAGCTTCTCTCTTCCTCCCACTGCCCAGTTTTCCACCAGGGCCTCCCAATTGTAGATTCCAGAAGGAAGCCAGTTAAAATAGAAGCTTAGGGTACATCGCCTGAAGAGATTGGTTCTAAGTAAAAGAACAGGAGAAGGGGTTATTATCCAAAATCTATAAAGAATTATAATTTAACAACAAAAAAAATCACCTAACCACATGAAAAAATAAAAGACTTGAAAAGACACTTATCCAAAGATGATATACAAATAGCCAAGAAGCATATCAAAGGATGTTCAGTATCATCACTCAGAGAGTAATTACTGAAATGCGAATGAAAACCAGCACTGTAAATCTAAAACAACTGAACTCATAGATGCAGAGAATAGAATGGTTGTTACCAGAGACTAGGGGGAAAGGGAACAGAGAGATGATAAACAAAGGGAACAAAGTCGCATTAGATAGGAGAAATAAGTTTGATATTTAAAAATATCAATTGCACAGCATGGTGAATAGAGCTGTACATTTCAATATTGCTAAGAGTAAATGTCTAATGTTTTCATCACAAAAATATTAAAGTTTGAGGTGATATTGTTAATTACCTAAATATAATCTTACTGAATTATATTAAAAATT
Source organism: Callithrix jacchus (assembly GCF_049354715.1). NCBI lineage: Eukaryota > Metazoa > Chordata > Mammalia > Primates > Cebidae > Callithrix > Callithrix jacchus. The sequence continues at coordinate 110,790,945 of NC_133507.1, forward strand.
ACAACACCACTTTGTACCCCATAAATATAAATAACAGTGTTATTCAAAATAGAATGGAGGTAGAAGCACCCCAAATGCTAACTGGTGGTTGTCCATTAGTCGAGAAGGCAGTTCTGAAGCGACATTTTGTCTGCGTCCTGCTCTTTGACGAGCTCTGTAAACTTACATATAATTTATAACCTCTATCATTCATTTTCTTCTTCCATAAAAGGGGGATTAATTATAGCAGACTCAAAGATGAAATGTTTGAGTTTGGCAGATTAAATGAGATAATGCTGGTTAATGCTTAACGACATTACTGACAAATAGAAAGTACTCAGAAAAACCTTTCTATAGGGTTTTCTCGATGCTCTTTCTGTACATAAATCATCATATTCCCTCTATCAAACCCTGGGAGTCTGACTCTGACCATTCGTTTGACACTTTTTCCAGGGTTATAGAAAAGCAATATAAAATATGCTAAAATTTTGATGTGAGAAAACAAAGACTTGAAATACTCTTCTGTATGTATTGACTCCAAACCCTAGCAAACTGAGCTACAAAAATGGGAGCTCATATAAACAGTATTTACATTTTGAAAGTAAGAACCATGGCAGTGACTAAACTAACATATAGTACTTATGATGTAATATTGTATACAGAAATATTACCACATTGTTTTTACTATAATAATGAATGAAGGTCATAGTGAAGCTTTAGGAAGGGGAAAAAATTTATTGATAATATTTCCCAGAGGTGGAGAGGAAATAAATGTGCATATAAATATATTTTTCATTTTTGTTATCAAAACTTTTGATTTTTTTTAAAAGTGGTATTTAAATAAAAAAGATTGGCATAATCTGGAAAATTTATGACAAATCATTTATCATTCTATTATGCAAAATAAAGAACTGTTTGTTACTATACTGAATTTTTTTCTTAAAAAGGTGAATAACAAAAGCCTTTGAGAAATGCTTCTGTCTCACTATAACAAGAAATACCTCTGCTCTGAATTCTCAATAAGAAGTTTTAGCTACCTTTTTAACCCACATGTATTTTGCTTCTTTAGAAACTGCAAGGTAGTGAAGCCAACTAAAGTCTTCAGTTACAAGCTCTTAGCTCCCCCATATCCATTCGTCCCCTGTTAAAGGAGAGTGTACTGCTTTCATTTCACCTGGATGTTCATAGTTTGCATTTGCAATGCCTGCCGATTTACATTTGTATTCCCTAACTTTTTATTTTTATTTTTCCCCTTTTTCTTGTCCTCTTCCTTCTCCTCCTCTACCACCTCCACTACTGTCTATACATTTACTTATTAGTGTACTATTCATGTTGTACACTCTTCACCTGGCTAGCTAATTTAGTTGTGTACAATTAAAATCTTCTGTCAAGGGCTTCCATATGGGAAGCGTCGCCCCACATCACTTAATCAGCTTCTCCAGTTTGACCTCACCTTTCATTCACCTGTCCTTTGGACCTATTCCATCTAAAATCCATCAGCCATCCAGAGAATGCATATTTTAATACTGTTGAATGTATCCCTCATCTATTATTCATGAGCTTTCTTTTCATTTGCACTTGTTTATTATGTATATAGTCTGCTAACACTGCTTTGTAGAATTTATGTTTGATCTCTTCCCTCAGCACTTGTCCATCAAATATGTTGTCTGTCACAACCCATTTAGACCATTGTGTTTATGCCAAGCAACTTCCATTTAGAACATAAAAGTAAGCTGGAAGCTTCTTCAGAAAATTTATCTTAAGTGAACTGAGGTCACTTTTATTAATACTTAAAGAGAAAATTGATCATCCAGCAGACATTTTGTCACTTACAACAAAAGTTCTACAATTGTATGGGTTTTTCTTTCGTCTTCTTTGAAGAAAGACAATAATCTACAGGTATACCTTATTTAATTACACTTCACTTTATTGTGCTTCACAGATGTTCTGTTTTTTACAAATTTTAGGTGTGGCAACCCTGTGTTGGGCAACTCTGTGCCACTTTATCAAACGCATGTGCTCTCTTTGTGTAACTGTGTCACGTTTTGCAAATTCTTGTAATATTTCAAACCTTGCCCTTATTATTATAACTGTTATGGTGATTTGTGATTCATAATATTTAGTGTCAATATTGTAATTATTTTGGGGTGCCCACAAACCATACCCATATAAGATAGAAAACTTAATCAATAAATTTTGTTTGTGTTCTGACTACTCCTCCACATGGCTATTCCTCTCCTCAGGCCTCTCTGTTCCCTGAAATATAACAATATTGGAATTAGGCTTATAAGAACCATACAGTGGTCTCTAAGTGTACAAGTGAGAGAGAGTATTGTACGTCTTTCAATTTAAATCTAAAGCTAGAAATGATTAAGCTTACTGAGGAAGGCATGTTGAAATCTGAGATAGGACTTTCACATCAATTAGTTGAGTTTTGGATGCAAAGAAAAAGTTATTAAATGAAATTAAAGGTGTTACTCTAGTAAACAAAGAGAAAGCAACACAGTCATATTGCTGACATGGAGAAAATTTTAATGGTCTGGATTAAAGGTTAAATTAGTCACAACATTCACTTAAGCCAAAGTGTAATCCAGGGCAAAGCCTATCTCTGTTTAATTTTTTGAAGGCTGATGTAGGTGAAGAAGCTACAAAAGAAAAATTTTAAGCTGGCAGATGCTGGTTTATGAGGTTTAAGGAAAGAAGCTGTCATTTTAACATGAAAGTACAAGGTGAGGCAGGAAGTGCTGAGGTAGAAGCTGAAGCAAATTATCCAGAAGTCCAGCTAAGACTGCTTTAGCTACACCAAAAACAGATTTCAGTATTTCAATATAGATAAAATACCTTCCCTTGGAAGAAACCATCTAGGACTTTTATAGCTAAAGAGGAGAAATAGATGCATGGCTACAAAACTTCAAACAATAGGATCTCTCCTGTGAGGGACTAATGCAACTGGTGAGGTTAAGGTGAAGACAATACTCATTTACCATTGTGAAAATTATAAGGATCTTAAGAATTAAGCTAAATCTCCTCTCATACTTGTTTATAGCATGACTTATGGAATATTTTAATCCCACTGTTGAGACCTGCTTCTCAGAAAAATATAATGCTTCTCATTGACAATGAAACTAGTCATCTGAGAGCTCTGATGGAGATACTCAAGGAGATAAATGTTGTTTTCTTGTCCGCTAACACAAGATTCATTCTACAGCCCATGGATCAAGGAGTAATTTTAACTTTCAAGTTTTATTATTTAAAAAATACATCTCCTGAGGTGATAGCTGTTATAAACAGTAATTCTTTCAATGGATCCAGCAAAGAACATTGGATTCACCATTGTAGATGCCATTAAGAATATCCGTGATTCACAGGAGGAGGTCAAAATATAAACATTAATAGGAGTTTGGTAGAAGTCAATTTTAACTCTCAAGAATGACTTTGAGGGCTTCAAGGCTTTAGTGGAAGAAGTAACTACAGATGTGATAGAAATAAGAAATAGCAAGAGAACTGCAATTAGAAGCAGAGCCTGAACATGTGACTGAATTGTTGCAGTCTTTGGATAAAATTTAAATGGTTGAGGAGATGCTTCTCATGCCTAGTAAAGAAAGTAGTTTCTTATGACGGAATGAACTCCTGATGAACGTGCTATGAGCACTGTTGAAATAACAGCAAAAGATTTAAAATATTACATAAAGTTAGTTGATCAATCTGTTGCAGGGTTTGAGAGGAGTGACTCTAATTTTTAAAGAAGTTTCACTGTGGGTAAAATGCTGTCAAACGGTATCACGTGCTGCAGAGAAAGCTTTCCTGAAAGGAAAAGTTAATCAATGTTGAAGGTTTCATTTTTTGTCTTATTTCAAGTAAATTGCCACTACCACCCCTGCTCTCAGTAACCACCACTCTGATTAGTCAACAGTCACCAACATCAAGACAATAACTTCCACCAGCAAAGAAATTACGAATATTTTAAGCCTGAAGGCTCCCATGATTGTTAGCATTTTTTGGCAATAAGGTATTTTTTAAATTAAAGAGTGCACATTTTTAGACATAATGCTACTCTGTACTTAATGGACTACAGTATAGTGTGAATATAATGTTTATATGCACTGACCAAAAACTTTGTATGACTAATTTTTCTTTTTTTGAGAGGGAGTCTCACTCTGTTGTCCAGGCTAGAGTGCAGTGGCACAGTCTTGGCTCACTGAAATCTCTGCCTCCTGAGTTCAAGTGATTCTCCTGCCTCAGCTTCCTGAGTAGCTAGGATTACAGGTGTGTGCCACCACACCCAGCCAATTTTTGTATTTTTAGTAGAGACGGGGTTTCACCACATTGGTCAGGCTGGTCACAAACTCTTGACCTCATGATCAGACAGCCTTGGCCTCCCAAAGTGTTGCGATTACAGGCATGAGCTACTGTGTCCCACCTGTGGGACTCATTTTATTGTGACATTAGCTTTACCTCAATGGTTTGAATCCCTGACCCAAACACACTGTATCTCCAAGGTATGTCTGTACATAAATCCTTAAATTTATTAAGGGAGAAACTTTTCAGTCTAAACTATAGCATACATTATATTTAATCTGATCTTGCTATTTTCCAAAATCACATACATACATCTAGAACATAAGGATTAGGAGTCACTAAAATAAGATATACATCAATTTTTAAAAATGGACGTTAATATCAAATATACTGCATATGAATACAAGAAATAGTGCATTTCTGGGTGTGGAGGGAACAATATTTCAGAGAAACACTCTTGCTCTTCACCAATTACCTTCATTTGCAATCACTATTATCAGTTAATGAGAAGGGGGCATATCACATTTTGAATAAGGTGCCCCTGAATGAGAACTTGATGTATCGACTGGCCTAGTGGGTCTTACCAGAGAAACAAACAAACAAAAATAACAATAGTTAAAGACTATATTAATCTGTTCACTGCTAAATAAGCATTAAGTTCCCCTCAATGAGTATTTACTTTTCACAATGCTCCTTGGACCATGTCTCTGTCCTCTATGAAATAGAGAATACTAACATTCCTGGGCTGTGCTTTGTATGAGAACAGTAGGCTTAGTATTTTGCATAGATTTTCACTTCAGTAACTTATTTCAGATTTTGAAAGTATTTTTATTTCTAAGGTGGTACTTATGGCTTGAAATGTTCATTTAGAACTTTGAGCTTTCCTGATCCAGTATTTCAACCCTCCTTACACTGACCCCCATGTCACAGTTCCATTTCCTACTCATTCCGTAATGCTCTATAGTTTGAAAAGCCTCTAACCAGAGCTCTCATCTGACTCTCTTAGTAGTCTTATGAGTTAGACAAGGCTTCATTTAACTTTCTTTTACAACTGCTGAGACTGAGGCGTACTGAGAGGAGGTGCCATGGCCACGAGGACGTGGTTGTTGCGAGGGAGCCCAGGACTCCAACATCCAGTACCGGGCTTCTCATAGTTTCCTCTAGTCCTTCCTCAGCCCTCACTCAACGTGATACCTATTCCCAATCCCCTGTAAAACTTGTCCCATTTGCCCTGTCATTCTGTTTATTCCATACGTACCAATCACATCAGCTCAGACAGTCTCTAGACTAATAATTTCTTTTCTTTTTTGCCCAGTACAGAACAGAGAACTAGGTAGATTTATAAATAGTATTTCTCAACTCTCGAAGTGAAATTAAATCTAAAACCCAACAGATCTTCCACTGGCTGGCTTCCTTTTTCCATCTCTGCTGCTTCCATTTGCTACATTTCCCCTTTTTTCTTCAGATGAGTTAGAAGTTTGATGGTCCAAAGTGAAGAAAGAAAAATTCATCAAAACATGAGAAAAATTTTTCAGTGAAATTTCCAAAATCAAATAAAGCTTTAAAATTCCACCTTGGATCTATTCAACATGGAATTTTAAAGTTTTATTTGATTTATTCAAGGATTCTAGACAACGTGACCAACTGAATCAGGTTAGATGTAATCACAGTGGTGCAAACACTGAAGTATATACCAAGTTCCCCATCAGAATTAGTGGTGCGATGATAATAATCCCAATGACAGGTAGATTGTGGAGTTTGTCTCATCACCACATCTCACATCCCCTCCTAAAGGCTGACACATCCATGTCCAGGCTGCTGGCAGTTCCACTGTGGACAGCTCACAGATGCATAGTTCTGGTGGCAGGGACCTGCCTTGCCCAGGGGACAGCTAACAGCCTGAGACCGGCTAGAGCAGAAATACAAAGGCCCAGGCCATGATCTGACTGAGAGAACCTCTGCAAGAGTGTCTCAGATTCACAGCTTTCTGTAGAATTCAGAGCCCTCAGCTGCAGCCTCACTGTGGTTCAGCTCCTCATTGCCCTTTTTACTTGCAGGTGTAATCTCCCAAGAGTTTTCTCCGATAAACCCTCTACAGGCAATGCTCAGTCTACCAGTGTGTTTCCAGGGAAACCAATCTAAGGCACTGAACAAAACAGTGTGAGAGTAATAAAAACAGGATGGCTACATGGATTTGAATAGTAATAAAGACTTTTTAAAACTTCCTGAAAGTTGTTATATTATAATTTAGTGTCATGTCTTATGAACTTGTGTGGATATTGAGGGTGGGGATACTCACAACAGCTCTCTGGTCTAATTCCTTAATGGTGAGCTTGGGTCTCAAGAGTAAACCTTATTGTTTTTCCCTCCCTTTGTTTCCACTCAAGATGTCAATAAAACTCAAGTATATGCAATAACTTAGGTGAGCTAATAGCACTACTCATGAACTCTGAGACTCAGTCTCCCTGAGTGAGGCTGCCTGCTTGAGGACCTTGAGGGGTTCCTTGGAGATTATTAGCAGTAAGTCACTCATTGACTTTTTCAGTGCCTTTTGAAATACTCAAAATAGGATTTCAAGGTGCAAAAACATGAATGCTTCTAATTTATAACAGAAGGAATGGATTATAGCTAGCTATTTGTTTCATTCTGCTTATTTTGTTACAGGAGATTTTATTTTTCTTCAAAAATGTGAGTACTTTTTTTCTTTGCATTTTGCTATGCTGACAGGTTTCCTTGCTCTTAGAAGACAAACAGGAGAAAGGAATCAATGTTAATTAAGCATGTACTCACCATGTAAAACATGAAAAGTAGGGCTTAAAGAAGTTAAACAGGAGCACCTGGATTAACTGCTGAGCTGTTTCCTGACACAGGGAACCTCCTAGAAATATGACCCAGCCAACTGCCCACCTGCTCCTGTGTGCCCATCACACCGCCCCCACCCCTGTCATAGCAATGCTTGCTGTATCATGCTGAGCTGTGCTCTGTTTCTAGTCCTTGGTTCTGCTGTTCTGGAGGCCTAGAAATCCCTTCTCCATACTTTGCAGCATGACCTCTCTTTGTTAAAGCATGAAATAGAAGCTAAAATTGCAAATATCATTTAATCTGCTGTGTAATCAATATAGTGACACTTCCAAAAAAACTCAACTTACATCTCTTTGTTTGACAGTGTGCCAAGTTTAAAATTAAAAAACAAAATTAAAATAAAGAATATTTTAAGATTTTCACAGATGAAGAAGAGAAAGAGCATTCAGTCACACCTGTCACCTGACTCTCCATAGGTAGCTATTATTGACAGCCGTATATGCCCTTTCTTTTTTTCTTCTTTCCTTCCTTCCTTCTTTCTTTCTCTTTTCTTTTTTTTTTTTCTTTTTGTTTTTCTTTTGAGGTGGAGTCTTGTTCTGTCTCAGGCTGGAGTACAATGGTACGATCTTGGCTCACTGCCACCTCCACCTCCTGGGTTCAAACGATTCTCCTGTCTCAGCTTCCCAAGTAGCTGGGACTACAGGTACATGCAGTCACACCCGGCTAAGTTTTTTGTATTTTTCATAGAGACAAGGTTTCACCGTGTTTCCCAGGCTGGTCTTGAACTCCTGAGCTCAGGCAGTCTACCCACCTCACCTTCCTGAAGTGCGAGGATTACAGGCATAAGCCACTGCACTAGTGCTTGACTACTTTCAAAACACAGAGCATGTAGGTTGCACATTTACCAGGAAGCTTTGCCACAGCCTAAACTTCACATTCTTCTGGGTTCCCAATTTGAGTTGCGCATAATTCTGTCTTATTTTGTACCATAATATGTTGACAGCAATGATTTCTAGAATACTGACACTGAAAAATCAAGACTAAGGTCATGTACTATTAACTTTTATGTCACACGAATTGAGCAAAGCTCTGAGCTCATCGTAGATGATTAATAAGTGCCCATATAACTAAAATGAGTTGATGTGAAAAGCTTGAGTCTGTGCAATTTGAGTTGGGGAAATCTGGGTTAAACGCTCATGAGAAAGATTGCCAAAGTCTGTGAATTCACTTGCCTCATAAGCCAGTGAGAGTCTCGCCCAGTCCTGTGATCACTATTGTCCTCAAAGAAAAGGTGCCTGGGAAAAAGACACAAGAACTCAGGGCAACAATTCAGGGATTGTTTTTTTTTTAAAGAAGAAAGGTTAGAGAGAAAATGTAGAAGTGCATTGTATCATTGAGAGCAATTAATTTTATTTCCAACTATCTTGCTTTCCATAGTAATAGCCAAGTTTGAGCAGCCTCTGCAGGTCTTCTTCACCTCCATGATCAAGGATTGACACCCCCACTGACTATTCCAAGCTTTTGTCCATTATTTCCACTTATTGATACCTCTTTTGCATCCCCAGGGCTGGTATGGCCATGCACACCTACTTAACTCATGCTGTTTCGGTTGCTTAAAATGCCCTATCCAATAGCTCACACCCCCATTTCAAAATCCAAATCAAATTTTACTTCATTTGGGAAAGCGAATATTCTGTCATCGTATTTTCCTGCTGCTATTGTAAAATGCCACAGATTAGGCAATTTGTAAACAGCATAAATTTATTGCACATGGTTATGAAGCCTAGGAACTCCAAGATCAAGGCATCAACAGGTCTGGTGAGGTCCTGGTTTCTATATCGAGGATGGCACCTTGAATGTTGCATTCTCCAGAGGGGGCGAATGCTGTGTCTTCACATAGTAGAAGGGAGACAATGGCAAAGGGGGATTCCCTTCAACTTTTATTATAAAGTCATTAATCTCCTTCATGAGAGCTTTGCCTCATGACTTAATCACCCACTAAACACTCTTTTAACACTGTCAGAGTTTCAATATATGTGTTTTGGGGGACACATTCTGAGCAAAGAAAGCACTGACATTTGTATATTTATTACATGTATATTGCTAACAATTAATGTTAACTTTTTTGCATTAGTAATAATGTTTCCTCTATGTGTGTCTATCTCTCTGCACATTTGCCTTACTTCCAAATTGGTAATAAATCTCTTGAGAGCAAGATCACTTCCTCTGTTTGTGCAGTTCCCTGCTCTCGCAACACAGTACCTTATAATAGCATATATTCCCTACTTGGTTGACTGAGCTTACCCGAAGGGGTCATTTCAAATTAGTTCATTTTCAGATCGGCCTAATTTGGGGGATCCTTCCTTTTCCTTTCAGCCTTAAAGTTCAAGTTCCCTAGGGCTCAGCCCATGCTTGGTTCATTTCCTTTTTCTGTTTACAGGCACTCCCTTTGTGGTCTCATTTCATAACATGGTTTAATTGTCATGAAGATGCCAGTTTCTCCCAAGTGTATATTTCTACCTCAGGCCTCTCTCTTGGCGTCTGGATTCCTATTTCCTGTTGCTTTCTTGGCACTCCTTGTGAACATACCATTGATACTTCAACAACCTGTGTCCAAAACTGGGTTCTTGAAGCTCTTTCTAGGATGATTCATCCATGACCCTTCTCATTTTAGTAGGTGATGAATCCATGCTTACAGTGACCCAACATGCTCAGAGTCATTTTTGTTTTCAGTCTTTATTGCTCACCCTATAATAAAGTATCCTATGGATCTATTTCTGAATGTCTGAAATCTGAATACTTCCTCCACCTTTACTGCTACCACGAGACTCTGAGCCTTTCCCACTTAGATGTAGCTATAGCCTCTTAAGTATTCTTTTATCCTTGTTTCCTGACAGTGTACTCTAAATGGAATACTCTTTTAAAGCACTAGATAAATCATGCTGCTTCTACTTTCAACATCTTGCATTGCCCTCCCATTCTTTAACAATGACAGGCAAAACCTTTACAATGGCCTACACAGCTTACATGACCTGTGTCCCTATCCTTGACTTCACCCCAGGCTCCCCCACACCACGCACACATCCCTGGTACCTTCCAACATCAGTTATCTGTAACTCTCATTTAGTTTTAATCACGCTGGCCTGCTCACTGTCCCTCAAAAATGCCTCACATGTCTTGCACTGGCTGTTGCCTTTATGTGGAAATATTATCTCCCAGATACCCTTATTACTGACTTTAAATCCCCAAAGTGTGTGCTCCAATGACGTCATTTCAATGAGGCATGCCTTGACCAACTTATTTAAAATTGCAGTCAGTTCCTGCATCTAGCACTCCAAGCTGCCTTTATGTTGCTCTATTTTTTTTCTTTTCTCTCCATAGCATATATCACCCTCTAACACATTTACCAATTCCCAATTTATTGCATTCATTCTTCATTATCTGTTTTACTGCTAGACTGTAAGTTCCACACAATCATGCAGCATTGACATTTTGTTCAATGATATATCCTAAGAACCTATAACCATGGCAAGCATCTAGTACATACTTAAAATATATTTTTGAATGAATAAAATAATAAAATAAATTGTATGAGCTTTGTATCCACTACCATTTCTGTTGAATATGTTCCTGCTACTCCTGAAACTGAAGCTGGTTTAATTAGGTTCAAGTGTGTTTAGTTAATTTATTTGCAAGCTCACTTCAGTAGTTATATTTGGTCTGCTTTCGTGGAGCTCTGCTCCTAGTGTGGAGAAAGACATTCAGATAAGAAATAGAACTTAAGGGGAGTGAAGTAAATAGGTTTGAGCAATGACACAGATAAAATGATGGTTAATTTAAATCATGAATACTGACCGAAGAGTATGTAGCATTTAGGTAGCAACTAGAATCAACCACATTTGACAGTATAGAAGACAGACGATGAAATTTCTAAGGAAGGAAACAGCGTGATTGAAAAACTCACATGAAGAACACCTAATGTGGTTATGTGGAGGTTTTTAGTTGAAAATGCAACAGAATGGGCCAGGTATGATAATCCCTGTATTCCATGCTAAGGCACTTGAGGATGTGATAAGTCCTCTATTCCACTCTAAGGCACTTGAGGATGTGATGAGTCCTCTGTTCCATGCTAAGGCACTTGAGACTTACGCTGTAGACATTTAAGGAAAACTGAATGTTTTCAGAATTAAGGCTGAGAGTGGAAGTTTTTCATTCAAGAAAATACAGGACTTGAATATTGCTTTATTCTAAAAATGGGTATTAATAATGGCCGTAGATTGGGTCTTTTCACACAGGCCCATATTTCTTGGAGATTTTGCTCATTCCTTTTCATCCTTTTTTCTCTATTCTTGTCTTGTCGTTTTATTTCATTAAGTTGGTCTTCAACCTCTGATATCCTTTCTTCTGCCCGATTCATTCTGCTATTTAAACTTGTGCATATTTCACTAAGTTCTCGTGTTGTATTTTTCAACTCAATATTCCTGTTCTCTCTCCCTCTTTTTCTTCCTCTTTCTTCCTCTACTTCTCTCCTTTTTTTTTACTTTTCAACATCCTAGTTCCTCACCTCTACTCAATACATTCCTCTGAACACCTGATTCCTTGTGATTCTCCCGTCCCACTGAAACCTCCAATACATTAAAAAAAAAAACAAAAAACAAAAAACAGGTATCTGACTGGCATCATGGTCTGATGACTCTTTCACCAACTCCTTCCTCCTCTCTTCTCTCCTGTCCATAGACATTCTCCCAACAGATCTCGTGCACATTTAATTCCATCTTAACGTCTGCCTCTTGAAGTACCTGAACTGTCATATAAGGTTAGGAAGGAAAACTAAAAAAAAAAAAAAGAAAAAAAACAAAATACAGGACTTGAGCTCACTAACCTGACACCAGAAGTGAAATACGTGCTCACGGCAGCCTCCTTCTGTGTTAGCAAGTTTGTCCTGCTAAACTGGATTTACATCCTTTGACTTCATGTCCTTCATTTGAATCTGGGAATAGTCCATTATTATTTGGTCTTAATATAAGCTGCATTTTAGGTTTGTTAATTAAAGAAACAAATTTGTTATGGGAAGTCATGAAATTATTATCACATATAAACACCCTATCGTATAGGTCAGAGATATTACAGGTATTTTTTTTTCCTCGCGTCACAGTTGCCCACTAATTACTTTTTGTCTTGATTAGAAATTACTATCCCTTAGGCCCTTAGAAATAATTCCAATTAAGCATCACATAGTGCCAATTTAAAAACTTGGAAACTGGTGTAAGTACCCTTTGACTCAGACTGGGTTTCCCTCACTGCCACTAGGATACACACAGCTTGAGGGAACTCGTGTGCCCTGACAGTCTGTCTCCTGGTTTCAAGGCTCCTGAAGAAAGGCCTTCAAGGCAGAAAGAAGAGCAGTTTTTGGGAAGATGGTAGATTAGGCCAGCTGTCAGGTCCCTGTGAAAACAAGCCATACAAAAGAGTTGCAGGCTGTGGAAAACTAAACAGATTCAAATTAGCTTATGCATATTTATTCACATCAAAAATGGTGCACATCTCTGTAGGCAGTGTGGAATGCTGAGGGAATCTATGTATGGCACAGGCCTGTCACTCCTTCACTCCCTGGAAGCTGAGCTTGTAGTGTGACAGGCAATATCACCATGTACATAAGAACAGAGTTCAGTGTGTCATGAGTAGACTGATTATTTATTTGGCGTCATGTTTTATTATCTTCACAATTGCCATTGAAATCATCTTAAAGCAAGTCATTCACTGTCAAATAACTTTTCTCTCCTCAGGACAGATTTTAATTTTCAACTCTTATAGAAGGGATAAAAGAAGATTTTATAACCACTAGGTGAATAAACAAAACTGAGTAAATCATAGTTTGGGGTCCTTCTCACATGCATTTTAACCATGTAAAAGAAAGCATTAAAGACATCTCAAAAGAATAAAGAGAGACATGAAAGTGAAAATGGACTGTCAACCCTGTTTTGGGTGGAAAGCCAGTCTCATGGGGGCAGCTAGTGAGTGTTGGGCTGGCCAGGGAGTTGGTGGCTTTTAGGCATCTGAGCAGCAAGTGTCAATCTAATCTCCTTTCTTCCTGAGAACCTGTTTGCCTCATGAGTCATCAACATTTATTATTACTATAATAGTGCCCAAGGTGGAAATGTGACAATCTCCATCTTACCTCTTTTTTCTTTTCATTTCATACTTTTTCCTTGGATGATCTGATTCTCTTCCACTGCACCTTTGGGAGGTGATAAGGTCATGAGGGTAGAGTCTTCATGGATGAGATGAGTGTCCTCATGAAAGAGATGTCAGAGAACTGCCTTGTCCTTTCCGCCATATGAGGACACTGCAGGAGGATGCTCTCTATGTCAGAAAGCAGTCTTTCACCAGACACCAAATTTGCTGACCATTTGATCATGAACTTCTCATCCTCTAGAACCATAAGAAATAATTTTTTGTTGTTTATAAGCTATCCAATCTATCTATTTTGTTATAGCAGCCTGCACAAACTAAGACCCTGATCTACTCACAGCTAATGATTGACCACAAAATCCATGAGCATAATTCAATGATGCTAAGATTCTGTACTGAAGTCCAGACTTCTACCATGACAGTTTCCTAGTCACAGGCATTTCCAAATTACTTCGAACATAGATGGACTCATCATAATGCCTTTTCTGGCATTCCTAAGCTTCTCTGTGTTCAATGACTATATCTTTCAATAAAGATTAAGAATTTTTTAAAATTTTTCTCAATGCATAAATTGCAGATAAAGTCTTATTTCTAGAAAGCATACTTATGAAACAATGTATTTAATGATAATATGTAGTAAGCAAAAAAATAAAATTAAAAAAAAGTAGTTTATTCAGGCTGCTACTTCTGTCTCATTAGATATTTGAGAGAGAAATGATGAAAAATATTTTTTACAAAAACTTTAAGTGCATTAATAGTTATACTTTTGAAAAGGAGAAAAGCCAAAAGCTGAAAATAATAGTAATAATCATTATACTTTTGGTAAACTTGTTTGGTCAAAGATTTCAGGATCTCAAGCAGTTAGCAACATAGTGACTACTTGAAATATTTTTAGAATGGCAAATTGGGAGGTTAATATATTATTGAATAATTATCGACAATGGATCAAGGCTTTGAGTAATTTAGGAATCTCAAGGAAGCAATATATATTTTGCTCATACTATATGAAATATAATATGCTTATACTATGAGCAGTATATATGGCTTATGACTATAAGCAATAATAAACAAGACTGTATGAGTATATATATACACAAGACATACTCATGCAGTCTTGTTTATTATTGCTATTTGGTCAAAGACAACCTACATAATGGAATCCAAAAATGTGTAAACTTTCCTGTCATATACAAAATATTTAATCAATATGAAATGACAGCTATTAGATTTTTGAAAGGCTGCTTAAAGAAAAGAAAGCTTTGATATCACACCATGTGGATAACAATAATGCAGGGTTTGCAGAGAAAAAAGCTCATTTGCTGAAACTTGCTGCATAAGTAATCAAATTGGTTTATTACAGGAGTGCAAGAATTTCTTACAAAAAAATCTCCTGTAAAGATGTACAAAACATTCCACTCTCGGAAAGAAGCTGAAATTGGTGTCATGCAAGAAAAGCCGAGGTGTAGAGGGCTATTCAGAGCGGTATTTTGTGTGCCGGTTACATTACTCCACCCTCCTCTCTAGATGTGCAGATTAAGGACAGATTTGTTTGATGTAGTTGTTCAGTTACAGTTGCATTCATATTTGTTACAAATAAAAAGATGTGAGACTGAAACTCTCAACTTTGTTTTTGAAAATATTCAGACTTAAAAAAAGTGAATAAAACTTCAGTATATGGAATGATTTAAATAAAATCACATAGATACCGTTAACCAAATTTTTATATCTAAATGAAAGCAAATTTGACATCAACTTAGTCAGTTATAGTTAGAGAGGAAGAAAAGTTTCTTGACTTAATTAGAAACATTGTTTTCTGCAGTGTTCTATACTTGCAGAACTAAGTGGCAATACTCAGATTCCCTGCCAATCTTAGTGAAAATTCTAAGATCTAAATTCTAATTCTAAATTATTTAGTTTTGCAAATATGCCAGGTACAGAGTGCAGGAGCCTTCTAGCCACTGACAGTGCTGAGAAGTAATGGCAAATTTAGTAATGACTTTTGCTCTTGTAATAACAGAGTTCTAATAATAATTATTATATAAAAATTGAAATGTTCTTGTATTCTGGAAGCTTAGCACATAAGTGTGATATGCAGCTTCAGTCTGTTCTTGGTTTTGGTCTTGGATTTGACTAAATATTGACTTTCATATTCGAACATTAGGCATTTGGTCAAAATATATATAGTAATGTATCTTTCTCTCAATAGCAGTCTGATGTACACAGATGTAGAAGTCCACAAGTTAAGGTATTATCCTTTCAGTTTGACTCAGCAGCATCAGGTCTGCGATTTATGGAGGTCGGCTAACCAAGAGAGGCTGAGGCCATCTTGGCCTCCCTCTCACTTCCACTCCATTCCATTGCACTTCTTTGCAGCTTCCTTTCCTAACTTACTCTTTAATATCCTTTACATTTTTCTTATTTCCAATTAAAATTATGTTAATTTTTTAACTATAAAATATTGCATGTTGATTTAAAATAATTTGAAAAAGAGAAAATTATAATTAAAAACAAACACACATAATATTCTCACAGAGAAATAGCTGTCCAGTGCTTTGGGGTGCTTAATGTCTTGTAACCAAGTATCCAGACCCATAGATTTGTATTCCGAGTGTTGGGAGACTGTGGCCTTCTTATTTTCACTTAATATTAAATCAATATTATTCCATGTTTTAATATTTCTAAAATTATTTTTTAATATCTGCAAACTCTCCCAGTATTTACATATACCATGATTTTTAAAACTATCATTTGCTTATGAAAGTTTGGTTTCTTTTGCAGTAAGATCATGCTCTCAAAAACTTTTTTCCAAATATAAACAAATAAATAAACAAGTAGAAATTTATGTATATATTTATATGTTTTCTCTTAAATAAATTTAAAGAAATGAAACAGCAGGATCAAAGCGAATGAACTTTTAAAATTACTCCCATTTTATTTTCCATTTTATACACCACCAACAATATATCAGAACACTTGGTTCATTATATACCAATATTTTAAAAATCACATTTTCTGTTAATACTTTAGTTTTCTGCGGTTTCTGCCTTATGTCTAATAGAAATGAATTTAGACCTTGAAAATTCCTCCCATGATATTCAGGATTATAATAGGCATTGGGACTTTTGTGTAGTGATAAAATCTGTATCATATGTTTCATTAGTTAGGATTCTCTAGAAATATAACCAATAAGAGGTCTCATGTATGTGTGTGTGTATGTATATTTGTACATATATATGTATGTACAAATCAATATATATGTATCAATATATATGTATCAATATGGTCTGGCTTTGTATCCCTACATAGATATCTTGAATTATAATCAAAATTCTAATCCCCATGTATTTGGTAAGAGATCTTGTGGGAGATGATTAGATCATCATGTCCTTGTGACAATGAGTGAGTTGCCATAAGATCTGATGGTTTCTTCGCTCTGCACTCCTCTCTCCTGCCACCTTATGAAGAAGGATATGTTTGCTTCTTCTTCCACCATAATTGTAAGTTTCCTGAGACCTCCCCAGGCATCATGCAGAACTGTGAATCAATTAAACCTCTTTCCTTTATAAATTACCCAATCTCGGGTAGTTCTTTAAAATAGTGTGAAAATGGACTAATACAATTACATATGTTATAATTTTTATGTAATTATACATGTCATGTGTGTGTGCGTGTGTGTCTATATATATATAATATCATTATTATTAGAGAGAAGAAAACTTCATGACTTGGTTAGGAACATTATCATCTCCAGTGTCCTGTTGTAGCAGAGCTAAGTCATGATACTCAGATCCCCCACTGATCTTGGTGGAAATTCTGTTTCGTTTTGTGGATACACACACACACAATGTACCCACACATACACACATATGAAGATAAAAAAGAGAGAGAGGAAAAAAAAGATGAGGGATAATTATTTTAAGAACTTGACTCATGCTATTGTGAAAACTAGCAAGTCCAAAATCTACAGAGAAGGTCGGGAGGCTAGAGACCTAGGAAAGACTTACTGTTGCAGTTTGAGTTGGAAGGTGGTCTGGAGCCAGAACTCTTTTTTTGGAAGGACCTCAGTTTGTTTTCTCTTAAGGCCTCAACTGATTGGAGAAGGCTCACCTACATCAGAGAGGTTCATCTGCTTTACTTAAAGTCTATCTATTTAATTATAACTTCATTTAAAAATTAGCTATACAGCTACATCCAGACTGATGTTTGACCAAATATCTGGATAATGTGGCCTAGTCAAGTTGATACATAATATTAATTATCACAAGTATAGCAATAAATCAGACACAGCACTAGCAAAAAACCGCTATTATCAATTCATTTCAGCTACTAAGAAAGATATCCCTGTTAATCTTTGAGGTAATTTGCACACCTGGCCATTGAGACATGACAAATATTAGCAGCTACCTAAAGGATAAGGGCACCCTATCTCAGAAAGGAACTGAGGGAACAAGGTGTTCCATGGGTAAGCTGAGGTCTTCACCTAACGTTTGTCTGAAACCATCAGGCAGCCAAGCCATATCCCAGTGACACTGCTGTTCAGCCTGCAATTTCTTTCTGCTGGGCCCCTCTGAAAAAAGAATATAACTTTTAGTGCCAGAATCCTCATGAAAAATTGAGGATCCTCACATCAGCTCTGAGTTTTCATGAAGATGATGGAATCCAAATAGAGCGTTACCACAGTATCTGGCACCTAGGAGGCGTTCGACAAACCTTATTAACCTTTGCCTCAGTGCCGTCATTCTTAAAACATATTTCCTTATCAATGAGCTGGGAGAAGCAATGTGATTATTCATTAAAACTTGGCCCTAACATTTTTCGCCTGCTCTCATTTCATCTTCCTATGCTTGAGCCAAATGATTAAACAAAATATAAATTTGTTGAAAGGATGGGATGTCTTTATTTATTCCTTTCAAAAGTGGAATAGACAGAAGGCTGATTAAATACTTTAATTAGACATTTTTTAATGACAGCACATAATTTCTTTTTTGTAAGAAAGTTAATATTTGGTGACAAGCTGACTCTCTAGCCACATAACTTTGATTTATAAATTATATATATACTTAGTAAATATATACACCTTGTTTTTACATGTATATATATGTTCAATACATACACATATATGTTTAGATACATATAATAAATACCTTGATTGTTGTATAGCCAGACTAATCACATGGTGATAGTTTTAAATCTGTCTCCAATTTGGAAGTTCATCCTAGGTGCACTCTCCCCATCTGACCTCAGAGATAGAATGCCATTCCCAGAGGACCAACTCCCAATTTAGTAACTACCATGTGAGTAGAGTAAATGAAAGTTATTGACATGAAAACTTTTTCACTGAAGAGAGAGTTCAGTATTCGACCTGAAGAATCAAAGGCATGCCCTACTTACATCCTCCAGATTTACTGGACAATTTCACTGTTTGCCTCATGAAGGAGCTTATGTGAGATACCGATTAAGAGAAGTTTGGGGCTATCCTGACGTTGTCCAAATATAACTATTTTAGAACATATTTTGATTTTAAAAATAACTTGCCTGCAAGTTAGTGAGAAGATGGGGAAAGCTCATATGTCCATTAGATGCTCAAGTTCAAGTTACTAATCTATCAAATGAGGACCCTAATATGAAATGTTAGATCTTAATGCTGACCTATTTACTCTGAAAAATAAAAAATATAATTAGGTTTTACTCTTGCTAGATGGAATTCAGAAGGTATAAAACATCTAGTTCAGTTTTTGTTGGTCTAAATTTCTTAAAAAGTAGATAAATAGGTAACTTGAGAGATAGCAAAATGCATGTTTCTGGACAGAAACCAAGGAAATTTGCAGGTTATAAAAGTGGTATATGTCCAGGTTTATCCATGGAAACCATCATTCTCAGCAAACTGACACAAGAACAGAAAATCAAACACCGCGTGTTCTCACTCATAGGTGGGTGTTGAACAATGAGAACACTTGGACACAGGGAGGGGAGCACTACACACTCGGGTCTATTGGTGAGAAATAGGGGAGGGACAGCAGCAGGTGGGGAGTTGGGGAGAGATAGCATGGGGAGAAATGCCAGATGTAGGTGAAGGGGAGGAAGGCAGCAAATCACACTGCCACGTGCGTAACTATGCAACAGTCTTGCACGTTCTTCACATGTACCCCTCCAATAAATAAATAAATAAGACATGGCATATGTCTATATACATGTGTCACTGGTAGTCCAAGAAGTTCCAAGAGCAACAGAACCCAGCAAGCAAGCTACAGAAGCATCAGAACTTCTGCCGAGACAGGAAGGAGCACAGATCAGGCCCCACAAAGCAAAGCTAGTGAGCTGAGTCAGGAACCAAGTCTCAAGGAACTAAGGAAACAGATGATACTTTTGGCCAGATAGCAAATTAAATGTAAATTGATCTAAAGATCAAGGCAGATTGCGTGAATTACAAGACAGCATGTATGCTAAATGCCAGGTCCCATGTCCGTGTATAGTAGGTACTTGTTTTAGGTTGAAAGCCTTATCTATTTTCCTGATGGTTGGCCACTTCTCTGCTCAGTCGCTGCTGTAGTAAGTGACCCTATGACCTTTAAGTTTCCACTATCTGAAAATAAAGACCCTAAGTTCTAAGTTCTCCCATTATGTACTGATACCGAAGCCCACACACAAAGATAAAGTGTGGGTTCCTACTCACTGCCTGAAAGACTTTATGGCAGTCCACCTGGAAATGTGTGTGTGCCTGTGGTGGGTAGAAGGGTGCCATATTCAGGAGACAGGCGGAAGTCAACAGATAAATTGCCCTTAGGGTTCCCTCCTCTGGGTGGGCCTGAAGCTTTCTGTACATCTGTTAGAAGACATGCTGCATGGCTATGTCTCAGTGACATAATGGCCAGCTTCATAACACATCATCACTCTGTACGTGTCTGGGACCCTTTCCGGTCTCACTTCCTTTCCTTCTTTCTGGTCAAGGATTCCCCTTTTCAATACTGCATTAGCACATTGTTTTGCCTTGAGCTATGTTTTCAAGATAAATTGGACTAACACAATCGTTCTAGAAGCACTATGCAGTGGCATCAAAGTTATAAAGGTTTTGTCTGTGGTTAATTGGGATAAGATATAAGTGAAGGGCACGTCATTAAGAGTTCAAGAAGCTGTAATGTTTCATCAGTATGGGAGAAAATGTTATTTATCAACATCCTTTCGCCAGCATTTGGAGTCTTGTAGAAATAAATTAGCAGACTTAGGGGAATTACTTGCCAATTTAAGGCACACCTGAGTAATCAAAACTCCATGATGATACTCTTAAAGAAGGGCCTAACTTTTGCGCCTTCAGGAAAAACTAAAGCTAAAAACCAAGCTCAGGTTCTTGTTTCAAAGAAAATAGAAGTGTAAAGCTTGCAAAATGTATATTCCCAACTTGTTTCCCATTCAAAGGCAGAGGTCTGATGGGAAATAATGGGATAATTACACGTGGAATTGGGGACATTTTGCTGTAGGAGCCCAACACTCCTGAAGTTCTAAATTCCCTTGAAGTTCTTGCACAATGTAATCAGCCTTTTCTCTTTTGAGATTCAATGACCTTACCCAAACAAGATGCACAAAAAGATGCCACGTGTTCCTGTCAAGGTCTACTCAGATGATCCATCATTACTACCAGGTAACCACTGAGTCAGATGCCCATTCAGCTTAAGAAGAAAAGTACAAGTCCTTCTTCTTAAGAGCCTACAGGTCAACGGACTTGCAGAATCTGGGCATAGGTACTAGAAGAACCTGCTGAGTACATGTGGAAAGGCATACTAGATTTTCATAATTGGAGGATAGAATTGAATATAAAACTAGATAAAGAAGCGTTCACTAAAACATTAACCTAGGAATCAGGATAGTGTTTCTACAAGGCCCCTTGAATCTGGCCCTAACAGTTTGCTGGAGTAGCTCCTTGAAGTTATCAGTTCAACAATGATTCACAAAAATTGAAAGAGAGTTGCCAGAACCACTTTGGCACAATATTAAGATAAGAGTCAAAGTCTCAGGAGGGAGCAATGTCAGAATGAGGGAATGGGTTCTCTTCCTGCGTCCACAACGGGGAGTAGTTTCTAGGACAGGAACTTCCCAGTGATATACCCTACCTGCTGCCTTCCCCACATCTCCATCCGGGAGACTTAACAGTCTTTGTTTTGATTTTCGCGGGCGCAGGAAGAATCAAAGATCAATGACTCCACAGGAAGTTTAAAGGGACTCTTTATATTGGTCAGGGGGCTTGGAGGAGGAGGGGATTCATCTCATGTTAAAAGTCCCCTTCTTCCACACTCCTTCGGATTCTATCTTTGGGTCCCCTTCCACCATCTTGGCGGAAGCTTTCTCTCTCTTTCATCCTTTTTTCTTTCTTGGATTCCATACTTGGGTCCCTTTCCATTCCCTTCGTGGAAGCTGCTTTCCTTTCCGGGATTTCCCCCTCTGGGGTCCCCTTCCACTCCCTTCATGGAAGCTGCCCTCTCTCTCCAGGATTTTCCCCTCTGGAGTCCCCTTCCACTCAGTGTGGAAGCTGCTTTCTCTCTCCTGGATTTCATCTTTCTGAATTCTCTCCCTCAGAGTGAGAGGAGCTTTCTTTCCCTGATTCTCCCCCTCTGGGAAAATCATTCAGTGTGAGAGTGGCTTTCATTCTTCTCACTCAGTGTGAGAGCTAGCTGTTCCTTTCTCTCCCGTACTCCTTCTCTCTCTCTCTTTCTCTCTGCCTAAATAAATCACTTTCTGCAAAAACTTTCTGGGTCCAGTATTTAACTCTGAGTGCACCACGCCCGCGTGGTCTACTCTCCCATTCTTGGGTGAGTTGAGACCAAGAGCCTGGAAGAACAGCCAACCAGGGAGCAAGCTGAATGCTCCCCTGCATCCCAAAACCCAGCAACAAGAATGCATTTATTATATAACATCTGATAACTCACCACTGGACCGTGTTCTTTGGGAAGGCCAAGGTTAGCCCTTTTGTTGATAATGAGGCAGATAACACCATGTTCTATTTAACAATAATGGCTATTCCCCAAAGGCCAACACTGATGGAAGGAGAGGCTTGTCAGATGCTTGGTTCCCTAATGTAAGTGATAATAATAGAATGATAGAAAACCGGAGGACAGGTAACAGCATTAAACAGTCAGAGACAAGATGAATGTGGCAATCAGATAAGCTTGACAGCAAAGATCTAGGCCAATGGCATTCCTAGGGTAAAGAGAGATGGACAGCCAAAGATAGTGTTGCATGCTTTTCATATGCAGAAAAAAGTTGGAAGTTAGCATGCAACTGTGTAAGAGACCATGGGAAATCATGTTTCCTCAATATTCTTACATTGCTGGCTCAAAACCTCGAGAGTTATTAATTGCTGTTAAGAAGGACTGTATACCATGACATGTGTATGCCATATATATTCATCTAACTCTTTCTCAAAATCATTTGCATTCTTTTGCAAGATTAACGATGAGAAAAGGAAAATAACCAGACTTTTTAAAACCTGCTAGGCACAACTCTGGGCTGACATGGAAAGCAAGGGACAAAAAACATTTCCCTCTCCCTTCTGTTTTCTCAGATCTTAGAATCAGAAAGTCTCTTTAAAATAAGTTTTTGGGGACCAGGTGGTGTTTGGTTGCATGGATAAGTTCCTTGGAAGATTTTTGTGCACCTATCACCCGAGCAGTGTACACTGCACACAGTGTTTAGACTTTTATCTCTCACTCCCATCCCACCCTTCATCCTGAGTTCTGACAGTCCATCATGCCATTCTTATGCCTTTGTGCCCTCACCTCACAGCTTAGTCTCCACTTATAAATGGGAACATACGATGTTTGGTTTTTCATTCCTGAGTTACTTCATGTAGAATAATGGTCTCCAACTCCATACAGGTTGCTGAGAATGCCATTATTTTACTCCTTTTTATGGCTGACTAGTATTCCATGGTATGTATATATGGGCACTTAGCCTGGTTCCATATTTTTGAAATTGCAAATTATGCTACTATAAACATCCTTGTGCAAGTGGTTTTTTTTGAGACAGATTCTTGCTCTGTTGTCGATGTGGTCCAGGCTGGAGTGCAGTGGCGTGATCTCGGCCCACTGCACATTCCACTTACCCTGGGTTCAAGCAATTCTCCTGCCTCAGCCTCCTAAGTAACTGAGATTACAAGCACTCACTACCACACCTGGCTGATTTTTGTATTTTTGGCAGAGACGGAGTTTTACCATAGTGGCCAGGCTGATCTCAAACTCCTGACCTCGTGATCTGCTTGCCTCGGCCTCCCAAAGTGCTGGGATTACAGGAGAGAGCCACTGTACCTGGCCACAAGTGTTTTTTTAATATAATGACTTCTTTTCCTCTAGACTGACACCCAGTAGTAGGATTGCTATGAAATCCAGCACGTCCACTGCCCACAGGTCTTTTCCTCTGGCAAGTCCTCTCTGTCTCAATAGAAAGAGAGCTGTTTTCTTTCTCTTTTTTCTGCCTCTTAAACCTCCACTCCTAAACTCCTCATGTGTGTCCTAAATTTTTCTGACACGAGATGACAAATCCTGGGTTTAGACTCCAGACAACGTAGCTGCTTCAATTTGTTGTAGGGTCCAGTTTAAGTCATTTTTTTCTTGTTTACTTTCTGTCTTGATGACCTGTCTAATGCTGTCGGTGGAGTCCTGAAGTCCCTCATTGTTACTGTTTTGCCAGCTATCTCAATTTTAGGTCTGGTAGTCGTTGCTTTATAAATCTGGGAGCTCCAGCATGAGGTGCACATATATGTATTTCCTTTTGCACTAGTCCTTTCATCATTAATGCCTCTCTTTGTATTAACCATTGTTGCTTTAGGGTCAGTTTTGTCTGATACAAGAATAGCTACTCCTGCTTGCTTTTGGTGTCCATTTGCATAGAATATCTTTTTCCACTCCTTTATGCTAAATTTATGTGAGTTGTAATTTGTTAGGTGAGTCTCTTGAAGACTGCAGATACTTGGTTGGTGAATTCTTTTTTTTATTTTTTTTGAGACGGAGTTTCGCTCTTGTTACCCAGGCTGGAGTGCAATGGCACGATCTCGGCTCACCGCAACCTCCGCTTCCTGGGATCAGGCAATTCTCCTGCCTCGGCCTCCCGAGTAGCTGGGATTACAGGCACGCGCTACCATGCCCAGCTAAGTTTTTGTATTTTTAGTAGAGACGGGGTTTCACCCTGTTGACCAGGATGGTCTCGATCTCTTGACCTCGTGATCCACCCGCCTCAGCCTCCCAAAGTGCTGGGATTACAGGCGTGAGCCACCGCGCCAGGCCGGTTGGTGAATTCTTATCCATTCTTCCATTCTGTATGTTTCAAGTGGAGCATTTAGGCTATTGACATTCAGCATGAATACTAAGGTGTGAGGTACTATCCTATTAATCATGCTAGGTGCTGCCCAAATAGCTTTTTAAATTGTGTCATTATTTTATAGGTCCTGTGAGATTTATGCCCTAAGCAGGTTGTATTTTCGTGTATTTTGAAAAATTTGAAAAACAAAAAAATTTTGAAAAACTTAGAGCTTTTTTTCAAGACTTAGAGCTCTGTTTAGCAGTTTTTGTAGTACCGGCTTTGTAGTGGCACATTCTCAAAGCATTTGTTTTTCTGAAAAAGACAGTATCTTTCCTTCATTTATGAAGCTCAGTTTCACTGAATACAAAATTCTTGACTGATAATTGTTTTGTTTAAGGAGGCTTAAGGACCTCAATACATTCTAGCTTGTTAGTTTTCTGCTGAGAAATCTGCTGTTAATCTAATAGGTTTTCCTTTATAGGTTACCTGATGCTTTTGCCTCACAGCTTTTAAGATTCTTTCCTTTGTTTTGAGTTTAGATGACCTGGTGACTATGTGCCTAGGTAATAACCTTTCTGCAATGAATTTCCTGTGTGTTCTTTGAGCTTCTTGTATTTGAATGTCTAGAACTCCAGCAAGGCTAGGGGAATTTTCCTTAATCATTACCTCAAATATGTTTTCCAAATTTTTAGATTTCTATCTACTATTTACTATTACAATAATAATAATGGTAATGTTTCTAACTTCTGCCATAAGAAAACACATAAAAATATAACATATAGGTTGATTTTGTTTAATCAGTAAAAAAAGTTGAATATAAAGCCATATAAATAAGTAATGCATTAAAGTTATTTTAACTAAATACTTTACATAAAATATTTTAACCACCAGAAAGGATAATTTTTTAAAACGTATAAAATTATTCTGTATACTGCTTGTAAGAGACTCATTTTTAAAGGCCATAGAATGTAGAATCATTCAATCAAATTATATGCAATTATTAACCATACAATTATTAACAAAAAGAAAAATAGTGTAATATCAGTTAAAATAGATGTTAACTGAAGAAAAGCTGTGTTTATGATAAAGCGTATCATTTTCAAAAGATATGTTAGAATAAATATTAAAGGTCACAATCAGTAATCTGTTTTATTCTCAAAAAACTTTAAAAAGCAATAAATTAAACCCATAAAATAGAAATTATTAAAAAATTGAAATAATTAAAATAGAAAATCTCTAACACACAAAATCATAAATTATAAAAAGTAATTATTTGACACGATTAATAAAAATGAACAGCAAAATGAGCAATTAAAAATGTAAAATATGTCTTACCAATATTAATAATAAAAAACATATACCACTAAAAATCTTTTTATTTACGACATGTTTTGAATGCATTTAGTAAATTAAATAAATCAATTTTTCTAAAGGTTTTTCTTTTATTTATAAATTTTATTTTAGGTTCTGAGGTCCATGCGCAGGTTTCTTATATAGGTGTTGTACTATAAGAGTTTGTTGCTCAAATTATTTCATTATTCAAGCATTAAACCTAGTATCCAATAGTCATTTTTTCTGCTCCTATACCTCCTCCTACCCTCCACCCTCAGGTAGGCCTCAGCGTCTGTTTTACCCCTCTTTGCGTCTTTGTGTTTTCATCATTTAGCTACCACTTATAAGTGAGAACATGCTATATTTGATTGTCTGTTTCTGCATTAGTTTGCTAAAGAAAATGTTCTCCAGTTCCATCTATGTTCTCTAAAAGGACATGATCTCATTCTATTTCATGGCTGAATAGTATTCCATGGTGTATATGTACCACATTTTCTTGATTCAGTCTACATTGATGGACATTTATGTTGATTCCATGTCTTTGCTACTGTGGATACTGCTGCAGTGAACATACATGTGCCTGTGTCTTTGTGACAGAACAATTTATATTCCTTTGGCTATGTATCTAGTCACTGCATTGCTAGGTCAAATGGCAATTCAATTTTTAGCTCTTTGAGAAATCTCCACAAAGCTTTCCACAATTGTTGAACTAATTCACACAAACTGTGTGTAAGTGTCCCCTTTTACTTGCAACCATATCAGCATGTGTTTTGTTTTTTGCTTTTCTTTTCTTTTAATAGTAGCCATTTGTATGTGTGTGAGATGATATCCCATTGTTTTTTTTGATTTGTATTTCTCTAGTGATCAGTGATGTTGAGCTTTTTTCACAAATGCTCTTTGGTCACATGTATGTCTTCTTTTGAAAAGCATCTGTGCATGTCCTTTACCCACTTTTTAATGGGGTTGTTTTGTTCTTGCAAATTTGTTTAACCTTTCTTACAGATGTTGGATACTAGAGCTTTGTCAGATTTATAATTTACAAATATTTTCTCCCATTCTGTAGGTTGTCTGTTCACTCTGTTGATAGTTTCTTTTGCCATGCAGAAGCTCTTTTTAATTAAAATCACATTTTCCAATTTTTCCTTTATTGCAACTGCTTTTAGTGACATCTTTATAAAGTCTTTGCTCATTCTTATGTTCAGAATAATATTGCCTAGGTTGTTGATATAAATTGGCTGTGTTCCCACTCAAACTTCATCTTGAGTTGTAATCCCCAAAATTTCCACTTGTCATGAGAGGAATCCAGTGGGAGGTAATTGAATCATGGGGGCAGTTTCCTCCATGCTGTTCTCATGATAGAGACTAAGCTCTCACAAGATCTGATGATTTTATAGGTATCTGGCATTTCCCCTGCTGACACTTCTTTCACCTTTCACCATATGAAGAACATGTTTGTTTCCCCTTCCACCATGATTGAAAGTTTCCTGAGGCCATGGAAAACTGTGAGTCAATTAAGCCTCTTTCCTATGTAAATCACCCAGTCCTGGGAAATTTTTTATAACAGCCTGAGAATGGACTAATGTAGTAAATTGGCATTGCAGAGAATGAGGTGCTACTATAAAGAGACCTCAAAATATGGAAATGACTTTGGAATTGAGTAGTGATCAAAGAGTGGAAGAATTTGGAGGCTCAGAAGAAGACCTGAAGATTTGGGAAAGTTTCGGACTTTCTGGAGACTCATTAAATGCTTTGACCAAAATGCTGATAGTGATATGGACAATGAAGTCCAGGCTGAGGTGGTCTTAGATGGTGATGAGGAACTGCTTGGAAACTGGAATCAAGTTACTCGTGCTAGGCAAAGCAACTGGTGGAATTTTTCCTTGGCCTAGAGATCTGTGGAAGTTTGAACTTGAGAGAGAGATTTAGGGTATCTGGTGAAAAAAATTTCTAGGTGGCAAAGCATTCAAGAAGAACCAGAGGTTACAAATTTGGAAAATTTGCAGCCTGACAATATAACAGAAAAGAAAAACCCATTTTCTAGGGAAAATTCAAGCCTGCTGCAGAAATTTGCATAGGTATCAAAGAGCCAAATGTTAGTCACCAAGACAATGAGGAAA
Organism: Callithrix jacchus; assembly: GCF_049354715.1. NCBI lineage: Eukaryota > Metazoa > Chordata > Mammalia > Primates > Cebidae > Callithrix > Callithrix jacchus. Next base: position 110,818,952 of record NC_133507.1, read on the forward strand.
ATATCTCGAGGGCATGTCAGAGATCTTCACAACAGCCCCTCCCATCAAGGGCCCAAAGATCAAAGAGGGAATGATGATTTCATTGGCCAGACCAAGAGCCCCATTGCTCTATGTAGTCTCAGGACATAATGCCCTGTGTTCCAGCTACACCAGACAAGGCTAAAAGGGGCTAAGGTACAGCTCAGGCCTTAGCTTCAGAGAGTGTAAGTCTGAAGCCTTGACAGCTTTCACACGGTGTTGGTCCTGCAGATGTACAGAAGACAAGAATTGAGGTTTGGGAATCTCTGCCTAGATTTCAGAGGATGTATGGAAATGCCTGGATGTTCAGGCAGAAGTCTGCTGCAGGGATGGAGCCCTCATGAAAAACATCAGCTAGGGCAATATGGGAGGAAATATGGAGTTGGAGCCCCCGCAACAGAATCCCCACTGGGGCCTTGGCTAGCAGACATGTGAAAAGAGGACCACTGTTCTCCAGACCCCAGTATCTTAAATCCACAGCTTGAACTGTGCACCTAGAGAAACCACACTCAACACCAGCCTTTGAAAGCAGCTGGGAGGGAGGCTATACCCTGCAAAACCATAGGGGCAGAACTGCTCACGGCCATGGGAGTCCACCTCTTGTTTGTTTCAGCATAACCTAGATATGGGACATGTAGTTAAAGGAGATTATTTTGGAACTCTAAGGTTCTCTCTTCTGCAGCCATGTGAAGAAGAACATGTTTGCTTATCCTTCCATCAGGATTTTAAGTTTCCTGGGGTCTCCCTAGACACACAGATCTGCAAGTCAATTAAACCTTTTTTCTTTATAAATTACCCAATCTTAGGCAGTTCATTATAACAGTGTTGAAATGAACTAATACAGTTGTCTTTCAGGTTTTTATAGCTTTGGTTTTACATTTAAGTCTCTAATTCATCTTGAGTTGATTTTTCTATGTACTCCAAGGAAGGGGTCCTGTTTAAACCTGCATATGGACAGCCAGTTATCAAAGCACCATTTATTGAATAGGTAACCTTTTCTCCAGTGCTTGTTTTTGTCAGCTTTTAGATTATATGGCTGTAGGTGTGCAGCCTTGTTTCTGGGCTTTTTTCCTTTCCTTTTGTCTATGTGTTTGTTTTTATGCCAGTAGCATGCTGTTTCAGTTACTACATCCTGATAATATAGGTTGAAGTCAGGTAGCATGATGGCTCCAACTTTGTGTTTTTGTCGTTGTTGTTGTTGGTTTGTTCGTCTGTTTTTGCTTAGAATTGCTTTGGCTATTTGTGCACTCTTTAAAATTTATGTAAATTTCTAAAAACATTTTTTTATTTCACTGACAAATATCACTGGTAGTTTGATGGGAGTAGTAGTGATTCTGTAAATTGCTTTTTGCTGTGTGGACATTTTAATATATTGATTATTCCTAACCACAAGCATGGAATGTTTTTTCCATTTGTTTTGTCATCTCTGGTTTCCTTTAAATTTTATTTTAAGTTCTAAGGTACATGTGCAGGATGTGCAGGTTTGTTACATAGGTAAACATGTTCCATGGTGGTTTGCTGCAATTGTCATAAGCTCAGCATGCATTAGCTATTTTTCCTCAGGTTTTCCCACCCTGCCCTTCCCCAGCAGGCCCCAATGTGTGTTGTTTCCCTTCGTGTGTCCATGTGTGCTCCTTTTCGATTTCCCACTTATAAGTGAGAACATGCAGTTTTTGATTTTCTGTTTCTGTGTTAGTTTGCTGAGGATAATGTCTTTCTGTAGCTTCCATGTCCCTCAAAGGACATGATTCCATTTCTTTTTATGACTTCATGGTATTTTGTGGTGTATACCTAACATATTTTCTTGATCTAGTCTATCATTGATGGGCATTTGGGCTGACTCAATGTCTTTGCTGTTGTGAATAGTGCTGCAATAAACATATAACTGCATGTGTCTTTATAATAGAATGATTTATATTGCTTTGGGTATATACCCAGTAATGGGATTGCTGCATCAAATGATAATTTCAGTTTTAAATATTTGAAAAAGAGCCATGCTGTCTTCTACAATGGTCCAACTTATTTACATTCCCACCAACATTGTGAAAATTTCTACTTCTCCACAGCCTCACCAGCATCTGTTGTTTCTTGACTTTTTAATAATCACCATTTTGACTGGTATGAGATGGTATCTCTTTGTAGTTTGATTTGCATTTCTCTAATGATCAGTGATGGAACAGAACCATGATCAATAATGTTGAGCTGTTTCTCATATGCTTCTTGGCCACACGTATGTCTTCTTTTGAGGTGTCTGTTAAGTCCATTAACCAGTTTTTAATGGGGTCTTATTTTTCTTGTAAATTTGCTTAAGCTTCTTGTAGATTCTAAATATTAGACCTTTGTTAGATCAATAGATGGGAAGAATTTTCTCTTATTTTGTAGGTTTTGTGTTCACTCTGATGATAGTTTCTTTTGATATGCAGAAGCTGTTTATTTTAATTAGATCTCATTTGTCAACTTTTGCTTCTGTTGCAATTGCTTTTAGTGTTCTCTTCATAAAATTTTTGCCCATGTCTATGTCCTGAATGATATTGCTTAGATTTTCTTCTGGAGTTTTTATAGTCTTGGGTTTTACATTTAAATCTTTAATTTATCTGGAGTTAATTTTTGTTTAAAGTGTAAAGAAAAGGTTCAATTTCAATTTTCTGTATATGGCTAGCCAGTTCTCTTAGCAGCATGTATTAAGTATGTAATCTGTCCCCCATTGCTTGTTTTTGTCAGGTTTGTCAAAGATCAGATGGTTGTAGTGCTGTGGTTTTTATTTCTGAGTTCCCTATTCTGTTCCATTCGTTTATGTGTCTATTCTTGTACCATGATTATGCTATTTTGATTACTGCAGCCTTGTAGTATAATTTGAAGTTGGGTGGTGTGTTGCCTCCAGCTTTGTTCTTTTTGCTTGGATTGTCTTGGCTATTTGGGCTTTTTTTGGTTCCATATAAATTTTAAATTGTTATTTTTTTCTAATTATGTGAAGAATGTAAATGGTAGCTTAATTAAAATAGCATTGAATCTATAAATTACTTTGGGTGGTATGGCCATTTTCATAATATTGATTCTTTTCAACCATGAATATGGAATGATTTTTTCATGTCTGTATCCTTTTTAATTTCCTTGAGCAGTGGTTTGTAGTTCTCCTTGAAGAAGTTTTTTTACTCCCTTTGTCAGCTGTATTCCTAGGTATTTTATGCTCTTTGTGGCAATTGTGAATGGAATTTTATTTATGATTTCACTCTCTGCTTGTCTGTTGAAGGTATATAGTAATGCTGGTGACTTCTGCACCTTGATTTTGTATCCTGAGACTTTGCTGAAGTTGCTTATCCACTTAAGAAGCTTTAGGGCTAAGTTGATGGGCTTTCCTAGATATAGAATTATGTCATCTGCAAATAAAGGTAATATGACTTGTTCTCTTTCAATTTTAATTACTTTATTTATTTTCTTTTCTGAATGCCATGGTCAGAACTTCCAATAATTTGTTGAATAAGAGTGTTGAGAAAGAACATCCTTGCCTTGTGCCAGTTTTCATGGGGGAATGCTTTCAGCTTCTGCCCATTCAGTATGATATTGGCTGTGGGGTTTGTCATAAATGGCTCTTATTATTTGAAGGTATCTTCAATATCTAGTTTATTGAGAGTTTATAACATGAAGGGATGTTGAATTTTATCAAAAGCCCTTTCTGTGCCTATTGAGATAAACATATGGTTTTTGTCTTTAGTTCTGTTTATTCAATGAATTATGGTTATTGATTTGTGTATGTTGAACAAGCCTTATATCCCAGGGATTAAGCCAACTTGATCATGGCAGCTAAGCTTTATGATGTGCTGCTTTGTATTTGGTTTGCCAGTATATGATTGAGAGCTTTTGTGTTGATGTTTATCAGGGACATTGGCCTGAAGTTACCTTTTTTCTTTTATCTCTGCCAGGTTTTGGAATTAGAATGATGCTGGACTCATAAAATGAGTTAGGGAATTGTCCCTGCTTTCAAGTGTTTGGAATAGTTTCAGAAGAAATAGTACCAACTCCTCATTGTACTTCTTGTAGAATTCAGCTGTAAATCCATCTTGCCCTGGGCTTTTTTTTGTTGGTAGGCTATTTATTACTGCTACAATTTCAGAACTTGTTATTAATCTAGTCAGGGATTCAACTTCTTCCTGGTTCAGTCTTGGGAGGCTATATGTGACCAGGAATGTGTCTATTTTTTTCTGGATTTTCTAGTTCATATGCATAGAGGTGTTTATATTATTTTCTGATGGTTGTTTGTATTTCTCTGGTGTCAGCAGGGGTATTCAACTTACCATTTCTGATTGTGTTTATTTGAATCTTCTTTCTTTTCTTCTTTATTAGTCTTGTTAGCAATTTATTTCTTTTATTGGCCTTTTTTTTTTTTAAAGCAGCTCCTGGGTTTATTAATTTTCTGAAGGGTTTTTTTTTGTGTCTCTATCTCCGATTTTTGTGTCTTTATCTCTCTATTTTCAAAAAAAAACTAGCTCCTGGGTTTATTAATTTTTAGAAGGGGGTGTGTGTGTGTGTGTGTGTGTGTGTGTGTGTGTCTATCTCCTTTGTGTCTCCTATCTCCTTCTATGTCTCAGTTCCACTTTGATCTTGGTTATTTCTTTTTCTTCTGCTAGCGCTGGAGTTTGCTTGCTCCTGGTTCTCTAGTTTTTTTAGTTTTGATGGTAGAATATCAATTTGAGATCTTTCTAGCTTTTAACATGGGCATTTAGTCTATAAGTTTCCGTTTTAACACTGGTTTAGGTGTATCCCAGAGATTCAAGTACATTTACTCTTTGTTCTTATTCGTTTCAAAGAACTTTTTGATTTCTCCCTAATTTTATTACTTGCCCAGAAGTTATTTAGAAGATTTTTTAATTTCCATGTAGGTGTGTGGTTTTGAGTGAGTTTCTTATTCTTGAGTTCTCATTTGATTGTGCTGTGGTCTGAGGGACTGCTTGTTGTGAATTAAGTTCTTTTGCATTTGCTGAGGACTGTTTTACATACAATTTTATGATTAATTTTAGAGTAAGTGTCATGTGGCACAAAAAAATATATATTCTGTTGTTTTTGGGTGGAGAGTTCTGTAGATATATATCAAGTTCACTTGATCCAGAGCTGAGTTCAAGTCCTGAATATCTTTGTTATTTTGTTGTCTCAATAATCTAATATGGACAGTGGGGTTTAAAGTCTCCCACTATTATTGTGTGGAGGTCTAAGTCTTTTTGTAGGTCTTTAGAAGCCTGTTTATGAATCTGGGTGTTCCTGTATTGGCTGCATATATATTTAGGATAATTAGCTCTTCCTTTTTGGACCTTTGTTGGTTGAAAGTCTATTTTGTCAAAAACTAGGATTGCAACACTTTCTTTTTTCTGCTTTCAATTTGCTTGATAAGTTTTTCTTCATCCCTTTATTTTGAGCCTATGTGTGTTCTTACACATGAGATGTGTTTGTTGAATACAGCACACTGATGGGTCTCATCTTTTGGTCAAGCTTGCCATTCTGTGTCTTAATTGGGGCATTTAGCCAATTTACATTTAAGGTTAATATTGTTACATGTGAATTTAATCCTGTCAACATGTTGCAGGCTGATTAATTTTACAGGCTTCTTAATGTTTTTGCTTTGTGTTGCTAGTGTTGTTGGTCTGTGTACTTCAGGATGTTTCTGTAGTGGCTGGTAATGGGTTTTCTTATCCATATTTAGTGCTTCCTTTAGCAGTTCTTGAAAGGCAAATCCAGTGGTGACAAAATCCCTTAGTATTTGCTTGTCTGAAAAAAAATATTTCTCCTTTGCTTATGAAGCTTAGTTTGGCTGGATAGAGAATTCTGGATTGCAAATTCCTTTCTTTAAGAATGTTGAGTCAGGCACGGTGCTTATGCCTGTAATCCCAGCACTTTGGGAGGCTGAGGTGGGTGGATCATGAGGTCAGGAATTCAAGACCAGCCTGGCCAACAAGGTGAAACCCCATCTCTACTAAAAATACAAAAATTAGCTGGGCATGGTGGCATGCACCTGTAATCCCAGCTACTTGGGGGCTGAGGCAGAGAATTGCTTAAAGCTGGGAGAGGTTGCAGTGAGCCAAGATCATACCATTATACTCCAGCCTGGGCAACAGAGTGAGACTTGATCTCAAAAAAAAAAAAAAAAAAAAAAAAAGAATATTGTTACCCAATCTCTTCTTGTAGGGTTTCCCCTAAGAGGTCTGCTGTTAGTCTGATGGACTTCCTTTTATAGGTGATCTAGCCTTTCTTTTTGACTGCCATTAACATCTGTTTTTTCATTTTGATCTTGGAGAATCTGATGGTTATGTGTCTTGGGGTTTAACTTCTTGTGGAATATTTTATTGGAGTTCTCTGGATTTCCTGAATTTGAATGTTGGTTTGTCTTCATAGGCTGGGGAAGTTCTCCTGGCTGCTATCTAGAAGTGTGTTTTTCAACTTTGCTTTATTTTCCCTGTCTCCTTCAGTCTTTTCACATAGTCCCATAGTTCTCAGAGGTTTTGTTCATTGCTTTTTATTATTTTTTTTCTAATCTTATCTTCCTGCCTTATTTCAGCAAGATAGTCTTCAAGTGCTTATATTCTTTCTTCTACATAGTTGAATCAGCTATTGATACGTGTGTTGGCATCATGAAGTTCTCATGGTGTGTTTTTAAGCTCCATTGGATCACTTATGTTTCTCTCTAAACAGGTTATTCCAATTGAAGACTCTTGTAATCTTTTCCCATAGTTCTTAGCTTCTCTGCATTGAGTTAGAACTCATTCTTTAGCTCAGAGAATTTAATGTTTTCCACGTTCTGAAGCCTACTTCTATCATCTCATCTATTTCAGCTTCAGCTCAGTTCTGTGCACTTGCTGAAGAGGTGTTACAATCATTTGAAAGAGAAGAGGTATTCTATTCTGGCTTTTGAAATTTTGGGCGTTTTTAGTTGTTTTCCTCTCATCGTCATGGGTTTATCTTCCTTTGATCTTTGATGTTGTTGACCTTCAGGTGGAGTTTTTGTGGGGTCCATTTTTTTATATCATGTTGCTTCCTGTTTGTTTTTATTTTTATTTTATTTTATTTTAAGTTCTGGAGTACATGTGCAGATAGTGCAGGATTGTTAAATAGGTATATACGTGCCATCATGGTTTGCTGCATCCATCCCCTGTCATCTACTTTAGGTATTTCTCCTAATGTTCTCCCTCCCCAATCTCCCACCCCCTGCCATCTTACCCCTAGCCAACTCACCCCCCAACAGGCCCTGGTGTGTGATGTTCTCCTCCTTGTGTCCATGTGTTCTCATTGTTCAACACCCACTTATGAGTGAGAACATGAGGTGTTTGGTTTTCTGTTCTTGTGTCAGTTTGCTGAGAATGATTGTGTCCAGCTCCATCCATGTCCCTGCAAAGGACATGAACTCATCCTTTTTTATGGCTGTGTAGTATTCCATTGTATATATGTGCCAGCTTTTCTTTATCCATTCTATCATTGATGGGCATTTGGTTTATTTTTCTTTTAAGATTCAGGCCCCTCTTCTGCTGGTCTGCTGTAGTTCCCTGGGAGTTCACTCCAGACCCTGTTCACCAGGTATCAACAGTGGAGACTGCAGAACAGCATAGATTGTTGCCTGCTCCTTTCTCTGGAAGCTTCATCCCAGAGGGGCACTGACCTGATGCCAGCAAGTGCCCTCCTTTATTATGTTCTGTCAACCCCTGTTGGGAGATCTCACCCAGTCAGGAGGCATGAGATCAAGGAGCTCTTTAAGGAAACAATCTGGCTGGCCCTCAGCAATGCAGATGTTTTGCGCTGAAGAGAATTTTTATCTGAATTGCTTGGACTCTTTAGATGTAGCAGGCAGGAAAAATTAAGTCCACTCAACCTGAGACTGTGGCCACCCCTCCTGCCATGTGCTTGGACACAGAGGGATGAGAGTTCTGTCTGTAAACCCCTGGCTGGAATTGCTGGAATTTCTTCAGGGAGGCCTTGCCTGGTGAGGAGGAATAAATCTGGATCCCACCTAAAGAAGCAATCTGATAATGGTCTGCCAGAGTCACTGTTCTGTGCTGTGGGGAATTTTGCCCAGTACAAACCTCACAGGCATCTTCGCACTGGTAGGGAAGCCACCAACTAGAGCTGCAGTAATGGTGGTCATGCCTCCCCCTGGAAACTTGGTTTCTTAGTCAGACTCCAGCCTGCCGTGCTGGCCAGGGGGATTCCAAACCAGTGGTTCTTAGCTTGTGGGGTTCTGTGGAAGTCAGACCTGCTGAGCAACACCTCTTGTCGCTCTGGCTTCAACACCCTTCCCACAGGAATGGATAGATCTCCTACCTCACTGGAGTTCTGGGAGCTGCTGGAGTACGCACAAACTCCTACAGTTCTGTGTTTGCCTGAAGGGTTGCCAAGCCTAGTGGCTTCTGTGGATCTGCACAGCTTTGTGCTTGAGACTCAAGGCCCTGGTGGTGTGGGAACACGAGGAAATATCCTCATCCATGAATTGCAAAAATACGTGGGAAAAATGTGTAGTTCTCTGGATGGTCAGCACAATCCCTCACTGCCTACCTTGGCTGGGGGAGAGAGGTCCCTTTGCTCTGTGTGGGTCCTGGATGAATTGCCATCCACCCTGCTTTTTCCTTGCCCTCTGTGGGTTGCACCAACTGCCTAGTGAGTCCCAATGGAAGAATCTGGGTACCTCAGTAGAAACTGAAGAATTCATTGCTGTTTTTATTTATCTCAGTGGGAGCTGCAGACTGGAGCTATTTTTACTTGGCAATTTTGACCCCTCCCTCATCTCTGATTTTCTTGAGCAGTGTTTTATAATTCTCCTTGTAAAGACTTTTCACCTACCTGATTATCTGTATTCCTCATCATTTTATTGTTTTTCTGGAAATTGTGAATAAGTTTGCACTCCAGAGTTTGCACTCAGCTTGACGGTTGGTGGTGTATATAAACGTTAATGATTTTTATACATTAATTTTATATCCTGAAACTTTGGAAGATCTCAAAAGCTTTTCCCCCACAATAAGTAGGCTTCCTCCCTGGGTTTCCTGGGTTACAAGGTTGGTCCAACACATGCAAATCAATAAATGTCATTCATCACTTAAAGAGAACTAAAGACAAAAACCATGTGATCATCTCAATAAATCCACAAAAATCTTTTGATAAAATTCAACAATCCCTTGTGTTAAAAGTTGTCAGCAAAATAGGTGTTGAGGAGACATACCTAAAAAATACTGAAGTATTGAGGAGACATATCTCAAAACAGAAGTTATGGGTTGAGGAGACATACCTCAAAACTGAAGTTGTTTATCAACTTGAGGAGTTTTGGGGTTTATGAAGTTTTCCAGATACAGAACCATGTTATCCATAAACACAGATATTTTGTCTTCTTCTCTTTCTATGTGGATGCCCTTCATTTCTTTATCTGGTCTGATTTCCCTGGCCAGAACTTATAATACTATGTAGAGTAGGAGCCAGGAGTGAGCACTCTTGTCTTGTGCCATTTCAGTATGATGTTGGTTGTGGGTTTGTCATAGATGGTTCTCATTATTTTGAAATACATCTCATCAACACCTAGTTTGTTGACATTTTTAAAGATGAGGGATTGCTAAATTTTATCAAGAGACTTTTGTGCATTTATTGAAATGATCACATGATTTTTGTCTTTATTTCTGTTTATGTGATGAATCACATTTATTGATTTGCATATATTTAACAAACTTTGCAATCCAAGGATGAAGGCTACTTAATTGTGGTGCCTAAGCTTTTTGACATGCTGCTGGATTTGATTGGCTAGTATTTTGTTGAAGATATTTGGATCAACGTTCATCAAGGATTCTGACCTAAAGTTTTTGTTATTGTTATTGTGATGTCTTTCAGGTTTTGGAATCAGGGTAATGCTGACCTCATAGAATGAGTTGAGATGGGATTCCTCCTCCTTAATTTTTTTGGAATAGTAACAGTAGAAATGATACCAACTCTTCTGTGTACATCTGCTATGATTCAGCTGTGAATCTGTCTGTTCTAGGGTTTCTGTTTATTACTGATTCAATTTCAGAGCTCATTATTGGTCTGGTTAGGGATTCAAGTTCTTCCCAGTTCAGTCTTGGGAAGGTGTACATGTCCAAAAATTTCGCCATTTTTTTCCTAGATGTTCTAGTTTATGTGCATAGAGGTGTTTATAATAGTCTCTGATAGTTGTTTGAATTTCTGTGGGGTCAGTGATAACATTCCCTTTGATACTTCTGATTATGTATTTTTGGATCTTGTTTTTTCTCTAGCTGGTGGCCTATCTATCTTATTGATTTTTTCACAAAAGCAGCTCCTGGCTTTGTTGATCTTTTGAACTTTTTTTTAATGTCTCAATCTCTTTCAGTTCAGGTCTGATTTTTGTTATTTCTTGTCTTTTGTTAGCTTTGAAGTTGGTTTACTCTTGCTTCTCTAGTTCATTTAGTTGTGATGTTAGCTGGTTAACTTGATATCTTTCTAACTTTTTGATGTGGATGTTTAGTGCTATGAATTTCCCTCTTAACACTGCCTTACATGTGTTCCAGAAAATCTGGTATGTTGTATCTCTGTTCTCATTAGTTTCAAAGAGCTTTTTGATTCCTGCCTGAATTTTATAGTTTACCCAAAAGTCATTCAGAAACAGCTTATTTAATTTTCATGTTATTATATGATTTGGAGCTGTTTTCTTACTCTTGAATTGCATTTTTATTGCACTGTAGTCCAGGGGAATGGTTGGAATAATTTCAGTTGTTTTGCATTTGCTGAGGATTGTATTATGTCCAATCATGTGGTCAATGTAGAGTATGGGACATGTGGCAATGAGAAAAATGCATATTTTATTTTTTGAGGTGAAGAGTTTAGATGTCTATCAGCTCTAACTGACCCAAAGCTGGATTCAGGTCCTGAATATCTTTAACAATTTTTTTGCCTTGATGATCTGTCAAGGTTAGTATTATATGTGTGATTTGATTCTATCATCATGATTTTGGCTGGTTATTTTGAAAAGTTGTTTGTACGGTCACTTTATGGTATTACTGGTGTCTGTACCACTGGTTATTTTGAAAATTGTTTGTATGGTCACTTAATGATATTACTGGTGTGTGTACCTAAGTGTGTTTTTTGCAGTGGCTGGTAACAGTCTTTTCTTTTAATATTTACTGTTTCTTTCAGGAGCTCCTGCAGTTCAGATCTAGTGACAACAAATTCCTTCAGCATTTGCTTGTCTGAAAGGGATCTTATGTATCCTTTTTTGATGACACTCCTGCACCAAATTGCCCCAGCTTGAGTTCTGCCACTACTTCTCTAAACAGTTCTCATTACCAATTCAATTGCCCATGAGAGTCAGGAAGTCTCTTCCTGGCAGGATTCCAGATACCCATGTCCAGAGAAGGTTTCTCTTTGCCTGTTTAACTCAGCTGTCAACAGGAGTCATTGGGAACCAGGCATGAGTCCTGAGCAGTAGCCCCATGCAGTGTTCTCAGCTTCCTCCCCCTTCAGCTCAACATCTGTGTCTTTCTTCTGTCTGTTCTCAGTGCCTTCTCTCTCAAAATCTGCCAGGAGTGCACCAGTCTTCCTAATGTCCCAGTCCTTCAGTATGAGATGTTCCTTTTGGCTGTGTCTAGTTGGCTGCTGATGTAGTTTGGCTGTGTCCCCCTTCTTATCTTGAATTGTAACTCCCACAATTCCCACATGTCATAGGAAGAACCCAGTGGGAGGTAATTGGATCATGGGGTCAGGTCTTCTATGTGCTGTTCTCATGATAGTGAATAAGTCTCATGAGATCTGATGGCTTTAAATATGGGAGTTTCCCTGAACAAGTGCTCTCTCTTTGCCTGCCACCATCCATGTAAGATGTGATTTGCTTCTCCTTGCCTTCCATCATGATGATGAGGCCTCCTCAGCCATGTGGAACTGTAAGTTCATTAAACCTCTTTTTCTTCCTAGTCTTGGGTGTGTCTTGATCAGCAGTGTGATAATGGACTAACACGCCATCTTGGAGCCACACTGTTTGATAAACCAAATTTACCAAATAATTGCCACAGTAAATTAAATACAAGAATATTTCTACAACAATTTAAGAAATAAAAAATATTATTAAAAATATTCTTGCAACAAAATTACAGACTTGGATACCTTTACTGAGGAATTCGTTCAAACATGTAAGGAAAATATATGTTTACCTATAAACAAACACACAGTAAAAGGTGGTGTAGCTTAGGGAACAAGAGGAGAAAATTCTTAACAAAATTGATTATTAAAGTAAAAACAGAAATAAAAATCAGAGGAGAAGCACTAGGGGAACATGGAAAAGGTGAGTGCACCCTCCAACCCAACCCAAACATGTAAATGGATTAAGCACTTCAATTAAAAGGTGAAGGTTGTTACCCCGGGAATAAAAGAACTTAATAATATATAGTTATTTAAATGCAAATTTAAAAACACAAATAAGTTAGAGGAAGCATGTCTTAGTCTATTTGTACTGATAAAACAAAATACCTGAGACTGAGAACTTTATAGATAATAGACATTTATTTCTCACAGTTGTGAAGGGTGGAGAGTTCAATATCAAGGTTTCGAATAGGGGCTGCTGTCTCTGCTTCAAGAAAGATGCCTTGAAATGTTGTGTCCTCACATCATAAAATAGATAGAATGTGTAAAACAGGGGGCCTCGTCGCTTCACTCCAGCCCTTTTATATGGTCACTAATCCCATTCATCACCTCTTACAGGCCCTACTTAATATGATCATAATGGTGACTAAAGTCCAACATATGAATTTTAGAGGACTCATTCAGATCGTAGCAAAGCGTACAGAAAAATGCTCTCCATAAATAGACCAAGCATAAAAAGCTAATATAGCTATTAGGTACACATCAAAACAAAAAGTATTATAATAATTTAAAGGAATCATTTTATAATGATAATATATTAGAATATTAATTAGGATGACATTAAAAAATCTAAATTTCTATGCATTTAAAGGCAGAGTTACAAAATAAATGGATTTAAACTTACAAAACTAAAGGGATAAATGGGCAAGTAAATAATCATATATTGAGATTTTAATAACCATCTATTAGCAACAGAAAAAGTAGGCAAAAATTAGTAAATACATAAGATGTCTGAGCAATACCATCAATCAACATGACCAAGTTGACATCATTAAATTCCATTCTCACAATTGCAAAATATGCATTCTTTTCAAATGTATGGAGAATGACAGTGCAGGATTGTCAACAAAGAAAAAAAAGAAGAAAAAGAACAAATGTATGTAGAATAGACCATATGCTAAGCATATGATAAATCTCAATAAACTTTAAAAGACTGCAATTCAAGAGTGTTCTCTAACTACAGTAGAGTTAAATTAGAAATCAATAACAATAAGGTATCCAGAAATGTGCCAAATATGAATTGTAGAACATACTTTTAAATACCCATGATTCAGTAAGAAATCACAAGAAAAACTAGTATTTTAAACAAAAAGGTTGGGATACAGTTAAAGTAGTGCTTAGTGAGAAGTTTATACTTGTAATTGCCTTTGGAAGAAAATAAAAAATGCCTAAAATCAATTTCCAGGTTTTTATTTGGGAAGCTAGAAGAGCAGAGTAAATTAAATTCAAAGTAAGCAGAAAGCAAGCAATAGTAATTACACAGTCAAAGAAATGGTGCACAAACAAGAAACCAACCTCGACAGACACATGTGGGTCTTTTAAAAGATTAAAAATCAATAATTTCCTGACAAGATTAATCAATTAAAAAATAGAAAAAAAAAACAAATTACAAATATCAGAAATGATATTACTACAGAAGCCACAGATACTAATAAATGATAGTAAGGGCATATTATAGAAACGTGTTTAAGAAGTTTGATAACTTCAATGAAATGGACATATTCCTTGAAAAACACAACTTACCAAACCTCAGAAAAAAATAAAATATCAAAATAGCTTATATCTTATAAATAAATTGAATTTATAATAAAAAAAATTTACACACACAAACACACATAGACTCCAGAACTTGTGATTTTCTGTTTGAACTCTATTAAATGATTGAGAGATATAATATTAATCTGGCAGAAATAAATGTCCTGCCTTTTGCCAGAGCTGAAGAGAACTGATTGCTTAGAACTGGTGAAAGGATGTGGGTTTCAAATTGATTATTCAGATTTCAACTTTTCCTATTTTCATCACCTGTGATCACTTCGGCTGCTTTTGAGATGTTTAACAATCAGGATTCTAGCCCTTAGTGAAGGCTTATATTTCATATCCCCCACCTTCAAAGGCACTTAAGTCTCTGTGTTGTACTCTCTACTAGTATATATGACAATTTAATTAAGTATAGAAGTCTCACATAAGTTAATATTGCTTTATTTAAGAAAATTATTTATCTCACATCCTTACTATGATTAAAGGATCAGTCATTATAGTACCTTCATGTCTTTTTATAATTTGCATTTTTCTGAACAGTGGTAAATGTAATGTTTATTTTCTCCAATGAGTTTATGGCTGTAACTATTTTCATCTGCATTAATTCTATTTTAATATGTTATTTTTATAAAGTTTTAGGTTTCTTTCATGTATTATGTATCTTAATATTGTTTTAATTATACATTTGCAAATTGCTATAGTAATATATCACGATTTTGGAATGACTAACCTCCTATTTTGTGAGACCTGCTGATACATATTGATGTAAGATTGCTTCTTAGTGTACTGTGTAACTATTATTTTATCTGAGTTCTTCTTCACTGGAGTTCTTCCTGTGAGAATCCAATAGTAAATGGGTTGTGGTTATGTCTCGGAAAGAGTCTCACTTTTGCATCTACTAAGAATTACAAGCTTGTCATAGGTGCAAAACTTTTTTGTAACATTAACAACTTGGTATGGATGTTTACCAGCCCTTTATGTAGTAAATAGTAGGAAAAATCACAGTTAGGAATCTGTGCCTTTTGTATTTCTCTAGGTTGTTATATTAACATCTGTTAAATGTTTACAGATGTATCAACTGGAACACATATACATTAGGTTGGTGAAAAAGTAATTGCGGGTTTTCCACAGTTATTTTTTGCACCAACCTGATGATACCATCACTATTATTGACATCAGTAGTTATTCAGGTACTGGTAAGTTGTTATTACCCTTAGTAGAAGATTCAGTTGAAGATATAGTCACTGTCCTAAATAAGACATATATACACTTAACCATATTCACACATGGTATAGGTGCCATAATTTCTTAATACCTAAGAAATTATTTCAAATTGAGTGTATACCTGAATCACTGAAAGAATAACCAAAATATAATTATTTGTGGCAACTTTTCTTTTACAGAGTTAGCCTAAAGACTGAATTAAATGACCTATACCTTGCTGAAAACTAGCTATGAGAGACAATGTGTAAACTCTGAGATAAAATGTCTACTGTCGACCATTAGACTGTGTTGTTCAATTACTTTTTGAATGAAGATGAATTTACCTTTCACCTACCTAGGGCCCCTATTATCCATTTCATGCATTGTTACATGTTGTATGTGGAGAAAGAATTAAACTATGTTTCATTACCTGGCACATATAAAAATAGAAAGTAAATTTATCTTCAAAATAACTTTGTGTTTACTTTTTGAAGCCATGGAGTTTGAGCACAGACACAGTGACCCAATTTATTAACAAGCAATGACAAAGTTACTAATTTTTAAAATTGTTCATAGCAAAACATATGCAGATTAAAGAGTCTTTGTTTTCTTACAATCTAATGTACTTCTTAATCCCTAACACTACCCAATTCTACCCCCTTTCTCAGGACGTCACCCAAACTCCTGAGTGCAAATGCAAAGCAATGATTGAATCCCTCCTCATTTCCAGCCTCGCTGATACAGGAGCCCAGAGTCTTTCTATGACCTGGGATCATAATGCCCTTCATTGAGAAATGAAGATTCCGAGGGCACGTGTGTATTTGTAGAATTATACAAACTTTTACTAAATCTAAAACTTTTTATAAGCTCAGGAAATATTGTTAGGAGTGGAGGAAGATGAACTAAAGAATCATTAAGACTGACCAGGAATCAGAAATAACAAGCAGTAAGGCAAGAGGACAGAAAGTGAAAAAAAAATTCAGTAATAAATGATGAATCTTAAGAATTCTGAACCTCATATTGGAGGAAAAGACAATACAATGAAGGTGACTCCTCAAGCAGTCAAGATTCCTAATGGAAACAGCTTATTTGAGGCATCCCAAAATTGGTAACCATAAAATTAGTCCTGTCCATCAAAATTAATCACTTTTATGGAGATATGTACTAATGATTCAGTGTTTCTACTCACTGGAGGAGAGATTGGCAAGGCTCTGAAATAATGTCCTAAATAATTCTCAAACTGCTGAATTATTTTTCTAATAAGTTCAGTAATTATTTCACATACTTCATAACTGACCTTCACTTAAACCGGTTCTATTCCAAGTATGACATGGGAGAAGATATTGCAGAACATTAATCATGAATGTGCTACGATTTATGGCACATGGTGTTTAATATCTCTATAATTACTAATAACATTCTTTTATTTTTTTAATATTCCCATGGACTACAAATGGAATCCTAATGGAATTGATTGACACAGTTATTTCCAAATTTGAAAATATTTTTTCTCCAATATTAACTCTCTTTAGTTCTCTATAATTTATATGTTCAATGTAAAAAAAAACTGAAAGAAAATAATTTATAGAACTGCCTTTAATTAAATGTTTTGTAAAATAAACTCTACTATACGCATACTATATTCCCACTTACAAATATTATAGATCTAAATATTAATTTTTGCATGGGTAAAATAGTTCTAGAAAGTTACACTATATTAAAGCTAAATAAGGGTTTCTGGATTACACATGTATACAGAAAATGCATGTAGGAAATTTTAAGAAAGTTTATTTTAACACACACTCTTTGCAATGAATTTAGGATTGTTTATTTCTCAGACACTGAGCAGCTCCTAGTAGAAGGAGGGGGCTGTGGCACTGAGGAAGGTAGACCTCATTTGCAGTCCATCTACCATGGTGACTCCTAAAATACATGGTATTTCTCTTAGTTTCTGATGGTCAGTTCAGACCCCACTCCTGAACCATTCCTCCTCCTCAACATGAAGGCCTCCTCAGGTCCGTAATTCTTTCAACATTTTCTTGTGTTCTTTGCCTCAAGGCATCATCCAGTTCCCCTGTCCATCCATGTATTTATCCCAAGAATGACAGTGATTGACAGAGCACCAAAATTTCTATGCGAGAAGAAAAATTGGAAAATTTTCTTTATTGCAATTAAAGGATTCCAAAATCCACAACTTAGCTTAAGATAGCAGTGCACATAGTGGTATACTCCCACAGGTGTCCATGTCTCCTGAAGACAGCTCTGATGGCAGTGAGAATGCCTTTGAGGGAGGATAGTACTGTCGAGTGTCTCTTCCTCCCTAGCCTGGACTGGCAATTTTGGGGACTCTGGCTTTCTCACCAGGTATGATGGTTAATATTAAGTATGAGATTAATTAGATTGAAGGATGCAAAGTATTCTTTCTGGGTGTGTCTGTGAGGGTGATAGAGGAGATTAACGTTTGAGTCAGTGGACAGAGAGAGGAAGACCCACCCTTAATCTGGATGGGCACCATCCCCTCTGCTGCCAGCACAGCTAGAAAAAGCAGACAGAGGAAGTGGAATGGGCAGACTTGCTGAGTCTTCCAGGCTTCATCTTTCTCCTGTGCCGGATGCTTCCTGCCCTCAAACACCAGATGCCAAGATCTTTGGCTTTTGGACTTTTGGACTTACACTAGTGGTTGGTTTCCCAGGAGCTCTCGGGCCTTCAGACTGAAAGCTGCACTGTCAACTTCGCTACTTTTAAGGTTTGGGGACTAGAACGGATTTTCTACTGGCTTCCTTGCTTCTTGACTTGCAGACAGCCTATCTTGAGACTTTACCTTGTGATCCTCCTTAATAAAAGCCCTTACATATATATATATATATATATATATATATATATATATATATACACACACACACATATATACACATATATATGTATAAATATATATAGGTGTATATATGTATACACACATATACATATATGTGTGTACATATATATGTGTGTGTGTCTGTGTGTGTATATATATATATATATATATATACACTTACATGTACACATATATAGGGATGCCTATATATATGTATTGGGATGTATATATGTGTGTGTGTGTATGTGTGTGTATATATGTGTGTGTGAGTGTGTTTGTGTGTGTGTGTGTCTATTAGTTCTGTCCCTCTAGAGAACCCTGACTAATACAGATTGTAGTACCAGGCATAGTTCTAGAGGAACAGAATTTTAAGAATGGATTTCTTTAGTTGGATTTGGGGTTTCTAGAGTTGTCTGCTTAACCTGATTAGATCCCAATGTGTTAAGTATTCTACTTCTAATAGTATGGAGAGCACTGATAGTGCTTAGTATGAACTGTTTAGAGAGTTATGCAAAATAAATGCATTTTATACTCCTGGCTCACCACTCTTGAGAGGCAAAAAGCATTGACTCTGTACATAATACCTTTGACCAAATGATAAAAACCAAGGAATATAATGAAGTTAGTTGGTTGCTCCTATATTTACTGGACAAAGTGATGAAAGAAAATCATGAGCCCAAAGATTCTAACTCTTGGTTTCAGAAGCACACATGGAGCCTCAAATCTTGTAAAATTGCTGAGAGTGAGAGTCTTCTCTCTGTAGACAAAGGGCTGAAATTGTGGCAAATCAAACACAAGCTCTTATCTTGCAAGTGGCTGACCTGCAATGAAAGGTCAGCCTTGCCAGGTGTCTACTGTGAAAGTGAGGGCATTGACTGAAAAAGAATGGGACCCTGAAACTTGGAATGAGGATGTGTGGGAGAACCCTGATGAAGGTGGGGGACACTGAGCTTTAAACTCTGAAGAGCCTTTTTTGCCAGAGGAAATAGCCTTCCCACCCTCAGTTACTGCAACATGCCCTCCCCCACCCACACTGCCGTCAGCCTTTCTACCTTTGTTGAGTATATTAACCATGCACTGCCTGAGGCAACAGTGATGGACTCCCCTGAGACAGTTTCCAGGGAGAAAAAATACTAATTCTTCTCAGGACCCATCCTCAAAACCCCTGTTTGCTTCTAGACCTATAACTAGACTCAAGTCCTGGCAGACCCCTAGAGGTGAGGTTCAGAGTGTGACCAACAAGGAGATGTGCTACACTCCAAAATAACTGCTTCAGCTTTCTAATTTATATAAGCATAAATCTAGAGAACAGGCATGGGAATGGATATTAAGGGTGTGGGATAATGGTGGAAGGAACATAAATTTGGGTCAGGCTGAATTTATTGACACGGGCCCACTATGCAGGGATTCTGCATTTAATGTTGCAGCTCTGGAGGTTAAAAAAGTTCTAATAATTTCTTTGCTTTGTTAGCTCAAATGTGGATCAAAAGATTACTCAACTGTGAGTAAACTGGAAAAGCCTGACTTCCCATGGTTTAATGTAAAGAAAGGGTTCCAAAGCCTTAGGGAGATTGGAATGCTAGACTGGAGTCGTCACTTTAGACCTACTCATCCCAACTGGGAGTGCCAAGAAGACATAACCTTCACCAAACCCTGTGAAACAGATTTGTGAGGGGAACACCTGCATCCTTGAAGAGCTTTGTATTGCCCTTCTCGGTATGCCAGACCTTACAGTGGTAACCATAGTGACTCAATTAGAAAACTTAAATGCAACAGGAATAATTGGATCCTGGTTTTTATGAGTGAAATTGATAGAAAGCCTACTGCATTCTTACTCAGTTTGTAAGTAGAAAACTGCCAGGTTGAGTGGACAAAAGCCTAATTTTAATTATAAAAATAGAGAATTACATACCCTCAATCAATTTCCAGACTTAAGCCAGTTTACAGACCCAGAAACCCTTGAATGAAGGGGAGCCTGAGTCCCAATGAGGAAGGACCTCACTACTGAAAAAATATACTGTTAATTTTTCTCCCATCCTTCCTCAAAGAGACCTCCAGCCTTTTATCAGGGTAACTGTGAATCGGGGAAAGGGTAATGATCAGACCTTTTAAGGACTACTGGACACTGGCTCTGAGCTGACATTGATTCCTGGGAACCCAAAAGCCCACTTGATCCTCCAGCTTTAAAGTAGAGGTTTACAGAGGTCAGGTAATTAATGAAGTTTTAGCTCAGGTCCAACTTGCAGTGATTCCAGTGAGTCCCTGGTCTCATCCTGTGGTCATTTCCCCAGGGACAGAATGCATAATTAGCATCCCCACATTGGCTCACTGACTGGCAAGGTGAGGGCTGTTATGGTGGGAAAGGACAAATGGAAGCCATTAGAGTTGCCTCTACCTAGAAAAATAGCAAATCAAGAACAAGATTACATCCCTGGAGGGATTGTAGAGATTAGCACCATTATCAACGACTTGAAAGATGCAATGGAGGTGATTATCAACATATCCCCTTTCAAATCCCTATTTGGCCTGTGCAGAAGACAGATGGATCTTGAAGAATGACAGTTGATTATCTTTCCTAAGCTTAACCAGGTGGTGACTCCAATTGCAGGTGCTGTACCAGATGTGGTTTCATTGCTTGAACAAATTAGTACATCTCCTGGTACCTTGTATGCGTCTATTGACTGGCAAATGGCTTTTTCTTTATTCCCGTTCATAGGGTCTACCAAAAGCAATTTGCTTTCATCCTGCAAGTCCAGCAATATACTTTCACTGACCTACCTCAGGGGTATATCAGCCCTTCTGCTTTATGTCATAATCTGGTTTGCAAAGATACCGATCACTTTTCCCATCCATAGATGTCACACTGGTCTATTATATTGATGACATTATGCTGATTGGACCCAGTGAGCAAGAAGTAGCAAACACACTGAACTTACTGAGATATTCGTGTGCTATCATATGGGAGATAAATCTGACTAAAATTCAGTAATCTTCCACTTCAGTGAAATTCCTAGGGGTTCAGTGGTCTGGGGGCCTGTCAAGGTATTCCTTCTAAGGTGATTGATAAGTTGCTGCATTTGGCCCCTCCTACAACCAAGAAAGAGGCACAATACTTCATGGACCTATTTGGACTAAAGGCAACACATTCCTCATTTGGGTGTGTTATTCCAGCCCATTTGTTAAGTGAACTGAAAAGCTACCATATTTGAGTGGGGTCCAGAACAGGAGAAGGCTCTACAAAAGGCCTAGGATGCTGTGTAAGCTGCTCTGCCACTTGGGCCATATGATCCAGCAGGGCCAGTACCTGAAGTGTTAGTGGCAGAAAAGGATACTGTTTGGAGCCTTTGTCAGGCCTACATAATTGAATCACAGCAGAGGCCTCTAGGATTCTGGAGCAAGTCCCTGCCATCTTCTGCAGATAACTACTCTTTTTTTTTTTTTTTGAGAGACAGCTCTTGGCTTGTTAGTGTGCTTTGGTAGAAACAGAATGCCTGATGATGATTCATCAAGTCACTATGCAATCTGAACTGCCTATCATAAACTGGGTGTTCTCTGACCTATCTAGACATAAAGTGGGATGTGCACAGCAGCATTCCATCATCAAATGGAAGTGGTGTATATGTTATTGGGCTTAAGCAGGTCCACAGACACAAATAGGTTATGGGAGAAAGTGGCTCAAATGCCCATGGTATCCACTCCTGCCACCATGCCTTCTTTCCCACAGCCTGCACTGACAGCCTCATAGGGAATTCTCTGTGATCAGTTAAAAGAGGAAGAGAAGACTAGGGCCTGGTTTACAGATGGTTCTGCATGATATGCAGGTACCAGCCAAAAGTGGACAGCTGCAGCACAACAGCCCCTTTCTAGGATATCTCTGAAGGATAATGGTGAAAAGAAATCTTTCCAGTGGGCAGAACCTTGAGCAGTGCACCTCATTGTGCACTTTGAATGGAAGAAGAAATGGCCAAGTGTACGATTATGTATGATTCATGGGCTGTAGCCAATGGTTTGACTGTATGGCCAGGGACTTGGAACAAGCATGATTGAAAAATTGGTGACACTATTAGTCAGTTTCCACACTGCTAATAAAGACATACCTGAGATGGGTGATTTATAAAGAAAAAAGCTTTAATTGACTCACAGTTCAGCATGGTTGGAGAGGCCTCAGGAAATTTGATTAAATCAATCAATCATGGTGAAAGGGGAAGCAAACACATTCTTCTTCACATGACAACAGGAAGGAGAAGAATGAGAGGCAAGTAAAGGAGAGAGCCCCTTCTAAAACCACCAGATCTCATGGAAATTACTCACTATCACGAGAATAGGAATAGCATGGGAAAAACTGCCCCCATGATTCAATTACCTCCAACTGGGTCCCTCCCACAGCATGTGGGGATTATGGGAGTTACAAATCAATATGAGATTTGGTTAGGGACACAGGTAAACTGTATCAGTGGCAACGAAATTTGAAGAAGAGGTCTGCAGATGGACATCTCTGAGTGATCAAAAACTGTATAGATATTTGATATGGTTTGGCTCTCTTCTCACCCACATCTCAAATTTTCCAATGTGTCATGGGAGAAACCCAGTTTGAGGTAATTGAATCATGGGGGTGGATCTTTCTTCTGCTATTCTTATGATAGTGAATAAGTTTTATGAGATCCAGTGGTTTTATAAAGGGGTTTCACCTGCAGATGTTCTCTTGCCTGCCACTGTGTAAGATGTGACTTTGCTCCTCATTTGCCTTTGACTGTAATTTGAGACCTCCCTACACATGTGAAACTGTGAGTCAATTAAACCTCTTCTCTTTATAAAACACCCAGTCTCAGGTATGTCTTTATTAGCAGCAGGAGAACAGATTAATACAGTAAATTGGTTAGAAGAGTGGGAGGCTGTTGTAAAGACAGCCCAAAATGTGAAAGTGACTCTACAACTGTAACAGGCAGAGATTGGAACAAGGTTGAAAGGCTCAGAGGAAGACAGCAAGACATGGGAACGTTTGCTGTCTTCCCAAAGACTTGTTGAATGGTTTTGACCAAAATGCTGACGGCAATATGAACAATGAGGTCCAGGCTGAGGTGGTCTCAGATGGAGGTGAAAAACTTGTTAAGAACTGGAATAAAGGTCACTTTTGCTATGTGAAGAGACTGGTGGAATTTTGCTTCTACTCTGCAGGTTTTTGGAAATTTGAACTTGAGAGAGATGATTTAGGTAATCTGGAGGAAGACATTTCTAAGTGGCAAAGCATTCAAGGGGAAGCAGAGCATAAAAGTTTGGAAAATATGCAGACTCACAATATGATAGATAACAAAAACTCATTTTCAAGCAGGCTTCAGAAATTTGCCTAAGTAATGAGAAGCTGAATGTTAATCATCAAAGTTACAGGAAGAATGTCTCCAGGGCATGTCAGAGACCTTTACAAAAGCCCCTATCATCATAGGCCTGGAGGCTTTGGGAGAAAAAAGGGTTTGTAGGCCAGGGCCAGGGACTCCCTGCTCTATGCCACCTTGAGACATGGTGCCAACATATCTCAGATGCTTCTGCTTCAGCCATGGCTAAAAGGGGCCAACATACAGCTCAGGCTGTTGCTACAGAGGATACAAGCCCCAAGCCTTAGTGACTTACACATGGTGTTGGCCCTATGGGGGCACAGAAGTCAAGAATTAGGATTTGAAAACCTCCATCTAGATTTGAAAGGACATATGGAAACATCTGGATATCTGGGCAGAAGGGTGCTGCCAGGTGGAACCCTCATGGAAAACCTCTGCAGGGCAGTACAGAAGGAAAATGTGGAGTGCAAGCCCCCACACAGAGTCCCCACTGGAGTGGTGAGAAGAGGCTCACCATCCTCCAGACCCCAGAATGATACATCCGCCAACAGCTTGCATAATCCACCTGGAAAATCCACAGATAATACCAGCCCATGAAAGCAGCCAGAAATTGGACTGTACCTTGCAAAGCCACAGGGGCTGAGCTTCTCAAGACCATAGAAAACCATCTCTGGCATCTGCATAAGCTGGAGGTGAGACATAGAGTCAGAGGAGATCATTTTGGAACTTTGAGATGGAATTTCCCCACTAGATTTCGTACTTGCATGGGTCCTTGGCCCCTTTGTTTTGGCCAATATCCGCTATTTGGAATGGGTGCATTTACCCAATGCCTGTGCCTGCATTGTATCTAGGAAGTAACCAACTTCCTTGTGATTTTACAGGCTCATAGGTGGAAGGCACTTGCCTCATCTCAGATGACATGCTGGACTATGGACTTTTGCGTTAATGCTGAAATGAGTTAAAGCATTGGGGGACTGTTGGGAAGGCATGATTAGTTTTGAAATGTGAGATCATGAGACTTGGGAGGGCCCAGGTGAGGAATGACATGGTTTGGCTCTGCTCCCACCCAAATCTCATCTTGAATTGTAGCTCCAATAATTCTCAGGTATTGTGAGGGAGACCCAGTGGGAGGTAATTGAATCATGGGAGCTAGCCGTTCCCCTGCTGTTCTCATGATAGTGAATAAGTCTCATGAGTTGTGATAGTTTTATGAAGGGGAGCTTCCCTGCACACAGTCTGTTGCCTGTAGCCATATAACATGTGACTCTGCTTCTCATTTGCCTTCAGCCATGATTATGATGCCAGTCTTGGGTATATCTTTATTAGCAGTGTGAGAACAGACTAATACAATATTTGTATCTCATGTAACTGCTAACTTAAGGGTGACCTCAGTGGAGGAGGATTTTTGTAATCAATTGGATAGAATGACTCATTCTCTGGACACCATTCAGCCTCTTTTTTCCAGCCGCCCCTGTCATTGCCCAATGGGCCCATGAACAGAGTAGCCATGGTAGCAGGCATGAAGGTTACCACATGGGCTCAGTAACATGGACTTTCATTCATCAAGTCTGACCTGGCTACGGCCACTCCTGAGTGCAAAATTTGCCAGCAACAGAGATCAATGCTGAGCCCTCAATACAGCATTATTCCATGGAATAATCAGCCAGCTACTTCCTGGTAGGTTGATTATATTGGCCCCTTCCATCATGGAAAGGATAGCAATTTGTTCTATACCTATGACGTTATGTTTTGCTGGTCTAGATGTCTTAGTTTCAGAGTGGGAATACTGTCACTAACAATGATTCCATTAAACTGGAAATTAAGATTGCCACCTGGCCAGTTTGGGCTCCTCTAAGTCAACAGGCTAAAAAAAAGAGTTACAGTTTTGGCCAGGGTGATTGACACAGACTATCAAGATGAAATCAGCCTACCATTCCATATTGGAGGTAAGGAAGAGGTGCATTGAATGCAGGAGATTTCTTTGGCATCTCTTAGTATTATCATGCCCTGTGATTAAGGTCAGTGGAAAACTACAACAACCCAATCTCGGCAGGACTACAAATGGCCCAGACCCTTCGGGAATGAAAGTTTGGGTCACCCCACCCTGCAAAAAACCATGCCCAGCTGAGGTGTCTGCTGAAGACAAAGGGAATACAGAATGAGTGGCAGAAGTATTAGTCATCAGCAAGAGCTACAACCACGCCACTAGTTGCAGAAACAAGGACTGTAATTGTCATGAGTCTTCCCTCCTTACTTTGCTCAAAATACGTTTGTGCATGTATACACAATACATGTATACACTACTACTAAACAAATATCTTCATTTTATTTTCTTTCTTTTTCCTTTCTTATGTGATATAAGAGTTACTGACTCTGTATCACCATTTTAGTGTCGTTATCCTTATGTAACAGCATTGGATTGGTACACTTCTAGTTTAGTAAGGATTAGTACCCATCTGGTTATACAAAAATACCTGTTTTATGTTAGGCATAATTATGGCCTTATTATTTTCCATATTTGAAATTTATGTATTAATTCAGGAGATGTGTGTGGGTTCAAGTTGACAAGGGGTGGACTTGTGATGGTTAATACTGAGTGTCAACTTAATTGGATTGGAGGATGCAAAGTATTGTTTCTAAGAGTTTCTGTGAGGTTGTTGCCAAAGGAGATTAACATTTTAGGCAGTGGACTGGGAGAGGCAGACTTACCCTTAATATGGGTGGGCACCATCTCTTCAACTGCCAGCGTGGCCAGAAAAAGCAGACAGGAGGAGGTGAAATGAGCAGCCTTGCTGAGTCTTCCAGGCTTCATCTTTCTTCCATGCTGGATGCTTCCTGTCTTTCGACATCAGACTCCAAGTTCTGTGGCTTTTGGACACTTGGACTTACAGTAGTGGTTCAGCCACAGACTGAAGCCTGCACTGTCTGCTTCTCTACTTTTGAGGTTTAGGGACTCCAACCGGCTTCCTTGCTCCTCAACTTTTAATTGGCCTATTATGGGACTTTACTTGTGATCATGTGAGTCAATTCTCCTTAATAAACTTCTCTTCATGTATGCATATATCCTATTAGTTCTGCCAATCTAGAGAACCCTAATGCACCAGGCATTGGGAATAACTAGCTTTCTAATGAGAGTACACTGCCAGATGAGACAGACACATTCCCAGGGACAGCAGGGCTAGTATTTGTGCACACTTGAAACATATGTTGGCAGCTCCCCTGAAAGTGGTCACTCTTCTTAGTTACTGCCTGATGAGAGAGTTCTTTCCATCTATGGACAATTCTCTTTTGAAAAATACTACTGTTTATTTCTTTATAACTTTTCTGGGTGCAAAGGTGTACATATTTATGGGGTCCATGGGATACTTTGATACAGGCATATGATGCGTAATAATCACATCTGGCATTTATCATTTCTCTGTGTTACAAGCATCATAATTACACACTTTTAGTTACTTTCAAATGAACATTAAATTGCTGTTGGCTGCAATTACCATGTTGTGCTCTCAAATACTAGATCTTATTCATTCTATATACAACTACAATAAGATCTAGTATTTGATAGCATGACAGGCTGATTACAGTCAACACCTGCAATCCTGTCTCCAAATAACTTTACTACATAGAGCCTGGGACCAGGGCTACTGAGTATGTGCAATTTTACAACACTCCACTTATGATTCTCATAGGTAAACAGGTTTCAGAACCATTGATTATAGAACAGTGATTCTTAACTCTGGCTGCCCACTGGAATTACTTGAGGAATTGTGTTTTAATTATGACAACTAACCACCTTCCAAAAAAATTCTGATTTAATTTACTTGTGATATAATCAGGATATCTGGATTTTTTAAAACTCCCCAGGTAATTCTGATGTTCAGTTAATGTGATAAAAACATGGATCTAGAAGAGTAGATGAACATAGATGAACACTTTGTCCTTCAGTCCATTGCCAATAGATAGATGATAGATAGATGATAGATAGATATAGATAGATAGATAGATAGATAGATAGATAGATAGATAGATAGATGACGGAGGCCAGAGTTTTGCTCTTGTCCCCCAGGCTGGAGTGCAACGGCGTGATCTCAGCTCACTGCAACCTCCACCTCCCAAGTTCAAGAGATTCTCCTGCCTCAGCCTCTGTGGTAGTTGGGATTACAGGTGCACCCACCTTGCTGGGCTAATTTTGTATTTTTAGTAGGGACAGGTTTCATCCTGTTGGCCAGGCTGGTCTGGAGCTCCTGACCTCAGGTGATCTGCCCACCTCAGCCTTGCAATGTGCTGGGATTACAGGCATGAGCCATGGTGCCTGGCCTTTTTTATTTAATTGAAGTTTTATTCATTCTTCTTATACCATCATATTTGATCAAATATCAGGTCAACTGTGCTTGGATTCAAGATAGAAAATTGAATGCTAATCAAGAATAATAATAAAATTATAATCTCCATCGATCTCAATGAACAATGCTGGTATGTAGACATAATCCACCAATTAGCTATAAAAAGACACTACAATTTAGAGATTTAATGATTTCCTTAATCGTGTGGTAGAGATCTAATTGTTGCCAGATAGAGCTTTCTCCAAAGCCTATGCTCCTTAGAACATACTGCTCAGATGTGGAGGAAGGGAGATAGAAGTTACAATGAGGGTGGATTAAGACTTGGTTTTGAGTGTACAGGTTACCCAAAGCTCAAGGTCTCATATATCATTTCTCCTCCTGTAGGGCATGCGGTAGGATTGCTTTTTTTCCTGCCTCTCAAACTGACCATTACCATGTTATTTGCTTTAGTAAATGGAATAGACTGTAAGTTGCACAAAGTTCCCCAGCCAGAATACAACTTGCCATATCTACTACCACCCAGAGCCCCTAGAGGTCTTCTGGATTGTTGGTTTTCCAGCCTACATCCATGACTGAAGATATTGTGAATCAGAAACCCCTGCAAACCCACAGTGAGCATATAGTATGACAGGGGAATTAAATATGGCTGTTACTGTAATATAACTTAACTGATCCTCACAATTTCATAGACAGAACTCTCTTTAGGTTAGAAGATTATCCTTCCATTGATGAGCATTTTTTGTATAGACCCATTCCAACAATGAGTAGTACACCCGAGTTTGCATTTGGCTTTACTTACCTACCTTCTTCACAATCATGAGAGTTCTTATAAAATATATTTCTGAGATCCAGATTTGTAATTTCTATAGCTTTCCCTTGCTCAGTAATCCACTGACACTTTCAGATAATGAAAGAAATTTAAGTTGTTTATGTGAACTTATATTAGGGCCGTAGATAAGTAATTGAGCTATGTCAGAGACTTCCAAACACCAGGTCTTGAAAACATCCCTAGAGGGCGGTGTTATAATCACCCAAGGAATTTAATGATCTCCCAATTTATAACGGTTTCCCTTGTAAATTTGTTTAAATAGATTAAGGGTGTACTTGGGGCTCCTCATGTTTCCTAAGCTCTAATAAATGTTTAATATGAACCAGATTTGGATTACTGACTTAGGTTAGTAATTCTTAATTATGTTGGCACATCAAAATAAGTTATTTAGTTTTTCAAGCTACATAGGACTGGCATATCAGTGAAGGCTCTTATGTAACAAGTGATGTAATAAAATGTTGAGGTGAAGTTTGGAAAGGGGATACAGAAAGACCATTTGAAAAAGTTTCTCAGATAACTTTGAAATTATTCCTTGTTCATTATGGGCAAAGATTATGTGCACTCACAAACTGTCAGGTTAATGGGGCAATTATATTGAAATAAGACTTCGGTTATAAACAAGAAAATGCCTCATTGCTTGATTAAAAGAAAAATATTTATTTTCTATCATTTACAGGTTAAAAAATTTCAGGAGGGTCAGGGAACCAAGCTGGAATACTACCTAACCAGGAACAGTGTCGTTGGCAGAAATGATCAAACGCAATATGCAACTGTGCTGGTGAAAACACCGCCCATCACTGCCTCTGGGTGTATATGATACTAGGGGACATGAGTGAAAATTCTGCCATAGCTGATACAAAAAGTGAAAAGTCTCTGACAAAAAGTTAGTCTCCTTGTGCCTGGAACCAACCTGAGCAGCTCTCTACCTTTTAAGATTCTATGTGTACATAGCAGAATTTATAGAATTTAGATGCAGCAGATTCTGAGAAATGTGGCTGTTGCTCCGAAGTCATTAGGGCACAGCAATGAAGGCTAACATAGGGCTGGAGAAAGCATTGTTTGATCTAGTTTTCAGTATCAGTTCTATCAACTTGGGTCATGGAGTCTTGAACTAGACTGAAATAAAACAGGGCACCTTTATCATGCCTGATTTACGTTAAAGGGCTTGTCACTTTCCTTCATCCAGGTTTTCAGTATGGTTTCTCGGTCTCCAAGGTGCCTTAATATCTCAGTTTCTAAATTCTAAAATAAATGTATGTAATTTAAATATGAGTAAATACATTCTCCTATTATTTGGCTTATCAAATAATCGCTACAATAAAGAAGGCTTGCATTCATGTTGCAGAAAAGAAAAACAAGAAAGCTATGATCTTTGATCTTTCCTGCTAGGAACATTGGCACATGCTTATTTTTGTTTTGCTTAGGTTTGGGATTTTTTTCCTGTTGTTTAAGTAATTTATTTGTTTAAAGAAGTTTCATGTTCACAGAAAAATTAAGAGGAAGGCGCATCTAGAGATATCCCATATACCCCTTGTATCACACATGCATAGCCCTCCCCACTATCAACATCCCTTGTTACAATGGAACATTTGGTTACAATTGATGAACATACATTGACACATCATCACCTAAGGTCCATAATTTACCTCAGAGTTCACTCTTGATGTACATTTCACGTGTTTGGACAAATACATAATGTCGTGCATCCACCATTATAACTTCATACAGAGTAGTTTCACTGATTTTAAACCCTCTATGTTCTCCCCATTGATCCCTGCCTTCCTGCAACTCCCTGGCAACAACTGATTTTTCTATAGCCTTCCATAGTTTTGCCTTTCACTTCTCTTAAGTGTGCACTTACTTATATATGTCAAATTATATGTACATATACTGCACATGACTTAGAGTGTCAAGCAGAGTCCTAGTGGCTTTTCAGAATTATTACCTCTGAAACTTCACTTTATTTTTATCCAAATTACATGCTAGACTTCTTATAATAGAGAATTGGTTCTTGTGCATCATAGTTCCATTACACTGATAGACCTATGTACCTTTGTGAGTCAAACTCACCCTACAGCTGAATGAGTCAATACCTTGGTCATCTCAAAGGTCAATTTTAGTAAATCTTGGATAACCATAGATGAGAGCAAACATAGTCTTCCTACATACGGTTAAGTAAATAAATAGCTACATGAATGTAAGCAGAGCCACTGCTTTTCAGTTCTGGCCCACTAGACCTGGTGGCAAGATGAAATAAAGGAAGTTAGAGGGATTTTAATGATGATGAACATTCCCTGAAATTATTAAGATCACAGATGATTCCAGGGGGTTCCTCTGGTCAATTTGTAGTAACTGAGAGCAGAGTCATATTCCTCAAAGGAATGAATGACCCATTGTCTATTTATCAAGGAGACTAATTTGGTTATAATGATGAGGTTGAATCATCTAGAAGGTGTGTCATTTGCATTCCAGGAACCTTACCTGTGAAGAACAATTCTCACCTTGCTATCGTTTTCTAAATTATTTATTTTAGTGACTGATTTCTTATACAGAAATTCAAACAAATGTCACTTAGAGGTCAGTGAATGTGTCCACTTAAAGTTAATGGCAGCCACTTCCTATAGTAAGCAATAATTTTGCATAAGAATTTACAAATAAAGAAAAGTAGAAAAGATAAATTCATTTAGGCGATTACCTTGGCCGGTGATGCACAGCAGGAAGTTGCTGTAAAATTACCTTCTTTTTTGATGAAAACTTAAGTGTCTGGGAAAGCAAGATTGAAGCGCTTACTAAATTTAGGAACCTTTATTGGGAGGGCTGCTTTGTCCTCCTAAAACCTCCTTTTGGATTGGAATGAATCTAAGGAAGTTAACATTCTCAGAATGAAGGGAGAATTACAGGGCATTAAATCTCCCTTCCTTTTCAGGGACATCATGTTATTCTTTCTTGAATGGCACACTAAGCTGGATTGCAAATTAGAGAGGCTTTACCAGCTGAGCCCTCTCGGAAAGCATGTGCTGTGTGTACTTCCTTCCATCCTCATTCTGGTACCTTCTGGCTGCAATTTGATATTTAAACCATCAGCAGGATGACAAGTATAGAAGGCCTCATGCAACATGACCTCTTAAATGACAGAAAATTATAAAACATTATACTTATGGTAATTGGTGACACAGAAAGGGTCTGATGTAATGATCTAAAAACAAGAGGAGATAGAGGCAGGGGCAGAAAGCTACTGCCAGACAGAGAGAGAGACAGATATTTGCAGCAACATCCTGTGGGGAGATGGAAGTGGGTGTGAGGCAGCTGATGCAGTGTGTATGAATGAAAGGTGATTGATTGACACCAACTGTTTGCATGATTTTTAAATACTCTTTTGCCATTATTGATAACATTCAATGTCCCTGATACTTAATGAGCTCTTCTTTTTGCTTTCTTCAAGTTCATCTCATCTTGTCAGTATTTAATAACATATGGACTTGACGTGCTGCAGAAGATGAGGTGATGTCATAATTCCCTTAGCTGACAAAACAAAACACAAATGGCAAAAGCAGAATTTTAAACATCAAGCTTTTCTTTTTTCCTTTTTTTTTCAATTTTTTCAATTTTTTTTTTAATTTCAATAGGTTTTTAGGGAACAGGTGGTGTTTGGTTACATACATAAGTTCTTTAATGGTGATTTCTGAGATTTTGATGGACTCATGATCTGAGCAGCGTACACTGTACCCAATGTTTAGTCTTTCATCCCTCAACCCCCTCCCACCCTTTCTCTCAACTCCCCAAAGTCCATTGTGTCATTCTTATGCCTTGGCATTCCATAGCTTAGCTCCCACTTATGAGTGAGAACATATGCAGCTTGGTTTTCCATTCCTGAGTTACTTCACTTAGATAATAGTCCAGGTTGCTGCAAATACCATTATTTTGTTCCTTTTTATGGCTGAGTAGTATTCCATGGTATATATATATATATATATATATATATATATATATATATATATACATACATATATATATATCTACATACAGATATTTGCAGATATATACACAGACATTTTCTTAATTGGAAACACTTAGCTTTTATTTACTGCAAAAAGTAATACTTTTTCCAGATTAATGTATCCTTTAATGCCAAGGATGATTCTTTTCCTATAAAAATGTAGAAAATATTAAATATTGGCACTAGGAGGATTCATTTATTGGTGAGATTCCATTTGTTCTGTTATTTAAAGTGTTTGTGTATAGCCATTCTATTCCTAGACATTTAAATAAACTTCAATTATCCATGCTAATTGCGTTTATCAAATCTTCCTTAAAAAGCAAGTCTGAGACTATCTCCAAGGTTTCAAATTCCATACTAAGGATGGCTACATTTTTCTTTAAAAATTGAGGTATTCTGGTCTGGCACAGTGGCTCATGCCTGTAATCCCACCACTCTGGGAGGCCGAAGGGGGCATATCACTTGAGGTCAGGAGTTTGAGACCAGCCTGGCAAACATGGTGAAACCAGGTCTCTACCAAAAATACAAAAACTAGCTGGGCAGCCTGTAGTCCTAGCTACTTGGGGGGCTGAGGCAGGAGAATGGCTTGAACCCAGGAGGTGGAGCTTTCAGTGAGTAGAAATCCCACCGCGGCATTCCAGCCTGGGCAACAAAGTGAGAATTTGTCTAAAAAAAAAAAAGAAGTTGAGGTATTATTATTTTTTTTTTTTACCAAACAGAAAATTAATTACTACCATAAAGTGAAGATATTGCCACAATAATTTTAAAAGATTTGAGAATACTCTGTTCTATTACTATATAAAAGAACAACACAGTAAAGTTACTTTCTGTCTGACCAGTTGGATGCTTATTAAACCCCAGCTGAATGTACAGTAATCTGAGGAGAATCTGAGCCCACTGTTCCCATGTTTCATCTTTGCGCTGAAACTATCTCCTTGCTGTTTTCCTGTGAATCATTTCTTGTAAATCAGACCCAGATTTTGCAGCACAAATATTAAATTATTGTGTGTTCTCCTTTCAGGGAAGGAGAGTGTCTGAGTTTGAGAGGCTCACTGAGACTTTGAGATATTAGGAGCCTTGAAGACATACTTAGAATACAAGCCAGGATTTTCTGACCCAGTTGGTGTCCACTACTGCCCTAGGGCAGGATCTCATGAACAAAAGACAACTTTGCTGCAGAGATTCATTGCTGGTTGGTGGATGGTGAGCCCCTTTGGATTCTGAATATGCTAATGCTGACCTCAGGTGTTGCTCACTCTTAAAATGAAGGCGCACATACCCAGAATACTGACCTTCCCTCTATCATTAAGACAACAGGATTAGGTCATGTGAAGGTTAGAGGTCACCAAATCAGCCTGTGTTTTCAGATGAGGGAACTGCAGACATAGCAACCTCGAGTTGTGAACAGGCCTTTGACTGCTTCAGCTGTATCGCTCTCCTCAAAATAATGCTCCCTCAAAAATTTCTCTTGAACCCAAGAAGCAGAGGTTGCAGTGAGTCAAGATCGTGCCACTACATGTCAGCCTGGACAACAGAGTGGGACCGCATCTCAAAAAAATAAAATAAAATTCGTGGGCTACTTAACATCTGTTTGCGTGGCTTATGCTACGGTTCAAACATTTGTTCCTCTGAAGCACAAGTGAAAATAAAAGGCTTAATCTATTTCTGTACTAATAGATTAATGGGTTATCATGAAAGTGGAAGTGGTGGTGTCATCAGAAGAGGAAGAGATCTGAGCTAGCATACTTGGTCCCCTCACCATGGGATGCCTCAGGTCACCTTCAGACTCTGCGGGGAGTCACACCAGTAAAAAGGCCCTCACCAGAGGTGGCCACTCCACCCTGGACATCTCACCCTCTATAACTGTAATAAAATGAATTTCTATTTTAGATAAATTATCCATTTTCAGGTATTCTGTTATAAGCAACAGGAAATGGACCAAGACAGAAAACTGGCACTGAGAAGTGAAATGCTGCTGAGAATGAATATCGGAAAATGTTCAAGCAGCTTTGGAACTGGGTAATGGGCAGAGGCTGGAGGAATTTAGAGGAGCAGGCTAGAAAAATCCTAGACTCTGCTGAGGGCTTAGAAGACTAGGGAAAGTCCCAGCACTTTGGGAGGCTGAGGCAGGCAGATCACGAGGTTAAGAGATCGAGACCATCCTGGCCAACATGGTGAAACCCGTCTCTACTAAAAATACAAAAATTAGCTGGGCGTGGTGGTGTGCGCCTTTAGTTCCAGCTACTCTGGAGGCTGAGGCAGGAACATTGCTTGAACCCAGGAGGTGGAGGTTGTAGTGAGCCGAGATTGTGCCACTGCACTCTAGCCTGGTGCATGGTGACAGAGGGAGACTCTGTCTCAAAAAAAAAAAAAAAAAAAAGAAGAAGACTAGGGAAAGTGGAAAGTTTGGAAATTCTTAGAGTGGTCACAACCAGAACACTGATAAAATTATAGAGAGTAAAGGACATTCCAACCAGATTTCAGATGGAACTGAGGAACAAGGAGCTGAGGAACTGGGATTAAGGGTAACTTTATTATACCCAGGACTTAGCTGAATTGCGCCCATGCCTCAGCACTTCATGGAGGACTGAACTTGAGAGTGATTACATTATCTTGTGGATTAAGTATCTAAGTAGCAAAGCATTCAGGCTACTGCATAGCTACTTTTAATTACTTGCATTTTTTTTTAAATATATAGAAGGTCTCTCTGTCTTTCAGGCTAGAGGATAATAGTACAATCATGGCTCACTGGCACCTTGACCTTCTGGGCTCAAGCTATCCTCCCACCTTCAGCCTCCCAAGTAACTAGTACCACAGGCATGTGCCACCATGCCAGGTGAATTTTTAAATTTTTTGTCCAGATAATGTCTCCCTGTGTCGCTCAAGTTGGTCTTAAACTCCCAGGCTCAAGATACTGTCCTGCCTTGTCCTCCCAAAATGCTAGGATTACAGGCATGAGCCACTGTGCCTGGACTGCATTAAGCATTTAAAGGGAAAAATGAAAAACATGAAATTTATAATCAAAAGGAAAGTAAAGTGAAAAGATCTGGCAATCTCTCAGCTTGGCCCTGTACAGAGTGACAGAAACACGTTAGGGAAAGAAAACCTAGTATTTGTGGCCCAGCAATCTTTTGCTAAGATTTGTACCTAGAGGATGTGTGACCAAAAAAACGGAAGAAAGACCTGGACACATTTCTGAGATCATTGAGGCAGCCCCTCCCATCATGAACCCAGAGGCCTAGGAAGGCAGGATAGTTTTGCTCTCCACAGGCTTTCTGCCCAGGGTCCCCTTGGGTCTCTGCTCCTCACGTTTCAGCACAGCACTCATTGGCAATCCCAGCTGAAGCTCAAGTGCCCTGAGGTGTGTCTCAAACCTGCTGCTCCCAAAGATGTAAGCCATAGAACTTGGAGGCATCCATGTGGTATGAATTCTGCAGGTCCATTAAATGCAAGAGCTAGGGAAGCATGACAGCCTCCACCCATATTTCAAAGGATGTTGCTGAAAGTATAGGGGCCCAGACAGAGACTTATTGCAAGAGTGGAGTCACTTCAGGGAGGCTTCATTAGAGCATTGCTGAATGGAAATGTGGGATTGGGTCTGCTACAGAGTCCTCACCTGAGTAATGCCTAATGGGGCAGTGGGAGAGGGGCCACCACCAGGACCCCAGAACTGGAGAATCACTAGCATCATGCAGTGCCCACCTGGGAAAGCTTTAAACACTGGACTCCAAACCATTGAGGCACCTGCTTGACTTTATCTAGCAAAGGCATAGGGCAGGACTTCCTGGAGACTCAGAGGCCAATCCCTTGCCTTGGTGTGTCCAAGAGGTAAAACGTTGAATCAAAAGAGATTATTCTTCAGCCTTGAAAGTAGATAGCTTGTACTGATTTTGCAGTCTCACAGATGAGACTCTAGACATTGAACTTTCTCATGAATGGATTAATCCATTTAGGGATTAATGGGTTAATAAATTAATGGATTATCACAGGGGTGGGGCCGGTGGCTTTATAAGAAGTGAGAGAGACATATGAGCCACCACACTCAGCCCCCTTGCCATGTGACACCTTGTGCTGCGTCAGGACACCACAGAGAGTTCTCAGCAGCAACAAGGCCCTCACCAAATGAAGCTTCTTGACCTTGGACTTCTTAGATTTTATAACTGTAAGAAACAAACATATTTATAAATTATTCAGCTTCAGATATTATGTTA
Source organism: Callithrix jacchus (assembly GCF_049354715.1). Classification (NCBI taxonomy): domain Eukaryota; kingdom Metazoa; phylum Chordata; class Mammalia; order Primates; family Cebidae; genus Callithrix; species Callithrix jacchus. The sequence goes on from NC_133507.1 coordinate 110,855,639, forward strand.
AAAGCAACAGAAAATGGACTAAGACAGCATTGAGGTTGGGAGTTTCTGGAAATGTTTTTATTTGGAAAAAAACATTGATTTGGGAAGAAGATATACAACCTTCCCATTTAGCATATTTTTTTATATGCGGAGGTACTAGTAAAAAAAAATACATGAGAATAGTTTATTTTAAAAAGACAAAAAATTCCTATTTCAAATTATCCATTCATGTGTTCACTTGGGTTCAAACTGGGTGATTATCTGTAGAACTTTAAAGAAAACCAAGCTTCTTTATTGTCTCCAGTTTGTGAAAGGTAGGTAAAATATCATGAACATAAGAATTCATCAACACTTTTGCATAACAAAGTATTTTGTTCTGTTTTTTGAGTGTAGGGGCTTCTAGAGCATAAAACACATACAGAAATGACTCATTTAACAAGAAGAATAAGAGAAAAGGAAAAGATCTTTCAACGCACTGAAAAGCAGGACTTCTTTTTACTGTGTCTTTTATTCCGTCAACAGGAGTAAGCATAATCGAAGCAGACACAAATACCGCCCTCTCCCGTTGCTCTAGTCTTCTGCGGCATGGCTTGTCCTTGGTGCAAGGCATCTGTGTGACTATACAGTGGAGCCGCTAAGGTTGTAATTTATGGAAGTAGACCCATGAGTTTACCCACATAGTGGCTGACCTACTGCAAGAGCTGAAGAAGAGCTGCTACTGTTGCTCTCATTGTTCACAATTTAGAATAGACATTAATTTGGATGACAAAAAAATGAGTTGAAATAGGCAAACTATTGTTTTTTTTCGTAACGATCTAAATGCATTGCAATAAGAAATATATGTTTAATCTTTGTCCCTGTCTCCTGAAATAATTTCCTTTGTGATGAGGGTAAGAGAAGCATCTTTTATTTTTCATAACATGCCTCTTTCAATTACCTGAGTTTATGCTAGTGAAGTGAGACTGGTGGGCCACTAGGTGCTTCAGGATGGGGTCTGGTTGCCAGAGGCACTAAGCCCTTGATTAGAGGAGTGGGAATTTTAGCCCCACTCTAGACCTGCAGAGAGAGAAGCAGGGGTGGAGATTGAGTTCAGTCATCAATGGCTATTTAATTACTCATGCCTTTATAAGGAAGGCTCCATAAAAATCCCTAAACAATGAGAGTAAAGAGCTTCTGAGTTGTTGAATATGTTGGGTACTGGGAGGGTAACACATCTGAAATGGGCCTGAAAGGTTCATGCTCTGCCCCAACCAGCTATACTCTCCCCTTTGCATCCTTGCCATCTGGCTGTTGCTGAGTTGTATACTTTATAATAAACTGATAAATGTAAGTACATTGTTTTCATGAGTTCTATGAACTATTCTAGCAAACTATTGAAACAGAAAAAGGACCCGAAGGATCCCTAGCTTCATAGTCCATTGGCGGCAATATAGGTGATCCAGATTAGAGTTTAAAGTGAAGCCAATCTTGTGGAGCTAAACTTAAGCTCTTAATCCTGTGGAGTCTGCATTAATTCTGAGTAGTGAGTGTCAGAGATGAATTGGTTGGTGCGAGAAATTGGAGCTGGAAAATTTGTTGATGTGAGGACAAAACCCACACATTTAGTGTCAGAAGTATTTATAGTTACAACAGTTCAGAGCTACACCATAACTAAAATCCTCATAAAAATTTTTTGAAACATTTTGTAAACCATCATGTCTTAATTTTATATAAAGAGAAAAATTGTAAGGCTGTTGTAAAATTTAAATTAAATAAATATATTTGTTCATTTTCATACTGCTATAAAGAACTATCTGAGACTGGGTAATGTATGAAGAAAAGAGGTTTAATTCACTGGCAGTCCTGTAGGCTGTACAGGAAGCATGGCTGGGAGGCCTCAGGAAACTTATAATCATGGCAGAAGGTGAAGGTGTGGCAGTCACATCTTACCATGACAAAGAAGAGAGAGAAAAGGGGGAAGTGCCACACACTTTGAAGCAATCAGATCTCATGAGAACTCATTCACTATCATGAGAACAGCAGGGGGAATTCCGCCCCCATGATCCAATTGCCTCCTATCAGTCCCTTCCTCCAATTTGACATGAGATTTCATCAGGGTCACAAATTTAAACCATATCTAAAAATGCATGCATAGTAAGTCTACAAATACATTTTTCTAAAATGTTTATTATATAAATAATAAAAATCAATGAGTTTTGTTCTATTCAATTTCCTGGGGTATTTATTTCATTTTTTTTTATAGCCTCAATCTCTTTTTCTCTATTACTCTGTCTCTGCTTCTGTCTCTACCTCTGTCTCGGTTTCTCTCATTCTCTATTTCTCTCCAACATGAAATGAAAATTACTATGCATGAGTGACTCTTCCAGAAAGAGAGTCTACAGTAATAAATTCAAATGCTTTAAAGAGGCTCATAGGTAGAAAAATAAATAAAGAAACAACATATCTACAGTGAAACATAATTAAAATAAACCAGATAGACATTATCCCTACTCCTCTGAGGGATGAAAGGCTTTTCTGTTTGGAAAGCAGCTAATATTTGAGATGCACCTTGAAGAGTAAATGGCATTTTAACAGTGTTAACATTTTAACATGAACAAATGATAGAAGTGAGAAAGTGCTCAGGAAAACAGTGAGTTGTTTGGATTTCTTTGGACTTGAATTCATGAAGCCACATTTACTGCGGTAGCGCAGGAACATATAAGCTGAGATTGGCGAGACAGTTTGACACCATATTGTGGAAGTTTTCTCGTTCTCTAAGAAAGGACAACCTACTGTATACTTTTCAGAAAAGATTAATCTGACTGAGACTGAAGAAGTCAAGCTTTCGGTGGCAGAATGAGGGATGAAAATACAAAAGTTTGGGAAAAGAAAAGGAGATGAAGAGGTATCAATCCACATAATTAATGAAAAGGACCCAAAGCAACCATGACACAGGGGAGAGAGGGTGGAAAAGGAAAATTTGAGCAATGGTTTAGGAAAATAACTTATTATTTATTTATTTACCTAAAAATATCTGTGCTAATTATTGAAGAACAAGTGCAACTCCCTTCATTGTAAAAGAAGCTGAAAATATACAGACCAGAAAGCATGCATGTATACACGATGTTTCTCTATCACAAGTCACTTACTGTAGCAAGTGTTGGGAATAGGAGGAGGTACAGATTATTAAACAAGCCTTGATTTGAAGGATTAAGTAGGTCATGCTGAATAATTTAAATTTATTCTGAGGTTGATGAGGGTTATAAATGGGATCCAAGCATGTGAAAGCTTCATCATATTTGTGTTTCAGTATGATTACTCTGGGAGCAGCATGGGATTTAAATTTGAAGTGGTGGTGATATACTAACTATTTTTTTTTGAGTAGATAAGCTGCTGATATTTTGCCCAGTCTAGTCTTGAATCTCTGGCCTGAAATTTTTCTCCTGCCTCAGCCTCCCAAACCCCGAGTTTACAGGCATGAGCTACCATGCCCAGCGGTGTACTTAAATTTTGTGTTTATTTTATCCTGGAGAATAACAAAAAAGGAGACTATTTCAGCCTGTATTGAGTGATTTTGTAAAAACATATCATTATAATTGCATTATATCTTTTAAAAGGTGGTAAACGTTGGCCTTCTAAATATTTCATGTTTAAATATTGAATTCATTTTGTTAAAAAATATTATTTTAAACTTGTTCATTATAACTTTGTCATAAAAACAAAGTTTTCTATGTATTGCAAGATACTGTTTTCCTAAGCACATTTAAATACTTGCATTACTACTGTGCAGGCTTCCCCTCAGAATAAGTAAAATGTCAATGAAAACTAAACCCTACACACGACAGGACTAATCTAGAAGGAGAAAAAAAAACAAGTAGGACTGTCTGTGATGGACTCTTCTTTCTTTATTACATTCAGCAGTTTGTACTTTTTAAAAACGCCTTTAAAAATGTGTTGACTACTCTATAGTATAGAACCAAGGAGGTTTGTGTTTAAGAGGGAATGTATTCAAATCTGCATGTATTCAAATGCAGTCAAATAAATAAAAGATAAGGAAAAACCATTCATCGTCTTGGTGTTGCTCTATCTTTTATTTATTTGACTGCATTTGAATACAGTCTTTTAATTTTTGAAATTAAAAAAAGCAAAAACACTTTCAAGTTGACCAGTAATCCTAAAATACCATTTAAAAAATAAAGAAAATTAATGGAATAGATACAATATTTCTTTTTATTCCTCTCAGGCATTTCTCTTGCACCCTAGGCTCTGTTCTTATACTAATTTGCATTACAGAATTGACAATTTGTACATGGATCTTGATAGGTTAGTCACACAGACGAAATCCAAAATATGACAGTACTTTATCTGAAATATATTACTTTTCAAAAAGTAGCTCCCCAATAAAATACACTGATTTTATTCCATAAGAAATAAAAAGGTTGTCATTGTATAGAAATAAATGAAAAGAGGCAATTCACACAGATGTGGTAAGTGATCATCTCTGGGGTGTTTGTATCCACCAGCTAACTGTCTTTAACATTGACTATGTTTATTATCAACATGATCAGACTGCAAATATAGGGCTTATTATTTTTAAGCAAGTGTTTTTTCTTCCAAAGTCTAGATGTTGCATTTAACATTTAGAAATCTGACGGCTAACTTTGAGAGTTTTTTTAAAAAAATAAACAATAGCCGGGCTGGGCTCGGTGGCTCATGTCTGTAATCCCAGCACTTTGGGAGGTTGAGGTGGGCTGATCACAAGGTCAAGAGATCGAGACCATCCTGGCCAACATAATGAAACCCTGTCTCTAGTAAAAATACAAAAAAATTTGCCGGGCATGGTGGCACCCACCTATGGTCCCAGCTACTCAGGAGGCTGAGGCGCAAGAATCCCTTGAACCCAGGAGGCAGAGGTTGCAGTGAGCCGAGATTGCACCACTGCACTCCAGCCTGTTGACACAAGACTCTGTCTCAAAAATAAATAAATAAATAATAAATAAATAAATAAATAAATAAACAATAGCCCATATTCATCTTTCTCTACTAAATCCAGTTGCTAAAAGAGTCAGGTACTTTAGGAATAGGTTAGCACAGAAGTGGAAATAAAGTTGCCGTGACAAACAAGTTTGTAAAGGAAGTAAATTCAGGAGCTCATCTGAACCTTAGCTCTGTAAATAACACAGACGAAAATCTATGAGACTGCCTTTCAAAACACTGCCAGTGGTATGAGTGGACTAAGCAAAAGAAACTGGACTCCAGATGCCGCATAAGCCAATGACTTTACCAAGATTTTGGTCAGAAGCAGACACTTGCAATTTAGCACGAGTAAGTGCAGTTTGCCTGATAAAAATTGAATATTAATGTTATCATTTGCAGCAGAAAGAAAGTAATGAAAACAAAATGTTTATTTTAACTAAAGGAATTGTAATACATTTTCCACCCACACCACTTATGTACTGGAAGAATCAAATGGATAGGGAAAAGAACCCAAAATATATAAATCTCAACAAATTGCATCAAATATACATTACATTTTTTTTGTAACTGCTCTTTCATTTGGACTGATTATGGATGGACTAAATATTTTAGCTCCGATAATAAATGCTTTTGCTGGATATTTCGAAAGGCAACAAAAATGGAGTCCAAAGATTTTGCATCAGCTCTGCCATATGTTAGATGTTTAATTTGGGTGGGGTAATTTGTTAATTTTTTTTTTTTTTTTTTGCCATATTCCTCTCATCTGTGTAATGAAAATCTGTAAGATATGTTTGAGAGATCACCATGATTTCTTAATTGAGGCAAATTTATAATAAATAAACAATAATGTTTAGAGTCTTCATGACCTCTCTTTCAACAATAGATAGAATAATTAGAAGGATCAACAGTGGAAAACATTGTAAAATAACGAGACCTAAATGATATTTACAGAACACTTCATATAACTGAAGAATACACATTTTTCTCAAGTGCAGGTCACACATATGCTGGGTCATGAAGCAAGTCTCAGTAAGTTTAACTGGATTGAAACCACCAAAAGTATTTTTTTTTAAGCCAAAGGTAGTGAAATTAGAAATCAATAGCAAAATAAATTTGGGAAATTCAGAAATACATGAAAATGAAACAGTTCATTCAAAATATTCAATGGGTCAGAAAAAAAATCTAAGGAAATATTTAAAAATACATTGAAATAAATGAAAATTAAGATACAACATACAAAACCCTGATAAGATGGAGATAAATCAGTACTTAGAGAAAGATTTATAACTGTAAACTCATATACTGAAAGAAAAAACATTTTAAATATGTAATCAAACATTTCACCATAAGACACTGGAAAAAGAAGAGCAAACTAAATCCTCAAAACATAAAATGAAGAAAAGCTTAAAGATGAGTAGATACTAATTATATAAACACTAGAGGGAAACAAAAGCAAAATAGTCCTTTCAAACGATTCGTAAAATAAATAAACATTTAGCTAAACTGATCAAGCAAAAAGAGAGGTCTAAAGTTACTAATATCAGATATGAATGAAAGAGAGACTATTAATGCCAATCATACAAAAAAAGAAACACTAGAAGAGAATACTACTATAGACAATTATATCCCAAATTAGATATCTTAGTTGAAATAGACAAACTCCTAGAAAGACACAAACTGCCCAAACTAACTCAATGAATACATAATTTAAATACGTATAAGAAGAAAAACAATTTTGTTAGTGATCATAAAATTACTCATAAAAACTCAGGAACAGAAGACTTCAATAGTGAAGTCTTAATAAAGAATTAATACAAAGTTTTCACAATATCTTTGAAGAAATAGAAAAGGAAGAAACACTTTCAAAGCTGTTTATGATACTGACACTGTAATCAAATAGATGTCACAAGAAAGTAAATTAGAAATAAAAATCCTCAACCAAATAATATAAGCTGAATCTAGAAACATAATTATTACACACCATGGAGAACTGAAATCTAGCCCAAGAATGCAAAATTAATTTAATATCCAAAATTAATTAATATATTTAAATAAATAGTAATTAAAATCATATGGATAGATGAAAACCCAAAAGCTATCTCTAATCTTTATAAAAGTAGAAAAGGCAGTTGCCAAAATCCATGCCTTTTCATGATTAAAAAAACATTTAATAAGCTTAAAATAAAATAATTTTCTCATCCTGACAGAAGCTATTTATGCAGTACCTAAATTACAAGCAAAAATTATAGTTATTTGTTAAATAATAAAATATGTCTCTAAGATCAGGAACAAAATTACAAAATTGCTTCTGCCACTTCTCCTTGGCACTGTACTAGAAGTTCTAGCAAGGGTAATTTGACAAATAAATGAAGTCAAAGGCATTTTGATTAGAAAGAAAAACATAAATCTTTTTCCACATGTGATGGCATCATATTGCACACAGACATCCACTTAACAAACTTTTCAAGTTGATGAGTGAGTTCACTGAAGTTGCAGTATAAACTATTGGTATATAAAATCTAGATATGGTTGCATGTTCCTGTAGTCCCAGCCATTTGGGAGGCTGAGGTACAAGGATCACTTGAGCCCGAGAGTTCAAGATCAGCTCAGGCAAAACAGCAAAATTCTATCTCAATCTAAAAAATAGTCCTACAAACACAAGAATCAATTATATTTCTACAATTATGAATGAATAATCTGGAAGTTATATCACAAAATTAATTCTATTTACAATAGCATAACAGAATAAAACAGGAAAAAATTAAAACTACTATAAAATTCACAAGATACTTATTGAAAAAAATTAAAGATCTAAATAACTGGCAAAGAATCCTATGTTTATGGATTAGAAGACTTAATATTGACCTAAGTGGCAGCACTCCTCAGATTTGGGTACAGAGTAACTGAAAACCCTGTAAAATCCCAGCTATTTTTCTTGTAGAAATGCAGAACATGATATAAATCTATTTGGAAAGTAAGGCATCAGAACAGATTAAACAATTCTGAAAAAGGAAGTTTCAGTTGGAGTAAACTCATTATCCAATTTTAAATCTCACTACAGAGCCACAATAAAGTGTGTAACTTGCATGTGAATAAATACATAGACCTGTGAAACAGTACTGATAGCACAGAGATAAACCACTAACGTTTATGTTCAATTGAATTTTGACAAGGGTCCAAAGAAAAGGTATAGGTAAAGAATTATTATTACAAAAAATAATACTGGGACCATTTTTTTGAAGCTAGGTATCCATCTGCAAAAGAATAATGTTAAACTCAAATTACATCATATAGAAATTAACACATAATAGTTCAAATAGATATTTGTGAGAAATAAACTGATATGGTTTGGCTGTGTGTCCCCACTTAACTCTCATCTTGAATTGTAATAATCCTCATGTGTCAAGGGTGGAGCTAGGTGGAGATAATTGAATCATGGGGGTGGTTTCTCCCATACTGTTCTTGCGGTAGTGAAAAAGTCTCACAAGATGTGATTTTTTTTTTTTTTATTTGTTTGTTTTGTTTTGGGGATGGAGTTTTGCTCTGTCTCCCAGGCTGGAGTACAGTGACATGATCTCTGTTCATTGCAATCTCTGCCTCCCAGGTTCAAGTGATTCTCCTGCCTCACCTTCCTGAGTAGCTGGGATTACAGGTGCATGCTACCACAGCTGGTTAATTTTTGTATTTTTAGTAAAGATGGGATTTCACCATGTTGGCCAGGCTGGCCTTGAACTCCTGACCTCAGGTGATCTACCTGCCTTGGTCTCCAAAGGGAATGAAATTACAGAAGTGAGCCACCGTGCCTGGCCAAGATCTGATAATTTTAAAAATGGGAGTTCCCCTGGACAAGCTCTCTCCCTTGCCTCCTGCCATGTAAGGTGTGACTTTGCTCCTCTTTTGTCTCTGACCATGATTGTGCGGCCTCCCCAGCCAGGTGGAACTATGAGTCAGTTAAACCTCTTTTCTTTATAAATTGCCCAGTCTCAGGTATGTCTTTATTAGCAGCCCAAGGATAGATTAGTACAGTAAATCTATACAACTCTTAAAGGAAAAAAATAGATAAAAATCTTTGTAAACTGGGGTTAGGTAAAGATTTCTTATGTTCAAAACATAACAAAAGAACATAATAGATACATTGAACTTTATAAAAATTATAAGGAAATAATGTTTTCTTTCAAAAGACACCATAAAGAAAGTTAACAAAAAACCCAAAGAACAGAAAAAAATATTTGCATGTCATATATCTGAAATCAGATTTGGATTTGTAACATATATATATTCTTGCTCTCTCTATATATATATACATATTCTATATATATTTTATGTATATATAGAATATAGAATATATAGAGAGAGACGATTTTTAAATTAGGCTATTTGTCTTTTTATTATTGAATTGTAAGTACTCTTTATATATATTCTCTCTATATATACATATATAAATATGTATATAGACTACATATATAAATATATAAACTTGTGAACCAGTTTTCATTGTGCTATAATTTTTAGTAGCCAAAAAGCATGAACAAGACAAATGTCCATCATCTGATAAAGTGTTTTATATATAAAATGGAATGATAATTGGCATTAAACAGAAATAAGTACTGATATGTGATAGAGAACATACAACTTATGCTAAATAAAATAAGGCAGTCTGAAACACATATCTTGCATTTCTTTTCATAACGAATTTCCAGAACAGGTACATATATAGAGACAGAGAAAATACGTATTTTCCTCAGGATAGGGGTAGGGGACTAGAAAAATGAGGATTTACTGCTATCGGTTGGGGGAAAATATTTCCTTTCTTTCTTTTCTTTTCCTTTTTTTTTTTGAGACAGTGTCTTATTCTGTCACCCAGGCCAGAGTGCCACTAGTGGCACTATCTCGGCTCACTATAACTCTCGCCTCCCAGGTTCAAGCAATTCTTCTGCCTCAGCCTCCTGAGTAGCTAAGATTACAGGTGCGTGACATCACGCCCAGCTAATTTTTGTATTTTTAGTAGAGATGGGTTTCACCATGTTGATCAGGCTGGTCTTGAACTCCTGGCCTCAAGGATTCCACCTGCCTTGGTCTCCCAAAGTGCTGGGATTACAGGTGTGAACCACCCAACCTGGCCAATATTTTTTAAAATTAAATTTCCTTATAGGATAATATATATGTGTTTCAAATCCACATGTTGCTTTGAAGGTAACCAGAAAATCAACCAACCAACGTTTCCACCTCCCTAAGTAGATTTAAGCTCTGGGGACTTAAGTAGACAAGCAACAAAGTTTCAAATTTTCTTGACTGTGTCACCATTCATTCTTCTGATGTAACCATTTTGCTGTATAGGGACTCTCCTGAGAAATGCCCGAGAGAGTCAGGTTTATCTTGAAATAAAGAACTACCTTCTATGACCATGATGATTGTACTTGCATGCTAGAACTTAATGCATAAATAATTCCTGAAGAAAGTGCAGGTCACAGTGAAGTTATTACTTAAAGGTCATCCCACCAGTTCCTGTTCACATACATATTTTGTGCAATGCTCTTTATTTTCAAAGGAGAGTAATATGCAATGTTTACTTATGAGTAATAGGGAAAATGTTTGATGACACCTGATACATTTACAATAAACCAACATAGTGTGTGTTCTCTTAAGCCAGAGACTTGTGAAGTTTCTCTGGTGTCATTGATGAGGCTGTCAAAGACCTACTACAGAGCTGGTAACTGGAGGAGAGGATACTGGCTTTCATACCCTTTTGTAATTCACTTAAAATAGCAACTCAGCTGTGCCTCATATATATATATATGTATGTATATATTCGACTCAATCTAACTGAAAACTTTTTTCAGATGAAAATAACACTTTTTTTTTAAATCATGTGTATGTGTATATCCTTGAGAAAATAATTTCCACAAATGAAAATCCTCCCATTCATTCCTTCACATCCCTTCATTTTCTTTTAAGCCAGTCAACACTGACTTGGTGTTTTATTTTGCTTTTTTTTTTTCTTCATAAGAAACAGGAAACAATTCTCTAATTTTACTCAGGGAGTATGCTAAAACAATTTAATTGCCAACCAAGAAAAATGGTCTAATTATATTTAATTACTAAAAAATCATAAGATATACCCCATAACTTGAAGAAATGTGGACAAGTAATTTTCCTCTTAACAGTAGATGAAGGAAAATAGGTTATTTAATGGTAAATTGTAGATTTCAATACTTAAACACATTCAATTTTAGGAGAGCTAAGTCTATATAATTAACCCTCTTTTTTTTTGAGACAGAGTCTCCCTCTGTCGCTAGATGCCAGGCTGGAGTGCAGTGGCACAATGTTGGCTCACTGCAACCTCCACCTCCCGGGTTCAAGCAATTCTCCTGCCTCAGCCTCCTGAGTAGCTGGGACTACAGGCAGGCACCACCACGCCCAGCTAATTTTCGTATTTTTAGTAGAGATGGGTTTAACCCTCTTTTTTAACTTCATGCCCTCTAGGCAGTTATGGTGGTAGCAGTTGTCAAGGAGAATAATTATCAAGCAGAGTGACATGATCACTCCATAATCTCTCTCCCTCTCTCTCATATGTTAAGAGCCAGAGTCAGTCTGTAGTGCAGTAGCATACTCATAGCTCTCTGCAGCCGCAAACTCCTGGGCTTAAGAGTTTCTCCCACCTCAGCTTCCCCAGTAGCTGGGACTCCAGCATGAGCCACACACTCCATGATCTTGGTGTGCAGGGATACAGCTCCATTCAGTGATATGCACATCCTCAACAACAGAAGCAAAGTAGTTCCACTCTCCCTTGTTTTGTTTTGTTTTCTATTTATGCCCTCATCAGTCAAAGGAAGGACAGGTATATGCCAAGTCTAGATGGCCTCAAAACACAGGCTTGATATAGCCCCTTTACCCATGACTGAAGGAGTATCCCAGGTAAATTCTCTCATTGTCATAGCCCCAGTGAAATGCTAAAGTAGTCTTTTCTTTACTCTCCCTAACTGATCAAGTGTCTTGCTGACCCAAAAGTTCCAAAAGATAAGTGAAATATATATATATATATATAATGTATATATATGAATTATATATGTATAATGTATATATATATAACATGTATAATATATAATATATTATATATATGAATTATATATGTATAATGTATATATATAACATGTATAATATATAATATATATTATATATGTATATATAATATATACACATTATACATATATAATTCTATAAATTTATTTATAAAATTATATATGTATAATGTATATATCTGTATATATGTATGTATACATAATATATGTATATATGTGTACTATATATACACATTCATATATGTATATAAGTATATATCTGTGTATATACACATTCATATATATACATTATACATATTTATAATTCTATAAATAAATTTCAGTTCTTTTTTTAATGAGTTTATGAAAAAGTCCCATAGAAAACTGATGTACAGAACAATGTTTGAGATACAGTTCCCATACATATTACTTGACCAAATAAATTATCTGTATTTTATGTATATGTTGTCCATAAAAATCAAGTCAGTTGCCCAAAATTTTACTTAAAAAACATTTCAAACAAATTACTGATTAAACAGAAAAATTGCAACTTTTTTCTTAAGTGAATTATTTAGATATTGGCCCAAACTGGCATTTCAAATCATAAAATATGTAATTTCTTACATTACTAGATTGTAATCACTAGACTGTAAACCAAAGACATCGATATTAATTTCAGTTCTGTTAGGTTTGCAAGGGCCTTTTTCTCTCTGGACCTTAGATCCTTAACTCAAAATTAAAGCAATAATAATAATGCTAATAATAACTTAACATATGAGTCAAACACTTTTCTGAGTACTTTGGATTATCTTATTTAATGTTTGTGACTTCCTTCTCTGTGAGATAAGTGTTATTACTGTACATTTTACACAGGGAACTGAGGCTTGCATAATGTGAAGAAACTTCTTCATTCTTCAAAGTAGTGAGCAGCACAGAGAGGCTTCATGCCAAAGTTTATTTTCTTACCCACTACACTATAAAAGATAATACAATTTCATCTACCCTCAGGGAGCTCAGAGACTTGTAGAAATGACATCCCACGGTGGTGCTTAAGAGACTGTGACAAATGGTGCAGGAAGGGGGTAAAATTTTGGGAGAAGTCCCCTCTGTTTTTCTGCATTCGTGACTGCATCCTGCTCCATATGCTCAGACCAGCTTTCTCAAGCCCTCAGACCTGGGTCTTTTTTTCCTTTCTGTGAACTCTGTGAGCCTAAAGGAAGTAAGTGGACGAGAAGAGGCAGAAGCAAAGGACACCTGTCAGCAAACCCTGCTAATTCTATTCTTTCATAATGAGAAGTTACTGAGAAATCTGTCATTTTTATATGATGTGGGGAATACTCATTCTATCTATTAATTTGATACTCTAAATTCATAGTAAAGCAATCTCACTGGATCCCCAGTGGTTGAAGCAATAGTGTGTAGGATGACACTGGAGAATAAAAGCTATGATTTAATAAAAGCCATATTATTACGAAGTTTATAAAAGATATTCAGATGGTTTAAAGAATGCAAGCCGTTTCAAAACTGAGGTTTCATCTTTGCTTGGTCACAGGCTAGTTACACAATCATAGGAAAGTCACATTTGAGCATCAGTTTCCTCCTCTGTAAAATGGGAATAATGGTGCCTACATCTAGCCTTGTTAGGATTAAGTGACTTCATGAAAGCATGTTTCCATTACAGCGTGTAACTCAGATATTTTGCTCATAGTAGTTTTATTCTATTTCATTCTCCCACAGTATGTATGGATTTCCTTTGGAGAGCAGAGCAGGGTTAAGACATAGGTAACGAGATCCATCATTACAAAGAGAGGAACAACTGATAGGCAGTGAGGTGAAAGACCATGGGCTTTGATGGCTGATGGGCCTCCAATGGAATATTTGAGACATGCCTCTTATTTGCTACAAGGTCCCTAATTCACTGTAAAAAGTCTGGGAGTCTTTGTAAATTTATGATTGTTGCCAGACAAGTATTTTTACAGGAATTCAAAATTATGAATTCAAATGACCTGAGTGTTGTAGTGGGTCCTCAGTAAATGATGGTGTGAAATGAAAATATCCGGGGCCCCCAGAATCACTAAGCTAAAAGGAAAATCCAAGCTGGGAACTGCTTAGGGAAGACCTGCCTCCAAGTCTATTCAGTCATCCCTCTGCTCACTGAGATAAATGTTATATTTGATTGCCTCCTTTGGAAAGGTTAATGGAAACTCAAAAGAATGCAACCCTTTGTCTCTCACCTACCTGTGACGGGGAGGCCTTCTCCCTGCTTCAAGTTGTCCCGCTTTTACTTTGAGTTGTTTCCCCTTTCCGGACCAAAGCAATGTTCATTTTATATATATTGATTTATTTTTCATGTCTCCCTAAAATGCATAAAACCAAGCTGAGCTCTGACCACCTTGGGCACATGTTGTCAGGACCTCCTGAGGCTGTGTCATGGGCACATGTCCTCAATCTTGGCAAAATTAACTTTCTAAATTAACTGTGACCTGTCTCAAACTTTGGGAGTTCACAATGGTTATTTTTATTATATATATTAACAATTTAGAAAATAGGAGAATGATTGTAGGCTGAGAAAATCAGAGATAGATTTTGCCAGAAGCAAGACTTAAACTAAGCCCTGAGGGTGTTAAGTATTTTGGTACAATGTTTGTATTGGTGTTTTCTAGAGAAACGGAACCAATGGGAGATATAATAGATAGATAGATGATACATAGATGCATACATAGACACATAGATACCTTGCTGTAGTAGCAGTAGTAGCTCACGCTATTACGGAGGCTAAGAAGTCCCAAGAACTTCTTAGCCTTTTGAGTCTGCAAACTGGAGGCCTGAGAGAATCAATGGTGTCATCCTAGTCCAATTTGAAAGACTTGGTATTTAGGAAAAACCAATGATATAAATTCCATTCCAAAAGCTGGCAGGCACAAGACCCAAGAAGAATGATTTTTTTCAGTCTAAGAACAAAGGCTAGAAAGGGCTAATGTTCCAGATCAAGACAGTCAAGCAGAAGGTGATCCCTCCTATTCAGCCTTTCTGTTCTGTTTAGGTCTTCAGTTGACTAGATGAGGCCTTCCTACATTAGAGAGGCCAAATCCATTTATGCAACCTGCAAATTCAAATGTTAATCTCACTCCAGGATACCTTCACAGACACACTCAGAATCATGTTTGACTAATCTCTGGACATCCTGTGGCCTGGTCAAGTTGACACAAAATTAACCATCTTATGCTTAAGCCATCATTTAAAGCACTGTTTCTCTCTGAAAACTTAGTGCTAAATTTGGTTTAATGTTCAAATACATGTGCTTCCATTGTGCAGTGATATTCAGTGGGTATGCTGGGGCTATCTTGCCAGCTGTGAAACTCTATTGTTAACATTTCAGGAATTTGGCTAGGTGGTTTTTAATTCATTGTTAGATTGAACTTGACCATAGTCAGAGTATTTATACTCAAAGTTTGGCAAAAGCTACAAATCAGAACATTTTGTATTAAACCCAGAGAGTCAATTGTTAAACATTGTACAACTATTATGATATCTCAAGAGCAGTGAGAGATGAAGATTTTTATGAAATTTAAGATTTATTAAAGTTTCTAAATATCCCATTTTTGTTCAGTATGTGATTTTTATAATACATGGCCCACTCATTTATATTTTTTATGAACACATATATCATTATTATTGCTATTATTGAAAAAATTACAGAAAAGATTCATTTTACCCTGGAGGCCTAAGTTAAATAAATATATTACCTAGGCAGATATGGATCTCAATCAGCAGACGTCACTATGTAGCCTCATCTTGATAAGATGATTTAGTTTCCCTGCTCCCTATCACATTTCTTATCCTAAAAGTAATTTAAATCAAAGTCAGTCTTTAGCTACAACTTTAGATGAAGCAGGTACCTACTAATGTGGATTTTTAAAAAGAATTTTTTGTAAGCACGTGTTTTGAAATCATTGTTAATGAACACTTTCTTACTTTACTGAGGTCTAGAATGAATTGTTCTAAAATCAGGATGGTAGTTTGCCATTACTTAGAAGTATGATGGCAGGGGCTCTATATCTAAATTCTCACACTTTCCCTAACTTACTAATCTTAAACAAGTTTGCTTTTTGCAAAATGATAAACTACACTGTATTAATAGTTTCCAAATGTGGCCATATTTCAGACTTATCTAAAACATTTTTTTAGGGCAAAGTAAGTTATATCATAAAATTAATTATCTCTCCTCCCCTGTTCTACCTCTGACAGTAGGTCTCCTTCCCAGACACAGTCACTGCTGAATGTTTCTTGTAAATCTTCAAGAAATTATTGTCTAGAACTAAACACACACAAACACACACACACACACGTGCGCATGCACGCGTGCATGCATACACACATACCATACATGAGCTGAGAGAGAGAGGGAGAGAATAATTAAATAAAATTAATTCACATTCTTTGCTCTGTTTTAATATGTTCAAATCTATTTTATCTGTATCCCTAAGCACTTCCCTAGAATCTTTTGAATTAAATCCCAAGTACCATATTACTTATTCTCTAAATATTTTAGTGTGTATATGTAAAAATAAGGCTTACGTGGAGAACAAATTCTGGTACAACAGTGCTGATGTACCATGTCACTGACCCTCTTTCCAATGACACTGCTAAAAACTGTAAAAGAAAAAGAAAAAAAATGATATTTAAAGCCTCTGGCAAAGGTCCTAGGAATGAGAACTAATTAAGAAATATATATTCAAGTTCACTGACAAAAATTTGTTTAAAACATCAAGAGTTTGTAGTATTTGAAAACTGCTCCTTCTCAGCTCACAGCCAAGAACATAGAAGTTCCCCCATCTCCCAGAGTACTTACTTCCTGGGAGGAGCAGAACATAAGTCTTGCTTATCCATCTCCCAGCTACCTATTGCTGCTGCTATGTCACAAGCCAGTGCAGTCAAGAGGTGGGAGAATCTTTCAACTGCTCAAGAAATGCGACTTACCTTATACACGACACTGACACATTGAGAAAATTGAGGTCCTTACGGTCCTTGTCCTGGATCGTAAGTGTTTCCATGACAAAGGACCTCTGGTGAACTATTCCTCCTCCAGCCCGGGTGTTACTCAGAGAGAATCTTCTGGTTATCTCAACTCCAGAGCTTTTGTTCAGACACTGCCTGGAGGATCATCTGGCTGTAAAACCAATAGCTCCTAATTTCTCCCCAAGGAAAGTTGTTTTATTTGCAATAATGTGTGAAGTTTAAAGGCACTTTAAATATAGCTCAAGTTGTGGTTTTTGTAAAGAACGGGGGAGTACACCACTTGGGCGGAGCCTTGCTAGAGTTGGAACAAAAATTAAACACTAACATCAGGTTCTACTTCTGCAGAAAAGACACCCTTTGATTGGATTACTTTGTAGGCAATTTCTGCCACAAGCAGTGTTGAAAACAGTTGGACAATCAGCCAGAAATCAGTGAGGCTTACAGTTGGGTGTGATCAAGGAAATAAATGGAAGAAAGCTCGACCAAAACCACCATGTGTCCTGGAAGACTGTGGGCAAACCCAGCTGTGATTTCCTGGGGAGCAACATCGGGGACTTTATGGGAGGAGAAATAGACTTCACTGTAATAATTCAGCCATTTAATAAGCAAAAAACAAAACAAAATTATAAAAAAGCTCCCATTCTTCTGTAGAGTGCCAAGAGTAGTTGCAATTTATTATCCAAAATGTCCAGTTTCTAACAAAATTCAAGAAGCATGCAAAAGATTCAGGGAATTATGATCATACACTGGAACAAAGTGCAGGAAATAGTGCCTGAAAGAGTGATGAGATGTTGGCTTTATTAGGAAAAATTACCCAAAATTGCCATAAAGGAAATCATAATTAATGAAGTCAAAGAAGATATGTTGATGATTTTTCATCAACTAGACAGTATAAACAAAACATTGGAGATAAAAACAACAACAACAAAACCACAGTGGAAAATATGTAGTTAAAAAGTACAATTAAATTTTTTAAAAATATCACTAGAGGGTGACAGTAGTAGATATGAACTGGCCAAAGATACAAAGCAGACTGTAGGATAGAGTGATAGAGATTTCACATGAAGATCAAAGAGGAAAAAGAAAAACTGTAAAGAGAGCACAAACAAAAAAGCACAGGACCAAACAGATTTACAGCTGAACTTCACCAGAGGTACAAAGAACTAGTACCATGCCTACTGAAACTATTACAAAAAATTGAAAAGAAGGGCTCCTCCCTAACTCATTCCATGAGGCTAGCATCATCCTAATGTCAAAACCTGGCAGAGATACAACAAGGAAAAGAGAAACTTCAGGCCAATATCCTTGATGAACAGCAATACAAAAATCCTCAATAAAATACAGGCAAATCAAATTCATCAGTACATCAAGAAGCTTATCTACCATGAACAATGATGTTGCATCCCCAGTATGCAAGGTTGGTGCAACATACCCAAATCAATTAATGTGATTCATCACATTAACAGAACTAAAGAGAAAACTGCACAATTATCTCAATAGTGCAGAAAAGGCTGTCAATAAAATTCAACATCCCTTCAAGTTAAAAACTCTCAATAAACTAGGTATTGATGGAACATATCTTATAATAGTAAGAGCCATTCATATCATACTCACAGCCAATATCATACTGAATGAGAAAAAGCTGAAATCATTGCCCTTGAAAACTGGAACAAGACATGCCCCCTCTCACTACCATTCACCATAGTATTGGAAGTTCTTGCCAGGGCAATTAGGCAAAAGAAAGAAAGAAAGAGAATCCAAATAGGAAGAGAGAAAGTCAAATTATCTTTGCCAATGTCATGATGTTGTATCTGGAAAACCCCGTTGACTCTGCCCACAATCTTCTTAAGCTGATAAGCAACTTTAGAAGTCTCAAGATACAAAATTAATGTGCAAAAATCACTAGCATTCCTATACATCAACATCAGGCAAGCAGAGAGTCAAATTATGAACTCCCATTCACAATTGTTACAAAGAGAATAAAGTACATAGGAATAAAGCTAACAAGGGAAGTGAAGGACTTTTTCAAGGAGAATGACAAACCACTGCTGGAAAAATCAGAAAAAACAAATAAATGGAATACATACCATTTTCATGGACAAAAAGAATCACCATTATTAAAATGATCATACTGCCAAAAGGAATATATAGATTCAGTACTATTCCCACTAAATTACCTATGACATTTGTCATATAATTAGAAAAAGCTATTTTAAGATTCAGATGGAACCAAAAAAGAGCTCACATAACCAAGACGATTCTAAGCAAAAAGAACAAAACTAGAGGCATTATGCTACCTGACTTCAAATTACACTACAAGGCTACAGTAACCGAAACAGAATGGCACTAGTATAAGAACAGACACATCAACCAATGGAACAGAATAGAGAACTCAGAAAATAAGACCACACACTTAATACTATCTGATCTTTGAGAAACCTGATAAAAACAAGCAATCAGGAAAGGACTTCTTATTTAATAAATGGTGCTAAAGAGAACTGGCTATCCATATGCAGAAAATTGAAACTGGACTCTTTCCTTACACCTTATACAAAAGTTAACTCACGATTAAAGACTTAAATGTAAAACCCCAAACTATAAAAACTCTAGAAAAAATGTAGGCAATGCAATTCAGGACATAGGCACAGGCAAAGATTTCATGATGAGAATACCAAAAGCCATTGCAACAGAAGCAAAAATTGACAAATGGTATCTAATTGAACTGAAGAGTTTCTGCATAGCAAAAGAAACTATCATCAGAGGGAACAGACAACCTACAGAATAGAAAAAAAGCTTTTATTTTATTTCAATCTATCCATCTAACAAAGTCTAAGATCCAGGGTCTACAAGGAATTTAAACAAATTTACAAGGAAAAAAAGCAAAAAACCTCATTAAAAAGTGGGCAAAGAATATGAAAAAATTGGGTTCAAGTGGTATTTCTGCCCCTAGTTCTTTGAGGAATTGTCACAATGTTTTCCACAGTAGTTGAACTAATTTACACTCCCACCAGCAGTCTAAAAGTATTCCTTTTTCACTGCAACCTTACCAGCATCTGTTGTTTTTTGACTTTTTAATAATAGCTATTCTGACTGGTATGAGATGATATCTCGTTGTGGTTTTGATTTGCATTTCTATGATTTGAGAAGTGTATGGATATGTATTCCTTTGGGTATGTACCATTTCTTGGTAAATGGATTATTATGTATTATGGATTATTGTGAATTATTATGTCTTCCCTAAAAAGGGGAGACATGAATAATCCACCCCCTTGTTAAATGTATAATTAAAAAACCATAAAATGGGCAACAAACAGTTCTTGGGGCTGCTCTGTCTATGAAGTAGCCATTCTTACATTCTTTTGCTTTCTTAGTAAACTTACTTTCATTTGAGACAAAGTTTTGCTCTTATCACCTGGGCTGAAGTGCAATGGCATGATCTCAGCTCATTGCAGCCTCTGTCTTCCAGGTTCAAGCGATTCTACTGCCTCAACTTCTCAAGTAGCTTGGATTACAGGTGCCTGCCACCACGCCCAGCTAATTTTTGTATTTTTAGTAGAGATGCGGTTTCACCACCTTGGCCAGGCTGGCCTCAAACTTCTGATCTCAAGTGATCTGCCCACCTCAGTCTCCCAAACTGCTGGGATTACAGGTGTGAGCCACAATGCCTGGCCTCACTTGACTTTTTGGATTTGCCCTGAATTCTTTCTTGTGTGAGTTCTAAGAATCCTCTCTTTGTGTCTGGATCTGAACCCCTTTCTTGTGACAGTTTGAGTCTTCTGCATATAGCCATCACCATTTATTGAATACGGAGTCCTTTCTTTGTTGCTTGCTTTTGTCAGCTTTGTCAAAGATTAGATGGTTTTCAGTGTGTGGCCTTTTTTCTAGCCTATTTTGTTCCATTGACCTCTGTTTTTGTTCTCGTACCATACCATACTGTTTGGGTCACTGCTGTCTTGTATTACAGTTTGAAGTTGGATAGCATGATGTTCTTTTTGCTTAGGATTGCCTTGGCTATTTGGGCTCTTTTTTATTTCCATATGAATTTTAAAATAGTTTCTTCTAGTTCTGTGAAGAATGTCATTGGCAGTTTGATGTAAATAGCATTGAGTCTGTAAATTGCTTTAGGCAGTATGGCCATTTTAGCAATATTGATTCTTCCTATCTATAAGCACTGACTGTTTTTTTCATTTGTTTGTGTCATCTCTGATTTCTTTGAGCAGTGTTTTGTAGCTTTTATTGTGGAGCTCTTTCACCTCCCTGGTTACCTGTATCCCTAAATATTTTATTTTTAATATCGCTCTAACAAGCCCAGACACTCTCTCTGTACTTTGAGATGTAAATTTTACTCTCTGATTTTTCCTAGAAAAAATTTTGCATTCTTTCATATGTAAATTTAGGTCTATCTAGCTGACAATTGCCTAGAGTAATGAAATAGAAGTTGGAAGTCTAAAATAAGAGACAAAAATACTATAGTCTTATGAATCTGTAACATCTACCTTTAGTTGCATTTTTAATACCTCTATGTATTTATTGTCCTGTATATATTGTTCCCTTACCAAAATATATAAAAGAGCTCTAATTAATTGGCTTAACGACAAAATGCTGAAGTAAAATACTTTATCAGCTACATAGAAACTTTAACCCCAAATAATTTTTCAAATTCATGTGACTTAAGTATTTAATAAATAAGCTGGTTTTTAAATTATTGACAAAATGAAATTAGAAATGTCTTCAGAATTGTCCACATACATTGTTGTTTAAGCTTATTGGTCAAGCAATTTAATATTTATGTCAGCTGAATGTTATAAAGTATCAAAATTGGCATGGGGTTATAAATGTATAAATGCAGATCGAAAGAGAATTATCGTTGTGTAACTTTTTGATAAATAAGGCATTTAATATTGTTTGTGTAATGAGAACAGCTAAATATTGAGGTATTGGTAGAAAAAACTCATTTATACTTAAAGTTCTTAGATAAACAACTGAAATTAAGAGGATATAAAATGTTTAATAGAGAAATAACTTTAAATGGTGTCTATCACAGTTTTTATAAGTAATCTAGATAAACTATTTTAAAAATAAATCAAGTAAATATAATGGAATTAATGCTTGCAAATTAATTTGTTATATTATTTAGATTACTAAATTATATTAAATTAATAATAGCCATTAAATATTTGAGTTATTTCTAAAATTCTTAAAAAGTTCACATTAGGAGAAATACCTAATATAGATGATGGGGTGATGGATGCAGCAAACCTCCATGGCACATGTATTACTATGTATCAAACCTGCACATTTTGCACATGTACCCCAGAACTTAAAGTACAATAAAAAAAATTATAGAAAAAAAATTTCTAGAAAGGTGTTTTTATTAAAAGGAAATAGATTTTGTCTAACTCAAAGTGCATTTATAAAACAAAGTCAAAGGAATTGGTAAATTAGAGACATATAAAGAAAGTTACAGACATAAAGAGGTATTTTTGGTAAGAAAGGTTAGAAGAAGATAATTTTATGTGAGAAAAAATCTTGTATGGTAAAACGTTTTGTTCTAAAATAAAATGACTAGTTATTTAAGAGAAAGAAATATTTAGGGTAAAACAGGAAGTCCATGCATGTTATAAATGGTTTAAGTTATAATAAAGTTTTTAAAAAAAATTTATGAAAAAAATTCTTCATGTGATTATGCTGAATATAATTAAATAGAAATTATTCATAGTCTTTCTAGACCTTGCTCTATGATATTAAAAATATACTAATACACAAAAGAATTGGTGAGAATAACAAAATATTCTTAAGATATTTATTTACTCAATAAAATTAGAAGAGTTTTTTTTTTTTAACTGAAAAGTTTAATTTCCATTACATATTGTTGTTTTCTGTTCTTTCTCTGCTTTGAGAAGGGCTGAGATAGTAACTCTTTTCTTATGTTTTCATCAGCTCTTGTAACTTTTTAACCCTCAGGTTTTAACTAACGTTGTGGCCTGCTGCTAAAAATGTTTTATCTTAAAGGTCTAAAGCAGAGTGCCTAACCCCTGGGCCATGGACCAGTACTGGTTTATGGTCTGTTAGGAACCAGGCCACACAGCAGGAGTAAGTGGTGGGCCAGTGAGCATTACCATCTGAGCTCCACCTCCTCTTCAATCAGTGATGACATTAGATTCTCATGGGAGTGCCAAAACTATCGTGAACTTCATATGTGAGAGATCTAGGTAATGCACCTTTATGAGAATCTAATTAATGCCTAAGGATCTGAGGTGGAATGGTTTCATCCTAAAACTGTCTCCTCAGACCAGTCTATGGAAAAATTATCTTCCATGAAAACAGCTCCTGATGCCAAAAAGTTTGGGGACTGCTGCTCTAAAGGAAGTATTTTCATTTATTATAACATTCAGTGCTGTGTGCTTTTCTTAATATGTTTAAATTATTCTATGTTTTGATTTGCATAGAGAAGCTGAGATTAAAATAATTTAAGAATTAAGGTTATTACATTTGTGTAACTTTCTGTATTCCTTTTAAGATTCTTGTGCTGATAAGTTACAGATCTTTAACTCCTGGGTCTGAAAGGCACATCAAGTCCAATCTTAAACACTTAGAGCAATGAAAGCTACATCTTCACATCTGGAGAGTAAGATAATAAAAATAAACTGTGTTCATGAGACACAGAGCCAGAAATTAAAACTCTTCAACCCCTCTAGGCCAAGGAAGTATTGTGGAAGAGATGTACATGTGAGATTGTAAGACTGATTTTCAGAGATAAAATTAGTTCAGAGTTTCTCTAAAAATTAAACATTAATATGAAAGCACACTGATACAAGCCCAGCATCTGGGACCCAGTGTCAGACTAACAGTATTTTCTTGGTGAATTAACACACTTTTTAATAAAAAATTATAAAAGAAAGATGATAAAAAGGTTTATGGAAATTATATCTTATGGTTAAGATGAATAAAATTTAATAGATTTGTTTATAAGACTTGAGACATTCAATCAGCCTCATGCTGTCTTTATTAGGGCTTATTGTTTGGGAAATTAAGTCTCCTCTTTCAAAAGTAAAGGTTTTTTCTTCTTTTGTATTAAAATCTTAGCATTACCACATTGGCTAAATGAATTGCTTATTTCACAATGACCTGTGATTCTATTTTTGTAATACCAAATGTTTTAAATTTTTGATATGTGACAAACTTTTCCAAAGCAAATTCTAAATTCAGTCCTCTGACCTCATTTAATTTTTTTATATTAAGTCCCCCAAAGTCCAAAACATGTGTTTGGCTTATCTTGATATAATAAAATCATACAGGAGCATTGTTACATATGAAACAATGTTTAACCTTCTTTAGATTGTATTTATATAAATGTCTTACCGATATGTGTTCCAGAATTGTATGAGTTTCCAGTGATTCTGATATTTCTTAGTATATATTATCAGTAGTAATTATGATTATTGTATACAATTGTTGTATGCCGTAGAAATAACCAAATTTCCTTGTCAATTGTGTCTTTAATAATGGCTGTTCTAAGGTTTTTTTAATCCACACTTGTTATTTTATTTTAATCTTTTTATAGGGCAGTTAATAATTAGTTATGGAACAATGAGGATTAATTTTAAATATAATTTTCTAGTAACTCTGTAGATCATACATTTGTAATAGAGAGAAAAAACTTCTAGGACTCTCATGGAGAGCTGATGTATTCCTGAGGATTATTGATCCAATATTGTGCAGAATAGGGGTTAATTGGATGGACTGAATAAATTTAAGGCTGAAATAATCTTTGGCAACTTTCTATATATATATACTTTAAGTTCTGGGATACGTGTGCAGAACATGCAGGTTTTAAGCATAGGTATACACATGCCATGGTGGTTTGCTGCCATCATTTATATTAAGTATTTCTCCTAATGCTCTCCCACCCCTAGCCTGCCACCCCCTAACAGACCCCAGTTTGTGATGTTTCCCTCCCTGTGTCCATGTGTTCATATTGTTCAACTCCTACTTGTGAGTGAGAACACATGGTGTTTGGTTTTCTGTTCTTGTGTTAGTTTACTGAGAATGATGGTTTCCAGCTTCAGCCATGTCCCTGATAAGGGCATGAACTCATATTTTTATGGCTGCATAGTATTCCATGGTGTATATGTGCCATATTTCCTTTATCCAGTCTATCATTGGCATTTGGTTCTAAGTCTTTACTACTGTGAACAGTGCTGCAATAAGCATACATATGCATGTGTCTTTACAGTAGAATCATTTATAATCCTTTGGGTATATACTCAGTATATGGGATTACTGGGTCAAATAATATATATATATATTTTTTTGAGATGGAGTTTAGCTCTTGTTACCCAGGCTGGAGTGCAATGGCTCGATCTCAGCTGACCGCAACCTCCGCCTCCTGGGTTCAGGCAATTCTCCTGCCTCAGCCTCCTGAGTAGCTGGGATTACAGGCATGCGCCACCGTGCCCAGCTAATTTTTTGTATTTTTAGTAGAGACAGGGTTTCACCATTTTGACCAGGATGGTCTCGATCTGTGGACCTCGTGATCCACCCGCCTTGGCCTCCCAAAGTGCTGGGATTACAGGCATGATGAGTCACCGTGCCCAGCCGGGTCAAATAATATTTCTGGTTCTAGATCATTGAGGAATCACCACACTGTCTCCCACAATAGTTAAACTAATTTACACTCCCACCAACAGTGTAAAAGCCTTCCTATTTCTCCACATCATCTCCAGCATCTGTTGTTTCCTGACTTTTTAATGATCGCCATTTTAACTTCCATGAGATGCTATCTCATTGTGGTTTTGATTTGCATTTCTCTAATGACCAGTGATGATGAGCTTGTTTTCATATGTTCGTTGCCCATATAAATGACTTTGAGAAGTGTCCTTCACCCACTTTTTGATTGGGTTTTTTTAATTGTAAATTTGTTTATGTTTCCTGTAGATTCTAGATATTAGCCCTTTGTCAGATGGATAAATTGCAAAAATTTTCAAAATTTACACTGTAGGCCCTTTCCCTAGGAGACTATGATAGCCAACCATCAGCAATGGGAGATTTAGAGGATCCATGGTCAAAGCCAAATTTTTTATTTCCCTGCCCTTAGGGGCATTGGGTCAGGCAACAACAGATTATCATTTGTCCCCATACCTGGTTGGAGGAAGTCATCCTTGGTATCTGTCTGTAACTGGGTGGCAGCCTGGTATAGGAATACCTCCACTGGGACTGGGCTGCCTCTCCATGGCCATTCATTCAAGGTTTGGAGCACCAGGTCCAACCTTGAACTCCAGCCCTGCAAAGACAGGGATGTAACATGCAAATGTAACTTATTTTTCAGGAGTCCATTATATCACTTAACCATGCCAGCCACTTGTAGATTATGTGGAACATGGAACCTTCACTTTATCTCCATCCATTGTGCTCACTGTTGTACCTACTGTTCACTAAAATGTGTTTCCCTATTACTTTCCACAGTCAGGGGACGACCATGGAATGTTGGCTGCCATCCTGCACTGGTAGGCAAACAACGGATCAGTGATCATGTCTACAGCCATCAGCCCTTGCCTACGCCCTTGTGACCTCAGAAGTGGCCTGATGTAGCCTATTTGCCATTTAGTCAAGGGTATCTGCTTTACTGTCACTTGTGTAACACTGGGAAGCTGTCTCCATTTGGGGTGTGCCTGTGTGTATTCCTAGCACGTCTGCAGGCCTCCCAGATATCTTGCCTGGGCAAGGATAGACCCCAGTGCTTATTAACCTGTTATATTAGTTTACCTCCTGCATGTCCCAACTTTCAGTGTAGCCATAAGAGTACATCTTCTGTAGGTGCTGACTCCAACCACCGGACTTTGGCCAAGGCATCTGCCTCATTATTGCTAGGGGCAGTTAAAGGCACATGGCCTGACACACGATAAGTAGTTACATCTCTTTTGCGACTCATTTTCCATAGGTCTTGCCATATGGCCTGGCCTCAAATGAGCTTGTAGTCAACTAGCAAATTCTGTAACTTCCAGGCAGTTAACCACAGGTTAGGCCTCGATACACTGCCCAGCAATCAGCTCAGATTAGCTTAGATGTCTCTTCCTTGATGATCACCATTCACACCTCCCTGAGTTCAGCCCATTGGCTACTTTGTCCACACCTGTTATCAAACCATGTGGTGCCATTATTAGGCTAGACTGCAATAGTGGTCCAGGCAGCAGTAATACCCCAGCTGGACCCATTTGCATAACATGCCCCATCAGGAATATGGGGCCATCTTTCTTTAAATGGTGATGGCTCAGGGTTTAAGGGCACCTCGGGCTGACCCATACTTTATCTTGCATCAAGACTGTAGGTCCCAAGATTTCTTGTAATTCTGCTGATAAGAGGTTCGTACACAGGGCACCCCACTGTTCTAAGTAGGTGCCCCATCTTGCTAAGGCAGATGTCTGTGCCATCTTAGTCTGGGGATTGTTACCCCTGAATGTATCCACCCAGCTATTGGGTAAGTCATCTGCATGATTACTGTAGCCCATCCCGTCACACTCTCAGAAGCCTAAAGGGCAGCATATGCAGCTGCTAATTGCTTCTCTATCAATGAATACTGGAGCTCAGATCTGTTCCAAAGTTGGGAGCAAAAGCCTATTTGTGTTCTAAAGCACTTTGTGCACTGCCATAGGCCCCAGCTAAAGCCATCTGTGGTCATATGCACTTCAAGTTTAAATGGGCACCCTGAGTCAATTACTCTTAGGGTCTGCACTTGCTGTATGGCCCACTTGGCTGCCAGAAATGCCATCTCAGCTTCATTGTCCCAATCCCAGGTAGTTCCCTTTTTTTTGTCAGTTAATACAACGGTTTTATTATCTGAGCTAAATGGGGCACAAATGTCTGCCAATATCCCAAGACGTTCACAAAAGTCTGTAGCTGCCTTACCGCTGTGGGCTGGGGATATGCCTGAATTTTATCAGTGATGGCCTCTGGTATGGCTTTTGTCTTACCTGACTAGATAACTCCAAGAATTCGGAGACAATCGAGAACCTTGGGCCCTGGATTCATTAACGGTCCAACATCATGCTGCCAAATATTGTTGCAAGAGGGGTGCTGCCACTTCTAAATCTGCAAGAGAATCAGATGTTAACATAATATCACCCAGATAAAGGAATAGGCCCACCCCCTTTGGACATTTCCAGGCAGCTAAATCCATGGTAATGAGAACATAAAATATGATGGAGCTACGCACATAGCCCTGTGGCAACACTGCGAAAGTCCATTGTCACCCTTCCCATGTGAAAGCAAACTGTTCGTGGCTCTCTGGAGCAATGCCATTTGAGAAGAATTCACTGGTCAAGTGCACCATGTAGTGGTACTGTTCCAATTCTTTCATCAAGTGGTCCATCAAATTGGTGATAGACAGCACCACTGCATGTAAAAAGAATGTTACTTAGTTCTTGATAATCCACTGTCATCTGCCAAGTCTACCATCAGGCTTTCTGACTGGCTATACGGGAGAACTATAGGGACTGTGGCTGTCATGTGCTATCTTCACCTCCTCTCACTTCTTAATAGTCTCACAGTTATCTTCATATGCACACCTGACAAGCAGTAGTAACAGGTAGAAGTAACCCATCAGGGTTGTGGCAGGACCTGGGGCTGGTGATGCATATGTCCATGCAGTACCAACTTAATTACATGTACTTGGAGTCTCAATTCTCTGGCCATCGTTTGCAAAGCCAAGCCATGTAAAATATCCAACCCCAGAATGTATTCAGGTGTGAGAGAGGTTACAGTCTTAAGCAGGGAACCAAGAGGCTGATGCCAAAGTGTGAAAATACGGGTTCATTTTCACTGATCAGCCTCCATAGCCACTATGTATGCAGCCTTCCCCAGAAACTTGTCCAGGTTCCCATAGATGAGGCTACAATCTGCACCAGTTACTACTGGCACCACACCTGCCGTTTATTGGTGAGGAACCTGTAGATTGCCAATTCCACATGTGGCCTCTGGTTGTCTGGTGTCCCCACAAGATGGGCTGATCGCCCAGTTCTCTAATCAAACACAAAAGACTCTATATCTCCACCCATCTGCAAGTAGTCCTTGAGCTGGAGTGTCAAATGTGGGGGCAGGAGGGACTGGGTCAAGCAGCATCCTCTTGTCCCTTCTTGGGCATTTTCTGGAATTGCTGCTCTGGGGAAAATTTCCTTCACAAAGTTAACAGCACTTCATTGGGTTGCCTGAAAATTTCTCTCAGGAAACCCCCGCCAAAATAAAATCAATCCACATCTGCATGTGAGTCACCCATTGGAGACCCTTTTTGTCTGGTGAGGTGGCCAGCGCCCCACATATGGAGTGAGGACAGTGGCCATGGAGCCGAAGTCACTCAGGGCACAGAGCCCAACACAAGGTCTTTTATGGTGGGAAGTAAAGCTTTCATCATCTGGCCCTTGGGTGTTCAGATCAAACATAGCCTGCCACATACCCATTTCCTAAATTACTTGCACCAAATCTGCATACAACCACTATTTACTCACAGTTTCTGGTATTTCTTTAGCATTATTCCATACTGTTTGTCTGGGTGCCATCAGGCACTCAAATAGGGTGTGGGCACCTTGCCTCTGTGCTAACTGCCTGCTCACCTGCAATTGCTGATAGAGGGAGGGATGGGTCATATGGAGGCCAACTTTTCCATTTCAGAAGTGGAGCAGATGATACTGTTGGCTCCCTCATCCCAAAGGCGAAGCAATCAGTCAGGTAGGGGTCCTTCAAGCACTGCTGACACTGTTTACCTAATTCCCTCAACTCGTTTGAGGTGTAGGCAGTGTATGATGTGTGCTCCGTAACAAAAAGGAGTTCCTTAGGCTGCCCCTGGGGCCCCAAATAGCTGTTCCTGCTCTATTTTCTGATGGACCACTGGGCAAGTCCACAATGGAAGTTCTTCCTCCTTGGTATCATACTGAGTGGGGGTCTCCAACTGGGATAGTGGGCCCAGGCCTGCACTAACAGCAGTCCCTAATTCTTGTTCCAAGCTATGTATTTGGGGCTCCAGGGAATCTGCTTGCACCTGGAGGTTCTTTACCTGTGCTGTATCCTGCAGGGACTGAGCATGCAGTTGTGGTAGCACAGTCAAAAACGCCCATCTAATTCTGCCAGCAAAGGTGCACCCCTTCTTAGTGCTCTGTACTTCCAGGTGCTTCAGCGCCTTCTCCTTGTTTACAGGAACCTACCCACCACTGCTCATGTTTCCACCAGGGCCTTTCCAAGCAGCACAGCTGCACTGGGGACCAAAACCCATGTTGAGGCCACATGACTGACCTGGCATCATCAGGGCCAAGGGCTCACTCACCTTGGGATCCTGCTGACTAGGCCAACTGTCAGGCTCCAACCTGATCTGGGGTTTGAGGGGTTCTGATAGACTGGTGGCTGGTAGCTAAAAGAACACTCCAGGGACTGTAGGCAGTTGGGACATGGCTTTATTCTCTCTCCGCCTCTACTACTGAGTCTGCAGTTATATTTCTCACAGTCAACAGTGGCTCAAAGCCAGATATGAGCTCACACAAATAGGTTGTATTAAATGGCTACATAAATGTAATTACATAGTGCACAGGACTGTTCACCTGTGCTTCAAACCTGCTGTGTCATAGGGTACTGGATGTCTACCTTGGATTAATCCTGAGTGAAGCACACCCACTTTTCTTACAATTATTTGTGGAATTCTGCATTTTGTTTTGGTTTTTGTTTTTCCTTCCTGGGCATGTCTTTAGCCTTGGCAAAATAAACTTCTAAATTGGTTGAGATTTGTCTTAGATACCTTTTTGCTTACAATCTGATACTCTACAGTTTACTGTGTTGCCAGCATTTTTTTGATATTCTGTTTTCTATTTTCACCTCTCTTTATGTCTATAAACATCTATCTGTGTACAACATTCAATATTTATTATAAAATAAACTTTGTGTCATTTTGTTTAACTGAACCCTTCAAAAAATCAACAAATAAAGGAGCTGCTTTTTGAAAAAAAAAAAAAAAGCTAGACTGCTAGCAAGACTAATAAAGAAGAGAAAAGATTAAATAAACAGAGTCAGAAATGAAAAAGGGGATACCACCATTGGCCCCAAAGAAATGCAAACGACCCTCAGAGAATACTATAAACAGTTTTTGCAAACAAACTGGACAGTAAAGAAGAATGGATACATTTCTGGACGTACACCCTCCCAAAATAAACCAAAAAGAAGTTTAATCCCTGAATAGACCAATTATAAGTTCTGAAATTGAGGAAGTAATAAATAGCCTATCAACATCAACAAAAAAAGAGACCAGGTCCAGATGTATTTAGAGCAGAATTTTACCAGAGGTACAAAGAGAATCTGGTACCATTTCTTCTGAAACTATTCCAAACACTTGAAAAGAAGGGACTCTTCTCTAACCCATTTTATGAGATAAGCATCATTCCAATACCAAAACCTGGCAGAGATAAAACCACAACAAAAAACTTCAAGCCAATATCTCTGATGAACATCAATACAAAAATCCTCAATAAAATACTGGCAAAGCAAATCCAGCAGCACATCAGAAAGCTTATCCACTATGATCAAGTCAGTTTCATCCTTGGGATGCAATGGTGATTCAACATACACAAATCAATGAATGCAATTTATCACATAAACAGAACTAAAGACAAAAACACATGATTATCTTAGTAGACGCAAAAAAGACCTTCAAAAAATCTAACATCTTTTTATGTTAAAAACTCTCAATAAACTAGGTATTGAAGGAACTTTCTTCAAAATAATAAGAGCCATTAATGACAAACCCACAGCAAATATCATACTGAAGGGGCAAAAGCTGGAACTGTTCCTCTTGAAAACTGTAACAAGACAAGTATGCCCTCTCTCACCATTCTTATTTAACATAGTGTTGAAAGTTCTGGTCAGGGATATCAGGCAAGAAAAAGAAATAAATTATACTGAAATAGGAACGAAGAAGGTCAAACTATCCTTATTAGAAAATTACAAATCCTGTATCTAGAAAACCCCATCAACTCAGCCCAAAAGCTTCTTAAGCTGATAAATAACTTCAGCAATGTCTCAGGATACAAAATCACTACACAGAAATCATAGGTGGAACAAGCGTGGTGGTTCACGCCTGTAATCCCAGCACTTTGGGAGGCTGAGGCAGGTGGATCACGAGGTCAAGAGATCAAGACCATCCTGGTCAGCATGGTGAAACACCATCTCTACTAAAAATACAAAAACTTAGCTGGGCATGGTGGCACGTGCCTGTAATCCCAGCTACTCAGGAGGCTGAGGCAGGAGAATTGCCTGAACCCAGGAGGCGGAGGTTGCAGTGAGCCAAGATCGCACCATTGCACTCCAGCATGGGTAACAAGAGTGAAACTCCATCTCAAAAAAAAAAAAAAAAAGAAAAGAAATAATAGGCATTCCTATAAACCACCATCAAGCAAGTAGAGAGCCAAATCGTGAATGAACTTCCATTCACTATTGCCACAAAGTGAATAAAATACCTAGAAACACAGTTAGCAAATGAAGTGAAGAACCTCTTCAAAAAGAACTACAAACCACTGCTCAAGGAAAACGAAGAGGACATTAGCAGAAGAAAAAAAAAAAAGGTTCCATGCTCATGGGAAGAATCAATATTATAAAAATGGCCATCTTGCCCAAAGAAATTTATAGATTCAATGCTATTTCCATTAAACTACCATTGACATTATTCACAGAACTAGAAAAAAAAACTATTTTAAAATTCGGATGGAACCAAATAAGAGGTCACATAAACAAGATAATCCTAAGCAAAAAGAACATAGCTGGAGGCATCATGCTCCCTGACTTCAAACTATACTATAAGTCTACAATAACCAAAACAGCATGGTACTAGTATAAAAACTGGCACATATACTCATGGAAGAGCCTAGAAATAAAACTGCACAACTGCAACAATCTGATCTTTAACAAACCTGACAGAAGCAAGCAATGGGGAAAGGACTCCTTATTTAATAACTGGTGCTCAGATAACTGGCTGGCCATATGCAGAAAATTGAAATTGAATCCCTTTCTTACATCTTACACAAAAATTAACTCAAGATATATTAAAGACTTAAGTGTAAAACTCAAAACTATAAAAGCCCTAGAAGAAAATCTAGGCAATACCATTCAGAACATAGGCATGGGCAAAGATTTCATAATGAGAATGCCAAAAGCAATTGCAACAAAAGCAAAAAATGGCAAACATAATCTAATTAAACTGAAGAGCTTCTGCACAGAAAAACAACAACTATCAACAGAGTTAACAGACATCCTACAGAATGGGAGAAAATTTTCACAATCTACCTATCTGATAAAGATCTCATATCCAAAATGTGCAAGGCACTTAAGGAAATTTACAAGAAATAAACAAACAATCTCATTTAAAGGTGGAAAAACCCATATGAATAGATACATCTCAAAAATGACATACATGCAGCCAACAAACATGCAAAGAAAAGCTCAACATCATTTAAAGAGATCCTTAAAGAGAAATGGAAATCAAAACCACAATGAGATACCACCTCATGACAGTATGAATGGCAATTATTAAAAAGTCAAGGAATAACAGATGCTGGTGAGGTTGCTAAGAAATAAGAATGCTTTTAAATTGTTGGCAGAAATGTAAATTAGTTCCACCATTGTGAAGACAGTGTGTTGATGCCTTCATCTTCGTTTTTGGCTCTAAAGACTTAGAGCCAAAAATACTATTTGACCTGGCAATGCCATTACGGGGTATATGTGCAAAGGAATATAAATCATTTTATTATAAAGATAAATGCACACGTATGTTCATTGCAGCACTATTCACCATAGCAAATACATGGAATCAATCCAAATGCCCAAAAATGATACACTGGATAAAGAAAATATGGCACATAATCCATCATGAAATATCATGCAGCCATAAAAAGAAATGAGACAATGTCCTTTTCAGGAACATGGAAAAAGCTGGAAGCCATTATCCTCAGCAAACTAATGCAGGAAACAAAACCAAACACTGCATCTTCTCACATATAAATGGGGGCTTAACAATGAGAACACATGGACACAGGGAGTGAAACAACACTCACTGGTGCCTATCAAGGGAGGGTGGATGTGAAGAGCATTAGGAAAAAAGCTAACAAGTTTGACTTAATGCGTGGATGATGGCTTGTTAGTTACAGCAAACCACCATGGCACATGTTTACCTATGTAACATATGTGCACATCCTGCACATATACCCCAGAACTTAAAAAAATAAAATGAAAATAAAGAAACAGAAATTTAAAAAATCATTGGTTGTCAAGGTTTGAAGAAAAATAGTCGGAGTGGAAAAGACTTTTAGGAAAATTAAACTACTCTGTCTGGCAATGGTGGCTACATGCCATTATACAATTGTCCAAACCCATAGAATATAAAACACTGAGTGAACCCTCAGGTAAATTGTGAACTATATGGGAAATTTCTGAAATATGCTTTCAGTTTTGCTGTGATGCTAAAACTGCTCTAAAAAAATCATCTTAAAAAAAAAAAGACAGAAGAAAGCCAAAAAAAAAAAAACAAAAATCTACAAACCTGCCATCCAAGAAAAGGCCATTTCCAGATGGTTTCAATACTACATTCTACAAAATATTTAGATAAGTTATATTTTTTTACAGATCTTCTTAAAAGTTGGAGAGAACACTTGACAACTGTTTTTTGGACAACATTTTCCTGACACCAAAACCAACCAAACATGTAACAAGTAAAAAACAGCAACAACAAAAAACCCTACATACTAATTAATATATATTAAGAATATGAATACAACATACTAGCAACCTGAATCTAGCAGTATATTTAAAAAATTATACACCATAACAAAGTCTTATCTCAAGAACATCAAGTTGGTTTAACATCTGAAAATCAATTAAAATCAATTAGTGTAATACATCATACTAATGGGAAAAAAATAACATGATCGTTTCAATATATTCAGGAGAAGCATTTGGCAAAATTCACTACACTTTAATGATAAAATTACTCAACATACCAGGAATAGAAGAAACATTTCAACATGGTAAAAAACATCTGTGAAACTAATTTCAAATATTATGGTGAGAGATTTAATGCTTTCTCCGTAAAATTACGGGCAAGACAAATATACCTTCTTGCATTAATCTTACTCTGGAAGTACTAGACTGGGCAATTAGACAAGATAAATAAATTACACCAAATACATACCGGAAGTAAAGTAAAATCATCTCTCCTTGCAGATAACATTATCAAGTATGTAGAAAATCATAAAGAACCCACTATAATACTATAGGAGCTAGTTAATGAGTATGATAAGATTGCAGGATAAAAGACCAATATACAAAAATTAACTATTTCAACAAAAAAGCAATAAATAATCCAAAAATAAAATTAAAAATAAATTACATTTACTTAAATATAAAAGAGAATAAAACATTTAGAAATAAATTTAACCAAAAACTTGCAAAACTTATATTTTAAAACTTTAAAACATTGTTGAAAGATCTATATAATTGGGAAAACATCCTATTTTCATGAGTCAGAGAGCATAACGTTGACAAAATGACAAGAATCCCAGCTGACAATTCATAAAATTTGGCAAGCTGGTTTAAAAAATCACATGGAATTACAACAAACCAAGAATAGAACAAAAAATCAGAAAATAAGACCAAATTAAAAGAACTTACCGTTTCTGATTTCAAAAGCTAATTAGAGAACAGTGGTAATCATGACATCTTGATAATGGCATAAAGATAGACACGTTATCGATGGAATAGAAATGAAAGTCCAAAAATAAGCCCATACATCTGTGGCCAACTGACTTCTGGCAGGGTGACAAGACCAGCTAGTTGAAAATGCCTTTTTAACAAATCATGCTTGGACAACCAGATAGCCTTAGATAGAACAATGAAGTTAAAAAATTATTTTATTCTGTATATAAAAATTAAAATAAACATTACAATGTAAGCACTAAAGCTACAATTATCTTAAAAAAAACATAGGGGCAAATCATTATGACCTTGAATTTGGCAAAACATTCTTAGATGTGATGCCAAAATCACGAGAAAAAATATTGAAAAATAGAAAATAGAAAAATTGAATATCATCAAAGTTCAGAGCTTTTGTGTTTTCAAGGTCAACATTGAAGGAAGTGAAAAGAATCCACAAAAATCACATAAACTACTTGCACATCACGTATCTGATAAAGGATCTGTGTCCATAATGTTTAAAGAACTCTTGTGACTCAAAAACAAAAAGACAAATAACACAATTAAAAATGGACAAGAGATGTCACAAGACAGTTCTCTATGGAATATTATACAAATGACCATATAGCACATGAAATGATGCTTGATATCATTATTCATCAGGGAAATAGAAATCAAAACTGCAATGAAATATCACTTTATTTCCACTAGCATGGCTAGAATCAGGAAGTCAAACAGTAAGTGTGAAGAGGATGTGGAGAAGTTAGAACTATCACACACTGTGGGTGAGTGTGTGAAATGGTGTGCTGCTAGTGTTTTGAAAAACAGTGTGGCAGTTCTTCAAATAATTAATGAGTCAGCAATACAACTCCTAAGTATACACCTAAGATATGTAAATACATGTCCACACAACAACTTTTACAAAAATATTTAGAGATGTATAATAGCCAAAGGTGGAAATAACTCAAATATTCATTAACTAACAAATGGATGAACAAAATATGGTATATATCCATTGACTGGAATATTATTTAGCCATAAAAATGAAATACTGGTATATGTTACAATGTGGATTAATCTTCAAAACAGAGAGAGAGAAAAAGAGAAAGGGGATTGGCTCATGTGATTTTGGAGGCTGAAAAATTCAGCATCTGCTGAACAGGTCAGCAGTTAGAGAACTCAGGAAAGAGTTAATACAGAATCTTGAGTGTGAAAGCATTCTGTTCATGGACTTTCCTCCTGTTCATTGGAAGAGCCCAGTCTTCCTCTTACAATCATCAGCTTATTGAATGAGGCCTACTGCATTATAAAGGGTTACTTGCCTTACTCAAGATCTACTGATGTGAATGCTAATCTAATCTAAAACATACTTGCATGATCACATTTAGGCAAATATTGACATGTTTGGACAAATACCTGGGTACCATGACCTAACCAGTTTGGCTCATAAAATTAGCCATCACACAGACATTCTATTAAGTATGGAGATGAGAAGAATATGAGGAAGAGAAATGAAACATAAGAGAGAAATAAGATATAGTAAAGATAGGATACAGAATAAAAGAATAAGCTTAAACTCAGATCTATAATTATCTCCTTTGTCCTTGGAGATCATCGGAAGAGAGTAGGGAATGACAAGAGGATGATCATCCTAGATAGGCTGGGAATTTGGGTTCATGGCCACAGAAGAACAGAAAATGATTCCAAAGCATGTAGGCAGAGAATCAAAACTGAGTTTTGTGCATTCTACCGTGACCTGATGAAGACCATACCATGAACAAAGAGTGCATGAGGAAAAAAAAAGGCCTACTTAGAAGCACAGACCAAACAATGGTTTCACCCTACTGTCAAAGAAAAAAAATAATAATTGAAGAATCGATATGGCTTATTTATTTGAGCTGGAAGTCAAATGTCAAATACACATAGGGCTCAAGTGTATCCCAACTAATAAATTAACAAAGATTATTCCCATTTAGTGATATCTCTGAATGATACAAACAACAACAAAAAACCCTGCTCCAATTGACAAAATATAAATGTAAATAAAGCCTCCTGAAAAAGATCATAGATAAATACATCAGTCACAAGTGTGCTGTCAAAAGACAAAGATTTAATACATTCAATTTGTGTAAAAGTATACTTGACACAGCACTTGTTAGGAATTATTGGGATTTTGTTTTTCCTAGAAGCATGGCAATTACTCTGAAAACAGAAAATTTAAAAGTTACAATAAAAGTCCAGAGACAGTGGAATCTATCTTCCCATGCATCAGAGAAAACGGATGTCAATACAATATTCTACATCAACTAAACAGTTTATTCAAGAATAATGACAAAGTAAAGAAATGTGAAAACAAATGAAGACTTAGAGAGGTAACCAACAAATTCCTTGGCTCTGTCCTTCCTATCAAATGTTATGGTTTTGTATGTAGGAAACTTATCCAGATGGAACAAGTGAGCTACAAGAAGCAATAATGAGCAAATGAATAGTTAAAATTGTAAAAATAATTATTTATTGGAAGATTATAAAAGGAAGTTGAAACTAACTAAATGTAAGAGGAGAAAAAATAAATCAAAAGTAAAGGGTCTAACCATTGTACAAGGTTTAGAAAAATAGTGAGGGATAGTAAAGGTGCTAAATAAACATAGGATTTCACGTCAACTATTCATGTTAAAAAGTGAGACAGTATACATTAATTTTAAATGTCAATAAACAAAATGAATTTGAACAGCCTACATTTTATAGTTAAGAGGCAAAAATTCTCAGATTTAATTTTTTAAATGCTAGCTATATGCTCTTTAAAAGAGGGACAAAGTTTAATGGAAGGTTGAAAATAAAGGGACAGTTATAGGTACAATAAAAGGGCACATAAGGTGAATAGTATAAAAAGAAAGCTGGTGCAAAATATTAACATTTAGTATATATTTACATATAAAATATATACTTTAAAAAGATGATAGAATAAAAAAGTCATTAAAAACTGGAAAAAGAACAATACTCTGACAATCACAATAAGTGTAAAATGTGTATAGCACATATCAGTGCCTTAAAATTAAAATGATAAATTTGCTGAGAAACATTTAAACTCTATAATTATAGTGTTCAGATTTTAAAACCAGTTTCTCAATAAATAATGTTTCAAGCAGATGACTATCATTCAGTAAGGAGATACATATATATAGAATCGGTCAGTTCAATTAATATAGTTTAATTAATACTTTGACTCTAGCTCATCCAACCATTAGAGATCAAAAGTTGAGACGATCCAAGATGGCCAAATAGGAACAGATCTGGAGTGCAGTTCCCAGTGAGAATGCAGAGGGTTAGTGATCACTGCATTTCTAAATGAATTTTTACTGCCCATAGACCAGGAGATTCCTGGGTGGAAAAGTTCCAGGAGTCTCCTGCATGGCTGTTTTAGCCAGCACATTGGGTCTCCACACAAAAACTCACACAAATCTGGGCAGCCATTTCAATAGGTGCCTGGAACACCTGGGAGAGAGAATCACCCATTCAACTGAAAAAAAAAGGGGCTGAAACAGGAAGCCAGGTGATCTGGCTCAGTGGTGATCTGGCCCACAAAGACCAGCAATGTCTGAAATGTTCTGGATTGAGAGTTTCAAGCAAGCACGGCTGGACTTGGGATGGTCCAGCTCTGTGTGGGGAAGGGCATCTGCCATTACTGAGGCAGTCCACCACTACCTAGACAGTCCACCACTACTGAGACAATCCACCATTACCAAGGAAATCTGCCATTACAGAGACAGTCTCTGAGGTAGACTGCCGTTACTGAGGCAGATCTAACTATACCCCTATAAACAACCACAAAGAAGTTCACGCAGGAGCTAGGCAGAGCCCATGGCAGCTCAGCAACACCTCTGCTGGCAGATTGTGACTAGGCCACCTCCTCGCTAGGCAGGGCATCTCTGAAAAAAGGCAGCAGCATGTCAGGAGCTTAAAAATAAAGCCCCACCTTCCCAGGACAGAGCACCTGGGAAAAAAGGTGGTTATGAGTTCCACTGCAGTAGACTTAAACAGCTCTGAATGGAACAACAGAGCTCACAGCACAGCACTTGAGCTCCTATAAGTGATAGACTGTCTCCTCAAGCAGCTCTCTGACCCCTGTATATCCAAAGAAACACCTCCTAAAGGAGAGCTCAGGCTGACATCTGGCAGGTATGACAAAGATAACAGAAAAAGGAACTGGAAGCAACCCTTACTGTTCTGCAGCCACCACCAGTGATCCCCAGGCAAACAGGGTCTGGAGTGGACCTCCAGTAGTCCTACAGCAGAGGGGCCTGACTGTTAGAAGGAAAACTAGAAAACAGAAAGAAATAACTTCATCATCAACATAAAGTACATCCACTCAGAGACCCCATCCAAAAGTCACCAACTACAAAGACCATAGGTAGGATAAATCCACAAAAATGAGAAGAAATCAGGGCAAAAAGGATAAAACCACTCAAAACCAGAACACCTCTCCTCCTTCAAGAGATCACAACTCCTCACTAGCAAGGGAACAAGGCTTGATGGAGAATGAGTCTGATGAATTGACAGAAAGAGGCTTCAGAAAGTGAGTAATAAAAACTTCTCTGAGCTAAAAGAACATGTTCTACCCAACACAAAGAAACTAAGAAACTTGAAAAATGATTTGATGAAATGCTAATGAGAATTAACAGCTTGAGAAGAATAGAAATGTACTGTTAGAGCTGAAAAACAACATGAGAATTTCGCAAAGCACACACAAGTTTCAATAGTTGAATTGACCAAGCAAAAGAAAGGATATCACAGATTGAAGGTCAACTCAATAAATAAAACAAGAAGGCAAGATTAGAGAAAAAAGAGTAAGAAGAAATGAACAAAGCCTCAAGAAACATGGGATTATGTGAAAAGACTTAATCTACATTTGATAGGTGTACCTGAATGGAACAGACAGAATGATCCAATCTGGAAAACACTCCAGGATATTATTCAAGAGAACTTCCCCAACCTAGCAAGACAGGCCAATATTCAAGTCCAGGAAATACAGAAAACACCACAAAGATATCCCTCAAGAAGACCACCCCAAGGCACATAATCATCAGATTCACCAGGGTTGATATTAAGGAAAAATGCTAAGGGTAGCCAGAGAGAAAAGTCGGATTACCTACAAAGTGAAGCCCATCAGACTCACAGTGGATCTCTTGGCAGAAACCCTACAAGCCAGAAGAGTGGGGGCCAATATTCAACATCCTTAAAGAAAAGGACTTTCAACCTAGAATTTTATATCCAGCCAAACTAAGCTTCATGAGTGAAGGAGAAATAAAATTCTTTACAAATAAGCAACTGCTGAGAGATTTCATCACCACCAGGTCTCCCTTACAAGAGCTCCTGAAAGAAGCACTAAACGTAGAAAGGAACAAGCGGTACCAGCCACTCCAGAAATGTACAAAATGGTAAAGAGCATTGACACAATGAAGAAACTGTATCAGCTAGTGGGCAAAACAACCACCTAGAATCAAAACAGCAGGATCAAATTCACATGTAGCAATATTAACCTTAAAAGTAAATGAGCTAAATGCCCCAATCAAAAGACACAGACTGGCAAACTGGATAAAAAGTCAAAACACATAGGTGTGCTATATCCAGGAAACCCATCTCACATGCAAGGACACACATAGACTCAAAATAAAGGGATGGAGGAAGATTTATCAAGCAAATGGAAAGCAAAAAAAAAAAAAAAAAAAGGCAGCAATTCTAGTCTCTGATAAAATAGACTTTAAAGCAACAAAGATCAAAAGAGACAAAGAAAGGCATTACATAATGGAAAAAGGATCAATGCAACAAGAAGAGCTAATGATCCTAGATATATATGCACCCAGTGCAGGAGCACCCACATACATAAAGCAAGTTCTTAATGACCTCCAAAGAGACTTAGACTCCCACACAATAATAATGTGAAACTTTAACACTTCACTGTCAATATTAGACAGATCAACCAGACAGAAAATTAACAAGGATATCCAGGACTTGAACTCAGATCTGGACTAAGCAATTCTA
Organism: Callithrix jacchus; assembly: GCF_049354715.1. NCBI lineage: Eukaryota > Metazoa > Chordata > Mammalia > Primates > Cebidae > Callithrix > Callithrix jacchus. Next base: position 110,897,401 of record NC_133507.1, read on the forward strand.
ATAGACATTTACAGAACTCTCTACCCCAAATCCACAGAATAGACATTCTTCTCAGCACCACATAACACCTACTCTAAAATTGACCACATAATTGGAAGTAAATCAACCCTCAGCTAATGCAAAAAGATGGAAATCATAACAAACAGTCTCCCAGACCACAGTGCAATCAAATTAGAATTCAGAATTAAGAAACTAACTTAGACCTGCATTCTTGATAACAAGAATGGACCGCTTAGAGAGGAATATGAGTGAATTGATGGAGCTGAAAAACACAACACGAGAACTTCATGAAGCATGCACAAGTCTCAACAGCCAAATTACCAAGCAGAAGAAAGGATATCAGAGGTCGAAGACCAACCCAATGAAATAAAATGAGAAGGCAAGATTAGAGAAAAAAGCACAAAAAAGAATGAACAAAGTTTTCAAGAAATGTGAGACTATGTGAAGAGACCTAATCTATGTTTGATGGATGTACCTGAATGTGACAAAGAGAATGAAGCCAAGCTGGAAAATACTCTTCAGGATATTATCCAGGAAAATTTCCCCAACCTAGCAAGGCAGGCCAATATTCAAGTCCAGGAAATACAGAGAACACCACAAAGATATTCCACAAAAAGAGCAACCCCAAGGCACACAATCATCAGATTCACCAGGGTTGAAATGAAAGAGAAAATGCTAAGGGCAGCCAGAGAGAAAGGTCGGGTCACCCACAAAGGGAAGCCCATCAGAGTCACAGTAGATCTCTCGGCAGAAATCCTACAAGCCAGAAAAGAGTTGTGGCCAATATTCAACATTCTTAAAGAAAAGAACTTTCAACCCAGAATTTCATATCCAGCCAAACTGAGCTTCATGAGTGAAGGAAAAATAAAATCCTTTGCGAACAAGCAAGTACTCAGAGATTTTGTCACCACCAGGCCTGCTTTACAAGAGCTCCTGAAAGATGCACTACACATAGAAAGGAAGAACCAGTACCAGCCATTCCAAAAACATACCAAATCCTAAAGAGCATCAACAAAATGAAGAATCTGCATCAACTAACGGGTAAAACAGCCAGTCAGCATCAAAATGGCAGGATCAAATTCACACATAACAATATTAACCCTAAATGTAAATGGGCTAAATGCACCAATCAAAAGACACAGACTGGAAAATTGGATAAAAATCCAAAACCCATCAGTGTGCTGTTATCCAGGAAACCCATCTCATATGCAAAGATACACAAAGGCTCAAAATAAAGGGATGGAGGAAGATTTACCAAGCAAATGGAGAGCAAAAAAAAAAAAAAAAAGCAGGAGTTGCAATTCTTGTCTCTGATAAAATAGACTTTAAAGCAACAAAGATCAAAAGAGACACCGAAGGACATTATATAATGGTAAAAGAATGGATACAACAAGAAGAGCTAATGATCCTAAATATATGTGGACCCAATACAGGAGCACCCAGATATATAAGGCAAGTTCTTAATTACTTACAAAGAGACTTAGACTCCCACACAATAATAGTGGGAGACTTTAACACTCCACTGTCAATATTAGACAGATCAACCAGACAGAAAATTAACAAGGATATCCAGGACTTGAACTCAGACCCAGAACAAGCAAACCTGATAGACATTTACAGAACTCTCCAACCCAAATCCACAGAAGAGACATTCTTCTCAGCACCACATCACACCTACTCGAAAATTGACCACATAATTGCAAGTAAATCACTCCTCAGCAAATGCAAAACAACTGAAATCATAACAAACAGTCTCTCAGACCACAGTGCAATCAAGTTAGAACTCAGAATTCAGAAACTAACTCAGAACTGCACAGCTTCATGGAAACGGAACAACTGGCTCTTGAATGTTGACTGGGTAAACAATGAAATGAAGGAAGAAATAGGGCCGGGTGTAGTGGCTCAAGCCTGCAATCCCAGCACTTTGAGAGGCTGAGGCAGGTGGATCACGAGAGATCAACATCATCCTGATAAACATGGTGAAACCACGTCTCTACTAAAAATACAAAAAATTAGCTGGGCATGGTGGCACATGCCCGTAATCCCAGTTGCTCAGGAGGCTGAGGCAGGAGAATTGCCTGAACCCAGGAGGCGGAGGTTGCAATGAGCCAAGATTGCGCCATTGCACTCCAGTCTGGGTAAAAAGAGCAAAACTGCATCTCAAAAAGAAAAAAAAAAAGAAATAAAGAAGTTCTTCAAAACCAACGAGAATGAAGACACAACATACCAGAATCTCTGGGACATATTTAAAGCAGTCTCTAGAGGAAAATATATAGCAATAAGTGCCCACATGAGAAGAGTGGAGAGATCCAAAATTGACACCCTATTGTCACAATTGAAAGAGCTAGAAGAGCAAGAAGAAAAAAACTTAAAACCTAGCAGAAGACAAGAAATAACTAAGTTCAGAGCAGAACGGAAGGAGATAGAGACACGAAAAACCCTTCAAAAAATCAATAAATCCAAGAGCTGGTTTTTTGAAAAGATCAACAAAATAGACAGACTACTAGGCAGATTAATAAAAAAGAAAAGAGTGAATAACCAAATAGACACAATAAAAAATGATAAAGGGGAAATTACCTCAGATTCCACAGAAATTCAAACCATCATCAGAGAATATTACAAACAACTCTATGCACATAAACTAGTAAACCTGGAAGAAATGGATAAATCCCTGGACCCTTGTGTCCTCCCAAGCCTAAACCAGGAGGAAGCCAAAACTATGAATAGATTAATAACAAGGTCTGAAGTTGAGGCAGCAATGAATAGCCTACCACACAAAAAAAGTCCAGGTCCAGATGGGTTCACAGCTGAATTCTACCAGACACACAAAGAGGAACTGTTAGCATTCCTTCTGAAACTACTCCAAATAATTCAAAAACAGGGAACCCTTCCCACATCATTTTATGAGACCAACATCATCCTGATACCAAAATCCGGCAGAGACTCAACAAGAAAAAAAAACTTCAGGCCAATATCCATGATGAACATAGATGCAAAAATCTTCAATAAAATACTGGCAAGCTGATTGCAACAGCACATCAAAAAGCTTATCCACCATGATCAAGTATGATTCATCCTGGGGATGAGAGGCTGGTTCAACATACGCAAGTCTATAAATGTAATTCACCACATAATCAGAACCAAAAACAAAAATCACATGGTTATCTCGATTGATGCAGAGAAGGCCTTTGAAAAAATTCAACAGCCCTTTATGCTAAAAACCCTCAATAAACTCTGTATTGATGGAATGTATCTCAAAATAATAAAAGCTATTTAAGACAAACCAACAGCCAATATCATACTGAATGGGCAAAAACTGGAAATCTGGCACTAGACAAGGATGCCTTCTCTCACCACTCCTATTCAATATAGTACTGGAAGTTTTAGCCAGAGCTATCGGGCAAGAAAAAGAAATAAAGGGTATTCAAATAGGAAAGGAAGAAATCAAATTGTCTCTATTTGCAGACGACATGATAGTATACCTAGAAGACCCCATCGTCTCAGCTCAAGATCTCCTGAAACTGATAAGCAACTTCAGCAAAGTCTCAGGATACAAAAATCAATGTGCAGAAATCACAAGCATTCCTATACAACAATAACAGACTGAAAGAGAGCCAAATCAAGAAAGAACTGCCATTCACAATTGCTGCAAAGAGAATAAAATACCTAGGAATACAACTAACAAGGAACGTAAAGGACCTCTTCAAGGAGAACTACAAACCACTGCTCAACGAAATAAGAGAGGACACAAACTGATGGAGAAACATTCCATGTTCATGGTTAGGAAGAATCAATATCGTGAAAATGGCCATACTACCCAAAGTAAATTACAGACTCAACTCTATCCCCATCAAGCTACCAATGACCTTCTTCACAGAACTGGAAAAAACCACCTTGAACTTCATATGGAACCAAAAGAGAGCCCGCATAGCCAAGTCAATTCTAAGCAAAAAGAACACAGCGGGAGGCATCACACTACTGGACTTCAAACTATACTACAAGGCTACAGTAATCAAAACAGCATGGTACTGGTACCAAAACAGAGATATAGACCAATGGAACAGAACAGAGGCATTGGAGGCAACACATCATATCTACAACCATACAATCTTTGATAAACCTGACAAAAACAAGCAATGGGGAAAGGATTCCCTGTTTAATAAATGGTGTTGGGAAAACTGGCTAGCCATGTGCAGAAAGCAGAAACTGGACCCCTTCCTGACACCTTACACTAAAATTAACTCCAGATGGATTAAAGACTTAAACATAAGACCTGGCACCATAAAAACCCTAGAGGAAAATCCAGGCAAAACCATTCAGGACATAGGAGTAGGCAAGGACTTCATGACCAAAACACCAAAAGCATTGGCAACAAAAGACAAAAGAGACAAATGGGACCTAATCAAACTCCGGAGCTTCTGCATGGCAAAAGAAACAGTCATTAGAGTGAATCAGCAACCAACAGAATGGGAAAAAAATTTTGCAGTTTACCCATCTGACAAAGGGCTGATATCCAGAATTTACAAAGAACTAAAACAGATTTACAAGAAAAAACAAACAAGCCCATCCAAAAATGAGCAAAGTATATGAGCAGACACTCTACAAAAGAAGACATACATGAGGCCAACAAACATATGAAAAAATGCTCATCATCACTGGTCATTAGAGAGATGCAAATCAAAACTACATTGAGATACCACCTCATGCCAGTTAGAATGGCGATTATTAAAAAATCTGGAGACAACAGATGCTGGAGAGGATGTGGAGAAAAAGGAACACTTTTACACTGTTGGTGGGAGTGTAAATTAGTTCAACCATTGTGGAAGATGGTATGGCGATTCCTCAAGGCCTTAGAAATAGAAATTCCATTTGATCCAGCAATCCCATTACTGGGTATATACCCAAAGGACTATAAATCGTTCTATTATAAAAACACATGCACATGAATGTTCATTGCAGCACTGTTTACAATAGCAAAGACCTGGAACCAACCCAAATGCCCATCGATGATAGACTGGACAGGGAAAATGTGGCACATCTACACCATGGAATATTATGCAGCAATCAAAAATGATGAGTTTGTGTCCTTTGTAGGGACACGGATGAATCTGGAGAACATCATTCTCAGCAAACTGACACAAGAACAGAAAATGAAATACCTCATGTTCTCACTCATAGGTGGGTGATGAACAGTGAGAACACATGGACACAGGGAGGGGAGCACTACACACTGGGGTCTATTGAAGGGAATAGGGGAGGAACAGCGGGGTGGGGAACTGGAGAGGAATAGCATGGGGAGAAATGCCAGATGTGGGTGAAGGGGAGGAAGACAGCAAATCACACTGCCATGTGTGTAACTATGCAACTATCTTGCATGTCCTGCACATGTACCCCAAAACTTAAAATGCAATAAAAAAGCACTCAAAAGCTAGCAGAATACAAGAAACAACAAAGATCAGAGCAGAACTGAAGGAGATAGAGACATAAAAAACCCTTCAAAAAATTAACAAATTCAGAAGCTGGTTTTTTGAAAATATCAACAAAATAGAGAAACCACTAGCCAGATTAATAAAAAAGAAGAGAGAAGAACCAAATAGATACAATAAGAAACAATAAGGGGGATATGACCACAGATTCCACAGAAATACTAACTACCATCAGAGACTACTACAAAGAACTCTATGCACATAAACCAGCAAACCTGGAAGAAATGGATAAATTCTTGGACACTTGCACCCTCCCAAGCCTAAACCAGGAAGAATTTGAAACCCTGAATAGACCAATAACAAGGGCTGAATTTGAGACAGCAATTAATAGCCTACCAACCAAAAAAAAGCCCAGGTCCAGATGGGTTCACAGCTGAATTCTAACAGACACACAAAGAGAATCTGGTACCACTCCTTCTGAAACTATTCCAAATAATCCAAAAAGAGAGAATCCTTCCCAAATTATTTTATGAGACCAACATTATCCTGATACCAAAACCTGGCAGAGACTCAACAAGAAAAGAAAACTTCAGGCCAATATCCATGATGAAGATAGATACAAAAATCTTCAATAAAATACTGGCAAACTGATTGCAGCACCACATCAAATAGATCCATCACCATCAAGTAGACTTCATCCTGGGGATGCAAGGCTCATTCAACGTACCCAAGTCTATAAATGTAATTCACCACATAAATAGAAGCAAAGACTAAAATTACATGATTATCTCCATAGATACAGAGAAGGTCTTTGATAAATTCAACAGCCCTTTATGCTAAAAATCCTTGAAAACTAGATATTGATGGAACATATCTCGAAATAGTAAAAGCTATTTACGACAAACCAACAGCCAATATCACACTGAATGGGCAAAAACTGGAAGCATTCCCTTTGAAATCTGGCACTAGACAAGGATGTCCTCTCTCACCACTCCTATTCATGTAGTATTGGAAGTTCTAGCCAGAGCAATCAGGTAAGAAAAAGAAATAAAGGGTATTCAATTAGGAAAGGAGGAAGTCAAATTGTCTTTATTTGCAGATGACCTGATTGTATATTTACAAGACCCTATCGTCTCAGCCCAAAATCTCCTGAAACTGATAAGCAACTTCAGCAAAGTCTCGGGATACAAAATCAATGTGCAGAAATCATAAGCATTCCTACATGCTAATAACAGACTTAAAGAGAACCAAATCAAAAATGAACTGCCATTCACAATTGCTACAAAGAGAATAAAATTCCTATGTATACAACTAACAAAGGATGTAAAGGAACTCTTCAAGGAGAACTACAAACCACTGCTCAAGGAAGTAAGAGAGGACACAAACAGATTGAAAAACATTTCATGCTCATGGTTAGGAAGAATCAATATTGTGAAAATGGCCAAACTTCCCAAAGTAATTTATAGATTCAATGCTACCCCCATCAAGCTACCTATGACCCTCTTCACAGAACTGGAAAAAGCACCTTAATCTTCATATGGAACCAAAAGAGAGCCCACATAGCCAAGTCAATTCTAAGCAAAAAGAACAAAGCTGGAAGCATCACTCTACCTGACTACAAGACTACAGTAATCAAAACAGCATGGTACCAAAAGAGAGATATAGACCAATGAGAAAGAACAGAGGCCTTGGAGGCAATCCCACACATCTACAACCGTCTGATCTTTGACAAACCTGACATAAACAAGCAATGGGGAAAGGATTTCCTGCTTCATAAATAGTGTTGGAAAAACTGGCTAGCCATGTGCAGAAAGCAGAAACTGGACCCCTTCCTGACACCTTACACTAAAATTAACTCCAGATGGATTAAACACTTAAACATAAGACCTAACACCATTAAAAACCCTAGAAGAAAACCTAGGCAAAACCATTCAGGACATAGGCATAGGCAAGGTCTTTATGACTAAAACAACAAAAGCATTGGCAACAGAAGCTGAAATAGACAAACGGGATCTATTTAAACTTAAGAGCTTCTGTACAGCAAAAGAAGTAATCGTTAGAGTGAAGCAGCAACCAACAGAATGGGAGAAAATTTTTGCCATCTACCCATCTGACAAAGGGCTAATATCCAATATCTACAAAGAACTAAAACAGATTTACAAGAAAAAAACAAACAAACCCATTCAAAAGTGGGTGTAGGATATGAACAGACACTTTTCAAAATAAGACATATATGAGGCCAACAAACATGAAAAAATGCTCATTATCACTAGTCATTAGAGAAATGCAAATCAAAACCACATTGAGATATCATCTCACACCAGTTAGAATGGTGATCATTAAAAAATCTGGAGACAACAGATGCTGGAGAGAATGTGGAGAATAGGAAATATTCACACTGTTGGTGGGAGTATACATTAGTTCAACCATTGTGGAAGACAATGTGGCAATTCCTCAAGGACCTAGAAATAGAAATTCCATTTGACCCAGAAAACCCATTACTGGGTATACATCCAAAGGATTATAAATCCATTATAAAGACACATGCACATGTTTGTTCATTGCAGCACTGTTTGCAATAGCAAAGACCTGGATCTTTGCCCATCGATGATAGACTGGACAGGGAAAATGTGACAAATATACACATTTTTTTTGCATAGAATACTATGCAGCCATAAAAAAAACTATGAGTTCATGTCCTTGGTAGCAACATGGATGAATCTGGAAACTGTCATCTTCAGCAAGAACAGAAAATCAAATACTGTATATTCTCACTCATAGACAGGTGTTGAACAATGAGAACACATGGACACAGGGAGGGGAGTATCACACACTGGGGTCTGTTGTGGGGGACTATGGGAGGGAAGCAGGGATTAGGGAGTTGGGGAAGGATAACATGGGAAAAAATGCCAGATATAGGTGACAGGGATGGAGGCAGCAAATCATGTTGCCGTGTATGTACCTATGTAACAATCCTGCATGTTCTACACATGTACCCCAGAATTTAAAGTGCAATAAAATAAAAAATAAAATAAAGATCAAAAGAGTTTTGATAATTTACAAATAACCTACTTTTTTACAAATCAAAAGTCTACAAACAGTTAATAATCAATAGCAAGTAAAATACATTATTTTAAAGAAATACATTTAAACTAGATGCCAATAGCAGCATAAAAATCCAGAAGTCACTACATCTCATTGTATGTTTGAGACAAAACAGACATTGCATGTTTTGAGAGAAGCTCCCATTTAATTCATGAATACAAGAAAATTTAGCTGTAAATTATAAAACATTTAGAACTAAATGAATCGAGTTAACATAGAGACAACTTAAGGGATTCAACTACTTGTTATTAAAAGATGTATAGACTTACATGTTTATAAAAAAGTAAGGACTGAATATTAATGAGCTAAGAATTTAACTCAAGATTAGAACAAAGAACAAGAGTATATGCTCAAGAAAACCAAGAAAATAAAAAATAAAAAAATAGAAAATATACAATAAAATGAAGACTACAAAATGCACTTGACATAACAAGTTTGAACAGGTCTAAAGCTGATGAAAACTTAAATTGAGGAACATAAAATCCAATTATACATATTTTCCCAGGGAACAGGTGTGAAGAACTTGGGCAGTAATACAAATTCTTATAAAGTGCTGAACGGAGTGATAATTGTTACAATCATTTTAGATCATTATTTATCAACATAAGGCAAAACATATATACACTTTAAATCACCAATATTCTTTATTAATTATGTATAATTCAGATAAACTAACATGTATGTGAATGTGGAATATGTATAGAAGAGATCAGCGAAGAATTAGAAAAAAAATGTTCTTCAGGAGAATGGATAACTTATATTTATATTATAAAATACTACACTGAAGGTAAGGTGAATAAAATTTAACTATAGATATGAGTAGGGATAATTCCAGAATAGACTGAATAAGCAGAACTGAATAATAATATGACTGTCTTTAAATTTGAAAAGCATTTAGCCATTTGTTAAAAAATATTTTTTGTACCATTCTCTTTCTTCTCATCTTCAGAGACTCCAATTCAAATATAAGTGGTTTTGATATCACTCACAGGTCTCAGTCTTTGTTCATTCTTTTTCAATATGTTTTCTCTGTGTTCTTCAGATTCAGTCATTTCTTTTGACATAGCTTTGAGTTCACTGACTCATCCCTTTTCATCTCCATTTTACTAGTGAGCCCATTCTGTCATTTCCCATGTTATATTTTAAGATACTAAATTTCCAATTAAAAAGTAGTTTGTATGTTCTTGCTTCAGATCTATTCACCTTAACTTATGAAACTCGTTATAAGATCTGCTTTAAAGTCTTGTTTTATAATTGAAACATCCAAGTAATCTCAGGGTCAGCATTTGTTAGTTTTCATTTCCTTGCAAGATTTTGATATTTCCCTTGATTTTTGCCATGTAGAGTAATTTTGGATCATATTCTAGACATTTTAAATAATATATGTGGACCTCTGATTTCTGTTAAAATCTTGAGAATACTGATTTTAGTTTTGTTTAAGCAGGTAATCAATGCAATTAACTTCAGACTGCAAGTTCTTCTCCCATTCTGTGGACTGTGCCTCTAATATCAGCTGAGTTTTCAAATTATTTGCTTCATTATTTGATCTCTCCTATGCATGTGTCCCTCAGCAAATTTACTGGAACTTGTGCATACATGTACATAAAAGTTCAGTTCTTGAAGCCTTTGATATGGGACTGAAAAGAGGGAGATGGTCCACACATGTGCGGCTTGAGAGTTACCCCAGGACTTATGTCACATCCCACGCAGAGTTAGGAATCTGCTTCTCATGATCTGTTTTCCCAGGGAACCATAAGGTTCCCTTAATCCATTTTTATGTCCATCAAGGTGACATTCTCTTATAGTTTCAGCCTCTGAGGCTTTCACACAATTTTACATGAATGGGCAATATGACAAGGGAAGCAAGAACATGTAGCAGTGATTTTAGTCATTTTTTTTTCTGACATGTCTATACAGGCAGGCAGGTTTTCTGGTGGTGTCTGAGCACCTCTGCAAATAGACATGCTCCGATAATACAGTTTTGTGAATGGAGTTGGTCTTGGAGAAGGACTTAAAAAGAAAAAAATAGTCTCTGTTTATGATTTTTTTAAGAGGAATTTTTTTCTCACATTCTGTGGGGACTTTTTTTTTTTTTTTTTTGGTCCTCTTGTTATAAAGATACCTGCTTTTGGAAATTTTGCAGTCCCCACCCCATATGTTTCTGATTTGAGCTGCTCATCTGGGAGATAAATGGAAGGGAAACAAGAAGCTCACCAATATACTGTGGATAATTCTTCACATTTTGACTCTCTCCCCAATTGTTTTTCTATTATTCAGTTTCCTGAGATTCTTCAGGTAGTTGCTATGGTATTCGTGCAGAGGTTTTGCTGTAATCACTGAGAGAAACATTATGCTTTTCTAGCTTGCTCCATCTTGACTGCACCCTAAGGCTATCATTAATTTTTTTGAATAAACTTTATTTCAGAATAATTCTAGATTTATATAAAAGTTGCAAAGGTAGTTCTGGTACCTCTACTCAACTTCTTCTAATATTAATATTTTCCATTTTTATAATACATTTTTCTAGACTAGACATTATTTTTGATAATACATTAATATCAAGTAAAACTCCAGGCTTTGCTTGGATTTTCTATATTGTTTTCACTAATCTCTAGTTCTTTTTTGTTTTAGCATTCACTCTAAGGGCTCTTGCTGCATTTAAAATAGTACATTTTGAATATAAAACTTAGAAAAAAACATGGCTAATATTCTAAGCACTTTTCAATATTTGAGACCACCATTAGCAGATGCTGGGGAATGCACTGTTTGCTGTGGCTCTAAGATGTCTCTCAGCACAGGGAATCTGTTTTGACTATTTGGTTGAGCTAACCTTGCTATCAGTGATTCTTTGAGAGTTCTAGGTATGTGGCTTCTCGACCCACATTCACATGGCCACTGCCACCTGCTTGGCCACTCCCTCTTCTAACTCCATGAGTTAAGCTCAGAAAGACATTGCTAGGCCCCTTACTCCACCACCTGGGTTAGATACCAAGCTGAGAAAGCTCTAGTGAGAGGCCATTGCATATGAAAAGATTAAATGTAATTTCCAGGGCACCTAAGGAAAATGTTAAGAAGCCAGGATCTATGGGAGAGTGGATAAAGTCAGAAGATGGACAAATATCTTAGATCAAAGAAGTAAACTAAAAACCAGGACAGGACATCTGAACAGGTTACATAGGAAAGGATCAATATTCATGGGTCCAGGACCAGGTCAAAAGACACAGGAAGGAGGGTGAAATTCACCTATGTAAAAATAAATACAATTTTAATTATTTTTAAAAGGAATAACAGCATAGGTGATAAATGAGATTAAAAATAGTATTAACATTTTCATAGGAATGAGATGATCCTCACAAAAGCCTCACTGGGTTCTGGCTTCTGTTGAAGGAGAATAAGGACTGGAGTACTGAGGGTCTTCTAATCCACACAGTGAGCCATGGCTCTAGCTCCTTTAGAGAACCTCCAAAGATTCTGAGTTGAGGTGGACATGTGGTGCTCATCTTATTGTCCAATTTGCTCCTTTCCTTTTCTTACCAGGTCTAGAATTTTTATTTCATTTCCTTTTACTCTCAATATTATTTCCCAAACTCTTCTTTGCTGTTTTTTTTTTCTGGTATGGCAGATAAACTAAAACAGATGTTTTCAAGAAAACTTTCAGGATTTTCTCCCACTTCCCCGTTACATTTGCTGGCAAGCCTGGCTCATATTGAAAGGTATAAAGGGACTAAACAGCTACTATTTACTGAAGGTTTACCAGGGCCAAGGTACTATTTTCTTATTAATAGTAAAATAACTCGAAAAGCTATCACTATTTAACTTTTAGAATAGAAAGCTGAGACTCAAAGAGGTCAAGTGACTCCTCAGGTCACAGCTAGAAAGTGGGAAGCAACTATCTATTGTCATTACATTGCTTCCTCCAGAAGCTTCTAAACCACATAGAAGTCTTTTCCAGCAGCTCAGATGTAGAAATGTCAACCACATCAGCTAGGAGTTTTTCTTCTATAAAATACTAAAATTATGCAGTTTTTGAAATAGAAAAGCACCATAAATTAATCATTGTCCATATGACTGTTAAAGGAATATCTACCGGTCTTTCACAGGCAGGCATACACATGTTGTTTGGTAAAACTTCCCGGAATACAATGGAATAAACATAGCATGGGGGATGTGTTACATGGCTTCAGGTGTTATGACTAAGCACAGTAGGTGTGTAGACTCAGGAATTTTAACTACTTAAAAGATGTCATAATTTTGAAAACTTCCCTGATTCTCATATTTACCGAAAGTTTAAAGTATAACTTATAAATTCAAAATAAAGCACATAATATGTAGTTTCTCACTCATGGATATGGGCATGACTTCAATTGCTACCTATCAGAAACCCCCATTTGGCAATACTCAGATTTCCAAAGTCAGTATCTCATAAAAGTTCTGAACACTCTGTTGAGTTTAACACACAGACACACACACACACAATTTTTATATAGACAAGGAAATTACTGGGCCTGAAATATGCTTACTCTTGTGCCATATAACTAACAATTTCCACAGTGCCCATTTAACATGATAAATAACTCTCAGATCATGCCCATTTTGCCAAAAGTTCACTGTTACTTTATCAAAATATGGGTAAGACAGAAAAGTACATGATTTGGTTCCAGGTTATGTAGTTGATTGTGCTCTTTTAAAAATGGGTTTTTTAGGCATTGTCAATCCCCAAGTCATCAAATTTATGATTCTTAGCTTGTGTGAGCTTCCTCTTCCAGCCTTCCTGCATGATCCCTCCCCATTGTGGAATAAAAAACCTCCATGATGTTCAGGCCATTCATGTCAATGATTTGAAAATAAGTTTTCATTCCTACTTCAACATTCTCACCTTGGCTTTTTCTTCTGCTCGAGAAGTTAATTTATCATTTTAAATACATCATGAGTAAATGAGTGACTGAATGAATGAGACCCTTATTCAAGTACTGCCTATCTCCTCTCTGCACACCTAAACAGTCTCTGCTTTTCAACTTCTAAGGCCATGGCTTAATAACATATTCCTGAAACACATGTTCATTGATATCCATTATAAACAAAGCTCTGTGGAAAGTCAAAAAAATTAACAATACCTTTATCTTTAAAGATATTACAATCCAATAGTTAAAATTCTATCTTCAGATATTTTCAATGTAATCAATCTTTAGAAAAGATATTTGGAAGTTACAAGAAGGGCTTAGAACTATTTTGTCTACGTTAGTATTTAACTGCACATCTTGCAACTGGTATTTAACTCCTCTCCCCTTGAGAGCACAAATCAGATAATGGTTTACTCTGCACTCCTGTGCCTACACACAATAAAGTAAAGAGTAACTATGCTATAAGCATTAACCAAGGAAAGGCACTGATTAAATTAGAAACAGAGTGGCATGCCTGGAGACTTGAGTTTTAAAGAAATGGAAATAAGGAATGAGAGGCAGAGCAAGATGGCTGAATAGAAGCCTCCATCAATTGTCCCCACTATGGAAACATCAAATTTAACAACTATGTACACAGCAAAGCCACCTTCTTATGAACCAAAAATCAGGAGAGCAATCCTAGTACCTGGTTTTAACTTTGTATCACTGTAAAGTTAAAACCAGGTAGCACTGAAAGGGGTAGGAAAGACAGTCTTGAATCACCAACACCACCCCTCGGCCGTGACCACACATTGTGGAGAGAAAATCTATGCACTCAAGATGGCGAAATTTTCCATTGAACTCAGTGCTTCCCTGTCATAGCAGAAAGCAAAACCTGGCAGAATTCAGTCAATGCCCCCGCATGGAGATAGCATTTAGACCAGCCCTAACCAGAAGGGAATCACCCTTCCCAGTGGTCAGAACTTGTGTTCTGACAAGCCTCAACACTGTGAGCTGAAGTGCTCTGGGGTCCTAAATCATCTTGAAAGGTAATCTAGGCCACAAGGGCTGTAATTCCTAGGCAAGTCCTTGTGTTATACTGGGCTCACAGCATATGGACTTGAAAGGTATGTGACCTAGGGAGAAAACAGATAGCATTACTGTGTTTGGGGTGTTCCTAATGCAGATACTGAATAGATCACAATTACCAAGTCCCTTTGAATACTTGGAAAGCCTTTCCGTGAAGAATAGGAACAAACAATCTCAGAATGTGAAGACTACAATAAATACCTAATTCTTAAGTGCCAGACACAAAATAACATTTAGAAACATCAAAACAGTCCAGGAAAACATGATCTCAGCAACTGAGCTAAGTAAGGCATGAGGGACCAGTCCTGGAGAAACAGCAATATATGACCTTTCAAACAGATAATCCAAAATCGCTGTTTTGAAGAAACTCAAAGAAATACAAAATAACATGGAGAAGAAATTCAGGATTCTATCAGACAAATTCAGCAAAGACATTGAGATAATGAAAAATAATCAAGCAGAAATTCTACTGTTGAAAAATGCAAAAGACATACTGAAGAACGCATCATTTATATATTTTTTGAGAGTGAGTCTCACTCTGTCACCCAGGCTGCAGTGCAAAGGCATAATCTCAGCTCACTGCAATCTCTGCCTTTGGGTTCAAGCAGTTCTTCTGCGTCAGCCACCTGAGTAGCTGGGATTACAGGCATGCACCACAATGCCTGGTTAACTTTTGTATTTTTAGTAGAGATGGGGGCTTCACCATGTTGGCTAAGCTAGTCTTGAACTCCTTATCTCACATGATATAGACAAGAGCCATGGTGCTCAGCTCATCAGAGTCTTTTAATAGTAGAACTAATCAAGCAGAAGAATTAGTAAGCATGAATACGGCCTATTTAAAAATATAGTCATAGGAGATGAAACAAGAATAGAAAAGTATAAAGCATGCCTATAAGATATAGAAAATAGCTGCAAAAGGGCAAAATCTAAGAGTATGGGCCTTAAAGAGGAGGTAAAGACAGTGATGGGGGAGAATGTTTATTTGCAGGGATAATAACAAAGAACTTCTCAAACCTAGATATGTACATCAATATTCAATTGCAAGAAGGTTATAGAACACCAAGCAGATTTAATTTTTAAAAGATTACTTCAAGACATTTAATAATCAAAATCCCAAATATTAAGGAAAATGAAAAGTTGCTATAAACAGCAAGAGAAAAGAAACAAATAACATATAATGGAGCTCCAATAGGTCTGGCAGAAGACTTTTCAGTAGAAATTTTTCAAGTTAGGAAAAAGTTGCATTATATATTTGATAAAAGTGCTTTTATCCTAGAATAGTATATCCAGTAAAAGTGTCCTTCAAATATGAAGGAAGAATAAAGACTTCTCTAGAGAAACCAAAGCTGAGTGATTTCATCAACATCAGCCAAGTTCTGCAAGAAATTTTAAAGAAAGTGCATCAGTCAGAAAGAAAAGGATGGCAATGAACAATAAAAATGTTAAATGAAGGTGTTAAACTTACTAGTAACAGTAAATACACAGAAAAACAGATAATATTATAAGACAATAACTATGGCATGTATATTTATATTCCTTTTATCCTCAGTGAAAAGACTAAATGGTGAAACAATAAAAAATAATAACTATAACAACTTTTCAAGACACAGACAGTACAAGATATAAACAAAATACAGTATGATAAAAGATGGTAGGACAAAGTGTAGGTTTGTATTAGTTGTCTTTTTGCTTGTTTGTGCAATCAATGTGAAGTTGGCCTCAGTTTAAAATAAAGGGTTCTAAGATGTTATTTCCAAGCCTCATAGTAAACTCAAATGAAAATTATAAACAAAGACAAAAGTGTAAAAAGCAAAACTTTAAATTATACCACCAAACAAATAATATTCACAGAAAAGGAAAATAGGAAGAAAGAAAAGAAGAAAGAGACCACAAAACAACCAGAAAACAAATAACAAGACAAAAGGACTAAGTCTTTACTTATCAGTAATAACATTGAATAAAAAATGGACTAAACTCTCCATTATAAATACAGAGTGGATGAATAAATTAAAAAATAAATAAATAAATAAATAAATAAGACAAGACCTAATAATCTGTTGCCTAGAAAAAACATACTTCACCTATAAAGGGTAAAATAAATAGAAAATAAAGGTATGAAGAAACACAATTCATGAAAATGCAAACCTAAAATGAGTAAGAGTAGCTATGTTTATATCAAAAAATAGATGGCACGAAAAAAACTATGAATTGAGAGAAAGTAATTATAAAATGATAACAGGGCCAATACAGCAATATAATATAGGAATTATAACTATACATGTACCCAAACATGGAACATCAAGATATATTAAGAAAACATTACTACAGCAAAAGAGATAGACAAAATACAATAATAGCTGGAGACTAGAACATTCACTTTTAGCATTTATCTTTCAGACAAAAATTAAACAAAGAAAGTTAGACTTAATCAGCATTACAGACAAATGGACTTAATCTACATTTACAAAAAATTGTATCTAACAGATACAGAACATACATTCTTCTCCTTAGCACATGGATCATTCTCAAGGACAGATCATATGTTAGGGCCCCAATCAAATCTTAAAACATTCAAAAAAAATTGAAATTATATCAGGCATATTCTCTGACTCCAAGGAAATAAAACTAGAAACCAATAACAATAGAAATTTAGGAACCTAAATCAACACATGAAATTAAAAATTATGCTTATGAATGATCAGTGGATCAATGAAAAAATGAATAAGCAAATTAATATTTTTTGAAACAAATGATAATGGATACACAACATAGCAAAGCTTACTGGATACAGTGAAAGCAATATTAAGAGAAAAGCTTATGGGATACAGTGAAAGCAATATTAAGCTGTAAGAATCTATGTTAAAAAAAACTTTAGAAAGCAGACTGGCTCTCCTTTCTCCTCAGCCCGCAGACAGCCTATTGTGGACCTTGTGATCCTGCAAGTTAATACCTAATAAACTATTCTTTATATATGTATATATCTATTCCATTAGTTCTGTCTCTCTAGAGAACCCTGGCTAATACAATAAGCTTCCACACAGCGAAGGAAGCAATCAACAAGGTGAAAAGACAACCCACACAATTGAAGAAAATATTTGCAAGCTATCCATGTGACAAGGTATTAATAGCCAGAACATAAAAGGAGCTCAAACAACTCTATAGCAGAAAATCTAGTATCTGATTTTAAGATGGGGAAAATTTCTGAAGACATACAAATAGTAAGCAGGTATATGAAAAAGTACTCAGCATCATTGATCATCATAGAAAATGCAAATCTAAACAACGATGAGATATTGTCTCATCCCAGTTGAAATGGCTTTTATCTGAAAGACAGGCAGTAACAAATGTGAAGAAAAGGGTACCCTCGTACACTGTGGAATGTAAATTAGTACAACTATATGGGAAACAGTTTGGAGGTTTCTCAAAGATCTAGACTAGAACCATTATATATCCAGCAATCTCACTTCTATGCATATACACAAAAGAAATAAAGTGTATCAAAGAGACATCTAAACTCCTATGTTTATTGCAGCCCAATCCACAATAACTGAGATTTTGGAGCAACCTAAGTGCCCATCAATAGATGAATGGGATAGAGAAAATGTGGTACATATACACAACAGAGTAGTACTCAGCAATAAAAAAGTGTGACATCCTGTCATTTGCAACAACATGATTTGATTGAACTGGAGAGCATTATGCTAAGTGAAATGAACTTAGTTCAGAATGACAAATTTTGCATGTTCTCACTTACTTGTGGGAGCCAAAAATGAAAACAATTGAACTCATTGAGATAGAGGGTAGAAGGATGGTTACCAGACGTTGGAAGAGTACTGGAAGATGTGGGAGGGAAGTGAGAATGGTTAATGGATACAGCCAAAAAAACAGAAACTGTGAATAAGACTTAGTATTTAATAGCTCAACAGGGTGGCTATAGTCAATAATAATTTAATTGTACATTTAAAAATAGCTAAAAATGTATAATGGAATTGTGTGCACCACAAAGGATAAATGCTAGAAGTGATGGATACCCCATTTACTCTGAGGTTATTATTATGCATTGCATGCCTTATTAAAATATCTCATATACCTCATAAACATATACATCAAAAATATGTACCCACAAAATTTAAAAATAAAAAAGGAAATATGGGATGTGCTTCTGAAATTTTGGGAAATGCCTCATGCTTTGTCTGATGGAAAAAGCCTCAAAAATCATCTGTTTTGGTGCAATGAACCTTTGCAAAAGGCGTAGAGGTTTGAAAATGCTTTGCATGCTTTAGGGACACTCTGGAGCATTGTTGTGGCTTGCCTGAAATAGACTATTTCTTGTAATGCTCTATATTTTTATTACTAAGATATTTCATTGGTGTTTCTACCTTAGTACCTTCTGAAACAAAAGTATCAGCTCCCTTCCAAAACATATTAACACATTGCCATCCATCTAATTATTCATCTAGCCAGTACTGGATGGCATTCCTTGGCTCAGGGTTACAAAACTTCAGCTCGATTTGGGTTGACCCTTGCCTTTTAGTTCCAAATTTAATCAGCTACGTAAACCTATTATTCTACCTCCAAAATAATGATACCATGCTACTTCTTCAGTTTTATTAGAATTACCCTGTAGATGTATAACAATCTCCTTGATATTTATAATTAATTTTAGAAGAAGGAGTTGCATGGGTGAATGAATTAATGCATAAATTCGTTGCTGGTTTCAAACATCTCTAGCAGGGGATAAGCATAGGAGGAAGAGGTTAGCATCTCGCTCACCTTAGTGTTACACATATTATTTAATAAATATGGTCACTTGTGTTTTGCTTTTCTACTTTGATTAGCTGAGAATGGCCATCTGCTAGTTTGATTTGTTTGGCCCTGCCAAATCTCAGCTTGATATTTGATCTCCACTACCAGAGGAGATCAAATGAGACCTACTGAGAGATATTTGAGTCATGAAGGTGGATCCTTCATGAGTTGCTTGGTAATATCTTCATGATAATGAGTGAATTCTTGCTTTATTCGTTCCTACAAAAGCTGGTTAAAAGCCTAGCACCTCCTCTCTTGCTTCCTCTCTTGCTGTGTGGTCTGCACACTCCACTTCCTCTTTACCTTCCACCATAAGTGGCAGCAGCCAGAGTCCCTCACCAGAAGCAGATGCTGGCACCATGCTTTATGCACAGCCTTCAGAACCCTCAGCCAAATAGATCTCTTTTCTTTATAAATTACCAGATGTTCCTTTATAGCAACACAAATGTACTAAGATACCAACCTAAGTACATTATGAAAGTACATCAATTTGAACATATATCAGTGCTCTTTAAACGTCCTTGAACAAACAGGTGTGGAATATATATTTAATATGATAGCATTCTGAAAGAAACAGAAACAAATTGTATCCCATAAAAGTATGGCTTTAAGTGGTCATTTGTTTGCTGAAATTGTTATTACAATTGAAACAAAAATCAGCAATCTGCCTGAATTCTTTTAATAAACAAAAGGTATTTAACAAAACTATAAATTATATTGCCATGGCAAAAAAATAGGATCATCTGTGCTGAAATGATCCAGCTGTTTTGGGCTGCGTCATTTTGAAATATTTTGTTTCTATTTCTCTCCACATATATTTGTATTTGTTTAAATAGAGTTTTTTGTGTTGCTGATTGAAAGAACATATTCCAATTTTTTCAACCCTGTTATTATGCAGCTTCTGTGTTGGGTTCCATTTGGTTGTCAAGCTAGGCAAGACTTTTTTTGTTAAGCTGTCTTTGTGCTGGCAGGCTTAGAGAGGATAACATGGATTTCATCAGCTCTGACAAAATGCTATGCATTTCACATCCCAGACCTCGTCAAGTCCTACTGTATAGCACACCTTAATTTCCTATAGATGTGTGCATTACATTTTCTGACTTGTGTTTTCCCAAAGTACTTGCATCTCTGTTTTTTTTTTAACACAATGCATATTGCTGGCTTTAACACTGACATATTTTTTTTCAAAATGCAGATGTACTTTGGAGATGATTAATTCATTCTGCCTGTCAAGGAAGAGAGAACATGATCAGGAAAGACTGCAAAGGAAATTATTTGGACTTATCTGATTTAGAGCAGTTTATGCATAAATGAATAGAGTATTGGTGAGAATGGACAGGAAATATAGGTGTACTTGGAAGGAGGGATGTTAAGCCAAATGTCGAGCGGGAATCAGAGCTAGAAGGGAAGGCGACAGAGAAGCAAGAGTCAGAATAGATACAAAACATGAAAAATGGTGAAATAAAAGTGATCGTACATATAATACACCTCTCTCCTGAGAATTACAAAATCTCAGGAAAGAATTCTAAATGTGGAACTTCAAACATAATATTGTGTTTATTGACTTTTAGTGGATACTTCATTTTGAGAAGTTGAGATGAGGCTGTAGAGGTAAAAATAGAGTGACCTTGGACTTTTTGTGCTAGGTTGATATGAAAAGAAATGGGGCTATTTAAAGAAACTTAGAGTCAAATTAGGGTCTTTAAAACACTTTTCTTACTCTTTCCAAAAACAAAGCCACCTCAGAGGCATTCTGTACTTTTTGGTGGGCTTCTAGCACCTACTTAATGTTTCTTATTATGGGGAATTTCAGCAAGTATATTTATCAAATGACACTGAGATATCATGAATACGTTTCAATAACACTTAATATTTTATCTCTTTATTTTAAATCTTCCTCTTCAGAAATTATCCATCTTAATTTTCTTAAAAAATAATTTATTAAAGTGGTCTTACCAAGAATATTAGAAAAATAATTAATGTTTGGTCTACAATTGTGAAAGCCATGAATGAGTTTACCAGCCGGAGTACAGGAAATAAAATATTATCTCCCCTCTGCTAAGTAAACATTTCCCCCACTTTATTTTATTGATGCCACAAGTTACATCTTTATATATGTGTGCTTATTAACATAGATTTATAATTACTTTGCTTTTATTCTTTAAAATTCCACAAAGAGTAGAAAATCAAAATTAAAAGATTGGTTTTCATATTTGTTCATATATTTAATTTGTATTGTTCCAAGTTGCTGCCTAGTATCATTTTATTTCAACTTGAAGGAGTTCCATTATTATTCCTTCTAGAGTAGACCTAGTGGTAATAAACTCCCTCAGCTTTTGTTTACATGAAAATGTCTTAATTTATTTCTTATCTTTGAAAGAATATTTTACAGGATATAATACTCTTGGTGAACAGTTTTTGTCTTCATTTCTGTTTCTTTCACCACTTTAAGTATGTCATTTCGCTGCTTGCCAGCCTGCAAGGTTTCTTGTGGCGAAATCCATTAATAACCTTACTGCGGAAGTCTGAGATGTGATGAGTCACTTTTCTCTTGCTTTTTTCAAGTTTCTCTCTTTGTTTTTAACTTTTGACAGTTTGATCATAATGTGTCTTGGTGTGAGTCTCCTTGAATTTATTCTATAAGTAGTTTGTTGAACTTATATCTATGTCTTTCCTCCAATTTGGAATATTTTTAGCTCTTATTTCTTTAGGTAAACTACCTACCCCTTTCTCTCTTCTCCTTCTGTAACATATATAATGTATATATTGACCTAATTGATGGTTTTTCATGTGTCCCTTGGGCTCTGCTTGCTTTTCTACATTTATTTTTCTCTACAGATTCAGTAACTTCAAATTATTTGTCTTCAAGTTTGCTAATTTTTTAATTATACCTATTTAAATCTGTTGAACTTCTCTAACATTTCAATTTAGTTACTGTATTTTGTAGGTACAAAATTGCTGTTGGGTTATTTTTAAATAATCTGTATTTTTTATGTTCATATTTTGTCATAATTATCCAGTTTTTTTTTTAGTTTTTTATGTTTCTTTTTAGCCGTTTTAGTATATTTAGGACAGTTGTTTTAATTCTTTAATTTTTTTTTTTTTGTCTAGTAAATCTGAATTCTATATTTCTTCAGGGTGAGTTTCTGGAGAGTTATTTCTTTCTTTAAATGAACTTGTTTTCCTATTTATTTGTGTGCTTTGTGATCTTTTGTAAAAACTTGGGCATTTATACCACTCCCAGTCTTTGTAGATTGACACCATGAAAGAAACAACCTTCACTAATTGACTCAGCATGAAAGCTTAAGTTCTTTTAGGTCTTTCTGGGCATGCATATTTTCTGATCATATGTGTAGGCTGTTTACTCAATTTGCCCACACACATGGCTGTTTTTAAATGTCTAACTTTCCCCGGAATCTAACCTCTGCTTCTCTCAAGGCCTTGGATTTTCTATGTAGTCGTCTGTTTGTAATCCCTTGCTGTCAGACATCCCCATAAATCTCTAATTCCTTTGCCCTCTTTGCATGCTACAGCACCAGCCACTGCTTTCTGTGACTTTCAGCATGATATCCAAACTATGCCTCCATTCTTGCATTAATTCCAAATCAGGTGAGATTGAAATCAGTTCTTTGGGTGGCCCCCATACAAGCCAAAAATTGCAAGTTAATTTTACTCATTCTCTTCCATCATGAAGGAGGAACTGGCAACTAGGCAGCTTCCTTCTGACTGCATGAAGCTACTATATTGCATTGCAAAAAGAATGTGGTAGGGTAAACAAAGACACCACACAATTTCCCACTGTTTTGAAGGAGGAAAAGAGAGAGAGTGTGTGTGTGTGTGTGTGTGTGCTCTCTTTCTTTATTAGTTTCTCACTTAGTTGCTATAGAGCCTTGCCTGGTTTCTAGAGTTCCCTACAAAGCTATTCTAGTCTGTTATTGTCTCCTTGACATTTAAAAAAATTATCAAATTAATTTTTTGAATTTGTTGAAAAAGAAATAAAGGGTACAATAAGATAATATGATATATATTAGAATTGAGAAGCATGTTGGAAACCATAACTCACAATTTCAAATGTACCTTTGTAAAACCTAAAATATCCTTAAAAATTTGTATATTTAAATATTGTTTTTAAAGATTTAAAAAATCTTGTTTTTACTACATAATGTGAAATTCTGGTCCCGTTGTTAACATGGTTTATTTTCAGTTGTCTGGTATTTTTACTGTTATTACTCCATGATAGCTTCTTTATGTAGGAACAAGGACCTAGAACTTCCTATATACCATATTGCTAATGTCATTCTCTTAGTACAGATTAGTTTTGCAAGGATATGTGATCTTGGGAAATGAAAGACCATTCTTTCATAAATAGGAAAACAAGTTCATTTAAAGAAAGAAATAATTCTCCAGAAACTCACCCTGAAGAAATTAGAGAAAGGTAGATTAAACTGGTTTCCATTTTTGTTGAGAGCAGGAAAATTAAAGTATCATTAGCCAGACTATCAATATTGAAGTAAAATTAAAAATGCTAATTTTCTTGGATTGAGAAAAGGTGGAAAAATTAGAACCTCCTATTTTTAACAAACTTCAAAAAGAATGATGGAGTACATTTCTCTGTACTGCTTATGTAGAATGTGAGTATAAATCATTGCAGCCATGAAAATACTTACCACAAAAGAGCTTAGACAATTTAATAGAAATGGCTTGAATCTTAATGGAAAGTAAAATTAATGTTAGTATTTGTGATAGTATGTGATGAGTTTATACTCATGAAAACAACTTTCCTGTGAAACATTTTGCCATAGAGAAAATAAGCCTTTGACTCATCTATTCATTAATCTATTGATTCATTCAATTAATATTTACTGAGGTCTTGCTGTGAGGTAGACCCTGTGCATAAATGTGGAAATTAATGGTATTTATTCTGTCCTTGAGTATCTTCTTACTACATGTTGAAGTGATAGAGATATTTCAATTAACCACATAGTCACATGGAAAATTATAACTGTGGTATGTAAAATAGAGAAGAATACATTAAGTTGAGAAAGCCTAAAATAGGAAGATCTTCTCTAAACAGATCAAAGAAAGGACCTGAGAAAGCAATATTTGAGATGCAATCTAAAGAAAAATATATAATTGATGTAGTAAGGGACAGGCAGACAATTTTGGGAGATGGGAATACTACAGTAAAATATTATTAGATAGAAAACAAAACAGCACATTGAAAGATTATCGAAGTATAGGGTAATGGGAGGACATATGACAGGCGGTTGGAGGATGCTCTAAGTAAGTTCAGATTGTTCAGGTTGTTGTGTGATACTTTAAGAATTATAAATATGTCATTTATCTCAAGGCACTCCTCAGGGTTCCTGAGGAGGAAGATTCATATGAAGCTAAAAATGTACCAATTATAAAGAAGTTGCCAGTTATTAATATAGGAGCACTGGAAGAATATTAAAACATAAGAGCATTGGAAGAATTGGGATGAATGGGTTTTACTGTTTCCCATTTGGGGAACAGGAGCTGAGCTAATATATTCATCAAATTTTGGTTTCTTTGTGAGCAGCTAAGAAAACTGCATTGTTTCAGTACATTAGAATCTACCAGTTGCCACTTCTAGCCAACAGAATGTGCATAGACAAGCCCTTTCTATTTCTATTACATATAAGGTCCTTTGGGGTCTTCCACTCTAATTTTTTTCCTCTCACTCACAAGTTTGAAAGCCTAGCTCTCCAAAATAGCTGAGTCAGTCACATTTTGGAAGGAGATTGAATTCCTAGGACACCACATGGGGAATAGCTACTCAATCTTTACCCAACTTTACCTGGACCGTGAATAGACATTTACAATGTAAAATGACAGATATGCATAGGCACACAGGTTACCACACCACAGCCATAGAAAGCATTTGAGAGATTCTTGTCCTATGTGGATAGAATGTACAACTAAATGGGGAAGTTAAGACAGAATTAATCTTTGGGATTTGTCAGTAATTTTCTGATGAGGAAATATAAAGTGAGAAGACAGGTAGATATGTTTAATACTGTTGAAGACTATTAAAGAGCAAGTGAGTTATAGTCTAAAAGGAAGGTCTGTGTTAGATTAAAAGGCAAAAGGGAGATGACCTTTGAAAAGCTATTATTAACCAGTTATTTGGACAAAAGCATATTGAACAACATTGACGAATGAAAGGTGATAAACTGGAGGCAGCATAAATAATGTTCAAATTATTTTGACTTGGAAAAAGAAGGAGGAGTATATTCTGTGAGATAGGATGATAACTAAGTATATTTCAATTTTAAATATTTAAAGTAAATATAAATCATATAGAAGGGATAGTCAATATTTAAGGGTCCTGAAAAGATAGAAAGTTAGGAGATGCAAAGGTATTGTGAAGAGACTGATTTTGGATAGGAGGAAGGGCAACTCCACTATTGTAACCAAGTAGAAAGAGCAAAGCAAGCAAAAATGTGAATCTATTCATAACTGGTTAGCAGAAAATAGAAGATGTACCTTCTCTCTTCTCTGTGATATAGTAGGTACAAACATTACTTGCCGAGAGGGAGTAAGGAGAGAAATGTGATTGAGGAGACTGAAGAGGCAGAGAAATGATTAATTGACTGGAGAGGCAAAACATATATTCAGAGGAAATAAAAATATTTACATAAACTCACCTAAAATTTTTCTCTTAAGAACTTATTCTAGGGAAATAATAAATACATACAAAATTTCATCCACAATTGTGTTTTTATTATAGTGTTACATACAATTGCATAATATTGCATAAATAATGAAAAAGGGGAGAGTGATTCAATAAATCACAATACATTTGAAGTATAGGTAATTACATATTTATTAAAATGTATAAGAATATTTTAGAAACTAGGAAAATGTGCTTTTATTATCAAATGAAAGTAT
Source organism: Callithrix jacchus (assembly GCF_049354715.1). Lineage (NCBI taxonomy): Eukaryota > Metazoa > Chordata > Mammalia > Primates > Cebidae > Callithrix > Callithrix jacchus. The sequence goes on from NC_133507.1 coordinate 110,923,622, forward strand.
TGAAATTGTGTACTGGTGTGTGTATGTGTTCCCATGAAGAACATAAGACTGAAATGTAATTGCTAAAGTTTTAACAATGAATATATTTTAGTGGAGAGATAATGTACATGTATTTGTTTTTTACATACACTTTAATATTTCAAAATTTTACAATAAGTAGGAACTATACAAGTCATAAAAATCTATCTCATAGATTTCTTTTCTTTTAAATATCATTTTGATATAATTTCAGGCTTGTAGAAAAATAGATTAGCACAAAGAATTACCTTATACTGTTTACTCATTTTCCAAGAGCTAACAGTTTATACCATTTTCTTTTTTCTTCATATATATATATATATATCGACTTTTTCAATATGTATTATCTTCATCCCTAAACACTTTGTGTTTTCTAAAATAGAAATTTCACATAGAGTAAAATAATTTAAATCAAAACTTAATATTAATATAATACTATTATATATAGGCATTATCATAATTTTTGCTAGTTGTTCAGTGTTTTTTAATAAAAATATTGGATCTGAATTTATTTGTTGCATTTAACTGCAATGTCTTTTATTTTTATAATTTAGTAGTCCTCCTGGTCCATAATTAACAGCCCTAATTTTTTATATTTCATTTATTTGATATTTTTTAAGATTTCAGGCAAATTATTTTATAAAATGGCCTCAGTTTGAAAGTGTTCATGGTTTCCTCCTAATAAAACTATTGTTACCTGTTTTTGGCAAGGATGCTGAAGAAGTGATAGTGTGCCTCTTTTAGTACATCATATCAGGACACACATGGTATTGCCTTGATGACTGGTTTTGGCAGTGTCTGTCAGACTTCTTTGCTCTGAAGTTTCTACTTTTATTTTTTATTATGAACATCTCGTTGGAAGAGGCTTTGAGGCCTTAAAAATATCCTGTTAGTCCTTAAACTTTCACCCATTAGAATGATCTACTGATGATTCTTAAGCAATTACTACCATGATGACAGTCAAATAGTGATTTTCTAATTCCATTACTACTTATACATTTATTAATTGCCTTTCTTTTATAAGGAAGAACTTTATTATCTTATGTATTTATCTATATACATGTATAGGCATGTTAGCATTAAACTGATGAATTCTTATTTTGTTCAATGGATTATGATTCATTACTACCACTACTTATTTTCTGATAAGTTTCTCCCATACTAGACCAGTAAAAGTCAATTTAAATAAGCTCTTCTAATAAGTTCCCATCATTCTTTAAGCAATCTTTAACTTTCTGGAACAAAAAGATATTCCATATATACTTCCCAGACACAGTCTGGAATTTGCTATTTCTCAAAAAGATCACTGTTTCCCTTTAGTGAAGAATGTTAGGAAACTAAAATTTGAGTGCTACATGTGCTCATTGATACAGGGATTTTATTACCCCTAGGCCCTGTAAACTGACAGAACTAGAAAATCAATTCTCTCTCTCTCTCTCTCTCTCTCTCTCTTTCCCTTTCCATCTATTCATCTATCATCTATCTATTATCTATCTTCTAAGTCTGAGCTAATATTGATAGGTCCAACTTTGCTCCAACATCACAGAATTTATTTTTTTCACCATACCTGTTTTTATATTCGTAACTCCCTTCTCTGACAGAGAGCTTTATTTCCTTCCTACCTTGGGTATGGGGCAGGGGAAAACAGAGGCAGGGATTCTGGCCAAGTGACTGTCAAGGGTCTGAACTCCAGCCACTTGCTGCTCACTCCCCTGGTATCTCACCTTCTTTGTTTTGTACTTTTTGGGAATTTCTTGAGCAGGAGAAACATGGCTCTCATTATTGTAAATTGTATGTTTTTTCATATGAACTTCATGTTCATCTTACAATTCGATGACATGGTGGAGAATTTCAAGATGGGGTGGGAGAGGCAGTTCTTGGAATTAGCCTGGCACATGAAGAAAAAGTTATTTATTTACTAAGCATGTTGTTTAGGAAAGGACAAGGTCAGGCATTGTTAGCACAATTATCACATGTTCAGTTTAAGTTATCTGGATTGAATGGAGTGGTTGGACCAAGGTATACCTAATTAATTGTATTTGCCAATTTAATCTCCTCTACTGGATTGATAATTGTATAAGTACTTCTCAAGGTTTTCAGTTTAAAGAAGTTCCTCCCTTCCTGCCATATGTATATATACATATACATATATACATATATACACACGTATATATATATATATATATACGTGTGTATATATGTATATATGTATACGTGTGTATATATATGTATATATATATATGTATACACACACACACACACACACACACACTAATGGTATCATTTTTCATCTTCATGGCTCAAATTTCTATCTTACAATTCCCACATTTATATCCCTAATTCAGACTTTCTTTCTTAGTTCCATCGTTTCAAAATTCTACTCAATGCATCTATCTGGAATTTTCACATAGGTAATCAAAGTCTCAATGCTGAAACTTCATGATCTTTATCCCTAACCTTATGTTCTCTAGCTATCTGTGTTCTATCCGCCATAGTCACACAAGCCAACAAAGAGATTAGATGCTTTCACTCATCTATTGCTTATTCTCACATCCCATCAATGAATGTTTACTGCTGATTTCACTGTTTAATATGTTTTAATTCTATCCATTTCTTCCTGATTTTACTGTTTAATATGTTTTAATTCTATCCCTTTTTTTTCCATCTCCAATGTAACATGCTAGCCTAGAATAAGATTATTTTTCTCTTGCCCTACAGAAATATTCTCTTGTCTGATCTTGTGACATCAACATTTTAGTTCACATTTACCTATAAACAAGTGTTTGTCTCTGAAATATAAATGTGTTTAAAATCATCAATAACATAAGTGTCTATGGGCACCCTTAAAGTCTTAATATTCATCAGTGAGATCATATAAAATTTTGCCTCTATCTTATTTAGGTAAAACCTGGTGTCAACAACAATCACCACCATCTCCTTTCTGTGATTCAGCAGCAATAGCTTCTGATGAGTTCCTTCAAGGGACTCACCTGCCCTGGGACCTCATCACATATTGTTCTGTCTTAATCCAGTTAATCTAGATTTACATTTCAGAGCTCTGTTCAAATACTACTTTTATGGCATTTGTCCCTAATTCTCAATTACATATTAGCATCTGCTCATTATACCCTCACCTTTTCCACTGCACTTACCAAATTGTAATCAGATAACTGTAAAATAAGTGCCATGTTTGAATCCATCAAAAGAAAAATTCTATGAGGAACAGGACCAAATTGTCTTACTTGCTTTTTTAATTCAAGCATCTACTGAAGTACTTGACATATTACCTAATTGTCCAATATTAGTTGGTTGTTAAAGTAAGCCTTTATGGGTTGGGCACATTTAGATAAATACAGAGAAAGGTTTCCAAGCAGGAACTGAAGCATAAGAAAAACTGTTATGATAGAAAAAAATGAACATTTGTCTTCTTGTCAAAAGAATATAGTTTCGTCTGGAAAATGAACCAAAGACAAAGTCAGAGGAAAGTTTTCCTTAGAGCCACTATGGACTTTTCCTGTAGGATTCATTTTAAAAGATACATGGGATTTGGCAATGGGATTCCGCATAAATATTGCTGTGAATTTTCCTTTCCTATGCTATCTTGCTTGGCACCAACTGTCCATTTTCCAGCCACACATTCACAATGCAAAACCTTTTTTCTTCCAAGTTACAGAGTAAGCTCTATCACCCATTCTGTGATCTTCATTTTCAGAAAAATTAGACAAACTCAGGTTTCTATTCAATGACTTACTTTTAAATGTAATTTATGCCAAATTAGATTACACTTTTGTGAGGTTCCCTTTGTCTTGTTTGCTTGATTTAATTTGTGAGTTAGGCAACCTTGAAGAAAATGTCGACATCGATATTGAGGTTTTTCTCCTTTTTTCTCGTATGCATTCTCACAAGCACCTGTGCTCACCTTTAACACAGCCCTCGTCACAGTGACTGTCATACTTGATTTGCTTGTCCATACCTCCCTTGACTGTGCTGCCTTTAAGAATAGACTTTATTCCTCTGTTCTTCTTATCTAGTGTCTGACATGGCATCTCGCTCATACTAGATGTTCAGGAAATGCTCATAGGAAGGATAGACAATTGAATGAATAATTCTTGTATAGCAAATAATTCTGACTGATTTTATCAAGGGCATAACTGGAGCTGTGTGACACACAGACAGAAAATATAAAAGCCCATGATAAGATATATCAAACAATAGATTATAAAGCTTTAGCTTCTCATTCATATTGCATAATTGGAGGTTACATGATATTACAGTACATTAAAGGGAACATAAAATTGTGCTATGTAGATTAAAATTCAAATGTCAGCATTGTCACCTTCTTTCTCTGTGGCTAAGCACTCAAATTTCCTGAGCCTAAGATCACTCATTTACATAACACATTAGAAATGATAATACATACCTTATGGGTTTATTTACATTGCCAAGGTCAAACATGAGTGAAGGTGGTACATCATGACATAATATGCAAAGACTAGTGTTTTAATTTAATGATTTATTTCTAATGAATATTGCCTATTCAAATAACTGATTAAATTCATTGTAAAATACACGATGAATTGAGTCCTCTTTGAAAGAGCAATTCAAGAGTAAAGAATCTCTAATGTAATTGCTGTAAATGTGAAGTGAGAATGTGTTTAGTGTCACCCTGAAAGGTCAGAGGCTTGACTCAGCAAAGCAGCAGCACCCTCACTTCATCTCCTGAAATGACAGCAATCTAAACAGTGTCCGTTTATGGGGGGGTGGGAGAAAATGGGAGGAAACTAAGAACAAACATTCTATGCACATAAAATTCTGGTTCTGAACATAACCAAAATAAAATCCACTACAAGTCACTTAAATTCTCTCTTTCATCTTTACCTATAACAGTTTCATTGAATTATGAACCATCTTCCAGGAATGCACAGAACTTAGATCAGAATTTATTCAGCATGAGCAAATTTCTGAAGCCGAAGGTGGCACATAAATCCAAAGAAGTGGTGGTCACAGCTGCAGCAGGTGTAGCACATTCTTCCAGGATAAGGTTTTGTCATTTGAATGGATGACAGAAAGTCAAGGCTCGGAACCAATTTGGGAAGTACTCTTAAATTCCTGGTGAGACTAAACAAAATGACAATCCTTTCACATCCATCCACCCATGTGGCTTCTTATACAAAACTTCATAAGAAATGTCTGCAAATAAGTAGCTCCCATTATAAAACAGTGCATATTATGAATGCAACCACTCAGAATATGTATGTGAAATATAAGATATCTCAGGATACAGTATCCAAACAATGAAAGCATGTCACATACATTCTCACTTATTCTACACTAACCCATAAGGCCGGCATTATGTAATTATTGCGTGAATGTCTAGAATTAGAAAAGTGGGGATTACAAAAGAATCTTTCGGTTCTTTTCTCCAAGCCACTGAACTTATTACAACTCAATAGCAGAAATGAGATAAAAAAGCCAATTTGCCTGACTCTAGCACTGAGGGTATGTGATGATACATAAATTGTTTTATTTTTCTATTTTCCCAAATATATTAAAAACTGTGATATTTGCAATATAAATTGAAAAAAGTCACAAGAGTTATCCACTTATTTCAAAATGCCTCTGTAACAAAGTATTTTTGGAATTTCTGTTTACAACTGCATTCAGAATCAGTAGCATGCCTGCTTAAGCAGATAAATGTTATGAAAGAATTTGATTTGAGAAATAGATGACATTTAAAAATAAGACTAGAGAAAAAGACCAGTTCCCAAAGCTGATGAAATATATTTTGTAAAATTGAAATGTGACTATAAAGTAATAACTTTTTTGTTTGTGTTTCTATTTCTGCTGTTGGCATACTGGCTCTAAAATCCTGTTAAAAGGGGAGGCTAGATGTCTGAAGATGTTTCGAATGTTTGAACAAATGCATTTTCCAAAAATAACGTTTTTGAAAGGAAAAATACTGTGAATGTGTAATTAATGACTTATTTATTTATTTATTTATGGGATGGAGTTTTACCCTTGTTGCCCAAGCTCGAGTGCAATGGCGAGATATTGGCTCACTGCAACCTCCACCTCCTCAAGCGATTCTCCTTCCGCAGCCTCCTGAGCAGCTGGGATTACAAGCATGCACCACCACGCCCGGCTAATTTTGTATTTTTAATAGAGATGGGGTTTCTCTATGTTGGTAAAGCTTGTCTCAAACTGATCCGTCACTTTCGGCCTTCCAAAATCCTGAGATTATAGGCGTGAACCACCATGCCTGGCACGACTTTTGTGTGTGTGTGTGTGTGTTTGTGTGTTTGTGGGTGTGTGTGAAGGCATCCTGGAGTCTGTACAATGACAGAGCTTGGGTTTTTATTCAAAATGTCTTCATTCAAATTCTGACTCTGCTAACTTCCACCATAAGCTCCAGTTTCATCTGTAAATGGAATAAATGTCTGCCGGAACGCTGTGGTAGGAGTTAGTGACAGTGCATGTAAATCACGGAGCACAGAGCCACACCTAAAACACCAGCAAATATTTTTCATGTTTTTAAAAGTCTCATTACAATGTTATAAAGAAAGTACATTGTCCTTGAAAGGTGACCCCATTGCAGAAACAATGAGTAAATGACTTTTAACAAAACTTGGAAGTCATTTAATATTATATTCGGCTAAGAAATACCACATTAGTCAATTGCTAAGACAAAAGTGATTTACATATATATATATATATATATATATATATATATATATATATATTTGATTTATATATTATTTTTAATTCTCCCTTTAGTCAGCTTGGGAGCATAATGGACAAAGATTGCAAAAACTGATGTGGCTAAATGATTGCTGCAGATGTTAGCAGGCATTGATACTGAATGAGTGATTTCTCCCACTTTATTTTTTTATGGTTTTAACCATGCTAGGGCCTATATCTTTTCAGATAAATGTTAGAAAAAACTTGACCATCTCATGCTACTGGGGCTCCCATCCATTCTTGCTGACAGCTGAGGCCTCCTGCTGTAGTGCAGGAGGTGTTTCCACATTTGGGCTGCCTGTTGTTGCTAGGCTAGGAAGGTGAGTCTCCAGTCTGCTGGGGACTAAGAATATTTAGTGGGCTAGGAGCTATTTTGGTAGGATCCTCCCTGCCTGTGTAGAATAGAGAACACTTCATGAGATGGTTTGTGTGTGTGTGTGTGTGTGTGTGTGTGTGTGTAGCAAAATCCTCCTCCCAATGTTCCCTGACCTTCTGTCTCTGTGTGGAAGAGTGGACTCTTAGGCCTGGTGGAGAAAGATGTGATGGCTTTTTCAGTGTGTAAGTTTGGCTTGACTACGTATCAGTTATTCAGTCAAACAATAATGTAGGTGCTGTTGTGAATGGATTATGCAGATGTAATGAAAGCCCCAATCAGTTACTTTTAAGTGATGACGATTATCCTGGATAACTGCGTAGTTCCGAGTGAATCTGCTGAAAGGTGCCAAGGCAAGACTGTGGCTTCTCTGGGAGGCAGAAGAGATTCGACCTGTGTATAGCAGCGTGCTCCTTGCCCATGGGGTTCCAGTCTTTCTCCTGAGCTTCTCTTCCTGTGTGGATGACAGCTTCAACCTATGCTGTGGCTTTGAGCTAGCCTGGGACCCTACCTTCCTGACTACCTGTCTAACTTTGCTGCTCCTCTGGTTGAACCTTGACTGATATAAACAGTGACCCTTTAATTTAGCATATCAAGCCAAAATAAATCTTAACAAAACTAAATATCTGTCGAATGGCTTCAAAAGAAATCTATCTCAATTAAATAAACGAAAAGCAATTGATAAACAGTGGATTTAATGACTACATTTCTGTCGATTTAGCTTACAAAAACCACTGAATAATCAAGCTTGTTATTTTGGTGCAAATTTAGCTCATTGTACCATCAATCTCATTGGAACTGTGATAGGCAGGCAGCCATTAGAAAACAGCAAAATTGTTCCATTGATGAATCCGTTAACACCCTGTGCCATAGTCTAGCATTGTTGCTTTTCTTTTAAATCTAAGTGTCCATTCAGTCAATGAATCACTGGCCTCCCACTGTGAATCTGTAGTTCAGTAGATTCTTCCCAGAAAACAGAAGCTACAGAATAGATTTCTGGCTTCATGGAGTTTTCCTTCTATGGAGAGAGGACTTAAAAAGTGCACAAATACAATGGCAAATTATTTTATTCCCTAAATAAAAACATTCGTTGAGTATATCTGCTCTGCAGCACAAATGCCATCCTAAATGCAGGCATATAACGAGAGAGGTAAAAATAAAATTATATCATGTGTATTCACAGTTAATTACTATTTTTAGCAGTGCAGTAATTTACTAGATCACTCATTCATTCAACAAACTACTACCTCTCCCAGAACAATATTTGCATTGCTATTGCACCGGAGGTTTTGTGTAGCATAAAGTGAAAAGGACAATTCTGGGTTTCCAATAGCACAGGAGTTTTAATTAGCAACATGATTTTCAGTGGAATCATGAAAAGTGTGTTTGCATCAGGTCTAACCAAAAAGAAAATACAGACCAATTTAATTTGGAAATTGTTTTCCAACTGCAACATTTTGTAATACTCTTCTATTTCAGCATATTTCTGCACCTTTCCCTAAACCTTCTCACCATGATCAAACAATTTACATTATACAGCATTTGACAAGAATGTTAGCAGACACAGGAGCATCAACATTGCCAATGAAATCTTTGACTTCAGCTTGGAACAAAGATCTTATATTGCTATTTTCCTTTGGGTTCTCAGTATACCCACCAGCGCCCACTCTTGAATGGTAAAAATTCTCCACATGACTCTGGGCTATATTTAATTAGCACTGTTAGACAAATGCAAAAATAACACAAATCCCCCTAACGACCTGTGGGATACAGTGGACAAAACAGCAGGAGACTATTCCTATTTGCCCTGACAGGCTCTAGAAGGGAAGAGCGCCATAAGAGCCCATGATCTTAAGAGAATGTAATTGAGGAAATGTGGGCCAGAGGACACTGGCCTTCACACATGGGCACGTACTTGAAGAGACCCATAAAATTTCCTTAAGATGAAGCCATGTAAATACTTACAAAGCACCTTTATAAGGCCAAATATTGATCTGACAGACTGAGACAATTACTGCCCTCAATAAACTGCCAAGAGAATATTGGAAATGAGACTCGAAATTCTAAAACCACGCAGATGCTATGATAGGTATGTGCTGAGTGGCAGTAGAGAGTGTGCCCATACTCACTCAGAAGAGAGGATCACAGGGCTTGCCCAGAGAAGGAGTTGTCAGATGTATGTTTTAAAGGGTGGGCAGGATTTTGTTGGGAGGACAGTTCAGTCAGAAGAAATGGCATAAATAAATTCACAGACATGGAAAGGAAAATGATATAGTTGCAGTAATTTTAAAAGTTAACAAACCATAAAAGTAGAAGTCTTTTTCCTTTAAAATCTAGGTTAACATATTTAAGATCCAACTGGTCCCTTATTGTAGTGTTTTGTCAAAACATAATTTTAGCCATGGAACTTGATCAGATTGTGTTATGAGTTATTTAACAAGTAAGCTTAATTACTAGTTAAGTCAATTTAGCAATTTATGATGCTTTTTATAAATACCTCTGCCAGTCTAATACAGATAAATAAGATAAGCAAGAATAAATAAGTATACATTTATTTTGTTCACCTGTAAGAAATTTTTTTAAAGTTTATAAAGTATCGATTAGATAGTATTTGTAACTAAACAAAGTGTAAATGTAAAATTATTGACCTTAAAATGGAATATTTATTTTTTATAAAAATATAAGGGTAATTGAGACTTAATATTTCAAAAATGTACAATACATAGTTAATAACTAAAATTAATATATATTAGTAACTAGTATATAATTATTAACAAGTAAAATTAAATAACATATAATTAATATATAATTGATATATCAGTAATATGTACAGTTAGAAAACATTGAATTACAATAACAAAAACAATGACCCAATTTTCATTGATGAAATATTGATTTGAGAGCGATAAATATAAAACTATGTCCTTAAAAAACGTATTTAAGAGATACATACTCCTATGTTGTTGACATAAAAAATTGATTGATTAACTCCTCATGAAAGCAAAATTCATATGTATCAAGAACAATTAAAAAGAGAATAACTGCTAGCACAGCAATCTTACTTCTAGGAAACTATCCTAAGGAAATAATAATTTAAAATACAAGTCAAGTGATACATAATATCTTGACAGTTTTTAAAAGTATTTGCTATGATTTAAAAGTCTAACAATAGTTATTTGGTTAACTAAATTATTGGACACTAATAGAATAAACTAAGACTATTAAATCATGTTATTGTTTTTAGCTAATTATTATTGACTATTATGTACCATAAATTGTCATAAGCATGTTATCTATGTTTTATTATTTGATCATCTCAACAATCCTAATAGGAATGTATTACTCAAGCTACCATTTTAAAATGAGAAAAATGAAATTTAATTCAAATTTTGTTTAAATCAGGTGAAAAGTACATGTGAGGCAGGGTGCGATGGCTCACGCCTATAATCCCAGCACTTTGGAAGACCAAGGCAGGTGGATCACGAGGTCAAGAGATTGAGACCATCCTGGTCAACAAAGTGAAACCCCGTCTCTACTGAAAATACAAAAATTAGCTGCGCGTGGTGGCACGTGCCTGTAATCCCAGCTACTCACTAGGCTGAGGCAGGAGAATTGCTTGAACCCAGAAGGCGGAGGTTGCGGTGAGCCGAGATAGTGCCATTGCACTCCAATCTGGGTAAAAACAGCGAAACTCCATCTCAAAAAAAAAAAAAAGAAAAGAAAAGAAAAGAAAAGGAAGGAAGGAAGGAAGGAAGGAAGGAAGGAAGGAAGGAAGGAAGGAAGGAAGGAAGGAAGGAAGGAAGGAAGGAAGGGGAAGAAAGAAAGAAAAGTACATGTGAAAGACAGAATAAAAATCATTTTCCCGGACGGGTGCGGTGGCTCATGCCTGTAATCCCAGCACTTTGGGAGGCTGAGGCGGGCAGATCACAAGGTCAAGAGATCCATCCTATTCTGGCCAACGTGGTGAAACCCCGTCTCTACTAAAAATACAAAAATTAGCTGGGCATGGTGACGCACGCCTGTAGTCCCAGCTACTCAGGAGGCTGAGGCAGGAGAATTGCTTGAACCCGGGAGGCAGAGGTTGCGGTGAGCCGAGATCGTGCCACTGTACTCCAGCCTGGGTAACAAGAGCAAAACTCCGTCTCAAAAAAAAAAAAAAAAAAAAAAATTATTTTTCCTGTTCCCATGTACTCTACTATAACAAGAACTTGTAATAGTATAGAGACAGTGTTTAGCTTTAGGAAGTAGGAAAAATGGCCATAAACCAGAATTATCATAATTCTACAGTACATATATGCATTATAGAGAAAATCTATAAGGAAATAGCCTTAAATGTTAACACATTGTTTTTGATTATAGGATTAAAAATATTTTTTCTTCCTACCTTTTCTTCTCAACATTAAAAAGGTGTTCATTTGTTTTAGTGGAAGAACACTTAAATGAATTTCTGTGAACACTGAAAATTGTACGTCTTGTACACTTTCCAGATAGGTACTTTGCTTCTTGCTGAGCCATTAGGACCAAGGGATGCATTTTCCATTTTTGACTCTATCTGAGATTTTCAAGCATTCTCCCATCCACTTACCCCAGTATTTCTTTCTTTTCTTATTGCCAATCACTACTGTAAAAACCCAGGCTCTGCCCTTGTCAAAGAAACTCATGTCTGAGCATCTTTGGGCAGTCAAGGGTCTTTTGCCTCTTCAGAGAGTGAAAAGATTAATTCGCTTTCAGAACTCTGGCTCAGAATTGGAGCTCTGGCTCAAAACAGGAGAATCTTTCCACTTGCAAGATCAAACCCTGCATTCCTCCTTCTTTTATTCTATTATGACTGAAGCTTTTCAAGGTCATGGGATTAAACACAGCTGGAGAAAAGTTGATAGTGTCACGGAATGGAAAATGTATTATGTTTTTAATTATGTGTGGAACAGGAAAGGATTGCCCTGCTGTTGCTGTGCTTGTATTTGTGTCTTTTTCCCCTTTGCAACAAGGCCATCTCCAAAAAGCAATGAAGTAGATGAAATAGAGTTTACTTGAGAAACCTGTACTAGAAATAAACATTTTTTTTTTTACCATGGAAAGGATTTATTTCATTTGCCTTCAGAATTTAAAACCTTCTAAAAGATATATATATCTCTTTTAGATATATATATATATACCTTATATTATATATATATGTGCATGTGTGTGTGTGTGTGTGTTTGGTGTGTTTATGTACATATGTGTTTATATATGGAGATATAGAAATAAAAATAATAGATGAGATACATAAAAATAGTAATAGATGAAGATACATGTGTATATATTAGGGAAACACACACACAAACCCACACTACATATATCTAAGGACCTACACATAGCTGTCTTTTAAATGAGCAGTGTATAATTCACTTGTACAATTAAATTTATGAGTCTCAGTAGAGAATGAGTAGCAGCTTGAATGGCAGGCTTCCCTGAATCTCGAAGACACCTGTGAACTTAGGTGTAATTATCTTGCTGTAGAAGGCACTTCCAGATCAGGAGTACAAAAAGAGTGTGGGTCCCACAGGGTCAGCAATGCTGACAGGCTGAGTGGTTACACGGTATTCCCAGAGAAAGCCTGTATCCAGGCTAGGACACCCAACTCTAATAAGGATGACCTTGACCTAGGTTATACTTTTACAAAAGTATAAGAGACCATGTGGACCTGTATATGGGGTAAGTGAACAGTCACTAGTGGAGCAAGACTAGAGACATCATCCTCAATGTCATGTGCAGCCTGAGACCATGGAGATCTTCCCACTGACTTTGGACTTCGCACTTGTTCAATAATCTTAGACATAGACAATATATTTGATATTGCATAGTACAGTGGTTTTCAAACCATGATTCATAGACTCTTAGGGGCTCTGTAAAGTAGGTCAGAAGCTGGAATTAGTCATGCAGGAGGTGGAAAACGCAAACAGAAGCTGGGTTTCTATGCAAGCCCCTACACCTGCTTGTACACACTCAGACTTAGTAAAAACATGATTAACTTCACTTGTTATAAACGCCAGGATTTTTTTCCTTTAATAATGTAATCTTTCATCTTTTTCTTAATCACAAAACCATGAATGCTTATTGTAATATTTCAAGCCATAATACAAAAATATATAAAGAAAAATAGTTTAATAAGTTTATCTCTGAGGAAACCAGTGTCTGGGGCGTATCCACTTATACAAACATGTACACACATAATTTTCCATTTTCTGTCTTTTTCTTTAGCTCAGAAATTGAATCTCATTATTTGTACTACTTTGCAATTTACTTATTTTATTTGCTAATATATCACAGATATTTTCCAGATTTATACAAGTGTATTTCAATTGTTTTTTTCTTTTACTCCTAGCAAGTTTTAAAACTACAATATATTGTTATTAACTAGAGGGACCATATTGTACAATAGAACTATTGAACTTATGTCTTCTATTTAACTGCAATTTTGTATAATTTGACCATCTCCTGGACCTCACTCCACCACCATTGTACTCTTTGTTTCTATGAGAAATTTTTCTTTTAATTAAACACTTATTTTTATAGAATTGTCAATTCACATGAAGGCAGAAAAATAATGTAAGTATCCCATTAGCCCTTTATCCTGTTTTCTTAATGTTAACATCTTGAAAATCTACAGTACCCGTCATGATCCAATGGTAACATTGACAGAGTCAACAAACACAATATTTTCCTCACAAGGATTCCTTATGTTGCTCTTCTATAGCTGCATCACTTCCTTCTTGCTTTCTCATGCCACTCAATCTTAACCCCTAGTAACCGCTCATCTTTTCCATTTCTATAATGCCATTTTAAGTACAGTATATAAGTGGAATAATATAGTTGGTATCCATTTGTTTTTTCTTTAATTCAGCGTAATTCTCTTGAGAGTCCTGCAGGTTGTTGCTTGTTTCAATAGTTCACGTCCTTTTATTTCTGAGTGATTTTCCTTGTTATGAAGATACCCATTTGTTAGCCATTTACTATTAAAGGTATCAGTGTTTGTTCTCATTTCTTGCTCATGTGAATAAAGATGCTATAAACAGTTTTTTTGGCGTGTTTCTCTGGTAACAATTCCAATAATGCAATTATTCGATTTTATGAAGCTGCATGTTGATCTTTATAAGATACGTCAAACTGCTTTCTAAAGTTGCTGTGCCATTTCACATTTTCACCAGCAATAGATGAAGCATCAATTATCCCAGGATGCTTAGTGCTGCCATTAATTTTCGACTTAACTGTCCTTGTAGGTGCATTGTGATATCTCACTGTGGTTTTAATTTTTTTTTCCTAATGTCTGATGATCTTTCCATGGGGTTATTTTCCAGCTATATATTCTCTTTGGTGAAGTGACTCTTCATGTCTTTTTCATATTTTCTAATTGGATTGCTTTTTTAATGTTGATTTTTATGAGTTATCTATTGATTCTATACAATAGTCTTTGATTAGATATTCACTATCGTATCCTAGTCTGTAGGTTTATTTCATCCCCTTAACAGGAACTCACATTACGCAAAACATTTTAATTTTACTTAAGTCCAATTTATCCATTTCTCTTTTTATGGTCATACTTTTGGCTTGAAGTCTAAGAACTTTTTACCTAATACTAAATGTCAAAGATTTTCTTCTACATTTTTTCCAAAAAGTGTTATAGTTTTATGATTTATAGTTAAGTCCATAATCAGTCTCAAGTTAATGTTTGTATAAGTTATCACACTTGTGCTATAACTACCGTTGTGTCCTCATATTCTTCCCAGTGATTTTTTTTTTTTTTTTTTTGAAATATAGTTTCTCTCTTGTTACCCAGGCTGGAGGGCAATGGCACGATCTCTGCTCACTGCAACCTCTGCCTCCTGGGTTCAGGCAATTCTCCTGCCTCAGCCTCCTGAGTAGCTGGGATTACAGGCACGCACCACCATGCCCAGCTAATTTTTAGTAGAGACGCGGTTTCAACAAGTTGACCAGGATGGTCTCGATCTCTTGACCTCATGATCCACCCGCCTCGGCCTCCCAAAGTGCTGGTATTACAGCTTGAGCTACCGCATCCGGCCCAATTTTTTTTCTCAATCCAATGGGTTTAAGGACTGAAGTGAGCCCCAGTGGACATTTAGTGAAAATCTCAGACACTGCTTATCCTAACTAATAAGAAAAGTATTTTAATCACATTTGGGAAAGAAATTGCTAATACTTAGAAATATCAGAGTTTACGTAAAGGATATTCTTTTAAGAATTTTTCCTTTATCTTCACCAGCATCCCTCTATTTCTATAGTTATGAACATTATTTCTTCTTACTTGGGGCTTAATAATTTCCCTTCTTTTTGGTAGTTCCCCATACATTTTCATTCCTATTCTCCCCCCGGCTCAAATTATCTATTCTCTTTTTTTATTAGCCATAGTCAACTTTTTGAAACACTGATATGTTATTGGTTTCTGATTTTTTAAAGATAAAATATTTATCCTGGAAGCAATAAAATGAAATGAAATTTTTAAAAGGAACCTCAGAAGGCTCTCATCTTCAGCTTCATCTTTCACTACTTACCTTAGGTCTTTGTGCTTCAGCCTCCCTGTCCAGTTTCTTTCTGTATCCCAATAATTCACCCACCTAGGTCATTGGCCTCTTCACCTACAATTCAATCGTCTTGAATACATCTCAGGCTCTCACACATTTATCCATTTTCCTAGATAACTTACTCACTTTATACATACTAGTTAACACATCATTTTCTAAGGATGACTAACTCCACATTCCTTTTTGCTGTGGAATCATATTCCTTCTTTGATGGCACTTCTCTTAGGTGTCATTTTGCATTCATGAGTATAACAGTTTATGTTAATTTCCTCCACTTTAGGTTCCCCTCAAGTGAAATAGTTCAGAAAGGGTTTTGCTCCCCATTCAATCTCTATCAACTAACTTAGTGTCCAATAGTAATACATGTTCAGTAAATGTTGGTTAAATTATTTATGGAAGGTGAGAAACAAAAAAAAAAGAGGAAAAGGAAGAAAAAGAGAAGAAAGAGAAACAGAAGTTCCAAGAGGAAAGGTGAAAAAAACAAAAAAAACAAGAAGGGTATGTTGTAGTGACCTATTTTTCAAGCATAATTCTGTTATTATTTACCTGTTAATAAATTAGCCCTCATAAGTCCGTTGTGAGGATGATACAAAGTAGCCATGTAAAGCATCTATGACAGAGCCTGGAACATTAAATAGCGATACTTAGTCAGTGTTAGGTTACTTGCCTCTGCACCTAACATTAGCTGGTAGATTTTCTCTTAGATCATCTTGAATTCGGTGTAAGTCTTTGTTTAATTTGGGTCCTCATCCATCACACTGATTATTAAATCGTTATACTTTGATAATTTACTACTGCTAAAGCCATTTGATTTTTCATGGACATCAGGCAATATGGTAACATAACTCGGGGTGAGCATAAAAATTTTCAGAGGCCCTCAAAGTCTTTAATTATAAAATCATGTGCAATTTTATTTTCAGCTTACTTTGAAAAGTTGAGAAAACATAACCCTATTTTGTATTCATCACACTAAATCTCATGAAATACTCCACTGGTTTTATAATCATTGCCATTAGCAGTTAAGTGCTTATATTATTTTCCTCCCTGATAGTTAGAAAACCTGTTAGATCATTATTATCTGTGGCTGTGTTCTGCCCCAAGATTTCTTGTTCCTCAGGCATCTCTAAGTTTTAGCAGATATACTTCTTAGTGTTGACATTTTATTCTAAAAGATTTTTTGCAGATTTGCTTTTCCAAGCTTATAATTGCACACACATAATAATTTAACTGGACACAGATAGTGTTGTTAAAGCAGAGTGGCCTTCAGCAAGTTACATCTACACTCAGCTGTCCCATCTCCACAATGGGAATAATAGGAGCTTCAACCTTTTAGGGTTCTGACAAAGATTAAATGACCTAATAAGTATCTAGCACTTAGAAAAATATCTCACAAATAATATAAATTATATATATTTCTTGTTTGAGCCTCAAAATAATCCTGGGTAAGAGCAATTGTAATAAGCAATGTTTAGGAATTTTATTAAGCAACTTTTTTGCAGATTTGCTTTTACAAGCTTATAGTTGCATATACATAATCATTTCACTGGACACAGATAGTGTTGTGTTAGAATAGAGATGCCCGGGCTTTAAATCCAGACCATCAGGGCTTGAACGCCAGTTGTATCTTTTACTGGAGGTATAATCTGGGTAAAATTCATTTTACCTATCAAACCTTAGTTTGCTTAGGACAATTCCTAATACCCAGGATTATTTTGATAATCAAGCAAGAAATAGATCTAATTTATATGTCTGTGACACATTTTTCTAAGTGCTAGATATTCATTAGGTCATTTAATCGTTGTCAAAACACTGAAAGGTTCGAGCTACTAACATTCCCCTTGCAGAGAAGGGACAGTTGTGTGTAGAAGTAACTTGCTGAAGGCCACACAATTAGAAAGTGGTCACATAGGACTTGAATCCAGACAGTGGCACTCCAGAGGCTGCAGTGCTGCTCGCTGTGCTATTGCACCTCCCACAGTACTGACCTCTTATGCACTCACATGCCCCAGGGCTGTCATAAAATCCCTGTGGCCTCCTAGTCCTGCTCTCAACTGGCATTGGTAAGAGTAATGTGTGAATAGTGCTTGTGTCACTACACATGTCTCAGATTTGGTAGGAGGCAGTGCCCAAGAGCATACCTTTGTATTCGGCTGAATTTTGGTCTGAATGGCAGTGCATATACTTGTACATGCTATAACAATGCACTTTTGTTTGGGTTAGGCTGAGTCAAGCACTTACAGAATCAGACAACAGTAAAAGGATCAAATACAGAGATCACATTCAAGATAGAACCATGAAGTCTAAGAACTGGATGAGACCACGCTGATAGGAACTGGCAATTATTTCACTTTTAAGATAAATAACCTGCATTTCAAAGACATTTCAAGTCTCATAGTCCTCATCACACGCTCCTGATAGAAAAAGTGTTTTTATTCACATTTTACCATCACAAGAGCCCTTTCCAGTAGGCATCGCTAGACTCATTTTAGAGTCGAAAGCACTGAGGTCATTAGAGGTCACAAAATTTGTTGGAGGAGACAGGTAGTAATGGCAAAAACTGGGTTTGAAATCTGGGATTTTCTTGTTCTTCACTGGAGATCCATTGTTTTAAGAATGCATCCATTTCTCATTATGCCTTTTTTCCTGTGTGTATACAGGGTGATATGGTGGAGCAAAAAGAGATGACACTTGGATGCAAAAGAGAGCTGTAGTGAAATACAGAAATATTTCACTGACTTGTCACTTGGCTTAATACCTTCATTTCCTTAGGCCTCAGGGTCTTCAGTTCATGAAGTAGAACCTAACTCAAAGAAATGTGCAGAGCATCTGTGGAACCTCTGCAAGGCATCTCAGCAAGCAGTATTTTCATTTTATTTGCATATATTTACTTTACTTTGAATTTCCATCCATTACCTTATCTCCCAGAAACTCTGGATGTGACTCTAGACGGCAGTGCTAGAGGCCGCAGAGACAGTATCTAGAAAGACTCCCAACCAAGGATGAGCCACAACAAACTGCTCATTCAGATAGCACACAGAGAGAAAGAAATGTGGATTCTACCAAGGCATGGATAAGTAATGTCTTCCTCAAGATGGGAAGCAATGAGGAAAAATAAATGATAATGTAATAATGGGACTTACACACAGGTTTAAAAAAAGGTGCAGACCTTCTTCATGCTACCCACGAAAAGAATCTGAGTATAGGCAAGTGGGGTGTGAGGGCAGAAAGGTGGGCATGCTGTTATCATTAGAGGCTGCTAAAGGTTTGTTTTCAAGTACTTTTTAAAAATTTTTTATTTATCTTGTATTATACTTTAGGTTCTGGGGTATATGTGCGGAACGTGTAAGTTTGTTTAATGTTTTCCAGCCCCTAGTCCCCCACAGCCCTGCTATCCCTCCTCTAGCCCCCCATTCTCTGACAGACTCCGGTGTGTGATGTTCCCCTCCCTTTGTCCCTGTGATTCTCATTTTTCAATACCCACTTATAAGTGAGAATATGCAGTGTTTGCTTTTCTGTTCTTGTGTTAGTTTGTGACAATGATGGTTTCCAGTTTCATCCACGTTCCTGCAAAATGGGAAAACTCATCCTTTTTCTGGCTGCATGGAATTCCATGGTGCATATGTGTCACATTTTCTTTATCCAGTCTATCACTGATGGGTATTCGGGTTGGACCAACTTCAAAGACCAAAGGTAGATAAAGCCACGAAGAAGGAAAGAAATCAGGGCCAAAAGGCTGAATCCTCCAAAAACAAGAAAGCCTCTTCTCCTCCAAGGCATCACAACTTCTCACCAGAAAGGGAACAAAATTGGATGGAGAATGAGTTTGACGAATTGGCAGAAGCAGGCTTCAGAAGGTGGGAAATTACAAACTTCTCCAAGCTAAAGGAGCATGTTCTAATCCAATGCAAGGAAGCTGAGAACCTTGAAAAAAGGTAAGACAAAATGCTAACTAGAATAATCAGCATGGAGAAGAACATAAATGACTTGATGGAGCTGAAAAACCCAGCACAAGAACTTTGTGAAGCACATACAAGTTTCAACAGCCAAATCGATCAAGCAGAAGAAAGGATATCAGAGACTGAAGATAAATTCAATGAAAGAAAGCAAGAAGCCAAGTTTTTTATTTGTTTGTTTTTCCAAAGTAGATAAGATTATCTAAGCACTGCCAGAATACCTGGGCAGGAAACACACATCCCCAATTCCACCAGCTTTCCAAGAAGAAGAAAGGATGGATGAAAACATGGGTGCCTAAAGAATCAGAGGCAGGAGCCAACAGAAGATGAGACCATGAGGAAGGCAGTACATCCTTGTGCAAAATTCCTGGCATTTGCTTAAAGCCAGTATCTTCGCTGCTCAGATGAGAAATTGAAGAGTTTTTTATTTTTATATGCCAAAATAAAGTGACTTTTTTTTCTTTTAAATAGATAAAATATTGGGCAAAGTAGTTGACCAGAAGGGAAAATTAGCAGAATCTTTCAAAACTAAGAAAGATACAAACAGAATAGAAAATAGACTAGAAAGACAATCTTAATTTTGGAATGGGGTGAAGGAAATATTGTGCTCCTTAAAAGCTATCTTTCAGGAAATTTCTATAGGTGTGTTTTAACCCAAAACCTTCTAGGGCTGAATTTGCTGTAGATGGCACATAAGTACTTTGATTCTGGCAGTAGGGAAAAATGAAGTCTATAATCAGTGAGGAAAACCAGGTCAAAGGTTGGGAGACCTCACTCCAACCCTGGTAAAAAATAGCTACATAACTATTTACCCAGTGAGTAAGTATCCTCACTAGGTGCTAAGCCTCATTTATAAATTCTTGATTATAATACTGTCTTTTCTACCTTACAGGGCTATTGAAAGGATCAAATTATATCCAAACACAGCTGTGTAATAATGATAATAACAATGGTAATAACAATGCCAATCGTTAGTTTTAATTGTATTTGCAATAACTTCTCAATTAACATGCGTGTGGAATCGTCATGATACAATATCCAATTTCAGAAAATGACTGAGATGAAACCACCTTAATATTTTATGAGAAGGTTTGGAAACAAAAGCCTTTAACAAATATTCACAATACAAGCTGAATAAAAAAACATGATATGGCAAGTTTGGATTTAAATGCAGAATAGTGAGTATCTTTTTTTCTGGATTCAAAAAGTAATTCAGTGCATAATAACTGTATTGTTAACATAAATTCTCAGAGGAGAGTGCTCACTCTCTCTCTCTGAAATATAGCCCATGTGATTATTTTAAGTTAATTAGAACTGACTATTTGGGGACTGAGTAGAAAGTTCCCAGAGACGAATATGGGCATAATTTATATCTTGTTTATGAATGAGTATTCAATTCTGGGTCTAAATGGCATCAATAAGCAAACAAAAAGTGGATCAGTCAGTCAAATAGCTGATATTTTTAAACCACTATGTTTATATATAGTTCAAATGAGTGTTTAGTCTTCCCTATTATCCATGTGCACACATGTAGACACACTCACAGAATAGTAATATTGGGTAGTTTATATGGACAGAACTCAGGATGTGTGTAAGTGGGTAGATGACACTAAGAGTATATAGGAAAAGTAGGCAGCTCATCTAGAAATTGTCTTATACACCAGTCTCACTCCATGCCTCTTTTCAACCAATCATGCCCCAAAGACAGCAAATATTTTTTGATGCTGTGACTGAAAGGAAAAGATCCTCTTCATGAAGGATAAGACACTGACTGGGATGTAGTTAACGAGTAGGACTATAACACATAGCTATTTGAAGGCTGTTCACCGCGGTCCTCACCTCGATGACTTTATTGTTCTATTTTTACCTTATCTGATTAATCAATTGACCCTAAGTTCTGGAAGAGCAGTGTCTTCATCGTTGCTGTTACATACAGTGGTTTCAGCAAGCTTCCAAGATCATGCCTGGAGTACCACAGGCACTCACAAAATATGTGTGAAAAAAGGGATGAAGGTAATCTCACACAAGAAACATGTTGACTACCAAGTTATGTTTGAAACACCAAGTACTGTTTCTCATCAGCAATAGACCAAATCCACGCTAGGCAGTAAGTGCAGTGGGGAATAAAATGTTTTAGGGAAAAATATATAATGCCTGCTATCAAGAAGGAAAAGCAGGAAAGAAAGAAGGACTCATGGAATGCATACATTATACCAGGAACTCAGCTACTGAGTTTTCACATAGTGTCTCATTTAATACTTGTAACAGTTTCATTTGATGGACATCTTTAACTCCCTCTCACAGATGTGGAAAATAAAAGTAAGAAGGTGAAGTAACTTGCCCAAGATCCAACAGTTAAGAAATATTAGGGGGAAAATTCTATTTTTGGTCCTTCTGACTTTAAATGCAACACTCTCTTTGGTAATACCAATTTAACTTTTGAAAGATTTCAGAATAATTTGCGTAACAAAAGCAACAGGAAGTAATTAGAAAACTTTCTTATAGAATATAATAAAGTGTCATGTATTTTAGACTAGGAATTGATTTTTATTTTCACAAGCCCTCTTTATGAATGGAATTGATTCCTGAGGCAGTGAGAAGCAGAGAGAACAAGCATTTCTACTGACATGCTTTATTCTACTGACAAACTAATTCTTGAGGAACAGAAAACTTTTAAAATCTCCAGTCAAAAGAATCAAACTTGAGATTTGAGCTACAAAATTCCTGCCACTTTCATTCCATTGTGAAGTTGCTGTGTAAACTATGACAAAGAAGGTAACACTGTGATAAATCAGCATATCTGTTAAATAAATTCTTACACAGATGATTCAATTAACAGCATAAAATTAAACACCGTGATAAAGCCTTTATTGTGTCTTAGTGAGATTAAAGAAATAATTCACTAGATACCACAAAAGAGATATAGTAAGTATGGTTCAATATTACAACATGAAACTATATTACTATAGACAATGAATGAATAAGTAAACGTACACACAAACAATAGAAAAATCTGGCTAAGAATTTCATTAAGATTTTAAAAATGTCTTTACCTTATGCTTTAAATTGATTTTTGTTCTTTCAAGCTCCCTCTCAAATGTTTCATTGTATGTGTGAGCCACTAACAGCAACAAATTACATTGTATTCTGGTTACTATAGCAGACCTTAAAATCCCTAAGTAAACTTATTTCTTAAATGGAGCCTCTCTTCATAATTAGAATGCCAAATAATTGTCATTTCAAGTACTTAAACAGATTTAAATAGTTCCTTATCTTTGGTGCTTTCTCTTTCTGAAATGTATTCAAAGTTTTATTTATTTATGCATGGATTCTTACATCTTTGGGCTAGATGCATAAATTTTTAACAGCTGAAATACTCATGAAAAAACTACCTACACAAATATGCATAAACATGCACACAAAGCTATCAAGTTCTACGACATTGGTACTCATTTTCTAAACATTCTTACCATTTTTTGGTTTATCTGCTCATTATTGCAAATGAAAACTTGTCACAAGAAATATATTTTTCAAAAATAAAATCACGAGCTAAAGACTTTAAATTAGTCATCATGTATAAATTTTAATTTCACTGCTTTTCCCAAATTAATTAGTGGTATTCTAGCACATGTAAGAAAGTTCTAAAGTAGTTTCTGTTTTTCTGACTGATTGTCTTATTAATTAAACATAGCGTGGGACTTTAGATCTTGTTTTAAAAAGAGTCAAGAATAATCTGAAATACAGTATTTACAAAGGTAATTTATTGATTTTGATGAACCAAATCATTTGAGTTTAACACTGAAGACCAGACCAGATAGGCGCCTCACGAATTTAGTTAACAAGTGTTCTGTCAGATACCTCTGGTAGCTTCCTACATAAACTGACCCAAAACTCCCGATGAGGATGCTTGGAAAACTATGTTGAGTAGACAATTAAGTAAATAAATATATAAATATAGAGAAATATTGCTACATAGAATTAAGAAAAAATGAAATGGAGATACGCTATTATTTGGAATCTCTTTAAGTTTTGAGGCATCTGTCAAATCTGAAAAAGGTTACCGAGAGTGAGATGATGTTACAAGTTAAGCAGAAATTTCAAGAAAAACCCATGAGAAAGGTACATATGATCCAGGAACTGCACTACTAGATAAATATCTAATATAAAGGCTAACGCATGTGAAATAAAACTAAAATAATGAAAAATTAATTTACCTGTACATTTATTATTTGTGTACATTTCTGTGCTTATATAGTTTAATAAGAAAATACTTACTTAAATTATAACATAACAAAATAAAATAAAGGACAAAATATTAATAGATACAAAGAAATTTAATACATACAAAATAAATTTTGAATAATTTTTTAGAAAACTAAAAAGCACACAATTGTCTTAAATCTGATACCAGATAACACTTAGAGCAAACCTCTTATTTCAGGGAGAAATATTGTGGTTTTCTCTCTGAGTTTGGAAGACTATTGCACTCTCAGGTTCTATTTACTATTGTACTGAGAGTTTTCTAATGTATGCAATCAGACATGAAATAATAAAACTATTAAAATTTTGATCACTAGGTTGTTTAAAAAAAACAGAGAGACACATATTAGTAGACATAGCAAGTGAATTTTTAAACAATGCCTGATTAAATGTCAACTACATATCTGTATTTCAGCAACAATTAGCAGTGGAGATTTAGAAAAATAAAATATTTAAATGCATGAAAATAGCACTAAATACCTAAGAATAAATAAAAGTTGTGCTAATCCTCTACATTAAAATATCAAAAATTATTATCAAGATACATTATAAAACACTGAAATATGTGGGGTTTTTAAAATAAATTTTGCTGAGTCTATTGCTAATCTGTATTAAAAATACAGCCATTGACAATCTACTTCATGTCACATATATAAATGAATTTCAGAGGGTCTGCAGATTTAGAAGAAAGAATAAAGTGCAATAAATAATTTACAAAATAACATAGGATAATACCTTCATGCCTTGGAGGCAGAGACTTCTTCAACATGATGTAAAGAACACTAATGCTAAAAGGAAGCAATTGATTTTGCTACATTAAAATAAAAAAACTTTTAATGAAAGCACAATTAAGAAAGTACAAAGGCAAGTCATAATGTATGCATTTAAAACATATAATTAATACAGGGTACATACATTGAATAGACAAATTAACTACCACAAAAAAAAAAAAAGAAAAAACAGACAAACCAAAAGGAAAAGGAACAATTTAAACAGATATTTTCCAAAACAGGATACATGAATTGTCAAAAAATATATAAAATAATATTTTTTGTTATTAAATACCAGGGAAGCAAAAATTAATTCCACAGTGAGATGTAATTAAAACTCAGCAGAATTCCTAACATTGATTAATTATGGAATATGAAAATTTAATGAAGATATGGAGCTATAAAAATTATCTCTTACTGATGATAGAAATAAAGACCCCTGTCTTACAAAATCTATTTGTCAAAACCTACCAACACTAAACACCAACCCTACGATTTTATTCTTAGGTATATACCCAATATATATTTGCATTTATTACCAAAATCTACAAAAATCTACAAAACTTTATAATAATATATTAAACTATTCTTTTAACCTATATGTTATAGTATGCTTAAACAACTAGCTTAAAACATTTAAGTTTGAAACAAAATAGTTTTAATTGTAAACTATTACGTTTTGAAACTTGTAGCAACCCTAATTTCCATCAGCATTACAATGAATACATAAAACAATGTGTTTTAGTCACACAGTTGAAAACTTTATAGCAGTAATCTCTGAAGGTAGTTTGTATTTCTGTGGAATTGGTGGTGATATCTCCTTTATCATTTTTTATTGCATCTATTTGATTCTTCTGTCTTTTCTTTTTTATTATTCTGGCTGGTGGTCTATTTTGTTGATCTTTTCAAAAAATCGGTTCCTAGATTTCATTGATAATTTGAAAGGTTTTTGTGTCTCTATCTCCTTCAGTTCTGCTCTGATCTTAGTTATTTCTTGGAAGTAACACCACACATCTACAACCATCTGATTTTGTCAGGTTGGTTTTTGACAAACAAAAATTAACTTCAGATAGATTGAAGATTTAAACATAAGACCAAACACCATAAAAACCCTAGAAGTAAACCTAGGCAACACCATTCAGGACATAGGCATAGGCAATGACTTCATGACTAAAACACCAAAAGTTATGGCAACAAAAGCCAAAATACACAAATTGGATCTAATTAACCTAAAAAGCTTCTGCATAGCAAAAGAAACACTCATTAAAGTAAACTGGCAACCAACAGAATGGGAAAAATGTCTTGCAATCTACCCATCTGACAACAGCTAATATCCAGAATCTACAAAGAACTAAAACAGATTTACAAGAAAAAACAAACAAACAAACAAACCCATCAAAAAGTGGGTGAAGGATATAAACAGACAATTTTCGAAAGAAGACATTTATGCAGCCAACAAACATATGAAAAAGTGCTCATCATGGAGAAATGTAAATCAAAACCACATTGAGATACCAACTCACACCAGCTAGTATGGCAAACATTAAAAAATCTGGAGACAGATGCTGGAGAGGATGTGGAGAAATAGGATTGCTTTTACACTGTTAGTGGGAGTGTACGATAGTTAACTGTTGTGGAAGACAGTTTGGCGATTCCTCAAGGATCTAGAACTAGAAATACCATTGACCCAGCAATTCCATTACTGGGTATATACCCAAAGGATTATAAATCATTATATTATAAAGACACATGCACATGTATGTTCACTGTGGTACTGTTTATGATAGCAAAGACTTGGAACCAACCTAAATGCCCATCAGTAATAGACTCGATAAAGAAAATGTTTTAGGCCGGCCGCAGTGGCTCATGCCTATAATCCCAACACTTTGGGAGGCTGAGGCAGGTGGATCACGAGGTCAAGAGATCGAGACCATCCTGGTCAACAAGGTGAAACCCGTCTCTACTAAAAATACAAAAATTAACTGGGCATGGTGGCATGCACCTGTAGTCCCAGCTACTTGGGAGGCTGAGGCAGGAGAATTGCTTGAAACCAGAAGGCGGAGGTTGCAGTGAGCTGAGATCATGCCAGTGCACTCCAGTCTGGGTAACTACAGCAAAACTCCGTCTCAAAAAAAAAAAAAAAGTTGTACACATACACCATGGAATACTATGCAGCCATAAGAAACAATACATTCATATCCTTTTCAGGGACATGGATGAATCTGGAAACCATCATTCTCGGCAAACTGAAACAAGAACAGAAAACCAAACACTGCATGTTCTCACTCATAAGTGGTTATTGAACAATGAGAACACATAGACACAGGAAGGAGAACATCACACACTGGGGCTTGTTGAGGGCTGGGAGAGCGAGGGGAAGGATAGCAGGGTGTGGCAGTAGTGGGGAGAGATAACAGTAGGAGAAATACCTAATGTAGATGAAGGGGGGATGGATGCAGTAAACCACCATGGCATGTGTATACCTATGTAACAAACTTTCATGTTCTGCACATGTACTGCACATTAACTTAAAGTATAATAAAAAAAAGAAAACTTTACAGCAATTAAAATGAACAAGCCAGAGATTTTCATTGTATTTCCTTTGCTCTTTTGTCAAAATCCAGTTGACTCTATTTTTGTAAGTCTATTTCTAAGCTGTATACTATATTGCATTGATCTATTTGTCTTTTCTTTCAGCAATATTACATGGTTTTGATTACCGTAGCTTTATAGTAAGTCTTGATGTCAGGTAGTGTTAGATTTTGATTGGAGTTGCTTGAATCAATAAGTAAAGTAGAAAAAAACTACATTTTGTTGATATTAATTTTTTTATTCATGAATGTGTGATACCTCTCCATTTATTTAGTTTTTCTATGATTCCTTTCATCCAGGTTTTGTATTTTTCCTCATATATATCTTCCATATCTTTTATTAGCATTGTGGTTTTAATGTCACATTCTACTTGTCTATGCTGTCATATAAGAAAGTGATTGACTTTTGCATTTTAATTTTGTATGTGGCAACCTTGCTATGATCACATATTAGTTTCAAGAAATTGTGTTTTTTTTCAGGCATTCTACAGAAACAATTATGTTATCTACTATCAAAAACAGTTTTATTTCTTCTTCTCAGTCTGAATATATTCTATTTCCTTTTTCTTCTCTTACTTCATATTTAGGACTTCAACTATGATGAAAGCTTTTGGTAAGATGACAAAACATTTTTTAAAGAAATGAATGAAGACTATATACATGAAGGAGTGTGCCATGGTCATATATTATCTTAAGTTAACTTACAGATTCAATGAAATCCTAATCAGTACCCCAGGCCTTGCTTTTGTGTGTACAAAAGTGTGATGATTAATAAGCTGACTCCATATGTATATTTAAATACCAAAAAAGGAGCACCACATTAAGACTTATATAGTTATAGTAATTAAGACAGTAAAATTTTGGGATACAATAGCTAGAGACATATGAATGGAACAAAAAGAATCAGCTAGAAATGATTATAAAGATATACATGGACCTTTGATTTGTTACACTATTGATTCTATAAAAATTTTAAAGAAAAATAATATTTTTAATGTGTGGTATAATTTTGATATAAATATGAAAAAAATTGACATTCACACCACAATATACATAAAACAGTTCCAAAGGTATTGTACATTAGAATATAAAAGCCAAAGCAATAAAATTTTTGTAAAATACAGTAGAAAAACTATATTTAAGAATTTGGTATGTGAAAGGATTTTTTAAAATAAGACAAAACAGTAAATAAACATATTGTTATATTTAGAAAATAAGAATTATAGAGGTCTTATTATCAAAAAGAGGGAAAAAATACCACAGAGTAGAAAATATA
Organism: Callithrix jacchus; assembly: GCF_049354715.1. Classification (NCBI taxonomy): domain Eukaryota; kingdom Metazoa; phylum Chordata; class Mammalia; order Primates; family Cebidae; genus Callithrix; species Callithrix jacchus. The sequence goes on from NC_133507.1 coordinate 110,952,180, forward strand.
TTTGAAACAAATAAATTGAAAGTGTTGTACATAAAAAATATAGAAATATTTTTATACAGATAACCTAACTTAAAAATGAGCAAGACACTTGAATGGTCATCTTTCAAAAAGAAGATGGACACTTGGCAGTTCACCCTATAAAAAAGTCCTTGTTTTATTAGCAACCAGAGAAATATGAATTATCTACCATGAAATGCTGATAGGCACCCACTAGTCTGGTTAATCATAAAAAGACTGACAATAAAACATGTATGTGAGAAAAAGAAGCAATAAGCAACTCTTGTTTTGCTGGTAGAGACATAAACTGATCAATCCATTTTAAATATAATTTACTAAAAATAAGCAATCATATACTAAATAATTATATAATTTCTCTGCTGTGAAACATTCAACAATAAGGCAGGTACAAGTACACAATAAATGTACAAGAATGTTTGTTATTTGTAACATGAACGCTGGAAAAACTATCATTGTTAGAATGAAGAATAGTAAATTTACTCATTAACTATACTTTTTTAAAATAATGTGATTAAATTTTATAAAAATATTACTAAGAAAAAGAAGATAGACATCAATGAGTAAATCTAGTAAAATCTCACTTACGTAGATTTCAAAAACAGCCACATCTAATTTACTCTACTGTCTTAGAAGTAAGGATGGGCAGCATCTTTGGGAATACAGAAAGAAATAGCAAATGGATTAGGAAATAGCTGTGTTTTAGAGTGCTATTTGTTGATCTCTATGGTTGTTGCAATGTATGATTATGTTTTATATGCTTCTTTATGTGTTTTCCTTCAATCAAAGAATTCAAAAAATGAATTCATCTAACTAAGCTAATGTGTTTGATGAAATTTTCTCTCTAGTTCACTGATTACATTCTGATTGGTTCTTATAGGAAATAATTTTTTAAATTACAATAAAAATACTATCTCTAATGTCTAGTAAGATAAAGGAAACTTGATCTCTGGGCCTCATTTTTCTAAAATAAGGAAGAAAGGAGTTGTTTTAAAGAAACTTCAAAGTTCTTTGAGATGTAAGTATCTAAGGAGGACTCATTACTTTGAAATATGTTTGTTTCAAAGACTTGGATCTCGATCTAATTTCTTCTATATTCGTAACATAGAAGTGTGTGCTTGATATTATTTATTTTAAAACTGATGTCAGATTTAAATATGGTGAGTCACACCAATCAAAATATAGGCCTTTTTATCACTCCAGAATATTTTCTTATGTATTGTCCAGGCAATCCCTACTCAGAGGAGCAACCACTGTTGCAATTGTTATAATACGAGTTTGTTTTGTCTCATTGTGAATCTGTTATTAATAGAATTAAACAATATGTGTACTTTTGTGTCTGACTTATTCCACTGAAAATGAAGTTAAAATGCATCCATGCTATGTATTATATCAGTTTTTATTTTACCTAATTGATAAGTAGTATCTCATTGTTTAAATATAGCACATTGTTTTTTTCAATCCACCTAATAATGGACATTTGGGTTGCTTCTAGTTTGGAGCTGTGATGAATAAACTTGTTTTATATTTCTCTCGAGCAAATACCTAAGAGTAGAATTTCTGCATCAAAAGGTAGGTATATTTAATTTTATAAGAAAAAATTCCGAAGAGATTTTTAAAGTATTTTTACAATTTCATATTCTTGCCAGGAATATATGATTCTTTTTACTAATATATGAAATAATCGGAATAGGTGAATCAATAGAGACAGAAAGCAGATTAGTGGTTAAGGGCTAACAAAAAAAAGGAAGGTACGTTAATGGCTCCAGGGTCTCCTTTGGGACTGACGAAATGCTTCTGAACTGGATGGAGGCAAGGGTTGCACAACATTGTGTCTCTATTAAATGATGCTGAATTTCACACTTTAAAACAGTTAATTTTCTGTTATGTGAGTTTTCTGTGAATAAAAGATAACTGGAAACATAAATTAATAATAATATAAAAAGCATGCTGAAACATATATATTTCATTTACTTCCCTATTGCCTCTTAGCTTTTACTTCTTTGTATTTTTATATCAGTTGCTATAGAAATTACAATAAGCATGCTTATCAACGTTTACTTACAGTTACTGTTGTATCACTTCATTAACAAATTTGTACTGCTTGACAGTTAATTTGCATATACCATCTAGATATTTTTGTATTTTGCATATTTTATTTTCACTTATAAATCTTACAATACAGTATTGTTATTTTATCTTAGTTGCTTTTAAAGTGATAGAGAATACAAGCTCACAAATCGTAGTTACCCACACATTTACCACTTCTGGTGGTCTTTATTTCTCTTTGTAGATCCAAAGTTCCACATGATAGTATCCTCTGCATTCTGAAGGACAAGGCTAATTATTTGTTACTTAGAAATCTAAGTGCAATCTTACTATCACATTTCTATATTTAGCATGGCTGTGATGTTAGGTTTGAAATCAAGTAGAAAAAGGCAGATCATGAGAAATGATGCTGGAGGAGAAGGAGAGGAATGGAAATATTAAGGTTTCAGATCACGCTAAGGCATGAAAAGTCTATTGTGAGTTCTACAGTAATATGGAGCCGTAAAGGTTGATAGCTGTGTATTATCTTAAGAGACCATCAAAGGGTTAGAATTCTGACTTTCTCCCCTCTGAAATGTGTGACTATTAGTAATTATAGACCTTCTCTAATCCTCTATCTCTTTTGTGGTGAAATAAAATAAGATTTGTTGTTAGGATTAGTAAACCATTGATAAATGTTCTATATACACTGGTTCTTTTCCTGCTAAGAACAAAACAAATGACTTAGTGTATGCCCTTTCTAGGAAATGAGTTTATATTTAGGAGCATTCTGCTATAATCTAAGGGAAGCCTGATTTCAATAGTGGGACTTTAAGTATCATATTCGGCAAGAAAGCACAGACAGAAGAGAAAGAACTGTATGAGGACAAAAACAGTATTAATTGGCATTATCTTCATAATGTTTAGGGACTACAAAAACTTTCTTTAACTGCTCCAAACTTGGACATATAAAGAAGCTACATTAAATAGAAATTTGATGCTTTAGTTTAGAAAGTCATAGATGAATCACCGTGGTGACATACTTTAGCTTTAAAAGAAGAAGCATTTCCACATTATGAAAAGCATTCTTTTTTTTTTTTTGCTAATATATGAAAAAATCTAATGCAAATCCAAATATGTGACATATTTTAGGCACTTTATAATTTAAAAATAACAGAAAACTAGAAGCCAAAGTACAAAGAACTTCCAAAGTAGAACTTCTATTTGCAATCTGTTTGGGAAGCGTGGAGGCTGGAGGAAAGTGGGCTCTACTTTCAAATCACCTAGCTTAATATGGCAGATTCCATACATCAGAGGATGTGTTAGTAAATAAACTGCTATAAAAAAGATACAATTAACTTTACACCACAGTGCTCCTTCTAAAAACCTGTGTATGCTGAAATAAGTTGATGCGGCTTTCTGAATACAAATTGACTTTTTATTCTTGGTATTCTACCCAGTTTGCATCCTGAGGGAAATTAAGCTGACTGTTTACATTTTGTTCATATGTAAATCCATGTCAACAACACCCTTGTTATCTACAACAATATAGCAAGCTTATTAGCCTCTGGTCAGTTACATCTTCAGGGGTCAGTAAAGTCAGCTCTAGAAGAGTGACTTTGGGTTTGACTGGAGCCTTATGAAAATTCTTAAATGTTAACTTTAAAATATTTAAAAGTTCTTTTCTTCTTCTATGTACTTTTATGTTGCCAAATGAGTCTCTCTCTGTCCAATAAACAAATAAACAAATAAAAAAATTCTAAATATAAATTATAAATATAGCATTGTTTGTTTTGTTATATTTGGGGAACGTAGATAAATCAGTGGTTTTGTTTACATCAAAAGACAAGGACTAGTATTATAGATTTTCTGGAAGTGTGTGCTACATTACTGCAATGATAATATCCCCAGTGGATATCTTCCTTTTTCCTCTGGCACACGCTGGCTTAGTAAGTTATTTATTACTTATTGTCGGAATACAAACTGTAATATTTTGTATTAAATAACATTGCAATGTGTAAAGCAAAATGCAAATATTTGCTGAAATTAATACTGCACAATTTTCCCTATAAAAATAAACTGATGGCATTATTTCAAACCCTCAGAAATGTTATAGATCGTTATTCCAGAAAGTTTCATTCCTGTCCTTCCTTAATTCTCTTTTTTCTTTCCTTCCTGAATTCCTACTGTTTTGCTTTTATTCCTTTCTTCTTTCCTTCAATCCATTCCCTCATCTCTTATCCTTTTTTAAAGTTTTTCTCTCTCTCCCTCTTATATTCTTCTTTCTGTCTTTTATTCTACTGTACACAGTCTAAGTTTACAGTGACAAAACACAGCCCATCCTCAAGCAATTCGGGAAAGAAAAGACGTTCCTCTTCCCTTTGACGGTTTGAAAACTGGGCCTATGGAATAATATAGTGTTATTAGGCAAATTAACAGAAGACAAGACATACAAATTTATTACATGTATTTAGGACATCACAGGAAAGAAAAGTGAATACTTCAAAACCCAGGATGATCTAGAAGGTTGACTAACCTCTTTTTATAAGGGAAAAGCGAGGAGTAATATAGGCAACTTTGAAGATGGTAAATGATTTCGGAAAAGATGAATGGGCTTTTAGAAGAATAGATAATAGCTGTGATAAAAACTATGTGGGTGTAATGCCAGTCTCCAGTCTTCTCCTATTAGCCAGTCTTCCCTGATGGATGACATTCCCAGGGAGGGAATTTGTGACAGTTAAGTTTCTTTTGGAGAATCTACCTAAGCAGATAAGGAAAGTTTAGAGAAAGCCCCTTTTTACATTTGCTTTCCGTAAAGATGCTCAGTTTGAAGTAATTATCGTATCAAAGTGGTAAACATGGCACGTTCTGAGATTTTCGTTCTCCCTGTCTAAAATTTTCCTAAAACTTTTACACATTGAAAGCTGAGCTGATGACTGTTGAGAGAAAAACATTGGTTAGTATGCAGCTGAGTGGTAAGAAATCTGAAAATAGGTCAGTCCAATTAAAGAGTCATATGTCATCTCAGACAGTACCTTGTATGTGGGCTTGTATCAAAGTTAGATATCTGTAAGGTACAAAGCAGATGGGTATTTAATAAAAGACAATTCTATTGAAATAAAAAAATGCAGATTAATGTTTGGAGAAATGTATATAAACTAGTTTCTGAATCTGGCAGGTAGCCAGCTGAGAAGATTTCTGGATGTTGGGCTCAAGGCATCTTCAGCAGTCAGTAATAAACTGACAGATTTTTCTACTTTTCAGTTTGCAACAGGTGTTCCAGTGAACATTCTGAGTACTTCATACAACAGGCATGAAGACTGCCCATATGTAAGTTATTGTGGTGATTTATCTGGTCTATGTCAAGTTTATATCAAGTTGTTCAGCTTCAACTTGCAGAGTTTTAGAAAAAGGGCATTATTAATTTTAGTGATTCCAAGTCAGAAGGATGGGACCCATAGTCATATATTGGAGGAAACTGTAAGAATTCAGGATGCAGTCCACTTTACAGGTTAGTAATAAACCCTCAAAACCAATGAAATGAAATCTAATAACAGGTTCATTATAGTTTGTTATGAAACATAATTTTTCTCTCTGCAGTCACCTCCATTTCTACCAAAGATAATCACAATAAGGCAAATTTGTTTTGCAAGTTGAGATTAAAAGGCTTTGAAGGCAAATGCAGAAAATTACTTAACTGTAGGAAGAAATAGCATTTTTAGTAGAGAGGACTCAGTTCTCCTTTTAAGTCCTCAAAAGCCTAATTGACTTGGAACCAACCCAAATGCCCATTGATGATAGACTGGACAGGGAAAATGTGGCACATATACACCGTGGAATACTATGAGGCCATAAAACATGATGAGTTTGTGTCCTTTGTATGGACATGAATAAATCTGGAAACCATCATTCTCAGCAAACTGACACAAGAACAGAAAAGCAAACACCGCATGTTCTCACTCATAAGTGGGTGTTGAACAATGAGAACACATGGACACAGGGAGGGGAGCATCACACACTGGGGTCTGTAGAGGGGAACTAGGGGAGGGACAGAGTGGGGTGGAAAGTTGGGGAGGGATGACATGGGGAGAAATGCCAGATATAGGTGATGGGGAGGAAGGAAGCAAACCACATTGCCATGTATGTACCTATGCAACAATCTCGCATGTTCTTCACATGTACCCCAAAACCTTAAAAGCAATTATATATATATAATTTAAGAAAAAAAGAACATAAAATTATTTTGATGTGACATGTCTTTGTTTCAATTAAAAGATGAAGAATTTGGGAGGCCGAGGCGGGTGGATCACGAGGTCAAGAGATCGAGACCATCCTGGTCAACATGGTGAAACCCCGTCTCTACTAAAAATACAAAAAAATTGGCTGGGCATGGTGGCGTGTGCCTGTAATCCCAGCTACTCAGGAGGCTGAGGCAGGAGAATTGCTTGAACCCAGGAGGTGGAGGTTGCAGTGAGCCGAGATCGCGCCATTGCACTCCAGCCTGAGTAACAAGAGGGAAACTCCATCTCAAAAAAAAAAAAAGATGAATAAAATTGTTTACTATTTCTTATCAAATACTCCAAGAATGTCTTATCATTTCAAAAGGGATGACCAAATTCTGCTTTTGCATCAGTGTTCTTTTGATATAAAACCTCACTTTTAAAACCTTATAAGTTTATTCGATTTTAGAAAGTTTGACCACATAAGACTCTCTCTCACTTTCTCTTTCCAGCTTTCTATATATATTCATTCAATTTTCATCCGTATTATTCCATTCTCTATTTATTCTTTCTGAAGTGTTTTTTCTTTAAGTAGCCTCTGAGAAAAAATTATTAACAATGACAAAAACCACTCATACTTTATAACATCTTACTCTTCTTATACAGTTTGTGTAGTTATTTCTCTTGCATAGAATTGCTGCCCTTATTATTTGTAGTAGTTTAAATTACATACATTAATTAGAGATTTAAACTCCTAATAAACTTAATTTTTAGAAAAAACCTAAGAAGTAAGAAATTTTGAACTGTCTATAATATAGTAACATTTTATGAATACACGTTTTTATATTTCTAAAAATTATGTTTCGTCTGAGAACAATTCTCATTGTGGATCAAGACATATTTACTAACAGAACAAAATATCTTTATTAAAAAATAGAAAGCCAAAAGCAGGTAAACTTGAACGTTATATCTAGATATTAATGTTTGACTATTTTAACTCATTTAGAATTAGATATTTGCTGAATATCCACCATTTAAGTTAACTTAGCAAAAATTCTGAAGATACAGCTACCAAATAGATTTGGGAAACTTTTAAGGTAAAAAGAAATGAGTAAGCATAATTATCATTAAAAAGTTTATTTGTAATATTTTATCCCTTTTAGATCTTATTTAATTTTATCATTGCTAATAATTATGGTTTAACTATTAATGAATATTTCATGAGATAATGCACAAAGCTAGCCATCATCTCATGTTATTTCCCTGTTTATGGAGCATGCATATTAGACATTCATCACCGAAGCAAAAACCCTTAAGTTAAATAAGTGTAGTTTTTGTTTGTTTGTTTTTGTAATGACACAAAAGACACAGTTATTTGCATTAAGTCAATAATATTATACTAGTTTTATTTAATTAAAATTTGTTAAAGTTCTGTGAACTTAAAACATTTGGGTTATTCCTATATTTCTGGTAGTTTTAAAAATATTTAATTTGTAAGGATATTTATCTCTAGGCAAATTTGAAGAGAACTTCTAAAGGATTTTATAAAATAATTTTTAAGAGAGGAAATCATAATTGAAAAGTGTGACATCTTTATAGAAGAAGTTAATTTTATTTTATGTTCACTAATATAATTGCAGAACATCTGACAGAGGAAGTTTGTCTCCTACTTAGTACACACATGGATTAGGCACCATTTATTATTTTCTTGATTTTTAATTTTTGTGTGTACATTGTTACAGAAGTTATTTTGATTCAGACTTACAATGCATAAAATATACATCAGGATAAATGGAGTATCTAACACTTCAAGCATTTATCCTGTGTTACAAACAATCTAATAACACTCTTCTAGGTATTTTAAAGCATACATTTAAATTACTTTTGACTATAGTCACCCTGTTGTGTTGGCAAATGCTGTTTAATTCACTCTTTCTAGTTAGCTGTATTCCTGGTATTTTATTATGTTTGTTGCAATTGCCAGTGAGAGTTCAGTAGTGACCTGGCTGTTGACTTGACTATTGTTGGTATATAGGAATGCTAGCAAATTAGCACATTGATTTTGTATCCTGAGATATTGCTGAAGTTGCCTATCAGCTTAAGAAGTTTTCGGGCTGAGATGATGGTATTTCTTACATATAGGATCATGTCATCTATAAATAGGGATAGTTTGGCTTCTCTTCCTATTTGAATGCCCCTTTTTTTTCTTTCTCTTGCCTTATTGTCCTGGTCAGAACTTCCAATACTATATGGAATAGTAGTGGTGAGAGAGGGCATCCTTTTCTTGTGCCTCTTTTCAAGGAGAATGCTTCCAGCTTGTGCCCATTCAATAGGATATTGGCTGTGGGTTTGTCATATATGGTTCTTATTATTTTGAAGTATGTTTCTTCAACACCTAGTTTATTGAGAGGCTTTAACATGAAGAGATGTTGAATTTTATCAGAGGTTTTTACAGCATCTGTTGGGATAATCATATGGTTTTGCCTGGTCAAGTATGTTTTTATAGTAGATGGTAAGAGTGGTAACAGTTTTTCCTTTTCTTATTTAGTGCTTCCTTTAGGAGCTCTTAGAAGGCAGGCCTGGTGATGACAAATTCCCTCAGCATTTTCTTGTCTGAGAAAGATCTTATTTCTCCTTCACTTATGAAGCTGTTTTGCCAGATATGAAATTTGGATTGGAAATAATTTTTTAAAAAATGTTTAATATTGACCCCCAATCTCCTTGAGCTTGTAGGGTTTCTGCTGAGAGGTCCACTATTAGTCTGATGGGCTTTGCTTTGTAGGTAACCTGGCCTTTCTCTTTGGCTGCCATTAACGTTTTCTTGTTTCATTTCAACCTTGGAGTATCTGATAATTATCTTCTTGTGGAATATCTTACTGGGGTTCTCTGTATTTCCAGTATTTGAATGTTGGCCTGTGAAGCTACATTATTGAAGTTTTCATGAATGATATCCTAAAATATATTTTCCAAATTGGTTCAGATCTTCCATCTCTTTCAGGTAAACCAATAAGTTGTAGATTTGGTCTTTTTACATAATCCCATATTACTCAGAGGTTTGGTTCATTCCATTTTATTTATTTTTCTCTGTTCTTGTCTGCTGGTCTTATTTCACAAAGACAGTCTTCAAGTTCTAGATTGAAAGTTCTAAGATTGTTTTCCTCTACTTGGTCTATTCTGCTGTTAATGCTTGTGATGAATTCTGAAATTTTGTCACTGTGTTTTTCAGGTCTATCAGGTCAGTTACATTCTTGTCTATTCTGGCTATTTTTTTCTGGCAGCTCCTGCAATGTTTTATCATGGTTATAGCTTCCTTGCATTGTGTTACAACATGCTTGTTTAGCTAATGAAGTTAATTTTTATCCACATTATCAATTCTGCTTCTGTTGTTTCAGCCATCTCAGCCCCGGCCCAGTTCCAAACTCTTGCAGGAGAAATGATGTGGGGTCATTTGTAGGAATAAAGACACCTGGTTTTTTGAGTTTCCAGTGTTCTTGTTCTGATTCTTCTTATCTTTGTGGGCTTATCTACCTTCAATCTTTGAGGTTGTTGACCTTTGGAATTTTTTTTCTTTTAACAGTCTGGCCACTTTTCTGTAGGAGTGCTGCAGTTTGCTCAAGGTCTGCTCCAGCCTTTGGTCACCTTGGAGTTCCAGAACATGGAGGTAATACCAGTGAAGGCTTCAGAACAGCAAAGATGACAGCCTACCCCTCCCTCTGAGATCTCCATCCCAGGGGAGTAGAGACGTGTTGCTGGCCCGATCACACCTGTAGGAGGTGACTGAAGACCTCACTTGGGAGATCTCTCCCACTCAGTCAGCAGAAACAGGATTGGGGACTGACTTAAGCAAGTAGTCTAGCCACACTTTCATACAGCAACTGTGCTTTGCTAAGGTACTGCTTCCACCCCTGGTCAGCTTGTGTTTTCTAAAGCCTGAAGGATAGAATGGCCAGGTTGCAGAAACAACAAATATGGTGCCTAACCCTCCATGTAGGAGCTCTGTCCCAGGAAGTTTTCAAGTCTTGAAGTTTTCAAGCCAGAAAGCATCAGCAGGAGTAGCTTGAAGCATCAGTTGGGAGATCCTGCCCAGTGAGCATTGATGGATCAAGAACCCACTTAAAGAAGCAGTCTGGCCATGCTTTCATAGAGTAGGTGTGCCATGCTTGGGTACCTCTTCTGTTCCAGTTGGCTTGGGGTCTCCAAAGGCATGGCTCTCATCTTTTTCATGGCTCAGTAGTACTCCATTGCATATATGTATGATATTTTCTTTTTCCATTTATCTTAATGAACAATTAAGTTCTTTTAATATCTTCACTATTGTGAATAGTGCTGTAATAAATGTGGGAGTGCAGATATCTCTGACATGCCAATTTTCTTTCTTTGGGGTACATACATAGTAATCCAATTGCTGGATCATATGGTAGCTGTATTTGTAGTTTTTTGAGGAACCTCCAAACTGTTTTCCATGATGAGAACTTACAATCTCACCAACAGTGTACAAGAGTTGTCTTTTCTCCACATCCTCACTATTTAGATAAATTGCCTGTCTTCTTGCCTATCTTTTGGATAAAAGCCATTTTAACTAGGGTGATATGATAGCACGTTGTAGTTTAGCTTTGCATTTTTCTAACAATCAATGATGTTGAACACCTTTTCATATATTTGTTTGCCATTTGTATGTCTTCTTTTGAGAAATGTTTATTCAGATATTTTGCCTATTTTTAAATAAATGTACTAGAGTTTTTTTCCTTTAGAGTTGTTTGAGCTCCTAATATATTCTGTTTGTTAATCCCTTGTCAGATGACTAATTTGCAAATATATTCCCCATTCTGTGGGTTGTCTCTTCTCTTTGTAATTGTTTCCTTTCCTGTACAGAATTTTTAACCTGATCTTATCCCATTTGTCCATTTTTGCTTTAGTTGCCCAGTTCAATGACCCTGCTCCAGTTCAATGTCCTGGAGAGATTTTTCTGTGCTTTATTTTAGTAATTTAGTATTTTGAGGTATTGGATTTACATCCTTAATCTGTTTTGATTTGTTTTTGTGTATGGTGATAGGCTCCTTGTTTCATTCTTCTGCATATAAATATCTAGTTTACCCAGCACCATTTATTGAATAAATTGTTCTTTCCCCAATGTGTGTTTTGGCAACTTTTTCAAAAATTAGTTTACAGATAGATTTGTTTCTGGGATCTCTATTCTGTTCCATTGGTCTATGCATTTATTTTTATGCCAGCACCATGTTGTTTTTGCTAGCGTAACTCTGTAGTATAATTTAAAGTAAGATAATGGGTCAAGCATGGTGGCTCATGCCTGTAATTCTAGCACTCAGGAAGCTGAGGCAGGAGAATTGCTTGAACCTTGGAGGCGGAGGTTTAAGTGATCCAAGATCATGCCACTGCACTTTAGCGTGGGTGACAGAGCAAGACGATGTCACACACACAAAAATAAATATATAAGGTAATGTGATTTCTCTAGTTTTGTTCCTTTTGTTCCAGGTAGCTATGGCTATTCTGGGTCCTTCATGGTTCCATATAAATTTTAGAATTTTTCTTCTATTTTTGTAAAGAATGTTATTGTTATCTTAATAGGGATTTTATTGAATCTGTGGATTGTTTTGGGTAGATTGCTTTAGGACATTTTAACAATATTGGTTCTTCTAATCCATGAACACAGAATATCTTTCTCTTTTTTGTGTCCTTTTCAATTTCTTTCATTTATATTTTATAGTTTTTATCGCAGAGATCGTTCACTTCTTTGGTTAATCCCTAGGAAGTTTATTTTATTTATAGTTATTGTAAATGGAATTGTATCTTGATTTCTTTTCAGATTGTTTGAGGTTGGCATATAGAAATGCTACTGATTTTTATATGTTGATTTTGTAGTCTGCAACTTTACTAAATTGTTTATAGGTTCTAACAGTCTTTAGGTTTTTCAAATATAAAATCATATAATCTGAAAACAAAGATAATCTGACATCTTTCTTTCCAATTTGGATGCCTTTTACTTCTTTCTCTTGTCTAATTTCTCTAGCTAGGACTTCTAGTACTATGCTGAACAACAGTTGTGAAAGTGGACATCCTTGTCATGTTCCAGATTTTAAAGAAAAGGCTTTCAGTTTTTCTCTGTTCAGTATACTAGCTGAGGGATTGTCATATATACTTTTATACCCAGTTTTTTTAAGGATTAGAATCATAAAGCAGAGGTGTTGAATTATATCAAATGTTTTTGTAGCGTCAACTGAAATAATCGTATAGATTTTTGTCCTTCATTCTGTTGATATAATCTATTGCACTGATTGATTTGCATATGGTGAACCATTCTTGCATTCCTGTGAAAAATACCTCTTAGTTATGATAAATGATGTTTTTAATGTATTGTTTAATGCACTTTGCTAGTATTTTGTTAATGATTTTTGTATGAATGCCCATCTGAGTTATTGACCTGTTCTTTTCTTTTCTTTTCTTTTTAATGAATTTTTCTGGTTTGGGTATCTGGATAATACTGGTTTCATTGAATGAGTTTTCAGTATTTCCTCCTTCTTTATTTTTTGAAATAGTTTGAGTAAGATTGGTATTATTTCTTCTTTAAAGGTTTGGTAGAATTCAACAGTGAAGCCATTGAGTCCTAGGCTTTTCTTTGCTGGGAGACTTTTTATTATAGCTTTAATCTTGTTACTTGGTATTGGTTTGTCCAGAAATTGGATTTCTTCATGATTGAACTTTGGTAGGCTGTATGTGTCTAGAAATTTGTCCATTTTATAAAGACTTTTCTATTCATTGACATACAGTTGTCCATAGTAGCCTCTAATGCTTCTTTGCATGTCTGTAGTATTTGTTGTAATGTTTCCTTTTTCATCTCTGATTTTATTCATTTGGACTTTTTTTTTTCTTCCTAGTGAGTCTGGCTAACTGTTGAGATTGCTTATCTTCCAAAAAGACAACTTTTTGTTTGGTTGATCTTTTGTATTGCTTTGTTTGAATTTCATTTATTTCTGTTCTGATGTTTATTACTTATGTTATTCTACTAATTTTGGGTTTTGTTTGCTCTTTCTTTTCTACTTATTGAAGATATAATATTAGGTTATTTTTTGAGATTTTTCTACTATTCCAGTGTAGGCAAATAATAGCTATAAACTTTCCTCTTAGCACTACTTTTGTTGTACTTGACAGGTTTTGGTAAGTTATGTTTTCATTATCATTTGTTTTAAGAAATTTTTAAATTATCTTGTTAATTTCCTCATTTACTGGTCATTGAGAAACATATAGTTTAATTTCCATGGACGTGAACAATATTCCAAAATTTCTCTTGTTAGTGATTTCTGATTTAATGCCCTTGTGGTCAGAGAAGATACTTTATGTGATTTTCATTTTGGGGGATATTTTAACATTTGTTTTGTGGCTTGATGTATGGTCTATTTTTAATAATGATTTATGTTTTGAGGAGAAGAATGTGTATTATGCAACCACTGGATAAAATGGTCTGTAAATATCTTTTAGGTCCATTTGGTCTATAGTGTAAATTAAGTCCAATGTTTCTTTGTTGATATTTTGGTCAGGATAATCTGTTTAATGCTGAAAGTGGTGTGTTGAAATCTCCAGCTATTACTGTAATGGAGTCTATTTCTCTCTTTAGTGCTAATAATATTTGCCATCTCTCCATCTATGGTGTCATACAGATATATGGCAAATGTTACTAGCCCTAAAGAGAGAGATGGACCCCATTACAATATATATATATATAGTGCCATATTGATAGCACCATATATGTAGTGCCATATATGTATAGTACCATATATATAATACATATTTACAATTGTTATATTCTCCTGCTTAATTACAAATTTATCATTATATACTAACTGTTTTTCTCTTTTTATAGTTTTCTTGAAATCTATTTTGTCTGATTTAAATGCAGGTACTCTGGCTTTTTTTGTTTGCATTCTCATGAAATATCATTTTTATTCCTTTTATTTTCAGTAAATGTGTATCTTTTCAGAAATGTGCTTCCTGTAAGCAAGATCATTGGGTCTCCTTTCATTTACTTAGTCACTCTGTCTCTTTTGTTGAGGAAGTTAGTCCATTTACATCCAATGTTACTATTGATAAGCAAATAATTACCCTGTCTATTTTGTTATTTGTTTTCTGGTGATTTTTTATCTTATCTTCCTTCTTTCCTTTCTTCCTTTTAGTGAATATGACTTTTTCAGGTGATACCTTTTAATTTCTTGTTTTTCATTTTTTTGTGTACCTGTTCTATGTTTTCTTATTTGATGTTACCATAAGGCTTACCAATTATTTTAAACTGATGACAACGTAACACTGATTGCATAAACAAACTAACAAACAAGCAAAGAGAAATTTAATAAAAATTATACACTTTAACTTCATTGCCATGCTTTTTAACTTTTTGCTGTTTCTATTTATATCTTACTGTGTTGCCTATGTTTAACAAAATTACTATAGCTGTTTCATTACTTCATCTTGTACTTTTTCTACTAAAGATAAGAGTGGTCTGTGTACCACAATTACATTGTTATTATATTCTGTATTTTTCTCTGTACCTACTATTACCAGTGAGTTTTATGACTTCAGATTATTTATTCTTGCTTATTAACATCCTTATCTTTCATATTTAAAAACTGACTTTAGCAATTCTTCTAAGACAGGTCTGGTGTTGCTAAAATACCTCAACTTTTGTTTCTGGGAAAGTTTTTATTTCTTATTTATATTTGAAGAACATTCCATCATATGACTGCATCATACTACCGTTTATAATCAATCCCTCTCCTCCCCATTAAAATGTGCTCTAACAAAATGATTTTTATATTAGTAAATTAGTGGAAAATTTAGCTGCTAAGTTGATGACAAGATGCTCATTATCTTGTTTTTTAAATAGCTTATTCTTGCTGTTTGAATATACTATTCTAGGATTTTTTTCATTGGCCCTTTAAATTTGTCATGCCACTCACTCTGACATACGTTTCCACTGAACGGTCTGCTACCAGGTGTATTGTTGCTTCATTGTGTGTTAGTTATTTCTTTTCTCTTGCTTCTTTAAGGATCTTTTTATTTTCATTGGCCTTTGAGAGTTTGTAGCTAAAAAGTCTTCAGGTAGTCTTATTTGGGTTAAACCTGCTTGGTGTTCTATAATCTTCTTGCACTTGAATATGTATATCTTTCCATCATTCTCTAGGTTTATGAAGTTCTCTGTTATTATCCCTTTGAATAAACTTTCTACCCATAGCTCTCTCTCTCTACCTCCCCTTTAAGTCCAATAACTCTTAGATTTCCTTTTTGGGCTATTTTCTAGATATTGCAGTCATTTTTCATTGTTTTCTTTTGTCTCATTTGACTGCATATTTTCAAATAGCCTGTCTTCAAGTTCACTAATCTTTTTTCTCCTTAATTGATTCTGCTGTTAAGAGACTCTGATGCACTCTTCAGCATGTTGAGGTACCACTGTATTTTAACAGAGGGAGACTGAGAGGAATAGAACCAGATGATATGTTATTCTGGTGAAAAAATCTTCGATAAATTGTAGATAATTTTAGAAATTCAGTGGTGGCTACCATGTGTATTTATTGTACTATCTTTGCTATGTTTAAATTCGCTTAAATTTTTTCATTCAAAACTCTTAAATATATATGTTTACACACACACACACACACACACACACACACACACACACACACATCACCTGAAGTACAGTGGCTAAAAAACTTGGCATCATTTAGCCTAGAGTAGTTAATACTTGTAGTGGCATTCAGTGTGTTTCAAACAGGTAATGTGGTCATTAAAGAGTAAAAACATTTGTCCAAACAAATGAAAGTTTAAAAATTGAATATTTTAGCTAAGTAAGGTGATTAAATTTCTAATAGATACATTCAAAGCAAAAAATGAACTATTTGATGAATAAGATAATGAGCTTCTACTTATCAACATAGCAACTAAATTATCCATCAAGTTACTGATGGAAAATGATTTTTGTTAGATCACATTTTAATGGAGAGAAGAGGCACGGATTAAAAATTGTTTTATGGTGTAGTGATACTGTAGAATGCACAGGAAAAAAACACAGTGAGCCAGATAAAGACATAAATGATCTTCCCTTTCTTAAGGGGTAGGGATCAACTCAGTATGCCATGTTCTCTTGTAGACCTTTTTAGACAGATAATATTATTCTATTGTATTGACTAAAAAAGTGAGGCTACAGTAAGGGGCAAAGCCTACACAAGAAATCAAGGATAGCTTATTGAAAAATTAATGCATTTCACTCTACACTCACTGTCCAAGAGTCCATGACACATCCTATGGGAGGATGGCTGGAACCCAGGGTGAGCCCAGTGCTTCCACTCAAAGATCAAGATCCTGCTTGAATGTGCAGATGCTCCACTTATAAGACCTGTTTTCAAACTCTAGCTCTGTATGGATTAATTTAGGTTTATTTTTAATCTTTCTAAGTTTTCATTTACAAATTAAAAATCGAGTTTTTATAAGAATAATTTATAATAATTAGGCAATAAACTTTAGTTATTATAGTGTTCTTTTTATTAAAAATATATCTGGCCTTGACATTGCTGATAGGTTGGGCATGGAAGTAATCATGGCTCTAACCAGTGTGTTCTCTCCTAGGCATTGATCATGAGCTCTTTCTAAAAGCTCTGATCAGTTTAGTTCCTTAATAGTCATTGTTTTTGACATAATAAGATCAAGTAGATTTTCTTGGCATGTGTTTTTTGTCACTAAAGAAGCTTACAGAGAGGTGACACAAACAGTTTTTGCTTTTTCAACAACAAAAGAAAGCTATAATTTTCTGGGCTGGTAATTATTTATTGATTTATTGATTTTGTAAAACAGTGGCAAAGGCCCCTTTATGTGCACTAGTTGGTTTTGTTAGAGGGGAGAGCCCAATATTCCTGTTCAAATTTGACTAGAGGCTGTTGTTAAGGAGTTGCTGATTTTCACATACCTGGTGGTCACTTCCCAAGGTAGGTGCTTGTTGATATTCAGTTAGGGTGGTGGCAACATATGGAAAATATTTAGGGAAAGTTATAGATTATAGTCCCAAATCTTTTGGAAGGCTGAAAGGTTTTATTGAGGCAGGCCAAAGGTGGCTGTCCAGTCCATTAAGTTTAGAAGACAGGAACAATAAGAGGCTTTTCCTAGTTTAAGTCCTTGTCTCTACTCTGTTCATTCATGTAACTTTGTGCTGGATGGTTCTCTTAGTGGGAGATCCAAAGGGAATTACCTGTTAATAGTGTTTACTCTGGGCCTGGAAACTAAAGCTTTTATTATTCATGTAACCACTCTTTTAACCATGTTAATTACCCACAAGTGTGTTAACTTTGAACCACTGTTATAAAATCTTGATGGAATAAACATGTGGATGGACAGAGGGTCTTGGTCAATTGGTTGCATTTCACCCTCTGAAAGCAGCCAACGGCCATTCCTAGCCTACTTGTTTCACTGTAGTGGTGTGAGACTGCATTCATTCATCTGTCATTGAGTCAGGGTCTGCAGGCCAGACTTCTGCAAGTGGTAAGCAATGTCTCAGGTGCTGGCATTTCTTCCTTGGATAATTACTTAAAATACATTTATGAGAACTAACCAAATTCAAGGCACTCAGCAGTCCATAGGCCCATACTGGCACCCCAGGCTGAGCATGGTCAGGGCGGTGCCCTTAGGAAATGACAAAGGAAGGGAGGTGAGATAGAAAGTAGGAAAATGTCATTTATGCATGAAAATCAAGAAAGGCTGAGTACTCAAGCCTGGGGCCCCACATAAATTAGAGTGGGTGTAGTGAAAATCAGGGAGAGGAGCTCAAAGAAATTGAAGCCTCAGTTTCCTGCATGTCTCTGTTTATGTGTCCCTCCTGTAATTGTCCACTTAGAAGCTGATTTGAGGTTTGGAGCTGTCATAACAGTCAAGCACAGGGTAATTCATCATGCCATTTCTGACAGTCAGTCTGATTCATATCAGATGCTTTTTATTTCAGGCTGTACAGTGCCTGCTCTGTCTCTTCTACTGAGCTTCCCCATCCTCTGACCTGGGAAAGGTATTTGCCTAAAAAGATCACAGTCTCTTGTTGGAAACAGAAGGTGCCAGAATCCCAGAGGAGTTCAAGACCATTAGCAACTAGCATCTGGGTTGTGTGTGTCTCTGTGTGTGTGATCAGAAAGAATGAAAGAGCCTACATAAAAAAAAAAAAAAAAAACAGCTTTAGCCTGATTGTGCAACTCTATGTTATATTTTATATTGGGAGAGACTTCAATATGTATTTTTCTTCCACCTCTCTGGTACACAGGGAACTCACCCTAGGAGGATTTTTGTTTTCTCAGATTTTCCCCAAGAATTCCCAAGCTCACAAACTAAATGGTAGAAGCCAGACTCTGTTTATTCCTGTAGTTGAGCTCACATGTGGTACTTTCCCATAAAAGTTTGTGTATCTTTTCTCTGCCCAACCTACCCCTAAGCCAGCATTTACACATCACCTCCTCTAGTGAGTAGCTACCTGGAACATCTCTCATCTGCCTAGGTGGGTGGATCACAAGGTCAAGAGATCAAGACCATCTTGGCCAACATGGTGAAACAACATCTCTGCTAAAAATACAAAAAGTTAGCTGGGCATGGTGGCGCATGCCTGTAATCCCAGCTACTCAGGAGGCTGAGGCAGGAGAATTGCCTGAACCCAGGAGGCGGAGGTTGCAGTGAGCCGAGATCGCGCCATTGCACTCCAGCCTGGGTAACAAGAGCGAAACTCCATCTCAAATTAAAAAAAAAAAAGAATTTTGGAATACAAAGATGATCCTGGATTATTTGAGTTGGTCCTGAATATAATCATAAGTGTTTTTCTAAAAGGGTGGCAGAAAGATATTTTACTATAGGAGAGGAAGTAGGAAATGTGGTAACAAATCTAAGAGGTTATAGTTATGTAAGAAAAGGGTTTGGGAGGTGGAGGCGGACGGATCATGAGGTCAAGAGATCGAGACCATCCTGGCCAGCATGGTGAAACACCATCTCTACTAAAATACAAAAATTAGCCAGGTGTGGTTGCAGGTGCCTGTAGTCCCAGCTACTTGGGAGTCTGTGGCAGGAGAATAGCTTAAACCCGGGAGGTGGATGTTGCAGTGAGCTGAGATCACACCATTGCACTCCAGCCTGGCGTCTGGCAATGGAGCGAGACTCTGTCTCCAAAAAAAAAAAAAAAAGAAAAAAAAGAAAAGTGTCAGAAACCACAATGAATGCAAGTGGCCTTCAAAGCTTGAAAAGGAAAAGGAACAGATTCTCTCTCATATCCTCCCGGGTAACAAGCCCTGCCAACACCCTGACTTCATCCTGGAGAAACTGTTTTACATTTATGGCCTTTAGAGCGCTAAGATAATAAATTTGTGTTCTCTAAAGCCACCAAACATATGGCAACTTGTTACTTCAGCAATAGGAAACCAATACAAAGTACCAAAAAATGCAATATATACAGTACATATTTGATGTATATGTAAGAAGCATGTATTCCCATTAAATCCAGACTAAACAGAAGGCTGCACAATTCACTAAAACACTAGAATCAAATCACTACTTTAAAAGTGTTTGAAGTATCAAAATGTTTTATGACTGTCTTCTCATTGTTCTCCAATAATGAAATGCAAAAGAAAGGGGAACTAGAGTTGGCCCTTTGCTTTCAAAATATTATTTAATAACCTGATAGGATTAGTCCCTGTTATCTCAATAATTGCTTAAATAGAATTTGTTGCTTTAAAATTGCTATTGGCCTTCATGCTTAATTAGATTTAACTTTGCAGTATATTAAGGGCACTTATTCAGTAAACTTCAATTAAAGATATTTGTGCTGTATGTCACTTAATCACACTGCACCTGTCTGGCATCCTGTTCAGTAAGGATAGTGATAGTACACATTCTGAAAGCCTCAGCCTAGACAAGCTGTAGTCTATTATTGCCTTCTAGCTGTGACCACTGATTTCTAGTCTACCTGCTGCCTTTCCTATCTTCTCCTTTGCACTTGTTAATCTGCCCTAGCCAAGAACCTCGGTGGTACACTCAGACATTCTTTCTTTAAAACTTCTTATGTATCTCTTCTCCAACTAGTTACCTCCCTTGCCAGTGTCTTAGCCCAGAGTTGCCTCCTCTCTCATTTGAATTAGTTTTAAGAACATTTTACCAGTAGGTCCCTGCACCCTTAGAATCTCCTTTCAGCTGCCTCCAAAGCCCTGTATAACCTGTCCCTTCTCATGCATTCTGGGTCTTGCATGTGGTCCCTTGTCTGGATGTGGAGCCCAGCAGCTTACCTGAAAAATCAAGCTAAAATCACAACCCCTACATTCTCATCCTACTTTCCTTGAATTATTTCACTATTCATCTTACCCTTTGTAACACCTATCACATTTCAATATATTACACAGCACTTTCTAAAATATACTTTATTTTAAAGCAGTTTTAAGTTCATAGCAAAATTGAGCCAAACGTACCAGGTATTCACAAACAGCCCTCTCTCCCCCACTACACACATACCACATTCCCACTATCACCTTGGAGTAGTACACTTATTACAATGGTGAACCTATGTTGACATCTCAGTCTCACCCAAGGTCCACAGTTTATAAGAAGCTTCATTTGTGGTATTGCACATTCTACGGGTTAGACAAATGCATAGTGAAAGGTATCCACCATTATAGTATCAGAGTAGTCTATATATATCATAAAAATTCTTGGCACTCCACAGATTCATCCCTAACTCCTGGCACTAATGATAATTTTACCGTCTCCATATGTATTAGTCTGTGCTCATCCTGCTATGAAAAAATACCCAAAGCTGGGTAATCTATAAATAAAAGAGGTTTAGTTGACTCACAGTTTGGCATGGCTGGGAGGCTCCAGGAAACTTACAATCATATCAGAAGAGGAAGCAAACCATCCATTTTTATGGTGGCAGGAGAGAGAATGAATGCAAGCAGGGGAAATGCCAGATACTTGTAAAGCCATAATAGTTCATGAGACTCATTCATTATGATAAGAACAGCATGAGTGAAACCATCCTCATGATTCAATAACCTCCACCTGATACTGCGCTTGGCATGCAGGGATTATGAGTACTACAATTAAAGGTGAGATTTGGGTAGGAACACAGAGTCAGCCTCTGATCCCTCCCACATCTCACATCCTCACATTTCAAAGCACAATTACGTCCTTCCAACAGTCCCCCAAAGTCTTAA
This sequence comes from Callithrix jacchus, assembly GCF_049354715.1. NCBI lineage: Eukaryota > Metazoa > Chordata > Mammalia > Primates > Cebidae > Callithrix > Callithrix jacchus. The sequence goes on from NC_133507.1 coordinate 110,973,667, forward strand.
CTCATTCCAGTATTAACTAAAAAGTCTAACTCCAAAGTCTCATCTGTGACAGGGCATGTTCCTTCCACCTATGAACCTGTAAAATCAAAAGCAAAAAGCAAATTACTTACTTCCTAGATACAATGAGGGTACAAGTATTGGGTAAATATGCCCATCCAAATGGGTGAAATTGGCCAAAACAAAGGGGCTAGAGGGCCCATCTAAGTCTGAAATCCAATAGAGCAGTTATTAAACATTAAACCTCCAAAATGATCTATTTTGACTCCATGTCTCACATCAAGGCACGTTGATGTAGGAAGCGGGCTTCTATGACCTTGGGCAGCTCCATCTCTGTGGCTTTGTAGGATACAGCCAACCTCCCAGCTGATTCACAGGCTGTTGTTGAGTGTCTCTGCAGCTTTTCCAGGCACATGTGCAAGCTGTTGGTAGATCTACCATTCTGGGGCCTGGAGAATGATGGCCCTTTTCTCATAGCTCCACTAGGCAGTGCCCAAGTGGGGACTTTGTGTGGGGATCTGACCCCAGATTTCCCTTTAGCACTTCCCTAGCAGAGGTTCTCCATGAGGGCTCCATCCCTGAAGCAAAATTCTCTGTGGACCTCCAGGCACTTAATTCTCTGATATCTAGGTGAAGGTTCCCCAACCTCAATTCTTGACTTCTGTGCACCCACAGGCCTAGTACCACATGCAAGCTGCCAAGGTTGGGGCTTGAACCCTTCAAAGCAATTACCCAAGTTGTACTTTGGCCCTTTTTAACCATGGCTGGAGCTGAAGCATCTGAGATGCTGGGCAAAATGTCCTGAGGCTGCACAGAGCAGAGGGACCCTGGGTCCAGCCCGTGCAACCATTTTTCCTTCCTAGGCATTTGGGCCTGTGATGGGAGGGGCTGACATGAAGGTACCTGACGTACTCCAGAGACATTTTTTCCCATTTGTCTTGTTGATTAACATTTGACTCCTAATTACTTAAGACAATTTCTGCAACAGGATTGAATTTCTCCTTAGAAAATGGGTTTTTCTTTTTCTATCACATCATCGGGCTGGAAATGTTTATGCTCTACTTCTTGAATGGTTTGCTGCATTGAAATTTCTTCCACCAAATATCCTAAATTATCTCTCTGAAATTAAAATTTCCGCAGATCTCTAGGCCAGGGGCAAAATACCACTAGTCTCTTTGCTAAAGCATAAAAAGAATTCCCAATAATTTCCTCATCTCCATCTGACACTGTCTCAGATGGACTTCAATGTCCGTATCCCTATCAGCATTTTGGTCAAAGTCATTTAACAAGTCTTTAGGAAGTTCCAAACTTTTCCAAATCTTCCTGTCTTCTTCTGAGCCTTTTAAACTGTTTCACCCTCTGCCTCTTATGCAGTTCCAAAGTTGCCTCCACGTTTTCAGGTTTCTTGACAGCAATACCCTACTTCTGGTACCAATGTACTCTATTAGTTCAATCTCAGGCTGCTACGAAAAAATACCTGAGAATGAGCAATTTATAAAGAAAAAAGGTTTTATTGATTCAGTTTCACATGGCTGTAAGGCCTCAGGAAGCTTATGATTATTTTGGAAGGGGAAGCAAACATGTTTTTCTTCATATGGTGGCAGAAGAGAAAATGAGTACAAGCAGGGGAAATGCCAGATGCTTAAAAAACCATCAGCTCTCATGACGTTCACTCATTATCACGAAACCAGCATGGGGGAAATAGTCCCTATGATTCAGTTACCTCTACCCGGTCCCAATCTGTATTAGAATTCGAGATGAGATTTAAGTGGGGACACAGGGCCAAATCATATAACCATAGCTTTGCCTTTTCCAGAATGTCATGTATTTGGAATCATGCAGTATGTAGTCTTTTCCAACTGGACTTTTCCACTTAGCAGTATGTATTCAAGTTCCCTCTATGTCTTTTCATGGCTTGATACATCATTTCTTTTTTTTTTTTTTACTTTAAGTTTTATTTTAGGTTCAGGGTACATGTGCACATTTGTTATATACGGTAAACTTGGGTCACAGGGATTTGTTTTACAGATGATTTTGTCACCCAGGTACTAAATCTACTATCCAATTGTTATTGTTTCTGCTCCTCTCCCTCCTCCCAACCTCAGCCCTCAAGTAGGCCACAGTATCTGTTGTCCTCTTCTTTGTATCCATGTATTCTCGTCATGTAGCTCCCACTTACAAGTAAGAATATGCAGCATTTGATTTTCTGTTCCTACATTAGTTTGCTAAAAAAAAATGACCTTCAGCTCCACAAAAGACAGCATTTTGGTTTTTTTAATGGCTGCATAGTATTCCATGATGCATATGTACTACATTTTCTTTATTGAATCTGTCATTGATGAACATTTAGGTTGATTCCATGTCTTTGCTCTAGTCAATGCTGCTGTAATGAACATATGAGGACAGCATGCATGTGTCTTTATGGTAGAATAATTCATATCCTCTGAGTATATAGCCAGTAATGGGATTGCTGAGTCCAAGAGTAGTGCTGTTTTTAGCTCTTTGAGGAATTGTCTCACTGCTTTCCACAATGGTTAATTTACACTGCCACCAACAATGTGTGAATGTTATCTTTTCTCCACAACCTTACCAGCATCAGTTCATTTTTAAATTTTTAATAGTAATCATTCTGACTCTTTTGAGATAGTATCTCATTGTGGTTTTGATTTGCATTTCTCTAATAATCAGTGATGTCAATCTTTTCTCATATGTTTCTTGGCCACAAATGTGTCTTCTTTTGAAAAGTGTCTGTTCATGTCCTTTGTTCACTTTTTAATGGAGTTGATTTTTCCTTGTAAATTAATGTTCCCTTACAGATGCTGGATATTAGACCTTTGTAAGATGCATACTTTGCAAATATTTTCTCCCAAGCTGTATGTTGTCTGCTTAATTTGTTGATAGTTTATTTGTTGTGTAGAAGCTACTAAGTTGAATTAGATCCCAATTGTCAATATTTGCTTTCATTCCAACTGCCTTAGATGTCTTCATCATGGAATTTTGGCCCTTTTCCATGTCCAGGCAGGTATTGCCTATGTTGTCTTCTAGGGTTTTTATAGTTTTGAGTTTTATGTTTGAGAGATTAATGCATTTTGAGATGATTTTTGGATATTGTGTAAGGAAGGGGTCCAGTTTCAATCTCCTGCATATGGCTATGCAGTTATTCCAGTAACATTTATTAAATAGGAAGTCCTTTTCCAATTGCTTGTTTTTGTCAGATTTTTCAAAGATCAGATGGTTGTAGATGTGTAGCATTATTTCTGGATTCTCTATTCTGTTCTATTGGTCTATGTGCCTCTTTTTGTACCAGTGCCATGCTGTTTTGGTTACTGTAGCTCTTTAGTACAGTTTGAGATCATGTAATGTGATGCTTCCAGCTTTTTTCTTCTTGCTTCAAATTGCCTTGGCTATTAGGGCTCTTTTTCTGTTTCATACAAATTTTAAAATTGCTTTTCCTAGTTTTGTAAAGAATGTCATTGGTAATTTTTGATAGGAATAGCATTGAATCTTTAATTGCTTTGGACAGTTTGGCCGTTTTCATTATAATGATATTTCCTATTCATGAGCATGAGATGTTTTTTCATTTGTTTGTGTCATTTTTTATTTATTTTTTTGAGCAGTGTTTTCTATTTCTTATTTCAGAGATATTTTACCTTTCTTATTAGTTGTATTCCTATTTTATTCTTTCTGTGGCAATTAAGGATGGAACTGTGTTCCTAATTTGGCTCTCAGCTTGACTGCTGTTGTTGGTGTACAGAAATGCTACTGATTTCTTTTTAGCATGGAATGATATTCAATTGTCTATGTATGAAACAGTTTATTTATTCTTTCACCAGCTGAAAGATATCTTGGTTGCTTCCAAGTTTTGGCAATTATGAATAAACCTGCTATAAACATACATGTGCAGGTTTTTGTGTGGACATAAGTTTTCAATTTATTTGAGTAAATACCAAGAAGTGAGACTGCTGGAACATATGGTAAAACTATGTTTAGTTTTTTGAAGAAACTGCCAAAATGTCTTTCAAAGTGGCTGTACTATTTTACATACTCAACAGCAATGAATGAGTATTCTTGTGGTTCCACGTCCTTGCCAGCATTTGGTGGTGTTAGTGTTTTAGACTTTGTTTATTCTAATAGGTGTGTAGTGGTATCTCACTGTTTAATTTATTTAATTTACAATTCCCTAGTGACATATGATGTTCCGCATCTTTTCTTCTTGCTTATTTGTTATATGTAAACCTTCTTTTTTGAAGTATCTCTTCAGATCTTTCTCCCATGTTTTTATTGTGTTGTATGTTTTCTTCTTTCTGAGTTTTAAGAGTTCTTTGTGTATTTTTGATGACAGTGGTTTATTAATTTTTGAAAATATATTTTCCCAGTGTATAGTTTGTCTTTTAATTCTCTTGATAATGTCTTCAGCAGAGCTGAAATTTTTAATTTTAATGAACACTAGCTTATACATTATTTATTTCATAAATCATGTTTTCAGTATGATATCTAAAAAGTTATTTTCATACCCACAATCATTGAGATTTTCCCCTGTGTAATACTAGAAGAGTTTTATAGTTTTGCATTTTATGTTTAAGTCTATGATCCTTTAGGAGGTAAATAAGGTCTCTCTCTGTCTTTCTCTCTTTTTCCCTTCCCTTTATCCTTTTTTTTTTTTTTTTTGACTTGTAGTTTGTCCATTTGTCCTAAACCATTTGTTTAAAGACTATGGTTTATCCAATGGCTCTTTATCAAATATTAGTTGACTATACCTGTGGAGTTTATTTCTCAATGTTCTATTATGTTTCAATGGCCTATTTGTTTATTTTTTCACCAATAACATACTCCCTTGATTACTGCAGCTTTGTTTAAGTCTTAAAATGAGATAGTGCCATTCCTCTTTTTCTAAAATATAACTTTTAGAACTGGTTTGCTAGTACCCAGGAAATAACTTGCTAGGATTTGATTTAAAATACATTGCATCTATAAATCAAATTAGAAAAAAAAGTCTTTAATGATTATGTCAGATGTTTTCTTCTGCATCTATTAACATGAATAACTGATTTGATGGATTGTATGAATTAATTTTCTAAAGTTGAATCACCCTTCCATACCTAGGATATATCCCTCGAGGTCATAGTGTAATTCATTTTACATACTGTTGGCCTCAATTTTCTAATATTATGTTGAACCTAAGTTCATGAGAGATACCGGTCTATAATTTTCTTGTATATCTTTGCCCTATTTTGGTCCTAGGGTAATGTTGATCTCATAGAATGAGTTAGAATGCATTCCTTCTGCTTTTATGCTTTGGAAGTGATTATAGAGAATTAGTATAAATCTATTTTTAGGTGTTAGTAGAGTGTACCAGTGAACCTATGATTGATGCTTTTCATTTTGAAAAGTTATTTACTGTTAATTCAATTTATTTAACCACATTTAACTCAGGTTGTTCATTTCTTCTTGTGTAACTTTTGGCAGGTTATATTGTAAATAAGGTTTATTTCATTGAAGTTATCAAATTTGTAGGCATATAATTGTTCATATTTTATTATTATTATTATACTTTAAGTTCTGGGTACGGGTGCAGAAAGTGTAGGCTTTTTACACAAATATACATGAACCATGGTGGTTTGCTGCATCCATCACCACTTCATCTATATTAAGCATTTCTCTTAATGCTATCCTTCCCCTATCCCCCCACCCCCATCAGGCCCCAGTGTGTGATGTTTCCTTCCCTGTGTCTATGCATTCTTATTGTTCAACTCCCACTTTCCAACTTATGAGTGAGAACATATGGTGTTTGGTTTTCTGTTCTTGTGTTAGATTGCTGAGAATGATGGTTTCCAGCGTCATCAATATCCCTGCAAAGGACATGAACTCATTTTTTTCTATGACTGTATAGTATTCCATGGTGTATATGTACCACATTTTCTTTATCCAATCTATTATTGATGGGCATTTGGGCTGGTTCCCAGTCTTTCCTATTGTGAATAGTGACACAATAAACATACATGTGCATATGTCTGTATAATAGAATGATTTATAAGCCTTTGGGTATATACTCAGTAATGGGATTGCTGGGTCAAGTGGTATCTCTAGTTCTAGATCCTTGAGGAATCTCCACACTGTCTTCCACAATGGTTGAACTAATTTACACTCCCACCAACAGTGTAAAAGCGTTCCTATTTCTCCACATCTCCAGCATCTGTTGTCTCCTGACTTCTTAAAATGATTGCCATTCTAACTGGTGTAAGACAGTATCTCATTGTGATTTTGATTTGCATTTCTCTATTGACCCAGTGATGATGAGCTTGTTTTTATATGTTTGTTGGCTGCATAAATGTCTCCTTTTGAGAAGTGTCTGTTTATATCCTTTTCCCAGTTTTTGCTGGGGTTGTTTTTTTCTTGTAAATCTAAGTTCTTTATAAATTCTGGGTATTAGCCCTTTGTCAGATGGGTAGATTGCAAAAAATTTTCTCCCATTCTATAGGTTGCCTGTTCACTCTGATGATAGTTTATTTTGCTATGCACAAGCTCTTTAGTTTAATTAGATCCCATTTGTCTATTTTGGCTTTTATTGCCATTGTGTTTGGTGTTTTATTTATGAAGGCTTTCCCCATGCCTATGTCCTGAATGATCTTACCTAGGTTTTCTTCTAGAGTTTTTATGGTTTTAGTTCTTACTTTTAAATCTTTAATTCACTTTGAGTTATTTTTTGTATAAGATTTAAGGAAAAGATCCAGTTTCAGCTTTCTGCATATGGCTTGCCAGTTTTCCCAACACCATTTATTGAATAGGGAATCCTTTCCCCATTTCTTGTTTTTGTCAGGTTTATCAAAGATCAGATGGTTGCAGATGTGTGGAGTTGTTTCTGAGGTCTCTTTTCTGTTCCATTGGTCTACATATCTGTTTTGGTACCAGTACCATGCTGGTTTGATTACTGTTGCCTTATAGTATAGTTTGAAGTCAGGTAGCATGATGCCTCCAGCTTTTTTTATTTTTTTAATTTTTATTTTTATATTTGCTTAGGACTGTCTTCACTATGCAGACTCTTTTTTGGTTCTATACGAAATTTAAGGTGTTTTTTTTCCAATTCTGTGAAGAAAGTCAATGGTAGCTTGATGGGGATAGAATTGAATCTATAAATTACTTTGGGCAGTATGGCAATTTTCATGATATTCATTCTTCCTGTCAATGAGCATGGAATGTTTTTTTCATTTGTTTGTGTCCTCTTATTTTCATGAGCAGTGGTTTGTAGTTTCACCTTGAAGAGGTCCTTCACATCCTTTGTAAATTTTATTCTTAGGTGTTTTATTCTCTTTGTAGCAATTGTGAATTGGAGTTCACTCATGATTTGGCTCTCTGTCTGTTATTGGTGTATAGGAATGCTTGCAATTTTTACATGTTGATTTTGTATCCTGAGACTTTGCTGAAGTTGGTGATCATCTTAAGGAGATTTTGGGCTGAGATGATGGGGTCTTCTAAATATGCAATCATGTCATCTGCAAATAGAGACAATTTGACTTCCTCTTTTCCTAATTGAATACACTTTCTTTCTTTCTTTTTTTTTTCTTTTTGCCTGATTTCCCTGGCCAGAACTTCCAATACTATGTTAAATAGGAGTAGTGAGAGAGGGCATCCTTGTTTTGGGCCAGTTTTCAAAGGAAATGCTTCTAGGTTTTGCCCATTCAGTATGATATTGGCTGTGGGTTTGTCATAAATAGCCTTTATTATTTTGAGATATGTTCCATCAATACCTAGTTTTTAGAGAGTTTTTAGCATAGTATTCTTTACTAACCTGCTAATGGCCATGGAATCTATAGTGATGTCTTCTCCTTCATTTCTGATGTAATTTTATCTTATTTCAATTTTTTCTTAGTTATCCTAGCTACAGGTTTATCAACTTTATTGACCTTTTCAAATAATGAGCTTTTTGTTGATTTTCCTTTTTCTTTCTTTTCTTCCTTCTTTCCTTCTAAAATTGATATATTGTAAGTGTTCATGTTTATGGGGTACAGTGTGATGTTTCAATACATATCTATATTACATAATGATTCAATAAAAGCAGTTAGTGTATCCATTACCTCCTAAGCTTGTAATTTTTTAATCTTGTTTTCAATTTTATTTAATTCTACTTAAAATTTAATTATGTCGTTTTTCCACTGCATCTATAATTTAAAAATTCATTTTCTGGTTTTCTAAAGTGGAATCTTCAATGTTGATTTTATATCTCTTTTTTTCTGATCTATTCATTCAATGCTATGCATTTACCTCTTACCACTGATTATTCTGCATCTCACTGAATATGACGTATTTTCATTTTCTTTTAGTTAAAATATTTTTTGAATTTTTTTCGATATTTAGTTTTTCACTCTTAAATTACTTAGAGGTATCATGTTTAATCTTCAACTATTTGGAATTTTTTCTAGCTATCCTTTTATTGATTTCTAGTTTAACTCCATTGTCATCTGAGACAATACATTGTATCATTTCCATTATTTTAAATTTGTTATGGTGTGTTTTATGGCCAAGAATGTGGTCTGTGTTTTTTGACGTTCCATGTGAGCTTGAGAAAAATATACACACTGCTGTTGTGGAAGGTAGTCTATAGTTGTCAATCATATACAGTTGATTGATGGTGTTGTTGAGTTCAACTATGTCCTTACTGATTTTCTGCCCACTGGATCTATCCACTTCTGATAGAGAGGTGTTGATGTCTCCAACAGTAATACTGGATTCATCTATTTCTCCTTGCAGTTTTGAGTTTTTGCCTAACACATTTTGACATGATGATGTTAAAAGATTTCACATAAAGAATTGCTACATCTTGTTGCAGAATTTACTGCTTTATTGCTATTTAATATTTCTCTTTATTCCTGATCATTTTCCTTGCTATAAGGTATGTTCTGTGTGAAATTAATACAGCCACTCCAGCTTTTCAACAATTAGTGTTGACATAATTATCTTTCTTTATCCTCTACTTTTAGTGTATTATTGCCTTTATAGTTAACACAAGTTTATTATAGGCAACAGACAGTTGAGTCCTGTCTTATTATTAGGTTTCAGTGTTTTAATAAACCCATGCCCCTTGGCTTGAGCTTCACAACTGCTTCATTTTCCCCTAAGCCCCCATATTTTAAACAGGAAGGCCAGAGGGAGCTGAAATTGGTCATCTTTCTTACCCTGGGTCAGTTAGGCTCCAACAAATCTCCACTGGGTCAGGCTCTGACCAAACAGCTTTCTTGAGGCAGGTCTTGTTAAAAACAGAATGCTCCGGTGTGTTTCAAAATTACTACTCCCACTTCTCCATGTCAGAAACACAAAAGAACTCTTCTCTGTTATGCACGATGAGAACCCTGTGAAGCTCCTGGAGGTAAAACTCACAAAAGTTTGGGGACCTCCCCTATGACTACCCACTTCTCTCCTCCAGAGTTTTCACCTCTAGGACACATCTACACTGATTCCCGGCAATTTGTCAACTTTGCTACTCCAGCAATGGCTCCTGTGGTGGCCTCAGCTCTTGGATTTCTGCCTGTTTCCAGTTTTGGGAGCAGCAGTTTTCCTGTGACCTGACTTCTCTAACAGATCTAAGACGAGTTGTTGATTTTGCAGTTCCTTCAGCTTTTTGCTTATTCTGGGATGGAGTGATGACCTCCATGCTCCTTACATGCTGGATTCCACAGTACTTGTTTACTTTGTGTATTGTGTTTGGTCCTCCCCAGAAGCTAAGCTCTAAGAAGACAGATATTCTTGTCTTATCTTTTTCAATACTGTATTCCTAGTTTACTGAATAGTATCAATAGAATAGAAATGTAAAAATATTGGTTAAATAAATACTCCTGAAAGCAGTTAAAAAAAAAAAAACTCGGTGCAATTATATGACACACTTTGTCTTTCAAAATAAGCCAAACATTGAAGCTGAGGGCAAACATAATTAGGATCACCATATTTTAACCTGCTTCGCTTGCTTCAGGTGGTTTAATAGTTTTGTAAAATTACTAACTAAATGTTATGTAGCTAAGCAATGTAGTGTAAGACTCCCTTCTGCTTCCTTATAGATAACATCCTTGAAGTATGGGTCACAATGATGATGCTTACCGAAGTTGTTTTTCAAGAAATCACCACCAACTTTTAACTTGTTCGTGCCAGCTGAGACCACTGACCTATCAAATGGGCCTGAATAAATGTCTGATGGGTGACATTTTGATGTCAGAGGTCAGAAAGTGTCACCCTTAGATCATGTTAATGCTGCCATTTTTCAAAATGTATCCTATGAAGAGCCATAAAGTTTAACTACCCTTGTGTAGAACACTGATTACCTCATTTTTCTTTACCTGTAATCACCCTCCCCCATGCCTCAGACCACCTTGCTCCTCTATCTCATAAATATCCCTAAACCCCATCTTTGGAGAGGTAGATCTGAGACCTGTTTTCTCTCATCTCCTTGCTGGCTGCCACAAGAATACACACTTTCACCCCTGTAAAACCTGTTGACTCAGTGATTGGCACACTGCACAGCAGGCAAAATTGGCATGGTTCAGTAACAACATCATCAGTTCCATGTTTGAAATTCCTTAGTGAATCCCTGTTAGGAAAAGGTAAAAACCCATATGTTTTTCACTTAGCTATACAAGTTGATCTGTAGCAGACATCAAAACTACCTTCTTCCCATTTCTCCCTACGACACACATCATCAACCCCTCCGTATCTGCTATATAGCTTGCCCCATTTGCTGTGGCTGCCCCAGACCCATTCATTGTCTGATGTGCTCTCACCCAGTGACTTTGCCAAAAAATTCCTCCTTCATCATACAGATCAAAGCTTAAAAACTAGCTCTTTGCAACAATAATATAACTCTGTATCTCTGCAAAGCACCCTGATTGCATGATACTGTATTTGTTTATGCCTGCCTCTCTCAATTAGCAAAGTTCTTCTTAAAAGATTAGATTAGATCTTACTCATTATGTCAGCAAAATGTTTGACATGTTTAATAAACAATAATTGATTGAAATGGATAAATATTGGAAGGCATTACTTTGTTTCTGACGATTTAGATCAGCTCCCTGACCCCAAATTCTTTTTATGCTTTGGCATACACTAAAAACTTTATGTGTACTGTCCCAATAACAAGTGAAGAAAGCTATCCTTATAGGAGGAGGCAGCCGGGGTCCAATTAATCCGATGCCCAGAACACTAATGCAATCAATATCTCTGCCCATCTGAAATTCACTTGAGGCTAGTAGAGGAGTCACTCTAAATTGAGAGGCTAAAACTCCAATCAGAACTCATTTCTGTGCTCTTTATTCTTCACTTTGGTTTAGTAAGGATGAAAATCTTCTATGCTAGACCTCAAGTTTTAGAGTCAGTTAGAAACAGACTCAGGATTTTTCCAATCTACTTATTTATCCTAGAGCTCTGTGTTCCAGTTAATCTACTTATTTATTCTAGGGCTCTGTGATCCAGTTCCCTTGGAACTGAACCTCATGCCAGAAAAGTATATAATTATACTAAAACATGCATATAAATGTGTGCATATATATTACATTTATTTAAATCATTTACAAAATATATTTACAAATATGGTATTCAAACAAATACAAACTACATATAATAGTGCTGTTTATTTTTAGCCATTAAAAATAAGGATTTTCAGAATTATTATGGAGTTCAGACAAAAATTATTTTGGCTCATAACACATTTAGTACATGTGTTCATAAAAAGAACTGGATGCCATCATCCTAAGTGAACCTACGCAGGACCAGAAAACCAAATTCTGCATGTTCTCACCATAAGTGAGAGCTAAACTTTAAGTATACATGTGCACATGTGTACTTAAGGTTGGAGGGTAGAAGGAGGATTCGGATCAAAATCTACTTATCAGGTACTCTGCTGATTCTGTAGGCAATAAAATAATCTGTACATCAAACCCCTGTGACACATAGTTTACCTACATAACAAACCTGCACATGTACCCCAGAATCTAGATTCAAAGTAAAATAGTTACAATGACAAAATAAAAAGCTTAAAAACAGAATCCACTATAAAATTGTCTGAGAGGAAAAAAAAAAGGGTTTTATCATTTATTTAAAGAATGGGCCAGGAGTAAATAAAACTGAAAAAGGAAAAAGGAAATAATTACTCAACTCAAGAGATCTTGCCTAGGTCATTTACAAGCACTGTATTTTTTTGTAATTACAAATAATCACTTTTTCAGGCAAAATGCAACCTGATTTTTGTGTGAATCCTGTCTGAGAGTAATGGTTGCATTTAACCTTGGATTTTATTTTCATTACCTTTAATGCCAAGCAAATAATGTTGTTTATTTGTTTGTTAGTCCCCCACATTCAAATGAAATCTGTGACATTTACCAGAATGCTGAATTCCTAGACTGAAGGCTATTATGTAGTTCACTATTACATTTATAAACAGCACTGTCTCCAGTCCAAAAATGCCATTCACTTCTAACTTTCATATGTCTTATTTATTTACATGTTTTAATGAAAAAAATCACAAGATCTAGTTACATATGCAAATAGTACTTCATTTCACAGCATACAAAGAGTTCCACATTTTTCTCTGAGATCCTGACCCTAGCATTATAAATTATCAACTTGTCCCTTAAAGCTGAGTTTTTATTTTTTTGTGGTGTCACTTAAATTTCAAACAAAATATTATAGGGGAATCTAACAGATAACATAGGAAAAAATATTTTAAAGGTCAGAATTGTAGTGACTGGCAAGATAGCTGAATAGGAACAGCTTTGGTCTGCAGCTCCCAGTGAGATTAACACAGAAGATGGGTGATTTCTGCATTTCCATCCGAGGTACCTGGCTCATCTAACTGGGACTGATTATGCAGTGGGTGCAGCCCATGAAGGGCGAGCCAGAGCAGGGTGGGGTGTTGCCTCATCCAGGAAGTATAATGGGTAGAGCAACTCACCCCCCTAGCCAAGGAAAGCTGTGAGGGACAGTGCCATGAGGAATGGTGCATTCCAGCCCAGATTCTATGCTTTTCCCACAGTCTTTGCAACCCACAGACCAGGAGATTCCCTCAGGTGCCTATACTACCAGGACCCTGGGTTTCAAGCATAAAACTGAATGGCCATTTGGGCAGCCACTGAGCTAGCTGCAGGATGTTTTTTTTTTTTTGTTTGTTTCCATACTCCATACATTTAAGGTGTGAATTTGTTCCTGTCATTATGATGATAGTTGGTTATTTTGCCCATTAGTTGATGCAGTTTCTTCACAGTGTTGTTGGTGTTTCCAATTTGGTATGTTTTTGGAGTGGCTGGTACCAGTTTTTCCTTTCCATATTTAGTGCTTTTTTCAGGAACTCTTGTAAGACAGGCCTAGTGGTGACAAAATCTCTCACCATTTGGTTTTCTGTAAAGGATTTTATTTCTCTTTTGCTAATGATGCTTAGTTTAGCTGGGGGTGAAATTCTGGGTTGAAAATGCTTTTCTTTAAGAATGTTGATTATTGGCCCCCACTCTCATCTTGCTTGCTTTCTGCAGAGAGATCTGCTGCTAGTCTGATGGTCTTACCTTTGTGGGTAACCTGACCTTACTTTCTGACTACCTGTAATACTTTTCATTTATTTCAACCTTGATGAGTCTGACAATCATGTGTCTTAAGGTTGCTCTTCTCAAGAAGTATCTTTGTGGTGTTCTCTGTATTTTCTGAATTTGAATGTTGGCCTGTCTTGCTAGGTTGAGGAAGTTCTCCTGGATAATATCCTGAAAAGTGTTTTCCAACTTCTTTCCATTCTCCCCATCACTTTCAGGTACACCAATCAAATGTAGGTTTGGTCTCTTCACATAGTCCCATATTTCTTGGAGGCTTTGTTCATTGCTTTTCATTCTCTTCTCTACTCTTGTCTTCACTGTTTATATCATTAAGTTGATCTTCAATCTCTGATATCCTTCTGCTTGATGGATTCATCTGGTGATACTTAGGAATGCTTTATGAAGTTCTTGTGCTGTGTTTTTCAGCTTCATCAGGTCATTTATGTTCTTCTTTAGCTAGTTATAGATAGCTATTCCTTTAATCTTTATTCAAGGTCCTTAGTTTCCTTGCACTGGGTTGGAACATGCTCCTTTAGCTCAGAGGAATTGGTTATTATCCACCTTTTAAAGCCTACTTCTGTCAATTCATCAAACTCATTCTCTGCCCAGTTTTATTCCCTTGCCTGTGAGGAGTTGTGATCCTTTGGAGAAGAAGCATTCTAATTTTTGGAATTTTTAGCCTTTTTTCACCGGTTTATCCTCATCTTCCTGGATTTATCTATCTTTTCTCTTTTATGCTGGTGACCTTCAGATGAGGTTTTTGTGCGGACATCCCTTCTGTTGATGTTGATGCTATTTCTTTCTGTTTGTTAGTTTTCCTCCTAACAGTCAGGCCCTTCTGTTGTAGGTCTGCTGGAGTTTGCTGCTGGCCCACTCCAGATCTTGTTTGCCTGGGTATCACCAGCAGAGGCTGCAGAACAACAAGGCTGACTGCCTATTCCTTCCTCTGACAGCTTTGTTCCAGAGGGGCACCTGTGAGATGCCAGTTGGAGCTCTCCTGTCTGAGATGTCTATTGACCCCTGCTGGGAAGTGTCTCCCAGTCAGAAGGCATGGGATCAGGGACCCACCTGAGGAGGCCATCTGTCCCTTAGCAGAGCTCGAGTGCTGTGCTGGGACATCTACTGCTCTCTTCAAAGCTGGCAAGCAGGATTTAAGTCTGCTGAAGCTGTGCCCACAGCTGCCCCCTTCCTTCAGGTGCTCTGTCCCAGGGAATTGGGGCTTTTATCTATAAGACCCTGATTCTTGCTTCTGCCTTTCTTTCATAGATGCCTTGCCTAGAGAGGAGAAATCCAGACAGGCAGTTTGGTTACAGTGGCTTTGCTGAGCTGTGGTGGGCTTCACCTCATTCGAACTTCCCAGTGTCTTTGTTTACACTGTGAGGGGAAAGCTGCCTACTCAAGTCTCAGTAATGGCAGACACCCCTCTCCCCACCAAGGTAGAGTGTCCTAGGTCGATTTCAGACTGCTGTGCTTTCAGTGAGAATTTCAAGCCAGTGAATCTTAGCTTGCTGGGCTCCATGGGGCTATGATCCACTGAGCTAGACCACTTGTCTAGCTTAAGTAATTACCTTAAATGTAAACATGCCCCAATTAAAAGATATAGACTGGCAAGTTGGATAAAGAGTCAAGATCCATCAATGTGCTGTATTAAGGAGACCTATCTCACATGCAAAGACACACAAAGGCTCAAAATAAAGGAATGGAGGAAGATTTGCCAAGCAAATGAAAAGAAAAAAAAAAGCAGAGGTTGCAATCCTAATCTCTGAGAAAACAGACTTTAAACCAACAAAGATCAAAAAAGACAAAGAATGGCATTACATAATGGTAAAACGACCAGTGCAACAAGAAGAGCTAACTATCCTAATCATATATACACCCAATACAGGAGCACACAGATTCATAAAGCAAGTTGTTAGAAACCTACAAAGAGACTTAGATTCCCACACAATGATAGTGAGAGACTTTAACACCCCATTGTCAATATTAGACAGATCAGTGAGTCAGAAAATTAACAAGGATATTCAGGACTTGAACTCAGCTCTGGACCAAGTAGATCTGTCATACATCTACAGAACTCTCCACCCCAAATCAACAGAATTTACATTATTTTCATCACCACATCACACTTATTCTAAAACTGACCATATAATTGGAAGTAAAACACTCCTCAGCAAATTCAAAAGAATGAAAACTGTAACAGTCTCTCAGACCACAGTACAATCAAATTAGAACTTGGAATTAAGAAACTCACTCAAAACAACACAACTACATGGAAACTGAACAACCTGCTCCTGAATGACTACTGAATAAATAATGAAATTATGGTGGAAATAAATAAGTTCTTTGAAACCAATGAGAACAAAGACACAACACACTTGCAAATTTTACAGGAAAATTTATAACACTAAATACCCACAGGGAAAAGTGGGAAAGATCTAAAATTGACACCCAAACATCACAATTAAAGAAACTAGAGAAACAAGAGCAAAGAAATTCAAAACCTAGCAGAAGATGAGAAATAACTAAGATTAGAGCAGAACTGCAGGAGATAAAGACATGAAAAACCCTTCAAAAAATCAGTGAATCCAGGAGATAATTTTTTGAAACGATTAACAAAACAGATAGAGAGCTACCCAGATGAACAAAGAAGAAAAGAGAGAAGACTCAAATAGACTCAATAAAAAATAATAAAGAGGATATCACCACTGATCCCACAGAAATACAAACTACCATTAGAGAATAGTATAAACACCTCTATGCAAATAAAGTAGAAAATCTAGAAACGATAAATTCCTGGACACATACACTCTCCCATGGATTCCTGAATAGATCAATAATAAGTTCTGAAATAGAGGCAGTAATTAATAGCCTACCAACCGAAAAAATACCCCAGGAAGACAGATTCACAGCCGAATTCTACCAGAGGTACAAAGAGGACCTGGTTTCATTCCTTCTAAAACTATTCCAAACAATAGAAAAAGAGGAACTCCTCCCTAAGTGATTTTATAAAGCCAGCAGCATCCTGATAACAAAACAATAATAACAACAAAATTTCAGGCCAATATCACTGATGAATGCTGCACCAAGAGGGTGGAAATTCAACACCAAGACAAAAATATGCCAATTGCAGGGTCTTTATTGCTGGGGGCCACAGAGGACTCATGTGTCTCCAACCCATGGCCCCGAGCTCAGGAGGAGCAAGGCATTTAAGCTGCAAAACCATATCCTTGTTCAGGGGGCCCAGGGGTGTGCAAGGCAAGCTCTTTGTACTGAAGCTAAAGTTAGCGGTTTATTGCAAGGGGAGGGAGGTAGCAGTGGAAATTTTTACCCTTAACACCTCTGAGAACTGCAGTACAGTAACAGTTTCGAGAATTACACCTCTGCCCAGGGCCCAAGTGGCTTCTCTATAAGATGGCAGTGCTTAGGCTTCTGTTTTTGCCCCTATCTCAAAGAACATCAATGCAAAAATTCTCAATAAAATACTGGCAAACCAAATCCAGCAGCATATAAAAAAACTTATCCACCACAATCAAGTCAGCTTCATTCCTGGGATGGAGGGCTAGTTTAACATACACAAGTAAACAAATGTAATCCAATACATAAACAGAACCAATGACAAAATCCACATGATTACTTCAATAGATGCTGAAAAGACCTTCAATAATATCCGGCAACCCTTCATGCTAAAAACTCCCAATAAACTAGGTATTGATAAAACATATCTCAAAATAATAAGAGATATTTATGACAAACCCACAGCCAATATCAGACTAAATGGGAAAAATCTGGAAGCATTCCTTTTGAAAACTGGCACAGGACAAGGATGCCCTCTTTCCCTGCTCCTATTTAACATAGTATTGGAAGTTCTGGCCACAGCAATCAGGCAGCAGAAAGAAATAAAGAGTATTCAAATGAAAAGAGAAGAGGTCAAATTGTCTCTGTTTGCAGATTATGTGATTGTATACTTAGAAAACCCATCATCTTAGCTCCAAATCTCCTTAAGCTGATAAGCACCTGCAGCAAAGTCTCAGGATACGAAATCAATGTGCAAAAACACAAGCATTCCTATGCACCAATAATGGACAGAGAGCCAAATCATGAGTGAACTCCCATTCACAATTGCTACAAAGAGAATAAAATACCTAGGAATACACTTACACAGGATGTGAAGGACCTCTTCAAAGAGAACTGAAAACCACTGCTCAAGGAAATAAGAGAAGACACAAGCAAATGGAAAAACATACCACACTCATGGATAGGAAGAATCAGTATTATGAAAATGACCATACTGCCAAAGTAATTTATAGAATCAGTGCTATCCGCATCAGGCTACCATAGACTTTATTCACAGAATTAGAAAAAAACTACTTTAAATTTTATATGGAACTAAAAAAAAGAGCTTGTATAGCCAAGACAATTCTAAGTAAAAACAATAAAGATGGAGGCAACACCTTACCTGACCTCAAACTATACTACAAGGCTACAGTAACCAAAACAGCACAATTCTGGTACTAAAACAGATATGTAGACCAATAGAAAAGAACAGAGGCCTCGGGAATAACACCACACATCTACAACCATTTGGTCTTTGACAAACCTGAAAAAAAACAGCAATGGGTAAAAGATACCTTATTTAATAAATGGTGTTGGAAAAACTGGCTAACCATTTGAGAGGAAAGCTGAAACTGGACCCATTCCCTATATCTTATACAAAAATTAACTGCAGATGGATTATAGACTTAAACATAAATCCTAAAACCATAAAAATCATAGAAGAAAACCTAGGCAATATTATTCAGGACATAGGCATGGGCAAAGACTTCATGACTACAACACCCAAAGCAATGGTAACAAAAGCCAAAATTGACAAATAGAATCCAATTAAACTAACAAGCTTCTGCACAGCAAAAGAAACTACTATCAGAGTGAACAGTCAACCTACAGAATGGGAGAAAAGTTTTGCAGTACACCTGACAGAGGGCTAATATCCAGAATCTACAAGAAACTTAAAGAAACTTACAAGAAAAAGACAAACAACCCCATCAAAAAGTGGGTGAAGGATATGAGCAGACACTTTTCAAAAGAAGACATTTATGTGGCCAACAAACATATGAAAACAAGCCTGTCTTCTCTGGTCATTAGAAAAATGCATATCAAAACCACAATGAGATACCAACTCACACCAGTTAGAATGGTGATCGTTAAAAAGTCAGGAAACAACAGACACTGGAGAGGATGTGGAAGAGTAGGAATGCTTTTACACTGTTAGTGGGAATGAACATTAGTTAAACCATTGTGGAAGACAGTGTGGAGATTCCCCAAGGATCTAAAACCAGAAATAGCAGTTGACCCAGCAATCTCATTACTGGGTATATACCCAAAGGATTATAAATCATTCTATTATAAACACACATGCATGCATATGTTTATTACAGCACTATTCACAATAGCAAAGGCTTGTGACCAACCCAAATGCCCTCCAATGAATAGACAGGATAAATAAAATGTGGCACATATACACCATGGAATACTATTCGGACTTAACAAAACATGAGTTCATGTCCTTTGTAGGGACATGGATGAAGCTGGAAACCACCATTCTCAGCAAACTGACACAAGACCAGAAAACCAAACTGCATGTTCTCACTTATCAGTGGTAGCTGAACAATGAGAACACATGGATCCAGAAAGGGGAACATCACACACCATGGTCTGTTGGGGCACTGAGGGCTAGGGGAGGAATAGCATTAGGAGATATACCTAATGTAGATGACGGGTTGATGAGTGCAGCAAACCACCATAGCATGTGTATACCTATGTAACAAACCTGCACATCCTGCACATGCATTCCAGAACTTAAAGTATACCAAAAAAAAAAAATCAGAATTGCGGGCCAGGCAGAGTGGCTCATGCCTTTAATCCCAGCACTATGGAAGGCAGAAGTAGATGAATCACCTGAGGTCAGAAGTTCGATTCCTGGCAGCCAAAAAGGAAAAACCCTGACTCTGTTAAAAATACAAAAAATAACTAGACGTGGTGGTGGACACCTGTAATTCCATCTACTCAGGAGGCTGAGGCAGGAGAATGGCTTGCACCCAGGAGGCGGAGGTTGCAGTGAGCTGAGATCATGCCATGTACTCCAGCCTGGACAACAGAGCAAGACTGTCTGGAAAAAAGTAGACAATCAGAATCATTTTGGTAGGTGCAAACACATGGGCCTGCAGCTGCTCCTACTCTGCAGCATCCCTGCTGGACCCCAAAATTCATAGAAAGAACCTAACAGGAGCCCTCATGTTTGGGCACGAGTGCATGATGAGCCACAGCAAGGAACTAACAGAACTAATGGGATGCACAAGGATCTGGTGGGATGGTGAGCAAGACCAAGTTGTTGGCTGGATGAGCGGGAGCAGTGGAGAGCAAATCAGAGCAGCACAGGGTAGCGGTAAGGTTACCTGAGTTTGTGGAGGGCTGAGATGTTGTGCCAGGGAAAGAGGTCAGCATAAACAGATATACAGTTTTCTGCTTTCCTCACATCCTCAGGCTTCTAAGGCTCAGACACTGCCTTGTTTCCATCAGCTGCCACCTTGACTTGGAAAGTTCCAGTCCAGGGGAAGCACACCTTAACACTGCTTCAGGTTCTAAAATAAAAAATTACTTTCTCAAAATGAAAGCAGAATAGTGTAATGATCATGCAACAACGGAGAATGACACACTTTCTCACAGTAAACCAAAGAAGACACATTTATTTCCAGTGTTGATCAAGTTTCTGTTTCTTTAGTTATAGATCAGAACAAGTAGTCAGCTTACTCCAGGACACATACTCACAATTTCCTCCATCACGTAAATGCTTATTTTTATTTATCGTTCTTTTATTTGAGGTGGGAAATCTAGAGTTGAACTTTCTTAAATTGTTATTAAAATATGTGAAATTGTACTCTAAAATTGTAAAGGGGCCAGGAGCTGTGGCTCATGCCTGTAAAACCAGTACTTTGGGAGGCCAAGGTGGGTGGATCACCTGAGGTCAGGAGTTTGAGAACAGCCTGGCCAACATGGTGAAACCCTGTCTCTACTAAAAATACAAAAATTAGCTGGACATGGTGACAGGTACCTGTCATCTCAGCTACTCTGGAGGGTGAAGTAGAAGAATGGTGAGAACCAGGAAGATGAGGGTTGCAGTGCATGCCATTGCACTCCATCCTGGGCAACAACAGTGAAACTGTCTCAGGACATACATACATAGTGTAAAGGAGTCAGTTTCTCAAAACTGAAAAATGAAATATAACCTTAAAATAGCCCATCACTCATAGGTGGGTGTTGAACAATGAGAACACATGGACACAGGGAGGGGAGCATCTCACACTGGGGTCTGTTGTGGGGAAATAGGGGAGGCAGGGGGTGGGGAGTTGGGGAGAGATAGCATGGGGAGAAATGCCAGATATAGGTGATGGGGAGGAAGGCAGCAAACCACATTGCCATGTGTGTACCTATGCAACAATCTTGCATGTTCTTCACATGTACCCCAAAACCTAAAATGCAATTTAAAAAAGATAGCCCATTATTGGGGCCACTTTCCTGTCTGCCTCTTGATAGCTATTTGTCACATGTGCAGTCGTTGATTACATTAATGTGTGTCAGGCTTACGACTTCATTAAAAAAGTATCTCCTAAGCTGCACAGTTCTAACTTGGAGCCACATGCAGTTACAGTCAGCAGATATGAGAAACGTTCAAAGACTGACAGCAGCTATCTCAGTCAAGAATCAAAGGTGGCATGCAATGAGAAAGAAATGCAGTTTCAAGGGAATGAACAAGGCCAGAAATGAGCAGTACAGAAGTGTGTGTCTGTGAGAAGCATGATTTGGGTGAAATGGATCTAAATTCAGGCCAAGTGAGGGAAAGTGATCTATGTAGCCAAAAGATTGGCATGGTTGATGCCAGTGAGGCCAAGCAGGTCACGCTCAAATGGTCGTGCTTACTCCTGGGGCCAGAGGTTGTGATAGATGGTCTAATGTGGGTTGTTAATGTGACTTATAGCACTCACAGTGGCTGCAGTGCAGGAAAGTCAGGTGCAGTGTGAAGAGCCAGAGAATCCCAGTGGCAATGTGTTGCTGCCCCAGAGCATGTCTTGGGCACAAGAGCAAGCCAGGAAGCCAGCAGTGACAGTCAAGGCAAAGTGATGAAAGATCGTGCTGCTCAGAACCAGGTCTGTCTTCTTCGCAGCATTGGTGCTGGATGGAGATCTGAGGCATGAGAATGGAAAGCCTGAAGATGCACTATCCATCTTGAGAAGAGCCTGATAGTGGAGAGCTTCATTATCTCAAGGGAAACTGGCTTTGGAAGACAATGTGACTCTCCAGAAGTGTGTGTGTGCACATGCATGTTACAAGCCAAGTTAAAAACTCTGAGGCTGCACAAACCTGGTGTCCATTGACTGATTGTAGGACTTTCAGAAAAATAGTAAACACTCTTAAGTTATGGACACCTCAAGTACCTTGACGTGATCATTGCACATTCTATGCATGTAACAAAATATAACATGGACCTTACAAACTTGTAAAATATGTTTCAAGTAAAAATTAAACATATACATATAGACACACACACACACATGCACACACACAAAAGAAAGACTTGGGAGACATACCAGAAGTTCCAAGCAAGGTATATTAGTGAGTTGCTACAACTCATATTTTCTCCAATTGCTTAGAAAACAAAAATGTGGAACAATGATGCTTTATTTTTTAAAGAAAAATTAAAATAGAAATGGCATTTTAAACAAAACAAATAAAACACAATCTCAGCAGAAAGGACAGAACACTTACTTAGTTTACCTAAATTTTGGTTCAAGAGCTTAGAAAATCTTTACCAGAATATCTATATTTATATAGATGTATATATGTGATATATTTGTATTTGTCTATTAAATATAGAGGTGTATATATTTAATTTGTGAGAGCTTTTTCAAGTCTCACTTTTTTTCTAATTTAAATGACTTGGTTGTAGCTGAAGGGCATTCATCTAATCTTATGGAATGCTTTCCTCTGGCATCTGCATGTCTCCTGAAGGACATGGGCAGGAATCTTACAGATTCATAACAAAGAATGAGAACTCATAAACTTGTAGGATTCACCCCTACCTCTCTCCCCAACATCTCTCTGGAAATGCTCAATGCTTCTCTCTTTCTGCACACAAGTCTTCCCTCCTGGCCATGCTCAGAGTACAAGAGTCTGGACCATCTTCGTGTGGATTCCGAATTCCCAGGGAAGGGGCTCTGACGGCCTCAATTCCTGTGAGGTTTCACACCTAGCTTGCTCTGATGGCTAGTGGTGGAAAGAAGGCTACTGGGCATACCCCTTGGTTCTATAACATTTGCTAGGTGACCTGGGATGTCTCGGTAGATAGGAAAGCATCTCTCCTTGAGAAGGAAAGCCATGAACTGGGCCTACACTGCCCAGAGTATTGGGGACAATGGACATGGAGGATTTTAGAGTAGATGGAAGTGTCACAGAGATTGGCCTTCTTATTCATTCTCTTTCCTTCTGCTCCAACAGAGTCTTGCTCCTCATCTTGAAAGAAAGAAGGTTTAATAATAATAAGGTATTTTTATGCAAAAAAGAAAGTGTCTCCATGAGAAGTAAACATAAGGCAGCACTCTTGGTAAAGTCATTGTGATGGGCGTAAAGGTACGTGGACATGTAAGACTGTGAGTGTGGCTGTGTGTGCCTATGGGTACATCTGTGTGTGTGCACCTCGATAGAGGCTCTGTGTATGTGTGTAAGGCAGTGTGTGGCTCCATGTATTTGTGTCTGTGTATGCATCCATGTGTGTCTGTACGTGTGGCTGTGTCTGTGTGCATCTGTGTCTGTATGTGAGTATCCGTGTAGCTGTGTGTCTTTATGTATACATCTGAATATATCTGTGAGTGCATCTCTGTCTTTAAGTGGCTATATGTGTCTTTGTGTCTGTGTATTTGTGTGTGTGTTGGTGTTTCTGTGTGTGTCTGTCTCTTTGTATGTGTTTGTGTGTCTCTGTGTATGTGCTCTGTGTCTCTGTGTATGTACTGTGTGTCTATGTGTGTATCTCTCTGTGCATGTCTCTGTGTGTGGTGTATGTGTGTGCCTGTGTCTTTGTGTGTATGTGGCTGTGTGTGTATGTCTATGTGTATGAGTGTGTGTATGTGGCTGTGAGTCTGTGTGTGAGTGTGTGTATATGGCTGTGTGTGTGTGTTGGCTGTGTCTCTGCATGTGTCTGTGTATGTATATGACAGTTTGTGTTTCTCTGTGTCTGCATGTCTCCACGTGTGTCTTTGGGTGTGTCTTCATGCATCTCTGTGTGTATCTGTGTCTATATGACTATGTATCTCTGCCTGTTTCTCTGCATGTGTCTATGTGTGTATATGGCTATGTGAGTCTCTCTGTGAGTGTCTCTCTATGTGAGTCTCTCTGCATGTGTGTCTGTGTGTGTCTCTGTGTGTGTCTATGTGTGTATATGGCTGTGTGAGTCTCTCTGCAAGTGTCTCTGCATGTGTGTCTGCATGTGTCTCTGTGTGTGTCTGTCTATGTGTGTATATGGCTGTGTGAGTCTCTCTACATGTGTCTCTTCATGTGTGTCTGTGTGTGTCTCTGTGTGTGTCTATGTGTGTATATGGCTGTGTGAGTCTCTGAGTGTCTCTGCATGTGTCTATTTGTATATATGGCTGTGTGAATCTCTCTACATGTGTCTCTGCATGTGTATCTGTGTGTGTCTCTGCATGTTATCTGTCCATGTGTGTATAAGGCTGTGTGAGTCTCTCTATGAGTGTCTCTGCATGTGTCTCTGCATATGTCTATGAGTGTATATAGCTGTGGGCGTCTCTGCCCGTGTTTCTGCATGTGCCTCTGTGTGTAACTGTGTCTGTCTATGGGTGTGTGAGGCCATGTCTTGGGAGGCAGCAGCACACTGTGCTGCTCTGCAGCAGCGTGAGCTCTGTGCAGCAGCAGCACAGTCTCTAGCCATGCCTCTTGATAGGGTGGAGCTGCAGAAGGTGGCATCAGCTGCACTGACAGAGGTGAAGTCCTTCACAGGCCTTCATGAGAGACATCAGTGAAAGAGACTGTTTAACAGGAGAGAAAGAAGAGTGTCGGGTGTTATACTGCAGCTTAAGAGACACATTGAGGAAAACTTGGAATTTACTCTTAGGGACTCTGAAATAACCCAGAGCCTTGGGAGAGGGGGGAGGTAGAGGACCTGGACGTTTTTCACCAAGTGAGCTGTAGAGCCTGGCCCAGGTGGCTTCAGATGAAGCTCACTGTGCTCTTTCCATTCTCTCTGTTCAGCATGGGGCTGGGCAGCTATGTATCCTTTGGCTGTTCTTTCCTTAATGAGCAACGATGCTTGAAGTTTCTCACCTTTTGGTCCTGCTCATCTGCTCTTGCTACTTGCTTCTCTTCTGAAGACTAAAAGTGACAGATTTTTGTTTTCTTCTCACCGACAAAGATGAAGCACATCCCAGCACAGAGCAGGCAGTGCGCGGCAACACGGAGGTCTTAGAGACCAAATACACGGCTCTGGACTGGCAGTCAGCATCTGTGGCTCTGAGCTCAGCTCCTCTCCCTTACCTTGATGACACAGTGGTGAGCTGGAAGGTTTTAGTCCAGCTGCCCTACCCCTTTGTCATTTAGGAGAAGTTATTTATTCCTCTGATCCTGAAATTGCCCATCTGTAGAGAAATAGTGCTTCGGTTTTCAATATCCTCTCCAAGAAGCATATTTCAAAATCAGGGAATGTTACAGAGGTAGAAGAAATAGTGTCATTGTACTGAGTAATCCAGCAGTTAAATTTGTTCAGAGAATCTGATGTCCCAAAGCCTCCACAAATGTTAAATCACTCACCAGGTTTTCAGAGAAACAAGAATCCTAAACCTAAGTTCACTGTTTGTTTTGTTTTGTTTTGTTTGTTTTTGTTTTTGAGATAGAGTCTTGTTCTGTCACCAGCCAGGAGCGCAGTGGCAATCTCAGCTCACTTCAACCTCCGCCTCCCGGGTTCAGGTGATTCTCCTGCCTTAGCCTCCTGAGTAGCTGGGACTGCAGGAGCCTGCCACCACGCCCAGCTAATTTTTGTATTTTTAGTACAGACAGGGTTTCACCATGTTGGCCAGGCTGGTCTCAACCTCTTGACCTGTTATCAGCCTGCTTCGGCCTCCCAAAGTGCTGGGATTACAGGTGAGAGCCACCAGCGCCCAGCCCAAGTTCACTGTTTTTAAAGATGCCTGATAGAAGGAAAGCTGGATAAGAGTAAGAGAGGAGGACCCCAAAAGAGAGGTTCAGCTCCAACAGCTCTCCATGTCTGTACTTCTGCTGATGGGACAGAAGATGCTGGGACACACAAGATGGAAGAGGGGGCTATCAGGTGTCTATCTGATTCAAGGAGAAGGAAGAAAACCTAGACAAAGTGATTAGCAACTTAAAGAGATAGGAGGTAGAAATTTTTGAAAGACAGCCTTTAGTCAGAACAACAGGAAACAACTATAATTGCTTGAAGCTTTTCATCCTGACAAGCAAAGTTGCCAGAACTTCTTGTGAAGGTTAAAAATGCTAGGATCTTCAGTGAACAATATACATTTAATTAGATTTTTACCATCATAAGGCCAATAGCAACATGAGTGAGAAGGTCATCTGTTCTTTGTATTTATGCTTTTATTCTTTAGTTGATGATTCAGAGATGTAAGTGGCTGGATATACCCACAGCTAATTTCAAAGGTGCATTTTGAATAAAGGGTTTATCTAACTAAAAATATACAGACCCTTTTATATTCTTCTTTTATTTTCAACTTTATAGAGAGACAAGGTCAGTTCTTCTGCCACTGACCATAAATCAGTAGCAACTGAGAATAACCCCTTTTTCCAAATAGCATAGCTACCTGTGCAAACACTCAATTCTAAAATATTGCAGATGTATGAAATTAAATATCAGTGATAGAGCATATTCAATAAGCACTTTGATAACCAAGAATAAATAGATCTATAAAGACTTGATGGTTAGCTATAAATATAAGAATGGCAATAAGATTCAATGGCATTTGTGGGACACATACTTTGTGCCAACTTGTAGGGCTTTTCATATGCCACCATATTCATTCTCCTCTACAAAATCTAATAGCTACGCAGCTAATTGTTTCCCTTTTCTAGATAAAAGAAAGTTAAGAATTTAGCCAAGGTAACACTACCAGAAAGTCATGTAGTGGAGCCACATCTCACACTTTGGAATGTCTGACCGCAGGTTACATGTGGTTTTCCTGCCTGTATGGCAGGGGCCAAGCACACAGCACACATCCTGTGCCTGATGCCTCCAGGATAGAACCAGCTCTCAGACCTAATGAGGCTTCACTTTGAATCTCCTGGCTTGCCACTGTGGAGTCCAGATGTTTTACATCAGCCATTACTATCTATGACTTTCTTCTGACCCTAGAGATACCCTAGCAGAGTGACTATCTTCTGATTACAAATGAGTAGAAAATTTAATAAAAGAATAGTGGCGCTTTTCTTAATGCTTCAGTTTTGTGAAACTATTCATCACTCTGTTCCTTTCTTCATGCAGCAGTACACTAAAGTTCATTGAAAATAGGGAGATATGCCCTTTTGCAAAATAGTAGCATGTATCGGTTTACTTTGAAAGTGTAAACTAAAGCACAACTTGTAATGAATATGAATGAAAGCAAACACCTTATAGAGAGGTTTATTCCAAGCTGTAAAACATGGATCAAGTTAAAATGAGAGTTGCCATCTTCAGTCTCAAAGTAGTGTGTGGGGCATGGGTGAACATAGAAGGTGACATTTGTGAAAACCATCCAGGAGAAATCTATGGCTCTGTCAAAGCACAGAGCTCCCAGGAGTCAAGAGTTATGTTTTTAAATTCATTCATTCTTTTCAAAGGTCTCTTGTCACATATTGGGCTTGTGTTGAAGAGAGAAAAATACATTTAAAAACTTGACTTGAAAACCTCATTGTGTGGTAAAAGTGACAGAAAAGTATATGAACAACAGCAATGAAACCTAGAAGCATTATTACAAGGTAAATCCAAGTACCAGGGCACCTAAATTACAGGGTGACAGTATTGAAGGAGACTCATTCTCCATCCTCATGAATTATACCCACTGTGACCTCTCTGTGGAAAGCAAATCATCACATATAAAACTAAAATTATTTTTAAAATTCTGAGTATTATTAAACTATTAATGTGGTGCTTTTCTTTCCCGCTGAGTTGAACAAGAAAGATGGTAAATGATGAGAAAATCACTTATGTTCCCTGACTGCCAAGGGTTTTTCTGTGTACTGAGTATTTTATTCCATATGCCACATTATCTGCACATTTTTTTTCTCATTACTATTAGGAACTATTGGGCATGCTGTGATAATATTCATAGTGGATTTCAGAGGGGATTGGAGAATTGAGATGCCTGAGAAACACACCGTTACCATAAGCCCAAGGCACACAGCACCTTTGTCCCAGAAAGAAAAGGAGATTGGGCTAGCAAGCGTTGCTGTGGAAACACACGCTGGTAAGCAAGCATACTGTTCTTAGAATCCTGGTGCTGCCACTTCCCTCATATGTGACATAAGCAGTTTACTCAGTTACCCCATAGTAAATAATATGCATAATAGCTATATTCCAGGACATATGTATAAGTTAATGGAGGTAGAGACATTAGAACACTGCCTCCCACACAATAAACAATTTATAACACTTTGCTGTGACTACTGCAACTACTAGCATTACTATCATTATTAACAGAAAATGAAATAAGGAAGTAAATAAATGTCTTATGGCTTCCATCTTATGTTTATAGTTTCTATTTTCTGAACGCAAGATAAAGGTATATATATTCTGAATATACACACTTTATATATGTTTACATGTATTTTAACATATAGCATACAATTTGTATGTATTTAGAATATATTTATCTTTATTTAGAGGAAGAATATAAATATATATATATATAGATAGATATATGTGGGTTTAAGGCAGTTTCCCTTACTGCTTCTTTTCTTTTCTTTTTTTTTTTTTTTTTTTTTTGAGACAGAGTCTTGCTCTGTCACCAGGCTGGAGTGCAGTGGTGTATTCTCGGCTCACTGCAACTTCTGCCTCCTGGGTTCAAGCAATTCTTCCACCTCAGCCTCCCAAGTAGCAGGGACCAGAGGCTCATGCCACCATGCCTGGCTAATTTTTGTATTTTCAGTAGAGACAGGGTTTCAACATGTTGGTCTGGATTGTCTTGATCTCTTGACCTCGTGATCCGCCTGCCTTGGCCTCCCAAAGTGCTGGGATTACAGGCATGAGCCACCGTGCCCGGACTCCCTTACTGACTGCTTCTTTATGAAACTCTTCTACTCATGCCTAAGTGCATCCTTCTCTTCTGGCTGTTGAGACATATATCTTTATTTTCAAGGAATAATTGCTGGTGAAAATGGCCCAAGAAGGAAAACAAAGGACATGCTATCCTCTAACAGGAGATGAGATGTGGTTGGGCAAAAGCACTACGGATTGGTGGAAATGACTTCAGCTTTGAGGATGCTGGAATGTATATTCTTCCACCTATCAATGCATCACCCTTGAAGAACTCCCCTTCCACCTGCCTTTTGTCCCAGGTGGGGGAAATAGCAACACCTAAGCCTTTCCCTTGAGCTATGGTATGGGTGGTGGTAAATTAAACTAAATTTGGCCTAAAGATGCCCCTGCACCTTGATTTCCTATTTAACAAACTGCAACCTAGCCTCTTACCTAAACTAACAGAAAGCCTACCTTAGCAGTATATTCTTGTAACAAGTAGGTGAGTCTCAGCCAATCGCACATCAAACTTCAGCCCATCACAGGCTGTCAAGTTATCACATCATGTCCAAATAGGGCAACTGCAGAAGCAAAACCAATCAAGCTGTTTCTGCTCCTCACTTCAGTTTTCCGTCCGTAAACACTGCCTGCCCACTTTGCAGAGAACAGCTCTCTGATCATCTTCCAGTTCTGAGAGCTGCCTGATTCACAAATTGTTCTCTGCTCAATTAAACTTCGTTAAATTTAATTTGCTTAAAGTTTTTCTCTGAACAGCAGACACACCACTAAATTACAGTTCTCAGTATCTGGCATAGTTTCCCGCATGTAGGAGTTGCTTAGAAATGTAGTGTGGCTGTGGCCGTGCGATGTGGCTCACATCCGATCACAGCCCTTTGAGAGGCTGAGGCAGGTGGATCACTTGAGGTCAGGAGTTCAAAACCAGCCTGGCCATCATAGTGACGCCCCGTCTCTACTAAAAATACAAAAATTAGCCAGGTGCGGTGGCGTATGCCTGTAATCCCAGCTACGTGGGAGGCTGAGACAGGAAAATCACTTGAACCTGGAAGGTGAAGTTTGCAGTGAGCCAAGATGGCACCCCTGGGCAACAGAGCAAGACTTCATCTCAAGAAAACAAAATAAAATAAAAAGAAATGTACCATGGCTGAATGAGAAAGTATATGACACAGTCATCAAAGTTCTCCTCAGTCTTTGAAGCTTGGTAAGGAAGAGTCACAGACACCATCCCTAGAGTATCTATCCCAAGGCTGTCTTGTGGAGAGAAACCCGTAGTTGAGAAGCATGGCTTTCTGGGAGCATAAAGCAGGTAGCAGTCACTCCTCTATTACTGTGGTACTGCATATGACAGAGTTTCAGGGTCTGATGTCATCAGATACCCCCAATATTTAGCTTGTCCGCCATATCCAGAGGTCATGACTTTAAGTCAGGTTTTCAATAATCGGACCACATGTGTAACTGATTTATCTGGCTAGGT
This sequence comes from Callithrix jacchus, assembly GCF_049354715.1. Taxonomy (NCBI): domain Eukaryota; kingdom Metazoa; phylum Chordata; class Mammalia; order Primates; family Cebidae; genus Callithrix; species Callithrix jacchus. Next base: position 111,004,013 of record NC_133507.1, read on the forward strand.
CTCAGAGTCCAGACCCGTATTATTTCCAAAATAAAATGCTATGTTGTTAATAAACAAATTCACATTCTGTCTCACGTATCACTCCTTATGAGTCGAGTTAGCATGAATCAGTCTTTCTAGGGTCTAGTTTCCTGCAGGACATAAAAAGATTTTAAATATAATAATAAAAATAAATAAAAGTGAACTGGCCACATTTTTGAAGTGGAGAGCCAGACTCTCAGGGATTCTATTGTGATGTCTCCAAGCAATCGTTGTGTTGGCCTTCCCCCTGGCAGCACCTTGGTCTGTCCCTGGATTTGTCATCAAAATGCAGAGTGGTCTCTCCATATGTCCTCTTTATGGTTGTAGGTTTCCTGCAGCTGTGTTGTGGGGGTCTCAGGCCAGGGACATATAAACCACCACTCTTCACCACTTGTCCCCTCTTTCCTGGTAGAAAATGGATATCTTAATGACATCTTGACCAGATTCTGCAACTTCTCAGTACTCTTGGCTTTTGAAAAGCCTCATTTCAATATTTAGACTCACTTTTGCTCTGTTGAAAGTTTGAGTCTCAAGCACCATTGAAAGCCCTTTACCTCCTTACCTGCCCTAATTGCAGCCATAGGTTGGGCTCAGCTGTTCTTCAGTGCAGTCTCTGGGTGTAGATGAGGGATGGGTTGCAGGGTGAGCTCTTTACCCTTTTATTCTCCTCCCTCCTTCAAATGCACAGGTTATAGTAGAGAAACTCTTCAGGTGTATTAAAGCAGGAAGCATTAGGGCAGGAAATGGCCTGTTTGCCTACTTGAGTGAGTGTGAGTTCTCTCCTTCTTGGTCAACAGTAAGTCACTGGTTAATACTAGACGGCAAGCAGCTAAGCTGGCTCCCTCGCAGGGGACAGGCAAAGGTTCTTTGGAACTTTTTCCTGGGACCAATTCCACAGTCTGATGCATGAGATCCAGTTCTGGACTGACCACTTCCACTATTTCCTAAGTTCCAACAGTGGTGTTCCATCCTGGTTCCCTTCTGCTGGAAAGTAAATCTTCTGGTTGGGCTAACTGCTTAATTAGCTTCTGCAGCGACCACTAAACTCCCGGGAAACTGCTGGCACAGCAAAGAACAGGGCTGTGTCCATGCCACCGGTGCTCCCCTTAGCCCTCCCACCACACGGCAATGTTATTTTCCCTGCCGAGATAGCACAGATTAGGAAGTCCATCACTATAGAGACGCCCCTCCAAAAGTCATCAGTCTCTTAATTACTTTAGGAGCAATTCTTGTGCCCGCCCAGTTTTTTGGCTTTGAGGAGTAAAAGATGCCCTTTCTGAGGCAAGAATGCTTTGGTGCTTTTTTTTTTCTGTTTCAGAGGGGCTGTTTCTAACTGTGTGAATATTTCTAAACCTCAAATATGGAGTCCCTAATGTTTTTTACCCTCGGATAGAAACCCCCTTTACAGGGTAAACAAGAGTTACACATCAGGCCTTATGCAGAATTATAGATAGGCATTAGACAGGGCGGGCTGGTGCATTTCAACCCACTTCCCTGCAGCTGCTAACTGAGAGCTGTGTAGCAGGCTGATAATCTGCTTGCCCATTGTTCCTATTATAAATAGACTCACTGACACTGGACCTTTTTAACCAAGAATTGGTTAAGTTTTTCAGATCTTGAATTCCAGTAAAATAAGTGATGTCCACCATCGAAGATGCCCACCAAGGAACTGACTTAGCACAGGAATGCACTTTCTTCATCTTCCTGTCCTAAGACGTCACACCTCACTTCTTGACCAATCAGTAATCCTTATATTTCAGTCCATCACTCGTCCCCGCATCCCTTAAAAATCCCATTCCCAGGGCCGGGCGCGGTGGCTCAAGCCTGTAATCCCAGCACTTTGGAAGGCCAAGGCGGGTGGATCACGAGGTCAACAGATCGAGACCATCCCGGTCAACATGGTGAAGCCCCGTCTCTACTAAAAAATACAAAAAATTAGCTGGGCGTGGTGGCGCGTGCCTGTAATCCCGGCTACTCGGCAGGCTGAGGCAGGAGAATTGCCTGAACCCAGGAGGCGGAGGTTGCAGTGAGCCGAGATCGCGCCATTGCACACCAGCCTGGGTAACAAGAGCGAAACTCCGTCTCAGAAAAAAACAAACAAACAAACAAAAAAAACCCATTCCCCAAGCCTCTCCAGGAGGCAGAGTTGATGTTCCTCTCATGTCCTCCTTCAGCTGCCCTGTGATTATTAAATCCTTTCTCTGCTGCAACCTGTGGTGTCTTGGTATAATTACACATCACACAACAGGCAATGAACCTCTTTCAGCTACAAGATTTAGGTCTTAGCTGTAGTTCTGAGTCAATAAAAAAGGATCTATCCCAGAATCCTGTTATATTCTCTTTGCTACTTTCAAGTCTTTCTTGGAGGCTTATGAGAAGAAGCCTCCATTTCTGACAACCAAGTAGCCAGCATGCCACCGTCAGATGTGTCCTGGGCCACAGATAACACTCTTACTTTTTGTTTAACACTCTCAGTGTTAGGATGATTTAGTCTATCTGAAAAAATGTTTATGAAGCACTAAAACTTATTTTGTTATTGAAAACAATTTAGCATACCCTTTTACTCCTCCACTTATTCCACAAATACTTACTGAAAGTGTGCCACACACTAGGCAGTGGTGTTGAAAAGATGCAAGTGGTTGCAGCTATCTAGTTTGAGAAACAGACAAGTCAGGTGTCAAAAGGTCACAGGAAAGGGAGGAGTCTACTAGTCCTGGAGAGAAGGGATAGGAAGAAAACTTCCTTCCCAGAAGAGACGAGTGAAATGCTTAACCTTAAAAGAAGACGAAGAGAATTTAAAGACAAAACCTTGCATGTTCGTAATATTTTAGAGATTTGGCCCTAAAAGAAGGCAAAGAGAATTTGAAGACAAAATCTTGCACGTTAGTAATATTTTTGAGATTTGAAAAAGAGATGAGATCAGTGAAAAAAGAAAGAAGATACTATTTCTTTTAAAGAAGGCAGCAGAGTGATTCAAAAGTCAATGAAGAAGAAAGTTTCAATAATCAGAAGGAAAGTTAATAACATTGAGTGTTATGGAAAGGCCAAGGAGCTACAGGTGACTTTTGAGGGGGCAGTTTGGTAGGAAAGAAAGAAGAAAAACGGTAAATTACACTGGATTAAAGAGGAGTGAGTGGGCAGAGAGGAAACAAATTACACTGTTAAGCTCCTTTAAGGATTTTGGCAAGATGAGAATGAAAGGGATAACACTGGGGAGGTCCTTGTTTTTTCCTTCAATAGTGGAAAAACCTAACATGTTTGAAAGCAGAGGCGAAGGGTACAGTGGAAATGAACAGATAAAACTGGACTTGAAAGAATGAGGTTCTAGAAGCAGCACGAAGATATGAGATTAAATATAAAGCAATCCTGTTAAGAAGCAGCTATTTAAACTACCAAAACCACCTATTTGCTTTTCAGTAGAAGTAATGCTTGCGCTGAAAAGTAGAACTGATTTACGTCACTCTTTATCCTCTCAAAGTAAACTAAGAAGCACCTTCTGTGTGACCCTGCCACTCAAGGCATTAACTCCCAAAAGGCAAATTCTTCCCTATTTTTATTTCTGCAAAATAAGTGTCCTTCAAAATGTGAGTGAATTAATAAGGGCCGCAATCCTCTAGAAAGAAGGCTGACTGAAACAACCAGTCCCAAGTCAGAGATGAAAAGACGCAATAGAAACGTCCACTCATTTTCAGGCCATGGCAGTGTCCTATTTACTCTGGCTTGAAAGTTTCCAGTTTCAATATGGGTGAAGAGAGGCAAGTGCTTACCCAAGCACCAAGTGAAAGACAGGGATAATTACATGACAACATTTTCTCTCCTCAAACAGCTATGATGAAGCTTTCAGGTCTTACTTCCCAGAGCTTGGTGAAAGCAAACAGGAGTGAGTACTATGTCCAAGGTGGCCCCTCCCACATAAAAATTTGTGAAGAGAAAGAAAACAAGAATAGAGGGCATGCTTTTACTGATAGTAACAGATCAGACGTATCTCTGCACCATCCCCTCCACCACATGATGTATTCTGCTGTTTTGAGGGCAAGAAGCATGAGATAAGACAAATGTGTAATTACTTCTTGACCCACTCTTCTTAGTTTTCCATTTTCATGAGATGCCACAATTCATTATTTGCATTGATATGTACAGAAGGATGGGGACGCTTAGTTGATATTCATTTATTCAGCAGTCCGTAATCTATATTTAATGGAGTACCAGACTGTGGCATAATAAACCATTTAGAAAGATAGCTGCTGCGTACACAGGGGTTATTGCTTGCATAACCTGTACTTATTTTTCATTACAAAACTAAAAGAGCAAAGCATAATTCACACAAGCAAATGAAGTTAACATTTAATGGCTTGAAAAATGATAGTATGAGCTTGTATTATGCCGGGTACTGAGTAGCTGTAAGATAAAGGAATGGAGTCCCCCCAAAATTGTTAAATACAAAGCTGCTTTTTTGAGTGCACTGTGAACTATAGATCCATGGCAAACAATGGGGTTCTGCTTTGTCAAGTATTGAGTATCCCCTTGATTGGCCTGACTGGTGGCTCCCCACTCAGAAGCCTCCTCTGTGCTAAGAGCATGCATGTGCTGGTAAGTCTAGAAGGGTCCTCCTACCGGCACAGAACTTTGAAAACTTCATTCTCAGACAGCGTATGGAGCTACAGGTGGAAACTAATCCCACCAAGAGTCAGGAATTAGCAGAATATAAACCCCTGACTCTTGGTGACATACAGGCACCAACACAAGCATCATGAGTTTCAAACGCTGCCCTGTGGAGTAGTGCAAGTCTGGCAAAAACGTTTACATCTATAGCAAAATTTAAAATATAAAAACAGCATCATGAGTTTTCAAGTAGTTCAATATAATCTATTTAAAGGACTTTTTCATTTTCTTTTTAATTTTAACTTTTATTTAAGTTTGGGAGGTACACATGCAGGTTTGTTACATGAGTTTGTTGTGTGATGCTGAGGTTTGGGGAACAAATGATCCTGTCACCCAGGTAGTGAGCATAGAATCCAACAGGCAGTTTTTCAGCCCCTGCCTGACTCCATCTCTCCCCATTGTCTGTTGTTCCCATTTTTATGTCCTTGAATAACCAATGTTTAGCTCCCAATTGTAAGTTTCTCACTTATTTCATTTTCTGTTCCTTTGTTAATCCGCTTAAGATAATGGCTTCAGGCTGAGTTCATGTTGCTACAAAGGTTTTGATTTAATTTTTTTTTATGGCTGGGTAGTATTCCATGGTGTATATGTACTACATATTCTTTGTCAGCAAAGAGTTGATAGACACCTAGATTGACCTCTGAGCTTTGGTATTGTGAATAGCATGTGATCAATATACACCACGTACATGTGTTTTTTGATAGAACACTTTTCTTTTCTTTTTTTTTTTTTTTTTTGAATATTCACTCCAAATTCCTTTCCACGATGGCTGAAGTAGTTTATATTTCCAACAACAGTAAATAAGCCTTTGCTTTCCTCCAAAGCCACTCCAGCATCCGTTGCTTTTTGACTTGTTAACAATTGCCATTTTGGCCGGTGTGAGATGGCATCTCATTGTGGTTTCATTTGCCTTTCTCTGATGCTTAGTGGTGAAGACACACAAGTGGCCAATAAACATATAAAGGACTTCCAATGTTTTTTTGAAATTCTTTTGGTAAGTCATTATTTTTATTATGAAACGGTGATAACAGATGGTAGATCTGATTGTTTAAAAATGTGTATGTGACCAAATAACAAAATTGGCCACTTAATTTCAGTTCTCAAGAAATTTAAAATTATTGAAATCACGGTTTTAGATGTCTTATCCTCAAAGAATGATATAGGAAAATTTCTGTATGCAGAAGCCATCTTGGTATTCATAGATGCTACTGAGAATTATACTTTCTTAAACCTATGTCCAACTTGGCTTGTGAAATATTGTTTTATTCTGTCTTTCATTACCATTGGTTCTCAATTTGCATGAATTTGGCTGTTAGAAGAATGTTTACACATACACATTCTCAGGCTTCTCAATTTCTCTACACACCAGCAATTTCTTTTGACATGGCGTATCAATAAAATATATTACCACATCATATATTATAGCTTTTACTGGGAGGTACGAGCAATAACAGCAATAAATCATTGATTTTATTTCTATAATACTGGTTCTTTTTTGTCTTGTGAGCCAAGGAGAAAGAAGCAAATGCTTAATTATAAAGTGGGTTAGCAATGTACTAGGAATGTTCTGTCATGGGATACTGTGGACAGCTGAAAACACTCACAGCTGTGTTTTACCAAAGACCATCCATAATGCCCAGAAAGAAGATTCCAGGTACCTCTAGTTACTTAATTATTTTCAATCCATGTCATTGGGCATTTTTGTTTGCTCCAACCCCTAATGCTGCTGCTTATATATGACAGAGTAATAATTTATATTAGTCCCAAAGGAAAAGGGAAGGGGTGCTGCAAGCTATAGAATAACTTTTCTGTAGCAGAGCACAGTAAGACTAAATATAAAAATGGTTGGATGGGGGAAAAAAGATGAGGAGTCTGGTCCCTAGCAGGTGAAACTAACAGGTGAATAAATCCCTTCCAATTAAACACAGGGATCAGAAGAGAGAGATGGGTACATGGCCAAACCATAGTAAACTGCCTTGGAATCAGCTTTGTTGTACTAAGCGGAAGGCTAATTTCTGTTGCTATGTTAATATTACAATTTTCTGATCACACACAACTTGTATATACTGTTTCAATGCCTAATAGGGATATAGTAATTCATTTGGGTCAGGTGGCATTAAGAAGTGCATAGTAAAATCTCAAAAGAAAGAGTCTAGAAAGTGAGATGTACCTTTTAATGTATTCTGAACACTAAGAGGTTCGCATGATACCTCCTTAGCTCTATCAGTTCACATTGTAAGTAACACCATCGAGGTTTAGTTTCAAATAGAGTCATTATCATCACTATCACCACCATCACCACAATATCATCATCACTGCAATTAATGTTTGTTGAATTTTCATGATGTATCAGGGGCTTTAGTATGATGCTATGTGCTTTACTATTATTGTTTTATTTGATCCTTACAAGCTTATTCAATATTTTCTATTATTTATTCCTTTTTTATAGAGAAAAAGACACTTTATCTGACTTTCCTAAGGTCACCCAGAGGCTGACACCTGAAGTCAGCATCTTACAGTCTGTCTTATTCCTGCGGCCACTGACATTCTCTGCTGTTTGGAGAGAGAGCCTGGTATGAATGGCTAGGGCCAAACCGAATTTTCTTTTGTTGCTATTGGAAATAGATAACAACAAGTGAGCACATGTTACGTAACTTATCCTAAATATATTTACCATTTTTTTCTTATTCTCAAAAGGCCAGTATTCTCATTTAAACACCCTGCTTTGGGATCTCCTCATATATTCTGTAATTGTCCGTGAACAGGCTTTCATTAGCCTAATACAGATTCAATTCCTTATTGCTACCACAGAACAATGGTCTTTTGGTAGATTTCAGTATCAATAATACTTTAATCAAAGCATTAAGTATTTGTTTATCTTAGACATTCCAGTGCTGAAAGAAACTGGATTATCCAAATTTTGTAGCTAATTGAATCCAAAGTGACTAAGTAACCTGGCTTAGTTCACAAACTGGTGGACAAGACATGTGTCAGTCCTGGTATTTTCCTTCTTTGCCCTGATGGAACTGGCAGAGGGAAATACATTTTCTTTTTTTTTTTTTTTGCCGGAAGTCTTCAGTATGGACTTTCTGTAGAAAGAGAGAGTCTTCTTTGTGTTGTATTTGGCACCAAAAGTAAACCAAATCCATGCCACTCCTGCATGGGGAAGGGGAAAAACAAGCCCCGCTCCCAATAAAAACAACAACAACAACAGCCACAACTAAACAAACAAAAAACCTTCCTGTATATGAGGCTTTTCTACATAACGCTGCTAAACACTCTCTTTGCCTTGATTTTTCAGGAGACTGCTTTCTCTCACACCTGATTTTCACTAGAAATTTTGTGGTCTCTCTAAATAAAGAGCAGGTTGAAACCTATATATTCTCACACATTGTTTCTAGAACCCTGTTGGCACTTGAGCAATTTCTGTTTTCAAAATGGAACGAGAACGTATAGCACATTCTCTGTCCACACTTAGCAAATTAGTGATCAAATGTCACCCACAAATAGGACGGTTAATGATTTTCTTTAAGCCAAAACAGAAGTTGATCACTGGAAAATGGAAACAATGCTCTTTTTACTCCCTGCTCAGGATGTGATGCAGGATTGACTGAAGACTCTATTTAAAATTCAGCAACACAATTATCACAAACGCTGGGCAAAGCAAATCTTCAAGCTCAGAAAATGAGAAATTCAGAAAGTAATGACTAAATCAATAGTATCTATAACCCGGGATGGAAGGAATGCCTTATCTGCAGTATTGATAGTTATTTGTAATACACAGAGACTTACTTAATGTTCAGATATAGATAAGGACACAGGCACTCATCAACTGAATTGGCTGAGAAATATAGCAGAATGAAGCACAGAAAAAAAAAATACTTAATCCTTCACTTGAAGAAAGGCTGTTAACGTAATTTTCAATCTTGTAATTAGAGACACTCTAGATTTGGTAAAGCAGTGTAAATGGGAGATGGTCACCAGTATCCCAGCCCTGCTGGAACAGCAGGATAGAAGCTACTAAAACAGGCTCTTGTTTTGTTAGTGACTGGCTCTGGGACCAGGCAAGACTGGGTGGGGCTGCAGGTGGGAATGTCTGCAGCTGCTAGTGTGAGCAGCTGGGAGGGCAGACATAGGAAGAAAAATGAAAGACACTGACAAAGCAGCCGGATGCTGATTAATTCTTCTCTTGGGAGCAAGGCAAGAATATGGACCATTTAACCTTCTTTTTTTCCACGTGTTTGATTAATTTACATTCACTAAATTATGGTGTGAAGCCTTAAGTGTTTTTTTTTTTCTTAAATTTTAAAGTAATGAAGGAGATATAAAATAATCGTCCCTAATAAATAAAATATACAAAATAATTATTAATAGAATATAGACATCATCTCTTTCAAGCCTCTCAGTTGAGTTAAGATGGGGTGAGCCTTTGTCTCCCCACACCCTTGGTCTAGTACTGTAGCTCACTGAAGCAGAGGATGCCCAACTGGGAACATGTGGGACTGAGCTTATAACCACATCCAGAAGGGAACAACACTCTCGGAGTAACTAGCAGGGTAGCATAACCACCTCCAAGCAGTGCTGTAGACCAATCCGGAGGGCAGCCCCATGTGACCACAACCTTTGTACACGCTCCCCTTTAACTGCAGCTGGAGTCTTGTGGCCTGTTTTACTGTGGAAAGAAGTGTGATTTCCCACTCAATAGTGACTGGTTAAGAGAAAGACGCACAATGTCAAAAAGCAGAGTAAAGGAAAAACCAACAACTGGAAGATGTGTAGCAATTAAGGCAGCAGTGCCTCCCAGTACTAGGGATGTTGAGGGCAGAATTCTGAGGGAGGGATTGGTGAGAACAGGATAAGAGGTGTGATGGGATGCCTGGGGCTAGACTCGCCGGGGAAACTGCCTCCTCCCCGAAATGCTGCCATCCTAAATGCCTAACTCAGTGTTGGGGTGCCTTAGCTCTCTGGGAGCACATTGTTCTGCACCTTGCAGCCTGGGAAGTGGTCCTGCAGATGATTGTCAGGGATTAAGAACTGACAACAACTTCTCAGGAAGCTGGGATTGGAGACGAAAATATGAGCCATAAATGTTTATCTTGAATTTTATAAGCATAGCAGTAGATCTATGCTAATGATTGATAGGTTTGCCCCACAGTATGATCTCATTTCTCTACACTTTAAATTTTTTCAATTGAAAATCCCAGTCAATCAGGTTAATATATAATAAAAAGGTATAGATAGTAATGCATTCAACCAACCAACTGTTCAAAAACTGGGGGACCGATCATAAATGAGATGGGATGCTGGCTGCTGGAAGCAGTCAGTGAGAGCTGCCACTTCACAGTCCAGAAGAGAGATTGAAGAGACGGAAAAGGTGGGGGCAACAGATTCTAAGGCAGAGTCCACTGGGGTCATTCAGTAATGGGATATGTAATCAGATAGCTCATTTTAAGCCCCTTTCCTTATAATATAGTTGAAAATAATCCCGAGCTATTACCAATAAGTACATAAATACCCAGGATACTCGAGTTAAGAATTTCAGCGTTGTAACAAAAGTTCTCCTTAAGTTTTGTTATAATCTTGAAATTGAACTCCTCTCTAGTTGCAGAGGCTGAAACACTCGACATTCTTGTGTCCATACTTTTTCTTGATCAGCCTAGATCTAATTCACCTGGAAATCCCATAGGTTTTACCTTTCAAATCTATTCAGGGTTCTATTGCTTCCCTGTATCTCCTCTCTCATCATCCAGAGTAAAATAGCAACTCCTTCCTCCCCAATATTCCCTCTCCACCTTGCCTGCTTTACCCCTCTTTTCAATGCACACAGTTTAATAGCAGGTTGCATGAAAAATTAACTTAGGGGAAATTCAGATTTAAATAGTGTCAACAATTATGAGTGGATACTATAATTGAAGACAGCTAAAATCTGTAAGCTAAGATCCATGCATCTTAGAAAGTGGCCCTGGACTCAATTCCAGTCACTATGTGATTTGAGAAAAATTGTTAAGTTAAATCTTTATTTTCCTGTAGATTTTCACAGCAGGACTACTGGTGGAGGCCAACATCATCCTTCCCCTGGACTACTGAAATGACCTCTTAACTGAAATGTCTGCTTGCACTCTTGCCTCTTCTACTTAGAGTGACATTATAAAATATACCACTCAAATCTATACTTTTGAGAATGAAATAATAATATTAACAATCTCCCCATGACAACACTCATAAATTGCAGCTGTCTCTGGCAAACCAGGACATATGGACACACTACTCAATAAAATCTCATCATTCTCCTTCTTAAAGTGTTCCTATGGCCTCTCATCCCATGAAGAATGAATTACAAACCCCATGCTGGGGCTTACAAGGCTTCTTCTAAGACCTCATCTCAGCTCTTTGTTCCACTTGCTCCAGGCCTCTGGCCTTTGTTCTAACCCCTTAAGTACCAAACTCCATTGCTTCCTGAGACCTCTGCATTTACTGCCCACTGTACTGAAGGGGATTTTTCCCTCTATCTTTGCACAGCTGACTTCTCAGCCTTCAAATTTGTTCATGTGTAACCTCCTCTAGGAAGCCTTCCTTGGTTTTTCTATCAAATACAGCCCTTCTGCTCCTTTACTCTCTATCATGTTAACTTGATCAGTTGCTTATCTAGCACTCAGCCCATCTATATTTCTATGTCTTATTGTTTTACTTTCTCTTTTAGAATACAAGCTCCGTGAAAGAAGAAATCTTGTTGTCTCTTTATACTCAGGTCAACATTTGGCATATACATAGTCTTTGTTCATAGAGCAAATACAATTGTAAATTTTATTCAAATACATAATTGGCAAATCATGAGAAGTATATGAGATGAAAACTCTTTGTAATGTAAGAAGTGATATAGAAAAGCAAGATAGAGACATAGCTACACATCCTTATAAAGAATTATATCCTGCAAATATAAACATATATACAAATATTTATATCTATATATGTATATACATATATATATACATGTATACATATGCATTATGTATTTAATACCCTGTATAATACCCTGTAAATATATCCTATAAATATAAACATATATACAGATATTTATCGGTATATACATATATATATATATATATACAGGCGTATATATGTATATATATATACATGCATATATATGTATATACACATATATACATGCATACATCTATACATGCATACATATATATGCCTGTATATATATGTATATACACATATACAGATATAAGTATATTTACAGGATATAATATATTTACAGAATATAATATATATGTGTATATATGTATATTTATATCTATATATGTGTATATACATATATATACATGTATACATATAAAAATCAAATACATATATATGTATGCCTGTATATATGTATGCATGTATATATATGCATATACACATATATAGATATAAATACACATAAATATATATACACACATATATACACATATATATATGAGGGAGAGAGAGAAACAGACTATTATAAATTAATAGGTCTAAGTTCTGCCATCAGCAGGCTACACTCAGAGAATACAATATATTAAACTATCTGGTTAGCAGAGTGCAGTAGTGAAAAATTAAACCTGAATGGTGAGGAAGCCAAGTTGGAAAGCACCAGAGATGTGTAATCAGATGTCTGATCTCTGGTGGAGGCAGCCGCTACATCACAACTATTACTAGTGATACAGCTACAGAAGACTGTATTCTTCATATCCTTACACTTATATACAGCGCAATTTTCCTTCTAGAAATCTTAGGCTGCATAGCCTGAAGGTATTCAATAAAACTGAGAGGGAACACTAGAAGTGAATCATGCCAGTTTGACATTTCCAGTTCTGCTGTGACTGCTAGACCAAAATATAGTCTGTGGGCCTTTTTTTCATTAGCGTGAAACTGCCAGGTTTTAAAAACAGTTTATCCGTTGAATTATTCTCCAACCTATCTTTCACACAGGGCAGATACAGCTCCTTGCATCAGTCTTCTTATTCTGAAACACTCTTAATTTTATTTGTATGCATTCTGGGTAATGAATAACAATCTTTTGTGCTTAGAGAATGCCATTCTCTAAAATAGCTCCTAGCATTTTGTAAATGTTAACTCATTAGATCTCATACAGTCCAGAGCCATCTATCACACAGAGGTAGGTCAAAGGCATCATAATTCACATTTTACAGATGGAGGAATTTTAGGAACTTCAACCCAAGGTCACCTGCAGTCTATAGCCAAATGAGAAGACAAGGCACAGAAATATTATCCCAGAATCACACAAACCTCACTGTACCCTCTGACAGAGCCAAGAGAGCTCTCAGAGACATGTGAGGATGGTGACACTGGCATCTAGTCTCAGTCAAGATCCAGATGGGGCTGGGGGACAGGAGGTGAATCACACTGCTTTTGTTCCCCTGCTCGTTTTATCCTGGCAAAATATGATTAAAATGAATACCAAAGCAAACCTCCAGTTCCATTATATAAGAGGCAAATTCCGTTCAGTCCACTTCAACCCTCTGCTCCAGGCATTAGGGTGAGGTGTTCAGAGATGACACAACCCAGGTCCTAGATCATCCCTGGAAGCGCTGGTAATGCTGAAGGCGTGGTTCCACCTCGGGAAAGGAGCTGCTTGCTAGGATCCACAGTTCCAGGCTCAATTCCTCTTTGGTTTTTTAGTGATGCACATCACTCAAGTGGTAACACATTGCACTGGTTGCTTTTCAGTTTTCCTGGCCCCATGTTTCTTCTTTCTCATCATCACAACCCGGAGCTTGCATCTCACAAATAAAGAGTCCCCACTTCAATGTTTGCCTTGGTCTCTGGTTTCCTATTACCAGTCAAAGGGACTAGGGAAAAGGAAAATATCTAAGAACAATAAGAGGTTTTCAATGTCTTTTCTTAAAACAAAAGGGTACTGCAGACATTGAATAATACACGGCAGAGTAGAACGGAACTTAGCAGTATATTATATTGTGGGTCTATTACATTGCTCTTCCATAGTTTACCTTCCCTACCAAGGAGGGTGCAGTTTTGTTCACATTTCCCAATGCATTGAGAGTAAGAGGGAAAGGAAGAAAGCAAGAGCTGGGAAGAACATGCCTCCCTCAGCGTCTCAATGTGATGCCCTGGGTTTGTGGTCAGGAGTGTATCCCTTGTCAAAAATGTAGTAGAAGGTGAAACATGATAGAAGTCACATCAGCCATGTCACTTGTGATATATAAATCACAATTATGTTTGAGACAATGTCGATATCAATTTTTCCTCTTAATACGTAAACTACAACCAAACAACCTGTCTGCCTTTTGAAGGGGTATATGTGCTGTCCACCATGCATAATATACACACAAACAACAAGAACACTGTCAGCTGTGTAATCACAAATGCTTGTGACCCTGAACACATTGGGAAATGGCAACCACATTGGTCCTCTTTGTCTTATCAAAGTTGAATTTCACCTGTGCCTAACTATCACCAACACAAGAGTGATGACTGGTAGAGGGAGTGAAGATAGTTTTTGGCATCCTGCAAACAGCACTCTCCATTCCTTCTTTCATCTTTACTTGAGGAAAAAGCTGCACAAATGGGTCAGCCCTCACAACCGCAAGACATTCCTCACTCCCCAAAATAAGATGGAACTTAACCACGAAATTAGGCTGTGTGCGAGGAAACATGGCATCAATATTAACTTGGCCAGCATCCATCAGTACAATTTCCTCCGTTCAACCGCCTAGAAGAATCCACAAAATGAATGTACAATCATGCCACTTATATAATTTTAGTCCGTTTCTAGGATTCTGCCATTGAAAGCAGTTTTATATTCCACGTCTTTTCCCTTATATCCTAATATTCATACCTCTGTATATTTGTGAGAAAAAAGCAGGAGTTGTGGATATTTTCTGTCATTTTAAAATTTGAATAGAAATGGCTAATTCATTGACTAATTAAAACTGTATAAAACATCATTTTTTCCTAACCTACAACCAGCAGTGGGCCTTAAAAACACAATGAATTATTCAGAGCCTTAATATTTTTCATTTTGTTAGATGAGAGGAATAATTCTAAATCTTTTCTGATTCCAGGGTCTTCCATTCAAAAGTTTCCTGACAGTAACACATGGAGTTTCCTTGGCTGGAAGTAGAATGGTGAGCTGAGCAAGGAAAGTTCTAGCCACCCACCTATGTTCTTGTGTACCTGCATTACAAAATGGGCTTTTGAAGATGATTTTAAAGTTATCCCAAAAGTTCTGACACTACTGAATGTTCTGAAAATTCACCGGACTAAATGATCACTAAAGCCTCTCCTAGTCTGTGCAGTGAAAGTTCAGCAAAAGAAGCAGAAGGAGAAGGAGTAGGAGATACATATTACAATATTCACCACAAGGTATTGGCTTACTCAGTGAGGGTGGCTGATTATGCATGTCTAAAATTTGTACGGCAGGCCTTCAGAAAGAACAGGCTGGAACTACTACTGAGCATGAGCTGAAGCTGCTGTCCACAGGTGGAATCTCTTCATTAGGGAAGCCTCAGTTCTGCTCTTGAAGCCTGTCAACTGATTGAATCAGTCCCGACTAGATTATCTAGGATAATCTTCCTTACTGAAAGTCAACTGACTATGGACTTCAGTCACATCTAAAAAATACCTTCCCAGCAACACCTAGATTAGAGTTTGATTAAATAACTAGAGCCTAGTTAACACATAAATGGCCGTTACCCCAGCCTATCTCATTTTATATCTATTTAGTACAAGGAGAAGATAGGCCTTAGTTATTTTAAAATTTATGATGGCTATATCTCTAGCTACTCTTAAGGACAAGTATTTTTTCTTATTAATTAATTTTAATGTTCATAATTTCTGCAATTATTTGTGATAATCATAATGAAAACAACCTAAAAGTCCCTCAATAGGTGAATGGCTAAACAAGCCTCAATACATTAATGCTATGGAATATTACTTGGGAATAAAAGAGGGTAAACTATTGTTACACTCTACAACTCAGATGGAACTCAAGGGCATATTCCAAGTGATAAGAGCCCATTTTAAAATGTCATGATTTTGAATTCATCTGTGACTCAACCTCCTGGAAATGAAAAAATTTTAAAGATAGAGAGTAGAGGCCAGGCATCATGCCTCATGCCTGTAATCTCAGAACTTTGGGAGTTAGAGGCAGGTGGATCGCCTTAGGCCAGGAGTTCAAGACAAGCCTGGCCAACATGGTGAAACCCCATCTCTACTAAAAAATACAAAAATTATTCTGGTGTAGTGGCACACTCCTATAATCCCAGCTACTCAGGAGGCTGAAGGAGGAGAATCACTTGAACCTGGGAAGCGGAAGTTGCAGTGAGCCAAGATTGTGCCACTGCACTCCAGTCTGGGTGATTGTGCAAGACTCTGTCTCCAAAACAAAAAAGAGAATAGACTAATGCCTTCCAGGGCTTAGGGATGGTGGAGCAGAGGAAAGTGGTTGTGAATGCAAAGGGGTAAAAGGAGGAAGATCCTTGTGGGATGGGATGTTCTGTATCCTGATTGGGGTAGTGATTACCAATGTACACAGGTGATGAAAAATGACATAGCACTACAAATGGGAACTTTCTCTACCATATTTACAACTTCCTATAGATCTAGAATTATTTCAAAATCAAAAGCTTAAAAATAAAGAAATGTACAGAAAGTGTTCTTAACCTCGAAGCTGGGAAGAATTAGCTTAAAAAAAGATGAGGAAAATTGAGTAACTGTAAATGGAACTATTGACAGTATTGAGAATATACACACACTTTACAGGTTTTGTACAGCACCCGTCTGTATAAACACAATCCAATAAATTGATAGAATTCTATATACTTTGTAATCCATGGGCAAAGTGTTACAAACCCACCAGTGGCTACTATTTGTTAATAAGACATTATGTCTTGTTAGAAATCTATCTACTACATACTGATAAGATATGTGTAAAAACCCATGTTTAAGTAGGTAGGATTGTGATGCCAAGGAGTAGACACTGGACACACTAATTAGTACATTCTCTTCCTAAACATACATATTTTCAAGCACTGTGCTTAGATTTCTCTGAGATAAAGAGAATGGTAGTAGTGATGACAACAACCCTTATGTATTTAAAAATAGGGAACATGTTTTCAAAACAGTTTCAAACGTGAGCTAGTGTTTTTAGCTGTACAAAAGTAATGATTGGTCTGGGTCCCTGATGTAAAGCTAACATCGGTGTTGCCATGGCACTTTGATGTCACTGGCTCCCTCCTGAAGAGGTGGAGCTGGTATCGATGGAGACCAGAAAGACTGGGGTCACTGGGGCTGCTGAAGCAAGAGACCTTGAAGGTGCTGGTCTGGGTGGGAGCTGGGAGAAGCAGTCAAGAACATGCTGACTTCTAACCCTTCCTCCTCCTCTATTTTCTGGAGTAGAACCTATGAAACACCATGAGCATGAGGAACACTAAAAAGGAATTTTGAAAAATTCCTAGAGCCTGAGGGTAGTTTGGCTGGAGATGAGAAGGTCCCCAAGCCACAGTTCATTAGGGACACAGTTCTTCATTAGGGACACAGTCATGGCTGAGGCAGAGGGTCCACTTTCACAGTCTTTTCCACCAGGAGCATCACCAGGATCTCACAGTAGGAGAGCTGTGTGCAAATCCAGAGAAAGCCCCCCACTTCCTGAAATTCCTGATGGAGGAGAAGAGTCCCTACCTGATCTTTGTATCATTTTTTCCTAACATAGGACTAGCTGTTTAGTGGGCCTTCAGTAAATGCTTGTAGAATTGCAGTAAATAAAACATTCATATGGATCCTCATTTTAAAACAAGACATATTTATCTTGTTATTTCTTCCCAGCGCCTAAGCATGGTGATGGGTAGATTGAAGGTAGCCAGTTGTTAGCTGATAGCTCAGCTAGAACATTCTGTATTTTCATTGATTTATTCCTCCCCATAAGCCTTTTTGTCTCTCACAATTGTTTCTGTCTATGTCCTCTGACTCAAATTGTACCTTTATAGTTGAACTTCTTACCTATAAGGTATTTAAGCCCGTTACAAGGTGCATCATCTTGGGAGAGATAATATTTGATCGTCTGATCAGTCTTTTACTGCCTTCTTTAAAAGAGGATTGGATAAAGACATAGCAGGGAAACTGCTGATGAAGGAGAATTCACTAAGAGAAATGTGGAATTTGAAAATCTTAACGTTAACATCAGAATGGATTAAGAAGTAAAAGTAATTAAACTTACTGAGCACTACTGAGTCCTGGGCTTTGATGTGAGATGACTTTAAATGTGACCCAAATAGCTTTCAGGGTTGCTTGCCCTTGGATTTATATGTCCACTGGGTTCAGACTCAGACAAATTCTTTAGCCCCATTTCTCTAGGTTCCTACAAAATCCCAGAGCCGTATGTCCATGTCTCATCCTGTGAATATTTACCTCCTCAGTGCAGCTGGGAACTTCAATCTCACAGTGTCCTGGTGAGTGTCACCTGGGATGAACGTTGAATGGAAATCAAGTAATATTCATTGGCATAATCTTAGTTTAGAATTGCTGAATCTCTAATCAAAAGATACAAATTTAAATCTTGCCTTTGAAATTTGTTCTGCATCTCAGCCTTAATATATTTTCGACACCATCACCTTTAAAACAGGATAATGGCTTCTGCTTTAACAACTATGCAGGAGGTTATAAAGGTCAAATAAAGTAAGATTTCACATAATTTTATAAACATAAGTGATCGGGGTTTAATTGTGGCAAATTATTGCTAACTGAATCATATCACTCAACCCTCCTTCTTTTTGAGATTTTCAATGAAAAGAAGCACAGAATGTAGAAATAGTAACAGAATGAGAAAACAAAACAAAGTTACAACGTTATTCACAGAGAAGTGATTGATATGTTTTGAGAAGCTATAATAGAAAACTGGGACCAGGAAACAAAGAGAAGCTCATTAGGAAGTAGATTACTGGCTATCTGTTTTGTCCAATCCAAATACCAGGACAAAAGCACAAGAGGGAGAGAGAAGCAATAAGAGAGAGAGATGGAGGGCACGAAAACAATCCCTGAGCTGACAAAAGTGAAGTACAAAAAAGGTGATGGCTTTCCACAGGGAGAAGCCATGCTGTAGAAATTACAGGAGTAACTGACACGGTTTGGCCCTGTGTCCCCACCCAAATCTCATCTTGAATTGTGATCCCTACAGGTTGGAGGAGAGACCTGGTGGAATGTGAGAGGATCATGGGAGCAGATTTCTCCCTCACTGTTCTTATGATAGTGTGTGATTCTCACAAGACCTGATGGTTTAAAAGTATGGCACTTCCTCTCTTTCTCTCTCTCCTGCTGTCATGTAAGATGTACCTTGCTTCTGCTTTGCTTTCAGCCATGATTGTTAAGTTTCCTGAGGACTCCCCAATTAAGTGGAACTTGAAAAAAGGTCAGTTAAACCTTTTTTTCTGTATAAATTACCCTAGTTTGTGAATGACAACTTCCAACCTCACAACAACCCTATGGCAGAGGTATCCTCATGACCATATCATAGATTACAAAGTTAAGCTTACAGAGGGATGATAATTGCCTGATGTAACACAGAGGTTGGGAAAAATAAATAATAGATTCAGAAACATTCAAAATGTCAACCTCGTGAACTGGGAGTTAGCACTAGAATGATTGCTAAGTACCTCATTAATGATAAGAATCTCGTCTGTGAGGTCCAGGCAGGTAATCTTGGAGTACTTGTATAGAAAGGGCAAGGGGGGGGGTTGGACACAGTGGCTCACTTGTAATCCCAGCACTTTGGGAGGCTGAGGAAGATGGATCACAATGTCAAGAGATTGAGACCATCCTGGCCAACATGGTGAAACCCTGTCTCTACTAAAATACAAAAGCTGGCTGGTCGTGGTGGCATGCGCCTGTAGTCCTATTTAGTTGGGAGGCTTAAGCAGGAGTGTCACTTGAACCTGAAATGCAGAAATTGCTATGAACCAAGATTGCACCATTGCACTCCAGTCTGAGAGACAGAGACTCCATCTCAAAAAAAAAAAAAGAAGGAAGGAAGGAAGGAAGGAAGGAAGGAAGGAAGGAAGGAAGGAAGGAAGGAAGGAAGGAAGGAAGGAAGGAAGGGAAGAAAGAAAAGAAAAAGAAAAAAAGGGCAAGGGAGTGCGGGCTGAGAGGAGGGAGGTATGGGTAATGCGTGTTTGTGGAAGACTTGCCGTGTGCTGCCCCTTGCTCCTGATCTATCTTACAGAGGCTGCCTCCTGAGGGAAGCATAATCATGTTCATTTACTGAATGAAAGAACTGGGCCTCTAGAGCATAAGTCACTTGTCTATTTCACATTACTATTGCAAATATTGAGCAAAGAACCAGGATTTGGCATGTGGTATTTCTTCCAACAAAAGGAAATGTTAGGAAAGCTGAATGAGTGTGTGAGACGATTTCACCCAGAACCAATCTCTATATCACATCAGCAAATCCCATCCATCAAAAACTCAAGTTCTTCCTTCTTTTAGGTGGAAATAATTACTACCTATTCTTGCAGCAAGCCCATTAAAATTGAGAAACACTTTGCTTCAATGATTTTGCAATCACTTTTGATTGAATGATTTATTTTTTGATTCATTCATTCATCAAACACACAGCTTTGTGAGCTATGTACTTGACACGAAGATAAATAAAGCAAAGAACTTTTGCTCTCAAAGGCCTTGTCTCATCAGGGATAGAAGATACCAAAATAGTTAGAAAGCACTGGGATAATAATAAAGTCATCTGGGAGAAAGAAGAGGAGAGGGATATTTGGGTAAATTTTTAAAAGTCAGAAAGAAGTACTGTAGAATAATATTCAAAATGAATTTTAAAATTAATCAATGATACTATCTAATGCCTAAATATGCAAAAATGCATGCATGGAAAAATGTAAAGAATTTTAATAATGTGAGCTCTTTCATCTGTTGAGCCCAACTTTATGTCAGAAGGTTTACATGTATTTATTTCTCATCTGTAGTGACACTTACCAATCGTGTTTAGAAACAAATAAGATTAAACAAAGGCTCTGAGGTTCAATCATATTTATGTTTTTGTAAATAGCAAATTTTTATTTATTTTTTTTATTGCATTTTAAGTTTTGGGGTACTTGTGAAGAACATGCAGGATTGTTGCATAGGTACACACATGGCAGTGTGATTTGCTGCCTTCCTCCCCTTCACCTATATCTGGCATTTCTCCCCATGCTATCTCTCCCCAACTCCCCACCCCACACTGTCCCTCCCCTATTCCCCCCAACAAACCCCAGTGTGTAGTGCTCCCATCCCTGTGTCCACGTGTTCTCATTGTTCAACACCCGCCTATGAGTGAGAACATGCGATATTTCATTTTCTGTTTTTGTGTCAGTTTGCTGAGAATGATGTTCTCCAGGTTCATCCATGTCCCTGCAAAGGACACGAACTCATCACTCACTTCCTCCAGGCACTATGACAGTGACCTTCTACTTTTTCACACTGCTTCCCATGAGAACCCGGAACTGAAGGAATTTACACACCAGTTAGAAAGACTAGGTTTACAGATAAGCAACAGCTAATAGTGAGACAGCAAACCGAAATTAATGACAAACCTAATATATATGTTATATATTATAAATGTATTACACACAATATATGT
Source organism: Callithrix jacchus (assembly GCF_049354715.1). NCBI lineage: Eukaryota > Metazoa > Chordata > Mammalia > Primates > Cebidae > Callithrix > Callithrix jacchus. The sequence continues at coordinate 111,025,326 of NC_133507.1, forward strand.
TATATATACATACACTATACAAAACATAGGATTGGAGAAGAAAGTCATCCCTGTGGACCATGTAGAATCCATGAAAAACCTAAAAATTGAGGTCAGCCTCAAAAGACACTAGAAGAAAATAATACCGCCTTCCACATCTGCCCCTAGAGTCCAACTCTATAGTCAGGAGATCCTTGAGACTAAGGTCTCCTGACTCTATAGGGGTTGTGGGCTCAGCCAAAAGGTGTAAACAATCCAAATATTAGTTACCCTTAGAAAAGATGATAGTGAGATGGTATATTCACTTATTTGTTTTATTATTATAATTATCTGTGTAATTTATTTCTGCAAACTTAGTGGTTTAAACAACACACACTGCTGGGCACAGTGGCTCACACCTGTAACCCTAGAGCTTTGAAAGGCTGAGATGCTAGGATTGCTTGAGACCAGAAGTTTGAGACCAGACTGAGCAGCATAGCAAGACCCCCCATTTCTACAAAACTTTTAAAAATTATCTGGGCATGGTTGCATACTCGGGAGACTGAAGCAAGAGGATTACTTGGACTCAGGAGTCTGAGGCTGCAATGAGCTATGATTGCAACACCCAGCTGGGTGACAGAGTGAGACCCTATCTTAAAACACAAAACCAAAAAATTCCCACACATTTATTACATCATAGTTTCCATGGTTTAGGATTCTGAGCATGGACGAGCTGGTTCCTCTACTCAGGATCTCAAGCTGTCCTCCAGACTGTGATGACATCGAAGATGCAAGGTTCTCCTCCCAACTCACTGGTTGTGGGCAGAATTCACTTCCTTGTGGTGGTGAATAAAGGTGAGCAACTCATAGAGGCCACCAAGGGTTCCCTGTCATGAGGCCATCTTCTCATTCTGAAAAATTGCTTCTTGAGGGCCAAGAGGAGGGCATCTCTGCTGCTTCTTATCTTTGAACTTGAAATCTTCTAGGGGACCCATCTAAGTGGGTAAGACCCACCCAAGATCATATCCCCACTGACCCTTAAAGTCAGTCAATCACAGGCCTTCATTACATTTGCAAAATTCATTCACTTTTGGCATATCCCATAACCCAATGACATGAAGGATATTCCATCATATTCTTAGGTCCTGCCCATACTAAAAGGGGAGGATTCATACAGGGGGCAAATCTTAGAACCTGAGAATTCTGTCTACCACAGATAGGATAAAGGTACTGTGTTTATTTATTGAGATCCTTTTGTTCCTGGTACTGGTGATATAACAATACACAAAGCGAATGCAGTCCTTGCCTCATAAAGCCACAAGACACTGGTATGAGCTAAATTGAGCCTTCCCCACCCCCAGATTTATATGCAGAAATCCTAATCCCCAGTACCTCTGAATGTGGTCATATTTAGAGACAGGACCTTTAAAGAGGTGACTGAATTAAAATGAGACTATTAGGATGGACCCTGAGCCATTCTGACTGGTGTTCTTTTAAGAAGCAGAATTTGAACACAGAAAGAGACACCAGGGATGTGTGTGCAGAGGAAAGGCCAGGTAAGGACATAGAGAGGTCTCAGGATAAATTAATCCTGCTGATGCCTTGATCTTGGACTTCTAGCCTCTGGAAGTATGAGAAAATAGATTTCTGTTGTCTAAGCCACCCAGTCTGTGCCATTTTGCTATGGCAGCCCCAGCAACCTCATATAGAAGTCTCCCTGGGAAACTAATCAATCAAATAAGGGATGTGACAGTTACCTGTTAGTGCAATGCTACATTGAAAGTAAAGAGGACCAAAGATGGATACTATTTTAGTTGAGTTGTTTAGAAAAAGGATGGCAGATCTTCCTTCCTAGATCCCAGCCTTTTGGGTCTGGACCCTTGGGAGAGAGCCCCAGAGTGCCCTGGGTGATGGGAGGATAGTCCTTTTCACAGAAGGCAGGAGCCCCCTGGAAGAACCCAGGAGACAGGTAATCAGGGATGTCCTGTATCTAGGTCAAGAGGAATATGGGATGTGTCTGTGGATTCCATGATCTGAAATACATGTTACACTAATTTCAATTTGACTCAGCCTTTCCATTCTCTCCAAAGTTCTATCCTGGTCCTTGTTGCACTACAAGCATCTGAGGGTAATATTGGGGCTTCAGTCTAGGTCAGTATAGTGATGGCAATTCTGAAATGTAAAGTCTTTATGGGGAAGGTGAATCTAGAAATTGTAAATACTTGTTGTCTTTGCACCATGAAAGTATTTTCTTCCCTTCTTTCTTTTGGCAAAAGAGGTCAAGTTGCTTCTTGAAACACTCATAGAAAATTGACTATTTGCAGAAACTGGTGTGAGCAAAAGCATGGTGTAGGCACACAAATGACCGCAGTCCAGTGGTAAATCCAGAAGTCTCACTGGGGAATATGACACAAATAGGTGGATCCAGAAAGACGGGCTGGGGCGGGACTGAGCACAGGCTCATAGGGAATAAGCTACTGCATACAATGTTCTGCCATGTTCATTTTTTTTTCCATATCCACTTTATTTCAGTAGAATTCACCTACCACAAAATTCACCCTTTTAAATTGTACGATTCAGTGGTTTGTAGGATATGTCCAGGGCTGTGCATATAACCATTACCACAATTCATTACCTTGACGCTGGCCAAAGACAAACAAGAGCAAGAAGGATTTGGAAAAAATTTCGGACAACATGCCAATAATCCAAGAAAAGACAGAAGATGTGTAACGAGTAGGTGTTTGAGGAAATTCTTTCAGGAATCATAATAATAAAGGGATAGTTAGAATTCAGAAGAAAAATGTTCATTGATTTCATGTCACTTTTATATACTTATCACTTTGGATGCTGTCTTCGAGACACAAAACATACTATGGTGCCTGGTACATTATTTGAGTTCATTAAATATTTGTTGAATGAATGAATCATTCATCCACTAGCCATGGAATTGAACCTCAGTGTATGTTCCTGAGTGTTTTCAAAATGTAATTCATTCGAAGATACCTTAGAACTACTCTCTCTCTACTCTCACTAAGTACCCTGGATTGCTATTGGCAATTGCATTTTACTTTGGAGATTTGTTTTTTCCCTACTAAACATATTAATTTTGTAATAATTATTTATGTTGTTTTTATTAATTTAACACCTCTTGCGGCAGGCGTTTTGTCTGAGAGAGATTGTTCCATGATGTCCTGATTTTTCTCCCACGTTTCCCTCACGTACATGTTACGTACGTCATCCTGCCCTCCTTTATGTTCATATCCAAGCCTTTGAATATGGATAGCACACAAGCTAGTATTGATGTTTATTTTCTCGTATCTCTTAGCTGCTTTTAGTTTAGGGTCTATATTTAGGGTCTATTTACTCACAGATACAGAATTCCATGTAAGTCTTCATAAATTTATTTGAACTTATTCTCAGTACATTGTGTCTTGGACTAGATGCTCACAGACATGAGATTTAGCTGTTGAGTTTAGTTCAAGTGTGGAATAGAAGAGACATTTGGTTGCAAATCCAACATCTGGTTTCACCTGTCTCTCTTCAGTTACAGAGGGAAGGTTTAAATATTGACTCAGAGGGAGATTGTTTTAATATTCATATTGGAGAAAAATAAAGAAGTGAAAGCTCCTGTTGCCACTGGAAGCTATATTGTGACTAGGAAGAAAACTGTCCCTAGGATGAAACTGATTCTGAGCACAGCCATGGAAGGAATCTAGGTCCTTTTGACATCAGTAAGTGGTTTATCACACTAGGCTAGGAGTCTGTGCTAATTCTCCACTTTTTACTGTGTGGAAAAAAAAACACAATTAAAAAAATAACTCAATTTGCATTATTTAGGTTAGAAAGTAAGAAAATGAACACAGGAGCCAAATGAAAGATCACTGAAGGTCAAAGTACAAACTATGTGAGCAACAAAATAAATAATGTAATATTGGATTATAACAAAGTACAAAACACATATCCACAAGTCCATATTGATGTAAATAAATGATTGTATAAGTCCACAAATAGGGAAAGAGGGAAGATAAATTTCCAAATAATAGTCAAAAGAATTCCAAATACTTCACGTACATACCGCCTCCCTCGGAGAGGTGAGGCATACTCCTATCCCTGAGGTATGTTGTGGGTTGCACACTTCCTTCTAAAGGGGAGGGGGAAAAGGGACTTTATCGTGGAGAAACGTCACAACCGATACCTCAGCCCTGGGATCAAGCTGAACAGCAGCAGTGATGGTTGCGTTGGTACTATGTTCTCTAGATAGAACATGATGAAAACGGTGTTTCATCTCTGTGGTCTTCCCCGAGCCTCAAATATAATCCCAGTATAACCCTAAAAAAAAAAAAAACACCAAACCCAAATTGTTCTGAGCTAGTTACCAGTACTGCTCAACATTCTCAAGATCATCAAAGACATGGGAAGTCTGAGAAACTGTCATAAAAAGGCGTAACAACTCAATGTAATGTTGTTTCCCGATGGGATCTTGGAACCAATTGAAGACATTAGAAAATCCAACTGAAGTTTAGTTAATAGCAATGTATCAATAATACATAGAATGTTTGTATATGCAACCTTTTCATCACTTGTGAGCAATCTATCATGTTAATGTAAGATGTCAATAAATAGGGAGACAGGCGTGGGGATATACTCTCTCTGCAACTTTTCTGTAACTCTAACACTGTTCTAAAATTTAAAGTAAAAAGTGGGCAGTTTCTATATATTCTTAAAGGAGACCTTCTGTTGAACAGTAATTTTTACTTTTCATGCAATCAACCTTACCCATTCTTTTTGCTTTCCTTAATAATTTTCTTTCTTCTTTTCAATAAACTTGTCAGGTTATCCTTCATCAATATCATGAAGATAGTCTTCTTTGTCTAGAGTTTTCTCTTTTTGATTTGCATATTGAGGTAGATTATATGCCTGGAATTAACTTTTATGTATGATTTGAAGTTGGGAATGGCCTTATTTTTTATTTTCTATATATTTTTTAAATTTAGTTTTTTGCCCACTGTGTGCAATGCCGATGATAAATTTCTTCGTATGAATGTTTTTATGCGTCTAAACATCTAGGGGATTAGGTCAAAAATGGCGCCCTCATCAACCTTCCCAGTCACTAGGCAATCTAAAAAGGCCATTCATTGTTAGCAAGTGTACATGTGGTGAAGCCATTTCTTAACTAGACTCAAGCAGTGTCCATCTACTCTGTTAAAGGCAGTTTCTGTTCCTGCAAGGAGATATGAGCCACTGCAATTGTTCAGGCCTTTATTTAACATACTATTTCCTCTTAAGAAACAAACAAACAAAAAAAAAAACTCCATAAATTTTCAAATGTTTTGATAATGTGCCCTCAACCTATCTGCCTAGTCTCCCATATCACAATTCTTACTGCAATTCATACTGACCTTCTACTCATTCCTCAAGGGTACCACTCCAGTAACTTCAAGCATGAAATTTCTTCCACCAGAAAATCCTACCCTCCTGCTCCTTTCCTGTACTGGATATTTCCTGCCCCATCTTTTCCCCAGCTAATTCTTATTCTTACTTCAAATTTCAGAGTAAATGATTCTTCTTTAGGAAAGACATAATCCATCAAAATAACTGCATTCTCCATTATAATGTAATTTTTAGTACTCATCACAATTATATTCAGTTAATTTTTGCATACTTATCAGGTTAGTTCTTTTTTCCCAATACACTGAGAGTTTCAGAAAATATCTGGTTCAGCAACATTTCCAAAATCTACCATAGAATCAAGTACACAGTATATTCTTTAAAAACGTTTTAAATAAATAGGGTGAAAACCTTATTTAAACAGCTGTTACTAAAATTTCTTTTAAGAAATTAACTCTAAAAAGAATTGTTACAAAAACTCTAGCATAAAAAAATGCCTAGAATAGAAAGTAAATCCCTGAGGGCATAAGCACTTTGAAGCTAGGGAGCATTAGAGGTAGATAAACCCTGAATTACATACTGCAGTGATGAGGATGGAAACAGAAGACAAACGAGGAGAAGATAGGGACAGCCAGGCTGGGAAACAGAAGATAGCAGATTTTTCTAAAGACCTAGAGTGTCTAATAATTCCTCATCTTCCACTCCCTACGCCCTTGATATGCCTTTATTTTAACATCATCCTTCTCTCACACTGATGCTTCTACTTGACTCTCCAGCCTAGGCCTTGGTGCAGTGGTGTGTCTATGCCTTCAGACATGGAAATCAGAGAACAGGCCCTTGCTCCAGTCCCAGCTGAGGTCAAGGCTGAGCCAAGTAGGGCTACTGGGGACAAAGCCATGGCTGTCAACTGCCTGACTTCTTCTCTAGTGAAATCAAGAGCTGGTATATGTGTGATGGAACACCCCTGGAAATTCACTGGTCTACTGGAGAGAAGAGGATGTTTTCACAGAAACAGTGAAAAAGGAGAATGAGCCAATGGCATCTATAAATGAAGGAGCAGGGAGGCCCATGGCTTCTCCTTTAGGGCCCTCCATCACATGAGTGCTTCGCTGATGCTCCTCCTCTGACCTTGTGACCACCCAGCCCTCCTGCATCCCCTGCCCTGTGTCCAGCCCACTTCAGGGCCTCGCATCTTGCCCTGTGCCCAAAGTGCCATCCTGGGGAACTCCTCAGGGTTGGCTCCTCATCATTCCAGACCTTCATCATTGCTGACACTGGCCAGGCTTGAATGCCACTTTAAAAAGTAGCCCTCACCCCACAAGCACAGTTTATCCTCTTACCCTGCTCTGTTGCCTTCATGCATTTGTCACTATTCGATATTATCTATTTTAGGTACCCGCTTCCTCATGTATAACATGCAATAGGCTTGAGAACAGGTCTTCTTACTGTCTTGTTCCCTATGGTATGCCCAGAATCCATATAAGTACCTAGTAAGTAGTGGGTTCTCTCTGAGTAATTGTTGAGTAAATGAAAAGATCTCGGTTACAATGAATAATTGAATACACAAATGTGGTGGGAAGAAGCCTACTAATAAGTAATTGGAATAACTTATAAGCCATGGGAAATGAAATATGAGGGATAACACATATGTTTTTCATCCTTTCTGATCTTCCCTTCCTGTTTCTCAGTTTGTTTCTGCTTTTAAGCTCAGGTGTCTAGACTCTAGGCAAAGTGGACCGACTGCCACTTTATGCACTGAGCAGGAGCCCTACCTCTGTGTGTGTGTGTGTGTGTGTGTGTGTGTGTATGTGCATACACGAGTGTATGTGCATGAGTGCATGTGCAAGTGTGCACACGTGTGTGCGTGGGTGCATGTGTATCTGCCAGTCTGGCAGCCAAAATGTTCTTTTTGTTCTTTGTGATGGAGTCTCACTCTGTTGCTAGACTGGAGTGCAGTGGCACGATCTCAGCTCACTGCAACCTCCATCTCCCAGACGCATGTGATTCACCTGCCTCAACCTCCTGAGTAGCTAGTACTACAGACACTCGCCACCACAGACCAGGTAATTATTGTATTTTTAGTAGAGACAGGGTTTTACCATGTGGTCCAGGATGGTCTCAATCTCATGACCTCATGATCCGTCTGCCCTAGCCTCCCAAAGTGCTGAGATTACAGGTGTGAGCCATCACAGCTGGCTCCAAAATGTTCTTAACAGGTCCCCTGGATAGCTCTGGAGAGTTACAGCATATCCAGGTCAGTAAGGGAGGGCCCCATGATTTGTGAGTGGTGCATCATTTGTGTGTCTGTGCTGAGACTAGGACCTGTATCTTTCACAGCCTGGGATAGCTTGAGACAGTCTGCAGATGTAAGGCAGTCAGCATTCACGCTCTGCCAACTCTGTGCAAATGGAAGCTCTACCTGGATGCAGTTGTCATATTATTTTTAGAGTTGAAAAATGTCTCACTGAAAATGGTTAATACAGATGTCACTACAGTAGTAGCATGAAAGACTCAGATGTCAGCCTCACATGTTTTAAGTGAAGTTTCTTGTGCTATTAAAAGGAAATTTTATTTGATTTTTAATATCAATTCTTTAAAGCATGTGGTTATTTAGTCATGATATACACAAAACATCTTACTTTTTCCTTTGATGACAGAGCATTTAAAACCTTCTACTTCACTAATTAAAAAACACTAGACCATGAAAATAATGGAATCTTATTTTGACAGAGTTTTGCTTGTTTCATGGGAAACAAAATTTGCACCTCAAAATAAACATACAATTAAGCATATTTTCTTAGCTTTAAATCTTAATTTGGGAAAATACACAGGGAAACCTAACAGAATAATGAAGTCTCTCAATATTTTTAAGTATTTTATCTTGCTATATTATGTCTCCACTTATAACTATTACTCAAGGAAGGTATTTTTAAGAAACATATTTTCTTGACCATGTCTTCTTAATGTCACTATTATATATTGCTACCATCAAGCAGCATGTGGTTTGAAGATGATTGTAGTAATTTTATTGAACATCACAATTTTATATAACATTCATCCTTTTCAATAATGACACATAAAATATAGTCCAAAGGGTTGCTCAAATTTTTGTGATTCTAATTAATGAGAAAACTTGTCACAGATGTTACAGAACTATTTAAACTTTATAGGAAAAAAGAAAGATTGGGGAGAAAAATTAGAAAATGAAAAAATCAGTCCAGAACATATAATGTAGACACAGGATAAGTTTCTGAAAAAGAGAACAGAATATGGATGAGAGGAAATTATCAAAGAAAAATATCAAGAAAATTACTCAGCCATTGAGAATACAGAATCTAGACCAGGAGTCAGCAAACATCCTGTGAAGAACCCAATAGAAAACAGTTGAGGCTTAATCATCCACAGTCCTTTTCCATCTCTGTCATGATGACTCAACTCAGCTATTACACCATACACATACATACAGGCAACCCCTCAGTTAAGGAGCCCAGCTGTGCTCCAATAACATTTTCTTTATGGACACTGAACTTTGAATTTCACACAATGTTCACGAGTCATGAAATCTATTTCTTCTCAGCCTTTTCTTGCTCTTCTTCTTTCTTCCCATTTAAAAATGTAAAAGCGTTGTTAGATTGTGAACCAATCAGAAAATCAGGTGATGACCCAGATTTTCTCCATGGATTATAGTTTCTCGATCCCAGATCAAACCTCTAAGTGTCCACTGAGGGCTCAGCACAATGGATGGGACACCGACACCAGGACCCACCCCTGTGAGACCTCAGGCACCAGGGACAAAGGGAGGGCATTACGAGTACTGGCTACATTTATGTGTAACTGGAACAAAGAATCTCAACATAAACAAGGAGAAATAAGAGTCTAGAAAAGCTGCTATTAATCAAACAATCCAACATGTACCTGAAAGAGAAAATATCAGCGCGTAAGAATTCTTATTGAAATTTCTAATTAGTCATAAAAGAATTTTTATTATTGTCTAAATTTTGGGATACGTATACAGAATGTGCAGGTTTGTTACATAGGTATACATACATGTGCCATGGTGGTTTGCTGTACCTATTAACCCATCATTTAGGATTTAAGCCCCTCATGCATTAGGTGTTTGTCCTAATACTCTTCCTCCTCTTGCCCTGCAACCCCTGACATGCCCTGGTATGTGATGTTCCCCTCTCTGTGACCATGTGTTTTTATTGTTCAAGTCTCACTTATGAGTGAGAACATGTGGTGTTTGGTTTTCCATAACAGAATTTTTAAATTTTAATTCAGTTTGTGTGTGTATGCTTTACCTCAACAAATTGATTCTAACATTTATATAAAACTGTAGGGCAAAAATAGGCAAGTCAATTTTGAGTAAGAAGAGCAAGATAGGCAGAGGCGATAAATCAGCATAATTTCTACTAATCGAGAGCCTGAATATACAAATGGACTATGGCCAGAACATGTATAACATAAAAACTCTGACCTACAATCTGCGGCAGCACGGCCAGGATACCAACCCCTTATCTACAGGCACCAGCCCAAGAATCAGGCCTGTTATCTATAATCCAGAGTACAAGGTCTCTAGCAACCAGTCCAAGAAGCCAAATAGTAATTCCCATAACAAAATAGCTAAAATTTTATTAAACTCTGAAAAGCTTCTCTAATTTTGTTTTCCAGCTTCCAACTTAGTACCAACCAGAAATAGCCAAATATATTCTCTAATCAATCCCATAGGATACCCCGTTTCAGTGAGTCCACCTCCAGGTTCCCATGCCAACCAACAGCCTCCATCAGGGCACACCTGAAGCCTTCCTTCTGTCCACTACAGAGCTCTCCCACTCCTTGTCTGCCTTAGAGTCTTAGCCAAGAGGCACATGATGGTGACTGACTCCTGTGATGCAGCAAACACTGAACAAATAGCCTCTGCTTGTTCTTGTTTAGTTGATCCTCATTTATTTCCACATGATGAAAATTTGGAGTTACATCCATTGATAGAGTAATTTGTAAATAAATTGTGACAAACCTATACAATGGGAATTAGCTGAGGGAAAAGAGTTCTATGGTAATTATCACCCAGTAAGACAAACGTACTATTTTTGAAAAAATTTTCCTTAGAATACTTTTGGAAAGAGAAGAAATCCTGGTGTTTGCCAGAGGTTTCATTGCCCCATTCCAACCATGACCAATGTGGACATGCCAGGAGTCCACAGCAGGCAGCTATTTCTCACTGGGACAATTCTAAGGCCTGCTGTGGGCTCCACACACTGTCCCTACCTCCCACTCCCACTCCATCTCAATGTTTAGAGAGTAGAAAATATGTAAAGCAAATTAACAGGAAGCCTGTCAAAGTGTTTCTTCCATGCCACAGCCAGATCTCCCATGGTGCCCAAAGTCCAAAGCTCATGAATGGGGACAGCTCATGGCTTCATATTGCTGCATGCAAACAAGCAGGAGGCAAGGAAAAGAGGGAGGAGGGAGTTATGTTGACAGATTAAATGCAGGACACTCAGTTGAATCTGAATTTTAGATATACAAGAAGCACATTTTCCTATACTTATGTCCCAAATATTACATGAAACATAGTTATACCAAAAATTATCATTTGCAAATCTGAAATTTAAATCTAACTGAGTGTCCTGTACTTGTATTTGCTGAATATAGCAACCCTAGGGGCAAGGGTAACACTGATGTTTTTCTAGTCCTTTTATGGAACACTTAAAACCAGTTTTTGTTGTTATTGTTGTTAGTTTGTATTTTAGCAATGTCTTGCTCTGTTGCACATGCTGGAGTACAGTGGCTCAATCATAGTTCACTGCAGCCTCAAACTCCTGAGCTCAAGTGATTCTCCCACCTCAGCCAAGTAGCTGCGACTACATGCACACATCAACTCACTGAGCTAATTTTTAAGTTTTCTTTTTTGGAGAGACAAGGTCTCGCTATGTTGCCTGGGCTGGTCTTAAACTCCTGGGCGCAAGTGATCCTCCGACCTCAGTTACCCAAAGTGCTGAGGATTGCAAATGTGAGCCACTGCACATGACCCACACAATGAGTATTAACATTCTCCCCATGGGTTTCTTAGAGCTGTGCTGTTTAATTTCCAAATGTTTGCTTTTTTGAGATATATTATTTTACTGCTTTTAATAGAAGGCTAAGGACCCTTCAATATCTTTCCAAATTAAGTATATAAAGTAAAAATGAAAAAAAATCAACAAATATATAATGGTGATCTACTGTTTATAGAGTGCAGAATAAGACAGTAAAGAAAGGTACAAAGTTGGAGTTCTCGAGCCTATAATGGTGGAGTCACTGCTATAGGATTCAAGGTCACAAAGATAACAAAGGCAGCAAGGAGCATCAAAAATAGGCAGAACCTGGATGACAGTCAAGCCTTGAAAGAGGAGGACCACACTCACTCATGCTTGTGGGGATTTTCTCCTAAGTGTACACCACAGTCCCTAAGGCATGGCACAACCGAAACTCATAAAGAGTGCCGTTCTTGAAGTGTTAGAAGACAGAGTTCAAGGCTACTGGAGTAATTGAAAATTGAGAGAAAGTCCTTAAAAAGGAGAAGCCTCAACTCTTCTCAGATCCCCTTGGGACACCTGCACTACGGATGTACAGAGAAAACTCCAAGGAGCCCCGGGAAAGCAAGAGTTTCCACACAATGGAGCAAGTTTTGAGTCGAAATCTTGCCAAGTCAGAGGGTCCTGACAAGTCAGAGTGTCTTGGTAAATCCTTTCTGCTTTCTACCAACCAGCCCCATCAAAGTACATAAAACCACACCTCTTAATTTCAAAGTGTTCAGCCAATAATGTAATGAAATGATGTCTTTAACATTTAAAAAAAAAAACTTAGAATTCTATATCTATGGAATTATCCTTTAAAAAACAGGGCAAAATAAAAGCACTTTCACATAAACGAAGACTGAGAAACTCTACCACCAGCAGACCAATGATCCATTATTCAGAAAGGCATAAAAATTTCAAATTTGTAAGCACCTAATTACAGAGCTTCAAGATACATGAAGCAAGAACTGACTAAAGGGTGAAATAGATAAATTCTCTATTACAACTGGAGATTTTAACCCCCTCCTTGCAATTGATTTAGCTTTTGTCCCAAAATCAGTAAATATGTAAAATATTTTAACAACAGTACAACTCAATTAGGCCTGACAATTACACAGCACTACACTTAATGGCTTCAGAATACATATTCTTTTCTCAAGTGCACATAAAATGCTCACAAAGCTAGACCATATGCTCAGCCATAAAACAAGTCTCAATACATAAAAATTATTTGAATTCTTACAAAGCATGTTTGAATATAAATTAATTAAATGAAATATTAGCCTTATAAGTTATCAAGAAGTATTGCAAATTAATTGGCACACCACTATGTACTCCTTGCTTACATAAGAAAACCAAGGAAAATTAGAAAATGTTCTAAATTGAATATCAATGGAAACACAACATAAAAATATTTGTGAGATGCAACAAACAGCCAAAACCTAGCCTAGAAGAAAAAGCTTGAAATACTGTAATATAGTAGAAAAATAGGAATTTTTTTTTTTTGAGCTGGAGTCTTGCTTTTTCGCCAGGCTGGAGTGTAGCAGCACCATCTCAGCTCCCTGTAACCTCCATCTCCCAGTTAAGTGATTTCCCTGCCTCAGCCTCCTGCATAGCTGGGACTACAGGCATATGCCACCATGCCTGACTAAGTTTTTGTATTTTAGTAGAGATGGGGTTCACCATGGCCAGGAAGGTCTCGATCTCCTGACCTCATGATCCACCTGCCTCTGCCTGCCAAAGTGCTGGGATTACAGGCGTGAGCTACCACACCCAGCCTGAAAAGGAGAAAATATTTAAACCAGTTAAGATTGCTTCTCAACATCATCAGTATTAAAGGACATGAAATATACAACTACAATGAGATACCATTTAAAACCACTAGTATGATTCAAAACAATTGACAACTGATAGTATCAAATGCAAGAGAGAAAATGAAGTAGCCAGAACTGTCATGCACTGCTAAGTAGGAGTGTATAATAGTACAACTACACTTTCAAAATCCGTTTGGCAATTTATTATAACATCCACCCTATGACCCTGCAATTTCACCATTCGATACGAAAGCAATTGCAACAAAAGCCAAAATTGACAAATGGGATCTAACTAAACTAAAGAGCTTCTGTACAGCAAAAGAAACTATCATCAGAGTGAACAGGAAACCTACAGAATGGGAGAAAATTTTTGCAAGCTACCTGTTGAAAAAGGTCTAATATCCAGAATCTACCAGGGAACTTAAACAAATATACAAGAAAAAAACAAACCAATCAAAAAGTAGGCAAAGAATATGAACAGACACTTCTCCAAAGAAGACATTTATGCAGCCAACAAATGTATGAAAAATAGCTCATCATCACTGGTCATTACAGAAATGCCAATCAAAACCATAATGAGATACCACCTCACACCAGTTAGAATGGCAATTATTAAAAAGTCAAAAAACAACAAATGCTGGTGAGGCTATGGAGAAATAGAAAAGCTGTTGGTGGGAGTGTAAATTAGTTCAACCATTGTGGAGACAGTGTGGTGATTCCTCAAGGATCTAGAACTAAAAATACCATTTGACCCAGCAACTGCATTAATGGATATATACCCAAAAGATCATTCTACCTTAAAGACACATTCACATGTATGTTTATTGCAGCTCTATATACAATAGCAAAAACTTGGAACAAAATGCCCATTAGTAATAGGCTGGCTAAAGAAAATGTGGCACATATACACCATGGAATACTATGCAGCCATAAAAAAGAATGAGTTCATGTCCTTTGAGAGACATGGAGGAAGCTGGAAGTCATCATTCTTAGCAAACTAACACAGTAACAGAAAATCAAACACCACCTGTTCTCGCTCATAAGTGGGAGCTGAACAATGAGGACACGTGGACACAAGGAGGAGGACATCACACACCAGGGCATGTTGGGTGGTGGGGACAAAGGGAGGAGGAGCATTAGGACAAATACCTATTGCATGCGGAACTTAAAACCTAGATGACAAGTTGACAGGTGCAGCAAACCACCATGGCACATGTATACCTATGTAATAAACCTGCACATTCTGCGCAAGAATCACAGAACTTAAAGTAAAGTAAAAAAATAAGAACTAAAAAAATTAAAACAGAGAAAAGCATTTGTCTACAAAAATATGTGTACAGATAATATTAATAGTAATTCAATTCTTAATATTCAATGTGAAAAAAACAATTGTTTATCAATAAGATAATGGATAAACAAATAGTAGCATATAACAGAATAACACTCAGAAATTGCAAAAGAATGTAGTACAAATATATTACAACAACATGCACCTTGGAAACATTGCATTGCAATGTCAATAAAGAAATAAGCTAGACACAAAAAACTATGGTGATAGAAATAAGAAGGTGACTGCCTGTAGGAGAGTGGGATGTACTATGGATGAGAAAACGCTGTATGTAGATGGGAAATTGTCTATCTTGATCAGAGTGCTGCTACCAGATCTAAAAAGGCTCAACATACTAGTAGATGCAGATTTACTGACTGTAAACAATCCTTTGAAAGTCCCATAATTCAGAGCTTCTGCATCCTCTTCTGAATAGACCATTTATTTAGGGCTCTACTCTGTCTTTTCTGCATGTTCCATAATTCATTTCCAACCCTAGTCTCAACATCAAAACTGGCAAAGTCTTCTAGCATCAGTCACATCCTCCTCTATCACTCCACCAGAAATTTATTTTAAGTGTGAAGTGACAGAAAATGATAGAAAGAATACTGTGTAGTGGCTACAGGCATTTATTGACTATTAGTGTGTAGAATTATTTAAGAGCCAATAGATAAGAGAAAAAATAATGAAGGTGGTAACATTAATGATAACTAACATATTAAGCATTTATATGCACCACATATTTTCTAAGCACTTTGTGTAAGTATCATCACTTTATCATTACAATAGAACCATGAAGTGATTATTATTATTTTTCCCACATAAAAACTGTTAAAATTAAGGTGTGAAAAGGATAGGTTGCCCAAGGATGCACAGCTAATAAAAGTGAAAGTTTAGATTTATGAGTTGGCATGTATTTCCACAGTCCACATTGTCAATTTACTATGGTCTCAAACACTGTGGTTCGCTATGGCATGCACTGGCCACAAGTGACTATTTAAGTTTGAATCAAATTAATTAAGGTTAAGTAAAGTTAAACATTAATTTTTAGTTACAATGGGTACATTTCAAGTCTTAGATAGCCACATGTGGCTAGTGGCTACCATATTGGACAGCGGAGACACAGAACACTACCTAAGATAGGAGCTAAGACCTCCTCCCAAACTAGAGGCTGATTTTTGCAGAGTATATCCAGTTTCATAGTGAAAGTAAGCTCACATTAAGGCACTAATCCAAAATTGACTGATCATTACTTCTTTACTCTTCACACAGGGTCTCACCCCTGCTAAATGTCTCTCCAAATGTTGCTTCTAGGTGTTATCTCCCACAGGCTGCTGGTGGGCTAACATCCTAAAATTTCCACTAGTCTTATGGAAAGCTCCGTAACTCTTGGGGTTGTTAATGCTTGATAGGATGGGTGGTAAGTCAAATTTGGAGGTTTGAGTAAGTGGGAAGTGCATGAGAAGTCCACGGCATGCTCATTTTTTTTTTTTTGTATTATATTCTATTCAAGTCATTCTGAAACAATATTCTTAAGTGCATTTGAGAATTAATATCTAACTTTTTGGAAATCTCTTTATATTTGATTGTGCCTTGTTGCTCTCTTTCTCTTTATTTTCTTTTTTTGTACATATGTGGTGTGTGTGTGTGTGCGCGCGCGCGTACCAGCAAACATTAAATTGCTATTAACATTCTTGGACCCATATTGTTCTGAGAAACTGTGAATATATTGTTCTGAAAATCCTTACTTTCCTCTGACCACCATGCTGAAGTCCCTGGGTCTCAGGCATAGCTGCTACAGTGTCCTTTGCAGTATTTTTTTTATTTGGAGGACTCTCAGTTCCTACTGACCAGTATTTCTGCTGGGTGTTTTCCACCAGCTCACTGATGTGCATTGACACAGCACAAGCTAAAGCTGAGAAGTCCCCCTACAATTGAACCCATCATGATACAGTTTTGTCTACTTTCATTTGAAGAAGGTTTACCATGCTTTATTCTGAGCCGGCCTGATAGTGTGTCTCTAAATGAGACTAACCAATGTCTTGCAGGTCTGATAGTCAATACAAATAAGCCTCCAGTGCCCTGCGCCTGGCAATCATCTTGGAATGAAAAGAGAGTTTTACAAAGAGACAACCCCAGATATCTGCAGAGTCCACCTAACTACATACTTAGCTGACTAATGATTGGTACATATAAGTGAGACTACCTGAGACCAGAACAAGATCCACTTAAACGGATTATAATAAAGAGTATACCATGTAACACAGTGTCATAAATAGTTAATTTTCACAAGCTAGACTGGAAAACCTCCATGATTCACAGGGCACTGGGTAGGGCAAACAGAAGGGTCTGGCTTCAGTCATGGGGAATAAATACCCTTAGACTGACCACTGCTCTAACCTTACCTAAAAGACTGTGTAAGCAAAATGTAAAAAATCCAGCTCTTTTTAAATAACTTGAATACATCCCAGAAAAAAAAAAAAAGCTGAGGATTAACAGGAACACAAATATCCAGTACTCAACAAGTTAAAGTCACAATATCTGGCATATATTCAAAGACTATTAGGCATAAATAGAAAGAAAATATAACCCATAATAAGGTTAAAAATTAATCAATTGGAGCAAACAGAAAAACAGATGTTAGATTTGGCAGACAATGACATCTCAAGAATATATATAATTGTATCATATATCTTTGGAAAGCTAAGTAGCTAAAAAAAGAAAAAAACCATAAGCTTAGAAACACAAAGTAAATCACACTAAAATTAAATTGCTTAAAACCCATTATCAAGAAAAAAATAATTGAATCTACAACAGAGAAGAAGGCATGTTATATACAAAGGAATAAAGATAAAGATAATAGCAGATTTCTTATTGGAAATCATAGAAACAAGAAAATACTGGAGCACTCATGTTTAAATACTGAAAGAAATATTTACATCCTAGAAATCTCCACTCAGTGAAAACATCTTTTAAGATTACAGCTTATGTTATTTATTCTTTTACTTCCTCTAATAGACCTTTGTTTCCAAAATTTAGTCTCTAACATCCCACTGCAGAATTGCACCCCCTTACGTGATTGTCCCTGTCCCTTCAACTGCAGAAAGGGACAGCAGTCATAGCTTGTTGGCCAATGATACTTCCTCATGGAATACACAGGGAAGCAGAAGAAGCATCCAGAAAGTAAAAAGTAATATGAGCGAATGTTCGTGTTCTTCACATTCATGACTATGTGGTATGGACAAACGTGAAAGACCTCATGAAAGCTCAGTGACAGTAAAATAACAAGATTCTCCCAGCTGCATCGATCCTGAGTGGGCAGATGATTCATTTTGCAGCTGTGTTTCCCCTGGCTAACAGGGGTTGACTGGAATCCACAGAACTTGTCAGAGGCCAGTGGTTTGATAGGTGTCCTACAGCAAGCCACGGGAGAAGAGGAAAACTACATCTCCTCATGAAGACAAGTGCAAAAATAATATCAGTAAGAAAACACAGAGCGATGCAGATGACTTGATTCAGAGAATAAAAAAACTAAGGGGCAATGGAAGTGGTAAAATTAAAAGTGGGAGTCATGTGTATCAACACGTAAGGGATATTTTTCTCTTTTCCTTGCATGATCTTGACAGCAAAGCCATTCTTGGAATTAGTAGTTCTCTTCTACCACTTGCTCACCATTCTGCAGCCATTGAACAATGGGGTTAGACTGGGTACCCATCTCCCTGACCCAACATTCACATGCATTCTCTTCACTACCCACCCTCACAACTCCACAAAATGGAAGAGGTTTGTGAATAAATATTTGAGTGCACATATTGATTTTTGCATGTCTGAATATCAATTTATTTACAGTGGACACATTTTGCAGTGGTTTTTAAACTCCTGTGGTCATAGATTTTTTTTTGAGATTCCAAAGAGATGAACTTGTCTCCAGAGAAAGATACTTATGTACACACATGAACACACACACACACTTTTCATATACAATTTTGGAAGGTTCTTACATAGCCTGAAAGCTGTCCATGAATCATATAGAAGGTCATGGTAACTATCTCTTTTCTTCTTCACAAACAGCTATTGTATTGAATGTAGTTTCATTATAAATTGAGAAAATTGAGGCTCTGAAATGCTGTGACCTTCAAAGATGCACAATTTTGAACTAGTTGGTAAGTGAAATGATACCTGCCTGAGTAGAGAAACACCACTCCCTACCCAGTGTTTTCTATCACAGTCACCAAGAGCAGTGGTGTTCAAACATTTCTAGCTTTGGAAAAATGCGTACATGGAGTATATCTTAATTTATAACACGGCATAAATATTAACTAAATTTGATGATGTCTTATCTTGAATTTTTAGATTGTCATATGTCAAGGGATTAAGACAAGATATGGAAAATCTTTAAGTCAAAATATCCTGTCAATCAACTTTTTTCCTTTATGACAAGTCATTATTCCATTTAAGAAGAAAAAACACATCAATGGTTTGCAAATATTAACCCAGATAATGAAGTGGACACAGGGCTCATCTTGGCCATCTACACTTCCCTTATTCATTTTAATTCCTAGAATATATTTTTGCCAGTACAATGAAGAAGAGAGCAATACAGATAATTTTCAGTCCTTATGAAAATATTTTAGATGTATGTGACATTCATCCAGTTTTTCAGTTAGTATACATTAAGCGCCTACTATGTGTCAGCACCATGATAGAATCTGGGAATCAAACAAGTGAAGAACATTATCCTTGGCCTCAATGGTTTCACAGCCTTGTAGAAATTCTTTAAGAAAGAGATACGAGCATATAGACAAGAAAAATAATGTGGCTAATCCATTTGCTATTGAGGTGACTATCACTAAGAGTCAAAGTGAAAGACATAGTAGAATTATTTGCTTTCAGTAGGAAACAAAGTGATTAGGCTGAGTAAATGCCACTCTTGTGCCGGGACCTGCAGCACCAAGCCCACATCGGGGAATTTGCATGAAGTAAAGCAATGAAAATCAAAGTGGCCATTTAAATCATAACAGCTACGAAGTTATGCTGTCTGCTACCCAGACTCTGATTTCTCCCGACATAAGCTACTCATGGTAGGCTCCACATAGAGATCATTTCAGTGGAAAATAGTGCATGCAAACATGTGTGGTCATGGAAAAATATGTGGAGAAAATGCTGAGTAGTGTCCTGTGGGCCTGGATCATACTGATATAGCTTATCCCCCATTCTCCTTCCCCTCCTCCTGCTCACTTCTTCCTCGACCTCCTCCCTCCATCCTCTCCTTCTGGTTTCCTCCCTCCACCTCCCTCCTCCTTCCATCTTCTCTTCCATCCATCCCCCTCCCCCTCCCCCTCCTTCTCCACCCTCTCTCTTCCTTCTCCTTTCTGTTCCTCCTCAAGCCACTTCCTTCTTAGGCCTCCTCCAGCTCCTCCCTCCACTCCTCCTCTCCCCTCTTCTTTAGATTTTGCTCCTGCTCCTCCGTTTTTTTATAAAAGTTGTACATTCTTCCTTTTCTTCCTCTGTCTTTTAGCTTTTTAATTTTAATTTCAAGTGCACATAAAAGCTGAAAGAAAATTCAATGAACCCCTAAAAATCATTATTTGCAAAAAGATCAAATGGAAATCATTAGCTGCAAAAAGCAGCAAATACATTTTCTGCTCTTTAAATCTCTCTGCATATCCTCCCTCCATTTCTTTCTTGCTCAAAATCTTTCTCTTTGTGTCCTTCCCTCCCCTTCATTTCCTCCCTACCTCACTCTCTCCCTTTCCTCATTTAATTATTGCATCCTTCAAAATTAAGATGTGGACAACTTCATATTTTACTTCTAAATACTTCAGTGTATGCTGCTGAGAACAAAGACATTCTTCTGCATAGTAACAATACCATTGTCACCTGAAAGGAATTTAACATTGATAAGTAATATTGCCTATTAGACAGTCTATAGTAACATTTTACCAGTTATTTCAACAATGTGCTGGATAGCAGCATTATATTACAGAGGGGTGTCCAAAATCCAGTCATGAACTTCATGTTGCCACATCCCTTTAACTTCTTTTGATGTGTGACTTTCATGACAATGACATGTGTGAATCAGCCCATTTTCTTGTGGCGTGTTTTGAATGTGCATCATGATTAGATTGAGGTTAAACTTTGTTAATGGCGGGTTATGCACTTCACACAGCAGCACACTGGAAGGCACACAAGTTCAGTTAGATGCATTGTTGGTGTTGTAACTTTGCTCACTTGGAGGAGGTAGTGTCTACCCAGTGTGTCATTGAAGAGTGTGTCATTTTCTGGCCCAAAATCCCTTCATCTATCGGTCATTTAGTATCACTTGGTGATCCTTGCTGTGATCGATGATTATAGTGGAGGTTTAAATTGGTGATTATGTAATTCCATTATTCCTTCTATACAAGTTTGCTATTATTCTATACAGCATTTCCTTCTAATTCTTTCCCCTTTACTATTTGTGTGGACTCATATTTTTGCTTTATATTTTTATAATTCATTAATATCATTATCCTTATTCTTAAGTTGTCTGAATTTGATGACTCTTGTGATTTTTTTTTTTTTTTTTTTTTTGCCTGCACATGTCATTTTGAGCATTCTCTTGCTTTTAGGCATACCAATATGTTCTAGAGTTACCATGTATTTTTCCTTCCCATACCTTGGAATCAGCATTTTCTTCAAGGCACCTAGTTCTTTTTAGCTTGTTATTTCAATCAAGATTTGAACATTAGGTGTGCTTATTGCTACTGGAGTTTCTCCTAGGCTCTCTCCAGTGGACTTCCTACTGATGCTTCCAGTTCCAACCTTTGTTCTGAATTTGAATCTCCTTTCTTCCACCAGGAGGACATGGGCATACAGCAATGTCCATCCACATCCATTTATCTGTCTGCCTTTTATCTACCTATCTATCACCCATCCCACTGGCCTAGCAGCATTGATGCTGGAGCCCAGATGTAGAGGGGGGGGCTTCTCCCACTCTGCTCACCGCTGCAGACGTGGCCTTGCTGCATCCATGGGAAGCTGGCTCTGGCAAACCGGAGGGCAGCCTGTACTTGGCTGTGAGGGGCGATCTGGCTGGTGATGCAGCCTTCTGGCTTGTCTTGCATGAAAAGCGGGTCCCTTCCCCTCTCTGAAAGGAGCTACAATATTCCCGCCGGGACACCAGGAGAACCTGAGAACTGTGTCTGGGGATGAAGGAGAGACTTCCCACTACAACCATTTGTAGACTGCACAGTTTAGTGTTGAGCCATGGGCTCATGAACCAATGCTTTTCTAAAAATTGACACAATTTTTATTGTGTACTAATGCTATCTATTTGACACACGGTTAACTTTAATTTTTAATATTAGGAACCTTATTTGTGGTTTTTACTTCACTTTTAAATGAAATAGTCTAATATCATTCAAAAGTTAAAACTATAAAAGTGTACGTATTTGAGATCATGATTTAACGACCAGCCTGGCCAACATGGTGAAACTCCATCACTACTAAAAACAAAAATTAGCTGGGTGTGGTGGTGGGTGCCTGTAATCCCAGCTACCTGGGAGGCTGAGACAGGAGAATTGTTTGAACTGGGGAGGTGGGGGTTACAGTGAGCTGAGATTGCACCATTGCACTTCAGCCTTGGAGACAGAACAAGTCTCTGTCTCAAAAAATTAAGAATAAAAGTAAATAAATAAATAAAAGTGTATGCAATAATAAATGCCTATCACGCAATTTCTATCCCCTCTACACCACCCCCACTACCCTTAGGGAACAATTTCTGTGTTTTCTCATTTCTTAGGGAACCATTTCAGTATTTTCTCTTTTCTTTTGTATTTGTTTTTGAAAAATATTTCCTTTGCTTCCTACAAAATCTGCAGATGTATATATATGAATGTATGTGTATAGTGCTATGTTAGTTTTTGATTTAAATAGTACATTATCAAAGTCACTACATACCAGTTAATACAGATATTCCTCACTCCTTTTGTAAAAATCAGTGCTGATGTATCATAATTTATTTAACCAGTCTTCTACAAATGGGCATTTTT
The DNA here is from genome assembly GCF_049354715.1 of Callithrix jacchus. Classification (NCBI taxonomy): domain Eukaryota; kingdom Metazoa; phylum Chordata; class Mammalia; order Primates; family Cebidae; genus Callithrix; species Callithrix jacchus. The sequence goes on from NC_133507.1 coordinate 111,047,902, forward strand.
ATTTTTTGTAATATTTTGCTATTATGTATAAGGCCACAGTGAATGATTTTCTGCCTATGATGTTTTGCATTTCTGCAGGTGTATTTTCAAGATGAAGTCCTAGGGGAAAGGCTTAATGCATTATGGTTTCGTTAGGTCCCGCCAAATCCTCCTCCTCAGGATGCTTTCCTCCTGCATTCCTATCTGAAATGTAGGAGAATAACAATATCTACGCCAAGCCTCAAACAGAATATTTATTGAGCCTCTGAGTACTTCCCATCTGATAGATAAAGAGATGGCATGTCAATGCAGTTATAATTGGCATGTGTGATCATGAGCGAGGTTGAACACTTCATAGGTTTAATGCATTTCTCTATCTTTACTGTAAATTGTCTATTGATGCCATTCTCCCATTTTTTGCTATAGAGATTTTTATCCTTTTTGTTATTTTTAACAGTTTTTAAGGAAGACATATTTGTGAGCTAGCTTTTTATATTTCATATAAGTTGAAAACATTTTTTCCCAGTATATCTTATGTCTTTTTAACTTTACTTATGTTTATACACACACACAGAAATTTTTCTGCATAACAAAATTTATCAATCTTTTTCTTTAACTATTTCACAGGAATTCCAGACTATTAGGATGAGAATAATCTAAGTGAATCCCTAAATCTAAGACATGAACTTTTGAACCAGAGAACCCTAGAAAGAGCAGGCGCAACCAGTGAGGATAAATGGGCCAGCGTTTCAGGGCAAGTATCCCTCCTGTACTTATGGATGAGAAGGATAAACAAGGTTGTACAGATGAAATCCTTTATAAGTTGGAGAGGTTTAACAAAAGGTAGAACTATGTATATGAACATTGTCTGTAGATAATAGTAATGGAAATTAGATCATTAAGATAGAAAACAGATCTGTGTACCTCTTAAAATCAAGGACCCGGATATTCATCTTCCTAGTGTCTATAGGTGCCTGGCACCTAGAAAATGCTCCAGAAATATATTCTGAATGGAAGGAATTGAATCTAAAATAGAGCAATAACCACAGCAGTGGACTGAAAATATTAACAGTACGAATTGAGATGCATCCTTGTGCTTGTACTTTTAAGTAAATCTATTTTCTTCCACATTCAATACAAATTTCATTTTAAAAAATCAATCACCATGTTAATTCAAACTGGCCAGGCAGACAAGGCTTTGTTCTTTTAACAATAAAATATCTTTCAAATGTATCAGGGCAAGGGAGTTGGAGAAAGCTCTTGATTTTCCTACAGCACTGAACAATTTAACTAACTGCAAGAGAGTGTCTTATGAATAAGTAGCATATTATGGGGACTGGCAAATAGTGCTCAAAGGGAAGCAATTCACAGGACTCCCTTTTCCTTCTAAAGCCAAGAGCTTGGGCTTCAAAATAAGAGAAATATTTGTTCAGTTGTTACTGAGTTTTGTTTTGGTCAAGGGCATGCATTCTTGCACAGCTGGCCCCAAGACCTTTTCAAGACACAATCAGCACAAATTCAAATATTTGCCAGTGTATCTCGTGAGCAACAAAAAGAATACAGGGTCCTTCCTGGCAGACCATTGCTTTTGTTCCTTCATTGGCTGAGTGTCTCTCTAACAGAGTTCACTATTGTGTTCATTTGGTTCTCATGTCTTTTCAAAGTGTGTCACAGGGGATAAACACAGGATTATGCAATCCTGACAGCCTGACAGCCTTCAAAAAAGCACATCAGATCATTCTTTGCTGTTTTGTGGGTATAAAAGAGGCAGACCCATGCTACTCACTGTAACTACTGCCCTTCAATAAAGGGAAGTGGGGAGAAAAGGAAAGTTCTAGATGGTTTATGCTTGCAAGACCTGTCAATCCAAACTTCCACATATACAAATTATCTCCTTTGCCAAACTGACTTTGTTTTTACTGGACTACACCACTGAAGTGTTCAAACAGAGAGCAAGAGAATAGACCTGTGGCAGTATTCATTTCTGAAAAGTCCTTCCTCTGTAGGCATGGATGATGGTGTTGGAGAAACAGCTGTCATCATGCACTGCATATTTTGTTTTTTCCATGAAGTAATAGAGATTCAAGAATGCAATGGCATTATAAAGGAGTTGATTGATTTGATATTCATTATTCTCATGCAGGCAGAACTATGTTTTATTCATATACCTGGTCTCAGGTTGATGCTCGTAAATGTTTACTGAGTGGATCTCAGGGTGAAGGCCTTGGGCCTGCAGTACCAGCTCTACTAGCAATGCAGGTTATTGGGGACCTTCCAGATGTGCCAAATCAGAAATGCTGAGGTCGTGTTTTTATAAGTCCTCCAGGTAGGCATGTGAATCCCTAAATCTCAAACATACATCCAGGTGATGCCGATGCATGGTTAGGTGTGGGAAGGTTCATTTTGCTAAGAAGAAAAGAAGAAAAGACAGTTGATAAATGTCTGTTAAACTAAATGTTGAGGTACATACCTTAATGCTCCTCTCAGGGGCCAGCTCTTTTGGGAAGCTGTGTCCCTCTGACTGCTTCCAGCCTACTGGCTGAGTTAGTTGTACAGTTCTGGTGTTTCCTGGTTATGGAACTATACTGTTACCTTAAACAACATATCGTGATGCCCTGTCTACATGTTCTGGCTTCCATAGCAGTTCATCATGATGACCCTATTAATCTCTGGAATGAGTTCACAGAGAACAATAGGCAGGTGTATAGGTGTATATGTTGAATGAATAAATAAAGAAGAAATCAGTTTACACAATGTTCCTTTGTTGATGCAAATGTCCACAGTCATAACTCTAGTTTTTGGTGTAGAAGTAAGCATATAAATGAATTCTGATGTGGAAAATACAAGAATATGCCAATACATATTTTCACAATGTGCTTTTTTAAAACAAATTGTCGTATACTAAATACATAAAATCAGGAAGATATTTCCTTCTTTCAAATTTGCTAAATGGACTCACAGCCTACTGATAACCAGATGTTCATAATAGGTCATGGATTAGCAACAAAGTAATACAAACTGGGCAGTGTACACAATATTCTCTCACAATTCTGGAGGCCAGACATGTGACGCTAAGCTGCCAGCAGGATTGGTGCCTTCTATGGGCTGTGAGGGGGAACCTGCTCCAGGCCTCTCCCCATAGCTCTGTGGGTAGACACGGTGATCTCCCTGTTCAGGGTGTCTGGGTCCAAATCTCTCTATTTCACTGAGACACCAGTTACATTGGATTAGGGTCCACCCTAAAGACCTCATTTTGACATAACTCTGCAAAGGCCCTACCTCAAAATCGGTCACAGTTTGAGGTCAGGACTTCAATATATGAATTTTAGGAGGGGATGCGGTTTAACCCCTAACATATTCCAACTGTTCTCTTGGTCTTGAGGCATGCATGCACGCATGGTCTCAGAAGAAACAGGGAACCAGATTCAAAGCCTGTTCTGTGTCAGAAAATTTCTGTGTCCACTTCACTCTTGACAGAAAGCATCAGACCCCATGAACTGCATGTGTGGCTGGTGTCCCATAATTTCCCAGCTGCTTTTTCTCATGCGCCTCATGCTTGCCTTCCATCTTCCGACTCTCTGGGCTTCCAGACTCAGTGTCCAGCTGCCTTGTAGGTCCTTCCTTTGGCCTGCTGGCAGCCTCTCTCAATGGTGAGTCAGCTTCCTTCTCAATTCTGCTTTCACATCCCCCCTCTGCCAGCCCTTAGGGTTCCGCCACCAACAGTCTGGACACCTTCTGGCACGCAGCCCTGGGGAGCCCAGCATGGTGCTGAGGACATGGCCTTGAGAGCCAGGACGCCTAGCTGAAATTCAGGCTCTGCCACTTTCTGGCTATGAGGGCTTAGCCAATTTACTTTCATAGCAGCGTCTCACTGGCCTTACCTGTAACATGTGGTTGCTAATAAGACTGACCTGGTTAGGTTCCTGTGAGAATTAAATGTTTGATGGCAGTCCCTGGCACATGGTAGGCTCTGGAGGAACATCTGATGCTGCTCATATGCTTGTTCTGGCTGTACGTGCTGGACCTGGCAATGTGCTGCTTCAGTGAGTCTCACATGCACTTCACATGTTGCAGTCTATAAAACTCAGACTCACATTACAATGAGATGTACATTATAATGAAGGGATGTTTTCCCCCTGGAAACTTTCCATTAATTCAAGAGTGCATCTTAAAATCAGTGTCATTTTATAATTAATGAAATAATACCTTGCTATTTAATGAAACCCTATGAAGCACCAGACTGTTGACACATCTTCTTAAATCTTAAAATGTTCCAGCAGGGGAGATTTTGTTATTTCCACCTTGTAGGTAGTGGCAGGGATTTGTAGGCATCAGAGACTTTCTGAAGGCCACAGAGTTAAGTGGCAGAGCTGAGGTTTGAAAGTTCTGTCGGATGCCTGGATCCTTGTTCTTTATATAAAGCTAAGAAGCTGGAACATTTGCCTATGAGAAAAGAAAGTTAATGAGAAGTTGGAAAAATCATCATTGAATTGATTAAAGAAAAGTTGGCTGATGAGGCTCTTGTTGTGCTGCGTTGCATGGTGCTGTGTTGTGTTGTGATCATTTGTCAGAGAACCCCGCTCTTCTCAGAATGTGAATACACCCGTTTGCCTCCATATCCATTTGGTCCAAGTGGTATCTGGTGGACTGTAAAATTAGTGTTTGTTCCTCAGGCCACATTGTTAACAATTTACTTCTTTATCATGTTTATTATATCAGCACACAATTCTGTCACAATAAATAATACTTTACCGACTAGTTATTGCTTGCATATATACTTTCTCTAGTGAGATTATAAACCTCTTGCAATCAGTGCTTTCTATGACATTGTGTTTTATAAAAGGCAGAGAAAACAAACAAACAAAAAGCAAAAAAAGTTTCTAATACTGAGCTTAAAAGACCTTGTAAAGTATTGACAAGTTATATAAGTAAACCTAATACATCCTCCTATTCTGATGGGAGAGAGCACTCTCTGTAATATACATGTGCAGATGCATAAGGTCACCTGAAGACAGTGCTCTGCTTCTGTTGAGTTATGCAAAGCTAGCAAAGCCTGTCCTGTGCATTGCCATTCCTCATTCTGAGCACCCATGGCAGACATCACTAATTGATCAGGTATCTTTTACTGCTATTGTCAGATGCAGCCTCTGCTTGTTTTGCAACACAGCACTCAGGCAATCACCACCCATCTATTAAGGATGACATGACAAATGAAACCAATCTGATATCCCTTGTCTCACCCGTGGTTGTGAAGGTAGAGAATGCAGAGAATTTAAGAAGGCAAATTACTGTACTCCGCGGTAGTCAGCAGAGAACTGACGTGGGGTCCCTCTTGTGGCCACAGTATAAATATTCTCTTGATTCAGCTGGTGTAAGACTAATCCTGATTTTAAAATCACATCAATGCTGGAGAAGGCAAAACGTTGTTTGTAAGTTATAACAGATAAACTAATCTCATGATATTCTGCTTTTCAACAGTTCCATGGCTTTCAAAACCCATCCTTGTCCGGGCCTCACCGGGGACCTATTAAGACTGCTCAGTTTAATAAGAAATCTTGAGGAGGAAGTCCAGATGCCTGCTGGACTTTTCTGCATTGCTCCCCAAAATATTCAAAATGTGCATCCTTCGTAGAGAACCAGTGTGCTAGGGATGTTCCCTAACAATAGCGTCCATGAAACGTTCCTCCTGGATTACTTAAAGGAAGGTTCTTGGCAATCAAAATTCTTAGCTAACTTCCACAAAAGTATAGATAATGAGATTTTAGGTCACAAAATTCTGCGCAATCCTTGGGCTGTGCACATGGGGGACTGCCCTCTCAGCACTTACTGCCCACACCTGACCACACTGCATTTATCCCGGGGGCAGTGCGTCACAGGTGGTAACGCATTCCTGAAGTCACAGACTCTGTGAAGCCCTGAGTTATTTATAAGCATTTCCACATAACATTTGGCCATGTTTTTTCTACTCTGTTATAAACTTTGCCCAGAGGGAAAAAGTAATTAGTTGCTTCAAGTTTGCAAGTTTCCGTAAGGTGCCTTCTCCAACTCGCCACTTGCATTTTGCTTGGTGGTTTGCTGGCACTTAGTCTCAGTGAAGCTTCAGTGTTTTGTTTTCTTGAGAAAGGAAGAACTTGAAGCTCTCATGAAGAGTGAGTTTTGGAAAACTACGTTTGGGATTTTTTTCCTCCCCTGTGCAAAATGCACAGAACTGTTTTTGATGTGACTGGTCTTTGTTTTTGTTTGCTTGTTTCAAATAAAAGTAAAAAAGTTGCTTCAAACATGTGTGCATCTCACCACCATAGTCTTCACTGATTGTGTTTTCTTTCTCAGCTGTGGCTTTGCCTGAACATGAACTAGCAGGGTCAGGAATCCACTACAGAAGGCAACACAATCTTGGGCTACAGGAGTAAAGGTGCAGTGACCAGCGATGCCCCCCCTTTACTTGCTCTGGCCGTAGCACACTGAGCCCACCATTAACACCTTCTCCAGTTACTGCAGTCTCATCTTTTATTCTATCACTCATAGCTGATGTTATTGGCACTTCTTTCTGTAATCTTGATGTTTGTCTCTCCACATAAATTTGATCCACCTTACACACGTTGGCTCTTGTCCTTGAAATGCTTGGACAAATGTTTTCACTCCAAATCAGCATACACTGCAAATCCAGACTCCCTCCCCTCCTCTGGTCCATACTGGCTGTTTAACGTTTGCCAGCACATAATGCTGAAAGAAGCTGTGAGAATTGTGGAGTGGACCCAGAAACACAACTGGAGCAGTGTGGGGTGAGAACAGATACTAGAGAAAGAAGTTATGGAAAATGATGTTGAAATTAGTTTGCCTAAATATAAGACTTTTGTTAGGTCCAGCCTGTCCATGGCAAATGCAATGCCTTTTCCCTGCTTATAGCCCATAAACGTCTCAATGATTTCTTGAGACTGAATCTGCACAGCACCTGAGAGAAGTGATTTCCTACACCCATCCTAAGTTTAGGTGTAAGTTGCATGCCCATCCTCAGATGGTCATGAAACTTTTTTCCTTTTGGTTTGAAGATGCATTGGTCAGTCTGCAGCTTTGGAATTAGTCCAGGGGCAAATCTCAGCTCTGCCACCTGCTGCTTGATACTGTGAAAGCTGACAAAATATCTCCACAGAAGTCTCAAGGAAATTCTCTCAGGAAAGTATCCAATGAGTCACAGCGCCTGGTCAAGGAGCTAAAAGTCTATTGCATGACTCAGATGTATAAATAGACATGCACATGTGGTAAAATGCCTGATACGGAAAGGCACAGGACCTCGCGTGGATCCACACAAGGCACATGACTTACACTGGGAGCTGAGAACTGCTTTTCAGAGAACACTAACACCCACACAGAGTGAACTGGGCAAACTGTCGAGGCTGGGCCTGCTGGACAGTCTGTACTTCGTGTGCAGATGCCCAAAGATCTGGATCCTTGGAACAATCTATAATTCTGCTCAGGGCTGAGAGACTGATGCCAGTTGAGAGTTGCTGAGCTAGCCTCTCAGTGGGACTGTGCAGCTTTTATCTTCCTCGTTGCATAAGCACAAACTGTGGTGAAAGTATGAAGACTTTATTTCTTTACAGAAAATGACCCTGAAGAGAGAGCCAATTGCTAGTGCTCGCAGTGCCAATGAATAGAAAATGGTGATTCTTGGCCAGAAAATAGCTTAATAAATTTCTTCGGTTCTATATTTATAAAACAATTTAGGGTCTATGGGGTTCAACTACATTTTCCTTTTACATTTACTGCATCCACGATTGGAATTACATGCTACAATTTATGCAAATTCAGGGAATTTAGAACACTGTAGAATATTTCTTATAAATGACAAGGGTATGCACCAGTTCAAATCATTATGGCTAATGTTTAGAGAATATCATGCACTGAAACCCAACTTTAGTCTTTGCAGTCTGGTCTGACGGTTATTTCCCCGCTAATATCACTGCTTCTGTGGTAGTCTGAGACTCATGGTAGAGAACATGGAAAGAAACACAAGCAGACTCATGAACAAGGACCAATATGGCTTGCTGCTGTTTTTCATGCATACGCCTCTTTAACGAAGCCAAAAGTAATTTTCTGAAAATAAATGGGCACTCATTCAAATACATTATTGAACAGAAACAAAAAGCACGTATCAAAAACATCTATGATAGTTTCAAGGGATAATGTGTCATCAGGTCAATTCTTATTGATCTCTCAGGGATGGATATTTAATGAGACTGGTTACATGATAGATGATACGGAATGAGGTGTTTATGCAGAGATATCTACATCTGCGGTTCTTTTTTTTTTTATTGTGCACTGGAGGAAATTACAACCTGTATTCAGTCCCAAGACTTGATGTTTATCTGGGGGACACTGGATTGTGGCAGTTGGGGTCCCTGGGGCTGGAGTAGATTATGGGTAAAGTTAACTTGTGAAGCTCAGTATAGAAGTAACCCACAGGACGACAGTGAGAAGAAAGGAAAAATGAACCCTGACGGAGGCAGGAGTGAGATAAATATGAGTGTGACTGTGTCGCTACAGAGTGGACGCATCACTCTGAGAATGCTGCTCACATGTGTCAGGGGCTTTAGCCTAAAATCACTTTAGAATGATTTTTTTCTTACTATATGTTTTCCTCTTACTCTGTTGGGGTGGGGGTGGGGTTCAGGGATGTTGAACTTCACTTGTGGAGCTCCTGCTCCAAGATGGTAGAAAAATGATCTTTTAAAAAACTTAGAATTCTGGATTCTGCAGAATTCTCTCCCAGATGCTAGTTGTTAACATAATTCTAATTTCCCTTTTGGTGACACAAAACTACTCTCCATTGCACTGAATCCCTTGTAGTATGATGTGAATGTGTAACCAAATTGTATTTAAATAAATGTGAATGTGAATGATACTTGCCAATTCCAGGCATGGATCTTAAGGAACCTTACACTGATGTGTATTTATGCCTTTTTTCCCTTCTGATGGTGGGATGCCAACACGGACGATGCCCCAGGAGGAGAGGAAGTCACCAGCCGAAGCAGCCCTGTGTCCCTGAGTTCCTGAGTAGAGTAGAGGTATTCACCAACCAGGAAAACCCATTCTGGACAATTATCTGAGGAAGAAATAGACTTCTGTTCTGTTTGAGCAGTGGTGCCTCAGGGCTAATTTCTTCCAGCAGCCATCCTACTGTGCTGGTGATGTTTCAATTGCCTCTCGTGTAGACCTGAACCTTCCCTGCCTTGCTCTTTGTCTGGAGAGGCTGATCTCCATGCACTGCATCAGGTGCGCCTTCTTGCCTTCCAGCTTTTGGTTGGCTATAGATAACAAGGTGCAGCACAACAGATGAGAAGACGGGAGGAGCTCGTGGGAGATGAGCAGAGAGCAGAAAGGAGAGGGAATGTGTATATCCACATGTTCTTTCTTGGCTTCACTGGGCAGTTTCTCCAACACAGCTACAACTGTCACCAGTGCTGGTGACATGACCCTTCCCATCCTCCTTCAGACCAAGAGCAGGAACAGCTTTCCACAGTCGCTGCTCTCTGCTTGTTTTGCCATCTATTACTCTGCCTGCACCTTTGTAAATCTTTATAACAGATGCCCTACTTTTCTAAATAGAATGTGGGTAACAGAGAGAGAGAGAGTTTTGTTGTTGTTGTCAGAAAGAAAAATAAGATTTAGAGTATAATTTTAGAACTGCAATAGCCTAAAGGACCAGGGAATCCAGGCCCCTACTGGATAAATGAGTCTTTCCTTAAAAACCCATTTAACTAAAAGCTGTGTTGATCATGTCATGTATTCCGTCTGTGACTCTGGAAGATACAGACACCATAACCATCCTTCTCTCTAACCACACCCCTGTCCAGCCTCTCACCCTTGTACTGCTGGTTTCAAGGAAATAGCATGAGCATGTTCCCCAGACTCCCATCCTTACCTTAGAAATGGGATATAAGCACCCAGATATGGAAAGGGGCTTGCCAAAGGTTTCATCATTTTAAGGAGAGAACCAGGGCTCTGTTAAAAAGAAATGAACGTGGCCGGGCTCAGTGGTTCACGACTGTAATCCCAGTATTTTGGGAGGTGAGGTGGGTGGATCAGAAGGTCAGGAGTTCGAGACCAGATTGACCAACATGGTGAACCCTTGTCTCTACTAAAAATACAAAAATTAGCAGGGGGTGGTGGCACACGCCTGTAGTCCTAGCTACTCAAGAGGCTGAGGCAGGAGAATTGCCAGAACTTGGGAGGCAGAGGTTGCAGTGAGCCAAGATTATGCCACTGCACTTCAGCCTGGGTGACAGAGTGAGATTTTGTCTCAAAAAAAAAAAAATAATAAAAGGAAATGAATGTCAAGGGGAAAGCTTTCTAAAGCAGAGCTGGAACTGGAAACCTCACAGTTCCATCTCCACTGTCAAGGAGGAGTCACATTGGAAAACAGTCCTTGGGTTCTGCCCTTAATCAGTTAAGGATTAGGGTTGGCAAGAAAAGTGTGTTATGACATTCTTCCCAGATCCAGGAACCTGAGTCTCCTGTTCTGAATCCACAAGAGATGCCCAGAACCACGGCCCCCTGCCTTGATCTCCTGTGGCCAATATCCCTGAAAGCAGCATGCTGGGTTGGCCAACACCTCTTCTAGTGAGAATCCCCAATTCACATTTACGAAAATAGAGACATTTCTGTCCTCATCAGCAGTAGACTTTATGATTGAATCTGCTTTGGGTAAATATTCTACTCACAAAGGCAATCTGAGTTAGCTGGGAGGGAAGAGAGGCAGAGGTGCAGGGCCCACATCTTTCTTGTATAACTGGAAGTAGATAGAAAAGTATGGGATGGAAGTGAGAAACTCATCAGGTAATTCTCAAAGGAAGAGAATTCATTTTCTCCCTTGGCCTCCCTCATCACTAGCTTTACATCTCAGGGGTCCTGGGACAATGGAGCATTAATATGGTCCCTAAGGAGACTTCTGGTGCCTTCTCTCTTAAATAACTCATTTTTCTAGTCCCGTCTTCCTGGTACCTTCCAAACAGCACTCAAAGTAACACCTGGAGGAGACGCTGTGGGATCTTTAAAGCCAGGGTCTGTAACTAAGGAGGCTTTTTACCTCCAGCACCACTTTGTGGCCTGGCAGATAGCAGGTGCGTAGGGAAGGCTTAGCCTTTTCATGAATGTAGGGGAGCATGCCCAGAGCATCAGGAGGCAGGGGCTATTTTTTTAAGCGCACATTTTCCTCAAATCACAAGTTTTAAAATTTAAAATGTGCCTACCTTGAAGACCACATTTTAAAAATGTCTTAAGAAAAAGAAAGATCAAATACCCTTTTACAGGAGATATAGTGCTTTAATGAAGTATAAATTCAATTGCATTTATAGGGTACAAAACTACAGTAATTTTTCTGGTGAGTCAAGTTCTGAAAAATTAGATTACAGCTAATATGCCAATTAATTCATCACTGGGTCATTTATCAGGTATTTCTTTATTCTTATTTGATATCTGGAGGTGCCCTGAAACTATAAATTTTCTGCATCTTTATTAGATTGTCAGACAATTCTGAGTGTCCCGTGCCACCCCCTGCCATCCCTGTCCCTCTCAATTATGCCTATAAAATTTTTTATTTCTAAATTTTCACGGGACTCTGAATTGCCTGAGCTTCACGGCAAACCTCAGCAATCTGTGTATGCTTGTGTGTGTGTGTGTGTGTGTGTGTGTGTGTGTGTGTGTGCAAAACTTATCTTCTCTGACCTCTTAGCTCATTCCAAACTTCAATCTAAGCATCTAATCAAACAGTTGTCCTTCTCTATTAGCCCCTTCTTCTTCTGTGGCTCACCTGTTTATCTTCTCGTCTCTCTGGAATAGCCCTTAGAAAGGGTTCTAATTCAATCTCATCAGAAGGTTGAAGTAATATTTTTCCAGCTGAATTTATAATAGATGTCCTACTTTTCTAAATAGAATGTGGGTAAATGACCAGAGAGAGTCAGAGAGAGAGAGAATTTTGTTGTTGTCGTCAGAAAGAAAAATATGATTTAGAATATAATTTTAGAACCGAAATAGAACTAAAGGACCAGGGAATCCAGGCCCCTGCTGGATAAGTAAGCCAGGATCAGAGAGGTTCAATACATTCACATTGCACATTATTTCATGTTTAAGACTATACTGGAATTTGAAAGTGATTATGTTGAGTCCATAGGTCAATTATGTCAAAACAACCTTAACTCTGCTAACTCATGACTTTAAAATGTCTTTTCATTCATTTCGATTTTTTATAAATTTTTTTCAGGAACATTTTGTATTTTTCAGTATATCATTCTTGCAAATATTTTGTTATATTCATCCCTAAGTATTTTGCATTTTTATTGCTATTATAAATTATATTATTATTTTAGGTTTATTTCCAGTTATTCACTGTACACATGTACAATTTCAATTAATTTTATATACTGAATTTTACCCTGCAACCTTGGTAAGCTCGCTTACTATTTCTAGTAACTTTTTGTGTTTTTATATAGACTTTAAATAAAGATAATTTTACTTCTTCCTTTCCAAACTGTATGCCTATTATTATTATGAGCCTAATTTCATTTATTTCGTGACTTCACACAGGTGACTTTTGACACATATTTGTAAACTTTTAGATTGTTTTACATGTGTGGTTATGTTTTAAGTTCACAGCACTGTAAAAATACATATTATTATTGCCTTTACAAAAGTAAAGAAACTAGGACTCACATTTTATACCGATTTAGTATTATTTCATGTTTCATTTTACCAAAAGCTACATTTAATCATTAAAGCCCTGTTCCACTTGACCCTACCATGCTACAAATACAGTTAGCCCTACTGGTCTATGACGTATTCTTTCTCCTCTGAAATATGACAAATGCTCTTATTGCTACAACATTCACTCCCTCACAGACCCCTTCATTTCCTGTCTCCTTCCTTCTCTCAACCCTCTCTTTTTTCCACACATGTATACAGGGCACCTGCTACTCCCACACAGCAAATCAGCCCTTGGGAACAAATAAAACCCATGCTAGCTGCCCTCAAGTTGCTCAACAGCTAGTATGAAGATTGTACATTATTGAGATTATTTCTGGAGGAATGTGTAAGATATAGTGGATATAGAGAGAAAGATGGGTGTATACCTGCAGAGTGCAGTCAGCAGTGACCTCCTCAAGTAGGAAATAAAGTGTGCATAGAAGCCCCCCCCAAAAAAATTTCCTTTTTTACTGTGCTCCAAGGAAATTTTAGATGTCAGGTAGAGAGTGATGAGAAATACGTTTGAGTGGTGTGTTAGTCATGATTCAGACAGAAAAATAGAAACGACTCTAGGTGTTTCAAACAGAAATGATTTAATGCAGAGAATTAGTTACAGAGGGACAGTAGAACTGAGTGGCTTCATAAAGAACAGTGAGACTTCCTGGGCTTAGAAAGCAGCAGGCACCTCTGGTACTCTAGCGTTCGATGGCTCAGATTAGAATGCTGCTAGCAGGATTCAAGAGTCACAGCTGCCCAGAGTGACCTAAAACTGGGGTGAGGCTGAGTAGGAAGAGTTGACATCTCCCTGAAAGAACCTTTTCTGGGGCAGCTGGTAGGAACAAGAAGAAAATACAAAGAAATATCCTCCCTCTGCCCTGCCTCTATCCTCAAACTTCCTATTGAATGACCATAGCAGGAAGCCAGAGGACAAGAGATTCTGGGTAATGGAACTTCCTGTGATGCAGGAACTGAAGGATGAGGAACTAGCTTGAAACAAAACAGGCAAATGACAGGCACGGAGGGGCCTTGGAAAGGAGGCCAGGAGGAGAACCCTGAAGATGCTGAGCTTGTAGCTCTTCCTTCTCCTCTGCCTTGTGCATCTTCCAGCTGCTGAGGCTACATATAGCCAAAGACACACTATTAAATAAGGTCTGAAAAAGTAGATTATAAGATTCATATCTTAATAGGCAGTTAGATAGTATATATCAATATACCAAAGCTCACAAAAGAAAACTTAAATGCAATAAAGTTCCACTTAGAATGTCAATAATATATGCAGAGATTGAATAAAAGCCCCAGAAAGATTTCATGAAAGTATAAGTCCTGGAGAATCAATGAGGACATTTTGAAATTTCCTTTGAATTTTGAATTGCTGGTATAGCAAATCAGTACTACAGAGCTACTGGAATTACGGGGCTGTGATTTGGTCTAGGGATACACACACACGTCAGTGGACTAGAAGAGGGAATAAGGTAAAAGACCACCACATTGTTTGTGAGAATATGATAAATGGTAATGACGGCATTTTAATTCAGTGGTAAAGAATGGATGGTTTAATAAATGGTACAGACACAGCTGGTCATCCATCTGGCAGAAGATAAAACTAGACCCCCTTCTTACATCATGGCAAAATATAAATTCCAAATGGATTGAAATCTTAAATGTAAAAAGAAAAGAAAATCCTGAAAACTCAATAGACATTCTCAAAGCAAAATAGATATAAACCTACCTGAATTGACTTGAAAAATTATTTATAATGAGAGATGCCATAACCCAAGTCAAAACACAGAATATAACAAAACTACTTGGAGAAGTATTTTCAATGAGGATAGATGCTCATCATTAATAATAGACAAATGTCTTTTACACATTTTCAAAAGGAGAACAAACAACCTAAGTGGAAAAAAGTGGGCAAAGGATTAGAAGAGACCATTTACACAGGAGCAAATCCAAATGGCCGACAGATACGTGAAAAGATGCTCAAATGCAGTAGTTATGAGTGAAGTGCAGATTAAGCATCAATGACTCGTTATTTACATTTATAAATCTGGCAACTTTTCTAAACAAAAAGGAAAAATTATACTTGCTAATGGCAGGTATGTGAGGATAGGATACCCTCACATTGCTGGAGTAATCTCACAACGTTTTAAAAACAGTTTATTAAACTCTAAAATGAGAAACATATTTTCTTTTTGACCCAGTGAATATAACTCTAGGAGCTGTCCTATAGAATTAAGAAGCGTCACAAAGGGACTGCCCATCAGTAGGGAATGTCTGAATAAAATATTGTATATCTCTAGCATGGAATACCAAAGAAAATTTAAAAATGAATGGAGTTATGCCAATGGACTTGGAAGATTTCTACAAGATTTGTTTTCAGTCATCTTATAAGCTGTCTTTTGTGGCATAAACAATAATATTGAGCAGAAAAAGATTCTATGTATGTGTATCTACAAACAATAATGTGAGGATGGAGAAAAATATAGACAAGTATACAAATCTGGTTATATGGAGTCTACGAATTTGGTTTTACTAACAAGGAAGTGCTCTTTCAGTGGATAAAGAAAGGAGAATCAAATGAGGAGGCTGGTATAAATTATGGGGAAACGATTAAAGCTGTACATCTCCCACCTTCACGTGCAATATGATCATGTTAATGTAGTCATATGAAGTCATATTTGTTACATAGTATAACATACCACATGTAGTGTTTATAGTTACATAAAATTACATGCACATGTATGTTCACACATATATTTATACATGTATTTGTGTATGATACACACATATGATTGCTCATAAATACAAACAGATGTGTCCAGCACAGGGCCTTCCATGGATTCAGCAGGTCTTCCCCTTTCATCACCTTGTGGCTGACATCATAGTGGTTTTTGCTGCACAGGTGGAGAGAGGTTAGCCAGAAAGCCTGCAGCTGCAGTCCACATGGCTCTTTCTAAACTAGCTATGGGATTAATTAGAACATGCGACACTGTTTATCTTTTTCATTTATTTTAGTTTGTGGTTTTCCTAAGTGATTGCTCCAGGGCTGAGTCAATTAAATTTCCCTCTCCCTTGAGTTTCCTTGGGAAAGAACCATTGCTTCCATTTCAGAAGCACTAAGAATGTAGAAATTATTTAGCCTGTCTGCCTTAGCCTTAGTTTTTTCATCTGTGAAATGAAGGTAATGATACCTACTTTGTCCCTGTCTCATAAGGATAACATGGAAATTAGTAAGATAATTAGCTGAATGCCAGCTCCGACTAAAGATGTACCATGTACACAAAGCTTCTTACTGTTTATAAACTTTCAACTCTGAATTGCACATAACAACCTTTGACTTTTGTACCAGTGGCTTGGAGGGAAAGAGAGTGCACCTGATCTGCTATAATTGACTAGAAAGTAAAACACTGAAATGATTAAGAGAAATCAAAATCTACTTTATTTATATATGGATAATCAACTATTTTGCAACTAGGCTTTTGGTACTCGGAAAATCAACTTAAATCCCAAGAATGACTTTGGTGTCCCACCACAACAGGAAAAAAAATCATCCCCTCTTTTTCAACTTCACCGATGTAGGTTGTAACTCCTGACCCTCATTTTCTGTTTCTTTTGTTGCTGCCATCAGCATTTACCTCCCGTTGCTTCTGGATGCAGACTGTTTCACGGTGCTTGGATCAAAGCAGTCCTGTTATAAACTCGGAACGATATTTCAAAAGCACAAATCGAGTCCCTCAGAAAACCTTGACTGGTTCTTCTTTGTTTTCCAGACAAAATCCACAGTCTTTTAAATGGCATCAAGTGATCCTCCACGTTGACTCCTCCCTACTTCTCAAAGCTCACATTAGTGTTCTGCTGATTGCTCCGTGGCCATTGTTCACTAACAAGTCAAGAGAGGGTGGGAAGGTGGATTTCACTGCAGAGTTTGCATAGTATCTGTGCTGCCCACTCTGATCTCCACCTGCCCCACCCACAACAGTCATCAGTGATGATGGAGCTGGGCCCCAGGCAGCAGCAGGAGCTAGGGTTTGGACCCCAGGACTGCAGTAGCACAGGCCCCCAGCTGTGTGGCTGGGAGGGAGGTTGGACTGAGCAAGGCTACATGTAAATGGAAGGGCACTGCAGAATTCTGGTCATTAAAAACCTGGAAAGGGAAGGAACAGCTAGGCGTAGAGTCGAGTCAGAGGCAGGAAACAAGGAAGTTTGTGCCCCAGAAGAAAAGTAAGCCTGGAGGGATATCCTCAGGAACACTGGATGGAGTACTTTTTAGCTGTCTCAAGTTTACCTTTTTTTCTTTTGAGATGGAGTCTTTCTATTGCCCAGGCTGGAATGCAGTGGCAGGACCTTGGCTCACTGCAACCTCCACCTCCCGGGTTCAAGCAATTCTCTTGCCTCAGCCTCCTGAGTAGCTGGGATTACAGGTGTGCACCACCATGTCTGACTAATTTTTTTTGTATTTTTAGTAGTGACAGGGTTTCATGTTGGTCAGGCTGGTCTTGAACTCCTGACCTCATGATCCACCTGCTTTGGCCTCCCAACATGTCAAGTTTACTTTTTGAAAGACACATCTTTCATTGTCCTTTTGTTTTCCTCAAAGCAGGCCTACCAGCCCTCTTTCCCTCCTCATCTCCCTAAAGGCTGTGCTTGGGCCTTCAAGCATGCCTCACCTGGTGTTTACAGCCCATACGTCTCATTGGGGAGCAAGGCAACTCTTAACCCTGCACGCACCAGTGAGAATCAAAATGGCAGTGGATGTTCATATGCACGTGGATGTGGATGTGCGTGTGGAAGTTAGAAAGTGTGGCTGAGCTGCCAGGGATACAGGCTTCACAGCTGGGTCTTGGCCAGGATAGGTAGTAGAGCAGGGAGCCCTGATTGGTACACTCTGCAGATTTCCATGATGTAGATATCCATGGGAATATGGTCACATGGCCAATAAATATCAAACCACCATTTTGTTTGTTTATTTTTTAATGACTATTGGAAGTCACAATAACTTAAAATACAGCTCTCCAGACCCAGTACAAACCAGCAACAGCACAGCACCCAGCAAAAACAAGCAGCTCCTGGGACACACAAGACTCCTCTGATAACCTTAGTCAAGAACTATGAAATTAAATGAACAGTTAAATAAACACAGACCATAACTGGAGCCAACACTAACCTAAATCTCTAAGAAGTATGTATGGAGTGTGCTCTGGGAGAGGACAGCACATGTGTCATTTTATGAGACTAAGTCCAGGTATACAAATCAATTTCCTACTGATGTGCAAATGCAACCATGAACTTACTGATGTCACAAGGTCTCCCTTTATCACTCCAGTTTTTTGAGGACTATTGGGCTCACTGGCCTTCTAATATAGACATATCAAATACCTCATCTCTTGCAAACTTCACAACACTGAGATGTAGGAATCATTCTTCCCACTTTGTCAACAGGGAAACTGAGGCTCAGAGAGCTCAAGTAGCTTTCTGTGGCACCCTTGCTTACAGAACTGATGAGTAAATTAGGATATTTAGATGCTCATGTAGACTTCATGGGAATGTTTCAATCTGTATGTCATATGCAATTTGATTAACTCTCAGACTTTGAAATTAGCAACTGTTGCCCATTTTACAATAATCTGTATTTAATCAATATTTTCTGAATTAATTAATTTTTTTTTTTTTTTGAGACGGAGTTTCACTCTTGTTACCCAGGCTGGTGTGCAATGGCACGATCTCGGCTCACCGCAATCTCCGCCTCCTGGGTTCAGGCAATTATCCTGCCTCAGCCTCCTGAATAAAGTAATTTTAAGTAATTTTTCCCAAGAGACAACTACGAGTAACAGCCACTTGACAATGAAAATCACCCCCACTGTTCTCCCAAGTAGATAGGAGGGACAGGTAGATTAGTTGACAATTGCTGCTCCTTTTAATGCTGAAATCACTTGTAAAGCTTTGATTTTATTGTATCTGCCATTTATCAAGCCCCTCCCCATGTACAAGCTGTTTTATATATCGAGCCTGTCTTCATCTGTATTTTAAAAGTAACAAAGCCCCATTTCCACTGTACAGCTGAAAAAGAGATGTTCAGATAGTTAAGTGATTAGCCTAAATTTGCACAAATTACAGGGGACAGAGTTGGCACTCATGTCCAGGTCTGCCCAGTGTCAATTTCCACACTTGCTCTCCTTGATGACAGAACCTCCCTGCTTCCTTGTTCTCTGTCACCTCACTCTCAGGCGGCATCACTGGGGTTACCTCCTGTCTCATCCTGAGGGTGGCACGTGTATGCTGTTGTTAGAACTAAGAAAAAAACCCTTTCTTCCATCTGCGCTTTGCTGCTTTCAACATATTTATATCCAAAATTTAAACATGTGGCACTCAGCACAGCAGTCACCTCTACCAATTTGATTCCAAATGCTAAGCTATTCAATAATGCTGATCAGAGAGTTCAGGGAGTTATGACATGCCGTGACCCACTGGACCCATGCCACAGCCTTAATCATAATTGGAGCTTGTCTAGAATTCCTCCATTCCTCGGTGCTAACATGTAGGATTTTAATCACAAATTTGCAGCTCCATCTCATTATGAAGGGGAGAAATCCCTCACAAAGTTGTTAATTGACCTTAATCTAATGTGATGTGTAATACACTCAGCTGGATTCTCAGACTCTCTACAAATGAACAGTAAAACACCTCTTAAATCTAAATTATATTTGAAATAGCATATTAGATTATTCCCGGTATCCACAAACAAACCATAGCCTGCTGAAATTTATCTTGCACTTTCCAAACAAGGCAAAGACTCCAGCCTGACATGCTGAATGCTTTATGAGTTCATCTTCCCTGAAAGTCAAGGCTTGTATTCCTAATCCACCAAATGGCTGCTGCCTACCAGGGGATGAGTCCTCTGGCAGAGAGTGCGGATTCCACACCTGTGCTGGCTCTTAGGTCAGGCTCACCTGTCAAGGACAAGGTTGTATGTTTCAGAGTCAGACAGACTGGGCTCACGACCACGTTGGCATTTACCAGCTCTCTGATCTTGGGCAAGTGATTTAACATTGCTGAGCCACTGACTTCTTCTTGGTAGAGTGCTGAGGGATGGAGAATTTTAGAAAAAACTGCTTACAGCTATAGGAAATTCGTGAAAGTTGATGGTACGACCATGTAAAATCAGATCTTCTTCCATTTTTGTTTTTAATTAACATTTCATTTTAGATAGTACAGGTAAACATACAGGTATGAGAAATAATACAGAGACCTCTCATTTACCTTTCCCCAGTTTTCCTCAATAGTAGTATCTTGCAAAATTATATTACAGCATCACAACTAGGATATCATCATTGCTACAGTCAAGATAAAGTACAATTCTCTTGTCGCCAGGATCCTCACATCCCTCTTATAGAATCGCCTAGCACCTCACTTTTGCCGTCTTTAACCACTGGCAGCTACTGGTGTACTCTCAATTTCTATAATTTTGTCATTCAAACGTTTTGTAGAAATGGAATCATTCAGTATGTAAGCTTTAGGAATTGACTTTTTCACTCATCACAAGTCCCTGGAGATTTATCCAGGTTGTTGCACACACCCGTTGTTCACTGCTTTTCATTGCTGAGTAGTATTTCACAGTCAGCATTTACTAGTTTGTTTAACCCCTTACTGGCTAAAGGACAACTGCACTGTTTCCAGTTTTTGACTTTCACAAGTGAAGCTTCTGTGAATATTTGAGTACAGGTTTTTGTGGACAAACAGTAAAACTTTTATTGGATAAGTGACCAAACCAAAGGCACAACTACTGGACCATTTGGTAGTTGCCATGTTTGGTTATACAAGAAACTGCCAAATTTTCCCAAGTGGTCTGCCTTTTTATGTTTCCCACTGACAGTATATAACTGATTCAGCCCCTCTACATGCACTCCACATTGCTGTATCACTACTTTTTTTTAAGTTAGCTATTCTGATAGGTGTGTAATCATGCCTCATCGTGGTTTTAATATGCATTTTCCTAATGTCTAATGGTGCTGAACACCTTTCTGCTTTCTTATCTACCATCTCTATAGCCTTAAGCGAAATCTCCGTTCATGTCTTTTACCAATTTTCTGATTGGAATGTTTGTGTTTTCATTGTTGAGTTCAAGACTTATATTCTATATTCAATATGGTCCTTTGTTAGATATGTCATTTGCAAATATTTTTCTCCAGTTTTTAGCTTTTCTTTGCATCCTTTTATTAGGATTTTTCAGTGAGCTTAAGTTTTTAATTAGATGCTTTCTAAATATATATTGTACTTGAATGGATTGTGCATTTAGTGTCAAACCTAAGAACTCTTTGCTTAATTCCATATTCCGAAAATTTCCTCCTATGTATTGTTTATAAGTTATACAGCACCACATTTTTTATCTAAGTCCATGATTCATTTGGAGTTAATCTTTATACAAGCTATGATATTTAGATCAAGGTTCATTTTTAATCTATGGATATATAATTGTTTCAGTACCATTTATTGAAAAAGCTATGCTTCTTCCATTGAGTTGCTTTTGCACCTTTGTCAAAAATCAGTTGAGTGTATTTTTGTGGGCTTATATCTGGATCTTTATTCTGTGAAACCAGTCCTATAAAATTTATAAAAATTAATCAGGGAAGAAGAGAGGGGGAAAACAAAGGTAACCCAAGCTTGCAGCATCCTCAGCCCTGATCACTAGGTCAGCTTGCTCTCTGATATGCTTCCTATTGTCCTAGAACCACACAGACACTGTTACATGACTATAGTTTCCCTTACCTGCTCTATAGAAAACAACTTGAACATTGTGAAATGTTATATTTTCCCTTTGAGCTATAGTTTTATCTTCTGCATATTGATGAAACTACTGACTTAGCTGGTCTGCAGAATACCACTGATGCCAGCTGGGTTGAAGGACCCCCCTTATACCAGCTATCTCTGGGATGCCATGAGAAGGTGACTCATCAAAGAATGCAGTCACCACATCCTGATGATTTCATCCCCTTTGTCCCAACCAATGAATGATCTCAATTTTCCAGGCCCTCACCCTCCATGATCCCCTTAAAAACCCAAAGCCACAACTCCTTGGGGAAACAGATTTGAGGGTCTTAAATTCCAATACTCTGAAAATATTTTTTAAATCAGGAAAATTTTATAATTATGGGAAAAGTAAATTGTTATGAGTTTAATCGTGTTGCTTGAAATAGTATGTTAAAGTCCCAGTCTCTGGTACCTCAAAATGTGACCTTTATTTGGAAATAGGGTCATTGCAAATTTACTAAGTTAAGATGAAGTCATATTGGGTAGGGTGGGCTCTTAAACCAATATGATTGATGTCCTTATGAGAAGAATCACAGAGACACAGACTCACTGGAGACAATGTCATGTGGGCCTGGAGGCCAAGGCTGGTGCTGCAGCTGCAAGCCAAGGAATGCAAGGATTGCCCGCGGGCTGCCAGAGCCAAAGAGAGGAACACAATGAGTCCCCCACTAGGTGTCACGGGAGAATGGCGCCACGGAAACCTTTGTTTTGCCTCCTGAACTGGAAGACAATACATTTCTGTTGTTTTAATACACTGACACTGTGGCATTTTGTCATGGCAGCCCCAGAAAACTAACGAAAAGTTCTAACAAACTCATGGGAGACATCCATTGCACTTGATTTACTGTTTCTAATGCCTACACTTTATCTCCCCAGTCATCCTAAAAACTTCTTGAGGATGAGTAACATATTTGAAACCACTCAAAACATCTGTTGCTTAACCCAGAACATATAATGTGCTTCACATATGCCTATGGGTCCTGGAAGAATGTGTGTTCGGCCAAGGACTTGAGGTCTGGAGGAAAAAGGAGACAGCACTGCCCATCTCTGTCCTGGAGAATGAGAACCAGTCACCCAGATGGAGCCTTCTTCCTCATCTCTGCAATCCACAGACCACATCATTTTCTCAAGACCATTCATTGATCTTCTTCTAGCTAAGAAAAATACTATTTTTAACCCTTTCTCACTTGCAGATCTAATTTCGCATGCTCCAAACTCTAATTTGTGCTTTATTTCCTGGATTCTTTTAAGCTGCATTAAAAAGAATTCTAATATTTTAAAAGTGGAAATACAAAGGAAGTCCATTTTACTGATATACTGTAAAGACCAAATGACAAAAATCATATTAGTTAGCTTTTTGAGCATTTTAAGTTTTTCAACAGCTGTTAGTAATTGTGGTCAGCCCCAAATACCTTCATCCCTGATATTCTCAACTGCAGGACACAGGGCAGTGGGAATATGTCTTACGTGACTAGAGATGCCAGAGTCCTAGAGACTCTCTAAATGCTAGCCAAACAGAAGTTTTTTCTTCTTCTTCTTTCGAGACTGGGTCTCATTCTGTCACCCAGGCTGGAGGGCAGTGGCACAGTTACAGCTCAGGCTCAAACTATCCTCTTCAATCAGCCTACTGATGACTGTGTAGATGAGACCACAGGCATGGGCAACCATGCTGGCATAATTTTTTTTATTTTTATTTTATTTATTTATTTAATTTTTAGACAGAGTCTTGCTCTATCACCAGGCTGGATTGCAGTGGCACGATCTCAGCTCACTGCAACCTTCATCTCCCAGGTTCAAGCAATTCTCCTGCCTCAGCCTCCTGAGTATCTGGGACTAGAGGCATGCACCACCACTTCCAGCTATTTTTTTATATTTTAGTAGAGATCAGGTTTCACCATGGTCAGGATAGTCTTGATCTCCTGACCTCATGATCTGCTCAGCTTGGCCTAGCAAATTGCTGGGATTACAGGCATGAGGCACTGTGCCTGGCCACCAGAGTAAGTTTTATTTAATATTTGTAGAGCCAAGGTCTCAGCCCAGCCTGGTCCCAAGCTCCTGATTTCAAGCAGTCCTCCAGTTTCAGCCTCCCAAAGTGCTGGGACGACAGGAGTGAGCCCCTGTGCCAAGCCAAAAGTATTTCTTAATATATAAGAATCTCCTGAGGAGGGTTTTTCTCTTTAAACGTACATATGTATATGGTAACATTAACAGAGTGGAATAAATTAACATAAAAATCCAATATTTAACCAAAAAACCATAGTTTATCCCCCGACTTAGGAATTTTAAACTGAATGAGGGCACTGTAATGCCTATAAAGGAAGATATCAGTGATGGTAGCTTTATTTAAAATTATTTTTCATTGAAATCCTGAAATTCAAAGATAAATTATATCAGCATCAACTGTAAATTTCTTAAAAAGCAGAACTACCTGCCACCTCCTTGCATTAGATTCTGACTTGTTAAATAGGAATATTGTTACGGGATCTTCATTTTCAATGAATTCCCAGCCAATTCTTCTACACAGGCGTACTTAGTAGTGACTACCAAGGCCAATTTCAGATTCCCGAAGGCGGGAATCTTACATGGCTGGTCAAGTGTTCTTATGGATGTTAAAGAAAACCTCACTCAGTGATTGTCGTTAAAGCACAGTAAGGAAGACTTTATTCAGGACCATTGTGATACATGTGGGGCCACTGCAACGGGATCTCGAAATGAGAGAGCGAGATCAGGTTCAACTCCAAATACAACATAGACAAGTGGAAATTTATAGCCACTTGTCAATGTGTAGCTAGACAGGAGCTGGATGCAGCTCAGTGGATGGAAGATTACTAAAAGAGGTAAAGGGGATTTTGGCTAGACAGACCTGAGAGTATTCATGTTGAAAACAGCCTGAGTGGTCATACATCACCTGGGGGATGGTGAGGATTAGGAAACTCATCAAATATCAAGGATGGGAAGTCCTTGCTAAACTGACATAACAGAGTTATTTGCTGTTTTACAAGAAAATCCACAGATGAGTATCAGAGAAGATTCAAGAGCCTGAGTCCAATTGGCCAAACAAATAATCTTTGTCATGGGTAAGGACAAAATTCAGGGCACATGCAGATCTAGGGTGAGGAGAAGGAGGACACCAGCATCATGGTGAAAAGCCTCAAAACAGAATGTTAAACGGACCAAAAAGTCTATCTATTTTACAGAATCATAATATTGAAAACACTCACCTGGTCTGACCATGCATTGGAGGAGGACTCTGTACAGTGACTTCTGCCTTTCTTTGCTTTCTTTTCCAAAACTACCTCTAAAGGCAAAGCTGTAAAATTAGGGGTTTGAGGTCTGACCCTCTGCTGGAATTAATTTTCCTGGGCAAATATTCTTCAATAAATCACAAATAATTTATTAAGCTCAGAAGGAAAATAACTTAAGGAGATGAAGGTGTAAAGTTGAATTTATTATTTTAACAAAAAAATCTCATCTCTTTTTTGTGAACACCATATTTTCTGGTAAGGAAAAGACATATCACATATGCATGGAAATCAATGCATCTATATGGTATTCAAACAGTGCCAATGGAACTAACACATGCATAATCAGTCTAGCCCATTCCTTTGAAAATAAATTGATTTTTCAGCACTTTTCCCAAACTCCAGTTGCTTTGAAAACAAAGATCATTTCTTTCTTTCTGACACCAGTGCATTTTAAATGTGAGCATTTTCCCATCTAATGATTGTTTTTGTGGGTTTCTTCAACTGATTGGACATATCTAATTATCCAAATAGCTATTTAAGTGGAATGCATTTTCAGTTATGTCTTTAAAGCGCAGCTTGAGGAGACGTAGTTTTCTGTGACCTTTAAACCACAGCCACCTTCCTCTGCTCAGCTCTGAATGAAATATGGCACCACAAACAATCTTGACTCCAGCACTTATGAATTGTTACTGAAATCTACATGTTTTAATTTTTTAATTGCCAAATGTGGCAGCTACATGGCCATAAAAGGTGATTGAAAGTGTTTGTACAAGATGTAAAACTGGTTGTTTTCCTCCCATAATAGAATGTGAGCCCAGATTTATCACTGATGCTTATATTCTGTTGACATTTTTATGAAAATGAATGGAGTTTGGGAGACTTTGCCCCACTTTGTTCAGCCTTGGCTGGAGACCTTACTGTAGTGTTTGTCACCAATGTGTCATCCACTCTTTGAAAATCATCCTAGATGGAAGTATGATCGTTTATATAAAATCCTCTACTGTGGCTTTATGATGAGGAAGTATGATAGCCTTCAGATACATTTATTAATTATTTTGTGCACATAATTTTGCAAAAACCCCCTATTTTTGTAAGCACTTAAATTACAATCATTTTTCTTTCCCTTCATGTGTAATTGATATAATAATTGCCCTGAAAATACTGCATTTGGCATACTACACATAAATAAAAGAATATGGGACTATATAGGTATTGCTTTATGGTACTGTAATTGAGATATTACCATATTGTCTTCATTATGAACCAAAGGATCTGAATTTAATTTTGGTTTTGGGGTTGTATATTTTTTAAGCCCTGAAATGTATCACAAGAATAACAACATTCTGGTTTTTGAAGCAGCTTCCTCTGTTGGCATTTTTTTTCCTTTCACTTTGATGCCAGTCTCATCAGCCTTCTTTCAGTTCTTTGCAAAAGTCCAATTCCTCTGTCCATAGAAAAACGCGATGCAAATGTTGTTTCTTTTACTCAGAATGCCCACCCTACTCCTACAAATCACCGTGTATACTTTACTTAATTAATTTCTACTCAGCTATAGATTTAAGCTCAAATGTGATTTTCTCGGAAAACCTTTCTCTTGTGTCCATAACCATATGGTCCACATCACTAAGACTTCCCTATAAATAGCACTTGTCACACCTGCACATAGTTTGCATCAGATTTTGAGGCCAGGGTGAAAATAGAATGACTGGAGCTAACCAGGAGGGACTTAAATGCATACATTTTATTTGCCATTGGTTATTTTCAACGGAGACATTGCATGACCAGATTTATGTTTTAGAAGGATCACTCTGGCAGCAGTAAATAGTAGACAAGATGAGATTTATTTAAGAAATACTAAAGTTGTGGATTAAGATTTGGTGTTGGACTTGATATGGCTAAAGGGACAAGAAGTATGAGGCAACCTGTGGTTTTCTGACTGAGTGACTGAGTAAGTGGTGAGACGCTCAGACAAGAAGCAGTGCAGATAAAGATGGATAGAAACATGGAAATGAATGTTTGTCTAAAGCAAGATGAAACTGAGGTCTCTGCAAATCAGCCAAATGGATGTAAGGATTGGATATAGATATGCAAAAGTCATCAACACAATTAATTGATAGTTTAAATTGTGAGAGCTTTTGCACTCGACCAGAAAAAAAAAAGTGAACATTAAGACAGACATGAATAGAGAGTAGAGAATCCATAAATAACAGAGGTAAAGAGAGGAAAGGGAATGTGGGATATAGGTTGAAAGACCTCCAGAGGGCATGTTGCCAAAGCTGTTACAGTAACAGACTTCCAAAAAAGATCAACATCAAGGAAAAAAACAGTAGCTCAGGGAGAAGAGAGATTCAGTGAAATAAATGATGCAACATATCTATTGGGCAAGGACTCAGTTGCAATGTAAGATAAATATGATTAACAATAATTTAGTGTATATTTTTAAAAAGCTAGAATCCAGCACTTTGGGAGGCTGAGGCAGATGGATCACGAGGTCAAGAGTTCGAGACCAGCCTGGCCAAGATGGTGAAACACCGTCTCTACTAAAACTACACACAAAAAAAAAATTTAGCCAGGCGTGGTGGTGGGTATCTGTAATCTCAGCTACTCAGGAGGCTGAGGAAGAGAATTGCTTGAACCTGGGAGGTGGAGATTGCAGTGAGCTGAGATCGCACAACTTCACTCCAGACTGGGTGACAGAGCTAGACTCCATCTTAAAAACAAAACAAAACACTAGAAGAGAGGACTTTCAATGTTCATATCACAAAGAAATTATAAATGTTCAATGTGATGGCTATGCTAAATACCCTTATTTGGTCATTATACATTGTATACATAGATTGACATATCACTCTGTTTCTCAAAAATATGTATAATTATTATGTGTCAACTAAAAATAAAAGGAAAAAAAGAAATATGTTGCTAAGAGTAGTGTTCATGGATTATTGAGAGGCAGAAGCCCAACAATGCAGAGAAGATCAAGCTCCTTTCCTCTGAGAGTTCCAACCACCAGTACAGTGGTAGTATAAGTTGTCCCATGATTATGAGAAGCTCTGATGGTCATTTTTATTAAAAAAATATTTTTGATGGCACCACTGCACTCCAGCCTGGGTAACAAGAGCAAAACTCCGTCTAAAAAAAAAAAGAAAGAAAGCAAATGCAGGATGCAGATGCTATAATCTGTACAATAAACCTCCATGACACAGGTTTACCTATGTAACAAACCTGCACATGTACCCTTGAACTTATAATGAAAGTATAAAAAAAGAAAAATTTACTGAAACTTTGCTCATCATAACAAAACTTTGGATATAATTTAAATGTCTTTCAGTAATAGACTGATTACATAAATTAAGCTACACACACTACACACACCAGTGTGCATATACTCACATCTATCACATACACACAAGCATACACACTGGAATACAAAGAAACCATTAAAAAACACCTTTATCTTGTAAAATTTTTTAAATGCAAATTGTAAAGCTCATGTAGTACTACTATTACTTTGTGAAATTATATACATATGTATATATGGGCCTAGAGATGTCCCTAAATAGAATCGCATGAAAATGTGAGCTTTAATAAGGTCTGCATAATACAATTTGAGGCAGTTTTTAGTTTTTTCATGGTACTTTTTGGTATAGTTTGAATTGTTTAGAAAAATATATGCCATGTTTACAGAAACATTAAAATTGTTTTTACATAAAACATAGTTTTAAAAAAAGACTTTCTGAGTATGAAGCACTTCCAGAATATTAGAGTAAGAACCGCCAAAAATGTGATCATCCATGAAAGCAATAAAGACAGTAGCAACAACTGTCAATTTAAAAAATCAACTTAAAAAATTTTTAATTTATGTTTTTAACTTGCAAGTAAAAATTATACATTTAATGTAAGTATACACTATAACTATATAGATATATATGGTATACAACATGCTTTCTTGACATCTGTATACATTGTGGAATGGCATACCAAGTGATTTGCAAACGAATCCTTCACATCTCATTTTTTGTATGTGGTAATGAGGGAATGTATTCTCTCCTCAGGGCCACAAGGGGGCATGGTTTCAAGGGCAAGAGCTTCCCAGCTACATGCCCAGTCTGCATTCTTTCACCTCCCTCTCGGAGCTTAGAGGTCTTTGCTTAACTTTCCAGTGGGAAGATAGACTGCCCAGGTGAACTTCCTTTGTTTAGAAGAGCCCACAAGAAGCTATGGGACAACTGTGGGTCAAACAACAAATCAGATGTCAGAAATCAAACATCAATCACTCCAGCAGAAGCTTAAAGGGAACACCTGTTGTAGGACAGAAAACCCGAATAGTGTGAGAATAACGCCCAGGTTAAAAGTCTCCTTCTCTCTCATTTGGGCGGATTCCATTTCTGGATCCCTTCTCATGACAGCGTGGGAGCTCACTCTATCTTATTCCCTTTTCTCTCTCTCTGCCTAAATAATCACTTTCTGCAAAACTCTTTGGGGTCTGATATTTACTTAAATGAGCTCACCGTGCCTGGTGGGCTCCTCTCCCCCATTCTTGGGTGACTGAGGGACCAAGAGCCTGGAAGAACCCATCCTATCAGGGAGGGACCTGAGTCCATCGTCCGCAATTCAGTCACAGTAACAACAATTAAAATCTGCTGTGTTAGAAACTTTCAGATATACTCTATTTTGTTATGCGGTCACCATGATGTGCAATAGATTTCCTGAAGTTATTCCCACTGTCTAAGTGAAATTTTTGTATCCTTTGACCAACATCTTCCTAGTCACACTACCCCAGCCTATGGTAACTACCACTTTACTCTGTGTCTGACTTTGACTTTTGACACTCCATATATAAATGAGATAGTACAGTATTTGGCTTTCTGTGCTTGGCCTACTGCACTTAGTATAATGTCTTCCAATTTCATCCATGTTGTAGAAAATGTCAGGACTTCTTTCTTTTTAAAGGCTGAATTGCATTCCATCATGTACATTTACCATATTTTCTTTATCCATTCACCTGTTGATGGACACTTAGGTTGGTTCCATATATTCATTATTTTGAGTAATGCTGCAATGAACATGGGAGTGCAGATATCTCTTTAAATACTCATTTCATATTCCTTTCAAAATAAATCCCATAGTCAGATTGCTGGATCATATAACCGTCCTATTTTTAATTCTTTGAGGAACCTCTATACTGCTTTCCATAATGCCTGTGCTTATTTACCTTCCAACCAATGTGTACAGGGGTCCCCTTTTTTCTACAAACTCTTGTTGTCTTTTGTCTTATATATAACAGCCATTCCAATACGTGCAAGGTGAAATCTCATTATCTCATTGTGATTGTAATTTTCATTTCCCTAGAATATTAGTGAGAAGCACTTTTTTCACATACCTTTTGGCCGTAGGTATGCCTTTTTTAGAGAAATGTGTACACAGATCTTTTTCCCATCTTTTAATTGGGCGATTTGTTTTCTTACTATTGAGTTATCAAAATTAACTTTGTCAGAACTCCACAAATTAACAAAAGATTTAAAACGACCTAAGGAGTGTTTATCCAAAAAAAATGGTGAATTCTCATTGAGCTTTATCATCTTTAAACTCACCTTATTCCTATCCTCCTCTGCCCAGCTCCTCAGTTACAGCAGCCTCTGAAAACAGCCTCTGGAAATCAACAGCCTCTCAATTATGATGAAAAGTAGCAGCCTAGTGACAACTGCAATGGACAGAGGGATGTGGAGCTCCAAAAAAGTTTTATTCTCAGAAAACTGTCATGATTTGACCTATCTGGCAGCTCCTTGGAAACCCCCAACACACACCCATACCCAAGATTGTGTTTATTTGATTTTACTTAGAACTGACTGTTACTCAGTGACAACAGCTATTTCTCTGCAGTCTTTTTTTTTTTTTTTTTTTGGCAATACAAGAGGCAATTATTTAACATGAGAGCTGCCTGAGTTGATGATAAAAACTGAATCAAAGAAAAGCATGACTAACAACTTAAAAGAGAGCCAAAGAAGAAGATATTCACAGGAAACTTTGGAAAGCTCCAAAATATTTCTGAAAATCTAGAAGGCCGGGCATGTGAATAGATTGTGTGTATGCCTGAGAGAAGGCCCTAAATCTTAACAGAGTGACTTTAAGGTTCTTTGCAAGTAGGAAGTGAATTCTAAGGCATGGTTCCAAACCCTTACAGTTTGCCCCAATATTTGCACAAAGGCTCCAAGCAAAGAATGAGAGATTTATTGAGTCAAGCAAGACTTTAAACAAAATCTCTGTCCAATAATTTGCTATCCCCTAGGTTAACCAACAGAGACTAGAGTGGCCACACTTGAAAAAGAATACAGACTTTACAGAATTAACTCAAAAGTCACTTATAAAAAAAGCAACAATAAGAAACCCTGGAGATAGGGAGGAAATCTGATTTGCAGACTTGCCAAATTATTTAAATGTCTATTTTTCAACAAAAATCATGAGACAGGCAAGAAACAGGAAGTTCTACTATACATACTAATATTGATATCAGAAGCAAGCCAAGGTTATCCACTTGCATCATTTCTGTTAAACAAAACACAATAAAAGAAAAACACACTGGAAAGGAGAATTAAAACTATCTTTACTCTCAGATAGGTTCGTATATAAGACAAGATCTTATATATACAGAAAATGTTAGTGAACACAAAACAAGTTGTTAGAACTTAATAAATAAGTTCAGTAAGCCTGAAGGATAAAAGATCAATATATGAAAACCAATTTATTTCCATACACATGCAATAAACAACCAAAAATAAATTTAAAAAATAATAGTTACATTTGCAATATATCTAAACAGATGAAACACTTGATAATAAATTTCACATGTACAAGACTTGTACAATAAAGCCTACAAAATAATGTTGAAATAAATAATACCTAAATAACTGGAGACATCCCATATTTACGGATCATAAGAACACTGTTAAGATGTCAATTGTCCAAAACAAATCTATAGAGTCAACATAATTC
Source organism: Callithrix jacchus (assembly GCF_049354715.1). NCBI lineage: Eukaryota > Metazoa > Chordata > Mammalia > Primates > Cebidae > Callithrix > Callithrix jacchus. The sequence goes on from NC_133507.1 coordinate 111,079,659, forward strand.
CTATCAAAATCTCAGCTGATGTTCTCGTACAGAGTAACATATCTATATAGAGGAAAATCATATGAAAATGCAGTGGACTTGAAATAGCCAGAACAATCTTGAAAAAGAAGAATATATTTAGACAACCCACTCAACCTGATTTTAAAATCTAAAAAGCTGAAAAGCTACAGTAACCAAGAAAATGTGGTACTTGTATAAGGCCATATAAATATAGTCAAATATGATTTAGAAGCCAGAAATAAACTATTACGTTATAGTCAATTGATTTTAAACAAGAATATCAAGACAATTAAATGGGGAAAAAAGTCCTTTTAGGAAATAATGTTGAGACAAGTAGATATTTACTTAGAAGTGAATGAAGCTGAACCCCCACTTTAAGTCATATGCAAAAATAACTCAAAATGGTCACAGACATCAATGTCAGTGCAAAATTTAAAATACAATTTTAGGCAAAACAAAAACACAGCTGTAAATTTTTGTGACCTTGGATTAGGCAACAATTTTTTTTTGGGGGGGGGTGGAGGAAGGCAGGAAGGAAGGGAATAAGGACGGTAGGGAGGAAGGAAGGGATGAAGGAAGGAAGGAAGGGAGGAAGCGGGGAGGGAGGGAGGGAGGGAGGGAGGGAAGGGAAGAAAGGAAATCAAGCAATGAACGAGACATTGCCGACCTGGATCTAGAGGTTTACAAGTTGATTTCTTTTTTTTTTTTTTGAGAGAAGTAAAGAAAAGAAAAAAATAAGTAAAGGAGAGGAAGAAAGAGGAAGAGAAAGAGGGAGAGTAAATGGAAATATTGCTTTATTTTGGAAAAAAATTGGGTATTAATAATGGCCAATCAATGTTTCATTTAAACTAATGGGTAGGTGTGATGTGGTATTGACAAGAATGTATATTTTGTGTATTTGAAGTGGAGAGCTCTATAAATATTTATTAAGTTTACTTGTTCTGGATCTGAGTTCGAGTCCTTGATATCCTTATTAATTTTCTATCTCATTGAATTTAAGTCTCCTATCTGGGTGTTAGGATCGTTAGCTCTTGTTGTTGCATTGATCCTTTTACCACTATATCTTTGTTGCTTTAAAATCTATTTTATCCGATACAAGAATTGCAACTCCTGCTTTTTATTTATTTATTATTTATTTTTGCTCTCCATTTGGTTGGTAAATCTTTCTCCATCCCTTTGTTTTGAGTCTTTGTGTATCCTTGGCATCTTAATGAATGATAGATACCATTGCACAAGTGACCCAAAAGAAGTAGATCAATTAGACTTTATTAAAATATTTTTAAAACTGTGCTCCACAATCAAGAAAGTAAAAAACAATGTATAGAATGAGAGAAAATACACGCAAATTGTACACCTGTTAAGGAAAAAATATCAAGCATAAAACAGGCTTCATTTCTATGCAAATGGGCGGGCACTCCCAGCAGATGAACTCTTTAGCCAAAAGATAATTGCAAGCAATCCAGTTAAGCAATGAGTAAAGAATTTGAATAGACTGCTATTCAAAGAAGATCTATAAATGACCAACAATCACAAGAAGAGATTCTCAATATCATTTAATTAGTCATTAGGGAAATGCAAATCAAAATCATAGTGAGCTGACTCTTCACAATCACCATAGTGACTAAAATTAAAAAGACAACCCTATATGACATTAAAGATGTGTAAAAATTGGAAACCTCACGTATTCCTGATGGAATTGTAAAACTGCACAGCCATTTTAGAAAGCAGTTCAGTGATTTCTGAAAATGTCAAACAGGGTGTTGTCATATGACCTACAAATTTCACTCCTAGACATATACCTAAGAGAACTGAAAGTATATGTTTATATAAACCCAGTACACAAATGTTCCTAACAGCTTTATTCTGAACAGTTAAAAGTAGAAAAAGCCTGAGTGTCTATCAACTAATAAGTACTTAAATAAAATATGATCTATCCATCCCGTACAATGTTATTTAGCAATAAAAAGGAATGAAGCACTATTACAGGCTACAAAGTGCACAAACACTGAAAACACTACACTAAAGAACAGACACCACGTATGGGACACGCAATGTATGATCCTATTTGTCTTAAATGGCCAGAGTAAGCAAGTCTCTAGATACAGAATCTAGATAGCTGGTTTCCAAGAGCTAGAGGAAGGGGTAAGTTGGGAATGACTGCCAACATGTACAGGCTTCTTTCTGCAATGATGAGAATGTTCCTAATTTGATAGTGGTGATGGTTGCTCACTTCTGTGAATATACTAAAAACCGTAGAACCATATACTTTAAAAAGGTGAACTTCAGAGCATGTGAATTATATTTCAATAAAGCTGTTATTGGGGAAAAAAGATGGTGGGATGGTGGACTCTCTGGCTCAAGGAACACTGCAATTCTTGTTCAGCAGAGTGACATGGAAAGGGGTTGGTGATGAGAGTCTCCTTTGGAAGCTTTACCTCAAATCTGTCTGACATTAGGCATTAATATGGTCCTTTTCAGACTCAAAAATAGATTTTCAGTGATATGTGTCTTACCTTTACCCTTTAGGATTTTCTGGATGATAGCATTTTACAGTAATCCGCATAGTCCTCTTCTGCTGTCTGATCTCTCAGATTCTTTCCTAAGTTATTGTGGGAAGGAGCTGCCAAACACAAGCATTGAACATGAAAGCACAATCTTGATATTATACTTTCATATTTGTAATTGCAAATTCAGCCTAAATTTCTGTTTTATCACACTAATGATTATTATAATTTCCTTCTTTTAAATCTGATTATTTTTCAATTACAAACTCAAATGATTTTTCAAGTTCCTAAGTTCACCCTTAAATAGCAGAGGCACTCCACCTAGACAATTTTAGTTACAATTCAAAATATTGTGTAATGAGGATTTTTAAATGTCAGTTAAAATATTGTGATAAGAAAACCAGACTTATTAACGATAAGATGATAAATATCCAATTATTTCTTGACAAAAATCTCTACCAGCCGCTTTTAGTATTTCATGAATGTGTGGAGAAACCAGAATAGAGGGTTTTTTTTTAAAGACCTTTTTTAGAGATTTGGTTGTCTCCCTCTATCCTCCAAAAACTGACGGTTCATTCACAATCTGCTTGGTCCTATTGCTAGCGGGTTAAGCATGGAAAGGACATTGAGGCTGTAGGAGCAATATAGGTAAGGGGACTGTGGACAAAGATGGAAAACAATGCCAGAGAACTCAGATTCATTCACTGTAACTGGAATCCAAGTTCCATAAGGAAAAGCAACATGAACCTTATTATTTCTCTCATTTAACCCTTGACAAAAACCTGTAAGCTTGCCATTATACATATACAATATACATTACACATGGGTCAGCCTGGGAGGTGGCTTGTACCAACTCACAAAGCCCTGAATGAGTAGAGCTGAGCCTCAAACTCATTCCCACTATTTCAACTCTTCTGTATCATAAAGAAGAGTCTGTCTCTACCGTGGCTTCCTCTCAACATTATTGCTGTGAAAAAAGGTCCTGAGCAGAGGGAGTTGTAAAATGAACAGAGAATTGAAAAACAAGGTACACCAGACTGGATGAAGGATCTGTATCTCACCCATTCCTGACAAATTTGTGGCTGAGCTTGCTTTCCTGGGCTCAGAGAACCCATCCTTATGGGAACTTACCGAACTAAAGGGGAATTTCAGGTTGTATTTCTGAGATGGACGCCTCAGCAGGTGAACTCTTTGGCCAGAGGAGAATTCAGTGCAATGATTGATGACTATGCCATGACTGACTTGCTTGCTATTTGATGAATGATCAGACTGTCTTGTCAACCAGAGTTGAAATGGATGTTCACCCAGAGACAACCCCAAACTTTCAAACTAAGCCTCCTTTTTAGTAATAGTTTAGTACATGTCAACATTTTTTCATCAAAACTGAAGGAATAGGAAAGAAATATTTGAATGTAAGGATACAACACCATTTATGTCACTGATCAGTCTTTCAAAGTAGAAATTGAAATATTCATGAATATTCTCTATGAGCCTTTCCTAAAGGCTGCACACCCAGCACTGAATTAGTGTTCTGTTAAATAAATAAATGCATACGTACAGAAAAGGCCCAGCTCACCTGCACTATAGCCAGTTAGTAAAATTCAGAACATATGAGGGGGACAAAAAGAAATAACAGACCAATACATGTAAATAGTTAAAGGAGGTGTGAACTGTTAAGAATGGTGAACCAAGGCTACACCATTTATTACTTGTAAGAATTCAAACATGCAATTTAGCATCTCTAACTTTCCTGACTAAAAAATGGGATGACACACTCAATTATTTATTTTGTTATTACTATAAGTGCTATTACGTATGCAAAACATCTAATGCAGTTTTCGATAAATATTAAGTGTTCAATAAAAGCTAATCATTATTTGGTAATTAAGAAATTCTTTGTAATAACAGGTAAAAGGTTTGTGATCTCAAATAAGTCACTCATCCTTGGTTAGAATCTGGTTAATATAAATGTGAAAATCAGTCCAGACAGAGCATCCTAAAATATTCTGGCCTCAGTTGAAAGAATCCAAAAGTTTGTGTGATAGTGTATACCACTTTTCCTGTCCGGTTATCCATAACCTCAGCAGGACTTTGAGCATTTTTTTCCCTTTCTCACTTCTTTTGGTATATTAGATTAGTCAAACATCTGCCCTTGTGAGCTGATGAGTATAGCTTGAGCTAGGACACAAATTACCTTAACACCCTGTTCCAGAGATTGGAAATGCTATTTTCATTTTTCTGCTAATAGCTGTCCTCCCCAATAGCGCCCATGTGACCTTTAAATATCACAGAAGCTAAGTGGCAAAGGAGAATAATAATGCCATTTTAATTGATTGGTAAATTATTGAGCAGCGTTAGCTAATACTCTGTAACACCTCTTTCCTCTCCCTTCCCCACTCCATCTTACTGGAACAAATCATTATGCTCTCTGGAGGGTTCCGGCTTTTCTTACAGGTGAATCTATGATCCATTTGACCCTGTCTGCTATGGTGAAACATATAGGTTAGCTAAAAGAATGTGGAGACAAATGTAAGGCAAAATAACTGGAAATTGTAAGCTAAAAAATCCTTGTAGACTGCATTTCACTGCAGTTCTAACCATTCAGAGAAAAATGCAATAGTACTTTGAATTTTTTATTGCTATATTTTAAACAATGAGTTGAAAGTTTCTTTCAGCAAAATTCTTTGGAGTTTTGGAATGTCTGACACTAGGAATGATAAGAAAGCTGATCGGGCCCGGCGCAGTGGCTCACGCCTGTAATCCCAGCACTTTGGGAGGCCGAAGCGGGTGGATCACGAGGTCAAGAGATAGGGACCATCCTGGTCAACATAGTGAAACCCCATCTCTACTAAAAATACAAAAAATTAGCTGGGCACGGTAGCGCATGCCTGTAATCACAGCTACTCAGGAGGCTGAGGCGGGAGAATTGCCTGAACCCAGAAGGCGGAGGTTGCCGTGAGCCGAGATCGCGCCATTGCACTCCAGCCTGGGTAAGGAGCAAAACTCCGTCTCAAAAAAAAAAAAAGAAAGCTAATCACAATTGTTTGTATAACCCTCGTCCCATTACATAGCATTACTACTTTTGAAAACATTTGTTTATAGAAATTCAAACATCCAACCGGTCCGCTCAATCATTCCCCTCTCTGTATTATCCTGCTTCTCCTCTGGTGAGATCCTTCAAGGTGACATCTCTGCAAAATTCCCAAACCTTGTAGTTCTCCCTTCCATAGGCACACCCATCACCCCCAATAACATATGCATGAACAGCTTAGCATGTCCCCAAATTTTCTCAGATTCCTTTGCCCTGTGCAGTGTCCTGTCTTCTCTTAAAAGGCTATAATATATACTTTTTACTTCCTTTAAAACTTAATTCTACCTTCATGTCTTCTGAGAAAACTTTTTGGGCCCTTACTTTCTGGTTGATGTTCCATTACACTCTGGGCTTCTCTCCTTATGTAATCACGGTTCTGTGATATTCATTTTTGCGTTTCCTTCCCCCATTTGTCTGTAGGCTCATTTTGGGGATGGGGAGGATGAAAATCACACTCATCCCTGTACCCTCTGTTCCTTGCTCAGAGCCTTCTGTATGTTAAATATTCAGAATCATTTGTGGAAAAACTAGAGAAATGAGCAAGTGAATTAATGAACAAATGATACTTTTTCAGAGTGTCAGGCTGTTCATCCTCCTAGATTTTCTTTACTTACTGCTACCATTAAATAGTATTTTAGAGTTGAAAACCCTTCAACATTATCTGAAGAGGAAATAAGCTATATTTCTTTATATCTATCGTCTAAAACTCAAGTAAGAAAGTCCATTCAAGAAAAGATGAGAGGAAAGCAGTGACTATGGGATAGCTTAGCCTGCATAGCGGTAAAAATATGTGTCTTCACAAACACGCTCCTGGTGTTAGTGTATCTGTGTGACCTTCTTCCTGGCCTGATTATGAGATTAGCTCATTTAACAAATACTTCAATGCCTGCATCTTATACAAGCTCAGCATTAAGATGTTGTTGGGATTTAGAGCGCACTGGGAGCAACACCCAGGAGATGAGGTCTACGTAGGTTCAGAGGGTGTGCACATGCTCAGAAGTGAATTAATCTGCAAAAGAGTGGGGCACTGTCAATGCAGTGGGGTTGAGATGGCAAAGTAGGAACAGAAGCAGAATAAAAAGTCAGGTAATTACTCACTGTGTAACACAGGACAAATTAGTCCCTCTGAGGCTCATCTGAAAACGGGAATAATAATACCTAATTCAAGTAAGTTGATGAGGATTCTTTAAGCTGTGTGGTAGGACAGGAAATATGTTTGAAATTATTAGCACAAGCAATATAACAGTTGCTGAATGCCTTCTATCCATCTGATGACAAGATAATCAAGAACAACTTAACTTTCCAATTCAGCTCAGAAACAGTTCTGCTTTGTGACCATGCATGTTTGGTCCAGTGTTTCTGACCTTGAGAAGCTGAAATTCTTGCAAAGCAGGCTTTGCCAACAGACCATATTTCTTCCTACCAAAATGGGAAGAAGATTTGTGGAGAGATTTCTCCAAGTGGTCACTCACTTAAGAAATGCTGTTTTTTTTCCTTGAAAGCAGACTGACCAGTCTTGAATCTTTGACGTTTCCCTCTGAGTATTTATCTATGGGTGTGATGAGGATTCCAGCAATGGCTCAGAAGTCTAGTGCTAATCTTTAAGACTCCAGAGAGTTAAGGCTTCTTCTTCACTACTGAGCCCCAAGGGATAAGGAATCTGGGCTCCCTTCATGGGCCACGCATAAAGTATAGAAAGTTTTTCCAACATAATCTGTAAGAAATACAAATGGAAGGAATAGAAGTTCTACCCCGTCATGGCACAGGTATCAGGAGCCAATCAGAAGACCAAAAAAAATAATAAAAATGGAGTAAAGGAATAAAAAATATCTCATCTAACACTTGATTGTTGTTTTCAGCCCATTTCCACCAGGGAGAATGATGACAGTCCACTCAGATCACCTACAAGCTGTGGAGTCACCTTGTCTGCCCTGCCTCTGTCAACTGATCACAGGCTGTCAGTCTAGATGGCAGCTGATTATGTCCCTATTCCACATCTACAGCATTGAATGGGGAGGGAGAAGTGGGAAGAGGAATTCAAAATGGGCTTGAGTAGTTAATACAATGTTCAGCTTCACGGAAGGTAAACTCTGGATCCCACTGACATCAAATGCAACAACTGACCCTGAATATTTGCTAAATGTCAGGCACCAGTTCTTGCATTGGGATACAGAGGGGCAGCACCATGGTTTGGTTAAAGTCTGAAACTCTGAAGTCAGTTTGCCTGGAAAGAGACCTGTCTTGTCCATAGGCATGTTGTAAGGGTTGGGCAACCAACTTCCACTCTGTGCTTCAAATTCCTCATCTGTAAAATGGCAATAAGAAGAGTGATTGCCCACAGATTTGTTGGAAATATAAATGAAATTATACTGAAATCACACAAATTAGGGGCTAAGAACAATGTTTCATCACTTCTCAGTAAATCATAGCTATTACACAAATAAATGAATAGAAAGATAGGCACAGTCCTTCTGCCTCCTCTAACCTTCACTGAGCTCCAGATTCTGACCTGCCCATGGACCATCCCTCCTCTCCTCCCCTAATGTGCCATTTGGTGCCCATCTGTCTATCTTCACCTTCACCAGTGGCCTTGAATTCTGTGTGCTAGTATAGCTGACTCCACATCCTGCATCACCATCCTCCTCAATACCTGGTCCTGCAGTTGTCCTCACGAACTCAGCTTTTTCCACTCAATCTACTCAGATGTGGCATTTCCAGGCTGTAATTCTGACAGCCTCTGCCTTTCTTTCCATGACCTCAGATACATACTTAACATAATGTGACCTCCATTCTTTATAATAGGGGATGTAGGAAAGCAAATGGTATCTAAGATTATTTTCGGCTTTAACTTCTTGTGTTTTATGACTATAATACAATATAATATAATGTGAATAATAGAAAAGTTCCAGATCCACCTAATGAATCTAAGATCAATACAGTAGACACTTCCCAAACATGGAAGTGAAGTTTGGTATTATCAAGCTAAAGTGCTCTGGACCCAGGTCATGTTGAAAAAGGTGTTTCTCCATGGCCAATCAAGGCTTCACTATCATGGGGTCAACTCAGGGTCAAAGGAAAGCCAAGGCTAAAGAAAAGTTGCCTAGCCAGGTGAGCTTGACCTGATCCTCTTCGTAGAAAATGCAGGTTAACAATGAGTCAGATGTTTAGACAGTGAGCAACACAAGAGGCAACCTGGAAACAAGTGCACTAAGAAAAAAAGCAGGGAACACCAGTTAGAGCAGGAAGGGGAATTAAAAAGCAGGGAACAAAAGGAAGAGCAGGAAGGGGAATAAAAAAGCAGGGAACAAAAGGAAGAGAAGGGAAGGGAATAAAAAGTAAGGGAAGGGGAGGAAAGGGGAGGGGAGGGGAGAAGAGGAGAAAGGAGGGGAGGAGAGGGAGAAGAAAAGGAAGGAAGACGGAAAAGAAAGAAAGCACATCTGAGTATCTCTTTGAGTTGGTGGTTAGTCACAGGCAAAGATATTATTTTCAAGGAGATGAACAGAGCTAGGAAGTGCTGCTTTCTTTTCCAGGATAGGAAAAAAAAATCACAATTCAGTCAGAAATCTGAAAAACAAAAGTAGTACTTTATAACTCCTTCTGGATTTCACAGCATCTAGGTCCTGGTGCATGTGTCTGTTGGGATGCAGGCACGGTGCAGGCACAAACTCTTAAGCTGGAATCAAATGAGATATATATATATATCCAAGATAAAAATAATTTAGAAAACATTAGAGTTGAGCCTGAATCAGGAGCCCTGATGTTTTGTTCTTTCTTTCTCCTTTTAGCCTCAATATGATCATTTTCTAAATCTCCACAGTGTTCAATGCTTTCATTTTCTTCTCTGTATACAAGGTAATAATTTGTTTTCAGTTGAAGTAACATCTGTTTCTGTAGATAATTAAGTTATTAGATGCTGATCAATTTAATAAAGCCACAAGGCTTTCTTGACCTCTTTATGCATAATCAATGAATTTAGATGCAAAATGTGAAAACCTTACTTTTTAAAAAACTTACAAAATCTTCCATTAACATAGTCATTTTGTAATTATGTGATACTTGCAATCAGATGCCTATGCAAACACTACACTCCGGAAACAAAGATTATTAAATGATTTCAGAGTAGCAAGAGAAAGGCCTGGGAAATGGTTGATCTTCCTTTTGTCCTTGAACCAACAGTTTCCACTCTTTATTACCTGAACTATGTTTATTTTATACCTATTACAGTTAATGCTTCTATTCCACCTGCTGTAGTAGGTATCCTTTCCTCAGGGTTCTAGGCACTTTGCATACATTTTCTTTACTTAATCCTTTTAGTAATCTTGCAAGTAATTATTAATATACCTCCACTTTACAGATGGCTGAGAGAGGAGGTAACTCATGGGGTCTTCTAAGGTGGTGTCAGAATTTAAACGTCAACCTCTGAACTCTGATCTCTATCTTAAAACAATCTCTTTCAATTATTTATTGCAACACTACTTGTACAAATTTTTTCAGGGCCATTGCCTCTGTACTCAGCTTCTTGTGTGTTGGTCTGTGACAGTATTTGAAGAAGGAAGTAGCATTGACTCCCATAGATTTCGAGACATTATTCAAGGTCCAGAATTCTGTTTCCAGAGTTTGGGCAATTAGCAAATAAACCATCTTTACTACATTTAGTGGAAGTAGATTCTCAAGTTGACAGGGATGCCAGTGAAATCATTAATCCTGAATTAGATTAAACAGTACAGGTAAGACGTGTACCATGATCATCTTCTAGTTATTTGAGAAATTAGAAAATTTCTATTTTAAAGCCAAAATACAGTTTGCAACTTTAAACTTAACTTGGGTACCAAACATGGGAATGAATATAAATTAGCAAATAAGTCTATTTGTATTTTTGCTGTCAGATTGAAGATGTTTTTGTTTCATTTAAGACATTCTTTTTTATTTATGACATTAACAAAGATAATAGCAATCAAGACTGCAAAACACAGTGCAACTGACAAGGCAGAAGACATCCGGATTTGAAGTTACTTTACTTAATGTGCTTTGAGCCTCTTTCATCAGATGTGAAAATCAAAGTGCTACCTGTCTCTCACATTTAATTATTTTATGGATCAATGAGAGAGTGTATAATGCAGATACTCGGAAGAGCATAAAGAGCCTGATCAGTATGAAGTATTATTCAGTAATAAATTGTTTTGTTAATTTTCATGTAATGTTAGATCTGCATCTAATGCAACTCGTCACTTTTATGTGCTCATCAAAAATCAGTTAATAATGATCTCCTTCAGTGAAGTTCATTGCCAATGAAGCTGTACTTTTATTAGTAAATATGTTTTTTGTCAAAACAGCAATGTAAATGAAACACTAACTCCTAAGTGTGCTAGTTGCTCTTCCATGCTCTACCACCACACCACATCGTTCAGAGGCGGCATGACCGAGTATGGCCACATTCCCATGTAAACTTCTTTTTTATTTTATCCAACTATATTATTAGAATATATAAGTCTTTGGAATTACTAAGTGGTGCCTAGAATTTTGCATGTAAATGTAACTTACTTTAGGCATTTAATATAATGAAAATTTAACATATAAATTTAATACTAAATATTAGAAATTTTAGAAATTAATAATCTTGGCAGTGAATTCTTATGATCATATAGTACTATAGGTAAATCCCTAATTAGTCCTGATATTTTTGTTTTATAACTTTGCAATTTTAGTTTTGGTATTTCTAGGTTCTGTAATGTGAAATACACCTGTATATGTAAAGTTTATTGTGTTTTGTCATAATGACTTTTTTTTTACATGTAAGATGGCAGAAATTCCTTTTTTGTGTCGGGAAGGGTACTGAAAAATTGAAATGAATCATTAATAGAAGACATAAAGAAAACTCTTGTAGCGCTCTGTGACTCTTCTTGATAAGTAGAAAAGATGGGTTTAATTCCTGGGTAAGTCTTTGTTAACACAGTCTAGATTTCAGCAGTAAGACTTTGTGCCTGCTGCCCTGGTGCTCCATCTGGTTTAGCACTATTCCCCTGACTCTTCACTCCTTTCATTATATTTTTAAATTAAGATATAACTTACGTACAGTGAGGTCAAAATTCTTAAATGTCCAGCTTATTGAGCTTGTACATATACACACATCAGTGTAACTGCTGCCCAAGTAAAGGCACAGAAAACTGCCCCAGCCCCACTACAAGCTCACTGGGCCTCTTTCAGCTGATGACCCCCCACAGGAAATCAATCTTCTGCACTCAAACATGATAGATTAGTTTTGCCTAATTCTGAGTTTGATGTAAGTGGAACCACAACCAAGTAATATTGCTAAGTTACACTAAAATAGGCCAGAATGCGTTTTTCTGACCTCCACTTGGTACTTCCAGCTTCTTTCATGGTCTGCTCTGATCATGTATGGAACACATACAGAAAATAGTTCTCACTTTATGCACAATTACATTTGAAAGAGGAGGAGACATAATGCATTTTTCTATTCCTCATCTCTTCCAGACACAGGTTAACTAATAACTCCCTTTCAAGGAGACTATGCAGAGGACGCACATCAAAACTAAGTGCCCATAGGCAGGGGCCACTGGCCACATCTGATTCCCTCAGTCTCAGAATGTTGCATACAGACGTATTCATTGCTGCTGTTCTTGATGGTCCTTGTTGCAGTCAGCAAAATGCTCACAGCCACTGGTCCCACACTAAGTAGCGCCAGTGGGAAGTGAGGGGAACTTGCTGTTCAAGTATGCATAAACTGTGGTGAGGTAAAAAAAGAAGTGCTGAACAAACCTGCTGTAGAGGTGTATAGGGATTAATCTCAGTCATGATCAGGATTATATGGTGCATCATTACAACTATTCTAGCCAGAAACAGGCTGTGTGTCTCTACAAGGGCTCTGTCATTTAACATGCCTTGGCTCATCTTGTCTCAGCTGGGATAGTTTCTGACTCTACCAGTAAACAATCAGTCACTCTCAGGACATATTTTTGGTAATTTTGGCATCTATTTAATCATGTTTTCTCTATACTCATTGCCCATAATTATTTACTAGTGTGTAAGAACCCCAAAAGTCACTGACATAAAACAAGCATTTATTATGTTTTATGATTTTCGGCGGGTATCTAGGCTGTGATGGATGGTTCTTAAGCACCGTGTAGCATTGATTTGGCTGCACTCGGCTACCCTAGGTGGTGAGGTCTAAGGTCTCACATGTGGTATCTCAGTAATTCTGCCTATGACCTCTTCTCTCTCACTAGTTTGGACTTTCTCACGTTATGGAGGATGCTGAGTAGTTAGACCCTTTACTTGGCAGATTGACACGAGAGCAAAAGTGGAAGATTCCAGGCTTCCTCTTACTCATCAAAATAAGTGATAAGGCAAACATTGATACATGAGGACAATGAGGAATGTATTCCATTTCTTCGTGTATCAGACAAGCATTCACATACAAAGAGGGAAGGGTTGATGGTGCATCTTTGGAGAGTGAGGCACACCTCATCTTATTGAAGCAAAACTTCCTTTATTTAACTTCAAAGACGTTGCATTTTTTTTTTATTGAGGGTTTGTGGCAACCCTGCATTGAGCAACTCTGTCAGTGCAAATTTTCCAACAGTATGTGCTCACTTCATGTCTCTGTGTCACATTTTGGTAATTATCACAATATCTCAAACATTTTCATTATAATTATATCTGTTAGGGTGATCTATGGTCAGTGATCTCTGCTGTTACTATTGTAATTGTTTTGGGGGTCCAAAAATCACATCCATATGAGACGGCAAACCTATCAAGGACAGTTGTGCGCATTCTCAGTGCTCCACCAACAGACTGTTCTCCATCTCTTTCCCTCTCCATAAGCCTCCCTACTCCCTGAGACACGACTGTGTTGAAATTAGGCCAATAAATAACAATACAATGGCCTCTAAATATTCAAACAAAGGAAGAGTTACATGTCTCTCATTTTAAATCAGAAGCTAAAAATGTTTAAGCTTAGTTAGGAAGGCCTGTCAAAATCTGAGATAGGCTGAAATCTAGGTCTCTTGTGCCAAACAGTTTGCTAAGCTGTGAATGCAAAGGCAAATCTACTGAAGAAAAGTAAAAGTGCTACTCCAGTGAGTGCAAAAGTAAGAAAGCAAAATAACCTTGCTGGTGATATGGAGAAAGTTTTAATAGTCTGGAGCAATCAAACTAGCCACAGTCCCTTAAGCCAAAACCTAATGTAGAACAAGGCCTGAACTATTTTCTATTCTGTGAAGGTTGAGAGGGGTGAGGCAGCTGCAGAAGAAAAGTTTGAACATAGCACAGGTGGTTTCATGAGGTTTACGGAAAGAAGCTGTCTTCGTAACACAAAAGCACAGCTAAAGCAGCAAGTGCAGGTGTAGAAGCTGTTGCAAGTTCCATAAGATCATTGATGAAAATAGCTACAATAATAACAGATTTTCATCATAGACAAAAAAGGCTTATACTGGAAGAAGATGCCATCTTGTACTTTCATAGCTAGAGAGGAAAAGTCAACGTCTAGCTTCAAACCTTCAAATGACAGACTGACTCCCTTACTAGAGGCTAATACAGCTAGTGACTTTAAGTTAAGGCTGGTGGTCATTTATCATTCTGAAAGTCCTACATCACTTAAGAATTACATTAAAGCATCTGGGCACCATGGCTCACAACTATAATCCCAGCACTTTGGGAAACCGAGGCAGGCCGATCTCTTGAGGTCAGGAGTTCAAGTCCAGCCTGGCCAACATGGTGAATGAAACCCTGTCTCTACTAAAAATACAAAAATTAGCCAGGTGTGGTGGCGGGCATCTGTAATCCAAACTATTCGGAAGGCTGAGGCAGGAGAATTGCTTAAATCCAGGAGGCAGAAGTTGCAGTGAGCCAAGATCATGCCACCGCATACCAGCCTGGGTGACAGAGCAAGACTCTGTCTCAACAAAAATAAAAAATAAAAAATAGAAACAAAGAATTACGTTAAAGCTACTCCATCCATGTGCTTTAGAAATGAAACAACAGAGCCAGAGTCACAGCAAATCTGTTTACAGGACAGTTTATTGTAATACTGTAAGCTCATTGCTAAGACCTGCTACTGAGAAAAAGGAATTCCTTTCAAAGATTACTGCTCATTGACAATGTTTCTGGTCACTCAAGAGCTCTGATGAAGATGTACAAAGAGATTAAAGATGTGACTGGATTGTTGCAATCTCGCGATAAAATATTAATGGATGAGGTGTTGCTTCTTGAAGATAAGCAAATAAAGTGGTTTACTGATATGAAATGTACACCTGGTGAAGATGCCATGAACAGTGTTGAAATGACATCAAAGCATTTAGAATATCTCATAAACTTAGTTGATAAGGCAGTGGCAGGGTTTGAAAAGATTGAATTTAATTTCGAAAGAGGTTCTACTGTGGATAAAATGCTATCAAAGAGCATCACATGCTACAGAGAAATCTTTGATGATGGAAAGAGTCAACTGATACAACAAACTTTATTGCATTATTTTAAGGAATTGCCAAGGCCATCCTAACCTTCACCAACCCCACCTTGATTAGTTAGCAACCATCAACATCTAGATAAGACCCTTCAGTAGCAAAAATATTAAGACTTCTTAAAGACTCAGATGATCCTTAGCATATTTTAGCACTAAAGTATTTTTAATTGAGGTATCTACATTGTGTGTGTGTGTGTGTGTGTGTGTGTGTGTGTGTGTGTGTGTGTTTTGGAAACAGAGTCTCATTCTGTCACCAGGCACTAGGCTGAAGTGCAGTAGCATGATCCTGGCTCACTGCAACCTCTACCTCCTGGGTTCAAGCAATTCTCCTGCCTTAGCCTTCTGAACAGCTGGGACTACAGGCATGCACCACCATGCCCAGCTAATTTTTGTATGTTTTAGTAGAGACAGGGTTTCACCATGTTGGCCAGGATGGTCTCGACCTCTTGACTTTGTGATCTGCCCACGTCAGCCTCCCAAAGTGCTAGGATTACAGGTGTGAGCCACCGCTCCCCACCTCTACATCGTTTTTATAGACATAATGCTATTGCACACTTAATAGTCTGCAGTATAATGTAAACATAACTTTTATGTGCACAGAAACAACAAAATTGTGTGACTTGCTTTTTCACAATACTTGCTTTATTGTAGTGGTCTGGAACCAAATCCACAATATCCCCAAGGTATGCCTATAATTTAATTTATTCCTGAGTTTTCTGTGATGGGTTGCTTTTATCCCATCTCATAAATAGAAAGACTTCAGTTTAGCAAAAGACACTTTTAAAGAGAGAAAATTAAAAACTGTAACTGTGTAATCAATGCCTCATTTTGGTTCATTAGTCAAGAGACAGAGTGCACAGAGTAGGCTATTCAAGCCGTGTGCCTTGATCATTGTAATTTTCTGAGGGAAATGACCACTTCCACAAATGCTGCTCTAATGAAGCAACCCATGCCTGGCCTATTCTTACCCCTGGGGCTACAGACGGTTGGTTGATAAGCAGCACCGAGTTCAATGGCATATGAGGTTTTATTTTTGAAAGTTGATCCCACATAGGGGGTAAAGTAATTAACTTAATTATTACTCTGAGGAATTTGAACCAAAGATGTTAGGCTGATTAGCTGATTAGGGAAAAATTAAAAGCTAAAGAACACATATAGAGAAGTTGGAAAGGTAGACCATGAGTAAGCTGTAGTCAGGCACAGCCGTGAATGTGTGTGTTAGGATTCTGAATAATCAATCATAACTTTACAGGCAAATGTGGAAATAGTGAGTGGTAGAAATATGAGGTGACATGTGAGTGATGATATAATTTTATTAGATTGCTGATAATTAAAAAGGGTTTAGCTTTCTGTGAATTTATGAAATTAAATAAAATTATGTTAATTTATCTTTGAAATAAAATTAAATAAAATATCTATTTTGTATACTTTCCTGTATATTTGATACAACAATTTACAAAAATTAAAAACATGATGTGCTGTTTTTACATACAGGAACATGAATGAGGATTCTAGACAGAGAGAGAAACATAATCCAAGGAACCCTTACAGGAAATTTCAAGGACTTCATCATGAACAGATATGAGAGGATATGGTACAGTAGAATTTCACTTTTTTTTAAGAATAGACATCTTTAGCTGTATGAAGCTCAATTGAGAACAAGCACAAGTAATGAATATCATTATTCTCCAGATTTTTAATGTCACATATTATAGGTAAATATTCCATGCATGTGCCCTCTGTATACTGATTTTGTAATTCATATTCATAAATCTTATATACTACTGCTAATACACAATATAATTTTGTGTATGTTTTATGTGCATGATAAAACATATATAAAAATAGAAAGTCATAAAGAAGCACATGAGTAGAAATTTTGCCATTTTCTTTTAGCACCTCAGATAACCTTGAGCATGCCTCTTTGGAGAGTGGACTATGAAGTCAGCCTGAACAGAGTTCCTCCATGGTTCTATAAATTAATTTAAGGGCAGAGTCCTTGTTATAAGAACGAACCTTTGGCACCACTCGGAGGAAGACAGCATGAGTCTTTGACAATCATCCATTCATCCACTTTAATTCGAAACACCTCTTCCCTGGATTTACTTTCTAGTAGAAAGTTCATGGAGGAAATAAATCTTGATATGAGTCTTGAGAGCCTCATTAAATTGTTGAAGGAACAATATCAAACTACCGATGGTTTAGACGTTTGTCCCCTTCAAACCTCATGTTAAAATTTGATCCCCACTATTAAAGGTGGAGCCCAGTGAGAAGGTTTGGGTCATGGAGGGAGATAGTTCATAAATAGATTAATGCCTTTTCTCCTGGGTAAGTTAGCTCTCACTCTTAATTTCCTCAAGAGCTGGTAGTTAAGCATAGCCTAGCACCCCCCCACACGTCTCCTGCTTCCTCTTTCCCCATGTGATCTCTACACACACCTGCTCTGCTCACCTTCCACATGAATAGAAGCAGCCTGAGACCCTCACAAGATGCAGATGCCCAATCTTAAACTTTCTGTCCATCAGAATGATTAGCCAAATCTTTTTTTAGAACAAATTACCAACTTCAGATATTCCTTTACAGCAACACAAAACATTTCAGGTATAAGCCTAATTTGGAATATGAGTGGTGATTTAATTAGATTTCATAACCTTGGTGATAATTAAAAGGATTCTGCTGGGCACAGTGGCAAATACCAGGGATTCTGGAGGCCGAAGCAAGAATTTCACCTGAGCCCAGGAATTAAAAGCCAGCTGGGGCGACATAGCAAGACCTGGTCTCAAAAATAATTAATTTTAAAAATAAATTAATTAAAAATTCAAAAATGTTTAGCTTCCTGTTGATTCATTGAGTGGAATATTGATGTTTTGTGTACTTGTGTATATATTTTGTATATCAAAAGTGGGAATTTGAGAGAAGAAAAGTTTGGAACATCTCAAGCCACAGAATCTGTGGGGAAATAATGTTGGCAACATTTGTATCATATATGCTTTCCTGGAAAGAATAGCAGGACAGCAAATTATCTGGATAGTTGAAGAGTTAGTAACACAGCAAATAAGTGACCTGGAAAGTTAGGATTTCCATTTTTATAAAACAAACAGGAGATGCACCTCATGCTACTACCATATAAATGAGTTTCATCGAGAATGTTTTAGAAGGTAGATGAATCATTTGAATTAGTTACCATCTCTGTTTCAGCAGTAGCTGAATTATACATGAAGTTAATAGTAACTGAAATGAAGACTCCACAGCTTGCTCAAAGAAAATAGAAAACATAGTTTCAGAAAGATACAAACATATCTGCTCTTGCTTAAATAACACTGATAGCATGCACATTTTATTTCAGTAATTAAATCGTATTTTAAGTCAGAGACTTAAAAAAAAAACCCACCACTTCTGGTGTCACTTCTGACACATACAATGCTCAAAAATCATCATAATCATTCTTACAACAAGAAAAAGCAGAATAAACTTAATGTCGATAACTTTTTTGGACCAATTAGAGAACTGAAATTTTAGCACAAACTGTTGCCCTGAAATCTTGAGAAACAGGTGACTCTAGGGAGCCACATCTGAGGTCTTTTTACCTGGAGCAGAAGCTGCTGAGCCCCTTATCTTGGAATAACACTTAAATGCTAACTTTTACGAATTTCTGAAGGTAGAGTGTTAAAAGGGAAAACAGCTGTTTTTCTCTATTTGCACAACAACATATCTTACAGGAAGCTGGGGAGAGTTTCCTCTGCATTAAGCAATTCTCCAACTTTTAAGGAACCAACGCCTGTCTTATAATTCACTTAAGATACTAAACACCCAGAGTTAGCACAGACTCCACAGCTTAAGGGTTCAATCCTACAATATTGCCCCTGCTTCAGCTGTCAGTTACAAATCCCAGGTTGTGACCTGTGCTTCTGACCAACCAGCTATAAACTGGGAGTTACCATTCCCAGATTTGGTAATTTACTAGAATAGCTCAAATATATGAGGACCGCACCCTACTCACTATTACCAATTTATTATAAGAGAAACCACTACTCAGAAGGAGCCAAATTGAAGAGATGCATAGGGCATGGTAGGTGGGAGGGGCATGGAGCTTCCATGCTGTCTCTGGGCGTGACACCTCCTAGCATCTGATGGATGTATTTGCCAACACAGAAGCCCTCTGAACCACATTATGTTAAATTTTAATGAAGATCTCATTATGTAAACATGATTGATTAAATCATTGGTCATTTGTGATTGGGCCTAATCTCCTGCTCCTCTCCCTTCCATGAAATTCTGGAGGTGGGCCTTATCACGTGATTGATTTCTCTGGCCACAATCCACCATCCACCAAGAGTCACCAATTAACATAAATTTCGGGTATTGTTGAAAAGGGATTATAATAAATAACGAAAGACACTCCTCTCACTCTATCACTTAGGAAATTCCAAGGGTTATAGGATCTCTCTGCTGGACGCAGTGGGTGAAGATCAAATATGTTTTTCTTATTATATCAGAATTATCATAACTGTAAATTAATGTGAGAGACAGAAACTACTAGGGGCCTCTGCCCTAGAGTATCTCCTAAACTTTTGGGGTTTTTACCTCTGGAAATCCTATCAGGTTCTCACAGTGAGGATCAGAGAAATATTTCCTTGTAGCTTTGTCAGGGGAAGGAAAAGATTGTGAAATTGTCAGAGTGGTTTACATAACCAAAGTCTACATGCCAGAGGAAAAGACTTTTACCAGAGCTTTATCCCATCTGGGGAAAGGCCATTTCTCCCACTCCACCCTCCTCTACCCTTCTAGCCTCCTCCATGGTGAAGTTAGAGTACCACTGGTGGGAAGAAACAAACTTGTGAGGTTTACAACCCAGAGACATGGGTTTACTAAAAGATAAAGATTTACTTGTAATATTGTCAAACACTTCTGCTTCGATTATTTCATTTCACCCTCTTTTGAAATATACCTCTTGGTATAAGAAGGTTAACACCTTAGAGTTAGGAGAATGTTGAAACATGCAGCATCAAACATGGGAGAGATTAAATCAAAAGCAATTTACTAGTCACATACACCCACAGCCTAGAGGAGGAGGACATTGTAAGACACGCAAGGTCATGTGCAATTTGTACTCAGGAAGATATTGAATAAGCAGAGTCTGTGGGGACTAGGATTTGTACTATCAAGGGGGTTAGGTGCCCTCTGGTTCCCATGGAAGATGATTGGCTTGTTCTAAGTATTCTGCAGGCTGGCAGGGAACTGAAGCCCTCCCTGGGATAGGCAAGAAACATTCCTGGGACGTTACAAGAAAACCTTGAGACTGTAACATCCTCCCCCAAGTTGGGAAGAAATTGAAAGACTAAAGGTGGCTCATGCCTGTAATCCCAGCACTTTGGGAGGCCAAGGCGGGTGGATACGAGGTCAAGAGATCAAGACCATCCTGGTCAACACGGCGAAACACCGTCTCTACTAAAAATACAAAAAATTAGCTGGGCATGGTGGCGCATGTCTGTAGTCCCAGCTACTCGGGAGGCTGAGGGAGGAGAATTGCCTGAACCCAGGAGGCGAGATTGCGGTGAGCAGAGATCGCGCCATCGCACTCCAGCCTGGGTGATATGAGCGAAATTCCGTCTCAAAAAAAAAAAAAAAAAAAAAAAGAATGATCCAGATAACTCCAGCATGAAGAGTAGATGAACTTATTAGGACTTCTATACAGGACATTCCTGGACAGCAGTAGGGAAGACAAGAGTCCACAGCATCTTCTGACTAAATTGCTTTTAAGCTAATTTGCTAGCTCTTTGCCTACTGTGAGTGATGAGGCTGTTTTTCTTGTTAGGTTCTCAGATCCTCTTTGGGATGTTTGGGTTCTCAGGGACACCTGCTTTTTGGCAGAGCACTATAGCCTTGGCTCATTACCCAGCCTTCAGACTTCAGGAAGCCAAAATACACCCTTAAGTAACCTGGTAAGGGACTTGTCATACTCAAGTGTCATGTTGTGTCACTGTGGTGAGGAGGGTTTCTGACTAGTGAACTTTATTCACAGGAGCACAATAAGCAGGGGGACTGAGATTAAAGCATTCACGACATATCTAGTTTCAGGTGTCAGGCAGTACATGGTATTAATTTTAGGCCATGTACCACAATTTCCCTCCCCACACCTTACTACCACACCAACAGGGATGCAGTATAATAGCAGCGAATCACAAGTGAAAGAGCTGCAAGAGGCTGACTCCCTCTGATGGGGATGAGTGCTCAGGGAAGCCCACAGTCAAAATCGGAGAAAAAAAGACCCTAGAGAAACTTGAAGCCTTTGACACTCATAACCACAAATGTCAAACGTCGCCCAACTCCTAATCTGATTAAAATAAATTCTCACATTTTTCCTCAGTTTCTGTTACCTGATGAACTGTACCTGGTCTTCAAGCAGAAAAAAATTAACAGAAATGTCAAAATATAAGGAAAAAAATGTGATGAAATGAAGTAAGCAGCAGAGCCAGACTCTCGCATGCCACAGACAATGAAATTATCATAGAATCAATGTAAAATAACTGTGGTTAATATGTTAAGGGCTCCAATGGAAAAAGCAGCAACAATAAAGAATAGATAAATAATGTAAGGAGAGATATGGAAATTTTAAGGAAGAAAAGGAAATACCAGAAATCAAAAGCACTGTAAAAAGTGAAGTCTAGCTTTGAAGAATGAGCTCATCAATAGACTGAACGCAGCTGAGGACAAACAAACAAAAAAGTCAATGAACTTGAAGATGAGTCGGTGGAATCTTCCCAACCTGAAATGCAAACAGAAAAACACAATTTTTTTAAAGAGATAATACATCCAAAATGGGGCACTAAATTCAAAAGGCTTAACATAAATGTTATGAGAATATCAGAAGGAAAAGAAGAAATAAATGGAGTAGAGAAAACATTTGAGGTAATCAAGGCTGATAATTATCCAAAATGAATGACAGACACTAAACTATAGATTCAGGAAACTCAGTGAACAATAAGCAGGAGAAATAGCAACAACAACAAAGTTACACCTAGAGACGTTATATGCAAAATACAGAGACAACACAAAACCTTGAGAGAAGATGGGGGTGAAATTAAACATCTTACCTAGAGAGGAAAAGGGACAAGTATTGATGTGAACTCATCAGAACTCATGAAGGTAGGAATAGAGTAAACTATTTAAAAGTTTAGCAGGAATGCAACCACCATGCTAGGATTTATGAATTTCTGGAGGCTTAGTGAGGGCAACTTAGAGAGTTAAAATCTCCAGAGGTCTCCAGTCATAGGGAGGCCCCTATACTTTCCTGAGTTTCACCTCCAGGAGCTCTACCAGGTCTGCTCAGGGAATGTCAGAGAAAAATCTTCTCATCCTTCTGGAAGAGAAGAGGGGAAAAGGAATGACTTTGAAATACACCAGAGCACTCGGTTTTCTTAAGGTATGCCCTCAAAAAAGAACTATTTCACCAGAGCTTAACCTTCTGGACTTTACCAGGACCCAACTGACCTGGGGAAAGAAGACAAATTCCAGCCCCCTCTAAGCCTTTCACATGGAAAAAGGGAACTACCCACTCCAGCCCACGCTAACCAGCCTATCCCACCTAATGGGGGAGGTGGTGACTGAGAAGCACATACGAAATTCACATTTTAGAGGTACAGGCTACTAAAACACTGAGATCACAGGACTAAAAGAACGCTTCCCTGCCCCCGACACTTGACCCACCTTACTAAAGCTCATTTCCAGCATTTCCTCTCACCCAGCACATAATGTCTGGATATCAAGAGAAAACTGTAAGACACACTACAAGTCAAAAAACACACAGCATAAAAAGGCAAAGCAAGGCATCAAAACCAGACCTAGATATGACAGGGATATTGGCATTAACAGACCAGAAGTTTAAAACACTGAGATTAATACACTAAAGCATCTAATGAATAAAATAGGCAATATGCAAGAGCATGTGGGTGGCTGGGCGCAGTGGCTCACACCTGTAATCCCAGCACTTTGGGAGGCTGAGGGGCGTGGATCACCTGAGTCAGGAGTTCCAGATCAGCCTGGCCAACATGGTGAAACCCTGTCTCTACTAAAAATACTAAACGTTAGCTGGGCACAGTGGCAGGCGCCTGTAATCCCAGCTACTTGGGAGGCTGAGGCAGGAGAATCTCTTGAACCTGGGAGGCAGAGGCTGCAGTGAGTGGGGATCATGCCATTGCACTCCAGCCTGAGCAACAAGAGCAAAACTCCATCTCAAAAAAAAAGAGCATATGGGCAATGTAAGCAGAGAGAAGGAAAGACACTAGATACACACAGAACAAAATGTAAGATGGCAAGAGGCAATCCAACTATATCAATACTATTCAAGATACAACTATATATTGTGTACAAGAAACATACTTTGGACTCAAAGATAAATAGACAAAAAAATAAGAGGATAAAAAATATATACCTAAATAGCAATCACAAGAAAACAGAAATGGCTGTAAAAATGAGAGTAAGAAATAAAAGTTAAAGTAATAAAGAAATATTTATAGAAATAAGAGGGACATTTTATAATGATAAAAGGTTAAATGCATTGCCAAAACATATTAATTATGAGTATATATGCACCTAAGAACAGTGTACCAAAATGTATGTAACATAACAGAATAAAAACAGTTTAACAATGAAAGTTGGAGATATCAATAATCTGGTTATAGTAACAACATATCATATTTTCTTAGATATGAAAAAACAGGAAGGCAGAAAATCAACCTGTAAATAAAAGATTTTAACAATGTAAGCCAAGTAGGCTTGACATACATCAATAAACCCTCCATCTACCAACTGCAGAATATACAATCTCCTCAAGTGCACATGGAGCATTCTCTAGGAAATGCCATATGCTAGCACACAGCACAAATATCAATAATTTAAATCAGAAACAATGTAAACTATGTTCTCTGACAATAATGGAACAAAACGAAAAATAAGTAACAGAAAGACATCTGGGACATTCAGAAATATGTGGAACTGAGCAGTACACTGCTAAGTAAAAAATGAATCAGAAGACATCCAAAAGAAAATTAGAAAATACTTTGAGATGATTTAAAATAAAGACACATCCTCAAAACATTTATGAAATGCAGCTGAAGCAGTGTTTAGAGAAAAAAATTCTAGCCATAAATGCTGACAGTAAAAAAGAAAAGAAAATTCAAATCAATAACTTAACCTTCTAGTTTAAGGCACTGAAAAAAAAACTGAACCCCAAACAAGTGGAAATAAAGAAATAATAAACACTAGGGAACAGAACTGTAAAACAGAATAGAAAAGCAGTAGAGAAAATCAATGCAAGCAAACATGTTTTGTTGAAAATCTGAACAAAATGGACAGAATATTAAAAAATATTTTAGCTAGACTAACCATAAAAAAGACTCAAATAAATAAAACTGGAAATGAGAGAACATTTATATAACCTTGCAGAAATAAAAAGAATTTCAAGAATGGCTTGACAAATTGTATGCTAATAATTAATTTGATAAAATAGACAAATTCCTAGAAAAACACAAATATATAATAATAATAATCCAGGGGGAAAAGCCCAGGATCAGACAGTCTCACTAGTGAATTCTACACGATGTATTAAAAAATCAATGCACATTTAAAAAAAAATCATTTAAAAATGAAAGAGGAATGACCACTACTCAGTTCATTCTATGAAGCTAACTATTCTGATACCAAAACCAAGCAAATCTATCACAACATAAAAGACTGCAAATGAATATTCCTTTTGTATACAGACATAAAAATCTTAAACAAAATACTAGCAAATACAATTTAGCAAGTTAGAAAAACTTGTGGAATTTATCTCAGAAATCCAAAGCAGCTTTAATATCCAAACATCAATTAATTTTATACACCATATCAATGGAATAAAAGTTGAAAGTTGCATAGTCATTCCAATAAACACAGAAAAAGCATTCACAAAAACCGACATCCTTTTATAATAAAATCCCTCAACAACTTAGGAATAGATGTCAACTTCCACAACTGGATAAAGAATATATATCTCCCCCGCAGAAAAAGAAAAACAAAAACCCATAGCTCACGTAATACTTAATGCTAAATGACTAGATGCTTTCTTCCCAAGATGAGAAATGAGATTTACAATTTCATTGTTTATATTCAATACTGTAGTAGAGATTCTAGCCAGGGTAATTAGATAAGAAAACAATGGGCACTCAAATTAGGAAGAAAGAAAATTATTTCTACTTGCAGATGATATTATATATAAAGAGTCCACTAAAAAGTGATTATAAAGAGTTAAAAAGTTGTGAGATATAAGACTAATTAATAAAAATCAATTACATTTCTATGCACCAGTGATGAGGAATCTGAAAATAAAACTAAGAAAATAATTTCATTGACAACAGCATAAAAGTACCTAGAACTTAATTTAAAACAAGTGCAAAACTAATTTTTATTACTTATATTTCAGGAAGTAATGATACCAGTTTACTATAGTCTTTATATGAGTCCATCATTATAATCATATCAGAACTGGAAAAAGACAAATAAAACTACAGAGATATATCTCTTATAAACATTCATGTAAAAATCCACAACAAAATAGTAGTGAGTTTAATCTAACAATGAATAAATAAATGGTATTATATACCATGCCCAAGCAGAATTTATTTCAGGTATGCAAGGCTACTTAAGCTTTTAAAAATCGATTAATATAATCCTTCACATCAATAAGCTAAAGAAGAAAAATCATATAATTGCATCCATAAATTCAAGAGAAAAAGTATTTTAAAAAATCTAATACCCATGTATAATAAAAATCTCTCAGCAAAGTAAAAATAGAGGGGAACTTCTTCAACTTGATGAAGGACCTCAGCAAAGAGCCCATAGATATCATCATACTTAACGAAATAAAAGCCTTTTCCTATAAGACTGGAAATAAACCAAGAATCTCTTTTCTCTACTCCTATTCAAAGTATACTACAATCTTTGATAGGGCAAGAATACAAGAAAATAAAATAAAAGTTATGCAGATTGGAAAGAAAGAAATACACCATGTTTATTCTTAGAAAACATAATTGTATATATAAAAAGTCAACAACAAAATAATTTTGGAACTAGTATGTATAGCAAGGTCACAAGATACAAGATTAATATGCATATTCAATCTTTTTCTATGTCGCTACTGAAAGATTAAAATTTGACATTTTAAAAATATTACTGGCTGGGCGCAGTGGCTCTTGCCTGTAATCTCAGCACTTTGGTAGGCTGAGGTGGGTGTATCATGAAGTCAGGAGTTTGAAACCAGCCTGGCCAACATGGCGAAACCCTATCTTTATGAAAAATGCAAAAATTAGCCGGGCATGGTGGCATGCACTTATAGTGCCAGCTACTCGGGAATTGCTTGGGAAACAGAGGTTGCAGTGAGCCGAGATTGAACCACTGCACTCCAGGCTGAGTGAGAGTGAGACTCGATCTCAAAAAATATATATATATATTACTCACAATAACATTATAATAATAAAACAGATATAACAATATGTGAATAGGATCTATTGGTAGCAAATTACAAAACTCTGATGACAGAACTCAACGATCTGAAGAAATGGAGATATCTTTTTTGTTGTTGTTGTATTTTTAATAGAGATGGGATTTCACCATGTTGTCCAGGCCAAACTCCTGACCTAGGTGATCCACCCACCTCAGCCGCCAAAGTGCTGGGATTGCAGGTGTGACCCACTGTGCCCAGATGAAATGAAGATATCTTTTATATTCATGGATTGGAATACTCAGTATTATTTCAATTTTAATCTTCCCAAATTGATCTATAGCGTCAATGAAATCTCAATAAGAGTTCCAGCTAGCTACGTTGTAGATACTGATTAAATAACTCTGCTCAAATTGTAATAAAACTCAAAGAACCTAGAGTAGCCAACACGTGGCTGAAGGAGAACCAGGTTATAGGATTCATATTATCCAAATTTAAGACTTCCTACAATATTAAGCCAGCATGGTATTGGTGAAAGTATTACACACATAGATCAATGGAAAGAAACTGAGAACCCAGAAGTAAATCCACACAAATATAGTCAATTGATCTTTGACAAATGACCAAAAGCAATTCAACAGATAAACCTTTCAACAAATAGAACAAGAACAATTGGACATCTAATTTAAAAAATAAATGAACTTAGACACAGACCTTACAAGTTACAACTTTCACAAAAAATAACTAAAGATGAATAATATAATTAAATGCAAAATGTAAAACTAAAAATATTTAGAAAAAAACAAAAGAGAAAATCTATGCAGCCATGGATTTAGTGATGAGATTTTGATGCAGCACCAAAATTACAATTCATTAAAAAGAAAACAGTTAATTAGGCACTTAATACTAAAAACGTCTTCTCAAAGTCACCGTTAAGACAAGGAAATGGCAAGCCACAGACTAGAAAATATTTGTAAGATATATGCCTAATTAAAGATTCATTCCAAAATATACATATAACTCTTAGAAGTTAAGTGTAAGAAAGCAAGCAACTCATGTTAAACATGGTCAAATATTTCAAAACACATCTCAACGAAGAAGATAGGCAGATGCAAATATTGAACTGAAAGCATGTTCAATATTTTTTGTTGTATTAAAAATAAAAATTAAAATGACAATAAAGTACCACTCCATACCTATTTGGCTAGAATCTAAAAGCCAACAAGATTAAACACTGGTAAGGAATCCAAGCAATAAGAATGTTAATTTATTGTTCATGGGAATGCAAAATGACACAGCCATTGTGGAATGCAGTTTGTTAGTTTACAAAGCTCAATGTTGCCTTACCATTTAGTTCAGCAATCAGGTTCCTAGGTATTTGCCTGCCTAATGAATAAAGTTATGTCCACACAAAAACCTTAACATGAATATTTATAGCACCAGTATTTATAATCACCAAAACCTGGAAGCAACTTCAGTAGGTGTATTAATAAACAACCCGTGGCATGTCCATGGAATGGAATATTTTTGGCCATAACATTAAGGGAACAATCAACTTACAAAAATATGTGAATGATTCTTAAATGTATATTAAATGTATACCGCAAAGCAAAAGAGGCCAATCAGTGAAAGTGTGTGTGTGAGTGTGTGTGTGTGTGTGTGTATGTGTGTGTGTATATAATTCTTATGATTTCTGGGAAAGGTAAATTATACAGATATAGAGGGTAAAATGATTAGTGGATGCTAAAGGATTGGGCATATGGAGGAAGGGTTGAATAGGTGAAGCACAGGAGAATTTTAGGACAGTGAATCTATTCTGTATGCCACTATAAAGGTGGATAAATGGCAAATTGTATTTGTCAAAACCAATAGAATGTTATAGCAGAAACAGTACACTTGAATCTAAAAAAATTCATTGAGGAGGTCAGAGGATTCCAGAAAGGAATGTAGAATATGACAAAAGAATCTAACAGAATATTACTAACGTATAAAATAAAGTTAAGGGAGTCAGAGGGAAAGGCGCTGATACAAGTAATTTCTGAAATGAGTGGAGTCTAGAAGTCGAAAAGTAAAAGAAATTGTATGGAAATACTATACTCTAGTTGGAAAAGTTGTTTGTTATGGAGATAAGGGTAATAGTTTTCATACCATATGTGTGCCGAAATGGGACAATTAAATGACTGAATGGTGGATGGCAGAAGCTGGGTTCCTCACTGTTGAAGTGGGAGGTTACAAATAAGACAGATAATAAAGCCAGAATGATACATGTGTGATGGATTATAGTTGGAGTCATCAGTAATAAACTTATTCTTAACATATCCACAATATATGCATCAATATGAATCTTTACATATTCCTATTCACAACCCATTGTGTATATATAGATCTATAAAATCTGTATATAAATGTCTGTAAATATAAAACCCACACATGTGTTCGTATACATGCACGTATTTGTTTGCTCAGTTGGCTGAAAGGACCTAAAAATAAAAAGACATGCAATATTAAAGAGTATATATAGTGTCAAGATCTTGATTTCTAATACCATTATCAGTGAAGGGAACCACTTTCCTTAGAAAAAACGCTGATACTAGGGCTAGGCCAGTGTCTTAGTCTGTTTTGTAATTATATCTGTCTTGGTCACATGTGTGTTAGAACATCTGAGACTGGGTAATTTACAAAAAGAGAAATTTATGATCAGGGTTTTAGAGGCTGGAATGCTCAAGATCAAGGCACCAGCATCTAGTATGAGCCTTGTACCTGTTTCCTGACAGGGGAAAAGAATGGAAGAGACAGAGAGCACCCACCCCCACCCTTTTTTTAATAGCATAATTAATCCATCTGTGAGGGAGGAGCCCTCATAACTTAAGCACCTCTCGTTAGGCCTCACCTCCCAATACTATTGCATTAGGCATTAAGTTTCAATGCAAGAATTTTGGAAAGGACAAATATATTTAAACCACAGCAGGCAGGAAATAAGCAAGATAAGCCTTTAGCGTCTTAAAGGGCCAGAAAGTAAAGAGACAGCAACACAGAAAACATGTCAAAGGGATAGAGAAGCTGACTGAAAGAGTACTCAGTCAATCTGAAGTAATTTGAGCAACAAAATGTCATTTAATTATAATCTGAAGTATAAAATAAACATCTATGAGTTCATGCTGACATAAATTAATGTGAGATAAAAAATAAGCAGGAAAGAAGAGAAAATTTTCAAGTGAAGAAAAATTTCAGATAACTTCCGTAGATACTTTATCTTCAAGGAGGAAGAGTATAACTCCCCACTCCTTAACTGTGGACTGAACACAATGACTTCCTTCTAAAAGTACAGTTTGGAAAGTGAAGATGAGAATAACCTGACATTGAAAAAACGTAACTAACACTACCTCAGCCAAGTAATCAAGGTCAAAATCAACACTTATAAGTCATATAGATAGTATGAACTCTTGATACAATGTCATGAAAATAGAGCTTTACCTTTCTGTTCTCCCTCCTAAAAACCTGTAGGCCCAAGCTAATCAGACAAATCTTAATCAGGCAAGATTCTATACATAACCTAATCTTATTATAATTCCCCAAAACTGTCAAGGTCATCAGAAGCAAGAAAAGTCAGAGCTACGGAGTCTAAAAAGTGGAGAGACTACTAAACGTGATATGTTGTCATCTTTTATAGGACCTTGGAACAGAAATGGGACATGGGGTAAAATATAAGAAATTCTGAATATAGCAGGGACTTCAGTTAATAATAATCCTTATACACGTGCCAATATCGGTTCACTAGCTGTAATAAATAGACCATACTAATGTAAGGTGTTAATATAAGGGGAAAATAGTTGCAAGGCATATGAAAACTGTCCGTCCTATCTTGGCAATTTTTGTACTATCTTCATAAGAAATATTTTTAAATAAAACATTTATGAGAAAGAAAAGCGAGGAAGGAAGAAAGGAGAAAAGAGAGGAAGGAAGAAAGGATAAAAGAAACAACGCAGTGGAAGGAAGGGAAGGAAGGAATGAAAGAAAGAAGAAAAAAGATGGAAGGAAGGACAGGAGGGGGAAGAGCAATCTTATCCTGGCAGAAGACTTACATCTTAGACTGTGAATATTCAGTCTAAAGGGATTTTAATGTTTTTAGCAGACACAGTAGAAGCTTACTAGTGAGGGGTTTGTGGAATAAACCTTATTCCGCCTTTTAATTATTTATGGAATGTTCCCTTTTCCAGTCTCTTAGAACCTCTTTGTTTTTACATGAATCAAAGATCAATGGCAGTTATCTAATTTAGACATTCTCTTGAGACCCTGGT
This sequence comes from Callithrix jacchus, assembly GCF_049354715.1. Taxonomy (NCBI): domain Eukaryota; kingdom Metazoa; phylum Chordata; class Mammalia; order Primates; family Cebidae; genus Callithrix; species Callithrix jacchus. Next base: position 111,110,506 of record NC_133507.1, read on the forward strand.
GTGTACTTGAGATCTGTCAAAAGGTTTTAACTCATGCAAAGCAAATATGTGTACTCTTGCAATCTTTTTACCCATCATGAGTGTATTTACTTTGCTTTCAGTAATGTTCTCTCTACTCTTTACAGTCCAAAGGTTATTCTTCTTGACAGAGAATAAAAAAGCAAAATAAGAGTCCAGGAGTTCTATCGCACCAGTATAGTGCAATAATGTTTGGTTAGTTTGTATGATTCCTTAAATGTACCTCAAGGTACATGTATATGCATGTACATGTATGTCTATGTATGGAAACTTTTTTTCTGAAACATTAAATTACCTCAGGGTCTTAATCTGTTTGTGCTGCTATTAATATAAAGGAATATTTGAGATTTAGTAATTTATAAATAAAAAAGTTTTATTTTGCTCATGATTGTGCTGGCTGGAAGATCAAGAATCTGATGAAATCCTTAGGCTGTTTCCACTCATGGTGAAAGGCGAAGGGGAGTCCACGTGTGCAGAAATCACGTAGTGACAGAGGAAGTGAGAGAAGAAACACCAGGCTTTTTCTTAAACAGCCAGCTCTCCCAGGAACGAATAGAGATAACTCACTTCCTCCTCTTCACAGGGAAGCATTAGTCTGTTCATGAGGGCTCTACCTTCATGATCCAAGCACCTCCAATCATGTTTCACCTACAACATTGTGGATCAAATTCCAACATGAGGTTTGAATGGGACAAATATTCAAGCCATAGCACTTGGACATAAATGATTAGGCCCTTCTTAAATGTACATGTTGCCCATCTATATTTAGCATTGCACATCAAATCTCGGTATGACCTTTTAAGAATTTGACCTTAAAGGAAATTTACCACTGTTTATCACTATCACCATCATCATTGTCATCATCATTTCTCATTATAATACTATGAGGTAATCTCCAGAATGAAGTCATATTACGTATCACCTAGTGAGTTATTTCTGAAGTCAGATCATGGAGTCAAAATCATAGGTACATGTCAACAACAATGCAGATTACATGTGGTTTTTTGTTCACTAATTCTTGAAGCATCTAACAAATCAGATTTCCCCTTCAACATTACAAAGAATTGATGGTATTGTGAATAAAGCCATTGGCTTGTGGGAATAAACCAATTTTATTTAAACAAAAACTCCTTAGTAACTCTTGTACTATATGAAGTTGAAGGATTTAATTTAAATACCATGACATTCTTTTCCCCAATTTTCAGAAAATAAAACTGCGAATTTGTGAGGTTATGGAACCTCAACAAATTAAATAAGATTATACAACCATACGTGTGTGTGTATATGTCATTACATGTTACACGTTTATATGAATGCCTATATTTTATATATATATATGTATGTATAAAACCCTTATACACACACACATATATATGGGCAAATAAGGTTATTTATATACTAGGAAACTTTAAAAAGTTTATGAAAATGTGTATTATGAAAAAAATTGAACATAATTTTGTTTTTGAAATAAACAAAAATTCATACCAATTTGAAATAACATATCTGAGGAGAAACTAATTTTTGGTACTAAGAAAGATAAGATAAGAATGAAAAGAGCCCCTATCAAAGCAATAAAAATCCTGCTAAAATTGAAGCAAGAGCAGATATCAAATTTATGATGAAGCTTGAGTGTAAGAATGGTGAAACCACCGATGCTTTATGAAAAGTTTATAGGAACAATGACACATTTTAAAAATGAGTAATTCATTTTAAGAAGAGACAAGAGAATGTTGAAGATGAAAGCCACAGCAATACATCATCCACATCAGCATGCAAGAAAAAAATTAATTTTGTTCATGCCTGTATTAGTCAAGGTTCTCTAGAGGGATGGAATATATATATATATATATATATATATATATATATATATACATGTGTGTGTGTATATATATATATATGTGTGTATATACATATATATATACGTGTATATACATATATATATATACGTGTATATACATATATATACACACACACACACACACACATATATATGTATAATTTTATTGAGGAGTATTGGCTCACACTATCACAGGGTGAGGTATGAGTCAATACTCCTTGCAGAAGCTGTCTGCAAGCTGAGGAGCAAGGAAGCCAGTCTGAGCCCCAAAACCTCAAAAGTAGGGAAGGTGACAGTGCACCCTTCAGTCTGTGGTCAAAGGTTCGAGAGTCCCAAAACTGAAGAACTTCGAGTCCAATGCTTGAGGGCAGGAGCATCCATCATGGGAGAAAGATGTAGGCTAGAATACAAAGCCAGTCTATTCTTTCCACATTCTTCTGCCTGCTTTTATTCTGGCTGCACTGGCAGCTGATTAGATTGTGCCCACCCAGATTGAGGTCTGTTGGCCTTTCCCAGTCCATTGACTCAAATGTTAATCTCCTTTGGCAACAACCTCCTAGACACACTCAGGAACAATACTTTGCATCCTTTAATCAAGTTGACACTTAGTATTAACCATCACAATGCCTTGAGGAAGGCTGACAATGAACAGCATAAACAGACAACACTATACCTATCTTAACTAGTTTGAGATTGCACAATTCTGACTACAAAATTATCGTTGAACAAATTTTTCACTTGATGGGTGCCAAAAGTATTGCACCAGCTCAGGTGCAGACCAGAACAGAGCTTTCAATGAAAATTTTAAACAAGTAAGATCAAGATCCCGAAGAATTTCTTCAAAAACTTTTAACAGGAGATGAAACTTGGCTCTGCCAGTGTGATCCCAAGACAAAGCACAGTCCAAGCACTGTCTACCAAGTGGTAACCATGGATTTGTCAAGAGGGAAGAACCTGGCAACAGTTCTTTAAGATGCTCAAGGTATTTTGCTTGTTGACTTTCTGGAGGGCCAAAGAATGACAATATCTGCTTATTGTGCATTTGTAAAAAAAGTTAGCCAAAGCTTTAGCAGGAAAACTCCCAAGAAAGTTCTTTACCAGACAGTCCTTCACCGCAAAAGCGTGCCTGCTCCTTCCTCTCGTCAAGCAAGGGCAAAGCTTTGAGAGTCTTAATAGAAAATCATGAGGCATCCATCATACTTTCCTGATTGTGCTGCTTCTGACTTATTTTTGTTTCCTAATCTTAAAAAGCTATAAGGGCACCCCTTTTTTTCAGTTATTTTAATGTAAAAGTGACTGCACTGACAAGGTTAAATTCCCAGGACTCGCAGTTCTTAGGGATGAACTAAATGGCTGAGATGATGGCTTATAAAAGTGTCTTGAACTTGATAGGTCTTATGCTGAGAAATAAACTTTGTAATTTTTGTATTTTATTTTCACAATCTTTTTGGAATTTCTTTATATAAATATATATAAACTTATATACACACATACATGCTGTAAGTTGTCAAAGTTTTAGTTTCTATATTTGTGTGCACATGTATATGTATAAATATAAATTCAGGCTATCTGACTCTGCTCTGCCACTGTGAAGTAACAAACAATAATTGTTTTTTAAAATGATGCAGCAAGTGAGGAACAGACTGTCATGGAGCCAGAAGTGGTCCTTAGTGCAGCATGGGACAAGGAAAACATCGGGATTCTGGTCTCCGGAAGAGGGTAGCCCTGTTCTGAGGAATTCTGACTTGGTAGCTCTGTTGACCAATGCCCAGGATCTGTGCCCTTTGAATATGCCAGGATTCTTCTGAAGGACTTCTCTGTTTATAAACCCCCTGCAAGGAGACATATCCCTGCTTCCCCACATTTGAAGTCATCATTCCCATTCAACGTACCACTAGGATCTGCGGGGTCTTTGAATCTTTAGTTTCCTTGTCTGTAGAAGGAGAGGTGAAGGAAATTCCTTAGAGAGGCATTTAAAGGAATAGTGCTATGTGTGCAAGCTGCCTTGTGTGGTGTCTGGCTCCTACGAAGTATTAAAGGAGGGAAAAGAAGATCTTTAAAGATTTAGAGAGAAAGAGGATACTGGAAATTGGGATGAGCAGGAGGGCTTCCCAGAGGAGCAAAATTGGAGGTAAGACCTAAGAAAAATGGCCCATGTTTGAGTGCTTTAGGGGGCATAACTGAAGAGAAGGCAGTGGCTTGGGCTGTAGGAGCAGAAAAAATGTTGGGGTCTTAACAACCAGGGATGACCCAGACTTCCGGTTCACAAGTGTGTCTTGCTAGCATCTCTCCATCACTCCCACATGCTGACAGCTGGGAAAGGAATGCAGGAAAGAATGTTGACCTGCTCAGTAACCCCTGGTGAGGAGACAAGAGACATGTGCTACTAAACCATGTTTCAGGGGGCAGGGCCCACAGGACCATAATTTGGGGAAGCTATTTTAAGAAAGGCACACATCTCTAAATGTGAAGAAGAAGAAAGCAAAGAGGAAGAGATCAGTTAGAAAGGAGATGAATTAGAGGATGCTGAGAGAAAAACACAATTGCAAAGGGGCAAAGAATGGGAATGGGGGATCCAGGGACATCTTCACAATAAGAAAGCAAAAATCGTGGGCACTTTGTATTAAGAAACCGTGGTGCCTTAAAAGATTTCTGAATCTGACAATCAGTGACCAACATCCTCAGTACCTGAGTCTAGATGCAACAGAACTCAGGCAAAAGGCCTCTCCTAGCCGCTTGTATCTATAATCAGATATGCCGGGAGCCTCCAGGGATAGCCACAGTAATCTGCAGCTGAGAGTCTCAAGCCATGTGACTGAGACAGCAGTTCAAGAGTCTCCTCTAGGGAACAGCAGGCCTTTTATTAACTCAAAATCAGCCTGGAAAAAAATGTTCTTTAGCTATAATTATGGAGGTGTCAACAGCTTAACAAGCAACTATAACAGACACAGAGTTGTAAGTCCAGCACTATTTGAAAACCTGCTACATATTAGCTAAATGAGCTAACCTTTACTATCTTCCCGAGTCCCAATTTTCTTATTTTTAAAATGGAGATAATAACACCTACATTTCAGGGTTGTTAAAAGAATTAAATAAGATGAGTGTAACAAGAGCAGAATGTCATCCAACTACTGAATGCTCAATGAATGATAACCCATTGGTAGTTTTAGCACAATGATTACTTATAATATCATTAGAATTAAAACTAGCATTGCCTTTTTCTTGCCCACATTTGTCTTTGTCTTCTATGTATTTCTGAAGCATTTCTTAAAATACTCATCTGTTTTTTCTCTGGAATAAGAGTATGAAACAACAGATTTCACAGTTGCCATTTTATAGCGGACTCGATTCTGTTATACTAGGGGTCTCCAGGTCCTCTCTCTCCCGTCTCTCCTTCTCTCCTTTCAATGGTGAGAAAACTGGGAGTAAGGCAGACAAGTCGGGACACTGAAGCAAGAAAAGCTAGATTTAGACCAGAAAGCAAAACACCTTCCAAACACGCCATTCAACATCAAAAAGTCTTCGGAGCATTCACATAGAGAAACCTTTTTTAAGAATGTACTCCTTTGCTCTTGTCCCCAGATCTGAATTTTCCATCACAGTTCCATTGCCATTTTATTATAAAGTTCTGACACCAAGACATGGGATCATTTATGAGGCCATTTTATGGCTAAAAAATGACTAAAAAAAAAAAATCACTCGTTTTGATTTAGTCTTCTCTCCTGCCCAGTAATGACTTTGGATGCCATCCTATTGACCTTCTCTGCTTTTGTTCCCATCAAAATTGATACAGTATGCAAGGTCATAAATTTGCTTTCACTGGCTTTCGGTTCATTGCCGGACTGAACGCTCCCCCTGCAAACTGGGTGATAATGAAGTTATGGGTGAGGTGGCCTCCTTTAATCAGCAATCATTACAGTGGGGACCAGCTTTAAAGTAAATGACAAATCGGCAGCCTCTGACCCAGTGGTGTTTGATAAGTTATTGATCAAGAAGCAGCCTTAGAAACTTAAAACTTTACCTGCAGCTCCATAGGCAATGAGAACCAGCTGCTAAGTAGCAGGTTCAACCCATTTTCTTAAAAATGTTCATTTCCATCAGGATCCGAGTGAATACCAGTAATTTGGTTCCTCATGGAAGTGGCTCCTATCCAGTTCCAAAAGTATATTATACACAAAAAGGACCATACAGAGTATACACATTCATTTTACAGATAATAATCCTGAACATCTACTTACCCTTCACCAACTTAAGAAATAGAGTATTCTTGTATCTCAAAGCATCCACACCCCTCACTCTTGGATGTAACCACAAATCTGATTTTTGTGATAATACTGTCTTTTCATTATATTTTATCACTTGTAGACATATTCATGAATAATATATTGCTTTATATTTGGGTTTTAAAATTTAATTACAAATGTAATTTGAGTTCATAAGTGAGATCAATATTATCTTTTGTGATGTTCTACTTTTATTTGAAATCTATTTCTTGAGACTCACTATTATGCAAATGACTGATTCATTCGCATTTACTGTTTTGTAATAGTCCATTATTTGAATAAACCACAATTCATGTATCCTTTCTACTGCTGATAGACCTTTTCAGGTTTTGTGTTTGTTCATTTTATTATTATTTAAAAGCTACCATAAGCTTGTTCCTGCACATCTGTCAGATGGCACAGGCAAGAGGGTGAATGAATATATCGAAGAGCAGAGTTTCTGATTCTTAGGAGACGCTGAGCTTTACTGCATAGTGCTGGTTTATAGCAAGCTGGTTTATAAGCATTTTCACACTTAATGAACAAGTGATTCCATTGCTCCCTGTGATCCAAAATGCTTAGCATTTTATGGCTTTAAAAAAAACTGGATAAATGTGGTAGATGTGAAGTTGTTCCTAATTTTGGCTTTAGTTGGTTTTAATTGGAATTTAAAAAAAAACTGAAGAGATTGGGCATCTTTTTATTCATTTATGGGCCATTTGTATTTTTTCACCTTCACAATATTTATTTACGTTTCATCCATTTTTGTACTAGGTTGTTTGTCTAGTTGATTTCTCATTGATTTCTAGAAATGTTTAAATGTATTTTGGCTACTAAAACTTTGTCAATTATACTGGGTCAGTTATATATATCACAAACACTCTTTGTGGCTTGTCTTTGCACTTTTCATGGTACCTTTTCAATAAACGGGGATTTTTTTTTTTCTTATTAAAGTGCAGTGTGATTTCAAGTTTAGTAACCAGGCCAAGACTTGAATATCAATCCTAAAGTATTGTTTGTCTTGTTAGTGGTAGTAAAAAAACACATAATATTGAATTTATCATCTTAACCATTAAGGATCTAATTCAGGAGTGTTACCTATATTCACATTGTTGTGCAGCTGATCTCTAGAAATGTTTCCTCATGTAACATTGAATCTTTATATGGCCTCAGCCCTCATCCCCTATACCTTCCCCCACTCAGCCCTTGGTAACTTCTTTTCTATTTGCTGTCTCTATGATTTTTGACTACCTAAGATAATTTATATGTGTAGAATCAGACAGTGTCAATCATTTTGTGACTGGCTTTTTTTGCTTAGCCTAGTGTCCTCAAATCTTATGCATGTTCTAGCATGTGACAAAATTTCCTTCCTTTTAAGGCTGCAGAAGACTCTTTTGTGTGTATATGTCACATTTTCTTCATCCATTCGTCTCTCCATGAACATTTAGGTTGCTTCCATTTCTTGTCTGTTGTGACTCATGTTTTCATGAACATAGGTGTGCAAATATCTCTTCCAGATCCTGCTTTAGATTATTTTGGATATATACCCAGAAGTGGCATTGCTGGATGATATGGTTATTTTGTTTTTACTCTTTTGAGGAAACTTGGTACTGTTTTCCATAATGGCGACACCATGTATATTCTCATCAACAGTGTACAAGGTATTTTCTCATAGATCTGGAGAACAGATGTCAAATTTCAAGCTGTCATCAGAGCCATGACTCCTCTATAATTCTGAGGAGAATACTTCCCAGCCTATTCTTAGCACGTGGTACTGGCTCTAGAAACTTTACATTTCTTTCTTGGCTTGCACTTTCATTATGCCAAGACTGGCACTACATTGGTCATCATATGATGTCTTCCTTCTGCATATGTCTCTGTGTCGCATCTCCTTTTCCTGTAAGGACACCAGCAGTATTGGAAGAAAGCCCACCCTAAAGGCTGCATTTTGACTGGATTATAGCTGAAAAGACCCTGTTGCCAAACAAGGTCACATTCATACATAACAGGGAATAGGACTTCAATATGTCATTCTGAAGAACACAGTTCAACCCATACCAGGAGCACTGTTTATACTTACATTTTTTGTGGTATCAAGAAATACAATGGCTTCTGCATATTAATTCCAAATGCAGTAAACTTGCTCAATTCCCTTATAAATTCTAATGATTAATAGATTCTACATAAGACATGTTATCACCTACAAATAATAATTTTTCCCTCTTTTAGCTTTGCTGTTCCTTGACTTCCTGTATTATTTAAGAATTGTATTTTAAAAAGAAAAATAATAATAAGGATCTTTATCTTCTCCTTGATCATTAGGAAAATGGTTCCAACACTTTGCCAGTAAGTACACTACTTGCTGTAAGTTTTTTATTTGTTTAGATATTAATCTGAGTAATTATTATTTATCTAATTAATTAGTATTATTTATCTAACTATTAAGAAGTGTTTTAAAATTCCTAGTTCATTAAAATAATCATTTTTGGAAATTCATAAACAGGTTTTATATTTTATGAAGCACTTTTAAATATATTGAAATAAACAGTTTTTTCCTTTAATCAGTTATTGTAGTAAATTATAATCATTTTTTAAATAATAATGAAACGGGAAAAGTTCCCTTATCCCTCTCACAAGGCATGCAGTAGGGCTGTGGCTTGCTTCCTCAGTGCTCTGCTGCTCAAACCCCTAGAGGAGCATGCAGAAGGACAGGCTGTGGAGCTCCACCCCACAGCAGTGTCTAGGGGTGAATGTTTACAGCTGAAGCCCCAGTGGGTGTGTGTTGCACTGTGCTCTATTAGTTTAGCCTTAGTCAGCTTAAATAGACCCCCTGTCTTATGGCAAGGACAGAGGGCTTTCTGAATCCCGGGGATCTGACCTTGGTATACTGGAAGAATTGGATCACACGTGGGCTTGGAGAACGGGTGCAAAGTTTTATTGAATGGAAGTAGCTCTCAGCTGATGCGGAGCCAGAGGGGAGATTTTTTTTCTTCCTAGAGTCAGACTACTCCCTGGCCTGGGCTCTCCTCTGACTGCCCCAGCCAAACTCAGCCTCTCCTTCTGCTGGTCGGTGGCCTGCCAGCATGCCAGGGCCTGCTTCTGTGCTCCATCCAGACATCCAGCCACCTGGGTGTTCCTCCACTGATGTGCTCCTCTCCGCCTCCAGATGTCTGTGTGTCTTCTTCCGTAGATCTGCTCCTCTGGAGGTCCAGCAGTTTGTGTGCCTACCTGCTAGAGTCTGGGGGCGGTTTATAGGCACAGGATGAGGGTGTGGCAGGCCAGGGTGATCTTGGGAAAAGCAACATTTGGGCAGGAAATGCCTATTCTCACCCAGGTCCATGGATCCCTTCCCCACTTCCGTGTCAGTTAAAGGGGCCACGCTCTTTCCTTCCCAGCACTCCCATGTCAATAATTCCTGCTTCTGTGGTTAAATGCAGCTTGGCTTGATTGTCTCCTAATATTCTGTGGGGTTTTTTGTTTTGGGATTTCTTGGTTGCTATTTTGGGGTTTTGCTTGTTTTTCTTTTTTTCACGTTTACTCTTAAGTGAATTGGCTTTACTTTTGTTACTAAGGGTTTGGGGATCAGCATAGTACAAGCTCTATTTTGAAATGAGCTTAAATGTTCTTTTCTTTGTCTCTCGTACTCCGAGATTGACATTGTTTTTTTTTTTTTTCTTAAGTGTTTTACAGAATATCAGTAAATTCTTTTCGGCCTAGAAAATTGCCTTGTGTATGTGTGAAGGAAGGTTTCAACTTACGGATTCATCATTTAAATAGTTTTAAAAATAAATTTTCTATGACTTTTGTATTACATCCTAGACAAAATTTGTATTGTTAGCAGTTTATTGCATATAATTTTCAGATGTGCTAGGTTATCCTACGACACTTTTTGTAGCATCTAATCTGTATGGTCTCTGTTTTCATTCTTGATATTGGCTATTTGTGCCTTAAATCTCTTCCTTGTTTAGTCATGCCATATGTTCATGCATTTCATTTGTCTTTTCAAGTGACCACATTTAGGTTTTGTTAATCCTCTCCTTTTAACTTTTCTCATGTGAAATTCACTCTCATCTTTACTATTTATTTATTTTGTTTTTGTTAGGATCTACTTGTCTTAGCTTTTAATTTTCAACCTTTTCTTTTACAATGAGATTTATTGCAGAAGTGAAGCTATTGCTGTCTAAGCAGAGCTTCTCATTTTTCACAAGTTTTGGTTACAGCATTTTTATTTCCATCTAGTGCAAGAGAGTTTCTAATTTACCTTTAATGCATGAGCTTTTCAGAAGTTTACTTTTTAATTTCCAAATACTATGTATGTTCTATTTCTATTGTCTTTTAATTATTTATTTTTAACTCAATTACATTACAGTCAGAAAATGTGGTTCTTACAATGCAAATCTTCAAAATGTATTGAGAGTTAACGTACATGGAACTTTTTGAAAAATAATTAATATGTTTATTAAAAATATATTTTCCAGTTACTGTGTAAAATATTTTATGTATGTTTGATAAAGGTTATTGTCCTACTCAAAACCTCAAACTCCCTTCTTCTTTTTCTTCTTTTTTCTTTTAGTCACCTGAGGACTAACTTACAGAAAATGTACTTGTTTAAAACTCATTACATACATTTTAAAATTATTTTTTTGTAGCTTAACATATAATTAATATGTTCTACATCCCAAGCCTTTTTTTTTAGATATATCAAGGTCTGAACAGTTATATTTTCTGGCTAAATTGAGTGTATATAATAGTCTGACTTACTTTAATCATATTTTTAAAAAACACCTAGCTTATCTAGCTATACCACTTTTCCTTCAATTGATATTTCCTGGTATGCTTTCCTATTCTTTAACTCTTTACATCATTCTTTTGGTTTTGTCTTGAGAACAATATGTATCTTGTTTTGCTTTTATTTTTGTTCATCCTGGAATATGGTTGTATTTTAACTGAAAATTTGGTTTCACTTTTTAATTATTATTATTGCTATATTTGTATCTATCTCTAACATTAAGTGCTTTATTTCAACCTGATTTTAAAATTTTCTTTACATTTGATTTTCACTTTTGGATTGTTACAACCTTCTTTTTCTTTATCCTTATTCTTGTTATTTCCTCTGCTTTTTCTGGAAGTTACATGTTCTTTATTTATTCTTTTAATGGATAGCCTAATTTTTAAATAAATATATAATAACTATAAAATTATTCAAAATTTTTCTTTTCTTTTCAGTAGTCTTAAAATGTTTTAATTTTCATTACTCCTTTTTACTTCAGATTACATTATTTTCCATGTTTTTTTTAATTTTTATTTGTCACCTCCCATACCACATACATGTACATTAGGAATTACTGTTTCTAATGCATCAATGAATGCTTAGATTATAGTCTATATATGTTAATATATTTAACAATGTTTAATATAGTAATACCTCATATAATATGTTAATGTCTATACCCATGATGCCTTTCAAATTCTATTTTAAATCTTTTGAGTTTCTTTTATTTCTGCCAAATATATGTCTTTTTAATTTTTTTACAAAACTTTATTGATGGTAAAGTATTTTTCCCCAAAAGTATTGTTTTCATTTTTATTCTAAAAAAAGCAAGCTGTACATGGAATTCTGGGTTATAAATTATTTGATTCTAGCACATTAGAGATGATATTTCCTTCTTCTCTGGCATTAATAGTTGTTTTTAAGAAACCAGATCACTAAACAATGTTCTCTTGTGGTTGATCATCTTTTTTCTGTGGCCGCTTTTAAATATTTTCACTGTGTTTGGTGCACTGCAGTCTTACTATGATGTGGCTAGGAGTAGATTTTTAAAATTTTCTATTTTTCTGTTTGGAATTTATTGGGCTTCCAGAAGTTGAGTTCAGTGGAATGAATAAAATGAGATATATGGCACAATAGCACATTATAAAAAGAAATAAATTCATTATACAGAGTAGCATAAATAAAAATTGAAAAAAAGGTAAGAAAAAAATCTCTAAAATATATAATGTAATAGCATTTAAATGTTTTAAAAATTTACCACCCAAAATAATATAAAATCATGAATAGTTACAAGCAAAGATGTACAAAACCAACACTTAAGAATAGTCCCTTCTGATGTTGGTAGAAAGGGGAATGGGAGTGTGGAATAAAGACAAAGGGCAGATGCACACCAAATAAAGAAAACAAAAAATAAACAAATTAATAAATGGGCTTTGTATTGACCAATCTGATAACGTACACTTAGCTGAGAAGCATTACTTACTTAAACTTCTATATCTGAGGTCCAAAGTGTATGCATGCATAAGTATGTATGTGTATCCCTTCAGTTTGCACATTCCTTAACCAAAATCTTTAATTTCAATGTATTCAAGTTTATTAATTTATAACTTACACTGTGTTTCTCAAATTCTCTAAAAAGTCCTTCCTAACTTTTCATTCAAAATTATATTCTCCTGTGTTTTCTTGTATTAAACATACACACATGTATGTGCACACACCCACGCACACACATCCACTATACAAATGCAAATTTGTATATATTTTCATCATTAGGTCACTAATCCACCTGGTGTACAACTTTGTATGTGGTATTGAGACCTTATTCCGGTTTTCCACTGCCACCGACAGTAGTAACTTCCTGGTCAAGTCTCCATTTTTTTAAGGATCTACTGTGCCTTCATATTTCGCCCCGTGATGTCCTTCCAGGTATGGGCTTCAGTTGAAAACTGTTCTAGAGCAGCTTCTAACTCACAGAAAGATGTTTCCTTCAGCCTGAATTATTTTTATGATAGCCATAATTGAAATGCAAATAATACAGAAAATAATCATACACTAGCCTTGAGCAACTTTTCAGAGTACAAGATTCTGGCATAATCAAGTCTATGATATTTCACTAGTACCCAGATGAAAATTGCAATAAAAATAATAGGCATAATGTCATATAGATGCAATGGCAAACCAGCAAGTTTTCCATCACAAAAGAAATATCCACCTCTGTTCCATTATTATTTTTATATTTCAGTGAATCTGTTCCCTCCATAAATCCAGATGATTCCTATTAGTTCCAGTATAGCTGTAATCAATATGCCCCATTCAGTACAGAAGTGGCCAGTGAGATGAACCACTAAATTCTACCCTGAACCACACAGGTGACTTCTCTCTCTTTCTCCTGTTTCTCTCTTTCTTTTTCTCCTTCCTCTCCTCCTCCTTCCTCTGGCAGATGAACTCCAGGCATACTATCCCTCTGTCTGAACTACTGTGCCTATCTTCACATATCTAACACACTCATCCATGGTCTCAGCTTTAAAATTTACTTTGTCTGGTCTGTGGCAACTCTAAGCACTCATTAAGCTCCCTGTGCTTGCCCCGTGAGAGCATTCATCAACAGTATGTAACTAATCCAGGGTGTATGAGAACCATTGCTTTACGTTTGCCTGGCAGCATTTCTCTTCCCACTTCTAATATTAGACCCCTCCTCTCTGATCCTAGGCATGGCCCATATCCCTGGAAACAGTAGAGACTAAAGCCTGAGTCTCAGTGGTATCAATTAAAGCCTTTCCTTGGGACTGATGTATGAATGTCTCTTTCTGTTGGCATCTTTAAATGAGAAGATAAAAACCCAGATTATCATTGGCCACATTCACTGGTCAAGAAAAAGGCCCCTCTCTGCAGAACATGGCTGACAAGAACTATGCAAAAATGAAAGAAGCAAAGAGGTTTCCAGAAGACTGTGAGTTCTTGATTCCAATCTCTGAGCTCTGCTTCAGGCAATTCTTCCTTTGATCCTTCCCAAGTTCTATAAATAGAAATTTCCACTTTTGCTTGTGTTAATGAATGGCTCTTTATCATGTGTAATAGAGTTCTGGTGAATATACCTGATTATTCATCTGCGTGTCTCTCAGCATACACTCAGTAGGATAGCAGCATCAGCATTGCCTGAGAACTTACTAGACATCCAGTTCCCAGGCCCAACCACAGACCTACTCAGCTCAAGATCTCTGGGTAGGACCTGAGATTCTGCATTTGAATGTGTCTTTCAGGAGTACTCATGCATGCTAATGTTTGAGAAGAACTCAACTAGTTTATAAAGTGAGAGAGACCCAATCATAACACTCAGCCTGTCCGACTAGTTTTTAGATTCCACAAGGATACTTTTCATCTCTTATTCAATCTTAAACTCACCACCTAGAAAGTACTTCATCCACAAATTGGTTTTGGAGCATATTGAACAAGAAACCAAAGGTAGAGGAAGCAGGGTCGGATAACAAACCTCTTGCATTCAGAACAGAATCAAGTTTAAGCAAGGTGTCTGGGGACTTAGATCTGGGGATGAAAGGCCTAGAGATGAGACTTTGGGGTTGGAGATGGGAAAATTACACACAATAAGAACAGGAACTCTGGGCAAGTTAACTGGCATTGAGACTCACTAGCATGGAATCCAGCCCATCCTCTTTCTCCTTGGAAGTGTGTTAATACATTTTTCCTCATTAAAAGACAGACAAACAAGAGAAACCTCTCCCTACAGCAGCAATTTCTCCTTCATTAGCTCCCACTGCCTGCACTGGGACCATCTTCACTTCACTACCCCAATTGGACTCATCCCCACCCCCACAACATACACACGGTCGCAAAAGCACCCCATATTAAATTCCTTTTGCCAGATAAATGGGGTCTCATGGACCTGAAAGTTTGGGTCAGACAGAGGCTGGTGCATGAGGAATGGTGAGTGTCATTTTTCTGGGGGCTGCGGTGCCTGGTGTAGCAGGACCTGTCCTGGAGTCCCATCCAAACAAGGACGGGGGCAGATTACTTGCAGGCATCAAGGAAACCCAAGTTAGAGTAGAAAGGAGCTTCTTGATATAAAATATACCATATTATTATGCCTACTTATTTGTTTAGATTTTCCCTCTTTCGAATGTTAGCATGACAATGGCAGAGGTATTATTTATGTTATTTATTCTACATTCTTAAAATAGTGTATGAACAGAGAAGATGTCCAAAAATATTGAATGAATAAAGGAATAAAACAGACATGGCAGAGAGGAAGACATTGTAGGCAGAAAATGAGAGGCAATTAAGCCATATTTGAATCAATAATGGCTTTTTTTTTTTTTTTTTTCAGACAAAGCCTCACTGTCACACAGGCTTGAATGCAGTAACGCGATCTTGGCTCACTGCAACCTCCATCTCCTGGGTTCAAGTGATTCTCCTGCCTCAGCCTCCTCCAGTAGCTGGGATTACAGGCATGTGCCACCACGCCCAGCTAATTTTTTTTTTTTTTTAATTTTTAGTAGAGATGGGGTTTCACCACTTTAGTCAGTCTGGTCTCAAACTCCTGACCTCAAATGATCTGCCTGCCTTGGCCTCCCAAAATGCTGGAATTACAGTCGTGAGTCACCATGCCCAGTTGATCATGACTATTTCTAGGAAATGTGCTGATTTGGACAAGCCATGGGGAGGGATGAGCTAAAGAGCCAAACCAGTGAGTGTACACATGTTCAGTGTTACCTGTCAGTGAGCCCAGTATACTGGACAAGCTGATAAATAATTGTGTCCTCCTTCCCCGATCTTGTCCACCAATTTCTACTTCTCATCCTACTATGGTATCAAGTCCCAGTACCTGTGGGCTCCTATCACCCTCATTGCAACTAACACCTGGCTTCACAGATCCTTCAATCCAGGCCATATAGACCCTCACACTCGGTTTTGCCTTCCTTTGGCACAGTCTCACACCCCTAACTCGTCCATCTACCACCATGATTAAAAAATATGTGGCCTCCCACAATTCTCTGTCCTCAGAGCTCAGAGAGGTGCTTCATAGACAAGGACACTGTGGAGGCAAGAGGGCACAGTACAGTTTAAGATGCATTCCCAGCTCATACAAAATTAGCATCTAATTGATAATTTATCTAAGGTCATTTGCTTCCAGAGTTATTTTGAAAAATCATACTTAAGAGAACAGTAATTTAACCCAAAATGAATGCCTCAGCAGTGGAATCTTAAACCATTCACAGGCTGTTGAGAAATTTTTAGAGTGGAGCTGGGTGATGGGGTGAGACAGGTGGTACCCTGCAAATCACATCTGAAAAATGGCAATTCTTGGCCACACCCCCCAGAAGTGTGATTTCCCTTCTGCTGCAGTTGTGGTTAGAACTTTAGCATCAACCTAGTCCCAATAGAACATGCATGTTTCCTCCCCTCCATGGAACACGGATCCACACAATGTTTATATGAACATTAGCACTTACCTTTCTATTTGGGATCATTCAGGGATATGTAGAAAAAGAGACATGAAATAAACAGCACTCTAAGCATTATGCTGGAACTGAAGCACGACATTTTTCAATAGCTCCCCATGTTAATAGTTTCTATGAGGCACATCCCATCATATCCAGAGCTTGGCTTCATCATGCACCATTATTGATGTTACAGTCTGGTTAAATGTACAACACTGTGCTTTCCTCTCTAGAAGTTACCTTTCTTCCATGTCTTCCTCTAGACTTAGATTTTTCCATCTCTGATAGTTGATTGATGGAATGAGAGTAAAGTTTATAGATAAAGAAATAGACATGAGGTCATTCATGAAGCCTGGATCCACCAAAGTCACCTGAACAAGGTTTGGGCATGTTGTCTGGTGAGTTAATGTCTTGTGACTGTTAGCTTTGGTGAGGTCTAGGATGTCAATATTACAAACTATTTGAACTCAGTCATGGAAAGATATGCCATCAATAGTCCCCTTATCTTTTCCAAACAGGTCCTTTTTCCTTTTTGTAAAAAATAAATTGTCCAAAGAATGAGCTACTAACATGGCCTAATGAGCAAAATATTCTCCTTTCCCTTTCACATCACCAAATATTAAATTGCCAATTTTACAATTCAACACTAAATGAGTGTCTGCTACATGCCAGGTTCAGCCCTAAGCTCTGGCCACATACAGATAAATAAAATCTCTACAGTCCTTAAGGAGTTCACAATGAAATGGGGAAGACATGTGTCAATGAAAATGTGCAAAAAAGAGTGGCAGGACAAGATGATATAAATCCATTTCTCCCTGCTATCTCCCACTAAATAGCCAGTGGAGGAAGTGACTCACTTTTCCTGCCAAGCCTGAGACTTGTACAAAGTACAAAGTACAAAAGTACAAAGGTGGAAATGGTAACAGAGATTCAACCACAGCAATCAGCCTATCTAGAGAGCCTCTTATCTCCACAGGCTAAGACAGCTTCCCCCTCTAGAGTAGATGGGCCAGAACATTTCCCAGTTTACTTTATGAGGCCAGTATTATTCTTATACCAAAGCCCCCAAAAGACAGTACCCAAACAAAACTACATCTTATCTCGTGAACATAGACATACAATTTCTCAATCAAGTATTAGCAGATTTGCTGATTCAAGCAGCAGAGAAAAAAATTTAAAAAACATATTAGCAAACAAATCTATGAATGTATACAAATAATCAATTATACTACATGTCCATGTGGTATTTATTCTTGGCATGCAGGCTAGTTCAACATTCTAACATTAATGAATGTAATCTGATTTATCACACACAAAGTTTGAAATACATAAAAGGATGGAAAAGGATATACCAAATAAATTATAATAAGACGAAATTTGGAGTGACTATATTAGTATCAGACAAAGTAAAAATCAGGACAAGAATAATATAAGGAATAAACAGAGATGTTGCGTAACAATAAAGTGGTAAATTATTCAAAAAGACATACCAGTTGCAAATTTATATGCCCCTTAAACAAATTCAAAATATGTGAAGCAGAAACCTATCAAACTGAAAGGAGAAACAGACAAATTTACAATAACAGAAGCACGACTCTCTCTAAACAACTGATAAAACAAGTAGACTGAAAATCATTAAGAAAATTTAATACCTGAATAACGCTATCAATCAACATGACCTAAGTGATATGTGCGAACATTTCACCCTAAAACACCAGAATACACATTTTAAATACACATGGAATATTCACTGTGATAGCCCATATCCCTAGTCATAAAACAAAATATACTAAATTTAAAAGGATTCATATCACACAAAGTACAGTCTTGGATCAAAATGAAATTAAAACTAAACATTGATAACAAAATAATATTCAGAAAACATTCAAATACTTAGAGGTTAAACACCATACTTTTCAAAAAAAATCTATGGACCAAAGAGAAAAATCACAATGGATATTATATGATATTTTATATTGATTAAAATGAAAATGTAACATATCATAGCATGTGGGGCACAACTAAAGCAGAACTTAGAAGAAAATTTATAGTGTAAAATTATTATATTCAAAATGACAAGGAGTGTCAAATTAATGATTTAGTCTTCAACCTTAATGAAGTAGTAAAGGAAGAGCAAATTAAATGTGAGGTGAAAAGAAGGAAAGAATTTAAAACAATGAAAATCAATAAAACAATAATAGAAGAAAAAAACATAAAGTAAACCAAACAAATTGTTAGTCCATGAAAAGATATATAAAATTGATGTCCTTCTAGCCAAATGGATAAAGAAAAACAAGAACTGACACAAGTTACCAAGAAATGCGATAAATCCTATGGACTATAAGAAAGATAATAAGGTAATATCAATGGTAATGTTATGTCAATAAATTTGATAACATAGGCGAAATGGACAAATTCCTTGAAGTCGGCAGACTATCAAAACTCAAGAAGAAATACACATAACGAGCAGTCCTTATCTATTCAAGATATTGAATTTGTATTTGTGTTTTTACAAGAAAAAAAATCCAGGAACATATAAGTTTAAATCTACCAAACATTTAAGCAGAAAAATCTACCAAATGTTGAAATCTACCAATGTTTAAGCAGAAAGTTATATTCAATTATAAAAATTCTTCTGAAGAAAATAGAATTAGATGAAAGCCATCCCAATTTAATTTATGAGGCCAGCATCATACTAGTTACAATATCAGACAAAGAAAGTAAAGTAAATAAAATATATGGACCAATACAATTATTATTATTATTATTATTTTGAGATGGAGTTTCACTGTTGTTACCCAGACTGGAGTGCAATGGCACGATCTCAGCTCACCGCAACCTCTGCCTCCTGGGTTCAACCAATTCTCCTGCCTCAGCCTCCCAAGTAGCTGGAACTACAGGCGCGCACCACCATGCCCAGCTAATTTTTGTATTTTTAGTAGAGACGGGGTTTCACCTTGTTGACCAGGATGGTCTCGATCTCTTGACCTCATGATCCACCCACCTCAGCCTCCCAAAGTGCTAGGATTATAGGCGTGAGCCACCGCGCCCAGCCTACAATTATTATTATATACATACAAATCTGTAGCAAAAGATTAGCAAATGGAATTCAGTAATAAAAATGTGGGGATAATGCAATGTGAACAAGTGAGTTTATCACAGGCACGCAACGTTGGTCTAGTATTTTAAGAGTGCATCAATTATCTCAGTTCTCACCTGAAAGAAAACTAGGAAAAGAACAGTAAAGCGACTCAATCAAAAAGAAGATATATCTTAATTTTTGAAAGGCATCTTTTTATGTAAAATAAGACAACTTATTGGAAGATAAGAGCAGAATCAGTGAAATAGAAATATGAAAAACAACTAAGAAAATCAATGAATCAAAAAGCTGATTCTCTCAAAAAATTAAGAAAATTAACAAGCCACTAACAAGGCTGACAAAACAAAATGAGAAGGCATGAGTCACCAATATCAGGAATGAAATAGAGGACAGCACTACAAATCCTGTAACAATGCCGACAACAAGAGAATCCTAGACACAACTTTGTGCTCATAAATTTTAGGATAAATGAATGAATTTCTGGAGAAGCTTAACCAAAATAACATATGTAATCTGAATAACCCTACAGCCAATAAAGAAATAAAAATGTAAAAATTAAAGCCCCAGGAAAAAAAATCTCCAAACAGACAAAAATTTACTAGAAAATTTTGCCATTTAAAAAAAGAGACACAATAACTTCTAGAAAATACAAAACTGACCAGTTCCCAGTTCATTTATAAAGCCAATATTATGCTGATACTAAAAGCCTAAAAGGACATTACAGGAAACTGTCGGTCATTATCTTTCAAGAACTTAGTCACAGAAATCCTTGACAAAATGTTAGGAAATGAATTCATCAATATATTAAAAAAAAAAACCTCATAACCAAATTGATTTCTTTTCAACTATACAAGTCTTCAACATTTGACATCAATTAATGTGTTCAACCGTATCGACAAGTGAAAGAAGGAAAGTCATATCATCTTACCAATTGACACAAAAAAGCATTTTCTCCCATTCATGATAAAAACTCTCAAAAAGTTAGGAACAGAAGGATTATTTCAACTTGATAAAGAGCTTTCCAACGCGGTTCAGTCAGACCCTTTTATAAGATACTATCTTCATTAGTGACTGCCTGTATATAAAGTTCTCTTTCTCCTTAGATAATTCATAAAGAAGCCTTGCTCAAACACAACCTCCTCTAGGAAGCCTTTCACGACCAGCACACCCTTATTTACTACCCAGTTCTACGTTAAAAAATTATTTGCATTACGAAATAAAACCATGTAAAACGTATTATTGTTCATTGTGATTAAATGTGGTGTTAACTTTGTTCCATCAATAACAACAGAAGATTCTTAAGGGCAGGAATTTAGGGCATAGTTTCTGTATTATCCACTGGGCCTCCTATGGAAATAAACAAATTGTAGATTTTGAGCAAATACAACTAAAAATATGGGAAGAGAGTGAATTGAGTAAGAGTGAGAAAAAAGAAAGTAAATGAGCACTTGTCTGCAAGAAAATGTATGTTCTATATTAAATGTTTAACATTAGGTAAATAAAAGAATCTCCACAGCTTAATTTACTGCATATGTAAAATAAAGAGAAATATATGTGTTCTGGTTATGGTAAGAGCTATTGGGCTGAATTAGGAATGAGATGGCTCAAACAGAAGAATATGTGAGCTGGCCTGGGAAGCCTCTTCTAGGCTTCAGGGAGGTAAGCATGAGGTGACCACAGGCACCACTGCCAGACTCAAAAGTGTAGGACTGAGGTGGGGTGAATAGATGCAGGGATTTAGGGTGGAGGACTTCCTCAGTGAATGTGACTATGAAGTAAAGACAACAGAAGCCAAGGTGGAGAGACAAGTCCATAGGTGGTGTATGATTCAGAATTCTACAGAGAAATAGAACCAATAGAATGGATGGATGGATGGATGGATGGATGGATGGATGGATGGATGGATGGAAGGATGGATGGATGGATAGATAAATAGAAAGATAGATAGATAGATGATAGAGATAGATAGATAGATAGATAGATAGATAGATAGATAGATAGATAGACAGACAGACAGACAGATAGATAGATAGATAGATAGATAGATAGATAGATAGATAGATAGAGATTGATAGATAATAGATGATGGAGATGGAGATATATAATAGACTAGATAGGTATATTCGATAGATGGATAGAAACATAATATATATATTAATACGGATAGATAAAAATTGGGAAAATTGGGAGAATTTATTATGGGGATTAGGTCACAAAATTATGGAAGCCTGGAAGTCCCATGAAAACCAGAAACATGGGGGTGTAATTCAGTCCAAGTCCGAAGGTCTGAGAACAAGAGGAGCCAAGTGGAACTCCCTGTCTGAGGCTGATGACCTGAGAGCTAGGGGGATGTTTGGTGCAAGTTCCAGAGTCTAATGGCCTGAGAATGGGGTCTCCAGGGTCCGAAGGCAGGAGGTGGATGTCCCAACTCAAGAAGAGAAAGAGAGAATTCACCCTTCCTCCACATTTTTGTTCTCTTCCGGACCTCAAAGTACCCACCCATGTTAGTGAGGGCAGATCTTTACTCATTCTACCAATTTGAATGTTCATCTCTTTCAAAAACACCTTCACAAACACACTTAGAAACAATGTTTTACCAGCTCTCAGGGCATCTTTTAACCCAGTCAGATTGATACATAAAGTCACCCATCAAAGTCAGGAAGCTCCAGAAAAGATGTGCAAGAGACTGAAGTTAAAAAAAGGGCAGCACTTGGAAGGTATCCACAGGAGGCAAGAAGAAATCACTGTACACCTGGTTCTGGCTGAGTCAGGGAAGGTTTTCCAGAGGAATTGGGGAAGTGTGGGTCAGTACACTTCAGTGCAAGTGGCAAAGACCGTACTCAAAGTAGTATAAGTGAAACAAGGAATTCATTGACTCTTTTAAGTGAAAAGACTGGGGCACAGTTTAAGACTTTTATGAAGTGGAATTAATCTCATTTTTCTCTCTTTCTCTCCCTGCATCACTTGTTTTGACACTGTCTCTGCTTCTTCTTCTCTTCCTAGCTTTGGTTACTTCTACTATAAGCAGCATTTCTCCATAAGGCTGAGGGAGGATAGGGCTGGCCAGGCTGTAAGCAACTTCAAGCTGCTGTCATCCCAGATTGGAGCCTATTGTAGAAAGCAAACTCCTTCTATCCAGAGGTCCATATTCAGATTCAGAAAAGAACTCTGATTATCCCAGCTTAGAGCACACATCCATTCCTAGATGAAACTGAGACTAGAGAGAGACAGTGTTAATCAGAAGAGGACCAAGCCTAGGTGTTAAGCCCAGTAGAAAAAGTGAAATCCTGTTATGAGCAGACCTATCAGAAGGACATGAAGTACAGAAGCTACAATTTTCCAAAGCATTTTGTTTTTATTTAAAGGAAGAGGAAAAGTCCTCTGAGCAAAAACAAAACAAAACAGCAACAACAACAAAAAACAGTTGACCCTTGAACAACATGGGTTTGAACTCTGCGGCTTCACTTATAAGCAAGTTTTCTTTCACCTCTGCCACCCCTAAGACAGCAAGTACAAGCCCTCCTCTTCCTCCTCCTCCTCAGCTCCCTCAACCTGAAGATGGTGAGGATGAAGAATTTTATGATGATCCACTTCCACTTAATGAATAGTAAATATATTTTATCTTCCTTACAATTTTTCTTAATAACATGTTTCTTTCTCTAGCTTACTTTTTTGTAAAAGTATGGCATATAATACACATGACATGCAAAGTATGTGTTAATGGACTTTTCTTTATCACTAAGGCTTCCGGCAAATGTAGGTCAACTTTACTATAAGTAGCGAAGTTTGGGGGAGTCAAAAGTTACATGTGAATATTTAACTGCATGGAAGTCAGCACTCCTGACTCCCATGTTGTTCAAGAGTCAACTACAGTCTACTCTCTAAGTACATACTTAAAAATACAGTATACTAGAAAATTAATACATTACTGCTTGAGCTGCCAACCCTCAGGAAGTGAAATAAATCTCCTAAGGAACTCCAGCTCTGATAGTGGCTCCCTTACTGCTAAAGCATACTCAGCTTTTGGATTCCAGGAAATGCACTTGTGACTCAGGTCTCCTGACCTTGTTTAGGTCTTCCCTTCTTCACTTCCTTTGCCCAGCCTCATGAGTTGGTATGCCCCAGGCTTCCATGCCATACCCTCTTGCTGGAAAGCCTCCATCACTTTGTGGTTTCCATTTCCACCTCCTACAACATGAATTTGGAAATGATTAATTTTCTTATATGCAAATGCTACACAGTATCTCTGGCGATTCTTTCCAGAGACATTTCAAATCCAGGTGTCCAATACCAAATTCACTACATTTCCCTTTAAAAGCTGATCCTTATTCACATCTTCTATGTCTTGGTTAATGGCACCCATGGTACAAACACAAATTTTGAAACTGTTCTAGACTCCTCCTTCCCCTTTCATCCCCAAATACTAATTACCAAGAAAAATTCAGTTTATCTCCTAAATCTTTCTTAAATCTTTTTACTTTTCTCCAACTTCATGATTACTTTGGTAGTCAAGCCCCTCAAACTCATTTTGTATTACTGACAGCCATTATTTGTTGAAAGTTTACTATTTGCTAAGCTGGCACCAAGCACTTTATATAGGTTTTCTCAAGTAATCTCTAAACCAATGCCAGACATTATGTTTGTGCGAGGCAAGAAATGGCCCTTCTTGCTTGCTTCTCTGTTCACTCTCTTGCTCCTTCTGCCTTGCAGCAGGAGATGCTAATGTGATTTAGACAGTGGTACTCACAGAGCAACAGCCTTGCTCTTTAACAATCATATGTAAATGTTTGGGGCCTCTTTAACAACAGTGAAGGGGGAGCTGCTGTTGGGGTTTTGTGGGCAAAGACCTGTAATTGAAACTCCTAAAACACTCAAAATCATCTCAGATAATAAAGAATTGCCTTAAACAAAATGATAATTGCATCTCTATTGGAAAACCACTAAGCGAGGATATTGATTAAACTGTATTCCCAAGCCAGCTCACTCATCATATGCTTAAAATAAACAAACTTGTGTGTAGTCCTCTCTTTCACTCTTTCTGGGTATGTGTTTCTCTCCTTGTATATAAACGCAAGCATTCAGGTCATCACTATGGATCCATTCATTCATTCATTCATTTATTCAGTGACTAACTTGAGCAACTGCTGCATGCGAAGTACTCTGCTAATGCTGGGTAATGAGCAACACTGACAATTTCTCCCATGTGAAGCCTAGAGTGTAATTGGAGAGAGAGAGAGAAAAATAAAACAACGAATAATCACACAAATGGAACTACAACTGACATAAAAGCAATGGAAGGAAGGTACATGGAACTCAGAGCAAAAAGTGAAGGAATTGGAACTCTCTATCTGGACTGGGCAGTAAGCAAGGGCATTCTCATAAAAGTGTTAGTCTAGTTGAGATACGAAGTCCAGCTTGGAGTGAACTAGGTAGAGATCTGCTGAGGGTGGGGTAAAGAGGGAGGAGAGATTTTCAGAAAGCATAACAAGAAATACAGTTATCCAGTGATAAGGGAGAGCACTTTGGATTCCGGGACCTGAAGGAGGGCCTTGTGCCTGGCACAAAGGCTCCAACAAGGTGTGCTGAACTGGTGAAGCTGGAAAGACAGGTAGGGCCCAAGGCATGCGTGGATTTGCAGATCATGCTGAGATCGTGGAGTCATAATTCAAGGGTTATGAGAAGCTAATTAAATCTTTCAAAAGGGTTGATGGGGTCACATGTGTATTTTGATATAGGTGGATTTGAATAAGGCAAGAATGGGCACAGTAGAGCAGACAGCCTGCAATTCTATTGACCCTGTGAGCAGAGTGGGTGTTTTGGTCACACTCACCAAAGGTGGTGGCAGAATATATGAAAGAAAAAAAAATAGAAGACTCTGGGGATAACTTAGAAAGGATAAGTAAAAGGCCTCTTTCAGGCCTGAGATGAAATCTAGTGCTTAGACTCTGATTTCCAGAATTCCTAATGAGACTATCAGACCGGATATTAAACATGATAACTATTTTTCTATGTTATTAACCTGTCCTTCACCCTTGACAGTATCTTTTTATTAAAAGAGGTCTCTCATTTACGAGAGTTGCATATATGTAAAAATATTAGTAATAAATGAAGTCAAATTTAACCTAATTCTGTCTTAACCCAAAGCCTAGACTCCTTGAAACAGGGCCTTGCATGTATCTTCATGCAACGGCCATTTAACGGAGATTCTTGCCTCAAGTTCTACCGTCTAATTTTGTGATTCACGAATAGCATACCTCAGACCTGCAGCATCAGCATCACCTGGGAATTTGTTAGAAATGCAAATTTTCCCATCCCTTCTCAGTCCTACAGAATCAGAAACGCCAGCATTGGACTCAGCAATTGGTGTTTTAACAAGACCTCCAGGTGAATCTGATGCATGCTGAAGTTTGAGAACCAATGATTTAACTCATTTTCCACACTCCTTCTGTGAAAAACACTTTGAAGTTTCTTCAGCCAAGAGTCATGCATAGTCAATGACCTCTGAAAAACAGATTCCCTCCCTAGATTTTACTCAGCTCTCTCAAGGGTAATAATAGTCAGAGAGGTTAGTAACTTAACAATTCTCTTTTTCACTGTTATATTCCGAGCTCCTAGGACAGCTTCTGGAACGATGAAGGTACTCAATATTTGCTGGTCGAATAAACATGATGCATGTCTCTTTTGAATATAATTTTTCTTCACTTTCCTTGCCTAGTCTTCCAATTTATTTTCAGCTGAGCCTATTTTCTCACAATTCTTGTAAGAGTAAATCACTGGTACCAAAAGGAGGATAAACATCACAGTTCCCGTTGCTCACTACTCACCCTTCTCCTGACACTCCCTCCTTAGGGGGAAAGAGTCACTGTTGTAAAAGTGAGCTATTCCCTGTGCATTTTTTAAAACCTCATCATTTCCCCCAGCAAAATGTCAAGAGCTATTTGGCTGGGAACCCATAACTAGGTAGGTAATAAAATAAGCCTAGATTTGAAATCATGTCTTAGGACTAAAGGACTCTGAGGAATTTTAAATAAATGATTTATCTAAATGAGTGATTGTATTAATTGCTATATCTAGAATTTAGCTTATCTTTAAATACGCCCTGGTGAATTCAGTGATCTGGCTCCTCCCCACGGTGCCTGTGGCCATCAGGATGTCATTCAGACAGGATGAAATGTTCACCCCAAGGCTAAGTGAGAAACATTATCTCAGCAAAGCTGCATTCTAGCCTGGAAACATACAGGCAGAGAAGAAATTAAGAATGGGAGCTGGAGGGGCAATAAACATATGACATTATCGCTAAGAAAATCCATTTAGATATTTAAGTTACACACTCTAGCGTCACGCTGTTTAAATGGACCTATTGATCTTTCAGTTTCAATAAAATTGCTCTCATTTTGATTATACTGTTTAACCTTGAAGAATTTAAGGAAACATCTTAGTTCAAGAACTTTCCTTTCTCCAGACATATTACATTTTATTCCTTTCCTACTTTCCAGCTCTCTCTCTTATTCTCTCTCCTCTTCCTTCCTTCTCCACAACCCTAAAGCTTAAGGTATTATTGAAGGCATCCTGAGCATCTGCCACAATATATAAATACAAAGGTAAAGAACACACAGTATTCACCACAATCTAGCTCTGTAATTTCAGCCAATTCTTCAACTTTCTCACAAATACAATGGGGATAATAATAATATTTTATGATATATATGCTATGATTATTATGAAGATTAAATTAACTAATATGTATAAAAGTTTTAGGAATAATTTAGAGCAAGTAATAAGCTCTATGTAAATGTTAGTTGTTATTTTAAGTGACATTATTGAAATATACCAGGGTGCTCATTTATTAAATATACCAAAGTATTTTTCTTTTCTCTTTTTAGACAGAGTCTTGCACTGTCACCCAGCTGGAGTGCAATGGCACCATCTAGGCTCACTGCAACCTCCGCCTCCCAGGTACAAGCAATTCTCCTGCCTCAGCCTCCCGAGTAGTTGGGATTATAGGCACCCACCACCATGCCTAGCTAATTTTTTTTGATGTGTATATTTTTAGTAGAGACAGGGTTTCACTATGTTGGTCAGGCTGGTCTCAAACTCCTGACCTCGTGATCCACCCACCTTGGCCTCCCAAAGTGCTGAGATTACAGGTGTGAGCCATCACGCCTGGCCTATTGAGTTATTTTAATAGGCTAAGGTCTGTGCTAAGCACATGGGATGAGGGGATAGTGTGTGTGTGTGTGTGTGTGTGTGTGTTGCTTTTGTTGTTGTTGTCATACTCCTTGGTTCCAGGAGGGGCTGAGCCGTATACAATTCACTTGGGACCTTTCATATATTTACAATCACTGGAGCTAGAGTCTTCTTCAGGCTTCTTCCCTCATCCGCACAGTACCTGAGCCAAAACAGCTGGGATGTCAGGAGCTACTCAGGCACCTCTCTTCCCATGAAACCTCTCTGCGTAGCTAGTTTGAGCTTCCTCATATCCTGGAGATCCTTGGGTAATTGTACTACTTACACAGTGAATGTCTTCTTCCAAAGCCAGCATTTTAAGGAAAAAAGACAGAAGTTGACAATTCTCTTAAAGATTAGGCCCAGAACTCAGAAGGATCCCTTCCACTGAAGTCATTGTTTGAAGCAATTGCAAGTCAAACCAGCTTCAAGAACCTGGAAGAATAAGGTCCACCTTTTGACTGGGGAATGTGCTTTTGTAATTACCCAGTGGGTAATTTGAAGACCTGCCCGCTACACAAAGTCCATTCACCGAGACCATGGCATTGCAGTAGAGAAAGTTTAATTGATGAGAGTCTGGTCCATGCAATAGAACTAGAGTTAACACTAAAATTATTCTCCCAGGCTTGGAGTTTAGAGGGTGCTTTTGTTTGTTTGTTTTTGATGGAGTCTCACTCTGTAGCCCAGGCTGGAGTCAGTGGTGCAATCTTGGCTCACTGCAACCTCTGCCTCCTGGGTTCAAGCGATTCTCTTGCATCACCCTCCAGAGTAGCTGGGACTACAGGCATGCACCACCACTCCCAGTTAATTTTTATATTTTTAGTGGAGACGGAGCTTCACCGATACTGGCCAGGCTAGTCTCGAACTCCTCACCTTGTGATCTTCCCTCCTCGGCGTCCCAAAGTGCTTAGAGTTTTTATAGACAATGTGGTGGCAGGGATCTAGGAAATGGGTGCTATGGATTGACTGAGGATGAAATCATAGGGGTGTAGAAAACTATCCTGGTGTAGAGTTGACTCCACCTCTGGGTGGGACCGCAGGACCAGCTGAGCCATGATTCATGAGTCTGGGTGAGATTCAATTGAAATAATCTCAAGAAAAAAAAAAGATCTTAGTTTCTACAATAGTGATGTTATCTACAGGGTCAATTGGGAAAGTCACAAGTCTTATGACCTCCAGCCACATGACTCCTGAGTAGTAAGGGTTCATAGGAACTGACTACCTTTTAGCAGAGTGCAGGCCCCTCTCATATTCCTAATCCATGGCCTTTCTTTAGTCTTACAAAGGTGGTTTTCAGTCCCTGAGAAAAATGTGGGTTAGTTTTAGAAAAGGACTACTATCATTCCTGCTTTCACGTTAAACTATAAACCAAATTCTCCAATTGCCAGCTTGGCCTATACCCAGGAATGACCAAGAACAGCTTCCAGGCAAGAAGCAAAATGAAGTCAGCTGTGTCAGATTTCTCTTACTGTCACAATTTTGAAAAAGCAGTTTCACTTTCAGGGAAGTACAGAATTGATGGTGACCATTTTACAGATAAGCTTTCCAAGTGATGACTTACTATCCTCATACTACAGAAGACGATGTTGAAGTTTAATAGAAACCTGCCCCAAATCAAGCCATAAACTAGCAGGATTGAGATACAAGTCTAAGTGTGACCCCAAAACTTTATGGTGATATTTCTTTCCTGGGATATGACGAAAGAATGAGAAAAGTCTTGGGCTGAGATCTGATCCCAGCACCACGCCTATTTTGCTGTGTGATGTTGGGTGAGTCTCATCCCACCTCTGGACCTCACTCTTCTCTTCTGTATTGTGAGGGTGTTAGGCTCAGTGATGCTACAGGCAGTCTCAGCTCTAAAATTCTGCAGGTCTGAAAATCTTTGCTTTGCCCCTTTGGCTATTGATTAATAGACTGTCTCCTTCATTCATAGAGGAGCCTCAGCATGTCAGCTCCATGCCCATGTGGGTTATGAGCCTCTGTGATTCTCCTTCAAGGAGGACTTGCTGCTGAGATTTTCAGGGGTGCTTCCAGACACTTCAGGGTCTGCCTCAGCTTCAGAGAGCTGCTTAGACCAAGGTTCTGCACTTCTAGGGTGGCCCATATTCAAGGGCCAATTGAGGCATGAGTGTAAAGACCTGGACATTTCAGCTTAACAGAGGGATAGTTCTGATGGCTATTTTAACTTTAGAACTCACCAGGGAGATAACTGGGGTTGTCATTAGGTCTCACACCTCAGCTTTTGTCTCTACCAAATCCTACTTCCTTCTCTTCCTTCCCGAGGGTACTCCCTAATAAATATCCTGAAAGGAAACCTCATCTCTGAGCCTGCTTCCCAAAAAACACAACTAAGATCAACTTAGCTGATCACGAAGATCAACCCCCTCAGTTTTGTCAATCTGGCTTTTTTAATGATTATTGATGGAAATATGGAAAAACACGTATTTTATAGTATCCCTAATTTTATGTATGGAAAAAAAACAGCCTTAGAGATGAGAAAGAGATTTCTCCTGTAATCAAGCAAGAAATGACAAAACCAGGTTCAAATTATGTACACCTAACTGCAAGACCCATGATCACCGCCGTATTCACAGAGAATAGCTGAAATTTTCCAAGGGAGTTTTAATGTAATATAATTTGGGTTTCTGCAGGAACTAAATAAAATTTTATATTTACATACTTCTAAGTATTTAGATTGGAATGGCTTTTCAAATCAGAGGAAGTTCTTTTATACTCCAGGTGTCTGAAAGTTTTCCGCAGAAAATGTAAAAAACATAATTCATATGTGGAACCCATTGTTTATATTTTCCAACCAATTCTATATGTATTTCCACTGTTTTTCCTCTTTATGATTTCTTATGTACATAAGGAACCAATACATATGTTAATCAACTATTATCTAGTATTCCTTATTGGAGGAAAATGGTTTAGATCAGTGCTTCTCAAACATGACAACACTTTTTAATCTCCTAGGAAGCTTTTCAAAAACGCAAATTCCAGAATTCTCTTCTCCTAAGCCAAATAAATCAGGATCTTTGGGGAAGACACATAGGCATTTTATGTTTTGAAATCTCCCCAGAAAACTCTGAAGTAGTCAGGATTAGAAATAATGGGTTTTGTTGTTGCTACGGAATATACATTAGATTAGCATCTTTTAAAGCTGCATAATAACTTATATTAAGACTGTGACATTGATCTGCCTACTCATTCATTCCTTTTTTTTTTTTTTTAACGGAATTTTGCTGTTGTTACCCAGACTGGAGTGCAATGGCACAATCTTGGCTCACCACAACCTCCGCCTTCTGAGTTCAAGCAATTCTCCTGCCTCAGCCTCCTGAGTAGCTGGGACTACAGGCACGCACCACCATGCCCAGCTAATTTTTGTGTTTTTAGTAGAGACGGGGTTTCACCTTGTTGACCAAGATGGACTCCATCTCTTGACCTCCTGATCCACCCGCCTCAGCCTTTCAAAGTGCTGGGATTATAGTCATGAGGCACTGCGACCGGTCCATAGCCCGGCCCATTCATTCCTTTTAAAAGTTTTTATGCCTGAAACAAACATTTCCTGAGTACCTACTATGTGCCAAGCCTTTAGCTAAGGCTTGGGAATTCAGCAACGAAAAATGCAGCCTTTCGTTTTGAGGAGTGGAGTTTATAGTTGGAGTGAACCAGGTAAGAGACATGTAAAAAAGCAATTTGACTTCAGTAAATGATAAGTTCATGCAATGCATTAAAGAGGCCCAAGAATGGTAAGTTTTCTAACTCATAATACTGGCTTCGAGAGAGCATTATGCAGGTTATACTTGAAATTACCTAATAGAAAGCATAGGAATTATTTATGGAGACTGAATGAGTCGGGGAGGTGTTTTAGGCAAAGGGAACAGATTCAGAGGACAAAATACTGTGGTTTTTGAGGCAAGTAGGGCCAATTCAAGTACTTGAGAGACTGCCAAGTTCTGAGATCATATCATGCAAATCAAAAGCAAAGTATTAGTTTATCATTCTTGACAATTTAGATCTACAGTTGCCACAGAATTGTAGAAACAAGATATCTGCTGCCCTATTTGAATTCTAGTGTTTATTAAAATGTTTACATGGGGGTGTAGTAAAAAAAAGTTTAAATGAAATCAAATGCTAGGCAGCGGCACCCATTTTGAATGAGGTTTCTACGTCAAGGATGATGTTAAGGCTTTACATATATTATCTCACTCAACAATCCTGCAAGGAAAGCATTCTCATCCCTACTCTTCTTTATGGGAGATAAATGAGGCTCAGAGAAGATAAAGTACTTAAACAAGGTCGTATCTCTTAGGAGTGATCACAATAAGAATCCAAAAAAGTAAAAAGTAGAAGTGACTCTATTTTTTCTATCCTCAGTCTTATTTTTACAATGATGAGCTTAGAGTTCTGAAAAATGCTAAATCAAAATAAATGTAAAACAAAAGGTTACTCAATGGTGTCTTTCAATGAAGATATAAATGACTGTTATATGTTTATTGTGATCATTGTCACAAATAATACAAATAAAATACATCGGATTATCTGAATATAGTTGTGCACAATAGATGGTAGCTATTGTTGTTTTTAATATCCACGTGTTGTAAGTGTTACTAACTTGTAATCATATTTTATAGAAAATTTTAGGTTAGGTGGTGCTTTCAAGAAAATTACCTTTTGTTACATTGCACCACCTCTAGAAAACAGGTTATCCTTATTTACAAATAAAGAATCAAAAATACCTACTGCTTAAGTAAGTTTCAAAAACAATGGAATCAGTAGATAAAAGGATGAAATTCAAAATAGTATCATGGCTCTTTCTTACAACTATAATTCATCGATTTTTATGAAGCCAACCCTCCTACCAGTAGAGAAGTCATGTACCACAAATACACAGGCATGCACATATGTGCACACAACTGTTTCAAGCCTTCAGGGGATTACCAAGAAATATAGGATTTAAGGAGTCAAAATCTCACCAAAAAAGGGAAATGTGCCGATGTGACCCTAATGTTTCATCTGACCTTTCCCCTCCAGGCATTTGCTGGTTGCCAAACCGCATAGGACTAGAATCTAAAAAGCCAAACTGAAACTTCCACAAAGAAGTCCAAAATCCAAACAAAATTTTTGACAATTACATGGGATTGGAGAGATAAAACTTAGAATTCGAGGTTCCCAAGGAAACAGGGGTACCAGAAAAGGGGGAGGAACATAGCAGGTGAGCTCAATACACGGTGCCATGATTCCCTTAGGGCATTTGAGAAGATGAAATAGTAAGCTAGCTTTGGAGAGCCTCAAAGTGTGTTCGCAGAGAAATATGGGTCCCAATAAGAAGAGGTCTTATGTAAGCTCAAAGTTTGAGTGTTTGGAAGAGTTCACATTGGGAGTAGGTGCAAACCAGAAAGAGAACATGATTAAAATATAGAAACTCAATTTTTTTACAACTGGATTCCAGAGAGCAGCGTTGGGATCTGCCCCTTCTCTAGCTGTCTAGCAAAAATTAAATCAAATGAAGTCATTTTTGAAGGCATAGAACATTATCCAGCACCTCTACATCTTGTCTGTATTCAAAAACTAGGACTCAATTATAAATTACCATTCCAGAACTGAAACAGTGCCAATAGTAAAGAAAAAAGGAAAGAGAAAGTGGAAATACACTCACAGATGATTCAGATATTGAAGTTACCAGAAATGGATTCTAAAATTGCTATGACTTATATGTTCAAGAAAGTAGATAACAAGATATAACATTTTACAGTAAAGGGAAAAGCAATAAAAAAAGAAGCAAATAGCAATTAAAGAACCCATGGCTTCTGCTTCAGACCAAATTGGCATAAAAAGGATCAGATCTGACCTCCCACTGGAAAAAAATTTTGAAATGAGTCGATATATGAAAAAATATATTTTCAAGATATTGGAGATCAACATATGAAGAATAGTAATCCCTAAGAGTTATGAGTGGAAACAATGGAAGCTCTACAATTGTCCATATTACCTCTTTGAGAGAGATTCCAGGCTGTGACTCAGGAAAGGGAAACTCAGGAGTCTGGGAGACTAGAGTTAAAAGTCTAGGGAGACCAAGTAGATTGAGTTTTTGCACCAGGAAAGGTAGAGCTGCACACAGACCGAATTATGAATAGGACTCTGGGTATGTGCAGATGACACCTACCTTGAGTATTCAACAACATATTAACTAACATATACATGTGAGAAAACTACCCAAAGTGTCTGGGAAGGAATAATATGAAAGAATTAGAAAGAAGGTTACTTGGAGTTTACACAAGGGCAGGGAATAGTGTCTGGTCCCACTCAACAGACTGGAAAATCTGTTATCACTTGCACAAGACTGGTGACACAGAACACTTGCATACAACCCTACATGAAGTAGGCTTATTACTTACAGATACGCAGCAAGGGACAACAGAAGCCTAGAAATCGTGACAAACCTGTCTTCCAAGCTTCAGGAAAGCTCCCCAGGGCAGATGGAATCTCATGCATATGTGCCCCACTTGCACTTAGGCTGAGAAGCCCTGGAAAGCGGCTCACTGTGAATTCTATACTCCAGGGATTATATGGCTTGCTGGGCTAAAGTGCTGTAGGACATTCTGTTCTAGAAAGAACTTGGAGCAGCCCCTGGTCTGTTCTAGCCAATTCCACCGTAGGTCAGGATGTTACAGTCCCAGTACGTTCTAGTTATTCTTGAGAACTACAGGCAAGAAAGGGGGAGATGACAGACTTGGCCCAAGACACCTGGAGAACTGTCCTGCATTGGATAGAATACTCAGAAGAAACTTGTCAAAGTTGTGAGAAAGAATTCACCCTAGCCTAAAGGTTGCAAGCAACCTATGTGTCAATCAAGACATGAATGGATCAACAAACTGTCACATATCCCTATAATAAAATAATGCTCAGCAGCAAAATGCAATTAACTATTGATTATGCAATAACAAAATAACCATGCTGAGTGAAAGAAGCCAGTCAAAAAAGAGCACAGACTAATTATATGTATAATTATCTATTGTTTAAAAATAAAAAAATAAAATAAAATTCAAATTAGCTACCATTCCCATATGCAAATATTATTGCAACTCTTTGTAAGCTTTTGCATATACCAAAAGACAATTTACCAGTTAAATACCAGATTATTTTTTATTTGTCAAAACAGCTCTTCAAAAAACTGATTGCACAGAAACCAATAACATGTAATGTTAGATTATTACAATTACTGATACAGTTTTTTATTAAGATTTCAAAAGTCCCTCTGAATCAAAAAAAGAAGCATATAATTGCAATATTAATTGCATGTTAATTAATTTGATACAATCTGACTACAAAAACATGGATTTGTGTTGTATTATTATATGGAATAAGAGCATATCAAAGACAGGTAATTAAAATTTACATTGATGTGATGTCTGTGCTAAGCTTAGGGAAGCAGTACAAGCTTATAATTAAAAAAAACAATTATATGTATGGCTATATATGTATAGATTTATGATTTTTGTGTACATATGTAAAGCACAATAATCATAAATCTGGTGTTAGGGGAAAACTCAGGCTTTACATGCACATAATGTAGAAAGATGAGATGTGTCAGGAAACAGTGAACTTTTATAGAAACCTTAAAAGTCATAAAAGTGCTTTCTGAGGAAATCAGTTGCTTTACGGAAGGGCATGATGGTCAGAACTTTGGTAATTAAAGGGTAGAAAACATGAAGAATTTAATACACATTTTATAACCCTATTTTTATTTTTGCGATGTTTGCTAGCAATCATGTTTCAATGTAGCCAAAGAGCTTCTGAATCACAATTTATACCCAAGTCAACAGATTTATATTACCTCCAGTTGTAACTAGAAAATTATAAGCATTAAATATGTTCTAGTTCTCTAAAAATTAGTAACACTATGTGTTTTTCTGTGTTTCCTTACTCCAAAAATAAAATTCACTATAAAAAGAAGAAAAGTCTTCCCACCCCACCATCATAAACAACATCTTAGCATAAAAGTTAAATGACATGGCTGGGTACAGTGGCTCAAGCCTGTAATCCTAGCACTTTGAGAGGCCAAGGCAGGCAGATTACGAGGTCAAGAGATCGAGATCATCCTGGCCAACATGGTGAAACCCCGTCTCTATTAAAAATACAAAACTTAGCTGGGCATGGTGGTGTGCACCTGTAGTCCCAGATACTAGGGAGGCTGAGACAGGAGAATTGCTTGAACCTGGGAGGTGGAGGTTGCAGTGAGCCAAGATCGTGCCACTGCACTCCAGCCTGAATGACAGAGTGAGTTGCTGTCTCAAAAAAAAAAAAAAAGAAAATTAAGTGAGGCAACATATCCTGAACACATTTATGATCTTAAAATGCTATATGATTATGTAAATGCAATTAATAATCTATATCTCTTTCCATAGCTAGAAATAGAATATTTCAGAGCAGGAGAAATTTAAGAAATTGCCTTGTCAAATGCAGACATTTGACAAGCCAGGCCATCAGTGCCTTGCTTGGGGAATTTACCTATCAAAGACTCCAGAGCCTCTTTGTGGCAGAGACAAGTCCAAACTCTCAGCCCATAATATGACCTTATGTGTTGTCTCTCCACCAACTCCAGCTTCCGGTTCTGATTTATAAGTGAATTTCATCATAGATTATCTGCAGATATTTACAACCACACGGAGCTCAGGTCCTCAGTCCTGAGCACGTGCCGCTCAGCTGCTTGCTGTGACTCCTCTCCTTGCACTTTGCAAGCAAGGTCATTTTGTTCACAGGCTGAGTGCACAAATCCTTGTACAGATCAGGGGTTTTAAATTCGACAAACAGGTGTGTCTAATGCTGAACATTTCGGAATTCATTAAATGTTGCTGTTTTAGTAATGAAACCATTAATTGAAGTAAATAAATTTACCCATTTCCCATGTAATCCAAGGTGATACGGTATAATTAGAACTTCACTTCATTGCTTGGAAATGGTATCAATTAATTTACATGCCAGGTAATTTGTTCAGTCTATTTAAGAATTTTTCCTTATAATTCCATTATTACCTTTGTTCAATAATGTTTAAAACATAATGCAATTAAATAATAACTAAAACTACTGCAAATCATGTTTAGTGAGTACAGTGATTGATCATAATTGTTTTTTTTCATTCAGTGCAATAATTTTTTTTTTTTTTGGAGAGGGAGACTCAATCGGTCTCCCAGGCTGGAGTGCAGTGTAGGGATCTCAGCTCACTGTAACATCCGCCTCCTGGTTCCAGAGATTCTCCTGCCTCAGCCTCCCAAGTAGCTGGGATTACAGGCTGCATCACCATGCCTGGTTAATTTTTAAAAAATATTTTCAGTAGAGACAGGGTTTCACCATGTTGGCCAGGAGGTCTCAGCCTCCTAAAGGGCTAGGATTACAGATAAGAGCCAATGAACCCTGCCCAGTGCAATAATTAAATACACAATCTGTGTTGTATGTCAGGTGGACTAGCATGACCTTTTTTAGAGGCTATCTTTGATTTTCAAAATTAAAAAAAAATCCCTTAAGCATTGACAATAAGGGTGGCAACCTTCTTCTCCCTACTTACCAGCACATAAGCCCACCCAGTGCTTCCCTGTTTCTATTCCCATCACCTCCTCTTCATTCTGTTTTAACCACCTCCACCTTATCCTTCTCTTCTCTCCCTCACTTATCTACTTGTTCCTCAGATGAGTAGGTCCCCCTCTCTGTTCTCCCTCAGCCCTGTTCTCCTTCTGACATAGTACTCCTCATCCTACATAAGAATAATTTCTCTCCCGCACATCAACAAGTAGCCACTGTACTCAGGTTCTGTATTGGCTAGCTTGACCAACACGGCCTGTGACCTCACAGGACTTCGTGTAGAAACAAGCAGGGGACTTGAGTCATCAATCATATTTTAATCATCAGAAGCATGCAAAATACTATAAGCTAGAAATACAGGGCAGTACCAAACAAAATGACTGCTATATTTTTTCAGTATCCTGATCATATCTACAATGGAAGCAAATACACGAAAAACGCAAAATGTATTTTGGACATAAAAAAGACACAAAAATATTGTTCAGACAACTGAACACACAAATGAATATTATCCTATTGTCTCTCCCCTAAGCCCATGTGGAAAATCGAAACAGAATTTTACTTCTCTGCTTACCCTAAAA
Source organism: Callithrix jacchus (assembly GCF_049354715.1). Taxonomy (NCBI): domain Eukaryota; kingdom Metazoa; phylum Chordata; class Mammalia; order Primates; family Cebidae; genus Callithrix; species Callithrix jacchus. The sequence goes on from NC_133507.1 coordinate 111,148,336, forward strand.
TTCCACAACTTTCTCAGACTGTCTCTGAAGTTGATGAACTTTGGTTCTCATTTAAGAGCTACGTAAATATATCTTTCATGGGGTGTGAGGTTCTTGCCTTTCCCAAGACTGTGCCTTTCCTGATTATCTTCAAGACAATATGCACTCTGTCTTGAAGATGAGCAGGAAAAGTTTCTCAGAGCCATCTAAGATAACCATCATTTCTCCGTTGCCAAGGAAACCTTTTTCCAATCTGTTCATGCCTGGATACAAGGACCAACACCCTACTAAGTAACTGTGGCCCCTAGGAGTGCTGTGCAATACAGATCAGTGTCTGCCAAGTGTGTATCCAAACGATTTGGAGATCATTTAAAAGTGCAGTTGCATTCAGCCGGTCTAGGGTGGAGTCTGAGATTTTGCATTTCTAACGAAGTCCCAGCTGATGTCGATGCTGCAGGTCTGAGGACCACATTTTGAGTAGCAAGGATGAAGGGACCAAAGAGATTAATCTGCATGAAAAAATTTTTATATTTATTGATGTCATATTATCTAACAAATCAGGGCCAAATCTAAAGATGCCTGCAACTGTGACTCAATAAAAACGCATATATTTTTGAGCAGGACCTTCAGAAGTTCTAAAAAATTATTCTACTACAAAGTTTCACAATACCCTCCTACTTTGGGTCTTGTTTCTAACTCCATAGCTGCATATGTGACTAAAGAACTCATGGGGGCGTTATCAAGAGAGAAGTCTGACCTCTGTCCCAGGTTAGCCCCTAAGGTCTTGTCACAGTTTTTTCATGAGAGCTCTCAGTACCCTATGGTTGTGGTATCCCCCATAAGAGCATGTTCTGTGTTAGGATCGAGTTTCCTTCTGCATCCTCTACCAGGATCATCATGAAAGTACTCCCTAAATTCATCATCAGTGAATCTGATAAATACAAATGGCTAGAAAGATTGCAAACTACCTGGGTAAAAAGAGAGGTCTAAAGTTTCAGGGGAAGGGGATTATCTCACCTTTCTCTTTACCTGTGAGATAGAAAAATGGCCTTTTGTATCCTTTTTTTTCTCAGTTCAAGTACGTGGCTATTGCTTTGCAGTCTCTATACTTGTTAAACAGAGATACCTATTAGAATTTTTCATCCTCCTTCAAAGTGTTATGAGGAACAGAGATAATGGCCTAGAACGTCCTTTGAAATGCTGAAAATCTTGAAGCAATGTAAGAGAGCTCTTTAAGTCATAGTTTATAAACAAGAAAACAACAACATAGCAGGCGGCCAGCATACTGAAAACAATAAAAGTTAGTTTCCCCAGAAAAAGGCCCTACACAGTTTTTTTCCTTCAAGGAATATGTATAATTTTTATTGTACTTTGGAATATCCTAGTCCCAAACTTTTTAAAAGCAGCTTTACTTAAGAACGTTTAGCTTTATGAGAACCCAGAACAGCACAAACATGGTTTCTTTCATTTTGCAGAGGATGGTCGGCAGAGAGCATTGAAATTACTGCTCCATGCTATAACATCCCCGTTCCTAGGAAAGCCGAGGTCTGCCTTCCAATGTCCAATTCTAGCTTAATAGGAAAGTTACATCACTGTTGACAGTCTTGTCCTTTCTTAATAAATCTTAGGAGTTATTCCATAAGGAATATTCATTTTCCTTCAGACAGAAAGTGACCATTAAGATGCACCAGTAAAGAATCCATGGCTTTTAGTGTCTGGTCCTATTTCTTCTAGTTCAAGAATTTTAAGAAAAAATATTGCAATAAAAGGTACACTTTTATTAGCAATAAAGCAGGTACATTTCTTGCTTCCCCCAAAAAAGTGTTATTCTAAAAACTTTCAAATAGCCAGAATTTATATTTTGTTAAAGTTAGATTTTAAATAAGCTTAATTACAAAGAGAAAAGATTTACTGACAGACAATATCCCTATATATGGAAACATGTTTCAAGCTGTCCACTGACACCAGTTGAGGGTGGTGAGAGAGTGGAGAGTGCTCAACGCCAAAGGTGGAGCTGGGCCATCAACAGGCAGGAAGAACTATGATGACTGAAAACAGCAACAGAGGTGGTCCACAGCAAGGTCTGGCCTTACCATCCACCAATAAATAAACGTGCCACTAAGAAAAGGTGACCTTCTCTGTGTCTGAGGGTTACTGACTATCCATGCTATTTTTTTCTGTCACTTATTAATACCTGTTTGCATAGAGAGATGCTTATATTTTATGCAATCAGGAATAGAAAGCAGTTTCCTTTACAAATATTACAAGAGAAGTTTGATAAGAATGGAGAGGCATGAAGTCAACATTTATTGAGTACCTATCATGTGCTGGAATCTGAGCTAAGATGCTTTTATATGTTTTCCTAACTAAATAATTATATTTCCTACCATTTAAAGATGTATGATACTGAGAAGTTAATTAACTTGCTCCAGATGAGACAGCTGCCAAATATGAAAAACAGTCCCAATCTTTTCTTGCAATGTTCAAGTCACATCACACTATGTTTTCTCACACATACAGTAGACTAGCACTTTCCAGTCACAAGTTTTGGAACTGCTCTACATCTGTGCTGCTCAAAATGGCAGCCACTAGTCTCATATGACTATTGAACCTTTGAGATTTGGCTACTGTAAGTGAGAAACTGAATTTTACACTTAATTTCATTTTAGTTAATTAAAAAAAAAATTTCTCTTACCCAGGCTGGAGTGCAGTGCTGTGATTACATCTCACTGCAACCTTAAACTCCTGGGTTCAAGTGATTTTCTGCTTCAGTTTCCCAAGTGGTTGGGACTATAGGCTTGCACCACCAGACTCCACTCTTTTTCCTTTTATGATTTTTGTAGAGATAAAGTCTTGCTATGTTGACCAGGCAGCTCTTGAACTCTTCACCTCAAGTGGTCCTACTGCTTAGCCTCCCAAAGTGCAAAGATTACAGGCATAAGCTGCTGTACCCACCCTAATTTAAGCAAACACATGTGACCACTATATGAGATAACAGATGTCTAGCTATAATTGTTTCTAATGAGAATTGTAAGGGTTCTTTCAACTCTTATTTTTCTCCCGAGTCTCACATCACTGTTTCTCCCTAACTCTTGTTTGTCTCTCGAAATGCAATCCTTAGAAACCAGCACAAATAGTGGAATAAAGACATCTGAAAAGTACATCTTCCATGAAAGTCATGAGAAAAATAGCAAAAATTGTGCAGATAACCATTTTCAGAACTCTAGAAATTAACTAACAGGTTATAGAATTGCAAGGAGCACTTATTCACTAAAACAGCTGAATCTCAGTAAGAAAGTGAGCTTTACGATATTTTAACTTGCCTATTTTCATCTATACCTCTCCAGCTCCACAGTAGCCTGGAAAACAATAGCCTGCAACTATGGTGAAAACCAGCAGCCTGGCAGTCATCAGAGGAGGTAAAGGGGTGTTAAATCTCCTTCAATTATTCGTTCTCAGAGAATCGTCTTTATTTTACCTGCATGATAGTTTGCTTCAAGACCCTCTTGCAAGGCTCTCTTTATTTGACCTAACTCAGATCTCTAAAAACCTTTATCAAGGCTATTTGTTGAAAACAATAAGAGAACTTTTTTTAAAAAAACTTTGCAGCTGCCTGTGGCAGTAGATAATAGCAAGGGCAAAAAATAAGTTAGCTGAAAAAAGCTTAAAGGAAATATCTGGGGAATGAGATGTTCATAGGAGTTTTAAATGCTTTGATGCAGTCCTGGAAATCTAAAAAATCCCTGATACTGAAAGGTTAACTTACTTATTTCAAATGAGAACACTGGTAAATGTTAAGACCAGTCCCAATCTCCTATCTTGATGTTAAAATCACATCACACTATGGTCCTCACATACATGCTAAACCAGCACCAACCAACAGGGTGATGTGCATGCTCAGTAATGTACTCAGTAGTGTACAGTAACATACTAAGAAAACACTGAGAAGGGCCTAAATTCTAAACTTGAGCTGACCTTGAGGCTGGGTGCAAACATGAAGTGAAGGAAAATCAGAGTTGTCAACTGCCAGTCAGAATGTTGAAGTCATGCTTTAACATGCACACAGAGCACCTTGACAAATACTGAGATAATTATTAGTTCCATGTCTTTAAGAGTATCTGTACAATTATTAGTAGGCAACTAAACAAAGAAAGCATGGACTACAGTGAACACACATGACAAAGACCACAGACTTTATAGAAGTCATTCAAAAAGCCAAAAAAACAATAACAACAATAAGCAGCAGCAACAACCTGTAAGTAGGTAAGAAAATTTGATGTCCAGAGTTGCCAAATTATATTATTAAAATATTCAATTTTTCACAAAAAAATTATAAGACATGCAAACAAAAAGGAAATACAGCCTCATACATGGCAAAAGCCAACAGTCAATATAAATTATCCCCAAAGAAGCCCAGACACTAGACATAGTAAATATGTTCAATCTGTTATGATAAGTATGTTCAAGAAACTAAAAAGGCACATCTCAAGAACTAAAGGAAAGCATAAGAACTATGTCTCACAACATAGAAAATATCTATGAAGATAAATCAGTTATTTAAAAAGTTAGAATAATAGAGAAACTGTTATAGGAAAATATAATAACTGAAATGAAAACTTTACTAGAGTGATTTGCCATCAGAACTCTGGAAATTAACCAGGAAGAATAAAAAAAAATCCAAAACTTGTAGATAGATCAATTGAGATTATTCAGTCAATGAAACAAAAGTAAAATTAACAGAGACCCAGAGACCACTGGCAAAACAACATCCATAATAAAAGTCACAGAGATAAAAAGAAACAAAAGTTTAGGAAGGTATATGAAAAAAAATAATGACAGAAAGCTTTACAAATTTGAAGTAAACATTAATCAATATATACAAATAGCTCAACAGATTGCATGTAGGATCACTCAAGGAGATCTACTTTTAGATATTACAATTAAATTGTCAAAAGCCAAAGACCGTTTTGAAGGCAGCAAGAGAGAAGTTATGCATCATACACAAGGGATGCTCAATAAGATTAACAGATATCTCATCAGAAACCATGGAGGCCAGTAGGCAGCAGGATGGCATTTTCAAAGTGCTGAAATATGGACTGTCAACCAATAATTTTATAGCCTGCAAAACTATCCTTCAAAAACAAAAGAAAAGTTACGATACTCCTAGGCAAAAAACAACTGAGAGAATCTGCTGCCCATAACTTGCTCAAAAGAAATTTTAAAAGGAGCTTGAAAGGATACATTTCATTGATACCTAGTTGATTGAGAGTTTTTAGCATAAAGCACTGTTGAGTTTTGTCAAAGGCCTTCTCTGCATCTATTGAGATAATCATGTGGTTTTTGTCTTTGGTTCTGTTTATGTGATGGATTATGTTTACAGATTTATGTATGTTGAGCCAACCCTGCATCCTCAGGATGGAGCCTACTTGATTGTGATGGGTAAGCTTTTTGATGTGCTGTTACATTTGATTATTTTATTGAAGATTTTTTCATTCATGTTCATCATGGATAGTGGTCTGAAGTTTTCTTTTTAGTTGTGTCTCTTCCAGGTTTTGGTATCAAAATGATGTTCATCTCATAAAATTAGTTAAGAAATATTCCCTCTATTTGTATTGTTTAGAATAATTTCAGAAGGAATGGTACCAGCTCCACTTTGTGCCTCTGGTAGAATTCGGCTGTGAACCCATCTGGACTTGGACTTTTTTTGGTTGGTAGGTTGTTAATTGCTGTCTCAACTTCAGACCTTGTTATTGGTCTATTCAGGATTTCAGCTTCTTCCTGGTTTAGTCTTGGGAGGGTGCAAGTACCCACAAATTTATCCACTTCTTCCAGATTTACTGGTTTATGTGCATAGAGCTATTTGTAGTATTATCTGATGGTAGATCATATATCTGTGGAATTGGTGGTGATCTCCTCTTTATTGTTTTTTATTACATCTATTTGATTTTTCTCTTCTTTCTTTTTTATTAGTCTTGCTAGTGGTCTGTCTATTTTGTTAATTTTTTCAAAAAACCAACTCCTGGATTTATTGATTTTTGAAGGATTTTTTTGTGTCTCTATCTCCTTTAGTTCTGCTCTAATCCTAGCTATTTCTTGTCTTCTGCTCACTTTTGAGTTTTTTATCTTGCTCCTCTAGCTCTTTCAATTTTGATGAAGTTACAGTGAAAGACTCCAGACACAAAAGGCCACAGATTGTATAACTTAATTTATATGAAATGTTCATAATAGGCAAATTCATAGAAACAAAAAGGAGATTAGTAGTTACCAGAAGTTGAGGGGAAGGAGTAGGGAATAAATGCTAATGGTTATGAAGTTTTATTCAGGGTAATAAAAATGTTCTAAAATTGATTATGGTGATGGATGTGAAACTCTGAATATACTTTAAAGAACATTGAACTGTATACTTTAAATGGGTGAAATGTATGGTATGTGAATTATATTTCAATTAAGCTATTATTCAAAAAAAAAAAGAAGAAAGAAAGAGAAATGGGTGGGGAGAAAGGAGTTTCCAAACATCTAGGGAAGATGTATCCAAATCTGGCACCTAGACAGCATCTACATATGGAAGAGCAGAAGAAGACTTGGAAATGTGTCTGAGGTGTGCCATGTCATCATTCACAGCCCATCTGGTTGGAATGGTGTGATTAGTTCACTCTAGAAATTTCCCTTCTCTTCTCTTGTTCTGGGAGCACTATGTGTTCTAGAACTGTGACTCCTGTCTTAAAACAATCTTCTCTGAGGGTATTTCATCTAGAAAATAGAGCCAGAAATAGCTCCATACTCATTGGGTTGTTATGAGAATTAGAAAAGGCAGCAGGTGTTTAGCATAATGACTTTCATGCAGTAAAAGTGCAACAAAAGTTATCTATTTTAAATTCCTTAACTCTACCCTCCCCACATTTACCCCATTAAGGCATGTATTTTTTTTTTTTATTGTGGGTTCAGCACTTAGAGTCATTCATTTATTCTTCATACACTTGTTTTTGTTCTTTGTTTCTTTGATATGGTTTATTTTTTCTATTTTTCCTTTTTAGCATGACCCAAGTATCAAGTTCTGCACTCAGTCCTGAGATAATTGCGCTGCAGAGTGATGGATGAGGCAATTTGGAAGCTAAACACAGGATGCTTTGTCGTAAAGAATCCTACCTATTTTATCCTGAACCATCCTGTACCCCATAACCACGCTCAGAAATCAAAGAACACACAGCCTTTCTAACAAGATTATGGATGGCTGGCAAATTTCTAATAAAGAAGTTGAAAGCAATTTGCCACATTAAAATCTTAGCAAACCCACTAGTGCTCAGTGCGTCCTGAAGAAACAGATGAATCAGGTGTTACCAAAATACAATGGAGATGACAACAAGGCTGTACACAACCTAAAAGAGCTATTTTATATTGAACTAATCTTTTTTCTTTTTTTGAGACAGATTCTTGCTCTGTCACCCAGCTTGGAGTGCAGTGGTGCGATCTCAGCTCACTGCAACCTCTGCCTCCTGGGTTCAAGTGATTCTCCTGCCTCAGTCTCCTGAGTAGCTGGGATATAGGTGCCTGCCACTATGCCTGGCTAATTTTTAGTAGAGATGGGGTTTCACCATGTTTGCCAGACTAGTCTCGAACTCCTGACCTCAAGTGATCCACCCGCCTCGGCTTCCCAAAGTGCAAAGTTTACAGGCGTGAGCCACCATGCCCAGCCTGAACTAGTTTTTATGCATACTCTGCAGATGCTTTTGGATTGCCATTTCCCGTTTTTCAGTTTTAAGCAAAGGGTTACATAAACAGCTACGGACAACAGCTGACGAAACATAAGGAGACTCTCAGAGGGATATTCATCATGCAAACACCAGCAGGTGTCCAGGAGCTCACATAGCTCTCTCTTTAGGCTGCAGCGGTAATTGAGTAAAGCGAGATAGATGGACACTCTAGTTTGCTTCAAGAAAGCCCCAGAAAGTATAACACTTCTTCAAAATTCTGATGCTTTGATGTTGCCTGACCGCAGAAATTTCTGTTAACAGATGATTGTTTATCTCAGACTATGAGTGCTCCATGTGGACAGAACTTATGATTTAATTCTGTGGCTCCAGCCTTATCACTTCACCTGGCACAGGGCAATACTTGGTAACTGCTTATTGGGTTTATTGTCTGAATTAATATTGTATCAATGATGTGAAGCAGTTGCCTTTCAATCTGAAGGTCTGTAATTTCTATGACATTTCTAACTGAAAACACAACAGCTCTAATAACATTTTTATTTTAATAGCAATTTAAACAATATAACACAACAATTAGGATTCTTTTACAGCCACCTAAAGATGGAATTCTGACTCAGGATTCCAGGGCCTGCCTTTGTTCTTAAGATTATACCTTTGCTGAGCTGAAGTGCACTGGCATCACTACGGGATAAATTGGCTGAAGTCAAGACTCCTATGGGCATGAAGTTCTGAGACCCACCACCTGTAATATCTCCTCAGCATTTACTACAATACCTGGCACATAAGATTAATGGTGAACTCTTGATGAAGCTAAACCTTTGCAGCTGGTACCATATTTACCCAATGACATTGTGTCAACTTGGCTAGGCTAAGCCATATTTGCCAGAATTTTTCTTGCATAGTTTCAGTTAGAGTGAACTGCAAGGGTTTTCTTCTTAGATGTGGAGGGCAGGAGGCAAGGAATAGCCAACTTGTAGCCCACACCCATTGTGACTAATCTGTTCACTCACCTCATTAGTGAGGGGCTGCAGCAAGGCCTGCATCTGTCACTTTGTCCCCTGGCTCAATCTTCAGATTCCTGACTCCCGGGCCATATGTTTGTGCTTACTTCTGTGATAAAGAGTTTCAGTTTCTAAAGGGCTCCCATGTGACCATTGTTACAGGCAAGAGGAACTACTGTTTTAGTTCATACTTATGAGATTTTAGCCCATGCTGTGAGCTCCTGTCTTCCCATCATCTACCCCTCTATACACCTCTCTTTCCTTTCTGCCTGCCTGTCAAGTGGACTTCAAGCTCCAGTGTCAGAAGCAAAGACAACAGAGAATGCACAACGGGTCCCCACAATTGTATCAGCCAATTCTCTGCAATAAGTCCCTTTATCTCTCCTGGTGGCGTCGTTTCCCTGGTTGAACTGATACAGAGGTTGATGCATTACTTTGCTCTTATCTCTGTTTTACTCTCTCCACAGTTTTTCTGGTAGCACATACAGTAATAAGTAAGCAATAAGGAGTTTTATGCTCCTGACTCCATAAATAAATGCATTAAAGTAAGTTTTAATAACACTATAATCTTAACCTAATCTCCAACTAGACCAAACGATTTTTACAGAGTTATTATGTAAGGCCTGCTCAAATGCTTGGCACACACATACCTTCCATAAGCACAGTAAAACCGAATCTGCCATTGGCAGAGGATCCTGAGCAATCGGGGTGCCTGAGGTCCAGCCAACTTACCATCCTTGCTTCCAAGCAATATCCCTTGAAAATGGTGGTGTGATTAGGGACCATTTTGTATGACAGACTTTCAGTTGTGCAGAAGCTATAAATCTGACACAAGAAAGGATATTTTGCAGTGACTGGGATCAAGAACCACAGACCTGAATGTTATCTCACCTCAAAGCACTACTTCGGAGCCCAGTGTTCTTCTGGCTTTAGGCAAGCTCTATGGTGCTCATGCCATCAATGGCAAAGGAAAAAGATGGATTGGGGATAGCTGGAACCACTAAATGTGACCCACTCTGCCAGCTTAGTGCTCTTGCTCTGGGTTGAAAACAATTTTGTTTTTCTACAAACCAATAAGAGGAAAGTAAAAACTCACATAGTCTGGGAAAGGAAGCAATGATCAAATACTGAGATTTGTACTTTAGCATCCATTAAAATTAGCATGCAAGAATTGCTTGCTGGAAGAATTTTGGTTACGTGCAAAGGATAATTATTCTTAATCAAGCAGCAATGCTCTTATTAATATAATTTAGCATACTTAAAGGAGATTATTACTGAACTCAAAATTCAAAAGCAGATTAAATATAAAACAGAACCTGCAACTATATCTTTTCATTATTAAAATCACCACTAGTGATGTTTCAGCAAAATGTAAGGCACTAAATAAATGTTGCTAACTCGAATCATACTGGTTTTGTGTGTAATCTTATGTTTTTATTGCTTTTACAATTCTCCATCTATTATTTTGCATGTTTTAAGCAATATACAGACATTTCATTATTAAGAGGTAATAATGGAAATATGTTCTGAGAAATGCATCATTTGGTGATTTTATTGTTGTAGAAAGATCACAGAGTGTACTTACATAAACCTAAATGAAATAGGCTACTACACACAAGGGCTATACTGTGTAGCTTATCGCTCAGAGGCTAGCAAACATATATAGCATGTTACTGTACTGAATACTGCAGACAATTGTAGGATGATGGTAGTATTTGTGTATCCATAAATATCTAACATAGAAAAAGTTCAGTAAAAACACAGTATTAAAGATAAATATGCTACCCACCTGAATAGAGCACTTACTATGAATGGAGCTTGAAGGACTGGATGTTGCTCTGTTTGAGCCGGAGAGTGAGTGATGAGTGAATGTGAAGATCTAGAACATTACTGTACACTATTGAAGACTTTATAAATGCTGTTCACTCAGGCTACACTGAATTTATTCAAAATATTTTTTCTTCAATAATAAATTAACCAAGAAAACAATATATATACGTAGATATACGTATATCTAGATAAACGTATATGTACATATATATATCTATATATACATATATCTACATATATGTATGTATATATATATATAAAGGCTATTGGGAATATTATGAACAACATTATGCCAATAAACTTGAAAACATTAAAAAAATTAATTAATTAACTATAGCTTACTCTAAATTTTACTTTATAAACTTTTAAATTTTTGTATCATTTTACTCTTTTGTAATAGTGTTTAGATTAAAACATATATTATGTAGCTATAAAAAACATTGTCTTTATATCCTTATTCTATACGCATCTTTCTATTTTTAATTCTTAGCTTTTTTACTTTTTAAACATGTTTAGTTAAAAACTAAGAACAAACACACACCTTAGCCTAGACATACACCAAGTCAGTATCATCATCACCACCTTCCACCTCCACATCTTGTCACACTGTAAGGTCTTCAGGGACAATAGCATGAGTGGAGCTGTCATCGCCTATGATAACAATGTCTTCTTCTGGAATTCCTCCTGAAACACTTGCCCGAACCTGTTTTACAGTTAACATTTTTTTTTCTTTTTTTATTGCATTTTAGGTTTTGGGGTGCATGTGCAGAACATGCAAGATAGTTGCATAGATACACACATAGCAGTGTGTTTTGCTGCCTTCCTCCCCTTCACCCACATTTGGCATTTCTCCCCAGGCTATCCCTCCCCACAGTTGGTGGGAGTGTAAATTAGTTCAACCATTGTGGAAGACAGTGTGGCGATTCCTCAAGGCCTTAGAAATAGAAATTCCATTTGACCCAGCAATCCCATTACTGAGTATATATCCAAAGGACTATAAGTCGTTCTACTATAAAAACACATGCACATGAATGCTCATTGCAGCACTGTTTACAATAGCAAAGACCTGGAACATATTTTATAAGTAGTAGCAGTACACTCTAAAATAATGATAAAAGCATAGTATAATAAATACATAAACCAATAACATAACCATTTATTATCATTATCAAGTATTCGTCATTGTACATCGATGTATGTGCTACACCTTTATATGTCTGGCAATGCAGTAGGTCCGTTTACCCCACTAACATCACAGATACATAAGGGTTGTACTATGACATTATGATGGCTGTGATGTCACTGAACAATGGAAATATTTCAACTCCATTATAAGCTTATGAGACCACGTCACATATATTCCTGCTTGACTAAAACGTCATTCAGCACATGACAGTAATTACAGAAGTGGTTTCTACTGGGTGCGGTATCTCACACCTGCAATCTCAGCACTTTGGGAAGCTGAGGTGGGAGGATGGCTTTGAGTTCAGGAGTTGGACCAGCCAGGGCAACATGGTGAAATCCCATCTCTCCAAAAATACAGATATTTGCCAGGTGTGGTGGTACTGCCTGTAGTCCCAGCTACTTGGGAGGCTGAGGCGGCAAGATCGCTTGAGTCCAGGAAGCAGAGGTTGTGGTGAGCTGAGAGTGTACCGCTGCACTCCAGGCTGGGTGACAGAGTAAGGCCCTGTCTAAGAGTCTAGACAGCATAAGGCCCTGTCCACAATGCCGTCTCAGCATAATAATTTAAAAATTAAAAGAAGTGATTTCTATCAATAAATAGTTTCAATAAGAATTTCATTTTTCTCTAGAACAGTGGTTCTCTACCTTTCTGACAAATTAAAATTACTTGAGAGGAGTACACTTTCAGTGATTTTGATTTACTTAGTCTAAGGTGGATCACTGATCTTTAGGCCATTTTTAAGATCTGGCTTTTAGTAACCAATAGAATAATTAGAAAAAATATATATATATTAAAAATTTAAACACCACTACTAACCACTATTAACAGTTATAGAACATTACATTCAATAAGTGTAAGTTTATTTTAATAGCAGCTGGCATCTTTAACAAGATTTGTTATATTTTGGGATAACATGGAGAGAAATGCCAGATACAGTATGCACCTATGAGACAACCCTGCATGACCTGCACATGTACCCCAGAACCTAAAGTAAAATAAAGTAAAAATAAAGAAAGAAGCTGCTAGAGTAAGCCTTATTAACAGCTTTTGAATCTTTATGTTAATATTTGTTTCTTTAATGAGCATTTTTGTAGTTTTTAAAGGGCCTGTAGAACAATGGGTTTGGAACATTTAAATAAGAATATCTTGAGACCTTGCAGTTGGAAGAGTTATTTAAATGCCGAAAGAAATGTCATGTCTACATATGTGTCTAAAGGAAGATTCATTTTCAGCTTGGACCCAATCTTAAAATTCTAGTTTAAGTCAAAGTTTTGGAAGCATCTCTAGAAGAGTACAGAGTTCTGAATGCACAATTCTGCTGTTTGAAAAATAAATACTCAAGACTCAAAAAAGAGAGACCGGACTTCCCCGCAAATGACTGGATGATGGCAGTCATCTGTAAAGCACACTGGATGGAAACAACTCCTTAGCAATATAATTGCCAATAAGGTATGTTAAATGAGCCCTGCACAGGGCTTAAACACAAGGGTTGATTGAAAAAGTCAACCCTAGCCTCACCAAGTAATGTGGGCTGAGATCTACCTGGTACATATGGAAGGGAATTTTCAGTAGATGGGCAAGCTAAGAAGATCAATTTTCAGACATCTCTTGAAGCAATTCTATGGTGAAAAGGAGTTAGAAATTAGTATTAGGAACCCTCAGGATACCTTCTACAGAGTGTTACATGGAATTTTGACTCAGTTAAGTATATTAAATTGTGTCTGGTCCTCAAATAAAATTTTTAACAAATTTAAAAAATTAAAATATTTTATCATATGAGCTTCAGCCACAACATAATTATATTAACATTCAGTAGCATTAATATATTTGGGGGGAAAGGCCCAAATATTTGGAAATTAAGCAAAATACTTCAAAACAATAAATTGGAAAAAAATAAATTGCAGATGCATTAGAAAATATTTTGAACTAAATAATACTAAAATGAGCATTTCAAAATGTGGAATATGGTCAAAGAAGGGCTTTGAAAAATTTTTATATATGTAAATACTTATTGTAGAAAAAAAGAAAGGTTTATATGTATTTTCACCCTAAGAAGTAGACAGTGAAAAGCAAGTTAAAACCAAAATAGAAGAAAAATAATAATAAAAGTAATAATTAATTTTATATGGAAAAGAGAAAAATTAAGAGCCTAAAGTCAATTCTTTAAAAAAAATAAAATTGAAAACTTTTAAGCAACATCGTTGTAAAAAAGAGTTAAAAAAACTATCAGAAATAAAGTTGACAATATCTCTACTTATCCTACAAACATTAAAAGTATAATAAGTAATAATTATGAACAACGTTTTGGAACTTTGACAACTCAGATGATGGACATATTGGAAACACAAGTGATAAAACTGACTCAAAATGAAATAGAAAACTCAAACAATCTTATATTTAGTAAAGAAAGTAAATTAAAAATTTTAAACCAGCTTTTCACAAATAAAATACAAAATAATTATCCTGGCTAATACTATTAAACTTTCAAGAGTGAAATAATACTAATCTTAAACAAACTCTACACATCTTTTCTTTCTGAAAGAAATATTGAAGTAGCATAATCCTGATACCAAAACCAAAGAGAGTATTATCAGAAAAAAATATAATATAAACTAATACCCTCTTTACCAAATTATTTACTAAACATCAGTAAACAAATTTAGCAATACAGACAGTTCCTGCTTTATGGTGGTTATAATTAACAATTTTTTGATTATCAGATAAATTTGTGGCTTATGAGTCTATCTAGATGAAACCCCATTGTAAGTCAAGGAGCATCTATACATAAAAAATGTCAATATATAACCAAATAAGTCTTATCTCAGGTAGTCCAGATTGATTTACTATATATATATTTTTTATTGTACTTTAGGTTCTGGAGTACATGTGCAGACCATGCAGGATTGTTGCATAGGTATATAAATGGCCAGGTGGTTTGCTGCCTTCCTCCTCCCATCACCTATATCTGGTATTCCTCCCCATGTTATCCCTCCTCAATTTATTTTTTGCCAATTTATTGTTTTGGCAGTTCCTCAAAAAATTAAAAATAGAATTACTATATCATCCAGCAATTCCACTTCTAGGTTTATAACCACAGGAGTTGAAAGCAATGGCTCAAAGATACTTGTATATTCATGTTCATAGCAGCATTATTCTCAATTGTCAAGGGATTGAAACAATCTAAACGTCTATCAACAAACAGATAAACTTTGCTATACACATAAAATGGGCAATTATTTTGTTTTTAAAAAGAAGGTAATTCTGACACATCCAACAACATAGATAAACCATGGGACATTATGTTAAGTAAAATAAGCCAGTCGAAAAAGCACAACTACTGTATGAGTCCTCTTGCATGAGGTTCCTAGAGTACTCAAATTCATAGAGTCAGAAAGAATGATGGTTGCCAGAGGATGGGGTAAAGGGAAAATGAGGAGTTACTTTTTAATGAGTACAGACTTTCAGTTTTGCAAGATGAAAAGAGTTCTGGGGATGTATGGTGGTGATGGTAAATAACAATGTGAAAGTACTTAATGACATTGAACTGCACACTTATGTGTGAGATTTTTATACTAGTACCATGCAACTTTGGTTACTATAGCTTTGTAGTATAGTTTGAAATCAGGTAATGTAATACCTCTGGCTTTTTTCTTTTTTCTTTGGATTGCTTTGGGTTCTTTTTTGGTTGCATCTAAATTTTAGAATCTTTTTTTCTAATTCCATGAAAAATGACATTGGTATTTTGATAAGGATCGCATTGAATCTGTAGATTACTCTGGCTAAAATGGTCATTTTAATAGTATTTTCTTTTCTGCTCTATGAGTATAGTATGTTTTTGTTTGTGTCATCTAAAATTTTCTTTATCATTGTTTTGTAATTTTCCTTACAGAGGTCTTTCATCTTCTTGGTTTAGTATATTCCTAGGTATTTTTTCTTGTAGCTATTGTAGATGAAATTGCCTTCTTGATTTGTTTTTCAGCTTTATCATTGTTGGTATATAGAAATGCTATTTATTTTTGTACACTGATTTTGTATCCTGAAACTTTCTTGAATTCATTTATTAAATTCTATAGTTTTTGGGAGAAGTCTTTAGGTTTTCTAGATATAGGATCTTATCAGCAAACAAATGCAGAGAAAAGAGAATGGTTATACACTGTTGCTGGGAATGTAAACTAGTACAACTTCTATGGGAAATAATAAAAATATTTCTCAAATAACTAAAAATAGGATTACTAGTCTATCCAGCAATTCCATTACTGGGTATCTACGCAAAGGAAAAGAAATCATTATAACAAAAAGATACCTGCACTCACGTGTTTGTCATGAGTGTTTATCATAGTTTTATTCACAAAAGCAAAAATATCGAATCAACATAAGTGTTCAAAACAGGTGACTGGATTTTTAAAGTGTGTGTGTGTGTACATACATACACATCTATACACACACAGAGGAATACTACTCAGCCATGTAAAAGAGTGAAATTGTGTCTTTTGCAGAAATATGAATGGAAACAGAGGCCATTATTCTAAGTTAAATAACAAAGAAACAGAGTCAAATATCAAACATAATCACTTACAAATGGGAGCTAAATAATGTGTATACATGGACGTAGAGAGTGGAATAATATGCATTGGAGACTCTAAAGGGTAGAAGGATGAGAGTAGGGTGAGGGACGAGAACGTTCATAATGGGTACCTTGTACATTATTTGGGTGGTAGTTACACTAAAAGCCCATACATTGCCATTACACAATATACCCATGTAACAAACTGCACTTGTCCTCCTAAATTATACATGTAAAAAATGCTTAAGATGACAACTTATTTTTTTATTTTACCACAATTAGAATAATAATAAAACTACCTAATTAACTTAATAAATTTAATAAAAGATATAAAAAATCTCAGTAATAGTAACTATATAATGCCACTTGAGATAAAATAGATTTAAATAAAAAAGAGCTCACATTAATGGACTAGAAAACTTTTTTTTTTTTTTGAGACGGAGTCTTGCTCTGTTGCCTGCGCTGGAGTGCAATGGCATGATCTTTGCTCACTGTAACCTCTCCCTCCCGGATTCAAGCGATTCTCCTGCCTCAGCCTCCCGAGTAGCTAGGACTACAGGCATATGTCACCATGCGCCTAATTTTTTTTATAATTTTAGTAGAGACAGGGTTTCACTGTGTTAGCCAGGATGGTCTCAATTTCCAGATCTCCGATCTCTTGATTCGCCCACCTCAACCTCCCAAAGTGCTGGGATTACAGACATGAGCCACTGCACCTGGCCGAAAACTCAATTTTTAAAAAAAAAAATATTCATTATCTTTAAGTTAACCTATGCTAGGAATTGGCAAACTATGGCTCGCAGATCATTTCCAGACTGCTTCCTGTTTTTATACAACCTAGAAGCTAATAAATTTTAATTTTTAAATGGTTGAAAAAATAAAAGAATATGTGACAGAAACTGTGTATGACTCATAAAACTTAGAGTATTTACTACCATATTCTTTTCAGAAAAACATGTATCCACCCTTTCCTGTACTTAGAGTCATTGAAACTCTAATCAAACTTGTCAATACAAATTTGTGGTGTATTATTTAAAAGAAAACTTTTTTGCAGAAATTGAGTAGATTCTAAAAAATATTTGAAAACAGAAAAGCCCCAGAATCCCCAGAATGATTTTTAAAAAGGAGATCAAAGACGTCACTACTGTCTTTCAAAACTTACTGAAACCTTACTGAAGGCTGGGCGCAGTGGCTCACCTTGTAATCCCAGCACTTTGGGAGGCTGGGGCAGGTGAATCACCAGGTGAAGAGTTCGAGATCAGCCTGCCCAACGTGGTGAAACCCCGTTTACCACCTGTAGTGGCAGGTACCTGTAATTCCAGCTACTCAGGAGGCTGAAACAGAAGAATTGCTTGAACCCAGGTGGCGGAGCTTGCATTGAGTTGAGATCCTGCCACGGCACTCCAGCCCAGGTGACAGAATGAGATTCCATCTCAAAAAAATCTTACTGAAAAATGATAGTAATGAAGACAATGTAGTATAAGCATCAGGAAAAAGAAATAGGCCATGAAATAGAACAGAGTCTATTCTGAATATACGTGTGTTTTAGGTGTTTTCTTTTAAGTGCCAAAATACCAACTGAGATTACTATTTCTTTCTTTGCTCCTACAATGGCAAAGTAATTCAATAGTAATGGGATAATCTTTTTTTAAAAATGTCACTAGAGCAACTAGATAAACATGTGTAAAATAAGAACCTTCATCCTTGCATCACACCATACATAAACATTAGTTCAAGATGGATCATATACTTAAAGGAGAATTTAAAGTAGAAATCTCCTTTAAGACAACATGATAATATCTTCATGACCTTGTTGTAAATAAAGATTGCCTAAAATGACTCAAAGTGTATTAACTGTAAATAAAAAATAATAAATTGGAAATCAACAAAATTTAAAACTTCAATAAATTAAAAGCTT
Source organism: Callithrix jacchus (assembly GCF_049354715.1). Taxonomy (NCBI): domain Eukaryota; kingdom Metazoa; phylum Chordata; class Mammalia; order Primates; family Cebidae; genus Callithrix; species Callithrix jacchus. The sequence continues at coordinate 111,166,520 of NC_133507.1, forward strand.
ACTTATTAAAGTACATGGTTCTGCAAGTGAAAAGGCAAGCCCGAGCCTTAGAAAATGTATTTATAATATATACATCAAAAAGGACTTATGTTCTAAATAGAGAAATAATGTATAATAATCAATAGTGAAAAAGCAAGCCCGAGATTTAGAAAATGTATTTATAATATATACATGAAAAAGGACTTATGTTCTAAATAGAGAAATAATGTATAATAATCAATAGTGAAAAAGCAAGCCCGAGCCTTAGAAAATGTATTTATAATATATACATGAAAAAGGACTTATGTTCTAAATAGAGAAATAATGTATAATAATCAATAGTAAAAAAGACAAACAATCTAATTTCAATATGAGCAAGAGACGTGAACACTTTACAAAGGAATACATAGGATGGCCTGCAAAGTATATGAAAAAGAAGGTCAACATTGTTAGTCATCAGGGAAATGCAAATTAGCACTACAGTGAAACATCACTACAGAATGACTAAAATTAAAAACCCTGCTAAAATCTGACATGGACAAGTACATGGGATAATCAGAGCTATCATAAATTGCTGGTGGTGGTATATAATGCTGCAACCACTTTGCACAAAATGTTGCCAGTTTGAGGCAATGTCAGCCATTACAGAAATCCTACTGTATGGCAAAGCATTTCCACTTTTAGGTATTGACACAAGAGAAATAGAGATAAATGTTCACAAATATAAATTGCCTGAGAATGTTTATTTTATGGCAGCTTTATTTATAGTAGCCAAAACTGGAAATAACCCAGGTATTTATCCACAGAAGAATGAATCAGAAACTATCCTGTTTTCATTTAATGGGTATATTGCTCATCAATAAGATCAGAAATATACCATCATACAGCTGAGCTCTCCAAGAGAGAACTCACAAGTATATAAATAAATCTCAAAAACATTATGTCGTGTGAGAAAAGCCAGGCACAAACTATATACTATATAATTCCATTTCTAAGAAACCCAAGAGCGAACTGACCTTTGGTAATTAATTACCTTCGGTTATTACTGTTTCCTGTAAGAGGTAAGAATTTACAGGGATGAGGTATGGGTAATGTTTTTGATTGTTGTAAATGTTCTATGCCTTGACTGTGGTGTCAGTTACATGGGTACACATTACCAAAGCTTGTTGAGTTGTATACTTATAACTCATTTCTGCTTATAACTCATTTCACCTATGCATTTCATCATTTGTATTTGTAAAATGTGTTTAAATATTTTTGTGTAGTTGTTTTCTATTTTATTGACCCTGACTGATATACTCAGACACGTGGTGCCAGGCACAGAGTCTCACTCATCTTTGTTTGCTCAGTGCTTGAGTGGGAAAATGAACGAATATCTGTAATGAAGAGGTAAGAAGGTTGAATAGACCAACACAGGTGAAACTGTAATTCAGATGGACAACATAAATTAAATGTTGTACTACATATTCTTCTTGCAAATCCTCACTGCTCTTAAGACACAAACTTGTACAAATTTGTCTGTAACTGAACTCAGAATACAGTGTCATCAATTTTTGAAGTTATTTTAAATTAGAAAAACTCTGTAAGTGTCAAATATATGAATATACTGTATCTATTAGTATCAATAACTGGGACATTCAAGTAGCAAAATTCAGTACTGTTATAAAAATTGACATTTTTTTCCCTAAGCCATCCTTTTCACTCAAGATGCATATGAAATGGAAAAGTATATTGCTTACAGCCTATAAGCTATTCACTAATTTGTTCATTTGTTCATTCCCTAAGCATTTGTTTATTGAACATTTGCTCCATGCTGGACACCTAGAAGTCAGAAAAAAACAAGAGTAAGAAACTATTCTTTCTAAAAATAAATTGACATGCTAGTTGGAGAGAAATCACCAGCAAACAAATATAAATATGGTTTGTTGTGCTATAAAAGAGACAGGTATAGAGTAACATGGATTTTTGCCATTTCTTTTGGGAGAAAGTGCATATATAGATAAAGATATGGTGGTCAGCTTCACCAGACATCTGCCCAGTGGCGAGTTTCTTCATTGTTCACCACTTGTTCTCATTCTCTAAGCTCAGAATTTTACTCCAGCTGTGTTCCCTACAGAAATTCTATCTCCATCTCTCCCTACCATATCTAGATACCTTCTTTAAAAAAAAAAAAAAAAAAAAAAAAGCCCAATCCAGTTTCCACTAAACACCTTTGATTCACATTTCTCTCTTCTGCATCCCTGTGGCTCTCATGTGTTACCATGTCCTTTCTCTACTTGCTCCATGTGAGGTTATCTGTGCTGCATTGCATGTTATAAGCTCCTATGAGAACAGAGACATATCTCAGACTCAGCACCCACTAGCAGCATTGAACCATGGTTGCCACAAAGCAGACACTAAAAAGCAGAAGTTGGTTTCATTAGTGCATAATTGTTGAGTCCATCCTACACAAAACACTGGCTTTGTTTTCTTGCTGAAGGGGCTTAAAGACATTTGGAATCCAGACTCTTGATCCAGTCTCCCTCCCTGTATCCAAACACATTCTATTTCAGCACAGCTGCTGCAGCTTGCGCACAGGCAGATGCCACGGTGTGGAATTTCTTCATGCAGCAAGTGTGCAGATGTGGAAAGTCTGTAAAATACAGTATTATTGCACCAATGGCTACCTTTGGACTTTTCTGTTGCAGCAATTTGCTAAAGTGTCAGTGTGACTGAGGTGACTCATGTGGGGTTGGCTGGAAGGGGAAATATGAACACTTTCCAATCATCTCCACCAAAATGAAATAGGCCCGTGTCTCCTTTGGAAAAACTTTTCCCCCTGTAATAGAGTGGGGATAGCTACAGAATATAACAGGGAAGTTTTTGTATATGTCTAAAAGCTCTGGTTAAACTTTGGTCCCTGGCCATCAGTCTGGGGTGAAAAATGGCATGCCACTGGAAAAAGACAAAATGACCATGTCTGATGGCTGGGAGGTAGCCAGGAGCAAAGGGTCACCAACCACATTTCAGAACAAGGGCTCTAGCTTTGGTTCTTAGCCCTGCCTGCTCGTAAGAATCTGACAAAGGGCTAATATCCAGAATCTACAAAGAACTAAAACAGATTTACAAGAAAAAAAAACAAACAAGCCCATTCAAAAGTGGATGAAGGATATGAACAGACACTTTACAAAAGAAGACATCAGTGAGGCCAATAAACACATGAAAAAATGCTCATCATCACTGGTCATTAGAGAAATGCAAATCAAAACCACATTGAGATACCATCTCACACCAGTTAGAATGGCGGTCATTAAAAAATCTGGAGACAACAGATGCTGGAGATGATGTGGAGAAATAGGAACACTTTTACACTGTTGGTGGGAGTGTAAATTAGTTCAACCATTGTGAAAGACAGTGTGGCGATTCCTCAAGGACCTAGAAATAGAAATACCATTTGACCCAGCAATTCCATTACTGGGTATATACCCAAAGGATTATAAATTTTTCTAATATAAAGACACATGCACATGTATGTTCATTGCAGCACTGTTTACAATAGCAAAGTGGAACCAACCTAAATGTCCATCATCGATAGACTGGATAAAGAAAATGTGGCACATATACACCATGGAATACTACACAGCCATAAAAAATGATGAGTTCATGTCCTTTGTAGGGACATGGATGAATATGGAAACCATCGTTCTCAGCAAGCTGACACAAGAACAGAAAACCAAACACCTTATGTTATCACTCATAGGCTGGTGTTGAACAATTAGAACTCGTGGACACAAGGAGGGGAGCATCACTCACTGTGGTCAGTGGTGGGGGGTAGGGGAGGGACAGTGGGGGTCGGAAGGGTGGGGAGCGATAATGAGGGGAGAAATACCAGATATAGGTGATGGGGGATGAAGGCAGCAAACCGCCTTGCCATGTATGTACCAATGCAACAGTCCTGCATGATCTGTACGTGTACCCCAGAACCTAAAGTACAATTAAGAAAAAATAGAATCAGACCAAGTGAATTGGAATTCCTAGGAGTGGGACCCAGTATTAGCAAGCTTTAGAACTCCTCGGATGCTTTCAATGTGCAACCCAATTTAAATCCACTGAGTAAAGTGATAGGTAGTCCAGGGCTTTTCACACCTTAATTACCCAGAGAGCTTCAAAACTGCATGTGATAATTAATTTTGTGTATCATCTTGACTCGGCTAAGAGATGCTCAGTTATCTGGTCAAACATTTTTCCATGTGGGTCTTTGAGGGTGTTTCTAGATGAGAGGAACATGTGAACCAGTAAACTGGGTAAAATAGATTACCCTCTCCACTGTGGGTGGCCTCACCCAATCTCTTGAAGGCCCAAATAGAACAGAAAGGCTGACAGCCCACCCCACCATGACAGTAAGAGGAAACTTCTGTCTGACTGTCTTCATCTGGGAGGTTGATCATTTCTGCCTTTGGACTTGAACTGAAATAATTTGTTAATTCTTCTTGGGTCTCAAGCCTGCTGTCATTCCGATTGGAAGTTATACCACTGGCCATCCTAGGTCTGCAGCTTGCCAACAAAAGACCTCAGGACTTTTTATTCTCCATAATCACGTGAGCCAATCTCTTATAATAAATATACTCCCACCCCCTCAACCCCTAGAAAACCCTAATATACTGCAGATGTGTTAATCCCATCTCTAAGATTCGGTTTCAACTGGGAAGCTATGGTCCAGGACTTTTTAATTTTTTCTCAGGCGGTTCTATTAAGGCCAGACTTCAGAGTTTGGATGCATTTAAGTGATCTTGGACAAGTTACGTAACCTTGTCTAAGATAATTACGTTGGTATTTAAGATGAGAATAACTATACTCCCTCACACAGTTATTTCTGAAACCTGAATCATACATGGTATAATGCCTGGCACATAAATAATATGAGATAATATTAATTTTCACACATCTGTGTGCAACTTGCAAAATGTTTTTTCCATAGTAAATGCTCAATACTCATGTTGCTTTGTTTTGTTTTTAAATAGGTTTTCCCTCTGTTCTCCATACAGGGTCTTTCTCTTTATGATCATGACTCACTGCAGCCTTGACTTTCCAGGCTCAAGTGATCCAACCCGCCCCACAAGTATCTGGGACTGCAGGCATGTACCACTATGCCTGCCTCTTTTTTTTTTTAATTTTCTTTCTTTATTTTTTCTTTTTATACAAATGGAATCTCACTATGGTTGCTCAGGTTGGTCAGTATTTATTTTGAAAAAACTAGAAGACATTTCCAGATCATCAGTCATTTCATCTGCATCCGATAGTTTGAAAGCTATATATGTCTCAGATACTTCATTCTTTTAATTTGCCCCATAACAATAAATATGAACTTTCTGTCTTTGTATTCATGATAGAAGAGTTGACCCAGTAACAATGACCTGTATGCATTGGCCCATCTAATAGGACACTCTTAATGTTTTTGCCTGCTCCCAGTTTCTTGAAGTTTATTACCTGACATCTGGAACTGAAACTCTAAGTACCTTTCAGTCTCAGCTTGGCCCTTTTCAGAGAAATAGGTGGTGATAGCAAACAGCTATCAACTGACCCTTGGGATAGGATTTAATGAAACACTATTTGAATATGATTGGTCTGAATATTAAGCTTGTATTTCTTATTTATGCTGACATACCATCATCTGAAATATCTTAAACAATGTATTTAACCTTGAAACACTGCAATGCCCATTGGCTGTAGGGTCTGATTTGTATTCATCCTGTCTTTGTTTCATTGAAAACACTTAAAAATGAGCTTCTGTGTAGGAAAGTGCTAGCATGTTTAGCCAGTCATAAATCAATGGGTATTTAAGTGAGATTATCTGTAACAATTATTTTAGATTATTTAAGTATCATTTTTACTTTAAGCGATTACATGAATTTGAAACCTCAAATAACTCAAAGAGTCTAAACAGAAATATGTTGCAGTTATAATTATCTGAATATGTTAACATTTAGGGAACAGTCAGGCACGTTACTGGCCTTTAGAAAAATAGTATACTTCATGTAGACAGTAATTAATCAATAAAACCCTAATTGGATTCTATTAAGTATTGGAAACGACATTTCAACTTAAATATTCCATGTACAACCCTGACCCATTCCCAAGCAGCAATAAAAGCCAATTAGCATGGTATTCAAATTATGATTATGAATGCTATCACCTCCCTCATCTGCCTTAATATTATAACAATTAAAAAGAGCACAGTAAGGAATGAATCAGGCAAGTTCTCCTGCACAGGTGCCTTGTTTCCTTGCTTTTGTTGAGAAATTTAATATTCCACCAAACCAGCTGTTAAAGAAGGTTAGCTTTAAAATTTGAAAGCCTGTGATGATTGATTCTCATTCTTTACTAATTGTATCTCTATCTAAGACTATCTAAGACTCCATCTTCAAAGTGGGAATAGCAGCAGCCATTTGCCAGACTGTGTTGAAGATTGGAACTGATATATGTGAGGGATCCAGCAGAGGGCTGGACACACTGGAGTCATGCAGAAAGTGGCAGCTTTAGTCCAGAATACAGAAGCCTGTATTCATGGGATATTAGAAAGAAATCCTGGGCTCATCAATTCCCGTCTGCCATTTTCAGTGTGGAAACCTATTTTACTGTTTCCAAGTAGGATCTGCCAATCACTGCTTGAACACCTTTATTGCTTCAGAATTTATTTCCTTGTGGGGTACCACAGTTTGTTGCCAGAACAGGCAGAAATACCCTCCTTATTAACTTCCGTTGCACCAAATTTTATCATCAGCAATAACATAGACTTTATTGAAATGCTTTCATAACTAATTTTTTTCAGGAAACATAACCAACGGTTTGATAGCACAGGCTGTGGAGCTAAAGTGCCTGGGTTCACGTCCGAGCCCTGACGTTGATTAGCTGTGTGAACTTGGACCCATTAACCTCTCTGTGGTTTAGTGTTCTCATCATTAAATGTGGATAATGCCTGTCTCTTAAATTGTTGTGAATGGCAGCTGTTATGGAATTAACTCATTTCACTTCCATTTTCATACTAAATATTTCGTGCCCTCTCTTAGCAGGCTATGGTGTACAAAGCTCTTTCCCAGCCTACTGAAGCATGCCTGGATGTCTGTTTAACACGGAACCCCCTGCTAAATTGATCATTTGATCCACAACTTTGTGCAATGCATTACATCTTTCCATATTCGCATGACAGCAAAATTCTCTTTCTTTCCAGCATGTCATGAGGAAACAGAGACTTAGAAGGGTCAGGTAAGGGAACTTCCTTCTCCACAGTCACCCAGCTTGTATCAGATTGGTGCAAAAGTAATCTCACCAATCTAATATGTATAGAGCCAGAAATTACAAAAAGCCTCCAGATGCCAGAGCTTAGTCACTTAAAAGGGCTTTGCTTTTGTTTCTCCAGCATGAGCCACAGGTAGGCAAGGAAAGAAAGCCAGAAGGCATGAGAACAGAGCTGCAGGAGGCTGGGACGCTGGCTTCAGGAGTGGCTACTGCAAGGAGTAACAGTGCCAACCAGATTTCACGGCCATGGCAAAACTGTTTGATCAGGGGGCATCCAGAAGGTTTAGTCTTTGATGCTCAGCAGTCAGAGGAGAATCATGCTGATTCCTACTGGTAATGGCCGACCTGCGTGTGGACCCGGTGCTGTGATGAGCCCTCAGCTGAAAACATCATTCTTGACTGCACAGCACACAGAAGTGTAAGACCATATTACCCACTAAAAAAGATCAATGTAATTCAGAAGTGACATTCTGGCAGCAATGTCTTTATGCAAAGGATATGTTTAATAGTCAAATTTTTGATACAAGTGACAGTAGAATAAATCTGGGGTGTCACTGGGTCTTATGATGACCTTCAAATCATATTATATAAGTAGTTATCTCCTTTTATTACCATTATTATTACTTATAAAATCATTGCTGGCTCTTAGGACTGCATGGATGGAACTGCTCAGCTGCTGCTCCCTGAGTTAAGACTTGATCCTGAACCACACCTCAAGTAGAAACATTCTAAAACTGGACCTCAAGGTAGTGTAAAGTGACCACTCTGCGGACCTTGAACATTATTTTTACATTATCATTACCTATTTGAAATAGATCCTAAGCCCAAACCTCTTGTCTCCAAATCCCACTCACTTTTGGCAGCCATTTGTGTGATATAAATTTAAGTCCAAGGACAGAACATATTTTGTTAAGATACCTGAAAATTTTTCCATATTAAGTTGAAGTTTCAATCAGTTTGTCTCACAGACTTCCTATGTCCCGAAAGAATTCTAATTAAAAAGGCCACCATATGAGTGTCTGATTCCATTTATACAAAATATTCAGAAATGTCTGAAATAAGGAAATTCTGAGAGCTAGGAATCAGAGGTTGTCAGGGTCTGGGAGGAGAAACAGGGAGTGACAACTTAATAGGGGCAGGGTTTCCTTTTGGGGTTATGAAAACATTCTGGAACTAAACAGACCTGACGGTTATGCGACTTCGGGAATATACTAAATGTCGGTAATGGTGAGTTTTACCTTTTCCATACTTCATTCCAATTAAACATTTTCAAAAACATTATTTTAGGAATATTGCATCCAATGGAAGTGGGGAGGATTTTGTTGGGGGCAAAAACGTTGGAGATAAAAAGCAGGCCCTTGTTCTAATCCTGGCTCTCCCATTCCCTAACTCTGTGACCTTGAATAACTAGACTGATCCCCTGAACCCAAGGGAAACATAAGCTGATTGTAGGACTGGGTAACTTAGGTCAAACACGTTGCATAGCATTTGACATATAGCAGGTTCTTACTAACAGTAGTGGCCACACAGTCATGGTGATACAACAGGTAAGGTGATGTAGAGGGTGGTTTTATTGCAAAGAAGCTTGCTGAAAATGTGCAGCAGTGAATCCCAGAGGCCTGGTTCTGGTGTGGGCAGATTACTTCATCAAGTCTTTAGTCCTTTATTTCCCCCTGAGCTGGAATTCAGTGCAAAGAATATTTTGGCATTTCAATAAAATAAAACCAATACGGAAAAATAGTATCTACACAAATTATTCTACTTCTAAGCCAGATATCAATACACTTGCTTAAACAAAGTAAGATGTGGGATAAAAAATAATAATGAAGAAAATATACAAGGTGAAGCTACTTATTAATAGAAAACTACACATTCTAGAATATATGTATTCTACCAACCCTTTTTGCAGTGTCTTATTTTGGGTTGATGACTGGGGCAAACACAGGTAAAATACAGCAGGTGAAAATCTAGGTGTTATAATTACATCCCCTAAGCCATTCGGCATTTGCTGTGATTCATGCATTGTCCTAAGGCAGATTATATAGGTTGACACAACTCTGTGATATGGGCACTAGTGTCCTCATGTCATTTAAAGATGAGAAAACAGACAATTAGAGTTAAGTGACTTCTTCGTGACTCTGTAAGTAGTAATATGTGCAGTCAGGACTATATATGGTTTTCAGTCGCTGCTTTACAGCTACTTCTCTAATCCATGAATGTGTATAAGTTGAATATTGGATTGAGGCATTTTTAACTGGGATGTTTACAGACAGCAAATGCATTTACTGATGCTTATTAAAACATAAAATGTAAAAAGAATTTTATACAGTATGATGCAGTTAACTCATTCGTATCCATCTGCAAAAAAACCTTAAGTGTTTTTCTTTCAATTCTGTATACATTTCTAATTCTTTTTAATGTCAGAACTTATGAGAATTTTCTTTATGGACAATGGAATATTGTGTTAGGCGTTTAGGGTCCCTTCCACAGCTTTCCTCTTCTAGAGTTCAGGAGTTTCGGATCACGTGGAAAACACATGCAAAGATCAGAAGCCAGCGGAGGAATGAAGTGCCACTTTAATGATCTTGACGTTCACAAAACCTTCACAAAAGCACGTTGCACCAGTTAGGATGTCACTGACTTCAAGTTGCAGAAATGTGCACCTTGAACTACCCTAAATGGTGAGGTTAGCTATGCTACGTAATGAGTCACACAGAGGTAGCTAGGTTATACTTTGTTCGATGCAAAGGTGCAAAGTCTCGAAACTGTCCTTAGGGACTCTTACACTTTCCTCCCTGCCTCTGCTATGCTCTTCAATATGTTGTCTTTTGTTGAGATGTGTAACCTTTATGGTTACAAGATGATAGCCTCACCTCCAAGCATCATATCCTGACAAAATTGTGTCAATAAAAAAAGCCAAAGAGAGCAGAGAAAAAAGGCTTTCTTTAAACACTTGTTTATTTTTATTTAGGGAGAATATAGTTTCCAGAAGCCTTGTAATGGGACTCATTGGCCAGAATTGAATCCCATGGCAACCTCTAAGTGCAAGGAAACTGAGAACATAAATGGCATCATCAGCTTCCACAACAGGAAAAAGATTCAGTCAGTAAGAAGTAGGAGGAAAATGGCTTTTAGGAGTCTAATCATCTGTGCTAAATGTTATAGGTCTTAGTTGGGTTTCAGCGGGGTTTTCTACTTCCTCCCCACATCTAAATCTAGAGGCCAGAATGCCTGTGAACACCAGAAGCAGACCGAGAGAACAATATCAAATGAGCAAGTTGCTGCTCATCAGGGACCTGGCAGACTCAGTTTACTACCAATTCTAGGCAGAACAGAGATATAGCAGGAGAGATTGCCCTTTTGGGAGACCCTTCCCATACCTGCTTTTCAAGAAGTAGTGACAGAAAGCACAAAAGCACCCTTTATACCTAAGCACTAGATGTGAAAGAGGAAGTACAGAGCCTAATTTCCGTCATGAGGCACAGGGAACAGATGTGCCCCTCAATGGGATAGACCCAGAGCACGGTCCAGGTTCCAATCAATCAGAATAATTGTGCCTTTTCTCTGGGGAGATGGCCAAAAGATGACAAGTGAGTCTGGGAGGATGGCAGAATAAAAAAGTAGCTTTCTCCCTCAGAAGAGTGCTTTTGGCTGGAATCTAATCAGTCTTTTGTATTGATTGATGTTAAGTGCTGGTGAGTTCTGCTGACGCTCCTCTGTACAACTTCCTGCTTTGGCCACCTCATTTATGCTGGGAAAAGGACATTCATGGAAACCTTCGCTGATCTTCAAAGAAAGTACCTGGTCTCTGCAGACAGATGCCCCAAATGCTCAAAGCTCATTTTCAACCCCAGTCTTTAACCATCCATTCTTATGGAGGCTTGTGTCCCTCATCACACTCTAAATACTGTTGGCTGCTTGCATTTCGTATGACACTGGGGCTGTCTTCTGATTGCCTGCTTGGCTCTTTAGTTCTTTCTAGTCTAAGACTGTGGTCTGTTTGTTGAGTCTCTGCATCAAAGCAGAACATGTAAGGTGGGGATGAGAATGATAAGGAACTCTTATTTTGGAAAGAATACTTTCAGTTCATGTCTGAGCAGGAAGTTAATTAATCTGTTTCCTACTTGAGTAGTCGTAACACATCCTCTGTGACACCGTTACGCATCAGTCCCCAGGCCCCCCAAATCAATAGGGGCATTATTAATTAATCACCATTGTGTACCTAAGAACTGATGGCATAGAGCTATCAATGAATAGTAATTATTTTTTCAAGATCATAGTCTAAAGGAGAGTCACATCCATTTTTAAATTCAAGATTTGAACTAAGTAGAGCAGAGGCTAATGAATAATAGACCCTGTATGAGAATTTAGAGTAGCCACCAGGTTTCCAGACTCCAGGTGGGTGGTGGTAACTGGGCATTCACCCAGACTTTGATGCATGGTATGAAAAACAGAGGACTGAGTAAAGCCATGCTCTAAGTTCCTAATCTAAATTATTCCAAAGCAACTTCTATGTTTCAGGAAGACATAGAGGTGGGTTCTGGTAAGGGAGGCTAAGATCCAAGTGCTAGAAGTCAGTCCCTAACACTTTTCAAAGGCTGTCTGTATGTTAACTCTATGTATGCCGGGGAAGGTGAGGGCATGGGGTGTGTGTGTGTGGTGGAAGGTGAGAGCATGCAAAGTGTAAGGAAGCACTCTCCAAGATGACAGACCACTGAACACCTGTGTGAGACTCACTCCATCTCAATCTCAAGGAAACAAAACTACTTTTAAAAGATTTCTTTTCAAGAAGGCACAAACCTTCTTCCCCTGAGTTGACAGTGCATGTTGTCCTTGTTCCTCTGTACTTTGTCCTTGAAGCACAAACATGGAGCATTTTAACAAGGCCTTACTGTGGAGCATAAAGCACATTGGAGCCCTAGGCAATCCTGGGACAGCTGCCACAGGCCCCCTCTACTGGAGTGAAAACTTAACATTTTACCCACATTTGGTGAAAGGCTAGTCAAAAGAGCAACGTTATCTGGAGGAACACGCGGAAAGTTCATGGAGAAAAAGAAACAAAGCAGAGTTTAGCTACACTTGGTGGCGTATATTGGGGTGGGACTCATTTTAGGCAATACTAAAAATGTCGAGAATTTCCCAACTTCTCTGTTCTCAAATGAGTCTAAGCAGAATCAGGCTGTTTGAAACATTGAATATTGTTATAATATATTTATGAAGGGAACTATTTTCTATGTTAAATTTGTTCATGCATATGGCAAAGCTAAGTAATAATTGTGAACTCCGTAACTGCCTTTTGTGAAGGGAGACATACAATATCACCTTATCATAGGTGTCAAATTAATGTTGCAAGTGAACAATAATGCCTGAATTCTGTAAGCTCATCGTAAAAATACCTGACCTTGCAGTATTTCTTAAATGTACTTTGTGGACCAACTGCATCACAGTAATCAAAGTGCTTATTGAAAACTCAGATTCCTGAGCAACTCGTCTAGGCCTCTGGAAGTGCTGTTTTAGAGTTTATATTTTACCAAGCTCTGGGTGTGTATTAGCTTCCTGTTGCTGCTGCCACAGATTACTGCGAATTTGGTGGCTAACAACTCCAATTTATCCTCTTACTCTTCTAGAAATCATTTTCACTGGGCTAAACTCAAGATATCAGAGCTTTCTGGAGTCTGCAGGGGAGAACCTGTTTCTGTCCATTTTCTTAGCTCCTGGAGGCTGCCTGGAGGCCTTGTCTCATAACCCCTTCCTTGCATCACACCACCCGCCTGGTTCTGCCACAGTATTCCTACTTCTGCTCTTGTCTTGCCTCCCTCTAAGGATACCTGTGATTCACAGAACTCACCAGGATAATTCAGATAAGTCTCTCCATCTCAAGGTTCTTAATTACCTGTGCAAAGTTTTTTTTTTTTTTAACCATATAAAATAACATTTCCAAGTTCCAGTGATCAGGACAGCAACATCTTTGGGTTATTGATCAGCCTGCCAATAAATGATTCCTAAGCAAACACACATTTGAGAAACATTGTCACGGAGTAGAGGAGGCATGCTTGAATAACAGGTGTTTCAGTGTGTAAGACTTGAATAGTGGCTAAGTGACCTAGATGATAGGCCACACATAAAAGATATATGTGTGTGTAATACACATTTTCTCACTCAAGTATAGATAGCTCAGTTGGAAAGTCAAGAATGAGATGCAGTTTTAGAAACAGTTTGGATAACCATTCCGGGGGGAGCTGAAAAGAAGAAGGGCTGTTTCTGCCCTACCTTGGGCTAAGTGAGACGGATTTGCAAGGGGTTCTCAGCTTGAAATGTATCTGAGAACATAAAGTCTAATATCTTACTGGCAAATAACAAATACAAAGATGAGTTTCACAACAGAATAGTCTATGAAAACATTTTACAGGCTCTGCTCCCTTGTTTCTAAATTCAACTTTTTTTATTTTCAGTTGATCTCATCCCTCTGCCAAACCTTTGGTTCTATGAATTTACTTTTCAGTTTTGGTGATATTTGCTTTTTCCCGACATTACAAATGCTGATCTTATCTAAATACTCAGGAAAAAATGACTTTCTAGGCCTTATTGTTTTCTATTCTCCTCGCCCAGGTAGTTTTTGATGAGATATCTGCAGTTGCTTTTCTCTATGCAATGAATCTTTGATTTCCACTTAACATTTTTCTCATCATCTTTAAATGGTTTAAACATGATGTATCTAGGAAGTCTTCCAAACTTCTTTCTCTTTCTTTTATATATGTATTCTACCTGGATTTCTGTGAATTTTATGATTTGTGGGTGATTTAATGCGTGCTTTTATTATTTTTGGAAAATTCCCTGCTACTATCTTTTCAAATATTTCTTCTCCTCTATTCTTTCCTTTTTTCCTTTCTGAGTCTAATGATACATATGCTAGACTATTTGACATTGTCCTATGGCTTTTTGATTCAGTTTTTTTTTTCTGGTCTGGGCTTCAGCAGTTTTTAATTCTTCCAGCTGATTCTTATGTGCAGCTAAAGATAAGAGTCACTGAAGGATGCTGTAAGTTGCTCCTACCTGAGTCTTCACAATGGCCCTCCTCTTGTGCCCCGCCCCAGAGGGTTAATGCACAGGCAGAGTAGGGCAGACCCAGAGCACCCAGATCGAGGACTCCTGGGAGCTCCTCCCATGAGCCTCCTCAGGTACCTAAAATACGTAATTTACCAGTAGGGGAAAATACCCTCTACTGGTATATCAGGCACTGAAAGATTCTGTTGAGGTGTGTGTTGGCTTTGTTGTGTTGTGGTGGGCTGGACTACCCACCTCACCTACAGGTCATCTCCATACATATTCATGACAAGCAGTTTGCCAGGAAAGGGGAAGATCCAGAAAACAGGGACCAACCTAACAGAACCAAGGTAGGTTGCAGGAGACTTAGAGGCAGAAATTGAGTCTCAAAGAGAAACGTAGTGGTGAGTGTGCCTGTGGGAAAGCTGGTATAGCTAGGAGCCATCCTAGGGGCCCCAACCTTGAAGAGAAGGCATCAAGGACAAGAAAGGGACCGTGTGAAGGAGGAAGTTGATAAAAAGGAAGGTCCACATGGAAGGGGTACAGGATCCAAAGGCAAAAGAGCAATATCCCAGCATGTTACATAAGCAATGCCTGTGTACTGCACTCTATATATTTCTTACTGGAGCTATATTTGCTTTTGCCTTCCAGAGTACAGAGGCCAGCATCCCTCCTATTATTAGGGGATATAAAAGTTCTGGGTGGTGGGGGGCAGAATTTCAATAACACCAACACCATTAATTATGTTGCCTAATCACTTACGGGTATTTAATTCAGTGGTTTAGTGACTTAGTCAATCTGCAGGCAGTTTCTGAGCATTTATTAAATGCAAGGCACCTTGCTAAGGCTCTGAGACATCTGAATACATCTAGATTTCAGAATCTGTACCTGAAGGAAGCAGCTGCTACTCCTACTTCCTTCTAGTGACTTCAGTAAAATTCACTGGAGGTGGTGGAGAAATATTCAGGGCATCAGGAAGCCTGCCCTCATCCTGGCTCAAAGATTCCCAGGTTGTGTGACTGAGAGGAAGCTGCCTCCTCGCTCTGATTCCTAGTCTTGAGGTATAGGGAATGTGTAGCTATAACCAAAGCCAGGTTCAGGTGCTTGTTGCTCAAAAATCAAACATGAGGGAAGAGTTGGTGGGAGGAAAAGCAGGTTTATTGAGAAAGTCAGTAACCTGAGAAGACGGCAGACTGGTGCCCTAAAGTATCAGCTTAAGTGAGTACAAATTAAAGTTTCTTTAATATTAAGGGCATGAGGAAGAGGAGGGGGCTGAGATCAAGAGGTGACACTACTGCAGATATCTGCACCCTGTGAGGGTCTGAGGAGGTTGGGACTTCTTTGTCCTTGGTCAGTTCGCAATGCCCCCATAAATCTTCTACAAAACTTAGTTAATTGTTTATATAGTTCTCTTTTAATCCGAGAGTTAGTTTTAGAAACCACGTGACTGCTTTTTTTGCACATTGTCTAAGGGCTCCAAAATTAGCCTACATGCAGGAATGGGTAAAGGCCTCTTAAATAAAACTGGAGTTCGTTTTGTTCATTGTCTTCCTATTTCACTGCCATATATGTAAAACTAGTTATTCCTTCCTGGCACTGACATTTCTAGTTTCTATGACACTGTGTTCAGACGCTTAGAAAGTTTACAATGTGAAAAGGTATTATTGGCATTGTTTAGATGATTCTCAAGAAAAAATAGCAAAAAGTTTCCTGATAGCCCTAACTGTCTGCCATACTACCCACCTCCCACCCCTGGAGATCAGGCTGGAATTCCAAATACAAACCATTGTTGGGCTGGAAGCTACCCAACAAAAATCACTGACCTTCTTTCCATAACAAAGATATATAGTGAGCACACATGTCAAATGCAAGTCCCTTACAATCTCCCTTTTGTTTATGATTTCTCCTTTGTATCCCAAATGTGGTCAAAAAAATTGGGGATAGGATTTCAGATCTAGGCAGGGTTTTTTAGCTAAATTTCACCTGAACATCTTCCCTGAAGGAAATAATACAAAGGATCTCTTCACTCTTGGCTTCCTGGAGATGTTTTCTCATTGCTTGGTTGCGAGATGCAGGCTGGTTTTGGTCTCTGCCCTTCTTAGCAGGCAAATCCTGCCACTCTAGTGACTGTAGGTGATTGGCACCACCTGGTCAGGAGGAGGCTGGGTCAGCATTAACAATCTGTAGCTTTCATTTGCTGCTTTCCCTTTGATATACCTGCCTCTGTCTTGTTACGATGTATGGTACACAAATCAGCACACACGTTGTTATAGAAAAATAGGTCTCCCCACTGCTGGCTGGAACCAGGGCCAATAACAAAAGGCCTCATCCATTTGATGGCAGCAGAGCCAGAGAATGGTCTTCACAGGTCAAGCCCAGCTTTTTTTCACATGCCTCTGCAGTCTGATCACTCTCCTCTAGTGACCTTGTCTGTTTCTCCTATCTGTATCTTTATTACCCGGGTTTAGAATAGCAGCATTCATGAAGCTGACCAGTAATGTTATGTCCAAGTGTGTTATCCCCAGAGACAAGATTACTCACGTCTCTTCTTTAAGAAGTGAAAACATTTTAAGTTAGTGCAAACCTACAATAATCAAAACAATGTGGTACTGGCATAAAGACAGACATGTAGACCAGCAGAATAAGATGGAGAGGCCAGAAATAAACCCTCACATACACAGCAAAATAATTTTCATCATAGTTGCCAAAACCATTCAATGAGGAAGAGACAGCCTTCAATAAATAGTGCTGCGAAAACTAGATAGTCACATGAAGAAGAATGAAGTTTAACTCTTACTTTATACCATATACAAAAATTAACTAAAAATGGATCGAAGAGCTAACTCTAAGAGACAAAATTATAAGACTCTTAGAAGGAAACAAGAGAAAGCTTTACGGCATTGGATTTGACTGTTGTTTCTTGGATATCCCACCAAAAGCACAGGCAACAAAAGAAAGATAAATTGGAAATCATGAAAATTAAAAACTTTGTGTATCCAAGAACGCTATCAGCAGAGTGAAGTGACAACCCATCAACTGGGAGAAAATATTTGCGAATCTTGTATCTTATAATAAACTGGTAGCTCAAATTATATTGTCAATCTGAAATCATTGCAAAAATAAAAACTTAATTTTTTTTTAAATTTTATTTTAGGTTCAGGAGTACATTTGCTAAACAGGTAAATTCACGTCACCATGGTTTGGTGTACAGATTATTTCATGACCCAGATGTCACATTCACGACTACATCAACTGTTATGCTCAGGATTAGGTCCACCCCAAGCTGAGGTCCGGAGGGAGTGGGTGGATGAGTAGGAAGAACACTCGGGGGACCGCAGGCAGGTACAGGATGATTTTATTCAGCAACAGCTTTCATCAACAGCTTCCTCACACTGCTCGCCCTGTCTCAGCTGCTTAGTCCAGCGGCCCCACACACAGTTACACAGCCAGCTGTCCCTTGCCTTCCAGGTCAGCAGCTTAACTCTTTCTCTCTCTGGGCATGAGGGAGCCAAGCTTTGTCCTGGCTCCCATCTGTCCATCTGCAAAGACGAGTAGCTTTGGCTCTCTCTCTTTGTCTGGGCACCAGCATGCCTATACCAGATCAGCAGGGCAATTATACCTTTTATAGAAAATAGTGACATAGAGCCAAGTGATGGCCTTCCCAAATAGTGGCATAGAGCCAAGTGTAGCCTTCCCATGGCTACACGGCTGTGATAACAAGTGGAGTTATAGGCCTGAGCTCTGGACTCGCTGAGTCAGGCAGGATGTAAACAGCCTACCTTGGCCTATCCCTGACCAAAACACAGCCATGTTCCTTACACTCCACGCCCTAAGCTGAGAGAGACATAGGTCTTGGATACAAAGGTTATACACATAATCTTTGGGAAGATAGGCTCGATACACACACACAGGCTTTATATATAAGTTTGGGGCACATCAGTTTGACATACAGTCTTGGCACACAGGCCTCACCTTCCACCCCCTAGGCCAAGGGAGTTTTCTTGATGTGGCTCCGTGCATGTAGGGCAGCACTCTGAACTCATACTTTGCAGCACCAATACAGAAAACAACAACCTCCCACTCATATTCCTGTTCTGCTATCTATAATTATTAGAGCCCAGCATAGGGTAGAGGCCAGAGATGCCCACTGTCTCTGCAGGAGGTTGTCAATAAGGCACTCAATCACCTTAATCTCCCGTGACACCTGTTGTAAAGCTGCTGTTATGATCTGGTGGCTGTCAGGGATAAGTGTACAACATTGTGTCTCTACAAGGACACCGGTGTCACCCTGGGCAGCTGTGACTGTGCCTAAGGCCATCTTGTTTTGCAGCACCACCTTTCTGATCTGATTAACCTCATCAATTAGTGAACAGAGAGCACTTGAGTTTAATTCAGGGCCTGAACTATGTGCTCTGCAAGGGCTGTAACTTGCATTTCTACAGTAATGACACCTGCTCCAGGCAGTTATTGCTAAGGGGCAGAGCCACCAGGGGGCCCACTACATTCGCAAAAAAGCAGGAACGCAGCACCTCCCAGTTATAACGGCGACAGGCAATGTGGGAAGCAAAGTGGCAGGCTCATAAGGCCATCCCAAGGTACAAGGTACAGTCCAATTGGCTGGCAGATATGGCCATGCTGTGTCCCAACAGACCCATAAACACCCAGGAGGCACAAAGTCCATGGGGGCCTGGCCCTGGTAAGGCTGCTTGATCCACCACAGCGTTGGTGTGGTGACAAGTGTTATGTTTGCACAAACTCCAGCAGGCAACCATCCCACAGTAACTTGTGCTGCTCTAGGCATCATGGTACCTGCAATGTTGGCATCACATGTTCTCCCGTTAGCCAGCCCTATCCATCATGGATGCTACAAGTCAGCCAGGGGGCTAGGTTGCCATGGGTTTTGCGACACCCCCTATCCAAAGCCCACCATGTTGCATTGCACTCATTGTAGGACCCCAAGTCTCTAGCTATGTCCAGTTCTGCACAGAAGCTGGGTGTACGTGACAGGGCAAGGCATCCATCCCTGTTGCTGGAGGGGCAGTGCAGATCCGACAACTGGAGACATTGGTCACCTGGGCATAGG
This sequence comes from Callithrix jacchus, assembly GCF_049354715.1. Taxonomy (NCBI): domain Eukaryota; kingdom Metazoa; phylum Chordata; class Mammalia; order Primates; family Cebidae; genus Callithrix; species Callithrix jacchus. The sequence goes on from NC_133507.1 coordinate 111,185,901, forward strand.
CGTGGGCCTAGTCCATGATGCTGTTGGAGCATGCCAACCTGCAGAGAGGGCACCTTCCCCTTCTTTATGGCACGGGTACCCCAGTCCAACTAACAGCCTTCTGCCTTACCATGGGCTGCCATAGCAGTGATCACTTCATGTATGTGGTGCCCCACATAGGAAGCAAGAACAGCAGCTAGAAAGCCAAAAGCATCCAGGGCCGCTGAGCCCAGCACAAGATCCCTCATGTGGGAGATAAAGTGTTCATCATCTGGCCCCTGGGTATTCAGATCAAACAGCCTGACACATACCCAACTCCCAGAGTACCTGCACCAAATCGGTATATGATTACCATTTACTCGCATTTTCTGGTATCTCTCCGGCATCATTCCAAACAGTCCGTATGGCTGCTGCCATTAGCCACTCCATTAATATGTGGTCACTGTGCCCTTGTGGGGACACGATGTTGTACATTATCCCTGAGAACCAGTGGAACATAACATCAGCTTTACAAGAGGTGTCATGGGAGATGAAGGTGATTGAGCGCCTTACTGACGATACCCACAGGGATAGTGGGCATCTCGAGCTCTACCCTATATTGGGCTCTAATAATCATAGGTCGTAAGAGGAGTATGAGTGGTAGGTTGTTGCTCTGTGTATTGCTGCTGTAATATGAGCTCAGAGTGCTGCTCTACATGCACAGATCCTCACTTAAAAAACTCTTGGCCTAGGAGGTGGAAGGTAAGGCCTGTCTGCCAAGACTGTATATCAAACTGATGGGCCCTAAACTTATATATGAGGCCTGTGTGTGTATATCGAGCCTATGTACCCAAAGATTATGTGTATAATCTGTGTATCCATGTGTCCCTTGGCCAAGGGCATGGAGTGTAAGGAACATGGCTATGCTTTGGTCAGGGATAGGCCATAACATGAGAAGACCATCACTTGGCTCTATGCCACTACTGTCTGTAAAAGGTATAATTGCCCTGACAACACTGGGAAGGTGCTAGTATCCAGAGAAAGAGAGAGAAAGCCAGAGCTGTCCATCTTTATAGATGGACATGGGGAGACAGGACACAGGCTTGGCTCCCTCATGCCCAGAGAGAGAAAGAGTTAAGCTGCTGACTTTGAAGCCAAGGGAGAGCCAACCATGCTGCTGCAGGCCTGGAGATGGCAGAAGCCACAGAGCCAGAACCAACAGCCAAAATAGGGCAAGCGGTGTAGAGAGCTAGTGTAAGATAGCTGTTCATGACTGCTGCTGCTAAATACAATCATCTTTCACCTGCCACGGCCCCCAAGTGGTCTTTCTACTCATCCACCCACTCCATTCAGACCTCAACATGAAATCTGGCACAGTCATAAACCTGACACCAGATAATAAGTATAGTACGCAATAGATTTTTTTTTTTGATCTTTTGTCTCTGATCCTCAACTAGCCCCCAGTGTATGTTGTTTCATCCTTTGTGTCCATGTGTTCTCATGATTTAGCTCCCACTTATAAGTGAGAACATATGGTATTTGATTTTTCGTTCCTGCATTAGGGACATGACCATTTTTTTAAGCTGCATAATATTCCATGGTATATGTACTCTCTTTTCTTTATTCAATCTACCATTGATGGACATTTAGGTTGATTCCATGTCTTTGCTATTGTGAACAGTACTGCAATGAACATACATGTGCATTGTCTAGTAAAATGATTTATATTCCTGTGGGTATATACCCAATATACCATTGTGACTGGTGTGAGATGGTATTTTTTGGTGGTTTTGATTTGCATTTCCCTAGCAGTTAATGAGGCTGAGCATCTTTTCATATGCTTGTTGGCCATGTGTATGTCTTTTTCTGTAAAGTATCTGTTCATGTCCTTTGCCCACGTTTTAACAGTGTTGTTTTTTGCTGGTAAATTTATTTACATTCCATATAGGTTCCGGGTATTATACCTTTATCAGGAGCATAGTTCAGAAATATTTTCCGTCATTTTGTAGGTTGTGTGTTTACTCTGTTGACAGTTTCCTTTTCTGTGCAGAAGCTCTTTAGTCTAATTAGGTCCCATTTGTCAATCTTTGCTTTTGTTGCAATTGCTTTCGACATGTCATGAAATCTTTGCCAGTATCTATGTTTGGAATGGTATTTTCTAAGTTATCTTCCAGGGTTTTTATAGGTTTAGGTTTTACATTTAAGTCTTGAATACATCTTAAGTTTATTTTTGCATATGCTGTAAGGAAAGGGTCCAGCTTCAATCTTATGCATATGGCTAGCTAGTTATCCCAGAACTATTGATTGAAAAGGAAGTCCCTTCCCATTTCTTGTTTTTGTCAGCTTTGTCAAAGATAAAATGGTTTCAGGTATGCAGCATTGTTTCTGGGCTCTTGATACTGTTCTACTGATCTGCTGATTCAGTGTCTGTTCTTGTACCAGTACCATGCTGGTTTGGTTACTGTAGCCCTGTAGTATAGTTTGAAGTCAGATAGAGTGATCCCTCCAGCTTTGTTTTGTTTTGTTTTGTTTTTTGCTTGTTTGTTTGTTTGTTTTTGCTTAGCATTGCCTTGACTATTCAGGCTTTTTTTTGGTTCCATATAAATTTAAAAATAATTTTTTTCTAGTTCTGTGAAAAAATGTTACTGGTAGTTTCATGGGAATAGCATTGAATCTATGAATTGCTTTGGGCAATCTGGCCATTTTAATGAGATTGATTCTTCCTATTCACGAGCATGGAATATTGTTTTCCATTTGTTTCTGTTATCTCTGATTTATTTGAGCAGTGTTTGGTAATTGTCATTGTAGAGATCTTTCACCTCCCGGATTAAATGTATTCCTTGGCGTTTTATTCTTTATGTGCCAATTGTGAATGAGATTGCATTCTTGATTTAGCTCTTGGCTTGGCTGTTGTTGGCGTATAGGAATGTCACTTATTTTTGTGCATTTATTTTGTATCCTTGAAACTTCAGCAAAGTTACCAGCTCAAGGAGCTTCTGGGCTGAGACTGTGGGGTTTTCTAGACATAGAATCATTTCATTTGCAAAAAAGAATTGTTTGACTTTCTCTTTTTTAATTTGAATGTGTTGTATTTCTTTCATTGCCTGATTACTCTGGCCAGGACTTCCAATACTATGTTGAATAGAAATGATAAGAGAGGGCATCTTTGTCTTGTGCCAGTTTTCAAGGGGAATGCTTCCAGCTTTTGCCCTTTCAGTATGATATTGGCTGTGGGTTTGCCGTGATTGCTCATACTATTTTGAAGTGTATGCTTTCAATGCCTAGTTTATTGAGCGTTTTTAACATGAAGGGATGTTGAATTTCATTGAAAGGCTTTTCTGCATCTCTTGAGACAGTCATGTGGTTTTTGTCTTAGGTTTTGTATGTGTGAAGGATTGCATTTATTGATTTATGTACATTAAACCAACCTTGCACCCCAGGGGATAATGCCTACTGGGTCATGGTAGATCAGCTTTTTGATGTACTACTGGATTCAATTTGCCAATATTTTGTTGAGGACTTTTGCATCTATGTCCATCAAGGATATTGGCCTGAAGTTTTCTATTTTTTTATAATGTCTTTGCCAAGTTTTGGTATCAGAATAATGCTGGCCAAGTAGAATGAGTTGGAGAGGAGTCCCTCCTCCTCAATTTTGTGGAACACTTGTAGTAGGCATGGTACCAGTTCCTCTTTGGCCATCTAGTAGAATTTGGCTCTGAATCTGTCTGGTCCTGAGCTTTTTTTGGTTGATAGGCTATTTATTACTGCTTCAGTTTCAGAGCTCATTATTGCTCTTCTTGGAGATCTCATTTATTCCTGGTTCAGCCTTGAGAGATTATTTATATCAAGGAATTTATCCACTTTGCCTAGATTTTCTAGTTTTTGCATAGAAGTGTTTGTAGTAGTCTCTGATTGTTTGTATTCCTGTGAGGTCAGTGTTAACATTCTTTTTGACATTTTTAATTGTGATTATTTGCATCTTCTCTCTTTTCTTTTTATTAGCCTAGCTAGCAGTCTGTCTTATTAACTTTTTCAAATAACCAATTCCTGGATTCATTTTTTTTTTGTATGCTTTTTTGGTATCTCAGTGTCCTTAAATTCAGCTCTGAATTTGGTTATTTCTTGTCTTCTGCTAGCTTTGAGGTTGATTTGATCTTTCTTCTCTAGTTCTTCTAGTGGTGATGTTAGGTTGTTAAACTGGGATCTTTATTTCTTTTTAATGTGAGAATTTAGTACTATTAATTTCCCTCTTAACACACCTTAGCTGTGTCCCAGAAATTCTGATATACTATATCTTTGTTCTCATTAGATTCTGAGAACTGGATTTCGGCCTTAATTATTTACCCAAAAGTCATTCAGAAGCCAGTTCTTTAATTTCCATATAATTTTATGGTTTGAGTTATTTTCTTCATATTGAATTCTATTTTTATTTCACTGTGTTTAAAGAGTGTGAAGAACCCAAGTTTTAAGGGGTTTATTCAAGTGAAGACTTTAAGGGGAGCCACTCAGAAAACAGGCCCCAAAGGGAAGGGGTCGGCGCTCTGAAATGAAGAAGCTGAGGCTTCGCTTATGGGCGGAAGTAAGAAAGCTTTGCGAGATTACATTCTCCATACAGTGCTGACTTATAAGTTAAAACAATTTGATTGATTACAGTTTTTCCTTTTTCATGAAAGGTAGATTTAACATTTCATCTTGAGCAGTTTGATTAAAGGTCTTCTGCCACCTGGCCTGGGTACTACACAAAAAACAAAGGAAGGAAATTAATCTATAATAAAGGGTCAGTAATTAAAAGGGAAGGGGTCTTATCTCTGGAATCAGTCTTTTACAGCATTTTACAGGGCGGAAAAGAAAAGAAATGAGTTAATCTATAATCAGATAAGCAAGGGTTGTAGCAGCTTGCTGTGTGACTTAGGTTTCACAATCACATTTTCTTTAAGACTCAAAGTAATTTAAAGTTCCAAAAGCTTTAATCTAAATTATTTTCACAATATAAAAAAATTCCTATGATTCAACAACAACAAATAACCAGTTTTTAAAATTAAATTTTACTGTTTGAAATCTTTTTAAATAATAAAATTTAAAAAGTATACTTTGCTTTTCAAGTATCTTTTTAAATTTCTCATGTGACACTGAGTAGAGTTCAAAGCAACCTTCCTTCATCCTCCTCTATCTCTCTCATCTTCTCTCAGCATATAGTAATCAACAGGCAGTTAATAAATATTTGTGTAATTTATGCCTAGGATTTTATATTTATATTTTAAAATGAACATACCTGTTTATTATTCCCTCCTTAAAAAACTGACTTTTTTTTTTCCTTAACATTTTTTTTCTAATTTCTGCCAAGGGAAGCATTATCTGGAAATATTTTTCCAGAGTAGGATTCATGTGTATTGAGGCAATGCCCCACCTTTTTATTTTTAAAAATTGAGGCAAGGCCTGTAGTAAAAATAGTTGTCTGCATTAGATGGGATGGAGTCCTGAAAGGCTGCTGGTGTTGATCTAAAGACTAAAAATCTAATCCAAGATGAGAGACCAAATCAAAGGAATGGCATTCCAAGCAAGGAAACAGTTTATGCAAAAGTGAAGAAATCTCCAAACAGTTCAGCATTTTGAAATGCAAACAAGTGTGAGAACGCGGCGGAAAGAAGAAAATAAGAGAGGGGCTGAAATCCAGGATGTGTCTTGGCAGAAACCAGATAACAAAACCTCATGAACTCTACCAAGGAATTTAAGTTTATATTTACTTGAAGATGGCAGGCAAGGGACTGAATGTTCATGAAATCACTCTGGCAACCCTGGGGAGACTGGAATTGAAGCAGCATTGTTGCTGGGGTAAATATCCAAGATTTGTTGTCTCATGACCACAAAAACTAGGACATGAACACACAGACACTGAGGTTCAGATTGGAAGTTTAATGGGCAAAAGAAAGAGAAAAGCTCTCCATGCTAGAAAGAGAAGGGGCCCAACTGGGTTTTCTGTTTCCACGGTAAAATGCAGGTTTTACAAATGAGCTTGAGGAGGCAGCGTCTCATTCACATAAGGTCAAGAAAGATTGGTTTGAACAGGTGTGCCATTTGCATAAAGCATGGAAAATTGGTTAGAACTAGGTGTGCCATTTGCCTGGGGCATGAAAGGCTGGCCCCCACCGCCCTAATCTTTTATTATGCAGATAGGTTCTCTGCGTGGCAATGTCGTTTGTTTCCTTACTATACACATGGTAACAAAGAAAAGGGAAGCTGGAACCTCCATGTTGAACATGGCTGACCCCAGGTAGCCCATTTCCATTGACACAGCTGCCTGCACTCCCCCATGGTTTCCAGCTTTATTATCTATATTTATAACTTGATTTTTCAACCTCCTGTCTGCTAGAAAAAAATAATTTTGGGGGCTGCTTTTTGTTAGAAAGAAAGCCTTGCCAAGGACTCTTTTACCCTCACTATCTGTCTAAATAATTTCTTTCTGTCTCCTGTACCAGAATGAAGAAGAGCTGCAACTTGGACGAGAGGTCAGTAGCAATCTAGCTGGGAAACAGTGATCATCTGAGAGGAGAGTGGCCATCTAGTCGAGTGAAAGGCAACAGGTGGAAATAAAACGAAGGCAGTAGGTTTGATGAGTAACTGACCACCTGTGGGGGAATAAGGATGTTTGCCTGAGAGGATGGAGTGTTGGAATGGTTTTGTGGAGGGTGGACAGTAGAGGGGTTCAAGTCAGTACGTTTAGGCAGAGATGCCCTACCTCTTGGCTTATACTAGTGAGCTCACCTGGATAAAACTTTTACTCTGAAGCAGTGACACTCTGCCTCACTTACCTTGTAAGTTCTTCTATTATAAGGCATAGTAAAAGACTCAAGTCTCTATTTAATTTGATTCCTTGTGCAGGTTAGGTTTTTTCCTAGGATAACTCAGTCTCCTAAATTCACATTAGTATTACTTAATAAGGTCCTCAACAATAGAACGAAAGCTGCTTTCGGACTTCAGGTGCCCACAAGGAACTCCTTGGAAATACATCCTATGAATCCTGTGTGTTCCTTCTAAGCCAAACACTGACCTATGAAACCCCTCACTCAACTATCTCTGCTCTTCTCCATGGTGTCACTATTACTGCCTTCACTTCTCTTTTATGTCACCTTTTCTCTCTCAGTTTACCTCTTTTCCCTGGGCAAAGATGTTAAAACTATACAACCAAACTGCCTCCCTAATCAAGATTGGGAATATAACAGACCACTGCTCCAGTGGAGCATCCCTTGCTTTTCAGAGCTGCCTGACACTTTACACTGAGATTCCTGCCTCCAGGTGACATTCTTACCTGCAGCCGAGTAAAGGAGTCCATGTCTCATACAGTCGTTTTTTAGGATTTGCTAGGGATTAATTCTTTTTTTTCAGCTGTACCTTGTCAGAGACCACGAATGAACAAAGAAGAACATCAAGAAATAGGAGGTAGGCTGCGTTTGGCTTTGTCTGGCCTTCACTCCTATTTACCAGGCCAAGTTTCTTAATGCTGTTGTGACAAGGCATTGTTGTAGGTGATAAGCTTGGAGCTATAATGCATGTGGCTGCCACACAGCTGGCTCTGTCAGCTTGGAGCTAGCATGGAGTGAACCTGCCTGTTAATTTATATATGAACACACACTAATCGCTCATTCACACCCTGGACGGCTGGTTTGTTCTTGCACACTAAAAAGCTTTGGCCCTCTGGCATTCCACAGATGAGATTATCGTTAGGAATGGCAGTTCCCTCTCTCACTCAATGGAAGAAGTATCATGGGCTTCAATCCTAGCCTCTCATTCTCTCCCTATTTAATACTAATAATATTTAGTAGATGTGATTCCGTTCTACTACTAGCAGATCCATGTAAAGAGCTTTACAGACAGTTGCCCACCCAGTCCCTGCAAACATCTGCTGAGGAGTCACTGCCTAACAGTGGATGTGTTCCCCATTTCTAAAATTCCCCAGAACAATTGCCATCTTCCTTCCTGGACATAATAATTGCTGCTCTAATTTCCCTGCTCTCTAACCCTGTCTTTAGATCCACACATCAGTTCCTGCATCCTCGGGGACCCCTGCTCTAATGCTTCCTTCTTTAGCACTGTCCTAGCACACTCTATCTAACATAGTTCTAGGACCATGGACATTATGGTGGCATGAATTTATCCACCAGCCAGGTCACCTCTAGCGTATAATAATAACAAAATTTAAATAGAATTTTATACTTACCTCCAAACTCATTGTTGTATACATTAAATATATATATATATAGCTTACTGTATGCCAACCATACCTTAATAAAGTAGTTTTAAAAGATAAATTTAATTCAATTTATATTATTTAGATTATTAACAAATTGAGTTCAGTTTAAATTTAACTATAATGTAGTATAAAATAGAAATATAATTTGTAATACATTAAATGTAATGATAATTATTGACTGTTTTAAACAAAGATAACAAAGATTCCAAATGTATCCCTTCCTAGTGATCTGACCTATGCTCTTCAGATTATTCCCATGTATTGTAAATCCATGGTAAAAATACCTGTCCTTGTGTTCTACTATTCCTCCCTTCCCAACTCTGTGTTCAGTGACATCACATTAATAGCTGCTTAAAATCAGCCATGGGAATATTTAAACCAGAGAAGAAGGGAAGTCCTACAAACCAAGGCTTAGTGTATTGTTTTGCTGATTTTCTAGACCAGGAAACACCAAACTAAGGCAAGTGGGTCAAATCTGCCCTACAAGCTGGGAATGAGTTTCACATTTTCAAAGGGTTATAGACAGAAAACAAAGACTATGCAACACAGAACATATGTAGCCACAAAGCTTAAAACATGTACTATCTGTCTTTTTACAGAAAAATTTACTCATTCTTGGTCTAGCACAAGGCTTGACACACTATGGCCTATTGGCCAAATCCAAATTGTCACTTGTTTTATAAATGAAGTTTAACTAACACAGTCAGTCTCATTCATTTACTTACTGTCTGTGGCTGTTTCCATGTCACAATGGCAGACCTAGGCAGTTTGCAGGCCTTTGTGACAGGCTTGCAAAGCCTGAAATATTTACCATGTCACACTTCACAAGTTTGCTGAGCCCTGCATAGGCTAAACAAAATAATGAAGAAAAGTTAATAATGCAGATTAAACTTCAAAATATGTTATATCTGTAGCTGTCACACTGCAAATAGCACACACATTTAGACGACAGTCAGATAATTTAACAACCATTATCTGAATCCACAAAGAATACTCTCTGGTCATTGGTGAATAAGTGACATTTCAATCTATGTTCTTTTTCCACTGTTGTCTTACTTGTTAATGTAAGCCAAAACCATTTGGGAACTACAGTTGTCTGTCCATTGTAATCATAGGTTAGCCATTGATGTGAGTTCCACAAAAAGCAGAGCATTCTGCGAGAATTTATTTGCTATATGGAATTTACAATACAGTGTATTGTATATTTTGTTATTTGTAAATTATGTGCCATATATGCTCCTTATATCAGTAAATGAATGTACATAATGGGTATACATGAGTAAATATGTTCCTTTTGGCTCAGAGAACCAGTGTTTAAACATTTACCAACATGCCATCCAGCTACTTAATGGGGCCTGGTAAAGCTACTATACAGAGAAACTATAACAACATTTGAGTTGTTAATGGAGGATGAAAGTCCTACACAAAAGCAGGAAAGAGGTAATAATAACTAGCAATGTTAAAAGCAGAATTGCTATGGGAGAAAAGGGTTACATTTTATAAAAAGTTCTCAAGTGTGAGAAAAAGTGCTGATCACAGTATGTGACTTGTCAGATTCTAATTTTGATACTTGTGGTATCTAAGATACCCTCTGCTCTATAAAATAGTCACTAAAGGATCTGGCCTTGCAGGCAATCTCTCAGTTATGGTTTATTGCTGAGAGTAAAATTATCTGGAGATTCATCAAGGTTGTTGCATGTATCAATAGTTTATTCTTTGCATTGCTGTATATCATCTCATAGTTGTTGCTGCTTTTTTAAAACTATTCATTAAAGGACATCTGATTGGTGTTTTGTTTTGTTTTGTTTTGTTTTTAGCTATTAAGCATGAAATAGCTATGAACATTCATGTATACATTTTCATGTGAGTATAAATTTTCTTTCTCTGGTTTGGACAAACAAAAGTGCAATTGCTGAGTGTTTTCATAAGAAAAACTAAATGCAATTGCTAGGTCATTTCGTAAGAAACCTCCAAACTGTTTTCCAAAGTGGTTGGTTCTATCATTTTAGGTTGTACTAGGAATTTATGAGCGATCTCAGGATCTTTGCCAGCATCTGGTGTGGTCACTGTTATTATTAAAACTTTAGCCATTCTGATAAGTGTAAATGATGTCACATTATGGTTCTAATATGCATTTTTCTATTGATTTATGACATTTAACATCTTCTCATGCTTATTCAACATCTGTTTTTCCTCTTTAGTAAAATGTTTCTTCATTTCATTTGTCCTTGTTCTAAATGAAATGGTTTATTTTTGTTGCTTGCTTTGTTTTTCTTTTACTGATGAGGTTTGGGAGTTTTTATATATCCGAGATATTAGTCTTTTGTCAAATATACGGTTGTAGATGTTTTCCACCAGTTTGTAACCTGTCTTTTCAACCTCTTCACTGGGTTTTTCTCAGGGTGGAAGTTTTTCACTCTGATAAGATTAATTTATCAGATTTTTCTTGTTTTTCTTAATTTTGGTGTATCTTAAAAACTTTCTCTAACTATAGATCCTGAAAATGTCCTATTTTTCTTTTGTAGGAGGCTTAGAGTTTTACATTTTACATTTGTTTTTGATCCCATTTGAGTTAATTTTTATAGAAAATGATACTTGTTAACTACTTGTGGCTAACTTCTACATCTAACTTCACAAAAGATATTGGTTTATAGTTTTCAGTTTGTACTATCTTTGGCTGATCATGTTATCAAGTTAATCCCAGCTTCATAAAATGAACTAAGTTTCCCCTTCTCTTTTGTTTTCAGGAAGAGATAGTATAAAATTGGCATTAATTCTTTAAATCTTTGGTAAAATTGTGCAATTCTATGGTGAAACCACCTGGACCTGGAAATTTTTTTTGAAAGTCTTTTTTTTTTGTAGAGACAGGGTTTCACCATATTGGTAAGGCTGGTCCTGAACTCCTGCCCTCAGGTGATCCAGGAGATTACAAGCGTGAGCCATCACGCCCAGCTGAAAGTCTTTAAATTACAAATGTAATTTCTTTAATGGTAAAAAAAACTATTGAGCCCAACCCAGCAAGTTTTGTTTTTGCTGTTGAGTTTTTTCTTTCTTTGTTTCTTTTCTTTCTCTCTTTCTCCCCCTTTTTTAGAATGGAGAGTTATTATATGTTTTGAATTGATAATTTCTGAAAATATTATGAAGATATTGATATGGTTTGGCTCTGCATCCCTACCCAAATCTCATCTCAAATTGTAATTCCCACATGTTAAGGGAGGGACAGGGTGGGAAGTGATTGGATCATGGATTTTCCCCTTGCTGATCTAACGAAAGTGAGTAATTTCTCATGCAATACAGTAGTTTGATAAGTGTCTGCACTTTCCCTTTCTCTCTCTTTCTCTCTCCCACCACCATGTAAGATGTGCCTGCTTCCCCTTCCCCTTCGGCTATGATTGTTAAGTTTCCTGAGGCCACTCAGCTGTGTGGAACTGTGAATCAATTAAACCTCTTTTCTTTATAAATTACCTAGTCTGAGACAGTTCTTTACAGCAGTGTGAGAACAGACTAATATAGAAAATTGGTACTGGCAGAGTAGGGTACTACTATAAAGATAATTTGAAGATGTGAAATTGACAATGGAACTGAGTAATGGTCAGAGGTTGGAAGAGTTTTTGGAGGGCTTAGAAGAAGACAAGAAGATGTGAGAAAGTTTGTAACTTCCTAGAGACTTGTTAAATGGTTTTGACCAAAATGTTGATAGTGACATGGACAATGAAGTCCAGACTGAGGTGGTCCCAGATAGAGATGAGAAACTTTATTGGGAACTCGAGTAAATGTCATTTGTGATATGCTTTAACAAAGAGACTGGCAACATTTTGACCCTGCCCTAGAGATCTGTGGAACTTGAACTTGAGGGAGATGATTTAGGGTATCTGGTGGAGAAATTTCTAAGCAGCAAAGCATTCAAGAGGTAATCTGGCTAATTCTAAAAGTGTTCAGTTATATGCATTCACAAAGACATTATCTGCAACTGGAACTTTTAGTTAAAAGGGAAGCAGAGCATAAAAGTTCGGAACCTGAATAGAAAAGCAAAGCCCATTTTCTGGGGAGAAATTCAAGCCATCTGCAGAAATTTGCACAGTTAACAAGGAACCAATGTTAGTAAGCAAGACAATGGGAAAAATGTCTCCAGGGCATGTCAGAGGTTTTCATGGTAGCCCCTCCCATCACAGGCCCAGAGACCTAAGAGAGAAAAATGGTTTTGTGGGCTAGGGCCCTTTTGCTCTGTGCAGCATCAAGACTTGGTGACCTTCATTCCAGCAACTCCAGCTCCAGCTGCAGCTAAAAGGGGCCAAGGTTCGGAGGCAGTGGCTCACACCTGTAATCCTAGCACTTTGGGAGGTCAAGGCAGGTGGATCACCTGACGTCAGGAGTTCAAGATTAGCCTGGCCAACCTGGTGAAATCCCATCTCTACCAAAACAAAAAATTAGCTGGGCAAGGTGGTGGACACCTTCAATCCTAGCTCCTTGGGAGGCTGAGTCAGGAGAATCACTTGAACCCAGGAGGCAGAGGTTGCAGTGAGCCAAGAAAAGGAGCTCAAAAAAGCAAAGGAGGTGGGAGCCAAGGTATAGCTTAGGTTGTTGCTTCAGAGGGTGCAGGTCTCAAGCGTTGGTGGCTTCCATGTGGTGTTTGGTCTACAGGTGCACAGAAGACAAGAATTGAGCTTTGGGAACCCCTGCCTAGATTTCAGAGGATGTATGGAAACACCTAGATGTCCAGGGCAAAGTCTGCTGCAGAGGCAGAACCCTAATGGAGAACCTCTACTAGGGCAATGCAGAAAAGAATTGTGGGGATGGAGCCCTCATACAGAGTCCCCACTGGGGCATTGCCTAGTGGTGCTGTGAGAAGAGGGCCACAATCCTCCAGACCCAAGGATGGTAGATTCACTGACAGTTTGCACCAGGCACTTGGAAAAGCTGCAGGCACTTAACACCTACCTATGAAAGCAGCCACGGGGTGCTGTACCCTGCAGAGCCATGAGTTCAGACCTGCCCAAGGCCTTTAATTAGCATGTCCTGGATGTAAGACATGGAGTTGTCAACACTAAAAATCCAAGACAGGTCTCAGTTAATTTAGAAAGTTTATTTTGCCAAGGTTAAGACATGCCCATGACACAGCCTCAGGAAGTCCTGATGACATGTGTCCCTGGGGGTTGGGGCATAGCTTAGTTTTATACATTTTAGGGAGACATTAGACATCAATCAATATACGTAAGAAGTACATTGGTTCAGTCTGGAAAGGTGGGACGATTTGAAGCAAAGGCAGGAAGGCTCAAAGTGGGGAGAGGGCTTCCAGGTCACAGACTTTGTTCTGAGTTTTTTATTAGCTTTTCCAAAGGAAGCAATCAGATATGCATCTACATCAGTGAGTAGAGGAGGGACTTTGAATAGAGTGTGAGGCAGGTTTGCCCTAAGAAGTTCCCAGCTTGACTTTTCCCTTTAGCTTGGTGATTTCAGGGCCTCACAATTAATTTTCCTTTCACAGAGCCAAAGAAGGTTTTGGAGCTTTAAGATTTAATGACTACCCCACTGGGTTTTGGACTTGTATAAGATCTGTGGCTCCTTTGTTTGGGCCAATTTCTCCCATTGTGAATGGCAAAATGCACCCAATCCCTGGACACCCATTGTGTCTAACTTGTTTTTAATTTTACAGGCTCATAGGCAGAAGGGATTTGCCTTGTCTCAGATGAGACTTTGGGCTTGGACTTTTGAGTTAATGCTGAAATGAGTTAAGTCATTGGGGGATAGTTGGGATTGGCTCTGAAATGTGAAAAGGGCTTGAGATTTTGGAGAGGCCAGGGGCCAAATAACATGGTTTGGCTCTGTGTCCCCATCCAAGTCTGATCTCAAATTGTAATCCCTGTGTATCTAGGGAGGGACCTGGTGGGAGGTGATTGGCTCACAGGGGTGGATTTTCCCCTTGCTGTTCTCATGATAGTGAGTGAGTTCTCATGAGATTTGATAGTTTGATACGTGTCTGAAAGAAAGGTGCTTCCCACTTCTTTCTCTCTTCCTTCTGCCACCACGCAAGCCATGCCTGCTTCCCTTTCACCTTCTGCCATGATTGTAAGTTTCCTGAGGCATCTCAGCCATGCAGAACTACGAGTCAATTAAACCTATTTTCTTTATAAATCACTCAGTCTCAGGCAGTTCTTTATAGCAGTGTGAAAGCAGATTGATACAGATATTTTTACTTATCTTGACTATCCTTTCTTTGCCAAGATTTTCTAATTTATCGTTTGTTTCAAGAGAATTCATAATTGCTTGTTGAGGCCCTTGGATGGTTGCCTTAAAATCCTTATTAGATATTCCAACCTCTAATTCCTTTTGGAATTTGTTTCTGTTAATTTTCCTGGTTCTTGGGATGATCAGTGATTGTCAGTAACATTCTGAACTTTTTGGATACTACACTATGAAACTCCGCAATCTATTTAATCTCTTTCAGTTTTTCAGGCAGTTCTTTTGTTGAGGTATTATGTGAGGTCTAGGTGGTTGAGTATTTTCAGCTACCCACTTGGCGCCGGTGACATGACAAGACAGAAGCAGAGAGGGTGAAGCCCCCTTCTGGACCATCTCATTAATTCTCACGGCCGCTGGTTGGGATGGCAGCTTCATGCATCGGTGGACCCAGCTATCATAGTAGAACACAATCACAGTAGAACAATCTGAGCACTGCCTGCTTCAACTGTGTGGAGAACGCAGAATTCATATTCAGTCTCCCTAACACTTCACCTGTGAGAAAATTGGATCACTGTCGCCTACTCCTGCCAGGAGAGGGAAAAAAGACCAGCTCCCTGTTCAGCCAGGCTGATAATGCCCAGAGGAAAGCTGCAGCATGCCACCTGCTTCCAAGGGTAGGGGAAAGAGAGTATGGAAGATCAGCTTTCTGTTCAACTCTGCTGAATCTACAAGAGCTTAGGAGTATGATTCCTGTTCATATTTGACTGATGTAGACATGTATTGCCAAAAGTATTTTCTGATGCTAGGCCATCCTTTTCTGGACCGCTGACTAAAGAAAATAGGCATTTCTTTCAGCTTCGTTTTCCTTTTTCTTTTTTTTCTGTGCCTGCTGCTGGTTCTGGATCTGAAGCTTCTTCACTCTGTCTAGGAGACATACATGGGAGGCAATAAGAAAACCCAGAAAACTCACTGCTGTATTGTTCCTCAAGTCCCAGGATTTCTGGACAGCCCACATTCTTTCTACATGTCAAATAATTTCTATGTGGATTATTGAGTTAAGTCTAGGGTTTTTTAGTTGTAAGAAAGAAAACTTGAAGAAATGAGGCAACTCCACTTTGGCAGAAGCAGAGATTCATGAGAAGCTATTTTGAAGTACACTGTTTTTGCTCTCGGGTGCTATGCCCCCGCACAAGTGCCTGTGGAGTTACTGTTCCTCTAAATTCCCTGTCAACGATCAGAACACAAGCAGTACTGTCTTGGGACCACCTCATCCACAGAGCACAATAGAAAAGCCAGGACATGCATTTCCTCCCTGTGTTAGCTGACAGACTCCAGGGGAATCCACTCATTAACAGTGATTCTGGTCACATCAGTCCATGCCCAGGGTAGCCTTGGATGTCCAGCATGGCAGTGCTGGCAGCATTGTGGAGTACAGACTGGCAGAGAATAAAACTCACCACAGGCAATGTGCTCAATAATATCAGGCTGTTAGGAAGTATATATCACGCCTGAAACATCAAGACACACATGAAAAAGAAGTTCTTAAAAGCTGAAGGGCTTGTGTCAATCATGATGACTTATTCTCAAAGGTGACTTAAGAAAGCATAAGCTTATGTTATATAATATTCCTAAAGTTATTGTATTTTAGTCTTCGATATACTATATCAAATACAATACATAGGTGACCAGTCTCTTCGTAACTCAACAGATGCCTCACAGATCCAATTTCTCAGCTCTATTCCAGTGACTGGTTGAATTTAAGATTCTACCTAGTATTTCCAAGTGCCGTTTTTTGAATTATTGGCAAAACATAATACAAGGGAATATTTAAAAGTGAGCATCCAAGATTATAAAGATATTTTCACTTACCTGATTTGTAACTCTTGGATACTATTTCATTGTGGTAGTATGATAGTATGGTCTACTGGCAAAATGTGTTCCTGTGAATATTTATAGGGACTAGTTAGAATATGGTGTTATCCAATCCTCAATTCTGAATATCTCCCCACCTTCTTTTCTACCTAAATTCTCTCATCTAATTAGGCCCCTGATGCATGCATCCCTCTACTTATAATTAGTACAGCAGATTGTATTTTTCAAAAGACAGACCACAGCAGAGTTTCTATTTCCATATGCTTTTCCAGAATCCTCCCACTCCTCATCAAGAGGTAGAGTCTATTTACCTTGCCTTTAAACCTCGGCAGATTTTGGGACCACTTTGATGAATAGACTGTGACATGAGTGATGCCATAACCTCAGAGTCTAGCTTATAAAGGCTGGTATGGCTCCCCCTTGGCCCTCTCAGGGTGCCTGCTATATATGGCTGGTTTTTGTTGTTGCGCTTTTCTGTAACATTCCTTGTCTGTACCTTTCGGTGGGCCTTCACTTAGTCCATGAGAAATACATAATGCCCGGACTTGTAAATATTTTAGCTGTAAAAAAGCTTTCTAGTGTAAAGATTCCAGCTTTGTTTTTGTCTCTTCAACATCTCTGTTTCATCTCTATATCAAAGTGGTTAATGAAAGCGATGATAATTCCCTTCAACAAACATTTACTGAGCATCGAATTATGTGTGAGACACTATGCTCTTGGTTTTGTATTCACACAGAGTAGAATAAATGAGAGAGAGAGAGAGAGAGAGAGAGAGAGAGAGAGAGAGAGAGAGAGAGAGAGAGAGAGAGAGAGACTAGCCTCCTTCAGGTCTAGCGCTGCAGTAGCTCTTCTGAATAAGGTTTAGTGTGAAGAACAGCCTGACGCAGGATTACACCCTGGGAGAGGCCCACAGCAACAGTTTGGCATTAACAGTCCTAGTCAGGAATTCTAGTTCTGTCATTTTCTAACTCTGACACCCTAATAACCAATTTGACCTTCATTTCTTGCTTCTCATACCCTTGGTCTCTACATTTATGAAATAGTAATATTATTAACTACCTTCTAGATTTTTTTCTGATGGAAAACGGGATAAGATATACTCAGCACTTAGCACAACACTTAGGTAGACCTAGTTCATTTCAGTCTAGCTGGATGCTCAGTAAGCCCCATCTGAGGGGATAATGTCAGGAAACAGAAAATTAGGTCAGGAGTCTGATACCTAATGTGGATGTGGATGGTGGGGCATCAAGGGGCATGGTTGCAGGTTGGCAAACAGAACAAAGGGCTATTGAGTTGAAACGGAAGGAGGCCATGAGTAAAGGAGGGCGTAGGATGTACTCTTGGGGTGGATTGGAGCCAGGATTGATGTGTGCTGATAAAAATTATAATGTTGTACAATAGTAAGAATAGAAAGGCGTGGGAAGGTTGGTGCTATATATCGTTAGCTGAAAAAAAGTAGGCTCTAGAGCTGTCCAATGGAACTTTATTTGATGATGAAAATATTCTTTCCTACTCTGTCCAATATACTAGCTACTAGCCACTCATTTGGTGACAAGTACAACTTAGAAACTGAATTTTTTTGTGTTTACTTTTAATTAATTTTAATATAAATAGCCACTATGACTAGAGGCTACTGTATCAGGCACCACAATTCTCTGATTCAGACTGCCTTGGGTTCATAAACCGTTTCCTTTCGTAGCTGTATAACTTTAGAAAACTTATTCAACCTTGCTGAGCCTTAGTTTTCTCATCTGTAAAATAATCTTTTTAGTATTGTCAAAGTCACTGGGAGGCTAAAATGAAATAAATAAACTTAGTAGCTGGGAAACAAAGAGAAATCAATAAATGTGAGTGATTTTATGATGTCAAATATTCCTAATTTTATAAATGCATTAATTATGTCATTGTTTCACAAGAAGAAACAAAGAGGCAAATGAAACAGATTTTATTTTATTTACTTTTAAATTTTTTATATCCATAGGTTATTGGGGAACAGGTGGTGTTTGGTTACATGAGTAAGTTCTTTGGTGGTGATTTGTGAGATTTTGGTTCATGCATCTCCTGAGCAGTATCCACTGCACCCAATTTGTGGTCTTTTATCCCTCACCCCCTTTCCACCCATGCCCCCTGGATCTCCAGAGTCCATTGTGTCATGGACATTGTGTCATTCGTATGCCTTTGCATCCTCATAGCTTAACTCTCACTTATGAGTGAAAACATACAATGTTTAGTTTTCCATTCCTGAGTCACTTCACTTAGAATAATAGTCTCCAATTTCATCCAAGTCTCTGTGAATGCCATAAATTCATTTCTTTGTATGGTTGAGCAGTATTCCATCGTATATGTATGTGTATATATGATGTATACATACATATATGATGGAATTTATATATATATATATATATATATATATATATATGTCACAGTTTCTTTATAAACTCATTGATTTATGGGCATTTTGGTTGGTCCCATGTTTTTGCAATTGCAAATGGTATTGTTATAAACATGTGTGTGCAAGTATTTTTTATCTTTTTGTGTAATGACTTTTTTTCCTTCTGGGTAGATACCCAGTAGTGGGATTGCTGGCTCAAATGGTAGGTCTTTATTCTGCACATTGTTTTACATGGTGACTGTACTAGTGTAGATTCCCACCAGCAGTGTGGAAGTGTTCCCTGTTCACCGCAGCCATGCCAACATTTATTATTTTTTTATTTTTTTAAATTATGGCCATTCTTGCAGGAGTAAGGTAGAACCACATTGAGGTTTTAATTTGCATTTCTTTGATCATTAGTGATATTGATCATTTTTTCATATGTTTCTTTGCCATTTATATATCTTCTTTTAAGAATTGTCTATTCATGTTCTTAGCCCACTTTTTGATGAGATTGTTTGTTTTTCTTCTTGCTAATTACTTTAGGTTCATTGTAGATTCTGGATATCAGTCCTACATCAGATGTATAGCTTGTGAAGATTTTCTCCCTCTCTGTGGATTGTCTGTTTACTCTGCTGACTGTTCCTTTAGCCGTGCAAGAGCCCTTTAGTTTAATTAAGTCCCAGCTATTTATCTTTGTTTTTATTGCATTTGCTTTGGGGTTCTTGGTCATGAAATCTTTGCCTAAACCAATGTTTAGAAAGATTTTTCCAACTTTATCTTCTAGAATTTTTAGAGTTTCAGGTCTTAAATTTAAGTCCTTGATCCATCTTGAGTTGACTTTTCTGTAAGGTGAGAGATGAGGACCCAGTTTCACTCTTCTACATGCAGCTTGCCAATTATCCCAGCATCATTTTTTGAAAAGGGTGTCCTTTCCCCATTTTGTATTTTTGTTTGCTTTGTTGGAGATCAGTTGGCTGTAAGTGGGTTTATTTCTGGATTCTCTATTTTGTTCCATTGGTCTATGTGCCTATTTTTATATCAGAACCATGCTGTTTTGGTGGCTCTGGCCTTATAATGTAACTTGAAATCAGGCAATGCAGGGCCTCCAATTTTGTTCTTTTTGCTTAGTCTTGCTTTGGCTATCTGGGCTCTTTTTTAGAACTATATGAATTTTAAAGTTGTCTTTTTCTAGTTCTGTGAAGAATGGTGGTAGTATTTTGATGGGAATTGCATTGAATTTGTAGATTGATTTTGGCAGTATGGTTATTTTCACACTATTGATTCTACCTATCTATGAGCATGGGATTTGTTTCCATTTGTTTATCTTTGTTTGTTTGTTTGTTTTTCCAGAGTTTTTTATAGTTTTTCTTGTAGAGGCTTTTCACCTCTTTGGTTAGGTATATTTCCTAAGTATTTTATTTGTTGCAGTTATTGGAAAAGGGATAGAGTTTTTGATTTGATTATCAGCTTGGTCTGTGTTGGTATGGAGAAGAGCTACTGATTTGTGTACATTAATGTTGCATTCAGAAACTTTCCTGAATTCTTGTATAGGTTCTAGGAGCTTTCTGGAGGAGTCTTTGGGGTTCTCTGGATAAACAATCATATCATCAGCAAACAGCTATAGCTTGACTTCCTCTTAACTGATTTGGATGCCCTTTATTTCTTTCTCTTGTTTGATTGCTCTGAACTTGACTTCCAGTACTATGTTGAAGAGGAGTGGTGAGAGTGGGCATTCTTCTATTTTTTCTAGTTCTCAGAGGGAATGTTTTTAACTTTTCTCCATTTAGTATTATGTTGGCTGTGGGTTTATCATAGATGGCATTTTATTACGGTAAGGTATGTCCCATCTATGCTGATTTTGCTGAGCGTTTTTTCATCATAAAGGAACGCTCTATTTAGTCAAATCTTTTTCCTTTGTCTATTGAGATGATCATGTGATTTTTTTAAAATTCTGTTTATGATTTTTTTGTGTTTATTTTGTATCACATTTATTGACTTCTGTATGGTAAACCATCCCCGCATCCCTGGTATAAAGCCCGTTTGATCATATTGGATGATCTTTTTGATATGTTGTTTGATTCAGTTAGCTAGCATTTGGTTAAGTATTTTACCATCTATATTCATCAGGGATATTCTGTAGTGTTATTTTTGAGTTATGTAGAATACTGCTGTGAATCTGTCTGGTGCTGGACTTTTTTGTTGGCAATTTTTTTTATTACCATTTCTTTTTTTTTTTTTTTTGAGACGGAGTTTCGCTCTTGTTACCCAGGCTGGAGTGCAATGGCGCGATCTCGGCTCACCGCAATCTCCGCCTCCTGGGTTCAGGCAATTCTCCTGCCTCAGCGTCCCGAGCAGCTGGGATTACAGGCACGCACCACCGTGCCCCGCTAATTTTTTGTAATTTTAGTAGAAACGGGGTTTCACCATGTTGACCAAGATGGTCTCGATCTGTTGACCTCGTGATCCACCCACCCAAAGTGCTGGGATTACAGGCTTGAGCCACCGCGCCCGGCCTTATTACCATTTCAATCTTGCTGCTTGTTATTGGTCTGTTCAGGGTATCTAATTCTTCCTAATTTAAGCTAGGAGTGTTGTATCTTTCCAGGAATTTATTCATCTCCTGTAGGTTTTCAAGTTTATGCACATAAAGGTGTTCATAGTAGCCTTGAATGATGCTTTGTATTTCTGTGGTGTCCATTATAGTATGTCCCAATTTGTTTCTAATTGAGCTTATTGGGATTTTCTTTCTTCTTTTCTTGGTTAATCATGCTAATTGTCTATCAATTTTATTTAACTTTTCAAATATCCACCTTTTTGTTTCATTTTTTTTTTTTGTATTTTTGTTGTTGTTTGTTTAGTTGGTTGTTTCAATTTCATTTACTTCTCTTCCAATCTTGGTTATTTCCTTTCTTCCGCTGAGTTTGGTTTCGTTTGTTCTTGTTTTTCTAGTTCCTTGAGATGTGATCTTAGATTGTTTGTGCTCTTTCAAACTTTTTGATGTAGGCATTTAAGGTCATGAACTTTCCTCATAGCACTGCCTTGCTGCATCCCAGAGGTTTCGATAAGTTGTGTCAATATTGTTGTTTAGTTCAAAGAATTTTTTACTTTCCATCTTGATTTCATTGTTGACCGGATCATTCAGTAATGAGTTATTTGCTTTTCATATATTTTTATGGTTTTGAAGGTTCCTTTTGGAGTTTATTTCCAGTTTTATTCCACTGTGGTCTAAGACAGTGCTTGATACAATTTCAATTTTCTTAAATTGATTGAGGCTTGTTTTGTGGCCTATCATATGGTCTATACTGGAGAAAGTTCAGCACACTGATGAATAGAATATGTATTCAATCCCACAGAATAGAATGTTCTGTAAATATCTGTTAAGTGCATTTGTTCCACGGTATAGTGTAAGCCCATTATTTCTTTGTTGCCTTTCTATCTTGATGACCTGTCTAGTGCTGTCAGTGGAGTATTGAAGTCCCCACTGTTACTGTGTTGCTGTCTACCTCAATTCCTAAGTCTATTAGTAATTGTTTTATAAATTTGGGAGTTCCAATATTAGATGCAAATATATTTAGGACTGTGATATTTTCTGTTGGAAAAGGTCTTTTATCAATATATGATGTCCCTCTCTGTCTTAAGTTCTGTTGCTTTGAAGTTTGCTCTGTCTGATATAAGAATAGCTACTGCTGCATGCTTTTGGTGTCCGTTTGCATAAAATGCCTTTTTCCACCATTTTACCTTAGTTTACATAAGTCCTCAATATTAGGTAAATCTCTTGAAGACAGCAGATAGTTGATTGGTAAATTCTTGTCTATTCTGCAATTCTATATCTTTTAAGTGGAGCATTTAGGCCATTTATATTCAACCTTAGTATTGAGATGTGAGGTACCATTTCGTTCATCATGCTATCTGATGCCTGCATACCTTGGTTTTTTGTTTGTTTTTTAATTGTATTTTTGTTTCATAGGTCCTTTAGAGATATTTTATAGATGTTGTGAAGAGGTTCTGTTTTGATGTGTTTCAAGATTTAGAGTTCCTTTTAGCAATCCTTGTAGTAATGGCTTGGTCGTGCTGACATTGTCTCAGCAATTTGGTTGTCTGAAAAATACTGCATTTTCTGTTCATTTATGAAGCTTACTTTCACTCGATACAAAATTCTTTGCTGACAATTGTTTTGTTTAAGGAGGCTAAAGATAGAACCCCAGTGCTTTCTAGCTTGTAGGGTTTCTGCTGACAAATGTGCTGTTAATTTGATAGCATTTCCCAGGTGTTCTTGGAGCTTCTTGTATTTGCATATCTAGGTCTCTAGCAGGCCAGGGAATTTTTCCTTGTTTCCCCAAATATATTTTCCAAACTTTTAGATTTCTCTTCTTCATCAGAAATGTCAACTATTTTTAGGTTTGGTTGTTTAACATAATCCCAGGCTTCTTGGAAGCTTTTTCATATTTTCTTATTCTTTATTGCCTTTGTTGGACTGGGTCAAATGGAAAACCTTGTTTTCAAGCTCTAAAGTTCTTTCTTCTTGTTTGATTTTATCGTTGGAACTTTCAGGAGTGTTTTGCATTTCTGTAAGTGTGCTCATTGTTTCCTGAAGTTTTGATTGTTTTTTTATTTATGCTATTTCATTAAAAATTCCTCCCCTCATTCTGTCTAACTTCTTTAAATTGGATTTTGCCTTTCTCTGGTGCCTCTCTGATTAGCTTAATAACTAACCTTCTGAATTCTTTTTCAGGTAAGTCAGGAATTTCTTCTTGGTTGGATCCATTGCTAGTAAGCTAGTGTGATGTTTTGGGGGGTGTTAAATAATCTTGTTTTGTCACATTACCCGAATTGACTTTCTAGTTGTTTCTCATTTGGGTAGGTTCTGTCAGAGAAAAAGTCTAGGCCTCAAGGCTGTTGTTCAGATTCTTTTGTCCCACAGGGACAAAAGATTATGTATTACTGTCCCATGTTTCCTAGGGTTGTGGCTTCCTCAGAGCCAGGCTATAGTGATTGTTATCTCTCTTCTGTATCTAGCCACCCAACAAGTCTATCAAGCTCCAGGCTGGTACTCGGGGTTGTTTGCACAGAGTCCTGTGATGTGAACCATCTGTGGGTCTCTCAGCCACAGATACCAGCACCTGTTCCAGAGGAGGTGGCAGGGGGTGAAATATACTCTGTGAGGGTGTTTAGCTTTGGTTGTTTAATGCACTGTTTTTGTGCTGACTGGATTCCTATGGGGAGGTGGCACTTTCAAGGAAGCATCAGCTGTGGTAGTATGGAGAGCAGCAGTTGGTGGGCAAGGCTCTAGAACTCCCAAAAGTATATGCCTTTTTCTTCAGCAACCAGGGTGGGTAGGGAAGAACCATTAGGTGGGGGCAGGGCTAGTCATGTCTGATCTCAGACTCTTCTTGGGAGGGTCTTTCTGTGACTGCTGTGGGAGTTGGGGACAAGGTTCCCAGGTCAATAAAATTATGTTCCTAGGAGGATTATGGCTGCCTCTACTGTGTCATTCAGGTTGTCCTGGAAGCGGGGAAAAGCTGGCAGTCACAACCTCACCCAGCTCCCACAAAACCCAAAATGCTGGTGTTACTCCCACCATGCTCCCCACCAACAGCAACAAATCTGTTTCCTGTCAGTAGGTGAGCAGGGCTGATAATGTGCCCCAGGCAACCCACCCCCAAGCTTTGAAAGCAAGTAGGACTTTCATGCTTCCCCTACCTGTGAAGTTTGCACACCAGATTCATGCCTTCCCCTGAGTTCTGGCCAGGAGACTTCTTGATCAGTTTAAATTATTACAGGGTTGAGATATTTGAAGATGGCTGAATAGGATCAGCTCTGAAGTGCAGTTTCCAGTGAGAAATCACACACAGAGGGTGAGTGATTACCACATTTCCAAATGAGTTTTTACTGCCCACAGACATGAAGATTCCAAGGCCAAAAAGCATCACAATTTTCCAGCATGGCTGTTTCAGCCAGTGCCAAGGGTCTCCGCACAAAACTCACACAAATCTGGGCTTGCATTTCAACTGCCGCCTGGAATGCCTAGGAGACAGAGCTGCCCATTCAACTGAAAATGAGGGAGCTTAAACAGGGAGCCAGGTGATCTGGCTCAGAGGGTCCCACCCCCACAAAGACCAGCAATCTGAAATGCTCAGGATTAAGAGTTTCGCAGCAAGCACAGCTGGACCCTGGGCAATCGGGCTCAGTGTGGGGAAGGGCATCCACCATTACCAAGGCAGTCCACCACTACAGAGGCAGTCCATCATTACTGAGGAAATCCGCCATTATCAAGGAGGTCTGCCATTACTGAGGCAGTTCACCATTTTTGAGGCAATCCACCATTACTGAGGTAGACCACCATTACAGAGGCAGTCCACCATTGCTGAGGCAGACTGCCATTACCGAGGCAGTTCTAACCGTACCTCTGTAAACAAAACTGCAAGGAAGTTTACACAGCAGCTGGCAAGAGTTTGCAGCAGCTCAGCAATGCCTCTGCTGGCAGGCTGTGACTAGACTACCTCCTCACTAGGCAGTGCATCTCTGAAAAAAGGCAGCAGCACATTAGGAAGTTATAAATAAAGCCCCACCTTCCCAGGACAGAGCACCTGGGGAAAGAGATGGTTATGAGTTCCACTGCAGCAGACTTAAACGTACCTACCCAGCAGCTCTGAATGGATCAATGGAGCTCCCAGCACAGCACTTGAGTTCCTATAAGAGACAGACTGACTCCTCAAACAGCTTCCCAACCCCGGTATATCCAAAGAGACACCTCATAAAGGAGAGCTCAGGCTGATATCTGGCTGGTACCCTTCTGGGACAAAGATAACCAAAGAAGAAACTGGCAGCAACCCTTACAGTTCTGCAGCCACCGCAGGTGATCCCCAGGCAAGCAGGGTCTGGAGTGGACCTCAGCAGTCCTACAGCAGAGGGGCCAGACTGTTAGAAGGAAAACTAAGAAACAGAAAGAAATAACTTCATCATGGACAAAAAGGACGTCCACTCAGAGACCCCATCCAAAAGTCACCAACTGCACAGACCACAGGTAGATAAATCCATGAAGATGGGAAGAAACCAGCACAAATAGGGTGAAAACACCAAAAAAGTCTTCTCCTCCTCCAGGGAATCACAACTCCTCACCAGCGAGAGAACAAAGCCGGATGGAGAATGAGTCTGATGAATTGACAGAAACAGGCTTCAGAAGGTGGGTAATAAACTTCTCTAAGCTAAAAAGAACATGTTCTAACCCAATGCAAAGAAACTAAGAACCTTGATAAAAGGTTAGACAAAACACTAATGAGAATAAACAGCTTAGAGAGGAATATAAATGACTGGACGTAGCTGGAAAACACAGCACAAAAACTTTGTGAAGCATACACAAGTTTCAATAACCAAATCAACCAGCAGAAGAAAGGATATCAGAGATTGAAAATCAAATCAATGAAATAAAACAAGAAGGCAAGATTCGAGAAAAAAGAGTGAAAATAAATGAACAAAGCATCCAAAAAATATGGGATTATGTGAAAGACCTGATCTATGCTTGATAGGTATACCTGAATGTGACGGGGAGAATGAATCCAAGCTAGGAAACACTCTTCAGGATATTATCCAGGTGAACTTCCCCAACCTAGCAAGGCAGGCCAACATTCAAGTGCAGGAAATACAAAGAACACCGCAAAGATTTTCCTCAAGATGAGCAACTTCAAGGCACATAATGGTCAGATTCACCAGGGTTGAAATAAAGGAAAACATGTGAAGGCATCCAGAAAGAAAGGTCAGCTCACCCACAAAGGGAAGCCCATCAGACTCACAACTGATCTCTTGGCAGAAACTCTACAAGCCAGAAGAGAGTTGGGGCCAATATTCAACATCCTTAAAAGAACCTTCAACCTAGAATTTCATATCCAGCCAAATTAAGCTTCATAAGTGAAAGAGAAATAAAATCCTGTATGAACAAGCAATTGCTGAGAGATTTGTCACCACCAGGCCTGCCTTACCAGAGCTACTGAAGGAAGTACTAAACATGGAAAGGAACAACCAGTACCAGCCACTCCAAACACGTACCAAATGGTAAAGACCATCAATATAATGAATAAATTGTGTCAACTAATGGACAAAACAACCAGCTAGCACCAAAATGGCAGGATCAAATTCACACATAACAAAACTAACCTTAAATGTAAATGGGCTAAATGCACCAATCAAAAGACACAGACTGGCAAATTGGATAAAAAGTCAAGACCCATAATCTACCAAAGAAACAGAACAAAAGACAAAAACCACATGACTATCTCAATAGATGCAGGGAAGGCCTTTGACAAAATTCGACAGCTCTTTATGCTAAAAACTCTCAATAAACTAGGTATCAATTGAATGTATCTCAAAATAATAAAAGCTGTTTACAACAAACCCACAGCCAATATCACACTGAATGGGCAAAAACTGGAAGCATTCCCTTTGAAATCTGGCACAGGACAAGGATGCCCTCTCTCACCACTCCTATTTAACATAGTATTGGAAGTTCTAGCCAGAGCAATCAGGCAAGAAAAATAAATAAAGGGTATTCAATTAGGAAAGCCAGGAATTCATGAAAATCAATATTATTTTAACAGCATTTGCTCCCTCAAGCCAAAGAAATCAGTTTGTGCAACTGAAGATACATGCCATGACTTTAGATGAGAGCATCTTTTAATTTATTTATTATTTATTTATTTATTTATTATACTTTAGTTCTGGGGTACATGTGCAGATCATGCAGGTTTGTTACTCAGGTATACACATGCCACGGTGGTGGTTTTCTGCATCCATCACCCTGTCATCTACATTAGGTATTTCTCCTAATGCTGTCCCTCCACAATACCCCCACCCCCTGCTGTTTCTCCCATAACTCCTCACCGCCCCCCAGGCCCTAGTGTGTAATGTGCCTCTCCTTGTGTCCATGTGTTCTCATTGTTCAACACCCACTTATGATTGAGAACATGTGGGGTTTGGTTTTCTGATCTTGTGTTAGTTTGCTGAGAATGATGGTTTCCAGTTTCATCCATGTCCCTGCAAAGGACATAAACTCATCTTTTTTTTTATGGTGCATAGTATTCCATGATGTATATGTGCCACATTTTCTTTATCCAGTCAATCACTGATGGCATTTGGGTTGGTTCCAAATCTTAGCTGTTATGAACAGTGACACAATAAACATACATGTGAATGAGTCTTTAAAATGGAATGATTTATAATCCTTTGGGTATATAACCAGTAATGGAATTCTGGGCCAAATGGTATTTCTATTTCTACATCCTTGAATCACCACACTTTCTTCCACAATGGTTGAATTAATTTACACTCCCACCAGCAGTGTAAAAGTGTTCCTATTTCTCCATATCCTCTCCAGCATCTGTTGTTTCCTGGTTTTTTAATGATTGCCATTCTAACTGGCTTGAGGGGGTATCTCAATGTGGTTTTGATTTGCATTTCTCTACTGACCAGTGATGAGGAGCTTTTTTTCATATGTTTGTTGGCTGCATAAATGTCTTCTTTTGAAAAGTGTCTGTTCATATCCTTTGCACAGTTTTTGATGGGATTTTATGTTTTTTTCTTGTAAATTTGTTTAAGTTCTTTGTAGATTCTTGATATTAGCTCTTTGTATGATGGGTAGAGTGCAGAAATGTTTTTCCCATTTTATTGGTTGCCAGTTCACTCTATTGATAGTTTCCTTTCCTGTGCAGAGCCTCTTAAGTTTAATTATATCCCATTTGTCTAATTTGGCTTTTTTTCCAATGTTTTTGGTGTTTTAGTCATGAAGTACAGACAAAAGAAAGGAAGATTATAGTAATTTGCTCCAGGATTTCCGCAAGCAACAGAGAGGCAGCGGCTACCACTCAAGAGTGAGGAAAACATTCCAGAAGAGGTGACTTCTGCCCAGGTGAAGTGGCTGACACCTACAATCCTAGCACTTTGCGAAGCCAAGGCGGGAGGATTACTTGAGGTTAAGAGTTCAAAACCAGCCTGGCCAACATGGTGAAACTCCATCTCTACTAAAAAAAAAATTAGCCGGGCACTGTGGTGCGTGCCTGTAAACCCAGCTACTTGGGAAGCTGAGACAGGAGAATTGCTTGAGCCCGGGAGGCAGAGATTGCAGTGAGCCAAGATCGTGCCACTGCACTGCAGCCTGGGCACAAAGCAAGGCTCTGTCTCAAACAAACAAAAGAAATGACTTCTGAGACTGTTATTTGGAATACGTCAGAGCTGGTCAGGCAGTACAGAGAGAAAGGTGAGATGCCACCCATGGTGCATTCTCCAATAAAAGCAAAGCTTGTGGATACTGACATAAGTAGTTTCAATTGTAACATTCAGAATCACAAAAAAAACCCACACACACACAATTGACTCCTTCATTAATCTTACAGTCACTGGCCATGCACTGATCACTCAGTGGTTAATAGTGTGTGGCTGTGGGGAGGATCCCAGTTCCATCCTCAGTGCACTCTTAAGATGTGGGAGGAACACTGCTACATCAGTAAATGCAACAGGTAACTCCTATCAGGTGTGGCTGTAGCTGCCAATAAGGAATTAATACAAGTCTAATCATTTATTCTATGTGCAGCACAGAGCTAAGTTCTATGGGAAACACTAAAGAAACATAAACATGGTGCCTGCCCTCAAAGGGATTACCATCTTTGAGTTAATGTGCAGTTAGAGAGGAAATACATGTAATTTTAAGGGCAATCTCTCCTCCATAAAAGCAGCATGGAAATGGGAGCTCTCACTGGGGATTATTTCAAAAGGCATTTACTCTTCCAAAGTTTCTAAGTTATTATTTACAAAGAATGAAAAGTCTTTTTCATTAGATATTGCTCTAGTCATATTGCCAGGAATTTGGCAGCTGCTAATATGACTTTGAAATCCTAGGTCTGTATCTAACATATAAACAGGAAAAGAGTAAGTCAACGGAGTTCAAAATTCCTGATCAAGGACAATAAAACAAAGGTGAAGCAGATTGGAAATTGAATTGTTCTCATGAAAAAGCACATTCTGAACGGAGAAAGTTTCCCAAATGTTACCAAGGTAAGTGAACTGTGATTTGGACCACAAAAGCCAGACGTGCACAGTATCACCAATTCCCCTGCATTCGTTCCTCCTTTGCCACTGATGCTGCACACCTTAAAAGTTTTCACCTTAAATCAGAGAACATTTTTCATCAGAAACCGTGTCAGATTTTATATTATTAGAGAAAAGGAAAGGCTCACTTTGCAAAGACAATTTCTGGAACAAATGTATTTCATAAAGCAAGGGTACTTTTCCAAGTAAAAATAATTGGCCCATTTATCTGTGATGATCCTCATTTCATGGATCAGTATAAGATAATTCAGAAAACTTAAAGTTTTACAGAAACATCGTCAATAATATGAAATTCTGGCTGCACTTTGCTTAGCTCCTTGAGGGCAGGGAGGAAATCTTCTTCACTACTGTCCCTCGAATGTAATCAGTGCTTGGAATGTATTTGTTGAATGAATAAACAAACTAATAAATGAATGATGAGAGTTAAGAGCAACTTCTACTTGGAAGCGAGCATTAAAAGCAAAGTCACAAACAGATGGATTTGCCCTCTACCATGCTGGGGGAGTTCCTAGGTTCTCTCTGTTGTCTTAGATCATGAGCTCTCCTTAAGATTCTAAAATTAAAGGCCTATGGCAATCCCTGGCAGGGTACCTGGTGGTACAAGAAAGGCTTTCCATGTGCTGAAAGGCTTAGTTTCTCCACTAAGTTCCTGCCTTGGCAACTGTTTTCAGAAACATAAAAAGAGCAAATTCCTCAAGAGACCCCACCAGGGTCTCTTGCAGATTATCTGGAGAAATGAGACAAAGAGTGGAGGACTAAGTAGAAAAAGGGTTTCTTACACAGTTGCTGCAAAACTATATTTTTTTTAAATCAAAGACCTCAAAATGTTCTGTCTGTGATCCAAAGGAACAGGGGGAAGTATTGTTTCAGGCTTGGGAAGACTTCAGGGAAGAGAGCACTGCTTGCCTGGATCTTAACAGAGGCAATGAAATGACAGCATCAGTGTCAGAGACACAGAAAGGGCAGAGGGCACGGAACTGGGGGAACAGTGTTCCAGGCCCTCCTCTACCACTGTTTGGGGTTACTTCAATAACTTATAGCTGGAATCAGGTTTTGAGGGCTAAGGTTTGTAATATTTTGGTGCTTCATCTTCAAATAGAAAACACAAATACAAAATGAAGTGTAAATGTGATTTTTTTTTTTGAGACAGAGTCTTGTTCTGTTGCCAGGTGCCAGGCTGGAGTGCAGTGGCACAATCTCAGCTCACTGCAATCTCCGCCTCCTGGGTTCAAGCAATTATCCTGCCTCAGCCTCCCAAGTAGCTGGGACTACAGGCACATGCCATCGGTCCAGCTAATTTTTGTATTTTTTAGTAGAGATGGGGTTTCACCATGTTGGCCAGGATGGTCTCGATCTCTTGACCTCATGATCTGCCTGCCTTGGGCTCCTAAAGTGCTGGGATTACAGTCATGAGCCACTGTGCCTGGCCTAAATGTGATTTTTAAAGACTGAAGAAGGAAATCACAGCAAATTATTGGAGCTGTGGACAGTCTGAACTCTTTTTTACCTGAAATACTGTGAGTGCTCACACAGAAATGCTCCCTGATGGCATCAGGCTTCCTCTCTCTACCTGGAACCTGCTGCAAATCCCAGTGGCTCCCAGCGGTCATAGGAGCTCACACAAGTGAACAGCGCTGAGGTGTATGCTTCAGGGTACATTTGCCTTGCAGCAGCCTCTTAAATTCTTGATATTCTTACATGTAAAATTAGTCATATTTCTCAGAACATTCAGTTTTATTTTTTTGTTTTATTTTATTTTTTTTAAGACTGAGTTTCACTCTTGTTACCCAGGCTGGAGTGCAATGGCGCAATCCTGGCTCACCGCAACCTCTGCCTCCTGAGTTCAAGCAATTCTCCTGCCTCAGCCTCTCAAGTAGCTGGGACTACAGGCATGTGCTACCATGCCCAGCTAATTTTTTGTATTTTTAGTAGAGACGGGGTTTCACCATGTTGACCAGGATGGTCTCGATCTCTTGACCTCGTGATCCACCCACCTCGGCCTCCCAAAGTGCTGGGATTATAGGCATGAGCCACTGCGCCTGGCCTCAGTTTTATAAGAATCAGATGAATGAGAACATGTGAAATTTTTGTTCACCTGAATGTTTTGGGGTAAGAACATTTAACAGGAGATCTACCCTCAACAAATTTTTAAGTAC
Organism: Callithrix jacchus; assembly: GCF_049354715.1. NCBI lineage: Eukaryota > Metazoa > Chordata > Mammalia > Primates > Cebidae > Callithrix > Callithrix jacchus. Next base: position 111,217,783 of record NC_133507.1, read on the forward strand.
AGAATTCACATTTGTAGGCATTATGCTATACAGATGATTTGTAATGAATTTTGCATATAGGAAGCATTATGCTCACTGAACAACAACAACCCATTTCCCCTGCCCTATCCTCGGTTGGTAGGCACCGTTCTGTTCTCTGCTACTTATCTTATATGTTAATTCCACATATAAGTGAGATCATGCAGTATTATCTATCTCTGCCTAGCTTATCTCATCTAGCCTAACATCCTCTGGGTTCCTCCATGTTGTTGCAAATGACAGGATTTTCTTATTTTTTAAGGCTGAATAATATCCTATTTTATGACTTATTTTGGATTGCCAATGTCTTTTGAAAAGCCTGAGTGCATGTGTGCAATGTTCTTGTGTAGTATAGTACACACACGAGCATGGAAAGCACTGACACTGAGCAAATGGTGTGAATACAGAAGGCTAAGAAGGAGTCAGTGCTGGCTGGAAAAAAATAATGTAATAAGTCACAAACAAGAACTTTATCCCAAGATCTAATGAAGTAGGGAGAAATTGAGAAATCGATAGCTGCAGCATAATGGTGTAATTACAAGAAAATGAATTTAGAAGATAGTTGTGACATATTATATTACCAGCAAACAGGACTTTAGTTCAGATGCTAATGAAAAAATTATGTCTGACACTGGAAATTGGAGAGCATGGCCCTGTAGGAATGGGGCTTTGGGCATGTGAGCTTCGACAGGGAGATGAGAAATGGTGAGAGGACAGCCTGAAGATAGAAATGGTGGACTTCTTATTTCTCTACGCAGAACTCTTGCCTCCTGGTGGGCACTCATGGGAAAATGGCAGGGCATTATCTGAGGGAGAGATCTAAGGGAAAAAGAGAAACAGAGACACAGACCCACAGCTACGTCACTGAGCGCATTCATTTGGGCAAGTCATTAACCTTCCTAAGCACTAGAGCATCAGTTTTCTCATCTATAAAGTGGCCATATAATAATATTGGCCTTCAAGTTAGTCAATCAGTCTATCGGTGTATCTATTTTGATACATATACATTGAGATTATGTCCAGACTCAGAGGCTTGAGACACTCATCCTTCCATGATTCTGTTTTGTGCTCATAGTCTATATTTGTTTCTAAAGGGTAAAAAGAAGTAAGGATGCCGAAGGGGTGTGTGTGTGTGTGTGTGAGAGAGAGAGAGAGAAAGACCCAATCACCCAAAGACATACAAATGCAGCCTTTGCTTGCTTTCGCTAACCTAGTTAATTTCTTGAAAGAAACTGTCTAAATGGAAATCATGACCTCACTCTTCCTCTTACAAACAAAGGGATTTATTTTCTCTGATCCTCTGGTTAGTCTGTGAAAACATTTTATTTTAAGAGACAGAGCCTATTTCTGAAGTATGTCTCTCCCATCGCAGTTACATTCTTCATATTTCTGCATGGGTTTTTAATGGACATTGGAATAGAGTATCCGAGTGCTCAGACAATGGAGCCAATGTCTTTTTTAAAAACCCTTCTGAGATACATTTTGAATGGCCCCATTCTTCTCTTTTAGACCCTTAGTCCCCCACTCACACATGGCCTCGACATTCACTTGTATTGAGTGAGATGTGACTGTCACCAAAATGGCATTCTGCTTCGGATTCTACAAAACTGATTTTAGCAGATTTTTCACCAAGGAACGTGTGACAAGGTTTCCAGCCTTGGATTTGAAATGGACCCTTGGAACTGCTGGAAGATCTGGGATACGGCATGAAGGCTCCAGCGGATCCGTGTTCCTTGCCAGTTTTGCTAAATGCCCAGGGCAAACACTACATGCTCTTCTCTCAAAGTCTTGAGGCCAATGTGGAATGCATTTTAATTTAAATATCTAACAGAATGGTTAGAAGTTTCTATTCAGGGTTGCTTTTTTCTTCTTTTAAAAATTTAGAATCCAAGAAAACAGAATGTGCTCAATATCAGAAGAAAGCTGAGCCTCCCATAGAAGTTGGTGAATTGTGCTCACATCTGGCCCCTTGAGAACAATGAAGAGCAGGATTTCAGACTCTGCAAAGGAGATGCAAGGTTTTTGGGTTTGGTTCAGCTGGGGCTTTTTTTTTTTTTTTTTTTTGCATTTTCAGTTTCTATTTTTTATTTTTTGCTGTGAAGGTAAATTGCTTTGTGAAAGTATTAAAAGTGGCCTTTTGACAGCCAGATGGGACTGAAGTAAAATTTCCATTTTAGTCAAACTGGCTTCACACACTATGCAATTTTCTTTATCCCCCAGTTTAAATTCAAGGCTCCTATAGTGATATCACACTCAATCAAAGCCGACAGGTTATTTCTATTAAAGTTTGGGGTTGAATGGAGACTAACTAGAATGGTGCTTCTATTGCTAATATTTCACTCCAGTGGCAGAATGCAATACCTTGGATGGAGTTAAGAAGATAAAATTTTGAGTGCAGCTGAAGTAGAAAAACAGATTGTTAGGCTAATTTGACACATTTAAATAAAATCAATGTTTATTTTGATGGCCTCCCAAATTACAGAGCTCCTTAATTCCATGGTTGCTCCTGCCCACAGGCACCTTCCTGAGGGTCTTAATTACTGCTCTCTCGGGTGATCAGACCTTTGGATACCAGGCTGAGACGACAGCAGTGATAGAGGCCACCGACCTGCCAAATCCTAGTTGTTGTGCAAGACACAAATTCGTTTTATTGGATACTGTCTGGGGGGAAAGAGAAAAATACACAGTTCTGCTTTCTGTAAACTTCAATTACCCTTCCAAACCTGTTTTGTTCAGTCCAAGTGTAGTAAAAATGAATTCCCTGCAATCATGTTGGCTTCTGTGACAGCCAAGGCTACTGCCAGGTAAGTGTTAGGAATTCAGGGGACTATAACATAATAATTAATAAGGGCACACATCTATGTGTATAGCAACTGCTTTTTTTGGGGAAAAAAAAGACAAACATTAACTGTTAAGAGCTTTTTAAAACAAGACTGCATGTGTCAGAGGAACAGAAGATGCTTTTGCTGAGGGCTAACCTTAAAAAGCAAGTCTAAGGGCTCTCAGAAGTGCCTTTGACAACATGAGCAAAAGGAGTCCATCACTTTCATATGCACTCATTTATATTTAGAAAGCGTCATAGGCACATAATATCTACAGGCTGGGCACTGTGGACAATATCAATATTAAGAGGTAGAAATATTAAATTTGAACCTATCCCAGGGCATACAACCTTGACTGTTCCAATAAAAAAAACAGGCAGAGGGTGATGACTCAGAGCCAAAAACATGCATCTTGTGGCAGTCTGAAAGTGCGCAGTAAGTTCAGTGATCAGGGGGCTTGCCCTGGTTCTGCCCCTATTTAGCTGTAGGATGTGAGGCAACATTTGTAACCTCCCTCAGACAGTTTTTTCACTAATGAAATGAAGGCAGTTTATGTAGAGTGATCAAAACTTACAAGGACCTCCATATGTTACATGTATAAGTTCTTAGCTAGAATAAGCACTATGAATAGTTCAAAGAAGGCTTAACAAAGATTTCATAAAAAATGTTATGTCTGTGCGGAAGGCAGGAACAAGCTGTTGAAGTAACGCGAAGGGAAGGTAGGGGCATGACATCTGAAGAAAGGTCTGCAAGATTCAATCATCATCCCAAACCCTCCCTGCTGAGCCTGAGCCAGGCGCCCCCTACCCCGCCCCCAATATCAAGCATCTTCCAGGCACCCAGCCTAAATGCAAGGCTGCCAAAGACTCCTATATTCCCCAGAAGCCAATGGGTGTTAAACTCTCAAAACCAAAATTTATTTTCAAGGGACAGGTCTTTCATTCCACAGTAAGAGTAAGAGTAAGTACACACGAGAGAGGAAAATGGCAATTTCCTAAAGAGAGCAAGCATCCAGCTGGGACATCCACTCAATCATTCAACAAAGAGATTGGAAATACCCACCCCAGGCCAGGGTGGTGCTGGTGTTGGGGTGTAACAGTGGTCAAGGCAGGCACATTTCCGTAAAGGACTGTAGCATCAAGCAAACTGATAAGCAAAGAAATGCAGAGTGGCAATGGGGTTAAGTACTAAGAAGAATATTAGAATGGTACTTCAGGAGAATTGAAAGGAGACTCAGTCAAGAAATATTAGTAGTCTTAATTTTATGACACTGGTAAAACTAGGATTTATTGAGTACTTTCTTTATATCATACCCAAGGTTAAACATTTTATGTTCAATTAATCTTTAAATCAACACTTTGAAGTTCATGTAATCACGAAACCCACAAGAGTAGATAAAGAACCTGAGGGTGCTGTATTCAGCAATCTACCCCAGGTAGGAAGTGGCAGACACAGATCTAGAGCAGGTCTGTCAAGATCCAAGCTGTATTCTTGCAATAGCTCTTTCTTTTTATCTGCGCTCTATTGAAATAACTTAGTTTTATTTATTTTTCCCTTACCCCCATGTTGATGTGTAAAATTAAACATTTTGTTATTTCCAAAATAGTTTCCTTTCATTTTTAATTGATATTAAGAATAATTTATATAAGATATAATACATTGAGAGAGTTCGATACATTTTGACATATCTTTGTAACCACCATCATAATCAACACATTGAAACATTTGTATTACACCTAAAAGCTCTGTACACTTTCTCAGCAAATCCCTTCTCTTCCCAGCTCTCAGCAACCATGGCACTCAGTTCTTTCATTACTCATTACATTTGACTTTTTTAGAGACTTGTATGAATGGAATCGTACAGTACAGGAATACCTCTGAGATATTGTGAGTTCAGTTCCAGCTCACTGCAATAAAACCAATAACACAATAAAGCAAGTTACACAATTTTTTCAATTCTGGTGAGTACAGAAGTTATGTTTACACTACATTGTAGTCTATTAAGTGGGCAATAGTATTATCTAAAAAATGTACATAAAATTTAAAATACCTTATTGCTAAAAAAAAGTGCTAAATATCATCAGAGCCTTCAGCAAGTTGTAATCTTTTGGTTGGTGGAGGGTCTTGTTGACGGCTGCTGAGTGACCAGGATGGTTGTTGCCAAAGGTTGGGTGGCTCTGGCAATTTCTTAAAATAAGACAACAATGAAGTTGACCACTGATTGACTCTCGCTTTCATGAAAGATATCTCTGTACTACACAAGCCTGATTGACAGTACTTTACACACAGGGCTTTCAAAACTGGAGTCAAGCAACTCAAACTCTGCCACTGTTTCATTTCAACAATGTTCACACCATCTTAACCAGGAATAGAAACATCTCAAGAAACCACTTTCTTTGCTCATCCATAAGAAGTTATACCTCATCTGTTCAAGTTTTATCATGAGATTGCAGCAATTAAGTTACACTTTCAGGCTCTACTTCTCATTCTAGTTCTCTTGCCATTTCCACCATATTTGCAATAATTTCTCCACTGAAATTTGAACCCATCAAAGTTATTCAGGAAGGCTGGGGTCAACTTCTTCCAAACACCTGTAAATGTTGACATTTTGGCCTCCTCCCATGAATCCTAAATGTTCCTAATGACATCTGGAAGACTGAATCTTTTCCAGAAGGTTTTCAATTTACTTCTTCAAGATCCATCAGAAAAATCATTATGTATGGCAGCTGTAGCCTTATGAAATGAATCTCTTTAATAATAAGACTTGAAAGTCAAAATTACTCCTTGATCCACAGGCTGTAGAATGAATGCTGTGTTAGAAGAAATAAAAACTACATTTATCTCCTCGTACACTTTCATCAGAGCTCTTGGGTGACCAGGTGCATTGGCAATAAGCAATTCACCATATATTATTATAATTATAATATTATATATTATACAGAACTTCTTTCAAAATTGGAGTCAATGCATTCAAACCCTGCCACTGTAAAATATTATTTTGAAAGGAATCCTTTTTTTCTGAGCAGTATGTCTCAACACTTGGCTTGAATATTCAATAAAACATTGTGTAAACAGATATGCTGTCATCTAAGCTATATTTTTCTATTTATAGAACACAAGCAGAGTAGATTTAGTGTAATTATTTAGGGACCTAGGACTTTTGGAATAGTAAAGGAGCATTGGTTTCAACTTGAGTCACCAGCTGCATTAGCCCCTAACAAAAGAGGCACCCTGTCCTTTGAAATTTTGAAGCCAGGTATTGCCTTCCCTCTCTAGCTGTCAGAGTCCCAAATGGATCTTCTTCCAATAGAATGTTGCTTCATCTACATTGAAAAATCTGTTGTTTAATGTAGCCTCCTTCATCAATTATTTTAGCTAGATCTTTTGAATGATTTGCTACAGCTTTTACACCAGCACTTGATCATCTTGTACTTTTATGTTATGAAGACGGTTTTTTTCCTTAAACTTTATGAACCAGCTTCTGCTACCTTCAAACTTTTCTTCTGCAGATTTCTCACCTCTCTCAGCCCTTATAGCTTTGTAAAACTGGAGAGTTAGGGCCTCAATCTAGATTAGGCTTTGGTTTAAAGCAATGTTGTGATTGGTTTGATCTATTCAAATCACTAAATCTTTTCCATATTAGCAATCAGTATGGCAATTTCACTTTATCATTCATCTGTTTCAGTGGAGCAGCACTTTTAATTTTTTTCAAAAACGTTTACTTCACATTCCTAACTTTGGTAACAGTTTGGCACAAGAGGCCCAGTTTTTTACCTGTAACAATGTTTGACATTACTTCTTCACTGAGCTTCCATCTTTTGATTCAAAGTAAAAGATACATATTGTTTTATTTCATTTTAACACTTAAAGGTCATTGTAGGGTTGTTAGTTGTCCTAATTTCAATATTGTTGTGTTTCAGGGAGTAGGGAGGTTTGAGGAGAAGGGAGGAGAAGACAGAAGAGCCAATGAATGGATCAATCAGAACACACATGACTTGATCAATTAAGTTTGCCATCTCACAGGACTGCAGTTTGGGTTCCAAAATAATTCAATAGTAGCATTAAAGATCACTGATTACAGATCACCATGACAGATATAAAACTAATAATGATTTTCAATATTGTGGGAATTATTAATATGTGACACAAAAATATGAAATGAGCACATGCTATTGGAAAAATTATGCCATTAGACTTGCTCAATGAAGAAATACTACAGAGTTTGGATTTGTAAATATCTGTGAAGCACAAGAAAGCAAAGTGCTGTGAAACAAAGTATACCTACATCAATCTATGTAGGTATACTTGTAGGCAATCTATGTACATATGTAGGTATATATGTAGGCAATCTATGCCTACATCAAAAAAAAAGAAAAGACTTCAAAAAAAGGTGAATCAAACCTAATGATCTGTCTCAAGGAAATAGCAAAACAAAAACAAACTAAACCCAAAAGTAATAGAAAGAAATAATAGCAATCAGAGCAGAAATAAATGAAATTGAGACTGAAAAAATACAAAAGATCAATGAAATGAAGAGTGAATTTTTGAAAAGATAAATAAAATTGGCAAACCTCTAGCTAGACTAAGAGAGAAAAAAAGACTCAAATAAATAAAATCAGATAAAAAAAAAGAACTGATACCACAGAACTACAAAGGATCAAAAGAGAGTACTAGGAACAATATATGCCAATAATAATGGAGAAATAATAAATCAATTTCTAGACATATACAACCATCCAATATTGAGTAATAAGGAAACTGAACAGACTAATAACCAATGAGGAAATTGAATCAGTAATTTAACATCTCCCATCAAAGAAAAGTGCAGGACCTGATAGCTTCACTTCTGACTTCTACTAGACATTTAAAGAAAAACAGAAAAACTAATACCAGTTACTTCAATGAATTCAAGAAAATTGAAAAGGATGAAATATTTTTAAACTCTTCCTACAAATCCAGCATGACCTTGATTCCAAAACCACACAAGAACACACCAAAAGAGAAAAACTACAGGTCAATATATCCCTGATGAACATTGATGAAAAAATCCTCAACCAAATACTAACAAACGAAACTCAACAGCACGTTGAAAAGCTATCCATTATGTTCAAGTGGAATTTATTCCAGGAATGAATGGATGGTTCAACATATGCAAATCAATACATGTGAAACATTCCATAACATAATGAAGGACTAAATCCATACAATCAATTCAACAGATGCAGAAAAAGCATTTGGCAAAACTCAACATCCCTTTATAATTAAAAAAATTCAAAAAATTGTATATAGAATGTATGCACCTCAACACAATTAAGACCATACATAAAAATTCTAAAGCTAATATCATTCTCAATGGGGACAAGTTGAAAACTTTTCCTCTGAGATCTGAAACAAAATAAGTATGCCCACTATCACTGCTTCTTTTAAACATATTACTGGAAGCTCCAGTAAGGAAGAGAAAAAAATGAAAGGTATCCAAATTGAAGAGAAAAAAGTCAAAATTGTTCTCATAATGGATGAAATGACTGTATATGTATAAAGCCCTAAGAAGTTCACAAAAAAGTTAGTACTAATAAATCAATTTTGTAAAGTTGAAGGATACAATATTAAATCAACATATAAAATTAGTAGTACTTGTATACATGTATAGTGAACTATCTAAAATAATTTTTTTGATTTTATTTATAATAGCTACAGAAATATAAAGTACCTAGGAATAATTTTACCATTAAGCTGAAAAGAAACTACACTAACAATGACAAAACATTGATGAAAAAAATGGAAGAGGATGCAAATAAATGAAAATATATCTCATGTATATAGACTTAAAGAATTCATACTGTTGAAATGGCCATACTACCCCAAGTTATCTACAGATGTGATGAAATATCTATCAAAATACCAGTGACTTTTTAGGGCTAAAATTTGTATGGAATTACAAAAATCCTGAATAACCAAAGCAGTCTTGAGCAAAAAAAAGCAAAATAGAGGCTTTACACTATGTGACTTCAAAATATACTACAAAGCTCTAGTAAATAACACACTATGATACTGACATAAAAATAGACACATAAACCAATGAAACAAAACAAAGAACCCAGAAATAAATCCACATGCCTACAGCCAACTGATTTTTGACAAAGGCACCAAGAACACACAATGAGGAAACAACAATCTCTTCAATAAATGGTGGTGGGAAAAGTGGATGTTCACATACAGAAGAATAAAACCTGACCCTATCTTTTACCATACACAAAATTTAACTGAAGATGGATTAAAGACTTAAATCTAAAACCTGAAACTACTAGAAGAAAACAGGTGAAATGCTTCATAACATTGGACTGGACAAAGATTTTTTTTAATAAGACTTTAAAAGCACAGGCAAAAAATGACAAGTAGTCAATGGGATTACATCAAAATGCAAGGCTTCTGTACTTCAAAGGAAACACTCAACAAAGTGAAGAGACAACCTACAAAATGGGAGAATATATTTGCAAACCATACATTGGACAAAGGGATGATATTCAAAATATATAAGGAACTCAAACAACTAAACAGCAAAAAAAAGAAAAAAAATAATTCAAATAATCCTATTTAAAAATGGACAGCAGTCCTTAATAGACATTTCTCAAAAAGACATGCAAATGGTCAACTAGTATATAAAAATTGCTCAGTATTGCTAATTATTTCAGAAATGCATATCAAAATCATAATAACATATCACCTTACTCCAGTTAAAATGACACTAGTAAAAAAGACAAAATAAGTGTTGACAAGGAAGTGGAGAAAAGGAAACCCTTACACAATGTCAGTGGGAATGTAAGTTAGTATTGCCACTCTGGAAAGCAGCATAGAGGTTACTCAAAAAACTAAAAATCAAACTACCATATGATCCAGCAATCTTACCACTGGATGTATATCCAAAGAAAATGAAATCAGTTGGTCAAAAAGATAGCTGTATTCTCATCTTTATTGCAGACTATTCACAATAGCCAAGCTATGGAATCAGCCTACATATCCATTAGTAGATAAACAGATAAAGAAAATGTGGTATATATACACAGTGGGATACCAGTCAGCCATACAAAAAAAATAAAATCCTGTTATTTGCAACATAAATAAATCTGGAAGACATTGTGTTAAGTAAAAGAAGCCAGACTCAGAAAGACAAATACCACATGATCTCACTCATATGTGGACTCTAAAAAGTTAATCTCATAAAAGCAGAGAATAGAACAATCTTTAACAGAAACTGGGGAGGGGGTAATGAAAAGAAATTGATCTGTGGGTACATAGTTACAATTAGCTAAGAGAAATCAGTCCTGGTGTCCTATTGCACAGTAGGGTGGCTATGGATAATAACGTATACTATATATTTTAGAATAACTAAAAGAGAGGATTTCAAACAACCTCACTACAAATATATAACAGTTTTGGGTGATGAATATTCTAATTATCCTGATTTGACTGTTATATGACATACATATGTATTGAAACATCACATTGCACCCCACAAATGGGTACAATTCTCATGTGTAATTCAAACTTTAAAGAAATAATTTTTTAAAGATGCTTTGTAAAATTTTAGTTTTTTTTTAATCTATTGAGACTTGTTTTGGGGTGTATCATACAGTATATACTAGACAATGTTCTATGTGCACTTCAGAGGAATTTGTATTCTGCTGCTGTTGTGTGGGTGGCGTATGTTACAAATACCTGTTAAATACAGTTCATTTTTAGTGATGTTTACTTCTCCTATTTCTTTATTAATCTTCTGTCTAGATGTTCTATCAATCATTGAAAGTGGGATATTGACATCTCCAACTATTATTATAATAAAACTATTTCTTCTTTCAATTCTGTCCATATTTGCACATGTATTTTGAAGCTTTCTTGTTTCATGCATGTATGTTTAAAATTGCTATAACTTCTTAATAGATTGACCATTTAATCAATATACTACACTCCTATTTGTCTCTTACAACAGCTTTGTATTTAAGATCTATCTTGTCTTATATTAATACAGTGACCCATAGTTTCTTTTAGTTAATATTTACGTGAAACCTTTTTCATCCTTTTGCTTTTTATCACTTTGTGTCTTTGTATCTAAAAATAGTTTCTTATACATAGCATGCAGTTGGATCATGTGTTTCTATCCATTCTGTCAATCTTTGTCTTTGGATTGGAGATTTTAATCTATTAACATCTAAAGTAATTTACTGTTGAGGAAGAATCTACTGCTGTCATTTAGCTGTTTATTTTCTTTATGTCCTATATGTTTTGGCCCTAATTTTCTTAATTACTTCTTTTTCCTGTTTAGTTGATTTTTCACAGTTAATCATTTTGATTCTCTTCTCATTTCCTTTTTGATATACCTTTTAGGGTTTTTGTAGCTATCATAGGATTACATTTAACATTCTAAATTTAAAGCAGTCTATTTTGAATTAATATCCACTTAACTTTAAAAGCATTAAAAAAACAAACAAAAAATCTCTGTTCCTAAATATCTCCATTCTTTATGATGGTGTTGTCACAAATTACATCTTAATACATTGTGCGCTCAAAAACTTATATGTATAATTGGTGCATTAAAAAAATCCTGTTGGGAATAAAATGCAAAATAAACAAATATACAATAATACTTGCTTTTGCTTGTGGTTTACCTTATTGAAGATTTTTATTTCTTTACACAGTTTTCAGTTACTATCTAATTTCCTTGCATTTCAACATGAAGGGTTCCCTCTAGTATTTCTTGAATGGCAGTTCTAGTAAACATGCAATTGAATTTCCTCAAATTTTGTTTTTTGAAAAATGACTAAAGTTCTCTATCATTTTGAAGGATGTTTTCGCCAGGTATATAAATCTTGTTTAATTGTTGTTGGTTTGTTGGTGGTTTTTTTTTCAGCAATAGAATAAGTTATTCTACTGTCTTCTGACATCCATATATTTTTAATTGGTTATAAATCTTACTGAGAATTGCTTATAAATAAGAAGTTGTTTCTCTCTGATTTTCAGATTCTTTGTTTTCTGCTTTTAATTACAATATGTCATCATGTGGATATCTCTCAGTATATCATATTTGGAGTTCACTGAGATTATTGAATGTTTAAATTCCTATTTTTACCAAATATACAAAAATTTTATCCTTTTTATTTTGAGATGGAGTCTCACTCTGTCACCCACGCTGGAGTGCAGTGCCACTATCTTGGCTCACTGCAAACTCCTCCTCCCAGGTTCAAGTAAGTCTCCTGCATCAGCCTCCTGAGTGGCTGAGATTACAGGTGCACACCACCATACTCAACTAATTTTTGTAGTTTTAGTAGGAGGGGGTTTCACCATGTTGGCCAGGCTGGTCTCAAAATCCTGACTTCAGGTAATCTGCCCACCTCGGTCTCCCAAAATGCTGGAATTACAGGTGTGTGCCACCATGTCTGGTCAGTTTTTTCTGATATTCTTTATGCCCCTTCTTTTTCTTATCTTTCTCAGATTCTCATCAGGCACATGTTAGTCCTTTCATAGTGTCCCACAAGACTCTTAGGCTATGTTTTTTTCTTTTATATTCTTTCTTTCTTCTTTTCACTCCCTCCTGCCAAAAATTATTATTTCAAATGGCCTGTCTTCAAGTTTCCTAATTCTTTCTTCAACCTATTCAAGGCTGTTTTTGAACTCCTCTAGGAAATTTTTCATTTTTGTTATTGTGTTTTTCAGCTCTAAAATTCCTATTTACTTATTTTTAGAATCTGTATTTCTTTGTTGATATTCTAACTTTGTTCATGTATTTTATTAGTTTTTTTATGTATGTATTAGTTTTATCATGATTTGGTTTAGTGTTCTATGCTCTCTTTTAGCTCATTCGTCATTGTTTAAAAATTATTTAAAAGCCTTTGTTAAATTGGTACATCCATTATAGAAAATAGTGTAAAGGATTTTTTAAAAATTATGAATAGAACTACCAATATGATCTAGCAAAACACTCTGTTGACTATATCCAAAGGAAGTAAAATCAGCACCTTGTAGATGTATGTGCTTTCTAATGTTCATTGTGGCATTATTGACAATAATCAAGTATGAAAACAAAGTGTCCATCAACAGATGAATGAAAAAACAAATTTTATGATGCATGTGGCATGCATATATATCATACATGAAATATAATTGAAAAGTATTGAGCCTTAAAGAGAAGGAAATTCTATAATTTGCAACAACATGGATAAACATGGAGAACATTATGTTAATTAAAATGAGCCAGACCCAGAAAGAAAAAATGCTATGTTATCTCATTTATGCATAGAATCTAAAAACAAGTTGAATAAATAAAAGTAGAGGGTAGAATAATGATTACTGGGTCAGGTAGAAGAGAAGAAATGGGGAGAAGAAAAAGGGTGCAAATTCGAAGTTAGGTAGTAACATGGCTTTGATGCTTTGTGCCCTCCAAATCTCACTTTGAAATGTGACCTCCAATTTTAGATGTGAGCTTAGTAGGAGGTGTTTGGGTCAAGGGGGTAGATCACTTATGAATGTCTTGGAGCTGTCCCCTCAGTAATGAGTGGGTTGTCACTTTGAGTCCACATGAAATCCAATTGATTAAAAGAGTCTGGCATCTCCTCTCTTTCTCTTGCTCTCATTCTTACCATGAAACACATTGGCTCCCCTTTGCCTTCTGCTATGATTGGAATCTTCCTGAGGGCTCACCAGGAGAAGAAGCCAGCACTATGCTTCTCATACAGCCTATATATGCATGGGCCAGAATAAACCTCTTTTTTGTGTATATTACCCAGTCTCAGATATTCCTTTAAAGGGGTGCAAAATAAACTAACACAGGTAGGATAAATCAGTCTAGGAATCTAATGTACAACAAGGGGACTGTGTTTATTAGTATTATATTGCATATTAAAAAATTGCTTAGTGAGTATATTTTAGTGCTCTTTTAATTGGGCTACGTTTTCCTGTTTCTTTGTATGCCTGGTGATCTTTTGTTATAACCTGGGTATTTGAAAAAAATAATCCCCTCTCCCAGTCTTTGTGAACTGGCTCCGTGCAAGGGAAGATCTTCACTAATGAGTCTAGCATGAAAGCACAAGGTGCTCTCAAACATTTCTGACTATGTGCCTTCTCTGGGCCTGTGCATGTGTCTTTATTCTAAACCTACCTTACTCATCACTGTTTTTAAATATCTTAATTTCTTTAAAAAGACTCACACCTGAATCTTCTTGCCCTATCTGTTCTACTGTACTTCTCTACTCATAATCTCCAGCCCCTAAAAATCCACACTTTCGTAGTTCCCTGCAATTCTGATGTACCACAGTGCCCACCACTGCTTTTAACTGGATCCAATCTAATATTCACACTGCATCCCCATTCCCATGCCTTGGTTAGGCATTACCTTGGTAGCTGCAGCTTCTTAACTGACTGCTAAATTTCTCACAAAGCTATTTCCGTGTGTGTGTTTTTGGTTATTTGGTGTTTCCATAAGAGAAAGAAAGCCTGGAACTTCTAGGTCAGCCATTTTGCTGACATTGCTCCTCTTCCTCCAATCCTCTTATGCTTCTTCCTTGCATATTGTTACAACTATGTACTTTTACTTGTTTTTGTAATCATATTTAAAATGTATATTGCCTTTCTGTGCCTGGTTTATATTACTCAACATAATCTCCTATTTCATTCATGTTGTCACAAATAATAACATTTCTTTCTTTTTCAAGGCTGAGTAGTTTCCATTGCATATATATCTCATTTTCCTCATTAATTTGCTGATGGACACTTAGATTAATTCCATAACTGGCTATTGTGAATAATACTGCAATAAACGTAAAAGTTCACGGATCTCTTCAACATACTGATTTCAAATCTCTAGGGGAGATACCCAGAAATGGGGTTGCTGGTTATCTATGGTAATTCTATTTTTAGTTTTCTGAGAAACCTCCATACAGTTTTTCATAATAGCTGCACAAATTTGCCTTCCTCTCAACAGAGTGCAGGGGTGCCCCTTTTTCCACATGCTTACCAACAGTTATCTTTTATCTTTTTAATAATAACTATTCTAACAGGTATGAGATGCTATCTCCTTGTGGTTTTAATTTGTGCTTCCCTAATGACTGGATGATTGGTGATGTTTACTTTTTTATGTATTCGTTGGCCATTTGTATGTATTCTTTTGAGAAATTTCTATTTGGGTCCCCTGTTCATTTTTGATGAGATTATTTGTTTCATTTTTAGAGTTGTTTGAGGTCCTTAAACATTTTGGATATTTTCTTATCAGATACATGGCTTGCAAATATTTTCTTTCAAGTTTTAGGTGGTCTTTTCACTGTGTTAACTTTTCCCCTTGTTGTGCAGAAGCTTTTTGTTTAGATGTAATCCCATTTGGCTACTTTTGCTTTTACTGCCTATACTTTGGGAGTCAAATCTATACAATAATTGTTCATACCAATTTCAAGTAGTTTTTCTTCACTTTTTAAAGAAGTTTCATGGTTTCAGGCCTTAGGTTTAAGTATGGAATTTATTTTGAGATGACTTTTGTATATGGTGTGAGATAAGGTCTAATTTTTTTTCTTCTGCATATGAATATCTTGTTTTCCTAACACCATTTAGTGCACATATTATCATTTTTCCATTGTATATTCTAGGAACCTGTGTCAAAAACCAACTGACCACACGTTCATAGGTTTATTTCTAGTCTCTCTATTCCATTCCACCTGTTAACATGGAATACAAAACAATCAAATTCATAGAAGCAGGGTGTTGAATGGTGGCTAGTAGAGGCTGGGTGTCTGGAGGAATTAACAGATAATGTTCAAAGTGTACAAAGTCTGGCAGGGAGCAGGGGCTCATGCCTGTAATCCCAGCACTTTGAGGGGCTGAGGCAGGTGGATCACCTGAGGTCATGAGTTCGAGACCAGCCTGGCCAACATAGAGAAACGCTGTCTCTATTAAAAATACAAAATGAACTGGGCATAGTGGTGCATGCCTATAATCCCAGCTACTTAGGAGACTGAGGTAGGAATCCCTTGAACTGGGGAGGCGGAGTTTGCAGTGAGCCCAGATTTCACCATTGCACTCTAGCCTGGGTGACAGAGCGAGATTCTGTCTTTAAAAAAAAAAAAGTGTACAAAGTCTCAGACAGGAGAAATGCGTTTAATTTTTTAAAAAGTATTTATTGCATGGCATGGTAAATATGGTAAATAATAGCATATTTTGCATTTCAAACTGGCTAAAGGAGTAAACTTAAAATGTTATATCTGCAAAAAATGATAATTATTTGAGGTAATAATATGTTAATTAGCTTGACTTACTTATTCTGCATTATATACATAAATTATAACATCACTTTTTTCTCCACAGATATATACAACTGTAATTTGTCAATTCATAATAAAATAAAATAAAATGTATATTCTGTACACAGTGTAGAATTGGGGCACTTTTATGCAGTCTGCCAATTTTTGTCTTTTAGCTGAAGTGATTAAATCATTTGCATTTAATATAATTAAATTTTATTAAGTTATATATAATTTGCTACACCTAAATATATATAAGTATGCCACAAAATTATACACATACACATATATATGTATATATATATACCACAAAATCACACATAATAATTTAACTCAGTTTAAATCTTTCTGCTATTTGTTTTCTCTTTGGTCCATATGTTCTTTGTATGTTTATTTTCCCCCTTTTGTACCTCTTTAAATTATTCGAGGCTGGACACAGTGGCTTAAACCTGTAATCTCAGTGGTTTGAGGGGCTGAGGTGGAAAAATCACTTGATGCCAGATGTTTGAGACCAGCCCAACCAACATAGTGTGACACTGTCTCTATAAAAACTTTAAAAACTAGTCAAGCATGCTGGGTGCGGTACTAAGCTACTTGGGAGTCTGAGACGGAGGATCTCTTGAACCCAAGAATGAGCTGCAGTGAGGTACAATCAGCACTCCAGCCTGGGCACCAGAGCAAAACCCTGTCTCTAAACAAATGAACAGAAGGATAGATAGATGATAGACAGATAGATCGATAGATAGATAGATAGATAGATAGATAGATAGATAGATACAGATACACAGTTTTTTAAAAATCTCTTTAACTCCACTACTCACTTATAAACTACATTTTATTTTTCTCCTTCTTCCTTCCACCATTTCTTCCTTCTTTTCTTCCTTTCTCTCTTTTTTCTGTCTCCTTCTTTTTTCCTTTCTTTTGCTATTCACAGTAGCAAAGTCATGAAATCAACCTAAATTCTCATCAGTGGTAAACTGGACAAAGAAAACCTGGTCCCTACACACTATGAAATACTAAGCAGCCATAAAAAACAACAATATTATGTTCTTTGCAGCAACATGGATGGAACTGGAGACCATTTTTCTAAGTGAACTAACACAGGGGCAGAGAACCAAATACCACATACTCTCACTTACAAGAGGAAGCTGAACATCAAGTACTTATGGACACTAAGAAGAAAAACAAACACCAGCGCCTACTTGAGAGTAGAGAGTTGGAGGAGGATGAGGATCGGAAAAAAACTACCTATGGAGTACTGTGCTTATTACCTGGGTGATGACATAATCTGTACACCAAACCCCTGCAACACACAATTTGCTTATATAGCAAACCTGCACATGTACCCCTAAACCTAAAATAAAAGTTTTTTTTTAATGGAAAATATGGTGTACACACACACACACCATGGAATACTACTCAGCCATAAAAAATGGTGAAATAATGTCTTTTGCAGAAATTTAGATGGAACTATAGGCCATTATTCTAAGTGAAGTCAAAAGTCAAATGCCACATATTCTCACTTTCAAGTGGGAGCTAAGCCACAAGGCACAAAAAGGCATACAGAGCAGTATAATGAACATTGGAAACTCTGAAAGGGGGAGTGTGGGAGGGAATTAAGGGATGCAAACTACTTATTGGGTTCAATGCACAATGCTTGAGTGATGAATGCACTGCAATTTCTGACTTCACCGTACAATCCTTCCATGTAACCAAAAACCACATGTACCCATAAAACTATAAAAAATTTAAATTTAAAAATATTGAAAAGGTCTTCAGATTTGAAAATTGTTCTTACTTCATATGAAAAAATATTTTATTTGCCTTTATTTTTGGACAATGTATTTACTAAATGGAGAATATTAAATGATATTTAAAATTTTTCAGTACTTCAAGGACATGTTTTTGTCTTCTAGATTGCATAATTTCTGAGAAATCTACAATTGTGTTTATTTTTATTCTTCTCTAACTATATATCTTCTTTCTTTGGATATGCAAGATTTTTTCTTTATAATGGATTTTCAGTGAGTTACTTATTCTGTGCTTCTGTGTGGATTACTTTGCCTTTGTGTCAGTCATTTGTCAAGCTTTTCTGTAGGCTTTTAGTTTTCATCAAGTTTGAACAGATTTTTTGTTGTTATGTCTTTAAATACTTATTCTCACTCCCACATGCTCTTCTTCTCAGGCCTCAATCACACAAATTCTAGATTCCTTGATATTATTTCTAAGTTACAAAGGTTTTTTAAATTATTTTTATTATTTCTCCACTCTGCTTCATTTCACAGTAAAGTATATTGCTTTCACAGGCATTTTTATTTGTAACATTGAAAATACTGTTTATCCCTCACTTGTACTTTAGATTTCAAAAAAAAAATACCTATTTTATTTTGTATTTCTGGTCATCCCCTTTCGTGTTATGTTCATGTCTGTTTTAAGGTCCAGCACATTAAGATTTATGAGATCTCTTTTAATCCAGTTATGCTGGAAGTTGCAATTTTTGGAATTGAAAAATTAGACCTTGGCAATGACCTTGAGCAGTAAAATATAAATAATTCTCACATGCTTAGCATTCCAATAATGGAACACTAGGCATAAATGAGTTAAGCTCTTCATCTGCTAATATAATACTATCTGCTATTTCTAGGTCTTTTTCTAGTAACTAAGTTTCCACCTAGTTGTTCAGAATTTGCTACATCTGTGCATATTTAATAAATATTCATTTATTTATTTATTTAAGACAGAGTCTTGTTCTGTCCCCAGGCTGGAGTGCAGTGGCTCTATCTTGGCTCACTGCAACCTTCATCTCTTAGGTTCAAGTGATTCTCTTGCCTCAGCCTCTTGAATAGCCAGGAGTACAGGCACCTGCCATGCACCCGGCTAATTTTTGTATTCCTGGTAGGGATGCGGTTTCACCATGTTGGCCAGGTGGTCTCAATCTCTTGACCCATGATCCACCCACCTCAGCCTCCCAGAGTGCTGAGATTACAGGTGTGAGCCACCGTGCCCAGCCTAAATTTGTATTTATTAATACAAATGCTGAACATTGTGAGTGCTATGTTGTTGAGAGTTCAGAATTAGTTGCATGACTTTAAAGGGTGATTATGTTTGTTTACCAGGGAATAAATTGATCTTTTGACCATGTCAATCCATTCTGTACCTGTTTATAAGCTTTGTGAAGGCAAGTCAAGAATAGTCTTTACTCTGAGATTAACTAAGCCTTATTATTAAGTAATAATTTTGGGATCTGTCTTTATTGTTCAGTGTCTTCAAAGTGGTTTATCTCATCTAGTCATATAGAATTAAAACATTCCCCAAGACTAAATTAATTCTAGAAATTGTTTACTTTGTAGTTCCCCAGATTTTTGTGGTGTTTGTTTTGGCTGATCTTATGGAATTTCTATATACGCATGTGAAGATTAGCATCTAGCCAAATATAAAAGAATACCACCCACAAGAATGTCTGAAATCCTTTCTGTATATATTTCTTTTCTTTGGTAATGTGTTCCACAAATGACATCCACTTCAGCCTCCCTGAACTTTGTTCTCTGTGCACCCAACACAGCAAGACTCTTTTACTCTGTGTAGGTTGCAACACCCTTGGTGGGGGTCCAGAAAAAGCCTTCAAGTATAAAGCTGGGGTATTCTTAGAGCTGACCCATTGGTTTTTCTCCCTTCTGGGGCAATTATATACCATTTCAAAACTTTCTCGCTTTTTCTCTCTTTTTTTGGAAAGAAAGAAAAAAAAGAGTGAAGGAGAGGAAGAAAAAGAGGGAGAGAGAACAGGAATGTAGCTTTATTCTAAAAATGGGTATTAATAATGGCTGATAAATATTTTGTGTATTTAAGGTGGAGAATATATATTTTGTGTATTTAAAATGGAGAGCTCTATAAGTATTTATTGAGTTTACTTGTTCTGAATCTGAGTTCAAGTCCTGGATATCCTTATTAATTTTCTGTCTCATTGAGTCTAAGTCTCTTTATGGGTCTTATGTATCAGGTGTTAGAATCATTAGCTCTTATTGTTGCATTGATCCTTTTACCACTCTATCTTTGTTGTTTTGAAATCTATTTTATCAGATGAGAGAATTGCAACTCCTGTTTTTTATTTATTTATTTATTTTTGCTCTCCATTTGGTTGGTAAATATTTCTCCATCCCTTTGTTTTGAGTCTTTGTGTATCTTTGGATGTGAAATGGGTCTGGATGTGGCATACCATTAGGTTTTGGCTGTATCTTTTGATTGGGGGATTTAGTTGACTTAAATTTAGGGTTACTGCCATTTGATGTTAACTGGCTATTTTATCCATTCGTTGATGTAAATTCTTCTTTATGTTGATGCTCTTTACTTTTTGGTATATTTTTAGAAAGGCTAATACTGGTTGTTCCTTTCTATGTATAATGCTTCTTTCAGAAGCTCTTGTAAAGCAGGCCTGATGGTAATAAAATCTCTGAGTACTTGCTTGTTCATAAAATATTTTATTTTTCCTTCAATTGTGAAGCTTAGTTTGGCAGGATATGAAATTCTGGGCTGAAAGTTCTGTTCTTTAAGGATGTTGAATATCTGCCCCCACTCTCTTCTGGCTTGTAGTGTTTCTGCTGAGAGATCTGCTGTAAGTCTAATAGGCTTCCCTTTGTGGAAAACCTGACCTTTCTCTCTGGCTGCCCTTAGTATTTTCTCCTTCGTTTCAACCCTGGTGAATCTAACGATTATGTGCCTTGGGGTTGCTCTTCTTGTGGAATATCTTTGTGGTGTTCTCTGTATTACCTGGGGTTGAATAGTGTCCTGCTTTGCTAAGTTGGGAAAGTTTTCCTGAATAATATCCTGAAGACTATTTTCCAACTTAAATTCATTCTCTTCGTAGCATTCAGGTACACCTATCAAACATAAATTAGGTCTTTTCACATAGTCCCATATTTCTTGGAGATTTTGCTCATTCCTTTTTATCCTTTTTTCTCTATTCTTGTCTTCTCATTTTATTTCATTAAGTCTTCGACCTCTGATACCCTTTCTTCTGCTTGATCAATTCACCTATTAAAGCTTGTGCATATTTCACTAAGTTTTCATGTTGTATTTTTCAACTTCGTTAGTTTATTTATATTCCTCTCTATATTGTCTATTCTTGTTAGCATTTCATCAAACGTTTTTTCAAAGTTCTTGGTTTCTTTACATTGGGTTAGAACAAGTTCTTTTAACTCCCAGAAGTTTCTTATCATCCACCTCCTGAAGCCTACTTCTGTTAATGGCACGCAGTTCTTTTCCATCAGGGTTTGTTCTGTCCCTGTAGAGGGAGAGGGGTTCTGATTTTGGGTATTCTCAGCCTTTTTAGGTTGGTTTCTTTCCTTTGTTATAAATTTATCCATCTGTCGTCTTTACGATTACCGCCTTTCTAGTTGGGTTTCTGAGTGGACGTCCAGTTTATTGATTCCCAGTGCTGGAATCCAAGCAACCCACTGCACTGGCCAAAACAGCAGCATTAAGACTGATGGTGCTCTTCTGCCTGGGAATTTCCTTCCCGTTTACTCTGCATGAAGAGCTGCCATGCTAAGGCGCTGACAAAACCACTGCACCAGCCACAAGAGTCGTGCTGGCGACCTGTGGGTCTCCTCCACTGGGAATCTTCTGGTCCATGAGTGACGAAAAATTGTCTGAAAGTGTGGCATCCTCTCGTTCTCTGCGCTTTCACTGGGAGCTACAATCCTGAGCTGTTAGCGATCAGCCATCTTGGATCAATCTCTTGATCCAAACTTTCTAGCTTTTTCATGGCAAAGAATAAATCTGATTCTGATTCCTCCTTCAGGGGCCAAAGCAGAAAAACATGCTGAGGATTCTAGAATTAATTAATGTGCAAACGAAGTAATGCCAGTGGTTAGTGTATTGAATGTGAAGTTTTTGTGAGATAACCACTTGAAAATAATTACAAGTAATTGGATATTTAACAATTCATGAGAGTGATTTGAGCAGGATATATATTTGGAGAATCACTTTCATAGACCTGAAAATTTATGGCAGAGGAGTAGAAATGAGAACAATTACAGTCAAGCAATGGGTGCATTATATAAATTGCTGGTGTTAATGAGTATTGAAAAGTGAAGGAATAGTGGCTACATTTGTGAATTAAATTCTGCAAGAAGAATATGCATTTGATGATGTAGGAGATAGCAATTTGGAGGAAAACATGCCCTTCCCAGTTATAAATCATTCAAATTAGTAATTACCTATTTTCCTTGCTTCAGATTACAGAATCCTTAAATTAAGGAGCTCATTCTTGGTTTTTATGACTATGTTGCTTTAGATTAGCCAGGCTAGGAAAAAAACAGATGAATAAACTGAGAAAAACTAAAATCACATTCAAACTAAACAGAACTCCAATGATATAGATGTGCACAATCCATTTATAGAAATTTAAAATACGTTGGGAAGGTATAAATTATCATTAAGAATCAACTTTACGATATAGGAAAAATATAATAACCAGCAACAGCCAAATATCAGTGGGCTATAACCGTATACCTGCCTTTCTTTCTTTGACTATTAACATAAATGTATCACTTACTAGCACTAGAGTTTTTCTTAGAGTCCAGACTCTATGATTAGTATGAAAATCAAGGCCAAATTACAACAGGTTGGTCAAATGAAGATAATCATGTGTTAAATTAGTGTCAGAGCCTGAATCACATGGAACACATCCTTCTAACGTCTAGTCCAGGACTCTTTTCCTTGAGTAGAAATGCGCCCACAACTGGCTTCCTGCTCACTGAGAGGTTTCTCATTCTTCCTGAGCACACAGTTATGCTAAATCCCTGGCTTTATACGAAGTTAGATAATTTCATCTGTCCTTCCAGGTCTGCATGTTAAACCCTCCCACAGAGTGCTGTTCTCTGTCTTCCCCTTTTCTACGGGCATCTATGAAACCCCAAAACAGTCCTAGGAGCCACATGTTACAGTTGCAGGGCGTCTATCAGGCTGTATCCTCTGCAACTGGGAGGCGCTTCCTTTCTTTCCTACCACTGCCATTTGTACTTTATGCAAATGAAAACTATTGTGTTAAGTCACTGAGATTTAGGGATTTATTGTTCACAGTAGCAAGTGCTGCCTTAATTAATAAAGATCTATAACATTGCATAAAATTATCATCCGAGAGCATGTTTTAAAATTAATTTTAATTGGTATTTTAAGTTCCAGGGTACATGTGTAGGATGTGCAGGTTTGTTACATAGGTAAACATGTGCCATGGTGGTTTGCTGCACCTATCAACCCATCGTCTAGGTATTAAGCCCAGCATGCATTAGCTATTTTTCCTAGCGCTTTCTATTACAAAGACACATGCACGCATATGTTAATTGCAGCACTATTCACAATAGCAAAGACATAGAACCAACCCAAATGTCCATCAGTGATAGACTGTATAAAGAAAACGTGGTTCATATACACCATGGAATACTATATCGCCATAAAAAGGAACAAGATTATGTCCTTTGCAGGGACATGGATGAATCTGGAAGCCATTATCCTCAGCAAACTAACACAGGAAAAGAAAACCAAACACAGCATGCTCTCACTTATAAATGAAAGCATGTTTTAATAGGCTACGAATAGATGCCACTGGACACAGATGTAAAGAAGGGCAGACTCATAAGGAACACTCTTCTTCACTTTCCCCTCATGCCTATCTAAATTAAAGGGAGATGAGCTCAGTAAGGGACGGTTTTTCTACAATCTACAGTAAAATCTGTAATCTTCGGTAAGTGCACAGGGGATGCTAATATTGGAATAGAAAGCTAAGTCAAAAACTATACAGGAAAGCATAGGTTTCGACTTGGAAGGAAAGGCCCTGGGGAAACAGACAAGGACAAGCAAAAGTGTGAATGTCATCGGAGGGGTGAGCTAAATGATTTCCCTTACAAAAGCAAAGTTACCAGAGTCTTAAACTTTTCTTTATGAGCTATATGAGGAATGGTACACAGGAGGGTTTTGTTTCATTGTCCCATTCTAGAGAAAAGATACCTGTAACATAATTTGATGTTATGATAGTGTCATAACACTATCTCCTTTCTTCTGAAAACAACCTTTAAGATCAAGTATCCATCATCTTAGCCCATTATAAAATGAGCCATCCATTCTCATTAGCAACCAGTCCTAGTCACTCAATACCACCCAAGGAAGCCACTTAAGACAAACTACAGAAAAGGATGGCGTGGACTGAGCTACCACATTCATTTTTCCTTGTATTGGAATTTGCTCACCTAATTTCATTGTCTCCTCTAACACAGCAATCTATTTGGGTTCATTGACTGGTCTGGATTTACACAGGTTATTTGAAAGATAAAGGTCAGGTACACAGCAGACTGCTAGAACCACATTTATTAACCGCAGACTCCCTGCACCCCCAGCCCCCATGGCCTCACTGACTTTCAGCATCATCAGTGTCATCTGGAGCATGAGAGCAGTAAATTTAATGTGGCAGAACATGAAACAAGAGCCAAGAATCAAGCCATAGATTAGTGATAGATGACGCCAAGTTCAACCTTATTAGCCTTTGAAAAAACCACACTGCTCTGCCAAAGCCACTTTCTAAACCTTGTTATATACAGAGCACCTAGATGGTCCAATTGCTGCCGGTTTTAATCAGAGGATGACAAAGAGGCAATTAGATGTGGCTTGGAGATGGAGATGAAGTCCTTCCTCCAGGGGATTTGCTGCTGACTGAGATTTCAGCCTAAGAAGTTTTAAAAATTCTAGCTTGACTCTCTGCCTTGAGCCTTGCTAATTTTATACCACCAGCCTTCAGACTTATTTTTTTTAAGATTCACATGTATGTATTCATAAAGCAAGGCATCTTCAAGAAAGAAAATGTCAAAAGTAGCTCCGGTGCAAAGAAGGGAGCTGCTTGTTCTCCATTAGCTTCATCAAACTATAACTTTGACTGCTGCCTTTTGGGGAAAGGATCCTCTTGAGAGGTAAACAATAGATGTAACTAGGACCTATCACAGGACGCAGATTCCGTGCAATATGGACAGTGCTCAGCCATTACCACCATGCTGTCTGGGCTCAATTTGATGATCTTTCTCTGGATTAGTACTGTGGGAAGTGGCAAACTATTTAAGGGGCCAGAGGAAGATACTGGGAGATCCTGAGGACTGGCTCAATATTATAAAGCCCTGAAAGCAGGAGAAACAAGGAGGGTTAACCCAATATGCCAAAAGGCAGCATAATTGAGGTAGATTATGAAACTAATTCTCTAGAAGACAAGAACATGCCTTGCAGCATGCCTCGGGGGGCACAATATTGTGTCTCAAGTCCAAGAGGCGAGGAGGGGCTGGAAATGCAATATTTATATAGAATTCAAAATTAATTGCTTCTAACACCTGATTCTATTTTATTTCCTATCCAAAAGATCCTCTTAATACTAGCTTAAAAACAGTACTGGAAAAACAAAAAATTTTGTCCTCGCCACATATTGGATACCGTGGAACAACTAGAGTGAGAAAGATAAAGTCATTAGGTGACAGGAATAGAAGATACTCACAGTCAAATCATACACAGATGTTCAGAATCACACATCAGAACTTCATGTGCTGATGTTAGGAGCAGAACCAGAGAAGAAAGAAGCCTATAATATTCAAAGAACAAGGAGGCCCTGGTGCTGTGCTTGGAGTTAATGAATTAATGTGGGCTTCCTGGAGCAGCAGCATTTGCATCACCTGAGAGCCTGCTCAAGGTGCAGAAACTTGGGCTCAACCCTACTTGCTAAGTCAGGCTACATGTTAACCTGTTTTAAAGGCCTATTAGGATTTGGGAGTCACAGTACTCAGGATCTGCATCAGAAAGAACTCAGCCAGTCTGACCTCATACTAACCCCTATAAATACCTGAGCAAGGGAAGACAGCAGTCTTTGCCTTTAGGGCAAAAATCGATACTTTTAGAAGAGAAAATGGGTTGCCCTGCTGGACAAGGCTTAAGTTTTGAGATAGAAGCAGAGTTTTGGTAAAGAGAAACCAAGAAAAATTGTCCTGCTCAGGAGGAATTACATTCAGGAGTGTATGCCTTTCCCACAGAACCTGCCCCGTGCTGCCTGCTCCGGGTCTGCACATCCTGAAGGGAATCCTCCTTGTCCACATAATTAATGCCTTGTGAAGAACCACAGCCAGCTGTGGGGAAAACAGGCCTACACAGCTCCAAAGATGACCCCGGCCAGCTGTCTTTACCAATTCACAGTCATAAAAAGACAACCAAATATCATCACATGTGAGTAAAGTAAACATTGTAAAAAGAATTTATAATGAAGACACGTAACAACTACTGTAGCATGGACTGTAATAGATTGAAACTCGTGCTAGCCAGAAACATGCAGAATGGCCATGTTGGGGCCAAACAGCTGAGTGTCATTTACAACCTTGGAACTGAACAGCCAAATTCAGTGCTGCTCAACATTCAGCCTGCATCAGAATCACCCAGTCAGATGGTTAGAACACAAATTGCTGGATCCTGTGCCAGAGACCCTAATTCCATAGGTATGGGAAATTTGCATTTCGCTCAGAGTCCCAGGTGAGGCTGGTGCTGTGGGACCAACGAGGTCATATTGAGAAAGAACCACCGGCCAAGGGATAAAGCTGAGAATTGGCCCAGCAGCAAAAATAAGAATTATTCAGGAGCTAGATGGACATTTAAAAAAAACGGATCAGGGCTGGAGACAAAATAAAGCCTACTTCAACTTTAAAATAAGTGGTAGTTGTAAAAATAAATAGTAAACAACAAATGAATATAAATCTAAAGTATTTTTGGCAAGTAAGTGGTTTAAAAAAAAAAAACCCAAATATCTGAACAATAAATTAGACACAAAGAAGACTAAATTGGTGACCTAACAGATAAAACTTAGACACTTTCTCATAATATGCAACACGAATGCAAAACTATAGAATATGTAAGACAAAAAGCTGAAAGACATACAAACCATTCCAGGGGGTCAAGAGTTATATGACATAAAAATAGACAGGGGCCAAATGCAGTGGCTCACACCTGTAATTCCAGCACTTTGGGAGGCCAAGCCAGGCAGATCACAAAGTCAGGAGTTCGAGACCAGCCCGGTCAGCATGATGAAACCCTGTCTCTACTAAAAATACAAAACATAGCTGAACCTGGTAGTGGGCACCTATAATCCCAGCTACTCGGGTGGCTGAGGCAGGAGAATTGGTTGAACCCAGGAAGCGGAGGTTCAGTGAGCCAAGATTGCACCATTGCAGTCCAGCCTGGGAGACAGAAAAAACGAGAAATAATTAAAAAAAAAAATAAGTTGCCTGTAATATAACAGATCATGAATTTTGGAGCTAACAATGTCCATTATGCACTAAGAAGAATGAATTTTTTAAAGAACTGTGTATAGATATATCCTTGTTTTGAATAACTGAAACTTTGTAGCCCTTGACTAACTTTCCCCCACCTCCCACTCCGCAACAGTGGCTATAGTTAACCATACTGTATTGTTTACTTGAAATCTGCTAAGAAGGGAGATCTTAAGTGTTCTCATCAAAAGAAAAGAAGAAGATGGTAACTACCGGAGGTGATTGAAATGTTGATTATTAGCACGTTTGTGGTGAGTATTTCACAATGTATATGTATTTCAAATCATAAAAGTACACCTTAAACATATGTAATTTTACTTACCAAATATACTTGCATTAAAAAACTTTACAATATTTAATTAAAATATTCTTGTTTATTCTTGAATAGAAGGATAAAGTTAACTTTTTTAAAAGTTATATCAAGGAACAAAATAGCTAATCTGGAAAATAAACAAAATCACATTAGTGTAGGACTTCTCTTTAGCACCTCTTACAACGAGAAGACAGTGGGAATATATTGCCAAAATTTGGAGAGAAAGTCACTTTACACAATTCTTTACCCAGGCAAATGAGCATCCAAGTATAAGCACAAAATTAAAATCATTTCCAGACAAACAGGACCCCAGAAAATTAATAAGCTACACATCCCCACCAAAGGATTATTCAAGAATAGGCAAGTAAAACAAACAAAAAACAAAACTGAATAGAATGAAACGTGAATGAAACGAGTGAAGTGTGAAATACAAGAAACTCGCACACTGGCCCAGTAGGTCCTAAAGTAGGGAATCAGGAATGTGGTGACCTCAAGGGGTGTGGCAGGCTGTAAATAATTAGACATTATCTGAAATCACAATTGAAGAATTGGAGCCGTAACTGTTTCTACATGGAAGTCAGCAGAGGGAAGTTGCTAGGTGAGTGGAGAGCTGGTGGAGGAAGATGTCATTGCTCCTTTCCACTCTTCCTCTTTGTGCCTGCTTTCTTTCATCCTGCTCACCTTTTCCCTCTGTTCTCCTTGTCCCATCTTTATTTTCAAATCGGATGCTTTTGTCTATTACAGTACAGAAAACCCAACTAACCTTAAATAACAGAGAAAGGCATCATGTCTCAGGGCAAGAGGAAGGGTGGCTACGAGGAAGCATACTCCAGAAGCTCCACCACTGCTGAGTTCAGCAGCCTCCCTATTTCCAGTCCGCTCCTCCCAGGAAGCCCGTCTTCTGGCTAGCACCTGCCAGTCACAGACTGCCACAAATCTAGGCAATGCCCTGAATAAAAGAAAGTTTCATCACATTTTTAACCAAGAAACAGCAGATTTCCTCTCATGTCTTATCCTAGAAGAGTTTTACATTCATATAGTAAAACTAGAGTCTTAACCTCTGCACTATCAGCATTTTGGGGGTAGATAATTATGTGTTCTGGGGAACCATTCTGTGAATTGTAGGACGTTTTGCAGCATCCTCGACCTCTATCTGCTATATTCCAGGTATGAGAATCAAAAGTCTCCAGCTATTTCTAAATGTCCCCAGGGGGTGCAAGTGGCAGAGAGGAGGTACAAAATCATTGCTCCAGTTGAAAAGAATCAGTGACTTCATTTAATCACTTGTGAGAATAACGAGACATCATCAGTTTAGGCTGGCAGTTCTCAATCTTTAACATGCATCAGAATCACCTCAAGGACTCATTAAAGCGTGGATTGCAGGGCCCTGCTCCAGAGTTTCTGTTTCCTAGGTGATGCTAATGGGACCACAGTTTGAGAAACACTATGTAGCCCAACCAGGCTGCACCAATCAGTGTTCATTCCCTGGACAAAGACAAGGCTCCCCTTCCTGGAAGCATGTGGATTCAAGGTGGAGGATAGCTCTCTGTATATAATCCATGTCCCATTCGAAAATAAAAATGGGGAATGCATGCTATTGGGTAAGCACTACACAGGTTCTGCGGCTGTTCATGTTTGTAGACCAGGTGTGGCTAATAGACCGAACCGTCAGTGGTGGGCTGCAGCACAAAAAAGAAGAAATCAGATGTCGGAGCAATGATTTCTATTGTGGAGGTCATAGCACTGCCAGGGAACTCTACTGCAGAGATTCATGAGGGTAGAAATAGAATACCGGGTTTGTGGCTAACAACTCTCTTTCCTCTTCTGTCTGCCTCTGGCCCTGCACTCCAATCCTGCACATCAACATATGTGAGTCTTTGGTTTTCTCCACCATGTAGTCAGCCATAAGTAAGGAGTCTGAGACAGAGAGACTGCTAAGGATGGCTACAAGTCCATCATTCTGCACAACTTGTTGAATGAGGACATGAAGCAGAGAAGGGTGAAGAATGAGACAGTAGAATACCTCTGCCTTCCAAGACACAGTTAGCCTTGCCATGTGGGTAAAATGTTGTCCAACACAAGCTCTGGAACTTTGACCACCCCACCTACACCTCCTTCTGTATGTTGGGGGTGAGAGAGATGAATTACAATGATGGTTAGAAAGAAAGCATGCAGAAGCAATTTAGCACAGAGAGTAGAAAAATCTTCCTGTCCCGTAGAGATACACTTTCTTCCTGGTAATAGAAAGGCCCTGCCTCCAGAATCACCTCTCTGTATACTGGAGCCAACCGCACTTTCCTTTATGACCCAATTTAAGTTATTCCTGCTTTATATTCAGTCCCGCCAACTTCATCTAAATTTTATCTTACCCTTTCCTAACTCCCTAGTCATATGTTTGATTATGTGCTGCCTTTTTACTGTTTTATAATTTTTTTAAGGTGGGAAGTCTAATCTCTCCAACAAACCTGTATGTTCTTCCAAAAGTGCCAGGGGGCTATTTTGCTACTGGTTTCCTTCATTACAGACCAATGTAGTATCTTTGAGTAGCCACATGCATTCCTGAAGTGCAAGATGGCATCACATAAAACCCATGGAAGTCAGAGACAAAGCTACGGGGCAGCGTTCCTTGAAATCTTACCTTCCCATGCCTTCACCTATCAGTCCAACATGGGCTATTTAGTACCCGCTTCTGTTGGAAAGGGGATAATGATTGTTTTCAAATAAATATAACAATATAAAAGGCCTGAAGCTAAATCTTCCAAAGTAAGACTTAATAAATGATAACATTTCTTATAATCATTAACAGGTTAACATATGGATATACCCTTTGGTTAAACACTGACTCCTCATCTACTCCAACCAACCTATACTTCACCTCTTATGCTAACTCTCTTGATTCTTCCAGATATCCACCTCAAAGCTAATTGTTTCCATTACAGATTTGCTCTATTCTGTATACAGATCTCTATCTTGTTATTGGCTATTTCTCACCTTGATTTCCTCTTTATTCTGAATTAAGTTCTGGGATACGTGTGCAGAATGTGCAGATTTCTTACACAGGTATACACGGGCCATGGTGGTTTGCTGCACCTATCAAGCCATCACCTAGGTTTTGAAGATGAATCTTTGTGCAGACCTTCTGACCTCTGGTAGTATGCCTCCCATGGGATTCAGTCCACTCTCTTACCACTAGGAGGACCCTCCTACCTCAGTGTCCCCGGTACATTCACATTGAAGTCAATCCAAATGAAAAATGGGACTTCAAGTCCTTAAGCATCCTAGTTACTTCTAACATCACAACACAATTGTTCTTTCAACTCTAAACTTACCCAGAAAAACTGAGGTACAGCATGTAGGTAGAAATCTGTAAGCTGAGGCATTGGGTTTGTGTCTGAGAGGTCAGCTGTCACTCAAACACATGCCTCTGTAACTTCCCCATCTACCATTATTCTCCTATTCTCTACTAGAAACCCCTGCCAGCATGCCTTTGGCCTCAGCAAGTAGGCTCCTATTTTTGTCCATGGCTAATATCTGTCATTATGCTTGGGCTTCTGTTGGTAGGTTCTTAATTTAGGTCTTGCACTGCACCTGGAGGATCATTCCGTGTGGTTTCACAGGAACTGAGAAGTCTTTAGAATAGAATAGAACATGAAGTTGGCAAGCTGTTCTGTGACCAGGAATAAAGAAATCCTGACAGGTTTACTCTGCATAATATTTCTAACTTTCCCACATTTCTCCATCTTCCAACTTATGCAGGAGATGTGTCTCTGTGAAGTATTCGGAACAAAGAGACCTAGAATTTAGCTCAAGCATAAATCTCTGAAGATCAAATAAGATCCCGGAGCTTCCATATAGTTTAGCTAATGAATTTTCTGTATAGGAGAGTTATTTGTTTATAGTAAAACCTTCACTCAAAAATTACATTCACTCTTTCTTAGACACTCTTTTTGTAACCTTGAATACCTAATATCCCAACCCATACACAACTAGAAAAGGAAAGTTAGAAGAGATAGTAATCTTTTCAGAAGTTTGTCTTCTAATAGAAAGGAAAGACAGCTGACGGGAAAGTCAGAAGACAGATTAACTATGAAAATAAGATATAAGAATACCAAATTCAAAGCAATGACAGTAATTATATTCAGAAGCTTTTCCAGCCTCGCTGATGTTCCCTTCAACCCTCATTATGTCCTTTCTGACCGTTACAACCACCTTCTACTGGTTATCCTGCCTGAGTCTTCCCTCACTCTGGTTGATTCTCTCGGTGTTATTCAAGTTATCTACTTGCAAAAGAAATTATAAGCCACACTTATTTAATGCTTCTGTTGTACTACTTTTGCTGTCAGGACATTTTTAAATATAACCTTGGACTTTGTTTTTATTCAAATATGACTTTGGAAAGCTAACAGATATCAAAGAAATGACTTTCATTGAAAAGATAGTTTGTTACTCACAGATCCCAAGAGGGGGGAACATGCCCTGCCATGCCATGCCTGGCCACACAGAAAAGCCCCAGGGCAGGCCAGGAGGCAGAAGGAACATGGAAAAACATGGGCAGGAGCCTTTATTGTGGTTTTCACAGGAAGGAATGGGTAAGGAAGGGTCAGCAGGTTTAGGATTAAATAATTTGAATAATTTGGGCAGGCTCTGGCCTATAGGGGTGGTTTTGGGTTGTCCAGTGCTTGGCTCTGGGGTAATTTGAGACAAGGATGTAGTGTCCTAAACTATAGAATCCTGATAAAAGGAAGGAGGTGGGGGTATGGAATCAAAGACATGCTCACAGAGAAGTACCTTACTGTCTCCAGCAATTCACTAGTCCTGGAAGGGATAGTCTCTCCTGGGTCAGCCTCAAAGTGTCAAAGCATCATAAAAACAAAAACAAAACTAACACAGACAGAATTCAGACTTCTTCATTGGGATCTGAGGCAATTCACACTTGGCCTTTGCCTGTCTCTCCCAGCCTCATCAGGACACCCAGGTTCCCGCAACAGCCCCCTCCCCCACAGGCTACCCATGCCCCCCATGCCCTTTCCACTCCTGTCCTTTTTTTCATAGTGTTCCATGTGCCTGGAATTCTTTTCCTCACATTCTTCATCTAGCAAACTCATCTGGAGCCTTCAGAAACCTGCTCAAATTCGAGTCTCCGTGGCACATCCTCTGTCCTGTCATCTCTCATTTGACTTGGTTTATAGCTCAGTTAGAGTCACTGCTTAATAAGTTGTCATTTATCTGTTAACATGTGTGTCTCCACCACCAATACAGGAGCCCTATAGAGATCTGTCCTTGACTCCCCAGTGACTAGCACCATTTATTAGACATCACAGGCACACACGTAATAGTGGTTGAATGTGTGGCAGACTTGAGTTCTTTTGTGTGGAAGCCAGAAGCCATACAGACTTCAATAGCTTCAAAGAAAATTAGGTTATGGTAAAGCTGCTTGGCTTCACAGTAGGATTTTAGAAATTCAGATAAACTCTGATAATAATAGGATTTATTAGTAAAGCCAGAAATC
This sequence comes from Callithrix jacchus, assembly GCF_049354715.1. Lineage (NCBI taxonomy): Eukaryota > Metazoa > Chordata > Mammalia > Primates > Cebidae > Callithrix > Callithrix jacchus. The sequence goes on from NC_133507.1 coordinate 111,251,061, forward strand.
ATCCTTAATCTTGAAAGTCTGATTGGATTTGACTTTGGAAAGCTGATTTTTTGGAATGAAGCCCTAATTCATCCTCATCTTGTAATTCAACTAAAATGTTCATGCCTGGCTAAAAGGGAAGACGACGAGGTTACTTTAAGTATACGTTGAATCTATTGGAATTAATACTCTGCTTTATTCAAATTGTGAGGTGAGAGAAGTTTACCTTTTTGGTAGATGAAGAAGTCTAGGGATCCCTGTGCAGAGGAGAGAGACAGATTAGGGAGGGCAAGAGGTCTTTTCTGAGACTACTGAAATCATACTATGTTGAGAAAGTCTAATTTTGTCTTGAATTATTACACATAAAGCAATCAAATGTTAATTTAATCATTCATAGCACCTCTCAAGATCTGTTAATAGAGCATGGTGATGTTCTATTGCCAGGATGACATTGTACAGTTCTTGTGTTTACTTAAATGGGGAAATCTGCGCCCCAATTTATATGAGATTCTGTCCCAAAGCAGTTTGCAAACAGGCCCCTCTTCATCTAGAGCAAATGCTGACCCTCTAGGACCAGAGTGTTCACTTCTGTAAAAGCGTGAGAGAACTTCACACACACACGTGGTTGTGTGTGTGGACAGAGAAAGGAGAGATTGGCAGAGAGGCAGAGTGAGGTCGTAAGTATACCTCTAAATCTATTTCTAAATCTGTTGAAAATAATTTCAAATTTTTAAGCAAACCTACTCTTCTATATTAGCCTGAAAATTAATGTGACTTTAGATGTTTGAAATAAGGTATAAAAGAAATTTTAAAATATACAGTGATTTTTATCTACAGAGTTTGCCTTTCTTGACAAGATTCTCATAAGCCAAAGTGAGATTTGCCCTGTGGGCATGGAAAACAGACTATCAATAAGGAGTCTGCTGAGAAAAGAAGACCCAGCTTGACCTCATGAAGTGCACTCTGGGAATTGTGGCATTTGACACCTCACCTCTGGCTTCCTTCAATGCCACACTGTCCCCAAATGGTAAGAGTCCAACATAGTATGACACCATGCTGAAGTCAGGAGAAAATGGCCAATTGTTTTCATAATTGCTTTCCCCCTGAAGTATCTCTAAACACAAGTGATTTGTGAGAGCAAAAGGAGATAATTAAATGCTGGAATATATTTGATTTATTGAGCATGGGATTATTTCTGACATTTATTGGTGACTCAAAGAGACTCCAGAGCTAGAAAATATGTGCTCATTGCTTTGTATGATGTTTATGTAAGACAGGAGGACATGGCCCAAGGCAAAGGTGACACACTGGAAATTTCCCTTCAGCTCCCCTTCTCCTGGGGGTCTTATCAGCTCTGCCTACTTCATCATGAGCTCTTCATGTGAGCCAGGACCACATCTGCTTTCTCCTCATAGATGTCTCTCAACCCAATGAGGACACAATGTTTTTACTTTCATCTAAAAAGAATTTTGAATTTACAGGAAAGAAATCATAAAAATGAAAACAGTATAAAGAATACCTTATATAATTTACTCAGATTCACATACTGTAAGCCTTTTACTACATTTATCACCTGCTCTATCATCTTTTTAATTTGAGGGTATGTCACACACATCAGCCCCTTTCCTCTACATACGTAAGTGTGCATTTCTTGACAACAGAGATGTGCTCTTAAACAGTGCAGTAAAATTATCAACTTCAGTGAATTCAGCATTGATGCAGTTCTTTTATTCAGCCTGCTGTTTTGATCTATTTTTTCCGTTGACCCAATAACATCCTGCATAGCATTGTTTGCCTCTAACACAGTATCTGGCCTTGGGTCAAGTGCAGCATTAGTTGTCACATCTCTTTGCCCTCCTTTAATCTCTAACATTTCTATAACTTTTCTTTGATTTTTATGACATTGTCATTTTTTAAAGAGTATTATCTCCCTCTTTGTTTAAATACAGTGTTTCCCATTTTGTCTTTGTCTAATGTTTCTTCACGATTACAGGCACACCTGGCCGATATTGTGACCTTGGTTCCAGATCACTGCAATAAAGCAAATATTGCAATGAAGCAAGTCACATAATTTTTGTGGTTTCCCAATGCACATAAAAGCTGTTTACACTATACAGTAGTCTATTAAGTGTGCAATCACATTATGTCTAAAAAAAATGTATGTGTCTTACTTTAAAAAAACTTTATTGCTAAAAAATGTTAACGATTCTCTGAGCCTTCAGAGAGCCATAATCTTTTTGCAGATGGAGAGTCTTGCCTTAATGTTAGTGGCTGCTAACTGATCAGGATGGTAGTTGCTGAAGGTTGGGGTGGCTGTGGCCATTTTAAAATATAAGAAAACAGGCCGGGCGCGGTGGCACAAGCCTGTAATCCCAGCACTTCGGGAGGCTGAGGTGGGTGGATCACGAGGTCAAGAGATCGAGACCATCCTGGTCAACATGGTGAAACCCCGTCTCTACTAAAAATACAAAAAATTAGCTGGGCATGATGGCTCGTGCCTGTAATCCCAGCTACTCAGGAGGCTGAGGCAGGAGAATTGCCTGAACCCAGGAGGCGGAGGTTGCGGTGAGCCGAGAATGCGCCATTGCACTCCAGCCTGGTAACAAGAGCGAAACTCTGTCTCAAAAAAAAAAAAAAAAAAAAAAGAAAAGAAAAAGAAAACAATGAATTTGCTGCATCCATTTCACAGAAGATTCCTCTGTACCATATGAACTTCTTTCAAAGTGGAAGTCAATTTTCTTAAGCCCTGCTGCTACTTTATTAACTAAGGTTATGTAATATTCTAAATCTTTTGTTGCCATTTCAACAATGTTCACAGCATCTTCACCAGGGGTAGATTCCATCTCAAGAAACCACTTTCTTTACTCGTCAATAAGAAGCAGCTCCTCATCTATTCAAGTTTTATCATGAGAGTGCAGCAATTCAGTCCCATCTTTAGTCTCCGCTTGTAATTCTAGTTTTCTTGTTATTTCCACTACATTTCCAATTACAATAGTAACAGCAGAAATCAGTGATCACAGATCACCATAAAAGGTATAATAATAATGAAAAAGTGTGAAATACTGCAAGAATTTCCAAAATAAGACAGAGAAACAAAGTGAGCACATACTGTTCAAAAAATTACGCCAGTAGACTTGCTCGACACAGAATTTCCACAAACCTTCAATTTGTAAAATATGCAGTATCTGCAGGGTACAATAAAGTAAAGCACATAAAATGAGATATGCCTGCATATTAAGGTTTTGCGTCCTTAAAACACTGCGTAGTTGATGTCATGTTCCTCTTATGGTATCACATCTGTGTGTCCAACTGTTCTCATAGGTAATGTTAATTTTGATCACCCAAAGAATGTCCAATTTTCCATTGCATATTTTTTCTTGCACCATCTAATAAGTACTTTATGTGGAGACATCTTATGACAACGGTAATATCCTGCCTATCATCAAAACTTCCCTACCTTTGGCATCCATCTGTGATTCTCACCTGATGCAATGTTTACCATGCTGATTGTAACATGACTTTTTCCAACTCTATTACTACCTGCACATGTAACAGACTGTCTTCTGTTGTCTATAATAATTCCTCTCTACAATTTTTTTTTCTTGAGACAGAGTCTCGCTCTGTTGCCTAGGCTGGAGTGCAGTTGCACAATCTCAGCTCACCGCATCCTCCACCTCCCAAGTTCAAGCAACTGTCCTGCCTCAGCCTCTTGAGTAGCTGGGACTACAGGCATGCACCACCACACCTGGCTAATTTTTGTATTTTTAGTAGAGATGGGATTTCATTATGTTGGCCAGGATGGTCTTGAACTTCTGGCTTCAGGTAATCCTCCCATCTTGGCCTCCCAAAGTGCTGTGATGAGCCACTGCACCTGGCCTATCCTCCCCACAATTTATTATCTATCTATCTAACTACTATTATTTATCAATCTATATTAATTAATAAATTTCTATTTTAAATGATTTGCAATTCATTATGGCACTCAGTTATTTAATATTAAAATTGTCCCATATTTAGCCTGTGAGACCCTCTTCAAGTTGTCTCCTATTTCCCTGTTACATGCCTCCTTCATTGTTTTTCAACACTTCTTACTCTCTGACATACAAATATTCCAAGTACATTTTGTACCTATCCTGCCAAGTCACTTTTCTGCTAGTCCCTGTTTCATTTTAAAGGGAATGGGATTAGAGACCAAGATCTGATAATTAGATGTGCTCATTGTTCCTAGGATGGCTTTGTTTTTGGCTCTTTGAGCAGACAGAAGAAGGAAACAACTGCATGTTTTTATACATATGCATGCATACACATGCAAATATGCATTCATGCATGTGTACACATGTGTGTATTTATATATGCACCTAGACATGCACATTTTAGAAATCCTGAGCCCACACCAATGCCTTCCATTTTGATCCACATTCTTATGTACCTTCTCTATGGAGAACACCAACTCCCAGCAGCCTCTCTGTCTCACTTGTTCAATCCTACATTACATCTAAACTAGCTGTGGAATTATTTATTCCATAAAACCAAAATCAACAAACCTACTCAAGAGCACAGAATATTTGTGTGCTGCCCCGCCGCAAACACACAGACAGCCCACTTGCTCCAGATTCATGATATACAGTCACATACTGTGACCCAGTTATTTGGATTAGTTCTTTTCTTGCTTATTTTCCTTCCCCTTCAGTGTTTTTAGGGTAGTCATGAACTATAATTAAGTTCACTTGTTTCCATTTTCTTTCTGCTTTATATTCAGTCTTTTTCCATTCTTATTGATTTTATTTTAATTGTTGAATCTGTAGCCAATTGTTAAGCTTTAAAAAGTAAAAACATTATAAAAAGTTACACTCAGAAAAGTGTCATCCTTTCCTGTAGCTTTCCAGCCCATGCCCCTCCCTGCTGTCTTGCAGGTAACAAATTTGACTTTTAAAATTTTATTCTCTTTCTGTTTTGTTTATATAGAGCTTTTTATCTAAGCCTTTGTTTGTCCTGAGATGCAGAATTAAAGAAGAGTCCCAGCATTCTTCAGGGTACCAGCATCTCTCAACCTTCACAGCATCTCTAGGAAGGAAGGCACTGTCTTAGCCCGAGATAGTGACATCTTCACCTGGACAAATGCTATTCATTCTGGAACAAGAAGGAATGGATTTGGCATATCTTCAACATTTCGGACTAGGAGGTCTGGAGATTGTAATGATGCAGGGCCTGAGTGTCTGGGACTGGAAACTCTGTAGGTCCAGCCACTCTGACACCATGGCCATGCCTTAGGAAAATAGTTTTAAAGGAAGTAAAAAAGAAATAGAAAAGCTGAGTCACAAAAGAGCTATACCTTCAGGAGCCAAGATCTATGGTGGCACACCAACAGCTGAATAACCTCACCATGTAGAAAAGGGTTTCCTCCTTCAAAACCAACTCCCAGCTCCAACTGCAGCCTTAGGCTCCCCTAAGGAAAAAGATGGTATATAGTTCCCTGGCTACCAGGGTTTCATGGTCATCCAGCAGGGACAAACAAGATGGCATGAATGACCAGACCTCCTGGGTTGTAACAGGGACACCATGTGGTCCTCACAATAGGCAAAAGAACTGTGGATGACCTACCAACTACATTCCCTCCCTTGGAGGTGATAAGAACCAGAGATGACGTCTTGAAATAAGCAACTCATGTGGATGCCTTGAAGTTAAACAGTGGGAGGATGGTAAGGACAGAAAATGATATTCCCATAATAGAATGGGTGGGGGCGATTATGAATCATTTGAATATTGTGAAGAATGTGATCTCATTTTGTACCCAAGCCAGTGAGTATCATGCCAATTTTCTGTATGAGAAAACAGGCTGGGCCAGGCGCAGTGGCTCACACCTATAATCCCAACACTTTGGGAGGCTGTGCTGGGTGAATCACCTAAGGTCAGGAGTTTGAAATTAGCCTGGCCAACATGGGGGAAAAACATCTCTACTAAAAATATAAAAAAGTAGCCAGGCATGGTGGCCGGCACCTGTAATCCCAGCTACTCAGGAGACTGAGGCAGGAGAATCACTTGAACCTGGCATGATAAGCAGAGTTAAAGAGTGATGAAGAGGAGCTAGGAGCACAGTGAGGGAGCCATGGGGTCAGAAGTGGTCCCTGGGTCCAAGAAAGCTTTCAGGAAGGGAGCAGGGGGTGGTTGTTGAACACGGCTAGGATCCCCTGCTGGCCAGGAGCTTCAATGCTTCTCATTGAATTCTTACAGGAAACGTTTGAGGTAGCAGTACCCATGTACCTGCCTCATGGGCAGCAGATGAAACCTCAGAGAGGGGAGCACATTGCCTTGGCTAGCTATAGAGGGGGCAGGATGCCACACCAGCTCTCCTGCTGGCTGCAGATAATCTGCCCCTGCTCCATTTTCCAGCCTGGGGGAGAGGGCAGTGAGGGGTGGCAGTTGTAAAGTCACCACACAGTGTTCTCCTTCTCTTTGGACTTTGAGACATTACCATGTAGAAGGGCCTCTGGCTCTTCTATTATGGTTTACCTTTTTTTCTCCACCCAGTTTTGTGGGAAGTAAAATATGACATTTGGTTAATTAATTTTTTATCTCTACAAGGCTGCTGTGGGAAAGGCTGTAAATTAAACAATTCTCATTTCCATAACATTGCATTCCAAAGGGTATCATGTTATGATGCATCCCTGAAGCAATGGTGCGTAGCTTCCATTAAACAAAGGCCTGCACGCAAAAGCCCCTTGCCCTGCCTTGTGATGAAGTTAGGCGTGCGAAACAGAAAAATAATTGGACGTGTTTATCACCCGATATTTTCATCTGAATGTACTCAACAGGGCTGTCAGGGACTGTTCCCCAAGACAGGTGTACTGTACAAAAAAAGAGATAAAATTTAAAAGACCATTTACTATAATCTCCTCCTCATTCCGAGATGGAAAGTGGCTCAGCACAGTACATGCAGGACAGGATGGAAACGGAGGAGGAGAAAGGAAGGAGGAGAACACAGCAGAGGGCAGGAAAATATGGCTGAGGTGGGGGCTGGGGCGGTGTACAAAGGCAGGCAAAAGTGGACCCAACGTTCAAGCAGAGGAAGGTTTGGAGTGGCTGGATGGCAGTTCAAAGGGCATGAGGACAAGGTGAGAGTCACAGGCACCTGGAAGGAACTGAGTGAGAACTGCAGAACTGAGCAGGGGCTTTGTTTTTGGACTGTTTTATTGTCTGGCCAATGTGTCATCAGAGCAGGCTTCGGGTTTAGGTGATGGGAGGAGGAAATAGTCAGAGAGCCATGTGCATCCTGAGAGCAGAGGGCAAAGTCTAGTCACAGGTCAGGGGGTCTGGCCAGGGGGTTTCAGGGTCAGGCAGGTTGCAAAGGTGAAAGCAAGTCACGGAGTGGAAGATGGTCTCAGCCACTCCTAGTTAGGGTCAGCACCACAAGCAGTGGCAAGGGCTGAAAAAGCCAGAGTAGCCCAGGAGCCTTCACAGAACTGTAAGACTGAAAGTCAAGCTAGGACATAGAGGCAGAGGAGCAGGCCAGGCCAGAAGAATGCGTATGGAACCCAAGCCACAGAAACACAGTGGGCCACACTGCCTGATGTGTCCTGCCAGGGCCTGCAGTGATTCAGAACTGGAACAGGGGATGGGAATGCAAGAAGAAGGACATTTCCCCATGCAGAAAACCAGCTGAGTGCCCCTCATTAACGGGGTATATATGGTGAGTGGAGGCAAAAAATAACAAGTTTAGGCCCATACTAATATGTGCCTGGTGATATACCAGCTTCTGGAAATATAAAAAATAGATAAGATCCAGCCCCTACCCTGCATTAGGAAATTAAACATGACCTCAGCTAATTGCAGCAATTGTTCTGAGCACACAGATGAGGGTGACATTACTTCCACCTGGAGGAATTAGGGAAAACTTCTGAGTACATGATTCTTGTACCACATCTGGCAAAATAACTTGTACCACATCTGGAAATTTTCTAGGAGAGAGAGGAAAGAGAGAAATGACGTTTTAGAGAAAGCAAAGCATGTTTTGTAGGTGTACTGTTCTAGAAGGATTAATGTATGTTCACTAGACTCACCCATGATGGGAAAGCCAAACTAGACATTTTAGAGAAAAAACATTCACCAGAGGACCAGAGTGAAAACAGAACTCTCACTTATCCAAATCATTCTATTACCTGAAGTTTATATTCTGTAAACAGGCTGTTCCAGAAGTATTTCTCATTATTATTTTTAAGTAATAAAACATATGTGGAGAGTGTTTTATTGTCAATATCTTTGAGGAAATTACAGGTTAAGTGCACTAAAAATCATGTCCTTTCACCAGGATTTCTCAGAGCTATTAATATATTAATATGCATTTTGAATTTCAAAAAAAGAGCATAGCATTTAGCATTTCTCATTCCAAAAATGGAATCATGTTTTTTTTCAGCTCAAGCATAAATAGGATGTCTAGAAAATTGTGGCTTAAACATTTTAATTAATCTAAACCTTAAAACATGGTAGAAAATATCTCTGAAGGCCCTTGTCTCTCTTTATTGTAACTTGAGAAAGCTTTGTCAGCCGTTTTCATATTACATGGTGATGCTTTACATCTTGTTTCTCGCAAGACCTGCACTGTTTAGTATGGTGGCCACTAGCCACACACAGCTATTGTGTACTTGAAATGTGGCTGTACCATTGTGATGTGCAGTGAGTTACTAGAAAGTTTCTAGGAAAGCATATGTGCCCTGCTCTCTACTTTCATCACACAGCACTGCCATAAGCCATGAGCTACTAGAGTGTGGAGATCTTAGCATCAGTGTATTCCTTATGCTTTACAAATGTCCTTTCACATCATAGGCATTCAATAAACATTTGCTGAATGAATAAAATTAGAATGTAAATAAGTGAAACCCTGTACCTAAACTATATGTTACATGTTAAGTCTGATGCACGGTGCTTGCTCTCATGTTCTTTCATTTTGCAAACCCTATATCTGCTTATCTGTAAATGGCCTCTTAACTGAAGTAAATATGTTATTTGCATGTATGCAATTAATCCACTAAATTGTTTTAACATATCCAGAAAGCTAGCTTTCCAAGCTGTGACATTCCCTTTTAAAATAATGCAGAGTTGGGCTGGGCGCAGTGGCTCATGCCTGTAATCCCAGCACTTTGGGAGGCCGAGGCAGGTGGATCATGAGGTCAAGAGATCGAGACCATCTGGTCAACATGGTGAAACCCCGTCTCCACTAAAGATACAAAAAAAAAAAAAAAAAATTAGCTGGGCATGGTGGCACTTGCCTGTAATCCCAGCTACTCAGGAGGCTGAGGAAGGAGAATTGCCTCAACCCTGGAGGCGGAGGTTGCCGTGAGCCAAGATTGCGCCATTGCACTCCAGCCTGGGTAACAAGAGCAAAACTCCATCTAAAAAAAAGCACAGTTCTGGTCTAGGTTCTGACACAATTTACTAGCATTGGGAAGCCTGCACAATAGCATCTGACAGCTCACGTGGCTACCTGACCTTCAAATCCTGGGTTTTCACTTCTGCCCTCATCTCCCTTGTTCCTCTTAACCCCAAGAAAACAATCAATAACTCCCTGATCTCCAAAGCCTTTTCTTGTACTCACAGTTCTAGGCTTTCTGAAGCATTAACTTCTTTCAAGCAACGTCGGAATTTCGTAATGCCCCACCTTTTCAGTAATGCTCTTATTTCATTCTGCTCTCCCTCCTCCGTCTTCCCTCCCAAGACTTTCTTCTCTCTGTTGTCTCATTGCCTGACAGTGATTTTCTTGGTAGCTGGGCAAGCCTGGCAATCTTTAAAATAGAGATAACAGACTGTGCCAGATGACCTCCGGGCACTGTGAAAGTTAAATGAGATAATGAAAGTAAAGAGCTGTGTAAACTGCCATGTGTGAATAGGTATGAAGGGCAATTCTTATTGAATTAGAATGGAATGAAGCAAGACATTTCACTCCTTTTTTTCCTGAATTTGAGTCTTCCTACTCCTTTAAAGAACATTGAAATCCATCTCAATGCGGCTAGAGATGAACGGTCGAGACTGCTTAGTGTTTTTACTCATCAAATGGACACTTTCATCTTTTCTACTTTCCTTCTTTCCTACTTGACAGCTGATTTAAAGAAGAGTGTCGAGAAGTAGGCTTACAGTAATGAGTGCATCTTCTTCTTGTCTACTCTTCAAAATATCCCTCTACCCTTATTATTAAGCAACTATAAAGAACTAACACAGAGAAGTATATTTTGCTTTTAATTGATTGTAAGTATTACCTAGTACTTGAAATTTTTTAAAATATTTTCTTTCTTCTCTTTTATTTTTCTCTCTCTCTTTCTTAATCATACTTTAAGTTCTGGGGTACATGTGCAGAACACGCAGGTTTGTTACACAGATATACACATGCCTTGGTGGTTTGCTGCACCCATACGCCGTCATCTACATTAGGTATTTCTCTTAATGTTATCCTTCCCCAATCCCTCACCCCCTGCTAACCCTCCCCTAGCTCCCCATCCCCCAACAGGCCCTAGTGTATAATGTTCCCCTCCCTGCCCATGTGTTGTTACTGTTCAACAGCTACTTATGAGTGAGAACATGTGGTATTGGTTTTCTATTCTTATATCAGTTTGCTGAGAATGATGGTTTCCAGCTTCATCCATGTCCCTGCAAAGGACATGAACTCATCCATTTTTATGGTTGCATAGTATTCCATGGTGTACATGTGCCATTCTTTCCATCCCTTTTTTCATTGGTTATGTGGATTTAAGTACAATGTTTAACTTGAGGCCACACAGAAGTGATTAAATGCTGGAATGTTGACCTGGATAAGCCAAGATATTACTGTAGCTTACAAAACTGTCCACAACTGACCATATTTTGTCCTATCCCATCAAGAGGTGGAGTCCATTTCTCCATCCCTTGTACTGGGGTTTGCCACATGCTTGCCTTAGCCAAGGGAGCATCAGTCACCCTGATATAAGCACAGGCTTGAAAAATAATTGCTCGGTGGCATTTGTCCTCTTATTATTTCAAAGATGCTTTGCCTCCCACCAAGTGAAGAAGCTTGAAGAAGCACATGATAAATATAGTGCCTATCACCCTTATCATTTCAGCCAACTGCCTGACCCATGAGGCCACCCTAGACCACCCACTCACTGGCCCACTCACCAGCTGACCACAGACACATGAGAGGACCGGAAAACCTGCCCAGGTAACCAAGAGAATATGTAAGCTAAACAGATGTCTTTGTGTTACACTACTGAGTTGTGGGGTGGTTTGTAAAGCAGCAAAAGGGAACTGATACAGAAGCAACTACCTAGACATGGAGTGCTAATGTTAAAACGAACCCTCAACCACGTGGCATTAACCCCGCAACTGGGCAATGTATAAAGGCTGGAAACACAGTGGAGAAACTGGTAAAGAGAACTGCACATTCTCAGTGGTGGCTGATAACAGCCACCAGTGATGGTGGCCATCAAACTGATGAGGGAACTGCTATGGCAGCTAGAAAAATAGCGACACATTTTGTGTCACAGAGCAGTTTGTAAAGCTGTTACCTGGAGTAAACTGAGGAATACCAAACACACCTTAAAGCTTTCTGATCTGGCTGGGCAGCTCTCTAGACAGAATGTTGTATCGGCAGCTGGTTCCAGCTATTTATGATAAAGTATTGCAAGAAAGATGAGCTAGGGAAAGAACTGTTTCATCTGCGCACAAAAGTTACTGCATATATTGAGCGGCATGCACTTGTTTAAGACTTCTGGATTTAATATGGTGTCTACCAAGGTATGGTTTTCACCAAATAGCTTACTATAAGAAAATTCAGAAAAATTTTAAGGTAATTCTAATAGGAAAGGGGCCACTGGATTGGACAAAAAGGAACTGAAATTGCTCAAAATGCCAAAAGAATTCTGTCCCTAACTTTTTTTTTAACCTAAGAAGTCTTGATTTTTATTTATTGCCATCAGCAGTGTTCAGGTGTTTCCTTTTCTCTGGACCCTCTCCAACATTTGCTCTCTTTTATCTTTTTGAGAGTAGCCATTCTAACAGGTGTGACGTGATAGCTCATTGTGGTTTTGAGTTGCATTTTCCTAGTAATTAAGATGGTGAAGCATTTTTGCTTTCATATACCTGTTGGCAATTTGTATGTCTTCTTTTGAAAAATTTCTGCTCAATCCCATGCCTATTTTTAATAGGGTTATTTTTGGGGGTGGTGATTATGCTATTAAGTTGAAATTCTTAAATATATTGAATATTAGCTTATCAATGTATGGTTTGCAAGTATTTTCTCCCATTTTTAGGTTGTCTCTTGACTTTGTTATTGTTTTTTTTCATTTTTTGTTTGTTTGTTTGTTTGTTTGTTTGTTTTTTGAGACAGAGTTTCACTCTTGTTACCCAGGCTGGAGTGCAATGGCATAATCTCGGCTCACTGCAACCTCCGCCTCCTGGGTTCAGGCAATTCTCCTGCCTCAGCCTCCTGAGTAGCTGGGATTACAGGCACGCACCACCATGCCCAGCTAATTTTCTGTATGTTTAGTAGAGACGGGGTTTCACCATGTTGACCAGGATGGTCTCGATCTCTTGACCTCGTGATCCACCCGCCTCGGCCTCCCAAAGTGCTGGGATTACAGGCTTGAGCCTCCGCGCCCGGCCCGTTATTGTTTCCTTTGCTGTATAGAAGCTTTTTAGTTTGATGCAATGCCATTTGTCTGTTTTTGCTTTTGGTACCTGTGTTTTTAGGATTATCTTCAAAAAAATCATTACCCAGACCAATGTAAAGAAGAATTTCCCTTATGTTTTCTTCTAGTCATTTTACAGATTCGGGTCTTACATTTAAGCATTTAATTTATCTTCAGAAGATTTGTGTATATTCTTCCCCATGTGGATACCCAATTTTTGCCACATTGTTTATTGAGGAGACTATCCCTTCCCCATTGTGTTCTTGGCACCCTTGTCAAAGATCAGTCAACCATAAATGTGTGCATTTATATTAAATATCTGGGCTGTCTTTTCTGTTTTATTGGCCATTGTCATTCTGTTAGGAATTCTATACCTCTGTAATATATTTTGAAATCAGGAAGTGTGATGCCTCCAGCTTTGTTCTTGCTCAAGGGTGCTTTGGCTATTCAAAGTCTTTTGTGGTTCCACATGAATTTTAGGATTGTTTTTCTATTTTTACAGAAAATGCCATTGAAATTTTGATAGCAATTGCATTGATCACTTCAACTAGTATATTTTAGCAATATTAATTATTTGGGTCTATAAACACAGGATATCTTTTCATTTATTTGTGTCCTCTTCAATTTCTTTTATTAATGTTTTATAGGTTTCAATTTACAAATCTTTTACTATCTTGGTTAAATTTATTTCTATGTATTTATTCTTTTTTGATGCTATTGTAAATGGAATTTTGATAATTTTTTGATACTTCGTTGTTAGTGTATAGAAACACAAATGATTTTTGTATGCTGATTTGTATCCCATGGCTTCCCTGCATTTGTTTTGTTTATTAGTTCTAACAGTTTTTTGGTGGAAACTATAGACTTTTCTGTATATATGATAATATATACAGACACATGTAGGTTTGAAAGTAAAGGAATATGAAAAGATATTCCATGGAAATGATAAACAGAAAAGGGCAAGATTGGGTACACTTACATCAGACAAAATACACTTTAAGTCAAAAACTATCACAAGAGACAAAGAGGTCATGTATAATAATAAAGGGGTCAATTCATCAAGAGGATATAGCAACTGCAAATGTGTATGGACCCAACACTGGGGCCCCTAAATATGTAAAGTGATTATACAATAATAGCAGAGGGACTTTAGTACCCCACCTACAACAATGGGTCACTCATCTGGACAGAAAATTAATAAGGAAATGGTGGACTTGAATAAAACTATAGACCAAATGAACCTAACAGACATCCAAAATGTTATAACCAACAGCAGTAGAATACACATTCTTCTCAAGCACATACAGAACATTCTCTGGGACACTAGAATATTTCAAATATGCACATAAATGAATGCAATGCACCATATTAAGAGAATGAAAAACAGTCATGTAATCAAAAATGTCATCTGATTATCTCAATAGATACAGAAAAGGCTAACATCATACTTAATCATGGAAAACTGAAAGTTTTTTCTCTAAGATCAGGAACTAAGCAAGGATGCCCACTTTCATCACTTCTTTAAATACCAGAGCAATTAAACAAGCATACGAAATTAGAAAGAAGTAAAACTGTCCCCTAATTTTTTATTGGCAGAAAAGAAGCTGAGAAAGTTGGTGAGTTTTGACACAGCCTTCTCCAACAGCCTACCTTCCCCTGGAATTATCTCAATTTCCCTTCATTGCAAGTCTTTGACAGTTTCCCACCAGTCTCCCTCCAGACCAACACCCTTCCTTCCCCATTACCCATCATCACCATCATCATCACCCTCACCAACAGCCTCATCAAGAAGCAGCTTTCAAGTGCATGGATTTTCCAAACCAAGAGAAGTCACAGAAAGTATACAAATGCCTTCATGGGTAGATGACAATAAGTAAACCACATCTAGGAAAGAGATAAGAAGGTGTAGAAAAGAGCTTCTCAGTGTATCCCGGAAAAACAGACAGAGTGAACATCCAGCAATGCTAACAAAACAATGTAGTAGTAGCTACAGATTCCACATGGGAAGCCCCAGAAGGAGTCAACACCTGTGGAGCACAGAGATCTTTGAGAGAAGAAATTAGTTTTGCCTTTAAGACAAATATTATTGAAAGAAAACATCCACAGACATTCGATAATTATTTAATGAGTATCTGCAGTGAGCCAGGTGCTATGCTACACAATGAGGAAACAATAATGATAAATAATATCAATGACGCTGCCTGTGTTTGTGTTGCACTTTGCAATTCATCATCCACTGCAAATGTGGATGACGACAATCTGAAACAATGACAATCTGAACAATAGGACAGAGAAGAAAAAGGACAAATAGGAACTAGAATTGCTTAAACACCTTGATGTCCCTAGCACGGTACTGGTATTGTGCAGTGGCTATTCAAATGCCATTTGAATTTAAGGTTGAGGTTTGATTTAAGGTTAAATCAAAAGGGAAAACAGGTGACTAACCAAGTCGCTCATAGAGTTTGTGCTAGTAGTGTTGGGAACTGAGTAAGTTTCTTCAACGCCAAAGCTCTGTTGAGGAATCTGGAAGCAGTCAGGGTCTGGTTTGAACAGAGCCCTGGGAAGGGTTGGGGTGGGTAAAAAGGAAAGGAAGAGAAGGAGAGAGGGAGAGAGAGATCAGCCAAGAAGAAGGAATCAGGGCCATTTTCTACAGGAGGATACTCACTACTCCAAAGAGCATCGCCCTCCCAGGGGAGCAGTGTTGCCATGAATAGTTAGCACCTGGAGCATCTTTTCAATCCAAAGGTATTCTTTCCTATAATCACCAATTAGCACCTGTCACAGTCGTTTTCCTGGGCAGTTGATGAGGATTGAGATTCTGGCAGGCTGGAGATTTCACTAAAGTCCTCCGGTTAATAATGGTGATATTCAGAGCAGAACTAATAGCTCATGCTTGGAATGGATTTCCTCTTTTATGTGACCAGATTCTCCCAGGACTGGTACAGCTTGATTTTCTGTGCCCAAGAACTTTAACAAGCTATTGTTAGCCAGTAATAACTTTTGGAGCCCCCCTGGCCAGACAGCAGAGCAGTTCATCACTGAACAATACAGCTGATTCATTTTATTATTAAGGAAGTTTGTAAAAGGATGATTCATTTTTTCTCTGCTCTTACGTGATTCTCAGAGTCTGCTGCCCTTCTTAATATTGCCACACTGACTCCCATTGCTGCAGAATTTATACTGTAAAGTCCCATCCAGGACCCAAACTGCAGAGACAGTAGCCAAAGTGTGGGCTATGCAGGGAACTCAGTGTCCTTGGCATTTTACCCAGAAATGAGAACCTCATCATTATAGAGGAATGTCCCCACCTTGGTCACATTAGCGCCTCTTTCTTTCTGCACATGTATCACAGCACCTGCAAGACTAGATCACACTGATTTGTTTCACTGTGAGTCTCCTCTATGTAACTTTGCAACATTATGCCGAAGGCTCTGTGTGACTGAACTTTTGGACCAAACCCAAACCTGGATCCCAACCCTCAGTAGCAATGACTGGGGTTGTTAGCACAGCTAATTTGCTTACCCAACATCTGTTGTCTGGTTTCCCAACAATCGCACCTCAATTTTCCTTGGGGAAATGAGCCTTTCCAGCTATTTGGTAGAGTTAACTTTCTCCCAGGCAGCAGGGTAGAAACAGGCCACTGATGTGGTCTCTCCTGTCCACAGTGATTGGTCAGGCCTGGGCACACCATCCAATTCATGCCAAGGAGAGAAAGGGCCAATTTTTCTGCAATTATTGGGAAAGGAAACTCCTTCTATGGAGATTTCTAATTTGCTAAGATATAAACCTGATTTATTGGTGAACATTTTTATTATCACAAACAGAGAATCTGACTAACGATTAAGAAAGATGGAGGAAAAAACTCTTAGAGACATAAACAGAACTATAAGGACATTGTTTGAGCCTCTAGCATCACCTCTTTCTGAAGCCATTGCCCTTTGACTCTAAGGTACACTCATTATCCCTTACTTTGCAGCAGACTTCCATTCTAAAAATAACTCCATGAGCAAGGCAGTCTACAGGTAAGGAAAAATAGACTCAAAGTGTTCAGCACTTTCCCCAAAACAGTAACGTAGTATAATGGTCAATTAGTGTCTGTTAAATTGTTAAGTTACTAATTTACTTAGCTGAAAAACAACAGCTCTCATCTAATTCACTTTGCAACGTGTGAGAAAAAGACGCCCTGTGTTCTCCCCTTGTGGTTTCATTTCTGGTTCCTCCCTGCTTGACCCTCTCGTGGACCGAGGATGTTCAGTGGCTTTATTATTCAGCCACTGCACATTAAATCTCTTCTCTGGAAGCATCTAAATTCCACAAACCACCAGTCTTGCCCAGCACCACACTTTGCTAAAATGCACATTCATTCCCCACCCTGCTGCTCT
This sequence comes from Callithrix jacchus, assembly GCF_049354715.1. Taxonomy (NCBI): domain Eukaryota; kingdom Metazoa; phylum Chordata; class Mammalia; order Primates; family Cebidae; genus Callithrix; species Callithrix jacchus. The sequence goes on from NC_133507.1 coordinate 111,268,072, forward strand.
CTAACTTATATACGGGCACCATGAGGTCAGCACCTCATAAGAGGAAGCCCATTTCCCTCTCCTTGGCCTTTTTCCAGTCCCAACACTGGGTCTGTTCATGGCATCCTCTCCTACTCCTTTTCTCCCACCCTTTGGGTCAGGGAAGGACCAGCTACGTGGAGAGGTCAGGAACAGGGACCAGCTGAGTGGAGAGATCAGGAACAGCTTCCGTGGAGCTGGAGCTGGAGTGTGGTTCCTTCCATCCATAAAAACACGGGGTCCAGAGAGCTCGAGGACATAGAGAGTCAGCATGACAGGGGAGAGCCAAGCTTCAGGAACCAGTGCAAAGGAGCAGAAGCCAGTGTCATGATTTGGTTAGGGGAGACTGAGGCCGGGGTGGAAACACCCCAGATACACCTGAGGATAAGAATGGGGACCAAACAGTTTTGGGCAACTGCTAAAAGCAGCCTGAGGGTGGCAAGATGCGTGATGATGAGCAGACACTGGATGCAGTCCATCATTTGCTGTGTAGCCTTGAGCTCATCAATCACTCTCTGTACCTCACTCCCCTGGTCTATGAAACATGGCTAGTGGTGATACCTATGGGTTGTCCAGTCTGAGGTTGTTGGGAGACTTAAAAAGAGCCAGAACATGGAAAGTGCTGGGACATGGAGGTGCTCAATGAGAGGCACTGCCATCACCGCTGTGGTGATTATGTCTCACAGCTCTGTGCCTTGTCCCTGGATGAGCCCAAGTGACATCGGTAGTATTCAGCAAGTCACATGGCTCCCCAGATGAACGTAATCCCTCTGTCTCTCTCTCTTTATTTTTTTCGCTTGAAACTCACTCCTCTGTCAAAGCCACATGTTGCTCCTGCAAGAACAACATAGGCTTCTCCCATCACGCATGACAAATCACTTCTAAGACCCAGCTCAGCCAGTGAGACCCCACCCAGCATGACCCACCGGGATGGCTCTTCCACAGAATGGAGGTCCATTTGGAGACTGAAGGAGACTCACCAACCACTGCAAGCCCACCAATGTGGTGCTTTCCTGGGGGAACTTGCACCTCAACAGCGTAAGAGACTTGACATAAAGGCTATTTCCACTGTTGTTTCCGGGGACCAGGGAAGCATTTTGGTTTCAGCTTCCAGATATTTCCCACCTTCAGGTTTTTCTACTACGCACACCAGCACTTTATTCCCCTGAGTATGGTAGCAATTTTATGCTCTAAAGGACCTGTCTAGAGCTGGATGAAGAGGGAGCTCCTGAGTCAGGATTAGATCATGCACCTCTGTGGTTGTGAGTGTGTTTGGTTGAGGTCCCTTTCTCATAGAGGTTATGTATTCTGCATATTGTCTGTGTGATATAATATGTGTAGACTGCCAAATAGGAACATGCCTACACTAGCGCAGCTGGATTAGCACAATGCTGTCAAAATGGAATTAGCCACATATCCATGGGTGCATCAGATCATGCTGGGACCAGAGGCTTACTAATTAGCTGTCCAAAAAAATACAAAGAAGGAAGGAGGGAAGAAGGGAGGGAGGGAGGGAGGGAGGGAGGGAGGGAGGGAGGGAGGGAGGGAGGAAGGAAGGAAAGAAGAAAGGAAGGAAGAAGGAAATCTCAGGTTGTCACCTGTACTTCTGACCAATCTACTATAAATTGGAGATTCCCACAACTCCCTCCTCAGGTTCTATTATCTGCTAAACTGCTCACAGAAGTCAGGGAAGTACATTCTTAGATTTACTAGTTCATTTTAAAGGACATTACAAATACAGATGAACAAGCCAGGTACACAGAGCAAGGTATGGAAGTGTCCTAAGCACAACAGCTTCTGTGCCCTGCAATTTTGGGGTGTAGCATCCTCCATGTACAAGGGATGTGTTCTTATTCACCAACCTGGAAGCCCACTGACTCCCATATTTCAGAGATTTCTATTGAGGCTTCATCAAATAGGCATAATCAGTTTTTAACTTCATCTTTAGCTCCTCTCCCCTCCCTGGAGAATGGGGATTGAGCTCTAGGACCAAAAGCTCCAATCTAATCACAATTTGGTCTTCTGGCAACCAGCCCCTATTCTAAAGCTATCCAGGAGTCCACCAAGAGTCACCTCATTAGGATTGAGGTCAGGGGTTTGAGACCAGCCTGGCCAACATGGCAAAACTCTGTCCCTACTAAAAACACAAAATTAGCTGGGTGTGGTGGTGGAGGTGCTCCTATAATTCCAGTTACACGAGAGGCTGAAGCTTGAACCAGGAGGAGATCACGCCACTGCACTCCAGCCTGGGTGATAGTGTGAAACTCTCTCAGAAAGAAAGAAAAAAAAAAAAGATACTCCTGTCACCCAGCAAATTCCACAGGTTTTAGGAGCTCTGTGCCAAGAGCCAGGGCAGAAACCAAATAAGTATGTTTTATCATAAATTATGTCACACACATACAATCCTTTAATCCTTAGATTTTTTTTATCAATTTCTTCTTGGGTAATTAACTTCATGAAAAGCTTCACTCAAAATGTTAACTCCCACCACTATAAAACATTGTGTGTTATGCCTTGAAGTCCTTGAAAAATATCCATTACTTTATGGAATACACCACCAAAGCATTCACAGGAAAAGAATTTTGCAGTATAATAAAGAAAAGGAGAGAAAGGAACCTATATTAATTAAATTATAGGTTATATTCCTTACTGAGATATGCATGTTCTTAATATTGAAGAAAATGCTAAAAGCATGGACAGGTGAAGTGACCTTAGAAAAATAAAATGCTTTTATTTTCTGTATTTTGTATTTGTGAAACCAACAACTCTTCATTTCCTCTATAGAATCTTTTTTTAAGAGTAAATGTCTTTGTATTTTTTTTTTCATTTTACAGGAACTAACTCTAATTCTGCCTTCCTTCAGATCTTGGTTTATTGTTAAAAATAAATGCCTTTCTTTAAAGTAACCTCCCACCTTTTGTGCTGTGCTTGGAAAAGGGAAGAAGAAACTTGGCTATAAAGAAAACAAAGACTTCAGCTGGCATGAGGTGGGAATGATTTAAAATGCTTCCACCCAATTGAGAAGGAAACCTATGGCCCTTTAAAGCTGAACTCCTGGAACCTGCATTTCACATAATTGGAATCGGTGTGAATATCACATGCAGCAAAATGAGAAAATGTCACTAACTCGTTCTTCTTCAGTGAAGAAATGCTTGCCTTTTTTTCTAAGGGCTTGAAAAGGACCTTCTCAGCAGAGAGCATTTTTTTCTCCATTATCTTACTCATAAGTCCTATTTTCCTATATCCCTGAGGAAAAGAAGCCTCAAATCAGAAAAAGATATGGGGAAGTATTGTCCCTGCATTTTCTTTATAAAAGTCCATTCATAAAATACCAGAGGACACTTTCTGCATTAATGAGAGTATTACCTACCACTGAACCTCAAGGTGGGGAATGAGCACGTGAGGGTGCAGGGTTGCCCTGGGATGAGGCTTGCTTTGGCCAGGACCAAGCTCTGTGATAGCTCCCTGAGTGACAGTTAAAACTTTCAAATCCACGAGGTGACTCACAGTTCAGTGAGCATATGAAATAGGTGGCTCAGGTAGCAGACTTCCTGGGTTTAATTTGGTTTCACTTAACGTTTCCAGGTAAAATACAGAATTCCCAGTTAAATTTGAAATTCAGATAAATAGCAAATGTTGCGCAGGGTACACTTAAATTATCAGCCCTCAGTATCTGTGAGTTCTGCATATGTGGATTCAACTAATCATGAATGGAAAATACTCAGGAAAAAATAACTATACAACAGTAAAAAATAAATACAGGCTAACAACTATTTATGTAGCATTCACATTGTATTAGGTATTATAAGTAGTAGAGAGATGATTTGAAGTATATGGGAAGTTGTGCATAGGTTATGTGCAATCACCACACCCTTGCCTATCAAGGCTTTGAGCATCTGTGGATTTTGATATCGGTGTGGGGTGGTTAGTGGCAGGAGGCAGTCATAGATCCATTCCCCACAAATAACAAGAGGCGACTGTACTAGAAAGTTATACATTGTGTAACTTATAAACATTATAGGGCTAGATCACTAATTGGCCACTCATTTGCTATATGACCTTAATGTCTCCATGCCTTGATTTCCTCACAAGGATAATATCCTCAAGTAGAGATAACAATCAATAACAATGCCCACATGAAAGGGTTGTTACCAAGATAAACTGAGTTTATGTTTGCAAAGTGCCAGAATAGTACTTTGGCGTGTCGTAAGCACTACCTAGATGTTGGTTAAGAAAAATGTAAAATGCATTTGTGGAAAAAACAAAAATAAAAATGTAAAATGTTTTTGTGGAAAAAGTAAAACTCTGAGGCCAGATCAGACAAGCAAAGACTCGACCTTTACGAATTAATGCATCTTAGTCTCAGCATCTTCGAGACTGGCAGATGGATCAGCTGAAAGGCATAAGCTATGGGAGAACTGAACTTGAAACTAACAAGCACTAGCAGAGGTGAATGCCCCAGAGCTGGAGGCGCCAGAGCTATAAAAATAGTCATTGAGCTATCTACACCCTCTCACCCAGCCAACTCACCAAAAGTGGTTTGACCTGGTTTAGAGCAAAGCCCCATCAAAATCGATTCTTACAAAGGGAAAGAGGGAGAGCTGGCCTAGAAATATGCTTGAATCTGAGGTTCAATTTTTTTAGGGATGAAAGTGGAAATACAGGAGAAAGAGCAAAGATGTTCTTCGATTAAGACGATGTCGATGGTTCTTTTGTCTGGATCTTCGCAAGGGGTGCACAGAGTACTCTGAATGGCTGCAGAATCCAAAATGGCTGGAGTTCTGAGGGCCATAATGAACAGAGAAGAGGGAGACTTCATCTCTGACCTTTTAATCTCTCCTACTCGCCACTGCTGCAAGGTCAATACATTACACTTCCCAAACTACACGTTCAAGTAAGTAGTGACATGGTCCCATCCCTGGGAATTAACAGTTAGGGTATTGTAGGATCATAACCAAGAAAATACCGTGTGTCATGGGTCAGAGGCAGCAACAGGACAGAAATAGGAGAGTGGGGGCAGCCTACTTCCCGGCCGGGAGGACTATAGGCTCAGTGGAGTGCAGTAAGCAGCTGGCGGGGACAAGTGACTGTTTGTCACTGCAGTCCTATATGGTGGCTCCAGAGGGCACTTGGGCCTGGCCCCTGTTCACAGAACAGAGCCAGACACAGCTGATGCAGGAAGCCAGAGAGGCAAAACATTGGAATACTTGGTATTTTCCATTTAGCTTTCAACTGCTTCCTGCTGTGGACGGGGTTTTTCTTATCTCCCCTGCCCAACGTGCCTTGTTTTTCCTTGTCAATTTCTATCAATTCTGGGAAGGGAAGGGTGTCCTCATCCTTATGCCCACTCTGTGCTAATTCTTACTTTAATTCTCTGGGCTTACTTTCTGACTGTGGAGTGTGTGAAAGAAAATGCATCAAGGATCCAATAGGACTCTTAGCCCTTCCCAAGGTCTCCAGGGTCTTGCCTTCAGGTGGCTTTCTCTGTGCCTGCCTGTGAGACAGGTGAGCCTGGGCCTCACTGGGTCAGATGGTGGTGCTCCTCCCTCATTTATGATCTGTTCAGTCTTTCTGAGCTCTGCAAACATTTCATGAGCATGTATCACATGTCTGGCCCAATGTCCAATACTGTAGGCTCAGTAATATGTGACCTAATATTTATCAATGGCTTACTATATGCCATGCCTATAATGTCCTTTATCTGCATTGCTTCATTTTTGTGTTACAACAAATTTCTGGGATAGATGCAATTATTGATCCTATTTTACTGAACCTTGCTTTATAGGACCATATCAGTGAGGAGAAACAGCTAATGACAATACATTGTGAATATTACATTCAAAGTATCTGGGTACACTTAATTGGCAGCCCCTGCTGGGCACCGGGTTGTACAACACTGAACAAGCCAGGGGTGGTATTGGCCCCCAGGTACCCCTGGGTCAGCAGGAACAGATAAGCAAGGACAACACAGGCACTGTGGCGACCTTCCCATGATTTGTGAAAAAACATCATAGGGCCAGGGTGTCTCATCCAAGCTAAGAGTATATTTTCTGAAGAAAACAAGCATTCTAGTTTCTAATGACTAAGTGACAACCCTTCCCAACCTTGAAACAACAATGTCTTATTTTCTCTAGTGGCTCTGAGGGTTCCCTAGGCTTGGTGGGCAGTCCTCGTCTTGCTTGGAATCTCTCTAATTATTGCCGTTGGATGCTGGACACAGCTGGAGATACCTGAGGTCTCAACCAGGCTGAACTCTGCGAAGACTCCCTCACTCATAGCTCTGACCCTAGGATGGCCAAGCATCGTCACCTGCGTGTGACCTCACCACATGGCTAGCCGGACTCCTTCTGAACACAGTGAAGGAAGGTGTACCTCTGCATGGTGCTCAACTGCCACCAGAACCTGCATTCCAAGAGAGCATTTCAGAAAGTACAGGCATCCATGGCCTAGCTTGAAAGGCACTCAGAGGAGCTTATGCCACATTCAGTAGGGTGTAAGTGAACCCCAAAGCAGCCAAGACTGAAGGGGTGCAGCCTATAAAAGGGATGAACACAAAGAGATTGGTTCATCAGGCACCCTGGGGACTCGCCACCACAGGATGGGGGCAGGGGCTGTGACTCATGCATGAAAAAAGAACCTGAGTTCCAGACCAATTATAGAAAATGCTGTCATTCACCGGAGATCTACACATTAAGCAACAGATACTTCGCAGTTATTATTTCTAGTAATAACAGAATAGTTTTAGAAATATAAAACGTTCACCTATTATACATAATAAAATACATTTCTAATTATGGCCAGCTTACAAAGTGGGTATTATCACTCTTTGTTTTAAAGAGTGGAAACTCTGGTTCAGAAAACTGGAGTAACTGGGCTCACATTTCCTTGCGAGTAGCCACAGTTTGACTCAAGCCACATAGAGGTTACCTCTGCCTCAGTGATCAGCACATCATTCATAAAAAAGGCGATGCCTTAGCCATGTCTTTAACAAATGAATAGGAGTTTTCCAAATGAATAGACAATGAATAATTACAAACAGGAAAAGTGCATTTGAATGATTCCTGGTTTGCAGACATTGCTCTGCTAGTGTTGCTGAGGTAGGAAGTGCAGGGCCCAGGTGCACAGGAAGGCAAGGGAAGATCTTGGAGGGCGATGTTCTCCAGGCCACGTCAGAGTCACCATCCCGTAGCAGCCAAGAGTCAGAGGATGACTTTGGGCAGGCAGGTGGCATATCCTAGTCCTCTAGGCCTTCCTGGAGAGGTGTGAAGGTCTCAGTTCAGTGGGATCCACACCCTTCTCCTGATAGACAGAGGGACAGCCCTCTTCTGTGGCTGGACAGACTGAGCTCCTGGAAGGTGGCCGGTATGCTCAGTCATAGCACTTCCTCATGCGTTTAGCACCAACCCTCATGTGTTTAGCATCACATTGGGTGACAATTGAATAATGTATGGATGGAGGCTTTAGTTAAATGAAAAGTACCCTGATTTGTGGCTTTTAAGAATGAAACCTGCAGACAAAAATCCTGCATTGTCCTTTCCTGTGAGGCCAACCAGAGCTATCAACTGCCTCTGCTTGAAGTGCTGTGTGATCACACGGCCAAGCTCCATGCCTCTCTTTCTGACTTTTTCTGCTTGCATCAACCCCTCCCAGGTTGGCTGCAGCTGTTGCCTGTGCCAGAAGCCTGCCTGGGGAGGTTCTCTGGGCTTTTCTGTCTCCCCTCTCTTCTCAGGATACACAGTCCTCCTGGACAATGGCTCTCACCCATTTGGTTACCCACTGCTGTGAGGTACAGAACGACACTTCTCAAGCTGATATCCCCAATCCTGAATTCTCTCCTTGTCCCTTCCTCCTGAGGGCTCAGAAGCACTACCCAAATCTGAACTCATCATCTCCCTCAAACCCCTGCCTTCCTCCTCTCATGGGTTCTTCTTAGCTGAGACTATGGTACCACCATCTGTTAAGTCAAGAATCTAACAGCTAGCCTGAGCTCTCTGGTTTGATTTGCCATCACATGATCTTAGCCATGGAGACACAGCACTTTTGCCTTCACTTGCCCTCTCCTGGCCAGTGGTCCCACCACAGCTTCACACACCCTCCTCACTTTGCAGCAGCCTCTCTGCTGGTGTCTCTGCCTCCAGTTTCGACCCTTTGCTTCATCTCCAAACTATATCCTTCTGAAAGGCAGACTCTCTCATATCACCACGAGATTCAGTAGTGTAATATTGTCAAGATGCTAAGCTCCGTAGAGTAATTTTGAGATGCATTTTGCTTTTTGCTCATGACCAACGCCCAACATTCTCCCTGCACACAACTGTTTGCTTGGGCTACAGATCCTCAGACGTCACTCCTCTAGCCCCCTCAGCTCCAGCCTGTCTTGCTTTTGAGCCTCTGTACCCTCTGTTCCCTAATTCTACCGGTAATATCCCTCCTGCTCTCAAATCCTGGGTGAATATCCAGCCCTTCAAGAAGCACCTACAGCCATGGAAGTCAGTGTTGCCCTCCTCCCTGCCCCACTCTATGTTGTGATCACAGTACCTTCAAATCAATCGACAATGACAAGAGATATCTTTGCCTGTCAGAGACATCCAGAGAAGTCAAGAAAAACCCATTTAAAAAGAATTACTTTCCAGCCTGTTTCTTAATTCCTAGAATACCTTTCCCATTCACATACCTGCCCTTATAGAGGGAAGTCCATGACTTATGCCCATGCCTGTGGATGCAAAATAACCTTGGCTGTAGGCAACATTGGCGGATGCAGGGAACGGGGACACTGCAGGTACCAAGAGAAGGGTACAGATGCAAAGTTTGGTCATTGTAGGTGTGCTCAAGGCCACACTGGGTGCTTTCTCACCTTTTAAGTCCATCATACTGAGCCCAGGGCTGAGCTTACTGTGGATGCCCAGCCACATTATACGGTGTAATGAAACTGTTAAACTTCATACCACACACTTTCTGTTCCCAGGGCAGGATGCCCCAGCCCCTGGAAGCTTATCTATAAAGAGGTTCTCTGCTGGCCTGTTACATTGCCCAGGGTGCCCCATTTCCCACCCATGTGTCCAAGGATTCCCTGTTCAAAATACTCCAGCAAGAGTGAGGGATCCTGGGAAACTGGCATTTGGTAAAAGTAGATTCTATTTTTCCACACTCCTCTAGGTACTATCAACAAGTGCTGTCTCGTTTAAGCCACTCTCAATTTGAAATATGTTTATCTGCCATTATTCAGGGGACGCCAAGGTCCACAAAATTAAGTGACTTGTTATCGTCACATGACTAGGGCCTAGCCAGACACCAACCCAGGTCTTTGGGACTCCAGGCACCAAGTTCATTCTACTCCACCACGCACACCTCTCTGCCTTGCTACCTGATGCCACAAAATATTCATTCCAGCTCCCTGTGCCCTTTTCTACATTAACTTTCTTCTTGCTTCAGCAGTGATGCTATTACAGACTTCTATTATTTGCAGATACTCACTGTGGACAATTTCTCTAGAAAAACACCCTGTCTGTGCTATGATAAGGTATATGTACCAAAAGCTTGCGATTTGCTTTTTCACCTTTCTTTGTCTTTTGACAGTGGATATTTTTCTAAGCCCCACTTTTCTGCTGGTATTAACATCATCCTTTTTTATAAAATCACTTCTTAGGGTTCTTCTGATGCACCAGAAGCTGCTCCTCTCAAATGCAATTTCCATTATACCATCTTTCCAATAGATGTGAGAGGGCAGGAGATAAGCAGTAGTTTGAAGTGCTGGAAAGAAGCCTTTAATTGAACAACAAAAGAGAAGGTTTGGATGCACTCCTCAAGCATGGGGTCCAGAAAACAAGAAGCTGGGGCATTTGCAAAAAAAAATAAAAACCCAAGTCAGTTCCTCACAGGCAGCCACTGAAGTGGAAATCTCTGTTTTGAAGAGGAATGAGGAGTGGAAAGGCATCCTAGAAAAATACCTGTAAGAAGGTTTCAGGAACCAAGATTAGCTGGCATTTCCAGTCTTCCCCATGAGTCAATAAAATCCAGAATTTGTGAAAGTACTTTTATGGGTAGGTGGGGGTGATGGAAACCTCTGTACATATTCATTTAGCTATTTTTAGATTTTTTCTATTTTTATATTACATTAATCAAAATTTGAAGATATCTGTGAGACTATACACTATAAAATCATAAAATATAAATTTCAAAAGGACTAAGCATTATGTGTGTCATACATACATGCTTAATAAATATGAGTTTGAGTGAATGAATAAATGAATGAATGAAGATCAACTACAAGAAGAGACCAGGTGGTATGGATGGAAACCTAATGAACTTCAGAGAGGCAAGTTGTGAGATCTCACACACTAACCAATTTTGCTACCAAATATTTGGAAGGCCAGTGTGGAAAGAAAAGCAGGAACGCGGACTCTAGCCCCAGTTCTGCTGCTGACCAATTTGGAGTCTGCAGTGGCTCCTCTCTGGTTCTCCATTTCTCCACTCATCACACGACACTCCTATGAGCCCCTGGCAGGTGGGACCTGCCCTCCATCCTAATCTTCCCCATCAGAAGTGGCCCAAAGTCCCTCAGTAAATGTTTGTTGAATGAACACTCTCCATTCATTTTTATAGCCAAACCTTCTGTCTGACCCTTCCCCTTCGTGACACTGACCACAGAGTAGAGCTTGCCTCTCCTGTGGGTGGAGCAGGACGGAAAACTCAGCACCCATCACCCATCCACCTCGCTCTCCCCAGGCTCTCACTCAAGAGCTCCCGATGGCACAGGTCTTATGGCTCTTCTGTGGGAGCTGACATCTCCAAAGAGATGTGGAGAAAGGGCACGGGGACACATACACTGGAGTCACAAAGTGCTTTTCTGGGAAGCCAGAGGAAAGCCTTGGGAAAATGCACCTCTTTAATAGTTCCCTGAGTCCCTGATTCCTTTAGGATTGCTCTCCATGCCCACCCACCAATAGCTCTCTGGGCACATTCTGAAATGGAATCACAGGGCCATCTAATGCCCACTAGTGTTAATGCCATCCTTGTGTTGAGAAGACATCCCTCATTCAGCCCTATACTGTGGCTAAGAAAATATCCTAGAGACAGGTACCTCAACTTTCAGAATAGATTAATGTGTAGGAAAATAATCTGTATACAACACTCTTTTTGCACCTACATTCTCTGATTGCAAATTCTGATTACAAACTCGAGATATGTTCTTCTAGGAAAACTTTTGGTCTGGAGACCACATTTATGCATATAAACAACTTTGTGATATACACACTTCTGAAAGGAAAGCATTTTCTAATAAATGATTAACAGCACTCAAAGCTTACCGTTCAATGAGAATGCAAAAGAGCTAGGCTTCTTTTTCATTTCTGCCAGAAGAGCTTAGCTATATAAAAATGAACTAAAAACAAACAAGGTTGTCAATTCAACTAAGCAAAATATTTGAATGGTATATTTCCCTAGGTTTTTCTCAAATCCCCTTTTTAAATCTCTCAAGCAAGAGAAGTGACATTTCCTTTGGTGACAGAAGAGCAGTCCATTGAACCAGGATTGGAATACTCCTGGAAATGGGTGCATACTCACAACTGGGTCTCTCTCTCTCTATCCCTGGCATGTATATATATAATATTTATATATATTATATTATATTCTCTACTCATGACAGTATGAGGAGAATCTAGGGATCATGTGCATTAAGATATAACAAAAGCCTTTAGGGAATGTAGAGCAAATCGATTCACTTACAAATTATTTGACTCTTTTTCTCAGGCATCTTCTGTGAGTAACATTAAATGAGTGAAGAAATATGTACAAATAGGGGCAAAACTATGAAACTGTGGCAGAGCCAACAGGAAGTGGAGCAGGGAAGAAGGGGAACTGTGTATTTAAGAAAAAATAGAAAAGTTCTCCCTATCCTGTGAGTCTTCGGCTTGGAATGGAGCCCCAACACTGCGGAGAGCTGTGACTTAAAGACTGGAGAGTATGGCATGCAAATGGGTCCAAACTTCGAAGACAATATTTGACGTTCTAGGGACTACATGATTTGAAGTGGTTTCGTGGCCACACATGACAAAGTCACATTTATTGCACACAAAGACACACACACACACACACACACACACACAAATACATTAATATATGTATGTGGATACGTATGTGGGCATGTATACATTGTTTTATAGTTAGGGCATGTAGCTTGTAGAAAGTTTTAAAATACTGAACAATAAAATCATGAAAGAGGAAAACCCTCTGTCATGACACCATCTCTCAGTAGCATTTTGCTATATTTTGAAGTGGCTTCTTTTCCTATGTAGTTAGAAAATAGAAAAGTAGATTTATAAAAATAAAATCTGACAAGTAGATAATCTAATAGACAGAAATAACTTAAAGAGCGGAAAATATGGATATATTATTGCATAAATGCAATTCAAAACCACAACGAGATATTATCTAACACCAGTCAGGATAGCTATGATTAAAAAGTCAAAAAATAACAGATACTGGCAAGATTGTAGGAAAAAGGAATGCTTATACACTGTTGGTGGGAGTGTAAATTAGTTCAGTCATTGTGGAAGAAAGTGTGGCAATTCCTCAAAGACCTAAAGACAGAAATAGTATTTGACACAGCAATCTCATTATTGTGTCTAGTCCCAAAGTAATACAAATCATTCTATTATAAAGTCAAATGGTTGTGTACATTCATTGAAGCACTATTCATAATACCACAGATATGGAATCAACCTAGTTGTCCATCAGTGATAGACTGGATAAAGAAAAAGTAGTACATCGATGCTGTGGAATACTATACAACCATAAAAAAGAAGGAGATCATGTTCTTTGCAGGGACATGGATGGAGCTATAGGCCATTATCCTTAGCAAACTAACACAGGAACAGAAAACCAAATACCACAAGTTCTCACTTATAAGTGGGAGCTAAATAATGAGAACACATGGACACATAGAGGGGAATAACACACACTGGGGCCTATCAGAGAGTGGAGCATGGGAGGAGGGAGAGGATCAGGAAAAACAATTAACGGGTACTAGGCTTAAGAACTGGGTAATAAAATAATCTCTACAACAAACCCTCCTGACACAAATTTACCTATGCAACAAACCTGTACTTGTATCCCTGAACTAAAAAAAAATTTAAAAATACAAATATGTATTACAAATGTAAAGGTGCATATTAACATATAAGTTAAATATCATGCTGGATCCATCATTTTATATCCTGCTTTTCCCATTTTTATACTATGTATTTTTCCTTGCTATTAAACAGTCTTGGAAATAGAATTCTTAAGGACTGATTGTATTTCTACATTTGGATATAATTTAATTTATTTAACTACTACCCTATTATGGATCATTTTCAATAGAATATAGTATATAACATATAATGTAACATATAAACATGTAATAAAAAGCCCTTTATATTATAAATATGAGATATATAAATATATATTTAAATATAAATATAAACATATATAAATATATAAATATATATTTAAATTTAAATATACATATATATAAATTTATATCTCACATATTATATAAAACCCTACTTGAATATGTTAGAGAGCCAGAAAGTTAGAGATAATTTTCACAGCCAAGATTTGGAAGAGGGATGTCAAGAAAAGCAAGTTCAATATTTGGCACCACTTCTCCCCTTAAGTGATTGCCAATCTTAAAAATAGCTAAAGTGTAGCTGGAGGCTGAATGGTGGCTTTATCTATGCCATTCGTTTGAAGGCACCTGAACTGGAGATCAGAGCCTGCCAAGGACAAGATTGTCAAACAGCAGAATTTGTACTGGTGTTGTAAGAGTTATGCTCTTGAAATAAGACAGAATTAGAAGTAGACATGAACCCCAAGTTTTAATCATCTTAATCCCTAATTTGACTAAAGCCTTTACCCCTAGCCAGTGACATGCAAGGGCAAACATAGATCTTCCATGAATAAAGATAACATTATTAAGAACTTTGAATTATCTTTAGACATTTTCAAATACAAGGTCCAACCTCAAAACAAAAATTATTATGCACATAACAATAGAAGGCTTGAGCAAAACAACAAAAATAGGCAATAGACACAAGAACAAGAAATTAAATAGAACAGAAGGCTATGGGAGGAATGGTTGTGAATATTTAAAAACTGACAAAATGCATCCAGCTTCAGATTGAAAGACATAAATGTTATGGGCTGAATGTTTGAGTCTCCAAAATTCATGTGTTGAAACTCTAGCCCCCAAGTGATGGGGGCCCCTTTGAAAGGTAGGGCCCTTTGAAGGTTGATTAGGTTTAGATGAGGTCATGAGGGTGGGGCCCTCCTGATGGAATTAGTGTCCTTATAAAGAAAAAGAAAACAGACCTTTTTTCTCTGCTATATGAGGACACAATGAGAAGGTGGCCATCTATGAGCTAGAAGAGAGGGTCACCCAGAATCAGATCTGTGGGCACCTTGACCTCGGGCTTTTCAGCCTCTTCAACTGTGAGAAATAAACATCTGTTGTTTAAGCCACTCAGTCCATGGCATTTTGTTACATTAACCCAAATTGACAAAAACAATAAAGAAAAGTCAGATCTAGGTACATCATAATAAGAATAATGAAAGCCAGACTACAGTGGAATCAAATGAGAACCCAGGACTAACAAACTCACTCAAAACCACACAGCTACATGGAAACTCAACAACCTGCTCCTGCATGACTACTGGGTAAATAACGAAGTTAAGGCAGAAATAAAGATGTTCTTTGAAACCAATGAGAACAAAGACACAATGTACCGGAATCTCTGGGACACTTAATCACTGTGTGAGGGAAATTTATAGCACTAAATGCTCACAAGATACAGCAGGAAAGATCTAAAATTGACACCCTAACATCACAATTAAGAACTAGAGAAGCAAGAGCAAACAAATTCAAAACCTAGCAGAAGACTAGAAATAACCAAGATCAGAGCAGAACTGAAGGAGACAGAGAAATGAAAAGTCCTTCCAAAAATCAGTGAATCCAGGAGGTGGTTTTTTGAAAACATCAACAAAATGAATAGACCAATAGCCAGACTAGTAAAGAAGAAAGAGAGAAGAATCAAATAGATGCAATAAAAAATAATAAAGGGGTTATTACCACCGATCCTACAGACATACAAATTACCATTTATTTGTGTATTCCCTCTACACAAATAAACTAAAAAATCTAGAGGAAATGGATAAATTCCAGTAAACATACACTATCCCAATACCAACCCAACAAGAAGTGAAATCCCTGAACAGACCAATAACAAATTCTGAAATTGAGGCAGCAATTAATAGTCTATCAACCAAAAAAAGTCCAGGACCAGACAGATTCACAGCTGAATTCTACCAGAATTAGAAAGTGGAGTTGGTACCATTTTTTAAAAAACTATTACAAACAGTAAAAAAGAGGTAATTCTCCCTAACTCATTTTATGAGGACAGCATCTTTCTGATACTTAAACTTGGTAGAGAAATAACAACAAAAATTTCAGGCCAATGTCACTGAAGAACATTGATGCAAAACTCCTCAATGAAATACTGGCAAACAGAATCCAGCAGCATATCAAAAAGCTTATCCACCACAATCAAGTTGGCTTCATCCCTGGGTTGCAAGGCTGGTTCAACATACACAAATCAATAAACATAAACAGAAACAATGACAAAAACCACATGATTATCTCAATAGATGCAGAAAAGGCTTTTGACAAAATTCAACAGTGCTTCATTCTAAAAACTCTCAATAAACAAAGTATTGATGGAACATATCTCAAAATAATAAGAGCTATTTATGACAAACCTTCAGCCAATATCCTACTGAATGGGTAAAAATGGAAGTGTTGCCTTTGAAAACCAGCACAAGACAAAGATGCCCTCTCTCACCACTCCTATTCCACATAGTATTGGAAGTTCTGGCCAGGGCAATCAGGCAAGAGAAAGAAATAAAGGCATTCAATTAGAAAAAGAAGAAGTCAAATTGTCTCTGTATGCAGATGACATGATTGTGTATTTAGAAAACCCCATCATCTCAGCTCAAAATCTCCTTAAGCTGATAAGCAACTTCAGCAAAGTCTCAGGATACAAAATCAATGTGCAAATGTTATAAGCATTCCTATATATCAATAATGGATAAACACAGAGCCAAATCATGAGTGAACTCCCATTCACAACTGCTGTAGAGAATTAAATACCTAGGAATACAACTTACAAGGGATGTGAAGGACCTCTTCAAGGAGAACTACAAACCACTATTGAAGGAAATAAGAGATGACACAAACAGATGGAAAAACAATCCATGCTTTTGGATAGGAAGAATCAATATTGTGAAAATGACCATACTGCCCAAAGTAATTTATAGATTCAATGCTATCCCAATCAAGCTACCAATGACCCTCTTCACAGAACTGGAAAAAAACCACCTTAAACTTCATATGGAACCGAAAGAGAGCTGAGCCCGCATAGCCAAGACAATCCTAAGCAAAAAGAACAAAGCTGGAGGCATCACACTACCTGGCTTCAAACTATACTACAAGGCTACAGTAACAAAAACAGCATGGTACTGGTGCCAAAACAGACATATTGACCAATGAAACAGAACAGAGGCATAGACATAACACCACACATCTACAACTATCTGATCTTTGACAAACCTGACAAAAACAAGCAATAGGCAACAGATTCCCTATTTAATAAATAGCATTGGGGAAACTGGCCAGCCATATGTAGAAAGCTGAAACTGGATCCCTTCCTTACACCTTATGCAAAAATTAGTTCAAGATGAATTACAGATTTAAACATAAGCCCTAACACCATAAACATCCTAGAAGAAAACCTAGGCAACACCATTCAATACCTAGGCATAGGCAAAGACTTCATAAAAGCAATGGCAATGGAAGCCAAAATTGACAGATGGATCTAATTAAACTAAAAAGCTCTGCACAGAAAAAGAAACTATCATTAGAGTGAACAAGCAACCTACAAAATGGGAGAACATTTTTGCAATCTATCTGTCTCACAAAGGGCTAATACCCAGAATCTACAAGGAACTTAAACAAATTTACAAGAAAAAGACAAATAACCCCATCAAAAAGTGGGCAAAGGACATGAACAGACACTTCTCAAAAGAAGACATTTATGCAGCCAACAAGCATATGAAAGAAAGCTCATCATCACCTGTCATTAGAGAAATGCAAATCAAAACCACATTAAGATACCATCTCATGCTAGTTAGAATGGCAATCACTAAAAAGTCAGAAAACAACAGATGATGAAGAGGATGTGGAGAAATAGAAACACTTTTACACTGCTGATAGGAGTGTAAATTAGTTCAAACATTGTGGAAGACAGTGTGGTGATTCCTCAAGGATCTAGAACTAGAAATACCATTTGACCCAGCAATCCCATTACTGGATATACACCAAAAAGGTTAGAAATCATTCTACTATAAAGACACATGCATACATATGTTTATTGCAGCACTATTCACAATAGCAAAGTCTTGAAACCAAACCAAATGCCCATCAATGATGGACTGGATAAAGAAAATGTGGCACATATATATCATGTAATACTGTGCAGCCATAAAAAAGGATAAGTTCATGTCCTTTGCAGGAACATGGATGAAGCTGGAAACCATGATTCTCAGCAAACTAACACAAGAACAGAAAACTGAACACCACATGTTCTCACTCATAAGTGGGAGTTGAACAATGAGAACACATGGACACAGAGAGGGGAACATTACACACTGGGACCTGTCAGAAGATGTGGGATTAGGGGAGGGATAGCATTAGGAGAAATACGTAATGCAAACCACCATGGCACGTGTATACCTATGTTACAAACTTGTACGTTCTGCACATGTATCCCACAACTTAAAGTATAATAAAAATAAACAAACAGAAAGAATAATGGAAGCCAAAGACGATGAGAATAAGACGTATGATCTTCAAAGAGTAAAAATAAAACTGAGAGCTAATTTCTGTATACAAAGTATGGAAGTTAGAAGCCAGTGAACATGGAATTCTATGTTTAAAGTTATGGGATGGGGTAAAGAGAACTGCCAAATAGGAATTCCAAATCAAACAACATATGCGTGAGAACAAAGATAAAATGAAGACATTTTTACCAAACATAAAAAAGAGAATTTATCATGAGTAGACCTGCATTAAAGGAAATACATTGGAACAAATGAAAATTATGTCTGTTTGAAGCGTAGACATTCAGGAAGGATGAAGAAATGGGAAATAGGTAAGTAAATCTAAATAAACAGTGACAGGATAAAATAACGTTAATGGTGAAAAATAGAGAGAATATTAAAATACACTAAAAAGTGGCACATAAGGTGAGAGACAGTGAAGAAAGTTAAAGTGTTCTGACACTGTTGCATTATCAAGAAAGCAGTAAAAATAAAACACCTAATATTTTAATATGTTAAGTGTTCGTGTTGTAATATTTATACTCGCCACTTCAAGAGCCAGGCACTGTTATAAGGGTTTTCACTGGTAGGTGATATCTATGGGTTTCAGAGCCTGAGTGACAGGGCAGAGTTCCCGGGCACCAGAGGCAACTGGGGAAGCTGGAGTGTTCAGGACAATGAAGACAATTCACCTCTCAATGGCTTATCCTCTCATTTGCAACAACAAATCCCAGCAGTGCATCCCAGCCACTGCCAGATGCAAGCTGCACAGACACAGGAGCTTTTCAAAGGGAATTTCAATTCCACAGGTGCACTCAAAAGTAGGAATTATCTAGTATTCATGGAAAGTCAGAAGTTCAGGTAAGTAAAAGCAAACTCAACAAACAAAAGAACTTAATCCATACAAACAAATATGCTCACAACCGTAAGAAAAATAGTCATCAGAGAAAATCTACTAGAAATCATAAAAATTTAAATTGTGTTTACTAAACAAAAATATCTAAGAAGAGTAGAATAAACACAGCCAAAAGCAAGTAAGAACTGGATGCCTGAGAAATACACCCTGAACATAGTATGAATGATAGAAATATGAAAAGTATGTAAAAAAAACTTAATAAAAATGAAAATAAACCACAAGTTTCAAGGTCCATCCAAAAGAAGATTGAAAAGGAATGAATAGAAAGAATCCCTAATGAAAAAATACTGATAAAGTGCTTCATATCTGAGAGTAAGCAAAAAAAAAAACAGAAAATCTTTTCCTTGAAAAAAGTCTTGGATTTTCCATGTGAAAGTCTTGGATTAAACATAATAAAAATAATGTTGAAAATACCACCTAATCTTAAAAAAAAATGAAAGGAAAGTGCTGGAGTCAAACCCAACCAGGGAACTATGAGGACACTGAAGTTGTGGCTGCCCTCAGCTCATGCATCCTCTGTAATGTGGATGTTGGGTTTGAAAGGGCACATAAGAAGGCCTTTGAGTAGTGCAAAATGGAACATGGGGACTGTGATTCTAGCATCAGTACAAGCCCTTCAAATGGCTTTGAATGCAGGGACGGGCAGACTACTGAAATTCCATCTTATGAAATAAAAAACAAATCAAAAAGCAAATCCATCTCAAAATAGACTGAGGATGGAAAAGAATGTCTCCTCTGAGCTTCCTTAATCACATACTTGGAGTGCAATTTTACATTCCTACATGATTGGTGTGATGCCACCATAATTGAATAGAACTTAATTTTAAGTAATCCTTGCTTAGTAGTAGTCTGGGGCAACTAGCCAAAACAACACAATTCTCCCCTGACTGGAAGCCAATCTTCGATTAATTTACAACAAGCATATGTAATCTGAAATTTGTCTTTGTGTCTGTGTGTGTGTGTGTGCATGTGTATATGTTTTGAAGAAAATCATCACAAATATACATAAGCAAAAACAACTGATCAAAATTTCACATAATAGAGTTATCAAAACAGAACATAAAACAAGTATCAATAGAAGTAAAGAAATAAAATAAATACATTTTTTAAATGAGAAAGAAAATCATGTCTAAAATATCAGTCAAATACAACTGCATACACACCAGAATGGCTCAGATGATATACAGCAGGAGTTTCTCAACCCCCAGGCCATGGATAAGTACCAGTCCATGGCCTGTTAGAAACCAGGCTGCACAGCAGGAGGTGATCAGGGGAAGCGAGCAAAGCTTCAATTGCAGTTACAGCTGCTCCCCATCACCCACTTTACCACCTGAACTCCACCTCCTTTTAGATCAGCTGCGGCATTAGATTCTCGTAGGAGCATGAACCCTATTGTGAACTGTGCATGTGAGGGGTCCAGGTGTGCATTCCCTATGAGAATCTAATGCCTGAAGATCTGAGGGGGAGCTGAGGCAGTGATGTTAGCACTGCAGAGCAGCTGCAGATACAGATTAACACTAGCGGAGAGGATTGACTACACAGAGACCATAATAAATCAATTGCTTGCAGACTCATATCAAAACCCTATCAGTGAGGGGCAAGTGACAATTAAGATGCATCTGGCGACAGGCTTTATAGTGGCAAGTGAGTTGATGTACTTCAATTGTACAGCTGCATCTGGTGGCCTTAAAAGAATGTTTGCAACAACTTCAAATCTCCATACATTCTGGATTTAAGTCAAGGCGGAATATCCCAAGATTGCCACAAAACACCGAAAAACCTGCTTTAATCCAGTATCCTATGACCTGGGATTTTCTGCAGTGATAGCAACCAAAACAAGATTATAGAGTAAACTAGACATAAGCAACACATTTTGGGTGTAACAATCTCCCATCAACCCAAGATGGGACTGTCTAGTTGCAGGAAAACAAGCCTAGGGTTTCCACTATAATGTTGTTTGGCTGTGTTCCCACACAAATCTCATCTTGAATTATAGCTCCCATAAGCCCCATGTGTCCTGGGACCCAGTGGGAAGTAATTGTAACATGGCGGCAAGTTTTTCCTGTGCTGTTCCCATGATAGTGAATAAATCTCACGAGATCTGATGGTTTTATAAGGGCAGTTCCCCTGCCCACGCTGTCTTGCTGCTGCCATGTAAGAGGTGTCTTTGCTCCTCCTTTGCCTTCCACCATGATTATGAGGCCTCCCCAGACATGCGGAGCTGTGAGTCCATTAAGCCTCTTTTCCTCTATAAATTACCCAGTCTCAGGTGTATCTTTATTAGCAGCGTGAGAACAGACTAACACACTGATTCTACATTATGGTGAGTTGTATAATTATTTCATTATATAATGCAATGTATTAATAATAGCAATAAAGTCCACAGTAAATGTAATGTACTTGAATCATCCTGAAACCACTCCCTCCCCACCCACCACTGGTCTGTGGAAAATTTGTCATCCATGAAATGGACCCCTGATGCCAAAAAGGTTGGTGACTGTTGATATAGAGAGTAGAAAAATCAAATTTGGTGACAATGTGGCATTGTTGGTGGAATATAATTGGATACACTTTGGAAGTACATAGTAAAGTTCAACATACACCAGTTCTATGATTGAATATGGCTCTATCTTGCTCCTACCTATATATCCATAGACATGTGCAAAATATGCACCAGGTGACCAGAACTAGAGCCACTACTCATAAAAAGCCCCAATCTGAAGCAATGTAAATGTCCTTTGCCAATACAAGCAATAAACACATTGTGGTATAATCATTCATAAGAATAAGGCAATGAAAAGTAATGAGACATTGCTAATTGCAATGATGCAATCAATCTTATAAAGATAATATTAAACAAGAAAAGACAAACTCAAAAGAGAAGATACTGTATTCATTTCATTTGTTTGAGAAACAGGCAAAAGTATTTGAGTTAGAAAGGAGGAACATGGTTACCATGAGACAGAGCAAGCAATGCCTGGAAGGGACCATGAAGAGTTACCCAGGACACTGTTAATTACTTATTTATAAAATCTAATGCCTTATTGTTTGTCTGTTTGTTGTACTAGATATGAGCTTAATTTGTTAAAATGCATGTTATGTTATTTTCAATTAAAAGGCTACCAGGAGGAAGATTTGAAATACGACTAAATGTAACTACTTCAAAACAGCCAATTTGATAAAACAAAGAATAAATTTAAAACATAAAACTAGGTTTGGAGATTTTATCTGGAGTGAAGCACAACAAAATAAGAAAATGAAAATTATGAGAAATTGAGATATAAAGAACATAGAAAATTAACATCTAACATACATCTACATAGAATTCTGGAAGAATAAAAAATTAAAAATATGGGAGGTACACTGTTCAGAAGGATAATTAGATACCCACGTCATCAGATTCACAAAAAACAAATCTTAATGCAGATATAAAATAATAAACCTATATCTATGTATAGTATGTAAAGAAACATTCCAACCCCAAGGGAAAATAGATGGTTGTTAACGTAACCAGAAAGGAAAAACAGAATAATAGGAAAAGATGACAAACATATTGGCAAAAGATTTCTCCCAAACAACAGAAGCCAAATGACAATTAAATGATATCTCAAAGTCCCTAGAGAAGATGACCATAAATATAGGATGTCGTACACACTAAAAGTACTAATATTAACAACAAAGCAAATAAACGCAATTCGCAATAAACAAAACCCAAAACAAAATTCTAGGGACACACTACAGGGAAAAGAAGCAAAATGATCCCAGAGATAATACGAACCGATAAGATGATATCAGGACAAATTCTTTCCAATACTATACAAATTTTTGAAAAATAATTATAATTTCTGGAAAGAATAATTTTTTAAAACTGATTGAAGGACATATAAATAATTAATAAGTTTCAGTTTGCTGATGTCTGTTCTGGTCTGTGGCTATTGTCCCAGTGAATTTTTTCTTTGTTTTTGTTTTGAGACAGGGTCTCACTATGTCATCCGGGCTGAAGTGTGGTGGCTCGATCTCGGCTCACTGAAATATCTACCTCCCGGGTTCAAGCGATTATCCTGCCTCAACCTCCTGAGTACTTGGGGTTACAGGCGCAGACCACCACACCCACCTAGTATTTGTAATTTTAGTAAAGAGAGGATTCCATCATGTTGTCCAGGCTGGTCTTGAACTGCTGTCCACCCACCTCAGCTGTCAAAGTGATGGGATTACAGGTGTGAGGCACCGTGCTCAGCTCCAGTGACAATATTAATAGCGACATTTTTCACTCTCAAAATTGGTTTGGATAACACATTTTATTGTCACTTGTCTACAATTATCAAGGCGTTAGTGTCAATTGTTAAGAAATGCCTAAAAATAAATTACATCAAATATATAAAAGCTCTTACAAGAAAAAATACCTCATAATAAACAACTAATGTGAGGTGATGATAAAACACATAGTAGACAATATCTGCATGATAAAGGATAATTATGAGCTAGTGTGATTTTTGAAAAGGAATGCATATTGCTAAACAAAATATAACAAACAGGATTTGGCAAGTAATTATAAAAAAATGACTAAGTTGAATTTATCCAAAGATGCAAAGAAAGCTTAATTTGTATATTCAGTCATGTGCCACATAACAATGTCTGGAGCAATAATGAACCATGTATGCAATGGTGATTACGTAAGTTTATAATGCTATATTTTTACTGTACCTCTTCTATGTTTAGATATGTTGAGATACACAAATGCTTACCATTATCTAAGTTGGTGTAATTACACTCCTTGATGTTGAAACAATGATGAAATCGCCTAGTGACATATTCGTCAGAATATGTCTCTGTCGTTAAGCAACGCATGACTGTATTTGATATATTTTTTAAATGATACTTTGAATAAATGTAGAAAATGCATTAGCTTAAATTTAATACAAAGTAATGGTTAAAAGTGAGTCAGGCTTTTCTTGGAGCTGCATCTCCAGCCAGAGACCTCCATGGCCAGTGACACCCCCTACTGGGTCTCACTCATCCTGGTCTCCCTGCAGAAGGCACCCTGTCCATTCAGCCTGGTGGGCTGCACTTGGCTTGCAATCCCTTCTAGATCCCATACTAGTGGCAGGATCTGTGCTCAGCCTACATCTGGGCAGGACATGCCATGACCTGCTTCTGCCTTGGGTGCCAGCATCTGGATGAAGGGAACGCAGTGCCAAAACAGGAATGCCAGTGCCCCAGAAGTCTCAGAGAGGAAGTTACAGTGTGCTAACAGTTCTTTTAGTTTCTTTGTGTCACCCTGGCCCATGGCTCTGGGGCAGGCCACCCTTATGCTGCTTCCTGTCACGTGGGGTGGCTGCCCTCTGTGGCATAGGACAGAGGGCTACAGTTTTATAGCCTTTTTTTGTGCTTGTGTTCATGGGGTCCTGAGTTCTTGTCCTGCATCCCAGAAGAATGATGCTATGCTGGAAACCCAAGGGTGAGGAGAGCTTTACTGAGTGACAGCTCTCAGCAGACAGGGGACCCAAGAGGGCAGCCTCCTTTTTGAGAGGGGACCTGAGAGGGCAGCGCCTTCTCTGAAATCAGGTGGTCTCTTCCTACCCAAAGGCGAGTAGTTGCCCTCCCAGCCCAAAGGCAGGCAGTTTCTCTCTAGTGTGACTGAATCTAGAACTATTTATGAGCTCAGAATGGAGGAGTGCATGCTGATTGGTTTGTGACTACGCCGAAAAGGCTAAAACAAAGGCACCATTCAAAGATGAGCATGACAGTGCAAAAAAAAAAAAAAAAAAAACAACTATGGAAGTGTAGGTATATGTAAACTAGGTGAAGGATGGGAGCAATCAGAGGAAAGCATGCCTAATGGGAATAGAGGTTCTCAATCAGGTCGGTGGTTTTATCCAAGACTTGTAGCTTGGCTTCCAGGCTTTAATCTGTCTTTGGTTGAAGGTGAGATTTCCATGAGGACCCATTTCTGTCTGCCTAGGATCTGTCCGCCTTTTGCCACTATCAAAGGCAAATAACTTCAGCAAATTAGGCCTATGAGGACCATCTCTAATTGTATAAAGTATATCTATAATATAATTCTAGCATTGTTTTATATACAGCATTTTATTAGCAGTTCTAGCCATGCTGTGAGATATTCTGTTAGCTAGCTAGGCAGCTAGTTAGTTCATGTGTATGTATGTAGTAAATATGATATGATATGACATATAGATTAAATATTATGCACATAGTATTATGTATTACAAAACATAATTACATATGGATAGAATTAGCTATGTATGAAAAAGAAATAAAAACAATAAGATGTAAGTTAACTTACATGTAAAACAAGGGAATTTACATACAAATTATTAGAATTATTATTTTTCGGAAGTTCAGAAGGTGTCAAGTCAGCAAAATGGCAGAGGAGTCAGCTTCAAACTGCTGTTCCTTCAAAGAAGAACCAAAGCATGAGCAGAAACTGCATGAACTAACTGTCAGAACTCTGGACAACAGTGAAGGTTTCTACAAGCAAGTGAAGGCTCAATCAAGAAAAAGGGAAGTCAGAAACTGTAAGATGGCATTGTGGCGTATTACCAGCCTTTGTCCCACCCTCCCCCCTGCTCAGTGCTGACCTTGAAGACAAAAACCACATTCTCAGTGCAGGCCTGGAAACCCGCTTCCAGAGCGAGCAGAGTGGAGCTTATTCTCATCTGCTGTGTTTGTGTGCTTGCTCTGATCTGTCTCGGGGCTACCTGAGGACTAAAGAGCTTGTCTCCGTTTCACTTAACATCGCTTTAAATTCTAGAACTCCTGACACTTCTTGGAATGGAAGAATTAACTTTGTCACGTGCAACATAGTCAGTAGCCATCAATTCTGCAGCCAGGAATAGCCTGAGACCTACGGCAGGAAGGGAGACCCTTCAGTCTCAGATATGCTTATAAGAGATTAGTTTTGTTTCCAATAAATGAAATGTGACATTGCATTTTCATTCTAGAAACAACCAGTGATATTCATATTTGATTCAGTCTTGTTATGACTTGCCACAGCTTTGCTTTACCCACCGTAAGCACCAGTACCCTACTGCAGATCCAATAACAAGAGATTCCATCAATATAATCCTATCAATACTCAAAGGAGTCACTTCACCCCTTGTGGTGGCAACAATTAGCTGAGAATAATGAGGAGGAAGTTTACAGAATAAGACTGCATGCACTGCCACTCTCAGTGAGGGCGAAGTGTATGCCAGAGAACTCTACACATAACAAGGTTTTGTGTCCATTTTTATTTTCCCACCTCTAGGGAACATCTCTCTGATTTTTTACTGTGTTTCTCTTTAAGCACTGCACAAATGTTGCTGCTGCTTTTCTGTCTATCCTGCTGACTCTTGCTCCATAGAATGTGATAAGAAGCTTAAATTTAATATAATGAAATATCTGTGTTTAAAGTTACTTTACTATGTGCTTTCTATATTTGTTCTATATGTTCTATAATCCCTTTTCATCCTTTCTTATCTTCATTTGGGTCAATCAAGAAATATTTTAATCATTCAATTTTCCTATTACCTTATTATAAATTATTTTATTCTCTTCTCTTTTTAAAAATATTTTACTTTAAGTCCAAGTTCCGGGATACACGTGCAGAGTGTGCAGGTTTGTTACATAAGTACACATGTGCCATGATGGTTTGCTGCATCCACCCGCCCATCATCTAGGTTTTAAGCCCCACATGCATTAGGCATTTGTTTAAATGCTCTGCCTCCCTTTGTTCCCCAACCCCCAACAGGCTACAGTGTGTTTGTTCCCCTCCTTGTGTCTATGTGTTCTAATTGTTCAACTCCCATTTATGAGTGAGAACACGCAGAGAAACCACTGTTTTTGTGTTAGTTTGCTGAGAATGACGATTTTATTCTTTTCAGTGGTTACATGATTCTTTGATATATTACACTATGAGTTATTTGTACATGTTTTAGACAATGCAAATACTTTAAAACAATATAACTCTTAAATTCCTTCCACACAAATTTGGCTTTATTATTTTTATGTATTTTAATTTTCCATTGACATTAAAGCCTACGAGACTTATTGTTTTTATATTCCTATAAATTTAGATTTACCTTTCTCATAATCACTGTTGCAGTACTATTTATTCACTTCTGTTTTTCTGTACTTCCATCTAAAGTTATTTTGCTTCTGCTCAAATAAATTTATCTAGAATTTTTTTAAATGAAAATCCCTGACTTGTGAATTTTCTGCTTTTGTTTGTCTAAAGATGCACTCATTTTATTTTAGGAGGGTTTTTTAAATATAAAATTATATGTTGGCATTTATTTTATAGCAACACTTTTTAAATGGTGTTTCACGTCTCTGGATTCAAAAATTTCTACTGAGAAGGCTGTGGTTCTTTGGAAGTAATATTCAATTTTATCTGTCTCATTTAAAATTATCTCATTGACTTTGGTATGTGGCAGTTTTAATCTGATGTATGTGCCTAGTTTTGTATCCCTTTGCATTTTTTTCCTTGGGGCTTGTAAATCTTCCTGAACCTGTGATGTGATGTCTTTCATTGGTTTTGGCAAGTTACTTGCCAGTATCTCCTCAAATGCTGCTGTTCCCTAGTCTTACTCTCCCCTTCTCTTAGGACTCTAGTCACATACATACGGTCATTTTCACTGTTTCCCATGTGTCATTTATGTTCTTTTTGGTGTTTTAAATTTCTTCTCTCTGTGCTTCAATTCAGATATGTCTACCGACTCTTATAGTTTTCAGAAGTTTCTCTTTGCCTTTTTAATTTGCTGTTAAATCACATATTAGACTTATAATTTCATATATTTTTCGTTTCTATAATTTCTGCCTGTCTTATTTTCGGATTCCAAGTTTCTGTAAAAATTGTCCTACTTGTCACTCATTTTGTTGAAAATATTGAAGTTTGCTTC
This sequence comes from Callithrix jacchus, assembly GCF_049354715.1. Taxonomy (NCBI): domain Eukaryota; kingdom Metazoa; phylum Chordata; class Mammalia; order Primates; family Cebidae; genus Callithrix; species Callithrix jacchus. The sequence continues at coordinate 111,295,810 of NC_133507.1, forward strand.
CAATAACTTTGATAACTAAGGATCCATATGGACCCATTTTTATGGCCTTTCCCCCTTCCTTTTAAAATGTTAGCTAGTTAGTTAGTTGAGATAGTCTCACTCTGTTGCCCAGGCTGTAGTGCAGTGGCACCATCTCAGCTCACTGCAACCTCCATCTCCGGGTTTAAGTGATTCTCCTGCCTCAGCCTCCCGAGTAGCTGAGATTACAGGTGACTGCCATTATACCTGGCTAATATTTGTATTTTTAGTAGAGATGGGGTTTTGCCATGTTGGCCAGGCTGGTCTCAAACACCTGACCTCGGGTGATCCATCCGCCTCAGCCTCCCAAAGTGCTGAGATCACAGGCACAAGCCAATGTGCCTGGCCTTCCCCTCCTTTTAAAAAAATTTTAGTCCAAACTCTTTCTATACCTAGTAGTTGTAATTGAATGCCACACAGTTTTGTACCAAAACTTACAGAGTTAACGTAAAGCTCTGTCTGATTCTACCTTCTTCCAAGAAAGCATTTATGTTGAGTAGACAGTCTTACTGTGATTTGAGTTCAGAGTTTCCTGCGAGTGGCTTTACATCTTTGCTCCTCCTATGAAGTTCATTCTTACTCCAACTAGTGGAACTTGCAGTGTTTTCCAAGCTCTTCTGGTGGGCTCAGAACTTCCCTCTATGTTCTCAGCCAGGTGCAACTGCTAATATTTCTGCTCAACCCCCTATTCTCTTATTTACTGCTTTCCTCTTGCCTTCTGAACTACTGTGCCTAAAGATGAACAAATATCTAAGAGAAAGGGTGAGACAGGTGGCTGTGAATACCTAAAACACCTCCTTCTCTCTGGCATCTTGGTCTATCCTCACCTGACTGCCTTGTAGTCTAGGAGTCCAGGTTCAATTTCCCCATCCCCATGAGCCTGCAGAAGGCTCTGCTTGGTTTCCCAAGCTTTAGTTACTGTTTTCTGCTTGGTTTCTGAGCCTCCAAGCTCCATGCCACTTATGAATTGTCAAATGCCTCTGTGAAAAAATCCAGGTGGAATATTGGCCCCATCTTAATACACTTTCCTTTCTCTCAGATTCTGACCTTTTATTCTCTGGCTGGTTTAGTAGTTCTCTAATGCCTTCAAAAGATTTGGTTTTATATTTTGTTTCCACTTTGTAGTTGTTTTCAGTGTGTTAAAAGCAGGTTGCCCTTACTGAAGATGAAAAATCCAAAGGTCACTTATAGACTCTCACTTTTTTTAATCAACATTCTGATACTAGTTGGATTCACTGAAAATATTCTCAGAAAAGCCAGTTGCCTGCCTTACTTAATATTTGGAAAAGACAAAAATACCTTTTTCCATCTCTTTCTCTTGGTTCTATTCCATTCATCTTCTTGTCCATTTGCCAAATGATGATTCCTCTGCCTTCTAATATCTTCAGAGTGTAATAAAACAGAGGGTTATAATTTATGTTTTTCTATAGGAAAAGCCATTATGTATTTGGGATCTGGACTGGAAATTAAACACTCAACTTAAAGAAGCATGGATGTTATGACACCTTTAATATTTCCTTTATAGCTGTAAAAGTTTAGCAGAGGTGTTTAATCATTGTACTTATAGTAACATAAAGAGGACAACTGTATACTCCCTAACCTGAAGCCTGCCTAATAGCTTAGTTACAGCAATGGATTCTCTGGAGCTCCAACCAGATTCACGCTACAAAGCTAAATATGCATAGTCCAGCTGGCCAGACTACTGGATCCTGACAGTTCAAAGCTGAATCTATTTCTGGGCATTGCCCTCGGCTGTAGGAACTTCCAAGTTCAAAATTACACCACTATAAAGGAAGATGACACAGGGAAACATAGACCTTGTTCCTGTGAAAGGCTGTCTCAGGCTCTGAAGCAGTCAATATCTCTATAAATGCAGGATTTACCTTAAGTAGCATAGTTGAGACCACTATGGAGGGGTCAGCTTTCCCCTCCACCTCATTCTGACTTCTCTCTTCTTCACAGGTTTATCTTCTGTGATCACAACCCAAAAAGCCTTTTGCATACCACTCCCCATCTCCAAGTTTATTTGGGGGAACTTAATCAAAGGTATTCACCTAATGTTTGCCATAATTGTCCATTTCATTCCCTAGTGCCCACACTAGCTTGATGTCCCTTTGCTCTAATGTTAAATTCAACCTTAGGCAGATGACAGGCAACTGCAAAGGCCATTTGGGTCAAAGCAGGAAAAAGAGTTGGTAAGAAAATAATGCCATGCCCACCTAAGCTAATTTTTAATCAGTTCAGCTCCGGAGTTTACAAGATAAACACAGTAGAATGAACAACAGGGATTAATGGAAGCTAACTGTCTATTTACCAGCGTTGATAATGAGCCTATTATAAAAACAGGCACACAAGAGCATGTGGACTGAACAGATAGGTGTTCAGGATAGACTGGCAAAAGTTTCCATCTTGCTCTTTGTAATGATTTCTAGGCTGGAAAGACCACTAATTACACTTGGCTTGATTTACTCTTACCTTCTGCAGCTCATGAAGTCAGGGCACACCACTGGAGAAAAATGCAGACCAAGATTTTACTTCAGAAGAAATTTAAAATTAAAACATAACCAAAATACAAATAATTAGCAAGTTGACTAAAGATAGCTATAACTCTGTTATTTTGGCATGTGTTATAATTCTGACAAAGAGCAATTGCTTTTCATTGATTCTGTGCAAGTAATCTGAACAAAAGGAGAGTTAAATTCATTACAAACTCTTTTGTGGAAATCTATGGGCATGATGATGGATGGTTGATTTAGGAAGCAGTCAATATTTCTATAGATACAGGTTTTACCTTAAGCATCTCGTAAAATTCCCTTTGGTGCTTAATGCCGAGTGGCCTGTATTACACCATGTGCTCCACTTTATTTCAGGGTTTCCTTTTTTTTTTAAGTCTTGCATTCAGTACAAACAATATGAACTCTATATTCTGATTCAAGCTTAGATTATGTCACCTCTAAGCCCCAACACATTCAATCTGTTTCTGACAGCTGCATTACACAGTCTTCACCATTAGTAATAAAATATAACTAATCAAGAAAACCAGCATGCTATCAAATAAAGCCCTCACAGATTAAAATTCAAAGAGAAAACACTAAAATTGGAAGGTAGCAAAGGTGAGCAGTTTAAGACTCTTACCCTGGAGAGCTGTGGGAGTCATGCAGGTTTCTTTGAATCATCTCCTTCTTTCTCTAGAATTAAGGTCCATGGAAATAAGCAGTTTCTGTCTACCACTTAGACGAGCATACAATAAGAACTTGATAAATACTGAGTAGATTAATAAAAAAGAAAGGCTGGGGGCCGGGCGCGGTGGCTCACGCCTGTAATCCCAGCACTTTGGGAGGCCAAGGTGGGTGGATCACGAGGTCAAGAGATCAAGACCATCTTGGTCAACCCCGTCTCTACTAAAAATACAAAAAATTAGCTGAGCATGGTGGTGCGTGCCTGTAATCCCAGCTACTCAGGAGGCTGAGGCAGGAGAATGGCCTGAACCCAGGAGGCGGAGGTTGCAGTGAGCCGAGATAGCGCCATTGCACTCCAGCCTGGGTAACTTCGTCTCAAAAAAAAAAAAAAAGAAAGAAAGAAAGAAAAAAAGAAAAGGCTGCATGAAAGCTATGTAACTAATTTTTCCAGACAATGCAAGGGAAAAGATGTACCAGATTTATTTAAAAAAAAAAAAAAAGAGGAAAATAAAACTTAAAAATTTTCACATGAATAGCATAAAGCTCTTAAATTTTCAATTTTCTATCCATGGCAGTGAAAGCCACTGCAGGAAAACAATTTTAAGTATCCTGCCACCTGGTGAAGCTGATGATAATATTGATAGCAAAAAATTATCTGTGGCCAGGCACGATGGCTCATGCCTGTATCAGCACTTTGGGATGCCGAGGCAGGCGGATTGCTTGAGGCCAAGAGTTCAAGACCAGCCTGGCCAACAGGGTGAAACCCATCTCTACTAAAAATACAAAAATTAGCTGGGCATGGTGTCGCATGCCTGTAATCCCAGCTTCTTGGAAGGCTGAGATACAAGAATTGCTTGAACCTGGGAAGTAGAGGTTGCAGAGAGCCAAGATCATACCACTGCACTTCAGCCTGGGCAACAGAGCAAGACTCTGTCTCAAAAGAAAAAGAATAAAAAAAAGATTATCTGTGAAACATATTCTCATAACTCTGGCTTAAGAGGGTAAAATAAATATATCTTCTTAGAAATAAACTTGGGGGAAGTAGACAAGAGACAATAGAAAATATCTATATACACAAAATATAATTTATGAAAAAATATGCTAAATATTATAAATATTGGTGCAGTGTGGTAAAGGTTGTCTAGTGAAGATATGTGTCTCTTCAGGTTTATGAAAGTGTCAGAAGTCTGCAAAATAGATTTTATAACCCAAGGAACCACATGATAATCCCTTATTTTAACTGAAACAAAAAGATTATCCAATAATCCAGAAAGCTAGGTCTGAACTCTGTTGGACATTCGTGGAATGGTAAATAACATGGTGCTAGACAGGAAGGTACCAGAGATTTGAGAAGAAAATCACATTTGGAATGGAATGATGAAGTGAAAATTGCAGATGGTGAAAAGCTCTGCAGCTACTGGAGTTATAAGTAAAATCATACACACACACACAATCTCTCCCTCTCTCTCTCTCACACACACACACACAATCACACAATCACTCTACTCAGGAGTTTACAGTAATCCAGGAAGGCATTCTATTAATCAAAAGGAGAGCCAGGCTTGGGAGGTCAGTAAAATTTTATGAACATGAAGTGTCACTCATGTTGCTGAATTTGTATAATTTATGCTTCTAGTGTATTCCTTAGGCTGTCATTTTTTGGTTAGCACAGTACAGCTTACTCTTCACCCTTCCTCTGTCCCCTTTAAGATATGAGTGAAAATTAAAAAGGAAATATTAGCATTCCAAATAAAAATATACAAAGTAAAAAATAAGAAAGGAGAAAAAGCACTTACACAATTGATAAATATGCACTAGACATATTACACAACTCTCATGATGAAATTTTGATCAGCATTCCCACTTGAAATTAAAGAAATAAAATATCTTTATAAAGAAATATATATATATACACCCACACACACACACGATCTCAGATTTAAAAAAAAAACTATAAAATGACAAAATGACATAAATTGTGAGTCAGGAAAATGTAATTATAAGGATTCTAGGAAGATATTGGGAATATAATAATAGTTTTTAATTTATCTCATTTCCCTAAAGCACATACACACACACGGCAACTAGAATAAGCTAAACAAAAATATGCAGACAACATATATTATGATACTTGGTGAGCAAGTACCACAAACTCCAATATGGGAAAAGGAAACACCAAAAACTTGTATTCGGTCCACAGAGAAAAAGACAACAGGGCTTATCGTGACAGTGAAAACAGACAAGCACTAAAGTTAGCAGCAAGTATTCACTGCAAAGTATGAACAGACAACTAAGAAGAGCAATCAAAACTTGGAGGGAGCTCTGAAGTGTCCAATTCAGATCATTACAGGAGAACTTTGTACTGGAACAATACACAACTCTCATGATTCTGTGGAATTCCAAAATTTACTAATCAAAACTTCATTCCAGGAGGAAGAGAAACTGAGGAGAAATTTCTGGAGCTAGAACCCACGTTGTTTCACACAGATAATCTTATTTTTTTCTTTCTTTTTCTTTGAGAGAGTCTTGCTCTGTTGACCAGGCTGAAGTGCGGTGGTCTGATCTTGGCTCTCTGCAGCCTCCACTTGCCAGGTTCAAGCAATTCTCATGCTTCAGTCTCCCAAGAAGCTGGGATTACAGATGTGGGACACCACGCCCAGCTAAATAAAAAGGAAGATCCAAATATAATCAAAAACCGAAGCAGAGAAAGTAGCTGTTTGAAAGCATGAAGCCATATTTTTACCTCTTTGGGAAAACAACAGAAATGAGATCTCCAGAGAAACAAAGCTGTAAAAGTTATCCTGAAGGTCTCTCTCTCTTTAAAGTAACAGGATGCTTTTATATAATAAAGAAAAACCCCAGAAAGGCATGTTTTCAAAATGAACCAAGAGAAATTAAGAGATGACAGACACTAAGAAAAGACAACCTAAAACATAATCTAAAAATACTCAACAATTAGGGGATTAAGTAAGGAATGATTTGAAAATAGAAGTGATAAAATTCAGCAAAGTTATTTTTTAAATATCATTTTGGAAATGAATATTTAACAAAAAGGATGCAAGATCACAACAGATCATGACTTGTGTCCAAATTATTTAAAAGAAAATAAATAAATTGGAAACAAAAGTATTCAAGAGAAAAGTAGTAGATATTTTCAATAAAGAGTCAAACTGTAAAATGTTTGAAGATACTTTTTCTGAGCCAAGTATGAGGATCATGACCTGTAACACAGCCCCATGGGATCCTGTGACCAGATGTCAAAGGTGGTCAGGCTACAGTTTGGTTTTATATATTTTAGGGAGATACAAGACATCAACTAATACACGGAAGAGGCACATTGGTTCAGTCCAGAAAAGTGGGACAACTCAAAGTGGGGGTTGGCAGGGAGCTTCTGGGTCATAGGTGAATTCAAACATTGGCAATTGGTTAAAAGTGTTACATTATTTAAAGAGCTGAAATCAATAGAAAGAAGTACCTGGGTTAAGATAAGGGGTTGTGGAGACAAAGGTTCTTATTCAGAGATGAAACATCTTGGTAGCAGGCTTCAGAGAGAATAAATGCTAAGTGTTTCTCTTTTTTTTGTTTCTTTATTTCTTCTAAAAAAAAATGGGGATACAGGTACAGAACATGCAGGTTTGTTACATAGGTGTGTGTGTGCCATGGTGGTTTGCTGAACCTATTGAGTCATCCTCTAAGTTCCCTCCTCTCACCTCCCACTCCGCAACAGGTCCTGGTGTGTGTTGTTCCCCCTTTCTGTGTCCATGTGTTCTCATTGTTCCCATCTCTGTTCCCCTCTCTGTGTCCATGTGTTCTCATCATTTAACTCCCAATTATGAGTGAGAACATGCAGTGTTTGGTTTTGTGTTCCCAGGTTAGTTTGCGGAGGATGATGGCTTCCAGCTTCATCCATGTCTCTGCAAAGGACATGATCTCATTCCATTTTATGGCCGCATAGTATTCCATGGTGCATATGTACTACATTTTTTAATCCAGTCTGTCATTGATGGGCATTTGGGTTGGTTCGATGTTTTTGCTATTGTATCATACTTATTAAGGTGCCAGACTCTTAGTTAATTCTCTTCTGGATCAGAAAAAAGATCTGGAAAGGGAAGGAGATTCTCTGCAGAATGTAGATTTTCCCTGTAAGAGATAGCTTTGCAGGGTCATTTCAAAATATGCCAAATAAATATATCTTGGGTAAAATACTTTTATTTCTTTCAGGACCTGCTGTCTGTCATGTAATATCTCATTTCTAAAACAGTCAGTTTTGTCAATCTTAAGGTCTCTGTTTTAATGTTAATTCTAATCAGTTGTGCCTAAATTGCAAAGGGAGGATAGTATAATGAGGCATGTCTGACCCCTTTTTCCAATTATGGCCTGAACTAGTTTTTCAGGTTAATTTTTGTAATGCCTTTGGCCAAGAAGAGGAAAACTTGTATATGAAATTCAATATACATAGATTTAGAGCTCCCAAAGAAGAAATTAAAGCAATGAATGATAAAAATAATAAAATATATTTCAAGAAATAGATTTATATATTTGTATATTACAATAAAAACGTATTTCAAGAAAACCCTTCCAAATTAAAATATTACATAAATCTATATATTAAAATAGCATGCCACATACCTGTGAACATCTACTAGACAATACTAAAATTATTTTACCAGAAAAAAAAAAAAAGCAGAAAGCAAGTAAGCAAGCAAGCAAGAAAGAAAGAGGAGGAAGAAGAAAGGAGGGAGAAAGACAGGAGAGAAGGGAGAGAGGGAGGGGAGAAGGAAGGAAGGGAGGAATGGAGGGAGGGAGGTAAGAGGGAAGGAAGGAAGGCAGGCAGGTAGGCGGGGAGGGAGGGAGGGAGCTTCTATGGAACTTCTGGCAAATAATTAATAAAAGTCATATAACTTATGAAGGAAAAAGGAAACTATGTGGTCATTAGATTTTTCAAGACCAACATTTTATATCTCAAGATATTTAAAATATTCAACAAAGTAAAATTTAAGTCAAGGACTTTATATCCAGTCCATCTAATATGCAAGTGTAAAAGGCACAGGCACAGTTTTATTTCTATGCAAAAATAGAAGGACTATTGCTTTCATGATTCTTTCCTGAAAATCTAAAGAATAAGCTTCAGACAACCTAAATGACTGAAATTACATAAATGCAAGGCAGGTGGTGAACATAAAATTACGTATTTTTCGTGGGGGTAAATAGTGAGTACAGTAGTCTATGTACTGACTTTCTGCTGTGACAATAAGGATTTAGCTAAACCATCAAAATAGATAGAGTGATTGACTAAAATGATAGTGTGGTAACTTCTGTGAACTGCTCTTCCACCATAGCAATGAAAATACTAGAAAACCAAAGTTAACCATTAATCTTTTCAGAACTCTGGAAATTAACCAAAGCTACAGAAAACTAAAAATCATTTATCTAGAAGCAACTACTGACTATCAGTAACAGCAGGGCAAAGCGTGTAACATTTTAACTTGGGACCATTTCCATTCCTACTTCATTGGCAACTCAGTAGTGTTATAGCTGTGAAAAGCAGGTATTCTTGCAACCAATCAAAATCACTTACCTCAACTAAAACTCCATCAAAAACACAATCTTCAGAGCACAGTCAGTATTATCTAAACTTTCAGCTCCCAGAAAAAACTCTATTCCCAGGTGCTATGGCTATTCAATTTAACTCAGAGTTCAGCTCATCAGGAAGAAAATTTGATAAGGCCTACCCCTATTGCATTTCCAGAACAATAGCAATTTTTTGACAACACTAGCTTCCTGAAGCTATCGCTTGATTTGCTTGTGGCAAACAAGAGCCTAGCCAGAAATATAAAAGGAAATATTTGAGAACAAGATGACCATAAGAAACTTGAATGTTCTGACATATTTCTAAAGATTTCAAAGGCTGTGCTCATGCACAAAGCTGTACCCATGCACAAGTTAAAAGATAAGACCCACTCACCACTGGCTGGTGTGGCAGCCCTGCAGAAGCAGGCGGTCAAAACTTGTAAACTACCTGAAATATGAAGTTATGCCTTCTCACACAGATCCCCTTTGCAAAGGGAGGAAGACAAACAAGTAAAGCCTGTAAGGAAATCTTCTGACCTATATTAGCTGATCACATTACAGTGACATAAGGGTGAACCCTAGAAAGCTAAGCATAAAAATTAAAACAGGTTTTTAAAAAAGTAGCAGAGAACTCAGTAGCTTCAATTGCAGAGAATGTAGAATTTACAGGATTAGTTCAGGTCATTCCCTAAACAAATAGCAAGAACTAATTAGCAACAAAATAATAATAATAATAATACACCTAAAAGATAGAAAACAAGAAGGAAAAAGGATCTGATTAAAGTTGTTACAGAATATTATCTAAAATATTTGTTTTTCAACAAAAAGATAATTATGAGAAACACAAAGAAATGGGTAACTATTCCACATACAGAGGGGAAAGTTTTCAATAGAAAATTACCCTGAGAGGGTCCAGATTTTAGACTTCGTAGACAAAGACTTAAAAGTAGCTGTTATAAATGTTTAAATAACTGACAGAAATCATGAGTAAAGAACTGAAGAAAAATACAAGAACTGTGTCTTGTCAAATAGAGAATATCAGTGATAATGTTGAGTAGAATATCTTGATACTGCTAATGAAATAGAAAGTGTAAGAAGAACAAAATATAAATTCTAAAATTGAAAAGTATAATAACTAAACTTTTAAAACCCACTAAGGGGAAATCAGTAGCATGTTTGAACAAGTGAGAGAAAGAATAAGTGAACTGGAATATAAGTGAAGAAAGATTACTCACATTAGAAAGAAAAAAACATTAGCAGAACTTCAGAACCTTGACAAGAATAAAAAATACACATGATAGGCATCTGAGAAGAACACAAATGAAGTGGCATCATTTGTCTGGGGAAATACCCAAGGTTCATTTTCTCACACTAAGGAAAACGAAGACATGGATACACAAGGTATGGGTTTAAGAATGGAAAGCTTAATAGGTGAAAGAAACTAGAGAAAAGTTTCCCCATGCAGGGTAAAGGGGATTCTGAACTGATCTCCCTGTTTGCAGTGGGATGCAGGTGGTTTTACAGAGCGACTTGAGGAGGCAGTGTCTGATTTACACAGGGCCCAGGGGATTGGTTGGAGCAGGTGTGTCATTTACATAGCCCATGAAGAGGCTGACCATCCCACCTTAATCTTTTATCATGCAGATGGGATCTCTACCTGGCTGGCCTCATGGCACCCACATACGTGGCAACAAAGGAAAGGGAAAAGAAAACCCTCCATGTTGGATATGCCTGGCATCTGGCACAAATGCCAACAATCACCTATGCAAGATTCCAGCTTGTCTATCTGTGCTTTCAGCTTGATTTTTCAGACTGCTTTGTGTTGAAAGGAAATAATTTGGGGGCTACTTTTAAAATTTTTAATTTTAATTTTTTTTTTTTGAGACAAAGTTTCATTCTTGTCACCCAGGCTAGAGTGCAATAATGCGATCTCAGCTCACTGCAACCTCTGCCTCCCGGGTTCAAGCCATTCTCCTGCCAAATAGCTGGGATTACAGGTGCCCATCACCATGCCTAACTAATTTTTGTATTTTTAGTAGAGATAGCGTTTCACCATGTTGGCCAGGCTGGTCTCCAACTCCTGACCTCAGGTGAACCACCCACCTCAGCCTCCCTAAGTGCTGGGATTACCGGCGTGAGCCACCATGACCAGCCAACTTCATTTCTTATTAAAAGAGAAACGTAACCAAGGACTTCTGAATCCTCACTAACTGCCTAAGTAATTTCTTTTTCACTCCTATATTACAAAGAGAATGGGGTGTAAAAAATATGTGAGAGAATTATGGCTCAAAACTTCCCAAATTTGATTTAAAACATTATACTTCCAAGATTTTCAACAAACTCCAAGTAAAGTAAAATAACATTTTTAAATTCATACCTAATCATGGAGACTAAGGTTAGCAGATAGCATCTTCAAAGTGTTTAAATAAAGAGACTGTCAACCATGAATTCCTTACCCAGCAAAAGATGAACTTAAGACATTCCCAGATAAACAAAAACTGAAAGAATGTGCTACTAACAGTGCTGCCCTGCAATAAATACTAAGGGAGATTTTTAGTCTGTAATGAAAGGATACTTGAATATATTCACAAAAAATAAAAAGCACCAGTGAAGATAACTAGATAAAATGAATGTATTTTGGTTTGGAACTTTCCCTCTTATAACTGATCCAAAAGACTGCTACAAAATTCAGTATTATAAAGCAGTGTTGAAGGGCTTATAATGTAAGAAGTGATTGCATGACATTAATAATACAAAGGAGAGGGGTTAGAAAAGAAGGTATATTAGAGCAAAGTTAATGTATACTACTGAAATTAAGTTAATATTAACCTGAATAAGATTATTAATTTAAGATGCTACTTATAATCTTCAGAAAAACAAATAAGAAAATAATTCAGACAATAGTAAAGAAACAGCAAGAGAATTAAAATGCTTTACTGGCAAATTATCTATTTAACAGAAAAGGCAGGAATCAAGGACTAGAAAACAAAACAAAGCAAAACAAAAAGACAGTATAGAAAAAATAGCAAATATGGCAAATGAAAAGCCTATCTAATCTGTAATTATCATAAATGTGAATGAATTAAATACTCCAATCATATGGTAGAGATAAGCAGAAAATATTTTTGTAATGACCCCATTATATACTGTCCACAAAACGCATACTTTATATTCAAAAACAAACTAGTTGAAAGTAAAATGATCAAAAAAGACACACCATTCAAGTACTAAACAAAAGAAGGCTGTAGTGGTTATACTTATGTAAATAAAATAGATTGTATGAGAAAAACAATTTTACTAGAGACAAAGAAATTGTATTTATTTGGTAGATATAAGTAAATATGCATCTAGTATGTGAAGCAAAATACATAAAGCAAAAACTTCTAAAACTGAAGGGAGAAATCGACCATTAGAATAGTAGTTGAGTTTTCAATACCTCTCTTGTGATGAACACCTTTTCAATACCTCTAGTAATAAATAAAATAACTATGTATGAGATAAACTAGTCAATAGAATAACTTAAAAATACCATAAACCAACTAGAGCTAACAGGGATTTACACAACACACTTCTCAACAATGCAGAATACAGGTATTTCTCTAGCATGCAGTAAACATTTTCCAGGATACATCAAATGCTAAGGCTAAATAAATTTAAATTGCTTACAGTCATACAATACATATTCTCTGACAAAAATAGACTTGAATTAGAAGTCCTGAACAAAATGAAATTTGAGAAATTCACAAATATGTGGAAATTAGACAACACGTTCACAAAGAACTTAGGGCTCAAAACTATTTTCAAGCTTACAATATACTAAAATATGAATTACAACTATAGCAACGCTTACATGGAAATGTATAGCTGTAATATAGAGCAATAAAAATAAAAAACATCAAGTTAATAAGCAGTAGGAGAAAAACAATAAAAATTGAATGAAAGTAAATGAAATAGAAAATAGAAAAGCAATAGAGAATACTAGCAAAACCAAAAGTTGATTCTTTGAAAGGTTCAACAAATTAATACATCTTTAGCTTATTCGAACCAAGAAAAACAGACTGAAAATACAAATGAATAAAATCATAAATGAAAGAGGCTGTGTCACTACCAACTTTGCAGAAATGAAACAGATTGTAAGAAAGTGCCATGAACAACTGTATGTCACGAAATGGGTTCACTTAAATAAATGGGCAAATTCTTAGAAAGACACAAACAACTGAAAAGAACTCAATTTTATAGAAAATATATATACACATATAACCAGTACAGATGGAAGTAGTAATTTTAAAACTTCCTAAAGCGAAAGCATAAGCCCACAGAGCTCCAGTAATGAACTCTACCAAATATTTTCAATATCAATACTAACACTTCATAAATTCCTTCATTAAATAAGAGGAGGAACACATTCCAACTTATCCTACCAAGTCAGTATTTCCTGATAGCAAAGCCAGACAAAGACATTGCAAAAAAAAAAAAAAAAAACTACAGACTAATATCCTTTCTGACCATATATGCAAAAATATTCAACAAAATACTGAAAAACAGAATCCAGAAACATAAGAGAATTTCATGCTATGACTACATGGAATTTATCACAGGAACTCAACATTGGATTAGCACCCATAAATGAATCAATGTAATACACCATATTATCAGAATCAGTATAATCTTCTCAACAGATGCAAAAGAAGTATTTTTAAAATCCAAAATACTTTAATAATAAAAAACATGTAAAATTTAGGAATAAAAGGGAAATTCCTCATCCTGATAAAGAGTATCTAGTCAAAATCCACATCTAACACCACATTAGGTGGAGAAAGATTGAATAATTTCCCCCGCTGATCAGGAAAAATGCAAGAATGTTCACCTTTGCCCCTTCTATAAACATTGCACTGAAGGATCTAGCCAAGGTGATTAGGCAAGAAGAAAACAATTTTAAAAATTCAGTGAGAAAAAGAAGAAGCAAAACTATATTTCTTTAAAGATGCCAAGATCCTCTATGTAGAAAATCCTAAGACATCCACTAAAAAACTACTGGAACTAATAAGAGTTCAGCAAGGTTGAAGATTATAAGATCAATATACAAAAATCGATAGCACTTCTATATAGTTGCAATAAAAAATTCAAAAATGAAATTAATAAAACTTGTATTTATAATGGTATTCAAAAGAGTTAAATATCTAGGAATAATTTTTTAAAATAAGTTCAAGACTTGTATACTGAATATCACCTTCATTGTAGAAAGAAATTTAAAAGGTCAAAATAAATAGATATTTAAATGATAGAAATAAATACTGCTTCAATCTCTACTTGTTATTTTATGTTCATAAATCAAAAAATTTAATATTGTTAAAATGCTAATATATCCCAATTTCCTCTACAAATTCAATGCAATCCCTATTAAAATTCTAACTAGTTGTTTATCAGAAATTAACAAGCTGATCCTAAAATACATACGTAAATGTAAGGAACCCAAAATTACCAAAAAAAATGCCTTGAAAAAAAATAACAGCTGGTGCAGTGGCTCATGCCTGTAATCCCAATACTTTGGGACCCCGAGGCAGGCGAATCACAAGGTGAGGAGATAGAGACCATCCTGGCTAACACAGTGAAACCCCATCTCTACTGAAAAAAAAAGATTAGCCGGGTGCGGTGGCTAAAAGATTAGCCTCCCTGTAGTCCCAGCTACTCGGAAGGCTGAGGCAAGAGAATCGCTTGAACTCAGGAGGGGAGATTGCAGTGAGCTGAGATCGAGACATTGCACTCCAGCCTGGGTGACAAAGTGAGATTTTGTCTCAAAAAAAAAAAAAAAGGAAAAAAGAAAAAAAATAACAAATGGACTCTCACGTTGCCCATTTTAAAAATTACTGCAAAACTATGGGAATCAAGACAATGTTGTACTGACATACAGACATACAGAGAGATCAATGAACTAGAAATGAGAGTATAGAAATAAGTCCTCCCTGTTTATTTGTAGTCAAGCAACATTTTACACAGATACCAAGACAATTTGGTTTGAAAATGTTGTCTTTTTAATCTTTGATGGTAGAACAATTGGATATCCACACACAAAAGAATAAAGGTGGATCCCTTACTCATATCGTAATTAGTTTACAAATAATTCCTCAAAAATAATTAACCTTAAATGGATCATAAAAGCGAATGTAAGAGTTAAAACTTTAAAAACCCACAGGATTATCATGATGTTATATTAGGCAATGGTTTCTTTGATGTGACACCAAAAGCATAAGCAACAAAAGAAATAATAGATAAACCGGATTTCATCAAAAGTAGAAACTTTTTTTATTCACAGAACACAGTCAAGAAAATGAAAATACAATCCACAGAATGGAAGGAAATATATGTAAATCACAGGCATATATGTATAAAAGCGACTTGTATCAGAATCTTTAAAGATCTCTTATAATTCAATAACAAGACAAAAAACTGAATTAATATATAGACAAATTATTTCAATTGCTATTTTTCCAAAGAAGATAATTTAAACAGCCAATAAGCACACGAAAATATGTTCTACATCATTAATCATTGGGGAGATAAAAATAACAACACAAAATTAAATTTAAAAGCCTTTCTTACAAATATAAAATAAATTAAGCAAATGATGCAATTGAGTATTTATTTGGTAGCATAATGATTCGAGAAGATACTATTCTGGATGACTTTAAAACAGTGATTTTTGAATGTACATACTCAGTGGGGATATACCCTAAGGATAGAAGTAATTACCACATACACACACTTAAAGCTCTTTGCTAGTAATATTAATGTTATCTTCAGGAAATTGTGTGTTTGTGTGATATAAAATATATAAAATAAATAATTATGATGCTTAGTAGAATCTGAAGTATCAGTATGAACTGGCAAAGTGAGTTTTGAAAAATTTCTTTACCCACCAAATATGCTGAAAAGCAATGATTAACCAGAAGCAGTGAACAGCCCGCATGCTCAGAATACTTTCTTTAAATATTATTTCCAACTAAGATTAAACCAGGACTCCTTGGAAAAATTATTTCAGATTCTAGATCTGGGGCACAAAAAAATGAATGGAATCAGTCTATAATTTTTTTTTCATTTTTTACCATTAGAAAGCAAGAACAATATCAAATACCACGAAGTCCATGTCCTAAGTGAGGAGAACAAAGATCATCTGGTGGTCATGACACAGGCCATCCAGAGGCAACACTGCTTATCTGAGAAATTCAGAAGTAATTATACTTCCCTATCATCTAAAGCTGGCACCTGGTTCCAGGCTCCTTTCCCAAAAAAGTGTAAGTAACTAGAATTTCTACACATCTCCGGAATGCATGCATATTGTAACTCATTGTGCAACCTTTGCTGACATTAAGGCACCAACATGTCTACAGATGTAATCATTTATTATGACCTATGTGGCTAATATGGTTCAAATTACCCTTAAGCTCCAACTTTAAGATACATAAATACCCCTAAGGGAAAATCCACAGCAGTGTACTCAGTCCTTTCTTGCTGAGGCAGCACACTGCACTCTACTGCAGCGTTCTTTCTAATAAAACTTTCTTTTTCAAACCTCTACTGTTGTCAGCAGATTCTTGTTACCAAGCCATATGTTGACCACTTTCCAATGGCAGGGCTCTGACAGCTCTCCACAAAAAGCACTCATGGCCAGAGTTTAACAAGATACACCTGTCCAGACTAGAAAATGTGAACATTAATGAGGTTAATAACTGCAACGGTTGCGGCACATCAAACAAGTCTCAATCCAGGAGTTCATAAAGATACAAAAGGAATAACAACAAAGCAAATTGAGCTACTTCTGGTTGCTATTCTTTGAAGGATGCTGAGAAAACAACTCATTATTTTGAAAAAAGAAAGTAATAATTAAGCATATATCCTGCCATTCCTATATGAACTATGCCTCAAAATAATTAAATATTGATAAGGGAAAGTTTCTTGTAACAAAAGCCTTCCATCAAATAAACAAGAAAGAATTTTATAGAAAGGTGCTGTTAAAGCAAACTAAATACGGCCTGTGAAGTACTCCGTGATTCCATATTTGAGTTCTTGTGGACTGACTGTAACCTAATGTAATAGGAAGACAACAGTGAAAACCTAACTCAGGAGTACGTGACTGAAACAATAGTTGAGTCTTGGCCAATCCCAGCAGCCATACTTCAACCACTCATATGCTGCTGAGTGTTCAAACTGTGTTTGAACACAAGACAGCTGCCAACGTGTAACCAATCCAGCTGTTTCTACAGCTCACTTCCGATTTCTGTACACCGCTTGACTTTTTTTGTCTATAAATTTGTTGTGACCACAAGGCACCCCTGGAGTCTCTCTGAATCTGCTGTGCTTCCAGGGGCTACCTGATTCACAAATCGTTCATTGCTCAATTAAACTTCTTTAAATCTAATTCAGCTGAAGTTTTTCTTTCTTACAAAGTGATATCAGCCATTTGTGATTCCCTGTGAATTACTGGGTCTAGACAATGATTATCAATGGCTTCTAATATCACTAAAAGAGAAAAATCAGACATTCCTAATGAAAGTACCCTACAACTATTAAGAAGTACTCTTATAAAAATAAATCAAGCATAAATTTGATACAAAGTCTCTAGATTTAACCCTAAATTTAGAGATAATATGCATAAGAACATGATAAATGATACCAGCCCTCACCAGGTTCCAGATGGATTTTATCCATCTTTCAGTTAACAGATTGCTCAAGTGCTTTCAAAACATTTCCAGAACATGAAAACCCAAAGTTCCCAAATTATATTTATAAAACCATCCTACTCTAGTTATCAAATTATGACAAACACAGCGCAATGATGTAAGACATACATGAAATATACTAACGATTGTCATTGTGAATGTCCTAAATGATATATTAACAAGCTGTCTTGAAGAACATTAATATTGAAATAAGTGGCCATCAAATGCCTTATATGACCATCTTCATCATTAGCAGAAAAGGAGCAGATACCACTGTAGCTGCTGGATAATCAATATTTAATAAAATTCATTACCCATTCTTAAAATAAAAGTAAAATTCTTAGTAAAGTAGCCAAAGATTAAGCCAAAAGCCAGCATTATGCTTGATGGCAAAAATCACTAAAAGGATCCTTAATAAAATCAGGAGTAAATCAAAGTTAGCTCTTCTCCTCACTATTTTTTATCATTATTCTGGAGGTCCTAGCCAGTACAAGAAGGCAAGGAAAAGAAATATGAGGCATAAAATTTGAAAGGATTCAAAATTATTGTCATTTACCAAAGACAAAAGAGCATATCTAGAAAGCCCAAGAGAATCAGCTGAACACAATTAAGAACTAAAAGAGAACTCTGTAAAGTGGTTGATAATAAAATCAACATATAAAATTCAATAGCTTCCCACTATAAAAAGATCAACCACTTAGAAAACATAATGAGAAAAAGATTGTAATTATAATTGCAACAACGAATAAAAATATGATCATTAACAAGAATGTGTTAGCATTCTATGAAAAAAATTTTAATTGTTGAAGAATGATAAAAAAGTCATAATGAATGGAAAGACATACTATATTTTGGGGTGAAAAGGTCAATATTATAAAGCTATCAAGACTCTATAAACCTATAAGGTATAAAAACTATAAATTTAACAATTTTAAATTTATGAGATATTGATATTTTAGAGAGGAAGGAGAGGTAATAGGGACAGACAAGTTGATTCAACAGTAATAAAAAAGTATATCCAGAATAAGTCTGAAGACTTTCTGAAGCATTATAATGTATAGTAATTCTGAGCTTAATGTTTGCACATAAATGGAGGACAGACATCGATGAAATAAAAAAGAGAGTCCAAAACTAAGTTAAATGTAGTATAAGACATAATGTTAGGAAAAAGCAATTAGAAAAAGATGGATTAATCAATACATGGTGTCTGAACAAATGGCTGATCCTCTGGAAAGTAATGGAAAATGGATTCCTACTCCAATTTTGATAATTACATCAATATTATTTTGATACGAATCAAAGTTTAAATAAAAACCTGGAAAATACTAGAATAAACAGGAAAAGATTTCAAAAATGATGCCATCCTAATTAATTTGTAAATTAAATCCAAGATTCATCAGAAACTTAGTAAGATTTTTCCATGAAATTTGACACTCTACTCCTAAAATTTTTATAAAGTAAAACATGTTTGAGAATGGCATGAAAATTTTTAATGAAGAAAAAACATACACCAACTTGCCCTACCTCACAATAAAAATAAAACTCATGTATTCTATTAATTTCTTTAAAAACAAACATTTATCAACTGTAACAAAGTACCTGCACTTTTCTAAGAGATAGTTTAATTATTTTTATAAATATTTTCTTTTCCCCTCTCCCCTTTCCCCCTGTTCTCTGCTTTCTATTTAGCCCTTTAGAAATGCAAATACAAGCTTTCACCTCCTACTGAACATACATTCCTTACAGGGCAAGTTCCTCCACGTGCTCAAAGAGGGATCTCTCCTCCAGAATTAAAAGTTGATTTGCAGACCAAAGCCTGCCACCTTGAACCTTCACCTCCAGGGGCTCAACTCAGCAGGGTGTGTCAAAAGCATGCCCATTTGGCCACTTTTACAACTTAATTCTGTTCAAAAAGATGCCAGCTCAACCGCCTGGTAGATGATACACCCAGATAGCAGGGACGCCCCTGCCCTTGCTCATTTTCTACTCTACCTTATAAAAATGCCCACTTTGTACTCCAAAAGTGAAGCCGTACTGCAGGACATCCACACTTCTTCCCCAATCTAGCCTCAGAATAAATTCACTTGCTTTGCAAATAGCCTTGGTCTTGTTAATTGGACTCTGCATGCAGTGAGCAACTAACCTGCATTTTGGTTACAAAAATACCGTCTTTATCCTCTCTGACCTTAGTTTAAGCCTTTGTAAATTAAGGTCAATAAATTTCCTATTATCGTTCACTTTTTTGTTTTGTTTTTCAGTTATGTGTGACACAAGGAATGTAAAACCCCTTCGAAAGCACGTTTTCTGTGCTTGCTGTGGCCTTTGTTTAAGAGTAATTGAAGAGTAACTGCTCATTGTCCCTAGAAAGAGCACACTGATTAGTTGTCAGCCCACCTGTTATCTGAGGCAGGGTCTGAGTGCATGTCCTATTGAATTCCCACTGACTGATGGGAAGTGAAGAAACACCATTGCCAAAACAGAGTCTTCCTTGTGTAAACACATTCTCCCCTGGTTAGGAAGAGCCTGCTCCACAGCGGTTGCCTGATAGTATTTTTCCCCCAGTGCTTTGTTGACAAATGAGACAAGGTTTGACACTAACTAGAGGTGAAATATGGCTCCCAGTACTGAGGTGACTGTTTGGCCCTCTCTGTTTCGATGACACATATTATTGAAGGCCCCTTCAGGACATTTTACCTCCAAATGAATTTTTTTGTTGTTGTTAAGGAAAGAGAGAATGCGGTGAGCAGATTTATGAGCCCTGCCTGTCTGCCTGGGAAACTAGCTGTTTTGACATAATCTCCAGAAGATGCCTCTGGTATTGAATTCACTCAACTGCAAGAGGCCATCACATTGGTCAGCCAAGCTTTATTCATTTACCGCCCCCAACTACACCTGATCCAAGCTGCTTTAGCATCCAAAGGAACTGCTGGGATTGGCTGAACACTGTGGAAGCCTCATTCGTTTGTTTACTTATTCATTTATTCAATATTTATCAAACACGTAATACAAACCAGATACTGTCCTAGGTTCTGAAGACACAAAAGTAAGCCAATCAGGCAAAAACTGCTACCCTCAAGGAGCTCGCATTCTAATATGGTATACAGTATCACATTTATCATATTGGTGTTATTAATATTAATGTCAGCCTACATCTTGGAAGGCCGAGGCAGGCGGATCACTTGAGGTCAGGAGTTTGATACCAGCCTGACAAACATGGTGAAAACTCCTCTTTACTAAAAATACAAAAATTAGCTGGGTGTGATGGTGGGCACCTGTAATCTCAGCTGCTGGCAGGGCTAAGGCATAAGAATCACTTGGACCTGGGAGGCAGAGGTTTGCAGTGAGCCGAGAGATCACACCACTGAACTCCAGCCTGGGCAGCAGAGAGAAACCCTGTCTCAAAAAAAAAGTAAGCCTAGCGCTTCACACAGACAAATTGCAACAGGAAGTGGAAACAGAGCAAGCATTTGGAAGCAGCGTAGACAGTTCAGCTATGTGAGCTTGTCTTTAATGGGAATCTTTTTCAGGTTGCCATCTATTGAGTATGTAATATTGTGATAGTCCAGTGGAGAAACCACAATTCTGATTAACTTACAAGTACAAAGTGGCAGGCTCAAAATAGGACATCAGCCTGTGTGCTTAACCAGTCCCTATTTCCTGTCTGTTTCAGCTCCCTCAAAGTGTTTCTCATCATTCCCAATGATATTTGAATATCTACTACTAGGAAACCATAACTTTATATTTAACCTGGCTTTCTACCTTTGATCAATTGTTAAGCTCCCAATAGTAACTTACTCACTTCTTGTCACGCCACTGAATCTTAACAGTAATGTCATGTTGCAGCTATTTTGTATGCTCACTTTTTGGATAAGGAAACTGAAAATCAGAAAGCTTTGGTCAGCCTCATGAGGTCACACAGCCAGAAGGGAATAAACGCATAGGCAGTCCCAGGGCTTCCTGCTTCACATCTTTCATTCTGAGCAGTGCTATTAGAATAATGCTCTCCAATGCTGGTAGGGGGAGCAAAGATGATAAATCATGGTCCTTGTCCTCTAGCAAATTATAATCTAGTGTGAAAATAAAGCATCGAAAAAGAATTGCAAGGCAGGACTACATATTGTTTAATGAATAAAACTCTTAAATCTAGATAACAACAAGAAGGAAAATCTACAAAGCTCATATTACAAGAGAAGGCATGCAAGCGAGAGCGTATGCTGTCTCCAGCAATTGGGATTGACTAGAAAGGCTACAGATGAATTTTTTCTGCACTCTCCAGTGCAGTTATTTTCCTCTCACATAAGCAAACATGTATCAATGCCCCGCTTGCCCAGGAGCAGTGCCTGGTGCTGGGATATTTGATTTTACCAGAGGTGAGCCTCAGCACTCAACTGCACTGTCCAGGCCTGTGTGCTCTGCTGAAGTGTGAAAGGCTGTTCTCCCCATCTGAGGCTCACCTCTGGTGAAATCGAATATCCCAGCACCAGGCACTGCTCCTGGGCAAGCGGGGCATTGATACATGTTTGCTTATGTGAGAGAAAAATAAAATCTTGGGACCCCAATTCACTATTCAAAGAGGAAAACATTAAGCCAAAAGCTGAGTCATGCAAGAAACTGACTTTCTGTTTGTTCTTAAGCAAATAGCCACAGATTAAATGCTAGATATCTCCACAGGTAGCTACTCTATGTTCACTTTATCTAATGTAAAGTACCAATTTGCTGAGCACAAAATGAATACATAATTCACTATTCCCCTACCTGCTCCTTTTCTCTGACAAAATGTGAATTCATTAACATGACCGTATCTTCCTCTTTCCCCTCCAGCCTGCTTTTCTCCTTTAAATATTGAGGCCGTCAAAATAATCTTTGGAGAAAAGCACATACTGCAGGCCGCTTTGGGCATGTCCTTAACCTTGACAAAATAAACTTCGAAATCGATTAAGGCCTGTCACAAATGCTTTTTGGTTTACACTGAGGTACATCAACTTTCTACAAATTGCTAAGGAAGCAGACTCCCGGACCTGTAAGAGAAATTTTCATTGTGCTTTCTCATCCTGAGAATAGTAATTAATTTTATTATTGCCTGTCTCAAAAGAACTATTGTTATATTCACTATCATTTCCTAGAGTGTTACAGAATGTCTCAGCTGCGGCAATGTGGGGAATGGGAGTGTCTCTCTAGAGGAAGAAATAATTCATGGGACCTCTTTTTCAAATTCCTATGAAATCCTCACTGCCTCAGAGGCCAAGATGACAATCTGGTTTTTGTTAGATTTCTGCTAGGACCATTCTCATCATGAAATTATAGAAAGTAAAATCTCCACATTGTTATGAACCTTTAATCTGCTTGACATCTGTATTTCCGATCAAACAGCTAATAATGTGTGGAAAAGGCAACCTTGTACATCCCAAGGTTGACCTAAGAAAGGGATTTGGAATCCAGTAGAAGTTTGCATCACTGGATCCAGGTACAATCCTGTGGACACATTTGACTCTTCCTTACCTTTCTCTTTCCTCAGACACATGGTTATGCTGCTCTTCATGTTGAATCACCTCCCATAGCCGTTCCCACCACCAAGTCCCACCCAGCCCATGTTGCCGCATGAATGTGTGGTATCAGCAGCATCCTCACCGGCCCCTACCTCCCCTTTCGCATGCATCAGTCATCTCTGCACTAGATTGCTGCATTATTTGGTTCCCATTGTTTCCCTTCTAAAGCTTAAAATTAGCCTTGAGGGGGGAAAAGGGGAAAGCCCTGGGGGAACTTGGCTTGTATCGCTTCCCTGCCCCAGCACCCCACACTCCTTACTCTCACACTGCTGTGGTGCAGGACCCAGCTGCCAGGCTGATGCCTCCCTGAGTCTAGTGGTGGGTAAAGCAGAGCGCCGCCTGTCAGCTCATTGGATTTAAAGTGAGTCTTCCAAGGCATTCCCTGATTCACTCACTGCTGAAGACAGGGCCCTCCCTCTATCCCTCTCCTTCCTCAACATCCTCCTCCTCAGCTTAGAGCTTCCCTGTTTTTGGTGGAGGTGGACATGTGGCCTTTCAAAACCTCTTTGTCTTATGTTTTGAATTTTGGACTTTGCCTCTTAAAACAATAACCTGCGAACTTTTTTATAATGGGTTCATCTGCTTTGAACATGGCCTTGCAGGGGAAAATGGCTGATGGAAGAGAGCATTAATATTCTAATTTACCAAATTATGTCTCTGTCTTGTCCCAGTGTGTGGTCCTTAGAGCTGCCATCATTCCCAGAGGTGTTTGGGAACTTTCCACAACAATCTGACAGTAAGACAGCATTTGGCAGGAAACTGAGCAGGCCTATCCTAGGTTTGACCCTGGACCTGGCTGTTCCAGAGCACCCCACTAGAGCACCCCACTAGACCACCCCACTAGACCACCCCACTAGAGCACCCCACTAGACCACCCCACGAGAGCACCCCACTAGACCACCCCACTAGACCACCCCACTAGACCACCCCACTAGAGCACCCCACTAGACCACCCCACTAGAGCACCCCACTAGACCACCCCACTAGACCACCCCACTAGAGCACCCCACTAGACCACCCCACTAGACCACCCCACCCCACCACACAGGGCTCTGTGTGGGCCATCCTGCCCCATTGCCTCTTCTAACAGAGGTAATGAGGCCAAGAAATTTTGTTAAATGAATTAAGGAAAGACCCCTCTCCACCCTGTACCACCCTGCTTCCCACAGGAAGGCTCCTGCTAACTGTAAAGAGCCCTTAAGTACCCATGAGAATAATATAGGATGCTTAGGAAATGTTTTCCTTTTAATGAGAAAAGGGCAATTCTTAATGTAAGTTCCTTTGGACCAGAATGTGTCACTGGCCAAGAAAAAGAAAAAAACAGTGATCATACAAGCAGGTATGAATATGTCAAGTCATTAATATCAGCCTCCATGCAGCAAATTGCTTGTCATGCTTCATTTCTACTCATTTATGAAGAAACAGGAGTATTTGCAGAGAGAGGCCATAAATATATTTTACACGGCTCTCTGGAAGCTTTCATCTCCTAGCTCAGAAGAGTCTGACAGGGTTTCCCAGCCCAGGCGGACTGTGAAGGCAGAGCAGAGTCTGAGAGGAAGCAAGAAGGGCGGGGGAAGGAAAGAAAAGGGAAAAAAAGGATTGTCTACTAAGCAGGAGCTATAAAAATTTATGAGTCTGAAGCAGACCTGGATTTATGCATTGAGACAATTTTGTTAAACTAAATGAAAGTTAATCTGTTGTAAATCTTCGCAGTTCTCAGTGATTCTGCAGAAATTCATTTACAGTAATTGAGAATAAGAGGAAACATAATGAACACACTGATCCTGATGTATCTGAGGTCATTGTGGACAAGAGAAAAGGCCTTGCCTGCATTTCGAAGGATATGCAGCCATGAAGGTACCTGTCACCTGTGCATTCTAACCATGAAGGGGGCAGAGCCAGTGTGCTGGTCCCATCCCAGCCCCTAAGTGCAGCATGACCTGCCTCATGCTGCTTTTCCATGTCATCTGTACTCATGTGCCCAAGCCTTGGAAAGACCCATCAGGATGAGGTTGCCCACCTACCTCTGGCCTGCACTGTGAGCTCACCTGCTAGATAATGGCTCATGGGCAGCTGCCTTGCATTTCGGCCACCTGCTGGGGTGAACACACCTCATGCCTCTGATAGTTGTTCTTGACTCCTCTAACTCCCAGAATCATCTCTAACTGTCTCTGAATCCCAAAATCAGCCACTCAAACAAGTCTTTCAGATTCGATTGAATCTTTTTCAATCCTCTGTAATTGACTTATTAAGCAAGTGGTAGCCAGTGGATTCCAAACATGGAATCATTTGATTCACTTTTTGTAATCACTGCTTTCCTCAGGCTGTCCAACTTCCGTCTCTTCTTTAATGACATCCTATGCCAATTTTACACATCTCAGTCACTTCTGGTTTTTGAAAGTTAGCATCGTTTGAACTTCTTTTCTTACCTTGCATAACAACTTTTCTCTTCCCCTCTTAAGCCAGGCATCTGGCTCTAGGAATGCAGAATGCGGAGGCGGGGAGATGGCTGGCCTTTTCACTCTTGCTCTCCTCCTTCTGCTGGAGGCTAACAGGGCTATCAGGAGTCAGTCTGAGTCACCACTGAGGATGGATGAGGAAATGCCAGGTCTCTCTCAGGGCAGCCTCTGCTCTAAGGATGACATGTGTGGTCATGCTCATTATGCTTGGGTCTCTGTTCATCTATACCGTGGCTTTTCCCACTGCCATGACCCTCTTTGGTCCCTGCCAATGGTCCAGATCACACTCAGAGAGTAAAGGAACTGAGATATAACTGGGTAATGAGAACACAGAACATAGCCAGCGAAGGAGAGGTTTGCAGCTGTTAGATCAGTAAAGCCTAAAAGCTACAAACTTCCACTGTGCCAGAGGGACATATGTTGCTGCTTCTGTGTGATTGGAGGAGGAACACAGGTTAATATTTATAAAATTCCAACAATAAGCTGCACTTGATATACGTTTTCTTATTCCATCCTTAACACCTCTGCAAAACAGATATCTCACTTTTGGTGTCTATATGGAAATAAAAATAAGCAGAAGTCTCATGGGCATGGATTGTATAAGGTGCCATGGGAAAGGACTTTAGGGTTTAGGTGGAGAGCAAAGGAGTCCAGAGGGCACAGAATGGATGTTTTGGCATTGCAGGGAGGCAGGGAGCACCAGTGATTTGGGAAGATGAGGAAAAACCAATTGTAATGTACAGGAATGGGAAGTAATTCTAATTCTCTAGAAAAAAAAATGTGGGTTTGGTGCCTGTGAGCACTGCATTTGTGAGCAGGCCGTTCCTTTCTGGGCCCTATTCTCTAAGTCTGTATGTAAACACAGAAGACTCTAGGAAACCCATATGGTGAGACACCTCTAGTCTATTTCAAACTAAAGAGGCTTCCTGCAGAAAAGGGGAGTTTCTGGGATCATTAGGCCCTGACTGAATTAATGTTAATTCAAGACTCAGGTGTACCTTTGGATTAGCACACCTGACCCATATATTGAAAGGAACCAAAACTTCTTACAAAGGGGTAAGTGGAGATGCTAACCTGGACACATTTTTAAAAATTTACTTACATTTGTAAGTTTATTCTAATTTTTACCATCCTTCATGTATTTAATTGAGGAAACCAAATCCCAGTTTGGCAGTGATTCTAAATGAAAAATTCAGGGCTCTGGCTCAATTGCTCCCATTCCTCAGTGCCTGGCAAGCCTTTCCTTTTCCAAATGATTTGTTGACAGACTGATGTCTGACGTGCCATGCTACACATGAAAAGATGAATGTTAAAGGACAAATTTATTTGTGATACTTGTAGTTTTCACAATTTAAGTCTCAGTAATCATTAGTGCTTCTTTTCAAACAAGCTTATCAGGTGAGAGTGAGTGCTGAGGCTGAGGGAGGCAGAGATGGACAAAGATTTCTATGGATTCCAGGAGCATTCTGACAAGTCTCTGATGCCGTCTGGGTGTCCTGCAATTCACTTCAGCTCTGACACCAGCTATCCAGAGTTAGTGCAGACCCCACACATTAGAAACGAAGTCTTTCAGGTGACTATCCTCACTTCAGACACCAGTGGCAAGTGTGGATGTCCCAAACCATCCCTACCTTTGCCCCGCCAGCTACAAATTCCAAAAAACTGTGTTTCCACCAAACTAAACACACTGCAATTCACCTCTGATGCTGACCACCCAGGATTAGGGTCGGATCCCACATGGCCTGGCCCTTGATGAGACAGACCTCACTGAGGCCAGCTGCCAGGTGCAAGTCTTGGGATCACCCACACTTTTGCCTGACTGGCTGTAAATCTAAGGGTTTCCATAATCCTCAGTTTGATAATTTATTACACTGATTCCTAGAACTCCCTGAAAGTGCAATAATTATTATAGTTTTATTTTAACAGACCTAGATCCAGAACAGCCAAATGAGAAGATGCAAAGAAAAAAATCTGGGAGTAGGGAATGGATCCTTCATGTCCTTACTTCATGGAATCAGAGTGTGTCACTGTCTCAGCATGTAAACTCATTCACCAGCCCGGAAGATCCACTGAGCCTCTGTGTCCAGAAGTTTTCACTAGGGTTTCATCACATAGGAACAATTTATTAAATCACTGGTCATGTGATGGAACTCAACTTCCAGCCCTTGTCCCATCTCTAAGGTCAGATGGCTGAAAGTTTCAACCCTCTCACCACAAGGTTGGTCTTTGTGATGACTAACTCTTATCTGGAAATTATCTAGGGACCCACCATGAGTCAGCTCAAGTGTGCCAATCACTCAAGAAATTCCAAGGGATTGTGAAGCTCTACGCAAAGAACTAATATATTCTTTATTATACCACACAACGAGATGAAGAAATAACATCACTGCAAGAGAGAAGAAATCAGGAGGGGAGTCAGAGGTTCTCAAACTTGGGGACACAATAATGAGTGAAAACAGATATGGTCCCTGCCTGAATCTAGTGGCTCTTGGGAATCAATATCATGTAGTATTTAAGAACACAGCTCTGGTCCTTCCTGCCTTTTACTTGCTGTGAGACTTCAAATAGCTTTGTAATATCTCTGGGCTTGTTTTTCATATCTGTTTAATGGTGCTAGAAATAGGCCTGCCCTCCAAGTCTTGTTATGGAGATTTAATGAGATAATCCATGAAATGTGCTTAAAACAGTATTTAACATAAAGTAAGATTACTGTCACCATCATCGCCATTATTGTAGTGAAGAAGACAGACATGAAGAGTCTGTGAAATGTTAATTACCTAAGTCTCTAAGCAATCAAGGAAAGTAAATAAGTTTTATTATAACCATGTTTTTAAAATTGGGAGTCATAACTCATTGATGAGTCATAAAAGCAGCCTAGTAAGTAACAGAATTTCTGAAAGCTGAAATAGAATAAAGACTACATAGCATTTCTAAACAATTGTTTCCATTGGCAGGGCACAGTGGTTCACGCCTGTAAATCCCAGTACATTAGGAGGCTGAAATGGGCAGATCACCTGAGGTCAGAAGTTCAAGACTAGGCTGCCCAACATGGTGAAACTCCATGTCTACTAAAAATACAAAAATTAGCCAGGCATGGTAGCAGGTGCCTATAATCCCAGCTACTCAGGAGGCTGAGGCATGAGAATCCCTTGAACCTAGGAGATGGAGGTTGCAGTGAGCTGAGACTGTGTTATTACACTCCAGCCTGGGGGATAGAGTGAGACCTCTGTCTCAAAAACAAAAACAAAAACTGTTTCCATTGCATGTGTATGAGAGAGAGAGAGAGAAAGAGAGAGACAGTTTTGTAATGAGTCACAATGAAAGTATTTCTTCATCTGGGCTGTAATTTCAGCTTACTAGGCTGTGAGCTCTTTTGTAGGACTGTAAGTTATTTGAGGGCAGGGTAACATAATCATCTTTCTATTTCTAAAAGTGAAACACAGGTTCATGTACAAAATACACATCAGTAAAGGAATGTTCATTAAAATAGATTGATTGGTGGATACAATTGTATTCTAGATGTCTTCATTGAATATGGGATATAAACTAATGCTTTTGAGGTGTACTGAAGCGGAGGCAGAAAACAGGTCAATTCTGGACCCTATTATCTAAGACTGTGTGTAAACAAAGAAAACAATAGAAATACTGGGTACAGTGGCTCATGCCTGTAATCCCAGAACTTTGGAAGGCCGAGGCTGGAGAATTGCTTCAGGCTAGGAGTTTAGACAGCCTGGGCAACATAGTAAGACCCTGTCACTATGAAAAATAAAAAATAAATTATCTGACCATGGAGGCTTACACCTGCAGTCTCAACTACTTGAGAAGCTGAGGTGGGAGGATCACTTGAACCCAGTATTTTAAGGCTGCAGTGAGTTATGATTGCACCACTGCACTCCAGTGTGGGTGACAAAGTGAGATCCTGTCTCTAAAAACTAATAAAATAAAATATAACCATTAGAATATAATCAAGAGAGTATCCTTTCATTTAGTCAAGAAATATTAAATAAGCATCTACTATGTAACTAGCACTATTCTAGGAACAGAGATGAATAGCAAAGAATCTGTGCTGGTGGAACTTGAATTCTAATAAAGGAGAGAGAAAATTAACACTCAAATACATGATCAGATAAAATGGCAGGTAACGGTAAGTGCTATGCAGAAAAGCAAAGCAGAAGGAGCAGGAAGAGTGACTCAAGCTGCCTGCCTAGATGCCGAGATCAGAGGACTCAGAAAAGCTGATGTCAGAGCACAGACCCAGGTGAAGTAGAGCCGAGCCATCAGCTGTCTTGGGAAAGAGCACTGCAAGGAAAGAAAATGCAAGAGCAGATGTCTGGAGATGGGGTGTGTTTGATGCATTTAAGGAAGAGCAAGCAGGTTGCTGTGGCTGAAGATGAGACAGTGAAGAGATTGTGTGTGTGCATGTGTATGTGTGTATGTGTGTGCATACATAATCAAGTAACCAAATGCTATTCATGAGGAGCTAGGAAAAGAGGACAATGACACCTTGAAGATAAAAGAAATAGCATGCAATGGGCAACCATTATGTACCAAGACAGTGTATTCCTTCATCTCATAACCTTCATAACAGCAACATGACAATAACAATAGCTAATAATGTATCAATTAATATCTTAATCACTTGTGTGTACAACCTCATTTATAAGAAACCTGTGAAGCTTTATAAAAGAGAAAACAGACTCAGAGATTTGAAGTAATTTATCCAAGTGATTTGGTCTAAGAACAGGCCAACTTGGATTCTGAATGACTGCCACATAGCCCCAAATTCTGATTGCCCCCTACATTGTCTCTTTATAGGGGAAACTTGGAGGGATATTTCAGATTGTGGCAGACTTAGGTAGATCTGGGAAGGCAGAGCAAGCATGAGAAGGAAGGAACATTTCAGGTATATCAGCTTAGATTGAAGCCCAGTGAGACAGTGGGGGCCCTGCAGGGCTGTCGAAGGAAGCACAACCCATGTGAGGTGTCTACAGGCATTCTGCTCCTGCGCTCTCTTTGCCAGGTGCCATCTGCCATCACAATGGGAAAAGGCAGCTACCTGAATTGCCAAGGTCTAGTGGGGACTCCCAAGCAATGAAGCTGCCCACAGACAAAGCTGACAACTTTCTGGTGAGGAGAAGGGCTAGGGCTCAGGAAGGGATGTCCTTGAAGGATGCAGGATGCTGGACTGGAGCTGTTGCCATGGTGATAATCCAGAGTGCCAGTGTGCTGCCTTCCCTCCACTCTGCCCTTTCTGAACAGGTGCTGTGAGCGGGTGGCCTGGCAAGCATGCTTTCCATTATGCCCCAGACTGACTCCCAGATAACCTCCTACCAGTGTCAGCTCTGGAGCCTGAACGCCTGGGAGGAGAGGAAGTTTTGCACCTGCAGTGGGTACAAGATGCTCATGTGCAGGTGTGCCTGCAAATGCCGAAAAGAACCACCCCATTAATCCAAGATGTCCCATGCCCATTGCCATCTAAAAGGACCTACAAGACAAAGAAAGGAGCAGTAAGCATATCAAAACCTGGGTGCCTCATAAGTGATAGCAACAGGAAGCAGAGAAATTCTAGGCAGAAAAGGGTGGGGTTCCTGATGAAGCCCCACCCTGAAGCCTAAAGCAGCCCAAAGTGAGAACTTCACATCCTCTTTTTCCCACTGGAAAGTTGCCTTATCCAAAACCACCCTAGCTTGCTGGCCTCCTGTCCTGTACGCATTAAAACACCAGGCTCCCACTGGCAGAAGCATGGCAGAGAAGACGAGAAGAAGCAGCCAGACGTCAGAGGAAAACATTTTGACTTCAGAGGGACAGCTTGACAGTGGGACCTCAGAGAAAAGTTAGGCTAGAGACCACCAACCTCAAGGGTAAGACCACCTTCCCACTCCATCCCCTTTCCAGCTCTTCATCCCACTGAGAGCCACTTCTATCAGCAATAAAATCTCCCACATTTATTATCTTCAATACATTCATGCCACCGTATTCTTCCTGGATGTCAAACAAGAGCTCAGGATACAGAGGACTGTCACACTGAGCTCTTAAACACTTAAGTCATTCGCAGGCAGGAAAACTAAAAGAGCGCACTGTAATACATGCTTTCTGGGGCTCCAGTGGCTATGGGTACCCCCTAGATGCTGCCCCAGGGCTGCACAGAGTTCTGATCCTACTAGCATCCAGAAGCACTCATCCCAGTCCCTGCACCCACTCACCTGTGTGCTCCTCCTCCCACGAGGGGTCAAAAGCTGCAGGCTGAGTA
This sequence comes from Callithrix jacchus, assembly GCF_049354715.1. Taxonomy (NCBI): domain Eukaryota; kingdom Metazoa; phylum Chordata; class Mammalia; order Primates; family Cebidae; genus Callithrix; species Callithrix jacchus. The sequence goes on from NC_133507.1 coordinate 111,327,550, forward strand.
AGTCCTTTGAAGGGGTCAAGGAAAATTTCCTGTTTCATAAGCCACGTCCCGCATGAAATGTATAGCTCAGTGCACAGTGCAGAATTTAACTGCTTAAAAAGATGCCTGACCTTTGCCCTTGGCTACTAGAAACTGATCTCTAGGCCCCTGGAATGTCATACCTGATGGAGTGACTTGGCCTGGGGGTCTTGAGTCCCCCCTGGATAGCTAACTGTGATTTATAATGGGGGCTGCTCACATTGGATACTAACACAATGACCTGGGGTGGGAGATTTTGGACACACAATATCAGTCAGCTACCAGAGGGCTGAAGACTGAGATCAATCATGTGGACAACTAATCAGTCACACCTACATGATGGAGCCCTACTACAGACTGCACACTGAGGCTCAGGTGAGCGTCCCTGCTTGGCAGTATTCAGTGTGAATGGCCGCACATGAATGCAAGGAGGGAAGCACTGCCCTCACTCTACAAAGAGAAGATGACTAGAAACTCCACTTTCATCCCCTCCTGGACTCTGCCCTCAATACCTCTTCCCCTGATCACTTTTTATCCTTATTTTTCCCTGTAACAAACTGTAACTGCAAGTATAACTGCTTTCATGCGTTTTGTGAATGCTTTTCATGAATTATCAAAAACAAAGGATGACTTGGATATTCTCCAAAAATGTCAGTTGACGTCAGATGTCAGGGTGGTCTTGTGTGAGCTGTTTTATCTAACTGTAGGGTAGGCTGGCTCTCACACTCACCAACTGGTAGATGATGCTTGGAGTGCTTTCTCCCTCTGCTCTTGGCTAGCTATACCATCCCAGGTCTCTGGCTGTCAGCCTGTGCATCTCTAAATTTGGCATGATGTGTATGAAATATGGCTGATGTGAGGATTAAATCATGGGCTAACACAAAAAACAATCTATCACTCCTTCTCACTCCCTTTGGTCTTACCAAACAAGCCAAGCTCACTCCTGACCTCTGGACTTTTACTTTGCTTCCCCCTGTCCTGGGAAGGAGTGCCCAGGACCTCCCATTACATAGGTATCAGCTCACATGTCCTCTCCCTCCAGAGAACGTTCCTTGGCTCTTTGCAACTGAGCTCTCACCACAGGCACCTCCAACCACTTCTCTCTGTCTTGCTTTCTTCATTCCAATTGTCACCAGCTGAAATCCTCTTGATCATGTCTTGATTCACGAGTTTACTGTCCATCTTTCTCTACAGAATTAAGCCCCAGGAGAGTAGTTCCAGATAGGTCTTGCTTGTAGCTGAATTTCTGGAGCCTACAGTTATTCTTAGCTCATAGTAGAAAAAGTATTTATTGAATTAATGAATCTCTTTCTTAATTCAGGAGAAAATTAAAGACTAGCCAACAGAGAGAAAGAGCCTGGTGGACAGCACACAGCTCCGTTTAGACAGGGTCCAGCATGAGAATATTTCAACTAAGCCCTTTTCTCACTTGGTTTAAGTTTGTTCACCTTTTAAACAGATGTTAATTTTATTTTAATAAAGTGAATTGAATGTGAAATTTTTCCAGATAAAGTCAAAGCTTTGAACTCATGTTGGGTGTTGTTATTGTTAAGCCAATAGTTATTGTTGATGGTAGTGGTTATGTCCGGTTTTTCTGTTATTTTCTTTGCTTTTTTGGAAGGAGAGGAGAAATATTTTTGGTGTTTCGTTTTTGGTTTTTAGCTTGTGGTATTGTAATGAAATGAAAAAGAAATGGCACAGTCAGAAGACAAAAGTGTCAAAGAAAACCTCAGCATATGTGTAGATGGAGGAGGCAAATGAAAGGGAAAGGTTCATTATGTGTCTGTCATTTGCCTGGATTATGGGGCAGCATATGCCTTCCCTATGAAGACCCTCTCAAGTCTCTTGCAAGTGTGGCTGTTGAGAGGATTGTGGGAGGCAACATGAATCAATCCCTGGCACATGGTGGGCTCCACAAATGCCAGACTACCCTAGATCTGGTCCCAGCAAATCACTCCAGAATTCCAATCACTCCAGAATTCAAATGGACAGGATTTTTGCACCTGTAATGTTTCACAGAGTGGAAAGTAATGCACTTGACAATGACAAGGTGTCATTATCACCGAAAGGGGATAAATTATGCAAATTGGCTTCTCTGGAGAGTAGATCCCTTGCTGCTGCCCTTTAGGCTGACAGAGACAAAGGCAGAGTTGGGGTTGCCACCCTTACCCTGAGTGTCATGAACAGGGCAGACACAACTTTGGAGATGTGTGCTTGTGAAACACACATATATCTGTGTGTGTGTGTGCGTGTGTGTGCACGTGTGCATGCAGTCACTCTCTCTATATATACATGTAATAAACCAACAGTGTCTATTAATGCTGTCAGTATTTTTATATATTATATTAATATATACCATCAGTTTATTTTTATAAAGGAAAGGAAAGTGAGAGAGAACTCCAAATTCAAACACAACCAGGAATAGAAATCCAGAGTGAACACAGACTACGTGAATCGCTTTTGGGTATGCCCTTCTCATCCCTTGTAGTCACTGTGGTTACCTCCCAAATCTAGCTCTCCTCTCTTTAGCCCCATTTAGTTGCATGTCCACATCTCTCCCTGTGTTTTTTTCAAAATAATCTTCACCCAGCTGTAAGGCAAAGAACATCATTTGTTAGCAAATCTCATAGGATATGTGTGTAGTTGTGTATATAGAAAGAGATTTATTATGAAGAATTGGCTCACATGATTATGGAGGCTGATAAATCCCAAGATCTGCATTCAGTGAGCTGGAAATTCAGAAAAGCTGATGGTGTAAATTTCAGTTCAAAATCCAGCAGTCTCCAGACTCAGTAAGAGTCAATGTTTCTGTTAAAATCCAAAGGGACAGATCTCCCAGCAGTCAGAAAGGAGGAGTTTCCTCTTATTCATGGAAGGGTCCGCATTTTTGTTCTAGTAAGGACTTCAACAGACTGAGTAATGCCCATACACATAAGGAAGAGTAATTTACATTGCATAGTTTACCAGTCCAAATGTTAATCTCATCCAGAAACACCTACGCAGACATATCCAGAATAATGTGTGACCAAATGTCTAGGCACTCCGTGGTCCAGTCAAGTGGACCACAACATGAACCATCACAAGTCCACACCCACCTACATCTTCTTAAACCACACTTAACTGCAAAACACAGACAATAACAAGGCCGTGACACTGCTGCACATGATACAATATCCTATGTACAATAGAAATTGTACTAACTCCTCCAGAAAAGAAGGTAAAGTCCTTCAGTGCTGTTCACTGTTCTCCTTGATATCCATTATTTAAATACTATGGTATAAACTTAGTACTATTTAATACTATGACATAAAGTAAATAGATCTTATGTTGTATAAGAGAATAAGAGAGGTGAAACAAAGGTATTTTTGTATTTACATATATAAACACACACACACGGTGATTCATCAAAGATCTAGAGGCAGAAACAGCATTTGACTTAGCAATCTCGTTACTGGGTATATACCCAAAGGAATATTAATCATTCTGTGACAAAGGTACATGCACACATATGTTCATTGCAGCCCTATTCACCATAGCAAAGACATGGAAACAACCCAAATGTCCATCAATGATAGACTGGATAAAGAAAATATGGTACATATACACCATGGAATAATATGCAGCCAGAAAAAGGAACAAGATTATGTCTTTTGTGGGAACAATGATAAAGCTGGAGGCTATTATCTTTAGCAAACTAACACAGGAACAGAAAACCAGACACCACACGTTCTCACTTATAAGTGGGAACTGAATGATGAGAACACATAAACACATAAGGTAGCAATGCACCCGAAGGCCTGCTGGAGGGGATGGGGAAAAGGAAAGCATCCTGAAGGCTAGCTAATGGATGCTGGGCTTAACACCTAAGTGATGGGATGATCTGTGGGCAAACTACCATGGCACATATATGTTACCTGTTATTACCTATGTAACAAATCACATCCTGCACATGCACACCTGAATTTAAAATAAAAGGTGAAGGAAAAAAATGTAAAAATAAACACACAAACACATTCATAACAAAATAAGGAGAAAATACCCATAACAATTTCAGTCCTAATTTCTCTAATTGATCATATAGTTAGTTGTTGCTGGTGTTAAAAAAAATTCAATAGGTGGCTCACGCCTGTAATCCCAGCACTTTGGGAGGCCGAGGCGGGTGGATCACGAGGTCAACAGATCGAGACCATACTGGTCAGCATGGTGAAACCCCGTCTCTACTAAAAATACAAAAACTTAGCTGGGCGCTGTGGTGCGTGCATGTAATCCCAGCTACTCAGGAGGCTGAGGCAGGAGAATTGCCTGAACCCAGGAGGCGGAGGTTGCTGTGAGCCGAGATCGCGCCATTGCACTCCAGCCTGGGTAAACAAGAGTGGAACTCCGTCTCAAAAAAAAAAAAAAAAAAAAAAAAAAAAATTCAATAATACTTATAAAGCATGACATGAAAAATTTTATTCAGGGTCATTATAGTAGATACAGGAACAACTATAATGGAATTTTGCAATAGAGGACAGAAATTGGACTCAACCCTGAATATGGCATGGACAAGTGGGAATTTATAGCCAAAATGCAGGGTGGGAGTCAATGGATAGAAAATTACTAATAGAAAACTTCATGGTAAAAGGGATTATGGCCAAATAGACCTAACAGAATTCTTGCTTAAGATCTGCCAGGATAATCAGACATCACCCGGGGGATGGTGGAGGATGAGGAAACTGATCAGGTATAAAAACTAATTCAGAAACTGATTGTGCCACTGCACTCCAGTCTGAGTGACAGAATAAGACCCCATCAGGGCAAAAAACAAAGTGAGTGGTCAGATATTTAGGATGATGGGGGTGGTTCTCACTAAACTGACTTAGCAGAGGGACATTTGGCTCTGCTCACTTTGCTGAGCTGCTGAATATCTAACCCTGGGCTACAACTTCATAAACACTTGGTATGAGTCAATTATCACCTAAGCTAGCTGAGTTGGTTTGTCTGCTTCTTGCAACCAAACATGCTTGCATCCTACTTAATGCCACTGCACGTGTCCTGTCCTCACCACACTATTAGCTCTACGTCATTTGTTCATTTATTTATCCATGCATTCATTCAACAAATGGATGACCTACTTTGCATCAGCTACCTACTAGGCACTTAGAATAGAGTCCTCGGTATTACATGGGATACATGAGCCTTCTCTTTGTGGTCAGAATCTTGAAATAAATACAAATAAATTTTATTAAAATAAAAAGAATGGGCTGGGCATGGTGGCCCATGCCTGTAATCCAAAAACATTGGGAAGTTGAGGCAGGTGGATTGCTTGAGCCCAGTAGTTCGAGATTACTCTGAGCAAGATGGCAAAAACCTCATCTCTACAAAAACACAAAAATTTGCCAGGTGTGGTTGTATTCACTTGTAGCCCCAGCTACTCGTGAAGCTGAGGTGGAAGGATTGCTTGAGCCCAGGGAGGTCGAAGCTGAAGTGAGCCATGACCACAACACAGCACTCCAGCCTGGGCAACAGAGTGAAACCCTGTCTCTAATAGTAAGACAGGTGCCATTCGAAAGGTGGTACAAGACACAAAATGAAACAAAGAGAGCATTAATCAACTCTACCTCAGGGGGAGGAAAGAAGAGTCCATTTTCTTTATCAACTTTTATTTTCAGTTCCAGAGTACATGTGCAGGAAGTGCAGGTTTGTTACATAGTTCAATGTGTGTCATAGTGGGTTGTTGCACAGATCAACCCACCACGTGGGTATTAAGCCCAACAACCATTTGCTATTCTTCCCGATGCTCTCCCTCCCCCATCTCCCACAATAGGTCCCAAGGTGTGTTGTCTCCACAGTGTGTCCATGTGTTGTCATTGTTCAGCTCCCCCTTATAAGTGAGAATATGCAGTATTTGGTTTTCTGTTCCTGCATTAATTTGCTGAGGATAATAGCCTTCAGTTCCATCCACGTCCCTGCAAAAGACATAATCTCATTTTTATGGCTGCATAGTATTCCACAGTGTATATGTACAACATTTTCTTTATCCAGTCTATCACTGATGGGCATTTGGGTTGATTCCATGTCTTTGCTATTGTCAAGAGTGCTGCAATGAACATAGTGTGCATGTACCTTTATAATAGAATGATTTCTATTCCCTTGTATATATACTCTGTAGTGGGATTGCTTAAGACAAGAGTAATGCCCTTTTTTCTGTTTGTCCCTAGACTTTTGTTTGTCGAAGCCAAGTTAAAGTCCTCTTTTATGAGATCAGGTTGGAAAAAAGCCCTGGGATGGCAGTGGGAAGACATAGTTGTGAGAAGTTTACGAAGTTTTCACTTGAAGATAGCTGAGCTTCAGTTTCTCCTATTGTAAAACGTGTTATTTCAATAGTGCAATTCAGGACACAAGTCTTGAACAATTGACATACAAGTCTTGAACAGTGAACATAAATATTATATTTTAATAAATACTGGCCAATAGAGATAATTAAGATAGTATCACTTTTTTGATGAATTTACAAACTGGGGAAAGACACACACACACATACATGTAATTATAGCAGGTAATATTATTGCACAGTATGGAAAAGTATGTCAATAATTTCCAAAAATGTGCCAAACTAATACTCTATAATTCTTCACTTTCACAGGTTATTCAGCATTTTATACTTAATTTGTCATACTGCTTATATGGCTTTAACTTCTTTTTCAAATTCAATTAAATTATAAATACATCTTTAAAGAAACATTTGCAATATGCTTTAGAATTGGCAGATTTCACTGGTGACAGCTGATTAAGTCATCACGTTTAATCAGTGAGCTAAGCTATCACTCTTCTTTTACAGAATAAGGAACTCTGAGGAGAGAAGTACCTTGTCCGATATCAGAGAGGTGAGTGGTGGAGCCACAGTCCAAGCCTCACTAGTTTTCTTTCTGTGCCACAATGCTTGGTACGCATGCCCTTAAGTCAGGGTTCAGATGTTAAGCCACTGTCCTTTTCCCTGCCTATCCTACTCCCAAGTCAACTGTCTGTTCTACATTACTTTAATCCTTTTTCTTCCAACTTGCTTGCCTCTCTAGAACAGACATCCCTCTCTCTCTGCTTATCATCCTCATCACACACTAGGCTATACACATCATCCCCTCCCATTCACATCCAGACTTTTCTCTCTTGACTCTTTCTTCTCAGTGGCTCTGCCCCTCTGCTCACTGAAGAATGTTAAGATGCCCTTCCTTCAAGTTCAACACTATTAACTAAGTGGCTGCTCTATACCAAGCCTTGAGTTGGATGTGGGGGTTATAATGATGAATAAGGACAAACATGGTGGCTGCCTATAATCCCAGTGCTTTAGGAAGCCAATATGGACAGACCACTTGAGCCTGGAGTTCAAAACTAGCCTGACCAATATGGCAAAATCCCATCTCAACAACAAAATACTAAAATTAGTGGGGCGTGGTGGCATGTGCCTGCAGTCCCAGCTATTCAGGAGGCTGAGATGGAAAAATCACTTGAGCACAGGAGCTCAAGACTGCAGGAAGCCATGATCACACCACTGCACTCCAGTCTGGGTGAAAGAGTAAGATTTTGTCTTAAACAAAAAGATGAATAAGACACGGGCTTTTTTCTCAAAGAGGTCATAATCTAGTCCTGGGAGTCAAACAAGGCCATACAACTACTTCTCTGCAAGAAATTCTTGCTCTTACTAAATTTTGGGTGAAGATCAAGAGAAGATTATAATTTTAAAAACACAGAACAGGGAGGACTCAAGATGGCGCTGTGAGAACAACCCAGGATTGGAGCTCTCATTGAATCCGCAAAGTGGTGAGTCGGGGCTGCATTTCCAGACTGATCTTTGTTGCCCACAGAACGGGGAAACTCCCAAGTATAGAAAAGACATGGGACGCCAGGCAGTAGGTCTGCCTGGTGAAGCCGGCAGCCGGGGCGGCAGCAGCTGGCCCTACCCAGCAATCCCCACAGGGCGCGCTTGTCCGGGTGCCCTGTTGAACCGGCAACCTGAGACTTGAGAGGGCTGGACTTGAGACTGAACGAGACGTGGACAGTAGGCCAGCCCAGAGGATTGCAGGGACAGAGCGTTTGGGGTACCCAGTGGGACGAACAAAACCGTGATTTCAAACTATCCCGAGCAGACGGTCCGAGACGCTCTGTGGGGGAGGGGCGTCCACCACTACCAAGGCAACCCGCCCCAACTGAGATACACGCCCACTGCTGATGCAGCCTCCCGTTGCCGAGGCAACCCGTCCCTACTGAGATACACGCCCACTGCTGACGCAGCCTGCCATTGCCGAGGCAACATGCTACAACGAAGAGACTCTGCCGCAGGGCATGGCGGAGACCACAGCAGAGCCTGCAGGAACAGGGCGAATCACACAACAGCAGGGCGGAGCCTCGGCAGGCAAACAGTGGCTAGTCTGCCTTCTAGCTGGGCAGGACACCTCAACGGACATCGAAAAATAAAGCCCGAACCCCCCAAAACAGCGCATTTGAGAAAAAAAGGGTTTTTTAAATGAGCTCTGTTGCAGCAGAATCAAACATAGCAGCCTAACAGCCCTGAATGAACAACAGAGCTCACAGCTCAGCAATTGAGCTCCTAAAAAGTACAGACTGCCTCCTCAAGCAGCTCCCTGACCCCTCTATATCCAAAAGACTGACATTTGGCAGGCATCATGCTGGGACAAAGAGAGCAGAAAAAGAAACTGGTAGCAACCCTCACTGTGCCACAGCTGCTAGAGGTGCACCCCAGACAAGCAGGGCCTGGAGTGGACCTCAGCAGTCGTACAGCGAAGGGGCTAGACTGGTAGAAGGAAACCCAAGTAACAGAAATACTTCATCATCAACAATCTGGGTGTCCACTCAGAGACCCAATCGAAAAGTCAGCAACTACGCAGAAGACAAGCGGATAAATCCACAAAGATGGGAAGAAACCAGCGAAAAAAGGAGGAAAACACCCAAAACCAGAACACCTCGCCTCCTAGAAAGGACCAAAACTCCTCACCAGCAAGGAAACAAAGCTGGACGCAGAATGACTGTGATGAAAAGACGGAATTAGACTTCAGAAGGTGGATAATGAGAAACTTTTGTGAGCTAAAAGAACATGTATTAAATCAATGCAAAGAAACTAAGGAACTTAAAAAAAGATATGAGGAAATGATAACAAGAATGGATAACTTAGAGAGGAATATGAATGAATTAAAGGAGCTGAAAAACACAATACGAGAACTTCGCAAAGCATGCACAAGTTTCAATAGCCGAATTGACCAAGCAGAAGAAAGAATATCTGAAGTCGAAGACCAACTCAATGAAATTAAACGAGAAACCAAGATTAGAGAAAAAAGTGCAAAAAGGAATGAACAAAGTCTCCAAGAAATGTGGGACTATGTGAAAAGACCTAACCTACGTTTGATAGGTGTACCAGAAGGGGACGAAGAGAATGAATCCAAGCTGGAAAATACTCTTCAGGACATCATCCAGGAAAACTTCCCCCACCTAGCAAGACTGGCCAACACTCAAATACAGGAAATACAGAGAACACCACAAAGATATTCTGCAAGAAGAGCAACCCCAAGGCACATAATCGTCAGATTCAACAAGGTTGAAATAAAGGAGAAAATACTAAGGGCAGCCAGAGAGAAAGGTCGGGTCACCCACAAAGGGAAGCCCATCGGACTCACAGATCTCTCAGCAGAAACACTACAAGCCAGAAGAGAGTGGGGGCCAATATTCAACATTCTTAAAGAAAAGAACTTTCAACCCAGAATTTCATATCCAGCCAAACTGAGCTTCAGAAGTGAAGGAAAAATAAAATCCTTTGCGAACAAGCAAGTACTCAGAGATTTTGTCACCACCAGGCCTGCTTTACAAGAGCTCCTAAAAGAGGCACTACACATAGAAAGGAACAAGCAGTACCAGCCATTCCAAAATCACACTAAATGCTAAAGAGCATCAACATAATGAAGAATCTACAACAACTAACAGGCAAAACAGCCACTTAGCATCAAAATGGCAGTATCAAATTCACACATAACAATATTAACCTTAAATGTAAATGGACTAAATGCACCAATCAAAAGACACAGACTGGCAAATTGGATAAAAATCCAAAACCCATCCGTGTGCTGTATCCAGGAAACCCATCTCACATGCAAGGATACACAAAGGCTCAAAATAAAGGGATGGAGGAAGATTTACCAAGCAAATGGAGAGCAAAAAAAAGCAGGAGTTGCAATTCTCATCTCTGATAAAAAAGACTTTAAAGCAACAAAGATCAAAAGAGACAAAGAAGGCCATTACATAATGCTAAAAGGATTGATACAACAAGAAGAGCTAACGATCCTAAACATATATGGACCCAATGCAGGAGCACCCAGATACATAAAGCAAGTTCTTAATGACTTACAAAGAGACTTAGACTCCCACACAATAATAGTGGGAGACTTTAACACTCCACTGTCAATATTAGACAGATCAACCAGACAGAAAATCAACAAGGATATCCAGGGCTTGAACTCAGACATGGAGCAAGCAAACCTGATAGACATTTACAGAACTCTTCACCCCAAATCCACAGAATATACATTCTTCTCAGCACCACATCACACCTACTCTAAAATTGACCACATAATTGGAAGTAAAGCACTGCTCAGCAAATGCAAAACAACTGAAATCATAACAACAGCCTCTCAGACCATAGTGCAATCAAGTTAGAACTCAGAATACAGAAACCAACCCAGAACCGCACAGCTTCATGGAAACTGAACAACTGGCTCTTGAATGTTGACTGGGTAAACAATGAAATGAAGACAGAAATAAAGAAGTTCTTCGAAACCAATGAGAATGAAGACACAACATGCCAGAACCTCTGGGACACATTTAAAGCAGTCTCTAGAGGAAAGTATATAGCAATAAGTGCCCATATGAGGAGAATGGAGAGATCCAAAATTGACACCCTATCGTCAAAATTGAAAGAGCTAGAGGAGCAAGATCAAAAAAACTCAAAACCCAGCAGAAGACAAGAAATAACTAAGATCAGAGCTGAACTGAAGGAGATTGAGACACGAAAGACCCTTCAAAAAATCAATAAATCCAAGAGCTGGTTTTTTGAAAAGATCAACAAAATAGACAGACCACTAGCCAGATTGATTAAAAAGAAAAGAGAGAACAACCAAATAGATGCAATAAAAAATGATAAAGGGGAAATCACCACAGATTCCACAGAAATTCAAACCACCATCAGAGAATATTACAAACAACTCTATGCACATAAACTAGTAAACCTGGAAGAAATGGATAAATTCCTGGACTCCTGTGTCCTCCCAAGCCTAAACCAGGAGGAAGCTGAAACTATGAATAGACCAATAACAAGGTCAGAAGTCGAGGCAGCAATTAAGAGCCTACCACTCAAAAAAAGCCCAGGTCCAGACGGGTTAACAGCCAAATTCTACCAGACACACAAAGAGGAGCTGGTACCATTCCTTCTAAAACTATTTCAAACAATCCAAAAAGAGGGAATACTTCCCAAATCATTTTACGAGACCAACATCATTCTGATACCAAAACCCGGCAGAGACCCAACAAGAAAAGAAAACTTCAGGCCAATATCCATGATGAACATAGATGCAAAAATCTTCAATAAAATATTGGCAAGCCGAATGCAACAGCAAATCAAAAAACTTATTCACCATGATCAAGTAGGATTCATCCCGGGGATGCAAGGCTGGTTCAACATACGGAAGTCTTTAAACGTAATTCACCACATAAACAGAAACAAAAACAAAAACCACATGATTATCTCAATTGACACAGAGAAGGCATTTGACAAAATTCCACAGCCCTTTATGCTAAAAACCCTCAATAAACTCGGTATCGATGGAACGTATCTCAAAGTAATGAAAGAAATTTATGACAAACCAACAGCCAATATCATACTGAATGGGCAAAAACTGGAAGCATTCCCTTTGAAATCTGGCACTAGACAAGGATGCCCTCTTTCACCACTCCTATTCAATATAGTTCTGGAAGTTCTAGCCAGAGCAATCAGGCAAGAAAAAGAAATAAAGGGTATTCAAATAGGAAAGGTGGAAGCCAAATTGTCTCTATTTGCAGACGACATGATAGTATACCTAGAAGACCCCATCGCCTCAGCCCAAAAACTCCTGAAACTGATAAGCAATTTCAGCAAAGTCTCAGGATATAAAATCAATGTGCAAAAATCACAAGCATTCGTCTACACCAGTAACAGACTTAAAGAAAGCCAAATCAAGAACGAACTGCCATTCACAATTGCTACAAAAAGAATAAAATACCATGGAATACAACTCACAAGGCACGTAAGGGACCTCTTCAAGGAGAACTACAAACCACTGCTCAACAAAATCAGAGAGGACACAAACAGATGGAGAAACATTCCATGTTCATGGTTAGGAAGAATTAACATCGTGAAAATGGCTATACTGCCCAAAGTAATTTACAGAATCAACGCTATCCCCATCAAGCTACCATTGACTTTCTTCACAGAACTGGAAAAAACCACCATGAACTTCATATGGAACCAAAAGAGAGCCCGCATAGCCAAGTCAATTCTAAGCAAAAAGAACACAGCAGGGGGCATCACACAACCAGATTTCAAACTATACTACAAGGCTACAGTAATCAAAACAGCATGGTACTGGTACCAAAACAGAGATATAGACCAATGGAACAAAACAGAGGCACCAGAGGCAACACAACATATCTACAACTATACAATCTTTGATAAACCTGACAGAAAGAAGCAAGGGGGAAAGGATTCCCTGTTCAACAAATGGTGTTGGGAAAACTGGCTAGCCATGTGCAGAAAGCAGAAACTGGACCCCTTCCTGACACCTTACACTAAAATTAACTCCAGATGGATTAAAGACTTAAACATAAGACCTGGCACCATAAAAACCCTAGAAGGAAATCTAGGCAAAACTATCCAGGACATAGGAGTAGGCAAGGACTTCATGAACAAAACACCAAAAGCATTGGCAACAAAAGCCAAAATAGACAAATGGGACCTAATCAAACTCCACAGCTTCTGCACGGAAAAAGAAACAGTCACTAGAGTGGATCGGCAACCAACAGAATGGGAAAAAATTTTTGCAGTTTACCCATCTGACAAAGGGCTGATATCCAGAATTTACAAAGAACTCAAACAGATTTACAGGAAAAAAACAAACAAGCCCATTCAAAAGTGGGCAAAGGATATGAACAGACACTTTACGAAATAAGACATATATGAGGCCAACAATCATATGAAAAAATGCTCATCGTCACTGGTCATCAGAGAGATGCAAATCAAAACCACATTGAGATACCATCTCACGCCAGTTAGAATGGTGATCATTAAAAAATCTGGAGACAACAGATGCTGGAGAGGATGTGGAGAAAAAGGAACACTTTTACACTGTTGGTGGGAGTGTAAATTAGTTCAACCACTGTGGAAGACAGTGTGGCGATTCCTCAAGGCCTTAGAATAGAAATTCCATTTGACCCAGCAATCCCATTACTGGGTATATATCCAAAAGACTATAAATCGTTCTACTATAAGGACACATGTACACGAATGTTCATTGCAGCACTGTTTACAATAGCAAAGACCTGGAATCAACCAAAATGCCCATTGATAATAGACTGGATTGGAAAAATGTGGCACATATACACCATGGAATATTATGCAGCAATCAGAAATGATGAGTTCGTGTCGTTTGTAGGGACATGGATGAATCTGGAGAACGCCATCCTCAGCAAACTGACACAAGAACAGAAAATGAAACACCGCATATTCTCACTCATAGGCGGGTGATGAAAAATGAGAACACATGGAGACAGGGAGAGGAGTACTAAACACTGGGGTCTATTGGGGGAAAAAGGGGAGGGCCAGTGGGAGGGGGAGGTGGGGAGGGATAGCCTGGGGAGAAATGCCAAATGTGGGTGAAGGGGAGAAGGAAAGAAAAGCACACTGCCATGTGTGTTTCTACGCAACTGTCTTGCATGCTCTGCTCATGTACCCCAAAACCTAAAATCCAATAAAAAATAAAAAAATAAAATAAAAAAATAAAAAATAAAATAAAAACACAGAACCCTGAAAATCCTGGCCAAATGCCCAACCACATATTTAAAATTGGTTTACTTGCCACTCCCCATAAGTGTTTTAGTGATAATTTATCCTGAAACCCAACTGCATGGTATTCTCTCTACCCTAACTTGCCTACCCTCCAACAGACAGCCACTTCTGCAGATACCCTAGGACAGAAAGTCCATCTCACTCCTAAAAATATTCTATGTCCCTTCTAAGCTGATGTCTTCTCCTTATGCCACCTACATTTTGCAAAATGGGCACGGTTTATCCCACATTTCCTGACATTCTTCTTTTTAGTCTCACATTCTTTTGAAAAGGAAGGGCTCTGTGCCCTAAACCAGAAAGAATACAGTGCTCTGTTTCTAATTTAGTGTTTTGTCATCATATCCCAACCTATCAAAGAAAAATTTTAGATGGACTTGTTCCCTTTACAGTGTAATTTGTGATGTAACAACATAAAAGTACACACGGCAATTGTCCTTACAGACATCAGAATAAAATCGCATATGGGGAGAAGAATCATTCTCCTATTAGTAGAACTGGCCTGCCCTTGGAAGTAAGCCCACCACAACTGTGGTCTGATGCATTTAGTGGTTGAGCAGGTGCCCAACCAAAGTCCCATGGGCACAAACTCAGATACACCAGTACCAACTATTTTAATTATAGGTTGTATTCTGACCAAAGCAAACTAGTGAACAGTCAACCAATTCACCCTACGTATAGCAATTACAGTTATGCTAAGGGTGGAAAGGAAAAAGCACTGGGTACTACAAAAGCATATAACAAGTGGGAGGGCTAAGCTAGTCTAGAAAGGAGGTGTAAAAAAAGGTTTTCAGCTGAAAACTATCAAAGATTAGAAATTAGCCTAGAAAAGGGAGAGGGGCTTTCAGAGGGCAGGCACCATCAAAGGCCCTGGGGTGGGAAAGAACTGGGCACATTCAAGGAATTCATGAATGAAGAACTGGTGGGACTGGAGCAGGCTGAGCCAGAGGGCAGTGGTAAGCTCAGAGGCAGAGGCATTTGGCAGGAGCCACATCAGTGTAGGGCCTTAGAAGCCAAGCTATGTCAGATTTTGACCTGATCTTAAAGAAATAAAAAGTGATTTAAGGATTTGGGTAAAGAGGTAAGGAGGAAATCAGATTTCTTTTCTAAAATGATGATGTTGGGGAGGAAAGCCTCCTCGATCTTCCTAGGGTTCCTGATTAGGTCTAAAAATAAAACTGGCAAAGACAGATGAATCAGAGAAAGCACACACATTTATTGAATAAAAGTTTTACTGATATGGGAGCCTTCAGAAATGAAGATCCAAAGACCCAGGGACAACTGTCTATTTTTGTGCTTAGGTTTGATGGAGAACAGGCGGCCACGTAGAAATGTGATTGGACCAAAGGGTATGATCTAATGGTGAGAGACTGAAGCGGGGGAAACCTAGCTAGACCTGTCTTTCAGATTCTTCTTGACCTCTCTCTGTGGCATTCCTTTCCCCTGGTGTAGGGCAGGACCTCTGAAACGAGGGTCTTATGATCTGCTTTCAGACAAAGTAGGTCAGAGAATTTCTTTATAGCCAGCTCCTACACAGAAAGGCAGAGGAAGGTCAGAGTAATATTTCCAGGTTTCATGGCTTGCTTTGGGGAAGGGGAGTTCTAGTGTCTTGAGGAAGAAACAGGAACAAGAGAAGGAGGAGGGAGAAGGCTGGAAGGCCTTGCTTCTAAGACCCTTTCAATCTCCTTCCACAGAAAGCACTTGGCATGCCAAGGTGCCACAGTTTGGGGTATCATGTTCTGAGCCCTCCAATGGCCCTGACTATTGCACAGGAAACAGATAGAGAGAGGGAAGTGGATTGCAGGGGGTTAAGCTGGAAAGACATTACAGTGGTTTAGGAGAGGAAAAGGGGGGCCTGGACTCTTCCCTGAAAGGGGTGTGAATTGGGTGTAGCTCAATGTCCCTTCTAGGCAGAGGCCTCATGGTAGCATCTTGTGTGATGTCAAGCCCAGAACTCTGTAGACAAGTGAGTGGGTCCACAACAAATCCCTGAGGTGTTCTGAGAGCAACACATTTACGAAAGCTTGGGGCAAAGCCAGGACAATCTGGGGCCATAGGAATGGATAAGACTTGTGGACACGCTTAGGCACAAGAGCTCTTTTGAGGATTAAATGAGAAGAAGCGTATTAACTCTTTGGTGTAAGACCTGGAATATTTTTAAAAGCTCTTCAAATACCAGCTAGCAGCTAGCATTGCTTAATTCCACCCTCTCTTCTATGACCTGCGTCATGTCTCTCAACTCCATGAAAGGAAAGGTAAGCCTCGTATGTAACTTTTTCTCCAGCATTGAGCACAGTTGCTGGTATGCATACGTCAGGTTATCTGTGAGTCCTTGTCGATTAGGTTAAAGAAGTAGATTAAAAGTTTTCCCAAGATAAGAATTCTGGCTTCAGAAACTCCTGTTTCCCTTATGACATGCTAAGGTGCCTGGGAAAATAAATCCAACAAATGTTTATTAAGATTTATCCGGGAATTTCTAAAGAACAGGTCTTGCTCCAGCTCGAGGTCTATGAAAACCTAAGGAAAGGCCTTCCACAGGAGTGTAGACCCAAATAAGTGGCTTCTTGACCAGGTCACAATAGGAAAAGGCTGCCCAATGTGGCTGCTGAGGGAAGAGCCACAAACAGCCACCAAGGCAGGGCACAGCCTCTAGTGTGAAAGCCCAGCCAAAGACAAAACAGGGAGAACTGGTAACCAGGGTGGAAGCTTAACAAACTGACAGCAGTGTGGAATGAGAGTGGACAATGAGGCAGGCAAGTGTTTCCGAACTAAGGCCATGAGCACGCAGCAAGGCTGGCCCTGCCACGGTGAGTCATGACCATCACATAGGGCAGAGCAGGCTTGCAGCCAGAAGAAACTGTGCAGAAAAGATCTCCAGAGAAACATCCTGGGTTCAGTGCTGAAAGGACGCAGCACTCTAGGACAACATCCATAAAAATGTCCAGAAGATGGTACAGTTGAGGAGGAAGAGGAGAGAGAAAGCTTCAGGAAGTCAGCACTCAGAAGTAGCATACTGTGGTGGGAAAAACACGGGCCCTGGGTCAAACCAGAGACCAACTACCTGGAGACACATGGAGTCTCCAAAGTATGGGGGACCATGAATGCTTTTTCACCAAGATGATTTGACTATGAAATGAGATGAAGTATGCATAGCACCTGGCACAGTGCATGGCCCACTTGAGATGTTCCCTGAAGTCATGCATTTAATACATATTTAGTGAGCACCTACTATGTACCAGGCAGTGTTCTGAGAGCTAAGGGTGCAGTAAGTAGTGAATGAAACAAAATCTCTGTCTTCAGGAAGCTTATGTTGGAGAGGATATGGCAAATGATAGACAAATATATTTACTAGTTAGAGGCAGGGAGCAAAAAAGAGCTATAAAAATATAAGATGATATAAGTGTGCTTAAATAGAACGGTCTGCAAGTGGCATATGACCAGATATCCATAAGTGAGGGGACCATGTATGGATCTGGGGGAAGAATGCTTTAGGCAAAGAGAACAGCAAGAGCAGAGATCCTGAGATCTCTGGGAGGTGCTTGGTGGGTTCAAGAGACAGTAGATTTTTTCTCTTCTCATTCTGTTCCATCAGGACAGCTTGACACATGACATCTGTGGACCTTCCGATCCTCAGTCCTGAAGCTATGTTAAGTCATTCTTCTTCCAGAGATGTATTCCATATTCATTCCTTTATCTGCAAAGCTCCCAATCTGTAAGCAGAGTGTTCACATCCTTTAGAGAGATAAGATTCAGTCACAGAACTAATGTGTTCCTAATCTCAACCGTAGCCCCCAGCCCCAGGACTCCCAGATTTCTGCATCTCACACTGCTCAGAGCACCTTTCAATACATGTGACAACAGGGCACATGCTCAGGAGGGAGTGAGATTACTCACAAAAAGTGAGTGATGGAAGATAGAAAGAGGGTGGAGAAAGGGGCAGAGAGGTCCATAAACGCACTTCCTTCTTCTCATTTGTGAATAGAAAATAGAGGCTTGGGTTGTCCTGCCTAGACAGGCTCTCCCCAGGACTGCTTAATGGAGAAGGCAGGTGGGAGTGGAAAGGCAGGGGGAGGTCTGGAACATTTTCTTTTGCTTTGTTGGCTTTGTAAAGCTAAAAAAGAATCTACCAACTGTGATTCTCATCCTGATTGCAAAACACTCTGTTATTTAGCTCTGGGGCTGAGGTTAGCAGATTGTCAGTTTGGCCTCACATGAAACGGCAGCCAAAAAAGAGGAGACATTTTAATTTCCTGAGCAGGTGCAAGTATCAGGATTGGTTTCGGAATACCTGTGAAACCTGAAATAGAGGTGGGGAAGGAAAGTGAGGATTGATGTGGTGTGCTGTGGGGTGGGAGTTGGGAGGACACAGAGAAGGGAGAGAGATGAAGCAAAAATGAGGAGAATACAAGCATGTGAGAGGAAAGACCATGAGAAACAGAAGCAGGGAGATGGGGAGATGTTGATCAAAGGACACAAGGTATCAGTCAGAAGGAAAAATAAGTTTTTGAGTTATATTGTGCAGTGTGGTAACTATCATGAATAATAATGTATTGTGTGTTTAATAATTGCTAGGACAGTAAATTTCAAATGTTCTCACCACAAAACAAAAATGATAAGCATGAGAGGTGACAGATATGTTAATTTGCTTGATTTAATTATTGTATACTGTATACATATATCAAAATATCACATCATACCTCTAAAACAATTATAATTTGTCAATTAAAAAATAAAAATAAATTTTAAAAATATAGTAATTTAAAAAAAGAAAAAAGAAACAGAAAAAAAGAGGCAGCCAGAAGAAGCCTGATGACCTCAGAAAAATTACTAAAACTTTGGGCTCAAAGTGGGAAGGGTGGCTCCATGCATTTGCTTCCGGTAGGTTCGATCCTGTGTGTTGTCAAGGTCAGCACCAAATCGCAAAGTGCCTTTCTGAAAACGTGAAGGACAGCACTCTCTGTAGGCATGGCCCCTGCCCTAACTGTCCTCAGCAAGCTGAGCCTGGGCTGCCTTTCACCCAAGCACACACCTTTGTGCAGGTCACCACCTGCTTCTCACACCTGAACAGTCCTGTTCCTATGGTAAAATTGCTTTTCAGTAAGGCAGCAGGACTTTGAAATGTTGGGAAGCAGAATTCTGTCATGAGAAAGAAGGGAGCAATGAGTGTGGGAAACAGCAGGTAGAATAATGTAGCCCAACATGCACGGCTACACGATGTCAAACAGTCCAAGGCAGGCACCAAGGCCACATCTCAAACGGAACAGCACACTCCTAAAATAGAGCCATTAATAAGGTTGAAAGAGTCAGAGCACCTGCCTAGATCCCATGCTCTGTGATTGCCTTCCCACCACCCTCTCAGCCTCACACATCTAATAAATGAATATATGCATTTACTAGTATGCAGATCTTATCCTGTCCTAGTCTATCAGTGGTGATGGGAATAAAAAGGAGTAGGAGAGAATGTAATGACGATCTTATATGTGCCTGAGGTCTGTGTTTTCATTCATTCACTCAGCAAACCCTTATATAGTGTGCAGTAGGTGCTAAATAGTCCACTGGTACTGGCCATGTAACCACATCAAGCTAATCAGATCCCTTTCCTCATTGGGCTGATGTGATGATATAGGAGATAATGAAAAGACACAAAATAAAATGGTGAAGAGCATGGGTAGTAATGGTGATAATAACAATGGCGGTTCATGCCTCGTAGGATTATGTAATGATTGAATTAAAGGATATATGTAATGTGGCACAGTGTTTGGCTCTGAGTGTTTGGCTCCACGATACTAATTATCTTTCTATATTTCTTTCTCTCCAACACCAAATTCTAATAATGAGAAGAAACTATCAGTTTCCAGTGTACAAATCTAGAAGAGTGTTGCTCACACTGTTACAATAAGAAAAATGTTCATAAGACTTCAAACTCATGACTTTTCTCAAGCTCATTAAATAACTGAGGTAATAAGACAAAACTGACTAAGAATTTGGAGGGTAAGTTACCGGCAGAGAGAAACAAGACCCAACAAAATACTTCGGAATGCCAGTAAGACGATTCAGCAAGAACATTTTAATAAGTTACTATAATCTGAGCAAGACCTAGTGTGAGAGTGTGAAACCTCCACAGGTCACAGAGAGAGGTATACACCCTCTGGCAGGCTTCTGCTCCGGGATCTCTGGACAAGCTCCCAGGGAAAGTCAGGGAGAATGCTGAGAATGCTTCTCTATGGAGCTTGCTGGTGGATACAGGATACAGAAGTCACTACTGAGATCTGCCCACACCCATTTTCCTATTTTCTTTACAGAATAGAAATCTTAATAAAGCTTGATTAATTGAAAGGCAACAAAAATTGTTGCCTGTAGGCACAGGAGAAAACCCTCGTCAGCTGGGAGAAGGGACTAGAAAAAAAAAATCTACTTTTGGAAGAGGAACAGGAATATAGGCTATAGCCACCAGCTTTTGGGAAATGGGTGGAAAAAACTGAAAAAGCCACACCCCCAGGAACCAGATTCACAGTGATTGCCTAGAGCAAAGGCTTAGTCATAGCATCAGACAAGGTATCACCTCTGCCTGTCATCATAATAGCAAGCACTGCACGCACACGAAGAAAAATAGAACTGGAGCACCATGAGAGAAAAATATCCTCTCTGCTGTCCAGTGCATAGTAAAGATACAAAGCTAAACATGTAGACCTAGAGTCAAAATTGGAGTCAACATTGAGAAAAAAAATGCTGTGGTTTATTAACTACACACAAACTGCATTTTACTGGTGGAAAGTGAAGCCTCTGATGCTCTGAGAGCAACAAAAGAAACAGCAACTGTGAAACCAAGCCCAACTCCTGGCTAGACTAACACAAACCACTCCACACTGAAAACCTGGTAGACAAAGTTGTACTTACCTTCCAACATTAAAATATTTCCTTAGGTATACAATCTGTCTGACTTTCAAGAACAGCAGAAACAACTGGTTAAGGTACACGCCAGAACGCAAGAAACAGCATGAGGTAAAGCAATAGTCGGAACCGGACTCCCTGATAAGACACGAACTTTTGCAGACTTTTCCTCCATTAATCTCTTCAGACCCTAGAGGAAGAGGAAGATCCAGCTGTCAGTAAAAACAACGTAAAAGTCAAATAAGAATTTCAGTAAAGAGGTAAAAACTGTAAGAAATAATCAAATGAAAATGCTAACAATCTAAAACACAGTAACAGAGATGAAAAATGACGTAAACAGGTCCATCACTGTACTCAGCATAGCCAAGGAAACTGTCAACAAACTGAAAAAGTTGAATAGAAACCATCCGACTGAAACAAAGTGGAAAATGAGCTAAAAGAAAACAACAACAATAGCAACGACAAAACAATAGAACATCAAGGGCTATGGAACAACCTTTTAAAAGGTCTACTCAGCAGAATTTCATAAAGAGAGAAGGTGAAAGAAGAAATACTGAAGAATTATCTCCCAAGATTTCTCCAAAGTTAGTGACAGACATCAAACCATAGATCCTACGAGCTCACAGAGAACAAACAGCATAAAAAACAAGGAAGCCACAACTAAGCAAATGATATGCAAACTGCTGCAAACTGAAGACAAAAAGAAAACTTGAAGACAGACAGAGAGAAAGGCACATTCGCTACAGAGAAAAATAAAATTAATTACATCAGACTTATCATTAGTAACCACGCAAGCAAGAAGCCAATGGAACAACATCTTCAAAGTCTGGGAGAAATAAACTATCAAACCATAATTCTATACTCAGTGAAAATAAACTTCAAAAGTGAAGAAGAAATAATTATTTCTCAGGTAAATAGATGCTGAAGTAATTCACAGCCAACTGACATACTTTATAAGAAACATTTTTTAAAAATTTCAAACAAAAGCTTGGAACCACACAAGGAAATAAAAAGTATAAGAAATGGAATAAATGGAGATGAAATACAGTTTTTTCTTACTTTAAATTTCCTTGAAAGATAAGTAATGTTTAAAGTAAACAGAAAAAGCAAATTGTGTATTTATAGTATATATGATATAAAAGTTAAATATACAAGAACAAAGATATAAGAAGTAGATGGGAGGAATTGGGAATATAGTGATATAAGATTTCATAATAATATGGTAAATTGCATAATATCATCTGAGGGGTAGAATAGCATTTTTTAAAGTATATAATGCAATTTTCAAAAAGAAGTATAAGTCAACAGAAGACGTAATATTTTTTAAATGCTCAAATGAGTCCAAGGAGGAAAGAAATTTAAAAAAATAAAAACAAATGGAACCAAAAGAAAATGTATAAAATGATGATAGCTTTAATTAGCTATATCAATTATCACTTTAAATGTTAATATGCTATTTAAAAGACAGATTGTTAGATTGGATTATTTTGGATCACGAAGTCAAGAGATCAAGAGCATCCTGGTCAACATGGTGAAATTCCATCTCTACTAAAAATACACACACAAAAAAAATTAGCTGTGCATGGTGGTGCATGCCTGTAATCCCAGCTACTCAGGAGGCTGAGGCAGGAGAATTACCTGAACCCAGGAGGCGGAGGTTGTGGTGAGCCAAGATCGTGCCATTGCACTCCAGCCTGGGTAACGAGTGAAACTCCGTCTCAAAAAATAAATAAATAAATATAAAAACTCATCTATCTATACCTATCTGTTATCTGTCAATCTACATGGTCTACAAGAAACACACTTTAAACATAGAAAGTAGGAGACAAAAATAAACAAAATTGGCAGGAGCTATAAATTAGAGAAAAAACTGCAAATAAAGCTTAGAAAGAAGAGGAAGCAGGACAAGCTAGACCTTAGAATAACATGCGACTATCACTTGCATCACTTCTCTGCTTAAATTATTCAACAGATTGCTAAATTCCATATAAAATGTAGAAGCCTAGAAAAAGCATTATTCTCATAATCATTTTTTGCCAAAGAAAAATATGAAAATTTGCATTTGTTTTTGATCTCTCAGAGAGCAAGATCACCAGGCTATGAGTTAACTTGGAAGCTGAAGAAAGACAGGAATCTTCAAGCAAAAACAGGATGTAATCACTTACTTACCTGAGGAAGACACTGCTAGGTGCCAGAAATAGTAATTCAACTAATGATTTTAATGAATTATTTGATATGGTGCATGGGCTAGTGAGAGAATATAGAATCCCTATGCTCCAAAACACGAGAGATATTTATACTCACTTGAAGGCTCTCCTTCATGATTCTGACTGAATGCTCACCAGAAAAATAAAATAAAATAAATGGGAGAAGGAAGTGTGCAGAAAAAAACATCCTCATGACACAGTCCTTGGGTGCGGGAATAGAAGTAGTTGTGAGAAAGACACAAATACCTGTCTGCATCCCCTATCCCTGTCGGAGTACAGAGATTGAACTATACTGGAAGGGATAAAACAAAACAAAATAAAACTCTTTACCTTATCAAACTATAGAAAGCGTAGTGTAGGTGCGAGTAGGGAGTGAAAACAATCTTCTATCATAAAAGAAGTAAAGAAATAAGCTCTGGACCCAGAAATAAAGCTGAGAGTATGAAAGGATCGTTGAGAAGGAACAAACTCCAAGAATCAGGGAGACAGCGTATTTCTAATACTAAGGCAATAATTTCCACACCACCACTACATCAAAGTAACACAAATGAAGTAACAAGTAACACTGATCTATTGCTGGCATAAAGCAAAAAGGATGTACATCTTTTTTTTTTCTGAGTTACAGCATAAAAGAAATACCTAAAACTGAGAGAGGAGCAGACTTAGAGAAACTCACCTGGCAAACCAGAGCCTGCCCCACTGAAGAATGTGCTAAAGGAGTTTCCAGGTTGTAGCACCGTGACAGTAACCATAGCAACAACAAATTTCAACCCAGTTCAGCTCATGAATAGACTTGGCCTCTTACACAAAAGGTCTAGCATAAGGAGAGACATGCCAGTTTTCAGGTATAAAAATGACTTACCTCATTCTCTACTGAACTATACAAGATGTCCAACTTTCAGCAAAAAAATATGAGGCATAAAAACAACCAAGGGAATACAATATCAGGAGATTAAGAAATCAACACAACAAAATAGATATGACACCAATGTTAGAAATATCAAAAAGGAAATTTAAATAACTAATATTAATGTGTTAAGAGCCTGAGGAAAAGTATTAAACAACAAAGAACAGATAGGTTACCGAAGCCGAGAAATAAAACTCTTAAGGAAACCAAAGGAAATTCTAGAAGCTGAGGAATGTATTTTACAATGTCATTAGTAGACTTGGAGCAGATGAGGAAAGAATCAGTAAAATTGAATATCCAGCGATGGAAATGACACAAATAGAAACACACACACAGAAAAAAAAAAGTACAGACCATTCAAAAGTGGTGGGACAGTATATCAAATGGTGTCATATATGTGTAATTGGAATCTAAGTAGGAGAAGACAGTGAAGAAATATTTGAAGAAATAATCAAACATTTTCCAAAATTATGACTGAACCATAAATCTAAAATACTCAGAGAATAACAAGCAATAAAGAAAAAGACAAAACACACTTAAACAAAAAAATCTACACATATTATTTTCATACTACTGAAAACTCAATACAGATAAAACCTAGAAAGCAGTCATAGAAAACAAAAACATTACCTACAGAGAAACAAGGAAAATAATCACAGCTGACTTATGTTCTGGAACTATGCAAGCCAGAAGAAATGGAGAGACATCTCTAAAGTGTCAGAAGGGTGAAAAATGTTAATTCAGAATTCCATATCTAGCCAAGATGTATGGCTTTTAAGTCAGAAAGACGAGTAAACATTTCCACAGTAAAACAAAAGTGAAAGACCTCATTGCTCTTAGACCTGTGGCTATGAGAAACATGCAAGGAAGTTCTTCAATCAACAGCAGTTATAATACCACAGATAATTTAGACCTGTACAAATTGATGTATAATGATATACATAAAATAAATGAAGATAAATATAAATTTTATTTTGTTCTTATTTTAACAACTCTGTAAAACAACCAACAGCCTAAAGTCAAAATAGTAGCAATGTATTGTGTGATTATAATATCTGCAAAAGTAAAATGTATGACAAAAAAAGCATAAAGCATGAGATTTAAGAGTTGAGAGCATATTACTAAAAAATGCATTACACAGCAAATAAGACGGCATAATATTCTTGAAGGTATACTTTAATTACCTAAACTTTAAACCCTAGGTAAATTTCTAAAATAATTTTAAAAGGATATATAAATATTGAGCCAATAATGGATATAAAAATGAATCATAAAAATAAGCAACTAAAC